>NC_133129.1:59948005-62448005 GCF_048418815.1 Hemitrygon akajei
CATGCCTTTTTAATGTAATTTGCTAAACTAGCATTGCCAAGTCATTCCTCATAACTGTGACCATAATGTTATAGTGGATGAGGAACAGGAGGGAAATGCCTGCTCCAAGATGAGATGCCGCATTAGTGGTTTCCTTGCAAGATGTTATGGGTTGATGAAAATTAAGTGCCTGAAGCCAGGAAGGCAGGAAAAAAAGTTAAAGTGAATTTAAATCTGTTTGAATATTGACAAATGCTGTGCAAAAATTGATACCTGGGTTGTTTCTACTTTTATTAATCTAGATTTTGGGGGTAAGAAATTTATCTGTAAGTAGTGCATTAGGATGTAATAACAGGGCTATTCAGCAAAGAAGGAAAGACACAAGTGGTCACAGAATGCTGTACATATTTGTTCAATTTGTATGTGAAATATTTAGAGGGGAATAATACTAATTCCCACCATTTTTTAACTTTTTTATAAAATGAGTTTGTGTAAGGCTGAAGTTGAATTTTAATAATTTGTACTTTTTGACAAACTCGTGTATTTTTCACAGAATGTGGTGGTTCGTCCCCACTTTCTGGCAGAAAGCAGTATAGCAGTTAAACTAAGTTTATCACCTTTCTAATTTTTCATTGGTCAGGTATTACCCACATGATGTGATTGTGCAATCATTGATTGGTTTATTTTATCTATTTTTTAATTTAGTTTTTATTTTTTTATCTCAATTATAATAGGAATGGATTTTTCAGAGGCACCATCTTTATTGTCTTTCATCTTTGCATTCTTTGCTGTTCATTCACCTCCATTTTTTTTCCACAGCTCTTTGTTTAGTTTGCTTAGTATTTGTATGTTTGTACCTAAAAATCATTAAGGATTAAGACTGCCATTCATTCTTGTCTCCTGGAAGAACTGTAAGGATCAGAAAATAAATAAAGTTCTAACACAACTGTGGTTGCATCATGATTGCACACCAGCTGAGAAGGCATTGTCTAAGCTTTCAAGAAACAAGTCTTGGGTGTGATTGTTTTTCTCATATTGGTACATGGTAAAGAAAGGACTGCACTAGTTGTATAGACTCATAAAGGCAAATTGGTGTGCGATATTAGCAGTGTGTATTTTCCTCTGGAATTCTGATCTTCATATTGTGAAATAAATTCGTACATCAGATTTAACTGATGGGGAAAATACAAAACAAAAAGATGATCAACCAAAAGATACCAATTTAAAAGAATCTGAACCTGGCCAATTATGATAGAAATTTGAAAGTGACTATTGATGCAAGTATTCCACACTTTTATGCCAAGCAGTGGATAAAATAATGTAACTTGGCTTTTTGTTACTATTTTCTCTATTTGGAGAAATGGAGCCAAAATAAATTGGAGTTGAGCTACAAATTAGTTGTGATTTCATTCCAGGGCAGAATAAGATTGAGTGAGTTAATGACGTAATCCTGTTCCTATGTAGATCCTGGACTGCTGTGATGATAGTAAGTAGGGAGAATGAATCTGTAAAACTTCTGTCACTTTGCCTGAGTGATTAAAATGAATGCAGGAAATTTAAAGTTACCTGGCTTTCATGAGAAAAATTTAACTTCAGCCAGATCTAGTGCCAACTCTCATTTTAAAAGATTTCACCTAATTAGTATTAATAACTTGGTAAAACTGCACAGGATCCGTGTCCTCATTGTTTAACCACTGTAGTCCTGGTAACATCCTTGAGTTGGCAGTCTGCTTCATTCCAAAGTTGCTACACAGTATTCCAGATTGAATGGAGTGTACCTACTCTCTTTTCCTCTAATTTTTAGAGGTTAGCATTTCAATTAGTCTTTTGTTCTTGATGCCTGGCCACTAATACTAATGATCTTTGTATTGCACATGTGTATATATATCTCAACCTTCACAATTTCTAACACTTCAAGAACGTTTATTGTCATTCTTCAATACACAAGTATAAAGGAGAACAAAATGATTGTTACTTTGGATCCGATGCAGTATTTTTAAAAAAAAACACTCTCACTCAACCCTAAAAAAAAATCTACAAAACTATAATATAAAAACAATCTTATAAAATCTAATGTACAAGTAACTTGTATGCTTAGTGTTACGAATGAGGAGCAACTCTGATGGGCAGAAGGGTGCAAAGTCGGCCCCCGTTTTGAGAATTGCAAAATCGCTATTATTTCGGGTCTGATACCCAGGAAATGAGAGAGATAAACAGCTCATGTCAGTTAATGAGAGAGAGACAACACAGAGATACACAAAAGTGGAATGTCTCCTCCTAACAAAAGCAGAACGGAACCACTGATTACTGCTATTGTCTCTTGGAGACGGAATTGTGTATTGAGTACTGTTCTATTCATTGAAGCCCCTCAGGGGCAACCAGAGTGGTCTGGTTGATGGATTGCATCATCCCAACCTGATTGACACCTGAGACCCCGTGTGTGGGGATAAAAGTAGGGTCTGGGGAAACACTCCTCAGATGCACCAAGAGAGACGCTACGAGACCGGTGGGGGCTTGTGTGTGTGTCCACCCTTGCCTGGGTGACGAGTCCTCCACGGAATGGTCTAGCTAAAGGACGGAGGGGTCATACGTGAATGGCCACAACAACAACACATCGACCGATCAAGATCGTAAAAGGAAAGTAGGCAAGTCAATAGCTGTTATCTCTCCCCCTCCCCCAACAATTGCAACACCGCGATCAACAACTACCGCAGCCTGCTTGAACTGAACTGAACTTTATATTTCCATCAGACAATTCGTTATCCCCTAGACAACGATAGAGCTTGTTTCTTATTGATTATTATTATACCCGCACTTTTAGGTTTAGTATTGATGACGTATATTATCTGTATATTTGCATTGATATTATTTTTGTGTATTTTTACTAATAAATACTGTTAAAAATAGTATCACCAGACTCCAACGGATACTCCTAGTTTTGCTGGTAAGAAACCCAGTTACGGGGTTCATAACATTAGACTGATTATATGTATATAGTGATAATAGATGTGTGTGTAGTAGAGGTGGGGTGGGTTAATGGATGGATGTGTTGATCAGCCTGAAGGCTTGGGAAAGTAAGTTTTTAAGTTTAGTGGTTTCTCATGTTAAAATGATTACAAATGCTAGATTCTCAACTTAGTCCAAACCTGTTAAAATCATGCTTGTGGTGATGTCCATCTGCTTAATTTGCCTACTTGACCTGTCAATATCTTTGAAATTTTGTTCTCAACTATATTACTGACCATGCCTCTACCTTTTTGTAATCAGCAATCTTGGGTAACACTATCCCTAAGTCAGTAATAGATATTTTCTAAATTTGAGACCTGCATCAATCATTACTACCTTCTAATCTATAGGATAATTTACGCAACGAGTGCAATGGGTTTGTTAAATAAAGCAGAACATCATCAGCAAATAAGTTAATCTTGTATTCTTCCTGATTAACTCTGAAACCCTTAATATCTGGGTCCATTCTAATTAATTCAGCTAATGGTTCTATCGCCAACACGAATAAAGCAGGTGATAATGGACAACCTTGCCTAGTTGACCTTGTTAACTGAAATGGTGTTGAAATTTGACCATTTGTCACTACTTTAGCTTTGGGATTAGTATTTAAGGTTTTAATCCATTTTATAAAAGATACTCCTAATCCATATTTTTCCAATACCTTAAATAAAAAATCTCATTCCAATCTATCAAATGCTTTTTCTGCATCCAAAGCAACTGCCACACTCATTTCCTCCCTCTTTTGCGCAAAATGAATTATACTAAATAACCGAGTTACATTATCTGCCGATTGTCTATTTTTAATAAATCCTGTTTGATCCATATGTACTAATTTTGGTAAGTATTTAGATAATCTGTTAGATAAGATTTTTGCTATTATTTTATAATCAGTGTTTAATAAAGAAATAGGTCTATATGATGCTGGCTTTAAAAGATCTCTATCTTTTTTTGGCAATACTATTAAAATAGCTGTCGAAAAGGATTCTGGAAGTTTATGCGTTCTTTCCGCTTGATGTATTAACTCCATAAAAGGAGGAATTAATAAATCTTTAAACTTTTTATAAAATTCAGGCGGAAAACCATCTTCTGGAGATTTATTAGTTTGAGGTGATCCTAGGGCTTCTTTGACCTCTTTCAATGTAAAAGGCATATCTAATCTCTTCTGTATTTAATTTTGGAAGAGTTATTTGTGATTAAAAACCTTTCTATCTTGACATTATCATTTTGTGATTCTGATTTATACAACTCAGAATAAAAATTCTTAGAAATTTCATTAATTTCTAAAGGTTTATAAGTAATTTTATTTACTCTTGTTCGAATTGTTTTAGAAGTCTGGTCTGGTTTTAACTGCCATGCAAGGACCTTATGTGATCTTTCACCTAGTTCATAATATCTCTGTTTAGTTCTCATAATTGCTTTTTCTGTTCGATATGTCTGGAGTGTATTATATTGTAACTTATTAATAAGTTGTCTTTGTTTTTCTTCTGTCATATTTCTTTGAGATTCTTTTTGAGATACTTTTTTACATTCTACTTGGTCTTGTTCTAAAATTCAACCTTTTTGGACAAATTTAAGAGTTTTATTGGAACAAATTATTGGAACACTACTTCCATATAATCCAATATTATTTTTACTAGGTGATATTGAAGGGATAAAACCAAAACCCAAATTGAATAAATATCAGAAAGAATTTATAAAAATTGCACTGGCAGTAGCCAAAAAGGCTATTGCAGTTACTTGGAAATCGGATACATATTTAAGTATAGATCATTGGAAGAAGGAAATTTATAGCTGTATTCCATTTGAAAAAAATACTTATAATTTAAGAGATAAATATGAAACATTTTTGAAAATTTGGCGCCCTTATTTACAAAAGACAGGATTAAATATATAGATGCTCTGAAGATGAAATAATTGGTTATTTGGGGAAAGAAATATATATACTAAAGTTATTACGAACTCCATGGAGCATGTGGGGATCTTCCGATATCCAGGCACTCTTTCTTTTGTTTTTTCTTTCTTTTTTTTTCTATAGGGATGTTAGGGGGGAGGGGGGAAGGGTATATATATTTTTTTTTCATATTTTATTTCTGTAATTATTTGAAAACTCAATAAAAAAAAGTTTAAAAAAGAAAAATCATTACTACCTTGCCTATATGCATACCCATTGGGCTGACTCTTGGTTCCTGGGAGTTTCCAGTTGTCATCTTCACATGCCTATATTCTCCAGATATTGATGTGGAGGTTCTATCATGCTGGACTTGGTGTGGCTTGAGTAGTTGCAGGGGAATCAACTGTAAACTGAAGTGCAGCCCTTGACGTGTCCCAAAAACCATATACCCTATTTTCCACAGCCAACCAGTTTCCTAATCTGGTCACTAACATTCATTTATGCTTTAATTTTGGCAAAAGAACCTCCTGTGTTGAAGCTTTTTATTATTTCTCCCAAGATGTGTGGCTATTGATAAACTGAGAAAATTATGTATTGTGATTTAGTTATCACAGACCCAATTGAATGGTATAGATTTGTGTTCATGACAAACTGTCTAGTTTATGATTTTTGTATTTGGCCATGCTTTGATAAGATGTGAATAAGTGTACTATATAGAAGTATACAAGCTGGAATACTTATGAAAAGTTCATATGAACAAGAAAAATCCAAAGGACACAAAGGTTACTATTTTCTAAAAGGTCAGTGAGTGTGTGGGCATTTTATCTGAATGCCTGTAGTATTCAAAACTAGGTCAATTAACTTGTGGCACATATCAGTACAAAGGAGTATTATTCACTGGCCATTACAGATATGTGGTTGCAGGGCAGAAATGATTGAGGATGAAATATCCCAGCGTATCTGGTATTAATGGAACAATAGGCAGGAAGGTGAAGGAAATGGGTAGCACTCTTAAGTATGTAATCTCAGTAATAGTGAGAAGAGGCAAGATCCAAGGAGAAGAATGTTGAGTCCATCTGGGTGGACGTTAGGAATGGTAAAGGGGGACAAAACACTGATGGAAGTTGTCTATAATAATACTGCAGTGGCATGGGCAACAAACCAAGAAATATCTGATACATTTAAGAATGGAATGGCAGTTGTCATGGGGTCTTTAACTTGCACATAGTATGGGCCAATCCAGTTGATTGAGTTTGTTGGATTCTGTTTTGATCCAAGGTTCTTTCATTTGTCATGAATGAGGCATAAAACTTGTTGCTTCATGATCGTTTTATTAAGTACTAAGAGAATAAATGAATTAGGAGCGGAAAGTAGCAAGAGTCTAGAAGTGACAGCAGGAAGAAACAAAGAAAAGAATAAGGTGGTGACCCAGTGTGCTCTGCTCTTATACCGTACAATCAAACTGGTAAATACGAGTTAACCAGTCAAATAGCCCCCATTCAAATAATGTGGTACACAAGAATCTTCCAGAATAATACAAAGCTATAACCACTAGGAATCACTCTGAACAATTGCATATACTGTACATGGGTATAAGAAAATTAAGCTGCAAAGAAAATAACGATCTAATCCAACAGGATATCTGATAGATTTCTTGAGCAGCATGTTTATGAACCTACAGGGGAAATACTTTCATAGATGCGGTCCTGTGTAATAAAACAAGTAAAATTAATGGTCTTCTAGTTAGATATCCTCTTGGAAAGAGTGGCCACAATATGACTATATTTCTTACATAAATGGAAGGTGCAGTACTTCAATCCAAAATGAGGTATCATACCGACAAGGGATACTACAAAAGGATGGGGGAGGAGCTGGCTAGTGTAGACTGGGAACACATGCTATATGGTTGGACTATTGAGAAACAGTGGAAAACTTTCAAAGATGAGAAAATCAGCAGATGCTGGAAGTCCAAGTAACAAGCACAAAATGCTGAAGAAACTCAGCATCTATGGAAACAGTTGACATTTTGGCCGAGATCCTTCATCAGGACTGAAATAAAAAGACGAGAAGCTAAAGTAAAAAGGTGTGGGGAGGGGAGGAAGAATTCCAAGGTCGTAGGTGATGGGGGAAATTGGGAGAGGAAAGAGGGATGAATTGAAGAGCTGAGACATTGGTGAAAGAGATAAGGGGCTGGAGAAGGGGGAATCTGATGAGAGGGTAGAAGACCATGGAAGAAAGGGAATGGGGAGGAGACCAGAGGAAGGTGATGGGCAGGTAAAGAGATGAAGTGAGAGAGGGAAACAGGAATGGTGAAAGGGGAGGTGGGGCAGTTAGTGGAAGTTCAAGAAATTGATATTCAGGCCATCAGGCTGAAGACTATCTAGGTGGAATATGAGGTGTTGCTTCTCCAACCTCAGTGTGGCCTCATCGTGGCAGTAGAGGAAGCCATGGACTGACATGTCAGAATGTAAAGAAGAATTGAAATGAGTGGCTACTGGTAGATCCACTTTTTTCCTAGCGGACTTGCTGAACTGATCTTTCAATTTCCGCTGAGTCTCAGCAATACACAATAGTGTATGCTGGGAGCAGCAGATACAGTAGATGACCCCCAACACTCACAAGTGAACAGTCACCTCACCGGTAAAAACTATTTTGGGCCTGCGATGAGGTGACAATCAGATTTTTATAATTGTATGAAGAGTGGAAAAGGGTGGCTAAAGTGAACATGAGTCACTTGGAAGGTGAAAAGTTAATATTGGGTAATGTAGGATTAGCCAAAGCATTGAATGAACTTTTTGTGTCAGTTTTTGCAGTGGAGGACATGTCTAACTTGCCAAAGAGTTGTTATGGACATGATGCAAGGTGAGGACTTCAATACAGTTGCTGTCAATAAAGAGGTAATTGTGAGAAAACTAATGGGCTTAAAGCTTGACTAGTACCGTGGACTTGATGGGATGCATCCCAGAGTACTGAAAGAGGTGGCAGAGGTTATATTAGACACATCTGTGATAATTTACCAAAACTCTCTGGATCCTGGGCAGGTGCCAGAGATTGGAAGATGATATCATGTCACTGTCTTTTTTTTAAAAGAGGTAGAGTAACCGTGGGATAGTTAGGTTAAAGTAGGTGGTTGGGAAAAATGCCTAAAGCAATCATTAAGGAATAAGTCATGAGACAGCGGGATAAAGGTGATTCCATCAGACAGGCTCAGTGTGGATTCATTAATTGCAAGTCCTATTTGACAAACTTGCTGGAGTACTTGGAGGATATAATGAGCCGAGTGGATACAGGGGAATAGGTGGAATTTGTATACTTGGATTTCCAGAATAAGGTGCTGTATAAGACTTGCCTATAAAATGAGGATGCATGGAGTTGAAAGTAATGTGTTAGCGTGGAAAAAAGGATTGGTTGAAAGAAGAGAGTTGGAATAAATGGGTGCTTAAAGCGTTGAGGAAGATCGAAACATCAAGGTAAGTGTGGAAGGTGAGCGAGTGTTCAGCACCGTCTACCAGCCTCTCACTCACTTCTGCAGGAGGAAGGTGTCTGCATGTGACTATCTCTCACTTGCTGCTCTCAAAGGAGGGCCCTTGCTTTCAAATTGTCTGTCTCTGTCTCTTGTCGGAGGATGGTACTGAAGATCAGGGTCTGCAGTGTATTAATTGGACTGTATGGAGTCCTTCAATTTTAATGTTTTTATATTTCATGTTTTTGGCTGTTCTTGTGCAATTTGCTAGATTTTTTGCACGTGGAGGGTGTTAATGTTGCTGTTTGAATTTTTTTGTGTGGGAGAGAGTTGATGTTTTTCTTTTGAACGGCTTTCGTGGCTTTTGTTTTGTGGCTATCTGGAGAAGACAAATCTCAGTTTTTATACTGCCTACATACTTTGATAATGTACCTTAAAACTTGAAGCTTTTGTAGTTGACAGTCAGTGGTAAAAGCAGTGCAGCAGGTATCTGTGCTGGGCCCTGCAACTGTTCATGATGTACATTAATGATTGGGTAGAGGATGTCAAGTATAGTGTATCTAAATCTGCAAATGACACTGATTGGAAAAGCAAATTGTGGAGAGTCTGCAGTTGGTATGGATAGGTTAAGTGAGTAAATAAAGGTCTGTCAGATGAAGTACAATGTTGGTAAATGTGAGAAATTGTTATTTTGGAAGGGAAAATGGAAGATCAGATTAGTATTTAAATGGTGAAAGATTGCAACATGTTGTACAGAGGGGCTTGGGAGTACTTGTGCTTGAATTGCAATAGGTTATCAAGAAGGCAAATGTAATATTCACCTCCAGTGCTAAATTAATTGAAGTTGAGAGCAAGGAGGTTATGCTGGTACTGTACAGGGTACTGGCAAGACTACACCTGGAGAAATGTGTGCTGTATTTGCCATCTTATTTGAGAAAAGATTTACTGGCTTTGGAAGTGGTGATTCTGAAGGTGAGGGGGTTAATCTAGGAGGAGGGATTGAGTTGCGTGGGCTATACTTGCTGGAATTAAGAAAAACGAGAGGGGATCTCATAGAAACAGAAACATACAAATCATGAAAGGAATAGAGGCAGATTAGATTAGAGGCAGGGAAGTTGTTTCCACAGGTAAGTGAGACTAGTTTTGGGAGACGTGACCTGGAGGTTTGGTCAACCGATTAGTATGGTGATGAGAAATTATTTTCCTAGAGAATAGCAAATTGGTGGAATTTTGTACTTGGGGAAGCGGTAGAGGTTACCCCATTAAATGTATTTAAGACTCAGTTAGACAGATTTTTACATAGCAGATAATTAAGGGTTATGGGGAAAAGACAGGTAGATGGAGCTGAATCCATGGCCAGATCAGCCATATCTTATTGAATAGCAGAACAGGTTTGACAGGCCCAATGGCCTACACCTCCTATTTCAGAATGTTTGTGTTCTTACTGTAAATTTGCTCATAGATTAGCACTAGTAAACCCTTAAGTGAAAACTGTCTGGTCTGGTAAATTTAGTGGCCAAAGTTCTTGAACACAAGAGTATCTAAGGCTATAATAAAGGTTTTGATTTAGTGGAAAACATAAAGATTTGTAGTAGATTATGAAGATATGGTGTGTATAGAAACCAAGGTTAGACAATTCAAGAGGGAGTTTGGACTTGCCTGCGCATAAGGATAATCTGAGATCGAGTAACTGAATTGGCCTGTGTAATCTGATTGGAGTGCTAGAAATATTATAACTCTTTATAGCACTGTAACACAAAATTCACATGCACAGGAATTAGGAGTTGAGAGCTGGGGCAGATCAGCAACGATCAGCTTGAGTAGTGGGACATGCTTAAGGGTTGAGTGACCTCTGGCACCATTTTATTTTTCTATATCTGGTAGAAAGAAAAGCACCTGCTTTTTTTGTGACAAGCATATAGTGATTTAATACTCTGAGTACATGATTTCGGTTGTAGCCAAGAGAAGGGCTGCAAAAATTAAATAGCTTCATGGAGGATGCAGGACTCTTTCAGCAATGTGTGGGTGGATGTGTGTGAGAATATAAAAAAATAGAAGTGGACTGGTATAGATGCTGTTCTGTCTTAACCTACATAATAATTGGATATGAATCTTACAGAATTTGGGTTTAATGAACCAATCTTACTGTAAAATCAATGCTGAAACAGTTGGCTGGTAATCCTAATTTCTAAGCAAATGATGTATTGTTTTCAAGTTTACGTTTTTAATATCTGATTTTCTGGTTTTTTTTGTCATTATAGGTTATGTTGGGAGATCTGACCTTTGCTCTTCCGTACTGGAATTTTGCTACCGGAAGAAACACCTGTGACATCTGCACAGATGACCTAATGGGAGCCCAAAGCAACTTTGAACCTACTCTTATAAGTTCTAACTCTGTCTTCTCCCTGTGGCGTAATCTGTGTGAAAGTTTAGAAGATTATGATACATTGGGAACTATTTGCAATGGTAACATCTTTAATAATGTAATGGAATTAAATTGGTCTAAAAGAAATCCCAAGTATCTGTCTTTTGGATTAGAGAATGAATTTGTTGCCCCTTGAGGGGTAATTCCCAAATAAATATTCCTACATCCTTATCACTTTCTTTTCCCCAACGAGTAAAACAAACACTGAAGTATTGGAGAACCACTTTGAAAGACTTAAAATGACAAATTCAATATTCAAAATTGAGTCAGGGCCTTGGTTTTTGAAGGCTTGACTTTTCATTGTAATTTGAAGGATTTGAACTATACAGAATATGTTGGGATCTTAAATGTTTGAAATCCAATCCCAACAAGTCTTGAGCTCTGATTCACTTAAAACAAAGGTGGGTAAATAATCTGTTTAGAGAAACTGTTCACTATTACGTTTATTTGCGGCTGGATTCAAATTTAAATTCAATTACATATTTTTAGACAAGCAGGAGATGATGGGGCTGCTTTGATTGGTTCATATGCTATACATTTAACTTTTCAAGCCAAGGAGTTGTGTGTCAGAAAATTATGTTGTGCTTCTTGAATGGAATTTAGATGGGGCCATTTCCAGATTCATTTGGGTCATAGAAGAAATTCAGCCAAGTACATCTGCCTATGAATTTACCATTCTGCATCTGACTATACTTCTACTTCATTTATGCTCAATTGGTGTATTCTCAATGCAAAACTACTCAAAAGCATTTCTAGAGAAATTAGGATGTGGTTTTAAGGGCACACATCATGCTGCACTGCTGGAACAAATAAATTGTAATATTTACTATAAAATGTAGGATACCAATGGCATCCCAATTAAGTCCTCTTAGTTCTACCTTGCCCCAGTGGTTTAAAAACATAATGCTGATTTTAAGGTCCCAGTTTTTCTTCCTCTCCAACCCCGGCTAAGTCCCAATTTTGCAGTCAGCCTTGGGACTCAGGCTCAAACTGAAGTTTGCCTCAATGGGACCTGTAACCATAACACTTCCGTGTTATGTTGGTTAACAACACTATTCTACAGATTCTAAGGTACATGACAAATTCTAAGCAATTATATCTTGCTTTAACTGTTACTCATAAAAGGTAGAAGCAGGTGTAGTTTATTTGTCCCCTTGTCTACTCTGCCATTTAATAAGGTCATGGTTGATATTTTGGTTCAATGCCATTCACTGGTAATCTCATGCCAATATTCTTCATGTCCAAATATCAATCGTTTCTATCATTCTGTCTCAAAAATATTTAGCAGCTACATTTCTCTTCAGCAGAGACTTAGAGTATACATTATAAATGAATGAAGAAACTTCCTTTTATCACTCTTCTGAATGGCATGTACTTTATTTAGAGATACTAACCCCCCCCCCTTGTTTAAGGCACTGCTGAAAGGAGACAATTCTGCATCTAACTTATCAAACCTTTGAAAACAATGTAATGTCAATAACATTGCTATGTACAATTTCAGTTTTGATAGTGTGCAAAGCATGAAGTTTCACAAGCAGTTTCTCTTTCAATAACTTCTCACTCCCTTATTGAGTATGGTTGCATTCTCCTGACATCTGTCCATGATGCATTGGCTTTTTAATGCTAAGTGTCTGTCATTTCATGAAACTTTCCAGAAACTGGTCCTAAGTAACTAAGTTGTTTCTTATTTGTTGTTACCAATTTCATTTCTTTAAAGAAGCTGTGATTTTTTTTTCCCCCCAAGTATATGGTATGCAAGTTCAACCTTCTCATAAATACTAATTATAGCTCCAGTTGGGTATGAAGGCCCAAACTGACAATGAAATAGTTTCTTCTGGTCTCAGTCGAGATTCTGATATCAGTTTCAAGCTTCATTTACTCTGAGCTATGAGTGCACACTTAGAAGTAATTAAATAGCATAACTGTATTAGGAAACAATGCTGATGAATAGATGGAAATCTGTTCAATGTAGTATATTTACATAATTGTAATACACCTGAAATGAATAAATGAAACCTAGGTGTTAAAGGCAAACAATATAACACAATTAACAAGACTCAACTGAACATATTAAATTCATAAGGTGGGGACAGCTGCAGCGATCGGGTCTCTGGCACTGACTCTGGTGCTGTGGTTCAGAAGGGAAGGAAAGGGGAGAGGACTGCAGTAGTGATAGGGGATTCCATAATTAGAGGAGCAGACATGAGATTCTTTGGACTCCTGTGTGGCATGTTGCCTCCTGGGTGCCAGGGTCAGGGACATCTCAGATTGGGTCCACAGCATTCTAAAGGGGTGTATGAGCACCCAGAAGTCTCAGTAGATATTGGCACCAATGGTAGGAAATAGGAGGATGTCCTGAAGAGTGAGTTTAGGGAGTTGGGTAGAAAACTGAAAAGCAGGACCTCAGGCTAGTAATCTCTGGATTGTTTCCTGTGCCATGCACAAGAGGGTAAGAATAGGATGATTTGGCAGATTAATTTGTGGCTGAGGAGCTGGTCTGAGGGGCAGGGTTTCAGATTTCTGGATCATTGCAATCCCTTCTGGGGAAGGTATGACTTGTACAAAAAGAATGGGTTACACCTAAACCTGAGGGTGTCTAATATCCCTGCGGGCAGGTTTGCTAGAACTATTGGGGAGGATTTCAACTAATTTGGCATGGGGATAGGAACTGGAGTGATAGAGCTAAGGATGGGGCAGTTGGTATACAAGTAGGGGTTGAGTGTAGTGAACTGTCAGGAAGGCCAGGCAGATTGGTGGGGGGGGGGGGGAGAAGAATTGCAGTCAGTAGAGTAGTGTAACATGGGGACAAAATCAAAGGGTGACTGATACAGCACTGAAAGTGTTACATTTGATGCACACTCCATACAAAATAAGGTTATCTTGTAGCACAGTAAGACATTGGCAGGTATGGCATTGTGGACATCACTGAATTATGGCTGAAAGAAGATTATATGTGAGAGCTTAACATCTAAGGCTACACATTGTATCAAAAGGATAAAATAAGTTAAAGTCATCATGGTTTCTGTCAAAGGAAATCTTGTCTGACAAATCTGGTAGAGTTCTTTGAGGAAATAACAAGCAGGGTGGACAAAGGAGAGGTAGTGGCTGTCATTTACTTGGATTTTCAGAATGCATTTGATAAGGTGCCACACATGTGGCTGCTTAACAAGATAAAATCCTATGGTGTTACAGGAAAGATATTGGCATGGATAGAAGAATGGCTGACAGGCAATGTGTGGGTCTTTGCTGGTTGGCTGCCAATAACTAGTGGTGTTCCTCAGGAGTCAGTATTGGGACCACTGCTTTTCACATTGTTTGTCAATTTTAGATAATGGAATTGAAAAGTTTGTGGATGATCTGAAGATAGATGGAGGGGTAGGTAGTGCTGAGGAATCAATACAGCAGGACTTAGATTGGAAGAATGGGCAAAAAAAGTGGCAGATGGAAAACAGTGTTGGGAAATATATGATAATGCATTTTGGTAAAAGGAACAATAGTGTAGAGTATTATCTAAGTAAGAGAAGGTTCAAACATTAGAAGTGTAGAGGGACTTGGGAGTCCTCGTGCAAGACTCCCAGAAGGTTAATTTACAGGTTGAGTCTGTGGTAAAGAAGGTAAATGCAGTGTTGGCATTTATTTCAAGGAGAATAGAATATAAAAGAAAGGAGATAATCCTGAGCCTTTATAAAACAGTAGTCAGGCTGCACTTGGAGTAATATCAACAGTTTTGGGCCCCATATCTCAAGACGTGTTGTCAGGACGAGAGTCCAGTGGAGGTTCATGAGGATGGTTCTGGGAATGAATGGGTTAACATATGAAGAGTGTTTGGCAGCTTTGGGTCTGTTCTCACTGGAATTTAGAAGAATGCAGGGGTGCGGGGTAAATCTCATTGAAATAGGGGTACAGCCTCAAGTTTGAAGCTGTACCCTTTAGAACAGAGGCAAGGGAGAATTTTTTAGCCAAAGCATAAGAAATCTGTGGAATGCTCTGCCACAGACTGCAGTGGAGGCCAAGTCTGTGCATTTATTTAAGGCGGAAGTTGATCATTTCCTGACTGATCAGGGTGTCAAAGAATGTGGGAAGAAGGTAGGTGTACGAGTTTGAGTGGGATCTGGGAGCAGTTGTGATGAAATGGCAGAGCAGACTCGATGGCATGAATGGCTTAATTCTACTCCTTTGTCTATGGTCTTATGGACGGGCAGGTAGAGGAACTGATGTGTCTCTGTTGGTAAAAGTATGAAATTAAATCCTTAGAGGTGACATATGGCTGGAAGGTGTTGAATTGTTGTAGGTAGAGGGACCTTCGAGGTTTAAAAACTCCCAGGTGGGAGTTACATACAGTAGCTAGGATATGGACTACAAATTACAATGGGAAATTTAAAAAATGCATGTTAAAGGGCAATATTATGATAGTCTGACAGGATTTCAATATGCAGGTAGATTGGTAAAATCAGGTTGGTGCTGATTTAGGATCCCAAGAGAAATTTGTAAAATGGCTACAAGATGGCTTTTTACAGCAGCTTGTGGTTGAGCCCACTATGGGATCAGCTATTCTGGATTGGGTGTTGTGCAATGAATGGGATTTGATTAGGGAGCTTAAAGTAAAGGAACCCTTAGGAGCCTGTAACCATAATATGGTAGAATTCAACCTGCAATTTGAGCAGGGGAAGCTAAAGTCAGATTATCAGTATTAGATGCGTGTAAAGGAAATTACAGAGACATGAGAGAGGAACTATCCAAAGTTGATTTGAAGGGGGACACTAGCAGGGATCATGCAGATTAGCAATAGCTGGAGTTTCTAGGAGGAATTAGGAACGTGCAGTATAGATACATTCCAAAGAAATAGTAGTGTGCTAAAGGGAGGATAACAGCCTTGGCTGACAAGGTAAGTCAAAGCTAACGTAAAAACAAAACACAGGGCATATAATAGTGGCAAAAATTAGTGGGGAAATTAGAGGAATAGGAAGCTTTTAAAAACTCAACAGTAGGCAACTAAAAAAGCCATAAGGAGCAAAAAGATGCAATATGAAGGTAAGTTGGCTAATATAATCAAAAAGGATACCAAAAGTTTTTTTCAGAGATTTTATAAAGAGTGAAAGAGGGGCGAGAGTAGGTATCAGACTACTGGGAAATGACCCTTGAAAGGTAGGAAATGGCCGACCAACTGAAGAAGTATTTTTTTGTAATTTATTTTTTAATTGAAGTTCATCATCAAACAAACATTTCCATAAGATGTATTTCAGACATTGTACATATATATCATATAATCATATGTCACAAATCTCCACATAGTATTTATCTGAGGCATACACATATAGAAAAGAGTAGAGAGAAAAAACAAGCAAAAGGAAAAAAACTATGTACAAGTAGGAAGTGATCTTTTTTTTACAACATATTCATTGATTTGTGAGAATAAAATCAGGCCTATGAGGCATTATGTAGTTAAACAATTTTTCCCAGTATGAATCAAATTGTTCCAGATTATGATTAACAGATGCTGTTATCTTCTCTATTTTGTAAATGTCCATTGTAATTTCCATCCATGCATTTAATGTTGGGCTCTTTTGTGATAACAATTTCCTAGTAAGAGTCTTTTTACCAGCTACCAACAATATATTAATTTAATATTTACCTCTTTCAACCATTCTTGAGGTATATATCCAAAATATATGGTCTTACTCTCTAAGGGTATTTCACATTTAAAGATGTCTTGTAAGGCATTGTGTAACCCCCTCCAATAGTCTTTGATAACAGGGAAGTTTCAAAAAATATGATAATGATTTGCATTTTGATTTCCACAATTTCTCCAGCAAACGGAGGTTACTATCATAATGGGATTTCTGAGAGGGTGTAATAAAATATCTTATCAAGTTTTTCCATCCAAACTCCTCTATTTCTGTGAACTGGTACACTTCCATTGATACCTCCATATTATTGTCCATTCTTCCTCAGATATATTTATCCCTCCTTCCTTCTCACATTTTGTTTTAATGTATGAAGTTGAATGTGTTTTAAGATTTGACAAACCCTTATACATGCTTGAAATTATTCTACTACCGTTATCTGAATTATATGCTTTTCTAAATAGCTCTATCAAGCATGTACTTGCCTTGGTTACATTTTTAAGTGTCTTATTAACATATAGTCGCATCTGTAAATATCGTTTTTTTTTTATATTGTTTTTCTAGTAAGTGTTTCTCTTTAAGGATTTCAAAACTGAACAGTGTTTCTTCTTTCATTATGTTGCAAAGAACTGTTATTCCTTTAGCTGTCCAGTCCTTAAATCTAGCATCCAATTTATTTGGTGTAAAATCCGAGTCATATGCACACCATTTAAGAATTGCAATATCTCCCTCTAGATTATATTCTTTTATAGTAGTTTTCCATATTTTAAGAGTCAATTTCACCCATGGGTTATCAATAGTATTTATGTACCTTTGCAGGTTGTTATCAGCCAAAATTGCTTGTATGGGAATGGGAAGTACTCGCTCCTCAATGTTTTTCCATTGAACATCATATGATGGGTTGCACCAACATATCACAGCTCTCAACTGTGCTGCAAAATAATAATCTCTAAGATAGGCCCCATCCCTCCTTTTTCTTTGCTAATTGCAAAGTTTTGAGACAAACTCTAGGCCTTTTACCCTGCCAAGTATACCTTGATAACATCTTGTTCCATTCATTGAATTGATTTTAATTAATCTCTATCAGTAGGGTCTGAAAGAGATATAACAGCCTGGGCAGTATATTCATTTTAATAGACTCGATCCTTGAACTGAGACTAAAAAAAGGGATCAGGTTCCATCTTGCCATATCTTTAATTTTTTTTTATATAAAGGCTGATAATTACATTCCGATAATTTTGCCAAATCTTTTGGCATAATGATGCCCAAATATTTGAAAGACTCTGTTTGCCATGCCCAGGGATATCTACTTTCAATTTCTCTTGGTGGGCTATAGTAATATGAAAGTAATTGGGTTTTATCTATACTGATTTTGTATCCTGATAATTGACCATATTGTTCGAAGGATTGCATCAATTTAGGTAAAGAGTATGTTAGTTGCCCTAGATAGATCAAAATGTCATCTGTGTAACAAGCCAATTTATGCTCTGTCCCTTTAATAGTAATTCCCCTAATATCTTCATTTTGTCTGATGTATTGAGCTAATGGTTCCAGATATAATGCAAAGAGTAGTGATGACCATGCACAACCCTGTCTCGTGCCCCTTTCTAGGGTAAGTATTTGATAAATATCCATTGATTTTAATCCTAGCAGTAGGGTTGTCATATAGTGCCTGTATAGTTTTAATAAGTGTCTTGGAAACCAAATCTATGTAAAACTCTGTAAAGAAAATTCCAATTAACCGAATCAAATGCCTTTTCAGCATCCATGCTTATCACTATTACTTTGATTTTATTTTTTTGTATATGATCCAAATGTGAAGTGTCCTTCGTGTACTGTCTTGTGTTTGGCGTTGTCGTATAAAACCTGTCTGATCTTTACATATCAGTATGGGTAGAAACTCCTCTAATCGTTTGGCCATGATGGAGGTAAATAATCTATAATCTACATTAAAAACAGATAATAGTCTAAATGACCTACATTCCATTTTATCCTTGCCTTCTTTCGGTATAGCTGAGGTTATCGCTTCCTTCCAACTGGGTGGCATTTGTGCCTTTTTTAGAGCCCAGTTCAGTGTGGGGAGTAAAACAGGAACTGACTCATTTTTAAATTCTTTGTACCACTCTGTCATATACCCATCTGATCCTGGTGACTTGCTTAATTTAAGCCTACTAATTGCAGCTTTTAATTCAACTTCAGTTATGTCAGCAGTCATCATTCTGTTTTGTTCTTCGCTTAAAGTGGGTAACTCTAGAGAATTCAAGAAGGTGTCAATTTGGGTTATGCTTCCCCCTGGAACTTTGGAATATAGAGTTTTGTAAAAGACTTCAAAAGCTTCTTGAATTTCACTTAGGTTATTTTTATCATTTTCGTTCTTGGGTCCCTAATTCTATGAATTGTATTTTCAGCTATTTTTTTTCAGTTTCCACGCAAGTATTTTCATAGACTTTGATCCACTTTCATAATGTCTCTGTTTCAGAAACATGAAATGTTTCCTGATTTCTTGCGTTGCCAAATTATTTATTTCATTCCTAATTCTTTTAATTACCCCTAATGTATCCTGTGCCAAATTCAATTTGTGTTTTTTCTCTAGTTCCTTCAGCCTATTTTGTAATTCCTCTGTTTTATTCCTTATTTTTTCTTATATGAAGATATCACTATAATTTTCTCTCTTAAGACAGCCTTCAGAGTATCCCATAAAATGGGAGGTGAAACCTCTCCATTATCATTAAATTCTAAGTAGAGACCAATTTCTTTTTTAATTTGTTCCTTAAAGTACGGATCATTGAGTAGGCTTGAATTTAGTTTCCAAATAGTATTCTTTGGTTGTAGGTCAAAATCAACAGATTAAATATATAGGTGCATGGTTACTTACATCTATTGTCCCAATTCTACAAGTGTTTATTTTGTCTTTGTCTTTTCCAAATGTTATGAAAAAGTGTACTCTTGAATATACAGAATGGGGAGCGGAATAATGAGTGTAATCCCTTCTGTCGGGGAAAAGGTCCCTCCATATATCAATTAAACCAACATCCTCAAAGTGTATTAACTTCCTTATGTAAGGATTTTGTTTCATAGGTTTTTCTAATGGAAGAGTCTAAGTTTGGTTGTAATTGTAAATTTAAGTCTCCCCCACATATCAGGAGACCTTCTGTTTTCGCTACCATAATATCAGTAATTTTCTGTAAGAAACCAATATCACTTCCCGGGGGTGTGTATATATTCAATAGAGCAACTGAATTTCCGTCTATATTCCCCCTTACCAGAATATATCTGCCCTCTTTATCTCCCATTTTGAATACTTTTTCAAAATTTAGCTTACTTGAGATAAGAATAGCAACTCCTCACCTATGTTCTGATTTATATGAGGAGAAAAACAAATTAGTGAAGCCCATTCTCTTTAGTTTTCTATGCTCATTATCACTTAAATAACTATCCTGTAAATATACTACATGGGCTTGTTCTTTTTTTCATTTTGGATAAAATTCTATTATGTTTGATTGGATTTAGATAGATAGATAGATAGATACTTTATTCATCCCCATGGGGAAATTCAACTTTTTTCCAATGTCCCATACACTTGTTGTAGCAAAACTAATTACATACAATACTTAACTCAGTAAAAAATATGATATGCATCTAAATCACTATCTCAAAAAGCATTAATAATAGCTTTTAAAAAGTTCTTAAGTCCTGGCGGTAGAATTGTAAAGCCTAATGGCATTGGGGAGTATTGACCTCTTCATCCTGTCTGAGAAGCATTGCATCGATAGTAACCTGTCGCTGAAACTGCTTCTCTGTCTCTGGATGGTGCTATGTAGAGGATGTTCAGAGTTTTCCATAATTGACCGTAGCCTACTCAGCGCCCTTCGCTCAGCTACCGATGTTAAACTTTCCAGTACTTTGCCCACGACAGAGCCGCCTTCCTTACCAGCTTATTAAGACGTGAGGCGTCCCTCTTCTTAATGCTTCCTCCCCAACACGCCACCACAAAGAAGAGGGCGCTCTCCACAACTGACCTATAGAACATCTTCAGCATTTCACTACAGACATTGAATGACGCCAACCTTCTAAGGAAGTACAGTCGACTCTGTGCCTTCCTGCACAAGGCATCTGTGTTGGCAGTCCAGTCTAGCTTCTCGTCTAACTGTACTCCCAGATACTTGTAGGTCTTAACCTGCTCCACACATTCTCCATTAATGATCACTGGCTCCATATGAGGCCTAGATCTCCTAAAGTCCCCACTATGGCCGTGTCATTAGCGAACTTCTGCACATGGCAGGACTACGAGTTATATTGGAAGTCTGATGTGTACAGGGTGAACAGGACCGGAGAGAGTACGGTTCCCTGCGGCGCTCCTGTGTTGCTGACCACCGTGTCAGACCTACAGTCTCCCAACCCATTTAATAGCCCATTGACATTAAAAGAAATGAATTTTACTTTGTCCTTAGCCATCTGTATGTATCTATCAATGTATCATTGAAATGAGCAGAATAAAACTTAATCGATCTACACTCTGAACAAATAAGAACCAAGAAATGCAAATAATAACAAAAATGGCAACGAATGTGTGATTCCAAGGCTGAGGTCTCTGGTAGATGACCCTGTGTTGAGCTAGAGGAAATGTGTAGCTGTGGGGGATAACCCACAAGATATATATATATATATATATATATATAGTCGCCTCTTCCACTGTCTGGTACAACTGCGTCCCGTCTTCATAAAACACTCAAAGTTTAGCAGGGTACGGAGCTTGAAATCTAATCTTTCCTTGCTTTAATATTCGCTTTACTTCAGAGTATTCTTTAAGTTTCTGCAGGACCGCGGGGGAGGGGGGTAATCTTGGTCGAAATATATTAATTTATCGTCTTAAAAACACCCTCTTCTTACTCCAGGCCCTTCGTAGAATCTCCACCTTAGTACTGTATCGAAGGAATTTAATTATTATTTAGCATGGCTTATCTGCTCTATCTCGAGTAGGCTTCAGGACGAGCACACAATGCGCTCTCTCAATTTCCAGCTCTATAGTCAGGGGTATCTTCAGTGCGTCCCACAGCAACTTTCCAACAAACTCCGTCATAGACAAGCCCTCTGCTCCTTTGGGAACATTGTATATTCTGATATTTTTCCGCCGTGATCTTCCCTCCAGGTCAAACAGTTTACCTTCTTGTTGATTTAATATTTTTATCGTCTTACTTAGTATCCGTTCCACGTTTTGAATGCTATCTTCCACTTTCTCAATTCGAGTCTCTGCCACCACTATTTTTTGATTGACGTTGGCGAGCTCTGACTTAATATCATGTAGCTGCTGTTTTATATCTTTCTGGAACTTCCTTATCTCTTTCAAAATTTCGATCATATTTGCCGCTTCGCTTGAACGAGGCCCAGCATCTGCCTCACTAGCACGCGGTGGGGTAGGAGAGCCGCTCGCTGCACTCCTCTCGGCTGCAGGCTCCACAGTGTGGCTTTTTTTATTTCCATTCTCTTTCCCCATTCTTGCCCCTCTTATTATTTCAAATACTTTCAAAAAACACTATATTTGATGGGTTAACAGGGCTTTATATGCGTTTTTCTGGAGAAGCTAGTGACCTAAGCTGCCATTCTCGATGATGACATCACCGGAACCCCTCTGAAGAAGTATTTTGCATCAAAATTCACTGTGGAAGGCACTAGCAGTATGACAGATACTTGGGTGTGTATGGGGGCATAATTGAATGCAGTTGCTATTACTCAGGAGAAGGTGCTTGGGAAGCTGTAAGGTCTGAAGGTAGATAGGTCACCTGGACCAGATGGCTGGCACCAGAATAATCTGAAAGAGCTTGTTCAGGCATTAGCAATGATCTTTCAAAAATCAAGAGTCTGGCATGGTTTGAGAGGATTGAGGAATTGAAAATGTCACCCCAGTTCAAGGAGGAAGGGAGGCAGAAGAAATGAAATTATAGATCAGTTAGCCTGACCTCAATGGTTGGGAAGATGTTGAAGTCAATGGTTAAGGATGTGATTTTGGGGTACTTGGCAAGTGATAACATAGGCCAAAGCCAGCATGGTTTCCTTGAGGGAAAATCTTGTCTGACAAATCTCTTGGCATTCCTCAAAGAAATAACAGGGAGTATAAACAAAGGAAAATTGGTGGATGTTGTGTACTTGGATTTTCAAAAGGCCTTTGACAAACTGCCATAAAGGAGCTTGCTTAGCAAGGTAAGAGTCCATGATATTACAAAAAAAGATACTAGCATGGTTGGAGCATTGGCAGGAACCAAGGAATGGGAATAAAGGGAGCCTTTTCTGATTAACGCAAAATGCTAGAGGAACTCAGCAGGCCAGGTATCATCTATGGATTAAGTACAATTTATGTTTTGGGCGATGATACTCTTGTCCTAGATGCTGCCTGGCCCGTTGAATTCCTCTAGCATTTTGTGTGTGTTGCTCAGATTTCTCTTGTTTGTGAAGAGAAGGTCTTAGACAGATTTGGAGAATGGGCAAAGAAGTGACATGTTGGGAAGTGTATAGTCATTTACTTTAGTAAAAGCGTAGACTATTCTCTAAACAGGTAGAAAATCCAAAAATCTGCATTGACAAAGGACTGAATCCTTGTGCAGGATTCCTAAAAGGTTAACTTGCAGGTTGAGTCAGTGGTAAGGATGGTAAATGCGATGTTAGCATTCATTTCAAGAGGACTAGAATATAAAAAGTGATTTAATGTTAAATCTGTATAAGGCATTGGTGAGGCCTCACTTGGAGTGTAGTCAGCAGTCCAAGAAAAGGTTATTATCTAAGAAAGGATGTGCTGACATTGGGAGGGTTAAAAAGAGATTCATGAAAATGATTCCATATCATTTGAGGCTTATCATATGAGGAGCATTTAATGGCTCTGGGCCTGTACTCACTGGAATTTAGATGAATAAGTGGGGAATTCCATTGAAACCTATTGAATGTTGAAAGGCCTGGGTAGAGTGGATGTGGAGAGGATGTTTCCTATAATATCGGACACAGCTTTTGAATAGAGAGGCGCCTATTTAGAATGGAGATGAGGAGAAAATTCTTTAGCCAGAGAGTGGTGAATCTGTGGAATTTGTTGCCACAGATGGCTGTGGAGGCCAAGTGATTGGAAATATTTAAAGACAAGGTTGATTAGATTCTTGATAAGTCGGGTCATGAAAGATTATAAGGAGAATGGAGTTAGGAAGGATCCATGATCAAGTGGTGGAATAGACTCAATGGGCTGAATGGCTTAATTCTGTTCTGATGTCTTTTGGACAATAATTTATTTTGCTTTTTTGTTTCTAAAGTGGCTAAGGAAACAAGTTGTTAATGACAAGCTACCATGTTTATTCCTTACAATCACACTCTTTGCTTAATAGAAAGAGTACCTCTCTTACAGTAAATTGGGGATCTGTCATAATGCAGCCATGTTGTTGTTTCATCCAGGCACTGAAGGTGGCCCTATTCGCCGAAATCCAGGTGGGAATGTTGCCAGACCACTGGTGCAACGTCTACCCAATTCCCAGGATGTAGCACAATGTTTAGACATATCAACTTATGACACGCCGCCTTTCTACTCCAATTCAACTGAAAGTTTCCGAAATTCAGTTGAAGGTAAGCATATTTAAAGCATGTTTGAATAGTGATTTGTACAATTATCCCAATGATGGAAAGGGTTTATCTTAAGTTTAAAATCAAGCCCATCCTGGTTGGTATCCAATCAACTACACACAAGAACCAGCACCTACAGATAAGGTGAGCACAGTGCTTCTGAACTCGAGCACTTGTCACTACAGACTACAGGCAAGATTGGAAGTTTAAATGATTGGATGCCGGTAACAGGAGAGATCTGAATAGAAGAAAATACAATATGATGCATTTTTAGATGGATCTGTAGCGAGCAGAATTGGATGGTGTGGTAGTAAAGTGGAATAAACTAATGATATTTCCCTATGCAACAGTGTTATTATGTCAAATTATAGAAAAAGGGCTTAAACAATGGAAGTTTGGGAATCTTGTATCTAAATCCTAGTATGAAGGAAAAAGTGTGAATGGCAGGACTTTCATACAGTTACAGCATGGTAACAAAGTGTATACACTTGAAGACAGAATCTATTTGATTAAGAAAGTGGAATAATAAAGCCACATGATACATGCTGTATACAATTGACAACAAAACTGTGAGAAAGGGATGAAGAGTTGGTCAAATTTGTAAGCAAGTTTCAGACAAATGCAAGAATTGTGGATCCATAAAATGGAGAACATCAACAATAATGTAGATGCTGTAAAACAGTATTGTGAATGTTTTTTTTTTAAAGGTGGAATTCTTAAGTGTATTTGGGAGAACTCTCTTGATTGCAATATTTTTAATGTAATCAGAGAGATGGTGTTCAGTCTAGTTCAGGGCATTAGGAACTGTTTAAAATGAGGAAGCACCTGTTAAAGATCAACCACAGGTTCAGAGTAGCTGTAGAAAAGGACAATGAAGGTGAAAATACTTTTCCTTGAGTTCTAAATTCAGTGAATTTTAGAGGTAATTGTTCCAGATACTTTGAAATGAAAATTGGCAGGTTAACTAATTAATGGGTAATTAGTGACTTTGAGGAGAAGAAATTTTGGATACCGATCAGGCACATTCCCAAATAAACTTCCAAATCTATTCTTCATGCATGACTAAAGATATAAGGGATACATGTTTCTTTAGTATCCAAGTGAAAGCACCAGTCAGTGGTTTAGCTCATCACTGCACAATTTGTTCTAATTCCGTTAAAGTAAACATTCGGAAATGAGAACAAACAGTAGTTGATCCTCTTACAGTCAATTATTGGAAGTGACCAAGCAGAAATTTTCTCCTGTATAATAGGGACCTTAGGGGGAGGCTGAGATCGGTCAGCATCCAATACATCTGACTGAAGATGTTTGTTAGCACTTCAGTGTTTTGCCTTTGGCATTCTTAACTCTGAAATCATTTGAATGTGGAGGTTGTTGGAGCCTCCATCTCCTAATATTTAATTCTTCACCACAATTCTTGACGAGATTGTGGGACAAAATGTATGTTCCTGTTCTGGTAGCATCAAAGTATAGCAAAAGCAGGAGGGAGTAGACAACATGTGATAACCTTAGCTGTAGGTAGTGATATTATTAAAGTTAGTGCAGTTTAAATAATTGCCACATAAAATTTGTTAGCTAAATTAAAATCTTTATTTAATGGGTTGGGAGAACAAAGATATGGAATTAGGCAGCAGATTATAACCCCGTCTGACCTGCTGAGTTTCTCCAGCAATTTGTGTGCGTTCCTTAGGATTTAATGCTGAATGGTTTTCAGGCTGGAATGATTTGCATAAGGACCACTGCAACATTGATTTTTATTTGTGTCCTGAACCTGGGTATATTGGTGCCAGGCATTTCCACAGAGAGATTAAGCACCTCTACTTGATTTTCATTAGCATCAGAGCTGCCGTCATTAATATCTTGGACCAAAACTGAAAAGGCCAAAAGGTCAGAAGTTCGATATCCTGTGGTGAGTGACTCAAAGTCAGACATGAGATTGAATACACTCCACTTGCTTGGATCAGTTGATCTTCAATGAGGTACCCAAGACAAAATAGCCTAGTTGAGTATTAGCCCACCAACTTCACAAGGAAATCATCATCTTCACATCAGCACAAAGTGTCTGCAATCTTCTACATAGAAATGGTACTTAAACATCTAAGCTCATGAAATGTTACCACTATCATCAAGGACAAAATCAGCATTTGTACATATGTCTTTTTAGAATGCTGAAGACAAATTGAGAACTTTTAAAAATGTCTTCACAATTCTTACCTTTATGCAGGCATGGTGCATGAAAGCAAGAACGTTATGCCAATCCTTTATAATGTATTAGTTAAATGTCAGTTTGTATCCGATTTTGGGCACCTCACTTCAGGCAGGGTGACACACCCTTAATGTGTACAGCAATAAAGAGGAGGAATTGATTCCAGTGCTAAAAGGTTGTGCAACCAGAAGAAATAGGTTTATGGTAATTGACATAATATCCAGAGAGATGGTCACCTCCATAGATATCTGATAAAACTGACTTGAAAATGAAAGTATTTTCATTACGCAGCTAATAAAGATGTGATAAAATACCAATGTATACTCTTCCAGTGCATCAGTATGTGCTGGTGGTCATGTAACCAGATGGCAATGATGCTTTCTGTTTGATAATTACTAACTAAGATATTTATACATTTATCTCTTGTTATGGGAAATGGAGAAATGGCAGAAGAATTTAATAAGTACTTTAGATCTATCTTCACTAGGGAAGACACAAGCAATCTCCCAGATGTATGGATGGGCCAAGGACATAGGGTAACAGAGGAAATGAAACAGATTGACATTAGGAAGGAAACGGTGATGAGTAGACTGATGGGACTGAAGGCTAACAAATCCCCAGGTCCAGATGGTCTGCATCCTAGGATACTAAAGGAGGTGGCTCTGGAAATTGCGGATGCATTGGTAATCATTTTCCAATGTTCCTTAGATTCAGGATCAGTTCCTGAGGACTGGAGAATGGCTAATGTTATCCCACTTTTTAAGAAAGGAGGAGGGAGAAAACAGAACTACCATCCTGTCAGCCTAACATCAGTAGTGGGGAAGATGCTAGACTCCATTATTAAAGATGAAATAGTGGCATATCTAGATAGCAGTGATAGGATTGGGCCAAGCCAGCATGGATTTACCAAGGGCAAATCATGCTTGACTAATCTATTGGAGTTTTTTGAGGATGTAACCAGGAAGTTAGACAAGGGAGATCCAGTGGATGTAGTGTACCTTGATTTTCAGAAGGCATTTGATAAGGTCCCACATAGGAGATTGGTGGGTAAATTCAGAGCTCATGGCATTGGGGGGAAGATATTGACATGGATAGAAAACTGGTTGGCAGATAGAAAGTAAAGGGTAGCGGTGAATGGGTGTTTCTTGGAATGGCAGGTGGTGACTAGTGGGGTGCCACAGAGCTCGGTATTGGGACCACAGCTGTTTACGATTTACATCAACGATTTAGATGAAGGCATTGAGAATAACATCAGCAAGTTTGCTGATGATACTAAGCTGGGTGGCAGTGTGACATGTGATAAGGATGTTAGGAGAATTCAGGATGACTTCAATAGGCTGAGTGAGTGGGCAGATACTTGGCAGATGATCTTTAATGTGAACAAGTGTGAGGTTATCCACTTTGGGAGTAAGAACAGGAAGGCAGATTATTATCTGAACGGTGTTGAGTTAGGTAAGGGAGAAATACAAAGAGATCTAGGAGTCCTTGTTCATCAGTCACTGAAGGTGAATGAGCAAGTGCAGCAGGCAGTGAAGAAGGCTAATGGAATGTTGGCCTTTATTACAAAGGGAATTGAGTAAAAGAGCAAGGAAATCCTCTTGCATTTGTACAGGGCCCTGGTGAGACCACACCTGGAGTATTGTGTACAGTTTTGGTCTCCAGGGTTAAGGAAGGACATCCTGGCTGTAGAGGAAGTGCAGCGTAGATTCACAAGGTTAATTCCTGGGATGTCCGGACTGTCTTACGCAGAGAGGTTAGAGAGACTGGGCTTGTACACGCTGGAATTACGGAGATTGAGAGGGGATCTGATTGCAAAATATAAGATTATTAAGGGATTGGACAAGATAGAGGCAGGAAATATGTTCCAGATGCTGGGAGAGTCCAGTACCAGAGGGCATGGTTTGAGAATAAGGGGTAGGTCATTTAGGACAGAGTTAAGGAAAAACTACTTCTCCCAGAGAGTTGTGGGGTGTGGAATGCACTGCCTTGGAAGGCAGTGGAGGCCAATTCTCTGGATGCTTTCAAGAAGGAGCTAGATAGGTATCTTATGGATAGGGGAATCAAGGGATATGGGGACAAGGCAGGAACTGGGTATTGATAGTAGATAATCAGCCATGATCTCAGAATGGCGGTGCAGGCTCGAAGGGCCGAATGGTCTACTTCTGCACCTATTGTCTATTGTATCTCGAGGTCACATTCTCTTTTTCCTTCAACACATACAAAATGTCAGTGGAACACAGCAGGCCAGGCAGCATCTATAGGGAGAAACGCTGTTGATGTTTCGGGCCGAGACCCTTCGGCAGGACTAACTGAAGGGAAAGATAGTAAGAGATTTGAAAGTAGTGGGGGGAGGGGGAAATGCAAAATGATAGGAGAAGACCGGAGGGGGTGGGATGAAGCTAAGAGCTGGAAAGGTGATTGACGAAAGTGATACAGAGCTGGAGAAGGGAAAGGATCATGGGACGGGAGGCCTCAGGAGAAAGAAAGGGGGAGGGGGGATCACCAGAGGGAGATGGAGAACAGGCAAACAACTAAATATGTCAGTGATGGTCCAAGAAGGGGAGGAGGGGCATTAACGGAAGTTAGAGAAGTGAATGTTCATGCCATCAGGTTGGAGGCTACCCAGCCGGTATATAAGGTGTTGTTCCTCCAACCTGAGTTTGGATTCATTTTGACAGTAAAGGAGGCCATGGATAGACATATCAGAATGGGAATGGGACGTGGAATTAAAATGTGTGGCCGCTGGGAGATCCTGCTTTTTCTGGCGAACCGAGCGTAGGTGTTCGACGAAACGGTCTCCCAGTCTGTGTCGAATCTCACCAATGTATAAAATGCCACACTGGGAGCACCAGACACAGTATACCACACCAGCCGACCCACAGGTGAAGTGTCGCCTGACCTGGAAGGACTGTCTGGGGCCCTGAATGGTGGTGAGGGAGGAAGTGTAAGGGCAGGTGTAGCACTTGTTCCGTTTACAAGGATAAGTGCCAGGAGGGACATCGGTGGGAAGGGATGGGGGGGATGAGTGGACGAGGGAGTCGCGTAGGGAGCGATCCCCTGTGAAAAGCAGAAAGAGGAGGGTAGGGAAAAATGTGTTTGGTAGTGGGATCCCGTTGGAGGTGACGGAATTTACGGAGAATTATACGTTGGACCTGGAGGCTGGTGGGGTGGTAGGTAAGGACAAGGGGAACCCTATCCCGAGTGGGGTGGCGGGTGGATGGGGTGTGGGCAGATGTGCAGGAAATGGGAGAGATGTGTTTGAGAGCAGAGTTGATGGTGGACGAAGGGAAGCCCCTTTGTTTAAAAAAGGAAGACATCTCCTTCGTCCTGGAATGAAAAGCCTCATCCTGAGAGCAGATGCGGCAGAGACGGAGGAATTGTGAGAAGGGGATAGCATTTTTGCAAAGACAGGGTGGTAAGAGGAATAGTTCAGGTAGCTGTGAGAGTCTGTAGGCTTATAGTAGATATCAGTAGATAGGCTGTCTCCAGAGATGAAGACAGAAAGATCAAGAAAGGGGAGGGAGGTGTTGGAAATGGACCAGGTAAATTTGAGGGCAGGGTGAAAGTTGGAGTCAAAGTTAATGAAGTCGACGAGCTCAGCATGCGTGCAGGAGGCAGCGCCAATGCAGTCGTCGATGTAGCAAAGGAAAAGAGGGGGATGGATACCCGTATAGACTTGGAACACGGACTGTTCCACAAAGCCAACAAAAAGGCAGGCATTACTGGGACCCATACCGGTACCCATGGCTACACCCTTGGTTTGGAGGAAGTGGGAGAAGCCAAAGGAGAAATTATTGAGAGTAAGAACTAATTCCGCTAGACAGAGGAGAGTGGTGGTAGAGGGGAATTGGTTAGGTCTGGGATCCAAAAAAAAGCAAAGAGCTTCAAGACCATCTCAGTGGGGGATGGAGGTATATAGGGACTGGAAATAAGACGGTGGGGGCCAGGGAACTTAAAATCATTGAAAAAATTCAAAGCATGAGAAGTGTCATGAACATAGGTGGGAAGAGATTGAACAAGGGAGGATAAGACAGTGTCAAGGTATGCAGAAATGAGTTCAGTGGGGCAGGAGTAGGCTGAGACAATGGGTCTACCTGGACAGGCAGGTTTGTGGATCTTGGGTAGGAGGTAGAAACGGGAAGTGTGGGGTATGGGAACTATGAGGTTGGTGGCAGTGGATGGGAGATCCCCAGAGCTGATAAGGTTGGTGATGGTATAGGAGACAATGGCCTGGTGCTCCTTAGTGGGGTCATGATCAAGGGGTAAATAAGAGGAGGTATCAGAGAGTTGTCGCTGTGCCTCGGCCAGCTAGAGGTCAGTACGCCAGACAACAGCAGCTCCCCCCCCCCCCCCATCAGCAGGTTTTATAGTGAGGTTGGGATTGGTGCGGAGGGAGCGGAGAGCAGAGTGTTCGGTAGGAGTGAGGTTGGAATTGGAATTGTGCCGAGGCACAGCAACAATTCTCCGATACCTCCTCTTATTTACCCCTTGATCATGACTCTGTATCACTTTCGCCAATCACCTTTCGAGCTCTTAGCTTCATCCCACCCCCTCCGGTCTTCTCCTATCATTTTGCATTTCCCCCTCCCCCCACTACTTTCAAATCTCTTACTATCTTTCCTTTTGGTTAGTCCTGATGAAGGGTCTCGGCCTGAAACGTCGACAGCGCTTCTCCCTATAGATGCTGCCTAGCCTGCTGTGTTCCACCAGCATTTTGTGTGTTGTTGTTTGAATTTCCAGCATCTGTGATTTCCTCGTGTTTGCTCTCATTTTCCTTCGTTCAGTTTGACACCTGAGTCCTATATTTAAGGACTATGATGTTTTTTTTACAACAATGAACATGTGACCCATCTGAAGTGCTACTTTGACATAGAATTTGACATCTGCAAGCTAAATTAGATCACTTGAGATTTTGAAAAAATAAACCTGCCACCCATTTGAAAATTTTCACGTCTCTATAGTATATTAGAAACTATCTGTATTCCTCAGATAACAGAACTATTAACCCATATTTGAAATAATTAAAGTAATTTTAACTATATCTGCTTGTATAACTTTGCATACTGGTCCTAAAGAAGTTTGACCAGCTACACTTAAACTATTAATTCAATTTGTATTAACTCATTGTGCTAAGAATCTATTTCACTTATTTTTGTATCTGCTATCTGAAAGATAGTCAACGAAATGAGGAGATAATGTAGTGATCACTGTTTTACTGCTTGCATCACTGTATAATATTGATTTACATCTGTAACCTTGCCATCTCCAGACTTATCAGATTCAGAATCGGGCTTAATATCACCGGCATATGTCATAATTTTGTTTTCATTGTGGCAATAGTGCATGCAATATATAATAGAGAAGAAAAACTGAAATAACTAGGTATATAAAAGTTAAATGAGTAGTGCAAAAATTAAAAAAAAAAGCAGTGAGGTAGTGTTCGTAGGTTCAATATCCATTCAGAAATTAGATAGCAGAGGGGATTCAAGGTTTAGTTTAAGCAGTCATTCCGAGGGGTTCTTTAGTTAGTTTTGGGTTGTGTACAGTCTAAAGATCCATTTGGACTCTCATTTAGGGCAATATATATTAAATAATTTAAGTCTGCAAATCAGTTGCATTTAGAGAAATTATATCTTTTGTTGTCATCACTCTTTTATACCAGATACCTTGTGTTTGGTTAGAATGATCTGGAATGTGCAATCTTTATAAATCCTATTACTCTGAAGTGATTGTGTTCTGTTTCTAGGTTATAGTGACCCTTCAGGAACATACAATCCGGCAGTTCGCAGTTTGCATAATCTGGCACATTTGTTTCTTAATGGAACCGGTGGACAAACTCACTTGTCCCCAAATGACCCAATCTTTGTGTTGTTGCATACATTTACTGATGCAATATTTGATGAGTGGTTGAAGAGAAGCAAAGCAGGTAAATGACATAACTGTTTTAAAATACTGTTAACTAAGCCTTTTATTTATTTACTCATACCTTAAATAGATCTGTGGCGTTGTCATAAGAATGTTTTAACCTCAATTCTAATAACCCATACGGTAATATTGCCTGCTATGTGTTGATCAGTGATTCCTCTTCATGTGCTGCTTCATCATGTTGCCTCTGCCTGGGTAAGGTGCCACCCAGGGCATTCCATCACACACTGTGTGATTGATGTATTGACTTATCTATTTATTTATTGGAGCTGCATTTCCCAGCATCCACGTCTGATAGAGTTGCTGCCTCGCAGTGCGAGAGACCTGGTTCGATCCTCACCTCAGGTGCTGTCTGTGGGTGGGGGTGGGAGGGTGGTTGAGGTAATTTGTACATTTTCCCTGTGGCCACCTGTTTTTTTTTCACATCCCAAAGATGTGGGCTGCTAGTTTAATTGTGCCCCCCTAGTGTATTGGGGAGCGGTCAACTCTGCAGGGTTGGGTGGGGGCAACTGATGGGAGTATGAGGAAAATAAAAACAAGTGGATCGAATGTAAATGGGTGTGAAAGTCCACATGTACCTGGGGGCTGAAGGGTCTGTGTCTGTTTTATTTCTCTAAGACTCTTTATTTCATGGGACTTTCAGAAAGGTTGGACATTACCATAAGCTTCTCTGTCAGCACATTCATCAGACTTGGTTTGCCAGCTATCTCTGATGGCCCTCTGAACCAGAACTGCTGTGATCACATGCTCATTGGTACACTATCTGAGGAAGATGCTGACCCGAAATATTGATTGATTTCTTTATCCACAGGCCCTTGATGGCTGACATCTAACCAATTTTTCTGTATTTGATTCTAGAATGCAGCCCCATCTTGGGCCACTCACCACAGTCCACTTGCACCCAGTTCAATCACTTCTGTTTCGCTTTGTACAAAATGTAAATCATTTCTATCCCATCCAGCACTATACCAAGAAATAATAGCCTCTTAACTAACTTCAGCATTGTACCATCTTGGTGCAGTTTTTTTTATATTCTGTATCATTTGAGTTTAATATGTAGCATATTACAGCACAGAGCAGGTCCTACAGCCCACAATCTCTGTATCACATATGATGTCAAATTCTTTCTGCCTGTACATGACCCATAATCTTCATTCTTCATATATTCATGTGTCTGTTTAAACTCTTGTGTTACTGTCATATCTGTGTCCATCCTACCTCTGGCAACCCATCTACCCTTTGTGTAAAATATCAACTTCCCCTGCACATCTCCTTTATAAATTTTCTCTCCTCTCACCTTAAATATATGCCCCCCTAGTATTTAACCTTCCTCCCCCGGGGAAGAAAATTTCTAACTGGCTAATATTCCTATGCCTCTCATAATGTTATAAACCTCTGTCAGGCCTACCCCCTCTGCACCCCCACAGCCTTTGGCTTACCAGGGAAATCAAACCAAGTGTATCCAACCTTTCCTTATAACCAATACTCTCTAATCCAGGCAGCATCCTAATAAACCTGTACCCTCTCCAAAGTTTTGCATTATTTATGTCTTTGTATTGATGAAATCAAACTGCTTTCCCTTGCAGATACATCAATCTTTCCAGTTGAACATGCTCCCATCGGCCATAATGGAGCATACAATATGGTTCCTTTCTGGCCACCTGTTACAAATCTGGAAATGTTTTTGCCAGCATCTGAATACCTTGGTTACAGCTACGAAGTTGAATGGCCAAGTAAGCTGATTTTGAAATTATTAACAAATCTGTTGCTATGGGGTTATGGGAAAAATCTAAGCATTCAAGTCACAAAAAAATCAAATAGCTAATTCATTTTTCAATCAAACATAATCTTTAAAATTATTGAAGATTAGTGTCTATGCATAATGGTTTACTTAAAAGGTTTCTTTATTTTAATGAAGATATTGCAGCTTTTTTTTGAGCATTTGGTGCATTTATTTGTGAAAGTCCAGAATCTAAGAAACTAATATAAGGAAATTCACTGCATCATGTACAAAATGCTGGAGCAACTCAGCAGGTCAGGCAGCATCTATGCAAATGAATGTTTTGGGCAAAGATCCTCCTTCAGGACTGTAAAGAAAAGGGGAAGATAGCAGGATAAAAATGTGGGGTAGAGCTAGAAGTCAGATGGGTGGAAAAGGTAAAAGGACTGGGGAGGAAGGAATCTGACAGAAGACGAGAGTGGACCTTGGGAGAAAGGGGAGAAGGAGGGCACTTGGTGGGGTGGGGATGTGATGGGCAGTTGAGAAGAGGCAAGAAACCAGAGTGTAGAATACAAAAAGAGGGGAGGAGGAGTGACTCTTTTTTCATTAGATGGAAAGTCACTGATTTGTATCAATGTCTTAAGATGGCTATCTAGATTAAGTTTGGTCTCAAAAGAATGAAGGCAATGAGGAATATGATTATTATAAATCTTGAAATTGCTTCTAGTTACTGGTTGCTTTCAGTTAGGATTTTACTTCACCTGGTATAAATGACATTGTCTCCTCAGTAGAGAAATAGCTTAAGCATTATTCATTCAGTGATGAACTGGCCAAGCAAGTTGCCTGTACTCCTCAACTAATGAAATACAACATGCCCAGGTATACAGATGGACAATAATTTAGTAACTTTGTTCTTGTCATTCTCTCTAGTAATTCCATAAGAGGTTATAGGATTACTGTACCAAGATGGTACAATGGTGAAGTTAGTTAAGAGGCTATTATTTCTTGGTATAGTGCTGGATGGGATAGAAATGATTTACATTTTGTACAAAGTGAAACAGGAGTGATTGAACTGGGTGCAAGTGGACTGTGGTGAGTGGCCTAGGATGGGGCTGCATTCCAGAATCAAATACAGAAAAATTGGTTAGATGTCAGCCATCAAGGGCCTGTGGTTAAAGAAATCAATCAATGTTTCAGGTCAACATCTTCCTCAGATGGTGTACCAATGAGCAAGTGATCACAGCAGTTCTGGTTCAGAGGGCCATCAGAGATAGCTGGCAAACCAAGTCTGATGAATGTGTAGACAGAGAAGCAGAGTGCAGTCTTCATTCTAGATTGATGCTTAATCACATTTTGCTTAGCACTGTCATACACAGACAATATTTTTTTATCTTTAAAATGATGACCAATATCGAATAGGCTTGTATTGAGAAATTTCTACTACTATTCATTAAAATCTGTTCCAGTACTGTCTTTCAACACAACTCCAAGCAGAATATGTTCAATAATGAAGCATTGACAACAGATGTAACCTTAAAAGCTAATATGATAAAAATGTATTTAATGCCAAGTAACACGTAAAAGAAGAATTTTGAGTGAGTAACATGCTGTCAGGCCCAGTAAGTTCCAGTGATCTAACAACTACAATGTGAATTTACCACCTATAATAAAACTAATAATCTGGCAAGCATGGGGCCTTAGTGTTTTTGGGCTGACAGATTTTCCATACTTTGGCTATTATTCCTATTAATATCCCAATGCGTGTTATGAAAATACTATGGTAGATTTTCCAATGAAGCTGGTCAGTTAAAAGGAGGAGCCCCACTGAATTAAAAAAAAAAAACGTGAATTGGGGCCCCACTAGATTGAAAGGTCCACGGAAATCAGGAGTCCAATAAGTAGAAGAAAAACATGGTAAAAACTGGTGAGCCACAAGCTGTACCTTTGGTATATCTGAGGACTTGGATGGTGATAATCAAAGTATTATTGTCCATAAATCATGGCAATTCAAAAAGGAGTTATTAATGAAGAAGCAGCATTTGTAGTGAACCAGTTCCACATTGAAGCTCATTAATTATGTGTATCATTGAATAATGCAATAACGGCCATAGCTTCAGAGCTGAATACATTCAATTGCAACTGATTGTTTTGAAAAATTTGTCTTTGACATATCTTCTGCAGATGAGCCCCTCTCGTTGTTGGAGATGATTACAGTGGGGATTCTGGCAGCTCTGGTACTGATTGCTGTAGTTTATACCCTCTCGACCATCATTTTACACAAGATGAGGAGAAAGCTGCCTGCCAGTGAATCGAATGAACCTCTCTTAAATACTCCACAGCAACACTACTCACATTATAATGAATCAACCATACTCCAAAATGTAGCTTAATCTACTACTATGATTGCATCTTTTGGTTTTATTTGTCATGTTTATGACCCAATCTAATGACATACTGCTTGAGAAACAGAATAGCTTCCTGTTCATACATCACACGAGATGTTATCCATGGAATTTATATGCTGCCCTTGTAATCAGTGAAATAATCCACTCAGTATTGTAATAAAAAATTTTCCTTACTGTTTCTGAAAGCCTTTCAATAAAATTTCAAATTGAGAACCATTGGAGATAATTTGTAAGCCTTGTTTAGTTAAGTAAGAATGATGACATTTATACTGATGTAAATTGTATCTTAAATAAACTACATTACTGGCCTTGTGGTTAATTCAGTAATGTGACCATTGTTCAAAATATTATTGAGTGAAAGTGAATGAGAGCCTGAGATTCAAAATTGAGCCAATAGTTCATCTACAGCTTTTCATATTGCAACCCTTCAAAAGCTAGGTTTGTTAAAAGCAGGACTAGTGTGTTCAACCCTTCAAACCTACATGCCATTCAAGGCAATCATTGCTGATCATCCAACTAAATATCGCATTCCCAGTCACAAACAAGAGAAAATCTGCAGATGTTGGCAATCCAAGCAAAACACACACAAAATACTGGAGGAACTCAGCAGGCCAGGCCACATCTATGGAAAAAGAGTACGGACAATGTTTCAGGCCGAGACTCATCAGCAGAACTGGATTTAAAAAAAATCAGTAGATTTAGAAGGCTGGGAGAGAGGAGAGAGAGAAACACAAGGTGATAGGTGAAACAGAGGGGGGAGATGAAGTGAAGAGCTGGGAAGTTGATTGGTGAAAGAGATTCAAGGCTGGAGAAGGGGGGAGACCAATAGCAGAAAACAAAAGGCCATGGAAGAAAGAAAAGGGGAGAGGAGCACCAGAGGGAGGCAATGAGCAGGCAAGGTGAGAGAGGGAAAAGAGGATGAGGAATAGTGAAGGTGGGGGATGGGTTGGGGCATACCAGAAGTTTGAGAAACCAATGTTTATGTCATCAGGTTGGAGGCTATCCAGACGGAGTATAAGGTGGTGCTCCTCCAACCTGAGTGTGTCCACATCACGACACATCTCCAACACCTTTTAAATCTACGCCTCATCTTTTTTTTTATTTCTTCTGTCCTGCTGAAGATTCTCTGCTGGAAACATCAACTGTACTTCTCCTCCCATAGAGCTGCCTGGCCTGCTGCGTTCCTCCAACATTTTGTGTGTGTTGATCTCATTCCCAGTTTCTCCCCACACCCTGTGATGCCTTTTTTCCTTCTAGAAACTGATCTAACTCCTCAAATATATTAAGCAACTTTGCTTCTGCTGCTCTGTGTGAATTTCACAGGTTCATCACTCTCTGTCTTGCCTCAAGACATTTCTCATCTCAGTCCTGAATGTCTTGCCTCCTTGCAAGGAGACTACAGTCAAAGGAAACATCCTCCCTGCATGCAGTAACACTGGTCTTGTCAGGATTTTGTAAGTTTCAATGCTATCGCATCTCATTCTTGTAAGCTCCAGTAAATACCAACCTAGTAAACCTCATTGCCCTTCACATTGTAATACTGCTGTTCTGGTCAATTTTCACTGAATACCATCTATAACAACTATCTACCTTTTTGAGTAAGGTTGCACACAACACAGCTGTCCCCCACCCCATATCACAGTATGTTGCATTCCTAGAAAACTGCCCTTAATGTGATTTCCTGTACTGCAGTGCCAACTCATCTGCTCCTCTGTCTAGAAACACAAGTTGAAAAGATAAACTTTGCACTTATTTAAGTTTTGACAAATGTAATGGGATGGAATACTTGTTCTGCATTGGTTTGGAGTGAGAATACTTACTCTTTTTTTGAAGTATTTCTAAATACTTCATGGGTGAATTTCCATGAGATGAACTGGGGTACGTTGTGTTGTTGGTACTCCAACTGTAAACTCACTTTGGCCTAGTTTAATTTTTTTTAAGACATCCTTGCCTTTGTACTTGGGTCCTCTTGCTATGAAGGTTAAAATATAATTTACCATCTTAACTTGTGGTCGCAGATGCATTTTTTTTGCCTTCTTGGCTGGTGCACGAGGTACCCAGGCCTATTTGTACATGAGCACTTCCAAACACAAGACTATTTAAATAAAATGCAGAGTGTCTGTTTCTCACACCCAGATGGATAAATAACCTCATATTTATCTGCTTTATACAGCATCTGTCTTTTTAACCACTCAATCTAAGTTTTTGTGTCTTGTCAATTCTATTATATTCTGTGATCTTATTAATGTACTAAAAGGTTGATAAAATCACCCATTTCTTAAATATCAATGATTAATTAGATCTCTACAGCAAGAACATCACTGACAATTAACATTTTAATCTGTCACACATGCAGCCATTGTTCCATAAAGTTTATTTGGCTGCTTTGAGCAACTACCTTGGCGTGGGCTCTAATCCCTGACTAGGATTCAGAATTATTTATAAAACCACTTATCATTAGTCTCTAAAACAATAAAAATGTTGGAGGTTGACAAATACTTTATTTAAAATAGAAAAATAGCTTTTCATTTATCTCAGATAAACACTGAGAGACAACTGCAGCTTTTCAGCTGTCCTGGATTAGCTGACTATCTGAAGAATTATTTTCAACAAGTCTTTAACTTTCCTAAAGGTTGGTTCCACTTATGTCTCACTGACTTCATATGAAAGGTATCAAGCGAAAACATTGTCAGTCCATTTCCCTTCCATAGATGCTACTTGCCCTGCTGAGTTCTTCCAACTTCTTGTTTATTATGTCTTTTGAATAGTTTTTTTCTTATATTGGTTTCTGTTGTCATTACACAGTGGCACTTTCCATAGTTTTATTAACCTTGTGCTGTGAAAGCTGCACCCGGTTATGAAAATCTCTATCAAATCCATAATTCCAGCATCTCACATCTCTCCACATAACTGAAGGCCTTCATCACTGATAGAATTCTCATAATATTCCTCCTGCTGGTTTTAACACCTTTTCCATATTGAGAAAGCCTGATCTGGATACCATACACCAGCAGAAATCTAACTTGTGTTTTGTGTAGGTATACCATTGCTTCTGTCTTTTATTTTTTGAAATAACTCGAAGATCTCACGCTTTTCTAACGGACTGCTCCACTTGATTTGGAGGTTTAAAAATAGATCATCTAAAGCACCCGATTTTGCTTTGCATGCACTAAGTTAAATCTGCAGGCAACCTCAGCAACCAGTAATGGAGACGACTCCTTACAGAATTCACGAATTACTACCAAAGAATATCTAGAATACAGTTTGCTCTTATGAAAGTCTTTGGGCAAAACAAGTAATTCTTTTTCAACTCACATTTCTTGGCATATCCTCAGACACTGCAGTTTTGCATGCCAGGAAGTTGTAAAATGAATGTTAATTAAGAACATAAGAAATAGGGGCAGGAGTAGGCCATCCAGCCATCGAGCCTGCCCCACCATTCAATAAGGGGAAGCCAATAGACAATAGGTGCAGGAGTAGGCCATTCGGCCTTTCAAGCCTGCACTGCCATTCAATGTGATCATGGCTGATCATTCACAATCAGTACCCCGTTCCTGCCTTCTCCCCATATCCCTTGACTCCGCTATCTTTAAGAGCTCTATCTAACTCTTTCTTGAAAGCATCCAGAGAATTGGCCTCCACTGCCTTCTGAGGCAGAGCATTCCATAGATCCACAACTGTCTGGGTGAAAAAGTTTTTCCTCAACTCTGTTCTAAATGGCCTACTCCTTATTCTTAAACTGTGGCCTCTGGTTCTGGACTCCCCCAACATCGGAAACATGGTTCCTGCATCTAGCGTGTCCAATCCCTTAATAATATTATATGTTTCAATCAGATCCCCTCTCATCCTTCCAAATTCCAGTGTATACAAGCCCAGTCACTCCAATCTTTCAACATATGACAGTCCCGGCATCCTGGGAATTAACCTTGTGAACCTACACTGCACTCCCTCAATAGCAAGAATGTCCTTCCTCAAATTTGGAGACCAAAACTGAACACAATACTCCAGGTGTGGTCTCACAAGGGCCCTGTACAACTGCAGAAGGACCTCTTTGCTCCTATATTCAACTCCACTTGTTATGAAGGCCAACATGCCATTAGCTTACTTCACTGCCTGTTGTACCTGCATGCTTACTTTGTGACTGATGAACAAGGACACCTAGATCTCGTTGTACTTCCCCTTTTCCTAACTTGACACCATTCAGATAGTAATCTGCCTTCCTGTTCTTGCCATTTATCTTTATAACATTTATATATTAACTTCACATTTATCCACATTAAACTGCATCTGCCATGCATCTGCCCACTCACCTAACCTGTCCAAGTCACCCTGCATTCTCATAACATCCTCCTCATATTTCACACTACTACCTAGCTTTGTGTCATCTGCAAATTTGCGAATGTTACTTTTAATTTCTTCATCTAAATCATTAATGTATATTGTAAATAGCTGCAGTCCCAGCACTGAGCCTTGTGGTACCAAGCCTGATCTGTCCGTAAGCTCAGCTCCATCTACCTGCCTTTTTCCCCCATAACCTTTAATTCCCTTACAATGTAAAAATCTATCTAACCGTATCTTAAATGTATTTAGTGAAGAAGCCTCAACTACCTCCCTGGGCAGAGTATTCCACAGATTCACTACTCTCTGGGAAAAACAGTTTCTCCTCATCTCCGTCCTAAATCTTCCCCTCCTGAATCTTGAGGCAATGTCCCCTAGTTCTAGTCTCACCTACCAATGGATACAACTTTTATCCAGGAACACAATATTATCTAGGAATACAAGCACCTCTCAATGGAGGGGTTTCCTGTATTTTATTAATAAAGTCTTTCATCACTTATTTTGATTCCTCATCAGAAATCTGGATAGGCGATGAGGTTTTACTATGGCTTTACAAAGAAAGCATCTTAGCTACCCAAAATATGGCACCTGACACAAGGGTTGAAGGAACTCTCTACACTAAAACCTTCTTGGCATCTGAGAGTCTTGCTTGAAGTGTGTACTTGAGTTAGAAGAGAATTATGTGTACCGAGCTTCTGATGGTTTTAAATTGCTGGCATTGAACGTGGAGGAGCTGTGAGAAGAAAAGAAGCCAATTGGATTCTATTTAAGTTCTTAGTCCTTCATTAATGGGGTACAATAAGTTAGATCCCATATCATGGAAGGTTTGCAGATGTAAATTTATCCCCATCTGTCAACTGGTTTCTTTAGGAAGTAAGGCATCGGTGTTACCGTCAGAGCTACATCTCATTTCTGAGCTAATGCTTACTCTCAGGCTGGATACTGAAAGTAAGTCTATTATTTGGTCACTAGATGGTGCAACTAACCAAGAACTCATCACTGCACCACTGGAAAAGATCAATCTGGACATACTTCAATTATTAACAAGTCAATTTTAGTAATATTAATGTTACACATAGTTTGACAAGAAAGGTATTTAATAAGGAGTAACTGGTGAAACAAATCAAGATTGATTTCATACTTGGAGCTTAAAATTTGAGCAGAGCCACGAGATTCACTCTTTTTGATGATAATTATGTCAGAAGGATTCTCAGAAGTCTAATACGAACATTTTGAAGACCTGTGAGGATCATTGTTATCTGATAAAATGCTCTAAATATTCTTGTTTTAAATTGAGAAGTTAGGTTACTATTCTGTCATCTTTAGAATTACTTTGACCAAATTGATCCACTTGTCAAATATTGTAGCTCTCTTTTTTTCTCAAAAAACCCTCAAAATGCATGGAGTCATGCAGCATAGAGATAGGTTCTTTCATGTCTCTGCTGACCAAGTGCCTCTACTGATCACGTGGTCACTAGCCTTCCATGCATTCTCAATTCATGGGCTCATATACTTCTTAAATCTTGTGGAAGTATTGCCTTAACCATCAGCTGCAGATTCTAATCACTCTCTGGGTGAAAATATCCTCCCTCAGTTGCCTTCTAAGCTTCTTACTCCTTACCAAACCTATACCCTCTGGTTTTAGAGACCTCTTCTGCAGGAAAGGTTTCTTACTATCTACTCAAACTATAGCCCTTGTAATTTTGTATACTTCTATCACCAATCCCCATCAATTTCCTCAGTTTTGAACAAGTCCAGCCTATCTAGTCTCTCCTCATAACTGAAATGCTACATCCCAAACAGCAGCATTATGGTGATTCACCTGTGCAATTACATGCTTACGATCATGTTGAAACCAGAAATGTACACAATACTCCAATTATGGCCTCACCGACATTTGTATAAAACGGTACTAAGCCCTTCCTGTTCTTATATTCCATCCCAGGCTAAGGCAAGTATGTCATATCTTCTTCACCACCACATGTGTAACCATCTTCAAAATTCTTGCAAACTCTGTTCATCATTACCACCTAAGGGCCTATTAGTCATTACATATGCCCTACCTTTATTAATCTTAACAGAGTTCCCCAAGAAAGACTCATCCAGAAAGTCATGAGGCATGGGATCAGTGGAACCTTGGCTGTTTGGATAAAAAATTGGCTTACATGAGAAAGCAGAGGGTAGTAGTGGAAGGAAGGCATTCTGCCTGGAAGTCGGTGACTAGTGGAGTGCAGCAAGGATCTGTCCTGGGAGCCCTGCTCTTTGTGATTTTTATAAATGACCTGGATGAAGAGGCGGAAGGATGGGTGAGTAAGATTGTGGATAACACGAAGATTGGAGGAGTTGTGGATGGAGCTGTAGGTTGTCGAAGGTTACAAGAGGATATAGACAGGAACAGGATGCAGAGTTGGGCAGAAAAGTGGCAGATAGAGTTCAATCCAGATAAGTATGAGGTGATGCATTTTGGAGGAACAAACCAGAAGGCTGAGTACGGGATTAATGGTCAGTTACTAAAGAGTGTGGATGAACAGAGGGACCTTGGGGTTAAAATCCATACATCCTTCAAGGTCACTGCACAGGTTGATAGGATAGTTAAGAAAGCCTGTGGGATGCTAGGCTTCATTAACAGAGGGATTGAGTTCAAGAGTAGAGAGGTCATGTTGCAACTCTACAAATCTCTGGTGAAACCACATTAAGAGTATTGTGTTCAGTTCTGGTCACCTCATTATAGGAAGGATATCGAAGCTATGGAGAGGGTGCAGAGGAGAATTACCAGGATGTTGCCTGGATTAGAAATCAAATCTTATGAGGCAAAGTTAGCAGAGCTGGGACTTTTCTCTTTGGAGTGTAGAAGGATGAGAGGGGACTTGATAGAGGTCTACAAGATTATGAGAGGCATAGATAGGGTGGATAGCCAGTACCTGTTTCCCAGGACATGAATAGCAAACACCAGAGGGCATATGTACAAAATTAAGGAAGGGAAGTTTAGGGGAGACATCAGGGGTAAGTTTTTTTTTATAATTACACAGAGGGTTATGGGTGCCTGGAATGACTTGCCAGAGATGGTGGTGGAGGCTAAAACATTAGGGGTATTTAAGAAACACACAAAATGCTGGTGGAACACAGCAGGCCAGGCAGCATCTATAGAGAGAAGCACTGCTGATGTTTCCGGCCGAGACCCTTCGTCAGGACTAACTGAAAGGAAATATAGTAAGAGATTTGAAAGTCAGAGGAGGAGGGGAAAATGCGAAATGATAGGAGAAGACTGGAGGGGGTGGGGTGAAGCTGAGAGCCGGAAAGGTGATTGGCAAAAGGGATACAGAACTGGAGAAGGGAAAGGATCATGGGACGGGAGGCCTAGGGAGAAAGAAAGAGGAGGGGAGCACCAGAGGGAGATGGAGAACAGGCAGAGTGATGGGCGGAAAGGGAGAAAAAAATAGAAGGGGGGAAATCTAAATATATCAGGGATGGGGTAAGAAGGGGAGGAGGGGCATTAATGGAAGTTAGAGAAGTCAATGTTCATGCCATCAGGTTGGAGGCTACCTAGCTGGTATATAAGGTGTTGTTCTTCCAACCTGAGTGTGGCTTCATCTTGACAGTAGAGGAGGTCATGGATAGACATAATCAGAATGGGAATGGGACATGGAATTAAAATGTGTGGTCACTGGGAGATCCTGTTTTCTCTGGTGGACAGAGCGTTGGTGTTCAGTGAAATGGTCTCCCAGTCTGCGTCGGATCTCACCAATATATAAAAAGCCACACCGGGAGCACCAAACACAGTATACCACACCAGCCAACTCACAGGTGAAGTGTCGCCTCACCTGGAAGGACTGTCTGGGGCCCTGAATGGTGGTGAGGGAGGAAGTGTAAGGGCAGGTGTAGCACTTGTTCCGCTTACAAGGATAAGTACCAGGAGGGAGATTGGTGAGAAGGGATGTGGGGGGGGGGGGGGGGCGGTGAGTGGACAAGGGAGTCGCGTAGGGAGCGATCCCTGTGAAAAGCACAAAGGGAGGGGAGGGAAAGATGTGCTTGGTAGTGGGGTCCCTTGGAGTTGGCGGAAGTTACATTGAATTATACGTTGGCCCCGGAGTCTGGTAGGGTGGTAGGTGAGGACAAGGGGAACCCTATCCCGAGTGGGGTGGTGGGTGGATGGGGTGAGGACAGATGTGTGGGAATTTAAGAGCCTCTTGGACAGGCACATGGATGAAGGAAAAATAGAGGGTTACGGGGTAGTGTGGGTTTAGTACCTTTTTTAAAAGGAATATGGGTCAGCACAACATTGAGGGCTGAAGGGACTGTACTGTGCTGTAGTATTCTAAGTGTCTAGTACAGTACCTTGCACTTAACAGAATTAAATTCCATCTGCTATTGTTATGCCTGTTTCACTCACTAATCAATATAATTCTGAAATCTACGGCAATCAACATTACCTACTTTTGTGTTGTCTGCAACATTACCAACCATTGCTTCTACATTTCTGCCAAAATGTTAATGCATAAAACTAAATGTAAGGATTTTAGTATTGATGGTCACAGGCTTTCAAATAACAAACATAACCCTGTATCATCGTCCTCTACCTTCCATCATCACTAATTTTGGATTCAATTTGCCAATTTGTTCTAAATCCCTTAGGTTCTAACCTTTTTTGACAAGGCTTGCATGTAGGACTTTCGAAAGGCCTTTCTGAACTCTATATAAAGAGCACTGCCCTTATCAATACATTTTGTTATGTTTTTCAAAAGCACTCAGATTTGTTGACAGGATCTATCCCTAACAAAGCCATGCTGATTACCTTTGATGAGTTCCTTACTTGTTCAAATTCAGATTGATCATGTCAGGAACAGGCTCTTTGGCCCATAGAGTCCTCACCAAACACAATTCTGAACTAAATTAAATCACATGTTCTAGATTTTCACTGACCTCTCCCCTGAATTATCTGACTACAAAGTTCTTCGCTTTGGTGAAAACTGATGAGAAGCATTCAATTAAGGCATCTTCCACATCCTCTGGCTCCAAGCACCAATTGATACTTCGTTCCCTAATGGGCCCTATTTCTTCTTCATTTACACTCTCTCCATTATATACATCTAAAATGTTGGGGAACAAGGCTTAATCTTGCCCTAAAGAGATATTTCATGTTTTGCCCTGCTAATTTCTAATTTGTTTAAGTACTTTTCTTACCCCTTACAATTTCTCTACTCCTAAAAGGCCTCCTATTTTCAGTTCTTTATACTTACTCTATATTTCCTTTTTGATACAGAATTGGCTTGCCCACAGAAGGCAAAGGATGGTTGTAGATGGTTCGTATTCTGCATGGAGAATGGTGACCAGTGGTGTTCCACAGGGATCTGTTCTGGGGCCCCTCCTCTTTGTGATTTTTGTAAATGACCTGGATGAGGAAATAGAAAGTTGGGTTAGTAAGTTTTCTGATGACACAAAATTTGGGGGTGTTGTGAATGGTCTGCAGGGTTGTCAGAAGTTACAGTGCAACATCAATAGGATGAAGAATTGGGCTGGGAAGTGGCAGATGGAGTTCAACCCAGATAAGTGTCAAGTGGTTTATTTCAGTGGGTCAAATTTGAAGACAGAATATAATATTAATGTTAAGACTCTTGGCAATGCAGAGAATCAGCGAGGTCTTGGGGTCTGTGTCCATAGGACACTCAAAGCTGATGTGTAGTTTGACAGTTTTGTTAGAAAGGTGCACGATGTGTTGGCCTTCATCAACCGTGCGATTGAGTTCAAGAGTCATGAGGTAATGTTATAGCTATACCTTAGTTATTTCCCACTTGTTCAGTTCTGGTCACTTCAGGAAGAATGTGGATACTACGGAGAGAGTACAAAGGAAATTTACATAGATGTTGCATGGGTTGGAGAGTGTGCCTTATGAGAACAAGGTGAGTGAGCTTGGCCTTTTCTCCTTGGAGCAACAGAGGATGAGGTGTATAAGGTGATGAGAGGCACTGATCATGTAGATAGCCAGAGGCATTTTCCCAGGGCTGAAATGGCTATCACGAGGAGGCATAGTTTTAAGGTGCGGGAAGTAGGTACAAGGGGGATGTCAGAGGTAAGTTTTTCCACACAGAGAGCAGTGAGTATATCGCTTTGGATGCTGTTCAAGGGGTCAACCTAATGGAGGAAGCTGCAGTGACTGGGTCTCCAGTACTGAGGCTGGTGTGGCTCAAAAAGTAAAAGGGGAGAAGAGGACTCCAGCAGCGATAACAGATTCCAAAGTTAGATGAGGAGACATGAGGTTCTATGGACCTGAAAGAGATACCAGTGTGGTACAGTACCTCCTAGGTGCTAGGGTCAGGGATATCTTAGATCAAGTCCACAGCACTCTAAAGGGGGAAGGGTGATCAGCCAGAAGTCTTGGTACATATTGGCATCAATGACACAGATACGAAAAGGGAGGAAATCCTGAAGAAACAATTTAAAGAGTTAGGTAGAAAGCTGAAAGGGGGGTACCTCCAGGCTAATAATCTTTGGATTGCTGCTTGTGTCATGTGCCAGTGAGGGTAAGAATATTATGATTTGCCAGATGAATGTGTGGCTGAGGAACTGGTGCAGGAGGCAGGTCTTCAAATTTCTGGATCAATGGGATCTCTTCTGGGGAAAGTATGACCTATTCAAAAGGGGCAGGTTACACTTGAATGCAAGGGGGAACAATATCTTTGTGGATGGGATTCCTAGAGCTGTTGGGGATGGTTTAAACTAATTTGGCAGGGTAAAGGGAACCATGGCTGTGGATTGGTTAGTTAGTATATAAGTGGATGGAGGCAGTGTGTAGTGAGACTGTCAGGAATGATAAGCAGTTGATAGGGCAAAATGACAGTCAGTGGGATGAGTTACATGAGGACAAAATCAAAAAGGGTGTCAAATACATGACTGATGGTGTTATATTTGAATGTGTGCAGTGTGCAGAATAAGGTAGATAATCTTGTACAATTAGAGATTGTCAGATATGTGGGTGTCTTTGAGACGTGACTGAAAGAAGATTATAGTTGGGAGGTTAAAATCCAAAGATACACATTGTATCAAAAGGATGGGCAGGTAGGCAGAGCAGCTGGCATGTCTCTGTTGGTAAAAAATAAAATCATATCCATAGAAAGATGTGACATTGGATCAGAAAATATAGAATCGTTGTGGGTAGAGTTAAGAAACAGCAAGGGTAAAAAGACCCTGAATGGCAGTTATATGCAGGCCTCTGAACAGTATCCAGGATGTGGGCTGCAATTTACCAAGGAAAATAGAAAAGGCATGTCAAAAGGGCAATGTTACAATAGTCATTGGGGATTTCAATATACATGTAGATTGGGAAAGTTAGGTTGGTGTTAATCCCAAGAACGACAATTTGTAGAATGCCTACAAGATGGCTATTTGGAGTAACTTGTAATTAGGAAGCTTAATGTAAAGCAACTCTTAGGAGACAGTGATCATAATATGATAGAATTCACCCTGCAATTTGAGAGGGAGAAGCTAAAGTCAGATTTATCAGTATTACAATGGAATAAAGGAAATTAAAGAGGCAATGAGACTGGAGCTGGCCGAACTTGATTGGAAGAAGACACTAGCAGACGCGGCAGAAGAACAGCAATGGCTAAAGTTTCTGGGAGCAATTCAGAGGAAGCAGGATAGATACAGTACATACCAAAGTAAACAAAGTATTTTAAATGCAGGCTAACTGACAAGGGAAGTCAAAGCCTCTATAAAAGCAAAAGAGAAAACATAAAATAGTGCAAAAAATAGTGCTCTTTAAAAATCAACGGAAGGGAGAAGATGAATTACAAAGGGAAGCTACCCAATAATATCAAAGAAGATGCCAAAAGTTTTCTGATATATTATATAAAGAGTAAAAGAGAGGCAAGAGTAGATATTGGCCTGCTGAAAAATGATGGAGAGGTAATAATGGGGACAATAAAATTGTGGACAAACAATAAATATTTGCATTAGTCAGTCTTCACTGTGGAAGACACTAGCAGTATGCTGGAAGTCAGGGGGCAGAAGTGAGTGCAGATGCTATTACTAGGGAGAAGGCACCTGGGAAGCTGAAAGTTCTGAAAGTAGCTAAGTCACCTGGACCTGATGATTACTCCCCAAGGTTCTGAAACAGGTAACCGAAGAGACTGAGGAGAAATTAGTAATGATCTTTCAAGAATCACTGGATTCTGACATGGTTCCAGAGGACTAGAAAATTGCAAATGTCACTCCACTTTTTAAGGGAGGGAGGCAGAAGAAAGGAAATTATAGGCCAGTTAGCCTAACCTCAGTTGTTTGGAAAATATTGGGAGTCCACTGTTAAGCATGTGGTTCAGGGGTACTGTACTCGGGGACACATGATAAAGTAAAATCTTGCCTGACAAATCTGTTGGAATTCTTTCAGTAGGTAACAAGCAGGATAGATAAAGGAGAATCAGTTGATATTATGTACTTGGATTTTCAGAAGGCTTTTGACAAGCTGCCACACATGAGGCTGCTGAACAAGATAACAGCCCATGGTATTACCAAAAAGGTATTAGCATGGGTAGAGGATTGGCTGATTGGCAAGAGTGGGAATAAAGGGAGCTTTTTCTGGTTGGCTTCCAGTGACTAGTGGTGTGCTACCGGGATCAATGTTGGGAGCACTTCTTTTTATGTTTTATGTCAATGATTTGGATGACAGAATTCATGGCTTTGTGGCCAAGTTTGCAAATGATACGAAGGTAGCTGGAGGGAGTGTCAAGGAACCAAGAAAACTGCAGAAGGACTTAAAGAGATTAGAAGAAGAGGCAAAGAATTTCCAGATGGAGTACAGCTTCAGGAAGTTTATGCTTACACACTTTTGTAAAAGGAATAAAAACATACACTTTCCTACAAAGGGAGAAAATTTAAAAAAAAAACGAGGTGCAAAGAGACTTGATAAATAAAGGCAAGGATGTAATGTTGAGGCTTTAATAAGGCACTGGTGAGGTCTCTCTTGAAGTATTGTGAGCAGTTTTGGGCTCCTTATCTAACAAAGGATGTACTGACATTAGAGAGGGTTCAGAGGGAGTTCACAAGAATGTTTCTGGGAATGAAAGGCTTATCATAAGGAAAGTTTGATGGCTCTGGGTCGGTGCCCACTCAAATTAAGAATAAGGGGGGAATCTCATTGAAACATCAAATGTTGAAAAGCTTAGATTGAGTGGATGTGTAGAGGAATATTGAGGAGTGTAGGACCAGAGCTCACAATCTCAGAATAGAGGGACATCTCTTTAGAATGGAGATGAGGAGGGATTACTTTAGCTAGAGAGCAGTGAATCTGTGGAATTTGTTACCACATGTGGCTGTGGAGGCCAACTGTTTGGGTATATTTAAAGCAGAGGTTGATAAATTCTTGATAAGTCAGGACATGAAAGGTTATGAGGAGAAGACAGAAGAGTGGAGCTGAGAGGGAAAATGGATCAGCCGAAATGAAGTGGCAGGGCAGACTCAGTAGTCCAAATGGTCTTATCCTGCTCCCATGTCTTTTGCTGTTATGGTTATGATTGAACTCAGACGTCTGGCACTGTGAGATAGCAGCTACTGACTGAATATCTTATTGAGATAGAGGTAGGCAGGATAAGCTTAGTTTGGCTCACTAACCTCAACTCTGGAGTTCTACATCATTTTTCATGCATGTACAGTACCTGTGGCTATTTTAAGACTTGTTCCTGATACATCCCCCTTGCTTTCATACTTCACTTTATCTTGATGTATTCTTCTTTTATCTGTACCTGCATAACTCCAAACAATTCTAATTCTGCGGAGAAGAGGATTGTTCTTTGAGGTTAGAGCTGTGACATATATTAAAGCAGCTTAATATTTAAGCAGTATAAGGAAAAGAAAATAGATAACTTTGTGCCTATTTTATACAAGATCTAGTTTCAGCGATGTATGTAAATGACACTGGAATAATATTCAATCCCAAATTTAATCAGACCATTTCAGACTCTCTCTGGTGGCTGTCAAAAATAACATTAGGTGTCCTACATTTGCAACCAGGAGGGGAGGGGTTGGTAATGGCTATTCCAGATCACCACAGAAAACTTGGCTCTTCATGTGGTTATGCTCTGAATCAGCATGCCCAACTAAACTCAGCATTTTACAAACAAACCTTTGAAATATATCCCCAATGAGCCTGGAGATGCAGAAACATTCACAGTAAAGTCTCATGACAGTTCTGGCATAGCCCTACCCTACCCAAGGCCTGTCCAGTAGGACAAACAGAACTTTGTCACCAATGTAAAATATGTGAGTTGCTTGTTGAAACACAGTAGGTATTAACACATATGTAATAATGTCAATGAGAAACAAGGCCCACTTCAGGCTCCTCCTAGCCTTCAAATGGGCTGGAAATGCTTTAATAAATATTGCTCATTGCACTTTCTCTCTTCCACACATTCTTTTCTAATGTAGTAGTATGTAGTAACCAATATCCAAATAAGAAACACATGTTTGAATGTGAATATTTAATTTTACATACAAACCAACATCTTCATCGTCAGGGCAGCTGCCACACAGGACTTACTCTCTTCTCACTGCTGCCATCAGCAAGAAGGTACATGAGCCCCAGGACTCACACCACCAGGTTCAGGAACAGTAAATACCCCTCAACCATCAGGCTCTTGAGCTAAAGGGAATAACTCAACCAACGGATCCACTTTAAGGGGCTCTTCATTTCATGTTCTGGGTATTTATTTATTAATATTATTTCTTTTTCTATTTCCATGGTTTGTTTTCTTCGGCACTCTGGTTGAATGCCCAAGATGGGCATTCTTTCATTGATTCTGTGATGATTATTATTCTGTAGATTTATTGACTATTCCAACAAGAAAATGAATCTCAGGGTTGAATATGGTGACATATATCTACTTTGGTAACAAATTTACTTTGAACTTTGACATTTGAACAAGGTTTGCATGAAATACAATGAATTTAGAACACAGAGCACTGAGCAGTACACCACAGGATCAGACCCTTCGGACCATGGTATTGTGCCAAACTAAACTAGTATTCAAATGCCTAAACTAACCTCTACACATTGTCATTATCCCTCCATTCCCTATCTAAGAGCCTCTTGCACACCTCTATCATATTTTCTTCACTGCCACCCCTGGTAGCCCAATTCCAGGCATAAACTACTCTCTGCGTGGAATAAAGTTGCCTCGCACATCTCCTTTGAACTTAACCCCTCTCACCTTAAATGCATGCATTTTATGGTTAGACTCTTCTCCTTCCAGAATCTCTGTGCATTAAGAATCTAGACCATAGAGTGGTACAGCACAGGAACAAGCCCATGGTGTGCAATGTTGTGTTGGACTTTAAACTAGTAATTAAATGCATAATCAAATTCATCATTTTTGTCTGCACAATGCAATTATCTCTCCATTCTCTACACATTCATCTGCCTATTTAAGAGCCTCTTAAACACCTTTGTTGTCTTTGCTTCCACTGTCACCGCTGGTAGCACATTCCAGACACCTATCACTGTAAAAGCACTTGCTTGGCAGATCTCATTTAACCATAACTCCACTCACCTAAAATGTATTCCCTCCAGTGTTAGACATTTTAACCCTGAGGAAAGATACCAATTCTCTATCTATGTCTTTCATCATCCTATAAATTTCTATCAGGGCTCCACTTAGCTTCTCCTGCTGCACAGAAAACAACCCAATTTTGTCCAAACTTTCCTGATAGACTATGGTCTCTAATCCAGTGAGGATCCTGGTAAATCTCTTTTGTCCCCTCTGCAAAACCTTCATTTTCTCCCTATAATGGATTGATCAGAATTGAATTCTATACTCTAGACATGGCCTAATTAGAGTTTCATAAAACTGAAACAAAACATCCTGTCTCTCGAACTCATTACCTCCACGCTTTCTACCTGAGGAACTATTTGAAATGCAATGGAAAATTGCCTAATAGGTAGACAATATTATCAATATTTAAGGGGAGGCAGACAAGGAAGAAGGGAAATGTTTAATGTGAGGGAAATCTGAAAAAGGTTATATCAAGTTTAGTGGCATATCTGAGTGATATTTAACAGATGGACACAAATTGCAATGTTGTCTCCATTTTCTACTTGTGGCAACCAAAACTGAACCACTGCTTTAAGCAGGAAGGGATGAAGATTATGGAAAGGAAAAGTGATACGGTGAGGAAAATGGAAAACCTGACTCAGAATGGAGGGAGAATGGTAGTGAGAAACTAAAAAAGAGTAAGACAGAGTAGGGAAGGTGGACAGATCTTTAAGGTTTAGGTAAGAGGGAGATTGGAGAAACAAAAAGGCGTTAAAGATTCAAAGATTCAAGATTCAAAAACTTTATTGTCATTCTAACCGTGCATCAGCTCTGCAGGGCAGAATGAGACAACGCTTCCCAGGAGCAGTGCAATCATAACATAACAAACGCAAAACTAAATAATAAACACAACAATAAACAGTAAAACACATCAGCCACATGTCAGTTAAAAACAAGTTATAAATGTCCAGTGCAAGTTAAAAGTATCCAAAGCAGAGTCAGGTAGAGCAGCTATTTAGCAGTCTGACTGTCTGTGGGAGGAAGCTGTTTAGTAGCCTTGTGGTTTTAGTTTTGATGCTCCTGTAAGGTTTACCTGATGGCAGAACAACAAACAGTTCATGGAGAGGGTGTGAGGGGTCTTTAATGATGTAAATTAGTGAAACCATTAATCACAAGAAGTGAAATCAAAAGGACCAGGAAGGTTAGAGAGGTCAAACTAGTCAAAAAGAGTTCAGTAAGTATTAAAATTGGGAGATCAGCAAAATTTGGGTCAGGTTGGGGAGGGGCGGGGGGGTGGTTGGGGAAGATCCTACAAGTGATGGTGAGATTTGAAAGCTGCTCAGGGGAAATTAGGAATGCCAGAGAATAAAAACAAAAAGCCTAGAAAGGAATCAGTACAACTTCTGCTAGAAGAAAGGTTATTGGAGTAGGAAAGGTGAGAAGGTTCTGAAGAGAGATTTTAAGGAGCTAGGTAGAAAGCTGAAAAGCAGGACCCTCCCCCTCAGGATTTCTGCCAGTGCCATGCAGCAGTGAGGGTAAGAATAGGATGAGTTGGCAGATGAATGCATGGCTGAGGGACTGGTGCAGATTTCTGGATCATTGTGATCTCTTCCGGAGAAGGTATGACCTGTACAAAAGACCACAATACCATAAGATATAGGAGCAGAATTAGTTCATTTGGCCCATCGAGTCTGCTCTGCCTTTTCATCATGGCTGATCCAATTTTCCTCTCAGGCTCAATTTCTTGCCTTCTCCCTGTATCCCTTCGATCTGACCAGTCAAAAATCTATCAACTCTGCCTTAAATATACATAACGACTTGGTCTCCACAGCTGTCTATGGCAAGGAATTCCACAGATTTACCACCCTCCGGCTAAAGAAATTCCTCCTCATCTCCGTTTTCTCTCTCTGAAGCTGTGTCCTCTGGTCTTAGACTTTGACACCATAGGGAACATGCTCTCCACATCCGCTCTATCAAGGCCTTTGGCCATTTGATAGGTTTCAGAGAGGTCATACCACAATCTTCTGAATTCTAATGAATACTGAAAAGGGACAAGTTACACTTGAACCCGAGGGGTCCAATAACCTTGTGGGCAGGTTGGCTCGGGCTTTTGGGGAGGGTTTAAACTAATTTGGCAGGGCGGTGGGAACCAAAGTGATAGAGCTGAGGATGGGGTAGTTGGTTTACAAGCAGAGACAGTGTTTAGTGAGACTGCTATCAAGGAGAAGCTGATGATAGAACACAATTCCAGTGAATGGGATAATCTGCAATATAAAAGGGGGGCTGAATCAAAAAGGGTGATGAATACAGGACTGAAGGTGTTATATTAGAATACACAGTGTACAGAATAAGGTAGATGAACTTGTGCATAATTACAGATTGGTATGTATGATGTGTAGGCAATACTGAATCATGCCTGAAGGAAGATTATAGCTGGGAGCTTAATGACCAAAGGTACATATTGTATCGAAAGGGTAGGCAGTAGGCAGAGAAGGTTGTGTGGCTCTGTTGATAAATATGTAATCAAATCATTAGAAAGATGTGACATAGGATTGGAAGGTGTAGAATTATTGTGGGTAGAGCTAAGAAACTGCAATTGTAAAAGACTCTGAAGCAAGTTGTGCACAGAACTTCAAACAGCAATAAAGATGTGGTCTACAAGTTATAGTAAAATGCATGTCAAAAGGGCAATGTTAGATAGATAGATAGATAGATAGATAGATAGATAGATAGATAGATAGATAGATAGATACTTTATTCATCCCCATGGGGAGATTCAACATTTTTTCCAATGTCCCATACACTTGTTGTAGCAAAACTAATTACATACAATACTTAACTCAGTAAAAATATGATATGCATCTAAATCACTCTCTCAAAAAGCATTAATAATAGCTTTTAAAAAGTTCTTAAGTAGTTTACTTAAATACATTAAATACAATCAACCCCGGCACTTTAACATATCTTACTCCTGGCGGTTGAATTGTAAAGCCTTATGGCATTGGGGAGTATTGACCTCTTCATCCTGTCTGAGGAGCATTGCATCGATAGCAACCTGTCGCTGAAACTGCTTCTCTGTCTCTGGATGGTGCTATGTAGAGGATGTTCAGGGTTTTCCATAATTGTCCGTAGCCTACTCAGTGCCCTTCACTCAGCTACCGATGTTATACTCTCCAGTACTTTGCCCACGACAGAGCCCGCCTTCCTTACCAGCTTATTAAGACGTGAGGCGTCCCTCTTCTTAATGCTGCCTCCCCAACACGCCACCACAAAGAAGAGGGCGCTCTCCACAACTGACCTATAGAACATCTTCAGCATCTCACTACAGACATTGAATGACGCCAACCTTCTAAGGAAGTACAGTCGACTCTGTGCCTTTCTGCACAAGGCATCTGTGTTGGCAGTCCAGTCTAGCTTCTCGTCTAACTGTACTCCCAGATACTTGTTATGAATGTTACAATATTCATGGGGGAATTCAATATGTAGGTAGATTGGGAAAATCAGATTGGTGCTGGATCCTAAGAAGGAGAATTTGTAGAATGTCTATGTGATGGCTTTTTGGAGCAGCTCATGGGTGAGCCCACCAGGGGATCACTATTCTGAATTGGTTGTTGTGCAATGAACTAGAACTGATTAGGGAATTTAAGGTAATGGAACCCTAACGGGCCAGTGATCATAGTATGATAGAATTCACTTACAATTTCAGGAGAAGCTAAATTCAGAAATATCAGTATTACAGTGAAGAAAAGGGAATTTCAAAAGCATGAGATAGCAGCTTGCCAAAACTGATTGGAAGGGATCACTAGCAGAGATGACGGCAGGGCAGAGCAGCAATGGCTTTAAGTTCTGGGAGCAATTCACAAGGTGCAGGATAAATACATCCCAAAGAGAAAGTAGTATTCTAGAGGAAAGATGACACAACCATGGCTAACAAGACAAGTCAAAGCCAATAAAAAAGCCAAAGAGAGGGCATAAAATAGAGCAAACATCATTGGGAAGTTACAGGACTGGGAGCTTTTAAATACCAATGAAGGCAACTAAAAAAGTCATTAATAAGATAAAGATGGAAAGATGGAATACGATAGTAAGCTAGACAGTAATATTAAAATGGGTACCAAATGTTTCTTTAGATTTATGAAGCATAAAAGAGAAGCGAGAGTGATTTTGGACAGCTATAAAAATTATACTAGAGAGGTAGTAATGGGGAACAAGGAATCAATGGATGAACTGAACAAGTATTTTGCATCAGTCTTCACTGTGGAGTACATTTGCAGTATGCCAGAAGTTCAAGAGTATCAGGGGACAGAAGTGTGTCAAGTCGCCATTACTAGAGAGAAGGTGCTTGGGAAACTGAAAGGTCTGAAAGTAGATCCGTCACCTGGACAAGATTGTCTTCACCCCAGGGTTCTGAAAAGCATGGCCAAAGAGATTTTGGAGGCATTAGTAATGATCTTTCAAGAATCAATGGATTCTCATATGGTTCAAAAGGACTGGAAAATTGCAAATGTCACTCCACTCTTCAAGGTAGCTGAGAGGCAGAAGGAAGGAAATTATAGTCCAGTTAGTCTGACCTCAGCGGTTGGGAAGACGTTGGAGTCGATTGGGAAGGATGTGGTTTCAGGGTACTTGGAGGCACATGATAATATCGGCCGTACTCAGCATGGTTTCCTCAAAGATTATGGCAGTAAATTTTGCCTAACTAATCTGTTGGAATTCTTTGAAGAAATAACAAGCAGGATAGACAAAGGAGAATCAGTGACCTTGGATTTTCAGAAGACCTTTTACTAGGTGCCACAAATGAGGCTGCTTAATAACTTAAGAGCCTACAATATTACAGGAGAGATATCTAGCATCGATAGAATATTGGCTGATTGGCAGGAAGCAAGGAGAGGGAATAAAGGGATCCTTTTCTGGTTGGCCTCCAGTGACTAGTGGTGTTCCATAGGGGTCTGTATTGAGACCACTTCTTTTTAGGTTATACCTTATGTCAATCATTTGGATAATGGAATTGATAGATATTTGATCACATTTGTGGACAATATGAAAGACAGGTGGATGGGCAGGTAGTGTTGAGGAAGCAGAGGGGCTGCAGAAGAATTTATACAGATTAGGAGAACAGGCAAAGAGTGGCAGATGGAATACAATGTTGGGAAGTGTATGACTGTGCACTTCTGTTAAAAAAAATAAAAGTATAGACTCTATTCTAAATGGAAAGAAAATTTAAAAATCTGAGGTAGAAAGGGACTTGGGAGTCCTTGTGCAGGATTCCCTAAAGGTTAATTTGTAGGTTGAGCCAGTTTTGAAGATGAAATTGCAATGTTTGTGTTCATTTTGAAAGGATTAGAATATAAAAGTAAGGATGTAATTTTGAGGCATTATAAGGCACTGGTGAGGCTTCACTTGGAGTACTATGAACAGTTTGGGGCCCCTTATTTAAGAAAAAATGTACTGATATTGGAGAGGGTTCAGAGGAATTTAGAGGAATGAAGGGGGAATAATTGAAACCTATCAAATGTTGAAAGGCCTAAATAGAGTGGATGTGCAGAAGATGTTTTCTGTTTTCCTGTGGTGGGGGAGTCTAAAACCAGAGAACTCAGATTCAAAAATCAAAGGATGTCCATTTAGAATAGAGATGAGGAGAAATTTCTTTAGGCAGAGAATGGTGAATCTGTGGAGTTCATTGCCATAGGTTGCTGCGGATACCAAGTCATTGGGTATACAGAGCAATTGTATGAACTGCAGACTCTTCCACAGATGGTGCAGATCATGACTGGCAGGGCAGATAGGTGCACAGCTTGGGAGAAGTGTACTCCTTTTGCTCCTGGTCTATGACCTTGAGGTTCTCCTTGTCATAAGGAGGGGGCGATGGGAGCAGACCCAACTGCAAGATACAGACACTCAAGTACCAGGAACAGGACTAGGCGTGAGAAGGAAGCAAAGAAAGTGGGGAAGAAAGGACACTAGACATGACACCGGCCCTGGACGAAACAAGGATTCCAGAACTCGGCTAGGACTTAACAAGGATAGGGAACCAGGACATGGAACTGGGGACTAGGAGCCTGGGCTTGGACTCCAAGCCAGAGATTGGACAAGGACCCAGAACCTGGGTCTTGACTCAGGCTCAGACTCCAGAATCCAGCAAGGACAAGACATGGCTACAGGATAAGGAGAGGCACTGGGCTGGATGTCAGACTCCTGGACAGGACAAGGGAATCCCAGCACCAGCCCAAACAAGAATCAGCTGCCTGAACAGAAACTGGGGAAACCCGGAAAATCTGGAATAAGGAACATGGACCAGACCATGAACTGGAATGCAGATTTCACGGACCGGACCATGACACTCCCTACTACACATAATACTTGTGCTCCACTTTAGCTGGTCATTGTCCAGAGCTTCCTAAGAGGCAGTGATAATCTTGCTTTTCTTCAAGGAAGTTTTGAGCACATCCATGATTTAATTTTCTCTAACCACCTGCTATTCTCTTTCTAAGAGAGGGTTCAGAATAGAGGCACCAAACACTGTAGATGCTGGAAATTTATAGTAATATGCAAAGGCACTGGATGGACTCATTTGGTCAGGAAGCAGCTATAGAGGGAAATGGGTAGGTAACCCCATCTGGACTAAAAAGAACGAATGTCATTTCCCACCATAGAAGCGGGCTAACTTGCCAACCTCAGAATTAAATATCGTGCAGGAGTTTAGTGCTGAGTATGTGAATGATGTAGCCTGTTCAATTTTGCTGAATGAGTAAAAGGACTTCAATGGTGGAGATGTTGGTTTGGAGAAAATAGTGATACCATTTCATGGGAATTTGGAGGGTTTTGCAGAGACGCATTGGTGGCATCTCTCCAGTACCTTGACTTGTCTGTCATGGATAGCTGAGGTCTCAGAAACAAAAAGCCATTAAATGATAGAGCACAGAAGCAGGCTCTTCTGCCCACCATATCAATGTTGACTATAAAATACTGATCTATATTAATCGTATTTTGTCACTAAGTGTGTAGCTTACTACAGCTTGGTTGTATAAATACTTATTTAGATGTTTTGTAAAGTTTGTGGGAGTTCGTGCTACTACTACTTTCTCAGCTACGTGGAAGGGCAGAAATTGATGCTGGCCATTAGACCCTGAGCTTTGTACCAAGTCTGAGGTCTTGATCTTCAAGCACCCTTTTCCCCAGTGGATTAAATGCTGTGCTGATGCATTGAAAACAGTGTTGAATATTACCATCAATATCTGCCTTTGCCAAGTCTGGGCTGTGAATATGTGGGAAATAATCAATGTTCTACAAGGCCTAATTTATTTGTTGACTATTGTAACATCCCAGATCCACCATTCTTTGGGCAGACACTCTTCACTCTACACATGTAAATTCCTCAAACAACAGAGGAAATCCTTTTTGAGCATCAAATATCTGCTGATCATTTTCTCTGCAAAGAAATTTCTGCTCAATAAGCAATTTTTTTTTAATGGATGGCAATGCATTATTGACACTTAAGATACCAGAGTTACTGAGAACGATATTACAAATAAGATGAAGAATAGTTGGCATGGTTCATCAAAACTTGATACCTTATTTGTGCTTTTCATTGAATTCACCAGCACCGTAGCATAGTGGTTAGCACAATGTTTTACAGTACAGGCGACTTAGGTTCAATTCCCGACAATGCCTATAAGGAGTTTGTATGTTCTCCCCATGACTGCATGGGTTTCTCCCAGGTGCTACGGTTTCCACCCACATTCCAAGGACATAGCAGTTGATAGTTTAATTGGTCATTGTAAATTGTGATTAGGCTAGGGTTAAACTGGGGGAATTCCAGGGTGACACTGCTGGACAGGCCATTCCACACTATCTCAATACAAATAAAAATAAAATAAAAAGTTTATTGATTTAATACATGCACAATGGATAATATTTAGCAAATGCAGTACTGTGCAGAAGTTTTATGCACCCTAGCTATATACATGTGCTTAAGACTTTTGCACTGTGTTGTAGCTGGAGAAGGAGATTGCAACTGTAATTCTCACAGTCCATACTTATAACCTATATCGTATATATAAACATTTTATTTAGTCTACTTCAATCGAGGTGGACCTAAAGATGCAAAAGAATAGAATGAGAGAAATATTTAGAACTGGTTATGAGTAAAAGTTCACATATTACATGCTTATACTTCTTTAAGAGTTCTTGGTGAAGGTGTAGCAGTATTCACTTAGTATGAAGCAGGTTGAGGTTCATACATCCTCGAGTTGAAAAGGATTCTGGGCACATTTTAACTAATAAATCAACATCTTGACATCATTAAAACTACTGTGATACTAATGATATATATAATTCTGCTGCTGAAGTTTACGAAGTGTGAGATTTTAGCATTGTATAATAGTCTCTAGCTCTTTGGTTACGTCAACTCCAAAGGGCGAGATTATTGACAATCGCTCATCGTCGTTTCCCCCAGTGTAATGTACAGACATCGCGTCCAATTTCGGGAGAGTGCTTTATCATAATACTTCCTCTCGAAACGGCTGCGGGCTTCACGTCACAACTCCAACTGGTCTTTGTTTTAGAATGGCGGTGTCAAGGGTTGTTACTGTTAAACGGCAGCTATGTCATCGCACGCTGTAAAACCGCCAACACTACAAAATGAAACTCCTGCGACCAGCCTCGATCGCGCCTGGCGATGGAACAACCGGCAAAGAGGGACGCGACAGTTCTTCATGGATTACGGTAAAGGGGTTGGTCACCGTGCCCTGGTTTACCTGAAGGTTTGCTCTGCTGCTTCGGGTGGGGAGTTGAGAGAGAGAGAGACAGGGAGAGAGGGAGTGAAACGCACATACACACACGCGCACACACACACACACACACTCTGCAAGGTCAGCGAGCCTTGCACTGAAAACGAGCTGTTTGAAGTGCTCACTCCTATCTGCCGTCTTACCCACCGTATGCCGTTCTAGAACTGAATTAATCCAGAGTAACCGGCAAAAGAAAAACAGATTTGAACACTTGCTGCACTTTTCAAACATCAATTTCCCCAACTGACATTTGTCTTCGAAGAAGCGAGACAGCATCGACTTAGTCACTTTGCACTGGAGCCCCAGTGATCCTTGCAATTAAGAAGTAACTACCTTGACTTTATCATCCGTCCCGTGCTGATGTGTATTCCTTCCGAACCTCACGATTGATTCAAAATGTTTCATTTGACGTGTTGCAATCTATAATAATTGCGTCTGAACCATCAAACATTCATTTGGCGAGAATGGAGGAATATGTCCTGCCGGATTTAAAAGAACTGGAGATCAAGATGGGACGTAAGATTCCCGAAAGCCTGTTACGATCACTTAGGGAAGACCAGCCATGCCGCCGCTCAGACGATGAGGTAGCTCTTTCTACCTCGGGAACTTTGAGTAACTGCAACGCGTTGGAGAGATTGGAAGCTAAGATTCAAATATTGAAGCTGGAAATGGTAAGTGGAAAAGAGAGAAAGAGAGCGCTTACTGACAATGTACCGGCGAGCGAATGTCAGCTAAGGGATTGCTCAGTATATGGGAGCACAGTCTAAGCACGTACGCTGCACAGGACAGCCTGTTTACACGGAAGCAAAATACCAGGTGTATAAGTATAGTATCGGACTCGAACTTGGTTCCATGTTCTCCATATAAATATAAAAGAAACTACACATTGCTAGATTTTTTTTTGTTTGGAATGCCCTTCAAGAAGAAGCAGGACTGGTGTATTATTTTACCTTCAGCAATAATGATCAGTGAACCTTTTACCTCAGGTATAATTGTTTTTCAGATTATCTGAAGTATTTTGCCAAAATGTTCCATTTGTCTGCAGGTCTTTTTTTCCTTAGAAATATAGTATTTTAACTGGAAATTCTCAGGAAAAACAAACTTATAATGCGTTGTTGAGTTAAAGCAAGGGGCTTTATTAATATAAAATGGAGATCTTGTGCAGTTTGGGGATTCAAGTTAGCATAATCCATTCTCAGGTCAGATGCACTAGATCTCAAGATTGATCTTTATTCCCAGTTTCAGGATGGATCCTTATTGCAACCTCATCTTTCTGGAATGATTTATTAGCCAGTACAGTATTCAATTTGTGGAGCAGGCTGGAGGGACAATTTGGCCAACTCCTGCTTCTGTGTTGTCTCTCCTGTTTTATGTAGTTTGAATTTACATCTTTTTACTCGAACTATCATTAGTCTGGCTAGACTTTAACTGAAATCCCAAAGGGTCAGAAGGAAAGAACATTTAACATGCACAGTGTCTTTTGTGGCCGTGGAACTGTGGAAAGTGTTGTGTTTCAGTAGTATCCTCTGTGGTGGACTGCGATCTGGGTAATATAACAGTACTTTTATCAAAACATTGCAGTTCCAGGTATGTGATGGTGGCAAAATTGCATTATGTTTAAACAGTTAAACCCTTGCATACACAAAATTCACCAAAGCCTCACTCTGGTTTGGTTTCAAATGGATAATTCAGGCCAATGGAAAATCAGATCTATAGAAAAAACAGGCAAGATTAGATTAACCCTGATCTTATTGAACAATAGAACAGGTGAAATATACTTAATTGAATTTTAAATGTGTTAATTATTAATATCTCATAGTTCTATCTATTATTTAAATAAAGGCTCATTGTTTAGTTGGAAAATAATCATGTTATCAGTACAAAAATAACTTAGTAAACAAGATCAGTAGGAAATCAGGCAAACTATTCTTCTTGATAACTTTGAGTTGGTTTGTAGTAATGCAAAAAATAAACTAGACTTTTGGCTGGGTGACCAGATCTTGTTAGTTTGAGATCTCTGAAACTAACAAGATCCTGTCAATCACCACGGTATGGAACATATCATATTTTCCAAAGTTGAGGTCCCTACACTTGTCCACCTCTGGAAATGTAACAATCTCAAACATACAATTTACATGTGGTAATGCTAAGCAAATAACCCTGACCTGGATAAAGTACTTGGGCTGAGCAAGCATGACCCAGCATGTCCTAACTCCTCTCAATCTGAATGACTTATCAGAGTGGATAGACAACCCACCTGGACTCAGTGCATACATTGGGGTCCTATACATTGAGAGTCAACTCATTAGATCCCATTACAAACAGTACTGATATCTGTTGGTTACATTTAGCTTGGAGGATGTGAAGACTAAAGATGTTTCTCGGTCAGCAGCACTCCTAGAGATGACACAATTGTTAATGCAATTAAAGAAGGCTGGTGCTGTGATGAAGGCTTTTCTGTAGCTTTACTGTAAATGTAGCTCTAGCAGCTGTGCTTCGCAACGTTCTTGGGGTGGATCTCGGGGATGGAAACGAAATTTGCAGAAGGATTAGGCAATTATATTGAATGGTATCCAAACTGAGCACAGAATGTTGGGCCTCAGTTCTGTTGTTAACTTAATCATCAGCCTCTGTTTAGTAACACTGTGCAAACTAGTCTAGCTCACCAAAGAGCAATTTGGATGAGTCGTTGTATTAAAGGAGGCAAATCTGTCATGATGCACGCTGGCAATATTGGAACCCAAGTGCAGAGGAAAGGCAGAATTCTAATGTAGAGACAGCGACAAGAGTTTATTCAGAATAATTCCAAAAAAAATATCGGTGGCTCAGGCAAGTGACACTGTGAGAAGTAACAATCTCAAAACAAGGACCCTGTGGTTAGCACTAATCGGGGAGCCAATTAAATAATACAAATAGTATGGAATTCCTGAGCCTATCAAAATTAACTTTACAAGCTTAAACAGGAGGCATCAGGAGACCGGATTACAAAGAGAAAGATGCTCAAGAAAAACACAAGGAATTCTAAATGATTAAGAACTGTTATTAAACAACAATTAACCAGTTCAGCTGCTCTAAAAACCTCAGAGCCCAAAGCCCTCTGGCCCAAAGAACTCTTTTCAAAATCGGAATATAAAGAATGAAGTTGATGAATAAGTGAGTAAATAGAAATACAGCAGGAGGAATTAAATGAAGATAAACAATGAAAAAAGAAAAGGGAGGAACACAGAAGTTGTGTACTAGGTGCTGAAATATCTAAGAGAGAAATTGAAAAGCCCACATTGTCATTCAACATACTCGTAACATGTTATTGCACAGAGAAAACCATTTAGTCCTGAGGGTGTGCTAGGTTTCTGATAACTGTCCAATTTTCTCTACCACACTGCCTGGGAAATATTTTGGTTGAAATATTTGGTCCTGTGTTGCAGTCTCTTATTGAATGTGCCAGTGGATATAAGATGATCATATGGTCCTATTTGTTAGCACCATCAGAAATGTGGGAAGGAAAAGAAATGTCTTATACCTGAAAAATACATCGGGACTTGCAGAATGCATAGCAAGCAGTCTGTAGCAACAGATGTTTGAAAGGCAAATGCCGTGGTTATAATCTCAGAGGCAAACTAAAGAAAACTGTGATCAACACAAACAAAATGCTGGAAGAACTCAGTGGTCAGGCATCATCTATGGAGGGAAATAAACAGTCAATGTTTCGGGATGAGACTCTTCGTCAGGACTGATGAGGTTTCTCGGCAAAATTTCCGGCATCCGCAGAATCTCTTGTGTCTCTAATAAACTTCTGAGTGGTTAAGTTTGGTGAATACAGCTTTAATACCATAACTTGTCCACTGTACCACATGGATTCCACACTGCTCAATCCATGACTTTCCCACTAATCTCTAACTTTCAGCTCTCCTACATGACATTCATTTCACCTTCACACATTTAGTATGTTGCAAGCCTTCAACCTCAAGTTGTAGCTTGGATACAGACACACACACACACACTAACTATTCAAAACTGACAGTGCATTACCACACATATTGCTCAATGCCAACTGATACATCTGCCTCCCTCTTGCAATAGCTGTTACACAGAAAACACCGCAACTATTTGGAAGGAGGAGGCATCCATGCATGAGTTAATCATAATGCTGAGGTTGTGGCCAAGGGCAGACTTGAATTCAGTGAACATGATGGTATCGTCAACCTTTTATATTCACTCACGCACCATTTAACATCCCACAATTTCTGTTGCTTTAAAACAGGTAGATGTAGGCACAGACTCTGTACTTCCTTCCCTCCCTTTATCCCAATTAGTGATTGGCTGGGACTGTTTACTCTGGAGTGAAGAAGACTGAGGGGTGATCATATGGAGGTTTATAAAATTGTGAGGGGCTCTTTTTCACGGGGTGGGAGGCTAAAAGTAGAAGGCATAAGTTTAAATTGAGAGGGGAGATGTCTAAAGGGGATCTGAAGCACAAGGTTTTCACACAGATGAGTGGTGGGTATATGGACCAAGCTGTCAGTGTTGGAGACATGTACAATTAGAATGTTTAAGAGACATTTGGACTGGTAAGTGGATAAGAAAAAAGTAGTGGGATATGGGCCAAACACAGGCAAGAGGGAGTAGCTCAGGTAGGCACAATTGGTGTCAAAGGGGCTGTACCCATGCTTTATGACCTTTATGACCCTATGGAGGAAGACACAGTAAAGTCTAAAATACTTTCAGTCAGAAATTAGATTTTGCCTATATTTGATGTGATCAGGGCATTGCTCTTTGTCCTAACACATTCTGAGGAGTGATCAAACTATACATTAAATTTGGATTTCTTCATTTTAAGAAATCACTTTCATGCTGTCCTCCAGTTTAGAAGAGTTGTAAACTCTTGCTATTCCAAGAGCTCTATAACAGTGCTGATCTGTGGAAGGTAGCATGTAAAGAGAGGTCACAGCTGCCCTCCCTTTATATGCTACCTACTGAGAATCAGATCAGCACTGTTAATACAGCTCTCTGTGGGTGGCTTGGAGATGGGGGACATTTATAGAGGTGGGGGTGACTTGAATGGCATGGTGAATGTGCCACATAGTGTAGACCTGCCCCATGGCCCCCTGAACAACATTCAAGGCCCTCTATCATCAGTCTTCAGTCGCTGAATGCAGCATCTAGTTGACAGATAGTGTGATCTTTATAAATCCTGTCTTTATGCAAAGAGGCAGCATGTTAAAAAAAACATTTTGGGAAGTCACTGAAAATAATGATGATATTCCAGAGGGGCATTTTAATTTCACTTGGAGATGAAAAACTTACATTACTTTGTTCCAGCTTTTATTGCTAAGCCAGGAAAGCATGGTTCACTCATTGATTGTGTCACTAATGGGCACAGTGCAGCTTTTTTGTGCAATTAATGAATTAGGATAAAAAGGTTAAATCAGTTTTTCTTCTTGTCCAAATGCTGGATCATTGCTCTTTAATTTCCTAGTAACAGCTGATAACACAGATGCTAACATTGTTTTCATTTTAAACCAAAGCTTGTGTTTGTAGTGAAGTGACAGGCACAAGTGCACTAGAGGCAGCTACTGTGGACTCCAGTGAGGGTATTGATGAGGCAGTTCACAAAGAAAGTATTTTGGCTCTGGTTTTATGAAATCTGCGTCACCCCCCACCTCTGTAATTTCCCTTCATCATCTAAGGCTGCTACACTGGTGCATGGTGAAACACTTTTAAAACTCCGTCAAGAAGATTGTATTCAATGTCAGGAAGCTCAAGACTTGGATTCTGCCAACCAATATAAGTGACATACTGATGAACTCCTTATTGATGCAGTAGACTGCAACTGGGGTCAACTTACAGTAGCAAATTAGCCTGCAAGACTGCATGTGTTTGCGATGTGGAAGGAAGCCAGAGCACACTGTGGAAATCCACATCATCACAGGAAAACGTGTAAACTATTCCAGATCAGGACTGAACCCAGGTTTTTGGTGCTCTGAGGCTATAGCTCCACTAGCTTCAGCACTCTGTCATCTGTAATTTAGGGTTCAGAGCATCAAAACCTGCATTAAGTGACATCATTTCACTGAAATTTAATTCCATGGAGTGATAGGTGATTTACAATACAGAGCGAGCTAAAATAACCCATCAAAATCTGACCCATCAGGTGGAATTAAGCTGAGCTCTTTCTTCCATGGAAGGCAGCCTCCCACCCTAATCTCACCTACAGTACCAGGCCTGCTGCTGTGAGGTTTATTCTGCCCTTCATTTGTTGAGCTGGTGTGCATGGTTGATCCGACATCAGAGAAGGCAGGAGTTAATTGATTCAGGAAGTAGTCACATAGCTCTGCTCAGGCAGCGATGGAATTCTAGTTTGCTTTAAGTTTGAACAGTAAGGCAGACCCAGATACAAAACTGAGAAGATGCAACCTTTGCCCTTATTAAGGAGATGCAGCATTCTTGCTGGTGAAGGCCAAAATCTGCAGTGCAAACGTGCAAATACGCACAGTGTTACTGCAGGATTTTCAGTTAAGGGGAACAGGATGGAAAGGAATGTATTAGTGTTGGGAAAAGCAATAGGCAGGGAGCCAGATTCTGCCCTTTGCAGTCTCCAAAGTTTGAGGCGTGAGCCAAGTTAGAAGACATCATCTCCCAAGTACAGAAGGACGCAGAGCGAAAGGTGAAGTAGTCCAGTACCAGTGTTGTGGAGATTCAACGTCATGGACAGAACTAAGAGTGAAGCTCTGTGCGGAGAGTGAGGGTGTAAATTAATATGGAGAATTTCTGGATTGTTCCTGTGGAAGTAAATTGGCCCAGAGACAGAGAGATAAGAAGAATAGAGCAATGGTGGAGGAGGTCAGAATTTTGATTCATGAAGACTGGTACCAGGGAAATGGGGAGTTCTACTGAGACAGCTTCCATTTAAATTGTGTTAGAATTGGCACTGTAACAAATTGTGTCACTTGGACAGCAAAAAATGCTTTTAAATTAGTTAAAAGAAGGAGGTGTGATAAGGTTTGGCAGGATAGATATAAGGATTTGGTTTCTTCTGGTATCTTGAACAAGATGTCAAAGTCTCAAATTAAAGGGCCAGACTTGCAGGTTAAAAATTAGTGTAACTTCTGGAATTCTCTTTGAAGAGGGTAGTATAGGCCCAGTTGCAGAGGGTATTCAAAGTAGAGAGCAATATATTTTTGGAAAATAGGGAAATCAAGGTTAGTACAGGAAATTGTAAGACCATATGATCATAAGATATAGGAGCAGAATAATAAGATATAGGAGCAGAATATTGAGCCTGCTCCAATATTCAACCATACCTGATTCATTTTTCAACCCCATTCTCCTGCCTTTTTGTTGTAACCCTTGACACCCTTACTAGCTGTGAAACTGTGAATCTCTATCTTTAATAGACCCAATAACTTGGCTTCCACATCAAAAAATATCCACACATTCACGACACTGGCTGTAGAAATTCCTCGTCATCTCAGTTTTAAAGGGACATCTCATAGTTCTGAGGCTGAAGCCTCAGAATGTATTCCTCCTACTAATGGAATCATTGTCTCTGCATCCATTCTATACAGGCTTCCATTGCCTGTATGTTTCAGTAAGACCTTCCCTCATTCTCCTGAACTCCATTAAGTACAGGCCCTGTGAGGTAAGTCCAAAATTTCAGGTGCAAGGCAGAATAACAGTTTGGGAAACAAGATATGCAGTGGTATTAGAAGGGTGTAACAATGCTTATCAGATTTTCTTAACTAGAGGTACAGCAGAAGAATTCGTAAAATACTTAAAGATAAAGGCAGCAGAATATCTCAATGTGTGGAGCATTTTCAAAAAAAATGGACGGTGTCAGTAGAAATGGAAGTAAATGGGCTCCAAGTTGCATGCAGAGTGTTGAGTGTGGCTGGTGGTGAGCTCATCCATGCTGCTTGATATTGCATGCGGAGCCACTGTACTAAAGATGACCTTTTGTAGCCTTCTATTGTTAGGCTGACTAACACTTCGACTGAGTTCTCCATACCAGAACTGGTATTCAGTCTTCTATTCTGATTAAATTACAGATACTTTGAGCAAGCTATGAGATATGAGTGTGAGACCCATTCTAAGTGTGTGATGGTGCAATGTAAAATATTAATGCTGAGTGTGATTCCTGAGGGAGGAAGGAAGATGGTAGATGAGTGATGTGGTTGTGATGGATTGAGCAGTGTGTGAGGTTAATATTCAGTTTGGGGAGATGGCCTTTGTGTATTAATTGACATTGACTGAGTGTTAAAGGCAAGGTACACAGAGTCATGGAGAGTAAAACCCATGGGCTCACTTCCAAGGACTCTAGAACTCATGTTCTCAGCATTATTTATGTATGTATGTATTTATTTATTTATCTAATTATTTATTTGTATTTGCACAATTTGTCTTCTTTTGCTGATTGGCTGCTTGCCAGATTTTCTGTGGGTGTAATCTTTCATTGACTCTATTACATTTCTTTCTGCTATGAAGGCCTGCAAGAAAATATATCTCAGAAGAGTAAATGGTAACTTACATGTACTTTGATAATAAACTTACTTTGAACTTTGTACTTGCAATGCAGCACAGAAACAAGACCTTTGGCCCAACTCATTCCTGCCAAGCAAGTTGCCCAAATAAACTGATCCCATTTACCCTCTAAACCTTTCCCCTTCATGTACCTGTCCATGTGCCCTCTTCTCATTGCTACCATCAAGTAAGAGTACAACAGCCTAAAGACACACACTTAATTTTTTCAGGAACTGCTTCCTTTCCTCTGCTATCAGATTTCTGAATAGACAATGAACCCATCTACACCACCTCACTATACTCTTTTTCTTTCTTTTCTTTGCTCTCTTTTTGCTCTGCATATTTAATTTCTGTATATGTATATAATTCTTTGTTTTAAATGTTATTGTACTTGCTTCAACCACTTCCTCTGGCAGGTTATTCCATGTATGCATCACATTTCGTATGAAAAGTTGCCGCTTAGGCCCCTTTGAAATCTCTCCCTGTGCAAGTACGTGTTGCTTTCTCTCTGCCTTGAATGAAGGTCAGTGTTGCATAGTGACCGTCACCTGTAGATACCAGCTCAAAACTCATGCGTAAGTTATTCACAAAGTATCTATGTAACAGATAAATGGAGTAAAGTTGTGGCTGTATCTTCCCCCACTCTGGCTCCTGTACTCCTGCCTGTCAAATTGCATTTCTCAGCTCTCTGCAGGGAGAGACAAGGGCATGTGAGTTTTGCAAAGAGTACAATTTCATCCATTTCTTCAAAGCAAGTGAATATATTTTGCAACTATTATCACTATACTCAGAATCACTACACGCCAAAATGTCAGCAGTGTCTGTCAGTCAGAATTCATTGCTAACGTGGCAAATAAAGCAGGCGTAAGGTTTGTATGACAAGAGAGAACTAAAGTGTGTGATGAGCTATACAGATGTCACTTCTTCAGTGATTTCAACTTATCCGCTTGAAACTGTTTCTCACACCATGTCACTCATGGAAAAATGCTGAAAGGGCGACATTGATGAGCCCATAGCACTCAGTTAGCTGCTGCTGCCTATTGGTTCCCAGATTCAACTGCAAGAGAGATAAAGTAACGGGTGTCAATGAGTGTTGTGGAATGTGTTTGGGTTAGGTGGTTAGTCACGGTTGAGTAGCAGGCAGCTTACACAGGCTGTGAGGTACGGTTGGAAGGCATGGTGTGAGGTATAGGAAATGAATGTTAGGAATACATCCTGATTGATGGAGGCTGTTGGCAGGTGAGTGGGTGGGGGTGTTGCGTTTTTGAGCAGTGTGTGTGTAAACTGTATGCTTGAAAGTACTTTTACTGACTTCAAGCAAATGTTTGAAATTATATATTTTTGCAACATTGCTTGGCCTCATCACTCGGGACATGCCCTCTTCTCACTGCTACCATCAAGTAGGAGATACAAAGATAAAGATACTCACTCAACACTTTAGGAACAGCTTCTTCTCCTCTGCATCAGATTTCTGAATGGACATTGAACCCATGTACACTACCTCACTGTTCTTTTTTAATTTGCTCTTTTTTTGCTCTACAAATTTAATTATATAATATGCACCTACTGTAACTTGTGCTTTTATTGTCTTGCACTGTACTGTCGCTGCACAACAACAAATTTCATGACATATGCCAGTGATTAAACTTAATTCTGATCTTATAAAGTATTTCCTCCATTCTGCCTTTGTATGATATACAGTACCTGGAAGGACTCCGGATGTTCTGTGGACAGATGCTCTATCTTCTCTTTTCTGCCTTGCACATTAAAGCCTCTAGGTCAACAGTGAGAAAACATCTCTGTTCTCATTTCTACATCTTTGATCCGATCACCTTTGGCATCACACTTGCAAACACCAAATCCTGAAGCCAGGTTGTACCTCCCCTTTAAGAAATGTATCAGCTTGATTACAACCCAGCTGTAACATCAATGCTGATCACCTTTGCTGAGCCGCTAATCAGTTTTACAGCATGATTTGTAGTGGCTGAACTGGATAATCATGTTAATGAGCAGGAACGCAATACTTGCACCTCACTGCTTCATATCCATTGGTTTATCACTTTGGTTTATCACTAAATTATGACTTTGGTATCTGATTTCTGGCAATGTCCAGATCGTGTTTTAGCATGAAGATTCATCTGACTAAATGTATAATTATCTCAACACAAATTATAGTGCTGAACAGACCACAGTGGACTACTACAATGTTACATGTGTTTGTGCATGTGCGTACGTGTGTGTGCGTGTGTCTCTTTTTCCTGACTGAATGCATATTAAACTATTCCATCCAGAGGTGCAATTGCAGTAGAAATGTCAGAAATCTGAGAAAGCAAGGCATTTCAGTCTTTCAGCCTCATGTGTGTTAAACTGACTAAGAACAAAAAGACCAAGAAATCTCATCTGTCAAGTCCCTAAGCTGTACTTGATCCTTATAACGCACTTCATCCCAAATACTACTATATCCTTTAATAAAAGAGATGAAAACACAACACCAAATCAATATGTGTTGTCACAAATTGACTGGATTGTTGGCAGCCTATTATCCCCTATTCTAAGTAGTATAATAAATGTTCTGACTTAGTCGTAGAGTCATAGGAACAGCCTTTCAACCGCTGCATCTTTGCTGATCATCATGCCTATTATACAACCCCTTTTGTTCACTTTTACTCTATATCCCTTTATATTCTGCTCATGTATGCATCAAGATGCCTCTTGAAAGTTGTTAACTGCTTTTGTCTTCGTCACCTTCTGCGGCAACTCATTCCAGTTGCCAACTTAGGGGGTGTTGAAATATTTTGAGCATTGATAAAACATATACTCCTCAGCTCCAGGACAGGATAAAGTGCAATATTGTATCTTATGCCAATCAGGAGCTGCAGATGGCGGAAATTTGGAAAAACCGAAAATGCATGAAACACTCAACAGACTCAGCAGTGTCTGTGGACAGAGCTACAGAACTAGTACTTCAGCTGGAAGTCTCTTCATCAAAACTGTAAAAGGGAGAAAACAAATAAGTTTTAATTGTTTAATATTTGTTTCAGAATGGCTAACAAAGGGAAATTAATTATTTGAAGTACAGCCACATTCTGTTGAATTGAGATATCCCAGTACCTTAGCACTTCCCCAGCAGCTGATTGTTATGGGAAGATGATCTCAGTAAAAGTGCGATGAAAAGCATAATGTGTTGTAATGTTTTAGATGGGATTTGAGAATGGCCATAAAGGTGAAGATGAAATCATTACAACTTACAAATACCCTATTTCATGTCTAACTAGAGAGGATTTCCAGTTACACTTTGCTGTTAAAAGGATAATGAATTTAACAATGGTCTTAAGCACCACTAGATTACCTGCACATTCAGAGAATGTCAGTGACATGAGAAATTGTATTTTTTTACATTATTAACCCTATCCAGATTCACAATTTACTAATATAATTTCACGTACTTTCCATTATTTTATCCCTGTGATACACTGCAAATTTTGGTACTTCCGCATGGTTATTCATAATGCATGAGCTGAGATGCTGAATTACTGTAGACTGATGTTCCTGCTATCATTGGATAGATCCCCAACTATAGGTACAGTACAGTGCAAAGGTCTACAGTACATATATATAGGTAGGGTGTCTAAAACTTTTGCACAGTACAGTATTTGTCAAAGTAGAGCAGAGAGTGAGTTTGTAAATCTGGTGGGAGCCAAGGGTGTTGGGAATGGTGAGGGTGGAGTGCTGTGGGAGAAGTGTGGGACAGGTGGCAGAGAAGGAGTGCCAGGGGTGGAAGGTGGCATGGCTGCACTCACACCCAGCCCTGAGACACCAGGCAAGGTCATTTGATTCCAAACAATTGGTTTATTGATCATTACAGAATGTCTCTCTGGTGCTCTCACACCCTTCCCTTTCCGTTCCCCCTTTTCCAACCATGATTCACCGTTCCCACTCCCACTCCACAATAGAATCAGAATCAAAATCAGGTTTATTATCACCTGCATGTGTCATGAAATTTGTTAACTTAGCCGTAGCAGTTCAATACAATACATAATATAGAAGAAAAACAAATAAATACCTAAATCAATTACAGTATATACAAATATTGAATAGATTAAAATTTATGTAAAAACAGAAATGATATATATTAAAAAATTGAGATCGTTTTCATGTACATTTAGGAATCGGATGTCAGAGGGGAGAAAGCTGTTCCTGAATTACTGAGTGTGTGCTTTCAGGCTTCTCTACCTCCTACCTGATGGTAACAGTGAGAAAAGGGCATACCCTGGGTGCTGGAGGTCCCTAATAATGGACCACTCCTTGAAGATGTCCTCAGCACTTTGTAGACTAGTACCCAAGATGGAGCCGTCTAAATTTACGACATTCTGCAGCTTCTTTCAGTCCTGTGCAGTTGCCCATGTGCCCCCCCCCCCCACCCCCACGCATACCAGACAGTGATGCAGCCTGTCAGAATGCTCTTCTTGGAACATCTCTAGAAGTTATTGAATGTTTTTGTTGACAGACAAAATCTCTTCAGACTCCTAATGAAGTCACTGTCTTGTCTTCTTCATAGCTGCATCAATAGAGATTCAGATTTATCATTGCTAACTTGCGTCATGAAATTTCTTTTGCATCACCAGCAGCACTGGAATAAAAAACATAAAATTACGTCACTACTGTGCAAAAATCTAAGGCTGCTAACTATACATACGGTATGTGCCTAAAACTTTTGCACAGTGTTAGATGTATCTGTGAAAATTTTTTTGCTAAATTACATAGTGATCATAAAATAAAGTTTTGGTTAAAATACTGTGTATTTTCTTTCATGAGGACAGTGGAATTTTATAAATAATCTGTTTTAAGCTGTTCTTTGAAGTTTCCTGATGAAGCAACACTAATGGGAATTTTAACTAGTAAATTTATGTAGGCTGATAGATTAGACTAGATTACATTCAACTTTATTATCATTGTGCTGAATACAGATACAAAGCCAATGAAATGCTGTTAGCATCTAACCAGAAATGCAAAGAATAGTGTTATTTACAAAATAACTGCAAATAAAAACTAAGTGCTACAACATACAAATATAAAAGTACTGAGACAGTACAACATGGGAGCAATACTGCTTAGTGCTGTGATGTGAGGTTCAGCAGGGTCACAGCCTCAGTGAAGAAGTGGAGGCTCCTGTAGTGCCTACTGGATGGGAGTAGAGTAAAAAGTCTGTGGTTAGGGTGAGATGCATCCTTGATCATGCTTTTTGCCCTGCCCAGGTAGATGTTCTCAATGGTGGGCAATTAGGTGCTGATAATCCGCTGGGCAGTTTTCACCACACACTGGAGTGCTTTGCGGTCCAATACGGGACAATTGCCATACCACACTGAAATGCAGTTGGTGAGTATGCTCTCAATGGTACACGGTAAAAGTCCATCAGTATCTGGGACAGAAATGAGCTTTCTTGATGCTGTGCAGGAAATAAAGGTGCTGTTGCACCTTTTTGATCAGGAACCAGGTGAGATCCACGGAAATGTGGACACCAAGGAATTTGAAGCTTGATATATGCTCCACTACAGCTCCGTTGATGTAGATGAGGACATGAGTGTGGCTCCTAGCATGCCTGATGTCCACAATGATCTCCTTGGTCTTCTGGGTGTTAAGGGCCAGGTTGTTGTCAGCACACCACGTGGCCAGCTGCTGGTCGTCATCCCTGTAGGCCGTCTCATCATCCCCCCGATCAGGCCAACCACCATGGCGTCATCTGCGAACTTGATTATGGAGTTTGAACCATGTACAGGAATGCAGTCATAGGTGAAAAGGGAGTACAGAAGAGGGCTCAGCACACAGCCTTGAGGCACGCCGGTGTTCAGGGTGAGAGTGGAGGAGGAGAGGTTGTCTAACTTAACAGATTGGGGTCTGTTAGTCAGAAAGTCCAAGGTCTAATTGCAGAGGGATGAGCTGATACCAAGCTGGCGAAGTTTGGTGATCAGCTTGGAGGGGATCACAGTATTGAATGCCGAACTAAAGTCAATGAACAGCATTCTGACGTAAGACTTGGGGCTGTCCAGGTGGGTCAGGGCAGAGTGAAGTGCCATGGAGATGGTGTCCTCTGTTGACCTGTTGGTGCAATAGACAAATTGATGGGGGTCCAGAGTAGTGGGCAGACAGGATTTCAGATGTGATAGAACCCGTCTCTCAAAGCACTATTCATCATCCCAAACCTGACCCCACCCACTTGTCTTTTAGCATAACCAGTAAAGTTTGGAACAGTTGAGCGCTCTTTTAAACATTTTAATTAGGTTTCATGCCTCAGATTTTATTATCTTTTCCAGGGTTAATTTGAATTACCTGTGCTTCCTATTTCTCCAGCACTTAAAGGAAGAGAGAATTCCTGACTGGGGGAAATAATTCATCCTCCAGTAATTCTTGTGCACCAGGAGATGAAACAGTTCCCCAAGATCGTCATGCCCTCTCCCCTTCACCACCTCCGGATGCTTACCCCTTCCCCAGTAATTCAATACCCCTCTACCACAATAGTCAATTTGTTTTACTATAAACAATCCCCCTCTCACCAATTGCTCATCCCTTCTGTTAACATAGTATTGTGATGAACAAATCTCACTCACCACCTCTCCTCCTGAACTTCTACTCACTAATAATGATTCCCCAAATCCAATATGAACCATTCCATGCAATATCCTTTATCCTTCATCAGAATCTTCTTGATGATAGGTGAATGATCTGAATGTAAGCTTCCTCTACAGATCAGGGTGCCCAGAAGAACCCTAAATGTCAACTGTCCACATGCCTGTGATGCTTCTGCCAGACCAACAGAACTTCACCAGCAGCCCCTTAGAAACAGAAGCTGGCAGGAGATGCTATGTGAATTGTTGCCAGTACCCAAGGTTGCAATAAATTGCGTGAGGATTTTTTTTGTAATTGTCCTTTCATTGTTGGAATCTTTGATACTAGTCTAGTTGAACCAGAAAGAACTGACACAAGTAAATTAGTCTAAACGGCCGGGTATTGGGATGTGTCTTGCATTCAGGTTAGGTAGGATTATCATCTTAAACTAGTTTCTCATGCTGAGTTACAATGGATTTTCATTGTGTTGAAAATTTTGACTCTCAATGCAAATACAGTATTTGGTGAAGCAGAAAGTACTTAATCTGTCTTTGTCACTTAGATAATCTAAAGCTAAATGACCCCTCAAGTTATTATCTATATTACATATATATGTGTTATATCTACTGCTCTCTGTTTCCAGGTTTTATTTTTAGACAAATTTCTTAGCATTTTTTTGGATGAAGTTTATTCTCCAGGCACTAAAAACAGTTTGAATTACTGAATTTTATATAAAATTATCAAAATCAGTGTCAAGAAATCAACATAGTTAAATAGCTATTAAGATCATGACAGCTTCATCTACTCAACAATGTTTAAACAAACCAACTGTTTCCTTATTTGTATTCCAGCAAGAATCAGAACATGCTCAGAAGACATAACTCAATGTCATTTCTCTGTTCTTTGTTTCCTGTTCTTTTTTAATATTTATGTTTAAATATTTTAGCTATGGCTGTGATAATATGGTATTAAGTTACAGAAATAACATCCAGAATTGTAAAGTGTTGATCCAGAACCACAAACTTGAATCTCACTATATCAGCTAGGAAACATAAATTCAAGTAACTAATTAAATCTGAAGTGTAAAAGAGGATAGTTTCCATAATCATAGGCAAGAAACTGGTTGTAAAAACACAAGCAGTTCACTGATACCCTTTAGGAAAGAAAGTCTAGCATTCTCACGTCGTCTGGCCTATATGTGACTCCAGACTCACCAAGAGATTGTGTTTGACTTGCTTCCTCAGTTAAAAGAGGATTAGGAATGGTCCATAAATCGAATCTTTACCAAAGACATCCACATCCTGTGAATGAATAAATTCAAAAATTACAAATTTTCATTAATGTGTGTCGACACCATTGTGGTGTTGCAGATTTTGATGAACAGTGATAGAATAAATCCTGTGCAATAACTCTCAAAACTATTGCATTTATTTAAGGAATTATGATTTGCTCATATTTGCTTGGTCTTCTTCAGAATTTCCTCACTGATGTAATCCTATCTTCTACTTTAGTCATAGACTAAATTTGATATTAAATATTCTGCCTCTGTCAGGTTTTTTTTGTTAGATAAGTAGCAAAGATAGAGCTACTGAACAACTATCCTTTACTGAAAGCAGCCACAGGGGCCATATAGTACTGAATGTACATGCACACAGTACATACACTACAGGAAGTCCATTCAAGTTCACCTTAATGTTCTGCTAAAGGTCAGAAGCATGTCTTGGTAACGTTTCCAAAAAAGGTAGCACATGTAATTTCACATTCAGGAGTGTTGTTCATGTAAATAATTTATTCACCTTTGGAAATGATGTTTCATATTTAATGGCAAGTGATTTAAGTCCCCCAACATCACAGTGTTAATCTGCTACACATGAAGGAGGATATTCTAAATAGATTCTAATGTACTGATTATATTGGTGCTTAATTTCTGGGATACAGTCACTTCCCCTTGCTCACTGAACGCTTTTGTTTTGTTGGACTTCTTGGTCCTCTCTTGTTCCAAAGTCAGAAGAATTGCCAGGAAAAGTTCCACTTTTTCAATGGCTGCTTATTCTGTTTTACTATAGTGCAGGCAAAAGCCAGTTCTATGAGGTTATAAGGCAGTAAATTTAAAACCTCTATTAAGAGTGGTGTGCAGAATCTGATGTTCACTTAGATTATTTATTCAGAGTTCTTACATTAAACTGACCAGCTCAGGATTGTAAACAAGCTGCTGGAGGAACTCAGTCAGTTGAGCAGGATTTATGGAGGAAAGGAAATGCTGACATTTTGAGTGAGACCATCTATTAGGACTGAGAGTGGAATGGGAAGATGGTCAGAATAGAGAAATGAGGGAGAGTATAGTGAGACTGGGGTCTGTAGATAATAAGAGTACTGAGGAAAGGTGAATGATTAGAGGCAGATGGAGTCAGGAATGATTAGAAGGGGTGGGGTGGGAGGGAGAGGGAGATATTAAATGTTCTGTGTCAAATTAATGCAGACTTAAGAGTTTCTCCCAAATTTTTGTGCATTTCTCTAATATTTTACTTATGATTCCATTCACAGACAGGGTGTCAATAAATGACATGAATATCATGTCAGCACAAAACATTGCATTTATTTGCTCTGAAGTGAAAATAATTGAGAATAGTTGGCTGAGAACGTGTTGGTGTAACACATCAGGGGTTTGCCAAAGGTTAATTAGATGCAATATCTTAATGGATTATTTTCTTCAATATTAATATTACGAGGGGTGATTGATAAGTTCATGGCCTAAGGTAGAAGGAGATGAGTTATTAACTTCAAACTTTCTGCATTTGCACTCAGAGTTGAACTGCACGTGCATGTAACGAGAGCTGTATAACTCATCTCCTTCTACATTAGGGCATGAACTTATCAATCATCCCTGCTGTGGACCACCTAGAAGTCCAAGATGCATTCTCTCCATATCCACTCTTCCAGGCCTTTCAATATTCAATAGATTTCAATGAGATCCCCCTCATTCTTCTAAACTCCAGAGAGTGCAGGCCCAGAGCCATCAAATTCTCCTCATATATTAACTCCTTCATTCCTAGAATTATTCTCATAAACTTTTTAATGCTTTAAAGATATTTCATGCTTAATAGTTTTCCTTCAGCTTTCAACTCTTTTAGGCCTGTCTAGTTATAATTTTACTTCCATGCTCCATATTTAAAGTGTTACCCTTTTGCTTTCACCTTGTCTGGGCTTGCCTTTTGCAGCATTAATCATGTATATGCAGTGAGTTTTATATTTGCATACAGTATAAGACAAACACATAGCTTGCGATACAATCTCATCACAAAAAAGGAAAACTATATTGAGTGATTTGAAAAATGTGGGAAACCAACAAGTTGCAAACTCTATCATAAAAACACATGGCGATTCAATAAAAACAAAATGTGGAACACTAGTTAATCTTTAACTTGCACGCTGTTTTCAACTGCACAACAAGTTTCTGGTATAGTTTCAAAGTATACTCATTTGAACCTTGTGTTTAAAATGGAAAGAGAGTATTAAACACAATGTTATTATTATGCTGGGGTGTAAGAATGTAAGGCTATTCTTATTTTGCACTTGATCATTTGCACATCTTGCCATACTTTTAATCATTCATGGTACGTGGACATGACAAACAAGGACTGCACTTACTGACCATCCTTAACAATTCTCGAGATAGAACATTGAACAGGTATAGCACCGGACCAGGCCCTTTGACCCACAATGTTCTGCCAAACTAATTAAGCTAGTGACACTAAATTAAACTAAGTCAAAGCTCTGCATGTAGTCCATAACCCTCCATTCTACTCATATTTGTGTGCCTAAGATTATCTCTATCATATTTGCTTCAATCACCACCCCCGCCAGCACACTGAAGATACCCATAACTATGTATAAAACCTTGCCCCACACATCTCTCTTGAACTTTCACCCTCTCATCTGAAACGAATGGCCCCAGGTATTAGACAGATGATGGATCCATCATATTCTATGAGATGAGGGTATTTCCACATTGATGTTAAGTGGGAATTTGACTCTGATGATAAAGAAGTGGTGATGTAGAGTAATACAGAAATACAGCATGGAATAGTTGAAGATGGAATTTTTCATAGAGCAACATTTCCTTAACAAAATGCTGGAGAAACTCCTCAGATCACACAGCATACTATGGTGAAGGATTATCTGTTGACATTTTGGGCTAAGACTGAAATCTCGACTGAAAAGTGAGGGGGAAAGAGCCAGAATAAAAATCTGGGGGGGTGGGGTGGAAGTGGAGGAAAAGTTTGAAGGTGATAGGTGAAGTTGGATGGGTGGGGGAGGGGTGAAGTAAGAAGCTGGGGAGTGACAGGTGGGAAAGAAGAAAGGGCTGGAGAAGAAGGAATCCAAAAGGAAAGGAGAGTGGACCATGGGAAAAAGAGAAGGAAGAGGGGCACCAGGGGAGATAGGAAGCCAGAGTGGGGAATGGAAGGAAAGGTAAGATGGAAGGGAAATACGAATTGCCGGAAGGAGAAATCAATGTTCATGCCATCATGTTGGAGGATATAAGGGGTTCCCAGACAGAATATAAGGTGTTGCTCCTCCCCGAGAGTGGCTTCATCATGGCAGAATAGGAGGCCATGGACCAAAATGTTGGAATGGGAATGGGGATTGAAATTAAAATGGTTGGTCACCGGGAAATTCCGATTTTTGTGGTTAGAGAGGAGGTGCTTGACAAAGCAGTCACCCAATTTATGTTGGGTCTCACCAATATCGAGGAGGCTGCCTTGGGAGCACCAGATACAATAGTACAGTGGAACCTTTCCTTAAGTTGTTTAAATTCCCATGACTATTTCTATCTGAATATGGGAGTACTGAGGAACTTAGAGTGATTCATTGGTTATATGCTGGGTTATTGGTTAACCCAGCATATAAAATAATCATATTATAACTTTAGTGCACCTACATTGTTCCTATCATGCATTTCAAACATGGCTTTATAATATCTGGTCACCTGATTGATGGCAGTGCCAGAATAAATTATATTCTGGACAATAAAGTGGAATATATTTCTGTTGCTGCATGGGTACCTAAATTTGACTATGTGCATTTAGTGAAATACCAAATATATTTTGTTATTTTATATGATAAAGGTCTTTCTATTTGGAATCATGAACTTTACATTGATGATATAATGTACATGAGGCATATTTAGTACTTTTAATCTAGCACTAATATTGATAATATTTTTAACACATCGTTTTACCTTAAGGTCTCATTTAGTTCTTCAACTACCTGGTCCTTGTCTAATTGTCGCAGTATCAATGTTCCAGCTGCTTATAGTCATTGTTCACAGGTTTCTTCTCCTCCCATGTAAAAATGGGAGATTCAGTTGTGGATGCATTATGCTTGATCAGATGCTTCCACTTTCCTGGACGGTTAATGCTCATGGAGCAATAAAATATGTTGTTGAACAGTTAATAATTAGCTAGCTTAATATGGTGCCACTTACAGATGTACATTTCTGCAATGTATGGAGGGAAGAGTGTAATTGGATCATTAGCTTACCTCATGGGGAATGGAGATAAGATAGATTGAATAGAATAGAAGATCACTAAGACCTAAAAGAAGATGGCCCATATTTTTGTCTTGTCAGTTGTCAGAGTGAGCTATGCTAAAGTAACCACAAAGATCCGTGCAACCATTAACACTACAAGCAAAATCAGAGCACCATTGTGGACAATCCAACCAATTCAGTCCAAAGCAAACTATTTATATCATCTGTTTATAGTCAGTGAACCCAAGTTTCACCCTAGGATTTCTTTATTCAACCAGTGAACAGATGTTAATTTCAGAATGAAAATGCAGCAGATGTACACATTTTTCAGTCACATACTCCTTGAAATAAAATTCCCCCTTGAAAAGTTGCAACATTTAAGATGGACCCTGGGAATATAAATAAAGTCATATTTCTATGAATAATTGATTGAAGATATCCTGTTTCCACAGTGGTACTTGGAATTGTTATGAAAATGATGCCAAAAATACCAGAATAGAGGCCAAAGTTCAAACATGATGCTTTCAGAACTGTTACACATTATGTTAGTTTCAGTTAAGAAGAATCTCAAGCCTGTGTGCTAAATGACATTTGGTTTATGTAAACATGCTAATTTGCTTTTCTCTACCCTAGGCTTGTCTCAGGGCAATTGATGTCAAGCTGATGCATCAGTTACTCACCATCAATGAAGGTATTGAATCCATCAAATGGATGATGGAGGAGAAGGGAACATTGGCCAGCAGGGCCAGCAGTTTGGCAAGTAGTACCTACAGCTTGATGGAAAGCCAGAACACCTCACTGCGAGGCAGTTGGAACAGCTTACAAGAGGGTGGTGATGGACTTGACTCAATTTCTGTGGGGAGTTATCTAGACACACTGGGTGATGACCTGCCAGGTCACCGCACACCCTCGGACATAGATCCTTTCTCAGATGAACATTTGACAAAAGATTCACTGAAAAGTGAAACTATCAGTAAAGAATCCAAAGAGGACTCTGATGATGGATATTATTATTTTGGATAAGTTACTTGAGACCAAGAAGATAATGTCTCTGCATTATCTGTGTTATTGAGTTTATTTCTAACTTTAATGATGTGAAATAGTTGATATAAATTAAACAGAGGAAATGTATATTGGATGACTAATCTGATATCACCTATTTTACAGTACTGTCCATAATCAGAATTCACTACATTGAGATTATGTTGCCATAGTAACTTCAGTGCAAGGGACAATGTGAGCAGGGATATTTTGAAATATTAGAGTAAAGTTTCTGTACAGAATAACATCACAGACTGAATAGAAACAGTAAAACCAATGCAAAAGATTGAGGTGTGTTGATATAGGAGTTACAACTAAAATTATTAACTTTTGTGTAGCTTTCAATCTTTCACTTGGGTTCAAGATTCACTTTACTCAAATGAAGCTCGGTCAGAAAATTGGCCATTCAATCTGAATTAAATAGCACAGCTCTGCTGCTTGCGCAGATTCAAGGAAGGCTGCAGTAATTTCAGCCATGGTTTCATGTTACATTCCATTTTTTTAATCGTATAAAATAAATCAAATTGACTAATATAAATCTACAAAATGGTCCAACAGTTCAAAACTATTAAATTGTTCAGTATAGTTTTTAAAGCTACTTTCAATTATCTTAAGTCAGGTGACTTATAGGTGTTGGTCAGGAGACTTTAAAATGCTAACTTCTTAGGAATAGTTAATAAATTATTCCAGAATAAATGAAACTAAGCCAGGCTGCTACTATAGGAGACAGTTTAATAGAGATGAGAACAAAAACAGAAAAAAAAGCATTCTGTTACACCATTCAATTGTACGCTCTCATGTTTCTGATGATGCAGATATTGGTAGATATTGGATATTGGTAGAAACTTGAACTGTACTCTGATCAGTGATTTTTCAAATGCATTTTAAATGCAAATTTCTAGTTTTAGCCAAAGTAAACAATTCAGTTCATGTTTTTTTTAAAGAATAAGTTTGTTTGTACTTGGTTTTCCCTCACATTTCTACAAGTGGAAGGGAAACAAAACAAATGTGTATGAGAAGCACCAATTGGTATAATTTATTAAAATCAAAAGGAGTGGGAATGGTTTTTATTACAACTCAGCATAAAACTAGACAATAAGAATGTTTTCTTGTTATTATGGAATATAAGATTAAACTGATAAAAGCAATAAAACTGTTTCCTGAAATTACACTGAGTGATATAATTTAGATTCTGATTTATTTATTGCATGTACATCGAAACATACAGTGAAATGCGTCATTTGCGTTAACCACCAACACAACTTAAGAGTGTGCAGGAACTAGGCTGCAACTGTCGCCGCACATTCTGGCGCCAATATATATGCCTACAATGCTTGACAGGACAACCCAGAGCACATCATAATAAGACCCTTTCCTCCCTCCCACCTACCCACAAACCCACTCACACACACAGACAGTCCTCCAACAGCAGGAGAGGCCTTTCGGCCTCCAGTGGATTTACATACAACAGGCCTGAAACTTCCGCAGTGGACTTTAGACTCGTAGACCTAGGGATTCGGCATCGGATTTTGACTTCTGCACTTCCATTCAACCTTTGAGCTTAAAACTTAATTATTGACCCCAAGAATACCCAATGATGGGACCCCAGACTCCAGGTTTTAAACTCCAAACTCACCAACTCAGAGGGTGGAGGGTGCGCGGTCACTAGCCCTTTTGTCTCCTACTTGCACGGACATCCAAACCCGGGACCCGGAACCCTGGTCCTTGTTTTCAGCACTTGCCAGCCTGACATCTGTGATACAAGATCATTGTTGTATTTTTAAAACTGTTTTAAAAAGCCCTAACATCACAGTCACATGGAAGTTGACAATTCCACTCATCCATTTGAACTGAGATCAAGGGCAATCTGATTCTGTAGCTCTTGCACCACTGTCCTGATTTAAATGTGTTGGGGCAAATTGACTACATTTTAGCTTTAAATTTAAATATTGCTAGACTTCCATTAAATTTAAAAGAAATTTTAAAGCAAATGTAAAATAATTCTTGAATTTTGAGCAACATATTTAGGTTACATTCTGCAAAGATGTGTTATCACTTACTTAAACTGAAACACTGACTTAATTTGTTGCATGGATTTTAATGGAGCACTATTCCCGCAAAGTAAGATCATTCAATGAGGAGCACAAGTTTCATCTCTGCAACCTCAGTTGCTGAGTGTTAAGAAATGCCGACCAAATATTTATAACTCCTCTCTTGTCCCTAGGTAAAGTGAAGTTATACAAACAGACATAAGTGGCTCTACACACAAAATGCTGGAGGAACTCAGCATGTCAGGAAGCATCTAAGGAAATTAATAAACAGTCGACATTTTGCGGCAAGACCCTTCTTCAGGACTGAGAAAGAAGGGGGAAGATGCCAGAATGAAAAGGTGGGTGGGGAGGGGAAGAAGGCTAGCCGAAAAGTGATAGGTGAAGCCAGGTGGGTGGGAAAGGTCAATGGCTGGAGAAGAAGGAATCAGATAGGGGAGGAGAGTGGACAACAGGAGAAAAAGAAGGAGGAGGGAACCTAGGGGCTATATATCTGGCTGCTCACTATTATACTACATATGACTGACAGACCTTTAGTGATGCACCGGCCAAGAGGATTTCTGAGATGCTAATTAGCAACCCAAAAACTCAGTGTTAACTCATGAAATTATTTGAAATAATAGTTAGTTTGATATCACATAAATGGAACAAAGTTCCACTGGGTTCAAGGTTCGTCTGATATTTGTCTTCTCCAGGGAGCAAGTGAAATACACATAAAAAGTGAAAGAAACAAAACTCGCAGACTCCAGAATCTCCCATCCCCTCCCCACAGAAGAATAGCGACAATAAAATTCCCTGTCTCCCTCCCCTGCAGAAAAAGACAGTGAGAATAGCAATACAACCCAAACCCTCCTCCACAGAAAAAAACAGGAATAATAACAAACCCCTCCCTTCTCCCCCACAGAAAAAGACAACACATCCCCAAACCCGCCCCCACAGAAAAAGAACAGCGAGAGTAGCATCATAAACTCCCTACACCCCCACCCACATACAAAGAACTTACAGATTACCCACCCACCATTCGGCCACAAGAAAGAAAACACCAAATAACTCAAGGAGACCAACCAATATAAAGCACAGTCCAATCTCATAAATCTCAGAATATCAAACTGCCCTCCCTTGACTCAGAACTCATGCCTGTCCAAATGGTGGGCCCCATTGGGAGCGATTGCTGATCCATTGGCCCCATTGGGAGCGATCACTGACCCTCTGCCTTCCTTGTGGATGTTCGCTGACTGGGTCCAAATGCCTTCACTTCAATGCTTCAATATTCCTCGCCATTTCAGGATTGAGTTAATCATGACACCAAGATCTTTGTTTTTTTCCATGAGTCAGCTTGGGTTCTCATCTCTGATCTCCATGAGGCAGCTCTCTGGACATAGGGCACTGGATCCTTCGATGGAGATTCAAACAGTACATCACAGACACCAACAATTACCATAACACAAACAATACAAAAAGAACAAGCAGAAGGCGTAGAAAAAGTGAAATAATTTAAAAGATTTTCTACCTAGAGGATGTCGCCTGAGGAACCATTATTTGCTGGTGCCATTTTGACCAGTACACACTGTCAAGAATATAACAATTATATAAAATATCAATTCAATAGGCTATCTACAAGGAAATGAACAGAGATGGTTTTACTCCATTCCTCTTCTTTTTAGGAGCAGGGAGCACTAGTTATGGTTGACAAATAGGGTACTTTAAACTTCTGAGATTAAGAAGACTTCAGTTAATGCAGTCCATAATATAACGGATGTATCCATATAACGTCCACTGCATGAAACTAATCCACCTTTTCTATGACCTGAAAGATTAAGCTGTATGCTGCAGTTCGCACAACTCAATTTTAGATCAACTCAGTTTGTTATTTACATTTCAATGGACTAACTTTTTATGCAAATAAGTGTATATTACTCATTTCTACATGAGAACAAATGAGATAGACAGGTGGTTGAGGCATGATTAGTCATGTGCGGGGTTAGAACCTGAGGCCAGGAAGCCTAATTCAACATTCTTAATGTAATGCATATAAAAACAGTGAAATATAGCCCAGTACACAGGAAACTATTACTATCAAGTGATCTTGTACTAAAGGATTATTTGAATTAGTTGCAAAACCTTTTGTGCCTAAGTCAAATAGTTGGATAATAAGATTGAAAAAACTTTGCTTTTTGTGATTAGAAGTGCTTGGATTTAATTTTACTCAAAAACAAATGAACACCCAGCTGACATGGCAATAATGATGTGGAAGTTAGGGTAGTAATCCAGAGATAGTCTTAGAGTCATGGGGGAAAAAACAGCACTGAAACAGGCCTATCTAGTCTAAGTCTGTGCCAAATCATTTAAACTGCCTAGTCCCATCAACCTGGCCAAGAACATAGCCCTCCATACCCCTCTCATCCATGTACCTAACAAACTATTCTTAAGCGTTGCAATCAAATTTGCATTCAACACTTACTCTGGCAGCTTGTTTCACACTCTCACCACCTTCTGGGTGAAGAAGTTTCACATCATTTTCCCCTTAACCATTTCACCTTTCACCCTTAACCCATGATCTCTGGTTGTAGTCTCACCCAACCTTAGTGCAAAAACCCCTTTTGCATTTACCATATCTATACAAATCAGGATTTTGTACACCTCTGTCAAATCTCCCTCAATCTTTTCCCTCAATCTAAGGAATAAAATTCTAACCTGCACTATCTTTTATGGCAATGTTCTTGTAATTTTTTTCTCTACTATTTCAATCTTATTTACATATTTTCTGCAGGTAGGTGACCTAAACTGCACGTTATACTCCAACTTAGGTCTCACCTATGTCTTATGCAACTTCAACATAACATCCCAACTTCTGTACTTAACACTTTGATCTGTGAAGGCAAATATGCCAAGAGCTTTCTTTATGACCCTACCTACCTGTGCCACCACTTTCAATGAATTATGGACCTGTATTCTCTGATCCCTTTGTCCTACCACACTCCTCAGTGCCCTACCACCCTGGTTGGTCCTCCCAAAGTGCAACATCTCACAATTGTCTGCATTAAATTCCATATGTTATTTTTCAGTCCATATTTCCAGCTGGTCCAGATCCTGCTGCAAGCTTTGATAGTCTTTCTTGCTGTCTACTACATCCCCGATCATGGTGTCATCTGCAAATTTGCTAATCCAGCTAACCACATTGACCTGGACAAACAAATTGGAAGCAAAAGTACAAAGAGGACTCACTCTCAGTGATGATAGCAATCTGCTTTTGACGTAAGTAAAACCATGAATCATGGGGTCATAGAGAACTGCAGATCAGAAACATGCCTTTCATCCCATCTAGTCCATGCCGATCTGTCCTATCTAGTCCCATTGACCCACATCTGGACCATAGCACTCCAAACCCCTCCCACCCATGTATTTACCCAAACTTCTCTTAAATGTTGCAATTGAACCCACATCCAGCACTTTCACCGGCAGCTCATTCTACACTCACCCTCTAAGTGAAGAAGTTTCCTTCAAATATTTTACTTATCCTCTGTAACTTAGTACCAATAGGCTCTGATCTCACCCATTATCAGTGGAAAATGCAAGCACGCATTAGCCCAATCTATACCTCTCATAATTTTGTATACCTCTGTCAAATCTCCTCTCATTTCCCTATGATCCAGGGGATAAAGTCCTCACCTCTTTAACCTTTTCATATAACCCAGGTCCTCAGGTTCTGGCAACATCCTTGTAAATTTTCTTTATACTCTTAAAGAAACATTAAACATTCTACTACTACTACTACTACATTCTACTACTTCTCTCTGGCTTTTCCCACAAAGCCAATGGCAAATCCAATTCAGTACCTCATCCTGAATGCCAAGCACCTAAATCTTCTTGACAAGCTTCCTACGGAACACCTTGTCAAAAGCTTTGCTTACGACCATGTATACAACATCCATGCCTTTCCATCTTAAAGATTAGTTAGACATGACCTATGACACACAAAGCCATATTGACTGTCCCTAATCAGGTAGATACTTATATATCTGCTCCCTTAGAATACCTTCCAATAATTTATCCACTACTGACCCCAGGCTCGCCAGCCTATAATTTCCCAACTAATTTTTAGAGTCTTTCTTGAACAATAGATTGACATTAGCTATCCTTCAGTCTTCTTTCACCTCACTTTTGGCTAAAGAAGCCTTAACTACCCTTGCCAGAGCTCCTGCAATTTCTGCATTAGCCTCCTACAAGGTCTAAGGAGACACCATCACAGGCCCTGGGGACTTATCCACCCTAAATTGCTTCAAGACAGCAAGCACTTCATCTTCTGCAGTCAGTATACAGTCTATGACCTCACTGCTGTTTCATCCCAGTCCTATAGATTCTGATTTTCTCCCGAGTAAAAACAGATGCAAAAAGTCAATTTAAGATCTTCTCTGCTTCTTTTGGCTCCATGTATAGATGACCATGCTGCTCTACAAGTGGATCTTCAAAAGTACACACCTTTGCAGAGTTTCTCCTTTCAAACATCTGGTAAAATGCACTTTGGTAAGAAATGTGCTTCAGAACTGTCCCAGGAGTGATATCATGAAATTCTATTACAAGCACCTCACCTCCATAATAGGCCTTGGTGATGAATGAAAAAAATATATGACAGAAATGAAAGTACAGGAAGTCACATTGGGGTTTATTAAAGACATTTTCAAATTGTTTGATTATTCTTACCAATATTTTTATATACAAAATGTCAGGTGTAAAAGGTTACAGAAAGTAACCTCTTTTTCTAACATTCAAAATAATGTATCAGATCTTCAATCCATTTGTCAGTTTTAATGTCTATTTAACAATCCAATGATACAAGAAACCTACAAGCAACATTTCAAGTTTACCTTAATTCTTGTATCTACTCATTTTCTAAAAAAGAAAATAATTGAAAAAATATATATTTTAATGTGCCATTTTACTGACTAATATGATAGGATGAGAATTTAAAATAAGTTAAATTACACACAATTTGACAGATAGATCAGTTTAGACAGATCCCTGGTTTGTGGTGTATTTGGCCTGTAAGTGCAAGAATATGTGGAAAAGCCATTAATAAGTACAAGGTAGAAGCATAGGAAGATACACATACCTGATATTTTAACAGCAGTTTGTTTGTGCAGACCTCTGTATTCCTTTATCAGAAATAAATCAATATGCAGCAACATTCCCTGGCTCTTTGCACAGGGAAAGCTCATTTCATGGTTGGAGCATTCCTTCTCTGTACTTTAAGGATCACTGATTTACATGGGGTTTGGCTAAAGTATCAATCACACAACAGATAGCTTGATTGCTGAATGCCTCCTGGTCAAGACGAGAATGTAAAAATAGGCCAAAGACAAAAATATCAATGGAAAAATACGACACCATTGGCATATTTTCTCTCCAACATCCTATATCTGTTAATTCCCCCATCCAGAAAAGAACTAACTTGGACTAGTTCAGATGCATTTATCCCAGTTCACGCATATTAAATATATATTTTTTTCTTTTAATTTCTTAAGTGATATGACCAAAACATAGAAACGAGAAGACTGCTAGAAGATCTCGGAAGATAATAGAAAGAAGTGGACTATCTCTGCAGATAGAAAGTAAACTTTCAAACTGGCCAAACAGATGGCAGATGAAACTTAATGCAAGAAAATGTGAATTTGCACATTTGGAACAAAAAACAATGATAGACAAAATCATGGATAGATCGTCAGTGATGCAAAGTGTTTAGAGGTGTCTGTTGATAAATGCTCACACAAATTCGGCACATGGGTTGCCTGCCACTTGGCTACATAGTTACTTGTGAACAAGTGATACAGGTGGTATGAATCCAGGTGTTCAATACCATCTCTTCTGCTCCTTCTCTCAAAGAGGTCACATGCTACGGATTCCCAGGAGATAGAGAAAAAACTGCAAGTATTTTCAAGGAAGCTTTGAGCGCATCCCAAAAACGTAGAGAGCTTAGAAAAATCATCCTGTGATGGTAAACAGAATTAGGTGTTGTCAAGTAAAGCATTGTTCAGACCCTTATATATAGCTAGTGAAGTATTACTTTATATTCAATCAGTGGATTTTTTTCATCGGTTCAAGATGGTGCTACCGAAGATGAGTGACAGTTTACTGGTGGTTCATAAAGCAAGAAATACAATTAAATAATTTATTAGTAACACTTTGTGCAAAAATTGTGGTAAATGATCACCAGAAACAATGAAAGGGCGACAAAAGCAAGGCTGATTCGAGAGTCAAAGCATGTGGGTGCGATGCAAAGTTGAAACATTCAGGAGAAGTGGTCAGAGTGAGATTGAAGCATGGCTCACGAATAGAGAAAGCTTGCAGGCAGTGTGAGAGGGAGGATAGGCAGGTGAAAGAGAAGGGATGTGCTCAGACTGATAATTTGAGATATGTTTATTTTAATGCAAGAAACATCATGAACAATGTGGATGAGCTTAGAGTGTGGATCAGTACTTGGGGCTATGCTGTGGTAGCCATTACAGAGACTTGGATGGCTCAAGGATAGGAATGGTTACTTAGAGTGCCAGGCTTTAGATGTTTCAGAAAGGGCAGGGATGGAGGCAAAAAAGGTGGGGGTGTGGCACTGCTGATCAGAGATAGTGTCACAGCTGCAGAAAAGGAGGAAGTCATGGAGGGATTGTCACTCAAGTCATTGAGTGGCAGATAGGAACAAGAATGGGTCAATAACTCTACTGGGTGTTTTTTATAGATCACCCAATACTAAGAGGGATATCGAAGAGCAGATAGGGAGACAGATTCTGGAAAGGTGTAATAACAACAGGGTTGCTGTGGTGGGAGATTTTAATTCCCAAATACTGATTGGTATCTCCCTAGAACAAGGGATTTAGAATGGGTAGAGTTTGTTTGCTGTGTTCAGGAAGATTTCTTGACACAATATGTAGATAAGCTTACAAGAGCAGAGGCTGTACTTGATTTGGTATTGGGAAATGAACCTGGTCAGGTGTCAGATGTCTCAGTGGGAGAGCATTTTGGAGATAGTGATCACAATTCTATCTCCTTTACCAATAGCATTGGAGAGGGATAGGAACAGACAAGTTAGGAAAATGTTTAATTGGAGTAAGGGGAAATATGAAGCTATCAGGCAGGAACTTGGAAGCATAAATTGAAACAGGGGTTCTCAGGGAAATGTACGGCAGAAATGTGGCAAAAGTTCAGGGGACATTTGTGTGGCATTCTGCATAGGTACTGTACATTCCAATGAGACAGGGAAAGGATGGTAGGAAACTGGAACCATGGTGTACAAAGGCTGTTGAAACTCTAGTCAAGGAGAAAAGAAGAGCTTATGAAAGGTTCAAAAAACTGGGCAATAATAGAGATGTAGAAAATTACAAAGCTAGCAGGAAGGAGCTTAAGAATGAAATTAGGAAAGCCAGAGGGGGCCATGAGAAGGCCTTGGTGACAAGGATTAAGGAAACCCCAAGGCATTCTACAAGAACGTGAAGAGCAAGAGGATAAGATTTGAGAGAATAGGACCAATCAAGTGTGACAGTGGAAAAGTGTGCATGAAAGTGGAGAAGATAGCAGAGGTACTTAATGAATACTTTGCTTCAGCATTCACTATAGAAAATGACCTTGGTGATTGTAGGGATGACTTACAGTGGACTGAAAGTCTTGAGCATATAGATGTTAAGAAAGAGGATGTGCTGGAGTTTTTGGAAAGCATTAAGTTGGATGAGTCACTGGGACTAGACAAGATATACCCCAAGCTACAGTGGAGGCAAGGGAGGAGATTGCTGAGCTTCTGGCAATGATCTTTGCATCATCAATGGGGACGGGAGAGTTTCTGGAGGATTGGAGGGTTGCAGATGTTGTTCCCTTATTCAAGAGAAGGAGTAGAGATAGCCCAGGAAATTATAGACCAGCGAGTCTTACTTCAATGGTTGGAACGTTGATGGAGAAGATCCTGAGAGGTAGGATTTATGAACATTTGGAGAGGCATAATATTATTAGGAATAGTTAGCATGGCTTTGTCAAAGGCAGGTCGTGCCTTACAAGCCTGATTGAATTTTTTGACGATGTGACTAAGCACATTGATGAAGGTAGAGTAGTAGATGTAGTGTATATAGATTTCAGCAAGGCATTTGATAAGGTATACCATGCAAGGCTTATTGAGAAAGTAAGGAGGCATGGGATCCAAGGGGACATTGCTTTGTGGATCCAGAATTAGCTTGCCCACAGAAAGCATAGCGTGGTTGTAGACAGGTCATATTCTGCATGGAGGTTGGTGACCAGTGGTGTGCTCAGGGATCTGTTCTGGGACCCCTCCTCTTTGTGATTTTTATAAATGACCTGGATGAGGAAGTGAAGGGATGGGTTTGTAAATCTGCTGAATTCACAAAGGTTGAGGGTGTTGTGGATAGTGTGGCAGGCTGTCAGAGATAACAGTGAGACATCAATAGGATACAAAATTGGGCTAAAAAGTTGCAGATGGTGTTCAACCCAATAACTGTCTGGTAGTTCATTTTGGTAGATCAAATATGAAGGCAGAATATAGCATTAATGGTAAGACACATGGCAGTGTGTAGGATCAGAGGGATCTTGGGGTCCGAGTTCATAGTACATTCAAAGCTGCTGCACAGGTGATTCTGTGGTTAAGAAGGCATATGGTGCATTGGACTTCTTCAACTGTGGGATTGATTTCAAGAGCTGAGAGATAATGTTACAGGTGTATAGGAGCCTGGTCAGACCCCACTTGGAGTACTGTGCTCAGTTCTGGTCACCTCACTACAGGAAGGATATGGAAACCATAGAAAGGGTGCAGAGAAGATTTACAAGCATGTTGCCCCGATTGGGGAGCATGCCTTCTGAGAATAGTTTGAGTAAACTCGGCCTTTTCTCTTTGGAGGGATGGAGGATGAGAGGTGACCTGATAGAGGGGTACAAGATAATGAGAGGCATTGATCGTGTGGATCATCAGAGGCTTTCTCTCAGGGCTGAAATGGCTAACATGAGAGGGTACAGTTTTGAGGTGATTGGAAGCAGGTACAGAGGAGATGCCAGGGTAAGTTTTTTACTCAGAGAGTTGTGAGTGTGTGGAATGGATTGCTGGCTACAGTGGTGAAGGCGGATATGATAGGGTCTGTTAAGAGACTCCTGGATAGGTACATTGAGCTTAGAAAATTAGAGGGGTATGGGTAATCCAAGATAATTTCTAAAGTATGTGTATGTTTGGCACAACATTGTGGGCTGAATAGCCTGTATTGTGCTGTAGGTTTTCTATGTTTCTATGTTGGAGATGGAGTTGGAGTGAGCAGAGTGGAGGAGATCTGGATTCCGTCCACCTGAACCAAGAGTGAGTTTGGATTGTTCTAACCGCGGGCTGATTCAAAAAGATCAAGTACAGGCCAGAACATGGCAGCGAGGTCCAGGCCCAGAGTGTATCAATGTGGTGGGGCCTAGATCCTAATGTGGGACACAAGCCAGTGGTTGGATAATTTAAACGCCAGGCCAGTTGGACAGGAAAGGCAGGGTGTCAGGACCGGAGGTGAGGGTCAGGCCAGTTCTGGTCACTGCTCCACAGCGTTTACTCCACTCTCTACAATGCTGTGGCTGAGGCAGTGTTATGCTCTGGGCTGCAACCTCTATGAAGGTTTGCCCTGGTGGGTGACGAACCAAGGCTGAGGCTGGACCTGCTCCTGTTGCTCTGGGCTTCAAGTCTTTGGACTCAATTTTGTTCTAAATGCTGTTGCTTGCTACTATTGCTTGAAAGATTTGTGTGTTTTTGTCTCTCTGTGCATTGGGTCTTGATCTTTTTTTTAAATTGGGTTCTTTCAGGTTTCCTGTTTAGTGGCTGCCTGTAAGCAGACAAATCTCAAGGTTGCATAATTTATACATACTTTAATGATAAATATATTTTGCATTTAAACTATCGAGTTTTTCTAAATTCTCAATGTTCGATCAGTAACTGCTAACGATCTTAATAGCTTGATTCAGTTCATTCTTTTCATTTTAGTGGAGATGATACCCTCATTTGGCAATAAATGAGGCATTGCACTTTGGAAGATTAAATGTAAAGTGACAGTATACTCTTAATAGTGGGACACAACAGCGTTGACATTCTGAGGAATCTTGGGGTCAGGTTCATAGCTCTTGAAAAGTGGCAACACAAAAATTCATGGAGTGATAAGGATAATATATGGCATGCTTTGAGGCACTGGGTTCAAGAATAGGGAAGCTATGCTGCAGCTTAATGTAGTTAGGTTGCATCTGGATGTTACAATCAATTCTGCTCATCCCATATCAAAAGGATATCGAGGCTTTGGAGAAGGTGCAAAGAGGTTTACCTAGATGCTGCCTACATATTTACGTCACTACATACATCCCTAAGATTCAGTTTCTTGCTGCAATACTTAATAAATCCATAACAGAAAAATAACCATAATAGAATCAATTAACTTGGGCATTCAACCTGTGTGCAGATAACCACAAACTGTGCAAGTGCAAAATGAAAGAAATAATAATAATAAATAAGTAAACAATAAATATTGAGACCATAAGATGAAGAGTTCTTGAAAGTCAGTCCATAGGTTGTGAGAACATTTTGGTGCACCACACACAAAACACTGGAAGAACTCGGCAGGCCAGGCAGTTTATATGGAAAAAAGTACAGTCGATGCTTTGGGCTGAAAACTTTCAGCAGGACTGGTGAAAAAAGGCTGAGGAGTAGATTTGAAATGTGGGGGGAGGGGAGAGAGGAATGCCAGGCGATAGGTGAAACTTGGAGGGGGAGGGATGAAGCAAAGAGCTAGGAAGTTGATTGGTGAAAGAGACAGAAGGCTATGAAAGAAAGAAGAAAGGTGGTGGGGGGCAGTAGCACCAGGAGGAGGTGATGGGCAATGGGTGGGCAAGGAGATAACTTGAGAGAGGGACAAGGGATGGGAAAGTGGTGAAGGAGGGGCGGGGGAGGGGCATCGGAGACATCACTGGAAGTTTAAGAAATGGACGTTTATTCTGTCAGTTTGGAGGCCGTCTCCAACTGTCGGGATAAGTCCACACTTAGGTTGGAGGAACAACACCTTATATTTCATTTGGGTAGCCTCCAACTTCCTTGCCTACCAGTCACCTCCCTCTGGTACTCCTCCCTCCCCCCTTTCTTCTTTCTTTCATGACCTTCTGTCTCTTTCACCAATCAATTTCCTAGCTCTTTGCTTCATCCCTCCCCCTCCAAGTTTTACCTATCGCCTGGCATTTCTCTCTCCCCTCCCCCACCTTTCAAATCTACCCCTCAGCTTTTTTTCTCCAGTCCTGCCGAAGAGTTTCAGCCCAAAACATCAACAGTACTTCTTTCCATAGATGCTGCCTGGCCTGCTGAGTTCCTCCAGCATTTTGTGTGTGTTGCTCGGATTTCCAGATTTTCTCTTGTTTGGGAATATTTCAGTATTGGGGCAAGTGTAGTTGAGTGAAGTTATCCCCTATGTTTCAAGAGCCTGATGGCTGAGGGGTAATAACTGTTTTTGAATCTGATGGTGTGTGTCCTGAGGCTCCTGTACTTTCTTCCTGACGGCAGCAGCATGGCCTGGCGATGGGGGTCTCTGATGATCGATGATGCTTTCCTGAGACAACGCTCCATGTTGATGTGCTCAGTGGTGGGGAGGGCTTTACTCATGATGGCCTGGGCCACATCTGCTACTTTTTGTAGGATTTTTCATTCAAGGGCATTGGTGTTTCCTTACCAGGCTATGATGCAGCCAGTCAATATACTCTCCACCATACATCTATAGAAGTTTGTCAAAGTTTTTGATGTCATGCCAAATCTTCACAAACTCCTGACAAAGTAAAAGCACTGTTGTGCTTTCTTAGAAATTGCTTTTATGTGCTGGACCCAGTAGGAGATGATGGTATTGAATGCCAAGCTGTTGTCGATACAGAGGGTTCCAGGGTCGAGTGAAGAACCAATGAAATGGCTTCTGCTGTGGATTAGAGAGTATGCATTAGTAGGATAACAGTAGGATAGTACAGCAAACCTGTGTAGCATCTTCTGTAGTGATAGAGACTAATGGGAGACATGACATAGTGATTAGATTAGTTAAGCATTTAATTACTAGTTTAATTAATTTACCACAACATTATAAGCCAAGAGGCTTGTCCCTCTGCTGTACTACTGTATGTTCTATGTTCTTAACACACAGAAACTCTGGGGATGGAGAAGCAGTAAAGCAGGTTGACAGTCCTCGGGAGTTCAAGGAAATCTATTTGTTCAAGGCTCAAACTGCATAGTGGAAACCACTCAGTAGTAGTCTGTTGTACTGAGCTCCACCTTGCTGAGGCCCAATGATCACTCTCAGACACCTTCTCTTACTTACCTCTCAAACAGGACCCTACAAAGGAGCACCAGGTCATTGCCTCCCACACCATCACCAACCATATTGACTCTGGGGATCTCCCATCCATTGCCACCAACCTCATAGTTCCTGCATCCCACACCTCCCGTTTCTACCTCCTACCCAAAATCCACAAACCTGCCTATCCAGGTAGACCCATTATCTCTGCTTGTTCCTGCCCCACTGAACTCATTTCTGCATACCTTGACTCTGTTTTATCCCCCTGGTTCAATCCGTTCCTACCTACATCCATGACATTTCACAAGCTCTGGATCTTTTCAATACTTTCAAGCTCCCTGGTCCCAATCATCTTATATTCACTATGGATGTCCAGTCCCTATACAACTCCATCCCCCACCAGGAAGGCCTGAAAAGTCTCAATTTCTTTCTGGTCACTAGACCCAACCAGTTCCCTTTCACACCACTCTCCTCTGTCTAGTGGAACTTGTCCTGACTCTTAATAATTTCTCCTTCAGCTCCTCCCACTTCCTCAAACAAAAGGTGTAGCCATAGGCACTCGCATGGGTCCCAGCTATGCCTGCCTTTTTGTTGACTACATGGAACAGTCCATGTTCCAAGCCTAAACTGATGTCCATCCCCCACTTTTCCTATGCTACAGCGATGCTTGCATTGGTGTTGCTTCCTGAACCCACGTGGAGCTCATCGACTTCGTCAGCTTTGCTTCCAAATTCTATGCTGCTTTGCTGGTCCATTTCAATAGGTTCAGTAGGTTCAATAGGTACATTTAATATCAGAAATGTATACAATATACATCCTGAAATTCTTTTGTCTGTCACCTCCCTCCCTTTTCGCAATCTCTCTGTCTCTATCTCTGGAGGGAGTTATCTACTGATGTCTACTATATAACCATGGATTCTCACAGCTACCTGACTATACCTCTTCTCACCCTGTTACTTGTATAAAAACCATCCCTTTCTCTCAATTTCTCCATCTCCACTGCATCTGCCCTTAGGATGAGGCGTTTCATTCCAGAACAAAGGAGATGTCCTGCTTTTTCAAAGAAAGGGGCTTCCCTTCTTCCACCATTAACATTGCCCTCAAACACTTCTCTTCCACATCTGCTCTCACCCCAACCTTCCGTCACCCCACCAGGGACAGAGTTCCCCTTGTCCTCACCTATCACCCCACCAGCCTCCACATCCAGCAGATAATTCTCCATAACTTCTGCCATCTCCAATGCAATCCCACCACCAAGCACATCTTGCTCTCCCCCCACTTTCTGATTTCTTCAGGGATCACCCCTAAGCAATTCCCATATACATTTTTCCCTCCTTACTGATCTCCCTCCTGGCACTTATCCTTGCAAGTGGAACAAGAGCTACACCTGCCCTTACACCTCCTCCCTCACTACCATTCAGGTCCCAAGCAGTCCTACCAGGTGAGGCAAAACTTCACCTGTGAGTCTGCTGAACTTCGATTTCTTGAAATAAGAACATAAGAACATAAGAAATAGGAGCAGGAGTAGGCCATCTGGCCCATTGAGTCTGCCCCGCTATTCAATAAGATCATGGCTGATCTGTCCATAAACTCAGCTCCATCTGCCTGCCTTTTCCCCATAACCCTTAATTCCTTTACAATGTAAAAACCTATCTAACTGTATCTTAAATATATTTAATGAAGAAGCCTCAACTGCTTCCCTAGGCAGAGAATCCCACAGATTCACCACTCTCTGGGAAAAACACTTTCTCCTCATCTCTGTCCAAATCTTCTCCCCTGAATCTTGAGGCAATGTCCCCTAGTTCTCGTCTCACCTTCCAATGGAAACAGCTTTCCTACTTCTATCTTATCCCTTTCAAAATTTTGTATGTTTCTATAAGATCCCCTCTCATTCTTCTGAATTCCAGAGAGTATAGTCCCGTCGTCGTCATTAGGTCGCAACTGGCATTTCCAATTGGTGGACGATTTTCCTCCACACCGCTCTGTCCCGACACTTGTCCACAACATCCCTAGTCTTGTTCAGCTTGGTCCAATCCTTGATGTTATCCAGCCACGTTGTTCTTTGCCTTCCTCTTCCTTTCTTTCCCTCCACCTTTCCATATGGCAAGTCCGACAAGATGTTATCTCTCCACGATAAGCAACTTTTAACTTCATAATCTTTTCCAGCAATGTCCGTGGTCTATCAAATTCGGATAAAGCCCTCTCATCTGAAACTTTCTCTACCCAGCTAATCTTCAACATTCATCAATAGCACCACATTTCAAAAGCATTCAAATGTTTCATGTTTCATGTCATCCTTCTTCAGGATCCATGTTTCTGATCCATACCTCAGTACTGACCATACATAACACTTGAGGAAACAGATTCTACTTTGGATATCTACTTTCTGATTGCATAGTAGATCTTTTAGCTTCATGAACTGGGTCTTAGCCATACGTAAAATGCTGCCTGGCCTGCTGCATTCCACCAACATTTTGTGTGTGTGTTGCTTGAACTTCCAGCATCTGCAGATTTCCTCATCTTAGTCATACCTATTCTCCTTCTGATCTCAACTTCACATCGCCCATCATCTGTCAGACAACTGCCAAGATATTCAAACTTTCGCACCTGTTCAATGTCTTGCCCATTCACTTGTAACAATACCATCATGAATGAGTCTTTAGTGTTTGTTTTGCTTACCACCATCGATTTTGTTTTCCTAGGGTTGATTTTAAGTCCGTAGTCAAGGCTTTTCTCATTCACTTTATTCAGCATAATTGGCAGTTCACTTTCGCTGTCACCTAACAATGCGGTGTCGTCTGTATACCTGATGTTATCCACCTTCCGGCCTCCGATTAGAATACCTGTCTCCTGATGGTTGCATTCCCGAAAAATCCATTCTCCGTAGAGGTTGAACAAATCCGGTGAACCAACACAGCTTTGCCTTACACCTCGTTTAATGCCTGCCCATGGTGATAGCTCATTTTCTACCCTGACCGTTGCTTTCTGATTCTAATACAAGTTCCTTATTATCTGCACATTCTCCCATCCCAGATTGTATTTGTTCAGCACCTGCTTTACTTTCTCGTGTCTTACTTTATCAAAAGCCTTTTCATAGTCAATAAAGCATAAATAGATGGTCTTTTGTGCCTCAATGCATCTCTCCATGATGTTTCTCATCACAAATATTTCTTCCCTTGTTCCAGAGCCTTTACGAAAACCAAACTGCATTTCCCCAATTTTGTTACTGATTGTACTTTCCATTCTGTCGAACACCATTTTCAACAGTAGCTTGAGACAGTGAGACATTATGCTTATTTTCCTGTGTTTGTTACATTGTATTGTCCTTGGCTTTTTTGGTAAGGTGATAAATACTGATTTGAGAAAGTCCTCCAGATTTCCTGTCATATAACTGTTGTTTAATATCACTAATTTTTTTTCCCTTCGGACCAAGTGATTTCTGAATTTCAGTGGAAATCTTATCTTCACCAGCCGCCTTTCTGACTTTTAGACTCCGAATCGCACTTTCCATCTCTGTCATCAATATTTTAGATTGATTAGTCATTTGATTTAATTCTGGTAAATCTTCAATCCTGCTTTATTCAAATAATTCCGTGATATACTCAACCCATCTGTCCATGATCTCTTCTTTCTCATAGCATGGATTACCACTACCATCTTCAATACACCCAATTACACCCAACACCCAAATACACCCAACAGTCCTCCTTAATTTTGTCACCTCCTTTACCTTTTGGTGAAGGTCTCTATAATCATAACTTCATTCACATTGCTCAATTTCTTCGCACTGTTCATTCATCCAATTCTCTTTTGCTTCCTTGCATTTTCTTTGAGTCAGGCGGTGTAGGGCTTTTTATTGTTCATTATCCCAATGTTTTACCTTTCTTCTTTCTTCAGTTAACTTTCTGAGCTCATCAGTGAACCAAGGGTTATGTCTTTTGCTCTTCTTCCGATAACCCAAAGTCTTTTCTGCAACTTCTGTCACTGTTGTTTTAAACTCTTCCCAGATGTTCTCCACTGTCATGTTGCTACCCTCCCCTCATGATCAAAGACTGAAAATATATTCTCCATTTCACCCAAATATTCAGTCTTTTTTGCTTCATCCATAATGAGCAAATCAAAGTCTATTTTGTTTGATGGTTTGGCCTTTCTCAGCTTCTTCAAACGCACACTCATGTCCAATACCACAGGGTTGTGATCTGTATAACAGTCAGAACCAAGGTACGTTTTCACCTGCTTCACTCCATTCCTGAAATGATTGGGTGCTAAAATGCAGTATATTCCCAGGCGACTCAATCTCTCCTCATAGGTTAATGCCTTCATACCTGGAATCAACCTGGTGAACCTTCTCTGCACTGCTTCCAAAGCCAGTATATCCTTCCTCAAGTATGGAGACCAGAACTGCACACAGTACTTCAGGTGTGGCCTCACCAGTACCCTGTATAGTTGTAGCATGACCTCCCTGCTCTTGAATTCAATCCCTCTAGCAATGAAGGGCAACATTCCATTTGCCTTCTCAATAACTTGTTGTACCTGCAAGCCAACTTTTTGCGATTCATGAACAAGCACTCCCAAGTCCCTCTGCACAACAGCATGCTGCAATCTTTCACCATTTAAATAATAATCTGCTCTTCTATTATTCCTTCCAAAGTGGATGATCTCGCATTTACCAACGTTGTATTCCATCTGCCAGACTTTGGCCCGCTCACTTAACCTATCTATATCCCTCTGCAGACTCTCACAGCCTATGTTCAATTTGCTTTTCCACTCAGTTTAGTATCATCAGCAAAGTTTGCTATGCTATATTCAGTCCCCTCTTCCAAATCATCAATGTAAATGGTAAACAGCTGCGGGCCCAGGACCAACCCCTGCGGCACCCCACTCACCACAGAATGCCAACTGGAGAAACACCTATTTATACCAACTCTCTGCCTTCTATTGGTTAATCAATCCACTATCCATGCCAATACACTGCCTCTGTCTCCATGCATCCGTAACTTATATATAAGTCTTTTGTGCGGTACTTTATCAAACTTCTGGTAATGGCTCCCCCCAAACCCCTCGTTCACCATTCCCCATCCATTTTCCCTCTCTCATCTTATCACCTTGCCTGCCCACTGCCTCTCTCTGGTGTTCTTCTCCCCTTTTCTTTTTTCCAATGGCCTTCTGTCCTATCCTATTAGGTTCCACTTTCTCCAGCAGTGTACGTCTTTTGCCAATCAATCTTTATTTCAGCCCTCTCCCTCCCGGTTTCACCTATCACTTTGTGTTTCTCCCTCCCCCCTCCCCACTTTTTAACTCTACTCCTCAACTATTTTTTCTTTAGTTCTGCTGAATGGTTTCACCCTGAAATGTCGAATGTACTCTTTTTCATTGGTGCTACCTGGTCTGCTGAGTTTGTCCAGCATTTTCTGTGTGTGGCTTGGATTCCCAGCATCTGCAGATTTTCTCTTGTTTGTGAAGTAATTTAATTTTGCTTCGAATGATTTATTTGATTCCTTTTTGTTAGTCACAATTAGGACAGTATCAAAATTTAATAGGATAAATCATGTTCAAAAAATGTGTCTGCTGATTATTCTGTTTAACCAAAGGCAGTTGAATATGCCAGTAAATATGAAATGCATCACTTTATCTAATGATAGTTTAATTATCACCCAGACAGATAGTGACAGAATGAGAATCAGAATCAGAATTTTGTTGCAGCCACCATTTTTAAGCTTCAATTGGGTGCCAGAAGTTTTTGTGAGCACACATCTCATGCGTTTTACATCCTATGGATCATTTTAAATATATTTCATTTTCTGAAAGTAGAGATGGAAACACTGGGAAATTTGAAACTGCTGTTAAAATTATCGTTGTGGTCTTGGGATGTATATTGCAGATTTTTCCTTTAACTTTTATTTTTCACTTGTACAATTCCTTACAGCCTGATTTCCATTATGATGTCGTGCAAAGGATATTTTGTGGAAGGGTGAAACGGTAAATGATCTGGGTAAAACAACTATTAATGTTTTTAACATACTTTTATGGTATGAAGTAACTCTTGCAGTATCAGATTTACTCCATGTGTAAGACGCTGACATTAGTTAGTAATTTTAAAAAAATCAATGAAGATGTTATGTTAATACAAGAGTTACAGTAAAAGTTGGAACTTGTACCATAGATTTCTTACAAATAAACTGTATCTGGAAATGTCTTCACTCATCACTGCTGCAAAAATAAGAAAGCTAGTCATGTGATATAGACCTTAAAGAAATGGCACCAAAGGGACAAACATTGTCTGCAGACCAATACTACATATGGTACAGGAGTTAACAAATTGGGGGTTTATGGAATGGCACATCTTTACGTCTGTGGAATAACTTAGACTGACTGAAGATTACGGTACCCTGATTTCAACCATAATGACTAAATCAAAATTGATGAAATGGTTGTGCCCTGCATTTGGGATATTTTTTTCCAGGAGAAATAATTAAAGGAACTTTTTGTGGACAATTTTGTTTTTATATGCATATCTAAAAAATAAACATCAAATGTTGGAAATCAGAAATAAAAAACAAAAATAGCCCATCGGTCCAATAATCTGCTGAGAATAACTTCACAGGTTATTGTAATGTTCCTGAGTCCCCTTCCCAGTTCCTGGCATAGAACTTTAATTGGGATGTTAGTTGATCTATACTTTGCATATTTGACAACATCTTGCACACATTCGTCTTGTCTAATGATCAGAAAAATACCTAGTACCCCTGTTGCAGCCTAACGTATGAGGGGTGATTGATAAGTTTGTGGCCTAAGGTAGAAGGAGTCAATTTTAGAAAACCTAGCACATTTATTTTTCAACATAGTCCCCTCCTACGTTTACACACTTAGTCCAGCGGTCATGAAGTATATGGATCTTGGACCTCCAGAAAGTGTCCACAGATGGGTGATTGATAAGTTTGTGGCCTAAAGTAGAAGGAGATAAATTATACAGCTCTCGTTACATGCACATGCAGATCACTTCTTTGAGTGATTATGCAGAAAGTTTGAAGCTAATATCTCCTTCTACCTTAGGCCATGAACTTATCAATCATCATTGATATGTTATTATCTGAAAAACTTTCTGCATAATCACTCAAAGAGTTGAACTGCATATGCATGTAATGGGTGAGTGGAATGACCACAGGAAATCTTTGGGATTTTATCTCTAAAACATGTAGATGAGCTCTAATGATGTGATTGGCATTTTCAACCAATTGCTGAAGCTTGGTTTGATCCAATGTTCCCTTCCCATTGCTAACACTCACCAGCTCTTTCTGCACTACATTGATGACTGCATTGATGCTTCTTCATGCATCCATGCTTCTTCATTAATTTCATCAACTTTGCCTCAAAATTCCACACTGTCTACAAATTTACAGACCATTCTGACATGGCTCACTCTTTCTTGATCTCACTGTCTCCATCTCTGGAAACTGACTGTCTACTGATACCTTTTACAAACCTACTGAGCTTCATAGTTATCTTGACCACACTTCTTCTCTCCCAGTCACTTTGAAAAGAGCTATTCTCTTTTCTCAGTTCCTCTGTCTCTGGCACACTTGTTCTCTGGAAAAGAAACTTCATTCCAGTTTATCTGAAATATCCTCGTTCTTTAAAGAACAGGGTTTTTCTTCCTTTACAACCAATGCTACCCTCCGTCGTATCTCCTCCACTTCCTGAACATCCACCTTTGCCCTATCTTCCCATCACCATAACAGGGATAGAGTTTCCCTTGTCTTTCTCTAACACCTCACAAGCCTCCATATCCAACACATCATTCTCCAGAACCTCTGCTATCTTTGATGGGATCCTATCATTAAAAACAACTTTCTTTCCTGCCTATTCTCTGCTTTTGGCAGGGATTGCTCTCTCTATGAATCCCTTGTTCCTCCCTCCCCTCTGACTTCCCTCCTGGCACTGATCCCTTCACATGGGACAGGTGCTACACTTGCCCCTTAGCCTCCTCTTTCACCACCATTCAGAGCCCCAAACAGTCCTTCCAAGTGAGGCAACCCTTCACCTGTAAGTCTATCAGGGCCATCCACTGTATCCAGTGCTCCTGTTGTGGCCTTCTCTACATCAGAGAGACAATTACTTCATCGAACACCGGTGCTCCTTCCTTTTCTTCCGAGATTCACTATCCTCTTCCATTAGATCCCTTCTTCTTCAGCCCTTTACCTTTTTTACCTGTCACCTCTAAACTTCCCACTTTGCCCCCCCTCCCCCACCATCCCACCTTCCCCCTCACCTAGCTTCACCTATCACTTATCAACTTGTTCCTTCCTCTCTCCCCACCTTCTTATTCCGGCTTCTTCCCCCTTCCTATCCAATCCTGATAAATGATTGAAACATCCTGAAACACCGACTGTTTTATCTCCACCACAGATACTTCTCCAGCATCTGCCTCTGAAGAATCTCTTATGTCCTTATTACATGTTGCCATTGTACTTCTCTCAGCAACTGCTGGAGACTTTCTTTACAATACCACCCAACAACCCAAACGTTTGTTTAGAACAGCACATGATAAAATCCTCAAGGAACTCAGCAGGTCAGTTAGCATCTATGGAAGTAATAAACAGGCAATTTTTCAGGCCAAGACCCTTCATTAGAACCCATCATTTTAGTCAATGGTCAGGTTGGACTCAGCAGCCCAGATAAAAACCTGCAAAGCCTCCGTCTGCTTCTCTCCAGGCCCTTCGTCCTTCCATCATCCCAATTAAAAGGGCACCCTTTATTTCACCAGCTTTAGAGCATGAGACCATAAGACACAGGAGCAGAATTAGGCCATTTGACTCATCCAGACTGCTCCACCATTCAATCATGGCTAATCTTTTTTCCCTTCCTCAGTCCCACTTCCTGGCCTTTTCCCCATAACCTTTGATGCTGTGGCTAATCAAGAACCTATCAAGCTCTGCCTTAAATACACCCAAAGCGCTGACATCCACAATGGGATGTGGTAACAAATTTCACAAATTTACCACCCTCTGGCTAAAGAAATTTCTTCATATCTCTGTTGTAAATAGATTCCCCTCTATCCTGAGGCTGTCCCCACTTTTCTTAGACTCCCCTGGATGAGAAACATCCTTTCCACATCTACTCTGTCTAGACCTTTCAACATTCAAAAGGTTACAATGAGGTCTCCCCTCATCCTTCTGAATTCCAGTAAGTGAAGGCCCAGAACCTTCAAATATCCCTTATAGAATAACTCTTTGATTCCCAGAATCATCCTTGTGTACCTCCTCTGAACTCTCTCCAACACCGGCACTTCTTTTTGTAGATAACAGCCCAGGACTGTTCACAGTACTCAAGTTGAGGCCTTACCTGTGCCTTATAAAGCCTCAGCATTACATCCCTGCTATTATATTCTTGACCTGTTGAAGTGAATGCTAACATTGCATTTGTCTTCCTCACCACCGACTCAACCTGCAAGTTAACCTTTAGGGTGTTTTGCACAAGGATTCAATAATAACCAATATATTTCAGCTGCTCTCAATACCTCCAAGCTGGGAGCACTAAATGCTTCAGGGATGTGTACAGTCACTAAACATTAGTTTAAAACTAACTATTTTCAATCATGCTTTCATTTTGCATTCCAAACCATTATAATCTTGGCTCCAAAAATCCTTCATTTCTTTGAGAATGTTTACAGACCGTGCTTCCTCTTTTTTGTAGAACTGCAGAGGATTCCACACTGCTCAGTCATGAAATTTGATCGGTGAATTTTGGCTGCTTCCCAATGTTGACACAAAGAATTTGAATCCTGTAGATATTTCTCTTATTTGGGTCATCACCTTTTCTCTCCTGACTTTTTACTGAATATCATTACCTGCCCACATCTCAATAATTACAACCTGTATATTTCTCTGTAAAATCATACAAATCATTGAAAAGAAAATCTGCCAGTTAACTCCACAAAAAATTCAGTTATGCACAATCTGATAAGATGTGTTTCTTTTTAAATGTTACTAACTCTGGTTAATTTTCATGCATAATGTGTTGACAACAGCTGAATTTTTCTCAGGATCAGTTCTGACAACAATAACTATAACCACTCATTTCATTGAATTATTGTTATTAGACAAACCAGAAAGAAGAATGTAATTTGGACTTAGTTAAATTTACTGCAGTTGTCCAAATAAGAGAAATGGGTGTGGTGTGCATTTTACTGAAGTTATCTAATTAAATTCACTAATGAGATATTTTTAAAAATGTAAATATTTGCCTATAAATGTTAAAACCAAAGTATGTATAATTATTACTCTTTGGTTGTCTGAACCTATGAGTTGTGATGCTGCATAAGCATGTCATTGTATCTATAGCTCACCATACTTGTGCACATGACAATAAACTTGAGACACATGAGACTGCAGATATTGGAATCCAAAGCGAAGCATAAAAGCTGAAGGAGATGAAGGTTCTTGGCCCAATAGATGAATTTTCCATTGCTTTCCATCGAAGCTGCCTGATACACTGAATTCTCCAGTTTATTGTGTGTTGTTGAGAACAAACTCATTTTGACTTGAAACAGAAAAGGTTGCACTTTAGCTTGTATTATTTAATTAATGTAGTCTCCTGCATAGTTACAAGGCAAGCTGAAGATCAAATCCTCATCTTCCATCGAAGCAGGTTACAACCTCTGGACTCAGTATTGAATTTTACAATTTCTGGTAACTCATTCTACCTGTGTTGATCAGAAATGGCATTTCTACTGTAGTTCTTCAATTTGTGATTTTAGAATATAAGAACATAAGAAATAGGAGCAGGAATGGGCCATCTGGCCCATCAAGCCTGCTCCACCATTCATAAGATCATGGTTGACCTGACCATGAACTCTCCCCCTATCTGCCTTTTTTCCATAACCCTTAATTCCCCTACTATGCAAAAGTCTATCCAAATTTGTCTTAAATGTACTTACTAAGGTAGCCTTCACTGCTTCATTGCGCAAAGAATTCCACAGCTTCACCACTCTTTGGGAAAAGAAGTTCCTCTTCATCTCTGCCCTAAATTTACTCATCCGGAATATTGAGGTCATGACCCTAGTTCTAGACTCACCTACTAGTGGAAAGAATTTTCCTGCCTTTACCCTATCTATCCCTTTTATAATTTTATATATTTCTATAAGATCTCCTCTCATCCAGGCAACTCAATCTTTCCTCATAGTCTAACCCTCTGATATTGCTTGTGTCTCCTCCCTTCAACAAGACAGCCTGGCCTACTGGTCATGATCAATGTTTGCTATGTTTAATACAATTTTCTCTGCATTATTACTCACTAACTGCTGTCAAAGCCCATCTGCTATTATGCACCTTCTCTGCAATTTAAAACTAACTGGCTTTTTATCCCAGTTCTGACAGTGGATCTTTGACCTGAAATGTTAACTCTGTTTCTCTTTCATCATATGCTGTCTGACCCGTTAGGTGGTTCCAGAATTTTCTGTTTTTATCTCAGATTTCCACCATTGGCATTTTTTTATTGTCATTTCCATCATTTAGTTGCAGCTGCATTTGACTCAGTCAGATCAGATGTATTACAATATTAGTGTTGTTAATTTAGACTTGGTGCATTGACCTAATTTCAGAAGTTAGCTTTAAGCAATCTATTTTTGTAGATTGGATAACAGTTCTATTCACATGTGAATTTTATACCCTTGAGATTGATTTCTCCATTTTGGAATTTACAGTTCTTGCAGACATTCTTGGCAAAGACTCCCCTGCTGAGCAATTGATTCCAGTAAGGAAACTACCCTTGAAGACACAGGTCATTTGTTTTTCCTTTCTGTTAATTCTGGACAATGTCTTTACATTACATCTAGGCTCCATGGTGAGCTATCTGAGCTAATCACTCAGAAAATGGCAGTTGTGCTGCCTGTTTATTTGCTGAGTAGTCATTCTAACTAAGGGAAAATTGTTGTTTCATGGAACATTGAGTAATACAGAACAGGAACATGCCAATCACGCCATGATCTGCAATGAACACAATGCTGAATTAAACAAAATCTCTATGGACTGTATGTGATCCATATCCCTCCATTCCCCACATTTCAACATGTCTATCTAACAGACTCTTAAATACCACTATCATTTCAGATTTCACTCCAGAGACCAAACACTGTCTGTGTAAAATACTCATCCTGCACATCTCTTTTAAACTCTCCTCCCGCCCACCCCCCCCCCCCCCCAGCTTAAATGTATGCTTTCTAATACTTGATATTTCTATCTTTGGAAAAAAATTCTGACCGTCAGTCTTACCTATACCTTTCATAATTTTATAAATTTCTATCAGGTATCCTCTCAGACTCTATGAGCAAGAAACAATCTAAGTTCCTAAGAATACAGCCCAAAGTTGCCTCACTTTTGTCACTTTTGGCATGCAATAGAACTTTCAAGAGATGGGAAGATTCTCTTGAGACAATTATTAAATGCAATTAATCTTCAACTGCAGAGTGGCTCCAGAAACTACTTTACAGAAATCAATGGCCCTTATTCAGGAAGCAGCCATGATGATTACATCTTCATTGGACAGCAGCTTCTCATGCCCATCCAACTTTGCTATGACAAATTATTGTATGAATGAAACCTGGAAGGTGTTTAACAAGAATAGACGTGATCTTTGAATGGGCTGCGCTTTAGCAATGTTTGCAGATCTTGGTTGTCATCACTCCTCACAAGACCACTGCAACTTTGGTGTATTAAAAGCAAGCTGTTATAGAGTATCAGAGTCATAGAGTAATGCAGGAGATAAACAGGTCCTTTGCCCTAACTCGTCCATGCTATCTGAACTAGTCTCAATTGCCAGTATTGGCCCACACCCTGAAGTATAAACAGTACATGTCAAAAGAGTGATATGTGATCCCTTTAGATTCATGTATCATTTTTTCATTCTTGATAGATCTTAAAAAATTGTTTGAAAGGTAAGTGTACTCATCCATATATTCATTTTGATAGCATCTAACTTATTCCTCAATTGCTGCTAGATATAATAGTACATATCATACCCACCTTAATCCGGCAAATTGTAACAGAACCACTGACAAATTATTCCTCACAGGGAAAATGTTTATAGTCCATTTGAAGGGTTTCAATCTGAAACACCCACTGTTCATTTTTCTTCATAGATGCCACCTGACCTGCTGAGTTCCTCCAGCATTTTGTGCACTGCTGTTTATAATTTTGACTTTAGTTTTAGTGACTTCATAAGATTGGAATCTGTAACTACAACTGTTTCCACATATTACTAAATCCATGCAAATGTTTAAGTGAATTTTCAGATTTGACAAGAAATTCAACTTCCAAAGAAAGGGAATCCACAGACCCCAACACTTGAAAAAGTAATTTTGCTTTTTTCACAGATTTTATCTTCACCCTTGCTGAAGATGTTAACATAGTACTCTGAATACCCAGTTACCAGTTATTCTCCATTACTTCAGCCTAATAATCTGCTTTTAATTATGAGCTTCAACTCTGGTATGATTTTTTCTCATGGATTCAAATGAATAGAAACCATTGAGAGTGAATTAGGTTTTGAATTAGTTTACGGGTGATTTCAACTCTGGTGGCGATTTGAGTTCTTTTGGGGAAAAGCTGGTCCCTTATAATGCTTGATCCAGACTACCTTAAAATGGTTGCAGGAATGAATCAGGAGATTGGCACCAAAACCACCATTATCATAAACATCCATCTCCAGTGACATTCTCCCCTCTATTATTTCATAATACTCAGACCACAAGATTAGATAAACTCATACCATGCATCAGGCATTAGTGAATGCAATCCTAATTCTAGACCAGGGCTTGGGACAAGCCAACTTCCACCCCAAGATGTTTATTCAACACTACCATCATGCCTCCATTTCAAAAAACACTTTTCTTTAATTTATTTTTTCAAATCCTTTCACTAAATGCACATGAAAATGGAAGCCACTTCCATTTAGATTGTCAATCCACTTGTTAATTTTCTCATTTAGCCCTGAATAAATCAATGGCATCCATTGCCTTTTAGTTTGCTCTAAACAGTAACTACCACGATTAGGTGCAGATAGATGGAGCTCTGAAGAAGCGTATTTTTGTGATGGTTTTGTCAAAATTCATAGGATCATGAAAGATTATGTTAATACCAAATAGTTAAACGGGGCCAGTTTCAACAATCTCAGGTTTTGCAAACATGTTGGATGTAACAAGTAACTCTTTTCCAAAAAGACAGTTAGTCAATTTTGTCTATTGAATTGTTCAATTGCTTCAGTATCTATGGAGGGGATTGAGCAGTCAACATTCCTATTGTTATGACTGGAATAAAAGAGGAGAGAAAGTGGGAATGAAAGCTTCCTATACTGGCTATCTCCCCTCTTTCTTTCTGGACCTGATGAAGGGCCTCAACTCAGAATGTCAGGTATTTATTTTGCTCCACAGATGCTGCCTGATCCACTGAGTACCTTCAGCAGTTTTGTCTGTAGCTCCAGATTTCCAGCATCCACAACATCCTGTATCTCCATTTAAGAGTAAGACCTGTTTCTTGTTCAAGCAGGAATCACCTTGTGCAGTTTCTAAATAATATTACTGAGATTCTAATGAGCAAGAAGAAGATTTTTTAGGTTTTGTTTTTCCGCTTCTTATCCTGAGCTTTAGCTCTCCCAGGGGATTAAATGGTTTTCAAATTGAATGGGCAATGTCTGGGTTCTGATACACCACTGCAGCAGAGTTATACAGTTTTGTTAAAACCATGCTCACCATCGCAATGCCTGATTAATATACAAGCCAAACTGGACAATTTTATATTTAGTTTAATTTAAAGGTGGATTATTAAAGTGCTGTTGTTAGTTTTAGTCTCCGTGGTGATATAAGCTAAGCCTTGGAAAAGTGATAGAGTAAAATCACAACTTAACTCAAAAGTTCTACCTACTCTAACCTTAGAAACAAATTTTAAAGAGTTTTACACTTTTGGAGATTTGTTTGTGTCTGGATGGAAAAGCAATGTGAATTGGATAGGAATGAGAGACCCTAGGGAATGTAAGTGCACGTTCCATTAGTTATGAACTGGACTAGATAATATGTTTGTAACATATCATCAGATGGTTTAATAACCTGCTGTTTGATGCATGACAAGTGCAAACATTTTAAAGAGAACGGAAGAAGTTTCTCACCGTGACTGCGTACAAAAATTACCATGGTAATAACATTCTCTCCAGTTTAACTTCATTTACTTTGGGGATTGTAGAATTATTTCCCAGATGTGTTTTTTTCCATGATTTGTCCTAATTTATTTTTTGACTCACTCAGAAGATTACTTTACAGCTGATCTTCTTTTAGGTATAGGAGAGATTTGCATGGAGCTCCTGTCAGTCATGGAAACAATTAATATCTCAATTAAAGCTGCACATCACAAACTGGAAAGTAAGGAAGAACTCAGGAAATGTGACAATCACCGGTGAAGTCATACTGAGCGGATCATTGGGGAAGTGGGCTGACAGATTACTGTGTCCTGACAGGCTTCACTCTGTGGTCTCGCAAAAAATGCCTAATGCGTTAGCTTATGCATTGGTTACAGTTTTCCAAAACTCATTAGATTCAGGGCAGATTCCAAGAAATCCAAAAGCCAGCAAATATAGTTCAAAAATGAAGATAGAAAGAAAAGAATTCAATGCCTTTGGCATTTTTTGTATTGGATTTCAGTATTTACTTCTTTTCTGCTCAAAATACGTTAGCTTAACATCTGCAAAAGGAAAGATGTTATAAACAATTATTCGAGATGTTATGGCAAAGACCTTAGCAACATTCAATGTAATCAGGCAAAATCAACCTGATTTTACAAAAGAAAAATTTTATTCCATAAATTTGTGGGAATTTTCAGAAGAATTGTTATGTGCTGTGGTGAAAGTGAATTGATATCTAAATAAATTTCTAGAAGAAATTCAATAAGATGTTGGAGCTTAAAAGAGGTAGAACTGATGTCATCATGATGTAGTGGACCATGACAGGTCTTAACGAGGTAGATGTGCAAAGGATGTTACTGTTTGTGATAGAACCAAGGACACAAGGCCATTATTTAAAGATAAGATATCACCCTTTTAAGATGGAGAAAAGCATATTTTAAGCTTCAAAGTTCATGAAACTCTCCCTGCAGAAGTGTGATGAAAACAGAGTCTAACATTTTTAAAGCAGGGATATGACACCTACACTTAATTCTCCTAATTTGTATGTATGCTTCCTGCTTCTCACAAGTGATTGCATTCAGATAAGCCATACCAGGACTTATTTGATGCCTATCTGAAGTGTAATACCCAAATAAATGGTAAAAAATGAAATCAAATCCTTAGAAAGAGCTGGCATAGAATCGGGAGATGTAAAAACTTTGTGGATAGAGTTAAGAAACTGCAAGGATAAAAAGACCCTAATGGGAGTTATATACAGACCTCCAAACAATAGTCAGAATGTGGGATATAAATTTCAAAGGGAAATGGAAAAGGCATGTAATAAGGGCAATGTTACATAGTCATGGGACATTTCAATATGCATGTAGATATTATGGGAAAATCAGGTTGGTGCTAGATCCCAAGAGAGAGTACTTGCAGAGTGCCTATTTGATGGCTTTTTAGTCTAGCTAGTGTTTGATCCCACTAGAGGAAAGGCAATTCTGAATTGGGCACTGTGTAATGATCCAGATTTGATTAGGGAGCTTAAGGTAAATGAACACTTGCGAAGCAGTGATCATAATATGATGTATTTCACTCCACAGTTGGAGAGAAAAAAAAGATAGATGTATCAGAATTATAGAATCATGAGAGAGTAGCTAGCCAAAGTTGGTTGGAAGGGGACACTAGCAGGATTGACGGCAGAACAACAATGGCTGGAGTTTCTGGGGGCAATTTGGAAGGCACAGGATAAATACAGTACATCCCAAGACAAAGAAGCATTCTGAAGGCAAGATGACACAACCGTGTCTGAGAAGAGGTCAAAGCCAACATGAAAGCCAAAGAGAGTGTACATAATAGAGCAAAAATTAGTAGAAAGTTAGGGGTTGGGAAGCTTTTAAAAACTAGCAGAAAACAACTAAAAAAAAAGGAGAGACAAGATGAAATGTGAAGATAAGCTGGCCAATAATATCAAAGAGAAAACCAGAATTTTTTTCAGCTATATAAATGGTAAAAGAGAGGATATTGGACCACTGGAAAATAATGCTGGAGCGGTTGTAATTGGAGATAAAGAAATAGTGAACAAACTTAATAAGTATTTTGTGTCAGGCTTCACTGAGGAAGATGCTAACAGTATGCCAGAAATTCAAGAGTGTCAGGACAGAAGTAAGTGTATTTGCTATTACTGAGGAGAAGGTGCTTGGGAAACTGAAAGTTCTGTAGATAGCTAAGTCACCTGGACCAGATGGACTATACCCTAGGGTTCTGAAGCAGGTAGCTGAAGAGATAGTGGAGGCATTAGTAATTATCTTTCAAGAATCACTAAATTCTGGTATGGTTCTTGAGGACTGGAAAATTGCAAATGGTTCTCCTCTCTTTAAGAAAGGATGTAGGCATAACAAAGGAAATGATAGGCCAGTTATCCTGACTTCAGTGGTTCAGATGTTGGAGTCCATTATTAAGAATTAAGTTTTGGGACACTTGGAGGTGCATGATAAAATAAGCCAATGTCAACATGGTTTCCTTAAGGAGAAATCTTGTCTGGCAGGTCCATTGGAATCATTTGAGAAAGTAATAGGCAGGATAGATGAAAGGGTCAGTGGGTATTGTTTACCTCAATTTTCAGAAGATCTTTGACATGGTGCTGCACATGAGGCTGCTAAGCAGGGTAAGAGTACATGGTATTATAGGAAAGATATTAGCATGGATAGAAGATTGACTGGCAGGAGGGAAAGAGTCGGAATAAAGGTGGCCTATGCTGCTGGCTGCCGGTGACTAGTGGTGCTCTGCAGGGTATTGGGACCAGTTCTTTTCATGTTATATGTCAATGATTTGGATGACAGAATTGATGGTTTGTGTCTAAGCTCAGGAGAATGATTCTACGAATGAAAGGGTTAATGTATGAGGAGTGCTTGATGGCTCTGGGCCTGTACTTACTGGACTTTAGAAAAATGGTGGGGGGGGGGGGAATCTCATTGAAACTTATTGAATATTGAAAGGCCTAGATGCGGTTGATGTGGAGATAATGTTTCTTTTAGTGAGTGAGTCTCGGATGAGAGGGCACAGCCTCAAAATAGAAGGACGTTCATTTAGAACAGAGAAAAGAAGGGATTTTGTAAGCCACAGGGTGTTGAATCTGTGGAACTCATTGCCATGGATGGCTGTCATTTAGTATACTTAAAACAGAGGTAGATAGGTTCTTGGTTAGTCAGACTGTCAAAGGTTACCGGGAGAAGGCAGAGGAATGCAGTTGAGAGTGATAATAAATTAGCCATGATGGAATGCCAGAGCAGTCTCAATGGGCTGAGTGGCCTAATTCTGCCCCTTGTAGTCTTCTGGTCTCATAATCACAAGATACGTGATCAACCATGCCACAGTGATACCGAAGATGGGCCCCAGGAGATTAAATAGAACTGGGACACTTCTCTATAAACAGTAATTAGTAATGTGGTCATTCTATGCTGAGCTCCTTTTGGAAGAGAAGGTCGTGTCTTACTTCATTCCCTTGTAGCCTGACACATATTCTGAATATATTACTGATTTAATATCGGAGATATAATACCTATTGCAGTGTGACTATGACAGTCTTGATTTCTCTTTATAGTTTTTAATGTTCCTTTATACAAATGGAAAACATACATATGTGCATTTTCTATCAGTTTAAACACATAGAGGGAAAATTGGAAAGCGGATTTGGGAAAAAGATTCTCATAAACTGCTGGTAATTCCCCGGGACTTTCTAATGCAGCAGAGCATCAGTTCCCTTGTAGCATTCAAACTCACTGGCGCTCCAGTTCCCATGATCCCACTAACACACTGTGCCTCAATTTCCCACACTCCCTCTGACACACTTTGCCCCTAGTTTCCACACGCACTCTAATACACCATGCTTCTAGTTTGCACACTGCCTCTAACAAGATTTGCCCCTAGTTTGCACATCCTCTCTAACACACTAGTTCCCATTCTGTATTATAACTCACCTGATTCCGTTTCCGCAGCTCCCTCGAATCTCATTGTGTTCATTGGAAAAATTATTGAACTATCTGTAACATATAAAACAGTGAGTTTGCAGTCTGTTGCAGTACCAGTATGAAATAACAGCCAATAGTTCAGAAAATCTGCCAAAGCAGCACAACCAAGGTCCTGAACAAGCTGGAATATGGAATTTTGCTGTACACACCTACCCACACCAAAGATGTAAAAACAGAAAATGGACATCTATTTGCTTACGACTGTTATCTGAGCAGTTGTGAGAAATCCATCCTGTAGGTATCAGGTTGTAGGTTTATAGGGTCAAGAACCTGCATTGTGTAGCATTACATGAATATTTTATCACGTAAAACAGAGCTCTCCCACATTATTGACCTATGAGTGCACTCAGGCAATGCCCTGTAGCACATTTAAACAGTCAAAATAATTCCATGAAGATACACTTACATCTATTTTGGGAGAGTTGGGAGTTTTAAGGGTGTGTGTGTGTGTGTGTGTGTGTGTGTGTGTGTGTGTGTGTGTGTGTGTGTGTGTGTGTGTGTGTGTGTGTGTGTGTGTGTGTGTGTGTGTGTGTGTGTTTGGGTGAGGTAGGTGTGTGTGTGTGGGGGGGGTTAGGTGCGTGTGGTTGTGTGTGTGCGCGTGTTGCGTGAGCACTGACAATATATGTGCATATATATGTCCATTGTGGTTTATGTTGAGCAACAAAAAATTATTTATTTACTTATTTAGTGATACAGTGCAGAATGAGTCCTCCCAGCCATTTGAGTTGCCACAACAATCCCTGATTTAACCCTACCTAATCTAATCACGAGTTAACTTACAAACACAAATTAACCCACCTTGGTGTGTCTTTGGGCCGTGGTAAGAAACCAGAAGACCTGGAGAAAACCCATGCATTCCACAGAGACGACGTACAGACTCCTTACAGATGACATTGGAACTGAATTCCAAATTCTGATGCCTCGAGCTATAGTAGTGTCGTGCTAACTGCTTTGTTACTGTGGCACCCCAGTACCTGTGCCTGTACCAGCTAACATTATATAAACACCTCAGATGTAGAAATGTATTTGCCATGCTGGTTTGCTTGGTTGTGAATTTATAATTTATGCAGATACAAAGAGAGGAAAAGCAACATATCATTTGTGCGACTAAATGCAACTGGGTTTCTGTCTATTCATTCCTGTTGCTGAAGACTCAGGCATAAGAGACTCTGCAGATGCTTGAAATCTTGTGCAGCACATACCTCTTGTCAACTAGTCCAGATGCATCTTTGGAGGGAAATAAGCAACCAGAGATTCAGGTTGTGAACCTGCGATCAGACTGATAAGTGAGTCCAGGTGAATGGAGAATGTGGGAGGCTGGTGGGGGGAGTGGATATAAATAGGAATGATGTGATAAGCTGGGAGGTGATAGGTGGGATAGGTAAAGGCTGAAGAAGAGATCTGACAGGAGACAGCAGTGAATGATGGAGTAAAGGGAAGGGGGAAAACAGAGGAAGATGAGTGGCAGGTCATGAGGGTCACCTTCCCCCTCACCTGGACTCACCTATCAACTACCAGCTTGTACTCTTATCCTCTCCCCATCATCTTATCTTGGCTTCTGTCCCCTTCCTTTCCGGTCCTGATGTTTCGGCCTGAAACATCAAATAATTATTTCTCTCCACAGATGCCACCTGAGTGGTTGAGTTCCTCCAACACTTTGGTGTGTTGTTGAAAACTCAAGATCAGTTTCCCATCACTTTGTACCACTGAGTAGTCAGCATTAACTTCCTAAGTTGCTCAGAGGTTTGTGATGAACTCTAGTTTGGCCTTTTTGGGGCTTTTCTGAGATTGTGAATTAATAAGTCCATGGGAATGTTTAGATATATTTGCAAATGAGAATGTTGTGTGACTTGGTCTTGCAGAAAAAACTGAGCCTGCGAGCATCAATTGGGAACAGATGTACTCATGGGAATGCTCAACAAAAATGGGGAGATGTTTTGGGAGATTTTGCAAGGAGTTCTGGATAGATTTGTCCTTTGAGGCAGAGAAAGGATGGTAAGGTGAAGGAACCATGGTTGACAAGACATGTGGAATATCTGGTCAAGAGGAAGAAAGAAGCTTACTTAAGGATTAGAAAGCAAAGATAAGATATGATAAGATAAAACTTTATTTATCTCAAAGGAAATTATTATTGCAAGATTGCTCAGTCAGAATTATGTACTTTAAAATACAAAATGTAAGCATTGAGGTACAAATAAAATACAAAATATGAATTAAAAAGTAATACTGTAGTGCAAAACTCAGATGTGCAATGAAACCATATACTTAAGGAAGAGGGGTTGTAGAGTATTATAGCCGCAGGGAGAAAGGATCTCCTGTGGCCTACAGTAGTGCACCTCGGTGGAATCAGTCTGTTACTAAAGGTGCTCTTCTGTTTGTCCAATATGTCATGGAGGGGGTGAGAGGGATTGTCCATAATGTTCTGCAGCTTCTGCAGCATCTTCCTCTCAGCCACAAGCATTCTACAGGTATGTGAAGACCAAGAGTGAAGGTGGGACCGATCAGGGGTAACAGAGGGAACACATACCTGGAGTTGAAGGAGGGTAGGAGAGGTACTTAATGAATACTTTGTTTCAGTATTCACCAGAGAGAGGCACATTGACTTTTGTGATGACAGCATAACAGGCCAATATGCAACAGCACGTTGATGTTAAGAAAGAAGATGTGCTAGAACTTTTGAAAAATATTTGGATTGATAAATCTTTGGGATGAGATGGTATATATCCCAGATTACTACAGGAAATGAGGGAAGAGATTGCTACACCATTGGAAGTGATCTTTGCTGGCCTCAGGAGTAGAACCAGATGAAGGGAAAGTGGCAAAAGTTATTTAGTTGTTCAAGAAAGGGAGTAGAGATAACCCAGGGAATTACAGAACTGAGCCTTACTTCGGTGACAGGCAAATTATTGGATTGGATTCTTAAAGACAGCATTTATGAGTATTTGGAGAAGCATAATCTGATTAGGATCTATGCTTTTAATCAGCAAAGCCTTGTGAGGGGGCAGGTCATGCCTCACAGACCAAATAAATTCTTGAAGGATGTGACAAAGCATATTGATGAAGGTAGAGCAGTGGATGTGCAATATATGGAGTCTAAGGCATTTGGTACGTTTCTCCATGGTAGGCTCATTCAAAAGTCAGGAGGCATGTGATCCAGGGAAAATTAGCTGTGTGGATACAGAATCGGCTTGCCCATGGAAGAAGGAGTGTGGCTGTAGCTGGAGATTGGTGACCAATGGTGCTCTGCAGGGATCTGCTATAGGATTCCCTCGTCTTTGTGATTTAAATAAATGTCTTGGGTGAGGAAGTGGAATGGTGGGTTAGTAAGTTTGCAGATACCATGAAGGTTGGTGGAGCTGTGAATTGTGTGGAAGGTTGTTGTAGGTTGCAACAGGATGTAATTGGTGGGATGTAAAGCTGGGTTGGGAAGTGGCAGATCAAGTTGAACCTGGAAAATCTCATAGGTCCCTCAAAGCTGCTGCACAAGGGTTGTTAGGAAGGTACATGCTGTGTTGGTCTTCATTAGTCAGGGGATTGAGTTCAAGAGCTGTGAGGTAGTGTTGCAGCTCTATAAAACCCTGGTTAGACCACATTTGGAATGTTGAGTTCAGTTCTGCTCACCTCATTATAGGAAGGGTGGGGAAATTTTAGAGAGAGTACAGAGGAGATTTGCCAGGACTAGACCAGAGAGCATGTCTTATAACAACAGGTTGAATGAGCTAGGACCTTTCCCTTTGGAGTAAAGGAGGATAAGACGTGACTAGATGGAGGTGTAAAGATGATAAGAAACATAAATAGTGTCAACAGCTAAAGACTTTTTCAAATCCCAGAAGTGGCTAATACGAGGGAGCATAATTTTAATGTGATTGGAGGAAAGCATAGAAGGGCTGTCAGATGTAATTTCTTGATACAGAAAGTGGTGGGTGTGCGGAGCCAGGTTTGGTGATAGAGGCAGCAGAGGTAGATGCATTAAGGGCATTTAAGAAACTCTTAAATGAGCACATGGATGATAGAAAAGTGGAGCATTACACTGGAGAGGAAAAGTTAGAATGATTTTAGAGTAGGTTAAAAGGTTGGCACAACATTGTGAGCCAAATACCCTAATGTTCTATGTTAATACGTTCCTAAATTATACATATGGAGACTTTTCCTTGAGATACAATGGAAGCAGATACAGGTTGGTGACATTTCTTTTGCCTTCCATAAAGTTGTCTTCCACCCCATCAACAGCAATCGCTTCCTTGCTCTCCTACAATCATTGGCTGAAGCTCACAAGCACCACTTTCAAATTCATGTATGAAAGCTAACCATGTTATCAATCTACTTGACTGCCAAGCAAAAGGATAAGACCTTGGTTTTTAGTTTTGGTTTTATTATAATGTTGTCACGTGTATCTAAATATAGTTAGAGCTCTGGTTGCTATCCAGATAGATAAAGCTGTACACCAAGGTAGTGAAAAGAAACACGGTATGCAGAATACAGTGTTTCAGCTACAGAGAAAAAGTAGTGCTGGTTAATAAGTAAAGTGCACTGGCCAAGAGGAGGTATATTGGGAGATCAAGGATCAAATTCAGCATATGAAAGATCCGTTCAAGTGTTTGATAACAGGGGCTAGAAACTGTTCTGGAGTCTGAAGATATGTACTTTTGTTTCTTCCGCTAGACGAGAGAGGAGAGAATGAATAAGGTGGGAGGGGGTCCTTGATTTTGTTGGCTGCTTTCCTGAGGCAGCAGAAAGCATTGATGGAGTCAGTGGAGGAGAGGTTGGCTTGCTTGATAGACTGGGCTGCATTCACAACTCTCTGCAGTTTCTTGTGAGTTTGGGCAGAGCAGTTGCTTTACTAAACTGTGATGCAACTAGACTGGTTGTTTTCTATGGTACATATGTAAAGATAGGCAAGAGTCTTACTGGACATGTCAATTTTCATTTTTCTGCTTTAAAATTCCATAGTTACAGTAATTTAGCTATTCTCACTATATACTGTTCCCAACCCCATTAACCATAATGTGATTAAAATAATCCATTCTAAGCACCTGCCACAACTTTTCCAGTACCAAGTAAGTTCCCATTCAGAACTTTTTGCCTTTTGAAGAACTGAAATGCTCTTTTGGTACATAAGGACACATTCATTGCAGCATGTTTTAGCAATCCATATCAAATGATGCTTCCTGACCTGCTGAGTTCCTCCAACATTTTGTGAGTGTTGCTCAAATTCCCATCAGTAAATATTGGAAATGTTTTAATTCCTAATTTTCTGCATTACAATTTTCTGAAAATGAGGGCAATATTTTTATGTTTATACTGTGGCCAATTGACTGATACAACATAATGAGCAAGAAACAGGTGAAGCATAAACAAATTTTCTTCATGGAATTTATTTGTCATTCAATTAATAAATCACATGTTGTTACATTAGATGATTACATCTAGTGAAGGTACTGGTAAGAAGTGATATTGAGAGTTTGTATTTCAGAACTCATAAAAATGTATTTATATAGGTACTTTATTTGTTAATGAATAATCCAATTTTCTTAGACTGCTGGCAAACCTCTGAAAATATTACCCCCCAGAGTAAGAAATCTATCTGCATGATGGAACCAACAGAAATGTGCATTCAAATATTGTCTGGAATCTGACATTGAGTTTGTGTAAACATAATGCTGTAATACAGCAAGTTCATTGATGCATTTTATCACATTGCTAACACAAGGAGTTTATTTTGGCTGTAGCTCTGCAAGAGCACACATGCCTCTGAGTCCAAAGGTTATGGGTTCAAATCCCCCCCCAGGGATCTAAGCACAAATTACAGGAAGACAACCCTGCCCCTTCCTGAGGGAATGCGGCATTGTCAGAGGTGCTAATGTTAAGATGGGATGTTAAAGCAAGCTCCCATCTTCCTAAAAGATCGCTTGATGCTATTGCAGGAAAAAATCAGCCAGGAGAACATTAATATCTGAACTTGGTGTGAATTTGATTTTGAAATGCACAAATTGACAAATTGTTTTCATTGGTTGTTAAGTGAATTGGAATGCCCTTATGCTATAAGAAACAATGCATGGGCCCATTTTTTATTGCTTATGTGCCAGATCCATGAGTGGAAATCCAATATATGCTTAAGCCTTCATATCAAGAAAATGAGAATGAGAAACTAACGCTATTAAATGTTACCCTGTTTCAGAAGACTTTTTTTTGTGATAAAGTTCGCTCCATTTAATCTTAGGGAACGTAAGAGGAAGTTGCCTGAACTGAGCCTTAATGAGCCTCAAGAATCGGCAATACTTTTACTGGAGTTTAACATGCCAAAATCAAAGAGCATACATTACTAGACCACCAGCTCATTGTCTCTCACACCATCACTGACCTTACTAGTTCAGGAGATCGCCCATCCATCCATTGCCACCAAACTCATAGTTCCTGCATCTCGCACCTCCCATTTCTACCTCCTACCCAAGCCTGTCACAAACCTTCCTGTCCAGATAGATCCATTGCTTCTGCTTGTTCTTGCCCCACCAAACTTACATCTGCATACCTCGACTCAGTTTTATTTCCCCTTGTTCAGTCCCTTCTTACCTACATCCATGACACTTCACAAGCTCTTGATCTTTTTGTTATTTCAAGTTCCCTGGCCCCGGTCATGTTATTTTTACTATGGATGTAGAGTCCCTATACACCTCCGTCCGCCATCAGGAATGCCTCAAAGCTCTTTGTTTCTTTCTGGATACCAGACTCACCAGTTCCTCTTGACCACCACTCTCTTCTGTCTGGCAGAACTGGTCATCACCCTCAATAATTTCTCCTTTGGCTCCTCCCACTTCCTTCAAACAAAACGTGTAACCATAGGCACTCACATGGGTCCAGGTATGTCTGCCATTCTGTCGGCTACATGGACCAGTCTATGTTCTAAGCCTGCACTGGTGTCATTCTTCAACTTCTCCTGTGCTACATCAATGACTGCTCTGTTGCTTTTCCCTGAACCCATGCTGAACTCGCTGACTTCATCAACGTTGCCTCCAACTTCCACCCTGCCCTCAAATTTTATCTGGCACATCTCCAACACCTCCCTCCCCTTACTCGATTTCTTTGTCTCTATCTTTGGAGACAGCTTATCTACAGGTATATTTTATAGACCTGCTGATTCTCACAGCTATCTGGACTATACCTCTTCCCATCCTGTTACTTGTAAAAATGCTGTCCTCTTCTCTCAGTTCCTCCGCTTCCACTGCACCTGCTCTCAGAATGAGGCTTTTCATTCTAGAACTGAGGAGATGTCCTCCTTCTTCAAAGAAAGTGGTTTCCCTCCCTCCATCACCAATGCTGCCCTCACCCACATCTTTTTAAATTCGCTCACGTCTGCCCTCAGTCTATCAACTCGCCACTGCACCAGTGATAAGGTTACTCTTGTCCTCATTTATCAGCCCACTAGCCTCCGCGCCCAGCAGATAATTCTTTGTAATTTCCTCCATCTCCAACAGGATCAAGCACATCTTTCCACCCCCCCACCCCCGTCCTCACTTTCCACTTTCTGCAGGGATCATTCCCTTAGCGAACTCCCTTGCCCAATTGTCCCTCCCCACTTATCCCCTTCCTGGCACTTATCCTATGCAAGCAGAACAAGTGCCACATTTGCTCCTATTCCTCCTCCCTCACTAGCATTAAGGGCCCCAAACAAACCTTTCCAGGTGAGACGACACTTCACCTGTGAATCTATTGGGGTCATCTGCTATATCCGGTGCTCCCAGTGTCATCTCCTGTATATCAGTGAGACCGACCATAGATTGGGAGACTGCTTCACCGAGCCAGAAAAAGAGGAATCTGCCAGTGGGCACCCATTTCAATTCTACTTCCCATTCCCATTCTGACATGTCGATTCATGGCCTCCTCTACTGTCACAATGAAGCAACTGTCAGGCTGGAGGAGCAACACTAAAGATACTAAAAACTTTTTCAAGTATATAAAGGGTAAAAGGGAGTTGAGGGTAGAAACAAGACCAATAGAAAATGATGCTGGAGATATTGTAATGAGAGATGCAGAGATGACAGAAGAACTGAATAGGCATTTTGTATCAGTCTTCATAGTGGAAGACATCTGCAGTATACTGGACATTCAAGAGTGTCAGGAAGTGAAGTATGTGCAGTGAAAATTATGACTGAGAAGGTGGTCAAGAAGCTTAATGGTCTGAGGGTGGATAACTCTCCTGGACCTAATGGAATGCACCCTCGGGTTCTGAAGGAAGTAGCTGGAGAAATTGCAGAGGCACTAACAATAATCTTTCAAGAATCTATAGATTCTGGCATTGTACCAGATGACTGGAAAATTGCAAATGTTACTCTGCTACTTAAGAAGGGTGGAAGGCAGCAGAAAATAAACTATAGGCCTGGTAGCCTGACATCAGTGGTTGGGAAGTTGTTGTAATTGATCGTTAGGGATGAGATTACAGGGTACCTGGAGGCCCATGACAAGATAGGCCAAAGCCAGTATGATATCCTGAAAGGAAAATCCTGCCTGACAAACCTATTGCAATTTTTTTGAGGAAATTACAAGCAGGGTAGACAAAGGAATTGTAGTAGATGTGGTGTACTTGGATTTTCAGAAGGTTTTTAATAAGGTGCTGCACGTGAAGCTGCTTAGGAAGATAAGAGACAATGGAATTACAGGGAATTTACTAGCATGGGTGGAGCATTGGCTGATTGGCAGAAAACAGAGAGTGGGAATAAAGGGATCCTATTCTGGCTGGCTGCCAGTTACCAGTGGAGTTCCACAGGGGTCGGTGCTGGGGCCGCTGCTTTTTATGACGTATGTCAATGAGTTGGACTATGGTATTAATAGATTTGTGGCTAAATTTGCTAATGATACAAAGATAGGTGGAGGAGTGGGTAGTGTTGAAGAAACCTAGACTCTGCAGAGAGAGTTAGATAGTTTAGGGGAATGGGCAAAGAAGTGGTAAATGAAATACAATGTTGGAAAGTGTATGGTCATGAACTTTGGTGGAAGAAATAAACGGGCAGACTATTATTTAGATGGGGAGAGAATTCAAAATGCAGAGATGCAAAGGGACTTGGGAGTCCTTGTGCAGGATACCCTAAAGGTTAACCTCTAGGTTTCAGTCAGTGGTGAAGAAGGCAAATGCAATGTTGGCATTCATTTCTAGAGGTATAGAATATAAGAGCAGGGATTTGATGTTGAGGCTCTATAAGGCACCTGTGAGACCACACTTGGAGTATTGTGTGCAGTTTTGGGCTCCTTATTTTAGAAAGGATATACCGACATTGGAGAAGGTTCAGAGAAGATTCACGAGAATGATTCCAGGAATGAAAGGGTTACTGTATGAGGAACGTCTGGCAGCTCTTGAGCTGTATTCCCTGGAGTTCAGGAGAATGAGGGGGAATCGCACAGAAACATTTTGAATGTTTAAAAGCCTGAACAGATTAGAAATGGCAAAGTTATTTCCTGTAGTAGGGGAGTTCAGGACAAGAGGGCACATCGTCAGGATTGAAGGACGCCCTCTGAGAACTGGGATGTGGGGAAATTACTTTAGTAGAGGTGGTAAATCTGTGGAATTTGTAGCCACGAGTGGCTGTGGAGGCCAAGTCATTAGGTACATTTAAGGCAGAGATTGATAGGTTCTTGATTAGCCAGGGTGTCAAAGGGTATAGAGCGCAGGCAGGGGAGTGGGAATGACTGGAAGAATTGGAAGAGCCTATGGTTGAATTGTGGAGCAGACTCATAGGCCGAATGGCCTACTTCTAATCCTATATCTTATGGTCTTATGGGCTTTCCACCTTTTATACCATCTGGGTAGCCTCCAGCCTGATGGTATGAACATCAATTTCTTGAACTTCCAATAAATGCCCCCATGTCTTCTTCACCATTCCCCATTCCCATTTCCCTCTCTCAGCTTATTTCCTTACCTGTTCATCATCTCCCTCATGTGCCCCTTCCCTTTCTCTTTCTTCCATGACCTTCTGTCCTCTCCTATCAGACTCCCCCTTCTCCAGCCCTGTATCTCTTTCACCCATCGGCTTCCCAGCTCTTTACTTCAGCCCTCCCTCCTCCTGGCTTCACCCATCACCTATTACCTTGTACTTCCTTCCCTCCCCCTCGCCTTCTTACGCTGATATCTCATCTTTTTTCTACAGTCCTGATGGAGGGTCTCAGCCCAAAACCTCACAAGTTTAAAATGTTTCATAGATGCTGCCTGGCCATTTGAGTTCCTCCAGCATTTTGTGTGTGTTGCTTTGATTCCAGCATCTGCAGATTTTCTCTCGTTTGTAAACATACATTATTGGTAAGTTCCTTGTTCCTTTACCCGTTCTATAGGTACTGCCTTGCAACGACACTTGGCATGAAGTATATTTATCCCAACCCCTCCTGGCAGACCATGCCATTAATATCCGATCAATGTGATCAATCATTACTCTCCTTGGATTCTCTTAAAGGAAGTGTTCAGAAGTTAATCATTAGGCAGCAAACAAGCATGATCCTTTACAAGGCAGATAGGACTGGGAAGCAACCTCACATGAAAGTACATGACAATTTAACATAAATTACAGTATGTGTGACTAATTAGCATTATTGCGGAGTGATTTCATAACATCCCACATGATAGATGGTTGTAGTAGATGGTGATGCAAAGTCTAAAACAGCTGTCACTTTGCAATTGATTATGACAGTCACTGGATATATGTATATGTATTCTTATTACCAATACCCTTATAACACCAATCAGAATCTGCCTTTCAGTGTAAAGACAGACAGACATACTTTATTGATCCCGAGGGAAATAGGGTTTTGTTACAGTCGCACCAACCAAGAATAGTGTAGAAATATAGCAATATAAAACCATAAATAATTAAATAATAATAGGTAAATTATGCCAAGTGGAAATAAGTCCAGGACCAGCCTATTGGCTCAGGGTGTCTGACACTCCGAGGGAGGAGTTGTAAAGTTTGATGGCCACAGGCAGGAATGACTTCCTATGACGCTGAGTGTTGCATCTCGGTGGAATGAGTCTCTGGCTGAATGTACTCCTGTGCCTAACCAGTACATTATGGAGTGGATGGGAGTCATTGTCCAAGATGGCATGCAACTTGGACAGCATCCTCTTTTCAGACACCACCATCAGAGAGTCCAGTTCCACCCCCACAATATCACTGGCCTTACGGATGAGCTTGCTTATTCTGTTGGTGTCTGCTACCCTCAGCCTGCTGCCCCTGCACACAACAGCAAACATGATAGCACTGGCCACCGCAGACTCGTAGAACATCCTCAGCATCGTCTGGCAGATGTTAAAGTATCTCAGTCTCCTCAGGAAATAGAGATGGCTCTGACCCTTCTTGCAGACAGCCTCAATGTTCTTTGACCTGTCCAGTTTATTATCAATTCATATCCCCATGTATTTGTAATCCTCCACCATGCTCACACCATGTTTCCCACCATAGCCCCGTACTTAGCCTCATCTCCCTTGCTGATTTCCTCACTAGTAGCAGAGATATTTCCATGAGTGTATTACCAGGATCTATACTGGAATGCTAGCATGTTAATCTAATCTCACATAAACAGCAAAAGACATATGTTTTAGTTATATCAACCTGTTGTACACTCCTTAATTCCAAATTATTTTACACCTGATTAGTCAGTCCTTCTCTTCACATTTTATTTGACTTCTCTTATGTTTTGTAATGTCAAAACAACAAATTAATTCAAAGAAACATATGAAAGTCCAAAAATACGGGTGTAACTTTGTCTTTACTTTTAATGAGGCCCCCATGTATCACATATTATCATGATGACATATACAAAGAACATAGTTTTACAAATATCACATAATCAATTATTTAAAAGAACAGGAAAGTTTAATCAACAAATATATATACAACATTGTTCAAATATAACTGAAATATTAAATACACAACATCTTCTATTCTTCATCAAAAATCACCAGTTACTTCAAATGAGGAGTTTGCAGCTCTTGCTAAGCTGCTGCTGGGGGCTGCTCTATGAAATTTTACTATTAAACAGAAATCTACAATTTGAACAATTGGTTACTCAGCATGCTCCAAGTCTTTGACAGAAATGTCAAAAATCTAAGTGAAAAATCAAATCACAGAACTTGGTGGGTATATGGAACGAACTGACGGAAGAAGTGATAAAGGTGGGTACAATTTCAATATTTAAAAGATACTTGGACAGGTTTTTGGAGAAGTAGGGTTTCAGAGGGATATGGGCTAAATGCAGACAACCCAGTAAGGCACCTTAGACCGGTTGGGCCAAGGTACCCTATAACTCCATGGCTCTGTGAAAATAAAAATTGCATTTACCATGAATAAATGATCAGAAACACAGAAAATGATGTGACCACCCATCAAAAGGGTGGATAAAATACAATCAACCCATACTCAAAGAACAAAGAAAGGAATGCAATCTAAGCAAAACATAGATTGTCAAAAGCAAAAAATAAATTACCAAGGAGCCAAAGCACCAGGCCTTTTGGGCAAAGCATATTCCAAGGGTAGACATTTGTCTCGTGTTGAAAAACCAACCCAGATTCCTGGGTATTCTTATTATCTAGGACTCCCAAAACACCTGGTATACAAACCATAGAAGTGTTGCAAAATTTGGATTGAGGAACTGGGCATTGAATAAATCAGGTACTCAAAGACAGATCCGTATTTATTTTTCAGCTTCTGAGAATGCAAAAGTTTGGGGATTTAATGCGAAAAAAAATGCAAGATTTTCACTGCTAAATGATATGATTAATGAATCCAGGTTCCTTTTTCATAAATCATGTCATAAAATACCTTTTCAAAAATCCTCTTGCAATTTACAGAAAAGCTGAACAATACCAGTATATGCTTCCCTTAGTTATAGATCAACAACTTAAAAGAAAACCTTTGTAAGCATAAAAACATAAAGAATAATGGTTCTCTTCCAGGATTTTGTCTCTGTCAGAATATATGGAGATGTTGCTATGTCTCCAGGTCTATATTGGCACTGTTTTATTAACAGATTCTGCAGGTTAGCTGTTGGGAAATTGAAGGATTCATGTTCTACCACTAAACTCCACTCAAAAAAAGGCCACCAGAGAGATTGGAAGTTAAACTTCCACACAGCCAGTACAAGAATATCAGAATTGGCACAAACTAAAGGAAATGCTGGCAGCTCCAGAGTTTTTAATTTCAAGGAATCCTTACTTAAGCCAGATACAAATTTCTTACGTAAGGAAGGCAAAGCCTAATTTATGCTGGTGACATAATTCATAAAGCTGCCTGCTTTGTTCGGCTTGTAGCATCAGGTTAAGAGAGGAGGAGATCACCTCCTTGTTGGGCAGTAGTAGGAGTAAAGGCACTGAGCAGGATTTACAAGGAAGTTTTTTTGCATGGATCAGGCTCGTTGGCCAGAGTTTATTTCTTCCCAAATTACTGCTAAGCTCCATTTCCATTCCCCAGCTGCTGCTGGCTAGTGGCTTGGCAATTAATCAAACCAGCCTTCAGACAAAAATCAGCAGAACGTTACACAAATAGGGCTATGCCATTCAAATCAGCAGCAGCTGAATACCCAGGTCTCGTCATGTTCATTACCCCTGTGTCTTCCTTTTGGTACCGGAATCCATTTCTTTTCAATTGAATAACAATAGATACTAAAAGAAAAACAAAAAATGTGGAGAAACTTAACAGATCAAATAGTATCTGAGGAAAGAGACACAGTCAATGTTTCTGGTCTATAACACTGTCAGAACTTGGAAAGAGGGAGATCGAAGTTAATTTTCAGTAGGAGGTCAGGTGAGGGGTAGAATGAAGGAAATGAGTTGAAATGGCCTAATGAATTCACTAACCCCATGTATAGATTGTTAATGATACTGTAAAGTGCAGAGGCTTGCTTGGCAGGTAAGATTAGTAGGTGCAAGGTTTTAAAAAACAGAACATGGAAAATGCTAATTGAACTGAGCAAGCCAAGCATCATTGGTGGAAATGGAAACACGTAATGTTTAAGGTGAGGGACTCATCATCAGATCTGAGGAGGAGAGAGATAAGTTAGTTGTCATAGCAGCAAAATGAGGTTAAAGTGAGGGACTTGCTCTGACTGAGAAGTAACAATAACAACCTGTAGATTGCAAGTTATTTTATTATTTCCAGGTTGTCAACATAGTTTTGGGTGGCACTAGGTAATGGGGTGAGATAAACAGGAATCAAGAAATAAAGAAGTGTGAGAAAATAAATGAGAGGACAATTCATAGTTTGTGGTGAACATGAGTAGTTATTGCACCTGTCACATTCTGTAGCTGGTGTTTGTAGCACTGATGAATGCAGTATTGTGTGTGTACTTGGCTGAAGTCACATGAGGCAACGGATGAAGTATGACAGGTGGGATAATCTTTCAGTTTATAGTATTAGTAGTTTTAAAATGCAGCACTGAGTGAAAAGTGAGACTGAGCAAAAAATCATGTTTGTTTTCTTGTTATATATCCAATTACTTTAAACGGAAAGATCTATCAGAAAACTTATGTCTGGTTGCAAAAGAACTGAAAAAAGCTGGACATGCACTTCTCTTCAAAATACTTAATTCTAATTGTGTCCCCACTATAAGAATAAGGTGAAAACTATGAAACTGCTCTGAAAATATTGACTGAGGGGCTCATGTCAGTCAAGAATCTGCAAATCTCCGTTCTTCACAAAATGGAAAGGAGACATAAAATGTTTCTGTGCATTGCTTGATTATTAGGGGCTGTTGCTGTGGGCTTGTTTGCAAATTGGCATGGAATACATAAGTACACATTTGTGGGATGAGTCATATTCTTTGAAATATCGTGAAGGAAATATTCACACACACAAAATGGAAGCTTGTAAAGTAGATAGGTTATGACATTAGTCACAACCTATAATGCTAATTTGGCATTATTTTTACCAAAATAGAATGCAGTGGTGTACTCAAACATGAATGATAAATCCATTGTTTAGGAGATGGAAGGAACTACTACCCTTATTTTTTATATATTGGCTTACAGAGTGTTACAACAAGTCTTCTCAGTTCACCAAGTCCATGCTGAGCATTTACACTTATTCTATACTGGTTCCATTTTGTTCTTTCACATTCTCCTCAATGGCTGATGATCTCCATGACTTCCAGCAACAAAATTGGCCATCACTTTGAAGTACATCAAAAGTTCTGGTGAACCTTTTTCTAACCAATGCCCAGTTTTGAGAGGAACCTCTTTCAAAATGACTGCAGGCAGGTTCTAGGCTTGAGGAAGCCGGCCACTGTAGCTTTGATAGGACTTATAAATATTCTTCTTGGTTTTGATATCTCTGATATTTTTTCTGTAGTGCATTCCATAGCTTGATGAATCACCATTGACCAGATGGTGGATCTTTCCCTTACTTCAACATTATTTGTGCAGTTTTGCTTCTGCATTCAAGCAGACTTGCTTGTTTAATACCATCCATCTCATGAGCACATGCCTTTTATGGTGTACTCTCTGCAATTTAGTCATCTAGCAATCTTGCTAATGGCCTATTATCTCAGTTGTGCTGTCATGAATCACTGTAGTCTTTGGAATCTTTTCAATTTTCTCAGCTGGTGGTGTCCGCTGTGCAGGATGCCATGCAGAGGCTAGTGGCATGAGGATTACAGTGTTGTTAGTGTGCTTTTTGCCTTTAAGTTGAAATCTTATCAAACTCAGAGCTAACTTTCACAAATATGCTGCTTTTGTCCATTCTCTCGAGATAAATCGTAGGATTGCCTCTTCCTGCAGCAGTATCCGGTACACTGCTGGATATGTTCGCTACGATAACCTTCATATCCTTCCTCTGGAGGGTGAACTAACGCAGCCTTGTGCACTCCCCACACCCTCTCCCAAAGGTCCATCTCCTTGCAATCACCCACACCCCTCCCATGCGCCACCATGGGTGGTGTGTCTGCCATGGTTAACTAACTAGCAGGGTTGTGGCTTTAAGTGGTGCTTAAATTGGTACCAGCTATTCAGAAAACTGTGCTAAGAAAATTAACAGCACAGGCTGGAGTTAGCTAGTGCATTAATCATGATAGTAAGCAGGCAGGATGACTTGCATTCTTGGCTGTTCCTGGACATGCAGATCTGGAACAATTCACTGTCACATTTGCACCTGTTTTCTTGTGCAATCTAATCTAGATTAAATTAAATTAATTTGAGGAAGCAAAATCAGACTCAGTTTAAAATTGCCACTGCACAATTATTCTTCCAAAGTGTATCATAACTCCAGAAACGTGGAAAATATATTTAAATTCTGGAGTGAGAATGGGATTCAAAACCTTTGAATTCAATGTGGCTAAGATAAACGGGAGGCACATAAGAACTCAACAGTCCATATTACAGACCATGCCTTATTTTCTTTGCCTATAACTTCAATAGTAAAGAGCATCATGCAGAGTTTAAAGTCAGCTGTTGATTTGTTCTGCATCATGTTTATGCCAATCATCAGCCATAATTCCAGCCAGATATAAGTGTAATTCAAGTATAGTTTTGCTAATTTTTCTGTTACGGTATAGTTTTGATCACAATTGTAGCCATATACCCAGATCAAAAACTTATTGAATGATTGGTAGCATATTCTGCCTCACCTGCAGCCAGACACAACTCTGTGTGACAAATTGTAGGAAAAAGCCAAATGGACTAGGCACATACTGTATAACTAACAGTTGTCTTTGTAATTGCCTTGAACCTGAGTGAAGAGAGGTCAGATTAGCTGGTTGGGAATGCATTACACAAAAGTTACAAGAGATAAAGAAGTAGTTATTTCATTGTATAAAGGAATCCATATACTATACATTCTTCAAAGCGGTTTGTTTGCACACATGTTGTTCTGCTTGAGTGAGAGGGATCCAAACCTACTGCCAAACAGAATGTTAGCAATACTAGAGGATCTGAACGAGCTCCAGACAGCCAAGCAGGAGACAGGGAAAGGATGTTTGAAAGCGAGTCACAGACTTCAGCTGTTCCAGGGCACCAGAACTGAACAAGGGGTAATTCAATGTGTACGACACTAATTATTTCCTCTAGGACACTGTTTTGCTGGCATATGATAAGATGTTTCAGTGAGGTACTTAAATAAGCGAGACACTTTGTTGGGTTTGCGCCAGTGACTTGGAAACAAATGAGCTCTTCTGTGTGATGATGTGATATTTGAAAGAAAGCATATTTCCACTAACATCAATATGACTGTTTTCACCAGGTGTTAGGACCCAGTGAACCAACAGGACAGATGAGTGCACTTTTCATTTCCAGCCTTGTCACTCCTGACACAAAGACAAATTCTGTAGATTATGATCCACAAGCCCAACAAAACTCAAAAGTCAAGCTCAGTATTTTAATTTGCAAAAGTGGATATTTCTGCTTTATAGCATTAATATTTCTACCATAACATCAGAGTCTTCACCAGTACTCTATTAATTATTTCAAATTGGCAAGGAAATTTGTTTTCAAAACTGATGCAAAATTGTCCTGAAATTGTTTCTGAATTAAAGTTTCAAATTTTACTGCAGGATCACAGCAAAAGTTTGATGCACGCATCTTCAAGCTTCAACATTCCATGTGTTTTTCCGTGACAGTTACATGAATGACAAATTACTGCAATTTACCTCAACATGGCTTTGCCCTGTGACTCTGCGTATTCACCAGATGTTCAACCTCTTTGCATAACCCTCGTTACTGAAACCTCAACATCAGAAGACAAGAATATTCCAAGTTAGCTTTTACTCAAGATACACTGTGCTCATTAAGCACATACTCTGCAGTTAATATTTGTGGTTTATTTCTGCTTGTCAGATGTGGTATCAAAACTAAACAAACAGGTCTGCAGCAATTATCTCATCAACTATATTTCACTTCCATAGCATTAATAAAACATATATATTTAACCACAGATTATATCAGAAGCTTTTTGTGTATGGTAAGTAAATGGCTATTGTCGAGTTAAACTCGGCAAAACTAATAGAACAGTACAGGAAAGGCCCTTCAGCCCACAATGTCCAAGCTGACCATGATTCCAAATGAAACTAATCCCCAGAGGAGTAATGATGGTGCTAAACGGCAACTTCTTTGCTTGAATCTTTGGAAACAGCTCTATTTCCATCTTTGATATCTTTATTTTTCCCTTTCAGGATTCTTTGGAAGACCCTGACCTGGAGTTCCACACTGATTTTGGTCCTCTGCGGGAATGGGACCCGCTCTCGGGGTTTCATAATCGACCATTGTTGTTCGGCACATCAAGGGCTCGATCTAAGAGTCCGGCTCGGATTTGGAAGCCCAGGATCTCAGGGCTCTGGAGACGGGTGGATCAAGGGTCGGTGTCATGGCAGGAGACCCATGTATTGTCGGGGGAGTCGGGATATCTGCTGTGTGCTCGAAAAAAGTGATGTACAGACTTTTAATATCGTAAACTAGCAAATTGTTTGTTATGTCTCCCTGCTCACTGGGAAAACAGAGACACCTCCTTCTCCATTATTAGTGAGAGTGTGTCACAACCACAGATTCGGCTGCGCAGTAGATACGGCAATTGCGCTTGTGAATTTGAACGTGTCAGCTAATTATTATTTACTCGTGATAGTATTTAACTCCATTCTTGTCGTCAAAGTGCTTGTCGAGACTTGGACAGAGCTTAGCAACACTTCGCTGCTATTCTTCTTCAGCCTTCCCTGAGATTTTGGACTTTCAAGTCAACTGACTCTGAAGACTAGCGGGATTCATTTAATGTTTAGATGTTCTTTTCAGCCGCAATGTAGGCTTCATCTTCTTTTTGAGTGTTTTAGTTAACGGCCCTGTTTGGCCTAGCATTTATTGTTTTATTTTCCCTTTAACACTGTTCGTATTAATGTCTGTGAACTCTCGACAGGCTTCAGTGTCTCTCACTCTGCACTTGGCCAATATCCGAACCTGGTAACGGAGAGAGAGCCTGTGAAATGTCATATACCGGGTGAAACGCAAAGTCTTTGGGGTAAATACAAGTCTGTGTCTTCACTATTGCTTTGCCCACAATTGAGTGCTCGGTGGCAGGTGGGGGGGAGGGGGTATTGTTGCTTGCTGCCGCTTATGTGCAGGAGGGAGGGGAGCTGGGTGAGTTTGAGGTTCTAACTTTTAACTGTTCTTCATTCTTTGGGGCACTTCTGTGTTTTCGTGGATGTTTGTGAAGAAAAAGCATTTCAGAATGTATATTGTATACATTTCTCTGACATTAAATTGGACCTTTGAACCTTTGAACCAGTGATCTGCCTACACACAACCCATATCCCTTCGTTCCCTTCATATTTATGTATCTGTCTGAAAGCCACTTTTAATGCCACTATCATATCAGATTCAGCCACCAACCTTGGGAGGGGGAGGGCACATTCAGGCACCTACCATTCTTTGTGTAAAAGCATAACCTACAGATCTCTCTTAAACTTTCCTCCCTTCTCCTTAAAGCTATGCACTCTAGTATTTGACATTTTGACTCTGGGAAAGAGAATTTGACTAAGTTTATAATTACACTTGTGCATACGTGTAACTCTTCACATGACAGTACGCTCAACTTTCATTTTGGGCTATACATCATTATAGTGACATCGGATGTTTTAATGGTGCTGCTTAAATGGAAATCGGCCACAAACAAGAGAAAATCTGCAGATGCTGGAAATCCAATCTACACACACACAATGGTGGAGGAACTCAGCAGACCAGGCAGCACCTATGGAAAAGAGTGCAGTCGAAGTTTCAGGCCGAGACACTACTGAAATTGGCCATTGTTTGTTTTTTGGGTAGATGCAGTGCCTATCCAGTCATTGACCCCTTTGAACATAACATCAGCCTTTTTGTCATCATTAATGGTGAAGCATGGGTTCCCAAAAGCTGGCCTTGAAATGTCTATCTTAGATGCATGGTGAAGAGGTAGTAGACAAGACTGAAGCTACAGAATGCTGGTTCAGTTCATCCCAGGTTACTATCTGTGATCAGTCAGCAAACTTCCGGAAAAATATAGGACGTCTATAGGCAAGCTATAGAGCAGGGCATAGAGTAAAATCAAAATGTCCATGAACAAATAGTTGGGAGATCAGCGGGCTGTGCATCAAAGACTTTAACAAAATAAAGACACCTTACCCATAGAGCAGCTGTTACAATTCACATTGAAGATATCACCTTAGACATGATCACTTCTACCCCCCCCCCACCCTTCCAATGGGTAGAAGATAAAAATCTTGAGAGCACGAACCACTAGAATCAAGGACAGTTTCGATCCCACTGTTATAAGACTACTGAATGGGCCCCTGGTACAAAAGACAGTCTCTTGACCTCACAATCTACCTTGTCATGGCCCTTAAACCTTGTCTGCCTGCACTACACTTCCTCTGAAACTGTAACCACAACACAATATTCTGCTTTCCTCTTGTACGGCATCAAGTACTTACATTTGTGAAATGATCCTAGATGGTTTGCAAATCTAAATAGTTCACTGTATCTCGAACATGTCAAAATAATAATATCAATACCAAAAATACAAACCATGCATGAAAATACATATAAAGGATCAAATCACAATCTGATTTATCTTACGTCACAAATTTACAGTCTGTAGGTTTCTCTCTGGGCAGACCAGGATTATATCCAAATGTAACTGCAATTTTTGGTCACAAATAGCTGATTCCTAAGGAGTTAAATGCTGTCCTTTCATCAAGCCGGATAATATGATACAAAGAGTCAACATCACTCTGGGAGTGGATTACAGGCTGCATCCCACTTTTTCCCATGACCTTTTAACATGCACTTAACTTTCCGCCTGAGTTCAAAAATAACTACAAAATTACTTCACATAATTCATCTTTTAACTATTATATATTTAGAAACTACAGGATATAAAATAATCAAGTGTCATCATTCAGTTTCCTCTGGGATGCTCATTTAGGATTATTAATTTGATTTTGTTAATCAAAGAGATTTGAATACCGTCACCCTGCAGTCAGTTTCTGTGTCTCCATTCCTTGACTGTTTTACCCTTCCTTGACTCATGGTGTTGATCAAAGCTTAAAGGAAAAACACCTTGAAATTTGGTTGATTGGGTAAAGTAAACAATAAACTCTTCTCTTGATTGGGGACTTTATTCACTAAAGCTCAAGAGATTGAGGGGTGATCTTAGACAGACACAAGAGGAACTGTAGATTCTGGATATCTGGATCAATACACACAAAATGCTGGAAGAGCATGGTGCATCAGACAGCATCTATGGAGGAAAATGAACAGTCAGCATTTTGTGCTAATTTTATCTGGACAGGCTGATCTTATGGAAGTGCATAAAGTCATAAGGAGTACAGAAAGGGTCAATGCGCCCAATGTGGAATCAAGAACTGGAGGGAATAGGTTTAAAGTGCGAAGGAGAGATTTAATAGAAATTTTAGGGGCAAATTCTTCACACAGAGGGTGGACCATATGTTGAATGTGCTGCCAGAGGAAATGTTTGAGGCAGGTATATTAACAACATTGACAAAGGCCTTTGGACTGGTATATGGAAAAGAAGGGCTTAGAGCAGGGGTTCCCAATCTGGGGTCCACATGCTGAATAGTATTGGTCCATGGCATTGAAAAGGTTGGGAACCCCTGGCTTAGAGAGATTTGGGCCAAATGCAAGCAAAGGGGAATAGGTTAGATGAGAATCTTCAAAAAGATTCTTAGTACATTATCAAGGTATGTATACAAAATACTACTCTGAGATTAATCCTCCCACAGGCAGCAATGAGACAAAGAAACACCGTGGAACCCATTCAAAGAAAAATAGGAACACCCAACATGTTAAAAAAAGAACAAATTGTGCAAACAGCAAAAAATTAGTGGACAATGCATAGAATATAACATCAAGACAAGATTCTGGGAGTATTCAGTTCACTTCAGTTCAGCACCATTAGTTGACTGTAAGCCGCAGAGCCAGTCTTTGTCGAAGTGCTCTAGTCTGCATCGATTGCCCCAATCTAACCATTCAAAAACAGCAAAATAGAATAACCAGAATCCAGGAACACATGCAATATGAATCTCAAAGTCCCCCAGAGTGAAAACATTGCCTTGAGCCTCTCTGAGCATTCCTTGCAACTTGGATCCCTAAACCCCTGCACTTTCCTCCAACAGCAGCTAGTGAGAGGGAGAGGAAGACCGATCAACGTAGGCTGACAGTGTCAAACACCCACCTATTCTCCTCTCTCATCTTCATTGACTTCAGACTTTTTTGATGCCTCGATTGCAGAGAAGCAATTTGGATTTAATCATGGGCTCGTGTCAGTCTCCAGGCTTGCAGGCCGTACAACTTTCACCCAATCTCACCAAACTCTCCCAGAGACAGCAAAGTACAATGTCGCTCAATTGGCTGAAAAACACATGATCAGAGGTTCCAATCACACTCAGCTTCTTGGTAGAAACATATCTGAAAGAAGTAAAAGAAGTAGCTTCTTGAACTATCTGCAGGACGTCGCCATAGGTTGTGTTGTTCACTGGTGCCGTCTTGATCCGATCTTGGTCTGCATGGACAATTAGGCCTGTTTCCAGGCTGTCATACTTTATGTCTCTATGGCTCTATGATTCTGTAAAACAAGCTAAAAAAAAATACACATTGATGTAACATTAAATCTTGAAATCCAATAAAACAGTTGAGACCTTATATTATGAGACAGGAATGCCATTTTATACTTAGTTAATTGCACAAAACTAACGTATTATCAAGAAACGAAAGAACATTTGCAGATGCTGGAAATCAAAGCAGCACACAGAAAGTGCTGGAGAACACTTAGCACGTCAGGTGGCATCTATGGAAAAGAGTAAACAGTCGACACTTCGGGCCAAGACCCTTCATCAGGATTGAACAAAAAAAGATGAGAAATCACAGTAAGAAGGTGGAATTAAAATAGATGGCCATCCGAAAATCCCACTTTTTCTGGTGGATGGAGCATATGTGCTCAGTGATGTGCTCTCCTATTTTAATTCTACTTCCCATTCCCATTCCGACATTTAGGTCCATGACCTTGACTGTCACAATGAAGCCACGCTCAGACTGGAGGATCAATATCCTATATTTGGTCTGGGCAGCCTCCAATTTGATGGCAAGAACATCGATTTCTTGAACTTGCAGTAATTGCCCTCCCTACACCATTCCCCATTCTTATTTCTCTCTTTCACCTTATCTCCTTACCTACCCATCACCTCCCTCTGGTGCTCCTCCCATTTCTTCTTTTTCATGGCTTTCTGTCCTCACCTATCAGATTCTGTTTTCTCCAATCCTTTATCTCTTTCACCAATCAACTTCCCAGCTCTTTACTTCACTCCTTCCCCTCCCCCAGTTTCCCCATCACCTACTGCCTGGTATTTCTTCTTCCCCACCTTCTTACTCTGAGTTCCCAACCTTTTTCCCAGTTCTGATGAAGGGTCTTGGGATGAAACATCAACTATTTGCTATTTTCCATACATGCTGCCTGACCTGCTGAGTTTCTTTAACATTTTGTGTGCGTTGCTACTATCAGTGAAGTAAGTTGGTTTTCCTGAAATTGGTCAAGTAGTCTTCTCCCCACTAGATCACTCCCATGTCACCTTTATCCCATAAGGGCATAAGACATGAGTGCAGAATTAGGCTATTTGGCCCATCGAGTCTGTTCCACCATTCAATCATAGCTGATCCTTCTTTCTCCCCTCCTCAGCCCCACTCCCCGGCCTTCTCCGCCTAACCTTCAATGCCGTGGCCAATCAAGAACCTATAATCTCCATCTTAAATGCACCCAATGCCTGGCTTCCACAGCTACCAGTAGTAGCAAATTCCACAAACATACAGCATAAGAAGAAGTGGTCCCAACACTGACCTCTGCAGAACACCACTCATCACTGGCAGCCAACCAGTAATTGATTCTTTTACTCCCACTTGCTGCTTCCTAACAGACAGACAGACAGACATACCTTATTGATCCCGAGGGAAATTGGGTTTCATTACAGCCTTGCCAACAAAGAATAGTGTAGAAATATAGCAATATAAAACCATGAATAATTAAATAATAATAAGTTAATCATGCCAAGTGGAAATAAGTCCAGGACCAGCCTATTGGCTCAGTGTGTCTGACACTCTGAGGGAGGAGTTGTAAAGTTTGATGGCCACAGGCAGGAATGACTTCCTATGACGCTCAGTGTTACATCTTGGTGGAATGAGTCTCTGGCTGAATGTACTCCTGTGCCTAACCAGTACATTATGGAGTGGATGGAAGTCATTGTCCAAGATGGCATGCAACTTGGACAGCACCGTCTTTTCAGACACCACCATCAGAGAGTCCAGTTCCACCCCCACAACATCACTGGCCTTACGAATGAGTTTGTTGATTCTGTTGGTGTCTGCTACTCTCAGCCTGCTGCCCCAGCACACAACAGGAAACATGATAGCACTGGCCACCACAGCCACGTAGAACATCCTCAGCATTGTCTGGCAGATGTTAAAGGACCTCAGTCTCCTCAGGAAATAGAGACAGCTCTGACACTTCTTGTAGACAGCCTCAGTGTTCTTTGACCAGTCCAGTTTATTGTCAATTCGTATCCCCAGGTATTTGTAATCCTCCATCATGTTCACACTGACCCCTTGGATGGAAACAGGGGTCACCGGTTCCTTAGCCCTCCTCAGGTCCACCATCAGCTCCTTAGTCTTTTTCACATTAAGCTGCAGATGATTCTGCTCGCACCATGTGACAAAGTTTCCCACTGTAACCCTGTACTCAGCCTCATCTCCCTTGCTGATGCATCCAACTATGGCAGAGTCATCAGAAAACTTCTGAAGATGGCAAGACTGTGCAGTAGTTGAAGTCCGAGGTGTAGATGGTGAAGAGAAAGGGAGACAGGACAGTCCCCTGTGGAGCCCCAGTGCTGCTGACCACTCTATCTGACACACAGTGTTGCAAGCGCATGTGCTGTGGTCTGCCAGTCAGGTAATCAATAATCCATGACACCAGGGAAGCATCCATCTGCATCACTGTCAGCTTCTCACCCAGCAGAGCAGGGCGGATGGTGTTGAATGCACTGGAGAAGTCAAAAAACATGACCCTCACAGTGCTCACCGACTTGTCCAGGTGGGCGTAGACACGGTTCAGCAGGTAGACGATGGCATCCTCAACTCCTAGTCGCGGCTGATAGGCGAACTGGAGGGGGTCTAAGTGTGGCCTAACCATAGGCCAGAGCTGCTCTGGAACAAGTTTCTCCAGGGTCTTCATGATGTGGGAGATCAATGCCACCAGTCTGTAGTCATTGGAGCCACTGGGGCGCGGCGTCTTCGGTACAGGGACAAGGTAACAATCAGCCCATGCTCTAACCATACCAGCACCTTTCCTGTAAAACCATTTGCACTTAACTTGGTAAGCAGCCTCATGTGTGGCCTTCTGAAATTCCAAATATACAAAATCCAGTTCATCTCCTTTATCTATCCTACTCATAATCTCCTCAAAGAATTCCAACAGGTTTGTCAGGCAAAATTTTCCCTTAAGGAAACCATACTGACTTTGTCTTGTCCTGAATTGCCCCTTACTCCATGACTTCATCCTTAACAATGACTTCAACATTTTCCCAACCACTAAGGTCAGGCTAATCAGTCTATAATTTCCTTTCTGCTACCTTCCTCTTTCCTTAAGGAGTGGAGTGACATTTGCAATTTTCTAGCCCTCAGAAACTATGCCTAAGTCCAATGTTTATTGAAAGATCATTACTATCGCCTCCACAATCACTACCATTACCTCTTTCAGTACCTTAAGGTGCAAGTCTACTGGTCCAGGGGACTTATGTACCTTTAGGTTTTTCAGCTCCCACACTGCTTCCCAACACACAGCTATCTAAACCTTATGTGTTCTTTAATATAATTGAGGTAGGTCAGTCTTTTTGACCTCTCCTTGCAGTAAATAGAGATCTTCAGCATTGCCTCCTGGGCAACGCATCAGTATTTGACAACTCAGATTAGTCAAGGTGTGTGCTTTATTCTTTGCCCATCTTCATTATATTTACTTAGTCACCTCTCTGCACACCACCCCTTCCAATCCTTAAGAAGTTAGACTGGTTCTGAAAGTTACTTTCTGATTTATGTGATGGAATTCAACACAATCCTTTTTATAAGCCGCTGTTAAACATGTTGACTTAACACATCTCTATAGGACCTAACACAGACAAAACTCAATAACCACCCATCTGACTTAATATGCAAATTTATGAGAGGTGTAAATAGGGTATGTAGTTTGAGTACTTTTCTTATGGTGGGTGCATCGAGTAACAGAGGGCAGATGTTCAAGTGAGAGGAGGAAAACTGAAAGGAGATTTGCAAGGCACGTTTTTTTCCACACAGAGGGTGTTAGGCGCCTGGAACTTGTCATCAGGGGAGATGGTAAAAGCAGATTTGATAACAATGTCTAAAAGCATATAAACAGGCAGGGAATAGAGATACATAGACCATATGAATGCAGATTGGATTAGTTTAGATTGGCATCATTGTTGATGCAGACACAGTTGAAGGGCTTGTTCCAGTGCTGAAATGGTCTATGTTCTATGTTCCATGGCTACGTGGAGCTCCTGATGGTTTGGCATATGGCTCACCAGGTGCGATTTCTGCATCTCCTCTCATGTACCAAGAACCTAGTTCCTGCCCCCCTTCTATGCTCTCCAGTTCCAGTTCCTGGTTCCTAATATCACTCTAAATTCACAGGGAGCCCAGTTTCCATGTTCCCACCAATACCAGGGCCTTGATTCCCACTGTTCTTCAATATGTCACAGCTGCAGTTCCTGTATTCCCTCAAACATGCCAGAAAGTAGTTTCTGCACTTTCTCTACACTCACCAGAGGCAAAATTCCTTCATTCCCTCTAGCACACTCAATTTCCAATTCCTGCACTCACTCTGTACCCAGTGAGCCTCCAGTTTCTGTGTTCTCTAACATAAGAAGCCCAATCCCACACCATCTCTTACACACCAGGCTCAAGCTCCTCTACCCTCTCCAGGGGCCTGGTTCCCATACCCTCTCCTACTTGCTGAGGCTCAAGTTTCTGCATTCACTCTAATAGACAAGGGACCATGTTCTCATGCACATTCGATTTCAATATAGTCTAGTTCCTGCACTCTTTTTAAACTCGCCGATATCTGTGCTAGCTCTAAACTCACTGGAATTTGGAGACACCCTACATTTGTAAAGCATGCTTCTGAAAATAAAAATAAAACTTGCAGATGTTTAAGGTTCTACCTATAATGTCTGGCTGTGATAATTTATTTGAGTTGGATTTGTGAGAGCACCCTGTAATTAAAAATTTCATCCATGAATTAGGGAATAACAAACTCCTTATGTTATTGCTCAAAGATACTAATCATGCTCTTAATTAACAAGAATTTCTGAAGGTGCATTTGTGTAAATGTCAAGTGTTGATAAAAATAAGGTCCATGCCCTAGTAATCTCTAGAATTCAAAAATGAATAATAACTACTTGTACAAGTGTTGCTCTCCATGGGCATTAACTTCATGAATACAATTTACATGTTGCATGAAAACTAAATTACCAAGGGAGAATCACTTAAAAATATTTTCTAGTTAATTTAAATCTATCAAGTATTTGGATATTTGGATGAAAATTGTACCGAAGTCCATTTCTATATTAAAAGGATGTTTTCAGTATGTTTTTTTATATCTAAAATGGTCTTCAACAGTTCAGTTATTTTCTTCTTCAAAATAACTTTAAAATGTCTTCAGGACATGCCCTCTTCCCATTGTTACCATCAGGAAGAAGGTACAGAAGCCTGAGGGCACTCACTCAATGATTGAGGAACAGCTTCTTCCCCTTTGCCACCTGATTCCTAAATGGACATGAATACTACCTCATTCTTTTATATTACATCTGTTTCAGCACTATTTTTAATTTAGCTATTTAATATACAGTACATATAGCATATATACTTACTGTAATTGATTAACTTATTAATTTGTTTCTATATTATCATGTATTCCATTGTACTGCTACCACTAATTTATCAAATTTCATGACGTATGCAGGTTATATACTGGTGCTACAGTCTTCAGTCTCTGCCTATACTCAAGGAGTAGAAGTACAGCCAGGTGATCAGACTTTCTGAAGTAAGGGCGTGGAATAGCACGGTAGGCATTCAATCGGTGGACTGGACCCTATTCAGGGATTCATCTTTGAATCTGGATGGGTACGTTGCACTTGTTACCGACTTCATTAAAACCTGTGTGGATGAGTGTACGCCTACAAAGACTGGCTGTACATTCCCGAACCAAAAGCTGTGGACGAACCAGGAAGTACGTCATCTGCTGAAGGCTAGATCTGTGACATTCAAGTCTGGTGACCCAGGTCTGTACTAGAAAAACAGGTATGATTTGTGGAGAGCTATTTCAAGGGCAAAGAGACAACTTTGAATGAGGTTGGAGGCCACATCGGATGTACAACATCTCTGGCAGCATTTGCAAGACATTACTTCCAACAAAGCAAAACCCAATAACATGAATTGCAGCAATGTTTCACTACCAGATGAACTCAACACATTCTATGCCCGCTTTGAAAGGGTGAATATAACTACAGCTGTGAAAATCACTGGTGCACCCGGAGACCCTGTGATTTCCATCTCAAAGGCCAATGTTAGGCTGTCTTTAAAGAGAGTGAACCCTCACAAGGTGGAAGGTCCTGATGGAGTACCTGGTAAGGCTCTGAAAACCTGTGCCAACCAATGGGCAGGAGTATTCAAGGACATTTTCAACCTCTCACTGCTACAGAGAGGAAGTTCCCACTTGCTTCAAAAAGACAACAGTTATACCAGTGCCTAAGAAGAATAATGTGAGCTGCCTTAATGAATATCACCCGGTAGCTCTCCCATCTACAGTGATGAAATGCTATGACTAGACTGAACTCCTGCCTCAGCAAGGACCTGGATCCATTGCAATTTGCTTATCGCCACAATAGGTCAATGGCAGATACAATCTCAATGACCCTTCACAAGGCTTTAGACCACCTGGACAAGACAAACACCTATGTCAGGATGCTGTTCATCAACTATAGCTCAGCATTTAACACCATTATTCCCACAATCCTGATTGAGAAGTTACAGAACCTGGGCCTCTGTACCTCCCTCTGCAATTGAATCCACGACTTCCTAACCGGAAGACCACAATCTGTGCAGATTGGTGATAATATCTCCTCTTCACTGACGATCAACACTGGTGCACCTCAGGGTTGTGTGCTTAGCCCACTGCTCTACTCTCTCTATACCCATAACTGTGCGGCTAGGCATAGCTCAAATATCATCTATAAATTTGCTGATGATACAACCATTGTTGGTAGAATCTCAGGTGGTGACGAGAGGGCATGCAGGAGTGAGATATGCCAACTAGTAGAGTGGTGTCACAGCAACAACCTGGCACTCAACATCAGTAAGACAAAAGAGCTGATTGTGGACTTCAGGAAGGGTAAGACGAAGGAACAGATACCAATCCTCATTGAAAGATCAGAAGTGGAGAGAGTGAGCGGTTTCAAGTTCCTGGGTGTCAAGATCTCTGAGGACCTAACCTGGTCCCAACATATTGATGCAGTTACAAAGAAGGCAAGACAGTGACTATACTTCATTAGGAGTTTGAAGAGATTTGGTATGTCAACAAAAACACTCAAAAACCTCATAGATGTACTGTGGAGAGCATTCTGACAGGCTGCATTACTGTGTGGTAATGCAGGGCCTACTCCACAAGACCAAAAGAAGCTGCCAAAGGTTGTAAATTTAGTCAGCTTTGTCTTGGGTACTAGCCTACAAAGTACCTAGGACATCCTCAAGGAGCGGTATCTCAGAAAGGCAGCGTCCATTATTAAGGACCTCCAGCACCCAGGGGGTGCCCTTTTCTCATGGTTATCATCAGGTAGGAGGTACAGAAGCCTGAAGGCACACGGTCAGTGATTCAGGAACAGCTTCTTCCCCTCTGCCATCCGATTCCTAAATGGACATTGATCCTGTGAACACTACCACATTTTTTAATACATATTACCGGTACTCCTTTTTTTTGCACAATTTTTGATCTATTCAGTATGTGTATACTATAATTGATTTACCTATTTATTTATTATTATTTTTTCTTCTATCTTATGTATTGCATTGAACTGCTGCTGCTAAGTTAACAAATTTCATGTCACATGCCAGTGATAATAAGCCTGATTCTGATTCTGAAATGGTTTACCTTTACAATCTGCTAAGGGTTCAAAAAAGCACTCCATTTCCCTTTACTAGTTAAAAAAAACCTGTAAATGCACTTTGAAACCCTCCCGCAAATTATAATATGTATTAATAAATGAATATGCACCATTTAAACAGATTTTCCTGCTGATTGCAGTCAATTTGTAATCCATCATATTGAACAGAAAAGTAATACTACAGCTGTTTAGAGTTGTTAGTAGGATATCAGAAATAGAAACAGAAAATGCTGGAAAAATCTCAGCAGGTCAGGCAGCATCTATGGAAAGAAAAACAGTTAATATTTCAGATTGAAAAACCCTTCGCAAAATTGGAAAAGGCATAAGATTTTTTTTTACTCAAACGAGATGAGTTGTGGTATGTGAAAAGGGAAATACAAGTTTAAGAGGGAATTAAATGGGTAATTTTACACGCAAGTATTCCAATGAATAGCTGTAGGGAGTGCAAAGTCCCAGGGTGCAGCCTATGGAATTCCAATCATTAAACTTAATGGATGGAAAAATCAAGGCTGCTCACATGCGATTTTTGCATTTTCATTCCTGGAGTGTGAGGCTTCATGCCAAAAGGCAAATATGGAAAATTATCTGGATCCTGCCGAGGGAAAATGATTGGGAAGTGTGATGAGAAATATAGCAGGTACATTTACTGTATTAATAAAGGATGAGTTTGTTGGGCATTTATTTTTTATCTGTTCCAGCAGATTCTTAAAATCTTGTCCTCTTTTTGAGCTAGAGATTTAGCAGCATTTATAATTATATAGAAGGAAAACGGGCCGTATTTCAGTAAATGTTAAATTGGCATTACCTTTGACATGCAACTGAAGTGTCAATAAAGGCAAAAAAAAGTCTGCGGGCTTCACACTTGTCCAGAATCTATTGACAGAATCACAGAACAACACTGGTTTTCACACAATGCTTAGAGCCTATCCCTTTTCTCTCATTTAAAGGAATAAAGACTTGGCAATGACATGGCACATTTCATGACCTCACATCACCCCAGTGTTTTATAGCTAATTAAGTTCTTTTGAGGTGTAGTAACTGTAATAATGTAGGAATACTGCAGCCAACTTTTTCACTGGGAATAAACAGACATTGTTATTTTTCATCTCACGTCACCATGAATTCTACAAGCATGAAGTATGAAGTCTCACTGCTACCATCAGGCAAGAGGTGCAGAAACCTGAAGTTCCACACCACCAGGTTCAAGAACAGTAACTCAGCCATTTGGTTCTTGCACCACTCCACACAACCCCAAGCACTACTTCAGTAGAGCAACTCAATGACCACTTTGGTCACTTTGCACTCCAAAGGACTTCTTTTATTCTAATTGTGTTCTTTCATGCAAACATTATGCATGGTTATGCATTATGTGCTGATAATTCTACTACAAGTAATCCAGTAGACATGAATTTGTTTATATGACAATAAACTCGACTTTATAGTGAGAAGTAGGTGAACAATAACATGCTCAATAGTTTTCAAAAGGTACATTTAATGTCAGAGAAATGTATATAATATACATCCTGAAATCCTTTTTCTTTGCAGACATCCACGAAAACAGAGGAGTGCCCCAAAGGATGAATGTTAAATGTTAGAACCCTAAAGCCCCCCCAGCTCCCTCCTCCTACACATAAGCAGCAGCAAAGCAACAACTCCCCCCACTAGCAAAAAAGCATTGGCACCCCACCAAACCCTCAAGCGTTCAGCAAAACATCAATAAAGACACAGACTTGCAGCACTATTCGTTCATCCGATAATTCAACATACCACAGATTCTCTCTTTCCTTAATAAGGGAAAAAGAGGTGTCCTTATTTCACAGCGAGAGGGGAGACATAACACAGATAGATCTAATAACCAGATAGATAATTGTCATTAATTAGAAGATAAATAAAGTCTTGTACTTTGGAAATAATATTTCTGCTTTTCTTGGTGGCAGCGCCATATAACCTGTTACTTCCTCGTGGGAAGTTATTTAACCAAAAATGCAGAACTGTCCCAGTAGTGCAATGCAATGGGAAGCTAGAGTGATTCTGAAACCAAAAAGCTTCAGATACAGTTCTGAATTGACCCCAATGGATAAAGTGAATGAGACAAGGCTTATACATGCTGCAGAATTACACTACTTCTGGCAGTCCACTTGATTATACTTAACAGACCGGAGATGACCTAATCTTAGGGCTTGCAGAGTTATTGTACAATAGAGGCAAAGGTATTGCTGGCCCTTTGAGTGGGGAGAGTGTACCTGTAATTTTAAAAAATTGGTTCTTGATGTCAAGAAGGATGCAATATTAATTTGAGATCACTTTAGCAAAATTAAAATAGGAATGTATAATGCTTAACTCAAGAAGTACTCCTTTACCAGAGTATTGAGACCTGCTTCTATGTGGTTAAAGTGGAGAAATGTTCTTAGGACATCACTAGAGTATCCAGGGTAATCACTTTCTTTAAAGGCTGTTTATCCTGCAGCCCTTCCAGGCTACTGTTAAACCATCCCCATGCTATCACCCCTATCCATTTCACCAATCATCTACTCAACTTTTCTCCTCAACTAACTGCCTATGACTCCCCTCCCTGATCCTCTACACAACCTAGCTTCTTTGCGATGACGATAGATTATAGAGAAAGGGGGATATTCCATACTGCATGATACCACAGAATCATGACCATGTGTTGTGGACAATGCAAGAGCAGACAAGGAAATAGGCACAGGAATAGGCCATCAGTCTCTTCAAACCTGCCGCACCATTCAAAATGATCAAGGTTTATCTAAACTGTACTCATGTCCTCTCCTGTACTATATTTCCATGTCCTTCAATTCCTGATCTATCCAATATTTATCCTCTCCCTTTAAAAATTCTAATAATCCAACTTCTACCATCCACCAGGGCAGAGAATTCGAGATATTCCCCATTCTCTGAGAGAACAGATTTCTATGGGCCTCACTTTTAAATGAACCACTTTGTTCTTACAAGTTACCCAGGCATTAGTCTTTACTAAGAGAGCTAACTGGTCTATGGTACACTGGTCATACTTTATAGGTCATTTTACTTTCACTGAAGAAATATGAACATTTTGTCCCCTTATTGAGATTCTTCCACTAGTGAAAGCATCCCACCAGCAATCTTGTCAATCCCTTTCAGTCTCTTAAATATTTGATGAAGGTAATCCCTTGTTCTTCGAAGCTCCAAGGAAAACAAATCACTCTTGGTAGGGAAACATTCCTGAAAAATCTCCGATCAACTACCTCCAAGGTTACTATATCTTTCTTCAGGTAAAGTGACCGAAACAATGCACAGTAATCCAAGTGAGACCGCACTAACACCTGGTAAACTAACAAAACCTCCCCATTTTTAAATTCCAACCCCATCGCAATGAAGGCCAAAATCCCTTTTATATTCTTACTTGCTTGTTGAATCCATGCACCTTCCTTCATACAATATCTATTCCCTTAGCAACCTAAGGTAAGTCTTGCCACTGACAAAGTTTGGCTGCAAGCTATGTTTAGACTGTCACCAAAAAGGGTGGCATGGTGATACATCAGTTACTACTGCGGTCTTAAAGCTCCTAGGCTCAGGTTCAATTCTGACCTCACCTACTGGCTGAATAGAATTTTCTCCGTGACTCTTTCAGTTACCTCCAGTGCTCCTGTTTCCTAAAATCACACAGACATGACAGCTTGTTAATCACAAATGGTGTCAGTTAATGACAACAGGGACCAAAGGGAGGACAGAGTTGGTGGGCACCGCGAAAGAGGATCATTTGCAGAGGTGCAGTTAAATATAGAGTGGTAGAGTGAGACTGAGCAGATTGCTCACCTGAGAGGCAGCACAACTGGCTAAATGGCTTCCCACTTTGTTCTTATGAGATCCCTAGGCGTTAGTCTTTACGGGTCTATGGGACAGTGGTCATAATTTATAGATAATTTTACTTTCACTGAGGAAATATGGAAATTGCAGAGCTGTTTCATAAACATCGTGAAATTTCAGTAAAGTCCAATAAATTATTCAAGCTGACACTATATTGTGTTTAAAATACCAAAATAAGCACAGCTCTGTATCTCATCCATCCTGCTGTATGAACTCCGGAGCCAGCTGCAGACCCTCTTCCTCTGTACCCAGCAGCAGTATTTTTTTAAATTCCATTCTTTCACAGGCACTTAACATACATCCCCTTAAAACACTTTGCACTTGTCAGCTGTTTCTGATATATATTTATTTTGTCATGAAAGTTATGTATAATTTACGTTAATTTAAGTTTATATTAACTTATATTTGTCATGTTTGTAATGTACGGTGTTGTTGCCACAAGCAGCTCATTTTATGGCATTTAAACAATTTCATACTCCAGTCATCCACTAGGTAAAGGAGTTTCCCCTGATTTCCAAATTAACTCAATTACTGACAAACTTACAACTTTAAGTTAACTGAACATTGATTTCTCTAACTTCCGTTGATGTCCCTCCTCCCCTTCTTACCCCATCCCTTATTTATTTATTTATTTGGTTGTTTGTTTATCTATCTATCTATCTACTTATTTATCTTTGTTTGTTTTGTCTGTTTGTTTATTTATTTATGTATTTATTAATTATTTCCCCCCTTTTTTTCTCTCTCTTTTTCCTCTCTCTATTCCTCTCACAATTACTCCTTGTCTGCTCTCCATCTTCCTTTGGTGCTCCCCTCCCCCTTTCTTTCTCCCTAGGCCTCCCGTCCCATGATCCTCCCCTTCTCCAGCTCCGTATCCCTTTTGCCAATTGACTTTCCAGCTCTTAGCTTCGTTCCTCCCCCTCCTGTCTTTTCCTATCATTTTGTATCTCCTCCTCCTCCTCCCACTTTCAAATCTCTTACTATCTCTTCTTTCAGTTAGTCCTGACGAAGGGTCTCAGCCCAAAACGTCAACTGTACTTCTTCCTATAGATGCTGCCTGGCCTGCTGCGTTCCACCAGCATTTTGTGTGCGTTGTTTACAAGTTTAAGATTTGGTTCTGGCCAGTCTGCTCTGCCCAGTATAACTAAAGCAATGCTATTTAATATAACAAACCAGGGGGCACTTTACATTTTCTATCTGTGTTGTAACATGGCAAAGTTGTTTGCTTGGCCATTGTAGAATCCGGTCAATAATCACTCCTCTCATATATTGAGAAAAAAGTTGGATTGTTTTGTTTCTTAAGAGGCATATACTCTGCTTCAGCAAGTTACTGGTTAACCCAGCCATACAACCAGGTTAAGTGCAAGACAGCCATCACTATCTCAAACAAAAGCGATCGCTACTTTTTGATTCCTTGTGTAACTAGGTCTATCACATGCAGACACCAATGGAAAGATGTAATCTGAACTAAGGTGAACCTATTGATTAATCCACTAATTTATGTTAATAAAGATAAAATTGTCAGTGATGCTGAATACCAATGAATCATTATACCTTATGAAGCAGATTGAAAATACGCAGAAAGATCTGTTTAAGATTACTATATTGAAGCACATAATTGCAAACCCCCCCCCCCCCCATCTTTTACAAGGATAATTTAACATTTGCATGTATTCCTGGAGTTGCAAATCTCTTGAGCTGAAATATGGCTCAAAACATCCTGAAACAGCACTCTATAAGGAATGGCAATCATTCCATCTGTAAGTTATTTTGTAAGTTCCCAGGGGTCTCAGACACTTGAACATAGCAATTATGCACTTGCATGAAGCAGGCCCAAGGATACATATAGTACATTCCTTCTTTGTCTCTTTCAGCTTACGAAAAAGTGGTTTGAAACTATCAGGCACAGTGTATCTAATGAAAATAAGGGCATCAAGGACATTTAAAAATTTAAGATACATGCAAATATATAAAATGACTTAGTAGATAATCCCTCCATGATTTCCTCCTTTTCTTCAGCCAGGACATTATCCCTGTTTGGCAATGCCACACCCCCACCTCTTTTGACTCCCTCTCTGTCCTTTTTGAAACATCTGAAGCCTGGCACACTCAACAGCCATTCCTGGCCCTGAGAGAGTTGGCGCAATATCATAGTTCCATGTATTGATCCATGCTCTAAGTTCATGATACTCCTTGCATTAAAATAGACACATCTCAAACCATTAGGCACCAACCATCTACTTGTACGCCAACTGTCCCATCCTCTGCCTCTTCACTTCAGTTCCCACCCCACTGCAAATCTAGTTTAAACCCTCCACAATAGCATTATCAAACCTTCCTGCCAGGACATTGGTCCCTCTCGGATTGCAGTGCAACCCGTCATTTTGTACAGGTCACACTTTCCCCAGAAGATCCAGAAATTCGAATCACTGCTCCCAGCTCCAATCCTTCAGCCACATATTTATCCGCCCCTTCATTCTATTCCCATGCCCACTGTCGCATGGCGTAGGCAGCAATCCTGAGATTACTACCTTTGAGGTTGTACTTCTCAGCTTCCTTCCTAACTCCCTGTATTCTGCTTTCAGGAACTCCTCCCTTTTTCCACCTATGTCCTTGGTACCAATATGTACCACAACCTCTGGCTACTCACCCTCCCATTTCAGTATATTGTGGAGGCGTTCAGAAACATCACGAACCTTGGCACCTGGAAGGCAATCTACCATCCATGTTTCTTTTTCACACCCACAGAACCACCTATCTTTCCCCCAACTATAGATTTCCAGTAATTGCCATCCTCTTCTCTTCCCTACCCTTCTGAGTCACAAGGCCAGACTCAGTGCCAGAGGCATGACCACTTTTGCTTTTTCAGGTAGGTCATACTCACCCATCAGTGCTTACTGTTAAGCAGGACAGCCACAGAGGTGCTCTCCACTATCTGCCACTATCCCTTCCCTCTCCTAATAGTCACCTACTTATCTGTCTCTTGAGGTCATGTTGTGATTACCTACCTGTAGCTCCTATTGATCAGCTGCTCACTTTCCCTAACATACCAAAGGTCATCAAGCTGCATCTCCAGTTCCCTAACTTGGACTCTAAGGAACTGCAGCTCCATGCACCTGGCACAGATGTGGCCATCAGGCAGGCTGGAAATCTCCTAGATATCCCACATCTAACACCCAGAGCAGAAAACTGGTCTTGCAGTCATACCCACTGCTATTAAATTAGAGGAAAAAAGAGATATGAAAGTAACTTACCTCCTTACCTCACCCAGGCCTATCCTCGCCAAAGCATGATGAGCCAAAGCCCTACTGCTCTGACTCATGCTATTCTGACGACTGCCCCGCTAGGCAGTGTCTCCCTTTTATCCCGGAATCCTCTCAGCTGCCTTGCGCGATGACTAGCTACTGCATCGGCACACATCTCCCAATCAAATTCTCTGGCCGTATGATTTATCCAAAGTCTTACGCTAGTGAGAACAGCCACAGAGGATTTTTTTGTAAAAGGTTGATGATACTTAGGTTAGTGCAAAAGATGCGTTATTCATTTATATACAAATTTCTCCAAAGGTTAGCACGGAAATTATTGTTGCACCATATTTAGGTGCTGTCCTGGGTGTGTGTCCAGTAGCTTCTCAGCTGATTTCTCCTGTGCTTCCTCAAGTCTGTGATTTACAACGGCATCAATTCATACCAGAAAAAATGTGTTCCCTTCCAAGTTCTTCCTTTAGTACAGGGAGAAAGGATGTAAAACTTTTGTGAGTACAGACATATACTTTGTCTCTTTCTCACGTAATAAATAAAGCAAATCTCTATGGAAACAGGAAAATAATGTTAGGTAATAAACCACAGAATGAAAACATCACCAATTCCATCAACACCTTTGATTTATAAAGCCAGTTAACAAAAACCCAAGACTCACAGATGCTGCTGTTTCAAGGACAAATAAAGAGAGAATGGAGATGGATGTGCTTCAAATCAAATCAAAATTAACCCATGTAGGAATTGATATCAAAACAGCTTACAGTACTGTGTGAAAGTCTTAGGCATATTAGCTGCATACTCATATGTGCCTAAGACATTTGCACAATACTGTACACAATGTATGAATTGGAGCCACATATCTATTTTTCTGTCTGTCTTTATATATTATGCTGCACATTTATTACGGGTAATTTGTCATGTGGGTCGGAGGTCGAAGTGAATGAGTATAGTTACGTATTCACACTTTGTCTAGGTTTAGTTTAGTCTGGCTAGAGCCAGAGAGGCAGCCAGAATGATATTTGTTGTTGACTGCTTAAGTTAATGCCACAGTGAGATCAATATTACATTGTTATTAGACCACTTATTTTGTTACATTGCTAATTTTCATTAGTTTGTTTTATCTTTACAGGTTTGTTCCTCTTTGCTGACTTCTTAACAAAGGATCGAAGCTACTTTCTTCGACGTTGGAACTTGGTTATTGTGGATAGTGCATCATACAATGTCAACCCCTGCGCTTAGTCTCTGAGTGGTTTGCTTTGCTTTCAAGTATCCACTACAACATGCATGCACAGGTGCAATGAAAAACTTACTTACACTGGCATCAAAGGCACATGGTAACATATAAGCAACATTCACATGAAAAAATAAATTAAACAATATTTACAAGAAAGAACTCAATTAGAAAAAAAGGTCTATTTTAGTGCAAAATGATCAAAGTTGTCAGAGTGTTGCTGAACTATAGTAATTAGGGTTGTGCCAGTTTGTTCAAGAACGGAATAGTTGAAGGGGAGTAGCTGTCTTGAATCAGGTGAGGTGGGACTTTAGGTATTTAAACCCCCTGCCTGATGACAGCTGCGAGAAGATGGCATGGCTTGCATAGTGGGGAGCTTTGATGATGCATGTTGGCTTTTTGAGGCAACACTTCTTGTACATACTGCTGATGGTGAGGATACTCTGTGCCCTTCTGATTCAATGTACCATGTCAATAGACAATAGACAGTAGGTGCAGGAGTAGGCCATTCGGCCCTTCTAGCCAGCACCGCCATTCACTGTGATCATGGCTGATCATACACAATCAGTACCCCCTTCCTGCCCTCTCCCCATATCCCTTGACCCCGCTATCTATAAGAGCTCTATCTAACTCTCCTAGAATATTAACTCTATAACTGTCCTAGAATATTACTGCATTCTGATCATATTCTGGAGACGTCTGTAGCTAAATCCAGATGAATGAATGTTCCAAGAAAGAAAGAATATCTTTTAAAATTGAAAATGTTTGGAAGGTTTTGGTAAAAAGTTTGTACACAATCTTTACTTACCCCCTGAGTTTACTGCCATCTCGTAGTGTCTCCAGCTCTTCTTTCAAGAGATTCAAAGTACATTTATTATCAAAGTATGTATACAGAATACACCTCTGAGATTCATCTTCCTGCAGCCAGCCACAAAACAAAGTGGCTGGAACCTGTACGAAGAAAAACCTCAAAAACCAAATGCGCACAAAAAATAACAAATTGCAGCAACAGCAGAAAGCAAGCAAACAACACAAAGAATATCACACAGAAAACCAGGAGCTCAGGTGTATTCAGTTCAGTTTAGTTCATCTCCACACTGCTAGCCGTCTGCAGGATACATTAACAGTCTTCACCGAAGTCCCCCATTCTGCACTGATTGCCCCAATCAAACAGCTTAAAAAACAGAAAAAAAAGAGAAAGCAGAATCCAGGAGTACATGCAACTTGAACCTTAAAGTCTCCCGAAATGAGTCCACAGCTCCAAGCCTCGCATATCAATCCTTGCAGTGTGGAACACAAGTCTCCTACAATTTCCTCTGACAGCAGCTAGCAAGGGGGAGAGGAAGATTGATCTAACACAGGCAGATGACACTGCACACCCACCTACACTCTGCTCTCATCTTTGTTGACTTCAACATTGCTCAACGTGTCAATTGGAGAGAAGCAATGGAGTTGATCCCACGTGGGCTTGTGCCCCCATGTCCACGCTTCCAGACCACCAGGCCACACACTCTGCTTCCAACCGCACCAGGCTCCCTCAGAGACAGCAAAGCCCCAGGTCACTCAAATGGCCCAAAAAATACCATCAGACTGTAAATCATAGGTTCCAATCACACACAGCTTAGTATAAGACCATAAGACATAGGAGCAAAGTTAGGCTATTTGGCCCATCGAGACTGCTCCGCCATTTAGTCACGGCTGCTCCTTTATTACCCTTCTCAGCCCCTCTCCCCGACCTTCTCCCCATAACCTTTGACACTTTGTCCTGCAAGAACCTATCAAACTTTGCCTTAAATACTCCCAATGACCTGAACCTCACAGCTGCCTGTGGTAACAAGTTCCAGCAACTTTTCCACCCTCTGGCTAAAGAAATTTCTCTGCATCTCTGTTTTGATTGGATACCCCTCTACCCTGAGGCTGTGCACTCTTGTCCAAGACTCCCCCACCACGGGAAACATTCTTTCCACATCTACTCTGTCTAGGCCTCCAATATTCAAAAGGTTTCAATGAGATACCCCTTCATCCTTCTAAATTCCAGTAAGTACTGACCCAGAGCTATCAAACCTTCCTTGTATGATAACCCTTTCATTTCCGGAATCATCCTTGTGAACCTCTTCTGAAACCTCTCCAATGCCAGCACATCTTTTTTTTTCAGATGAGGAGCCCAAAACTTTTCACAATACTCAAGTGAGGCTTCATCAGTACCTAAAAAGAGTCAACATCACACCCCAACTCTTGTACTCTAGACCTCTTGAAATGAATGCTGACATTGGATTTGCCTTCCTCACCACCGACTCTACCTGCAAGATAACCCTTAGGGTGTTCTGCACCAGGACTTCCAAGTCCCTTTGCATTTCAGATTTTTGGATTTTCTCCCTGTTTAAAAAATAGTCTACACGTTTATTTCTACTACCAAAGTGCATGACCATACATTTTCCAACATTGTACTTCATTCGCCACTTTCTTAACCATTCTCCTAATTTGTCTAAGTCCCTTCTGCAGCCTCCCTGTTCCTTAACATGACCTGCCCTCCACTAATCTTCATATCATCTGCAAACTTGGCAAGAAAACCATCTATTCCATCATCTAAATCATTGATACACAGCATAAAGAGAAGTGCTCCCAACACCGAATCCTATGGAACACCACTAGTCACTGGCAGCCAGCCAGAAAAGGATCCTTTTATTCCCACTCATTGTCTCCTACCAATCAGCCAATGCTCTAACCATGCCAGTAACTTTCCACTAATACAATGGGCTCTTAATTTGGTAAGCAGCCTCATGTGTGGCACCTTGTCAAAGGCCTTCTGAAAGTAAAAATATACAACTTCCACTGCATTCCCTTCATTATCCAACTTCTGATCTCCTCAAAGAACTCCAATAGGTTTGTCAAGCAAGATTTTCCCTTAAAAAACTCATATTGGTTTTGTCCTATCTTTTCTTGTGTCAGCATGTACTCCATAACCTCATCCTTAATAATTGACTCCAATATCTTCCCAACCACTGAGATCAGGCTAACTGGTCTATAATATCCTTTTTGCTGCCTTCCACCTTTCTTAAAGAGTGGAGTGACACTTGCAATTTTCCAATCCTCTGGCACCATGGCAATGATTTTCAAAATGTCATTACTAATGCCTCCACAATATCTACTGCTACCTCTTTCCGAACCCTAGTGTGCAGTTCATTTGTTCCGAGTGACTTATATACCCTTAGGTCTTTCAGCCTTTTGAGCACATTCTCCCTTGTAATAGTAACTGTACCCACTTCACTTCCTACACACACTACAACATCAGGCATATTGCTAGTCTCTTCCACATTGAAGAGTGATGCAAAGTACTCATTTAGTTCATCTGCCATCTCCTTGCCCCCGTTATTATTTCTCCTGACTCATTTTCTTCCGGTCCTATATCCACTCTCATTTCTCTTTTATTTTTTACATACTTGAAAAAGCTTTTACTATCCACTTTGATATCAATTGCAAACTTATTTTCATATTTCAACTTTTCCCTTTTAATTATTCTCTTAGTTGCTCTCTGTAGGACTTTAAAAGCTTCCCAATCCTCTCTCTTCCCACTAATTTTTGCTTTGTTGTGTGCCCGCTCTTTTGATTTCCCTTGTCAGCCACATTTGTACTATTTTGCCATTTAAGTATTGCTTCCTTTTTGGAATACATCTATCCTGCACATTCCCCATTTTCACAAAAACCCAGACCATTGCTGTTCTGCTGTCATCCCTGCCAGCATCTCCTTCCAATTTACTTTGGCCAACACCTCTCTCATATCACTATAGTTTCCTTTACTCCACTAAAATACTGCTATGTCCGACATTACTTTCTCCCTCTCAAATTTCAAGTTGAGCTCAGTCATATTGGGATCACTGTCTCCTAGGGGTTCTTTTACCTTAAGCTTCCTAATCACCTCTGGTTTATTACATAACACTCAATCAAATATATATGATCCCTTGGAAGACTCAATGAAAAACTGCTTTAAAAAGTCATCTCTTACGAACTCACTCTCTTGAAATCCACTAACAAGCTGATCTTCCCAATCGACTTGCAAGTTGAAATCTCCCATGACTATCAAGACATAACTCGAGGAAATCTGCAGATGCTGGAAATTCAAACAACAGCCACACAAAATACTGGTGGAACACAACAGGTCAGGCAGCATCTATAAGGAGAAGCACTGTCGACGTTTCAGGACGAGACCCTTCGTCAGGACTAACTGAAAGGAGAGATACTAAGAGATTTGAAAGTAGTGGGGGGAGGGGGAAATGCGAAATGATAGGAGAAGATCAGAGGGGGTGGGATGAAGCTAAGAGCTGGAAAGGTGATTGGCGAAAGTGATACAGAGCTGGAGAAGGGAAAGGATCATGAGATGGGAGGCCTCGGGCGAAAGAAAGGGGGAGGGGGGAGCACCAGAGGGAGATGGAGAACAGGCAGAGTGATGGGCAATGAGAGAGAAAAAAACAAACAACTAAAAATGTCAGGGTTGGAGTAAGAAGGGGAGGAGCGGCATTAATGGAAGTTAGAGAAGTCAATGTTCATGCCATCAGGTTGGAGGCTACCCAGTCGGTATAGAAGGTGTTGTTCCTCCAACCTGAGTGTGGCTTCATCTTGACAGTAGAGGAGGCCATGGATAGACATATCAGAATGGGAATGGGACGTGGAATTAAAATGTGTGGCCACTGGGAGATCCTGCTTTCTCTGGCAGACCGAGCGTAGGTGTTCAGCGAAACGGTCTCCCAGTCTGCGTCGGGTCTCACCAATATATAAAAGGCCACACCGGGAGCACCGGACGCAGTATACCACACCAGCCGACTCACAGGTGAAGTGTCGCCTCACCTGGAAGGACTGTCTGGGGCCCTGAATGGTGGTGAGGGAGGAAGTGTAAGGGCAGGTGTAGCACTTGTTCCGTTTACAAGGATAAGTGCCAGGAGGGAGATCAGTGGGAAGGGCTGGGGGGATGAGTGGACAAGGGAGTCGCGTAGGGAGCGATCCCTGCGGAAAGCAGAAAGGGGGGGAGCGAAAGATGTGCTTGGTAGTGGGATCCCTTTGGAGGTGGCAGAAGTTACAGAGAATTAGACATTGGACCTGGAGGCTGGTGGGGTGGTAGGTGAGGACAAGGGGAACCCTATTCCGAGTGGGGAGGCGGGTAGATGGGGTGAGGGCAGATGTGCGGGAAATGGGAGAGCTGTGTTTGAGGGCAGAGTTGATGGTGGAAGAAGGGAAGCCCCTTTGTTTAAAAAAGGAAGACATCTCCTTCGTCCTGGAATGAAAATCCTCATCCTGAGAGCAGATGCGGCAGAGACGGAGGAATTGGGAGAAGGGGATAGCATTTTTGCAAGAGACAGGGTGGGAAGAGGAATAGTCCAGGTAGCTGTGAGAGTCTGTAGGCTTATAGTAAATATCAGTAGATAAGCCATCTCCAGAGATGGAGACAGAAAGATCAAGAAAGGGGAGGGAGGTGTCGGAAATAGACCAGGTAAATTTGATGGCAGGGCGAAAGTTGGAGGCAAAGTTAATGAAGTCAACAAGCTCAGCATGCGTGCAAGAGGCAGCGCCAATGCAGTCGTCGATGTAGCAAAGGAAAAGTGGGGGATGGATACCTGTATAGACTTATGGACTGTTCCACTAAGCCAACAAAAAGGCAGGCATAATTGGGACCCATGCAGGTGCCCATGGCTACACCCTTGGTTTAGAGGAAGTGGGAGGAGCCAAAGGAGAAATTATTGAGAGTAAGGACTAATTCCGCTAGATGGAGGAGAGTGGTGGTAGAGGGGAATTGGTTAGGTCTGGAATCCAAAAATCCAAAAAGAAGCAAAGAGCTTCTAACACCTACCACCACTCTCCTCAGGATTCTTTGCTTTTCCTTCCTATATCATTGGTACCAATATGTACCAAGACATCTGGCTGTTCTCCCTCCCTCTTCAAAATGCTGTGGAGTGATCCGAGATGTCCCTGACCCTGGTACCTGGGAGGCAACATACTACTTGTGTGTCCCATTCATGTCCACAGAATCTTCCGTCTGTTCCCCTTACTATTGAGTCCCCTGTCACTACCGTTCCCCACTTCTCTCTCTTTCCCTTCTGCAACATGCACCCATGCTCAGCGCCAGTAGAATCATATTTGAAAAAAGAAGTAAAATAAGTAGTTTCCTGAGCCATGTGCAGGACATTACCTTAATACATTGCTTGCTAGTTCCATCTTGAAAATTCAGGTCTCCCAGTTTAGTCCCAGCCACGATCTTGCCATCTGCCCATCATCTCCACCTCACTTAGCTCCACTAATCACTTACCAGAAAATGCTTTACCTCTCCTTTTCCCCTTTTAATATTAGCTAACTTTCCACCACACCCTCAGTCCTAGGCAGATTCTCGACCCAAATATGTCAACCATTCCTTTCCCTCCCATTGACGCCTCTGCTCAGGCTCTTCCAGGAATTTGTTCTCTGCTTCAGATTCCACTCTCTGTAGTCTTTTGTATCTTGAAACTCCCTCTCTAAAAAATCCAGCTGAAGGTTTGGACAGTGATTAATGCAAATTGAACCAGTTCGAGAACACAAGTTAAATTGTACAGTTTTAAAGAGAGTAAGGAGAGTCCATGAAATACCTGTTTGCAAAACTTGCTGGAAGATGGAACAACTACAAGGTGTTCTAAGAAAGCATATGGTTGAGCAAGATTTGCACATAGAGCCTTAGATGCAAAAGCCAAGGAGTTATGTTAAATTGTACAAAATATTAGGAGTAATACTCCAAATATTAATTTGGAGTGTTGCGTCTACTTCTAGGTACTATGCTATAGAAAGCAAAGTTCAGAATAACTTGATTATCAAACTATATTTATGTGAGTTAAATACTACCCGAGTTAAATTTTCTTGCAGGCATTCACAGTGGAACAAAGAAATACAATGGAATCATTGAAAAACTACACAGAAACAAGACAGACATGCAATTGATGTGCAAAAAAAGACTAACTGCAAATGCAAAATAATAATAATAATACTTTGTAGTAATAAATAAGTAATGATAGCAGAGGTATGGAGGGTGATCGCCCCAGTGGAGGTCGATGGGTGTAGGTGGTAGTATTTGGCATGGACTAGATGAACTGAAGGGGCTGTTTCTGTGCTGTACTTCTCTATGACTCTAAGTACAAACGTTTGTAAATAAATAATACTGAGGACATGATATGTAGAGCCCTTAAACGTGAGTCCATAGGCATCATTCTGCGTTCAGTTCCATGTTGTGGTGAATGAAAATGTCCACACTGGTGTACAGAACCAGATGGTTGCAGTGTGATAACTGTTTCTGGATCTGGTGGCATGGGGCCTTATGCTCTATACCTCCCTGCCAATGGCAGCAGCGATAGGAGGGCATGGCTGCATGGTGGGTGCCCTCCATGATGGATGCTGCTTTCTTGTGGCAGAACTCTTTGTAGATGTGCTCACTGGTGAGGAGGTCAAAGGTGCATGCTTTTCCATTCTTGGTCACTGATGTTTCTAGACCAGGCTGTGATGCAACCAGTCAGGATACTCTACATTGTGCGTCTATAGAAGCCTGTGAAAGTTTTAGGTAATAAGCAGAGCCTGCACAAACTTCTAAGAAAGTAGAAGCAATACCATATTTTTTTTTAAATGGCACAGCACATCCATGCTGGTCCCTGGACAGATCCTCTGATAAGATAAAGCCTAAGAATTGAAAGTTACTGACCCTCTCTATCTGCAGTCCCCTAATGAGCACTGGCTAATGGACCGTCATTTTTTTTCCCTGTAGTCAGTAATCAGGTCTTTGGTTTTGCTGACATTGAGTGAGTGGTTACTGTTGTTGCATCATTCAACCCGATTTTCAGTCTCCTTCCTATAGGCAGCTTTGTCACCACCTTTGATAATGAAGGTGAAGCAAGCGAAAGCCTCAAGGGAAATGCAGATAGAAGCAAAATTACAAGAGTTGCTCCAGAGAACAGTAAAACCAGCTGGAGAAGCTGTGGTTGTTTTCCAACAAGGAATGAAGATGCTTCAAAGAGCTGTTTAATATCAGGATGGCTTTTGATAAAGAAAGAGAAACTGTTTCTAGTGACTAAAAGTTTGATAGATCTAGCAAGAATCCTAGGAGTAACTTTCCCTCAATGAAAGCACGTAGGGTACAATACCAGATAACATGGTGACTACATATTTAATAGCACATTTCGATAGGGAAGTAGGTAAGTCTGAAGGAGAGGGGAAAAAAATCAGACGTTGAGAAAGAAAGAACCAACACGATTAATTTGATTTCTGATATGCAGTATCTGCAAGTTGTTTGCTTTCAAGGATTAACTGGATTTCTGGTTGAAAGAGTTGGCACAGACTCAATGTCCAAGTGGCTTTCTGTACTACACCATGCTGCGACTCTACAAACAAAGTTATAAAACATCACCAGACCATTGTACAGCATATTCTTTGTGTAAATATTTACCACATTCTTGTTGAACCAAGTTAATAATTAATTCTGACTTGGTATATGTCTCATCTTTATACATATTTTCTGTTTGGCTCTGCAGGAACTGGGCTTAAGTGCAAACCCTTTAAGCACATCATATTAAAAGGGCACTATATGCACTGTACAAAGTTGCTTAGCAACTTTAACAACAGCAACATTGATTGTGAAAAGCTAACATTTGTTCATCTAACTCTTTGTGAATACTTTCAGCTGAAATACATTGTTTCTGTATGAACGTAGGATGGTTAAAACTCTGGTGTTCAGCTATTCAGCCTAATTCTTGAAATCACTGAATTAACATTGTCTCAATTTACTACCTTATATTGTACCTTGGTAATGAGTACCTCTGGAAAAAATACAAGACTTTTTCATAAATTTTATATCCTTGCTTTATGGGTATATTAATATATTAGCTTTATACCACTTTTTCTAACATCTACCATGTAGCAACAACGTCAACCTTAAGATTATACAATGCTCTCTTCCCCAATGGATATTGATGGAGCATAAAGTGAGAAAGAACAAATATACATTTAAATAGAATTACATTTGGAAGCCAGGTTTAAATGTAACTTGCTGGGAGTTTGATACTGTATTTCAATACAATTGAAAAACTGCAAGGAAACAGCGATGGGTAGAGTTGTTCTCCAATCTTGGCAATTTACCTGAAAACTTTCATCCCATGTCATCGCACGTCATCAGTGTGCTTTCGATAGTGATGGTCTTCCAAATGCTTGGGCTTGGTATACTTTTCAATCAGCTGATTGGGCATCATTTCAGAAACTCAGTTGTGATGTGGGGAGGAAATCTCGTCACTGAATGGCTGTGTGGTGACTTTGTGTGTTGTGGTTAATAAGGGCTTCTTGTGTGGGAGGGGAGACATATCCCTTGAGGCAACAGTTGTGACTGTGAACTGAGTCATGGGAAGACACCGAATCTTGTTGATATAAACAGTCTCTATTCATCACTACAAGCAACCATTCTCCAGGAGATTCTCTCAGTAGATTCTCTAAAACTCAATGTACGTCAAGTGCTACACTTTCTAAGATTAAAGATAATAGCAGGTGATTTAATGCAAATTGTATAGGTACAATACATCATTAACTTCAATATTTTAAGTCTTGCATTCAGTTATACTGTACTTTTACAATGGGGCAATAATATAAATTAACTGGCATCTCTGAATGTTCAAACATCTCTGGACAAAGTAACACATATTGGTGGTCTAATAGCTTTTTGGTGTTCTCAAGGATGAATCTTTGATTACACAAACATCCCAATTAGTGATAGAGAAAATAGTCCTAAAATATTTGATATGTTAAATAATAAAATCAATCTGGTCAGGGAAGTTTTATTGATCTCAATCACAATGGTGCAAAATCACTTCAGCAGTGTTGCCCAGTTTGATGCCAATTAACATACCTCCATTGCCTTATGTTTGACCAATGCATACAAAAATGTGTCATGGTCACATAATTTTACAAACCACACCTCTTATGCAGCCAGACTGTGGGACAGTGATCTGTGCTCTGTAGGCAGTTCTGGTTGTTTACAAAGCTGTCCTTTTAACTTCTTACTACTTGCAATGTACTATAAATTAAGAACTGAAGACTCACTTTTATTTGAACAAATGCCTGCTTTAGTTGCATAATTCCGTAACTTCTGAATTCCTAGCAGTAACCATTAGCCTTACAGACTCATATATTTAGTATTATTTGTATTTGCACAGTTTGTCTTTCTTTCATATTGATTGTTTGTCAATTATTGTGTGCAGTTTCTCAATGATTCGATTGTATTTTTTTGTTCTACTCTGAATACCTGCAAGAAAATGGATCACAGGGTAGTATATGATGAAATACATGTCCTTTGAGAATAGATTTACTTTGAACTTTGACCTTCAACTCTATCTCATCAAATCCTCATGATCATCCCTCTCCACTCGCCTCTTGAAGGGTTCCAGCTGTGAACTCCTGACAGTTGTTCTTCCAAGTATCAGGAAGGGTATTTGCTCAGCCATCTGTTGAGTGCAAAATCAAACTGGAGGATCTGAAAGAAAAAGAATCTGAAATATTGCAGAAATTTCATCTTGTAAGCTTTTTCTAGCCTTCCCTGTGAATGCTGGAACCTTTGCCAGGGAAGTTCAAAGCATATTAAACATGGTATTTTGAGAGAACACTTAAGGACTGTCAAAATAACAGGTTGCTATCTTCACCTATTGCTTTCTTTTTACACTACTTATTCTATAATATGCCTTATTGTAACATAGTAATTTTTTATGTACAGTGGATTCCAGTTAATTGGGGCACACCAGAACCAGTACTTTCTGGCCCAATTAGTCAAAGTTTCATGGAAATAGTTAAAAAGGTATAAAAAGACAAATTACTGTTTAACTGAGTAAAAAGTTATGTATTTTGAGGAAATACAGAACAAATTGGAGTGCAACTAATACTACTACAGTACTATAAATCTGTGTATTAGTTCCTAATAGTGACCAATGGAGGAATTGATTTAGTGTATGCTGCCATGTTCTTTTGATTGACTGTCAATGGACAAAATCAGTGCAACCACCGAGTGCACATAATGGACTGCCTTCATATTTTCATACATGCTTTCAACAACTGCATTTTCCAAATCTTTATTTCATTGTAACATTCAAAATAATTGTCAACACCTTTAAATTCGTGATAGTTCCTAACATGCTGAAGTAATGAGGTCATTTAATTTTCACTCCTGGCTGTTTCTGGCATCTCCAAACCTCAATGCTTGAAACCACAGTGAGCAAAACAGTTCTGAATCACCTTACTGTTTATTTCTCATGAAGCATCAGTAACAGCTTTTTGAATATAGACACATGCAACTACCACTATTTAAAAACTGTTTGTTCTATTGTGGTATAGTGCCTAACAGCCACAACAAGTGCACATGACTGGCGCTAGTTAGAAACTGTTCAGGAAGTCTCCTGTCCCAATTAAGCATTGGAGTGTCCTAATCAAGTAAGGGAATCCTAACTATTTCCTTGATTAGTTTTTGGTCTTTAAGAGTTGTCCCAAATAAGTGATAACTCATTTAACTGGAATCTACTGCATCACACCGTACTGGTACTGCAAACAACAATTTTCAAAGCGTATATCAGTGACAATAAATCTAATTCTGATTTGCTTCTGTAGCTCTTACCAACAACATCCTCAGGCAGGGACTATTTTTGAAATCTCTCTACCTTTGCAACTGCCACCTGATTTCCAACAAGTACAGCCAGCTAAGGGTGGAGTGGGTGGAGTGAGGCTTGAAACATGATACTCCACAATTCCATTATGTGATTCTCTTAGTGAAATAGTGGGTATGCAAATGAAGGCAAATAATGACATTATGTCACCAGCTAATGATCTCATTTTCCAGTGCTTGGATACCTCGATGATAATTACTGCTGTATTGGGGGAGGTTATGTGCTGAATGTCTTCATGCAAACAAACATCTCAGAGAAAGGAGAGTCTGATCAGTTGGAAGGAAATATTTTACCACAGGCAATGTGTTATTACTGTTGTAGGTTGCTGTACTTACAGTTTGTTACTGATGAGGCCCATGGTTGTGAATTCAGGGAACTGGTGTGCTGCCTTACAAAGATGAACACACCTGGGATATCGGAAAGAATAACTGTATCTCTGGTTTTTGTTCTGTAGATGGAGCATGAAGAGAAAGGGTAAGCTGTCACGCTTAACTTTGAGAAGGGTAAGGAGTAGCTGTTAGCACAGAACATCAATGGAGAGCTGTTAGAAGGTAAGGGCTTGTAAGCACTCACATTTCCAAATCAGCAATATTAAATTGGTAATTGGTTTGCTATTTTTACATGAAATTATGTACAATAAAAAGCTTTGCTTTGCATGTCATCCATATAGGTCTTTTCAACACATCAGTACATTGAGGTAATACAAAGGAAAATCAATAACAGAATGCCGAATATTACAATTATAAATAAAGTGCAGTGCAGGTAGACAACAACATACCATGATGAGGTAGATTTGTGAGGTCAAGAGTCCATCTTATTGTACCACCAGATTCCAGGACAGATTCTATCCTGGTTGAGAGCCTTATATCAATGGGATAGGAGTTGTCCTTGAATTTAGCGCTACGTGCGTTTAGGGTTTTGTATCTTCTACCCCATGAGAAAGTGGGGGAGAGAGAATATTTGGGGCAAGAGAGGTCTTTGATTATGTTTGCTGCTTTACCGAGACAACATAAAATGTAGTCCATGGAAGGGAGGCTGGTTTCTGTGGTGTGCTGAGTCATGTCCACAACTCACTCCAGTTTCTTGCTGTCTCGGGCAGAGTAGTTAACATACAAAGCCATGATGCATCCCAAGAGGATCCATTCAATGATGCAACTATAAAAATCAGTGAGAAGCAACAGGGATTGTTGAAGTTCTTTAGTCTCCTGAGGAAGCAAAGGTCCTGGTCGGCTTTCATGGCCATGGCATCTACTTTGTTAGATTAGTACAGACTATTGATGTTTACTCCAAGAACTTGAAAGGTTCTAAAACTATGGAACAAGCTCCTACCAAGAATGCCATCATAAGGAATATGTTGTCTCAAAGAGACAGAAGACTCATGAGCATGTATTCTTCTTCACAGGAAAGGTCTTCGGCCTGAAACATTATCACTGTTTCCCTTCTCACAGACACGACCTGAACTATTGAGGATTTCTGGTACTTTCTGCTTATATTTAAGGCTGATTTATATATTTATTTGTAATGCAGGTTCCCAGAGGAATTAAGTCTTTTCAAGGTGAATAAGTCATTAAAATGTAACATGCACTCCTATCTCATTAGGTTGGGAATAAAGTGAAGAGTATGTTAACAGCAGGAGAGAACTGAAAATGGGCAGCTGGAATGTAATTTCAGAGTTAATATCTGACTAGATAAATCAACATTTTCCTTGATTTGTTTATAAAAGGATATTTGCATACTGGATTTTTCATACTTAAGGGCAGTTTAATGGATGGCCCTTTCAAACCTGGTGACTGAGCTTTCAGGACTTTGTACTGAAATGTAAGTGTGGAAGTATGGACCTTGAGTCTGCCAACCTCCTGCTTCCTTTGTATTTACCCACTGGAGAGGGAATGTCAGAAACAGAATCAGACTTAATAGCACTGACTTCTGTGATGTGAAATGTGTGTTTTGCAGCAGCAGTACAGCAAAAAGACATAAAATACTATATGTTACAGAAAAAAGTTCAAAAAATGGAATAATGAAGTAGTGTTCATGATTCAGGGACCACCCAGAAGTCAGGTAGCAGAGGGATAGAAGCTATTCTTAAAACTTTGAGTTTGGGTCTTCAGGCTCCTGTACCTGTTCCATGGTAGTAGCAAGACAAGGACATGCCCTGGATGGTGAGGATTGTTGGTGAAGGATGATCATGAAGCACCATCATTTGAAGATATCCTTAATGTCGTGCCTGTGATGGAGCAGGGTGAGTCTATAACCATCTGCAGCCTCTTGTGATTCTATAAGGCTCAATACCAGGTGTGATGCAACCAGTTAGAGTGCTCTCCATTGTCCATCTCTTGAAATATGTAAGTGTTTGGCAACATACAAAATTTCTTCCAACTCCTTAGGAAATTAAATGTTATATGGAGAGTGAAGAACTCCACAAAAAGAATGAGCAGAAGACTGAAAGCTGGCATTGGGCTTGAAGTAAAAATGCACTCTGATCTTTGCTTAAAATTGTTAATGTCCTAGGAGACACAATGGAACACTGAACACAACATTTCTTAAATTTTCTTTCTCCATAACACGCCAGAATAAATTCTCCATAATAAAAGAGAAGATAGTGTAGCTTAAGTTTATACCACATCAATATGTGATGCAATACACTTAGAAGAGCCTCAGATTTCATATTAATAGATCCTGCAGATGTTATCTGTGAAGAAACACCAAATATCCCCTATGGACTACAGGGGAATGAATGGCTGGCTGATGTGCATGTGTGTTCCTGAGATTAGTCGGCTATTCCATGAGAGATGATAGGGCAATCTGGTATTTCATTGCAGATGGGTTAGTTGATCCTTTAAAGGTATGACTGGCCAGAAAGTATCTGATGAGGTGCACTTTCTGCAAAGGGATGTAGATCTGATTTCTGAAACAGTACACCGTGTCTGTGCTCCTCCCATTTCTGGTGGACATAACCTTCTAGGCAGAAAGTTGATCTAATTGTCAGGAAGAAGTTTTTGGTGTCAAGTTATTAACCACATGGCATTCTTTGCATATCTTCTTGAATCTGTCTTCAGAGACTGACTCACTGAAGCACGTTGCCAATGCTGCCTCACATTGCACTAATAAACATTTGTGGAAGGTCTGTATGTGCACTTACCCCCCACTGGTATCTTTTATCCAGAAGCAGATCTTGTGAAATCTATGTGCTAAAGTTACTTAGCCACAATGCAAACAGGATTGAAATAAATTTGCAAACCTCTCATTCCTGGCAATACTTCCTTATCATGATAATGAGTTTGATGACAATGTGAATGATGCTGAAATAAGAAACCTCCTGTTCTTAATCATAAACATGAGAAAGTCTGCAGATGCCAGAAATCCAAAGCAACATGAACAAAATGCTGGAGGACCTCAGTTGGTCAGACACCATCTATGGAAATGAATAAACTGACACTGAGTCTGGCTCTGCAACTTAGAAGGGAGGGGGAGAAGAGGTCAAAAGGACAGGCAGGAAGGCAGAGGAGGCAGCATTGTTCTGCTGTTAAAAAATGAAATCAAATTATTACAAAGAGGTGACATAGAGTTGGAAGGTGTTGAATCACTGTGGATAGAGCTAAGGAACTGCAAGGGTAAAAACATCAGAATGGGAGTTATACACCAAACCCCAAATAATAGTAAGCATGTGGTCTATAAATTACAATGGGAGATATAAATCGCATGCCAAAAGGGCAATGTTACAATAATCATGGGAGATTTCAATATGCAAGTAAATTGGGAAAATCAGGTTGGTGTAGGATTCCAGGAGGGGGAGTTTCTAGAATGCCTACGAAATAACTATTAGAGCATCTTGTGTTTGAGCCCACTGGGGGATCAGCTACTCTGTATTGAGTGTTGTTCAATGAACCGGAATTGATTAGAGAACTTAAGGTGAAAGAACCCTTCAAGGAAATGATCACAATATGATTGAATTCACACTGAATTATGAGAAGGAGAATCTAAAGTCAGATGTATCAGAATTACAGTGTAGTAAAGGGAATTACAGAGGCATGAGAGAGGAGTTGGCCAGGATTGATTGGAAAAGAACACTGGCAGGGATGATGGCAAATCAGCAATGGCTGGAATTTCTGGAAGCAATTCAGAAGGCACAGGATATATACACCTCAAAGAGGAAGTATTCTAAAGGCAAGATGACACAACCAAGGCTAACAAGAGAAGTCAAAGTCAACATAAGAGCCAAATGGAGAGCATATAATAAAGAAGAAATTAATGGAAAATTTAAAAAACCAACAGAAGGTAAATAAAAAAAGTCATTAAGACATTAAGAAGGTAAAGCCACAGAAGTGTAGAGAGGTGAGAGTGGATATCAGACTGCTGGAAAATGATGCTGGAGAGGTAGTATTGGGGACAAGGAAATAATGGACAAACTGAATAAATATTTTGCATCAGTCTTCACTGTGGAAGACACTACCATTATAATGGAAGTTCCAGGTGTCAGGAGTCATGAAGTGTGTGAAGTTACCATTACTGAAGAGAATGGTCTTGGGAAACTGAAAGGTCTGAAGGTAGATAAGTCACCTGGATGGTGTACACACCAGGGTTATGAAAGAGAAGGCTGAAGAGATTGTGGAGGCAATAGTAATTATCTTTCAAGAATCACTAGATTCTGGAATGGTTCTGGAAGACTGGAAAATGGCAAATGTCACTCCACTTTTCAAGAAGGGAGAGAGGCAGAAGAAATGAAACTATAAGCCAAATAGTCTGACCTAAGTGGTTGGGAAAGTGCTGGAGTCGATTAATAAGGATGTGGTTTTGGGGTACTTGGAGGCACATGATAAAATAGGCCGTAGTCAGCATATTTTCCTCAAGGGAAAATCTTGCCCAATGAATCTGTTGGAATTCTATGAAAAACTACATAAAGATAGGTGGAGGGGCATTCGTTTTGAGGGGGCTATAGGAGAACTTAGACAGATAAGGAAAATCAGCAAAGAAATGGCAGATTGAATACAGTGTCAGGAAATGTATGGTCATGCACTTTGTAGAAGAAATGAAAGGGTTAGCTTGGATTTTACTATAATCTCTTATTACAGAAGAATAGTTCAAAGCCTATCATAAAGATTTATTATTGATATTGAAGGAAAGAATTAAATGAGATGTTGCATCTAATTTAACCTTTGGCAAACCCTGATGCTTTACAAACCCCTTCTCAGCCAATTGTTCTCATTTGTTTTCACTTAGGACAAAGAAATGCAGCATTTTGTGCTGACGTGACATTCATAGCATCTATTGGCACCCAGTCTGTGAATGGAATGACAAGTGTAATGTTAGAGAAATGTAAAATAATTTGGGAGAAACTGTTGAGACTGCATTAATTCGACACATGAGATTAAATTCAATCTGAAACTAGAACTCTTATATATCATTAAGACTTGCTCAAGCGATTTGTGTTGTGCTATCAGGCATAGTGACTGAAGACGTGGGAGATGCAGGCATTTCAAGGCTGCTTACATTCAACAAGTTGAGTTTGTTACTTTATGCAGTGCAATGTGATTGTAAAATTGTCTGCCCTGCTGCATTATTTGCCTGATATGTAAACAGCTACTGTACCTGATGCAGGTTCTTGAGCTGAAATGATGACTATCCCTTGGCCTCCACCATGCTCTTACAGTGAAACTACAAGTGCTACCTTTTTTGGAAAAGTTACCAAGACATGCTTCTCAGTTTTAGCAGAATGTTATGGAGGGTTTAAACTTATTTGGCAGGGGGATGGGGACCAGAGTGATAGTGATGAAGATGAGGCAGTTGGCTTGCAAACAGAGGTAATGTGTAGTGAAACCCTTAGCAAGGAGAGTCTGATGATAGGGCAAAATTGCAGTCAACAGGGTGAGCTGCAATGTAAAAGACAGACAAAATCAAAAAAGGATAATGAATACAGGACTGTATGTGTTATATAATAAATGCACGCAATAAATGGAATAAGGTAGATGAACTTGTAGCACAGTTACAGATTGGCATGAATGACACTACTGAAGATGTGCAATAGTTTACCGGTAAATCATAAAGCAAGAGTTTCAACTGAAAACATTGCTTATGACATCTTCTATGAAGAAAATTGTGGTGAACTATTGCCGCAAGCATTGAGGAGGCGGACAGAGGCAGGACTGGTATGGGGCATGAGCCATACTGAGGTATTGCGAGGCACAACAGGTTCGAACCACAGAGACAGAGTTCATATTAGTGCCAGAGATGGAGTGTGCGATTTGGAGAGGAATCAATACTGAAACGTTTCGATGCTCCCCCACCTAACCCAGGTGTGAAGTTGGATTGCTCCAGGCATTGAGCTGATTTGGTGAGATCTAGAATGGTTTTGGGCTGGACAGCCCAGATGTTTTGGGACACCGTGATCCTGGTCCTAGAATGTGGCACCACTCAGTGCTTGGACAATTTAAATGCCAGTCCAGGTAGACTGGAAAGGTACGGAGGCAAGGGTCAGGCTGATATCATTCACTCTTCTGCAAATATTTATTCCTTTCCCCGTGGCACCAAGACTGTGAATTGTTCGAACTGCTATGCGTTTCTGCCCCGCTGATGTGATGAACTGGAGACCGAGGCTTGGCTATGGCCTACTCTGGGACTCAGTCTGGTTCAGAGAGCTTTTGGCTTGATTCTATTGCTTGCATGATGTGTTTTTTCCCCCTCTCTATTTCTCTGCACAGTGGTCTTTGGGCTTTTTTAAAATTGGGTTATTCCAGTTTCTTGCTTTATGGCTGCTTGTAAGCAGACAAATTTCAAGGTGTATTATTTATGCAGTCTTTGATAATAAATATACTTTGAAGCTTTGAATGATGTTACAAGCATGCTGAATCATGGCTGAAAGAAGGTTATAGCTGGAAGCTTAATATCCAGGGATACACATTGTATTGAAAAGACAAGCAGGTAGGCAAAGAGATGGCATGGCTCCGTGGTAAAAAAAAATGAAATCAGTTCCTTAGGAAGATGTGACATAGAGTGGGAAGATGTAGAGTTCTTATGGGTAGAGCTAAGAAACTAAAAGGATAAAGAGATCCTGATGGGAGTTATATACAGGTCTCCAAGCAGTAGCAAAGATGTGGGAGACAAATTACAATGGAAGATAGAAAATATATATCAACAGGGAAATGTTATGATAGTCATGGGGGATTTCAATATGCAGGTAGATTGGGAAAATCAGGTTGGTATTGGATCCCAAAATGAGTATTTTGTGGAATGCAGACTGAAACACTTGAGCATATAGACATTAGAGAAGCTGAGAAGATCATGGGGGTCTCTCTTCCCGCCATTACAGTCATTTACACCACACAGTGCACCCGCAAAGCTAACAGCATTGTGAAAGACCCCACGCACCCCTCATACAAACTCTTCTCCATCCTGCCATCTGGGAAAAGGTACCGAAGCATTCGGGCTCTCACAACCAGACTGTGCAACAGTTTCTTCCCCCAAGCCATCAGACTCCTCAATACCCAGAGTCTAGACTGAAATCTACATCATTTATTATTATATTGAAATTTGTCCTCTACTGTGCCTATTCTCTTGTTTATTAATTAATTACAATTACTGCCCTGCACTGTTTTGTGCACTTTATGTAGTCCTGTGTAGGTCTGTAGTCTAGTGTAGTTTTTTGTGTTGTTTTACATAGTCTGGTGTAGCCTTGAGTTATCTCACATAGTCTAGTGTAGTTTTGTGTTGTTTCATGTAGAACCAGGGTCCTTGAGGAATGTTGTATTGTTTTACTGTGTACTGTACCAGCAGTTTATGGTCAAAATGACAATAAAAAATGACTTGACTTGATTAAGAAAGAGGATATGCTGGAGCTTTTGAAAAGCATTAAGTTAGATAAGTCACCAGGACCAGACAAGATATACCCCAGGCTACCGTGGGAAGCAAGGGAGGAGATTGTGCAGCCTCTGGAGATGATCTTTGCATTGTCAATAAGGACAGGAGAAGTACCGGAGGATTGCATATGTTATTCCCTTGTTCAAGAAAAGGAGTAGAGATAATTCAGGAAATTATTGATCAGTGAGTCTTACTTCAGACTCACTTCAGACTTGGAAATGATCCTGAGAGGCAGGATCTATGAGCATTTGGAGAGACATAATCTGATTAGGGATAGTCAGCATGGCTTTGTCAAGGGAAGGTCTTGCTTTATGAGCCTGAATTAATTCTATGAGGATGTAATAAAACACACATCGATGAAGGCAGAGTAGTGATGTGTGTATATGGATTTCAGTAAGGCATTTGTTAAGGTTCCCCATGCAAGGTTCATTCTTAAAGTAAGGAGGCATGGGATCCAAGGAAACCTTGCTTTGTAGATCCAGAATTGGCTTGCCCATTGAAGGCAAAAGGTGGTTGTAGATGGTTCATATTCTTCATAGAGATCGGTGACCAGTGGTATTCCACAGGGATCTATTCTGGGACCTCTCCTCTTTGCGATTTATATAAATGACCTTGATGAAGAAGTAGAAGGGTGGGTTAGTAAGTTTGCTGATGACACAAAGGTTGGGGGTGTTGTGGATATTCTGGAGGGTTGTGAGAGGTTACAGCGGAACATTGATAGGATGCAGAACTGAGCTGAGAAGTGACAGACAGAGTTCAACCCAGATAAGTGTGAAGTGGTTCATTTCGATAGAGCAAATTTGAAGACAGAATATAGAAACATAGAAAAATAGAAAATAGGGTCAGGAGTAGGCCCTTCGGCCCTTCGAGCCTGCACCACCATTCAGTATGATCATGGCTGATCATCCAACTCAGAACCCTGTACCTGCTTTCTCTCCATACCCCCTGATCCTTTTAGCCACAAGGGCCATATCTAACTTCCTCTTAAATATAGCCAATGAACCGGCCTCAACTGTTTGCTGTGGCAGAGAATTCCACAGATTCATCACTCTCTGTGTGAAGAAGTTTTTCCTCATCTCGGTTCTAAAAGGCTTCCCCTTTATCCTTAAACTGTGACCCCTCGTTCTGGACTTCCCCAACATCAGAAACAATCTTCCTGCATCTAGCCTGTCCAATCCCTTTAGAATTTTATATGTTTCAATAAGATCCTCCCTCAATCTTCTAAATTCCAGTGAGTATAAGCCTACTCGATCCATTCTTTCTTCATATGAAAGTCCTGCCATCCCAGGAATCACTCTGGTGAACCTTCTCTGTACTCCCTCTATGGCAAGAATGTCTTTCCTCAGATTAGGGGACCAAAACTGCACACAATATTCTAGGTGCGGTCTCACCAAGGCCTTGTACAACTGCAGTAGAACCTCCCTGCCCCTGTACTCAAATCCTTCTGCTATGAATGCCAACATACCATTTGCCTTTTTCACCGCCTGCTGTACCTGCATGCCCACCTTCAATGACTGGTGTACAATGACACCCAGGTCTCGTTGCAGCTCCCCTTTTCCTAATCGGCCACCATTCAGATAATAATCTGTTTTCCTGTTCTTGCAACCAAAGTGGATAACCTCACATTTATCCACATTAAATTGCATCTGCCATGAATTTGCCCAATCACCTAACCTATCCAAGTCACCCTGCATCCTCTTAGCATCCTCCTCACAGCTAACACTGCCGCCCAGCTTCGTGTCATCTGCAAACTTGGAGATGCTGCATTTAATTCCCTCGTCTAAATCATTAATATATATTGTAAACAACTGGGGTCCCAGCACTGAGCCTTGCGGTACCCCACTAGTCACTGCCTGCCATTCTGAAAAGGTCCCGTTTACTCCCACTCTTTGCTTCCTGTCTGCCAATCAATTCACTATCCACATCAATACCATACCCCCAATACCGCGTGCTTTAAATTTGCACACTAATCTCCTGTGTGGGACCTTGTCAAAAGCCTTTTGAAAATCTAAATATACCACATCCACTGGCTCTTCCCTATCCACTCTACTAGTTACATCTTCAAAAAATTCTATAAGATTCATCAGACATGATTTTCCTTTCACAAATCCATGCTGACTTTGTCCGATGATTTCACCTCTTTCCAAATGTGCTGTTATCACATCTTTGATAACTGACTCTAGCATTTCCCCCACCACCAATGTCAGACTAACTAATCTATAATTCCCTGGTTTCTCTCTCCCTCTTTTTTAAAATGTGGGGTTACATTAGCCACCCTCCAATCCTCAGGAACTAATCCAGAATCTAAGGAGTTTTGAAAAATTATCACTAATGCATCCACTATTTCTTGGGCTACTTCCTTAAGCACTCTGGGATGCAGACCATCTGGCCCTGGGGATTTATCTGCCTTTAATCCCTTCAATTTACCTAACACCACTTCCCTACTAACATGTATTTCCCTCAGTTCCTCCATCTCACTAGACCCTCGTTTCCTTACTATTTCCAAAAGATTATTTATGTCCTCCTTAGTGAAGATAGAACCAAAGTAGTTATTCAATTGGTCTGCCATGTCCTTGTTCCCCATGATCAATTCACCTGTTTCTGACTGTAAAGGACCTACATTTGTCTTGACCAATCTTTTTCTTTTCATGTATCTATAAAAGCTTTTACAGTCAGTTTTTATGTTCCCTGCCAGCTTTCCTCATAATCTTTTTTCCCTTTCCTAATTAAGCCCTTTGTCCTCCTCTGCTGGTCTCTGAATTTCTCCCAGTCCTCAGGTGTGCTGCTTTTTTTTGCTAATTTATATGTTTCTTCTTTGGTCTTGATACTATCCCTAATTTCCCTTGTCAGCCACGGGTGCACTACCTTCCCTGGTTTATTCTTTTGCCAAACTGGGATGAATAATTGTTGTAGTTCATCCATGTGATCTTTAAATGCTTGCCATTGCATATCCACCGTCAACCCTTTAAGTATTATTTGCCAGTCTATCTTAGCTAATTCACATCTCATATCTTCAAAGTTACCCTTCTTTAAGTTCAGAACCTTTGTTTCTGAATTAACTATGTCACTCTCCATCTTAATGAAGAATTCCACCATATTATGGTCACTCTTACCCAAGGGGCCTTACACGACAAGATTGCTAACTAACCCTTCCTCATTGCTCAATACCCAACCTAGAATGGCGTGCTCTCTAGTTGGTTCCTCGACATGTTGGTTCAGAAAACCATCCCACATACATTCCAAGAAATCCTCTTCCTCAGCACCCTTACTAATTTGGTTCAACCAATCTATATGTAGATTGAAATCACCCATTATAACTACTGTTCCTTTATTGCACGCATTTCTAATTTCCTGTTTAATGCCATCCCCAACCTCACTACTACTGTTAGGTGTCCTGTACACAACTCCCACCAGCGTTTTCTGCCCCTTAGTGTTATGCAGCTCTACCCATATCGATTCCACATCCTCCAGGCTAATGTCCATCCTTTCTATTGCATTAATCTCCTCTCTAACCAGCAATGCTACCCCACCTCCTTTCCTTTCCTGTCTATCCCTCCTGAATATTGAATATCCCTGGATGTTGAGCTCCCATCCTTGGTCACCCTGGAGCCATGTCTCTGTGATCCCAAGGATATCATATTCATTAATATCTATCTGCACATTCAATTCATCCACCTTGTTACGAATGCTCCTCGCATTGACACACAAATCCTTCAGGCTTGTTTTTACAACACTCTTAGCCCTTATACAATTATGTTGAAAAGTGGCCCTTTTTGCTTTTTGCCCTGGATTTGCCTGCCTGCCACTTTTACTTTTCACCTTACTACTTTTTGCTTTTACCCTCATTTTACACCCCTCTGTCTCTCTGCACTTGTTCCCATCCCCCTGCCACATTAGTTTAAAGCCTCCTGAACAGCAGTAGCAAACACTCCCCCTAGGACATTGGATCCAGTCCACCTCAGGTGCAGACCGTCCTGTTTATACTGGTCCCACCTCCTCCAGAACTGGTTCCAATGCCCCAGAAATTTGAATCCCTCCCCCTTGCACCATTTTTCAAGCCACGTATTCATCTGAAATATCCTCCTATTTCTACTTTGACTAGCACGTGGCACTGGTAGTAATCCAGAGATTATTACCTTTGTGGTCCTACTTTTTATTTATCTCTTAACTCCCTAAATTCACCTTGTAGGACTTCATCCCATTTTTTACCTATATCGTTGGTACCTAAGTGCACCACAACCACTGGCTGTTCACCCTCCCATTCCAGAATGTCCTGCAGCCGCTCAGAGACATCCTTGACCCTTGCACCAGGGAGGCAACATACCATCCTGGAGTCTTGTTTGCGGCAGCAGAAACGCCTATCTATTCCCCTTACAATCAAATCCCCTATCACTATAGCTCTCCCACTCCTTTTCCTTCCCTCCTGTGCCGCAGAGCCACCCATGGTGCAATGAACTCGGCTGCTGCTGCCTTCCCCTGATGAGATATCTCCCCCAACAGTATTCAAAACAGTATATCTGTTTAGGAGGGAGATGACCTCCTGCACTACCTGCCTACTGCTACGCTGTCTGGTGGCCACCCCTTCCCTTTCTGCCTGTGTAGCCTTTACCTGCTGTGTGGCCAACTCACTGAACGTGCTATTCACGACTTCCTCAGCATTGTGGATGCTCCAGTATGAATCCAATCGCAGCTCCAGACGCTCAATGTGGTCTGCAAGAAGCTGCAGTTGGACACACTTCCTGCACACAGTCGTCAGGGACACTGGAAGTATCCCTGATTTCCCACATGCTGCAGGATGAACAAACCACGGGGCTGATCTCAGCTGCCATGACTTTTGAAATTTCTCCTTTGAAATTTGTATTAATGGTAAGATTCTTGGCAGTATGGAAGATCAGAGAGATCTTGGCATCCATGTCCATAGGGCAATCAAAGTTGCAGCGCAGATTGACAGATTTGTTAAGAAGGCGTATGGTGTGTGTTGGCATTTGTCAACCATGGGATTGAGTTCAAGAGCTGTAAGGTAATGTTACAACTATATAGGACCTCAGTTAGACATCTCTTGAAGAACTGTGTTCAGTTCTGGTCACCTCATTACAGGAAGGATATAGATACTATAGAGAGAGTGCAAAGGAGATTTACAAGGGTGTTGCCTGGATTGGAGAGCATGTCTCTGAGGACAGGTTGAGTGAACTTGGCCTTTTCTCCTTGGAGCTATGGAGGACAAGGGGTTGACCTACTAGAGATGTATCAGATGATGGGAGGCATTCATTGTGTGGATAGCCAAAGGCTATCCCAGGTCTGAGGAGCATTAGTTTTAAGGTACTTGGAAGTAGGTGCAGAGGGGATGTCAGGGTTGGGTTTTTCACACAGAGAGTGGTGGGCCAAATGACATAATGCTGCTCCTATATCTTATGGTCTTATGTCTCTGAATGTGCAAGCATTCAGTAGAAGTTATGAGAACCTAAGAACATAAGAAATAGGAGCAGGAGTAGGCCATCCAGCCCATCGAGCCTGCCCCACCATTCAATAAGATCATGGCTGATCTGTCTGTAAACTCAGCTCCATCTACCTGCCTTTTCCCTATAATCCTTAATTCCCTTACTATGTAAAAACCTATCCAACTGTTTCTTAAATATATTTAGTGAAGAAGCCTCAACTGCTTCCCTGGGCAGAGAATTCCACAGATTCACCACTCTCTGAGAAAAAGTTTCTCCTCATCTCTGTCCTAAATCTTCTCATTTATCATTTAGAAAAGTTGTATCAGCAAAATCGAAATCCCATTTTCGATCCTGATGAATAAGAGTAGTATGACTCTTCATGCCAGTTTCTGCATACATTCTTTCTAAATAACAGGAAAGTTTAATCATTTGCCCTGAATCAAATAAAATATGTTTGGACAATAAACAATGAAATGCTAACAGAATTTTCAACTACATTCTGATAAGATTGTCAAGATTGTTTAATGAATTTCCAGTACACAAGTGTAAAGGAGAACAAAATAATTGTTACTCAGGATCCGATGCAGCACAAAAAATACAATAAGATAAAGAATACAATAATTTAAAAAGATAATAATATGAAGACATATGATAGATTGATTTTATTTCCATAAAGTGATGATAGGCACTCGAGTGTCTGCACAGAAGATGAGTGAAAGGAAGTTATAAAGTAGTGGTGTTGGGGATTGTGGCAAGGTGGGTTAGTGGGTAGAGGCGTTTGTCAGCCTTCCTTCTTGCGGAATGTAACAGGCATGGATGCTACGTAGCCTCCTCCCTGATGGGAGTGAGCCAAACAATCCATGAGCATGATTGGTGAGATCCTTCATGATGCTACAGTCCCTTTTCTGGGACCTTTCTGTATATATGATGGCAGGTAGGCTAGTACCAGTGATGCATTGTCTGCCACACTGCACTTTCTGTACCATGCAGTGATGCAGCAAGTTGGCATGCTCTCTATTGTCATGAGTACAGTCCAGGACAGCTTCTTTCATCAGGCCACCAGATTCATCAATACACATTGATCTGATTGTTTCCAACTGTACATACTGTATACAAAGTAATTATGTATACAGTCTTAGTGTTTGAGCAATATCCTCCCACACTTCCCCTCTTTATTGCTTGTACATTGCGACAGAGATGCAACATAAAGATTTTTACTCTCTTGGATGTAGAAATAAATTATTATTATTAATATAGATGTGTATTTTCCAACTCTCTTCAGTCTCCTCAGAATGTAGAGGAATTGGTGAGCTTCCCTGATTGTGTTGAATGTTTTCTGGTACCATGAGAGGTTGTATAAGATGTACACTCCCAGGAGTTTGAAACTGCCCGCAGTTTCCTCTGCTGTGCTGCCAACGTAAAGTGGAATGGAGTGTTGTAAGTTCTCCTGATGTTGATAACCATCTCCTTTGTCTTGTTGACATTGAGGAAGAGGTTATTTTCCCAGCACCAGGACTCAAGCTCTTCCAGCTCCTCTCTGTAGGCCACCTTGTTGTAGTTGCTGATGAGACCCACCATTGGAAAACTTAACAATATGATTTCTTGCGTGTTTGGTCATGCAGTCATATGTAGGAAGAGTGTAAAGCAATGGGCTTAGCACACAGCCTTGGCCGAGTCCAGTGTTAATATATAGTTCATTTTCATTTGCAAATAGTGACTTCAGAGAAGAACCTTGTTAAATTTGTACTATATATTTGAAAAGTATAGTAGTCATAATAACAATTACACACTTCCATTAATTTTTGCTTTTATCAGAAGCCACTATCTTGGTGAAATGATTGAAATTACAGTGTACATTAGTAATATAAAACTGCACCCTCATTCTACAGCACTTTAAAGGCTTGTTAATGTGTGGCATTGTGTTTCTGATAATGCTGGAATGAGGTGTAGCATTAATGCATAATGTTAGTTGACAGGTAGTATCTTGGTACATGCATTGTGTACTTTGATGATATGAGTGCAAAGCATTTTGATGTATCATTTAAAATAACCTATTGTTGAATCAAACCATAACAAACTTCTTCATATTGTTATTGTAAAATATTTATCGGTCTCAAGTGTCTTCCAAACCTGACCTTAAAATATTATTATCTTTCTTGCCTGATCTCAAAACAAAAGAATTCTAACAAATGGGATCACTATTATCATAAGCTAATTTAATTTAGCTCATAATATAGCTCATAATTTGATTAAATCAGCAAAGGCTAAGGTATTTTGTCGTGGGAAAAATAATTTGATTGTAGCAATAGTTAAAGTTAAGTAGGAAATGACTCACTTTCAGAATTACGTAAAATGAAATCTGAACCAACCGCACTCAAGATGTTGCATCTAATTTCTGAGTGTCTGCCAATGCATGTAGAATATTCAACTGTCTCCAAGTATGCCCCTGGTCATTTTTTGTTGGTGATCCTTTTCCTACCCTTCCAAAACGTTTATTCATCACAGAATGCAATTATTGTACATGAAGAGTAAAAACTCTGTTTGCAGGGTAACTAGATTTTAATCTTTTTTAATAACCATGCTCCTTCATGTACTTCCTTTCTGATGGAAATAATTTTGATTATTCATTCAAATAAATTTTCTATTTCCATATTTAGTAGCCCAGCTCCAATGGGATTTCACATTCATGTAGTGTTTAGCATATGTGTATGTATATATATATATATATATATATATGTATAAAGCAACATAAACTTCCTTCCATCAAATCTCAGCTTGCAAAGCTTGCAATGCATGGCTGCAAATTCAAATCAGATTCCCGAGCTGTGATTCATCTCGTTATAACTCTGGCTTATTCAACGTGTCAAAAAATATCTTCTGTAAGATTTTTATTTCAATTCTTCATTTGTATCTCAAGTGGGTTAAAAAAAGATACCTCAGCATTTTAAGGGCTGTTAGATAGTGCATGGATATAAGAAAAATGGAGAAATATGGGCTGTGTAGGAGGGAAGGGTTAGATTGATCATCCAGTAGTTTATATAGCTTGGCAAAACATCATGGGCTGAAGGACACAGTCTGTGCTGTATTGTTCTATATTTGTTCTGATAGAGCAACATATTACAATTCACTGCCTCTCTTTTACTTCATTCCCCAAATTTCCTATGGTCTTTCCTACAACTAGATATCACTGTTCCAAGATTAACTTTCCAGATTCTGCTTCTGAGCCTCAGGCCATTAGAGGGAAACATGACTAATTATGATTAGTTGGCCTTCTGTTTCTCCCACTGCCTACAAATTATCAACTATGTCCAGTTCCAGAACATATACTTACTGGGTCAACACCACACACATAACTGGACAAACTGCAGAAGCTGTATTTTGGCTGTCTATGTTTCATAAGATAAGCTGTCACACAGCCAGCCAAACTCAACAGGACAACATGCAGAAATCAAATGGAACATGAATGGCTCCTTTTTTGGAAGCAGGAAGTCCATTATAGAATTGATATTTATTTTATTTATTGAGTTGCAGCACAGAATAGGCCCTTCTGGCCTTACAATCCACGGCACCCACCCATCCCCCAAATTAATCCAAGTCTAATCGTGGCCAATTATCTACCAACTGGTGGGTCTTTGGGCTGTGGGAGGAAACTAGAGCACCTGGAGGAAGCCAATGCAGTCATAAGGAGAACGTACAATCTCCTTACAGGCAGTGGTGGGAATTGAACCCGGGTTGTGTTGTGCTAACCACTATGCTACCCTCCTGACCTGAAAATATAGAAACAAACCACTTGACCTAGTCAGACTAATTTAGATCTCTCTGAGAGAAATGTTGGTTCTATAATTGAGCCTATTCCTCAAAGCACTGTTTTTTGTCTTTTGACTCTCTTTCTGAAGGCTTAAATCTCCTAATGCTCAGAGAGTTGATGTATCATCATGAGTATAATAGGTTCTTCTTTCATTTCACAGAACACAGAAAGTGTCACATAGCCCTCTTGGCCATAACAGTTTCATTCATCAAATTCTTCATCCCACCACAAAGTACATAATAATGAGTTTTCCATGACATTTTTTCTATATTGTTCCTATATTGTTGCTATATTTTCTATATTTGGCTTATCATTTTATATCAGTGGTTCTACAAATCTTCCTCCACTGATTACAGTTTCTTTTTATTCATTTTTGTCAAGACCATGCTGTTAGGAACTCTATCAAGTCAACTTTCAAACTCTTTGCTCTTAGGAGACAAATATAATCTAGTTGAATGCACTAATGTGTTTGAAATAACCTCGCTGAGGCTTCAGCCTACTTCCTATGGTGTGGTGGTCAAAACTGAGTGTAGATTAACAAAATCACCCTGGCTTTGTGCTCTATGGCTCTGTTTAATTAAAAATCCAACATCTTGTATGCAATCTCAATTTCTCAACTTTTGTTACCTTCAAAGACATATGCGTACATAAACAAAATTTTTCCCTGCACTTCCCTTAAGAATTATGCTCTTTATATTTATGGTATCACTCAATGCTCCTTCTAGCATGTATCTTTTTAAGATTCACCTCGTCATCATCCCACAAGTCTTCATCCTTTGCATTAGCTTGTCTATATGTTTGTGATATTTATTACAATGCTCTTCAGAATTTACTGCACTTCAAAATTTTGCGCCACCTTTCAAATTATGAAATAGATTCCCCGTGCACCTCCATTCCACTGAAAAATATTTCATACAAAGGACACTACTGTGGCTGACAAGTGAATTCAGAGCCAAAGTAAAAGCAAAAGAGAGGGCATACAAGGAAGCCAAAGCTAGTGGAAAGATAGAGGGTTGGGAAGCTTTCAAAAACTTGCAGAAGGAAACTAAGAAGGTCATTAGGAAGGAAAAGATGAATTATGAAAGGAAGCTGGCAACTAATGTCAAAGAAGATACTAAAAACTCTTTTAAATATATAAAGGGTAAAAGAGAGTTGAGGGTAGATATAAGACCAATAGAAAATGATGCTGGAGATATTGTAATGAGAGAAGCAGAGATGGCAGGGGAACTGAATGTGTATTTTGCACCAGTCTTCACGGTGGAAGAGACTCACAGTATACCAAACATTCAAGAGTGTTAGGGAAGTGAAGTATGTGCAATGAAAATTACGACTGAGAAGGTGCTCAGGAAGCTTAATGGTCTGAGGGTGGATAAATCTCCTAGTCCTGATGGAATGCACCCATGTGTTGTGAAGGAAGTAGCTGGAGAGATTACAGAGGGATTAATAATGACCTTTCAAGGATCGATAGATCCTGCCATTGTACCCGATGACTCGAAATTTTTTAATGTTTCTCTGCTATTTAAGAAGGGTGGGAGGCAGCATAAAGGAAACTATAGACCTGTTAGCCTGACATCAGTGGTTGGGAATCTATTGGAATCGATTGTTAGGGATGAGATCACGGAGTACCTGGAGGTACATGACAAGATAGGCCAAAACCAGCAGAGAGGTTACTAGCATGGATGGAGCATTGGCTGATTGGCAAAAAACAGAGAGTGGGAATAAACGGATTCTATTTTGGTAGGCTGCCGGTTACCAGTGGAGTTTCACAGGGATTGATGCTGGGACTGCTGCTTTTATGAGGTATGTCAATGATTTGGACCATGGGATTAATGGATTTGTGGCTAAAATTGCTAATGCTATGAAGATAGCTGGAGGAGGATGTAGTGTTCAGGAAACAGAGAGACTGCAAAGAGACTTAGATAGTTTAAGGGAATGGGCAAAGAAGTGACAAATGAAATACAATTTTGAAAAGTACATGGTCATAGACTTTGGTAGAAGAAATAAACGGGCAGACTATTATTTGATGGGGAGAGAATTCAAAATGCAGAGATGCAAAGGGACTTGGGAGACCTTGTGCAGGATACCCTAAAGGTTAACCTCCAGGTTGAGTCGGTGGTGAAGAAGGCAAATGCAATATTGGCATTTATTTCTAGAGGTATAGAGTATAAGAGCAGGGATTTGATGTTGAGGCTCTATAAGGCACCCGTGAGACCACACTTGGAGTACTGTGTGCAGTTTTGGGCTCCTTATTTTAGAAAGGATATATTGACATTGGAGAGGGTTCAGAGAAGATTCACGAGAATGATTTCAGGAATGAAGAACGTCTGGCAGCTCTTGGGCTGCATTCCCTGGAGTTCAGGAGAATGAGGGGGGATCTCATAGAAACAGTCCGAATGTTAAAAGGCCTGAACAGATTAGATATGGCAAAGTTATTTCCCATGGTAGGGGAGACTAGGACAAGAGAGCATGACTTCAGGATTGAAGGATGTCCATTTAGAACAGAGATGCAGAGAAATTACTTTAGTCAGAGGGTGGTAAATCTGTGGAATTTGTTGCCATGAGTGGCTGTGGAGGTCAAGTCATTGGGTGCATTTAAAGAAGAGATAAATAGATTCTTGATTAGCCAGGGCATCAAAGGATATTGGGAGAAGTCAGAGGAGTGGGGATGACTGGAAGAATTGGATCAGTCCATGATTGAATGGTGGAGCAGACTGAACGGGTTGAATGGCCTACTTCTGCTCCTATATCTTTGGGTCTTATTTCTAGTGTCTCCATTTTAACTCCTGAGGTAGGTTGGTTTCCAACTTGTGTTAACTCAAACAACACAGTATGGAGGACCTCAGTGGGTCAGGTGGCATCTGTGCAAAGACATAAATATACATTGCTTCAGATTTCAGCAGCTGCAGTTTCTAGTGTCTCAAAGTGTTAAATATAACCTATCAGTCTTTGAATTGCAGCTACCTAGGCCCTTTCCTCAAAAGGGAGAGTTTGTTAATGTCAAGAACATTTCAAGTAAAGCCCATTAACTATGACATAGATTTAGAAATGGCTTTCTCCAGTTCTGAAATTCACATAAAATCAAGGCTTATTAGGTTTCCTTCTCTGTATATGAGTGTTCGAGTGAAATCTCAATTTGTGTTAAATGTGGAAAACATGTAATCATATAGTCACTAAAGAAATGTCAAGGTTTGGCACAAATTATATGTTCGGTAAGCAATGTATAATTACAGTCTCTTTATAAGTAGATTTGATAGACAAGGCTATTATTTCACTGCCAGTTTGTAATTCTTGAACATGCAGATAGTTTATGTGAAGTAAAAATACATACATTCCATTGAATATACAAGTCCTGCCGTGTTGTGATACATTTGCAGTGATACTGTCCTACGAATAAGAGTGTTTCTCTATCTTCCAAAAGACAGATCTACATTTGTATGTTTTAATCATCTGAGTCTGCCTTATTCTTGAATCTAACTTTTTATGTGTAATATTCAAAGTAATTTTCTAACAGTGGGTTGCTATTGAGTTCTGTATACCTGTATATACATGTTGCTACACAGGAAATAATTGTGGACTTCAGGACAGGTGTGGAGGAACCCACAGCAGTCCTCATTGAGGGATCAGGGTGAGCAGTTTCAGGTTCCTGAGTGTTAACATCTCTGCTGATCTATCAACATATTGATGCAATTACAAAGGAGTTATATTTCAGCAGTTATATTTCATCAGTATTGAAAGGAGATTTGATATGTCACCAAAGACTGTCACAAATTTCTACATATACACCATGGAGAGGATCCTAATTGGTTTCATCACCATCTGGCATGGAGGGGCCAATGCACAAAATTAGAAAAAAAAGTTGCAGTGTTGAGAACTTAACCAGCTCCACCATTGGCATTAGCCTTCCCAGCATTGACGACAGCTTCAAAAGGTGATGCCTCAAAAAGGCGATATCCACCGTTAAGAACACCCATCACCTAAGACATGCTCTCTTCTTATTACTACCATCAAATAGGAGGAACAGAAGCCTAAAGATACACACTCAACATTTTAGGAACAGCTTCTTTTTGAGATAGTGATTTAGATGCATATCATATTTTTTACTGAGTTAAGTATTGTATGTAATTAGTTTTGCTACAACAAGTGTATGGGACATTGGAAAAAAGTTGAATTTCCCCATGGGGATGAATAAAGTATCTATCTATCTATCTATCTATCTATCTATCTATCTATCTATCTATCTATCTATCTATCTTCCCCTCCACCATCAGATTTCGGAATGGACAATGAACCCATGAACTCTACCTTACTCTTTTGGCTATCTTGCTGCACTACTTATTTAATTTATTTTTTATATATTTCTCATTGTAATTTATAGATTTTTTATGCATTGCACTGTTCTACTGCTGCAAAACAAGGGACACTACGGTAGTGTAACGGTTAATGCAACACTATTACAGCTCAGGGTGTGGGAGTTCAGAGTTCAACCCTGGTGTCCTCTGAAAGAAGTTTGTACATCCTCCCCTGGAGTGTGTGGGTTTCCTCTGGGTGCTCCAGCTTCCTCCCACATTCCAAAGATGTACTGCACTAATTATAGGTTAATCAGTCCATGCAAATTGTCCCATGGTTTGGCTAAGTTTAAATCAAGGTTTGCTGGTGGCACAGCTTGAAAGGCCAAAAAGGTTTATTTCACACTGTATCTCTATCTAATTAAATGAATAAGCATGTCAGTGATATTAAATCACATTTAAATCACCTCACATGCAAACAAGCAAAATGAAGGAGAGATGAGAAGAACTTTCTTTCTTAAAAAGATGTTATAATCTGGAAAAGGCTGTGAGAGAGAATGTAAAATTTAATCAGCAAAGAGAAGTTAGAGTACAGGATAAAGTTAAGCCAGAATGTTAATGAGATGGTTGGCAAAGTGACATAGCCAATAGAATCATTGCCTCATACTACAGCTCCAGCGAACCAGGTTTGAACTAATTTATTTACGTGGAATTTACATGTTCTTCTTGTGACTATATGAGCTTTCTTCAGAAGCGCTGACTTTATCCTACATCCCAAAGACTTGAAAACTTTTCCCTAGTGTAGATGTTAAATGACTGATGGAAACTGTGGGGATTGGATGGGATGTTGAAGATAATAAAATGGGATAAACACAGGTTTAGCATGAATGGTCAGCAGGGAAAATTTACCATGTTGTGTCTATGAGATAATAAGAATTTCTATCAATATCTGAAAACAAAGAAGGTTTAACATAAGACACAAACAATTCTCCAGATGCTGGAAATTGTGAGCAACACACACAAAATGATAAACTAACAGATCAGTTAGCAGCTGTAGAGGGAAGTAAACAGTTGATGCTTTGGGCCAAGACCCTTCATTAGGACTGGAAAGGAAGGGATGTAAAAACCAGAATAAGAGGGTAGGGATGGATGAGGAGTACAAGCTAGCAGATGATAGGTGAGTCCAAGTAAGGGGTGGTGGTAGGTGGATAGCAGAGCAGGGATGATATTTCATTTTGGTGGTCTCCAATGTGATGGCATGAGCATTGATTTTTCTAACCTCTAGTAACTACTCCCCTCTGTTTCCCCCTCTTTGTTTCTGTTTCTCCCCATTCTGATGGGCCTGTTCTCCCAGACTATTTTCATATTATCTGCAAACTTATACCTTATTAATCATACCTCCTATATGCATATTGGACTGTTAATGTCTACAGTATGACTAATAATAAGGCTCTCAGTGCAACTTCCTGTGATAATTGCAGTGGTCACAGACTTAAAGCTACAAAAATAACCCTCAATCAACACCATCTGCCTTCTAAACCAAACTAACTTTGGAGCCAATGTACCAACTGCAGGAGCCTGAAGATCATACTCAATGTCTTAGGAACAATTTTTTCAGCTCTAATATCAAATTTTTAAATGGTTCATAAATCCATGTCCTGTATCTCACTATTCCTCTTTTGCACTATTTCTTTATTTTAGTTTTTATTTTAACTGATAGTAATTTGGGTCTTACAATGTACTACATAAAAGCAACAAATTTCATGATAACACACACAAATGCTGGAGGAACTCAGCAGGCCAGGCAGCATCTATGGAAAAAAAAAGTCCATGGACTCTGAAGCTTAGACTCTTCCATTTGGGACCTTGTCATAGCCTTACAGAAAGAGTTCCATGTAAACAACATTAACTGCACAAGCCTCATCAACACATTTAGTGATTTCTTTGGAATATTCAATCAAATTGCTCAGAGCCATATTGACTATAAACCCAGCCTCTACAAATGCAAATTAATCCTATCACTCAGATTTTTCTCTGGTAATTTTTTTACCACTGACATTAGTTGGCTAATCCCTGTGACATCAAGAGTATGTTGTCATATGTTAATCATCGCACTCAGTTCATCTGCTTTACTCATCAGACTCCTTGCGCTAAAATAAGTTCAAAGTTCGAAGTAAATTTTATAATCTAAGTACATGTATGTCACCATATACAACCCTGAGATTCAATTTCCTGCAGGTTTATTCAGCAAATCCATAGAATAGTAACCATAACAGGATCTGTGAAATATCAACTGGAGTGCAGAAGAGAACAAACTGTGAAATGCAACTATAAATAATAACGAGAATATAAGATAATGAGATAAAGAGTCCTTAGAGTGAGATCATTGGTTGTGGGAACATCTCAATGGATGGGTGATCTAACCTTGTACTCTACTCACGTGCCTGGGAATTTAGGCTTCCTGCTATATTTATCTATTCCGCAAGTTGTACTTTACCCCATAACTAGGTGGACTTAATTTTCTTTTTGAAAGTTCCTTACTCACACTATACTCTTATTCTGTGTACCATTCACCTGCCACATTAGGAAACTCCCTTGAAAAGAAAACACAGATAAACTGGACGTTTCAGATATGACACCCCTCATCAGAACTGAGAAGGAGAAACAAGTCAGAAGAGGGGTCAGAGAAGATTGGGGAAGGCTGGTGGAACAAAAGGAATTTCTTTGATCAGGTAAAATAACGTGCTGTTAAGATAAAATTAAGCTTCTGTGCAATGTGTTACCATTGTTGTACAGTTTTGCGATGTTGTATAGTCTGTGCACTGTTGTATTGTCTACGTAATGTTTTACAGCCTGACTATGCAGAGAATAAAAAAAAGGACAGGAGGGAGAAATGGTGGGTGCTTATACAAACAGGAAGAATGACACTGAGGAATTTAATACCGACTCCTCAGAGTGCAAAATGCCCAGAAGGCAAATGAGATGTTGTTCCTCAAACTTGTATGGGCTTCATTGCAACCCTGCAGGAAGCTATAGACAGAATGGGAGGAGGATGGTGAATTAAAGTGGTAGGCCACCAAATCTCATGGTCTCTCCCTCCCTTTTGTAAAATAGAAATCAGGTATAACCAATCTATTGGGTTCCTTGAAGTAATATTTTCGTTTTTTCTCCTTACATCATTGAAAGAGACTAGTTCCACATCAAGTCTATACCAGTACTCAGGGCATTATCATTATTCATACTCTCACATACTTCTTTGTAATCTGTTTTTCCATCACATCAGCTCCCCTGACTGTCCTGCCGTCCACCTACACTAGGAGTAATTTACAGTAGCCAATCAACCTTTCACTATAAGATGATACATCAAATATTATCATAAAAAATTAAAAGCTGTGGTGACTGGAGTGGAAGGAATAAAACTGATGAAGAAATGGAGGACTGACTAATGAGTAACACAGACCGACACACCTGTCGAAGGGTCTCGGCCCGAAACTGCGACTGTACTTTTTTCCATAGGTGCTGCCTGGCCTGCTGAGTTCCTCCAGCATTTTGTGTGTGTTGTTTGGAATTCCAGCATCTGCAGATTTTCCCTTGTTTCTGACATACATCTTTTCACAATTTGGCCAGGAGCAACAAGAGGTATGCCACATGGATTTACCATGAAGCCTCAACTTGAATAAATGCAAAGAACAAGATGCTGGAGGAACTCAGAAGCTCAGGAAGCATCTGTGCAAGGAAATAGAAAATTTATGTTTCGGGTCGAAACCCTTCATTTGGAGAAAGTCACCAAACCTAGGGTTGCTATGTTTGCTAATACACAAGGAGAGATAAGAACGTAGAGTAAGTTGTGAAGAGGACATTGAGGACATCAAGCAAAGATAGGATAATTGTGTGGGAAAAATATGACAGTGAGGGTAAGAGTGTGGAATGAATTGTCAGTGCAAGTTGTGCATGTGAGCTCGATTTCAATGTTTAAGAGAAGTTTGGATAGATACATGGATAGTTGGGATATGGAGGGCTATGCACCCGGAACAGGCTGATGGAAGTAGCTGTTTAAGTGGTTCAGCACAGACAAGATGGGCCAAAGGGTCTGTGCTGTACTTTCTTTCACAATATGATAAATTGATTGTATTGGGAAAAAATGTGAAAATATTTGCTTTGTTAGGAAATGTTTAAACGGAGCATAATATAAATGGTGTGAGATTGCAGAGGCGCAGAGGGATCTGGATGTTCCAACACATGATCAATTTTTGCATTAATCTGTGTCTTTGTGATCCAGGTATCCTTAGTTCTTTATCAAACAATGTTTACATTTCTTTGTAGCAACAATACCCCTTTAATTTTACACGAATTATTTCTGCTATTTGATCCTCAGATGTTCTTCACAATCTATTATCTCTACTTTGTTTTTTACATCTCTTCCATGCACTGGTTTTCTTTGCAGACTCTGTTTTTGATCCCCTCTGCTTCACAGGCCAAGAAGTCCAGAATCTACTCAATTCCCTCTTTGTTATGTCTCTATGCATAGTTCAGTATCTTCTCTGATATGTATCCTGTTCTTTAATTATTGTTTGCATCTCATTCTTTCAAACACTTGCAGTTGTTTTCTCTTTCAGTAGATAATCATGGAGTGAGCCATCTGGATATGCATCTTTGTATTTAAGCCAGTCTCAGCAGGATAAAGTCATTATAAGATCAATATGAAATTCCAAGTTGAAATTATGACTTTAGAGAAGCTTAATTTGATATATTTTCTGAACTATTTACAATATTTTGGATACAGATCATACCAAATCGCACTTCTGGCTCACGGTCAATTTCTAGTCAGATGCAGTGCAGATCAACTTCTTGCCGACACACTGAAATGTATTTCCCTCTCAAGTAATCATTGCCAAAGAAAGTTGTGATTCTGTTGCCAGCTCTGTGACTATCCAACAGAATTTTTGAGCCTGAAAATTCGCACTCAACAATTTAGAAATTGTTTTTCCCCTCTCCGATCAGATTTCTGAATTGTCCATGATTCAATACCTCCATTTATGTTGTCTAACCTGTTTCCCCTCCAAGGATGCTGAGTTCCTCCAGCACTTTGTCTGTTGCTACCTCAGTATTCCTTTATTTTCAGTATTTATTTTTAGTAATTATAGTAATCTTTTGTTTTTATCCAACAAAACAACAAATTTCATGTGATGTAGTTCAATGATAATAAATCTGAATTTGATGTTGATTCTGCTTCCAAAATACACAAATGAACTGCATGAAATGGATATCATGTCTCAAATTGATGATTTCTAGGCAGCTATCATATATCTTACTTTAGAATGGAATTGATAGAATTGGCAGAAGTTAGTTGACATTTACAACAGAAGCTGCACCATTTTAATCTGTCCCAGAAATAATAAAAATAATTTTAGGAAAGCAGTTTTAGAATAGCCCTCAGACTATTGGAATTTTTTGAAGGTTTAGGTCACTGATGTCATCATACTAACATATCTAGAGACCGAAATGGTTTAGAAACTATGCAAAAATCATACTGATGTTTGGAGGGAATCCTCTTCAAGAATTGTCCTATGGCTCAACTTCTGAAAACCAGTGAAGGAATGGGTTTATATGTAATGTCCTGGAGTCACATCTTCTGGAAAATTTGAAAAATTATTTTCAAGATATTAAAGTAGATGGAAAATAGCTATTTTTGAACAGTATGTCAGTAGAATTAAATTATCCCATGCAAAAAATAAATACTATGGTAACTTTGAAGCATTTTGTTGCATCCTTTCATTGGAATTCTCCTGGTAAATATGTGTAGAGGACTGAAGTGTTTAACAATTAAAGTTCTGGACCAGTAATTCTCAAACTGTCAGCTCTCCAGCTATTACATGAGGGAGGCGGTGGACTAACCCAAGTGCAGAACACGGGCGCAGAGGCAGAGTCAGGAGGCATTCTTGACGTAGCAAGCGTGGAATCGGTATCCAGAAATGATGCTAGACTTAGAATTGGCAGTCTTAAGAACCATGAAACAAGGTTACTCACACCAGAGTCAACCAATGAACTGGCAGCTCCTTGTTGTGATCACAGGGTCTTTATCCTGCATTTTCTGATGGAAAGCAGGTATGTGTAGTTAGTAGAACCTGGGAATGATTGGAAACTAAACGAGGGGATTGTGGCCCAATTCCTGAGGTAAATAGCAAGGTGGGGGGATTGCCAGAAGGGTCCATGACAGTACCCCTCCCTCAACAGGAGCCTCCTGGCAATCCTCCAGTCCTGTATGGATGGTCCCAATGAAAATCCTGGATGAGGGAAGGGTCTAGAATGAAGGAACAGTGGTGAAATGCCTCTTCAGGTTGGTGAACGCCGAGTCAGCTTCGGAGTCCCAACAGAAAGGGGTAGTAGGCAAGGTAAACTAGGTAAGGGGGGCTGCCACTTGACTGTAGTCTCTGATAAATCGGCGGTAGAAGTTTGCAAACCCCAGGAATCATTGAAGTTGTTTGTGGGTCGTGGGCCTAGGCCATTCTTCCACTGCCCGGATCTTCTCCAGGTCTGCTCTCACCTGCCCGCTCTTGATGATATAACCCAGGAAGCTGACGGAAGAAATGTGGAATTCACATTTCTCCGCCTTCACAAATAATTGGTTTTCCCACAGTCTCTGGAGGACTTCATGTACATGGTGAATGTGTTCTTATGGAGGTGCTAGAAAATATCAGGATATTATCAAGGTAAATGAATATGAACCGATTAATAAAGTCCCTCAGTACGTCATTAATGAGGGCTTGAAAAATGGCAGGAGCATTGGTGAGGCCAAATGGCATGACCAAATATTCAAAGTGGCCCAGAGGTGTATTAAAGGCTGTCTTCCACTCATCCGCCTCCCTCACCCTGACTAAATGGTAGGCATTATGGAGGTCCAGCTTTGAGAAAATGGTGGCTCCATGCAGTGGTTCAAAAGCCGAACTAATGAGGGGTAAAGGGTACTTATTCTTAACTGTTATACTGTTCAGGCCTCTGTAATCAATACAAGGTTGAAGTGACCAATCCTTGTTTTCTACAAAGAAGAAACCGGCGCCTACTGGGGAGGATAATGCCCACTGAAAGGGACTCACTGATGTACTTCTTCATGGCCTCTCTCTCTAGTCAGGATAGGTTAAAAAGGCGACCGGTGGGTAGCGAGGCCCCAGAGAGAAGGTCAATGGCACAATCATTTGGGCAGTGCGGAGGCAGAGAAGGAGCCCATTGTTTACTGAATACCAGTCCCAGGTCATGGTATTCTGTGGGGACTCGGGACAAATCAAGGGGTTCTGGGACAGGTGGATTCGCGGTAGCTTCCCTGGGAGATGGGGCTGACCGCAAACAGTTGACATGGCAAGACTAGCTCCATTTGGCTATCCTCCCAGTAGACCAGTCGATGTGGGGATTGTGTTGGGTCAGCCATGGATACCCTAGAGCTACTGGGGCTTGAGGTGAATGAATGAAACTGTATCGTACCTCCTCCCAATGGTTGCCAGATAGGATCAAGGTCAGGGGTGGCATACAGTGGGTCACCCGAGCCAGCATTTTTCCGTCCAGGGCCTGGGCCTCCAGGGGGTAGTTAACCGCTGACGAGGTATTCCAGCCTGGGAGGCTATGCCTTTCTCCAGCAGATTGCCCTCGGCACCGGAATCCACCAGAGCGGATAAGGACAGAGACTGTCGTTGGTAATTCATGGTAGCTGGGATCTGCATCTGAGTCTGGGGGGCTGAAGGGAGTATCGTCCGGGTGACCAGGACCACCTTTTTTCACTGGCGAGCCCTCCCTTTTGGCCGCTGAGGGCAGTTATCCTGGAAATGTCCTGGCTGACCACAATAGAAACAATCCCCAGCTCTTCACCTCCGAAGTCATTTCGGCCGGGGAGAGCCGGTTCCATCCCAGCTGCATCGGTTCCTCCCCCAGGGTGGTGGCGAAGGTCAGAGCACTTGGAGCAGCTGGGGAAGGGAGGCTGGCTGGGACTGATAGGGTGGACTGTGAGCTTCCCCGAAGAGCAAGGCAACTGGTTCTTTCTCTCAGCTGCACTTGAAGTCAATTATCTAACCTAGTGGCTAGCGAGATCAGAGAGTCTAGACAATCCGTGTAGTCCCTCACTGCCACTTCATCCTTTATCTTGTCCGAGAGGCCCTGTCGAAACAGCTCCCATAGCGCCTCATCATTCCACCCTGAGTCTGCGGCTAAGGTTTGGAACCCGATGGAGTACCTTGCTATGCTTGGCGAACCCTGACAAAGAGCCAGCAAGCGTTTGGCGGCGTCCTTTCCATGAATGGGTTGTTCAAAGACCTTCCTCATTTCAGCAACAAAAGAGGGGAAGAAGGAACAAACCTCTGTTTGGTTATCCCATATCACAATTGCCCAAGCCAAGACATCCCCTCGTAACAGCCCCATGTTGTACGCAATCTTGGATTTATCAGAAGTGTAGGTATGTGGCTGTAGCTCACAGACTAGGGAGCATTGTAACAGGAAGGCCCGGCTCCTCCCTAGGTGTTCAGCATAGGGTTCGGGCTCGGGTACATATGGCTCTTGAGGGGACTGCGTTGCTGATCCCAGGGGAGATGCCATCCCAAGCGGTGCAGTTTGGTTAGCCGGGATTCTTGGAGGGGACGGAGAAAGGTAAGATGAAACTCGATCCGCCTGCTCACTGACCTTCAGTACATTCATGGACAGCGTCCGAAGGTTTTCCGTGATCTCCCTAAGTAGTTCGTCATGGGCGCCCATTAGGTAACCCTGACTGGCGAGGGCCTGTTGTACGGGATCTGCGTCTACTGGGTTCATTATGGCCAGTTCATTCTGTTACATGAGCAAGGCAGTGGACGAACCCAAGTGCAGAACACAGGCACAGAGACAGAGTCAGGAGGTGTTCTTGACATAGCGAGCATGGAATCGGTATCCAGGAGCAATGCTAGACTTAGAACTGGCAGTCCTAAGAACCATGAAACAAGGTAAATCACACCGGAGTCAACCAACGAACTGGCAGCTCCTTGTTGTGATCATAGGGTCTTTATCCTGCATTTGCTGATGGAAAGTAAGTGTGTGTAGTTAGTGGAACCTGGGAATGATTGGAAACTAAATGAGGGGATTGAGGCCCAATTCCTGAGGTAAATAGCAAGGCGGGGGATTGCCAGAAGGGTCCATGACACCAGCATACTGTAGCTGTTTGAAAATATACAGGATATATTAAAATTGGTACCTGCAGTGTGATTTCAAAACCCAACTGATCTGGTAATGTCTATTGGCATGGAAACTAGCTTCCCTCATTATGTATGGGGATAGGAGTTCTATGCCAGGGATGAGTTTTGGTTGCTCTTAATTTGTCTTCTAAAGCACTAAGTTGTATGAAACTTGTACACACCCATTTTACACAGATGGTGGAAGATATACAGAATCAGCTACCAGAGACAGTGATTGAGGCAGATACATTGAAGAATTATATGGTCAGGTATATGGATAACAAGAGTTTAGATGGATATGAGGCATGTGCTAGGAAATGAGATAAGCTTGAATATATATTTTGATTGGCATGGCTATATATGGCCCAAGGCCTTTTCCCATCATGTAGAATTCTATGATGATTTGATATATAATTTTACTAACATTGTCAATTTAAACCATTTGTAATGAACGTGCCAGTCACTTTCTTACTGGTACACAGTACTGACTGGTAGACACTATATTTTGCTTCTGTCTATCAGTTCTTTTCCAAAATGCCAAGCTAAAAAGTGACAATTGATATTGGCCAAGATGCTGCAGAATGAAAGAAACCATTGAAGCAAGATGGTTGTGAAGTAGTCCTTTTGCTAATGCCTTGGTTGTATCATCTTTACGACCATCTGCATCATCATGCCCACTTCACATGTGCACAGTTTTGAGTCGGTATGAATGCACAGGAAAGTTCAAAAGCTAAACAAGTAAATAACAAAAATAATAATTAGGAGTAGTGCAAGCTTGATTGAAGTCCAAATTTTGATGCATTTTCTGTTATTCACTGCTAAAATAATGCACTATAAATATGATTAACTTTTATTTGTATTTATGATATGAGCACCATTCGCAGGATGGGGATTTATTGTCCATTGACAATTGCCTTTGAGAAGGTGTTAGTGGGAATGGGCACAGTACTTCTGGCGAAGGCTCTTCCACACTGCAGTTGGGAGGTAGTTCTAGGATTTATATTATATGACAACGAAGGACCTGGGATATATTTCCAAGTCGGGATGGTGGTTGACCATATGTTCACCTAGTTCTTTGCGGTAGGACAGAATGTATATTTGGCTGGAAGTGATGCACTGATATGGGTGAGTAATTGTAATGCATTTTGCAGCTGGTACACACTGCCATCATTGTGCATGGGGGATGGAGGGCGTGGAAGTTTCAGATCGTAGGTGATGTGGTAATCAAGTGGACTGCTTTGTGATGGTATTGAGAGATAATCTGTGCATGTTATAGAGTCATGGAAACTCAACAAGGCATAAAACAAGTCCATCAGGTCAGCAGGCTAACGGCGTCTCTCAAGTACCTACATATGGTTGGTTGTCTGAAGTATCTGATAATGACAGAGGACCTGTGTGGGACAGTTTTAAAAGCGGAAAAGCCTTTGCACTGTGGCAGTTCCACTCTTTCGATCTGAGAAGTCCAGTTCTGGTGATATGAGCAGTCATCACAACTGGGGTCTTCCTTGGTTGCAGTGGATGTCCATGACTTATTCTGTGTCTTATCTTGCCCTTGAAGTGTTGCAAAGCTGCTTCCTGACCATTGGATCTTGCTGTTGATCTCATCTACCAGTCCACCAGAGCTGCCTTCACATACTAGGATAGGCATGTCCCTATCTCACAGGGGTATGAGGCCTGCCAACTGACCTCACCTGGTTAGACCCACCTGTTGAAGCAATGCACTGGCTGCTGGCATTTGCAAACAGCTAAACGGAGCCACAGGTAAGAGCTGAGTATCAGGTGTCGGCCAAAGGTGAGTGAACTGCCCAGAAGGACATGACAAGTCCCTTCACCAGAGGTGATATATACCTATACTAATCACATTTACCACCACTTAGTCCATGGCTTTCTCGCTCATAATTCAGATCATCTAGATCCAGCTTAAATGTTGTGAGAGTAACTGCCTCAGCCACCTGCTTAGGCAAATTCCAACCATGGGTGGAAAAGTTCCTCCACATTTCCTCCCCAAAACTTTTATCACTGACTCCTTATCCTTATTTTATTTATTTAGAGATCCTTAGCCAATACCCTCCAGTTTTAGGCACTGCTAATATGGGGAAAGGTTTCCTATTCACCCCATCTAAACTCATGTTATCTGTGATGTAAAGTAAAAAAGTTCCACTCATTAATCATTGATGTCTTTTCAGTCATAAGTATTAAAAATGAGTTTTCCTTAGCATTGGTTAGAAAATGCCAAGGAGAGGGTTAAAAGGTCTGCAGATTGTTGAGGAAGGGGAAAGTTGAAGAAAAGTAAGGAGCTTTCAACATTGCAAATTGCAATGCACTGTTTGGTCTGTTCCCCTTAAATTTCATTGAAAAGTGCTGAATTGTGTCCTTGGCATGATATGGCAAACGGTTCAAACAGTTTCAACACTCCATCTCCAATGAAAGCATTCTCAAGGAAGTATAGCCTGGCTGCTTTATAAACTCTGCTTGACTTCATTGTTCCCTGGTTCAAACAGCAAAGTCTTTTACATAAACAAGGTGGCATGCAGTGGGCCTTGACACCTGTCTTCACAAACAGAGCCGGATATCACATTTCATTGTGGCGAAACAAGTTGTTTTGTGCTCAATATGCTTGCTGAATTACCTCTTCTATATGAGTGGAAAATACAGAGACAGCAGAAAAAAACTATTTTAAGGATAAACAAGATGTATTGGAGGGTCTATAAAAAGCTAAGTCAATTAAATTCTTCATACTTATCAACAAAGCTGTCAGTTGCCCTGCATTTGCTGAAGTTCAAAGTAAATTTATTATCAAAGTACATAAATGTCACCATGTAGAGCCCTGAGATTCATCTTCTTGCAGGCATACAGAATAAATCCATAGAATAATAACCATCAGTGAAAAAGCGCACTAACTTGGGCATTCAACCAGTGTGCAAAAGACAATAAGCTATGCAAATACAAAAATAACTAACTAAATAAATAAATAAATAGTATAGCAAACATGAGATGAAGAGTCCTAAAACTTGAGTCCATGGGTCGTGGGAACATTTCAAATGAAGTTGAGTGCAGTTATACCTTTTGGTTCAAGAGCCTGACAGTTGAGGGGTAATAACTATTCCTGAAGCTGGTGGAGTGATTCCTGAGGCTCCTGTACCTCCTCTACTCCTGATGGCAGAAGCAAACATGTGCTGAGTGCTGGGGGTTCCTGATGACGGATGCTGCTTTCCTACGACAGTGTTTCATGTAGATGTGCTCAATGTTCTGGGAGGGTTTTATCCTTGATGTACTGGGCTATATTTTCCACATTTTATAGGATTTTCCATTCATGGGCATTGGTCTTTCTATTCCAGGCTGTGATGTAGCCAGTCTATATGCTCTATATTACACATCTATAGAAGTTTGTCAAAGTTTGAAATGTTAGCATTTATAGATAAAAATATGAATCTCCAGGCTGGAGAGTGTGTGGTATATGAGCTGCCAAGTGCAGTTTGTAATGCAACCTGCACCCAGAAGCCTATTTAATTTTATCCCTAGATATGAATAACTGTAAAGAAGTTATTGGATTAATCCACACTTGAAAAAGTAAGGATTGATCAAAGGTAATCACTGTGATTTTATAAGTGGAAAATCTTATCTGAAAAATATGAGTGAATAGTTTGAGGTGCAACTGATTGACTCAATGAGGGTGTATGGTTAATATGTACAATCACTTCAGTAAGGCATTTGACAAGGATCCACATGGGAAACAGGTCCAAAATGCAAGAGGTCAGTTAGAATCAGGTTTACTATCAGTGACATGTCATGAAATTTCAAACAAGAAAAAATCTGCAGATGCTAGAAATCTGAGCAACAAACACAAAATGCCGGAGGAACTCAGCAGGCCTGGCAGCATCTATGGAAAAAAGCACAAGTTGATGTTTCAGGCTAAAACCCTTCGGAAGGACTGGAGAAAAAAAGCTGAGGAGTAGATTTGAAAGGAGGGGGAGAGGAGTTCTGCTCTTACCCCATCCTCCCACCACCCTACCAAGGATAGGGTTCCTCTTGTCGTCACCTACCACCCAAACAGCCTCCACATCCAGCATGTAATTCTCTGAAACTTCTGCCATCTCCAACTGGAACCCACCACCAAACACATCTTTCCCTCCACCCCCCGCACTCGACACCTGCCTTACGTGACCCCCTTGTCCATTCATCCCTCCCCACTGATCTCCCTCCTGGCACTTACCCTTGAAAGTGGAACAAGTGCTACACCTGCCCCTAAAATTCCTCCCTCACTACCATTCAGGCCACCAACTAGCCCTTCCAGGTGAGCTGACACTTCAGCTGTGAGTCTTTTGGGGTCATATACTGTGTTGGGTGCTCCCGGTTTGTCCTCCTGTATATCGGTGAGACCCAATATAGATTGGGAGACCACTTCACTGAGCATCTACACTCTATGCATCAGAAAAAGTGGGATCTCCCAGTGACCACCCATTTTAATTCCACTTCTCATTCCCATTGTGATATGTCCATCCATGGCCTCCTCCGCTGTCATGATAAGGCCACACTTAGTTTGGAGGAACAACACCTTATATTCCGTTTGGGTAACCTCCAACCTGATGGCATAAACATCAATTTCTCAAACTTCCAGTAAAGCCTCCTCCCATGTCCTCCTTGCCCATCTATCGCCACCCTCTGGTGCTCCTTCCCCCACCCCCCCCCGGCCTTTTATCTTTCTTCCATGGCCTTCTATCTGTTTCACCAATCATCTTCCTAGCTCTGCTTTGTTGCTGCCTCTCCAAGTTTCACCTGGTGTTTCTCTCTCCTCCCCCTCTTCCTTTCAAATCTACTCCTCAGCTTTTTTTATTTCCAGTCCTTCTGAAGGGTTTCAGCCCGAAACGTTGACTGTGTTTTTTTTCCATAGATGCTGCCTGGCCTGCTGAGTTCCTCCAGCATTTGTGTGTGTTATCATGAAATTTGTTGCTTTTATGTAGTACATTGTAAGACCCGAATTACTATCAGTTAAAATAAAAACTAAAATAAAAATATAGTGCAAAAGGGGAATAGTGAGATACAGGTCATGGGTTTATGAACAAATATAAAATTTGATATCAGAGCTGAAGAAATTGTTCCTAAGACATTGAGTATGATCTTCAGGCTCCGTGAAGGTAGCAATGAAAAGAGAGCATGTCCCAGATAATGAAAGTCCTTAATCAAGGATGCCTCATTCTTGAGGCAATGTCCTTTGAAGATGTCCTCAAATTGTGACATTGATAATGATAAGGAAGTTTGATGTAGACGGCTGAGTCTACAAACCTCTGCAGACACTTTTGATCTTGTGCATCGGAGCCTTCATACCAGGCAATGATGCAACCAATTAGAATGTACATCTGTAGAAATTTGGTGGCATACCAAATCTCCTCAAACTCCTAATAGCTCAAGGACACGGCCTGGAAGACTAGCATGCATTCAGCGGGTCGGATTTTCATGACTCTGGAAACGGGCTGATTCAAGGCCGGTGCCCCTGACTGAGGCATCACAGAAGAATACGGAACCTCAGTTAGCTGCCGTGGGCTGTGTGTCCAGAGACCTGAGCTCTCTGAGCACAGAGCTCGAAAAAGTGACACAACAGACTTTTAGCATCATAAATCAGTGAGTGGTATGTTATGTCTCCCCTCTCGCTGTGAATTGGGGTCAACTATTTTTCCCTTATTAGGGAGAGAGAGAGAGAGAGAGCCTGTGGTATGCCGAATTACTGGGAGAACGAGTATTCTTTGGGATACTGCAAGTCTGTGTCTTTATTGATGCTTTGCTGCATGCTTGAGTGCTCAGTGGGGGGGGGGGGGGGGGTTGCTAATGCTTTTTTGCTGGTGGAGGAGGGGAGGTTTGTTGCTTTGCTGCTGCTTATGTGTGGGAGGGGGGAGCGGTGGGAGGCATTGGGGTTCTGATGTTTAGCTGTCAATCATTCTTTAGGGCACTCTGTTTTCAGGGACGTTTGCGAAGTAAAAGCATTTCAGGATGTATATTGTATACATTTCTCTGATATTAAATGTACCTATTGAAACCTAAAGCACTGGTATGTCTTCATCATGATTACACCTGAATATAAGAGGAAACAAAATCCTTGCAGACAGGTTTACTAGAGCAATTGGGAGGATTTATACTAATTTAGCAGGGGGATGGGACTCTGTAATTAAGGGTCTGGATAGACGATCTGTGTGCATGGAAAAGAAACATGGATGGTAGTGTGCCTCCCAGGTGCCAGGGTCCGTGATGTTTCAGAACATGTCCACAATATCCTGAAAATCGAAGGTGAGCAGCCAGATGTTGTGGTACATACCAATGACATAGACAGAAAAATGGAGAAGAAATGGAGAAAAAAAGAATACAGGGAGTTAGGAAGGAAGCTGAGCATGACCGCAAGGATAGTAATCTCGAGATTGATGTCTGTGCCACTTGACAGTGAGGATGGGAATAGAATGAGGTGGCAGATAAATGCTTTGCTGAAGAATTAGAGCAGGGGACAGGGATACAGATTTTTGGATCATTGGGACCTCTTCTGAGGAAGGTGTGACCGATACAAAAAGGATGGGCTGCACCTTGAATCTGAGGGGAATTAATATCCTTGCGGGCCAGTTTGTTAGAGCTGTTGGGACTGGGAATAGACCTGAGGATGAGCAACCAGGTTTACAAGTAGGTGACGGATGTAACGTGACTGCAAGGAAGGGTAAGTCAATGATTGGGTACAAATGCAGACAGAGCAAAAGAGTTAAATTGTACCACAGAGGCAAAATTCAAAAGGGTGAAAAATGCAGGACTGAAGGTGCTGGATTTAAATGCATGTAGCAGTCAGATAAGGTGGACAAACTCATGGCACAATTAGAGATTGGTCGGTATGACATTGTGGGCATCATTGAGTCATGGCTGAAAGATGGCCATAGTTGCGATCTTAACATTTTGGTAAAGGAAACAATAGTGCAGGCTATTATCTAATGGGGAGAAGGTTCAAACATCGGAGGTGCAGAGAGTCCTCATGCAAGACTCCCAGAAGGTTAATTTACAGGTTAAGCCTGTGATAAAGAATACAAATGCAATGTTGGCATTTATTTCAATCGGTAATAGAATATAAATGTAAGGAGATAATACTGAGGCTTTATAAAACACTAGTCAGGCTGCACCCAGAGTATTGTCAACAGTTTTGGGCCCCATAACTTCGAAAGGATGAAGTGTCAATGGAGAGAGTCCAGAGGAGGTTCACAAGGACAATTCTGGGAATGAAAGGGTTAACATATTAGGAGCGTTTGGGAGCTTTGGGCCTGTACTCACTGGAATTTAGAAGAATGCGGTGGGGGTGGCTCATTGACACCTAGCGAATCTTGAAAGGATTAGATAGGGTGGATGTGGAGAGGATGTTTCCTATGATGGGGGCATCCAGAACTAGAGGGCACAGTCTCAGAATTGAGGGGCAGCCTTTTCTAACAAAGGCAAGGAGGATTTTTTTAGCCAGAGAGTAGTGAATCTGTGGAATGTTCTGCCACAGACCAGTGGAGGACAAGTCCATGGGTATATTTAAGGCGGAAGTTGATCATTTCCTGATCAGTCAGGGCATCAAAGAATATGACGAGAAGGCAGATGCATGGGGTTGAGAGGGATCTGGGATCAGCCATGATGAAATGGTGGAGTAGACTCAATGGACTGAATAGCCTAATTCTGCTCCTCCATCTTATGGGAACTGGAGCGATAGGCTATGGGCGAGGCAGTTGGTAGACAACTAGATTCAGTGTGTAGTGAGATTGTGAGGAAGAACAGATAGATGATAGGGAAACATTTCCATCAGTGGGATGAATTTAAGTGAAACAGGAGACTAAAATCAAAAAGGTGATAAAGACAGGACAGAATGTGTTATATTTGAGTGCATGCAGCATACAGAATAAGGTAGTTCATTCTTGTAGCACAGTTAGAGATTGGCAGATATGATGTTGTGAGCATCTCTGAGTCAATGCAGAAAGAAGATCATAGTTGGAGGTTTAACATCCAAGGATAAACGTATCAAAAGGACAGTCAGATAGGCGGAGTGGGTGGTGTGGCTCTATTGGAAAAAAGTGAAATCAAATAGGACATAGGACCAGAAGATGCAGAATCCTTGTGGATAGAGGCAAGAGACTGCAATGATAAAAAAAATACTGATGGGAATTATATCCAAGCCTCTGAATAGTAGTCAGGATGTGGGGTACAAATTACAATGGGAGATAAAAAAGGCATGTAAAAAAGACAATGTTGCAATAATCATGGGGGTTTCAATATGCAGGTAGATTGGGAAAATCAGGTTGGTGCTGGATCCCAAGAGAGGGAAAATGTAGAATGCTCATGAGATGGCTTTTTAGAAAAGCTTGTGATTGACCCGACTAGGGGAAAGGTCAATTCTGGATTGTGTGTTATGTAATGACCCAGATTTGATTAGGGAGCTTAGGTATAAGAACCCTTAGGAGGTGGTGATCATAATATGATAGAATTCAACTTGAGTTTGAGAAGGAAAAGCTAAAATTGTATGTATCATTATTACAGTGGAGTAAAGGGAATTACAGGGAAATGAGAAAAGAGTTGATCAAAGTTGATTGGAAGGAGACACTAGAAGGGATGATGGCAGAAGAGCAATGGCTGTTGGTTCAAGGGATAATTCAGAAGGCACAAGAAAAACATGCAAAAAATAAAGAAGTATTTTAAAGGGAGGATGAGGCAACTGTGGAAGACACGGGAAGTCTAAGACAATATAAGAACAATAGTGAGGGCATATAATACAGCAAAAATTAATGGGAAGTTAGAATTGTGAAGCTTTTAAAAAAACAATAGAAGGCAATTAAAATGTTATAAAGTGAAAAAAGATGCAATATGAAAGCAAGGTAGACAAAAATACAAAAGAGGATACCAAATGTTTTCTTTTTCAGATATGTACAGAGTAAAACAGAGCCAAGAGTGGATGTTAGACCGCAGGAAAAATGATGTAGGAGACACAGTACTGGAGGAATAAAGAAATAGTGGATGGACATAATAAGTATATTGTGTCAGTCTTCACAGTAGCAAAATGCCAGAAATGTGAGTGTGTCAGTCAGCTTAAGTGCGTGTCATTGCTGTTACTAAGGAGAAGGTGCTTGGGAAGCTGAAAAGTCTGAAGGTACGTAAGTTACCAGAACAGATAAACTACACCCTAGGGTACTACAAGAGGTAGCTAATAAGATTGTAGAGGCATTAGTAATGATGTTTCAAGAATCACTAGATTCTGAAATATTTCCTGAAGACTGGAAAATTACAAATATTACTCCACACTTTAAGAAAGAAATGATAGTTAGTCAGAAGAAACTGGATGGAAAGTTGTTGGAGTCTGTTATTAAGGATGCCGCTTCAGAGTACTTGGAGGCACAAGATAAATTAGAAGAAAGTCAGTATGGTTTTCTAAAGGGAAATTTTGCCTGACCAATCTGTTGGAATTATTTGAGGAAATAACACACAAGGTCGACAAAGGAGTCAGTGGATGTTGCTTATTTGGATTTTCAGAAGGCCTTTGACTAGGTACTGTACATGAGCCTGCTTAACAAGGTAAGAGCCCAAAGTATCACAGGGAAAGTTACTAGCAAGGATAGAAGATAGGATAACTGGCAGAATGCAAATGGTGAGAATAAAGGTGGCCCTTTCAGGTTGGCTACCGGTGATTAATGAGTGCCGCAGGGGTTACTGTGGGGACAGCTTCTTTTCGTATCATATGTCAATAATTTAGATGAAGGAATTGATGGCCTTCTGAACAACTTTGTGGATAATATGAATATAGGTCAAAGGTCAGTTAATTTTGGGGAAGCAGGGTGTTTGCAGAAGGACTTAGACAGATTGAATGCCATGGTCCCATCTGGCAATTCCGTATTACCTCTTTAATTGAGCCTTAATCCCTTTGCCTGACTTCCAATCATTTCCAATTCAGCAAATTACACACACCTGCTGTCCATCAGTAAATGCAGGATAAAAACACTGGAATCACAACAAGGAACTGCCAGTTCGTTGGTTAACCCTAGTGTGAGTAACCTTGTTTCATGGTTCTTTGGGACTGTCAGTTCTAAGTTCTGCACCATCTCCTGGATTCTCTACATGAATCTTGTCTCTGTATCAAGACTCTCCTGGATACTGGTTCTCTGTTTGCAGTGGTGCTAATAACTAATGACTCTGCCTCAGTGCCTGTGTCCTGCACTTGGGTTTGTTCCCAGCCATGTCCTTGCAACATTGAAAGGTTAGGCAAAGAAGTGGCAGATGGAATATAATATAGGGAATTGCATGATCATGCACTTTGGCAGAAGGAATAAAGGCTTGGACTATTTTCTAAATGGGGAGAAAATTCTGAAATCAGAGGTGCAAAGGGACTCGGGAGTCCTTGTGCAGGATTCCCTGAAGGTTAACTTGCAGGTTGAGTTGATGGTAAGGAAGACAAATGCAATGTTAGCATTCATTTCAAGAGGACTAGAATACAAAAGCAAGGATGTAATGCTCAGGTTTTATTAGGCATTGGTCAGACCACACTTGGAATATTGTGAGCAGTTTTGGACCCCTTAACTAAGAAAGGATATGCTGGCATTGCATAGTGTCCAGAGGAGGTTAACAAGAATCTCCCAGTAATGTAAGGTGAGTTAACATGTGAAGAGTGTTTGACAGCTATGGGTCTGTAGTCACTGGAGTTTAGAAGAAAGAGAGAAGATTTCATTGAAACACTTTGAATATTGAAAGGCCAAGACAGAGTGGATGTAGAGAGGATGTTTCCTATAGTGAGGGAGTCTAGGACCAGAGGGCACAGTCTTAGAATCGAAGGATGTCTATTGAGAACAGAGATGAGGAAATATTTTTTTAGCTGGAAGATGGTGAATCTGTGCTACAGATGGCTGCACAGGCCAAGTCATTGGGGATATTTAAGGCGGAAGTTGACAAGTTCTTGATTAATCAGGGCGTCAGAGGTTACAAGATGATGGCAGGAGAATGGGATTGAGAGGGATAATAAATCAGCCATGTTGAAATGGCCTAATTCTGTTGCTATGTCTTAAAATCTTACAATTACATCAATATGTTACATCCAGGATTGTTCCTCTGACATATTGACACCCAGAAACTCGAAGCTGTTCATGTCTTCATTTGCTGACCACTACATGAGGAGTAGTTTGTGTTCTTCCAATTACCCTCTGAAAGTCCTTGGTCTTGGTCATGTTGAGTGCAAGGTTGTTGTTGCCACAGTACTCAAGTTGATGTATCTCACTCTTATATGCCTCCTCATCACCATCTGAGGTTCTGCCAACAACAGTGATGTCATCAAGTTTATAGACACTGTTTGAACTTTGCCAAGTCACATAGTCATGAGCGTAGAGAGAGTAGAGCAGTGGGCTAGGCACACATCCTTGAGATGCACCTATGTTGATTGACAGTAAGGTGGCGATATTAATCCAAACTCGCTGTGCTCTCCTGATGAGGACGTCAAGGACCCACTTGCAGAGGCCCACTGTTCAAAGCTTGCTGATTAGTACTGAGGGGATGATGGTGTTGAATACCAAGCTGTAATCAATAAACAGCAGCCTGGCGAAGGATTTGTTGTCTCGGTGGTCCAAGTCTACATGGAGAGCTAGTGAAATTGGCAAATTGGATTCAAAATTGCTTTGGTGATTGGAAACAAAAAATTATAGTGGATGGGTTCCTTTTGTCATTAGAATTTTCTGACCAGTGGTGCTGCTAATAATTTGAGAAATTTTATACTTCCCGATTACATTGGAGACTTGGTAAAATGGCAAATGAAGTTTAATCATTAAAAATGTCAAGTGATGCTTTGTGACATAGCAGATAAGGCTAGGACATACACAGAAAATGGTAGAACTCTAAAGAACAATTGAGGAACAATAAGACCTTGGTGTATAAATCCAAGGATTGCACAATGAAGCAGCACGGTCTGATAAGGTAGTGAAGAAAGCAAACAGGATACTTGCCATTCCAAGGCATGGAATGTAAGAGCCTGGTTAGTTCTGTACAACTTGTTAGATCATGGGTCTGGAGTATTGTGCACAGTTCTGAACACCATACTACAGGAAGGATATATTGACGCCGAAAAAAGGTGCAGAGGAGATTCTCCAGGATGTGGCTTAGCATGGAACATACCAGATATGAGGAGAGACAAGATAGGCTAGATTTAATTTCCTTAGAATGGACTTCGATTGAAGCATAGAAAATTATGAAAGGCACAGAAGGACAGATAGTATGAAACCTATCCCCCCAAAGCAAAGTTGTATAAAACCAAATGATATGGGGTTAAGGAGAGGAAAAGTAGGTTTACAATAGATCTGTTCGAAGCTAAACTATTTTAGTTCTAAACAAGAAATAGTTGAATTCCATGGTTAACTAGGTTATATCTAACTCAGTGGGGGAGCAATTTAGTAGCCAACAAACACAATGGAAACAACTTTGCTTATCAATCTGAGCACATTACTGTGCTCATCCAACTGCTTCAGAGCAAAGAGAAGGCTGATTTTCCTCTGCCCTTTGAAAATTAACCCTTTACTCCAATTGAACAGTACTGCACACAAACTTCTTTGGTTTTCCTGGCTGCTGTGATTGAAAGTAGCTCTGCTAGGTAAATTTCAACTGAATACATTTAAGGCCCACTACTCTTAAACTTTCCCTATTGTGCTGAGTGCAGCTCGGGACAAACACTTCAGAGAAACATTTGCTCCTATGAATTATAGCTTGAGACAAAAAATCAGGACTTATTTTTTGTGGGGATTAAGAGAATTAGACTGGTTCTGGTGAAGGGGGGTGGGGATGTTGATGATCAAGGAGGTAGTAGGTGGGGATAGGATTAGAGATGGAAATGTTGTTATGGCTGTTATGTAATGTTTAAAAATAATGGGAATAGTACATAGGCCAGTCAAACTATGCACAAATAACTCTTGATAAAGACCCCATTGTGGGAAATTTAAGGAAGTGTATGAAAAAATCATAATTGCCTTTACATTTACCATTAAGTACTCATTTTGACATGGAAGTCATGGAGGCCTAGTGTCATAAAGAAATAGACCCTTCAGCCCACTGATATCTTTGATGTTTGTATCATGTGGGTATTGAATAAATAGGGAGCTGTCTACAAAGGATTTTGCAGCAATGATGCTCGTCACTGGTCCAATTTTATTTATTAAAATTATTTTGTGAAGAGAACCTTTCACATTTCATCTTTCTCCTTTGAAATTGATGTTATGTTTTCTGGAAACCTCAATCTCATTTGCCTCCATTAAATTTATAGACCTTCAACACATACTGCTGAAAGTACAGTACTATGCAATTACCCTAGGCACTCCAGATTTTTTATGTTTTCAGATAGTTTGGTCTCCACAGAGACTTGATCTCAATATGATTGAGCCAATCAAAAATTACCTGGAGAGACAGAAGCAACTGAGGCAGCTAAAGTCTGCAGAAGAACTGTGGCAAGTTCTCCAAGATGCTTGAAACAACCGGCCAGCTGATTTTCTACTGCACATCAGTGTACCAAAGAGAATTGATGCAGTTTTAAAGGCAAAGGGTGGTCACACCAAGTATTGATTTGATTTTGCTGTTCACTGCTTTTAGTAGTTTTTGATATTTAGAAGCTTTTCATTTCATTATTTTGACAGCATCTCTGCTTTACAGAATTTATTTACATGATCCTTAGACCTTTGCACGGTACTGTAACAGTTTGTCCATAGTGTGGTATGGAAATTCAAATGTGCAGAATGTAAGAAACAACAGAAAGTAATGGACTTAATCCAATACATCATGGGCAAATCACATCCCACCGTTGGTAGTATATACATGAGGTGCTGCCTCAAGAAGGAAACATCTGTAAACAAAATGCCATACCAACTTTGCCATGCTGTTTTTTCACTAGTACCATCGGGAAGGAGGTACAGAAGCCTGAAATCCCACACCTCCAGTTTCCAGAACAGTTACTTCCCTTGAATCATTTGGTTCTTGAACCAACTGGCACAACACTCATTATTACCTCAGTATAGCATCACTGTGACCACTTTGACCACACTGCACTAAAATAGATATTTTTTCTTATAATTGTCATCTTCTTTGAAAAAATTGTGTATAATTTTTGTTAATTTTAAGTTTTCTGTGTCTTTAATGCTATGCACCTGTGGTGATGCTGTAAATAAGATTTTTATTGCACTTATGCATCCATGTACTTCTGCATATGACAATAAACTCAACTTTGACATTGAGACCCCAGGCTCAGATGTGCATATTTGGTTATTGGTAGAGAAACAGGTTCAGTAGCCTCTTTATATTGAGATAAACAAGATAATACTCAGCTTATTCCAATATTTATTTTGACTGCTAAAGAAACAAATTTGAAGATCAAGATCTTACACCTGCTGCAAATATTATGGTCTGTGGAAGTGATTCCACAATGTCCTCCAAGATTCAGAAGCAGGTATCTGCCTATTGTAAGCATCTCAAAGTACTGAAGAAGTACCATCCCCGGAAACTGGTGCTGTCTGGTGGTATATTGGCATTCACGCCGAATTTCGAGGCCAGTGGTCTCAGGTTTGAATCCAGCCGGCTCCTTGCATGCTTTCCATCTGTGCTGAGTTGAGCATCGAGCTAGCAACTTGTCCTTGTTAAAAAAACAGTTAAATTCTCAGGAAAAGGCAAAGGTTGCCACCCAATACACAACAAGGTGTGGAGAGGAACAACTTTTTCCATTAACTAGATAAGTGAACTGAACTCAATGTACTCTTTCAAGTCAAAATCCCCTGTACTAACGCACAAATTATACCCAACCAGTTCTGACAGTTTACATAAAAATAAGTGGGATACCTGGAAGAAACCCACACAGTCACAGGGAGGGTGTGCAAACTCCACACAGACAGCACCTGAGGTCAGGATTGAGCCGAGGTCTGTGACACTAGTAGGCGGCAGTTCTTCTAGCTGTGCCACAGTGACAGCCTTAAAGCACTGACGGAAGCAAATCTCTTTTTCAGCAGCTTTCTGAAGCTCAGAACAGGTAGTGGGAAAGGCATATCTTCCGATCGACTTATTTGCCCTCTCTGTTAAATACTTCCTACCCCACCTGGTACAGGGTTTGCAATCCCACATTGACTTTGCCACTCACTGCGGAACCCTCAGGACTGGAAAGGAAGCAAGTCACCCGCAACCCTGGGGTCTGCCTCTGAAGGAAGGGAGAAAACTTACTGATTCCTCTTCATTCACTGAGCACGAGCAGTTCAATGCGGCAAAGGGGTGGGTTCTTTCTAATAGCAGCCTGTAAGGACACCTTGTTACCTGTAACTCCCTGGAATTTATGAGCTTTCAACTGGGATCACACTAGGAATATGAGGCTGAACGAAAGGGAAGAGAGTGGGGAAGGAAGCATGAGGGAGGAGAGAAGGGTGGGGTTTGAGGGGTGGGTGGAGGTAAGATCAGGTTGAAAGGAGGTGAATATCCTTACAAACATAGAGTCTAAAATAAAGAGTTGGATCTTGTGCTGTGTTATCTTTCCCTGGGGCATTTTCTACTCTTCCACGTCTACAATAGCCACACAGAGGCTTCTGCTCATCCCTAATTCTAGCACTCCATTTTAAATACATTCTCTCTTAAGTGACAGATTGGTAGTGTCAAAAGAAGTATTTTTTCTTAAACAAACATATATTTATGTACTTCCAAAGTTGTTTCTGGATGTGCATCTCTTGACGTTTAGTGATGAGAGCAATGTTCAGTTTCAAAACAGGATTGCAATATGCAGTATTAGACATCGCTTTGCCTCCACAAAGCCTGCTCATTCTATTGAATTCCCACACCAGTTTGTCTTCAGCCTCAGTTTTGTGCCATCTGTTATTTTATGACATGGCTTATTCAGAGGCAAACAAGATGAAAGGTCCACCATCTGACAGCTGCTTAAATCATTCACACCACAATCCCTTTTTTTCTGACCATAATGTGAAAACCCTTCCTCTTGATACATCAACAACTTAATGTCTGTAGAAATGTAAAGAGAAGCTGTAGGTCAAATTAGTTCCCTGGCTGTGTTGTTATTTCCAACAATTTCTGCTTTTATATCATATTTTTTTACCTGGAGTATTTTAGTTTTGTTCCACCCTCTTCCTATCTGTGCTGTCCTTTATTTCACAACTGGTAGCTCCCCGCCTTACTGAACAGACAGTTAGGATGCATATACTTGACAAGGTTACTCTACTGATGAAGTTGAAGTATCCATTCTGGAACCAACACATTGATGCAATCACAAGGCAGGTGACCAGTGGATCTACTTTATTAAGAACTTGAGAGATTTACTATGTCACTAAATATCCACACAAATTTCTATGGACATACTGTGGGGAGCATTCTGACCCAATGCACAAGTACACAAGTAGACAAGAGGCTGTAGAGGGTTGCAGACAGCCAACTCCAACATGAGTATAATCCTATCGAGCAGCCATTTCTTATTTCTTCTTATTATCATTATCATCATCATTAATAATAATAATAATTTTTCTGAACTCAAGCTGATAAAATCTGAGGTATGGACATAGCCAAACACACTCGTTTCCCAATTGATAGGAACTTTCAGAATACTCTAGTGGTGTTTAATATTGTGGAATTCTGGAGATTTACATAAATGCTGTAGGCGTAATTGTTTAATGCTATTGTGTAGTGACTTTGGGATGATACCAGTTGTAGATATTACTATTGGGACAATGTATATACCCTGTTCATTATTATTATTATTATTAATTGTATTTGTACAAGTTGTTTTTTCACATTGGTTATATTTCTATTTTTGTTGTATGCAGTTTTTCATTGTTTCTATTGTGTTTCTTTGTATTTATTGGACTGTCCACAAGAAAGTGAATCTTGGGGTAGTATATGGTGATATATATTTACTTTAAACTTGTATCTTCATGAAACAAGTGTTTATTGTCATGCTTGCAGTTGGCCTTGTGTATTTATTGTGATGTATGTTCACTTCCTGTGCCAGGGGGCCTCATATTTTTCCAAGCTCAGCTTTCTATACACAGCAGCTACCACTTGTCAAGATCAAAGGTTTTTTTGTAAACTTCCGATTAATATTGTTTAGCTTCTGGTTGTAAATGCGAGTCAATCTTCAGTTCTTAAAGTGTAAATGGAAATCAATAATCAGCTTCAAGTTTAAAAATGCAGTTTTGCAATCAAGGTCTGTCAATAGAGCAGGTTGCTAGGTTACTGCACCTGGCTTATTGCTTTTGAAGAGGTGCAGTAAAGGACAATAGGTTGTTTAATTTGGCTTGCAAGGAGTTGGCTGGATTCGAACCGGGAACCACTCACCACCAGCCAGCTTTGAAGACTGGGTAGTTACAGTATAATATCCCTTTAGTGAGAGTACTCATGACTATTTATATCCGATAGAGCATGTAATGCATGGGCACAGCTAAAGCACAGCAGTTAGCACAATCAGTTTACAGCACTAGTGATCACTGATTGGAGTTTGATTCCTGCCATTATCTGTAAGAATTGTATAGGTTTTCCTGTAATCACCGGGTGCTCCTGTTTCCCGCCACATTGCAAAGATATACCGTTAGGGTGTGTGAGTTGTGTATATTGGTGCTGAAGAAAGCGTGGACTGCCTCCCAAACATCCCTGGACTGTGTTGGTCATTGACACAGAACAATGTATTGCAAACACAAAATACACTGCAGATGCTGGGGTCAAATCAAGACGTACAAAAAAGCTGGATGAACTCCGCAGGTCGGGCAGCATCCGTTGAAAGGAGCAGTCAACGTTTTGGGTCGAGACCCTTCGTCAGGACTGCTGGATGTTTCAGGGTTTCAATGTATATGTGAAAAATATAAGCAATCATTAATCTTTTAATCTTTATTTTTTCCCATAGGAAACAACAAGAAGCAGCAACTGTCTCCAAAAGTCTATTATCAACAGATATGGACAGTTGCAATTTAACCAAACACAAATTTATTCAGTTTCTTTTACTTCTAAGAATCTCTTTGTTACAAGCTGTATTTAACATTGTGTTATTCATGGCATTAATACTCTCAAACTCAACATATGTAATAGACAATGTAAATAAATGTTAACAAACAAATATCATCACTCCAATTACTAACCACAACAGCAACAAATGCATAATGTATCTGGCACACTACTAAATATCGTGAGTTAACCAGTAAAATATTTTGCTATGGTTGTGCTACAGCATTCTCCTTCTTGTCATTGTTTACATACTGACAATCACTCTTTTTCATTTCTTAATCGATGCTTCTCCCCTTTCTTCCTTTTATTTTAAGTCTTTGCTATAAATCCATCCATTGCTTTCCCTTTTGAGTTTTGGATCTTGAACTCTGCCAGTACTAGAACTCTCCAGCTGCAGGCTTAATCTGCTGGGCAACTAATCCAATGGTTTCCTATGACTTAAGCTTCCACTGATGACTATCATAATAAACTTTTTCTGTAAACTTCCTCTACTTTCTCCTGCTCTGTCTTGTTCTCACGAGCCTTTGTCACTAACATTGTTCACATTGCGGCACAAGATTGCACATTTCTTTCAAGTTCTGATTCCATGATACCATTTCCATTCTGGGAGTCAATGGGGGTTTTGATCCAGTCTGACCCACATTCTGTGATTGACATCAGCATTATTGCACTTCGTCCCTCCATTCACTATCATTTATTGGTTCTTCCCAGCTTTCTTTCAGCTTTTACATTGTCCATTGTGTCTTCTTCACAATATTGACACCAACAGTTCACCCTGAGGCTGCATATATCCCATAGCATTCATGTCCATGTGGCCCACTCATATTACCTGCCAAGACCTCCCAGTTTGTCCACGTGATCAAACCTTACTACCTTGTATTGCCCAGTGCACAATGGCCAGTTAGAGTTACAAAATCCAAATTTAGCTCAGCACCCACAGAAATAGAAACTAGGGAAGGAGTGAGATATTGAAATCCAGAGATGAATTTTGGATAGCTCAATTCTAAGCATAAGTCAGACAATCTGAGAGAAGTCAAAATGCCCAGGCTGTGGGCAGTACTATTGCCTGATGAGAGAACTTCCACATGGACTACTGGGATTCCAAAATGAAAACCCTTTCATCACATTGTAACAAGTATTTATCACACAGCAACAGATATTGTAAACCAAATCATCACACAAAAGATTTTGTTACAATTCAGTGCAATGGAACAATAAACAAATCCACACATTTCTATTCTTACTTTTCAAATATTTATTGCGTTAATGATGATAGAATTCAGCCTGTGTAATTAGGAAAAGAATAGGATGGGTTGCTTATTAACATGGGTTAAATGGAGCAAAACAATTCATGGTTCAAGAACAGGTTTCAATGTGTGTTTATAGCTCCCAGCAGGAAACCCTGTCAAAGGTTTAATTGCTACCTGGAGGGTTCCTCTGTGTAGACTTCTCCAGCACTTCATGGCCCTTGGTAAATTGCATCTGTTATTTCAATTAAATCGCAAGAAGATTAGCAAAATATATCTGTCTGCCTTTGCTGAAGAGTCACATCCTGGTAGGTTGATGTGGTTGTTGTGTTTCGACATTTTTGCCTCCCCTTCTCAAATATCAATATATTTCCAAAAGGCACTGGTTAGGTTTCTCATCAGCAAGATCTATCAATCATTATAATTGCTTTAAATTCCAAGATGACATAGTCACCGAGCTGATGTTACCTCATTTTTACTCTTACATCAATTTTACTCTCACATCTTGAAACACTGGAGAAACAAATCTAAATCCAAATTAAACTATGGTCACAATATTCACATATTTTTCAGTGTGGAGATTTGTTCAGTGATAATTATGAGAATAAATTTACAATATAATGCTGTTAGTAGCTCTAAATTGGTACTATGAGAACAAGGGATCAGCTGTCTTTGTATTTTGAATTATGCTCAGTAAGGTGCTCCTATTCACCACGTGGAGATACATCTGTCAATAGTATTGGTGGTGTAAGATGCTGAATTAGTTAACTATTTTGTTTACTTTAATTAATGTTAATTGAATGTAATGGATGAAAAACAAGGAGGATTTACTTTCAAATAAGAACTCATGAGATAATTAAAAAGTTAGTCAGATGGAGATACCGAATGGAATCCAGCCCCTTGACCCATTGACTCAATGCTGACCACCAAGAATCTACTTTTAACTACATCCAATCTTGACCGTTTAACCCTTCTTTACTTTCTGATGAGATCTGTCTTCAACTGAGACTAACAGATAACTCATGATGAATATGCTCATCAAGGTATGAGTCTTGGTGGCATAAGGCAAATGCCTGCAAAAAGGCAAGTCCTCTCCAAGGCTGCAAACACATATAGAGCACATCAGTGCTGCAAGTCTGCCTTCGTCTGATCCTCAAGAACCCGTTCTATGTGGAATGTGCTCAGTGTGAGAAAGTTCCACTCAACAGATTCTGTCAGAGGTCAAAGTTGTTCTCTTTATAAAGTCAAACCAGAGATATCAGCCCTTCAGCTTGTGTCTGAAGCTGTAATTGCTCTTCTGTTTACCTCAAGGCAATGATGATCAGTTTTGTTTTCACAAACTAGAGTACACTGCAAGTATTTATGGATATTCCGAAGTTTGCTTTGGCATATCCTGGCAGGATGTGATAATTAATGCTTTTGCATTCCAATAAAATTGTTTTCCAATCTGCAACACTCATCTTCCCGTGAAAATAATCTCACAGCAGGGTAACCTCCAGAGATTTGGGACAAACTTCTCTTTCAGCACCACTGCCATTTAAAGACATTTCCTGGCATGTTTACCGCAGTATGTACATTCCTTAGGGAAAATGGCCGTTCTGCAAATAGTTAACTGCAGGCTCACATTACCTAAGAGTGCAAAGGTTCTGTGAAGTATGAAGTTCCAATGTGAAGAGATGATTTTAGACCTTTTCAAATCAAATCTTTTTCTACTATATTGCACTCAACAATATTTTAAGATCATAAGACCATGAGGTATAGGAGCAGAATTAGGCCATTTGACTCATCAAATCCAGCTGCCAGTAGCAAAAAATTCCAGATTCACCACTTTCTGGCTCATCTCCATTCTAAAAGGACACCCCTCTATTCTGAGGTTGTGTCCTCTGGTCTTAGACTCTCTGATCCCAGCATAGGAAACACCCTCTCCACACCCATTCTGTCAAAGCCTTTCACCATTCAATAGGTTTCAATGAGGTCACCCCTCATCCTTCTGAATTCCAGTGAATACAGAAGAACCATCAAATGCTTTTTATATGACAAGCCTTTCAATCCTGGAATCATTTTCTTGAACCTCCATTGAACCCTCCCCAGTTTTAGCAGATCCTTTCTAAGATAAGGAGACCAAACCTGCTCAGACCCTTACCCTCATGTAAACTGGTTTTATGCATGCTCTTAACCTTAAACTGGTGAAAAGCCTCTTGTGCCTAATGACTCAGTACATGCGAGTCCCATTTGTAAGCTAGCCAGCAGTCAATGACTATCAGAACCAGGAACGTGACAGGTTACCTTCACCATTGCTTATGTCCTTGACTTTCTGTAATAAAAAAATGCACAGAGTGTGAGAAGGGAGGCAATTTAGGGTGCACACCTGCACTTTCTGCAGCTTGCAATAGACTGTGGGATGTCATAAAATGAGACAAATATGAGTATACCACAATCAACATAACTGATTTATGAGCAACTTCAAATGATAAGTGCAAAGAAAAGAAAACAACTTTTGCAAGTCAATTGAACTTCATGATATCAAAGGTAGAAGTCATTGCAGGGCAGGGCTGAATACAGTTCAAAGGTCTCTCTTCCCAGCTCATTTGCAAAGAATGGTTCTATCAGAGAAACACCGATTTGTTTCCCTTCACCCATTTCACTCACTAAATAAACATTTCATTAAAGCCCATTTTTATGAAGAGTTTTTTTTAATGTTTGTGCGGCTTTAAATAAAGTCTGAGGATCAATATTCTCATCCTGTCATGGTTATCTCATATTACTGTCTCCAATTAACAATGCCAGAGACAATACTTAGCCACCAAATACAGCAAATGCAGGTTACCTTTACAATCAAAGAAGCAAATAATACATGGTTATTATAATTATTCTGCTTCTGTGCTTTGTGCTATGTTCTAATGCACTGAGCCCATTTTCAGTAACATTATACCAAGTGCATTAATTTATTTTTCCTTTTATTCAGTTAATTCTTTCTTCATGCCTTTCCTCTGATTAATTTGTCCAGTACTTGATGCTGAGGATTTAATTACTTGTTATCCGATGAGGAGGTGTACTTTTCAATAGAAGAAAAAATGATTCAGATACAAGATATTCCATTGTAAATTTGCATCTAGGAGCTCACTTACGGTCAATTTTATTCTGTTTCTTTCCAATTATCGTGTATGTAGGGCCTGCCCATTGTGAAGTGCAGAAAGAATTCTTCCAACATGACCTGCAATACGATTTCATGAGTAAAACCAGAAGGCAACCTTACATCCTTAATTATAGAAGCTAATGGATTTGTTTTCAGAGTTAATTATGTGGTTGTATATGCAAAAGTTGTGTATCGAATTTAATAAAATATGGCAACTCCAGCGGGTCATGTTCATGTGCCAGGGGAAGCAGTTCAGTTTTGCAGTATGATTTGTTCAGATTACTATAACCACAAAAGGACAGATAGCTACCCCAGTCAAGACATACCCTTTTGCTTTGCTTTCCACTGCAACCACTTACTTCATAGCTTTACCTTTAATGTTTCTTCAAATCTTCCTTATGCATGCCACAGTAGCATAGCGACTAGTGTGATGCCATTGCAGCTCAGAGCAGTGGAATTTGGAGTTCAGTCCAGGTGTCCTCTTTAAAGAGCTTGTACGTCCTCCCTGTGGAATTTGGGGGTTTCCTCCATTAGATCTGGTTTCCTCCCACAGTCCAAAGACGTACCAGTTAGTAGGTTAATTGGTTATTATAAATTGTCCTGTGAGTAGGGTGGGGTTAAGCTGCAGTTTGCTGGCAGTAAAGCTCAAAAGGGCAGAAAGGCCTACTCAACATAGAAAATCTTAAAAAATTAAGAAAATTTTCTACATGTACACGCCCGCCACCCCACTTGGGATTGGGTTCCCTTTGTCCTCACCTACCACCCCACCAGCCTCCGGGTCCAACGTATAATTCTCCGTAACTTCCACCACCTCCAACGAGATCCCACTACCCAGCACATCTTTCCCTCCCCCCACCTTTCTGCTTTCTGCAGGGATCGCTCCCTATGCGACTCCCTTGTCCACTCGTTCCCCCCCCCCCCCCCATCCCTTCCCACCAATCTCCCTCCTGGCAATTATCCTTGTAAACAGAACAAGTGCTACACCTGCACTTACACTTCCTCCCTCACCACCATTCAGGGCCCCAGACAGTCCTTCCAGGTGAGGCGACACTTCACCTGTGAGTCGGCTGGTGTGGTATGCTGTGTCCAGTGCTCCTGGTGCGGCCTTTTATATATTGGTGAGACCCGACGCAGACTGGGAGACTGTTTCACTGAACACCTACGCTCTGTCCGCCAGAGAAAGCAAGATCTCCCAGTGGCCACACATTTTAATTCCATGTCCCATTCCCATTCTGATATGTCTATCCATGGCCTCCTCTACTGTCAAGATGAAGCCACACTCAGGTTGGAGGAACAACATCTTATATTCCGTCTGGGTAGCCTCCAACCTGTTGGCATGAATATTGATTTCTCTAACTTCCATTAATACCCCTCCTCCCCTTCTTACTCCATCCCTGATATATTTAGTTTTCTCCCCCCCTCCTTTTTTTTCTCTCTCTTCCCATCACTCTGCCTGTTCTCCATCTCCCTCTGGTGCTCCCTTCCCCCTTTCTTTTCCCCTAGGCCTCCCATCCCATGATCCTTTCCCTTCTGCAGCTCTATATCTCTTTTGCCAATCATCTTTCCAGCTCTTAGCTCCACCCCACCCCCTCCAGTCTTCTCCTATCCCCCTCCCCCTCCTAAATTCAAATCTCTGACTATCTTTTCTTTCAGTTAGGCCTGACGAAGGGTCTCGGCCCGAAACGTCAACAGTGCTTCTTTCTATAGATGCTGCTTGGCCTTGATGTATTGTCAGCAGTTTTGAGCCCCGTATCTCAGAAAGGATGTGTTGTCACTGGAGAGAGTCCAGAGGAGGTTCACAAGTGTCAGAAATAATCCTACACTCTGAGTCTCAGCAAACTGCAAAGCGGCAAAGCTTTATTTTTCACGAGTCTGCAGAGTCGGACCCAAAACTGCTCCAGCAGTATTGAGCCCAGAGCATTACATTTCATTTCCTTTTATACAGTTTCAAGTAGGTTATCACGTGTCCCTCAGTTGCTGTATCATTCCTACAATTATTCATAGTCAGCTCCACTCTCCCCCTCCCCACAGGCTTGTACATTTCGGGGGTCACATACACATTTTCTCATATCCTCTGTCCTTGGAGTTAGCCATCCGCAGAGCCATGTCTGCCAAGTTTTCAAACACTTATCGGCCTTGGAGTTAGCCACAAGAGTACAGCTTATCTTCATCTGTTTCATCCACCTCCGCTCTCAGCTCCTAGCTTAATGACTCCTTTTTAGTTCTTCATGATTACCACAAGGTACAGATTGTACCTATACAGTTTTGCAAGAATCTTATATCCTTATTTAGCAATGTGTCAGCATATGTTTTGTAAGCTTAGATCTTAGCACAGTCTAACCTTAACCCTTTCTCTTCTTACAATTCCACCCTTTTTCTTTTTAGAGTGTGCTAAGGATTTGTCCAGGGATTCCACTCTTCCAGTTCTCTGCCTCGTTGCAACAGCATTTTAGCCGGGTCAGCTGGGTTCCCTGGCTGCATTACCTGTACTACTACTCGCGTTATTAATGCTCTCAAGCAGGGTATTAAGCATGGTAATATGATTATCATTATGAGTATTCCGCCAAATATTAACAGGGCTATTCGCCACCAGCTTCCTCCCAGCAGACTATCCAGCCAACTCAGGTTCCCTAAGGATCTCCAAGTTTGTACTGGCACATGGGCCAACTTCCGAATTTTGTCGGATATTTTCAACACTGCCTTTCCATTATCATTTATCTTTAGGCAACAGTTTGTCAGATTGAACTTTCCACAGACCCCTCCCTCGGAGGCCAATAGGTAATCCAATGCTAATCGATTTTGGTATATGGCTGTTCTCATCTGGCTTTGCTGCTCAGCCAGCAATTCCAGAGCCAATGCGGTTTGGTTGGTGATCACCTCTACTACAGCTTGTAGGCGTATTATTCGATTTAACATATATACCGGGGTTCGGTAACCCCATGACCCATCCTGGGCCCAAGTTGCTGGTCCGTAATATTCAATGATGCGTGCTGGAGGCCACTCGTCGCCCCATTCTCCCACCTTTATCTCCCGCTTCTCCCTTCTCAGTGAGTCAAATAACTTGATTCCCAATTCCCTATCTTCATCCTGGGGTAGGAGGAAGAACTCTGGCCTTATAAGGCCTAAGAAACAAACTCCTCCCCATCCTTTCGGCAATTTGGTGTATGCCTGATTCCCACAAATCCAGAACAGACCTTCTGGGACAAATCCTCCTTTCCTTGCTTTCCGCCAGGCTTTCCAAACACTGGGAATTCCTTCGTACGGGTTATGCCCACTGCAATTCCAGATTCCCGAATTGTTTCCCATAGCCGTACAATTGTCCTTTGCCCCTTTAGTTATGTACCAAGTCGGCTCCTCGGGCCACCAAGTGGCATTATTTTTTGTTTTAGCCAACTTTATACTCTGACATGGGCTTTCTCCTACTTTCACCTTCCCTTTTCTTTCTACACATACTTGTCCTTCCGGATAGTTTGTTAACTTCCATTCTTGCGTCCTCCCAGTCCTTTTCTTATCCCAATCATGAGCCAATAGCTCCCACACACTCAAACTCTCACCTATCCATGGCCATTGCTCGCTCATGTGGGGTCCCCCACAAACCCAACAGTCACTTACATTTAAACTTGTAGCTATTCGAGTTGCTAAGTCTATAAACAGGTTTTCCTTCATTTCCGGTCTTGTTTTTCCATAGGTTCCCCATTCTTCTCTGACTCCACCAAACTCTGCCCTTCCTTTTTCTTTCCTTTCACATATCCATTCTGTCTCAGGGCATGTACTTTCTCGTACACTCCAACTTCTCCCTTCTCCTTTTTCTTCTCTCACTGATCCACCGGGGTATCCCCTGTTCTTTTTCAGGGTATATTTTATTCCTCCCTCTTCACATTCCTCTTTTTCTTTTCCATAACATTGGTCATTTACATGTGAATGTGACACAAGGGCCCCGGGTCGTTCTTTTCCTTTCTCCAAAACTCGGTTCCTACACTTGTCACATTTCCCTTCTATTTTTCCCACATACAGAATTAAATATATTACAGTCAATAATGTAACAGTCCACATTGAGTTCATTTTTGTTGCCTTTTCAGTTTCACCACCAACGGTTCTTCACTGGGAACACAGGTCCACTCCGTGTGTCCCTCAGGCTTAACTGGTCCCTTTATTCTGGATGCGTGGGTCCACCCTTTCTCTTTTGTTCGTACGGCCGCCTCGGTGGTTAACAGGACCTGGAAAGGGCCTTCCCACTGTGGTTGTAACTTCTCCGGCTTCCAGGTCCGTACCAGAACCCAATCTCCAGGCACGATCTGATGTAAAGCAAAGTCGAGCGGCGGAGTCTGGGCCAAGAGACCCTTCTTCCGCAGTTCTGCAAAGGAACGAGATAGTGCCAGTAAATAGTTCCTTATAAAAATATCACCCCCTTGTAGCGTGGGGTACCCTTCTACCTTATTCCAATACGGGAGTCCAAACAGCATTTCATAGGGGGAGATTCCTATATCCTTCCTGGGTGCTGTTCGGATTCTTAACAGGGCGATGGGGAGACACTTAGTCCAGGGTAACTTGGTTTCTAGCATTAATTTGGTCAATTGCGCCTTTAAGGTACTGTTCATCCTTTCCACCCGTCCCGAACTCTGGGGATGCCACGGGGTATGGTATTTCCATTGGATACTCAATGCATCACAAATCAACTGGTGCGTCTTGGAGGCAAAGTGTGTCCCTCTGTCCGAGTCTATGGACCCCATGATCCCATATCTGGGGATTATGTTTTCTAGTAGTATTCGGGCTACTGTAGGCGCATCGGCCTTTGTGGTCGGGTATGCTTCCACCCAGTGGGTAAAATGATCCACTATTACTAACAGGTACTTCCATCTCTGCACTGAGGGTAGTTCGGTAAAGTCGATCTGGACTCTATGGAACGGTCTCATGGCCAGTGGCTGGCCACCTCTTGGAGTGGATCGCATCACTTTCTTGTTTATCCGCTGGCACGTCGGACATCCAGTTATCTCTTGCTGGGCCAGTGTGTATATTCCTTTGCATACATAGTCCCTCAGAATTGTGTCGCACATGGCCTGTACTCCCCAGTGGGTTTGATGGTGCAACTGTTGGAGGATGTTGCGGGTTACTTCCTTATTTAGTACCTGTCTCCCATCCGGGACCGTCCATTTACCATCAGTGTCTTTTCGGGCTCCTAGTTGGTTCATGCTATCAATCTCTATTTGGGTAAACATAGGTTGTTTAGTAAGTCCTTCCCTCACTGGTATCAAGGTCAGGAGTTGGATCGGGTCTTCAACGGCTGCTCGTTTGGCCTCCCCATCGGCTAGACGGTTCCCTACTGCTTCAGGTGTTGATCCTTTTTGGTGTCCGGGTACATGTACTACCGCAATCTCAGTTGGTAGGGCCAGGGCTTCCAATGTCATACTTATCATTTGCTCGTGTGCCAGTCCCTTTCCTCTGGCCGTTATCAGTCCTCTTTCTTTCCATATCTTCCCAAAGGTATGTACTATCCCATAGGCGTACTTAGAGTCAGTGTATATTGTTCCGATCCTCTTCTCCAATATCCTCAGAGCCCTCTGGAGTGCGTATAATTCGCATGACTGGGCCGACCAGTTTCCCGGTAATCTCCCGGACTCCACTATTCTTTCAGTCTCTCCGTCAATGATGGCATATCCGCTGTGCCGTACTCCATCAATACATCGTGAGGATCCATCTATATACAATTCCTGTCCTTCTCCCAGGGGAACTTCCTGTAAGTCCTCCCGGCTCTTTGTTTGCAAGTCCAGCAATTCAATACAGTCGTGTTCTGACTCCTTTTCTTCTAGTCCTCCATAGAGGAACTGGGCTGGGTTGCAACTGGAATCCTTTGCGAAGTTTAGGTCTTCTCCGGTCATCAGTATAGTTTCGTACTTTAGAATGCGGGAGTCAGTGAGCCACCGATGTGCCTTCTGGGCTAGTAGGGTGCTGACCGAGTGGGGAGAATGCACTGTGATCTTCCCTCCAAAGGTTAGTTTCCGGGCTTCCTCTACCAATACCGCTGTCGCTGCCACTGCTTGGATACAGGTGGGCCATCCACGCGATACCGGGTCTAACATTTTTGACAGGAAAGCCACGGGTTGCCGCTTTCCTCCTCTTAGTTGGGTGAGTACCCCTTGGGCCATTCCTTCGGCATTGTTGACGTACAGCTGGAATGGTTTTTCCAGGGCTGGCAAGACTAACACCGGAGCACGGATCAATTGCCCCTTGATATAGTTGAATTTTTGCTCCTCTTCCTTTGTCCATTTTACTGTTTGCTCATCTTGCCCGAGTTTATCATACAGAAATTTCACCAGGGGAGTATAATTCTCAATCCAGATTCGACAATACCCCACTAACCCCAGGAACTGTCGTATCTCCTTCTTGGTACGAGGTAGCGACATCCCTGTTATTCCAGCTATCCTTTCTGGGGTAATGCTTCGCTGTCCCTTACTGACCCGGTGTCCCAGATACCTTACTTCCTTTTCCACGAATTGTAACTTTTTCTTGGAGACCCGTAGCCCCTTTTTCCCTAGGAAGTTCAGTAATCTGATGGTATCTTCCTGCACCCCTTTCTGTGTTGGCCCGGATAGTAATAAATCATCCACATACTGTAGCAGTTGGTTCTCTGGAGCACATTGGAATTCCGCTAGTACTTGCTCCAAGACCTGCCCGAATAGGTTAGGTGACTCAGTGAATCCTTGCGGCAGGACCGTCCATCTGAGTTGTCTTTTCCGCCCTGTTGTAGGATTTTCCCATTCAAACGCAAACATGTCCCGACTGCTTTCTTCTAGCGGGCAACTCCAGAAAGCATCTTTTAGATCTATTACACTGAACCATTCATGGTCAGGGGAGATTTTACTCATCAGGGTGTACGGGTTGGGTACTACCGGGTATCGGGTCTGGACTACTGCATTTAGACCCCGCAGGTCTTGTACCATCCGATAAGTCCCGTCCGGCTTTCGCACCGGGAGGATGGGGGTATTATATGGCGACATACATTCTTCCAGCAGTCCATCTGCGATCAGCCCTTCAATTACCGGCTGCAGCCCTTTTCTTCCTTCCATCGCAATGGGATACTGCTTCCTCCTTACTGGGCGACCGTCCGGTAGCAAGGTGATCTGTAGAGGGCTGATGTTCAATCCTCCCCTATTTCCCTCTCTATACCACACCTCGGGCTCTATTTTCTGGTCGTCCTCTTCTTTTAATGCGAATAATTTTACTATTATTTCTCCATTGTTCGGCACTGTTCCAATGCCCAGTTGCACTTGCAGGTCCCTTCCTAATAGGTTGAATCCTGCCGAGGGCAGCAGGAGAAGGTCTTGCCTTGTTGCCCTATCTTCATATCCGACTTCCACATTGTCCACAATGGGCACTTGTATCGTTTTTCCTCCGATACCGGATACCTTCATTACTCTTGTTCCTGTTCGGGCGCCGGGAGGTATCTGGATTACACTGGATCTTTCAGCACCCGAATCTACCATAAAGGTTGTATCTGACCCTTGGGGACCTAATTTCAGATTTACCAGGGGTTCCTGTCGATAGTTTCTTCTCCCCAAGGGTAGGAACCCCCGACCCCCCTAGTCTTCGTCCTCCATCATGGCATATGACCTGACCTCTCGCCGATACTTAGGACATTCCCGTTTAAAATGTCCTTCCTCGTTACAGTGGAAGCATCTTAGAGTCCTTCGCGTTTTCCTTCCTGGTTCTTGGCCATTGCCTCGGTCTGACCACGTTCCCCTCTTTTCCCTGTTTTCTGTGGTTACTTGCCGTACTGTCTGAACCATTATCCTAGCGGTCTTTTTCTGTTTCTCCTCGTCTCTTCTTACAAACACCTTCTGCGCTTCTCGCAGTAATTCACTCAAGGGTTTTGAATTCCAGTCCTCTATCTTCTCTAGTTTCTTCCGAATGTCTGGCCAGGCTTTCGATACAAATTCTACCCTAATTAGCTGTTGTCCCACCTCTGTCTCCAGGTCTACCCCCGCATATTGTTGCATATTTTTCCGAATTCTATCCAGGAAGTCAGTTGGGGTCTCATCGGGGTTCTGGTGGCTTCCGAACGCCTTAGTGAAGTTATGACCCTTGGGGACCGCTTGTCTTATTCCCTTTATCAGGAATTCCCTCATGTCTCTCATGTTTCCTTGACCTTCTCCGGTCTGCTTATCCCAGTTCGGGTTTAACAGGGGAAACTTAGGTTCCCCGGCATTCCCCTTCTCCTTTCTCTCTCTCCTCTTCCGCCTGCCGTTGCGGATCATCCGGATGCGGAGCACTAGCAGCTTGTTCGGGCTGCTGGGGCCGGGGAACATAAGGGGGAGGTAGATGATTCAACACTTCCCAAGGAGGCTCTTCCTCCTTAGTTTTAGTTTCTAGTTTAAAACTTCTTGCGGAGTCTCCTGGTCCGGGAACCCAGCAAGAGGCATACTCATTTTCTTCCTCTCTCACATTTGGTTTAGAGTTTACATATATGTTTAAGGCCTGTCTAACCCAATCCTCATCTGACCCAAATGGTGGCCACCATACCGAGGACCCTTTTATTGGCTGTTTGGACCATAATTTGCAATATTCTACCATTCTCTTTTTCTGCTTTCCCTTTGTTCGTCCATATCCCCATCCTGCAAACATTCTACCGAGGGGGCTATCAGGAGGTACCTTCGGGAACAAACCCGAACTCTCCGGCTCCTCTTCCTTTGAGCTTCCCCCTCCCATTATTCCCTTCCCGGCCCGGTTCTTTTTACTCTAGGTGTCGTCACACCTACTTTACCCGGTCACACCCACCTAGATCTCAGTTAGCTAGTCTCACTTACCCGGTGTGCCGTAGAACCGTCTCCTTTCCTCCCTGCTTTGCCGCCTTGCGCTGTCCGGATCTCACTCGCTCAAGCCGTTTCAGACGACGAGCAAGGAATCAGGGACTGCCGAACTCGGCAGGGTGCACCTTCTCCGATGTCCTTCCTCTCGCCCTCCACGACCGGAGTGGGGATCCCGGACGAGCCCCCAGCTGTCAGAAATAATCCTACACTCTGAGTCTCAGCAAACTGCAAAGCGGCAAAGCTTTATTTTTCACGAGTCTGCAGAGTCGGACCCAAAACTGCTCCAGCAGTATTGAGCCCAGAGCATTACATTTCATTTCCTTTTATACAGTTTCAAGTAGGTTATCACGTGTCCCTCAGTTGCTGTATCATTCCTACAATTATTCATAGTCAGCTCCACTCTCCCCCTCCCCACAGGCTTGTACATTTCGGGGGTCACATACACATTTTCTCATATCCTCTGTCCTTGGAGTTAGCCATCCGCAGAGCCATGTCTGCCAAGTTTTCAAACACTTATCGGCCTTGGAGTTAGCCACAAGAGTACAGCTTATCTTCATCTGTTTCATCCACCTCCGCTCTCAGCTCCTAGCTTAATGACTCCTTTTTAGTTCTTCATGATTACCACAAGGTACAGATTGTACCTATACAGTTTTGCAAGAATCTTATATCCTTATTTAGCAATGTGTCAGCATATGTTTTGTAAGCTTAGATCTTAGCACAGTCTAACCTTAACCCTTTCTCTTCTTACAATTCCACCCTTTTTCTTTTTAGAGTGTGCTAAGGATTTGTCCAGGGATTCCACTCTTCCAGTTCTCTGCCTCGTTGCAACAGCATTTTAGCCGGGTCAGCTGGGTTCCCTGGCTGCATTACCTGTACTACTACTCGCGTTATTAATGCTCTCAAGCAGGGTATTAAGCATGGTAATATGATTATCATTATGAGTATTCCGCCAAATATTAACAGGGCTATTCGCCACCAGCTTCCTCCCAGCAGACTATCCAGCCAACTCAGGTTCCCTAAGGATCTCCAAGTTTGTACTGGCACATGGGCCAACTTCCGAATTTTGTCGGATATTTTCAACACTGCCTTTCCATTATCATTTATCTTTAGGCAACAGTTTGTCAGATTGAACTTTCCACAGACCCCTCCCTCGGAGGCCAATAGGTAATCCAATGCTAATCGATTTTGGTATATGGCTGTTCTCATCTGGCTTTGCTGCTCAGCCAGCAATTCCAGAGCCAATGCGGTTTGGTTGGTGATCACCTCTACTACAGCTTGTAGGCGTATTATTCGATTTAACATATATACCGGGGTTCGGTAACCCCATGACCCATCCTGGGCCCAAGTTGCTGGTCCGTAATATTCAATGATGCGTGCTGGAGGCCACTCGTCGCCCCATTCTCCCACCTTTATCTCCCGCTTCTCCCTTCTCAGTGAGTCAAATAACTTGATTCCCAATTCCCTATCTTCATCCTGGGGTAGGAGGAAGAACTCTGGCCTTATAAGGCCTAAGAAACAAACTCCTCCCCATCCTTTCGGCAATTTGGTGTATGCCTGATTCCCACAAATCCAGAACAGACCTTCTGGGACAAATCCTCCTTTCCTTGCTTTCCGCCAGGCTTTCCAAACACTGGGAATTCCTTCGTACGGGTTATGCCCACTGCAATTCCAGATTCCCGAATTGTTTCCCATAGCCGTACAATTGTCCTTTGCCCCTTTAGTTATGTACCAAGTCGGCTCCTCGGGCCACCAAGTGGCATTATTTTTTGTTTTAGCCAACTTTATACTCTGACATGGGCTTTCTCCTACTTTCACCTTCCCTTTTCTTTCTACACATACTTGTCCTTCCGGATAGTTTGTTAACTTCCATTCTTGCGTCCTCCCAGTCCTTTTCTTATCCCAATCATGAGCCAATAGCTCCCACACACTCAAACTCTCACCTATCCATGGCCATTGCTCGCTCATGTGGGGTCCCCCACAAACCCAACAGTCACTTACATTTAAACTTGTAGCTATTCGAGTTGCTAAGTCTATAAACAGGTTTTCCTTCATTTCCGGTCTTGTTTTTCCATAGGTTCCCCATTCTTCTCTGACTCCACCAAACTCTGCCCTTCCTTTTTCTTTCCTTTCACATATCCATTCTGTCTCAGGGCATGTACTTTCTCGTACACTCCAACTTCTCCCTTCTCCTTTTTCTTCTCTCACTGATCCACCGGGGTATCCCCTGTTCTTTTTCAGGGTATATTTTATTCCTCCCTCTTCACATTCCTCTTTTTCTTTTCCATAACATTGGTCATTTACATGTGAATGTGACACAAGGGCCCCGGGTCGTTCTTTTCCTTTCTCCAAAACTCGGTTCCTACACTTGTCACATTTCCCTTCTATTTTTCCCACATACAGAATTAAATATATTACAGTCAATAATGTAACAGTCCACATTGAGTTCATTTTTGTTGCCTTTTCAGTTTCACCACCAACGGTTCTTCACTGGGAACACAGGTCCACTCCGTGTGTCCCTCAGGCTTAACTGGTCCCTTTATTCTGGATGCGTGGGTCCACCCTTTCTCTTTTGTTCGTACGGCCGCCTCGGTGGTTAACAGGACCTGGAAAGGGCCTTCCCACTGTGGTTGTAACTTCTCCGGCTTCCAGGTCCGTACCAGAACCCAATCTCCAGGCACGATCTGATGTAAAGCAAAGTCGAGCGGCGGAGTCTGGGCCAAGAGACCCTTCTTCCGCAGTTCTGCAAAGGAACGAGATAGTGCCAGTAAATAGTTCCTTATAAAAATATCACCCCCTTGTAGCGTGGGGTACCCTTCTACCTTATTCCAATACGGGAGTCCAAACAGCATTTCATAGGGGGAGATTCCTATATCCTTCCTGGGTGCTGTTCGGATTCTTAACAGGGCGATGGGGAGACACTTAGTCCAGGGTAACTTGGTTTCTAGCATTAATTTGGTCAATTGCGCCTTTAAGGTACTGTTCATCCTTTCCACCCGTCCCGAACTCTGGGGATGCCACGGGGTATGGTATTTCCATTGGATACTCAATGCATCACAAATCAACTGGTGCGTCTTGGAGGCAAAGTGTGTCCCTCTGTCCGAGTCTATGGACCCCATGATCCCATATCTGGGGATTATGTTTTCTAGTAGTATTCGGGCTACTGTAGGCGCATCGGCCTTTGTGGTCGGGTATGCTTCCACCCAGTGGGTAAAATGATCCACTATTACTAACAGGTACTTCCATCTCTGCACTGAGGGTAGTTCGGTAAAGTCGATCTGGACTCTATGGAACGGTCTCATGGCCAGTGGCTGGCCACCTCTTGGAGTGGATCGCATCACTTTCTTGTTTATCCGCTGGCACGTCGGACATCCAGTTATCTCTTGCTGGGCCAGTGTGTATATTCCTTTGCATACATAGTCCCTCAGAATTGTGTCGCACATGGCCTGTACTCCCCAGTGGGTTTGATGGTGCAACTGTTGGAGGATGTTGCGGGTTACTTCCTTATTTAGTACCTGTCTCCCATCCGGGACCGTCCATTTACCATCAGTGTCTTTTCGGGCTCCTAGTTGGTTCATGCTATCAATCTCTATTTGGGTAAACATAGGTTGTTTAGTAAGTCCTTCCCTCACTGGTATCAAGGTCAGGAGTTGGATCGGGTCTTCAACGGCTGCTCGTTTGGCCTCCCCATCGGCTAGACGGTTCCCTACTGCTTCAGGTGTTGATCCTTTTTGGTGTCCGGGTACATGTACTACCGCAATCTCAGTTGGTAGGGCCAGGGCTTCCAATGTCATACTTATCATTTGCTCGTGTGCCAGTCCCTTTCCTCTGGCCGTTATCAGTCCTCTTTCTTTCCATATCTTCCCAAAGGTATGTACTATCCCATAGGCGTACTTAGAGTCAGTGTATATTGTTCCGATCCTCTTCTCCAATATCCTCAGAGCCCTCTGGAGTGCGTATAATTCGCATGACTGGGCCGACCAGTTTCCCGGTAATCTCCCGGACTCCACTATTCTTTCAGTCTCTCCGTCAATGATGGCATATCCGCTGTGCCGTACTCCATCAATACATCGTGAGGATCCATCTATATACAATTCCTGTCCTTCTCCCAGGGGAACTTCCTGTAAGTCCTCCCGGCTCTTTGTTTGCAAGTCCAGCAATTCAATACAGTCGTGTTCTGACTCCTTTTCTTCTAGTCCTCCATAGAGGAACTGGGCTGGGTTGCAACTGGAATCCTTTGCGAAGTTTAGGTCTTCTCCGGTCATCAGTATAGTTTCGTACTTTAGAATGCGGGAGTCAGTGAGCCACCGATGTGCCTTCTGGGCTAGTAGGGTGCTGACCGAGTGGGGAGAATGCACTGTGATCTTCCCTCCAAAGGTTAGTTTCCGGGCTTCCTCTACCAATACCGCTGTCGCTGCCACTGCTTGGATACAGGTGGGCCATCCACGCGATACCGGGTCTAACATTTTTGACAGGAAAGCCACGGGTTGCCGCTTTCCTCCTCTTAGTTGGGTGAGTACCCCTTGGGCCATTCCTTCGGCATTGTTGACGTACAGCTGGAATGGTTTTTCCAGGGCTGGCAAGACTAACACCGGAGCACGGATCAATTGCCCCTTGATATAGTTGAATTTTTGCTCCTCTTCCTTTGTCCATTTTACTGTTTGCTCATCTTGCCCGAGTTTATCATACAGAAATTTCACCAGGGGAGTATAATTCTCAATCCAGATTCGACAATACCCCACTAACCCCAGGAACTGTCGTATCTCCTTCTTGGTACGAGGTAGCGACATCCCTGTTATTCCAGCTATCCTTTCTGGGGTAATGCTTCGCTGTCCCTTACTGACCCGGTGTCCCAGATACCTTACTTCCTTTTCCACGAATTGTAACTTTTTCTTGGAGACCCGTAGCCCCTTTTTCCCTAGGAAGTTCAGTAATCTGATGGTATCTTCCTGCACCCCTTTCTGTGTTGGCCCGGATAGTAATAAATCATCCACATACTGTAGCAGTTGGTTCTCTGGAGCACATTGGAATTCCGCTAGTACTTGCTCCAAGACCTGCCCGAATAGGTTAGGTGACTCAGTGAATCCTTGCGGCAGGACCGTCCATCTGAGTTGTCTTTTCCGCCCTGTTGTAGGATTTTCCCATTCAAACGCAAACATGTCCCGACTGCTTTCTTCTAGCGGGCAACTCCAGAAAGCATCTTTTAGATCTATTACACTGAACCATTCATGGTCAGGGGAGATTTTACTCATCAGGGTGTACGGGTTGGGTACTACCGGGTATCGGGTCTGGACTACTGCATTTAGACCCCGCAGGTCTTGTACCATCCGATAAGTCCCGTCCGGCTTTCGCACCGGGAGGATGGGGGTATTATATGGCGACATACATTCTTCCAGCAGTCCATCTGCGATCAGCCCTTCAATTACCGGCTGCAGCCCTTTTCTTCCTTCCATCGCAATGGGATACTGCTTCCTCCTTACTGGGCGACCGTCCGGTAGCAAGGTGATCTGTAGAGGGCTGATGTTCAATCCTCCCCTATTTCCCTCTCTATACCACACCTCGGGCTCTATTTTCTGGTCGTCCTCTTCTTTTAATGCGAATAATTTTACTATTATTTCTCCATTGTTCGGCACTGTTCCAATGCCCAGTTGCACTTGCAGGTCCCTTCCTAATAGGTTGAATCCTGCCGAGGGCAGCAGGAGAAGGTCTTGCCTTGTTGCCCTATCTTCATATCCGACTTCCACATTGTCCACAATGGGCACTTGTATCGTTTTTCCTCCGATACCGGATACCTTCATTACTCTTGTTCCTGTTCGGGCGCCGGGAGGTATCTGGATTACACTGGATCTTTCAGCACCCGAATCTACCATAAAGGTTGTATCTGACCCTTGGGGACCTAATTTCAGATTTACCAGGGGTTCCTGTCGATAGTTTCTTCTCCCCAAGGGTAGGAACCCCCGACCCCCCTAGTCTTCGTCCTCCATCATGGCATATGACCTGACCTCTCGCCGATACTTAGGACATTCCCGTTTAAAATGTCCTTCCTCGTTACAGTGGAAGCATCTTAGAGTCCTTCGCGTTTTCCTTCCTGGTTCTTGGCCATTGCCTCGGTCTGACCACGTTCCCCTCTTTTCCCTGTTTTCTGTGGTTACTTGCCGTACTGTCTGAACCATTATCCTAGCGGTCTTTTTCTGTTTCTCCTCGTCTCTTCTTACAAACACCTTCTGCGCTTCTCGCAGTAATTCACTCAAGGGTTTTGAATTCCAGTCCTCTATCTTCTCTAGTTTCTTCCGAATGTCTGGCCAGGCTTTCGATACAAATTCTACCCTAATTAGCTGTTGTCCCACCTCTGTCTCCAGGTCTACCCCCGCATATTGTTGCATATTTTTCCGAATTCTATCCAGGAAGTCAGTTGGGGTCTCATCGGGGTTCTGGTGGCTTCCGAACGCCTTAGTGAAGTTATGACCCTTGGGGACCGCTTGTCTTATTCCCTTTATCAGGAATTCCCTCATGTCTCTCATGTTTCCTTGACCTTCTCCGGTCTGCTTATCCCAGTTCGGGTTTAACAGGGGAAACTTAGGTTCCCCGGCATTCCCCTTCTCCTTTCTCTCTCTCCTCTTCCGCCTGCCGTTGCGGATCATCCGGATGCGGAGCACTAGCAGCTTGTTCGGGCTGCTGGGGCCGGGGAACATAAGGGGGAGGTAGATGATTCAACACTTCCCAAGGAGGCTCTTCCTCCTTAGTTTTAGTTTCTAGTTTAAAACTTCTTGCGGAGTCTCCTGGTCCGGGAACCCAGCAAGAGGCATACTCATTTTCTTCCTCTCTCACATTTGGTTTAGAGTTTACATATATGTTTAAGGCCTGTCTAACCCAATCCTCATCTGACCCAAATGGTGGCCACCATACCGAGGACCCTTTTATTGGCTGTTTGGACCATAATTTGCAATATTCTACCATTCTCTTTTTCTGCTTTCCCTTTGTTCGTCCATATCCCCATCCTGCAAACATTCTACCGAGGGGGCTATCAGGAGGTACCTTCGGGAACAAACCCGAACTCTCCGGCTCCTCTTCCTTTGAGCTTCCCCCTCCCATTATTCCCTTCCCGGCCCGGTTCTTTTTACTCTAGGTGTCGTCACACCTACTTTACCCGGTCACACCCACCTAGATCTCAGTTAGCTAGTCTCACTTACCCGGTGTGCCGTAGAACCGTCTCCTTTCCTCCCTGCTTTGCCGCCTTGCGCTGTCCGGATCTCACTCGCTCAAGCCGTTTCAGACGACGAGCAAGGAATCAGGGACTGCCGAACTCGGCAGGGTGCACCTTCTCCGATGTCCTTCCTCTCGCCCTCCACGACCGGAGTGGGGATCCCGGACGAGCCCCCAGCTGTCAGAAATAATCCTACACTCTGAGTCTCAGCAAACTGCAAAGCGGCAAAGCTTTATTTTTCACGAGTCTGCAGAGTCGGACCCAAAACTGCTCCAGCAGTATTGAGCCCAGAGCATTACATTTCATTTCCTTTTATACAGTTTCAAGTAGGTTATCACGTGTCCCTCAGTTGCTGTATCATTCCTACAATTATTCATAGTCAGCTCCACTCTCCCCCTCCCCACAGGCTTGTACATTTCGGGGGTCACATACACATTTTCTCATATCCTCTGTCCTTGGAGTTAGCCATCCGCAGAGCCATGTCTGCCAAGTTTTCAAACACTTATCGGCCTTGGAGTTAGCCACAAGAGTACAGCTTATCTTCATCTGTTTCATCCACCTCCGCTCTCAGCTCCTAGCTTAATGACTCCTTTTTAGTTCTTCATGATTACCACAAGGTACAGATTGTACCTATACAGTTTTGCAAGAATCTTATATCCTTATTTAGCAATGTGTCAGCATATGTTTTGTAAGCTTAGATCTTAGCACAGTCTAACCTTAACCCTTTCTCTTCTTACAACAAGGGTGATTCCAGGAACAAAGGAGTTAACAAATAAGGAGTGTTTGGCAGCTTCAGGCCTGTACTCACTGGAATTTAGAAGAATGCTAGGTGATCTCATTGAAACCTACCAAATGTTGAAAGGACTAGGTAGGGTGGATGTGGAGAGGATATTTCCTATGGTGGGGCTATCCAGAACTAGAGGGCATTGCCTCAAAATATGAGGGGTGACCCTTTAGAACAGAGGTAAGGAGGAATTTTTTTTTTAGCCAGAGAGTAGTAAATCTATGGAATGCTCTGCCACAAACTGTGGTGGAGGCCAAGTCCATGGGTATATTTAAGGTGGAACTTGATTGTTTCCTAATTGGTCAGGGCATCAAAGGATATGGCGAGAAGACAGGTGTATGGTGATGAGTAGGATCCAGGATCAGCCATGATGGAATGGCAGAGTGGATTCAATGGGCTGAATGGCTTAATCGTGCTCTCATGTCTTATGGTCTTATACATGATTGAGATTTTCATTTTTCACTTTATGCAGTGATTTTCTATTTTTCTTTAACTTCTGTTCATTATATACGTGAGGTCACTGCAGAACTGTCTGTGGTGTGCAGAGACCTGTGCGTCACCTAGGAACCTTCCCGGTGCCTTATGGAATTTTCCATTTGTGACATCATATAAGAACTCAAAAAAATTTCAGATTTCAGAAGTTTTCGAATTCTGGAATTTCAGATAAGGGGTGCTCAACCTGTACCTATCTAAACGGAAGCTAAATATTGGACTGACATCAGCATCAGTTACCAACTCTGGAAAATATTTATATCCTCTAGATTGAAAGTTGCTCCTGTGCTTTCTCCTAAATATTTTATATTTAAGCTTATGTCTATGTCATTTATTACCAGATTCCTCTGTGGGAAAAGTGGCTTGAAATTTGAAGTAAGTTTTCATTAAAGTGATGACTTGCATCAAAGTTGCCAGTAAAATAAAGCTGTTTAATGACTCTTAGGGCCTTAAAGCAAAGCAACATTCCTTTTGACCCACTATGTTCAAACCTTTCAACAAGTACCGGTCTATATTAGTACTAAGGCTTTCTGTGGCATGGCAGTCCAAGTGTTTGTCTCTCAGGCTGTGTGTTCCAGATTCCAACCATCTTTAGGCCAAGATGTTCTTTCTCAGTTCCCATCTAAAACTATTACCTTTTACCATTATATTCTACAGATTTTGGCTGTGAGGAGAAGTTCCCCACTACTTATTCCCTCAAAAAATCCATCTATTACAGGTAGGATTTTTTTATCTGTTTATTTCTATCTCAACCATTTCCTTAACTGCTTTCCTTTCATGCACACACATATGAAGTTCCATCAAGATCTCCCTCAGCCTTAACAGACATCACCTAATTAAAGGGTTTATATTAGACTCACTGAAATATTTTAAGAATTGAAAGAGTTTACTCGGGAAAGCAGAGAAATTTGATCCTATCAAAGCAAAAGGAGAACACTCGTTCCAGTGCATTGTGGAATTGGTGCATACTGTAAGTACCAAAGCGTAAAAACAATATACTCAGGGTCTTTACCTAACATATCCACTGCAGCCTCTGTATCTGAAAATAGGGAAAATAACTTTAGAAATTATTAGAAGTTTGTTTAGTATCCTCTTAATAAAACTGAACTACACTCAGTGGCCACTTTACAGGTATCTCCTGTACCTAATAAAGTGGCCACTAAATGTATGTTTGAGGTCTTCTGCTGCCGAAGCCCGTCTATTTCAAGGTTTGACATGTTGATGAAATCTAAGAAATGTCAGTATCAGAGAAAGATGCAAAGTTTATCTATCCCTCACACACAATCACAAAGAGGACAGTGCTATTGAACTATCCATTTTTCAGCATTGGTAAATCTTTAATTCTAAAGATGCCTGAACTGTTGATTATTAACACAAGAGTAGTACCTATGGAATAAAGCAGACTGTACATTGAGAGAGAGCTAGGAATAAGTGTGAGCATGAAAAGTGGGAAAGAAATATGAGCAATGTCAGCAGTTTCATTAAAAATGGGGGGTATCAAATACCTGCATTTCTTTCTATAAGAAGAATCTAGGTCTGATTGAAGTGAATGTGTGCTTTTATGTTAAGGTTTGCTTTCATGTAGTTACATGTACTTCAGGTTGTAGGACATTCAATCGAGTTTCAAGTTCCAGGCCAGATATATGATCTTAACATGCTTGAGAAAATGAAAGATTAATTTCATCCTACCAATGCTGGTGATTCAAAATATTTAAATATTTTGGATGAATTAAAGTATCAACAAAGACAGGAGAAACAACAAGACAGGAAGAGCAAAAATGTAAACAGGAACATTGCTGGAGGCAGGAAGCTATGGGATAAAGTTCTGGAGAAAACTTCTACAAAAGGTTGTTGAGTGTTTGGAATGCATTTCCAATACTGCACCTGCACAAGGCATAACAGCAAATTCAGAATATCAAACAAGGAATGTCATTGTGCTGTATTTTGAAATTTTTAGCTTCTTCCTTCTAATTAACTCAGAATCTTATTTCTATCTGGCAAAACTCAACAAGTGCATTTCCTGATTTGTCTTGATCAAGTCCTGAAATAGCTGACAAGCAACTTGCGCGCCTAAGGATTTTGTAGTACATTTCAAAGTTCAAAGTACCAACAGAAGAAACAATTAACATAATAATAAATAAATAAGCAGTAAATATTGATAACATGAGATGACGAGTTCTTGAAAGTGAAATTATAGGTTGTGGGAACTGTTTAGTGTTGGGGTCAGCAAGGTGAAGTTATCCCCTCTTGTTCAAGAGCCTGATGATTGAGAGGTAATAACTGTTCCTGGATTTGGTGGTGTGGGTTCTGAGGCTCCTGTACTTCTTACCTGGTGGCAGCTGTGAGAAGAGAGCATGACCTGGATGGTGGGGTTCCCTAATGATGAATACTGCTTCCCTGCAACAGTTCTCCATGTAGATGTGATCAATGATAGGGTGACTTTACCTGAAATGTACTGTGCTGTATCCATTACTTTTTAAAGAATTTTCTGTTCAATTATTACTATGTTGATTAATATTGACAGAAAAGATCTAAGAATAATCAGGAATCTCTACTGGCAACAAAGTGCAGCCATACAGATAGACAACGAGATTGGTGAATATCAGCCAATAAATAGAGGAGTCAGACAGGGTTGTGTTCTATCACCAGACCGGTTTTCCCTGTACAGTGAAAGCATCATGAGAACCATACAAGACCTACCTGGAATAAGTATAGGAGGATTCAATATCAACAACCTCCGCTATGCGGATGACACAGTACTGATAGCAAACAATGAAGTAAATTTACAGAAACTAGTATCTACCATCAACACAGTGAGCGAAAGACTTGGCCTAACCTTAAACAAAAAGAAAACGGAAGTAATGGTAATATAAAAGAAACCTGATATCCCAAAACTGTAGGATTGTATTGGGAAATGAAATCCTGAAGCAAGTTCACAACTTCAGGTATCTTGGATCATGGGTTACATCTGATGGCAAATGCAAAACAGACATAAAAGCAAGAATAGCAATAGCAAGAACAGCATTTACAGAAATGAGAAATATCCTAAAGAAAAAAGAAAATAGCAATTGACATCCGCCTTAGAACCCTCGGCTGCTGCATTCTTCCTATATTGATGTATGGCTGCGAGTCATGGGCCATCACAAATGCAATGGAAAGAAGAATCAATGCAGCAGAAATTTGGCTCCTCAGAAGAATGCTATGCATATCATATACAGACAGGATAACCAACGAAGTCTTTCTACAGAGAACAAAAACAAAACGTACATTACTTAAAACCATCAGAAAACAGCGATCAAAATTTTTTGGACACATCATGCGAAGAGAGACATTAGGATGTTTAGTTACAACTGGGAAGCTGGAAGGAAAAAGAAGCAGAGGCAGAGAGAGAATGACAATGATAGATGGATTAACATCATGGTTAGAAACAGGGGAGGCAACAACTACAATTCAGAGGGTCAGGGACTGTGATGGATGAAGAGATATGATCGCCCACCCTGAACGGCAAGGCACCTGAACACACTGTTCAAGGGTATTGGTGTTCCCATACCAGGCCATGATGTCAATAGAATCTCCACCACTCATCTATGGAAATTTGCCTAAGTTTTAGATGACATGCCAAATCTTCGCAAATGTCTTTTTTAAAAAATATATTTATTTATTAAATTTTAGAAAATCACAAAGAATAAATGTGATAATAAAATAGTAAGAAAAATAATATTGACCCTCCCCCCTCCCCTTAACCCTCCCCCCCCTTAACCCTTATCTAAAGAAAGAAAAAAAGAGAGAGAAAGATTGCCTGGATATTGGAGGATCCCCACATGCTCCATGGAGTTCAAAATAATTAAAATATTTATTTTTACTTTCCCCAATTACTTTATAATTTTATCTTCAAAGGACCTATGTATTTAATCCTATCTTTTGTAAGTATGGGAGCCAAATTTTCAAAAATATATCATATTCATTTCTTAAATTGTATGTAATTTTTTCAAGTGGAATACAACTATGTATTTCATTATTCCAACGATCCATAGTTAAATATAAATCAGATTTCCAAGTAACTGCGATAACTTTTTTGGCTACTGCCAATGCAATTTTTATAAATTTTTTCTGATATTTATTCAATTTAAGTTTCGGTATTGTCCCTTCAATGTCTCCTAATAAAAATAATACTGGACTATGTGGGAGTTGTACTCCAGTAATTTGTTCCAATAAAAGTCTTAGATTTATCCAAAATGGTTGAATTTTAAAACAAGACCAAGTAGAATGTAAAAAAGTACCAATTTCTTGATTACATCGAAAACATTGGTCAGACATATTTGAATTTAATCTATTTATTTTCTGTGGTGTTATATATAATTGATGTAAAAAATTATATTGTATTAATCTAAGTCGAACATTTATTGTATTTCTCATACTATCAGAACAATATCTTGACCAGTTTTTTCCATCAATTTTAACATTCAAATCAGATTCCCATTTTTGTCTTGATTTATGAATTCCTGATTTAATTGTCTGTTTTTTGAATCAAATTATACAAACAAGATATAATTTTTTTAATTTTTCCTTTTTGAATTAATATTTCTATTTCACTAGATTTTGGCATCAACATTGTTTGACCTAGCTTTTCTCGTAAATAAGCTTTTAATTGAAAATAACAGAAAATAATGTTATTTGATATTTTATATTTATTTTTTAATTGATCAAACGACATCAATATACCTCCTTCAAAACAATCCCCTAAATATTTAATCCCCTTTTGGAACCAATTATGTAAAAGTTTATTATCCATTGTAAAAGGAATAAGCCTATTTTGAATTAAAGTACTTTTTGCTAATAAAGATTTCCTTATCTCATCGTCCATATTTACCTTATTCCATAAATCAATCAAGTGTCTTAATATAGGAGATTCTTTTTTTTCCCTTCTCCATTTGGATTCCCATTTATATATAAAATCTTCTGGTATGTTTTCTCCTATCTTATCTACTTCTATTCTAATCCATGCCGGTTTTTCTTCATCAAAAAAAGACGCTATAAATCTAAGTTGATTTGCTTTATAATAATTCTTAAAATTTGTAAGTTGTAACCCTCCTAAATCAAATTTACATGTCAATTTTTCCAATGATATGCTTGACATCTTTCTTTTCCAAAGAAATTTCCTTACATATTTATTCAGTTCTTGAAAAAACTTCTGAGGTAATTGTATTGGTAAAGTTTGAAATAAATATTGCAATCTAGGAAATATATTCATTTTTACAGCATTAACTCTACCTATTAATGTTATTGGTAACATCATCCATTTATCAAGATCCTCTTTTACTTTTTTTAATAATGGCAAATAATTTTGTTTATATAATTTTTTTTCATCATTATCAACTCTAATACCTAAATATTTTATCCCGTTTATTGACCATCGAAATTGAGTTACTAATCGACATTGATTATAATTTCCTTTAGTAAGGGGTAAAATTTCACTTTTATCCCAATTTACTTTATACCCGGATACTTTCCCATATTCTTCCAATCTAAAAGATAATCTTTGCAAAGATTGCAATGGGTTTGTTAAATAAATCAAAACATCATCAGCAAATAAATTAATCTTATATTCTTCTTGATTAACTCTAAAGCCCCCAATGTCTGAATCTGTTCTAATTAATTCAGCTAATGGTTCTATTGCCAATATAAATAAAGCAGGTGATAATGGGCAGCCTTGTCTAGTTGACCTCGTTAAGCAAAATGGTGTTGAAATCTGACCATTTGTAACTACTTCAGCTTGAGGATTAGTATTTAAGGTTTTAATCCATTGTATAAAAGATTTTCCTAACTCATATTTTTCCAATACCTTAAATAAAAAATCCCATTCCAATCTATCAAATGCTTTTTCTGCATCCAAGGCAACTGTCAGACTCATTTCCTCTCTTTTTTGTGCCAAATGAATTATACTAAGTAACCGGGTTATATTATCCATTGATTGTCTATTTTTAATAAAACCTGTTTGATCCATATGTATTAATTTTGGTAAATATTTAGATATTCTATTAGATAAAATTTTTGCTATTATTTTATAATCTGTATTCAACAAAGAAATAGGCCTATATGATGTTGGTTTTAAAGGATCTCTATCTTTTTTTGGCAATACAGTTATGATCACTGTTAAAAAAGATTGTGGGAGTTTATGCATTCTTTCCACTTGGTATATTAATTCCATAAAAGGAGGAATTAATAAATCTTTAAATTTTTTATAAAATTCAGGAGGAAAACCATCTTCTCCTGGGGATTTATTACTCGGAAGTGATCCTAAAGCTTCTTCAACCTCTTTTAATGTAAAGGGCATATCTAATCCTTTCTGTTCTTCTGAATTTAATTTTGGAAGGGTTATTTGTGATAAAAATGTATCTATCTCAGCTATCTTATTTTGTGATTCTGATTGATATAGTTCAGTATAAAATTTTTTTAAAGTTTCATTAATTTCTAAAGGTTTATAAGTAACCTTATTTACACTTGTTCTAATTGCATTTATTGTTTTAGAAGCCTGTTCTGTTTTCAACTGCCAAGCAAGAATTTTATGTGATTTTTCACCTAATTCGTAATATTTTTGTTTAGTTCTCATAATTACTTTTTCTGTACGATATGTCTGGAGTGTATTATATTGTAGTTTTTTATTAACAAGTTGTCTTTGTTTTTCTTCTGTCATATATCTTTGAGATTCTTTTTCTAACTTTATGATATCTTTTTCCAATTGATCTATTTCTGCCATGTATTCCTTCTTAATTTTAGATGTATAACTTATAATCTGACCCCTTATATATGCTTTAATCGCTTCCCATAATACAATTTTATCCTCAACTGAATGTAAATTTGTTTCCAAAAAAATTGAATCTGTTTTTTCATAAAATCACAAAAATCTTGACGTTTTAATAAAATTGAATTAAATCTCCATCTATAAATCGATTCCTCCTTATCCATCATTATCATTGTCATTATCAAGGGGGAATGAACTGACAGTATTCTTGCTTTATATTCCACACTTTTCACTCTATCTTGAATATTTTTGATAATAAAAAAAATCAATCCTTGAGTAAGTTTTATGTCTATTTGAATAAAATGAATAATCTCTTTCTCTTGGATTAATTTTCCTCCATATATCAATCAGATTTAAATCTTTCATTAATGATAAAGTTAGTTTTATTACTTTTGATTTTATAGCAATTTTAGTTGACCTATCCAAAACTGGATCTAAACAAAAATTAAAATCTCCACCTATTAATATTTTATCATGTGCATCAGCCAAGTTCAAAAAAACTTCTTGTATGAATTTTGCATCATTTTCATTTGGTGCATAAATGTTCATAAAAGTCCATAATTCTGAAAAAAATTGACAATGTATAATCACATATCTCCCCCCAGAATCAATTATTACATTTTGTATTTTAATTGGTAAAGATTTATTAACCAAAATTGCAACTCCTCTTGATTTGAATTAAATGAAGCTGCAATGACATTTCCAACCCAATCTCTCTTTAATTTCTTATGTTCTGTTTCTGTTAAATGTGTTTCTTGTAAAAAAGCTATATCTCCTTTCATTTTCTTAATATATGTTAAAACTCTTTTTCTTTTCACAGGTCCATTAATTCCATTAACATTAAAACTTAAAAAATTAAGTAAATTAATCATTCATAATATCTTGGGAACTCTTTAAAATTCTCCATGTTGCTAAGAGTTTCTCCCCAATCATCCAGGCAAAAAAGAAGAAAAATAGAAGAAAGATAACTAATATATAAGAAAAAAAAACAAAGTACCCCCCCCCCACTAATGTTGCGAATAAAAAGAACACAACATTACCCCCCCCCCCATTTTACGAGTCATGGCAATCGCCATGATTGTACACGTGAAACTCTCAGCCATCGATCAGGAGCTCTTCCAGTTCCCCCGCAAAAAAAAAGAAAATAATTAATGTCTCTACTCCCAATTAATACTCAACTATTTTTTTTTTATAAATGTCCGTCAAGTCCAACCTTGTTTCAGTCTTCATCATTAGTCCATTTCATTTCTATAATTCTTTACTTCTCTTCGTGGACATCAGTTAGTTCTTGTACAAATTTCTCCACTTTCCGGTAGTCAACGAAAAATCTTCTTTCTTAGTTATCCAGGAAAATTATCAATTTTGATGGGTAGCTCAATAAAAATTTATAGTCCTTTTCCCATAAAGATTTTATCACTGGATTAAATTCCTTCGGCCTCTTCAGAAGATCATAACTTATGTCTGGATTTAAAAAAAACTCTTTTCCCTTCTATTATCAATGGCCCATTTCTCTTTTTAGCACCTTGAGTAGCTGCCTTCAAGATCATTTCTTTATCTTGATACCTTAAGCATTTTATCAAAATTGATCTTGGATTTTGATCTTCTTGAGGTCTTGGTCTTAAAGCTCTGTGTGCTCTTTCAATTTCAATTACTTGGCTTCCTTCTTTCATTTCCAAAATATTCGGAATCCATTCTTGAAAGAATTTTATTGGATTTTCTCCCTCTGTACCTTCCATAAGACCAACAATTTTAATGTTATTTCGTCTACTAGAGTTTTCAAGCGCATCTATTTTTTTCCAACATCCGTTTTCTTTCTATTGTCCAGGCAAGATTATTGTCTTCTATCTTATCTATTCTTTCAGTGTTTTCTTCCATTTTTACTTCCATCTCTTTAGCTTTATTATCCATCTTCTTTTGTTTTTCCACCACATTATCGAATGTATTCTGCATCCTTCTTATATCTGTTCTTATAGCTTTTATTTCATTCATCATATATATCAGGATATCTCTTATGTCTCCTTTAATCTCTTCCCTCCTTTCCTCTTCTTCATCCTCTGTATTTCCCAAAGAGTCTGATTCCACTTCCGATTCACTTCCAGCCGTAGTTGTGATTTGTAGTTTTGTTAATATCTGTTCATGCATACTTTCGCGCATGTGTTGTTCTTGCCGTTTCTTCTTAGAGACCGCCGACATTGCTGCAACTTCCTGTCCTGCATCATCAGAAGTGCCATGCACTTCGTTGGGAGGAGATCCAACTTGAGTCCGAGGCTTCGCCGAGACAGTTAGGTCTTTTTCCCCGCCGATTTGCGCAGTCTTCGAAGTAGTAGCTTTCTTCTGTTTCGGTTTAGGAGCCATATCAAAAGATAATCCTGAGTTACTTATAAATAGTTTCTAGTAGATATTTGTTAACTTTTCTTCATTTAAACCCTATTTCATTACTTTTTACGAGGGAGCTGGATTCCCAACGTCTCGACCCTACGTCATCACGTGACGCCCCCCCCCCCCCCCGCAAATGTCTAAGAAAGTTGAGGCCCTGTCATGCTTTCTTTGCATTGGCACTTCTGTGTTGGACCCAGGACTAAATCTCTGAAATAATAACATCGAGAAATTTAAAGTTGCTGACCTCTTCACCTCTGACTCTCTGATGAGAACTGGCTCTCGGATCTCTGTTTTTTTAACTCCTGAAATCAATAATCAGATCCTTGGTCTTGCTGATATCAAGTGAGAGGCTGCTGTTGTGACACCACTCAGCCAGGTTTTTAAATCTCCCTTCTATTTGCTGACTCATCACCACCCTAAATTTGGACAATGACAGTGGTGTCATCAGCAAACTTAAATATGGCATTGGAGCTGTGCTTAGCCTCATAGTCATAAATATAAAGTGAATAGAACAGGGGGCTAAGCACACAGCTTTGTGCCACACCTGTGCTGATTGGGGTCTTCAAGGGAGAAAATAAGGATTCAGTTGCACAAGGAGGTATTAAGGCCTAGGTCTTGGAGCCTAATGATCAGCTTCAGGATTATAGCTTTGAATCCCTATTCATGGCAGGAATAAATAAAAATATGAATGCCAAAGGAAAAGGAACATGAATGCATAGAACACCTGTTCTTATTTGGTAGTATCCAAGAATAACAGGGGTAAGATTACTGGTTTTAGCTCCAGTAATGTGTACTGATGATGCCATTTTAATGAATTACCTTGATTTACATTGAAATTATAAGAAGGTTAAATCCAAAAATTTATTAAAGAATTACTGAACTTATTATTATTATTATTTTATCTCTGCTCAAGCTGGTTAAAACTGAGGTACAGACAAACGACAAGCACACACATTTCTCTATTGCGACAAACTTTCAGACTATTCTAGTGGTGTTTAGTTTCCAAGGTTTCAAAGGTACATTTAATGTCAGAGAAACGTATGCAACATACATCCTGAAATGCTTTTTTTTCACAGCCATCCATGAAAACAGAGGCGTGCCTCCAAGGAAAAAATGACAGTAAATGTTAGAAACCCGAAGTTACACCCCCCAGTTCCCCTCCCTCTCGTGCATAAGCAGCAGGGAGCAACGATCCCCCCACCAACAAAAAGAAAACATCGGCACCCACCACTCAGCACTCAAGCATGCAGCAAAACATCAGCAAGACACAGACTTGCAGTACCCCAAAGACTACTCATTCATCCAGTATTCGACATACCACAGGCTCTCTCTCTCCCTAATAAGGGAGAAGGAGATATCTCCATTTCACAGCGAGAGGGGAGACATAACCAACAACTCACTGGTTTATGATGTTAAAAGTCCATTGCGTCGCTCTTTCCGAGCTCTGTGCCCAAAGATCTGAGGTCTCTGGGCACACAGCCATAGACCTTCCAACTCCCATGACACACCGTTCTCCTTCTGGGACACTGATATTTGATCCGCCTGTCTCCCGAGCCACGAGATCTCAGACCTCCGAAGGTGAGTGAAGCTCTTAGGCCACATCCTTGGCCTGTCAAATAACAGCTAGTCATGAAACCCTGAGAGCGGGTCCCATTGCCGCAAAGAACCGAAGTGAGCATGTAACTGCAGATCAAGGTCTTCAAAAGAACTCTGAGATGGAAAAACAGAGATAGTAAAGATAGAAATAGTGCTCTTTCCAAAGATGCAAGCAAAGGAGTCGCTGTTTAGCACCATCAAGACAGAGCTCCGCCTCCAGAAAGTAGAGAGGCTTTCTGAAGATTTGCATAAATGCTGCTGTGTAGGCCGAATTGTTTAACACCATTGTGTAGTGACTTCGGGGTGATAATAATTATAAATATTACTTTTGGGACAATGTATATCCTGTTCATGTACCATAGCCTTTCAACTTCCTCTTTTAGTTCAGCGTATTTCCGATGTTGTTCACTTATTGTTTTCTGGATGTTATGTGTGTTTAGAATGGCTATATCTGTGAAGTAAGGTGTTCTTGCTTATTTATCCTGTAATATTATATCACAACAATTATTATGGATTTTCCTATCTGTAATAATGGAAGGATTTTAATATAATTTGTAGGACTCTGTCTCCAAAACTGGATCAAGCTTGTATTTATAGTAAGGTATGGTGTCTTTTATGGGTTTGTATTTTAAAGCAAGGTTTTGGTGAATGAAGTTTGCCACATGATAGTGCCTGTGTGAGTAATCAGATTGAGTTAAACTGCTGCAGGATCCTGTAATGTGTTGGATCGTTTCTAGCTTCTCTTGGTATTATCTTCATTTATCATCATGAATTTGTTTGTATTTTATTATCGATTTTTGATATTTTTGTGTTAACCATCTGGCCCTGTATTGCCATAAGGAACTCTTCTGTTTCTGGGAAAAAGTCTCCAACTCCTTGCCAGGTGTTTAACTCTTCTTTGTCAACATCTAGTTTGCTCAAATCATGGGGATGTCTTCCATGAAGGGTTTTGCTCTTCCATTGGTTCACCTGTTCTTCTATAGTGATAATTTCTTAAGAGTTGGTTATCCAACCAGAAAGTTTTGTGATTTTCAGAATGGATTGGACCTGGAATTCTATAAGAAAAGAGGTGGTACCGTATGCTTTCCAGTCAATTCTTATTGGTGCACAGATGTTGGTGTTATGTCCCCTTGCACCCCTGAGTTAGAACAACTAACAATCAAATGTAGACTATTCTATATGCCTCAAGAGTTCTCATCTGTGATCCTGACTGCTGTTTACATACAGCCGATGGCTGATTATAAGCAAGCACTCACAAAACTGTACGATGCAGTCTGTAAACAAGAAACAGCCCATCCCAATGCATTTCAAATTATAGTCAGTGCCTTTAACCAGGCCTGTTTGAAAATAATCCTGTCCAGTTATCACCAGCATATAACCTGTTGCACCAGAGGTCCCAACATACTACACCACTGCTACACTATGATAAGGAATACTTATCATTCCTTCCTGAGGCAACATTTTGGCAGTCAGATCATTTGGCTATACTCCTGCTACCTGCATACAGAGACTAAAGAGCAAGGCCCCTGAGACGAAGACAGCCAAGAAGTGGTCACAAGAGCTCAGGAATGGTTACAGGATTGCCTCAGTCAGTGGACTGGGCCATGTTCAAGAATTCATCTGAGGACCTGAATGACTACACCAGGGTGGTTACAGATTTTACTAAAACAGCTGTGGATGAGTGTGTCTTCACTAAATTGTTCAGGGTTTTCCTCAATCGGAAGCCCAGAAATCTGGAATCTGCTGAGAGCCTGGAGATCAAGAATGCCACACGAGGTGTAGGTATGATATCCAGAAAGCCATCTTTCAAGCAAAGTGGAGATTCCAGACTAGACTGGAATCAAAGAGGAATGCATGACAGCTGTGTCAGGGTTTGATTTCCATAAACTACTACAAAGCTAAATCTTGCGACATCCAGGACAGCAGAGCTTCGCTTCCAGATGAGTTCAATGCCTTCTATCCTCAATTTGACCACCAGAACAGGGAGGAACCATCACGCACCCCTATGTTCCCCGATGAACCTTTTGTCTCACTATCTGAAGATGACGTGCGGGCTGCCTTCAAGAGAGTGAATCCAGTGGATGGAGTACCTGGCTGAGTACTGAAGACCTGTGCCACCCAACACGGATATCTTCATCCTCTCGTTCCAGCAGTGTGTGGTACCCACCTGCTTCAAACAGGCTTCTATCGTACCAGTGACCAAGAAGAGTGTGGTAATCTGTCTAAGTGACTATAGCCCAGAGGTACTTACATTCACAGTGGTGAAGTATTTTGAGAGGCATATCAGCTCCTGTCTGAATAGTCACTTGGATCTGCTCCAATTCGCCTACCAAGGCCACAGGTCTACAGCAGATGCTATCTTATTGGCTCTTCACACGACCCTGGAACATCTGAACAGCAAAGATGCATATATCAGGATGCTCTTTGTCGATCACATCTCAACATTTAATGCTATCAACCCCTCAAAACTAATCATAAAACTCCAAAACCTGGGCCTCAAAACCCTTTTGTGCAATTGGATCCTGGATTTCCTCACTTGTAGACCCCAGTCAGTTCGAATTGGTAAAAACAGCTCCTCCACAATCTCCATCAGCACAGGAGCACCACACTGATGTGTGCTTAGCCCCCTGCTCTACTCGCTTTACACCTAAGACTGTGTGGCTAAGTACAACTCCAACAACATATACAAGTTTGCTGATAACATCTTGTTGTGGGCTGCATCAAAGGGGGTGTTGAATCAGCATACAGGAGGGAGATTGAAAACTTGGCTGAGTGATGTAATAACAACAACCTCTCATTCAATGTCAGTAAGACCAAGGAGTCAATTGAAGACTTCAGGAGAGGGAAACCAGAGGTCTAGGAGCCTGTAATCATCAGAGGATCAGAGGTGGAAAGGGTCAGTAACTCTAAATTCCTGGATGACACTATTTCAAAGGACCTGCCTTGGACCTATCATGTAAATATTATTGTGAAGAAAGCACCACAGTGCCTCTACTTACTCAAGAGTCTAAGGAGGTTCGGATGTCATTGAAAGCTTTGGCAAAGTTCTATAGAAGTGTGGTGGAAAGTGTGCTGACTGGCCGCATTACAGCCTGGTATGAGAACACCAATGCCTATGAGCAGAAAATCCGACAGCAGTTAGTGGATTCGTCCCAGTACATCATGAGTAAAATCTTCCCAACCATTGAGAATGTCTACATGAAACATTTTCATGGAAAAGCAACATCAATCATCAAAGACCCCCACCATGTTCTTTTCTCACTGCTGCCATCAGGTAGAAGGTACAAGTCCCTCAGGACTCACACCACCAGGTTCAAGAACAGTTCCTAACCCTCAGCCATCAGATTCTTGATTGAAGCTACACTTATTTAAAGACTCATTTAATGACTCCTATATTGTTATTTCATGCTTGTTATTTATTGCTATTTATTTATATCTGCATTTGCACAGTTTGTTTACAGTTCCTGATGTTTACAGTTTACAGTTATTGTTCTGTAGATTCGCTAATTTTGCCTGCAGAAAGAGAATCTCATGGTTGTATGCAGTGGTATGTATGAGCAATGATATTAAATTTTACTTTGAACTTTTCTCATTTCTCTGGGTTGTGCTTCCATTCAACTTCAGTTGGGTGTACTTCTTATCAGAGTTGTATATGCTTGCATGGAGTGCTGAATCCTGTTTTCATTGATGAAAATACATCCTGAAATTTTATCTGACTGTTGTGTAATTTTTTAATATCTGTTATTTTTCTTCCTCCTTCTCTCTTAGAAGTCTAATTTAAGACTCTTCATGTGAAGTTAGTGTTTTCTAAAATTTGCCATTTCAGTACTTATTTTTCCTTGTAAATTTTTCAGGTTGGTTTCGGACTAAGATATTATGCCAAAAGAATATGTTAATATTAATATAGTGAAAGCGCTGATTGCCTTTATTATACTTTTACTTTTGAGTTCTGTTTGGCAGATTTTCTTAAGCATTGAAGAAAATTCTATCATAAATTTTCCATTTATCACACTTACGATCTATTTTCGATGCTTGATATTCCAGATTCTTATATGATTGTTATTCATTCATTGTTTGTATTGTATCCCGCTGCTCTATTTTGAATTCTATTAATTCTATTGCATCTTTCTTTATGTTTAATTTTCTGTATTTATCAAGTCTAAATTCATGTTTATATCTTTAGAAAATAGGTTTACTATTAGAATTAATTGCTTTTGCCTTACTGATGAAGGAACGTATAATTTCAAATCATCCATCTATAGAAGGTGTGTCAAAATATACTTTGTTTGGTTGTCTCTAATTTGATACCCATTTTTCATCTGATTCTGTAAGTTAGAGAGCGGGTGTAAAGCTAAAGAATACGATAGTGGGCTTAGAGAGTCACTTGGAAAATGCCTCTGTTTATTTTGATAAGGGTAGTTATTCTTATTTGATTGTTAATGGATAGGGTGATTATAGTATGCCAATGGTTCTTCAGATGTTGTAGAAATTTCACATATTGGGTGTAGTTTATATATATTAAGAGCTTCTATTAACCATGAGTGTGGGACAGAAGTAAATGCTTTTTGTTGGTCAGAATAATAATATTATGGGCAGCCTTAGGAGAGACAAAGGCTACGGGAGTAAACCCAGACAGCAAATCCGGAGTGGAGACCCTATGGAAACTGCAGTCATTGATCATCCTTCCAGCTACTCCTCCAGCTAAGCTGATGCAAGCACAGTGTCTCATAAGCTTTCCTTTGGACTACACTGGTGAGGCCAAGAGGGGGATGTTGACAAATGGTCATCTCAGGATCTCCATACCTTCTGCCTAGGCAGGTGATGATGATGATAATAAGACCATAGACCATAAAACATAGAAGCAGAATTGGCCCATCGAGTCTGCTCAGCCTTTAAATCATGGCTGCTCCTTTTCTACCCTTCTCAACCCCGTTCTCTGACCTTCTCCCCATAACCTTTGATGCCGTGTCCAAGCAAGAACCTATCAATCTCTGCCTTAAATACACCCAATGGCCTGGCCTCCACAGTTGCCAATGGTAACAAAATTTCACAAATTCATCACTCTCTGACTAAGGTGCAAGATTTCCTTGCATCTCTGTTTTAAATGGACACTCCTCTATCCTAAGGCTGTGTCTTCTTGTCCTAGACTGCCCCACCATGTGAAACATCCTTTCCACATCTACTCTGTCTAGGCCTTTTAACAGGGTCAGGGACATCTCTGATTGCGTCCACAGTATTGTGGAGGGGGAGGGAGAGCAGCCAGATGTCTTGGTACATATTGGTACCAATGATATAGGAAGGAAAAGTAAAGAGTTCTGAAGACAAAATTGCAGCCAGCAGGGTGAGTATCAGTGCATTGGGGATGTAGAATCAAAAAGAGTAGCAAATACAGCATTCGAAGTGTTATTGCCAATACATGGAGTATAAGAAATAAGGTGGATAATCTTATTGCACTATTACAGATTACCAGGTATGACGTTGTGGCCACCTCTGAATCATGGCTGAAGAATGGTTGTAGTTGGGAGCTGAATGTCCAAGGTTACACATTGTACTGAACGGATAGGAAGGTAGCCAGAGGGTGTGTGCTCTGCTGGTAAAGAATGAATTCAAATGAGTAGAAAGATGTGACATAGGATTGGGAGATTTTGAATTCTTGTGGGTTGAATTAAGAAACTGCAAGGGTAAAAGGACCTTGGTGACAGCTATATACAGGCCTTCCAACAGTAGCTGGGATGTGGACCATAGATTACATCAGGAAATGGAAAATGCATGTCAAAGGGGCAAAGTTATGACAGTCATGGGAGATTTTAACATGCAACTCAAATGGGAAAATCAGGTTGGTAATGGATTTCAAGAGAGTGAGTTCATTGAATGCTGATGAGATGGCTTTTTAGGGCAGTTTGTCATTGAGCCCACTAGGGGATCAGATATACTGGATTGGGTGTTATGTAATGAACCGGAGGAGATTAGGGAGTTTAAGGTAAAAGAGCCCTTAGGAGCCAGTGATCACAATATGATTGAGTTCAACTTGAACTCTGATACGGAGAAAGTAAAGTTTGATGCAGCAGTATTTCAGAGAGGGCATACAACAAAACAAAAATTAGCGGGAAGATAGAGGAATAGAAAGCTTTTAAACACCTACAGAGAGCAACTAAAAGAATCATTAGAAGGGAAAGGATGAAATAAGTAAGCAAGCTAGCAAATAACTTCAAAGTAGATACTGAAATTTTTTCAAGTATGCAAAAAATAAAAGAGAATTGAAAGTGGATATAGGACCGCTAGAAAGTGAGGCTGGAGAAATAATAACAGGAGTCAAGGAGATGGCAGATGAACTAAATGAGTATTTTGCATCAGTCTTCACTGTGGAAGACACTAGCAGTGTGCAAGATGCTGAAGCGTGTAAGGGAAGAGAAGTAAGTGCAGCTACTGTTACAATGAAAAAGGTGCTCAAAAAGCTGACCTAAGTCATCCTGACCAGATCTGCATCCTAGGTTTCAGAAGGAGGTAGCGGTAGAGATCGTGGTGGCATTATCAAATATCAATGGAATCTTGCAAGGAGCCAGAGGACTGGAAAACTGCAAATGTTACTCCACTCTTTAAGAAAGGAGGAAGGCAGCAGAAAGGAATTTATAGTCCAGTTAGCCTGACCTCAGTGTTGGGAAGATGTTGGAGTCAATTGCTAAGGATGAGGTTATGGAATATTTGGTGACACAGGACAAGATAGGACAAAGATAGTATGGTTTCCTTAAGGGAAAATATTGCCTGACAAACCTGTTGGAAAGCTTTGAGGAGAGTACAAGTAGGATAGCTAAAGGGGAAGCAGTGGATGTTGTATATTTGGATTTTCAGAAGGGCTTTGACAAGGTGCCACACATGAGGATGATTACCAAGTTAAAAGCTCATAGTATTTTTGAGAAGTTACTCGCATGTTTAGAGTATTGGCTGATTGGTAGGAGGCAGCAAGTGGGAATGAAAAGACCCTTTTCTGGTTGACTGCCTGTGACTAGTGATGTTACCCAGGTTTCAGTATTGGTCTGCTTCTTGTTATGCTGTGTATCAATGATTTAGATGATGGAATAGATGGCTTTGTTGCCAAGTTTGCAGATGATACAAAGATTGGTGGAGGGGCAGATAGTGTTGAGGAAACAGGCAGGCTATGGAAGGACTTGGAGAATGGGCAAGAAAGTGGCAAATGAAGTACAATGTTGGAAAATGCATGGTCATACACTTCGGCAGAAGAAATAAATGTGCAGACTATTTTCTAAAAGGAGAGAAAATCCAAAACTCTGAGATACTAAGGGACTTGGGAATCCTTCTGCAGAACACCCTAAAGGGTAGAGCTGGTGGTGAGAAAGGCAAATGCAATGTTATATTATTATATCTGGGTGGTTGTTATGGATTGAGCTATCAGTAATGACGGATCAGTCATAATATCATTTGTGGGACTTTGATTCTAACACTAGATCAGGCTTGTATTTAGAGTAAAGTTGATTTATTTTATGAGTTTGTATTTTAAAACAAAGCAAGACTCTGCTGATTAATGTTTTCCACTTGATTATGCCTGTGTAGGTAGTCAGATTGTGTTAAATTGCTGCACAACCCTGTAATGTGTTGGATTATTTCTGATTTCTCTCGGCATTATCTATATTTATCATTTTGAATTTGTTGGTCTTGGGAATGCCAAAAGCAGCAGTTTCCATTATTAAGGACCTCCAGCACCCAGGCGTGTTCTTTTCTCACTGTTACCATCAGGCAGGAGATGTGTACAGAAGCCTGAAGGCACACACTCAGCGATTCAGGAACAGCTTCTTCCCCTCTGCCATCCGATTCCTAAATGGACATTGAACCCTTGGACACTACCTCACTTTTTTTAATATATATTAAACTTTTATTGCACAAAGTTTAATCTATTCAATATACTTATACTGTAATTGATTTAATTAATTAATGTTTTTATTATTATTTTGCTTAGTTTTTTTTCTTCTATATTATGTATTGCATTGAACTGCTGCTGCTAAGTTAACAAATTTCACTACACATGCCAGTGATAATAAACCTGATTCAGATTCTGATTCTGAATGTATATTGGGAAATAATATGCAGACTTCACTGAAGCTCACTGGTTCAGGGATGATGAAATTCAATTTAGTGTTGGGGAATGTGAAATAAGAAGAGACATTCTTACCAGTGAGATTTGGGTGGTGGTGGGATGGAGCGAAAAGACTGAGTTCAAATGGTCACAATTGTAATGTTATGCTCCCCTTTTGTGCATGATTTTCATAAGCACCGTCACCACCTTCTTATATTTCTTATCATTATAGACTCTTGCTAATCCCTCTTCAGTTCAAAACAGCTTTGCAGAATTGATTGACCTTGAAATATCCCTGAATGCAGCTTTCTGCAAATCAACAGTTTAAGCAACTGTCAATTACTCTCAGAAATAACTGGTTGTGATAAGCACGACTGAAAAAAAAATCAACATTTGTTTAAAAGCAGCTCTCTGATGTTTTACATGTGCTGCACTGGTATTCAATAAAGATTGCAGCAAGGCTTCGATTAATGAAAACGGTGACTGAATTTGATAGCATCAAAAAACTGGATGTAGGGATTGTATTGTGTGATTAACCCATGCCCATTCAGTGCTTTGGAGGCATCCTGCCAATTTCATGTTGTTTGATAATTATAATAATCCTAGCACATAGCTAGTGTTAATCACACTGTTCAATGATTTGATGCTTCAACAGCAAGCCAGTAGCACAGCTGACATCAATTAAAGGCTAACTTTTCTGTTCTAATCAGTTTGCAGTTCAAAGCAGTGGGTCACTTTAGCACAGTTCTCCCTGGATTATAAGAGGATTCCATTCCTGTGAACAGTCCGTAACACAAACAGGTCACAAGAGGGAAAAGTTGCCACAAACCATGTTCCTGTATGTCCAAAGATACCTATAGCCTCATAGCAAGGTGAAAATCCAGCCCACTGGTCTCCTAAATGCCTGTTTGCAGGGTCAGGCCTTCTTAAACTGGGGCAAATCTATATACTTGTGGGGCATCTACAATCAGGTCCATATCCTCTTTGCATTGCTGCCATCAGAGAAGAGATACAGGAGCATGAAGACCCACACCTCGAAGTTCAAAACCAGTGCCTTCCCCCATTGCCACCAAGTTCCTGAACTGACCTGAAAACCCCTTATTCACTTTGGACTATTGTTCCCCTAACTTACACTAATGTTGCTGTGGATACTTCTGTTTATTTTGTCAAGTAGGTTCAAGTAAAGTTCATTTATGCTAATCATGGTTGCACCATGTTTCTGCTGCAAAAAGCTCATTCTTATGGCATTTACACTATAAAATCTTTATTTCCCTTCATCAATTTTCGACTGCAAACACAGAGAGAATGTAAATACCTCCCCCTTCAGTTGGAAACAAGAGGTTCAATAGTCCTTTGCCACACTGACAACTGAAGAAATTGAAGTCCATATTCTGTTCCATGACAGATGTGTGGCAGTTCCTAATAATACAGCAAGGATTTACAAATATGAATCCATAAATAAGTATGACTGTAAGGAAAGTTTATGACTGGGTACATTTTAGTAGAAGATGCTCCTAATAACTTATCTTTAAAATAATGAAAGGAATGGTCCTCTAAGAACAGAGGGCATGACCTTAGAATAGAGGGGTGTCCTTTAAGAATGGTAATAAGGAGGAATTTCTTTAGCCAGACGGTGGTGAATCTGTGGAATTCTTTGCCACAGCCAGCTGTGGAGGCTGAGTCTTTGTAGGGCAGAGCATGGCCTATATGGCAACTCCTTTGTTTGCATCTTTGGAAACAGCTCTATTTCTATCTTTGATATCTCTTTTTTTCCCTTTCTTTGGAAGACCCTGACCTGGAGCTACATGCTGACTTCAGTTCTTTGTGGGATTGGGACCCACTCTTAGGGACTCACAACCGGCTGCTTTTTGATATCCCAAGGACGGGGCCTGGGAGACTAGCGCACCTTCAGAGTGCTGGATTTTCGTGGCTCTGGGGACCAGCTGATTCTAGGCTGGTGCCTCAAAATGAGGCATCACGGGAGGACACGGAAGATCGGAAGCAGCAGGCTAGCTGTCGTGGGCTGTGTGTCCAGAGTTCTTTGGGCACGGAGCTTGGAAAAAGCAATGCAACAGACTTTTAACACCATAAATCAACCACTTGTTTGTTATATCTCCCCTCTCACTGTGAAACATGAAACAAGGACACCTCTTTTTCCCTTATTAGGGAGAGAGAGAGCCTGTGGTATGTTGAATTACAGGGTGAACGAGTAGTCTTCGGGGTACTGCAAGTCTGTGTCTTTATTGATGCTTTGCTGCACGCTTGAGTGCTCAGTGGAGGGCGCCGATGCTTTTTTGATGGTGGGGGTGGGGGATCGTTGTCTTGCTGCTGCTTGTGCTTGGGAGGGGGGAGCAGGTGGGACAGTCTTTGGGATTCTAATGTTTAACTGTAATTCATTCTTTAGGGTGCCCCTCTGTTTTCGTGGATGTTTGCAAAGAAATAGAATTTCAGGATTTGTATATTGTATGCATTTCTCTGACATTAAATGTATCTGTTGAACCTATACTTAAGGCAGAGGTTGACAGATTATTAATTGGCCAGGGATAAAGAGATGGGGGAGAAGGCAGGAGATTGGTGCTGAGAGGAAAATTGGATCAGCAATGATGAAATGGTGGAGCAGACTTGATAGGCCAAATGGTCTAATTCTGCTCCTATACCTTATGGTCTTATGGCATCAATAGGGATCATGAGTATAAAATAATCACTTAATGCATTCTACAAGGAAGAGGATGAGGTTTGTAGCAGGTAAACCAGTGTGTAGATGTGGGAGAAAGTAAGAGCATGGTAGGTTGAAAGACTGAGATGAAATAAGACTGATGAATCAGTGTGGTGACAAGACCAGTCAGAGACTGGATATCCTGTGGTGACAGACTCACTTCCTGACATACCATATACAATGCACAAGGTAGGCATGCAATAGAATACTCTGGGAGCTCAGTATCATCACTCGATTGACAGCCCATCCACTATGCATAGTATTCATTTCATGGCGACAGAATACACAATGCAGTGTAATTTCTCACCTGGGCTATGCTGGTAGCACCTCTCATACCATCAGTATCAGCATCATGAAGAAGAATCAATGGGTTGATGGTGATCAACACAATATTCAGATGCTCCTGCAAGCAACGCACTATACTGACAGAGATATATCACCGTTTCTTCATCTTTACTGGGACAATATTCTAGAAATCTCCACTCAGCAACATTGTGAGAGCAACATCAGGAGATGAAATGCAACAGTTCAAGGTGGCCTACCCCACACTCTCAAGAGGAATTAGAACGGGCATGAAGTGCTGTGCTTGCCAGTGTCACAAACGTTCCAAAAAAAAGTTTAGATCCAATACACCCTGCTCATGGTCTGCTTGTCCCACTCCATTCAAGGAGGTGGCTACATATCATCATCACCAGGACCACTGGATTCAAAAAAGGGCTACTTTTCCCAAGCAGTAAGGCTGATCAACACCTCCACCCACTAACCTCCCCTCAACACACCCGTCACCACCACTACTTTATCTTACTGTGTAAGATGTACAGTATGTACAGACACTCCTGTACCAACTGTCACTTTATGTACATACAATCAAACTATGTATATAAAGTATCTTAAGTATTTATATTTGTTGTGCTTTTTATTAGTTTTCTTTATCTTATTGTGTTGCGCTGTGCTGCATCAGATCCATAGTAACAATTTTTTAATTCTCCTTTACACTTGTGTACTGGAAATGACATTAAACAATCTTGAATCTTGAATCGTGAAGCACTAACAGAGAACACTGAAGTATAATGTCCTGTTTCTCCATTGTACATTTCACACAATTCTATGTAAACTTTTATCAGGCTTCTGAATTTTTCCTTATGTGAATTCATGACAAACGTTGTCCAATAAAGCTCAGTTGCATTTCTCAGAATTTTTTATACCCTGTTATACAATTGCACATTGCAAGTTGTTGAATTTTGACAGCTCAAGTAATCCACCACGTCCTTTCAATTTCAAACATTCTGATCCGGTGTACAGAATTGCTAAGCCCTGTCTGACTTAATCCAACCCAGAATTTTTAATTCAACTGAATCCTTCTTTAGCCAAACTGAGATGAACATTAAACAAATTTAGTACATAGCAGGCTTATTTTGTTACTTTAAAATTAGAACCTAGTAATTTGAAGGATAATTTGAAGCTACACTACAGCACGCAATGACCTGTCCTAAACTAACATCTTGGTGTAGTACTGAGTGACTTAATATGGTGAAGAAGACATTCCCTTTCAGATGAGATTCCAAATATTTTCCTCTGGTTACATTTTAAATAAATTTAAGCACTGGATTTGGCTAGAATGGATAAATGAAATCATGCAACTGCACATCAGTGCTTTTGAAACAAGATCACTGATGATTCAGATGAATCTACTGACCTCAGATTACTGATGTAATGTTGTAACACAGTTTAGATCTTCAGTGTAATGTTAAGTCAGCTGTAACAAGTAAAGTCAACACAATGGTTCCCGCAAAAGCGCCCATTTGAGGAGGTTTCAGTTGAGAGAGCACTAAGTATTCACAATGGCAATTAATAACTTTTGAGTTAAATTTCCAAGTTCAAAGTTTAAAGCAAACTTACTACCAACATACACATGTACTACCATATACCACCCTGAGATTAATTTTCCTGCAGGCATTCACAGCAGAATAAAGAAAGAAAGAAGAAAGAAGAATGCAATTGAATCAATAGAATAATAGAATACAATTTGGTATCTAAACTAAAATAACAAGTATGTAAGTGGTCCATTCTTTGTGCAGAGGAAACTCCTAGCTGAAAATACTAGTTCTCTATTAATCTGTAAATGAATATCCTGCTTTGACATATATTTATGCCATACAACAACATCAAACTAATATGTCCTTCCTAAGTATTTGCTGCTAGTCTTCAGCTGAAGTGAAATCCTGTTGTGATTTCTGTAATATGTCTGAATGTCTTTACACATTAGCCATTCAGGAATTCCATTCACATTTGCTACCGTAAAGTAGTCACATGGGTCCCAGTTATGCTGCCTTTTTGTTGGCTTTGTGGAACAGTCCATTTTCCAAGCCTTTACGGGTATCCGTCCCCCTCTTTTCCTTCGCTACATCAACGACTGCATTGGCGCTGTAGATGAAGCCACACTCAGGTTGGAGGAACAACACCTTATATACTGGCTGGGTAGCCTCCAACCTGATGGCATGAACATTAACTTCTCTAACTTCCGCTAATGCCCCTCCTCCCCTTCTTACCCCATCCCTGATATGTTTAGTGTTTTCCCCCTCCTTTCTTTTTTTCTCTCTCTCTCTCTCTGCCCATCATTCTGCCTGTTCTCCATCTCCCTCTAGTGCTCCCCTCCCCCTTTCTTTCTCCCTAGGCCTCCCGTTCCATGATCCTTTCCCTTCTCCAGCTCTGTATCCCTTTTGCCAATCACCTTTCCGGCTCTCAGCTTCATCCCACCCCCTCCGGTCTTCTTCTATCATTTTGCATTTTCCCCTCCCCCCACTTTCAAATCTCTTACTATCTTTCCTTTCAGTTAGTCCTGATGAAGGGTCTCGGCCTGAAACGTCGACAGTGCTTCACCCTATAGATGCTGCCTGGTCTGCTGCGTTCCACCAGCATTTTGTGTGTGTTGCTTGAATTTCCAGCATCTGCAGATTTCCTCGTGTTCACACGTAAACGTTCACATTATGTTCTACAGCATAATATAAATACATGTAGATGCATGTAGTTTGAAATGTCAGTGTGGTGTGTTTATATGTGCATTTCAAGTTAGACATTGAGCATCCCTAATCTTAAGAATTTATAGATCTGAAAGAGCAGAACTGCAGCTTATATGTGACTCAGAAATGTTTTTATTAAATAAAAGGTTCAGTAGAAATATTTATCTGGCCAGTGTCATTGAGGTAGATCAAGTGATGTTATCTCATCTGCACCAAAACTTTACACTTATTACTTGTGCAATTAGAGACCGTGCCCCTGCAAGTACACACTGTAAACAACTGCAACCTAACACCAGCAAGTGAACTCATGCAAGTGCACAGCAGTGCTTTCAAAACAAGCTCACTGATAAATTCAGGCAATTGCAGGATTAACCTACTGGCTGCAGATTACTGTTAATGTAATGTCATGACAAAGTTTGATTCTTGGCTAACACGTTAAGTCGAGTGTAACATGTGAATTCCATAGAAGTGTTCACACAAATCCACCCGCTTGAGGAGATTTCAGTTATGAGTGTACTGGGAATTCCCAGAGGCACTCAGAAACTTATTGTTAATTATTGTATCTAAACTAGCCTAACAAGTATATAGGTGGTTCAGTCTCTGTGCAGAGGAAGCCACAGGCTGAACATACTACTCTTTTATTAATTTGGTAAGTTAATTTTGCTATTTTAATGACTTTAAACCAGTACTGAACTCTTCCTCTAATAAGTGTGCAGGGGGATATCGTCAGATTGCACAACACATTATTTAGTGGTAGAATGTAAAACAGGCCCTTCCAGCTCTTTAAGAATGCCACCCACCAACCCACCGATTTAGCCCTAGCCTAATCACAGGATAATGACTCACCAGCCTACAGACTGGTATATGTTTGGACTGTGTGAGGAAAGCAAAGCACCCGGAGAAAACTCATGCAGACATGCAAGGTCAGGTGGTAGATGGTGAAAGGCAGGACAGAGAACCTGTCAATCTGTTCAGGAGCACTTTTACTCAGCCACCTTACTATCTTGCTCCCAGCTTTCTCATGCAGATGGCAGAGATGTCACCAAAATACTGTTAATCCACCTCTGATATTAAAGGGGAGTGTCAAATAACATAAGCTGCAGGATTTGGAGTAGAAAGGGCATCTGCCTCGAGGACCTGCTGATGAGTAGGAGGGAAATATACTTCCTAAATCTGAATATGTTCTGGAGTCAGAGTCTCTCCTGGAATCAGTGTATGCTGTAAAGCATATATGTCAAACTCAAGGCCCGCGGGCCAAATTCGGCCCGCGGTGGAATTATCTTTGGCCCACGAGATAATATCTAATTACTATTAAAGCTGACCCCAGTAATCGAAGCGCCTATGGCGTATGATATGGCTAATGCTGAGTTTATTCAGGTACCAGGTTTTCAGGGTTTTTAGTGTTTATTCGGCAGTCTTGCTCGGCAGTCTTCTTCATAAGAAACAGAATTTGTAAAGTGAAACACTTTGTAGTTATAGCAGAGACTGAGACACATGAGAGCAGGCTGAAAAAACGGAGGTAACGAAAGCTGCGTTCGCACGCGTCCGACTGATCCGGCCTGCATGAAGCTGCATTTTGCTCAATCCGGCCCGTGACCTAAAATGAGTTTGACACCCCTGCTTAAAGAATAGCAGGTATAGTCATAGTATTGTAGAGCACAGAATTTGGTTTGTCAACTCAACAAATCCTTACCAACCACGATACTTACTGTGCTAATCCCATCCGCCCGCATCCCTCTTCTCCTTTCCTATCCGTTTGCCTGCCCAAATGTCTTTTAATTGGCTGTGCAAATTCACGTGCAGAGGTCATTGGAGGTTCTGCATGATGAATATTCAGAGGAGATGTCAGGGGTAAGTTTTTTATGCAGTGTGGTCAGTGCATGGAATGGGTTGCCAGCAACAGTGGATACGATAGGGTCTTTTAAGAGACTCCTGGATAGGTACAAGGAGCTTAGAAAAATAGAGGGCTATGGGTAACCTTAGGTAATTTCCAAAGTAAGTACATGTTTGGCACAGCATTGTGGGTTGAAGGGCCTGTATTATGCTTTAGGTTTTCTATGCTTCTATGAGTGGAGTACTCAAGGTGCACCAATGCGATATTCAAACAGTCCATGCATTACTGCAGCATGTTACAGTGAAACTGGTGATACAATGAGGGGCTTTCCATCTCACAATTTACAAGAAAGAAAAAAGTGAATCATGATGATCCAGGCAGCAATGAAAACTCTCTATTAGAGTTTTGTAATGTTGCAATATAACATTCCAAATCATATAACCTATGGACTGACCTTGTAATGTTTTGTAACTCCAAAACATAAAACTAATTGAAGGAAAAACATGGAGCCGAGCATAACATTCTACTTTGTTCTTCCTTAGCGAGGCACACACGTGATATGATGGTATAATGACATCTGCCATTCACATACTTTTACATATACAGTCGGCTTTCCTTATCCGCGAGGGATTAGTTCCAGGACCTCCCGTGGATACCAAAAAACACAGATGCTCAAGTCCCTTATATAATATAGCATAGTATTTGCATATAACCTACGCACATCCTCCCGTACACTTTAAATCATCTCTAGATTGCTTATAATACCTAATACAATGTAAATGCTATGTAAATAGTTGTTATACTGTAGTGTTTAGGGAATATTGACAAGAAAAGAAACTGTACATTTTCCTCTTGCTCACAACACAAGCAGCGAACGAATGAGACACAAGGCGATCAATGATCAAACAACGAGTAAGACTTGTAATACCTGTACAGTAGTTGTTACACTGTCCTGTTTAGGGAATGAGGATGTTTTGGAGGAGGCTCAATAATACTAAAGTCAAGAACTATGGAGGTTGAGGGCTGAGGATCTTCAAGCGTTGAATGTCGAGACTTCAGAATAGCAGCTCCTCTGGGAATGCTGCTGCGGCCTCGGCATTAACGGATGCTGATTCTCCCGTGATCTTTACGTTCTTGAGACTGTAGTGCTTTACATAGCCAGCCAGCCATCCCTTACTAGCCTTAAACTCTTTTCTCTCGCTCTCATCAACCTTGCCACAGTACTGCTCATAGAGACTAAGAGCTTTTTCCATGTATAATTTAGCCATCAGAAGATCCAATATTTCTACTTTCTCAGTGAGAGATAGCACTTTATGCTCCCTCTTAGCCATTGAGGAATTGCTTTGACCGCCTAATTACTTTTTAGGAGCCATTTCTTCACAGGAACAAAGACGAATCGCGGTTGGTTGAATTCGCGCATCTTGACAGACCCATGTCTCTTGGTTACTGGCATTGTCCATGGGCTGTACTCAACCTTAGAAAGAATTCCTTCATCCTCCATGCAACCTAACTCACTGGGTGCTTTATTATGGATAATGTAAGGAACTGGCTTTGTAAAGCTTGTGTAAGGCATTTTCATTTAACATTTTTTTTACCCTAGACACGTTTGAGTTTTCCAATGCCATCCTTGAACACTGCTGTGGCATCATCCCTACCTTTCTTGATTCACTTTCAGTTGACTCTATTGCAGGTGATGTGGCATGAAAATGGTGGATGGATCTCCAGTCAAGTTGTAATTGTCTCATCCACTCACAGCCCCACAATGCTGACCCTCCTATTTTTACCACATACAAACTCAGTCTGGCTTTTTGGTTGTTGTACTTCAATGTTACAAATGTCATTCCCATTACATATTTTCTCCAGTATAAGTTCTTAGTTGGATATCTACAGGTTTCAGTTCAATATCTGTGAAATGCCATTCAAACCCCTTTTGTGAAATGACTGAAACAGATGAGCCAATTTCCATTCACTCCTGGTGGAAGCTATATTGCTTGTCTCTTATTAGTTTTTATATTGTAAATCTCAGTCCTGTATTACTCTGTCATTATCAGATTTTTCATCCACAGCATGAGATTGGTGCTCTTTTTGAAATTACAACTTGATTTTTTAAAATCTTTTTCTCTTCCCTGTGCAGTCCATTCATTTATTTTAGTCTGCCCAACATGCTCTTTAGATGTGTCCTACTTTGTTGCATTTTCAGCATGTTTGGATTTTAATGTCTGGTGTATATAAGCCCCTACAACAATGGTAATACAATTTGTTCAGCCAGGATGACCTCTGTTTCGACGATGCAATTTTGATCTCGCTCACTTTCATTCCTGACTGCAATTCAATTATTGCTGGCTGTGTTTTCCATTGATACAACAATTTCAACTGGTCTTTTAATTGAGAGTTATGCTTCAATTGTCAATGGTTCAATGCTTCCATTTAATATCAGAGAATGTATACAATATACAAACTGAAATTCTTACTCTCTGCAGACATCTTCGAAACAGAAAAAAAACCCAAAGGATGAATGACAGAAAAAAACTTAAGAACCCCAAACTCCCATGCCCCCTTCCCACACATAGGCAGCAAAAAGTGGCATCAATCCTCCCTTCACTTATTCTAGCAGAAAGCATTAACATTCCCACCTCCCACCATGCATGCAACAGCAACTGTTCATCCCAACAGTTCGATATCCCTCAGGCTCTCTCTCTGTCTCACTAACAAGGGAGAGAGAGAGAGGCATCTCTCCTTTCACTTCTTTCACAGAAAGTGGGGAAACAAACAGTCGCTATTCTAATGTTACAGTCTGCATTGCCGCTTTTATTTCAAGTTCCTCCGGCTTGAGAATTGTCAGCAAACTCTCACTCACCTTTGAGAGAGAGAGAGACACCACCCGAGTGCAGAGGCTTCGAACAGCCACACTCACTGTCTCAATGTTCCAGCTCCATGCAATGTTTCAGTTCATGACACCAGTGAGAAATTCCGTCTGCAGAGCCACACCAGGCCGCACTTTAAAGGCGCCATCTTCCAGGCTGTGGAGATATCATAAATGCAGCCAATTGGTGAGCTTCAGGAACAGGAAAAAGCAGCTGTGAGAACCACAGTTTGAGTGCAGCAGTAGATAGATGCAGCTGTTAGGAGCCATTTTTGAATCTTTCCTTGTAAGATTTCACAAACTAAATGATCTCTCAGTGTATTATTAAGCCCATCACTGAACTGACAACGCTCAGACAACCTCTTCAATTCAGCCACGTACGCTGAAATCAACTCCCCTTGCTTTTGATTCCACTTCTGATACCTAAATTGTCCTACAATTAACAATAGTTTTGATTCCAAATGTTCCTGCAATACTTTCACGATATCAGCAAAGCTCATAAAACTAATTGAAAGAAAAATACCGAGCCGAGAATAATGTTCCTACTACATTCTTACTTTGGTGTGGTGTGTACATATGATGCGGTGGTGTGATGATGTATGCCTTTCATGAACTTTTACACATAGCCCTTAATGAACTGTGTAAGCAAACAAGGTATGCCTATTCGAGTAACATATTTACAATATTACTCAAATATTAATAAAAGTATTAATTACACAACAGACCTTTCTACTGGTGTTGCCATTTTCAGGAAAATATGGACACAAGTGCCATGCCTCGCAAGTTTCTTCTTAGAAAGGAGAATCATTCAACCTCTGTAGGTAATATACGGTAATATAATTAACTGACTCCATGTGGACTCTGACTGCCATTGACACTCATCATTTTAGAGAAATAAGATTACAGTAAGATGACTGTGGGCCAAAGGGCTCATTTCTATGCTGTATGAAAAGCATGATTGATACTTTACTTAAATGTACACTTCTCTATGTCAGGATGCTGTTTATTGACTACACCTCTGTGTTCAACACCATCATTCTTACATCTCTGATGGAAAAGTTCCAAATCCTGGACCTCTGTACCTCCCTCTGCAACTGGATGCACAACTTCCTAACTGGATGACCACAGTCTGTGCGGATCAGAAATAACATATCCTCCTTGCCGACAATCAATGCTGGCACACCTCAGGGATGTGTGCTTAGCCCAATGCTCTACTCTCTCTACACCTATAACTGTGTGACTAGGCACAGCTCAAATACACACACACACACACACACACACACACACACACACACACACACTCACACACACACACACACACACACACACACACACACACACACACACACACACACACACACACACACACACACACACACACACACACACACACTTACTGCAATTTATGGTTTTTTTTCTCTTATTATACAACCCCATTTCCAGAAAAGTTGGGATATTTTCCAAAATGCAATAAAAACAAAATTCTGTGATATGTTAATTCACATGAACCCTTATTTAACTGACAAAAGTACAAAGAAAAGATTTTCAATAGTTTTACTGACCAACTTAATTGTATTTTGTAAATATACACAGATTTAGAATTTGATGGCTGCAACACACTCAACAAAAGTTGGGACAGAGTCAAAATGAGATTGAAAAGTGCACAGAATATTCAAGTAACACCGGTTTGGAAGACTCCACACTAAGCAGGCTAATTGGTAGCAGGTGAGGTATCATGTCTGGGTACAAAAGTAGCATCCATCAAAGGCTCAGTCTTTGCAAGCAAGGATGGGTCGTGGCTCACCCCTTTGTGCCAAAATTCGTGAGAGAATTGTTAGTCAGTTCAAAAGGAACATTTCCCAATGCAAGATTGCAGAGAATTTAGGTCTTTCAACATCTACAGTACATAATATTGTGAAAAGATTCAGAGAATTCAGAGACATCTCAGTGCGTAAAGGGCAAGGTCGGAAACCACTGTTGAATGCGCGTGATCTTTGAGCCCTCAGGCGGCACTGCCTAAGAAACCGTCATGCTACTGTGACAATTATAGCCATCTGGGCTCGGGAGTACTTCGGAAAACCATTGTCACTTAACACAGTCCGTTGCTGCATCCAGAAATGCAACTTGAAACTGTATTACACAAGGAGGAAGCCATACATCAACTCTATGCAGAAACGCCGGCGAGTTCTCTGGGCCCGAGCTCATCTCAGATGGACCGAAAGACTGTGGAACCGTGTGCTGTGGTCAGATGAGTCCACATTTCAGCTAGTTTTTGGAAAAAACGGGCGTCGAGTTCTCCATGCCAAAGATGAAAATGACCATCCTGATTGTTGTCAGCGAAAGGTGAAAAAGCCAGCATCTGTGATGGTATGGGGGTGCATCAGTGCCCACGGCATGGGTGAGTTGCATGTATGTGAAGGTACCATTGACTCTGAGGCGTATATTAGGATTTTAGAGAGACATTTGCTGCCATCAAGGCGAACTCTCTTCCCGGGACGTCCATGCTTATTTCAGCAGAACAATGCCAGACCACATTCTGCACGGGCTACAACAGCATGGCTTTGTAGACACGGAGTGTGCTTGGTTGGCCTGCTGCCAGTCCAGATCTAACTCCTATTGAAAATGTATGGCGGATCATGAAGAGGAGAATCAGACAACGGAGAATACGGACTGTTGAGCAGCTGAAGTCTTATATCAAGCAAGAATGGACAAAATTTCCAATTGCAAATCTACTACAATAGTATCCTCAGTTCCAAAACGATTAAAAAGTGTTATTAAAAGGAAAGGTGATGTAACACAATGGTAAACATGCCTCTGTCCCAACTTTTGTTGAGTGTGTTGCAGCCATTAAATTCTAAATTTGTGTATATTTACAAAATACAATTAAGTTGGTCAGTAAAACTATTGAAAATCTTTTCTTTGTACTTTTGTCAGTTAAATAAAGGTTCATGTGAATTAACATATCACAGATTTTTGTTTTTATTGCATTTTGGAAAATATTCCAACTTTTCTGGAATTTGTATATTGCATTGTACAACTGCTGCAAAGACAACAAATATGCCAGCAATAATAAAACTGATCCTAATTCTGATTCTGATTTTGATTCTAGCCTTAGCCTTACATAACTCACTGACCTCCAGCTAAAGTGTTCCCCAACACAAAAGTTGTGGTGAAATATGATTGCAAAATAAAGAAATATTATGTGAGATAAAGAAGTTAATGTCTACAGGAAGAAGGCAGGAGAAAAAGGTTGAGAAGAATTGGCCATGATTGAATGTTGGAACAGACTGAAAAGGCTGAATGCATTAATTCTGCTCATGTCTCTTATGGTCTTAAGGTAAGGGAGTGAGAATACAAATGGAATTTAACTTACTAAGAGTCAGTACACTCACCAAGGGCAGACAGGTCTACTCACTGCAATACATCTTTATGACTACATCATTCATAATGTTAATGATTCATGATGTTAATGCAACATACTCACTTCCTGCCTGCAGCTCACTTCTCAATCCTGAACTGTTTGAATAAACCTTCAAATTATACTCTCAAAGTTTAAAAAATAACTGATCCTCAAACAAATCAAACAAACCTTTTCACAATCAACATACACACAATGCTGGAGGAACTCAGCAAGCCAGGCAGCATCTATGGAAAAGAGTACAGTTGACATTTCTGGCCAAGACCCTTTAGCAGGACTGAAGGTTTTTCACAATAGTCAGGGCAAAAGTAGTTGTGAGCACTAGGTGTTCACCAGCATTTTACTTTGGAACTGTTCCAGGTCCTTCAGTTGATTTCATGGAATCAGGAAGCAAACTTTAAGTTTAGGTTTATTTAATGATTCCCTCTTCCAAAGTAGTTAGAGGGAAAAAATATTGGAACCTAACAATGCAACCATATCTTGACTTTGAGGTGCATAAATTAAAATGTCTCTGCCTGGGTTCGATAGGAATTCTGGGTAAGTAAATGAGAATCTGCCTGAAAATATAGCCAGAAAACAAGCTGCTTGTGAAACTCAGTTTCTGTGGAGGTAAAGTGGTAGTCACCATTTCAGTTGAAGCACTGCAACAGAACTGAAAATTGGACTAACTGAAAACAAAAGACAGTTATTGCTGGTTGTTTGCGCATCTAATTTTCCATTTAGCTTTTGGTCATCTGTTGAATTTTACCCTTGCTACAGTGCTTCATCTTCAGTCATTAGAGACTGGTTGGAGGTCACAGAAATTTATCACAGAGTATATAGTACATTCATTCAATTCACCGTCAAGATTTTTGTGTTGATATAGGCATATTCTTCCTGAAGTTCTTGTCTGCTTCTTCTTCTTTTCATTTCTCTTCTTCTGCAGTCCAAGATTAGTTTTTTTTTCATTCATGTTCTGTGGTTTGTTAAGTGTCTGAAGAGTCTGAGTTAAACTCACAGACTGTAGGGCAGGTGGTGGTTGATGGCATGGATGGGTGACTTTCTTGGGACGTGTGCTGTCTCTCAGCTGATAATGCTTGGAGACTGTGTTCTCCCATCCTAGAGATACTCATTCTCCATTTTTTAGGGAACACTGGCCAGAGAATGGGTGGGAATATAACTTTTTATCAAGGAGACTTTGAGAACATCCTTGACGTGTTTACTCTGACCTCCTGGAAAACCCTTGCTGTGCTGGAACTCAGAGATCTTTCTTTAAGAATAAGATCATAGTTCTTTAGAAACCCCTCTCCTATTTCCTGAAAAGAAGTAAAATGTGTCTTTTAGCAGCAGGAATGCACTTTTGACTTTCAGTCTGGCCAGAACTGATGAAGTCTGCAAAAATAACAACAGTATAGCTCAGTTTTAAAAAAAGGCAAAGAGATTTGATTTCAAAAAGTTTAAAGCTCAAAGCTGCCATGAAGGTGAGTATTTCATGGGTGGTCCACTCGAAAAAATCTAATGCATTGCAAACTTAATACTTCCTTTGTTGGGCATCGGTCAAGAGCACTAAGCCCCTTGGACCTTGTCTTAAGTAAATAGTCATCAATCCTCTGTCAGTGGATACTGTCTAATGGCCGCATTCAAGCTGAACTGGTGGTTAGGCTAACATCTCTCTTACATCTGAACAATTTTTGATGTTGCCAAAACATCAGAGTATCCATTAAGATTAAGTGGCAATTGCTCACAAGATGGCATCAGTTGTATTTATTTAAAGGTGATGGTGCAAATTATAATACTACTGTGGCTGCAAGTGCATTGCAAGGAGAACCTTAAGGGGCACATGTAAAACATAACTCCTTCTACATTGTTGCAAAATAAACAATATCATATGTCTCATTTCAGCAAAAAATATCATAGGAGGCTCGATGATCACAAAATGCTGGAGAAGCTCAGGCAGTACCTATGGAAATGACATTTCGAGCTGAGACTCTGCACCAGGATTGGAAAGGAAGGTGAAGAAGCCAAAAACATATGAGGTTCAGTGATAATGATTTCCTTCTAATTTGTCCAGTTTTGTAACAACCTCAAAGATCTAATGCTTCAAAGGAAGTCTTAATTACATAATCATAAACTGAGAGTGATATGCATAATCTAAACCAATCATTGTCCTTTAATGTGCTTATTTATTTCACCAGCCTAGCGATCAGTTGTATTCATTTAAAAGTTTTAACATTAACACATTATATTATAGCTATTAGAAGAAACACTCAGTGGCCACTTAATTAAACCATAAGACATAGGAGCAGAATGAGGCCATTTAGCCCATCAGGTCTGCATTGCAATTCCATTATGACTGATGTATTATCCCTCTCAACCACATACTCCTGTCTTCACCCTGTAACCTTTGATGCCCTGACTAATCAAGGATCTATCAACCTGGGTTTAAAATATACACAGTGACTTGGACTCTACAGTCTTCTGCGACAATAAATTCCACAGATTTACTACCCTCTGACTAAAGAATTCCATCCTCATCTCTATTCTAAATGGAAATCTTTCTATTTTGAGGCTGTGTCCTTTGATCCCAGGCTCTTCCACTAAAGGAAACATACTCTCCACATCCCCTCCATCTAGGCCTTTCAATATTCAATAGAATTCTATCAGATCCTCTGTTATTCCTCTAAAGTCTACACGCCCAACGCCATCAAACCCTCCTCATACATTAACCCTTTTATTCCTGGAATAATTCTCTTGAACCTCATCTAGAGCCTGTCCAATGCCAGCACATCTTGTCTTAAATACAAGGCCCAAAACTGCTCACAATACTCCAAGCGAGGTCTGAACAATGCTTTATAAAGCCTTAGCTTTGCATCCTTGCTCTCATATTCCAGTCCTCTCTAAATGAATGCTAACATTGGATTTTCCTTCCTTATCACCAACTCAACCTGCTGGTTAACTTTTAAGGAATCCTGCGCAAGGGCCCATAAGTTCCCTTTGCACTTCGTATTTTTAAATTTTCCCCCTGTTTTGAAAATATTTATTCTTTCTACTAAAGTGCATGACCATACACATCCCTACACTATATTCCATCTGCCACTTCTTTGCCCATTCTCCCAATCTGTTCAGCTCCTTCTGCAAACTCCCTGCTTCCTTAACACTACCAGCCCCTCCACCTATCTTCAAATTGTCTACCAACATGGTCACAAGCCACCAATGCTATCACCCAAATCATTCACATATTACATGAAAAGAAATGGTTCCAATACTGACCCCTGCAAAATACCACTAGTCACCAGCAGCCAACCAGAAAAGGCCCCATTTATTCCCAATATTTGCCTCCTGCCAATCAGCCTATCCTCTGTCCATGTTAGTGTCCTTCCTGTGATAAAATGGGTTTTTGTCTTTTTTAGTAGCCTCATGTCCAGCACTTTGTAACAGGTTCTCCGAAAATACAAGTATACGACATCCACTTTGTCTATCTTGCATGTTATTTCTTCAAAAGAATTCCAACAGTTTTTTCAGGTAAGATTTTCACTTAAAGAAAGCATGCTGACTTTCACCTATTTTATCCTGAAACCTCATCCTTAGTATTGGATGCCAATGTCTTCCCAACCACTGAAGTCATGCCAACTAGCCTATAAGTTGCTTTCTTCTGTCTTCCTCCCTTCTTATTGAGTGGAGTGATATTTGAAATTTTCAATTCCTCCAGAACTATTCCAGAATCCAGTGATTCTTGAACTTTCATTACCAATGCCATAATCTTTTCAGCGACCTCTTTCAAACCCTGGGGTATACGTCATCTGGTCTAGGTGATTTAACTACCTTCAGATCTTTCAGTGTTCCAAGCACCTTCTCTTTAGTAATAGCAACTACACTCACTCTGCCCCCTGACACTCTGGCATACTGCTAGTGTCTTCCACAGTGAAGTCTGATGCAAAATACTTATGTTCATCTGCCATTTCTTTGTCCCCCATTAGCACCTCTGAAGTATCATTTTCCTGTAGTCTGAAATTTACTTTCACCTCTCTTTTACACTTCACATATCTGAAAAAAAATCTTTTTGTATCCTGTTCTATATATATTGGCTAGCTTACTTTAATATTTCGTATTTTCTCCCTTATGGCTTTTTAGTTCCTTTCTGTTGGTTTCTAAAGGCTTCCCAATCCAATAACTTCTCACTAACCTTTGCTATACATATTGTATGCCCTCTCATTTGCTTTAATACTGTCTCTAACTGCCCTCATAAGCCACAATTGTGTTACCCTCCCTTTAGAATATTTCTTCTTCTTTGGGATATATATATCCTGCACCGTCTGAATTGCTCCCAGAAACTCCTACCATTGCTGTTTTGTCATCATCCCTGCTAGTGTCACCTATGGTCAGCTCCTATCTTGTGCCACTGTAATTCCCTTTACTCCACTCTAATATGTAAACATCCGTGTTTAGCTTCTCCCTCTCAAACTGCAGGGTGAATTCTATCATGTGATGATTATAGCCTTCTAAGGATTTTTTTTACCTTAAACAGTTTAATAAAATCTGGTTCATTACGCAACAGCAAATACAGTCTTTTCCTAGAAGATTCAACCACAAGCTGCTCTAAAAAGGCATCTCATAGGCATTCTACAAGTTCCCTCTCTTGGTATACAGTACCAACCTGATTTTCCCAATCTACTTGCATATTGAAATTCCCCCTATCGTAATACTGCCCTTTTGACGTGACTTTCTATCTCCCATTGTAATTTGTATCCTACTGTTTGGAGGCCTGTATATAACTCTCATCAGAGCCTTTTTACCCTTTCTTATCTCTACCCACAAAGATTCTACACCTTCTGATTCTATATCATCTTATTCTAAGAAATTGATTTCATTTTTTACCAATAGAGCCATGCCATCCCCTCTGTCCATCTGTCTTTCTTTTTGATACAACAAACTCCTAACTATGATCTTCTTTCTGCCACAACTCAGTGATGCCTAGAGTGTTACATCTGTCAGTCTCTAACTGTGCAACAAAAAAATCTCCCTTATTTAGTATACTGCCTGCATTCAAGCATAATACCTTCAGTCCTGTATTCATCATCCTTTTTGATCTTGCCCCCATGTTACACTTCATCTCATCTCACTGACTACAATTTTGCCCTTTCATCTGCCTGTCCTTCTTCTCACTACAGACTGCACCTACTTGCATATCAACTGCCCCATCCTCAGCCCTATGAATCCAGTCCCCAGCCCCCTGTCAAATGAGTATGAACCTCCCCAACAGCTCTAACATAAGAAACGGCCATCTGGCCCAACGAGCCTGCTCCACTGTTCAATATGATCATGGCTGATCTCGCCACGGACTCATCTCCACCTACCTGCCTTTTCCCTATAACCCTTAATTCCCCTACTATGCAAAAATCTATTCAACCTTGTCTTAAATATATTTACTGAGGTAGCCTCCACTGTTTCATTGGGCAGAGAATTCCACCGATACTCCATTCTCTGAGAAAAGCAGTTCCTCCTCATCTCCATCCTACGTCTACTCCCCCTAAATCTAGCAAGCCTGCCTGCAAGAATATTGGTCCCCTCAGGTTTAGGTGTAACACATTATTTTGGACAGGTCATACATTCCTCAGAAGCAAGCCCAATGATTTAAATATTTGAAACCCTGTACCAATTCTTCAGCACGCATTCATCTGTCATATTATCCTATTCTTACCCTCAATGGCACGTGGCACAGGCAGCAATTCAGAGATTACTACCTTTGAAGTCCTGCCTTCCAGCTTTATGCCTAGCTCTCAGTATTTTCTCTTCAGGATTCCTCCCTTTTCCTCTCTATGTTATTGGTACCAAGATGTATCGTGATGTCTGGCTGCTTTCCCTCGCCCTTTAGAATGCTATGGACAACATGAAATATCCCTGATCCTAGCAGCTGGGAGGCTACATACCATCCAGCTGTTTCACTCATATCCACAGAATCTAACACTTGGTCCTCTAACTATGGAATCCTCTAACACTACTTCACCTCTCTTCTCCCCACTTCCCTTCTAAGCCACAGGGCTAGACTTAGTGCCAGACAGTGAGTCACTACAGTTGTCCTCTCAACAATATCTAAAGTGGTATACTTCTTATGAGGGGAATGGCCACAGGGTACTCTATGGTATTCCCTTTTCTTCTCTTGACAGTCACACAGACACCTGCTCCCTGCAAATTAGGGTGACTCCTTCCCTCTAACTCCTATCTATCACCTGCTCATTCTCCTGTATGTGCTGAAGGTCATCAAGCTTCAGCCCAGTTGCTTAACATGGTCTCTAAGGGGCTGCAGCTCGATGCACTTAATGCAAGTATAGTTATCCAGGAGACAGGAGGTCTCACAGACTTCCCACATCTTACACAAAGAACATACTCTGTACACATTCTCAGCACTAATAGAAAAAGATAGAAAAAACTTACAAGAAACTTTCTAAAAGCCTTCACCTGTTCCCTCCCCAAGCCTGTTGAGCCAAAGCCTGACCACTCTAACAACACTCACTCCAAAAATGGTTGTACCTCCTCTAGCTATTAAAGTGGGCATTCAGTGTACGCTGTAGCCTATCCACTTCAAGGTTCGACATGTTGTGCATTCAGAGATGTTCTTCTGTACACCATTGTTGTAATGCATGACTGTTTGAATTATTGTTGCCTTCCTGTCAGATTGGCCATTCTTCTCAGACCTCTCTCATTAACAAGGTGATTTTTGCCCACAGAACTATTGCTCAATGGATGTTTTTTTTTTGGGGGGGTGGTTTCACCATTCTTTATAAACTCAAGAGATTGTTGTATCTGAAAATCCTAGGAGATCATCAGATTCTGAGATAATCAAACCAACCTGTCTGGCACAATCACGCATTCCACAGTCAAACTCACTTAGATCACATTTTTCCCCTATTCTGATGTTTAGTCTTAACAATGGAACCTCGTGAATTCTGCATACTTTGATGCATTGAGTTCCTGCCTGACGGTTGGTTGATTAGATCTTTGCATTTATGAGCAGGTGTATGGGTAAAGTGGCCACTGAGTGTACTATATGTGTAGGTTTAATTGATCAAAGGTGTTAATTTTTGAACCTTTGAATAACATCTCCATTGCCCTGTAGCTTTATTATGTACAATCAATCAGAAATAATTCCACAGAAGTAATAGAGTGTGCCTTATAAACCTATGGGAATTCTGGAGATAGTATCTCTTCTAATAAACAAAACAAATCCAATAGATATAGCTTATTTTTTTATACATCAATCAATATAATTACATTTCTGAGAAATTTATTGAATATTTTGCTTCTTGGGATTATTAACAAACTATCTGTTTGAATTGAAGACTTTCAGGTTAAAACAAGAAAAGCAGATGAGAATGCAGGCTCTATTATGTTGTTATAAACAATAGTCAGTACTTCAACTTTCCCTCCCATTTAACAGCTGTCTCTTCAGACTTGCCATTCTCTAGGTTGCAGCAGTGTTTTGTAGAAATTTCAACAGAGTGTAAAAAGTATGCAAATAGAGTACAGACTTTCTGCTCGTCATTTCTCATTAACATTCATCTGTACACCCTGCAATTGACTGCAAGGTTAGGAACTCACTAAATATATTACAAGCAGGGATTTTCCCATTGTTACCCTGTAGAAACAGTTGAAAAGAGGTAGATTGCATTGTGAAAAAAATACCAATAATTACATAAACATCTAGGAAAGAGACAATTTGGCCCAACTATATCATTATGATAAAAGATTACTCATTGAATTCTCAACAGCATATAAACTGGTAAATTGATAAACTTTGGAGATATGGCATGACATCTAAAATATTGACAAACTTCTATAAATGTGTAGTGGAGAGTGCATTGACTGGATGCATCACAACCTGGTATGGAAACACCAGGCTCGTGAATGGAAAATCCTATTTTCATGTATATGGCCCAGTCCATCAGGGGTAAAACCTTCCCAATCACTGAGCGCCTATACATGAAATGCTGTTGCAGGAAAGCAGCATCCATCATCAGGTACCCCCAACACCCAGGACATGCTCTCTTCTCCCTGCTGCCAATGGAAGAAAGTATAGGAGCCTCAGGGCTCACCACCAGGTTCAGGAACAGTTACAACCCCTTAACCATCAAGCTCTTGAACCAAAGGGGATAACTTTACTCAACTTTACCTGCCCCATCATTGAATTGTTCCCACAACCAATGCATTCACTTTCAAGAATTCTTGATCTCATGTTCTCCATATTTATTGCTTAGTTATTTATTATTATTAGTAGTAGTATTATTTCTTTCTTATTGTATTTGCTCAGTTTGTTCTCTTTTGCACACTCATATGATACCCTAGTTTGGTGGTCTTTTATTGAATCAGTTATGGTTATTATTCTATAGAATTATTGAGTATGCCCACAAGAAAATGAATCTCAGGGTTGTATATGGTGAAATATATGTACTTCAATAATAAGTTTACTTTGAATTTTGATTGACGTTGAAATTGGTTTATTGAGAAGACATTTCCTATGGTGGGGGAGTCTAACTCTAAAGGACACAGCCTCAGAATAGAGGGGCATCCTTTTAGTATGAAGATGATGAGGAATTCCATTAGCCAGAGAGTGGTGAATCTGTGGAATTCATTCCCACAGGTGGCTATGGAGGCCAAGCCATGGGGTATATTTAAGGCAGAGTATTGGTTAGTCAGGGCATGAAGGGATATGGGAAAAGGCAAAAGATTGGCGCTGAGAGGGAAAATGAATCAGCCCTGATGAAATAGTAGAGCAGACCTGATGGGCCAAATGGCCTAATTCTGCTCCTGTATCTTATGGTCTTACAGTCTTACGTACAGAAGTGTGGTGAAAAGTTTTGTTTTGCATCAATCAATACATTGAGGTAGTACAGTGGAAAAGTACTAGAGTGCAAAATGAAGTATTACAGTTACAGAAAGAGTGCAGTGTAGTCAAACAATGAGGCCCCATGCGCCACCTAGGCTCCAAGGGTTCAGACGATGACAACGTGGGCAAACAATAAGGTATAAGGGTATGATGAGTTAGATTGTGAGGTCAAATGTCCATCTTATCAAAAGATGCATATAAGGGTTTTACAACAGCGAGAAGCTGTTCTTGAGCTCTAGTTCTTAATACCTCACACTTATTCAGCATCCCTTGAAAGTAATTATAGTCTTTACACAATCACTTTTTGTGGTAACCTATTTTACATTCACTTGCTGGCTGAGTAACTTACTTACTTTGAATTTCCTTTTTGATTTCCTATTATGGATACTGATTGGTTTTGCTCCACTGCACAGGCCACAATTCCATCTGTCATTCATAATCATTAAGATATTTAAAACATCATCTCTTTGCCTTCTCTTTCAAACTGAAAATAACTCCACCCTGTTAGGTTTTTCTTAAGAAACAAAACTTTTCATTTCTGGTGTAATGGTTACAAATCTTATCTGCACCTGCTGCAGTATCCTTATATCCTTTAGTTAGTATGACACATTTCCAGATGGCCTATTAAAAATGGAGGCACGGGAGACTGAAAATGCTGGAAATCTGGAGCAACACACATAGATACAGGAGGAACTCAGCAGGTCAGGTATAATTGATGGAGGGAAATGGACACTCAGATTTTTGGATTGAAACCATCTGATCTAGATTAAATTGATAATGGTGAAGGGCCACATGGTTAATATTAAAGGTGGATTCCCTGCCTTGTAAAGGGTATCTTCATAAAGAGCAGCAAAAGGTTTAGTATTAGATCTTGACCTGATGTTGTCCAGAAGTTTCTTTGGAAGTCAAGTTTGTGGTGGAAATCTGGTGGTTAATCCTGTTCTATCCGATGTTCATCATAGTACAGGTCAGACAGGTCCAGTCTGTTCCTGCGATCAAAGCAAGAAAAGAATTAACAAAAGGACCAAAAGGACTTGAACATGTGCTTTCCTCTTATACTGCAAACTGGTCTGAACCAGTTTTGACATGAAACTTGTGAACATGTTCCGAGTGAGTCACTCTGCAGCCTTGTAGGCAAAGAATCTACAGAAGTACACAACTAAATATACCAAAGTTTGCTAAAAGTTTACAGACAGATTATTAACTGAACATATAAAGATGCATAAAGAAAAGTAAAGTTACAAGGAAAAGCAATAAAAATAACAATCTGGACCCAAATTTGTATGGAAGGGAAAGCAAAAGATGACATTAAATTGCAAAATAATCACCACATCAGGGTATTTTAATACAATAGTTCATGGTTCAAATTTAATTGTTATGCAATCATACGTGAATAGAGCTAACAAAACAGTGTTTCTCTGGGGCCAAGGTATCAACAGTCACACACTGCTCAAAGCACGTATAGCACATATAACATATCAGTAAAATACAGTCACACAAAAATATATAGTCCAAGGCTCTGTGTATGTGAATGTTGCATATTTCTGTGTCGAACATAAAACAGCTTGTCTTCTGCTGAGTGAACACCAGGGGCAGCACTGACTCCAGTTCGGATGCCATGCCGCCTGCAGTGGAGCACACTGAATCCGGCACCTCTCTGCTGGGAGGCTGTAAACAGGCGACCACTACGACCAAGGCCACACAGCACCCCCCATTACCCGCCAATAAATCAGTGAATCGGATTATTTGCAGCATTCCACATTAATAATGTCCAACAAGGTCTTGTGCTGTAAGACTGTGCAGCTCCTCTGCACACTGATGCCCTCAGTGCCTCTCTGACACATGCAGCAGCACAAGTCCAGCTCCTTCACTTTCTCTCCCAACAAGCAACTCGCTGATCAGGTACACCTGTAGTACTTCAAGTACTCACTGTCCAGCAGGGTCTTGTGATCATGAAAAAAAAAATTTAGAAAGGCAATAGCACTTTTGATTGACCCCATAGAAGCCGCTGTGATCAAACACACCACCATCTTACCAGATGGATAGGGATCTGATTGAGAATAATTACAATCAGAGTTCTTGGAAGAGGCAAAGATTTTAATGACCTTTAGTGAACTATTAGTATTTCAGAGCTACGGGCCTCAAGCAGACACTCGATGATAGGCAATGAGGGTTGATTAAACCTGAATATGAGAAGCACAAAATTCATGAAGATTTAAACAAGTTAAGATTTCTGGTATGGTTTGAGAAAAGGTCAGCCAAACCTCAGAAGGTTCCCAATTTATTTACACAGGTAGGAAGCCCAGCAGTGAAATCACCCAAGAGTAAAGTCTCAGAAAATATATTACTCTTCATAAAGTAACATAACTATTCAATGTAAATCTTAAAAATATCAATTGTATTATTTGTTCCTGGCTATTTGAATTCCACAAATTTTCCATCAAATCTTTAATCATTTTGTTTAAATTTCCCAACTGGATGAGATTCCATCCTGAGGTAGATTGAATTATTATCCACAGTAATTTTTCCAAAAGTCTCATTGTACTATGTCAACAAGTGTCAGCCATCAGCATTGTTTCAGAACAGAACTTCCATTGGGCAAGTACTTGAAGGCCTACAATGGTTTAAAATTTGCATCTTTGTTATTGACAAACTAGAACCATAATTGAAAGTAAGTACCTGGAAGGTGGAGCCCCCAGAATAATTTGTTGTTACTGAAGGGATTGGGAGTTAACCTTTGTAGCAATATTTTTACCTGCTTATCCTGCGCTGTAGTGTTATTGAGCACAGTGGTACTGGAAGAAGGTTAGTCAATGTAACTGGTACTTATCATAAGTCTCATATTATTCTCTCTAATTATATTTTTGTTTTAACTGGTTGCATCACTGTGTGGTATGAAGGGATCACTGCACAGGATCAGAAAAAGGTGCAGGAAGTTTTAAACTCAGCCAGCTCCTTCATACGCACGAGCCTTCCCAGCATCAAAGATACCTTCAAAAGACAATGCCTCAAAAAGGTGGCGTCCATCATTAAGGACCTTCATCACCTAGGACATGCTCTCTTCTCGTTTCTACCATTAAGGAGGAGGTACAGGAGCCTGAAGACACTCGCTCAAAAGTTTCTGGAGCTTCTTCCCCTCAACCAGCAGATTTCTGAATGGACAATGAACTCCCCTCCTTCATGTTTTTTTTTCTTTATTTTGCTCTCTTTTTTGCACTCCTTATTTAACTGAAATATCATTACATATATTTCTTACTTTAATTTATAGCTTTTTAATTATTATGTATTGCAATGTACTGCTGCTGCATAACAAGAAATTTTGCTACCTGTGCCAGTGATATTAAACCCGATTCGATTCAGATTCTGACAATATATCCAGTAGTTATTAGCATCCCATACTAGTGGACAATATGTGACACTATGAATGTGTATGTGTGTATGAGTAGACATAATGGAACTGGTAGTGTCAAATGACAGATAACAGATGCTCCTAACCTACATTTTACTGCTAAGATTCCTATGGGGCTTTTTTGGAGATCTTTCAGGCCATCAGGAAATAAACAGATACTTAAACTTTTTAATCAGGTTCTTGATCAGCCCACCCTAACACATGGGAGGGTACAAAAAGTTTACAGGCATGTAATAATGATCTCCTGCAATTGGCTATACTTTCAAGGTCAATAATTTTAAGGAAAGTTGAAGGTTAAATTTAATTTTCTTTGGCTCCAGTGATGGTGCAGAATATTGACCATTCCTCTTGCCATTTGCATTTTCCACCTTGAGGCAATGCATTAGCATTGGGATGGAATGATTAAAACCAATGATTTTTTGTGAGGTTATCGGTTTCCCCTTGTGGGCCATTAGTCCTCTGCAGCACTTCGGTTTTGTAAAGTCTGTGTTGGGTTGATTACCCGCTATTTTCCTGAGTCACTGTACTGCAATGGTTATCATGTACAAGCTTTACAGTTTTGTTCTTGTCTCACTGTGATGGGGAATATTAAACTCCAGCCAGAAACTTAATTTTAAAGGGATATATTCCAATTCTGCAGAAGTGACCATACAGGAGGTTGAAGCTGCATATAGTGGACAAGGTGTAAACACAGTTTTGAAATATTTTTCAATCTGTTTTGGATAGTGAGGAGGAGGAAGAGAGGAAGTCAGAGAGTCACCTTGGAAGAAAATAAAAGAAAACTGAAGTTAGACACAGGTTCTGGAGAAAACTTAATGGGCTGAACTTGTCCATCATTTGACAGGTTGTGAAATGGGACATGGAAGTTTATTAAGACTGGGTATTTTTGTCTGTTCTGATGCTTTCTCTTGCTTTCATTTACAAAATCTAGTCTGATGGAGATGTCTCAATAGTCCGGACTAAACACAATTGCACAGACTTTTCAACATCAGAAACATGATACAATAGGCAAAGGAATTTAACTGCTTCTTAGTAGCATTAATAAGTTCAAAGTTAAAAGTAAAAGTTATTACCAGAGTCATACGCATCACCACATCCAACACTGAGATTTGTTTTCTGCAGGCATACTTTACAAATCTATAGAACAGTAACTGTAAACAAACTGTGCAAAAGCAGATAATGAATTAGTAACACTAAATGAATATCTATTATTACTAATTTATTATTAAGTGATTATTAATAGCTAATAATAAGAATCTCTTCCCCTCAGGGGAAAGTCCCTTTGTTCCACCTATTATCCAACCCCCACCCATGCCCCCCACAACTGCCCAACCACATTCTCTCCCACCCACACAAACCTTCCTCTCCTTTTCCCAGTTTTGGTACAGGGTCTCAATCTTGAAAAAATAAGTCTTTCTCTTTCTACAGATGCTTTTTCACCAATTGAGTTTTCTACCACTTTCTGTTTTGATTTGTGAAGTGGAAAATGTCTACAATAAAATGAAAGATTATGCTTGGAACTCCAGAGTATCCTTATCTCAGGATTTCACTGGTCAGGCTGTTATATCCTGACTATCTTCGCCACCTCACTCTTAGTTGTGAAGCTGGTTCGGAACCCAAAGTGTTTATCATCGCTTTGCCACCACAGGCACTGCCTGACCCATTGAGTGCTTCCAGCAGTTTATTGCCTTCTTTTTGCTCCAGATTCCAGCATCTGCAATCTCTTGTGTCTCCTGTGTACCCAAGATGGTTTCATATTTACAGATGATCAATGGTATGTCCTCCTAGATGTCTTTGTGTCCTCAGTTTGATTGCAGGAAATACTCAGTATTTCAAGCATTATCTGTAGTTAAAGAAAGAGTTAATATTTCAAAACACCAGAAACTGGAAAAGTTTAGAGATGAATGTTTTAACATGGAGAGACTGAAAAGCCAAGAAGCAAACAAGATCAATGTTCTTTGATACCTAGAACTTGGCTTGTCTCTCTAACTATTGCACTTATATAGCTAATCAAAGAAAGTCATTGGTTGTAGAGCACTTCAAAGAGAATCAGTTCAGAGTTGAGGCAAGTGAAGTCATCCATACTGGTTCAAGAGCCAGATAGTTGAAAAGTAATAATTATTCCTGAACCTGGTGCTGTGGAACCTAAGGCTTCTTCCCAATGGTGTCAGTGAGAAGAGAACATGGTCTTGATGGTGGGGAGGGGGGGCGGTCCTGCATGATGGATGTTGCTTTCTTGTGGCAGTGCTCGTTCTAGATGTGCTCAATGGTGGGGAGGGCTTTGTAGACTTTTCCATTCTTAGGCACTAGCATTTTCATACCAGACCATGCTGCAAACAGTCAGGATACTCTTCACTGTGCATCTATAGAAGTTTATCCAAGTTTTAGATGACATGCCAAATCTATGAAGATTTCTAATAAAGTATAAGTGTTGTCATGCATTTTTTGAAATGACGTTTACATGCTGGTCCCAGGACAGATTGTTTGATATGACAGCACCAAGGAATTTAAAGTTACTGGCCCTCTGATCTTCTAATGAGGACTGACTCATGGACCTCCAGTTTCTTCCTCCTGTACTGAATAATCAGCTGGGTTTTGCTGTCATCTGGGTCATGCTGCATATAATCTCAATGAAAACTGAACACATTCAAATCATTATTTCTTAACTTATGATAAGAGATGATTTTTTGTTCTCTCATCACCTTCCTCAAGGCTCTCATTAACAACTATAGCCCTCAAGAATAAGCCATGTCTATCCATGATGGTATTATCAAGCCACTCTTCTTGTTGTCATTAGGTCTCTCCTCAAAGTATATACTGTGTCCTTTTTTACTTTATATTTCCAGATAATTTTAACTTCTCCCTGCTTCAGGCTGTAGTTTGACTCTGAAATTTGCTGATCGCCAAAGTAGGTCTACAACAGATGTTTTAAACTCCTCTCTGGAAAATCTAGACAATTAAATTATGTCAGACTATGTCAGACTATTGTTTACTGACTACAGCTTGCCTTCAGGATTGTTATTATTCCAAGCAAACTCATCATCAAACTCGAGGAAATATGCAGATGCTGGAAATTCAAGCAACACACACAGAATGCTGGTGGAACACAACAGGCCAGGCAGCATCTATAGGAAGAAGCACTGTCAACGTTTCAGGTCGAGACCCTTCGTCAGGAATAACTGAAAGAAAAGATAGTAAGAGATTTGAAAGTAGGAGGGGGAGGGGGAAATGCAAAATGATAGGAGAAGACTGGAGGGGGTGGGGTGAAGCTAAGAGTTGGAAAGGTGATTGGCAAAAAGGATACAGAGCTGGAGAAGGGAAAGGATCATGGGATGGGAGGCCTAGGGAGAAAGAAAGGGGGAAGGGAACACCAGAGGGAGATGGAGAACAGGCAGAGTGATGGGCAGAGAGAGAACAAAAAGGGGAGGGGGGAAAATAAATAAATCGGGGATGGGGTAAGAAGGGGAGGAAGGGCATTAACGGAAGTTAGAGAAGTCAATGTTCAAATTCTTGATATTGGGAGTTAATGGCTGCTTCTGCAACTATATCCTTGATTTTCTCACCAACAGATCACAATCAATAAGGAGAGGCAGCAACATCTCTACCACGATTGGTCTAAAGACTGGGTCTCCTCAAGATTTCATCCTCAACTCCCTAATCTGTTCCCTGTACACTCATGACTGTGTGGACAGATTCTTCTGTAGCTCCATCTGCAAGTTTGCAGATGACGCCAGCATAGTGAGCCATATCTCAAGTAACAATGAGTCCGAGTATGGGAAGGAGATCGAGAGATTAGTGGCCTGATGTAATGACAACAACCTTATCCTCAAGGACAATTACTTCAGAAAGGGGAGCAGTGCACATGCTCCAATCTACATCAATAGCATCAAGGTTGAGAGGGTCGAAACCTTCATGTTCCTACATCCAAACATCACTAATAGTCTGTCCTGGACCTGCCACATTGATGTCATGACCAACAAGATTCAAGATTGTTTAATGTCATTTCCAGTACGTAAGTGTAAAGGAAAACAAAATAGTTATTACTACAGATCTGATGCAGCATATAAAAAAATCACAATAAGATAAAGATAAAGTTAAAGATCTCGGAGCTCAAATGGGGACAAAGTTTATTTAGAATGCTATTGCCTTGCTTCTATTGTTTGCCTGTTTGGTGTTTTTTCTCTCTCTCTCCCTCTACACAGTGATTTTTGATCTTTTTTAACTGGATTATTCAAGTTTCCTGCTTTATGGCTACCTGTATGCAGACAAATTGCAAGGTGTAAAATTTTTACATTCCTTGATAATAAATATGCTTTCAATCTTTGAATTAAAAACAATAAATATAAGTACATAAGATAGCTTATAAATATATAGATTGATTTATGTCCATGAAGTGACACTAGGCACAGAAGTGTCTGTACATAAATTAACTCTGAAAGGAAATAATAAATTAGTGGTGATGGGGGTGTGGAGGGATGGGTTATTGGGTGGGGGTGTTGATCAGCCTTACAGCTTGTGGAAATAACTATTTTTGAGTCTGGTGGTCCTGGTGTGTATACCATGTAGCCTTCTCTCCAGTGGTAGAGGATGATGCCAGTGAATCATTGAGCAGTTTTGACTACCCATTGTAGAGCCTTCTTGACCACCACAGTGCAGTTTCCATACTATGCAGCATGTCAGGATGCTCTCTATTGTGCATCTGTATAATGTCATGAGTATTGAAGTGCGTAGTCCAGCTCTCATTAGCTTTCTCAGCAAGTAGAGACGCCGGTAAGCTTTCTTGGTTGTGTAGGATGTGTTGTGAGAGATATGTACTCCCAGGCATTTGAAAAAGTTCACAGTTTCAACTGTTGTGTCGAAGTAAAGAGGGCATGAGTGATGGTCGAGGAGGTTACCAGGAAAGTGGATGAAGGGAAGGCAGTGGATGTTGTCAACACCCAGTCAAGTCAAGTCAAATCACTTTTATTGTCCTTTCGACCATAATTGCTATGTACAGTACATAGTAAAAATGAGACAACATTTTTCAGGACCATGGTGTTACATGACACAATATAAAAACTAAACTGAACTACGTAAAAAACAAAAAAAAAACAATTACACTAGACTACAGACCTACCCAGGACTGTATAAAGTGCACAAAACAGTGCAGGCATTACAATAAATAATAAACAGGACAGTAGGGCAAGGTGTCAGTCCAGGCTCTGGGTGTTGAGGAGTCTGATAGCTTGGGGGAAGAAACTGTTACATAGTCTGGTTGTGAGAGACCAAATGCTTTTGTGCCTTTTCCCAGATGGCAGGAAGGAGAAGAGTTCGTATGAGGGGTGCGTGGGGTCCTTCATAATGCTGTTTGCTTTGCGGATGCAGCGTGTAGTGTAAATGTCAGTGATGGTGGGAAGAGAGACACTGATGATCTTCTCAGCTGACCTCACTATCCGCTGCAGGGTCTTGCGATCCAAGATGGTGCAATTTCCGAACCAGGCAGTGATGCAGCTGCTCAGGATGCTCTCAATACAACCCCTGTAGAATGTGATGAGGATGGGGGGTGGGAGATGGACTTTCCTCAGCCTTTGCAGAAAGTAGAGATGCTGCTGGGCTTTCTTTGCTATGGAGCTGGTGTTGAGGGACCAGGTGAGATTCTCCACCAGGTGAACACCAAGAAATTGGTGCTCTTAACAATCTCTACCGAGGACCCGTTGATGTTCAGTGGGGAGTGGTCGCTCTGTGCCCTCCTGAAGTCAACAACCATCTCTTTTGTTTTGTTCACATTCAGAGTCAGGTTGTTGCCTCTGCACAAGTCCGTTAGCCGCTGCACCTCCTCTCTGTAAGCTGACTCATTGTTCTTGCTGATGAGACCCACCACAGTCGTGTCATCAGCGAAATTGATGATGTGGTTTGAGCTGTGTGTTGCAGCCCAGACATGGGTCAGCAAAGTGAACAGCAGTGGACTGAGCATACAGCCCTGGGTGGCCCCTGTGCTCAGTGTGATGGTGTTGGAGATGCTGCTCCCGATCTGGACTTACTGAGGTCTCCCAGTCAGGAAATCTAGAATCCAGTTGCAGAGGGAGGTGTTCAGGCCCAGTAGGCTCAGTTTTCCAATCAGTTTCTGAGGGATGATTGTGTTGAATGCTGAACTGAAGTCTATGAATAGCATCCGAACGTATGGACTTCAGCAAGGCCCTTGACAAGGTCCCACATGGGAGGTTAGTTATGATGATTCAGTCGCTAGGTATACATGGTGAGGTAGTAAATTGGATTAGACATTGGCTCGATGGGAGAAGCCAAAGAGTGGTAGTCGAGCATTGCTTCTCTGAGTGGAAGCCTGTGACTAGTGGTGTGCCACGGGGATCAGTGCTGGGTCCATTGTTATTTGTCATCTATATCAATGATCTGGATGATTTTGTGGTAAATTGGATCAGCAAATTTGCTGATGATGTAAAGATTGGAGGTGTAGTGGACAGTGAGGAAGGTTTTCAAAGCTTGCAGAGGGATTTGGACCAGCTGGAAAAATGGGCTGACAAATGGCAGATGGAGTTTAATGCAGGCAAATGTGAGATATTGCACTTTGGAAGGACAAACCAAGGTAGAACATGCAAGGTAAATGGTAGGACAATGAGGAGTGCAGTAGAACAGAGGGATCTGGGAATACAGATACATAATTCCCTAAGGTTATAAAGAGAGCTTTTGGTACATTGGCCTTTATAAATCAAAGTATTGAGTATAAGAGTTGGAATGTTATGGTGAGGTTGTACAAGACATTTGTGAGGCTGAATTTGCAGTATTGTGTGCAGTTTTGGTCACCTAATTACAGGAAGGATATTAATAAGGTTGAAAGAGTGCAGAGAAGGTTTACAAGGATGTTGCTGGGACTTGAGAAACTGAGTTACAGAGAAAGGTTGAATAGGTTAGGTCTTTACTCCCTGGAGCGTAGAAGAATGGGGGGGAGATTTGATAGAGGTGTATAAAATTATGATGGGTATAGATAGAGTGAATGCAAACAGGCTTTTTCCACTGAGGCTAGGGGAGAAAAAAAAACAGAGGACATGGGTTAAGGGTGAGAAGGGAAAAGTTTAAAGGGAACATTAGCGGGGACTTCTTCACACAGAGAGTGGTGGGAGTGTGGAATGAGCTGCCAGTTGAAGTGGTGAATGCAGGCTCACTTTTAACATTTAAGAAAAGCTTGGACAGGTACATGGATGAGAAGGGTTTGGAGGGATATGGTCCAGGTGCAGGTCAGTGGAACTAGGAAGAAAAATGGTTCGGCACAGCCAAGAAGGGCCAAAAGGCCTGTTTCTGTGCTGTAATGTTCTATGGTTCTATGTGAGTTCTGCTGAAATCAATAACCATCTTCTTTGTGTTGTTGACCTTGTTGTTTCCAATTTTTATTGATCCATCAAACAAAGCATTTTGGCTGGATATATGACAGCTTGGTATGTGACCACAAGAAACTGCAGAGCCTAATGGATACAGCTCAGCACATCACAGGAACTAACCTCCCTCTATGAACTCTGTCTATCCTTCTTACTGTCTCCATGAAGCAGCCAACAAAATCAAACGTTCCACTCACCCGAAGCATTCTCCCTTCTACCTTTTCCCATCAGGAAAAGATGCAAAAGCCCAAAACCAAATACCACCAGGCTCAAGGACAGCTTCTAATCCATTGTTATCAGACTCTTGAATGTAAAATAAGATGCACTCTATCTCACAATCTACCTCATTATAATCTTGCATTGTTTACTTGCATCGCATGTTTTTCAAACAGGAGAAAATCTGCAGATGCTAAAAATCTAAGCAACACACACAAAATACTGGAGGAACTCAGCAGGCCAGGCAGCATCTATGGAAAAGAGTACAGTCAACATTTTGGACCGAGACATTTTTGTAGTTTTTACACTTTATTCTGCATTGTTATTGTTTTACCTTATTCTAGCTCAGTGCACTGATTTGATCTCTATAGACAGTTGTCATGACAAGCTTTTCGTTATATCTTGTTACATGTGACAATGATAAACAAATAAATTATTAGTTTCAATACTGAGTACTGTTCAACAATGAGGAGTCTGCTTCATTAGCTGAGGAGAAACAATGGTTATTATTAGCTAAATGTTTTCTGCTCAGTATCATGAGACTTCATGAGTTCTGAATCAGCTGAGAACTTGCAGGGACATTGACTCCTCACCGTACATGGTGCTATGACTTCTAATATGTCAGTCACACCCATTAGACAAGGTATGCTTAAACGTAGTGAAAGAGAAGTGTGGATTATTGAGACTACATCAAGAAGATTCAACGTTTGTCTGAATTACAGTATTGTTTCACCCAAAGTAAAGGACATTATTGAATGTGTACAGCCACCGACCCCCCAACAATGCAACAAAGCAAAAAAAAACACAACAAATTGCATCAACTCCTTGTCCCTTTCCAGAAGATTTTACACCTCAAACCTACTTCCTGGAAAAAAATACTCGATCGTTGAACACTCAAATCTATTTGTGCACAGAATTTACCATCAGATTAACAACACTAATCACTCCAATTTTAGATAACTTATCTTGAGAATTTTGATCAGTAGTTTCAGGATCACTAACCATCTCTTTAAGCACCCACACTGTAAAACTTTACAAGAATATTGTAAATTTCAATGAGCTCATCTCACTCCAAGAAAATGTTGCTCAAACTAAATCCATTATTCCACTCAGGATAACTCAGTTATCATCAAAGTCAGTTTAGAGACCGCTTTACACCAGTTCTAAGGGTTTTGTCTCAATAAACTAAAGCTGCAAATCTATATTGATATCCACAAATGCTACATAGCAAGTTAACACACTTAGTTATATAGTCTAGTTTCCTTGCATCAACATAATTTATCTTGTTTCACTAGTTGCTCTGTAGACCACAGGTCTTTTTAGCAGTTAGTTGTGAATTAGATGGCAAGGACTGTATTATTTTACTTAATGTTGTAGCGATGTTGTCTTTTTTCATGCAGTATTATTTCACACAGGAAGTATTAATCTTTTTTGCAGGGGAACCTAATCAATAGTTTAACTGATAATGAATTCATCATGAATACAGGGTGGTCCATTGCATGTTCCACTGCTGCTTTAATTTTAAAGGATTGATGTCATCCATACTTTCTTAATTAGGCTTGTAAAGTTATTTTTCAGTTTTGCACTTCACCTTTCTTTTCATTGAACTTACATCACATTGATGTAATTTAAACAGTCATAACATGCTGTGTTGAAATATATTTAATACGATGATATAGTAAAAAGATATGCAACTTGATAAAATCTGAAAGTATGCTATTCATAGCTTCAAAGTGCTCATATAAAAATAATTCTATCACACAAACATCAAAATAGTTTGGTTTACTACAAGCTGATATTTGCAAGAAGTCTAATCTTTCTCGATCTGGTTTGACACCTGATTTATTTTGGATGTCTTCATTCTCTCTGAACTCTGTGTGATTTCCACTTTTGTGTTTCACCCACCATTAAGATTTGAGATTGGTATTTCAACAAGTATCTTTTGATCGTATCTTTTGATCATGGATGAACTTTTGGTTAGGTTCCCAGACAGGTAAATCACAGGAGTGTGTGATCATGTGTCAGCAACCCCTTTGAAGCCTTTCCCTATTGTTATTTCCACTGATTGCGCACACTGGCACTAGTTTAGTCATTTGCAAAATTCACAATTAATTTATTTAGCTTTCTAACAATAGGAATTTTGCAAATGCAAATGTTTGCAATTTCGGCAGTCTTACAAGTTAGCTTCCTTGAAAAGTTAAAGACATGGCTGGTCACACACAATAGCACCTCTGCAATATGATTGCTTCCCTACTTGGTGCCACCAGGTTTTCCTGGCAGAAGTCAATAAATGAATAATCTCTCATACAGAACAAAGTGGATGAACTTAGAGCGTGGATCAGTACTTGGAGCTATGATATTGTGGCCATTACAGAGACTTTGATGGCTCAGGGACTGAAATGGCTATTAGAGTGCCAGACTTTAGATCTTTCTGAAAGGACAGGGAGGGAAGCAAAAGAGATGGGGGTGTGGCACTGCTGATCAGAGATAGTGTCATGGCTGCAGAAAAGGAGGAAGTCATGAAGTGATTGTCTACTGAGTCTTTGTGGGTAGAAGTTAGGAACAGCAAGGGGTCAATAACTCCACTGGGTGTTTTTAATTGACCAGCCAATAGTAACAGTGACATTGAGGAGCAGATAGGGAGACAGATTCTGGAAAGGTGTAATAATAACAGGGTAGTCTTGGAGGGAAATTTTCATTTTCCCAATATTGATTGCCATCTCCCTAGAGTAAGGGGTTTAGATGGGGTGGAGTTTGTTAGGTGTGTTCAGGAAGATTTTCTAACACAATATGTAGATACACCTACAAGAGGAGAGGCTGTACTTGACCTGGCATTGGGAAATGAACCTGGTCAGGTGTCAGGTCTCTCAGTGCGAGAGCATTTTGGAGATAGTGATCACAATTCTATCTCCTTTGCCATAGTATTGGAGAGAGATAGGAACAGACGTCAGGAAAGTGCATAATTGGAGTAAGGGGAAATATGAAGCTGTCAGGCAGGAAGTTGGAAGCATAAATTGGAAACAGATGTTCTCAGGAAACTGTACGGCAGAAATGTGGCAAATGTTCAGGGGATATTTGCGTGGTGTTCTGCATAGGTACATTCCAATGAGAAAGGGAAAGGATAATATGATACAGGATCCATGGTGTACAAGGGCTGTTGAAAATTTAGTCCAGACATTCTACAAATATGTGAAGAGCAAGAGGATAAGATGTGAGAGAATAGGACCAATCAAGTCTGACAGTCAAAAAGTGTGTATGGAACCAGAGGAGATCGAAGAGGTACTTAATGAATATTTTGCTTCAGTATTCACTGCAGAAAAGGACCTTGATGACTTACAGCAGACTGAAAAGCGTGAGCACATATACATTAAGAAAGAGGACATGCTGGAGTTTTTGGAAAGCATCAGGTTGGATAAGTCACTGGGACCGGAAAAGATATACCCCAGGCTACTGTGGGAGGTAAGGGAGGAGATTGCTAAGCCTCTGACAATGATCTTCGCATCATCAATAGGAATGGGAGAGGTTCTGGAGGACTGGAGGGTTGCAGATGTTTTTCCCTTATTGAAGAAAGGGAGTAGAGATAGTGAGTCTTACTTCAGTAGTTGATAAGTTGATGGAGAAGATCTTGAAAATCAGGATTTATGAACATTTGGAGAGGCAGTTTGATTAATAGGACTGGATGTTACAATTCCTGAAGTTTCTTCACTGCACTTGACTTGAGTGGAAGTAGTTCTTAACGATGACCACTAGATGATGTTACCACCATTACGACACATCTTCAGTTGTGTACAGACAGACAGACAGACAGACAGATATACTTTGTTGATCCCGAGGGAAATTGGGTTTCATTACAGCTGCACCACGATTAGTGAACAAATATAGCAATATAAAACCATAAATAATTAAATAATAATAAGTTAATCATGCCAAGTGGAAATACGTCCAGGACCAGCCTATTGGCAAAATACGTCCAGGACCAGCCTATTGGCTCAGGGTGTCTGACACTCCGAGGGAGGAGTTGTTATGTTTGATGGCCACAGGTAAGAATGACTTCCTATGACGCTCAGTGTTACAACTCGGTGGAATGAGTCTCTGGCTGAATGTATTCCTGTGCCTAACCAGTACATTATGGATTGGATGGGAGTCATTGTCCAAGATGGCATGCAACTTGGACAGCATCCTCTTTTCAGACACCACCGTCAGAGAGTCCAGTTCCATCCCCACAACATCACTGGCCTTAAGAGTGAGTTTGTTGATTCTGTTGGTGTCTGCTACCCCAGCACACAACAGCAAACATGACAGCACTGGCCACCACAGACTCAACACCTCAACATCACTGGGTGTTTTGGCCTTTTGTCACAAGACGCCCTCTGCCGAGGCAGGCCCACCACAGGCTGATCAGACCTGGGTGTGTGTCACATGGTTAGTCTCTAGGTGGTCACTTGGCAGCCCAGACAGCATCCCTTCTTTTCAGCCACAGCCAGTGACTGCTCATTTCGGTGGCATTAGCAAGTGCTTTGATTGCCTTCCTATGGGCCTGACCTCTGACTCCCACTTCCCTCAGCAGCCTTACGGTGGAACTGGCTACAAAGCTCCTGCACCCCACCTTTTACGTTCCAGCCTCGCTCCTCTGCTTTAACCGCAAGGTTGGCATATCACAGCCTTTCCCAGGGGACCGTCAGCTCAGTGATAAAGACAGGGGTTGGACCAAAGGACCAGGTCAGGCCGCAGGTTGGTCGTTGCAATTTCAGATGGGAAGGTAAGTTTCTGGCCTAAATCGACACGCATTTCCCAGTCCCTGGCTGCACTCAGTGGGCATGAGTCATGAGGCAAGGGGTTAGCCCCCTGTTTCTCTCCTTCCCGGATGAAGAACGGTAGTTGTGGGACCATTGTCTGGGCATTGAGAGGCCTTGCGTTGGTGGTTACTCTCCTACACTCAAGCTCAGCTGCCAAACACCTCAGCACTTGGTTGTGTCACCAGTGTATCTGCCTTGTATTAGGCTGGTCTTGCAACTAACCAAGATGTGCTTGAGGGATGCCGGAACTGTGCACAGAGGACGGACTGGATCCTCTCCCAGACAAAGAGTTAGGTTTGTAGGAGAGGGTAAGACATCATATATTGCTCTGATGATAAAGCTCAATCTATTTGACTCCATGATCCGCAGCTCACTCCATGTGATTTTCCTCCTCTCAACACCCTCTCACCTCATCCAGCAGCCTTGCTTGGCTTGGGATATTGCTTTGGCAAATATGGCTGCTTCTTCTTGGTGGCGCACCTCCTCCATCACAGGGTGCCGGCGTTCAATTGTAGTAGCCTTTTTCCAGGAATTAGGACTAGTCAGCATGGCTTTGTCAAAGGCGGGTCATGCCTTACTAGCCTGGTTGAATTTTTTTGAGGATGAAACTAAACATATTAATGAAGGTAGTGCAGTAGATGTAGTGCATATAGATTTCAGCAAGGCATTTGATAAGGTACCCTATGTAAGGCTTATTCAGAAAATAAGGAGGCACAGGATCCAAGGGGACATTGCTTTGTGGATCCAGGACTGGCTTGGCCACAGAAGGCAAAGAGTGGTTGTAGACGGGTCATTTTCTGCATGGAGTTTGGTGACCAGTGGTGTGCCTCAGGGATCAGTTCTGGGACCCCTACTCTTTGTGATTTTTATAACTAACTTGGATGTGGAAGTTGAGGGATGGGTTAGTAAATTTGCTGATGATACTAAGGTTGGAGGTGTCATGGATAGTGTGCAAGGCTGTCAGAGGTTACAGCAGGACATTGGTAGGATGCAAAACTGGGCTGAGAAGTGGCAGATGGAGATCAACCCAGATAAGTGTGAGGTTCATTTTAGTAGGTCAAATATGATGGCAGAATATAGCATTAATGGTAAGATTCTTTGCAGTGTGGAGGATCAGAGGGATCTTGGGGTCTGTGTCCATAGGGCACTCAGAGCTGTTGCGTAGGTTAAGAAGGCATATGGTGCATTGGCCTTCATCAACCGTGGGATTGAGTTCTGGAGCTGAAAGGTAATGTTACAGCAGTATAGAACCATGGTCAGACCCCACTTGAAGTGCTGTGCTCAGTTCTGGCCACCTCACCATAGGAAGGATATGGAAACAATAGAAAGGGAGCAGAGGAGATTTACAAGGATGTTGCCTGGATTGGGGAGCATGCCTTATAAGAATAGGTTGAGTGAACTTGGCCTTTTATCCTTGGAGAGGCAGAGGATGAGATATGACCTGATAGAAGTGTATAAGATGATGAGAGGCATTGATCGTAAGGATAGTCAGAAGCTTTTTCCCAGGGCTGAAATGGCTAACACAAGAGGGCACAGATTTAAGAAGCTTTTAAGTAAGTACAGAGGTGATGTCAGAGCTAAGTTTTTTACGCAGAGAGTAGTGACTGCATGGAATGAGCTGCCAGCGACTGTGGTGAAGACTGTGGTCTTCTAAGAGGCTTCTAGATAGGTACATGGAGCTTAGAAAACCAGAGGGCAATGGGTAACCCTAGGTAATTTCTAAAGTAGGTATATGTTTGGCACAGTATTGTGGGCCAAAGGGCCTGTGATGTACTGCAAGATTTTCTATGCTTCTATGTTTCGATCTCTGGCCATAACTTTTGACATTCAGACTTAATCTCCAGTATTTCTTTGTCTAGTTCTGCGTCTGGCTGTCTTACATGTATTTTTTGTGTAATCTACTCACACCTGGATACAATAATATTTCCACCTTTGAACCTATGTTTTATTCAGCTACTTTATTAGCCAATTACGTGCTACTGTACCATGGTACAGACCCCTCATGTGTTCCCTTGTCCTCTTATTCAATCTTTAGATTGTTGAGAGGAAGTGTCTTTTTCTTGATCCATGTTGGTCATTTAAGTTTGACTTAATATATTTTCAGATCTTCAATTGTGCTGCTTTAAAAATCTTACGGTATATTTTTCCAGTCATCTGAAATATGAAGCTTCCACGTTGACCAACCCCTCCTACCCCATTTAGAGTTACCTATATCATCTTGCCTTTTTCATTGGCTTATATTTTTGGTAGCAGATGAAAGCTGTAAACCACATTTTTTTTATATAATGGAAGGTCACAGTCCAAAACCAATTATCTGTTGCTTCATCTCAAAGTATTGTAAAACTGATCATAGAGATTCTGCAATCAGTTGCTTTGTTTTTCAAAGGCATTGTGCAGTTGATGAGGCATTGAAAGAGATAGTTTTTCCATTGGATGGCGTGATATTCTGATACTTGCTTAGAAAAACTTCCAAACAATATCTTGGCATATCCATTGATATGCCAATTACTGCTTTTGCTTTGGATAGGGCTTCATATCTGAAAATATTTTAACCCTTCTAGGATCCAGTAGGAGACACTTAGCTGTGATTGTCTCCCAAATAAATTACATTTGGAATCTTAATATATCATTTTCTCTTATTGGATCTCATTTTGTCTTCAAAATATTACTTAAGTAATACCCAGAGGTTTTGATATTCTGCATGTTGTGTGGCCTGATTCATTAAAATGTTATTTACCTGTCAATGCTTCTTTTCATAAGTCTATTCAAGATGAAATATATATTTTTAGGTGATAGCTTTCTGAATTAAAATATTAGGTGTGTGCATCTTTGACTTTTAAAGAGGAATTATTGTTTAACTTAACAGAATCTTCTTGCCACCATGTGAACTTGATATCTTGAAATTGGGTTGGAATTTGGCTGAGGAATCAAAGAATCCAAAAAGACCCTCAAATATATAAATCCCACAGAAATTCATCTTCATGATATTTACTCTACTGTCTATTTGAGTATTCCATTTGCCCATGAATTCACATTTTTTCTCTATTGTTTGAAGTTCACTAATGTATTCTCAAATTTAGGGATTTTTGGAACTATTAATTAGCATTATTTAATAAGAATCTAAAATAGAACTGCAATCACCAAGCAGCTGACTGTAGCCTCTGTTTAGGAGTAAGTTTCCATACTTAGTCTAGTTGTACATGTTTGGTCTCACGAGAATAATTGTGGTATCAAGGTTAATCACTTAGAGCTGCTTTTCCCTTATAAGATATTGCTTTTATCCTTTTTAACACATGCTGATTTTAAAGCTGGTATCAATTAACATTCTTCCCTTAAGATATATTTTGATCCTATTGTATGGTACTTGGTTAGATTTAAAATTAACGTTGTTGCTGATTATCTTAGGAACATATTACTTGTCTTCCACCATGACAACAGTATTGGAGTATCAACAGAAACAGGTCCTTCAGCACAACTCATGCATGCTGATGAAAATGCCCATCTAAGCTAGCCCATTCACCCAATATTTGCCCCATACCCTACTAAACCTTTCCTATCTATGCATCTGCATAAAAGTCTTAGAGAAATTCGACAAATCACTTGCAAGTACTTTCTTGTGCTCATAGCACAAAAATGATTTGTCCATTTCTGGATTATTTTCCTTTGATGAACATATCCTTTCTTTGAAATGTCAGTCTTACTGTCGTGACCCTGAGGGCCTCTGCGGCTTGACATAAAATGTTGATCCATGTTTCTTGAGCGCTTGTATTTGCTAATTGTTATCTAAACTAGAGCCGCTAAGCTCTGTGCTTTCAGTTTAATCTTGTCCAGTTAATTGTGACTGGCACACGTTTCCTGCACTCTATGATTATTTAAAGAGGACTCTCGTTTAGTACCTTAGTGGAGTCATGGTGCTGGAGAGAATGATTTGGCTCATGTAGTCATCCCTCCGTGACTCTGTTGATATTCCGATGGTAACATTTGTTTCTGTCTCTTCATGGGGATTCTGCCATTCCTCTGCTCTTGGGTCCAGTGTGCCATCTGCCGCTCCTGAGTTGAGTCAGTGCTAGCCACCTCTATGACAGAGAAAGCCTGCTGTTCCTCCACACTTGGGTCCAGCTCAGCAAGCGCACACCATGATGCTTACAGTTTCCCAATCATGTAATAATTGTTATTTGCAACAATGCTATTTTTTCTTTCTTCATGACTGCTGTCAAAATCTATCCTGAACTTACCGGACTGACTTTTGTTCTCAAAACAAACAATCCTTTATTCTGAGAGTTTGCACTGAACCCAATGAGAATGGAATACTGTTCTGTCTAAGTGCTTTATAGGCTCACAAAGGGTTTCCGTAATCCGTTCATTTCTCTGTAATCAGTTAGTTTTGAAGAAATCCTCATGAAGAACAAGAAATTTCTAAACAAGGAGTAATGACTTTGAAGGAATAATGCAGTATCATATCATGTGTCCAAATATAATGAAAGAATGTTGTGGTTTTAGAGTAAAAGATCAAAGGAATAGAAAGAAAATGTTGAAAATATTATTTAAAATAAGAAGGAATGAAAATCTACATCTGTACATGTTAGTACTCTGTCCTTGAGAAGTTGGTTGGCTGCATTTGAGGTTTAGCAAACTAAAATGGATAAGGTTTTCAACTGAGTTGAGTGTCTATCACCTATATACAAATTCATTTTTTAAATACCATGCAGGATATTGCTATGGTACATGTTCTGGAAGCAAAAGCTAGTGCACAGATAGCAGCTTTCTGCTTTCTGTACTAAACCTCCTTGCATCTGTGGTCATGGGAAATTTCAGTCTAGCCTTGTAAACACTGAGTGAGTACTGTTATCCACACCAGTGTTTTAAATGCAGAATTATACTTTGTGCAAGAAATAATGACTTCATAATCAATACACCGATTGCATCTTTAAAGCTAAATCAGTGCAAGTTGCTGTTAGGAATGTGCATTAACATATTTCAGTAATGTTTGCTGCATTCTTCCTTTCTAACATTTACTTTTCACTGATGTTTCTATTGGAGTTGTATAAGCTGCAACTAATGTACAAGTATTTGCAGTAAAAGTTTGCTTTTGTTAATTTCTTGGGAGATATTATCAAGATTCATTGCTATTCTGTGAAATTTCATTTTAAAGCTATTCTAAACTAAAAGCTCTTTTTTAATGTGATATAGCACACAAGCATTCCCGACATTGAAAATGATTTTATGTTTATTTTCTTTAAGGTTAAATACCAATTAATTACCTTCTACTTTCTACTGATTATTTATCTAGTATAAGGCATGAGAGAGGAGTTGGCCAGAATTGATTGGAAAAGAACACCTGCAGGGATGACGGCAGAGCAACAATGGCTGGAATTTCTGGAAGCAATTCGGAAGACGCAGGATATATACATCCCAAAGAGGAAGAAGTATTCTAAAAGAAAGATGACACAACCATGGCTAACAAGAGAAGCCAAAACCAATGTAAAAGCCAAAGAGAGGGCATATTAGTGGGAAGTTAGAGGATTGGGAAACCTTTAAAAACCAACAGAAGGCAACTAAATAAGTCATTAAGTAGGTAAAGATGGAATATGAAAGTAAGCTAGCTCATAATATTAAAGAGGATACCAAAGGTTTCTTCAGATACATAAAGTGTAAACGAGAGGTGAGAGTGTATATTGGACTGCTGGAGAGTAGATAATGGGGGAAAAGGAAACAATGGATGAACTGAATAAGTATTTTGCATCACTGTGGAAGACACCAGCTGTGTGGTGGAAGTTTTAGGTGTCAGGGGTCATGAGTATGTGAAGTTACCATTACTAAGAGAAGGTTTTTTGACTGAAAGGTCTGAAGTTAGATAGGTCACCTGGACCAGATGATGTGCATCCAGAGTTCTGAAAGAGGTAGCTGAAGAGATTGTGGAGGCATTAGTAATGATCTTTCAAGAATCACTAGATTCTGGCATGGTTCCAGAAGACTGGAAAATTGCAAATGTCACTCCACTCTTCAATAAGGGAGAGAGGCAAAAGAAAGGAGACTAGACAAAAGAGAATTGTTTGATTTTATGTACATGGATTTTCAGAAAGCCTTTGACAAGGTGCCACATATGAGACTGCTTAATGAGCTGTGAGTCCATGGTATCACAATAAATATTCTAGCATAGATAAAGTAGAGGCTGATTGCCAGAAAGCAAAGAATGGGAATAAAAAGAGCCTTTTCTATTTGGCTGCTGGTGACTAATGGTGTTACATAAGGGATTATGTTGAGACTGATTCTTTTTATGTTATATGTCAATGATTTGGTTGATGGAATTGATGGCTCTGTTGCAAAGTTTGCAGACGTTTTGAAGACAGATGGAGAGACAGGTAGGTTTGAGGAAGTAGAGAGTCTACAGAAGGCCTGAGACAGATAAGGAGAATGGGCAAAAAATGGCAGGTTGAATATCGTGTCAGGAAGTGTATGGTCATGCACTTTGGTAGAAGAAATGAAAGGATTGACTATCTTCTAAATAGAGGAAAAATATGAAAAACTGACACACAAGAGACTTGGAAGTTCCTGAGCAGGTTTCCATAAAGGTCAATTTGCAGGTTGAGTCTGTGGTAAGGAAGGAAAACATGGTGCTAGCATTCACTTCAAGAGGACTACAGCATAAAAGCAAGGACGTAATGTTGAGACTTTATAAAGCACTGGTGAGGCCTCACTTGGAGTATTGTGAGCAGTTTTGGGCCCCTTTTCTTAGAAACAATGTGCGGAAACTAGAGAAAATTCAAAGGAAGTTCACAAAAATTATGCCAGGATTGAATGGCTTGTCATATAGAGAGGATTTGATGGATCTGGGCCTGTATTCACTAAAATACAGAAGAATGAGGGGTGACCTCACTGAAACCTATCAAATGCTTGATAGAGTGGATGTGGAGAGAATGTTTCCTACTGTGGGAGAGTCTAAGACCAGAGAACACCAGAATAGTGGAGCATCCTTTTAGAATGGAGATGAGGAGGAATTTCTTTAGCCAAAGAGTGGTGAATCTGTGGAATTCTTTGCCACATGCAGCTGTGGAGGCCGAGTCTTTATGCATACTTAAGGAAGAGGTTGATAACTACCTGATTTGTCAGGGCATGAAGGGATACAGGGAGAAGGTGGGAGATTGGGGCTGGAAGGAAAATTGGATCAGCCATGATGAATTGGCAGCATAGACTCGATGAGCCAAATAGCCTAATTCTGCTCCTATATCTTTTGCTCTTATGGTGTTATGTTAGCAATATTAACTTCTTCTGTAATAATATGGTGGTACTATTAATCATCCTTGCAGCTGAATCATTCCTCAAGATTGGAGAAAGTTAGAACAGTATTGAAGATATTGGGGCAACACGTATTCATTTCGGAGTGTCAGCATTAAAACTCAGTTTCAAAATATTCAAGTGGTTTCACATGGCTTTTAAATTCTTGCTACAGAGAACATTTCAACTTTTTGGAAAAAAATTACAGAGTGTTGTCCATTACACAAGGCAGCCTCCCTCCGTTGGCTCAATTTATTCTTCCTGCTGCCTCAGGAAAGCAGCTGATATAATCAAAAATGACACCCAGTCTGGTTATTCTCACTTATTGCCCCTTGTGTTAAGCAGAGGATACAAAACCTTGAGAGATTAGATACCATTTGGCTCAGGGACTGCTTCTATCTCAGTTTCCTAACTCTTGAATGGGACCTCTATACAATATAAATAACTTTGTAATCTCTCAACCTCATGCTGTCCTTTGTACTTTATTTGTCTACTTATACTGCACTTTCTCTATAACCATATTCTACATTTGTTTTGTTCCTTGTTGTAGACCTTGAAGCATATTTGCATGAAATTATCTGCTGGCATGGCATGTAAAATAAAAATGCTTCTCATTGCTTCTCATTACATGTGACAATAATAAATCAATTATCAATTACGAACAACTATGTGTGCAATAAGTAAGCTCAATATTCAAATAGTATGCCAGATTTAACAGTGCATCCTTTGATTGCATTGTTCAAGGAAAACAAATCAGTCAAAGAAACATAAAAAATTAATGGGAATTCAAATGCAAATTAAATTAAAAAGACCCATTAGGATGCATATTTTCAGTTCCTTTTTCAAAATGAGTCAGTTATTTTGATTTATAAATATCCTCCCAGTCAGTCACTCTTCATTCAGATAATAATCTGATTTTTGATTCCTCTTACTGAAGTGAGAATTCCCCACATTAAAATCTATTTGACTCTCCTCTCATTACATCTATGAGATTGTATTCCATCAGTATAGATAGATATTTGAGGGACAGCATAAGCACAAAGAACTAAAGGAGCTGCTTCTGTACTGGCTAACTCTGGATCAGTGAACATTTTTGAAAGCATTGTAAACTAACATCAGTTAGTAGATGTTTAAACAGTGGAGTTACACATTCTCAGGATAAAATTATGACACATGTAGTTGGAAGAAGATTGCACACATTACAGTGAAGTTGCTAGAGTAACTAGTTTACCTGGGGGAAAAAAAGTGATATCAAGTGTGACAGTGGGAAAGTGTGTATGGAACCGGAGGAAATAGCAGTGGTACTTAATGAGTAATTTACTTCAGTATTCACTATGGAAAAGGATCTTGGTGATTGTAGTGATGACTTGCAGCAGACTGAAAAGCTTGAGCATGTAGATATTAAGAAAGAGGATGTGCTTGGCACTTTTCAAAAGCATCATGTTGGATGAGTCACTGTGACCGGCTGAGGTGTACCCCAGCTTACTGTAGGAAGTGAAGGAGGAGATTGTTAAGCCTCTGGCAATGATCTTTGAATCATCATTGGGGATGGGAGAGGTTCTGGAGGATTGGTGGGTTGTGGATGTTGTTCCTTTATTCAAGAAAGGGAGTAGAGATAGCCCAGGAAATTATAGACCAGTGAGTATTACTTCAGTGGTTGGGAAGTTGATAGAGAAGATCCTAAGAGGCATGAGTTATGAACATTTGGAGAGGTATAATATGATTAGGAATAGTCAGCATGGGTTTGTCAAGGTCAAGTTGTGCCTTACGAGCCTGATTTAATTTTTTCAGGATGTGCCTAAACACATAGATGAAGGAAGAGCAGTAGATGTAGTGTATATGGATTTCAGCATGGCATTTGATAAAGTACCCCATCTAAGGCTTATTAAGAAAGTAAGGAGGCATGGGATCCAAGGGGATATTGCTTTGTGGATGCAGAACTGGCTTGCCCACAGAAGGCAAAGAGTGGTTGTAGATGGGTCATATTCTGCATGGAGGTCAGTGACCAGTGATGAGCCTCAGGGATCTGTTCTGGGATCCTTACTCTTTGTGATTTTTATAAATGACCTGGATGAGGAAGTAGACTGATGGGTTAGTAAGTTTGCTGATGACACAAAGGTTGGCGGTGTTGTGGATGGTGCGGAGTTCAATCCAGATAAGTGTGAGATAGTTCATTTTGGTAGGTCAAATATGATGGCAGAACATAGTATTAATGGTAAGACTCTTGGCAGTGTGGAGTATCAGAGGGATCTTGGGGTCCGAGTCTATAGGACACTCAAAGCAGCTGCACCGGTTGACTCTGTAGTTAAGAAGGCATATGGTGTATTGACCTTCATTAATGCTGGAATTGAATTTAGGAGCCAAGGGATAATGTTTCAGCTATATAGGACCCTGGTCAGACCCCACTTGGAGTACTGTGCTCAGTTCTGGTCACCTCACTACAGGAAGGATGTGGAAGCCATAGAAAGGGTGCAGAAGAGATCTACAAGGATGTTGCCTGGATTGGGGAGCATGCCTTATGAAAACAGGTTGAGTGAACTCAGCCTTTTCTCCTTGCAGCAACAGAGGATGAGAGGTGACCTGATAGAGGTGTATAAGATGATGAGGGGCATTGATCATGTGGATAGTCAGAGGCTTCTTCCCAGAGCAGAAATGGTTGCCACAAGAGGACACAGGTTTAAGGTGCTGGGGAGTAGATACAGAGGAGATGTCAGGGGTAAGTTTTTTACGCAGAGAGTGGTGAGTGCATGGAATGAGCTGCCAGCAACGGTGGTGGAAGCGGATACGATAGGGTCTTTAAAGAGACTTTTGGATAGGTACATGGAGCTTAGAAAAATAAATTCTGAATTCCTGCTTTTCAGTTCTGGCAAACAATCATCAACCTGAACCTTTAACTCTTTTTCTCTCTCCACAGATGCTGCCTGATCTGCTGAGTATCTCCAGTGCATTCTGTCTTTATCTCAATTTTTGCAACTACTGCTACTCCGTGGTTTTCAACAGCTTTTCAGAGTTGCCCTTACAGAATCAAACAGAAGGACAAGAGTGAAATCTTCCAAGATCCCGAGCTTTACCCACAATCTGTATAAAGGTGGCAGTAAGGTCTGTGCTTAATGTAGCAGTAAATCCAAATGCAATCACCGAAGGGATTAGCTACCAGTTTTTATTCCCAGTAGGAGAATCTACTAAAACCACAGATACTTCAGAAAACTAGATGATGTCTAAAAGGCATAACCCAGCTAACAGAAGAAAAGCAACAAAAAGAGCAAAATTTCAAGGATCTAAGATGGACCATTTTGAGAAAGGAGATTGTCCTTATTCATCTTCCACACTGGTCAAAGACAACTGTATTTCCATTCTCTGCCTTCTTTATGCTTAAGAGCTGAACAGATTACAGCAGATCAGTTGGCTCCCTCCATCTGTGCCACATAACCATCCACATAGTCATTTTAAAATGTTTTTTTTTAAATATTTTTCAATCTCCGATCTTTCCCCATTTATTTCCTTCAGGCATTTTTTCAAATGGCGTTTCAAGAGTTACTAGCAAATGTATTCAATCAGTAAATTAAATTGGAAAATGGTAATTCCTGGGTACCTTAAAGGAAGAAGACTCCACTGAGACTTCTTCACAAAGTCTTGTATGATGTAATGTCACAAATTTTATTGGGAGTGGTGCTGCAATTAGCCACTAAGTGTTGCTGCTGCTTAGCAATGTTTTACTTGCATATTGATAAACAGGAGACTAACAAGATTGCAGCTCACCTTAGTTTAGTGGATTGCCTTGACAATTGTTAGTAATCACATTCAAAGACACGTGACCAGGGAGATGATCCTGACCAATCTTTTCAGAGTTTCTAATATTAAAGTGTTTATATCATTGTTCAAAGTTATGTATCTTAAGACTACCTGCAGTAGTTGTACAACATGAAGGTAATCTATTAAGTGCCAGAGATATCATACAAAAGATATGGAACCCACACCCAGTCAGCTCTTTCTAGATAGTACTTTTGATTAATGCCCAGAATAGAAAGCTTATCACTAATTCTATTTACACTAAACACTGGTCCTTGTTGAGGGTCACGAAAGCTCTTTCATGTCAATCCATAAAACAGCAAAGCATCCGCTTAATGATTTGAGTCACCCAGATTATATTTCAGGTAAGCAAACAAAGTGAAGTGACACATTTTCCCGCACACTTTCCAAATACACTGTATTCTAAGCATTTATGTTGAGAACAGAGCTTCTTTTGATAGGTGTGACAGAATGCTATATCTCTAACCTTTCCCACATTCTTATTAGGCCTCTCCTAGTTATTCACAGGATTGCAGGTTCACAGAGTGGCTACCCCACAGAAGAGAGAAGGCTAGCCTTCCATGCCTGGAGTAGCTGTGTGTAAGTGCCATCAGCAGTCCAAATTCCCTGCTTCTCTCCTGCACTACTTTTATTTTCAGATTATCATCCAGTCTCCTTTCCAGTGTCATAATTGAATCTACTCTTGGTGGTAAAATCCAGGTCCTCTCCACTATCTGCACTAAACAATGTTAAATGTAATTTTAGGTCATGTTTCTTCTTTTGCCAAAAATAAATTCTTTCTCCTCTATCTCTTTAAAGAGCAAACACGAGGAAACCTGCAGATGCTGGAAATTCAAACAACACACACAAAATGCTGGTGGAACACAGAAGGCCTGGCAGCATCTATAGAAGAAGTACTGTCGACATTTCGGGCCGAGACCCTTCATCAGGACCCTTCCTGACGAAGGGTCTCGGCCCGAAACGTCGACAGTACTTCTCCTCTAGATGCTGCCTGACCTGATGTGTTCCACCAGCATTTTGTGTGTGTTGTCCTCTATCTCTTGATCACTCTACCCCTGTACTCAGAATACTTTGTCTATCCTTAATGATTTTGTATACATCCATCAGAACTCTTCAGCAGTCTATCCATACAACAGAACTTGCTCATCCTTGTAATTTGTTTGTATGTGCCATCTTGTACGACATGAGCGAACATGGTCTTTCCAAGACCATGATTGTTCTTACCAATTTTTTCTGCAGAAGTGGTTTTCCATTGCCTTCTTCTGGGCAGTGTCTATACTAGATGGGTGACTCCAGCCATTATCAATACTCTTCACAGATTGTCTACTTGGCATCAGTGGTCGAATGACCGGGATTTGTGACACCCAGCTGTTTATACGACCATCCACCGTCTGCTCCCATGTTTTCACATGACCCTGATCGGGGGGGGGGGGGGGGGGGGGGCTAAGCTGGTGCTACAACTTGCCCAATGGTCAGCACAAGGCCTCAAGGCTAGTGGATGGAAGGAGTGTCTCACACCTCCTTTAGTAGAGACATATCTCCAACCTGCCACTCCTGTTTCTTCACCTTGGGATTAACTTTGTTAAATATCTTCTGTGCCCTCTTCAACGGCTTCCATGCTCCAAAACTGGAGACAATACAGCACCACAGGTTGAGACAGTCATAGTTATCAAGTCATAGAATCAGATGAAGCTACCGCATGGAAACAGAGTCTTCTACCCACCAGGTGTCAGCTGGCCACTGAGCACCCATTGTTCAGTGGGCTCACTGTACCCTACCATATTTTATTGCCCTTAGATTTGTGGTGGTGAGAGTATTGACTGGCTGCATCACTGCCTGGTATGAAAGCACCAAATTTCAAAGTGCACAGTAAAGTTCAAAGTAAATTTTATTATCAACATACACATATGTCACAATATACAACCCCCAGATTCATTTTCTAATGGGCATACTCAATAAATCTATAGAAGAATAACCATAACAGGATCAGTAAAAGACCGACCATCTAAGGCATTCAACCAGAGTGCAAAAGACAACAAACTGTGCAAATACAAAAAGAAGAAATAATAATAATAATAATAAATATTGAGAACATGGGATGAAGAGTTCTTGAAAGTGAATACATTGGTTGAAGGAATATTTCAATGATGTGACAAGTGAAGTTGAGTGAAGTTATTCCCTTTGGTTCAAGAGCCTGATGGTTGCAAAGTAGTAACTGTTTCTGAACCTAGTGGGGAGAGTTTTGAGGCTCTTGTATCTTCTTCCTGATGGCAGCAGTGAGAAGAGAGCATGTGCAGGGTGGTAGGGGTCCCTGATGATGGATGCTGCTTTCCTGAGACATCATTTCATGTAGATGTGCTCAATGTTTGCGAGGGCTTTACCCGTGATGGCTGTATCTATTTCTTTCTGTAGGATTTTCAATTTAAGGGCTTTGGTATTACCATACTAGGCTGTGATGAGGCCAGTCAATATAACTCTCCACTACACATCTATAGCAGTTTGTCAAAGTTGTAGATGCCATGCTGAATTTCTGCAAACTCCTAAGGAAGTAGCGGTGCTGCCATGCTTTCTTCATGATTTCATTTACGTGCTGGGTCTATGACAGATCCTCTGAAATAATAACACCTAGGAATTTAAAATTGATAATACCCTCCACCTCTGATCATCCAATGAGATCTGGTTTATGGACCTCTGGTTTCCTTCTTCTGAAATCTGTAATCAGCTCCTTGGTCTTGCTGACATTGAGTAAGAGGCTATTGTTATGACACCACTCAGCCAGATTTTCGATCTCACTTCCATATGCTGATTTATCGCCACCTTTGATTCAGCCTACAACAGTGGTGTTATCAGCAAACTTGAATATGGCATTGGAATTGTGCTTAGCCACATAGTCATAAGTGTAAAGCAAGTAGAGCAGGAGAATAATCACACAGCCTTGTGGTTCACTTGTGCTGATGGAGATCGCGGAGGAGATGATGTTGCCAATCCGAACTGACTGGGGTTTGCAAGTGAAGAAATCCAGTATCCAATTGCACAAAAAGGTATTGAGGCCAAGGTCTTGGAGCTTATTGATTCATTTCAAAGGGATGATGATATTGAATGCTGAGCTGTAGCTGATAAAAAACGTCCTCAATTTTGTTCTGCAGCGACTGCATATTTGCCAACAAGGTGCTGGGTAGAGGAGGACTCATCTATCTGTGTTTCAGTCCGCAAGTACAAACACACTGGAGGAACTCAGCAGGTTGGGCAGCATCCGTGGAAACGAGCAGTCAACGTTTCAGGCTGAGACCCTTCATCAGGACTGAAGAAGGAGGCGGCAGCGACCCTATGAAGAAGGTGGGGGGAAGGGGGGAAGGTGCCAGGTGAAAAACCAATAAGAGGAAAGACGAAGGGGTGGGGGAGGGTAAGCAGGGAGGGGATAGGCAGGAAAGGTGAAGAAGGATTGTAAGGGGAAAGCACTATGGGTAATAGAAGAAGGCAGAATCATGAGAGAGGTGATAGGCAGCTGCAAGAAAAGGCAGAGTGAAACTGGGATGGGGGAAGGGGGAGAGAGGGAATTACTGGAAGTTAGAGAATTCGATGTTCATACCAAGGGGCTGGAGACTACCCAGGCGGTATATGAGTTGTTGCTCCTCCAAATTGAGTTTGGCCTCATCATGGCAGTAAAGGAGGCCATGTATGTTTCATTCTGGCTTGTAGTACCTCATCGAAGCTTCACTTCCTGCCATGGCGATGAAACTTTCTCCTCTTAAAGTTACTGTACCTGACTGGTCCACCAAGCCCTTCAAAGAATAGTGAGATATGAAGATCATTAAGTTGATTTAAAAACACATTGCTTAGATGCAGTGAGAGTAATTCAAAAGGGGTATATCTAAAAGTATATCTGCAGCCCACAGAATGTCTGTGTTGTGAACTATGTATGTTTCCACCAATTGCCTTACTCTACAAAGGCCCCCTCAGAATTCACTATACTGGCATTGTGAGTCTGTCTGGAGCTTGGATAATCCACCTGGCTCAGATCCTATTTACCATAGGTGGAAGAATAGCAGGTACCTATGGTTATCCAGAGGTGTGTTGACATGCTCATGGTTACGTCATGACGACAGGGGCATGGTAGCAGAATCCTCCAAATCTCGGTGGGCCGGTTTAAGGTGATCTACTGGAACATATTCAGGTTTACCCCTGATATGTATGATAAAGGTTTTTTCTTTCCATTCCGAAACACAGAACAGGCCACCGTATGCGGGCTTAAGGGGATGTTGGTTTGCATCACGGCAGACGAAAACAGACAATGCAGAATGTAGGTCGATAAGAACCAAGAGAGTGTACGTCATGATGGAAGGTGCAAAGAAATTGAATTTACTGAAGGTGGAACACTGTTTAGAGGCCAACAGTTGTGGTGTCAGGAATAAAACACCTGACACTCGTAAAGGCTGCCCATATATCAACTCAGCCGCGAACAGCTGCACGTCCACTTTTGGAGCTGTTCTGAGCCCCAGCTGGACCATAGGAGATGATCATGCCAACACTCATCCAGCAGGAAGGCCCTCGGAGACGTCCTTAAGGAGCGGTGAAACCACTCGCACAGGCCATTGGACTGTGGGTGGTAAGCCATCGCTGCCCAGAGGTTTGATATGAATTGGGGACTGCGGTCAAAGAAAATATCAAATAGGCTGCCAAACTGAGCAACCCAGTGCTGACGAACACTTGAGCCACGTCTGCAGCTGTCATCGATGCTCGAGGGATGACGACTGGTGAGACATGGTAAGGAGGTGCTCGGGTGGGGGTGGGGGGTGTAGAAAAGAACCAACGATGTCAACACTGACATGGTCAAACTGTTGCTCAGGGAACTCCAACAGTAACAATGGCACCTAAACATGATGGCTAATTTTCACCTGCTGGCACTCCACACAGGCAGCGCTCCAATCACACACGACCTTTCTAAAACCATGCCACATAAACTTTAGTGCAACTAGTTTCTGTGAGGACTTCCAGCCTGGATGCAAGAGGCCACGTTTGGAGGTAAAAACTGTCTGCCTCCAGTTTGCAGGCACTTTGGGGAGAGGGCAACCAGTTGAAACATCAGCCAGGAGAGAAGCCATAGCTTTCCCCGACTTAATGTCAGCCAGCCGCAGGCCCGTGACTGCTGTTTGGTAAACCTGGGCCTCTAGATCAGTAGCTAGGTCAGCTGCCATGCTGGTATAGTCAACCCCATTGTGTATGGCTTCAACAGCCGGCTGTGAGAGGAAATCAGTAGCGTCATTATTTTTCCCCTGATATATATACATCAGTTGTGAACTCAGATATGTAAGCTAAGTGGCGTTGCTGCCATGCAGACCAAACGTCTGATTTTTTTTACCATTGTGTACACGAGGGGTCTGTGGTCAACGAATGCTGTGAAATGGCAACCTACAAAAAGAAAAGAAAAAAGGCAAACAGTGAGATAGAGACCAAGAAGCTCACAGTTGAACGTGCTTTGAGGTGATGGAGTTACCGACTGAAGGTGAACTTCCCCATGGGGATGAATAAAGTATCTTTCTATCTATCTATCTATCTATCTATCTATCACACAGCACCCACAGCACAGGCTGAAGCATGAGCAGTAATAGGTGCATTGGGGAATGGGTATGCCAATAGGGCTGCATTGGAAAGAGTTTGGTTGGTATCATCAAATGCCCTGGTCATGTCCGCTGACCAGTCAAGCACTTGATCAGGGGTATTGCATTTAAGTGTACTATACAAGGGAGCATAAGTTCAGCAGCGCACAGAATGAAGTGGTGTTAGAAATTCACCATACCTAAGAACTCCTGAGTTGTTAGTAGTGTGGGATGGTGGGGAATCCATAATAGTGGCTGCTTTTGATAGGAGGTGTGAAACACCTGCAGAGAAGTGATGGCCGAGAAAGTCAATGGCTGACAACCCATACTGGCATTTACCAGGGTTAAGTACTCGAAAAGAGTGCAGACATGAGATGTGTTTGGATTTGGATGCACTGGTGACAAGTACGTATGTAATCCAGGTAAACTAAAAAAGAAAATATGTCTTTTAGAGTCCATCAGCCATTGAAAAGCCTTTGCTGCATTTTTCAGTCCAAACGGCATGCACTGAAACTTAAAGAGGCCAAGTGGGGTTATCACAGCCATTTTAAAATAGTCCTCCGAGCACACAGGCACATTATGATACCCGCTCACTATACTGACTTCGGAAAAAATTATCTTTCCAGTTAAATGTGTTGAAAGATCTTTGAGGTATGGGACCATGTAATGATCGGGGGCAGTGGCCTCGTTAAGGTGTCGGTGATCACCAGCGGTAATAGGGACTGTATTGAGAGATGAAGCCCAGGGTCAGTTCAACCGGGACGCAATGTCAATTCTTTCCAAGTTGGCAAACTCACGGTTGTCAGCTTTTCTATATCTAGTCTATAGGCAAGTGTGCATGGACTGATGGGTCACTTGTGGAAATGTGGTGCTCAACCCCATGTTTTGTGACTGTAGTGGAGAATGTGGGCTTGTTGAGATTTGTACAAATCAAGCATTTTGCTTCCAAAACTCTACAAGTTGCAAACCGACTACTTTGGCTGACATGTTCAATAACTCTCGAATTGTCCTATAGCATCGGGGTCGCCAATGTAGTTTTTCACAAATAAAATGACGCGAAGCATTTTATTTTTAAGGAAAATCGTAACAACTTATTTATTGTAATGCAAACACTAAACACAAAGTGCGATAACAGTACTTCACATAATCACATCATTACGTCAGACTAGTCTCTTAAAGTGAACCCCAACTCAATGTTGGTGGTTGTGAATTATGTACATTTACACCAGTTACCTTACTCTACAACCCCACCAGGTTCAGGAACAGTTATTACTCCTCAGCCATCAGGCTCCTGAATCAGAGAGGGTAACTTCACTCAGCTTTACTTCCCCATTACCAAACTGGACTCAACCTATGGACACAATTTCAAGGATTCTTCATCACATGTTCTCAATATTTATTGCTAATGAATTTATCATTATTGTTCATTCTTGTTTCTTTCTTTATTTTTGTATATGCACAGCTTGTTGTCTTTTGCACATTGGTTGTCCACACTGTTGGTGTGGTCTTTCATTGATTCTATTATGGTTATTGGATTTATTGAGTGTGCTCACAAGAAAATAAATCTCAGGGTTATATATGGTGGTATATATCTCCTTTCATTATAAATTCCCTTTGGACATTGAACTTTGAACACCTTCCAAGAATTCTACCACTCCACTAAGAGTAATTTACTCCAAAATTCAAAGTAAATTGATAGTGGATTCTGTTTAATTGGGTCTTAAGTTATCAGAGCGGCTGCTTATTTGGAACACCTCTTAAAGAATAAAAACTAATGGAGAAAGTAGCCAGGATTCCCTCCATTTATTTGGGACACTACGCCACTTAATTGGGACAGGAGACTGTTGCCAATCCATTACTTGCTGGCATCAGTTGTATGTACTTGAGTGGCCACTGGTACTACGCTGAGCTTAGAATGAATAGTTTTTAAATAGCCTCAGTTAGGTATGCTTGTGTTCAAAAAGCAGTGATTTTTGTCACTGATAGTTGGTGAAAAACAAGCAGGAAGCATTTGGAACTGTTTTGCTCACTGTGGTTTCAAGCTTGGAGAAGCCATTAGCTACTGGGAGTTAAAATGAAATGATTTCACTACTTCAACTGTACTGACACCTTCACTGAACTATGTGTTGGAAATTCTTCTGTTCTTCTTTTAGGAAATACAAACATACAAACAATTTGAATGTATTTAAAACTGGCTTGAATGTTACATTGAAAATAAAGGTTTGGAGGATGCAATTGTCAAAAACATTAAAATCATTAAAAGAGATGGTCGTTGACTTCAAGAGGGCACGGAGCGACCACTCTCCACTGAACATCGACAGCTCCTCGGTAGGGATTGTTAAGAGCACCAAATTTCTTGGTGTTCACCTGGCAGAGAATCTCACCTGGTCCCTTAACACCACCTCCATAACAAAGGAAGCCCAGCAAAGTCTCTACTTTCTGTGAAGGCTGAGGAAAGTCCATCTCCCACCCCCCATCCTCACCACATTCTACAGAGGTTGTATTGAGAGCATCCTGAGCAGCTGCATCACTGCCTGGTTCAGAAATTGCACCATCTTGGATCGCAGGACCCTGCAGCGGATAGTGACGTCAGCTGAGAAGATCATCGGGGTCTCTCTTCCCACCATTACAAATGTCTACACCACACGCTGCATCCACAAAGCAAACAGCATTATGAAGGACCCCATGCACTACTCATACAAACTCTTCTCCCTCCTGCCATCTGGGAAAAAGCACCGAAGCATTCGGGCTCTCACGACCAGACTTTGTAACAGTTTCTTCCCCCAAACCATCAGACTCCTCAATGCCCAGAGTCCGGACTGACACCAACTTATTGCGCTCTACTGTGCCTATAGTCTTGTTTATTATTTATTGTCATGCCTGCACTGTTTTGTGCACTTTATGCAGTCCTGGGTAGGTCTGTAGTCTAGTGTAGTTTTTGTGTTGTTTTACGTAGTTCAGTGTAGTTTTTGTATTGTTCCATGGTCCTGAAAAATGTTGTCTCATTTTTACTGTGTACTGCACCAGCAGTTATGGTCGAATGACAATAAAAAGTGACTTGACTTGATTATCTGCACTTGATTTGATTATTATGTCAATTAAATTAACATGGCAGTGTACACTGGATGAATTCCTCTGTCTATAATTAATACAAACTAATACAGTTTTATAGTACCATAGTAGCAGCATTGAGAATGTTCTAATTTATATTTCATTTAAATACATAATTTTTTACTAGGTTAAATGGTAGTTTGTCTTTTTTATACCTATTTAATCATTTCCATGGAATTCCAACAGATTGGGGCAGCCACTTAATTAGGCCAAAATGTACTGGTTCCTATATGTCCCAAATAATCAGAATCCACTATATTATCAAAGTATGTAAATGTCCCCATATACTGCCCTGGGATTCCTGAGGTGATTTTGTTGCAGGCATTCACAGTGGAACAAAGAAATACAATGAAATCAACGTAAAACTACACACACACAAAGACTGACAAACAACCAATGTGCAAAAGAAGACAAACTGTGCAAATAATAAATAATAAATTGAGAGAAAGAAAGATAGATAGATGGATATATAGATAGATGGATAAAGAAATACATACATACATACATACTGAGATCATGTATTGAAGAGCTCTAGAAATGTAGTCCACAGTGGACAACTAACCAAACAACCTGCACGAGGTTCAGATGTGGAAGGAAATGTCTGAAACCAGAGAACCCAGAGGAAACTCATAGGGTTACAGAGGCCATGTGCAAACTTCATATCGAGGGTGCCCAAGGTCAGAATTGAACTCTGGATGCTAGAGCTGTGAGACAGCATCACCACTAGCTGCACCACTGTGCCACCTTGTGTTTAAAAATGTTCATGACTTCCTTGCTCTTGTACTCTGTATTACTTTATTTATAAAGCCTTTTACTTTTTGCACATTATCTTGACCATTTCTGCCACCTTCACTGAACTAGGCATCAGAAATACCTCTGTTCCTCCACCCCTCTTACAACTGTGCTCTCTAGGTCAGACACTAAACCACCAGTCACCTATACTCCTATTCCACCAGCCTATCTCTATCTACCTGAAGGCTACTACTACCTTCCTCATGATTCATACACCTCCAGATACTGAGTCATCTACAAATTTAGAAATTGTGTCCTGTACATCCAAATTAAATCATTTATATATAATAAGAAAACTAATGGTCCCTGAGCGACTCCACTCTATAATTCATAATAATCTTTTATAAAATACTTTACTCTGTTTGCTGGCACAACTAACTTTCTATACATGCCAATATGAACTATTTTATTCAGTTCGGATGTTAATACCTAGCACCTTGCCAAATCAACCATAGTGACAGGTGAGGGCTGGAGGATTGGAGGACATCAAATGTTGTTCCTCTGTTTAAGAAAAGCTCTGTAAATAAATCAGGAAATTGTAGGCTAGTGTGCCTGATATCAGTAATGGTAAAGTTATTGGAAGGTATTCTAAGGAACCAGATATATGAATATTTAGATAGACAAGGACTGATTAGGGATAGTCAGCATGGTAGGTCTTGTCTACCCAATCTTATGGAGTTTTTTGAGGAAATTAGCAGGAAAGTTGATGAAGGCAAGGCAGTGAATGTTGTCTACATGGACTTCAGCAAAGCACTTGGCAAGGTCACATGTGGGAGGTTGGTCAGGAAGGTTCAGTTGCTTGGCAATCAAGTTGAGGTAATAACTTGAATTAGAATTGTGTTACGTACCCGTGGGTATCTGGTACTTGCCACGTGACAGTGGTGTAACTGAGGCTATGCAGGGCATGAGGTAATGGTCTTGTGATGGGGGAGTAACATCATGTTCCCGCCAGTGAGAGGTCATGTGATAGTTTTTCTCAACAGGGTATAAAAGGAGAACCACACCCCGTGACGTGGGTAGTTTGTGGTTGAATTCGCCACTGACTCCATGTTGCTGTGTATTCCGATGTTATGACGCAGTTTCATTTAAAAGTGGAGTCTTACTTTCTGCCTTAAGTCAAAGGTTATTGCTGGCAGTTTTGCTACTATACTGCCAGTTAAAATCAAATGGGAGAGTGAAGATTCATCGAGATTGGGGAAGATCGAAGAAAGTTGATGTCGGCTGTGAAGCAGGTTCGACCTTTATTTAATCTTCGCACAAGGAATTAGTAACCTGTGTCCATGTTAACTCTTGTTTTGCCAAAAAAGAGCAGAAAGAGTTGGGTACAGAGTTTCGCCAAGGAAAGATCAGTGCCTTTAAGCCATTTCATTTTCTTCAATCGTAAATCCCTCGGCAAAGCATACTTCGGTTGGGATCAGCAGTAATGTTGTGAAAGGATTTAATTCAAGAAAAGTCTCTCCATTAACTGACTGTAAAGTACTTTGGACTTTCGCATTACTATTTCTAAGAACTGTTTTTGCATTATCGCTTTAAGAACTGTTCAAGCTGTCGTATCACAGCTGACTTCCAGTTAAGTTATTTGTTTGTTTACTTTGGGTTTTTTTTTAGCAATGTTTAATAAATGTTTTATTTGTTATGAAAAAACCTGTCTCAATTATATATTCATTGTTGCTGGACCGTAACAATTGGCCTTGTTGGAGAAGTCAGATAGTGGTAGTAGATGGTTGTCTCTCTGACTGAAGGCCTGTGACTACTGGAGTGCATCAGGGATTAGTGCTGTGTTCATTGTTGTTTGTCATCTATATCAATAATCTGGATGAAAATGTATTAACTGGATCAGAAAATTTGTAAGTGACTCCAAGATAGGGAGCGTAGTGGACAGCGAGGAAGACTATCAGAGCTTGTAGCAGGATCTGGACTAGCTGGGAAAATAGGCTGAACAATGGCAGATAAAATTTAATGTGAAGTGTTGCATTTTGGAAGAACCAACCAGAGTAGGTCTTAATCAGAGAACAGTAGGGCACTGAGGAGTGTGGTAGAACAAGAGATCTAGGAAAACAGATCCAAAAAGTAGTGGTGCAGGTAGGTAGAGTCATAAAGAAAGCTTTTGGCACAGTGGTCTTGGTAAATCAAAATAGTGAGTACAGGAGATGGGATGTTATGTTGAAGTTGTATAAAATGGTGCTAAGGCCAAATTTGGAGTACTGTGTGCATTTTTAGTCAACAAACTATGGGAAAGGTGTAAATAAGGTCAAAAGAGGACAGAGAAATTTTGCAAGCATTTTGCCAGGTCTGGAGGACCTGAATTGTAGGGAAAGATTGAATAGGTTAGGACTTTATTCCTTGGAACACAGAAGAGTGAGGGGAGATCTGATAGATGTATACAAAATTATGAGAGATATGGACAGGGTGAATGCAAGCAGGCTTTTTCCACTGAGGTTGGCTGGTGCTAGAATTAAAGGTCATGGGTCAAGGTGAAAGATGAAATATTTAAGGGGAACACGAAGGGAAATCTCTTCACTCTGAGGGTCGCAAGAATGAGGACTAAGCTGCCAATCCAAGTGGTGCAGGGCTGCAGAGGTTCAAGAAGGTAGCTCACTACCAGTCTTCTCAGTGGCAACCTGTAATAGGCAAGGAAATACTGTCTCAGTTTGTGAAGACCAAATTCATTGACTGAATAGAAATACTAGTTGAATAAAAGGGATCTCAGCAATCACAGTGACCTGTTAAAGAGTAGATTACTCCACTGCAGAAATGTGTAGAGTTGAATCTAATTCAACATCTCAAGCCTATCTGTTATTCAATGATCCAACATTTTTCATGCTCACTTTCCTCTCTACCCCCAGGATCAGCTAACTATTACTTGGATTGCACTACCTGTATGTATAATCTATATTTTCATTTATATTCATCATTATTATTGTTATGAGCAGAGAGACAACATCTGCCGGAAGTAAATTCCTTGTATGTGCATAGGTACTTGGCGATTAAAGTCTGATTCTGATTCTGATGAACCTTCCTTGAAATAATGTCTTTCTTTAATTGGGCAGTCAAAATAGTTCACAATACTCTGAATGTGGTCTCTCTAGCGCCTTGAGGAAAATCAGTAAAACTTCCCAACTTTTACACTACAACCTCTTGAAATAAAAGCTAACCTTCCATTAACTTTCTGTATCACCCACTGCACTTGTGTGCTGTTTTCTATGTTCATGCACAATAACCCTCAATCCCCTAGGCTTCACTTCTTGCAACTTTTCTCCATTTAAATAATATTTCATTCTTTGGTTCCTCCTCTCAATATCAATAATTTCTCTTTTTCCACAGTAATCTTCATCTGTCAAACTCACCTTACCTGTCTGTGCTAAACATGATGCCAATTTAAACTAAACCTCTACTGCCTATACATTATCCATATAAAGCCTCTTAAATGTGACCAGCATATCTGCTTGAACCACAACCTCTAGCACCACACTTTTGCACCTACTTTTCTCTCTCTATCAAAATGTGCCCCACATATCTCCTTTAAACCATCCTTCTCTTGCATTAAAGCTATGCCCCCTAGTATTTGACATTTCTACCCTAGGAAAAAGGTTCTGAGTGCCTACCCCATCTATGCCTCTCAAAATTATATTAACATCTATCAGGTCTCCCATCAGCTTCTGACACTCCAGAGAAAACAACCAAAATTTGTCCAACCTCTGCTTATACTCCCTAATCCAGGCAGCATGCTGGTAAACATTTCCAAAGTCTCAAGATCCTTCCTGTATTGTACTGACCAGAGCGGCACACAGTATTCCAAATAAACTTCTAACTAAGATTTTATATAGCTTTAGGTAAACAATGAAACTAATAGATTATATTTTCTAACAGCACCATTCAGCACAGTTAGAAAAAGATAAATAAAGGTAAATACCTTAATGCTGTCATGGTAAATTCAATTTGACCACATAAATGATCTTTTCTTTGTTTGGGCCCATATCACTCCTTTTTGCTTAGCATCGATGGTGTCTCCCCATACATTGCCATCTTCTGCAAAATATATTTTGTAAAATGGCTGGCCATTTTCACAAAACTCTTTGAAATTTCTTTTTTTCTCAATCTAATTAATCTCAGCATTATGTGAGAGAACATTGCATGGAAGCTTTAAAGAGTCACATGGTGTCCTACAGTGGAGTTTTAGGTTACGTGGCTATGGACAACTACTAGCAGCTGTCCGGTGTCTGTATTAATATTTCATTCATTTCAGAAAATGAAGCTAGGCTTTCAGAACTGGTAACACCAGAGGTACTGAGATTGTTTAATGAATTGGAACTCTATTTCAGAAAAAAGGCCTGTCATCTAATTAGCTAGATTTGAAATAAGTCAAACAATGAAGCTTATTAATGCCTCTAGAAATCAGTCAAGTGAAGCAGTTTATAGCCTAAACATAAATTAGTTACAAGGTGCTGTCTCTGATACATTCCCAGGACTGAAGCTAAAACAGCTATGAGACTGGAACTCTGGACAAAGCTATCCTTCTCTGCAATTCATAAAGCTCCTGGATTTGTTTTTAAGTTACCATAGAAATTCGAAAGACTCACTATACAATCTGGATGTTACAGAAACATTGCTAAATCCCACCATTCCTAGCTATCTACCTACCTAAGGGCTTAATATTATCTTCAATATTGTAATACAGGACTTCTAATGTATCTGATATGAATATAGCCATAATATTAATAACATTCACAAGATTAGGCAAAGATATTATTTAGCATACAGCTATATTTAAAGGCAATTTCCATTTTATATCATTAACTAAGGGGTCCATGGACCCTAGGTAGGGAACTCCTGCTCTAGGTGGATGTGACCTCCTGAGGCATTTTCTCCAGTCTATTCCCTGACTGCTGGCCTGTTCTGCCTCCCTCACCACCAAAACTCATATTTGCATTTGATCCCAAAAAGAAGGTTTGCTGGTGCATTCATCTTGGTCTGAGTAATGGACTTGAATCATCTCCAAGAGCTTCAGACCTTGCCACATCTCTTGCCATAGACATTTACAATATACAAGAATCACAAAAAGCACTACACAGTTGTAGAGGTCTAACAACTGCTGGAAGAAATCAACCAGCAACTCATCTATAGGTAATGGACAGCAGAGGTAATGGGACAGTTTCACTATTATGTTGAGAAACTAACATGATTCAGAATCAGAATGAGAATCAAATTTATGATCACAGATTTATAATGTGAAGTTTTTTGTTTTGCAGCAGCAGCACAGTGCAGACTAACTTGCTAAAAGAATTAGTGCAAAAAAGGAATCGTGAGTCGGTGTCCATGGATGTTCATAAATCTGATGGCAGAGAGGAAGAAGCTGTTGAACATTGAACATGGGTCTTCAGGTTTTGTTTCTCCTCCACGATGGTAGTAATAAGAAGAGGGCGTGACCCAGATAGTGATATTTAAAATGCTGGCTTCTAAAAAGCCCAGGTTGCTTCATATTTGAAGTCATAGTCTACTTCCTTCTAGTAAATGTTCTGCAGCCTCTTTACCACAATATGTTGTGCTGGGGTTGTAGTCTATGTTGATGATGTAACTGAATTATTATCATTAGGAGAGGTCCAAGACATTGTTATATACAAGCAAATAAATGCTAGAAAGCGAGGGGGGGGGGTTTACTTTCTTTTCATCTGTTAGAATATTTCAGTCAAGAGTTGACTGCATCTCCCAAACTCCCAAACTCATTCACTATAGGAAGATAGGTAGAAAATTTGCAAGGGTGAAGAATGTAACATTATTTAGGGATAATAACAAGGCTAACCTTGAGTTTATTCCCTTTCACAAGTCAAGAGACTACTTTAAATGATCGATATAATGTGATTGCTATAAAATCAGTTTATATATATATAGAATGAACCTGACTTTTAAAAAATGTCATATTACAAAATCAAACTAGTCAACCGTTGTGACTTCCAGACTATTTAATAAGGCATTGTTATAAAGTTCCAACTACGTGCACTACTATATCATGTAATATAAATCTGTCACAAAAGTAAACACCCACACAGAAAAGGACAGCTGTAAAATTTATCAGGGTATTATATATTGAAAGATAAATGGCTTGGGAGGAATAACAGATGTGCATGCAGGTAGCAGTGGTTTTGTACAGGTTACTGCTTGCCCACATGCAGACCCCAGACGTGACTATAATTCACTCTCTGAAACCATCTGTTAAACTACCCAATGTAAATTCTATTTCTGTCCAGTCGTCACAAATGGAGAATAGATAATTCCATGACCTAATAGCTGCCTTGAGCACGTCCCAGAAAATGGAGTGTATATGCATACAGTATTTAGATAATAATGGCTAGATGCACATGGTTAGGTTATCTGAGTAGATATCCCATGTATAAAAGCTTACACACCAGGAATGATACGCATGTTAATTTTAATTGTCAGTTTGTCACCTAGCATCAAACTCCACAGCCTCCAGGCATCCAATATCAAATTGTCCTCTTTACCTCTTCCTTACACTGCTCATAAACTTCCAACCCCAAAGTCCTTGATATCTTCAAAGCTTGCAGGCCCTCCATGGCCCACAAGTTGCAAACCTTCAAAATATGGTCTTGTGTTAGAAGTTATAACCAAAATTTTAGGAGTTTATTTTAAAGACAAGATTTGATTCAAGAAGTGAATTCCAGAGACTATTGCTTCAATAGCAGAACACCTGACATCATTTCTGGGATTAAAAAACATGGACTTGCGCAATGCTCATGAGCTGAAGGGGACAGAGCTTTCAGAGCATTGTGAAAGATATTTGAGATGAGGAATAGTGGACCCATGAAAGGCATTTGCAGTTAAGAGAGGTTGGACAAGCCTTTGAGGTAGAAAGGAATAGATGATTGTTGCTGAGATTTAGATGAAGAAAGATGTATCGGTGGAACAGGACTGGTTATATCAACTGATTTGGACAAAGGGCAGAGTGGTGAAATGGTCAGAACTGCACTGCTAGCAGTCAGCATGGACTTGATAGGCTGAACAGGCTTATACCTTATTAGCTAATAAGCAGTTTCCACCATCTTCCATAATTAACTGGTGCATCATTCAGTGACTACACTTGTAAAGTAAAAAACAAGAATATCATTCATTTGGGTGAAGCTCCATTCATAGAGTCAAGATGGGGCAGCACAGTAGTTCCAGCTGTAAGATTCAACTGTAAAGTTCAGTTCCCATCGCTGTCTGTAAGGAATTTGTGTGTTCCCCCCATTACCTCACAGGTTTCCTCCAGGTGCTCCAGTTTCCTTTCATATTCTGGAAAGTTAGGGTCAGGGTTAGTAAATTGTGCTATGTTGGTGCCTGAAGCATGGTGACACTTGCTTGTCCATGCACATCCTCACGCAAACAACATATTCCACTGTTCATGTGACAAATAAAGGCAGTTTATGTAATATTTTATCTTCATAACTTCTTGACTGTATTTAGTGTTTTGAATGACTTATCTGGTGCTACAAATGAGGCAAATAAGCCAAATATTCTTCATTTCACAAGCAACTTCTGAGGCACTGGAGTAATTCAACACCTGGTTAACATTGTTATTTCTGTTTAACATTTCTGTTGTGGGGAATGGGTAATGACGTCACCTTTGCTCAGTAGAGATGGTTGTGGTCGGGTACTTGCCAATTGAAATATCAAGCCTACATAGTGTTAATGAGTTGCCTTGTTCAGGGGACCACTCCCTCCATTAAAGATCTATCCTGAGTTTAATGGATTAGTATTGGTAAGTGACCATCTGACCTGTAACATGTTCCATGATGTCCATAGAAGTTCTCTTTTTCCTATTAGAACAAATTCTGCCTAATTTTCATGTTGTGGGAAGTACCAGATGATTTAAGGTTTCTCAAGAATAATGCCATATGACATCCCAACAGTTGTTCATTTCCCTCTACAGACATTGCTTATCCTATTAAATTCCTCCAGTAGCTTGTTCCTTTTTGTTCCAGACCCCAGCAGTATTTGCATTCTCTTGTCTCCATAAGTACCTCTGAAATGAAGGTTAAAAAATTTAAAACTACAGTATAATTGGTATAATCTATTTTATGAATTGAACTCAAAAGGTTTTGTCAGAATCTGGCAACAAATTGCACCACAAGAATTCTTTCCTTACAGTTTTTTTTCCTGAAATGTCTAGAAGCTACAGTTATGACCAAATTAAATCAGCTAGCAAACTCATCAGTTAGACTACTTGTTGGTATTCAATTATCAACTGTATGGGAGGATCCTACTGGACGATCTTAGTGAGCAGCCATGACACTATAATTTAGAACGTACATTTCTCATTACACAGAACAGATGCAGTTGTGTTGCTATGGAGGCTGCTGGCAGACATCAGTAGAGTTACTGGCGCTTGCTGGTCAATTTGTTTAGTCAACTTGTGGTTGAGGAAAACACAGATGCCGCAACAGCTGCAATTGCATGTGTACATACCAACTGAGTGATTAATGGATACAGTTGTCTCTGTGTTTATAAGCTTGAGTAGATAATATTCTGGAGGCAAGAGAGTTCCATTTGATAATCATTTCTTCAAAATTGAAAATAGAATTTGAACTGTGAATGCTTTATCTAAAACAATCTATACTATTTAAACTATCTAAGTACTTTCTCAAGTATCTATCCCTCAGGAGGGCAGAAAAAAAGCATGTGAACCTCTAGGCCACTATTTAAGTAATCTTTAGATTGTGCTAAGGCTGCTTTGTCCTGTGTTTCCTAAGCATTTGTTCCTTTCACCAGAGCTACGTTCCCAGCTGGAAACCCAGTGCGGGGAACTAACTGTTTCCTACAAGGCTTTGATAACATTTGATCCCTGATTTCCTGTTCATACAAAAATATCTCCTGTTGTTAACATCAGTGAAGTTTAATAATCATCCTGAATTTATTCTTTACCACAGTATTTACCTCACCATTTCAAAAATTGATCTCACACAATTGCTGTCATGTCGGAATTACTGTAATGAGTCAATAAACTGTTGACTCACAGATTTAAATAAGAAATACTTGTGGTCTTATGAAGCTCAAGAGGTGGCAGACGCTGGAATCTGAAGCAACAAATAATCTGGAGGAGCTTTGTGAGTTGAGCAGCATCTATGGGAGAGAAAGAAATGTTGATTATTCATTTTGGCATTCTGCATCATCATTTAGACTTGATGCAGGGTTTTGACACAAAGTGTCAACAATTCATCACCTTCCCAACCAACAAATGTTGCTCAACCTGCTGAGTTGTCCAGCAGATTGCTGCTTGCTGTTTTATATTTGCACGCTTTAGGTAGATCATTTGCGTTAAAAACAAAAAAAGAACAATAAGGTTAGAGCTGAGCTTTCAAAGGTTAATAGATGGAATATGGATTTAAAAGGAAAGTGACTATAGCTCTGCAGTACTAGAATGAACATAGAACATAGAAATCTACAGCACATTACAGGCCCTTTGGCCCACAATGTTGTGCCGACCATGTAACCTACTCTGTAAATTGCCTAGAATTTCCCTAGTGCATAACCCTCTATTTCTAAGCTCCATATGCCTATCCAAGAGTCTCTTAAAAGACCCTATTGTATCCGCCCCCACCACCATTGCCAGCGGTGCACTCCATGCACCCACCACTCTCTGTGTGAAAAACCTACCTCTGACATTTCCTCTGTACCTACTCCCAAACACCTTAAAACTACACCCCTTCATGTTAGCCATTTCAGCCCTGGGAAAAAGCCTCTGGCTACCCACATAATCAATACCTCTCATCATCTTAAACTCCTCTATTAGGTCACCTATCATCCTCAGTCACTCTAAGGAGAAAAGGCCAAGTTTACTCAATCTATTCATCCACAGCATTCAGAAACATGGAGTCCATAAATGGCCCAGCAATGTCAATATGTACTCCTTGCCATGGTGACGACGGCTACCCCCATGAGTGTAATGCTGCCTGTGGGGGTGCATTTTAAACTTGTGGCATCCCAAATAGCTTTTGGTCAAGCCTTCAATCTGTCTATCTATTCCCAGCCACCATGCATAGCTCCAGGCAAGACTCTCCATCTTGACTGTACCCAGGTGTCCTTCACGCAGATTCTTCAACACTCCGGTGCACAGTCTAGAGGGAACCACATGTCAGGGTTCTTTGACATACAGTTAGTTGGTCTCATCTCACTGAGAACTTGGGAAACATAGGGTACCATGAGCTGGCCATCCTTGCTTGGTGATGTCATAGACTTCTGACAATGTTGGGTTATTCCTTGTTTCTCTTTGCATTTCAGAATGTGTTACCAGCAACTAGCCCACCAATGTTGTGTGAACACCTCTGTTGGGGTCACAGAATGAAGACTTTTCTTCTTTAGTTGTCAACAATGGGAGATGTGACAACCTGTCAGCATTGCTGTGTTGTTTGGTACCCTTGAACTCTATGTCACAAGAGCGGGATCTTTGGAAAAGTGCCGAACAGTGCAACCAGATAGCAGACATCACTGGGATTTAAAATGGACACAAGGAGCTGGTGGTTTGCCGCTAGAGTAAATCTAGAGGTAGTGCTGGAACTTCTTTATTCACTATACAAGACTAAGAGTCTTTTAGCAGATCTATTCATAATTGTGTTGTGCGCTCTCGTGTTTTATCTTGAAGCAATTACAATCAGAAGTTCAGATCCATCTTCCATAATGTGTGACAAAATGGCACCAATGCCATAAGGGGATGAATCACATACCAATCTGATGGACAGAGATAGGTCATAAAGGGTGAGCAGTTCATCTGATGTTATTAGTCTCTTTGGTTCCTTGAATGCTCATTCAATCTTTCTGACCATTCCCACTTTGCTCCTGTCTGCAACTGTGCGTTCCCAACTAAGGCCATCAGCACGTTATTTTTACTTTAGCTTTATTAGTTGTGCATCTTTGTGTATTGTACACTGTTACTCATGCGAACTATTGTTAGGTTCTGTGTCCACCTTCTCCGTACTGATTAACTCTTTCCTCTTTCTGTCTCTGCCCGTCCTCCGAAGTCTGTTGTCTTGTAACTGTTGGTGCAATTCGTGATATTCACTGACATTCAAGCTTGTACTCGTCACCAATTTGTTGTGTCTGTGCATATTGATTAAATAAAGGCATGCAGATGGAGGTGATTTTAACTGGTGTATTCACATTGCAATGAGAGAGAGAGAAAAGAACAGATCAATATGCATGTGTAGTTATCAGTCCATTATCGGTGCTAAGGGGAGTCATTATGCTAAAAGATATAGATCCATATATTACATCTTCTACCAAGTAAAGTATCCTTCATCAGCTAACAGAACCAATATGGCATTGTTTCCTTGTTACTAGGAGCCTTACAAACTTAACAAACTGAGAAAGAGTGAAAGTACCAAGTGATGAGGTAGGAGTGAGAAATACTACAAACATGTATTCATCGCATTTAATGTAATCCAGTCAATTTTGCATTTGGTCTTGCATCACTTAACTGTCAGTCAAAACTCTAAGTCCATTGAATGCCAAAAGAGAATTGTTATGGCAGGAAGTAAAACTTCTTTGACTGTGCGAGCTGCCCCTGTGTGCTCAGGTCTGCAGGTGCACTGTAAATTGCTTCAAGAGTGTAGGTAAGTGCAGAGAGTAAATGAGAAAGCGGGGAGAATAAAAAAGCAGTTAATGTAGGATTGGTGTAAATGGGTTTGATGGCCGGCACTGACTTGGTGGACCAAAGTACCTGTTTCTTTGCTACATCTCTCTGACCTTTTAACCCGTATTGATGGCTCTATAGTAAGTTTGTGGGTGATGCGAAGTTAGGTGGAGTGGCAGATAGCTTTGAGGAAGCAGGGAATCTGCAGAGAACTTGGACAGATTAGGAGAATGGGCAGATGGAAATTGTATGCTCATGAACTGTGACAGAAGCAATAAAGGAGTAGACTGTTTTATAAAAGGGGAGAAAATTCAGAAATCATAGATGCAAAGAGAATTGAGAATCCTAATTCAGGATTTCCTAAAGATTAACCTGCATGTTGAGTCAACGGTAAAGAAGGCAAAGATTGTTAGCATTGGAGAGGGTCCAGAGGAGGTTTATGAGAATGGTCCTGAGAGTTTGTGTGTTTGACGGCTCTGGATCTACACTCATTGGATTTTAGAAGAATGAGGGGAGGGGGGAGATCTCATTCAAACCTACCGAAAAATGAAAGGCCTAGGTAGAGTGATAGGCAGAGAATGTTTTCAATAGTGGAAGAGTCTAGGATCAGAGATCATGGACTCATAATGCAAGGATGTACCTTTAGGACAGAGCTGAGAATTTTTTTTTATCCAAAGGGTGGTGAATCTATGGAATTTATTGCCGCATATAACTGTGGAGACCAAGTTATTGGGTCTATTAAAAGCGGAGGCTGATAGGTTCTTAATTAGTAAGGGCATCAAAGATTACGGAGAAAGGGCAAGAGAATGGGCTTGAGAAAGAAAATAAGTCAACCATGATTGAATGATGGAGCAACTCAATGCATAATTCTGCTCCAATGTCTTATGGTCTTACTGTCCTATGTGAATAAATATGCAGGGAAACCATGGGCCTAGAGCAGCTTCTCTAAGCAATTAAAAATCTCCCTGTGTGTTGGAATCTTTTTCCTGTAATTGAGATTCAGAGTCAATCTGCCACTTGACATTTGATATGGCGGAAGCAATAAAAAAATTCTATCCTTTATGCTTCTTATTGGAACTACGGTGATAATGTTCTGCTAGAAGTTGCCAAATGGAATTATCAAATCATAAAAATTTCATTGGTGAACTGTTGAGTTTGTATAAAACTTTGCTCTCCTGTTTTGAGTTGCTCCCTGCCTTGTGGAAGCTGGGAAAATGAGTGGTTTGCTTTATATTGTGTCATTATTTGTAGTGTATCTCCACAAAGAGTTGGAAGTCAATTTCCTTACAATCTAATACATTCCAGTTGATTGACCCTACAAGATCTTTTTATCTGGGTTTGACCAGATAGTTGCTTGGAAAGGAAATTCTATTATCTTATGTACAACATTCAGTATTAGATCTTAGGATGTAGGAGCAGAATTAGGACATTTGACCCATCAAGTCTGCTCTGCCATTTCATCATGGTGATCCATTTCCCTCTCAACCCCATTCTCTTGCCATCCCCACATAACCTTTCATGCCCAGACTAATCAAAAATCTATCAACCTCTGCCTTAAATGCACCCATTGACCTGGACAGCACAGCCATCTGTAGTAACAAATTGCACAGATTCGCCTCTCTTTGGCTAAAGAAATTCCTCCTCATCTCTGTTCTAAATGATCATCCTTCTATTGTGAGGCTGTGCTCTCTGGTCTTAGACACACCACCAAAAGAAGCATTCTCTTCACATCCACTCAATTTAGGCCTTTCAACATTCAAGTTTCAATGAGATCCCCCCTCATTCTTCTAAATTCCAGTGAGTACAAGCACAGAGCCTTCAATCACTGATCATATGATAACCCTTTCACTCCTGGAAAATCATTCTTGTGAACCTCCTTTGAACCCTCTCCAATTTTAGCACATTATTTCTGCCATGCATAAAATTACTTGCAAACAGTTGGAGAACCTGTACTTTACTCTCTCTACAAAATCAAGAAACTACCTATGATCTAATGCTCCCAATGTGTTATAAATATACTGGACTGTGTTAAACAAACACAGGTGGTCATATGCAACACTAAATTTGAATTGGATTAAAATTAATTTGGTCCTGCTGACACACTAAGTAACTGTCCATTTATTTCTAGGTCCTGATGCAGGGTTGTGATCTAATGTATATTGCTTTAATCAGATTTGTTTTCGATTAGGGGTGTGTTGCTTGTAAGTTAACTTAATCAGTGGTAAGCCCCTAGATAACGTTAAAGTTCAAGCTCAAGCACTGAGATTTTGTTGTGATGCTATTAAATTATCCCCAATTTCAGCATTACCGATAGAAATAGGTGAAATAACTTTGCATCTATGCAGGTTACAGCTAGGAGTGTTTTACTGAGTTAACATAAGCCAACATAAAGTTGATTATCCAATATTGGAAACATCAGTAGAGATTTGGGAGTACTACATTTGTAAGCTCTTCAGTTTTTGGTGGATGAGAAATGAATGGGCAGAAAGTTTTGGGTTGTTTAATATGGAATATGGTCCTAATGTACCCCTTTCTGTCACTCCTCAAAGGCTTTTCCCTTTGCCTGTAGCTGTTTTAAGCCTTCAGAAAATATCAAGATGAAGAATGATTGTGAATCAGTGGAACAGGTAGTTCAGTAATATTTGCGAGGTAGATATTATGGCTCCTTACATATCTACACAGATGGTTCAAAAGATCCAGTGACAGGTCGTTCAGGTGTTTCTGTTTATGTTTCAAAGTTTCAAGTGACTGTTCAGAAAAGATTATTAGATAAAGTGTCAGTATTTACATTTGAGATGGTTGCTATGATTTTAGCCTTGGGATGGGTTGAAGAAGTATGCCCTGATTATGTACGCCTGTGCTCTAATTTGTTCTTGGTTTTAGCATCAATTAAAACAGGTATTTCAAATTGTAGACCAGAGATTCTACTTGAGATTGGACAACTTCTAGGTGACTGCAGGGTCTAGGCTTGTGTAAAGTACATGGTCTCTGCCCATCTTGGGGATGAAGGGTACATGGTGGCAGACATTCTGGCCAAGCAATCATTTTAAATTAAGGGCATAAATGTAATTGGTGCCTTCACATAAAGGGGAGATGAAAGCCTTAATTAAGATGTCTATTCTATCACTTTGGCAACAAAGTTGGGACTAGGAAAAAGATGGCATTTATATAAAATTCAGAGGATGGGAAGAACTCAACTTGAAGATGGATATAGAAACGGGGAAGAAGTTATATTTACACATTTTCATATCGGACATACATAGTTGAATAATTCCTTGTTCAGAATTAATAAGCATGATATGGGGTGTACTTGTCAAGAAAAAATGGAGCATCTAATGTTTGAATGCAGTTCCTATGACGTGCAAAAGAAACATCTGTTTGTTAAATTGAGATCTTTGGAACAGACACAGTTTAACAAGGAATGTTTGTTAGGATATCATTGCCATCATAATGTATGTAAGTACATATTTGACTTTGAAAAGCTTTAGACTTTTTGATATTATTTGAGGTTATTTTTTTTTGGGGGGGTGGTATTTAGTGGATATACTTCCTGTCTTTTTGCTACACGTTTCTACTCAGTAGCTGATGGTAATGTACCTCATGTTGGTCTGCTAACTGTCATTAAACTTTACAAAGGTTGTAATCTGACTATCCATTTCCCTCCACAGATGCTGCCTGACCTGATGAGCTCATTCAGCATTTCATTTTTTTTACTCAGATTTCAGCATCTGCAGACTCTTGTATCTCCACTCTGTCCATGATAGCTTGTTCTTAAATACAGAACAGCTTCTGCCTTCAAATAGATTAAAATTGGATTAGAAGAATATTATATATTATAGTTTATGTAAACTTCAAAAGAAAGGCCGCATTTCATTAAATTGTAATCATATTATAATGCACAGTGTGTTGCCTGTAGCCTTGAATTTGCAGCATAGTTAGAGTAGGCAACAGAGATACAAATCATTGTAATATGCTGATCATTTATGGGACCTTCAAATTGGAATTGTGTACTTTTTAATTCCTTTTTGGCATCTAACTATCATGTATTTTCCCCTAATCCATTCTCTCTTTTGCCCATTAATTGTCTGTCCCTCTGATTTTCTGGTCACCCACTTACTCTAGAAGCAATCTGGAATAGATAATTAATAAACTAGCAAATCATTGGGTGAACTTGATTTTCTAAGTATTCAGCCAAGGAACATATTTCATTGATTGTAGCTGCATCAAAGAGGTAGCATGAGGTCAAATTCTGGAAGATCTTGACAGGAATGAATGAGAATTGTAAGGTTGCAGTTGCTCTCCTCAAGAATATTTGAATAGCTAGACCTTAATGAACAATGTTTTCATTGTCCAGTTCAACATTTTCATCTTCCTGCAAAATACGAGCAAATGGGATTAACTTAGATGGAAATCTTGGCCAGCATGGATCAGTTGAGCTGAAAGGCCTGTTTCTGTGCTGTATGATTCTATAACAGAATAGCACTGAAACAGACACTTATATAACCATTCAGGTGTGGAACCTGAGTAATTCAACGTCCTCAGTCTGTTTCCTAACTCTTTAATAACTGCCTACATTTACACATGGGACAAGTAACAATCCAGAGGTTATTACATTTTTGGTCTATGTTTTAATTTAGTTCCTAGATGCTCAGATTTCTTCAGCAGAACCTCTTTCCTTGTTCTTTCTAAATCATTTGTATTCACATGTACCATTAGAAATTGGAAATAACATCTCCACCTCACTGACAATCAACACTGGCGCACCTCAGGGATGTGTACTTAGCCCACTGTTCTACTCTCTCTACACCCATGACTGTGTGGCCAGACACAGCCACAGCTCAAATGCTATCTGAAAATTTGCTGATGATACAACCACTGTTGGCAGAATCTCAGATGGTGACACAACAGCATACAGGAGTGAGATACACGAGCTGGGTGAGTGGTATCACTGCAACAACATTGCCCTTAACGTCAGTAAGACCAAAGAACTGAATGTGGACTACAAAAAGGGTAATATGAGGGAACACACACCAGTCCTCATAGAAGGATCAGAAACGGAGAGGGTGAGCAATTTAAAGTTCCTCTGTATGAATATCTCTGAGGACCTAACCTAGACCCAAAATATCGATGCAGCTAGAAAGAAGACAAGAATGTGCTTAGATCTCATAAGAGTTTGAGGAGATTTGGAATGTCACCAAAAATACTCGCAAATCTCTACAGATGTACTGTGGAGAGCTTTCTAACTGGCTGCATCACTATCTGGTATGGAGGGTGGAGAAACTACTGCATTGAAGAAATCTGCAGAGTTGTAAGATTAATCAGCTCTATCATGGGCATTAGCTTCCATAGTATTCAGGACATCTACAGGAGCTGTACTCAAAAAGGCAGCATCCATTATTAAGGACCCTAACCATCCACAACATACTCTCTTCTCATTACTACCATCAGAAAGGAGGTACAGAAGCCTAAAGGCTCACACTCAATAATTAAGGAGAGCTTCTTCCCCCCTGCCCTCCGATTTCTGAAAGGACATTGAACACATGAACACTACCTCACAAATTTTTTTATTTTTATTTTTTGTACTACTTATTTAAGTAATATATATAAATAAATACAGTAATTTGTGTTTTTCTATAATCAGGTATTGCATTGTACTGCTGCCACAAAGTTAACAAACTTCATGACCCATTAAACCCGATTCTGATTCCCACAGCAAATTCCCCTGCAGATCAGATGAGATGTTTTGAACCTAGGCACTAGGCAAACAACACATCCTTTAAGTCTCTTGATCCTTACAATGGAGAATTGTGTCTATTCTCCTGACTATACTGTCCCCAATTACAACTACATTTCTGTCTCCACCAACCCGCCCCCACTTTTTGTATAGCTCCCAGAACCACAGTGCCATGCTTCGGTTACTCATCCTTCCTATGGTTCTCACTCTCATCCTCACAGGGTGCAACAAACTGAGACTTGTTGGGCAAACTCAAGGGCTGAGGCTCCTCCAGCTCTTTCTCTTGGATGTACTTACCTGTCTCATTCCTAGTCACACCCTCCGTCGCTGACCACTGATCAAATTTGTAGTTAATCTAAGAGGAGTGACTGCCTTCTAAAACAGTGTTTGAGTTACTGCCCCCTCCTTAATGCATCACAATGTTTGAAGCTCAGATTCCAGGTCATCAACCTTGAGCATGAGCTCCTTGAACTAACAATGCTTGCTGCAGATGTGGTACCAGGAAGCCCCAGCTCCCATATCATGTGGCTACAACAGATCAGAATCAGATTTAATATCACCAGCATGTGTCATGAAATTTGTTAACTTAGCAGCAGCATAATGCAATACATGATAATATATTTTTAAAGAGTGAGGTAGTGTCCATGGGTTCAATGTCCATTTAGGAATGTGGGCTCATGTACTGAGGATGATCCTCCCTTGGGTGAAGCGATGCTAGTGGTTTTCCTTAGGGGTGATTGGTCAATGCTCCTCCTCTAAAGTCCCTGCACTGCTTAACCCAAAACATCCACCTCTCTAAACTGGGGTGTGCCATTTGCAGGTCTGTTCCCGGATTCCTGGAGCTGGCTTCTCCACAGATCCCGGTTCCCCAGAGCTGCTATACAGTATTGGGCGTGATGCTGCTCCCAGTCTCCTACAGTCAGGTGATAATGAGCTCTGTGCTGCATTCAGTCTCCATGGTTTGGGGGTGATCAGCAGAATTCCCTCTTCATCTGTATTTGCCTTATGGTTCCCTTCCAGTTTTTCCTCTCCTGCTTAGTGCTTTCTCTTCCTGCGTTGTCTGTTTCCACACTTGCTTCATCCTCCGACAAGGCAAGGTTGCTGGTGTCTTTTGCTGCTCTGTGTTGTGTATTTAACATTTGAGTAATATTGTAAATATATTGTATGATTAAGCATTCTTTGTTATGTAATTCATTATGGGTTATATATAAAGGGACATATATATATTGTTATATTGTTAAAGGGACATAGCATATATTGTTATGTTGTCAAGCCATATGTACATGCCTCACCAAAGTGAAAATGAAATACACACTTTTGTCCCTGGGCTCCCCATGTTTTTCTGTCAATTAGTTTCATGTTTTGGAGTTACAAGACATTATCGTGGTGATAATGAACCGAGTGAATGAACCCAAGACAACTACCTAGCAGTTGAAGTGCAGAGAGATTTGAGTAAAAACAAAGACAGAAAACAGACAAAATTCAAGGGTTTAGAAACTGTGAGTACAGGGTGATAATAATAATAATACATTTTTAAAAAGCAGAAATGACTGGCTATATTGGAAAGATAGATGCACTCCATTGCACAAAAGATAATTGGGTGATGCATATGGAACGAATTGAGCAGTATTTTAAAGTAAATGGAATAGCTGATGAGAAACGAGTGCTAATTTTACTGAGTGCAATAGATTGAAGAGTATTCAGTTTGCTTAGAGGTTTGACTGCTTCAACCAAACCAGCTAAAATGAGCTTTGTGGATATTGTGAATGTAATGCAGGAACATCTAAAACCAGAGCCATTGTGATTGCAGACTGCTTTACGTTTCATAAGTAGAATCAAAAGGAAGGGGTTTACATTCAGCTTACATTGCTGAATTGAAGAGATTGTCTGAGAATTGTAAATCTGTCATGGGCTTAATAATGCATTGAGAAATCATTTAGTCTGTAGAAGCTTGTGAGGCCTCATTAGTCGGGGTCGACCATGGATGTTGCATCCTAGCCATCTACTGTACATACGCAAGCCTGGGCAGTATAATATTGAGAGTAAACTGTTGCTCCTGTATCCAATGAACCCAAAGGAATGGCAAAGACCAATACACTTTGGTGTCGGCAGCATCACAGGAGTTGCCAGTCAATATTGAACTCAACATAGGACTGCCTTAGGGACTCTAGCTCTGGATTTTTCCCCGTAGGGTTTACTCCTGAAGCCTTTCCCATGAGTGGGTATAGCTGTAAGGCAGAGGAGGTTTGAGATTAGCGTTTTCCTTCTCCTAGATGAGCTACCAACTAAGACTGCTGAGACCCATCTACCCGATGTGGAATCTTACAACATTCAAATATGGTTCTTAACTGAAGCACAACTCGCATTTAAAAGAACAGTTGAAATTGCTGTGTCAATGGAAATAGACAGAGAGGTAATCGACTTGCAGTCAGGAGTAAAAGTGAGCGTGAACAAAATTGTAATGTCTCCACAAAAACTTATCTGGTTGAAGAAATTGTGTTACAATTGTGGCAGGATCGCATACATCAGACCAAAGTAGGTTTACAGGTAAAACTTGCAAAAAAAAGTAGGTCACATACAAAGAGAATGTTAGCAAACAAAAATAATGGACTGCAGAGTGAAGAGAAGAACATAAAAAGTCAAGTTGCAGTTTCAAAAAGAGCACTAATCTGCTTGCTGTTGATGAAGAATCTGATAATGATGGAAGTGACACAGAACTGCGTAGCCTTGGGATTTACATTGTGAAAACTAACAATAGGCAAGCAATATGGCTTACACCAGAAGTGAATAGTAAATTGATTAAAATGGAATTGGGCAACGGCTTGGCTGTTTCAGTTATTTCACTAAATGACTTTGAACAGCATTTCAAAGAGACTGAACAGAAGCCTTAAGATATCCATCTAAGAATTTACACTGGAGAAAATGTAACTCGCATGGGAATGACATTTGTAACAGGAAAATACATCAACCAACAAACCACTTCAAGTTTGTATGTGGTAAAAAGTAGGAGGGCCAGGATTGTTGAGCCATAATTGGCTGAGACAACTACAACTTGATTGGAGATCCAACAACAATTTGCATGCTACCAACCCTACTATAGAGTTAACTGAAAATTAATTAAGGAAGATATTGCATGATGCCACAGTAGTGTTCAAGGATGGCATTGGAAAATGCAAACATATCAAGGGTAAAATAGTATTAAGTGAAAACACCACACCCAGGTTTTACATAGCCCATGTGGTTCCGTATACTCTCTGTGATAAAGTGGCCAGTGAGCTGGACAGTGTGGAGGCTGAAGGAATTCCATCCAAGGTTGAATGGAGCCCATAGGAATGCCAGGAGTCCCAGTAGCTGAGAAGAATATATCTCTCAGGATCTGTGGTGATTCGAAAGTGATCATTAACCCAATACTGAAAGTAGATCAATACCTCCTGCCCAGAATAGAGGATATCTTTGCGAAGTTTTCTAAAGGAAAACACTTCAGCAAAGTGGATTTAGTTGAGGCCTACCTACAGATGGAGACAGAAGAAGTGTCCAAACTGTTTCTCATTATAATCACTCACAGAGGACTTTATCTCTACAATATGCTTATTTTTTGGAGTGGCATTTGTGCCTGCATTCTGGCAGAAAGCTATGGACCAGGTGTTGCAAGCTGCCCAGGCACTTAATGTTACCTGGATGACATCATTGTTAGCACTGAGTATGACGAGGAACAATTCCAAAATCTCAAAACGGTGTTAAAGTGATTAAAAGATTATGGGCTCAGAGCATGACGCAAGTGTGAATTATTTAAACCAAGCATCACTTACAGTGGTTCACAGCATTGATTCACAAGGATTACACAAGTGTGCTGAGAAAATTCAAACTGTGGCGTATGCCCCGAGGCCAAGAGACATGTCACAGTTGCCAAATACTATAACAGGTTCCTGCCAAACCTAGCTAATGTGCTCCGCTTAAACTCATTACCACAGTTCAGGAAGAAATGGTAATGGACAAAGCAGTATGAGGTGGCTTTTGCAAAGGAAATAATGATGCCAGACACTGTCGGTGAACGTTATGATCCACATCGTCCAGTGAAGTTTGCCTGTGACACTCACCTTATGATATTGGTGCAGTCATGTCACATGTTATGAGTGATGGAAGGGAACATCCTATAGCCTTTGCATCACGTTCCCTTACAGCTGCAGGAAAAAAATATGCACAAATCAGCAGAGTGACATTGAGGCTGGTGTGGGGTATAAAATGTTTCAACCAGTACCTGTATGGGAGAGAATTTACACTCCTTACTGACCATAAAACCACTGGTGTTTCACTAAAAGCAGCAGCCTGTGTAGAGATATCCTCTGTTTCTTGGAGCACATGATTACAAGATTGAATTCAGGAAAAGAACTAATCGCGGAAATGCTGGTGGATTGTATCAGTTACACTTGAACAAGGAAATTTCTGAAAATTTTATGAGAAGATACTCCTCTTAACACATTCTCCCCAATGCAAATTAAAAGTCTCCCTATTAAGGCACAGATTATCGAAAGGGAAAGCAGAAAAGACCCCACACTGTCTCATATCTACATGGCAACCCAAAATGGCTTGAATGTGCAGCAGAAATTTCAGTTACCCCGTTTTGCCAGTGCCAGGATGAACTTGCCCTTGATTCCGATTGCTTTATGTGGGGATGGAGAATTGCTGTATCATCCAAGCTGAGGGGCAAAGTGTTGGAGGAGCTACATGCCACTCATATAGATGTGGTCAAAATGGAAACATTGTCTAAAAACTTTGTCTGATGGCCTGGATAGATCAGCAGATTGAGCAGCTTGCTAGGCACTATTCAAGCTGCCATCACATCTAGAAGATGTCAAGAGCAGTGTCTCTCCATCTCTGGGAAGCCCTGCATTGTCCTGGCAGAAGATTCATGTAGATTTTTCCACATGATTTATGGAGCTGATTTATGGGAATTTCTCAAGCTGGTATGGGTCCTCACGGTCACCGTGCATCAGGCCATACACCGATGGGTCTGAGTGAGGGCAGATTGAATTCATAGGAGGCACTGAAGCTGCCGGAATCTGGAGCAATAATCACCGGAGCAGCTCCACGGGTCTGGTAGCGCCAGTGCTACACGCTGCACTGTCAACTCTCTTCACAGAATGCCAACTTTGGAAAGGTTTCCCTGCTGTCTCCGGTGGGTCTTCTGTGAGATCCTTTCTCACTGCCCCCTCTCCCTCTGTCGTTACTGCTCAATCCACTGATTTCCCTCCAATAAACTGATGGGTGCTCCATTTCATCTCAAAGAACGGGACGGCTCGGGTTTCTCACACACACTGAATGGAGACGCTACGGCAGGCAATCACCCAATCTGTCTGGTTTCTCCAGCGGAGAGAAGACCTCAATGTGAACACTGGGCTAGATTGGAAAAAGTGTGGGTGAATTACTGCTTCACCTGGACGGAACGTTCGGTCCCTGGATGGTGGTATGGGAAGAGGTGAGAGGACATTTATAATGCTGTCAATATAGTGTCAAAATACCACAAGCCCATAAAAATTGCAAATAAAAGTTTTATGGCCATTTCTTGTACCTCCTGATGTACTGAACAACATATCAAAAGCTGGACAGAAACGGAGCACTAGAAAGTAAAAAAAAACCTGACATTAAAAAAATGGCCGCCAATGAAAAGAATCAGACCCTACCTGTCTTATTTTGCTATATTTTACTGTTTCTAACAATGGTAGTGCCATAATTGTGGTATAAACTGTCTTTTCACTTCCACCAGAGTACACCTAGTTGGCAAGGCATGATACATTTACCGCACAAGGAGTGTGAGCATCCGGGAAAATCCTCAGTACTGTTTCTCCCAGTGATCGACATGAATCCAGGGGACAAAACCTGTATCTTCTCCACCCTAGATTACCTATACAAACTTGCATCAAAATACAACATGCCGGCTATCATTACCTTCGATCAACCGCTGTTTTGGAAGGCTTCTGAAATAGTGAATGCTGTTCCAGATCAGGAATATGGTGTTATTGCTTGTGAGCTTCCATACCTTCATGAATTTGTTGGGTGTCATTGGAACTTTGATGGATGGCAGTGGACTTAAGGAGATCCTGGAGACGGTGTACGGTGAAAATGCCGTTGTACACATGATGAGTGGAAAGGCGGTGCAACGAGCATTTTGTGTGCACCTGCTGGTGCATCAGTGTCTTATATGTCAGACACTGATGGAGTACAGTACACACAGTACACACTGATGGAGACTGGCGCAAGTGACTTAGCGTCATTGTTGAAATCAGATTGCATTTGCAGGATTGACAAAACTGTAACTCTCAAAAAGGATGAACTGGCAGGGACCTCCAAAACCAGCACACTGTGAGTCAACATGGTGGGGATTGCTAGGGCACTTGTTGTGGCTGATCTGATGAGGTTATGGGAGATGTATCTCTGTCCCATCTCAGCTTACTTGCTGATATTCACAGCCGCTGGCCATCTGAATTATCTGAAGTCAGCTCATCTCTATCTCCAGAAGATGCATGCATTGTAGGATGACAACCCTGAGGTTCATCAGAAGCTCAATTCTGGGTTCCATGTAATCAGATGCAGCAGCCAATACTGGACTGGCCTTGGCTCTGATCTTGCGATAGAACAGACACTAATGCATTTGCTAAAAAGCCAAAGGGGCCTAACACAAGGAAGTGGGATGTCAGAGCACCAGAGAGCAGATTGGACCATGTCTTCCACTGTGTCATCCTCTTTCAACCTTGCCATGCAAGAACTAACCGTGAATAGTTACACAACAGGTGAACAACATAAGGAGTTGTCCACCTCCAGAGTACATAGAGATGAGGCTGACCTTAAAAAAGTCGCAGCAAAACTGAACTGTTTCACACCATTTTCGCATGATAAATCATTGTGCAACATCATCACAGTGGTTTATGCAAATGAGGATGTCAATGTACATGACCCTGAAAAAAGGAGGACTTCTTGTCGAATGAGGCAAACAAACAGGTAATTATCCAGCTTATCATGGAATGTTTGCAACAGAGAGGCTGCAAATTGATTCAAGCTGAAGGAGATGCCAATGTTGAGATCGCAAAAGCAGCCGTCACAATGTCTGCTTTCAAATCTATCAACCTCGTAGGAGAAGACACAGATCTTCTTGTATCTAATCCCTGGATACCACAGCCTCAGCCTGAACCTCATGCTAGCCTTGATGGTCATGTATCTCACCCTCAGGAGGTCTGGGCTTTTATAGGTCACAGTCCATCAGTTTAAGTGGAATGTAATACATTGGTTGAATAAATCTCTCACGACCCGGTAAAAATATAAGCAACATTGATATATTCATCTTGACAGTGAAAAGGCAAGGTGACAGATTCAGGGAGGATTGAGAGTTAAACAAAATGCCCACATAGACGTGCTAGCTGGCCTCCTAGTAGAGGTTAACAGGGGTCAACATGAACAGAATGTGTCTGGTAGATCAGACAATGACAAAGAGAGTATGTACAAACTGGCAACAATTGATACCTTGGCAACACCAGTCAATGTCACAATGGCTTCATACTTGGCATTGTGACCTCATCAGAAATACCCAAAACAGAAATACAAACTTGTGGTGAACTACATATACCTGTCTGGACATGCCCCCCTGCTGACTGCTCCTGTGGCTCCTCCCACGGACCCCGGTATAAAGGCGATTGGGGACACCGCCCCAGCCTCAGTCTCCAGGATGCAGTGTGGTGGTCAATTGCTGCTTGTTCATTCTTCCAGCCAATAAAAGCCTACATCTCGCCTCACGTCTCCAAGACTTATTGATGGTGTATCAAAACTCTTGGCTAACAACCAAAGGGCAAAATCACCCCAGATGGAGAGAGAAAGCCACAGACGGACAGAGAAAGAGAGATGGGGAGCAAGATAAGAAGAGAGAGAAAGGTGGGGCATGTAGCGAGACACAGGCAGAAATACACAGTGATATCCTAAGGCACTGCAGAGAGTTATGAACACAGCCCAGTACTTCACACAAACCTGCTTCACTTCAACTGTCTTTGTTTATACTTCCCAATGCCTCAAGAAATCAGCCAGTATAATCTTATGCTAAAAGATAAATACTATACATGTCTCTCCCAATATACCTTATCACAGGCCTTGTTTTGTTTATTGAAATGCAGTGCACTACACTCTACATTGTGATTTCTCTTTACTGGCTCGATGTACTAATTGCATGGAATGATCGATCTGGATGGCAAACAAATCAAAAGGATTTATTGTATCTCAAGAAATGTCAATGACAAAACAACACTAACAAATGTCTATCACTTTAGCCCTTCTCCAAGATGATTATTTATGTTTTATTTTGAAATTATAGTGATTAATCAATAAGCAATTACTTACAACAAAATTATTTACTTTACGGCATCTCTACAAAGCTTTTTTTCATTTTTAGAATATTTTTATTAATACATAATCTTCTACAACTATAGAATAATACAAAACTTCAACAAATTAATATGTATACAATTAATAGAGCTGGAGAAAAAAAACTAATCGTAATATATAAAAATGAAAAAAAATTATATATAGGAAAAAGGAAAAAAAAAGAACCCTATCTAACTAAGAAAAAAAAACCCCTGTGGCGACCCACTTTCTGCGCAGGTGAACCGGCTCACAAATAGCCAGCGCGCGGGGAGAGACTTTGGTAATACACCTCTGACGTCATTTCCGCCCGGAGAGGGCAGCCGCTAGTGATTAAATGCCAGCGCCGCGAAGTTTGAATAAACTAGTCTCGAAACGACTTACCGACTGCGTGTCGTTATTTCAGCGCTGTGTGTAGCACATCGCTACATTGGTGACCCCGACAGTCCAAACGGGATTTGGACCAAAGATGACCGACTCTTCATCTGTTCACGCAGTTTCGCTAAAACTGCCGACTTTCTGGACGCTGCGACCACGCGTGTGGTTTAGCCAAGCAGAAGCCCAGTTCCAGATTCAGCAGATAGCCTCTGATTCCATGCTTTACTACCACGTGGTGAGCGCCCTTGACCAGGAGACGGCTGCCCAGGTTGCGGATTTCATACAGTCGTCCCCGGAAGAAGGCAAATATGAAGCATTCAAAGCGCTGCTCATTGAGACCTTTGGCCTCTCACGGTGTGAGCGGGGTGCCCGCCTGCTTCACCTGGACAGTTTGGGAGGCAGACTGCTGTCAGCATTGATGAACAAGATGCTGGCCCTGGCTGACGGACACAAACCCTGCCTCATGTTCGAGCAAGCGTTCCTAGAACAACTGCCCGAGGACATACATCTGCTGCTGGCCGACGCAGATTTCAGTGAGCCCCGGAAGGTGGCGGCCCGGGCAGACGTGCTGTGGAAAGCCAAGAGGGAGAGCATGGCGTCCGTCGGTCAGATTACCAGGCCACGCGCCCAACAGCGGACCAGACCAGGCCCGGCAGGGGAGCGCACACATCACAGAGGCAGGAGTGAGGACAGTGAACAGTGGTGTTTCTATCACCAGTGGTGGGGTACAAAAGCCCACCGTTGTCGCCCGCCCTGCAAGGGCCAGGGCCAGTTGCCGCTAATGACTATGGCGGCTGGCCACCAGGACAGCCTCTTGTACGTCTGAGACAAACAGTCGGGACGCCGCTTCTTGGTCGACACCAGAGCAGAAATCAGCGTCCTGCCCCTGACGGGGTAGGACACCCGCAACAGGAAGCCAGGACCCACCCTGAGGGCCGCAAACGGCAGCACGATACGGACCTACGGTACCCGTGCAGTGCAGCTGTAGTTCGGCGCCAGCTGGTTCACGTGGGACTTCACACTGGCCGCGGTGGCCCAACCACTCCTGGGGGCGGACTTCTTGCGAGCTCACAGCCTGCTGGTCGACTTGCAAGGGAAAAGACTGGTACATGCCGAGACTTTCCAGACGTTCTCCCTGGTGAAGCCAAGTTGCCGGCCCCACACCTGAACTCCATCACGCTGTCGGACAACAAATTCACCAGAATCCTGGCGGACTTTCCATCGATTCTGGCACCGCAGTTCACGGCAGCCATGCCCAGACACGGGGTACAGCACCACATCCCGACCCAGGGACCACCCCTCCACGCCCGTGCACAAAGGCTCCCCCCAGAAAAGCTCCGCTTGGCGAAGGAGGAGTTCAAGAGGGTGGAGGAATTGGGGATCGTACGGAGGTCTGACAGCCCATAGGCCTCCCCCCTACACATGGTGCCCAAAACAGCTGGGGGTTGGAGACCATGCGGCGACTACCGCAGGCTGAACGAGGCTACCACTCCAGACCTCTACCCCATGCTGCACATACAGGACTTTGCAGCAAACCTGCACGGGGCAAGAATATTTTCCAAAGTAGACCTCGTCCGGGGATACCATCAACCTGGTGCACCCTGAAGACATCCCCAAAACAGCACTTATCACCCCGTTCGGCCTGAAAAATGCCGCACAGACGTTCCAGCGGCTAATGGATGCGGTGGGACCTGACCTGGACTTTGCGTTCATCTATTTGGATGACATCCTTATAACCAGCAGTAGTCGTCAGGATCATCTGTCCCACCTCTGCCAGCTCTACTCCCGCCTGAGTGATTTCGGCCTCACGATCAACCCGGCCAAATGCCAGTTTGGTCTCGATACCATCGACTTCCTGGGCCACAGGATTACCAAAGACAGGGCAACACCTCTGCCCGCCAAGGTAGACTCGATCCGCCACTTTGCCCGGCCCAACACGGTCAAAGGCCTGCAGGAGTTCGTTGATATGGTGAACTTCTAACACTGTTTCCTCCCCTCAGCAGCCCATATCATGCGCCCTTTGTACACCCTGATGTTGGGTAAAGGCAAGGACATTACATGGGACGAGGAGGCCGCGGCCGCTTTCATTAAAGCCAAGGAAGCCTTGGCAGATGCCGCAATGCTGGTGCACCCCAGAACAGATACATCCGACACAGCAGTCAGTGGGGTGCTGGAGCAGCTCATCGAGGGGTGCTGGCAACCCCTAGCGTTTTTCAGCAAGCATCTACAACCACCCGAACTCAAGTACAGTGCTTTCGACTGGGAGCTGTTGGCACTGTATCTGGCAATCCGGCATTTCAGGTACTTCTTGGAAGACAGGCCGTTCACCACGTTCACAGACCACAAACCATTGACCTTCACATTCACGAAGGTGTCCGATCCCTGGTCGGCTCGCCAGCAGCAACATCTGTCATACATCTCCGAGTACACCACGGACATCCAGCATGTCTCGGGAAAGGACAACGTCGTGGCGGACGCACTCTCCAGACCAGCTGTCCAGGCCCTGTCCCTGGGGGTGGACTATGCAGCACTGGCGGAGGCGCAGCAGGCAGACGACGAGATGCCCAGCTACAGAACCGCAGTCTCGGGTTTGCAGCTGCAGGACTTTCTCGTAGGCCCAGGTGAGAGGACCCTCTTGTGCGACATGGCTACCGGCCAACCTCGCCCCATCGTCCTGGCAGCCTGGAGGTGGCGAATTTTCGACTCCCTACATGGTTTAGTGCACCCATCTATCAGGACAACCGTCCGGCTGGTCTCCAGCAAGTTTGCATGGCACGGACTTCGCAAGCAAGTCAGTGAATGGGTCAGAACGTACGCGCAGTGCCAAACAGCCAAGGTGCAGCGGCACACTAAAGCCCCGCCGCAGCAGTTCGAACCCACCCACCGGAGGTTTGACCACATTCATGTGGATATCGTGGGCCCCCTACCAGTGTCCCGAGGAGCGCGGTACCTCCTAACTATGGTAGACCGATTCACGAGGTGGCCAGAGCCGGTCCCGCTCACCAACACATCTGCCGATTCCTGCACTCGAGCACTGATCGCAACCTGGGTAGCACTCTTCAGGGTACCAGCCCACATTACCTCCGACAGAGGCGCCCAGTTCACCTCCAGCCTGTGGTCGGCTGTGGCCAGCCTGTTGGGAACGCAGCTACACCACACTACTGCCTACCACCCACAGTGAAACGGACTAGCGGAACGCTTCCACCATCACTTGAAGTCGGCTCTCATGGCCCGCCTGAGAGGACCTAACTGGGTGGACGAGTTTCCCTGGGTCCTGCTTGGAATTCGCACGGCACCCAAAGAGGATCTGCACGCCTCGTCGGCCGAGTTGGTGTACAGCGCACCCCTGGCCATCCCAGGAGAGTTCATACCAGCCCCAAGGGGACAAGAGGAAGAACCCGCAGCTGTCCTGGACAGGCTATGCGAAAGGCTCGGCAACCTGGCCCCCATGTGGACTTGGCGCAGCCGGTTGAGGTTCAGGCACTGTGGCGCAGAGGCAGACCTCCCAAACAGAGGCTGATCCAGACTGTGGACATTGGGGGGTGTATCGCCAGTTCTGGGGGGGGGGGGTTATGTGGCAACCCACTTTCTGCACAGGCGAACCAGCTCACAAATGGCCAGCGCGCGGGGAGAGACTTTGGTAATGCACCTCTGATGTCATTTCCGCCTGGAGAGGGCGGGCACTAGGGATTAAATGCCAGCGCCGCGAAGTTTGAATAAACTAGTCTCGAAACGACTTACCGACTGCGTGTTGTTATTTCAGCGCTATGTGTAGCACATCGCTACACCCCATTAACTACAAAAAAAAACCCATTAGGAATCAACCCTCGGAAGCAATACATTTAACCATCATCTAGATATATAGAAAAAATTCATCAACCACCAATTCACATTTTTTTAAAAAAGATAATAAAATTGGAAGGAAACCATATAGAATAATTCAAATTAAATGGTAATATTTGGCAAAAGAACCCCATCTTCTCTCAAAATCAAATTGAGGTTCAAAAGTTCTACTAATTTTTTCAAAGCTGAGACATAACATTACTTGAGAAAACCATTCAATTAATGTAGGGGAGCAGATATCTTTCCATTTTAATAAAATAGCTCTTCTTGCCAACAATGTAACAAATGCAATTACATGTTGATCTGAAGATGAAATACCCTGAATATGATGCGGAACTATTCCAAATAGAACAGTTAGTCTATTAGGTTGTAAATTAATTTTCAAAGCTTTAGAGATTGTAGAAAATAAAGATTTCCAAAAGAGTTTTAATGAAGAACATGACCAGAACATATGTGACAAAGTAGCTACTTCAGTTTTACATCTATCACAGCAATTATCTACACTAGGAAATATTTTAGATAGTCTCTCCTTTGTTAAATAATAACAATGGACAATTTTAAATTGAATTAAACAGTGATTGGCACATATAGAAGAAGAATTTACAGTTTTCAAAATTCGAACCCAATCTTCCTTCACAAAGGTCTTATTAAGTTCTCTCTCCCAATCTTGTTTAATCTTTAGTGATAGGTTCTCTTTTTGTAACAAGAGTAAATTATAAATTCTGCTAATGGAACCTTTTACTAAGGGATTCCATTTCAAAATGGTATCCAACAAATCAGATTCTTGTAAATATGGAAACTTAGGTAAATATTGTTGTAAAAAAGTCTGACCTGAAAATATTGCAAAAACTGTGTATGAGTGAGAGAGTATTTGTTAATTAACTCTTCAAAAGTCATCAATCAACCATTATAAAATAAATCTGTAAAAAAACGGATCCCTTTATTTTTCCATTGGAGAAAAATGGGGTTGGTTATTGAGGGTTTAAATAAAAAGTTTCGATATAAAAAACTAGACAACTTAAATTGTTTAAAATTTTAAAAATTATGAAACTGAAACCAAATCCATAAAGATTATTTAATAACCGGGTAAAAATTTATATTTGGAATTTTAGAGAGCTGTAAAGGTAATGGAACTCCTAATATTGAAATTAAATAAAATTGTCTAATAGCTTTTAATTCCAAATCAACCCAAAGTGGCTTTTGGCTCGTATCGAGCCAGTATAACCAAAAACATAATTGTCTAATATTTACAACCCAATAATACAGTCTTAAATTAGGAAGTGTAAGTCCACATCTTTTTTGGGTTTTTGTAAATGGTACTTGTTAATTCTTGGTCTCTTATTGTTCCAAATAAAGGAAGAAATAAGAGAGTCAATTTGATCAAAAAAATTTTTAGTTAAAAAGATAGGTATATTTTGGAAAGTATATAAAAATCTAGGTAAAATCATCATTTTCACAGCATGGATACAACCTATTAAAGAAAAGGTAAGTGGATTCCATCTAGAAAATAGTAATTTCATGGAGTCTACTAGAGGAACTATATTAGCTATATAAAGATCTTTATATTTTTTAGTAATTATAATACCTAAATATCTAAATGTATTAACAATTCTAAAAGGAATATCATTATATGTACTAACAGGAGAATTTAATAGAAACAATTCACTTTTATTCAAATTAAGTTTATATCCTGAAAATTTTCCAAAATCTTTAAGTGTTTCCAAAAGATTAGGAATTGATTCCTCAAGATTTGAAATAAAAATCAAAAGATCACCTGCATAAAGAGAAATCTTATGTATGGTTCCATTTATAGAAATACCATGAATGTTTTTGGCCTCCCGTAATGTTATAGCTAAAGGCTCCAATACAAGATTAAATAATAAAGGGCTTAATGGACATCCCTGTCTAGTACCATGAGAAAGTGAAAAGAAAGAAGACCTGTAATTGTTAGTAATGACCAAGGCAATAGGGTTCTTATAGATCCATCTATTTGAATATATTGATCTATTTGAATCCATCTATTAAAATTATTACCATATCCAAATTTTTCTAATACTTTTAACAAGTATGGCCACTCAACTCTGTCGTTTGCCTTTTCTGCATCAAGAGAGATAAAACATTGAGGTTGCTTAGATAATGGTGAATAAATAATGTTCATCAATCTCTGAACATTAGAGAAAGAGTAACGGCTTTTAATAAGCCTGTTTGGTCCATCGAGATGATTTTAATTAAAATATTTTCCAAGCAGTTAGCCATTATTTTAGAAAGAATTTTTGCATCCACATTTAATAGCAAATTATTCTATATGATGAGCATTCAACAAGGTCTTTATCTTTTTTAAGAATTAAGGAAATAGATGCTTCTTAAAAAGAAGAAGGTAAATTACCCTTCTCAAAGGGTTCATGAAATATTTCCAAAAGATACGGAGAAAGTAATCTTTCAAATTTTTTGAAAAATCCCATCAAATAACCATTAAGTCTGGGAGCTTTACCTGATTGCATTGATGAAATAGCTTTCTGAATTTCATGCTCGGTAATTGGAGCATCAAGCATCTGTTGATCTTCATCAGAAATTTGTGGAAATTTAATCTTATGTAAAAAAGCTTCCATGTTGGAGGAATCTGCAGGAAATTGAGATCTGTAAAGATCAGAGTAACAATCTTGAAAAGCATTATTAATATCCTCATAGTTACTTACTATATCTCCATTGATTTTACGAATCTTTAAAATTTGTCTTTTAGCTCTAACTGCTCTTAGTTGGGAAGCAAGCAGCTTATTATTTTTATCCCCAGAAATATAAAATTGACTTTTCAATTTAAGCAAATATCCTTCAATAGATATGTTAGTGATAAGTTATACTGTGATTGTAGTTCTACTCTTCTGTTAAATGAAACAAGATTTGGAGAGATTGCATTAATGTTATCTAATTCTTTAATTTGTTTAGAAATTTTATCTAATTCCATTCTTGTTTGTTTCTTATATTTAGCTATATACGATATAATTTGACCACATAAATAAGCTTTCAATATTTCCCAAATTACTAGCTTGGAGATGTTTCCTATATTATTAAAGAGAAAAAACTCTTTTATCTGAGTTTCAATAAACTCAACAAATTCTGCACTTTGTAATAAATGTTCTGAAAAATGCCAAAATGGTCTGGTAGAAACAACATCTTTCAATTCAAATATTAAATTTAAAGGAGTATGATCAGAAATAGCAATCGCATCATACTCACATTTCTGAACATTACATAAAAGTCGAGGGTCGACTATAAAATAGTCAATTCTCAAATATTTATTATGAACATGTGAGAAAAAGGAATATTCTCTATCACTAGGATGCATATGCCTCCAGATCTCAATTAAACCATAATCAATTAAAAAGGAATTAATAAGTGATGCAGAACAGTTAGAAAGTTGACATTTGGATGATAACTTACCCATTAAAGGATTTAAGCAAGTATTAAAATCACCACCCATTAATAACATATATTCACTTAAATCAGGTAATAGAGCAAAAACGGCTTTAAAAAATGAGGGATTTTAAAAAAGTAGTTATTTGGATTTCCTTTTGTTTTAAAGATAGATTGGACAATTTAAAGATGGCAATTGTTTCTCTTTTGTGAAAATATTCCAAGAATTGTTTAGGATGTGTTTTTCGTCCCTTATCTTATATTATGAAGGTTACTTTCAAATTGAAGGTCATTTGCTTTCACAAGAAAAACACTATCCTTCCAAGGTAATTATACTGAGATATATGTTGACTGTAATGAGATTTATATTCGGTAGAGGGAGATAGAGATTACTTTTCTATTATTATTTTTTATTACTTGGCTAGGCGGAGCTGTATTCGCATCTATGCTTTTCTTGGGGCTTGCGTCAATTAACATTGACTTGTTTCTGTGCTTTGTAGTTTGGGTGTTTTTTTTTTCTTTTTTTATCCCCATTATGGAATCCCGGAGCATACGCTAATTATTTTTATTGGTGTTCATCTCCGCTATTTTCGATCACTTTATCCTGACATGCGTCAAACTACTTTTTTTTAGATACAAAGTTTCATGATGACACCTAAACAGTTAAATGTTTTAACTTGGAATGTTCGCGGTTGGAATCACCCTATTAAGCATAAGAAAACATTTAAAGTTATAAATCGATTCCAGCCTGATATAATTTTTGCTCAAGAGATGCATATCAGGTTATGTGATAAAACTCAATTTTTTAAATTTTGGAAGGGCTCTCTATTTCACGCAAATTCCCAAAGTAAAACTAGAGGTGTCTATTTTTATCGATTCTAATATTCCTTTTAATCAGGAGGATATTATAGCTGATATTAATGGTAGATTTTTAATTGTTAAAGGAATAATTTGTAATAAGAAAATGGGTTTAATTAATATTTATGGACCAAATGTTGATGATCCCTCTACAAAGCTTGAAGAGTCGGAAAGCTTTAGGTCATTTGTCAGCTTTTGTTGTGGTGGGTTTTAGTTGCCTGGCTTCCAGGAGTTAAAGCACAATGAGGTGCACTGAATGAAAGCCACGATGGTTGGAGGATCTGTCTGTTACAAGGAGGGGCTGAGAGCGGACCCAAGTGCAGGACGCAGACACAGGGGTCATATAAACAGAACAGTGTTTATTGATAGTTACTTGGAAGGCCAGGGAGTGAGGACAGAAATGTCAACATGGACTTAAACATTGGATAACAAACTGGTAAAATCCTGGACACGGACTCAGACTTGACTCAGACTCGGAACTTGGATCTTGCCTCGAACTCGGAACTGAGACCTCGACTCGGACTCGGAACTCGGACCTCGACTCGGACTCGGAAATCGGACCTCGACTCGGACTCAGAACTGGGATCCTGACTCAGACTCGGAACTGGGATCCTGACTCAGACTCGGAACTGGGACCTCAACTCGGACTCGGAACTGGGATCTCGACTCGGACTCAGAACTGGGATCCTGACTCAGACTCGGAACTGGGATCCTGACTCAGACTCGGAACTGGGATCCTGACTCAGACTCAGAACTTGGATCTTGATATGGACTTGGAACTTAACTGGGACTCAGCCTGAACTCGAAACTGGACCTGGAGCCTAGAATTGGAACACGAAGCATGGAACTGGAATATGGCTTGGAGCCAGGACTTGGACACGAACCATGAGCCTGGACTTGAAGGACTAGGACAATGAAGAGACAGTCTATCCAACTCGGAGTAGCGGCAAAAGGCCGGACCTTCTCAGCTGAAAGGGCTTGGACAATGAAGAGACAGAATACCCAACTCAGAGTAGAGGCCAATGGCCAGACCTACTCAGCTGGAAGGACTAGGACAGTAGGCTCTCAACTCGACCCAGGAACTGCAGATGTCAGGTTCTTGTCTCAACCCAGGAACTGCACATGGCAGGCTCCCAATTCGACCCAGTCTCAGCCGGCCATGAAAACAACAGAATTCATATCTTACTTGGAGAGGCGATAAAACGGCCAGCAACCCAGCTGGACATGAAAACTGAATTCACTAAGTGGCCACAGCACTGAAGCAACTGGAGTTCACAATTCTTGGCGGCCGCAGGACAAGCATAGCCACCTTGCTGAGATGACTGGCTTCCAAGTGACTGGTTACCGGTGATGAACTTCTAATGAAGTTTCCAGCAATGAGTAGCTGTAACCCGGAGCCTTTGATGCTGCTGGTGCGAAATGAAGATCAGGTGCCTTAATCAAAGTGCCCAACGGAACACGGGGAAACGGAAATAACTGGAATGAGGAGTCTACGGACCAGACCGTGACACTATCTTGGACTTTGCGCCCTTCCTTGATTGATGGGAAAGCGTTATTACTGATTGGAGAGGGTGTCAGAGGAGGAAATTAATCAAAAGCAGTCTGGAGCTGAAGGTGATAGCTACTCTGATATGTTTTCTCGACCTGGCCAGGAGAGGTGGCAAAAACATTCTCACCCTTTGTATCTGAATGTGACTCTGGATTTATATCAAACCACTTCTCTTCCGGGACTGGTTCTGGATATCCATTAGGTAATTCAGCACTTAACAGAAGTACCTGTGACTTTACCACTGGTGGGCTGTCCTCCTTGTTGTTCACCAAGTGCAGTGCAAGCAACAAGACATTACTTTCCACCTGGTTGCTAGGAAATGCTGTCTTCCTGTCTCTCATCACCACATCCCTGGATACCACAGCCTCAGCCTGAACCTCATGCTAGCCTTGATGTTCATGTATCTCACCCTTAGGAGGTCTGGGCTTTTATAGGTCACAGTCCAAATGGAATGTAATACATTGGTTGAATAAATTTCTCACACCCCAGTAAAAATATAAGCAACGCTGATACATTCATCTTGACAATGAAAAGGAAAGGTGACAGATTCAGTGCAGATTGAGAGTTAAACAAAGAGCCCACATAGACGTGCTAGCTGGCCTCCTAGTAGAGGTTAACAGGGGTCAACAATGAACAGAATTTGTCTGGTAGATCAGGCAATGACAAGGGCAGTATGTATAAACTGGCAACAATTGATACCTTGGCAACACCAGTCAATGTCACAAGGGCTTCATACCTGTCAGTGTGACCTCATCAAGACCCAGGGGAATAGCTATCTCTGAGATAGATTCACAGGCTTGTGGCCAACAGTCAAAGAGGAGAACCAGCTCAGATGGAGGGAATTTTTGAGAGAGAGAGAGAGAGAGAGAGAGAGAGAGAGAGAGAGAGAGAGAGAGAGAGAGAGAGAGAGAGAGAGAGAGAGATAGAAGCAGAGACAGAGAGGGAGTCAGGGATGGGCAATTCTGAGGTGTCATTCCCAAACCTGAGATGTTTCAAAGTACATTTGCAAAAAACTAAGCATTTTCTGAATGGTCACTAATGTAACTACTGGATTGGACTGAATAATGATTATTCTTTTATTTCCCATAATTCTCCACCTTCCCCCTAGCCCATTTCCCTTCAGCCTATCATTTCCCAGCTCTCTACTTCATCCCTCCCCCCACTTCTTATCCCCCTTCGACCATCCCATGTTACTTCACTCCTGATGAAGGGTTTCGGCCCGAAACGTCACTATCACCTCCCATAGATGCTGTCTGGCCTGCTAAGTTCTGCCAGCATTTTGTGTTTTTATTTATTTCCAGCATCTGCAGATTCACTCGTGTTGCCAATGATTATTATCCTATAGTTTAGTGGTCGCCAACCTTTTTAAGCCCAAGATCCCCTACCTCGGCCTTAGTAAAAGGCAAGATCGACCCCACATCAATTAGTTGCACGCATGTGCACCAGGGCAGAAAAGACCGGAAGTAAAACCCCGCAACCCAGAAGTAGAAATAATATATAAACACCAGAGGTACCCACCCTTTTTTTTACACCACAGACCGGTTTAATATTGATAATATTCTGGCGGACCGGCCAACGGGGGCGGAGGGGGGGTGTTAAACATGACCGGAATACAGCGATACTCGAAGCAGGTTCCTTATGTCCAGTCTATTCTAGTTTTCGCAGCTCTCGGCTTCTGTCCCGCTTGCTCACGTTTTTTCCACTGAGAAAACTCAGCGGGTTCATCTTTAAGTGCTGGGTGCTTGGACTCAGGGTACTGAAGCAGTTTTGAGACATTGCCTCATTAGGCAGCCTCTGGGCCCAAACTCAGCCTCCCGCCCACCCGCCACCAGACGCCTTGGCCAGGTGTGGCTGGTCGTGGGTGGGGTGAGAGGACAAGATCAGGGCCGGAGGTCCCCGTACTAGGGCCATGGCGGTCACAGTCCAGGGAGTGCGGCCGACTGAGCGGGGAATGCGACAGAGCGCCTGCCCGTCCCCCTTGTAGGATCTATCGGCTGACAAATATTTGTTTCAGTAGATCGCAGCATAGTAGCTGCTCTGATACTTACGAAACGCTGAGTCCGAATTAGGTCGTCTGCAAATATTTTAGCACCGGGGCCCACGTATATTCGGTGTGCTAAACAGGTTCAGAGGCAGTACTCCAGGCCAGTAGCGACAGCACTTCCCGCCAGCCGCCTGAGGGGAACTGGTGATCTCTGGCGCGAGGGTATCACTGCGTTTAGTCGCCTGATGACTTCGCGTGGGTTCAAGTTCAACAGTGGGCTGACAGGGAATGAGGAAAAGTGCAGCAGACTCATATTGTTTCCTCACTGCCCGGTGGTTGGGGCCCAGTGAATTACACTGTGTAGTGTGGGAGAGCGATACGCATGCGCACTGGACAGAAAGAACGGAACTAAAACCCCGCAACCCGGAAACAATCTCTCAACAGTATCTGTCTACTTATTTTTCATTTTTTTCTGGATCAACTGGGAAATTCTCAAAGATCGACTAGTCGATCGCGATCAACGGGTTGGCGACCACTACTATAGTTTAACTTTCTTTTATGTAGTTACCAATGTGCAAGTAACTGTTCAGCATGTTTCCTAGTGGTTATAATTCCTCTGTAGTTTTCTGGAAGCTTTTTGGTTTCAATGGCAGGTATCATATTACTTAAATGGGGGTATCTTATTGGTTGATTTAAGCAATGGAATTTATTGCTGTTAGCAAATTAGTATAAGAAGAACAGGTCATTGGATCAGTCTCTTCATCTTCATCTTCATTTTCTCCTTCCTTCGGCTCTGCTTTTGCCATTTTCCTTTTCTAATTCCTCTGTTATTTTAGCTCTTAATAGCAAGCAATATGTTTTATGCCTAATTTGTGACTTCTGAAGAACTTAGAAACAAAAAAATCCTGATCCAAAAATTTTATTGTCATCAGCAGATGATTGCTAAGATTTTAAGGACTTGGGACAAACCCAGACGAAGTGAAAAGTTTTTGTGCACATTTAATAGAAGGCAAGACCTTCCTCCTTATTTTCCAAATCACCCGAGAACTCAACTGTAATTCTTGCTTCAATACACCATCTAGTGGAAGTTTAAGATTGAAGGAAAACTCTATTATATGTTGTTATTCTGGGAAGTCAAATCACCACTAAAATTAATATTGGACTTATTAAATTTATACTACCGGTGGACTACCTAAGAAACCTTCTGATTGTAATCCAATGCTAAGAAAATTAGATTGCAATCCAATGAAAGTAATTTGTCATTTGCAAACCAATAAAACATCAATTGCAATCCTAAGTTCCAAACACAATCTTATAGTAGTTTGATTACAATCCAAAAACATTTTGATGTGATCCAATGATATTTCAATTGCAGTCTAAGTGATAAAGAGTACATACAAAGAAAGTGTTACACAAGATTGAATTAAGACAATGGCCAAAATTGTGAAACTACAGAAAAAGGGAAGCTGATTCTCCAGTTACATGTGAAAAGATGACTGGGAGTTTGAGTTCTTACTCAAGTAAGACATTTCATTTTGATAATTAATGAAAAAATATCCAGATGAAATATACAATCGATGTTGAGTCTTTTGAGAAAGTATGGGATAAGATGCAGAGAATGCATTCAGGGAAAGAAAACTCCAGCTGGACATAAGCAGTTTTATTGCAGTAAAAGCACAAGCATACTGGGTTAGTAAAACAGATCTGAGTTTAAGCTAACAACTTGAAAACTGAATTTGTGAGTTTATGAAATAAGTGAAAAAGTTAACTAAACAAGTGGAAAAGAAAAGGGAAAATGATGATAAACCACAAAAACAGTATGACAGAGACAGTAAAAGGTCTAAAGAGCAAATTGTTGCTTTAACTGAATAAGTGAAAATACAATAGGACAAGTGAAATCAAAGCAAACTGCATTGTTTGGAAATTAAAGTAAACGGAACCATATCAGCAAGCCTAGCAGGGACCTCAAGTGGGCAGTCCTGCCAGTGCGACTTCTCCTTGGGAAACCATCCCAACATTAAACAGTGTCACAATCTGTACTCCAAGGAATCATGGCATAGATGATACATGGACTCTACAGCAGCCTCTATTGACTTACGTGAGGATGAGTGATGGTAGAATAGGAATGGCTATGTCATAGCTTGCTCCAATAAAAAAACAAGGAAGTGAAGACACGCAGGATTGAGTATGGAACCTATGAAAGGAGACAAGATGATTTTGTATCAACCACCTGAACCAGAAAAGATGAAAAAGTGTCAAAAGAAGTTCCACATCCTAAATAAGGAAGTTTGAAGTTCTGGGCTGAGCTTCAACATATTAAGAACATTTACAAATGTACAGATATGATGGCATCCAAATTTTGTCTAATATGTTGTCTTCTCAGCAAATCAGACAACTGGCACAGAGAGCTGACAACATGGAAGATGATAAACAAAATATACAAGGTGGTTGGAAGAACAGACCCCAATACAGAGTCTTTGGAGGAAAGTGGTTACTTGCAAGCAAAAGATTTCTGAAGATGTTTCTGAATATGAGGGAGATTACAGGACAGGACAGCATTAGTTAAGTTATTCAGGAGTTCAAGGAATAAATGAAGATAACATAGAGGACCCTTGAAGTCAGCTTTTATGGATGGCTTGAAACCAGATGTTGTTAAAATGGTGAAGCTGATAAAAACAATTTGGAGTGAAGTTGATGTTCCATATAGTGAGTCTGTGCAAACCACCAAACAAGTGGAACTGGATATCAAAATCCGAGTAAGATCTTTACACATAGGTCACTTACTTGATGATCAACAGCCAGTGAGCATGGGTCAACTGACATTACTTGTTAGTCAACAGCCACAGCTACTGAAGGCAAGCTAACAGGCAACATTCATTAAGCAACAGAAAGAGTGGGACAATCCCAGTCTGAGCCACATTTGAAAGTCCAATTCCCTAAAGCAAAATGTAGCTTTTATGGTTTAAAAAAAAGGACATTGGGCTAGAAGTCTTGCCTGACAAATCTGTTAGAATTCTTCAAGGAAGTAACAAGCAGGGTGGACAAAGGAGAGGCAGTGAATGTCATTTACGCAGATTTTCAGAAGGCATTTGATAAGGTGGCTCACATGGGGCTGCTTAACAAGATAAATTCCTATGGTGTTACAGGAAATATACTGGCATTGATAGAGGAATGGCTGACAGTCTGGAGGCAGTGAGTGTGGGAATAAAGGGGGCCTTTACTGGCTGGCTGCTGGCAGTTAGTGGTGTTCCTCAGGGGTCAGTATTGGGACCACTACTTTTCACATTGTTTGTCAATAATTTAGATAATGGACTTGATAACATTGTGGCAAAGTTTGCAGATGATACAAAGATAGGGGAGGGGTAGGTAGCAGTGTTGAGGAAGCAATGTGATTCCAGTGTGAAGCCATTCCAATAAGCAAAGCCACTACCATACACATAACAAACACAAAGTACACTGCAGATGCTGTGGTCAAATCAACACATACAAAAGCTGGATGAACTCAGCAGGTCGGGCAGCATCCATTGAAATGAGCCAAATAACACATAACAAAACCTCTGATCATGGACTACTTTCCTGGATGAAAATTGCCAAGTTCATTTCAACTCTGAGCAAGGAACACATTTCACTGGGGGAGTTTGTCAGGAATTATGTCAACTGATGAACATTGAATGGTCTTTTTCCACATCAAAGAGAGTCATCATGACAGCTTGAACAAATGAAGAAATCATTAAGCAGCAGTGAAGTATCATGAAGAAGGTGTATCATGGCCTACAGCTCTTCCTATGGTCTTATGTAGCATCAGAGCAACCCCAAACAAGTAACTAAATTAAGTCCATTTGAGATACTAGCAGGGCACCCCATGTCACTGCCAGGAGCTCTTGATCTCAGAGAGGCTGATACACACATTTTGGTAGACAGTTTAGTTAATTAAAGTGTGAAATTAACCAAATTATACAGTCTGCTTCTCAACAGATTTCTGCTGGTTGGAGTGAGGACACACCATGATTCCTGGTGAGTGAGCCCTGATTTTAAAAAAGCATAAGTAGCCACTGGGAGCTCAGTGAGAAGGTCCTTACCAAATAGCATTAGTTACTAACTCAATGTAAAGGTAGAAGGTAAAAATAACTCGATACATGCTAGCTACTGTAAGTGAGCTAAAGTGATAATCAACAAGTACAAGAAGCACTGAGGTTAATGTACTAGAAACCTCTGACTCAGTGCCTACGCTGCTGGACGTCAGTGAACAAGTCACTAACCAACCAGAAGACTTCGAACAGAGTTGATAACTACTGAACATTATGAAGTTTAATTTGATATTATTTGTTATATTTCTGCCATTGTTTATCTACTCAGAATGTGCCAATTGCAAGGGCTCATAATGTATATTTACAGGTACCACATGAATTTGCTGAAGCTGTTAATACCTCTTGCTATTAGATATGTCAATATATATCACACACTTCAAAATAGTCACCAGGTGTATGATGGTTCTTCAAAATCTTATGTCATCAGATCTTTTCTTAGCGGTTAAAAGGGGGAGTATGTGCAGTTTTAGGCAAGAAGTTCTGTACTTACGTACATACCTGCTGAGTCTGAAGACATAACTTATTTAAGTGATCATATTCATATAGAAACAGCTATAACACATCAATCTGCTGGATGGAATTTTTATGACTGGATTCAATTACTTCTAGGAAGCTGAGTTTACTCAATATTAAGCATCATAATATTTGCCTGATATGCCTGATAATTTAAATCATGTTTACTTTTATTAGGGCAATAATTAATACAGCAGTTCAAACTCACATAAGTGTACCTACTTACAAAAACTATCTACCTAGCAATGACATAACCCAACGAATCCCCTTTGCTATTCCGTAACTTGGGTGAATTGTTGATTATTTAATACCGCAAGACTTCTTCCTCTAAATTTTCAGATGTAATGATTCTAATGTGTGATTTAGAGTCAAAGGCAGAAATGTAGGATTCAACTGTATAATTGTTATTTTCCTTCTACTTTAACTTTCTTATGCTAGTTTGTATTTTTAAATGGTTACTATGTATATGTAATTGCTCAGTGCGTATTCTCATGGTTATAATTCCTCAGATTTTTCTGGAAACTTCTTAGTTTCAGTGGCAGTATCACATTCCTGGAATGTGTGACTATCTTCTTGGTTGACTTAGCAATGGAAAATAAATGGAATTTATTGCTGTTGGTAAATTGGTATGAGAAGACCAGACCACATTGGATTGGTCTCCTATCAGCTTCGCCTTCTCCTCGCTATGAAGCTTTGTTTTTGCTGTTCCCTTTTCCTAATTCCATTGTTATTTTAGTACTTAATAAAAACAGCCAGAAGCAGCAAGTTGCTATCATTCTTGACTTCTGAAGAACCTCAGGTCAAAAACCTCACTATCGAACATAGCATAGGAACACGTGTAGGACAAGGCATGAAATCAGACAGTCTGATATCATAGGTTACGATCAAAAGGATTGATCCAGAATCCATTGGTTCTGATCCAAATCTCAAGTCATAATAAACAAATCTCTAACACTAAACCCTGTCCCTCAGCCAAGACTCAATCTGTAACCATCACACTAATCGCTAAGCACTAACCCTGTCTCTGGTCAGAGCCGTAATTTGTTAATCTAACTCTAATCCTAAATTCTAAATGCTGTTCTGATCCATAAATGACCTCCAGAACTAACTTGTCCCTAACACTAAATCCTGGCTCATCCTTCAATTTATGACAGCAACCCTTATTGCTAACCCAAACTCAACTACTGATCCTGACCCAGTCCCTAACCTTCCTTGTTTTACTTGTATTTTCAGAAGGCCTTTGATAAGGTGTCACACATAAGGCTGCTAAACAAGATAAGACCCCTTGCTGTTATAGAAAAGATACTAGGATGGATAGAAGATTTACTGACTAGCAGGAGGCAAAGGATGGGAATAAAGGGAACATTTTCTAGTTGGTTACTGGTCACTAGTGGTCTTCCACAGAGGTCAGTGTTGGGACTGCTTCTTGTAAAGCAATATGCAATGATTTGGATGACAGAGGAAGATAGGTGGAGGAGCAGGTAGTCTAGAGGAAGCAGTGAGTCTGCAAAAGGACTTGGACAGAGAATGGGTAAAGAAGGGGCAAATGGAATATAGTGTAAGGAAGTATATAGTCATGCACTTTAGTAGAAGGAATAAAGGTGTGGACTATTTTTAAAACAAAGAAAATTCTGAAATAGAGACACAAAGAACCTTGGGAGTCCTCATGCAGGATTCCCGAAAGATTAGCTTGCAAGTAGAATTGGTGGTAAGGAAGGCAAATTCAACATTGGAATTCATTTTGAGAGGACTTGAATATAAAAGCAAGAATATAGAACTAGGGCTCTAATGCATTGGTCAGACCACAATTAGAGCATTATGAACAGCTTTGGGCCCCATATCTAAGAAAAGATGTGCTGACATTGGAGAGAGTCTACAGCAGGTTCATGAGAATGATTCTGGGAAAGGAAAGGCTAGTGTACAAGGAGTGATTGTTGGCTCTGGGCATGTCCTTGCTAGAGTTTAGAGAAATGAAGGGGCTGTCATTGAAACCTACCAAATATTAAAAGGACTAGATAGAGTGGAAGCAGAGAGGATGTTTCCTTTAGTTGAGGAGGCTAGCACTAGAGAGCACAACCTTAGAATAGAGGGATGTTTCTTTAGAACAGGTGAAGAGTGATTTTCTTAACCAGAAGGTGATAAATCTGTGGAATCCTTTGTCACAGACTGCTGTGGAGGTCAAATTATTGGGTATATTTAAAGCAGAGGTTGATAGGTTTCTGATTGAAAAAGGGCATCAAGGGAGGATGTGGTTAAGGGTTAATAAATCAGCCATGATGCAAAAATGAAGCAGACTCAATGGGCCTAATGCCTGATTCTGCTTCTATGTTATGATCTTGGTCTTATCTTATCTCCAGTTGTCTTGCTACTCCCTACATCTAACACAAAGAATAAACCTGAACGTCAGACTTGAGAAGCCATTGGTGACCATGGGAAGAGGAAAGACAAGCTCACAGGAGTCTCACCTTCCCTGCTAATTTAATTCTGATTGGTCACCCAAATGCATACAAATACACAAGTCAGGACTTAACATTCCAAGTAAAATGGCATACACAGAAGAGGTAACTTTCAAAAAACTTCACCCTCACTCCACTCACTGTAACTTGATCCTGGATAGAGTCCTCCCCACATAGACCAGAAAAAAAACTACCACACCCATCCTACACAACTACACACAGTGGGGTCCTGGGCACCCCTCCACACATAGAGGCCAGTCCACACCCATAACTCACATGCCATATATACTCCAGCACATTCTTACCCTGGTCCAAAGCAGTGTCATACCCCAAAAATGACAGGTAAAAGAGGCCCTGACATCCAATACCCCTTCTTGCTCCACATTCATTCCTGTACACCCTGGCTTCCCCACCAGACACATATGCACACACACTCACACTAGAATCCAAAACAACTCATCTCCCATCAACCAGTTAACATTCACCATCTTCCACCTCTCCTATCCATACTCCCACATTCTGGTCCCTGACAAACTTCAGAACCCCCACCCCCACTGAAATCAACCCTTCTCACACCACAACAGCTCCCACAGACAACCCTGACCCCTTCCTCTATCGGGCGAAGGCAAATGGGTGGGGCCAATGAGATGGGAGAAAATGTTTGGGAAGGGGGGAGAGAGGAAAAACCCATCACCTATAATCCCAAGGCGAATGTCTGGAGGCGCTCGGTAATGGCTGGACAGGTTCAACCTTAGGGGCTGGTGACCCGATCTTGGCCTTTGAATCTGCCAGAGGAGTACAGCGGGTCCAGTAGCACCTGTGCTGTACGCTGCACTGCCAAGTCTCTTCACGGAATGAATGAATAGTTAACGTTTCAGGCCAAGATGCTTCAGCAAGACTGGAAAGGAAAAGGGAAGATGACAGAAGAAGAAGTTGGGGAGAGGGGAGGGAATAGAAGCTAGCAGGTGATAGATGATGTCAGGTGGGAGAGGGGGGAGGGATGAAGTAAGAAGTTAGGAGGTGATATGTGGAAAAGTTAAAGGGCTGAAGAAGAATGAATCTGAATGGAGAGGACAGTGCACCGTGGAAGAAAGGAGGAGAAGAGGTGAGAGTGTGAAAATAAAGAAAAGGGACGGGAGAAAAAGTACCTGAAGTTGGAGTAATTGATGTTCATGCCATCAGTTTAGAATTGAAATGGCAATTAGATTTGAAATGGTTGGCCACCAGGAAATGCTGGGTTTTTTTTGCAGGTAGAGCGAAGGTGCTGGTCAAAGCACTTCCCCAGTCTATGTCTGTTCTCACCAATGTAGACAAATCTGCATCGAGAGAACCAGATGTTGCAACAGATTCACCGGTGAAATGTTGCCTCACTGTTTGGGGTTCTGAATGGAGGTGAGCGAGGAGGTAACTGCGCAGGTGTAGCACTTATGCCGCTTACAGGGATAAGTGCCAGGAGGGGGATTAGTGGGAAGGGGTGAATGGACAAGGGAATCACAGAGGGGAGCAATTTCTGTGGAAAACAAAGAATGGGATGGGAAGGTAAAGATGTGTTTGGTGGTATGGTCCCATTGAAGATGGCCGAAGTCGCAGAGAATGGCATGTTGGACACTCATGGGGTGGACTCCAACCCAATGGCATGAACATTAATTTCTCAAATCTCCTATAATTTTCATCTCCCCCTTCCCTGATGCCCATTTTCCCACTCTGGCCGCTCTTAATTTTTCTTTTTACCTGCGTATCACCTCCCCCTCCACGTTCCCTTTTTCCCATGGTCCACTCTTATCTCCAATCAGACTCCTTCTTCTCCAGCACCACAGCCACTGTCCACAACCCATCTGGCTTCACCTGTCACCTTCTAGACTGTACTGTTTGTGCATCCCCCACCTGTTTACTCTGGCATCTTCCGCCTTCCTTTCCAGTCCGAAACACCGACTGTTTGTTCATTTCCTTCGATGCTGCATGACCTCCTGAGTCCTTTTAGTATTTTATTGTGTATTTCTCTGGATTTCCAGCATCTGCAGAATCTCTTGAGTTTACTCATCATGGAATGCTGGATTTGGAGATGTTTTTCTGCCCTCTCTGGTGGGAATTATGAAAGACCCTCTCTTACTGTTTCCCCAATGTCATTTCTGCTCAACCCACTGACTTCCTTCCAGCAGCCTAATAGCTGCTCCAATTATGGTAACAAGCAGCATAGCAACTCATGTCTCATCTCTCTCCCACAGACCGAATGCAGACACTATGACAGTCGCTCACCCAATATGTATTTGGTTTCTCCTGCATAGAGGAGACCACAGTGTGATCACTAAGTTGAAAAAGTGTGGGTAAATCATTGCTTCACCTGGAAGGAAAGTTCATAACCCTGAATGGTGGCAAGAGAAGAGGTGAGAGGATATTAAAGGGAAGTGCTGTAAGAAGTGGAGTGGCTGGTGGGAGTGAACCAGGGGTTCACGAAGTGAATGATTCTTGCAAATCCCTACCATCATTGCACTGGAACGAGGACAAAGCTTTCTGAGAGTATTGCTGCATCACTTAAGAAGGAAGGTTGAGCAGTTTAGGTTTGTCTTCCTTGTGGTGTAGGGGAATGTAGGGTGACATTGTAGAGGTCCATAAGATCATTGGTAAGTTGATTTATTTTGCCACATGTAGCGAGGAACAATAAAAAGCTTGTTTTGCATAGTGTTCATTCAGATCCAGAAGCATGAATGCCCTGCAAGACAAGCTTTTTATTGTAAACAAGAGCAAGTCTGCAGATGCTGGAAATCTGAGCAACACACACACAAAATGCTGGAGGAACTCAGTAGGTCAGGGACCATCCATGGAAAAAAGTATAGTTGATGGTTCGGGCTGAAACCCTTCGGCAGGGCTAGAGAAAAAAAGCTGAGGAATAGATTTCAAATGTGGGGGGAGGGGAGAGAGAAATGCCAGGCGATAGGTGAAACTTGGAGGGGAAGAGATGAAGCAAAGAGCTGGGAAGTTGATTGGTGAAAGAGACAGAGGCCATCGAAGAAAGAAGAAGGGGAGGGGCGGCACCAGAGGAAGGCAATGGGCGGGAAAGGTGATAACATGAGAGAAGGACGAGGGGATGGTAAATGCTGAAGGGGAGTGGGAGGCATTTCTGGAAATTTGAGAAATTGATGTTCATGCCATCAAGTTGGAGGCTACCCAAACAGAATATAAGATGTTGTTCCTCCAACCTAAGTGTGGTCTCATCACAGCAGTGGAAGAGGCCATGGATGGACATATTGGAATGGGAACGGGAAGTGGAATTAAAATGCGTGGCTACTGGGAGATCCTGCCTGTTCAGGTAGACAAAGTGTAGATACTCAGTGATGCAGTCTCCTGATCTACGTAGGTCTCACCAAGATACAAGGGCAACACCAAGAGCACTGAACACAGTTCTGCACCACTACTAGTTTGTAATACTCTCCCTCATTGCTGCAGTAAGGGTGAGTGGGTGAGCTACAGCTGGTAATCCTAGCTCAGGTGTACAGACCTGGGCTTTCTTGAACTAAGTCTTTTCCTCATCTGGTCCCCATCTTACTTCCTCCAGGGGGAGATTACCTCCTTTAATTAAGGCCTATATCAGAGCCACTGGTACTGAGAACCCTGGTATGAAATTATGGCAGTAATTGAATAGACCCATTACTCTTCTCACTTCCCTTTCATTTACTAGGTAGGGCATGAAGCTGACTGCAGAATGTCAGACATCTGGCATGTCCTCTCTCTCCTGGGCAATAGTGTAATGTGTGGGTTGCTTTCCTATTTAAGCCTTGTGTGTTAAATGTTCAGATACTAATATTCATTAATAGCGTGATAATTATCTGAGATTTTTTGACCAGAAGTATAGATTATAGAACAATGGGATAGAATACCTAATCCTTTTCTTTCTACATTGTCTATACTATGAAGAACAGATTCTTGCCAATGATTTAAATGACTAGAAAAATACTATACTCTTAATGATGCTGATATTTGAAACTTGGGAGCAATAAAGTTAATTTATTTTAAACTGCATGGTAAAATCTGTTGTTTCTGATTTTAATCCCTTTTCATGTGTTCTATAATAAAGGGAGGTGTGGGCAAGTGTTTCTATTCAAAACCTATTCAAAAACATGGTGAAATATGACTATAACTGTAGATTAGCAAAGCAATTAATTATGTTTAAAACCAGTTTTCTACATCTGGAATTACTGATTAATATCAGGCTGCCCCCTAGTGCAGAAACATAATTGAGACATTTAAAACAAAATCGCTCCATTAATTTAAATCACCATGCAAAGAATCAACATGAATTTGACAAGGGATTCCTAAATTGCATCATGTGGGACCATTTCTTATGAGCTTTAGGTATCAACTTGTTTTGTATTTTAACCACATAATTATAATTCATATCAAATTAAATTACACAGATCACTAGGTGTGTGTGTGTGTGTGTGTGTGTGTGTGTGTGTGTGTGGTTTGTTGTGTTACTCCTTCAGCAGCATTGATTTGAAGGTTGGCCTGCTAAATGTGGACTTGTCAATGCATTCTTTGAATCAGGCACAAGAAATCACAACTTGAGTGCAGGAATAACCTTACAGTGCACCATTTCAAGAAATTCTTTATTACATGTTTTGAGAAAGATTGTGTCAGAAATCTGTTTGCTGTGCAGAAATTGGATGCTCGAACTTAATTCTGAAATTGGATGTGAGCAGAAGAGATGAGTAATATTTTCATTCAAGTTTTAGCATGACTTTCAAGGGAGGTCACTGTGTTCTAAATCCATAATGTAGAGATCTAGCCACAGAAGTGGAATGAAGTTCTGTGGTTCTTAACAGCTTGGCTTGCCCATGATTTCAACAAATGAGTATATTCAACAGCCACATATTAGGTACACCTTTACAGCTGCTTGTTATAGCAATTATCTAATCAGCCAACATGCGACAGCAACTCAATGCATAAAAGCATGCAGATGTGGTCAAGAGATTCAGTCGTTGTTCAGATAAATCCTCAGAATGGGCAAGAAATGTGATCTAATTGACTTTGGCCATGGAATGATTGTTGGTACAAGAAGGGGTGGTTTGAGTATCTCAGAAATTGCTGAGAATCTGCCCTGGGATTTTCACCCATTACAGTCTCTAGACTGTATAGAGAATGGTGTAAAAAAAATTAAAAAAATAGCGGCAGTTCTGTGGTTAGAAATGCTTTGTTAATGAGAAAGGTCAGAGGAGAATTGCTAGACAGGTTCAAGCCGACAGGAAGGTAACTAACTCAGATAATCATGCATGACAAGAGTGGTGTGCAGAAGATTAAGTGGATGGGCTACAATAGCAGAAAACCATGAACATACACTCAGTAGTCACTTTATTATGTGTAGGAGGTACCTAATTAATGCATTACTGATATATGTCACACAAACCAATCTACAGCCCAGAGCAGCATTAGAATCTTCTTGGAAGGCCTGCACTTAATATTTATTACCACCTTGAGTGAAAAATAGGTGGCATGAATTCAGTGAGGAAAAGGACATTCTCAGGAAGTGAAGGATTCTACTTGTGTAGTTCCACATTGGAAAGTAATATCTGTTTCTCAACAAAGTTACCACCCCCTGAATATGGATATTGTGCACAGAGATAATGATGGCAACATCACCTGGGTATTTCATCTGACCCACTTGTTCTCTGTTATATACAAGAAGGTAACTGCATCTTCCCTGAACCCTTGGTTCTTTACATATACATGCTTATCAAGCACAGGGCAGCACATTTTGAGAGTCACAGAGTTAATGGAAATCTTGTCGAGGCCACTATTGTTATTTTTCAAGCAGTCTACAAAGGCCTTCTCCAATACACTGCAGAGAGGTATCCCTTGCATGATAAAATACAATTCCGGCCATGCCAAAGAATGATAAATTATCACTACTATAAACCTAACTACATTCACTGCTTTTTATCCTGGGCGTTCTATGGGTGCCACACATACCAAATTGAATTGCAAACAATTTGTCCATTGTAGTAAAGCTAGAAGCTACCAAATGTCCAGTGGAAGCTTTACCAACTCAGGCTGTTGCAAATAGGTGACGGTGTTGTTCAACCCAAGCTTGCAGAAACCTCCACTGCAAGGGGATAACCTTTCCCTCAGGAAATGCTGCATGTATGCTTCCTCAATATCAGCTGGTGAACTCTCAATTCTATCATCTGGAATAGTGGTTCCCAAAGTGGGCAATATTGCCCCCATGGGGCTGTGGGAGTTTCTAAAGGGATGATAAAGATAAAGGGGCAGTGGGAGTTACTTGGTAGCAATGAGGGCAGCTGAGGGATTAAAGACTCAATTTAAGAAACAAATTACTTATTATAAGCATTTGATCCTCAGTGCCTTGTAATTGAATATAACGATCACGCAATCATCTCACCTATTGCTAACCCACTGTACTCTTAGACTTTGCTTGAAGCACGTTATACGGTAGCTGTTGGAAAGCAATATGACAGTTCTGCATTTGACAACTCGTGATAAATCTGACCTGAAGAAATTGTGCTATTTCCGGACCCGGCCCACGCATTTTAGCCATTCCCTATTGTTGTACAGTGTTAGGTAGTACAGTTCCCATACTCTAATCACACAGTGATGCAATTCCTGTGGATTATGGCATGGCGTTCAATGAGGTAAACTGCCCTTTTGAAAAGTCTTGGCCATATTTCTCTAGTCTCTGGTCAAACTGAGATATTACTGCCCTACTTTATGTACCTTCAAGCAGATTCAGGTTTTGTCTGAGCTGTGATGACATCATAAGTTCTCCCTTTATTTATTGCAGTACATGAGGTTGGATTTAAACAACAGGCGATTGATAGTGCTTGTTAATCCATAATGAAAATTGTAGAATTAAACCAAATGAGAAAAGTATAGTTGGTGTAGTGAAGAGTATCTGAAATATGAATTTATACCAGCACCAGGCAACCAACAGCAGGAGACTGGAAACAGGGACGAAAGGGAAGTCAATATTTCGGGTTGTGGAGTAATTTTTCAAAGAGAAGGACATTTCTCTCACCAACATTCTTGCTTGTGTAACAGATAGGGCATCATCAATGACTGGGTGCCACCGTGGGGCTACCACTTTCTTGAAAAAAACTTTATCTAACACACTTACCGATCACTTGCATTATTCACAGTCAACTTCTTACCGGGGGAGAAAATAAGTGATCGGCTGCACAAATCATTAAGTACTATTATGACAGTGGTAAATAAAATCAAGTCCCATGCTCTCAATTCTCGACTGTTTTGAAAGCTTTGTATTGACAATGATGAATAATTTGAATGCTTGCCTTGCACACAGAGATCAGATAGCTCTCAAAAGGAAACTGCCTGAAATGCTTTTTTGGCTTTTTAAACATGTGATAAAATTCTTTGAAGACTCAAGTGCTTCATTCAGTAATCAACTCAAGAATACTGGGCATGATATTGCTTATTTGTCAGAATTATTCACAAAGTTTAACAAAATAAATTATCAATTGTAAGAAATTTCTGTGAATCTTATCAAAGTCAAGTCAGTTGTCTCCACATTTCTGTTAACCCTATTTAAGTACAATATTGGCTGTCATAACCTTTTCGAATTTCAAAGCCTCTCTAAGTTGGAAGAACTGGCAGGAAGGGGGGATCATTGCATGGTCAAGTCGTTGCAAAAGGGAATAGTTTTGGCTTGGTGTTCCGACGTCCAGATTCTCCCGGGACTAGTGGCCAACAAGGAGGCAGACTTCACGGTAACCTGGAACCTTTGGGAGACCCAGTTCTGCCTCCAAGGGCAGACAAGCCAGCTCCAGTCAACAGGACCATGCAAGCCCCAAATCTATCTCATTGGGGGGTCTAGAGAGAGGGGGCTTCTAGTCCAGAAGCAAACCAAGAGGCTAACCAAGGAGCTGACCAACCAGTCCAGATCTCTAACAAACAAGCCTAAGGGAACCAGTTGCCAGGTCACATCTAAGCAAAAGACCCCTAAACGTATAAAGGAGGGTGATGAGTGGAAGACTGCATTCAACACACTGACACTTCTCTATGAGTACCTGGTCATGCCCTTCGGCCTCACAAACGCACCAGCGATTTTCCAGGCCTTTATAAACAATGTACTCCAGGATGCTCTCCATAAGTATGCCTTCATCTACTAGGATGATATCCTAATCTTCTTGAAATCCATGGAGGAGCACGTTGCTCATGTCAGAGAAATCTTAAAGAAGCTTCTAGATCATGGATTTCATGTTAAGCTGGAGAAATCTGAATTACCTGAAATCACCATTCATTTTTGGGTTTTATCATTTCTAATGGCAATCTCAGGGTGGACCCTACCAAGACACAGGCAGTCAGGGATTAGCCACAAACAGCCAATATGAAACAAGTCCAACAATTCCTGGGATTTTCCAACTTTTACAGAATGTTAATGAGGAACTCCAGCTTAATGGAAGCTCCACTGACAACACTAAGAGATCCATGGACTCTTTTGTTTGGACGACTGAAGTAGAGGCTACTTTTGCAGAGTTCAAACAGCAGTTCATGACAGCTCCCATTTGAGTTTCATCTAACCCAGACCTTCCCTTCATCATGGAGGTGGACACCTCGGTCACTGGAGTGGGTCCAGTGTTGCCTCAACAGACACTTTTGGATAATAAACTGCACCTGTGTGTGATCTTCTCTAGGCGGCTATCCCCAGCAGAGGTGAACTACGAAATTGGAAATAGAGAGCCGCTCGCAATCAAGTTGGCTTTGGAGGAATGGTGTCACTGACTGGAGGGGGACAAGGACTCTTTTATTGTATGGACAACCACCAGAACTTGGATTATATTCAAGAGGCCAAATAGCCGACTTCCGGGCAGGCCAGGAGGTCTCATTTCATTTACCGCTTCAATTTTGTTCTGACCTATCAACCAGGGTCAAAGATTTAAAAACTGGATGCCTTGTCTCATCAGTTTAATGAACCCAAAATATAGGAGCAGCTTACTACTATTTTGCCCCAAGCTAAGGTGATAACATCAAGTCCTTGGGTAACCAACACACTTGTTTACAAGGGGAGATTCCCAAGAACAGCTCTCTGGGTTGTCTGTTCATCCCAAGTTCCGTCTGGTCTCAGGTATCTCAATGAAGACATGCATCAAGAATGACTGCTCATTCAGGGATTGCCAGACCTTTGATTTCAGTAAGAGAAGATACTGGTGGCCTGGAATTGCCAAAGAGGTCCGACAATATGTGCAGGCATGTGAAGTGTGCATCCGGAACAAGGAGCCCTGCACCCAATCTCTTGGCTCCTTCTGTCATGGTCCCGACCGTAAATTCCTCATTTCCTGCTCATCCCATTTTCCCCGTGTTCTCCCAGGCTCCTTGATTGCGGCACCTGATTCTCATCTAAAACCTGCAGGATAGAAACCCTGGCTTTGCATCCACTCATTGCCAGATCGTTGTTTCATCCAGTGTGGTAATTCACATTCCTGGCCACTTAGGATTGTATATTCTAAGTTTTACTTCAGTACCGAGGTTTGCCTGTGTAACTCTGTCTCTCTGTGTCAAGGTAAGTATTGCCATCCGCCTGCCTCTTGTTTGCTGTTCAGCTCCAGCAATACCCCGTGTCAAGATAAGTTTTGCCTGCCTCCTGCCTTTCCATTCACCGTCCTGTTTGCCATTCAGCTCCAGCCATGCTCACCCCCTCCTCTGTATCCTAATTCTATCTCCGTGCCAGTGTCCTGCATTTGGGTTCACCTGTTCTTTGCAACACCTTCACCCTCTACCTGTTCCACACAGACCATATCTCCATGGACTTGTCATGGGTCTTCCGCCTTCCAAGAGGAAGACAGTCATTGCACGTTGTTTCTCGAAGGCCTGCAAATTAATTGCGTTGGTCAAGCTATCATCTGCACCGGACGAGGCCAAGATTGTCCTGCACCAGGTCTTCAGGATTGATGGATTTCCTGTGGACATTGTGTCAGATCGTTGTCCTCAATTTACGACACGTCTTTGGAGGGCATTCTGTATGCTGATTGGGACAGCGGCAAATGTTTCCCTGGCTTTTACCTACAGTCCAACAGCCAGACAAAGCGGGTGAACCACGATATGGAATGAACACTAAGGTGCCCGGCCCCCCCCAAAAAAACATACAAGTAGTTTTACCATTTGACAAGGGCAGAGGTCGCTCACAACATTTTACGGCATTCTGCACACAGGATGCCGTAAAATGCCGATGCCGATTTGGGTATTCTTCGCTACTCTTCCCTGAGCAGGAGGCCCAGGTTGGGGTTCCTGCAGCTGAAGATCTTGTCTGACACTGCAAGGAGAAATGAATGGAGCAAGGGAGATTTTGCTGGCCTCGAGATGAAATGCTGAAATAAAGGCCAACCGCAAAAGAAGAGAAATGTGATGTTAGCATTTATTTCAAGAGGACTACTGTAACACGTTATAGAGTGTCACTGCTAATGTGATGGCCTCTCTGTAATGTTCACTGCTAATGTAATGGTTTTTCTTTAGCAGCGATGTTTGGGTTATGACTGGAGATAATGGGGTTTGGAATGTGTGCCATCCAATGAGTGGCGTGTTGTTTTTTTCTTATGAGTCTGAGAGCAGGGATTTTGTGGTCTTTTGTTGGTGAGAGATGAAGAGAGAAGACGTGAGTGGACAGAGTTGGTAGAACACTGGATGGAATGGACTGGGAGTGAGGATCCGAAGATCAGTGACGCTCGGAAGAGGTCAATGGGGAATGAATGGACGAATCCGTCAGCTCCAACGTGCACATTAGACTGTTTTGTTAAAATGGGCCCTTTTTCTTTTTATTTTCTTTACTAACCTTATAGTCAGATTAAGATTTATAAAGTTCAATCGTTAAATTGCATATGGTGTACTGTCTGATATTTTGCGCTTCAGATTTGTAACCAGGCAACACATTGCGCAGCATCCACACAAATGAGGTTTCTCACTTTGGCTGGGCCAGAGGCTCTCTTCCCCTAAACAAAAGCATGCTGGCTGAACCTGAAGGTTACACTATAAAATAAAAGCAAGCATGTAATGTTGAGTCTTCATAAAACACTGTTGAGGCATCACTTGGAGTATTGTGAGCAGTTTTGGGCCCCTTATCTTGGAAAGGAAGTGCTGAAACTGGAGAGGGTTCAAAGAAGGTTCATGAAACTGATTCCAGTATTGAACAGCTTGTCAGATGAAGAGTTCTGGACCTGTATTCACTAGAGTTCATAAGAATGAGGGGTGACCTAATTGAAACCTATCAAATAGAGATAGGCCTTGATAGACTGGATGTGGTGAGGATGTTTCCCTTGGTGGAAGAGTCTAAATCTAGAGAACACAGCCTCAGAATAGAAGAGTGTACTTTTAGAATGGAGATGAGGAGGAATTTCTTTAGCTAGAGAGTGGTGAATCTGTGGAATTCTTAGCCATAGCCAGTTGTGGAGGACAATTCTTTATGTATATTTAAGGCAGAGTTTGATAGGTTCTTGATTGGTCAGGGCATGAAGGGATATGAGGAGAAGGCAGTAGATTGGGGCTGAGAGGAAAAAATAGATCAGCCATGATGAGATGGCAGAGCAAATGGCCTAATTCTGCTCCTATATCTTTTGGTCTAAGACAGGGACCAGCTTTGTAGTCTTGACACTCAGGTCTGGCTGTCTACTCAGGATTTGACTCTCCGGGTTGTGTCTAGGAAATTGGTGTCCATGTTCATTGGACCTTTTCAAGGTTCTCAAGAATGTAAAGCAGGTGGCTTAGGCCTTGCAGCTTGCAAAGACCGTCATGATCATCTCAACTTCCACATATCCAAATTAAAACCTGTAGCACCAGTCCTTTAGCCCCACCATCACCAGTCCTGCCACCACCCAGGTTTGTTGATGGGAAACAGGTCTTCACAGTAAAAGGAATTATGGATTCACGGACGGTTCGGGGTGTTTGGCAGTTCCTCATGGATTGGGAGGGATTCAGACCTGAGGACCAGTGCCGGGTTTCTGAAAGAGACATCCAGGATCCGGCACTCATCCATTTCTACCATCATCATCTCTCCAAGCAGCCAGGTCATCAGGAGCTGGCTGTAGGGGAGGGGGTACTGTTACAACATGCAATCCACCACGCCAGCTTCCAAGGTTTAGATGCTCAAATTCTCCGGAATATGGATAGCTGGCACGGTCTCTTTAAAGATTCAAGCCTGCCTGCTAATTGGTGTCCATGTTTTGGCTCTTGCATTTTAATATTTAAAGAGCACCTGAACTGAGGTTTGGTGCTCAATCGTCAGCTCAAATTTGGAATTCTCATCTAGCATCTAGTTTCAAACCCTGTCTTCATTTCAGTCTCACATCGTGTCCCGGATACTCAACATTGTCCAAACCATCCTTGTCCATGTCTCTCATCACAATTTTGCTCCATTAAAAGGAATACAGTATCTGTTTTCTTATCCATCAAGATAGAAAAACATTCTCACATTCTGCAATGTTCTTTTCCACAAGCCACTGCAGATTCTTTATACCTCCCTTATAATTAAAATTTCCCACCTATTTTCATATTATCAGCATGCAGATGGCTTTGGAATTACTGCGTTTGGAGGAAGCAAGCACTTCTCCTTTCAGAAGTGCAGGAATAACTTCAATCAACACCTAATGAGTTCAACTGTTTTCTTACTGTGCATGGCCTGGCAATGGGGTTTATGGTCAATTCTTGTGCTCTTTGAGAAGGTGGATTTGGAGAGTATCAGTGCTCTTGCCTATGCAGGTACTTCCATAAAATTGCAATGAGTCATCAAGCCCTTGACCGTTTGTGTCTGTACCTGAAGCTTTCTCTGTCTTAGTGTTTCATGTGCTCATCTAAATACCTCTGTGTACCTGCCTCCACTTCACTCTTGGACACTCTTGTGTTCCATACTTCAAACACCTGAATGAAAAAATGTTCCCTCTAAATCTCTTACCTCTTGTCTAGAATCAATGAGCATAGGTTTAAGTTACCTCTTCTGAGAGGAAATATTTCTATCTAATTGTTCTATTACCCTCATTTTGTTCACTTTAATCAGTCCTCCTGGACTTTCTCTGCTCAAAAGGAAACAAAGCTAGTCTCCCTAAAACACTCCAGCCTAGGCAACATCCTGGTGAATTTCCTCTGCAACCTGTCTAATGTAATCTCATCTTGCTCTGTAGCAACCAGACTGAACACAATATTCCATTTGTTACCCAATCAATGATTTTTTGTATAGCTGTACCATGACTTGCTCTTAATCTGTGCCCCAGCTAATGAATGGAAATATCTTCTATACACTCTTAGCCACCTTACCTCCCAGCTTTCACTATGACCCTTGGACATCAGGTCTCCATTCCTCCACTTCCTTAAGTCCTGTGATTTACTGTCCATGTTCTCAAAGTACATCCCCTCAATTTTCAATAATAAATTCCTCCTGCCAATTCTGTTTACTTTCCCAACCAGGTAAGTTCTTTCATGACTTAAACCCAGTAACAATAAAAGAACAGTGATACCTTTCCAGGTAAGGATGGTATGGAATCTGCAGGAAATCTTTTTACAGGCTGGGGCTCCCTCACTCCTGTTGCCTTTGCTCTTCAGAGTAGTAGAAATTGCAGGTGGTGATCTGCCATATATCATTTTGTAGATGATAAACACTCTTGTTGGAAGGTATGGATGTCTAACGTACAATTAAAGGTTGCTTTGTCCTGCATATTATTGAGTTACTTATGTCAACATGAGACTGCAGCTGCTGAAAATCTGGAGCAATACACAAAGGAGCTGGTAGAACTCGGTGAGGCAGGTACCATCTATGGAAGTGGCAGTCCATGTTTAGTCAAGACCCTTCATCAGGACTGGATAATAAAGAATGAGATTTGGTTAAATCTGATGAATTGCCTCTACCTGAAACATTGACAGTTCATTACCCTCTGTAGATACTGCCTGACATACTAAATCCCTCCAGATCGATTCAGTAGATTCGGCATGCACCTAAAACTTTGACGAACATCTATAGATGCACAGTGGAGAATATCCTAACTAGTTACTTTCTGGCCTGGTATGAAATCACCAATGCCCAGGAATAGAAAAGCCTACAGAAAGTGATGGATACCACCCAGTCCATCACAGGAATAGTCCTCCACACCATCTACAAAGAGTACTGCCACGAGAAATCAGCAACAATCACCAAGGACCCTTACCACTCAGGTTATGCTCTCTTCTCGCTACTACCATTGGGCAGGAGGTACAGGAGTCTTAGGTTCCATACTTCAGTTATTATCCTTCAACCATCAGGTTCCTGAATCAGTGTAGATAACTTCACTCACCACAATTCTGAACTGATCCCACAACCCTAAAACCACTTTTAAGTTCTCCACAACTCATAAGTCCACAACTTACATTCTCAGTATGATTTATGTTATATTTGCACAAGTTGTCTTCTTTTGCACATTGGTTGTTGTCGGTCTTTGTTTATTTTTTTCATAGGTTCTGTTATACTTCTTTGCCGTGAATGCCTGCAAGAAAATGAATCTCATGGTAACATCTAAATTGACTTTGAGCACCTTTGTGAGTTACGTTTGTTGGAGTTGGTGTTGTTCGCCACAGCCATGCTAATGAAAGTGTGGGCTCAAATTTGAAGTGCACTGAAACACATCAGATCAGACTGGTTTTTGTCATACATCACAAGTCATGTCTTCCATTTTGAGTGAGTGAATTTCTAGGCCAATATGCCTGAGGTTGAAAGCTAGGAATATTAAACTCAAATTACAATTAGCTGCTTTTTCACAAAATGAATGATATTTGAATTACATCTGGAATGCCAGAATATACTGTATATTTTAGCAGTTCTAATTACGTTAAAAGCCTTTTGTCAAAGATATCAACTGAGGTATATATGGTAGAGTATATATGGTAGAGTCCAAAAGTGACAAAGTCAGAATTTAAAACTTAGGGTTTGAAAATGTTCTACTTGTGGAAAATTCAGATCAATGAGTTTGTCTGTTCTGTTAATGCTCCATATTCAGTCTTTTATGCTGGATGGCATTGTAATACACAAGTTCCTGCAGTTTGATCACCACTACATTCTTAAACCATTTCATCACTTTGAATTTTAAAAAATTCAGCACCATTGTATAAATTTCACTGTAAAGATCTTACCATGCAGCAACTCTAAACATGAGCCAAATCATTAAGGTGTAAAATGTATTTCTCCCAGTCACGGTGTTTGTATTGTACTAACATTCATTTCCCACTGTACTGGTACCATTTTCACCAAGTTTAAATTAGCTCTCCCCAACTTAATGACTTGCTAGGATAAATTGCTAAAACGATTTTCTCTGTATATTCCATGTGCAAATTGAATCATTCCCTATTTTGCTGCACAATGGCAGTCTTTGAGTCAAGTGTGCTCTTGGCTGTGAACTGCAGTGATCTAAGCAGCCTGGGAGTTGGGAACAGGCAGAATTTGTTCCTCACTCAAGGAAAAGGTGCAAATTTAAGGGATCAGGAAAGCGGTAATGAAATGCTAACTCAAGTGGATTTATAACACTGAAAGATATAATGAGCAATTTTTGTTAGAGTTAATTTATTGCTTTTACATTCACATTGAGAAAAGTGGACATCAAATCAAAAACAGCTGCTATTGGAATTTTGTTTGTATTCAAATAGCAAACACAAAATAAACTTCCTAGGACTTTAAAATTATTGTCACGGTTACCAAAATCACTTATTAACAGACATATTTAGACACGGATGTCATAATATAGATGCTTTTCAAAAGATTTTACTCATTAACATTTAATATCACACAGTATATCAAAACAAAAATAATTAAATATGAGTTTGCATAAGTGAAATTTACATCCATTTCAACTTAAATGGAAAATTTTTGAATAATAATATGAAATAACAAACAATAAATGAATGGGATTTCTAAGAATTTACATACAAGATCTCTGTGGAATTAAATTTACACATAATATTTTTCAATAGGTTTCAATAGGTACATTTAATGTCAGAGAAATATTTACAATATATATCCTGCAATTCTTTTACTTCACAAACATCCATGAAAACAGAGGAGTGCCCCAAAGGATGAATGACGGTTAAATGTTAGAACCCCAAAGCCCCCCCCCACAGCTCCCCCCTCCCACACGTAAACAGCAGCAAAGCAATGACACCCCCCCATCCTCCACCAGCAAAAAAGCATCAGCATTCCCCACCGAGCATTCAAGATTGCAGCAAAGCATCAATAAAGACACAGACTGCAGTATTGATGTGACTCGGACTCCGCTGTAGATTGAACAACCACGTTTATTCAACAGACTTCCATTTTTCTTACCCCCGTCCTGATGTCATACGCACTCTGACCTACGAATACTCACACAATACATTACATCCCCCTTCTCAAGATATTTTTTTTACAACACTGTGAATTACCAAAACAATGCCTCTAGGTATGCCTTTCTTACATTGCAACAGCCATGACATAAACTAAAAAAAACATCTTAACTTCTTATACTGTATTCTACATTGTATCTTACAATACTAACAGCAGTGTATTTTCTTTTACTAACATAGACTAATAAACCTTTTATTTCACACCTTGGAACTTATAACATGTGTGACTTTCCCTCAAACTGTGAGACTGTAGGTAGATCTAGTCTCTGTATCTAGCTGGAAGTTTGACTTGTTTCCCAGACCGTGTGTAAAACAACTGTGACTGTGCTTGTCCTTCATCAGTGTCAGTCTCTCGAGGGACCTCCGTGTCTTTGCAGTCTGCATCACTCTTGGTGTCGTTTGTTTCCATGTCTGTATATGTGGAAATGTCCTGTGCATCTGTACGTGGAAACTCCCTCTCGCCTGTCTTCAGTAGATGATTCCTGTTCCTCCTGTAGACTCTTCCATCCGGCGTGCGAATTATGAAGGATCCTGGTTGCTGATGTCTGTTCACAACCACAGCTGGTTGCCAAGTGTCTCCTCTCTGTATTCTGACATTTTCACTTGTATGCAGATCTGGCAACTGTCTTGTATGTCTGTCATAGTAGCTCTTTTGTTTTATTTGCTTGTCCTGTACTTGAGCATTACCTTCAGGAGCCAATAGAGTTGTGGATGTTGGCAGTTTGGACTTCAGACAATGTCCCATCAACAGCTGCGTAGGAGAGAACCCCACACCCTCAATCAGTGTGTTGCGGTATTCAAGCAGAGCAATGTACGGGTCACCGTTGCTGCTCTGTGCCTTCTTGTCCCTGACAGTTTGTACAGTTCTCTCTGCTTGTCTATTAGACTGAGCGTGCCCTGGACTGGAAGTGACATAATGAAATTCCCAGCTTTCTGAGAACCCTCTAAACTCACCGCTGGCATATTGTGGACCATTGTCACTAACGACAATATCTGGAATACCAAGTCTTGCGAATGTCAACTTCATTGCGGTAATGACACCTTGACTGGATGTGTCACTTAACTTGGTGATCTCCAGATATTTTGAATAGTAGTCCATACAAAGTAGATATTCTGCACCATTGAAGTGAAAGAGATCTGTGCCAATCTTCTCCCATGGTCTTCCTGGTAGTGGATGGGGAAGCAAAGGCTCTCTTGGATTGCTGTTTTTGTTCTCATTACAGACAGCACACTGAGACATAATGTCCTCTCTCTGAGTTGACATACCTGGCCAGTAGAGAATGTCCCTTGCACTTTCTTTACATTTCACTATCCCCAGGTGTGACTCATGAATTCTGTTGAGCATTTCCTGTCTCATTTGGTTATGTGCGATGAATTTAGCCATTTTGAACATTAGTCCTGATGCATAGCTGATTTCCTCTTTAAATGTCCGGTATTTCTGCATTTCCTTTGGAACATCTTTTCTTTCTGTTGGCCATTCATTCATTGTAATGTCTCTTAGCATTTGCATTTCAGGGTCATCTGCAGTCGCTTTCCTGAACATGTTCAACTTCTCCTCAGAGATGGGTAGCTGAGGTGTAACCCAGTTGACCTCCAGCTCCCTTCCTAGCAACTCTTCCTTTTGATCTTTGAGGTAAGCACGGCTCAAAGCATCAGCGATGTACTGTTCTTTTCCTGGCTTATAGGTGACTGTGAGAGTGTACCTCTGTAGCCTGAGAAGCATCCTTTGCAGCCTCATAGGAGCTTGATGAAGTGGCTTTTGGAAGATGCTCTCAAGTGGTTTGTGATCACTCTCAACCTGGAATTCTTTGCCATATACATACTGGTGGAACTTCTCACGCATAAACTATGACGAGTAATTCTTTCTCAATTTGAGCATATCGGCGTTGACAGTCCGTAAGTGCTCGTGATCCATACACCACAGGCCTCCCATCCTGCAGTATAACAGCTCCTATTCCCTCTGAACTGGCATCCACAGACATCGTCACCAGTTTATTATCATCATAGACTGAGTGCTGGTGCATTGGTAACCAACTGCTTCAATGTGTCAAAACTTTTCTTTTGTTCGCCTTCCCAATGTCATTCAAATGTTGCTCTCTAGTAGCTTTCAAAGTGGAGCGTTGATCTCTGATAAGTTGGGAATGAATTTGGCAAGATACTGTATCATGCCCATGAACCTCAGTAGTTCTTGCTCATCTTTGGGTGGTGTTAGCTGTACCACAGCCCTGACCTTTTCATTATCTGGTTTAAGCCCATCAGCGCTGAGTACATGACCTATGTATTTGATCTCTGTAGTTCTGATCTTACATTTACTTTTGTTCAGTTTTAGGTTGTATTCACGTGCTCTCTCCAGGAGCTTCCTCAGTCTCTGATCATGTTCCTCAATTGTGTCACCCCATATCAGTAAATCATCAATGATGTTGACCACCCCATCCAGGCCTTCAATCATTTATGCCACGAACCTCTGGAATACCTCTGATGCAGAAGAAATCCCAAAGGGTAGACGCAGGAAACGATATCTCCCTATGGGCGTGTTGAAAGTGCATAATTTGGAACTTACCTCATCCAGCTTGATCTGCCAGAAACCTTGATTTGCATCCAATACTGAAAAGTGTTTTGCATTAGGCATGAGGGAGACAACCTCTTCAACTGTGAGCAACGGATAGTTCTCCCTTTTGATGGCTCGGTTTAGATCTTGTGGATCCATGCAAATCCTCATCTTTTTTTTCTGTGACCATTGTCACCATACTATTCACCCAGTCGGCCGGTTCTATTTGTCTCGTTATGACTCCCATCTGTTCCATTCTGTGTAGCTCCTCCACTACTCGATCCCTGAGAGCCACTGGAATCTTTCTCGGGGCATGCACGACTGGTGCAACAGTTGGATCAATCTGGATATGGTCTTTCCCTGGTAACCATCCTAATCCAGAAAACAAGTCAGCAATGTCATTTTCTTTCTCAACACCATAGATTTGCTTCACCAGGCCTAGCTTTGTGCATGTTGCTTTGCCCAGTATTGCTGGAACATGTTGCTGTACTATCTCAAACTCGATCTTGTGTTTTTGTCCTTTGTACACACAGGTGAGAGCTTTCTTTCCCAATGGCGCTGTCTTGTGGCCAAAATATGCAACAAGCTTGCAGGTGGATTTTCTCAGTCTTCCTCTGATGTCCAGTGAGTTGAATGTTTCTGCTGACATTACATTGCACTTTGCCCCAGTGTCAAGCTTAAATGTCACATTCCTCCTGTTTACCATCAGATCTTGAGTCCAATCATCTTCATCCCCCATCTCTGCATTGTCAATATTCTTGATGCATACCTCCTGTTCCACTTCAACTGTGCCAATGAACATGTCACTGTTACCCTCACTCTGTTCCACAGCATGCATTTTCCTTGTGTACTCCCGCGATTTGCACATATTTGCAAAATGATTTCTTTTCTGGCATAACTTGCATGTCTGGCCAAAGGCTGGACATTTTCTGTATCCATGTTTATAACCACATCTGTTGCAGTTAATTTCCTTTTGATCATCCTGTGGAGCTGGCTTTGTCCTACTCTTGTCAGTTTTCACAGTTTTTATTTTGTGTACTTCAGTCTCTTCTTTGAGCACTTTAACCTGACTTGACGTGATCTCGCTGGCACAGCAAACATCAATTGCCTTTTCTAATGTAAGATCCACCTCTCTCAATAGCCTGCCTCTCACTTAATCATCGCGTATGCCACATACAATCCTGTCACGTATTAAAGAATCATGCAGATGTCCAAACTCACAGTCTTTTGCCTTGTTCTTCAAATCTGTTACATAGGTGTCTCTGGTCTTTTTTGGTCCTTGAGCCCTCGTGAAAAACATGTGTCGGATGTACGGTAGGTTTTTACTCAGTTCGCAGTGATCTTGAAACATTTTCTTCAACACTTCAATTTTATCTTGTTCATCATCTTGGAAGACAAACGTGTTGCAGACATTTATTGCCTCTTCCCCTGACACATGCAGAAACGTAGCGCATTGCACTTTCTCCGTCTTTTCAGCTACGCCGCTAGTGGTGCGAAACAGCTCAAACTTCTGGATCCATACTTCCCAGTTCTCAGCAAGATTACCTCGTAGGCTTAAACTCGATGGTGGCTGTAACTGTGACATCCTTTACGTGTCTTCTCTTCCTTTTTATTTTGCTATTTCTTCTGACATCATGTAGTATTGATGTGACTTAGACACCGCTGTAGATTGAACAACCACGTTTATTCAACAGATTTCCATTTTTTTTACCCCCGTCCTGATGTCATATGCACTCTGACCTACGAATACTCACACAATATATTACACAGACTTGCAGTATCCCAAAGACAACTCATTCACCCAGTAATTTGACATACCACAGGCTCTCTCTCTCTCTCTCTCTCTCTCTCTCTCCCTAATAAGGGAAAAAGAGGTGTCCCCGTTTCACAATGAAAGGGGAAACATAACAAAATAACTCACCAATTTATGGTGTTAAAAGTCTGTTGCTTCGCTTTTTCCGAGCTCTGTGCCCAAGGAACTTGGGTTTCTGGGCACACAGCCAGCAGCCAGCTTGTTGCTTTTGATCTTCTGTCCTGCATGACGCACCAGGCAGCAGCACCGACCTCGAGTCCACCGGCCTCTGGAGCCACGAAAATCCGGCACTGTGAAGGTGCGCTAGTCTTCTAGGCTACAGTCTTGGCATATCAACAAGTGGCCAGTCATGAGACCCTGACAATGGGTCCCATTTCTGTAAAGAACCAAAGTCAGCATGCAACTCCAGGTCAGGGTCTTCAAAAGAACCCTGAAAAGGGAAGAAAAAGAGATATTAAAGATAGAAATAGAGCTGCTTCCGAAAACGCAAGCAAAGACGTCGCCGTTAGGTACCATCGTTTTCCTAAGCTCCTTTTTCCAAAAATACTCAATCCAAGTCCTTTACATCATCATTTTTACAGATCAGATCATATACTGTCATATACTGTAGACTATCAGATGGAATTTGTTTGGATTTTCACACACAAAATACTGAAGGAACTTGGCAGGTCAGGTAGCATCTATGGAAGTAAATAACAAATCAACATTTTGGTCTGAAGCCCATCATCAGGTCAGGAAAGGAAGAAGGAAGACACCAGAATGAAAATGTGAAGAGAGGGAAAGGTGTACAAGCTATAAGATGACAGGTGAAGTCAGGTGGGTGGGAAAGATAAATGTTTAGAGAAGAAGGAATCAGGTAGGAGAGGAGAGTGGACCATGGGTGAAACGGAAGAAGGAGGGACATCAGAAGGAGATAATAAGCAGATGAGAAGAAGAGGTAAGAGGCCAGAGTGGAGAATAGAAGAAGAGGGAAGCGGGAGGGGAAAAAACTACCAGAAGGAGAAATCAATATTCATGGCATCAGGTTGGAGGCTACCTAGACAGAATATGAGATGTTGTTCCTTCATCCCAAGAGTAGCCTCATTGTGGCAAAAAAGGAGGCCATGGACTGACATGTCAAAATGGGAATGGGAGGCTGCATTTAGAGTACTGGATACAAAAGATGACCCTAACAAGTTTGCAGACGAAGTGTCTTTCCTCACCTGGAAGGACTATTTAGGGTCCTGAATCAAGGTAAGTATGTGCCATGACAGAGATTAGTGGGAAGGGCCGAATGGACAGGGGTATCATGGAAGGAACAATCCTTGCGGTAAGAGGAGAAGGGGGTGGGGGGGGAGGTAATAAGTGTTTGGTGGTAGGATCTCATTGAAGATGGTGGTAGTTGCAGAGAATAACTTGTTAGATGTGGAGACTCATGGGGTGGTAAATGAGGACAAGAGGAGCTGTTAAGACAGTGGCAACTCTATTAATCTATGGAAACTCAGTAAAATTTGAAATTATATTGTGTATATAAAGCGATTTCTACTAAAGCCACAACCAAGATCAGACACTCAACAAAGTGGAAGATCTTTTGAGTTGTTGCTCTCACCAAGTTACTGGACAAACCTACAGTACTTGCATGAATGCAAATCCAAATTTGCTCATTTACAGTCACCAGCTCCTTCCTGACAGTGGCTATTACCATTTCAAGATGACTAACCAGATGTAAAAAAAACATGTTAATTGAATTTTTGCAGATGAATTACTGGACAAATAATTTCAATTTATTATTGGTCATAGATCTTACGTGAGGGAACTCAAATGACCACACTTAATAGCGTGATCATTAGAAATTGCATTAATTACCACCTCCTCTCTCTCCCATCAATCCATATCTTTCCTTCACATTCCCTGGCTGAGAGAAACAGGGCTGTAATCAATGTTAATTTATAAATCCTGCTCAATGATGCAGCCTCTCTTCCCCCATATTTATAACAAGTCGTGGTATGGCTGGAATAGGTGATCCTTCTAAATGCCTGATCCAAGTTTCATAAGACAGGGAGTTGAAAATCAATTGAAAAAGTAGCATGGCTCCCACTTCGTAGTGTAAGCCATGACATCATTCAATTGTATTAAGATTTGATCTATTGATGGCGTATCCCTTTTGTAGCATGACAGACACACCACGCCCTTGTAGTACCCTGTAACATGATAATCGAGGAAACTAGAGAAAAATTATATCAAACAAAAAGGAGGCTAGTTAATGGAATCTGAAGTCACTAATAATTACTACATTTGCATTTATTAAGGAAGTTAATGTTACCAATGTCACAGTAAAGGGGAGAGCTCATAGAGACATCAGATGATATAAAAATAGATGAGATAGTTAAATTACTGGCAACACTCAAAATGAAAAAGTCACCTTGACTATTTAGAATTATTTTAGGTTATTCAAGGTAGGGTGAAATCAACAGGTATTCTGAAGTGCTGCAAACTTGAGTTCTAGTGGATTGGAAATAACTTGCTCAACAAGCTAAAGAACAAAAAAACCAGCAAAGGCAAGCTACTCAAGTCATATTGGCAGGATGGAATGAATTTATAAAAATATGTATTGAGGCAGAGCATTAAAACACAATACTTCCAATACTAGGAACTTGGGAAAAACAGAATAAAATAAACAGTCATCAGATCTGCTGGCATCTATGGGGAGAGAAACTTAGTGATATCTCAGGTCAGTGATCCTTCATGGTTTTGGGAATGGGGATGGGGGGAGCCTGCCATTTAGGGTTGTGATAAGGAGAAATTTCTTTACCAGAAGGTTCTAAAACACTGAAATTCTCTACTGCAGAGGGCAAGGTTAATCATTTATGGGATATATTGACAACTGAGATCAATAACTCTTTGGGCATTCAAAGAATCAAAAGATACTTGATCATTCAAGAATCTAAAATAGAAACAATTAAAAACATGGCCTAATAGAATGCTGGAGCAGGTTATGGTAACATTGTGGAGTCCTTCTATTCTATATCCCATTATATTGCTTTAGTTGGTTAATAGTTAAATACTTAATTATTTAAATGTGACTGCAAAAGCCTAATGCTAGTTTTGAAGGTTCAATCTTCTGAAAAGTTTAGTCTGTTATAATCCTATTCCAGTAACTCAGGTTTCCAGATTCTTTCCCTTACCTTCAGTATTTGATATCCAGCCCACAATCTGCCAGCCTTATCTGTGGCTCCTTCTTCATACATTTCATGAATAATTACGACACCCTACAATTAACATGTGATGAAAACATTTCTCAGTACAAGTTCAATGTTACTCCCAGTTGCAAATTAACAATACTTAAAGAACAGCAAGAAACATTAAAACAATTATACCAAAGAAAATTACATGATACTGAGAAATGACACTTATCAAGATTGCTATAATTCAGCATTGTTACGCAGTTTTAAGAAATGTTTGTCTAGTCCAAACAAACTTCTCTCTTATGAGCTCACACTGACTATAATAAAACTTCTATATAGAGCTGCTTTAACTCCAAAGTTTGACTTGTACAATATTTATTCCTCTGAAGTATATAATTATCTTATTTTGCATGTAAACCTCATGCTCATTCATAATGAGGGCCAACTTCATGCCAACTATTTTCTATTTCTTTAAGATGAATTCCATCAAACATAAATAGCGTCAGTAAGATTTAATGGTTTTGAGCCCTTCTAGTTCACACCACTGTTATTGTTCTCCTGGGTTATCCCTAATTGCAGACATCATGATTTCCATTTCTTTCCTTATGAGAAATTTTTTAAGACAATCATTCGGAATGGTCATCTTGTGCCCGACCACTTTTTAACAGAGATGTCCTCTAATGAGATGTGATTGTGGGAGTCAAAAAGATAGGATAGGGGACATGTTATTCCAGTCTCATGTTATTCTAGTCCTAAGCAAATCATTTAATGTAAAGAAGCATTGGATCTAATAGTGACGTGGATCAAAATGAACCTGAACTGCTTTCCTGGAAATGTTGGTTTATCTGACTGAGGATGAAATGCTCACATCAGCTGACTTTTCAGATCAAGGCATCCTCCCCTGGCCTAGCATAATGAAAAGCTTTACACTAACTCTTAAGAATTGCAGTCAGAGAGTGGTAAATGATTGAATGGCAGAGCAGACTTGATAGGCCGAATGGCCTACTTCTGCTCCTATATCTTATGGTCTTATGGTCAGTCAGAGCCTCTGCAATTTTTTCCCATTCAATGCACAAATACAAGTGCTGCACTCCTTCAGCATTGGTGTAAATATTACTGACTGGAAAGTTGTTCGCATGAAGAGATTCCAAAGGTGGAATCTTAAAATGGAAGGTTTTAGAATGCTTGAAAAGATTCAGAATTTAATTTTGTTAAACTTGATTACTGCAAAAAGCAATTAACAGCACAGACCAGAATTAATAGGGCACCAGTGGTTATACTCAACCAAACTAAGTGAGCAATTCATGACTTAATGCAAACATTCCTGTGGGTTCTCAGAAACCTGGGATCTGTATTATATTCTTTCTCTGCAAAGCACAAATAAATAGGTTAAGTCATTAATGTACATGTTTAAGAAATGAATTTAGTTTCCAGTAAAATGCTCCTAATTAGCCGCTGAAATTTTATTTCTTTGCTCAGCATAACTTTAGAAGAGGATCCGAAGGAACCAAAGTGAACCAACAATAAACAGCTATTTCTCAGGGGGTCTCCAGCTATGAACCACAGCAGAACTCCACAGAAATTTAGTGGTGTATGTCGCCTAACTTTGCAAAGTAAACCAACATAAACTTTAGAAGTATAATATGAAAAGCCTTAATCTTATTAAATGCTCACATAAGATGACTTTATATTTAATTCATAAAAATATTGTTAAAATGTACCAAGTCTAGTGATAAAGCTTTAATTGATTAATAATTTGTCTCTACACACTTGTGTAGTACAGTTTGCACTCAGTTGCCACTTTATAAGGTACAGGTGTGAACCTGGTATGGTCTTTTGCTGCTGTAACGCATCCATTTCACTCTTGTAACATGTCATTATTTGAGTTACTGTTTTTCACACTACTCTTTGTAAACTCTAAAAACTCATGCATGAAAATCCCAGGAGATCAGCTGTTTCTGAGAAACTCAAACCATTCTGTCTGGCACCAGCATTCATTACACAGTCAAAGTCACTTAGATCACATTTCTTCCCCATTCAATAAGACCATAAGATATAGGAGCAGAAGTCGGCTGTTCAGCCCATCGAGTCTGTTCTGCCATTCATTCATGGGTTGATTCAATTCTTCCAGTCATCCCCACTCTTCTGCTTTCTCCCCATAACCTTTGATGCCCTGGCTAATCAAAAACATATCAATCTCTGCCTTAAATGCACTCACTGACTTGGCCTCCATAGCCGCTCGTGGCAAAAATTCCACAGATTTACCACCCTCTGGCTAACGTAATTTCTCCACATCTCTTGTTCTAAATAGACATCCTTCAGTCCTGAAGTTGTCCCCTCTTGTCCTAGAGTCCCCTACCATTGGAAATATCTTTGCCATATCTAATCTGTTCAGGCCTTTTAACATTCAGAATGTTTCTATGAGATCCCCCCTCATTTTCCTGAATTCCAGGGAATACAGCTGAAGAGCTGACAGACATTCCTCATATGGTAACCCTTTCATTCCTGGAATCATTCTCATGAATCTTCTCTGAACCCTCTCCAATGTCAGTATATCTTTTCTAAAATAAGGAGTCCAAAACTGCACACAATACTCCAAGTGTGGTCTCACGAGTGCCTTATAGAGCCTCAACATCACATCCCTGCTCTTATATTCTATACCTCTAGAAATGAATGCCAACATTTCATTTGCTTTTTGCGCCACCGACTCAACATGAAGGTTAACCTTTAGAGTATCCTGCACAAGAACTCCTAAGTCCCTTTGCATATCTGCATTTTGAATTCTCTCCCCATCTAAATAATAGTCTGCCCGTTTATTTCTTCCACCAAAGTGCATGACTATGCATTTCCCATCATTGTGTTTTATTTGCCACTTCTTTGCCCATTCTGATGTTTGGTCTGAACAACAACTGAATCTCTTGACCATGTCTGCATGCTTCTATGCATTGAGTTGCTGCCACATAATTGGCTGATTAGATATTTGCATTAATAAATGAAAGTACAGGTGTACCTAGTAAAGTGGTGTTACGTTCCCCAGTAACCGGGTGACTTACCAGCAAAGATAGATAGGTCCGCTGAAGCCTGGTGCTACTATTTTCAAACATTTTTATTTATAAAGGGGCACAAACGTATGGTTAATACAAAACATTCAGATCATATACGTCGTCACAACTCAATCTAAAGCACAGGTATAGTAATAATCAATCAGAAATAAGCTCTATCGTTGTCTAGGGGTAATGTAGATATATATTGTTTGCTGGATATCTAAAAGTCTTTTGCGGTCACTGCAGTTCCACCAGCTGCCGTCTGTTGTGGTGTCGCGTTGGTGCACTTTTGTTAGAAAGAGAGAGATTGAATGAAACATTTACCCGACAGGTTTTCCAACCTGTAGGAGTTCGTCGGAAGTCTCGTTGGGGAATGGACTCTCATCTGTGGCCTCCCCTGTAGCTAGGCCGTTCTTCCGTAGTGAGGTCGCCAATCCCAGGCAAGGAAAAGACGCACACGAACCCCACCACCGGCTATCGCTATCAAAACGCTGTCGCAGGATTTCTAGCGTGTCTTCTGGTGCATCTCAGATCCCGCCTCGGCAGCCCACCTTTTTATCTGGACTGGCAGGGTTGTAGATGTCAATCAGGGTGGGGGGTGAGGCAATCTTTCCCCCATCACCCAGCCCACGTTGCCCTAGGGCTTTACACGTGGTCTTCATGAGACAATAGTCAGAGTCACTTTATTCTGCTTCTCGGGAGAACGTGGTCTTCCACACGTCTCCCTCTCTCTCTCTCCCATTTCCTGTGTCTATTCAGCACGTCTCTCCCCCTCTTGGGTCAGTTGACCCCCCCTTGACTAGGGCTCTTGCGATTCTCACAAAGGAGGGGGCTGAGGTCATAACAGTGGCCACTGAGAGTATATGTCTGACTAACATACTCCCAATATTAACATGCCACCCCACCCCCACACATAGTTTTTCCCTTCCTAGTCAAATTTAAATATTTATGTCTACCCCTGCCTTTAGTTGTTCTTTAAACCAGCTTTCCAACTGAAGTGCAGTGTTGAAAAGCATCACTCTATTTTATGGACAGTGGCTTTATGGTTTGAAAGTACCAACTCGCAGAGATTAAGCCACTCTATAGAAAAAGACAGTTCAATCAGGTTTCTGGGGTGAACTTTTAACTCCTTGGAACAATGGATGGTGAAAGTGTGAAATGTTACAACTTGAAAAATCTCAATCTTTAAATCAAGTTGCCTATGCCTACTCATTCCCACCTTTGACGGTAATAGGAGAAGGGGTCTTATGGGAAGGATATTTGAATTTGACACTGAAATTTGCAGCCTCAAGTTTAATCGGCACTATGTATTTCACCCTGGCCACCTAAGATCCCTAAGCCTTGCAAAACACAACATCAAAGTAAGTAAAGAACACCTTTGTAGAAAAGCCATGTGTCTTTAACACAAGGCCTGTGGGCCAAGAGAAACAGGAGTCTTTTAACTCCAGCCTAAGAGCACCATTGTGTCATTAGTCTGAGCATTCTCATCCATGTAGATGCTCCTTCTTGGGGTAAGGAATCAAATCTTGCCAGTATCAGATCCTCACCATCCCCAATAAGATCAGTTGACACCAGTAGCAGCAATAGATTCCTGACATGGAAGCGAGCCTGCTTTGCAATTCTCTAATATACTAGAAGCTATGCTTGTGAATCAACTTTCCAGTGAAAATCCTGATAGAAATCCCTATGTCAGGTACCTGGTTTCATTTTCAAAACTCTGCCGTCTGTACAACTATTCCTACACAAGGATTAGAACTTGCTCTGCATCCTATAATGTATCAGAGAATCCTCTGAACACAAAGCATGTCATGCATTCCTCAATTTTCCATCCTCTTGAGACAAACGGAAAATATTCCTTCACGCTCATGAGACCATCCATACACAATCATCCTCTCTAGAGAGTACCAAGGTGATCGTTTTCACCAAAAGATAATAAATAAGATGTCATCCCAATTCTTTATATTTTAAGGCTTTAAACTTCAATGATATGTTTTTTGTTTTCTCCATCTCACTTCCGAACCTTTCCTTCGGATCATAACTGATAAACAATATTAAACCAACCTTAAAACAACACATTGGTACAAATGGAATATTCTATAATTATGTGTGCACAAATTTCAAATAATTAATCATTAATAACATGCTTTATTGCCTTTCTTCCCAAACACAACAAGCAAATACAAAACTATGCTGACAGACTTAGCTTTATGAAATGCACCTACAGGAAGACATTGAATACTGCTAAGAGATTGGAGCACACTTTCTTCAAACATACTCACCAGTAAGGTGTCTGCTCCTCCAACAATACCAAGTCCAACTCCAGTGCATCCTTTAGAAACTTCTACGGTTGTTTCTCATCCCGGAATAATCGGACAAGAAGCCATGTCCAATATTGATGAAACAGCTGTTGAAGCTCTGCTCAGGTTTTTGAATTAATTCAGAGAAATTTTTATTTTTATTGCGTGAAATGACCAGAATGGAAAGTGGAGATACAGGAACTAGATTCATCAGTATTGTAAATGTTTACATTTCAATTGGAGATCTTATATAAATCCCTTTTGTAAGATTAAGTGGCATTTTGAGTGGTTACTGCTCAAAATCCTGTTTTGCCAATGTGCAACAGAAGAGTGAGTTCTCTGAGACTGAATAAGTATCAAAACAGGGAAATTGTGATTTGCCATGTGGAGTTAAACCAAATAGCTGTCCTCAGCTGGTAATGAAAGTGAACACAAATAGACCTTCATATATGTATCATATGATATGCATATGTCATACATGTATGACACACATATCCCTTAACATACTGTATGTGCAATGTTTCAGTGACACATGAGCTATATTGACACTTTAATAGTTTACACTGAATAGGAACATAATGTAAGTCTTCTCACTTTTCCAGTTAAAATTCTAACACCACACAAGTAGAAACAGTAAATAATTCTGAAATGTACAGAGACTACAGCACATTGGTTTGGACAACAAATTTGATATATCAATAACATTTCCAAGCCTCTTTTATCTTTATTATCGGCTCTTATATTCACTCTACACACAGAAGTTCTTCACAGATTTTGATTTTTAGTCAGACAGTCTATGCACTGGAGAACCAGCGTTTTTCAACCAATTTGCCAGAATGGGCCATACCTGCAGCTCTCAAAAGTCTTATGGCAGATACTGCTCTCAACTTCCTTCTATGTACTCAGGTAAAAAAAAGTTTTGGGGTCAGCTATCTGACAGTAATGCAACTCAAGTCAATGTTTTGAAATATCTCCCACTTTTGTTACTTAGCTAGGTGTAAATAGGTTCATTTGTAGAAGTTGGTCATGAATTCAGAATGAGGTTTTAAGCACTTCATTTCAGAATGATTGTTTATTGCTGCAACAGAATATGTTGGAAATACACAGCAGGTCAGGCAGCATCTCTGGAAAGAGAAACAGGGTTAATGTTTCAGATCTGAGATCCTTCATAAGAGTCAGATGGAAGGTCTCAGCACTGAAAATGGTTTCATTCCACAGAACCTACCTGATCTATTGAGTATTTCTAGCATATTCTGTTTTTTTTTAAATTTTAGATTTCCAGCATCTGCGATTTTTATCTTCACTTATTGGTGATTTTGTAACATGCCTTCAATGCTAGTGTTTTTTAAGATATTCACAGCAATACTATCAGACAAAATTTAACATCAAACACAACAAGAATAGCAGGACAAGTGATCAAGGGCTTGTTAGAGAGATAGTTTTAGAGCAGCATCCAAACACAAAAGTGCGTACTGAGGCAGAATTAGGGTGGGAATTCTAGTTTTTTTTAAAAAATCTATGTACGTTGCTAATGGCAAGTGAACAAAGGAAGGAAATCATGGATGCACAAGAGGCCAAATGACATTCAGGACATTAGTCATATTTGTTACTTACCTTTATTACTGGAATCTAGACCAGGTGAGGCAGCAATGCCATGCATGGGAGAAGGCTGAATGTTTGTAAAACCTACTGAAGCAGTGACAGCAGATGTTGTCTGAGATTGATCCGAATTCACATCATCTGAACTGATAGTCAGCTTAACTGTGTTCTCAGATTGCTTCAGCAAATTTTAACCTGAAGAAGCTCCAGAAATGTATCAATAAGTCAAATGTAACTAAATTAAGGTTCTTTCAACAAATGATATGTATTCAAAATAACTGGTGACTGCAAGGTCATATAACCATATAACATATAACCATATAACAATTACAGCACAGAAACAGGCTATCTCGGCCCCTCTAGTCCATGCCGAACACTTACTCTCACCTAGCCCACCTACTTGCACTCAGCCTATAACCCTCCATTCCTTTCCTGTCCATATACCTATCCAATTTTTTTTAAATGACAAAATCAAACCCGCCTCTACCACTTCTACTGGAAGCTCGTTCCACACAGCTACCACTCTCTGAGTAAAGAAGTTTCCCCTTATGTTACCCCTAAACTTTTCCCCTAACTCTCAACTCATGTCCTCTTGTTTTAATCTCCCCTACTCTCAATGGAAAAAGCCTATCCACGTCAACTCTATCTATCCCCCTCATAATTTTAAATACCTCTATCAAGTCCTCCTTCAACCTTCTATGCTCCAAGGAATAAAGACCTAACTTGTTCAACCTTTCTCTGTAATTTAGGTGCTGAAACCCAGGTAACATTCTAGTAAATCTCCTCTGTACTCTTTCTATTTTGTTGACATCTTTCCTATAACTCAGTGACCAGAACAGTACACAATACTCCGAATTTGGCCTCACCAATGCCTTGTACAATTTTAACATTACATCCCAACTCCTATACTCAATGCTTTGATTTATAAAGGCCAGCATACCAAAAGCTTTCTTCACCACCCTATCCACATGAGATTCCACCTTCAGGGAACTATTCACCATTAATCCTAGATCACTCTGTTCTACTGCATTCCTCAATGCCCTACCATTTACCATGTATGTCCTATTTTGATTAGTCCTACCAAAATGTAGCAGCTCACACTTATCAGCATTAAACTCCATCTGCCATCGTTCAGCCCACTCTTCTAACTGGCCTAAATCTCTCTGCAAGCTTTGAAAACCTGCTTCATTATCCACAACACCACCTATCTTAGTATAATCTGCATACTTACTAATCCAATTTACCACCCCATCATCCAGATCATTAATGTATATGACAAACAACATTAGAGCCAGTACAGATCCCTCAGGCACACCACTAGTCACCGGCCTCCAACCTGACAAAGATTTATCCACCACTACTCTTTGGCATCTCCCATCCAGCCATTGTTGAATCCATTTTCCTACTTGAATATTAATACCTAACAATTGAACTTCCCAACTAAATTTTCCGCGTGGAACCTTGTCAAAAACCTTACTGATGTCCATATAGACAACATCCACTGATTTACCCTCGTCAACTTTCCTAGTAACCTCTTCAAAAAATTCAATAAGATTTGTCAAACATAACCTTCCACACACAAATCCATGTTGACTGTTCCTAATCAGACCCTGTCTATCCAGATAATTATATATACCATCTCTAAGAATACTTTCCATTAATTTACCCACCACTGACGTCAAACTTACAGGCCAATAATTGCTAGCTTTACTCTTAGAACCCTTTTTAAACAATGGAACAACATTAGCAATACACCAATCCTCTGGCACCATCCCCATTTCTAATGACATTTGAAATATTTCTGTCAGAACCCCTGCTATTTCTACACTAACTTCCCTCAAAGTCCTAGGGGATATCCTATCAGGATCTAGAGACTAATCCACTTTTATATTCTTTAAAAGTGCCAGTATTTCCTCTTCTTTGATCATCATAGTTTCCATAACTACCCTACTTGTTTCCCTTACCTTACACAATTCAATATCCTTCTCCTTAGTGAATATCAAAGAAAAGAAATTGTTCAAAATCTACCCCATCTCTTTCGGCTCCACATATAGCTGTCCACTCTGATTCTCTAAGGGACCAATTCTATCCCTCACTATCCTTTTGCTATTAATATAACTGTAGAAACCCTTTGGATTTATTTTCACCTTACTTGCCAAAGCAACCTCATATCTTCTTTTTGTTTTTCTAATTTCTTTCTTAAGATTATTTTTACATTCTTTATATTCCTTGAGCAGCTCATTTACTCCATGCTGCCTATATTTATTGTAGATCTCTCTCTTTTTCTCAACCAGGTTTCCAATATCCCTTGAAAACCATGGCTCTCTCAAACTTCTAACCTTTCCTTTCAACCTAACAGGAACATAAAGATTCTGTACCCTCAAAATTTCACCTTTAAGTGACCTCCATTTCTCTATTACATCCTTCCCATAAAACAAATTGTCCCAATCCACTCTTCTAAATCCTTTCGCATCTCCTCAAAGTTAGCCTTTCTCCAATCAAAAATCTCAGCCCTGGGTCCAGTCCTATCCTTCTCCATAATTATATTGAAACTAATGGCATTGTGATCACTGGACCCAAAGTGCTCCCCAACACATACCTCCATCACCTGACCTATGCTGGGTATGTTTGTGTCACTTGGTCAATGGCCTAGTTGTAACTCCAATGTTCATGGCTTGTTGACAATCAATGAGCCTGCCAAGGTCCCAAACAAGGTTGGTGCACTGTCCCCTTAGCAGACTCTGTACTAATCACCCACTGTCATTATGTGGCAAAGATCATGTGAGTGGTTCTCTGGTGTGCTAATAAAGTTAACATGGAGCCATTTTGAGGTCTGTTTTTTTTTTCAACTTGCTATTTTCTCATCATATATTCCAACACACAGACCAAACTCCTAGTATGATACAGTTAAAAATGCTTTAATACCACAGCAATTGACACTTTCATATTAAGAATACCATTGCAAATGAACATGGAAGAACAATCAGTCTAAGAACACATGTTTAAACAGAAGACAACAGCAACATTAAAAACAGAATATTCAGAACCAAGGTTAATTTACATTCCACATGCCACTCTAGAATTATGACACATTTATTTAATGTGCCGTGAACTTAACACTGAGCATGAACATTATTTTTGCCTGATAATTAAGTCCCATCAGAATAATAACTTAGAGTGAATGACTCCAACAGAAACAATTCTATTTATAAAATATACACAAGAGGCTGCTGTTAATTATTGACATAGAAATGTGTTATTTTATTTGGCGTGAGTTTTAATGTGTCAATTTTCTGACAAATATTTAATAAATTAAACCTTGTAAAACATTCTTTAGTTACTTGGCCAGATGTATTTTTGAAAAATGAAATGTTCTTTCTTCTTTCTCTTGGGGTCAATCATCTGACTATCTGCTTCTACACCAGTTCTGTGGGTTCTGCAGTGGCTCAATATTGAATCAACAGTCTCTGACACAGTTGCTGCAGGAGGCATGTTCTCGCATGTTCTCAGTGGCATGTTGAATTCTCCTCCTTCACTCTGAATGATCACAGGCCAGAGGTTTGCATAAGCAGAGGACAAATCATGCAAGTTCAATAGGCAGTGCAGACAGAGGGGTTATGGAAGGTCTGGCAAGATGGACTGCATTCACTTTAATGTATGGAGTCTCACAGGTAAGTCAGATGACTTAGAGCACAGTTCATCATTTGAAATTATGATATAAATAAGTTGTTTGGAATCAAATTACCTTGCCTGGCATCCTAGGGCTGGTTGTGTCTGTCCCTGTGCCATTCCCTCACCCCAGCACCCCTTCTCTGCCTTTCACACATCCCTCCCGAGACACTCCATCTCACCATTCCCAACAACCTTTGCTCCCACCAGATTTACAAACTAGCTTTCTGCTCCATGTTGACAAATACAGTACTGTGCAAAAGTCTTAGGCACCCTAGCTGTATATATGCGCCTAAAACCTTTGCACAGTACTGTAGTTAGGGGAAGGGCAGTACTGGCAGATTAATGTTCTGCTGTATAAAAGTTCCAGAGATAATAGAGTGGGATGCAAAAGTGGAGGGGGAAATGCTGTATTGCTGATGAAGGGAGACATACTACATGACCTCTACCTTGCTGCAGCCAGGTGGCAACTTTCACACACCCCTACATATCTACCCCTTGAAGAAAACCCCACTCTGGACCATTGGAAAACTGCCTCCAACACTATTGCTGACTTCATCAACTCTGGAGAATTCCCTCCACTGTCAGCAAACTCATAGTTTGCTTACCCTGAAACACTTGCTTCTACCTTCTACCCAAGATCTGTCCGGGCAGGCCTGTTGTCTCTGCCTGTTCCTGCCCCACTGAACTCATGTCCTCATATCTCAATTCCATTTTATCCATCTTCATTCAGTCCCTTCCACCAACCTGTACATCCACGGCATTCCTCAAGTAACTTTCAATTCCCTGGCCTTGACCACCTCATTTTCATCATAGATGTTCAGTCATTATAGACTTCTATTCCCCATCAAGAAGGCCACAAAGCCCTCTGCTTCTTTCTTGACAAAAGAACAAACCAAGCCCCGTCTACCACCAACCTTCTCCATCTAGCAGCACTGGTCCTTACCTTCACTAACTTTTCCTCAGGCTCCTCCCACTTTCTCCAAAATTGAGGGGTAGCCATGGGCACCCACATAGACCCCAGCTATGCCTACCTTTTCATTGGCTATGTAGAACAATCCATGTCCGAAGCCTTCCCTGGTAATGCTCCCCAACTCTTCATCCACTACTTTGACAACTGCATTGGTGCTGCTTCATGCACCCATGCTGAGCTTGTCAATTTCAACAAGTCTTGTTTCTAACTTCCACCCGACCTTTAAATTCACTTGGTCCTTCTCTGACATCTCCCTCCCCTTTACAGAGACTATACCTGGATCTCTTGTAATTTACTTGGTCACCAGCCCAGAAATGCCACTGATCTCTGGAGACAAATTGTCAAAAACATTTTTTATAAACCTACTGATTACCATAGTTATCTTGACTATACCTCTTCCTACCCTATCTCCTATAAAAAATGCTAATCTCTTTTCCCAGTTCCTTTGCCTCCACCACATCTGTACCTAGGATGCAGCTTTCCACTCCAGAGATTTCCTCCTTCTTCAAAGAATGGCGTTTACCTCCCTCCACTAGTGATGCTACCCTCTCCTGCATTTCCTTCATTTTCCTAACATCTGATCTCACCTCATCTACCCACCACCTTAACAGTGATAAAATTCCTTTAGTTCTGACCTACCACCCTATCACCCTCTGATTCCATCACATCATTCTCTGTGACTTCGACCATTTATAATGGGATCCCTCCATTAAACATATCTTTACCTCCCCCCACCCACTTTCTACAGGGATCGCTCCCAGTGTGATACTCTTGTCCATTTGTCGCTCCCCACTAATCTCCCTCCAGCACTTTTCCCTGAAAGTGGCCTAAGAGCCCATACACCTCCTCCCTCACTTCCATTCAGGGGTCCAAACTATCCTTCCAAGTGAGGCAACATTTCACCTGCAAATCTGCTGGTGTCGTCTATTGTGTCCAGTGCTCCCAATGCAGCCTCCTCAATATTGGTGAAACCCATCATAATTTGGGGGACAGCTTCATTGAACAGCTCTGCTCCATCCTCCACAAGCAGAAATTCCCAGTGGCTAAACTATTTAATACCAATTCCTATGCCCATTCAGACATGTTGGTCCATGGCCTCCTCTTGTGCTAAGATGAGGCCACCTTGAAGACAGAGGAATAACACCTTATATTTCATCTGGGTAGCCTCCAACCTGATGGGATGAATATCAATTTTTCCTTCCAGTAAATAAATTCTCCACCCACGTTCCTCTATTCCTCATTTTGACCTTTTAACTCTTCTATCTGCCTATCACTTCCCCCTGGGTCCAGTCCTCCTTCCCTTTCTCCCAAGGACCTCTCTCCTCTCCTATTAGATTCCTTCCTCTCAAGCCCTTGACCTTTTCACTCCCCTGGCTTCACCTATCACCTTTTACCTTGTCCTCCTTCCTCTCTCCTCACCTTTTTATTCTGGCATCTTCCCCCTTCCTTCTCAGTCCTGAAGAAGGATCATCTTCTAGGGTTATTGAACACAAAGATATGAAATTGGGCAGAATGTTAGCACAGCGGTTTGTATTGCACTATTGCAGTGACAGGGACTCAGGTTCAATTCCACTGCTGAATGTGATGAGTTTGTACATACTCTCCGCGACTACATGGATTTCTTCCAGGCGTTCCGGGTTCCTTCCAAATTCCAAAGACGTGCAGGCTGGTAGATTAATTGGTCACATGGGTGTAATTAGGCATAGCGGGCTCGTTGGGCCTCAGAGGGCCTGTTATCATGCTGTATTTGTAAGTAAAAAGAAAAGAAAATGCAAAAACCACAGGATTCTACAAGAGAGAATATGTTTCTGCCCTTTGGAGATGGTATACTGGTACATGTGCTTTGAGAACTAGGCTGAACTTTTCAGACACAAAATGGAGATGATAGACTGATGAAGCATGTTATAAACATTGATTTATGAATTCCTACAGCGATAGCTATTCAAGGTTCAGATACCTTCTTCCAGTGTAATAGTAGAATTTTGAATGTGCTGTTTGTGGATTTTAGTCATTTTAATTTTATTAGTAATAAAAGAAAGTATGATTTAAAACCATAAGTATAGCAGCAGAGTTAGGCCACTTGGCCCATTTGGTCTGCTCTGTCATTTCATCATGGCTGATCCATTTTCCCTCTCAGCACCAATTTCCTGCTGTACACCCATATCCCTTCATGCACTGACCACTCAAGAATCTATCAACGTCGGCCTTAAATATACCCAATGACTTGACCTGCACAGCTGCCTGTGGCAACAAATTCCAATGACTTACCACTCTCTGGCTAAAGAAATTCCTCCTCATCTCCATTCTAAAGGGACACCTCTCTATTCTGAAATATGTCCTCTGATCTTAAACTCCCCCACCATAGGAAACATACTCTCCAAATCCACTCTAGCGAGGCCTTTCAAAATTTGATAGCTTTCAATGAGGTTAGTCTTCGTTCTTCTGAATTGCAGTGAATACAGGGTCAGAGTCATCAAACACTCTTCATATGATGAGCCTTTAAATCCTGGAATCATTTTCATTAACCTTTTTTGAACCTTCTCCCATGTCAGCACATCATTTCTTAGATAAGAGGCTTAAAATTGCTCACAATACTCCAAGTGAGGCCGCACCATTGCTTTATAAAATCTCATCATTAGACCCTTGCTTTTATATTCTAGTTCTCTTGAAATGAATGTGAACATCACATTTGCCTTTCTCACTATCAAATCAATCTGCAAATTAACCTTTAGGGAATCCTGCACAAGGACTGCCAAGTCCCTTTACTCATCAGTTTTTTGTATATTTTTCTCCTTTTAGAAAAGAGTCAACCCTTTCATTTATTCTACCAAAATGCATTACCATACACTTCCCAACACTGTATTCTATCTGCCATTTTTTGCCCATTCTTCTAATCTGTCTAAGTCCTTCAGTAGCCAAATCAAGACAAAATTCATAAATCAAGACAAAAATGGGAATCTGATCTGAATGTTAAAATTGATGGAAAAAATTGGTCAAGATTATGTTCAGATAGTATGAGAAATACAATAAATGTTCAACTTAGATTAATACAATATAATTTTTACATCAATTATATATAACACCACAGAAAATAAATAGATTAAATTCAAATATATCTGACCAATGTTTTCGATGTAAACAAGAAATTGGTACTTTTTTACATTCTACTTGGTCTTGTTCTAAAATTCAACCATTTTGGATTAATTTAAGATTTTTATTGGAACAAATAATTGGAGTACAACTTCCACATAGTCCATTGCTATTTTTATTAGGAGACATTGAAGGGACAATAACGAAATTTAAATTGAATAAGTATCAGAGAAAATTTATAAAAATTGCTTTGGCAGTAACCAAAAAAGTTATTGCAGTTACTTGGAAATCTAATTTAAATTTAACTATGGATCATTGGAATAATGAAATACATAGTTGAATTCCATTTGAAAAAATTACGTATAATTTAAGAAATGAATATGAGATATTTTTGAAAATTTGGTCACCATACTTACGAAATATAGGATTAGATACATAGGTCCTTTGAAGATAAAATTATAGTAATTGGGGAAAGTGAAAATAAATATCAAAATTATTTTGAACTCCATGGAACATGTGGGGATCCTCTGATATCCAGGCAATCTTTCTTCTCTTTACTTTCTTTCTTTCTTTTTTTTTCTTTAGATAAGGATTAAGGGGGAGGGTTAAGGGGAGGGGGGAGGGTTAATATCACTTTTCTTACCATTTCATTATTACATTTATTCTTGTAATTTCTAAAATTCAATAAATAAATAATATTGAAAAAAAAGTCCTTCAGTAGCCTCTCTACTTCATCAAAATTACCTATTCCTTCACCTACCTTTGTGTTATCCACAAAGTTGGCCACAAAGCTATCAATTCTATCATCCAAATTATTTAAATACAATTTTAAAAAAAGCTGTCCCAGCGCTGACCCCTGTGAAACACCACCAATCACTGCCAGCCTATCAGAAAAATCTCCCATTATTCCCATTCTTTGTCTCCTGCCTATCAGCCACTGCTTTGTCCATGCTAGTATCTTTCCAGTAATATCATGGGATCTTAACGGTTTCATGTGTGGCAACTTTTTAAAGGCTTTTTGAAAATTCAAGTACACAAAATCCACTGTTTCCCCTTTGTATATCCTGCTTGTTATTTCTTCAAATAATTGCTTCAGTATTCACTATGGAAAAGGATGTTGGTGATTGTAGGGATGACTTACTTGAGCTTGAGCATATAGACATTAAGAAAGAAGATGTGCTGGAGCTTTTGGAAAGCAACAAGTTGAACAAGTCTCTGGGACCGGGTGAGATGTACCCTAGGCTACTGTGGGAGGCAAGGGAGGAGATTGCTGAGCCTCTGGCAATGATCTCTGCATTATTAATGGAGATGGGAGAGGTTCAGGAGGATTGGAGGGTTGCAGATTTTGTTCCCTTATTCAAGAAAGGGAGTAGAGATAGCCCAGGAAATCATAGACCAATGATTCTTACTTCAGTGGTTGGTAAGTTGATGGAAAAGATCCTGAGAGGCAGGAATTATGAACATTTGGAGAGGCATAATATGATTAGGAATAGTCAGCACGACTTTCTCAAAGGCAGGTCGTGCCTTACTAGCTTGATTGAATTTTTTGAGGATGTGACCAAACACATTGATGAAGGTACAGCAGTAGACATAGGATTTGGATTTCAGGAAGGCATTTGATAAGGTACCCCAAGTAAGGATGTTACCTGCACTGTTCTTAACAACTCTTTCTTAATGAACAGAAATTTATGTAACCAATGCTAAATTATTAGAACTCCCAACTATAAATGAGATATCAAAGGTGGCTTTGAGTGTCAGAGACATTCACGAATAATCACAGTATTGTTGTCATTATTAGATTTGCAGTGTAGCTGTGACACATTAATTAAGATTAGTTGACAAATGCCATTTTTAAATTCATCTTTTTTCCTGAAATCCAAAGTCAGACCTTTATTCAAGATCAGTAGGGATAAGCCAGGTGATTAGAGTACAGCGAGTCTAACAAAAGTGGTAGGGTTGTTACTGGGAAAAAATCCTGATGAACAAGATTAAACTACAATTAAACTACAATTAGAGTTGATCAGGGATAGTCAAGATGGCTCTGTTAATGTGAGATCTTGTATATTTCAGTTGAGCTTTTGAAGAACTAGCAAAATATATTGAAGAAGGCACTGTGATTGTTGTCATCTCCATGGAGTTCAGTGAGGCCTTTGCCAAGACAGCATGATCTGGACAGATTAGATATGGCAAAGTTATTTCCCATTGTAGGGGATTCTAGGACAAGAGGGCATGACTTCAGGATTAAAGGACATCCATTTAGAATTGAGATGTGGAGAAATTACTTTACTCAGAGAGTGGTAAATCTGTGGAATTTGTTGCCATGAGCAGCTGTGGAGGCCAAGACAGTGGATATATTTAAGGCAGAGATAGACAGGTTCTTGATTAGCCAGGGCATCAAAGGGTATGGGGTGAAGGCAGGGGAGTGGGGATGACTGGAAGAATTGGATCAGCCCATGATTGAATGGCAGAGCATACTCAATGGGCTGAATGGCCTACTTCGACTCCAATATCTTATGGTCTTATGACCTAAAAAATTAGAGCCCTTGGAATCCAAGGCAAGTTAGCAACTTAGATCTAAAGTTGATTTGGTAACAGGAAACAGAAGGTGAACTTGGAAGCTTTCTTTTCTGATTTGAAGCCTGTGATCTGTGGTTCACATAATTATGCAGCACAGTGCAGGTCCTTAAACCCACAATGTTGTGCCAACCTTTTAATTTACTCCAATATGAATCTAATCTGGGCACCACAGTAGGTTAGCTGTTAGCGCGATGCTATTACAACTCAGGGTGCTCCAGAGTTTGGAGTTCATTTCTGGTGCTGTTCTGTAAGGAGTCTGTACATTCTCTCCATGAAATCCATGGGCTTTCCTCTGGTGCACCGGTCTCCTCCTGCAGTCCAAAGACATAATGGATAGGTTAATTGGTCATTGTAGATTATCCTGTGATTAGGTTAGGACTATTTGTGGTTGTGGGGTAGCTGGGGCAGCACGGCTCAAAGGGTCTACTCCATGCTATCAAGTCACTTCTCATGTTCCTCAATCAAAAACTCATCAAGGTTATGTTGATGGAATCCTTATGGCTTGTCATAAACATTAATAGTTTAGGCATGAATGCAAGAGGCAGGGTTAGTAAGTTTGAAGATGACACAAGCTATCTGCATAGATAGGGAATTGATGTTTGGCATGGAAATAGAGAACTGTAGGGCAAGTTTGTCTACTGTATGACCACTTGACAAACCCTCACAGTGATATTTTTAAATCCTAAATACTGCATAGCAAGTTTTAACTGCAGCTTGCATTGGTTTTACATTAAACTATAAAAAAAAAACAAGAGAGAACTGAAAAGAAGCTTTCTGATGATCACAATGACACTTCACAAATTTGCTAAAAATCGAAGAATCAAAGGTGCAATTTTCTTAATATTTCTACCTCCTGCTGGCTTCCTGGAGTGGATATGAAGGCAGGCAATTTTATGGGCCTGACTGCCATTTGGTTGACCATATCTGTGCTTCTGCAAACACAAGTAATTGAATAAAAAATAATTAAACTCAATTTGCACTAAATTATTAAAGCATTTGCTGTTACTTTCAAAGATAATGTATTCCAGTTACATTTGTTTCTGTGTTTGCATTTTAGTTAAAATCTTCCAGTTAGATTTGGAGAATATAAATTTTAAGTCACAGTATAAAGTGAATATCTCCTGGAAAATAATCTATTGTAAGAGAGAACAGACACAGTCAGGGGTGAAATGCTTGATGTAAAACCCTGAATAACTCTGGGTACTCTTCTCTGCTCCAGGCTCATGTTGAAGATGCGCTGTAGTGGTTCTCCCAGCTCAGTAGCACAGGCCCTCAGTAATCATGGGGAAACTCCATCCGGTCCAGCCGCCTTGCTGGTACAGATCTTCCTCAGTTGACCTTCCACCTGTGCAGCCGTAATTCTGGGCGTGGGCAAGGTCTCCTGTGAGTGGCTATTTTCCTGTGAGGGAAGTAAGCCTGGTGTGGATTTCTGTGGTGAGGATGAGATTGAGCTGTCGAACCTGTTGAAGAAGTTGTTCAGCTGGTTCGCTTTCTCCACATCTCCACTTATGTTCGCCCTCCGCTTTGCACCGCATCCGGTGATGATCTTCATCCCATCCCACACCTCCTTCATGCTTTTTTTCTGCAGCTTTTGTTCTAGCTTCCTCCTATACTGCACCTTTGCCCCCCTCATCTGTACTCTGAGTTCCTTCTGAACTCTTTTAAGCTCCAACCGATCACCATCTTTAAAGGCCCTCTTCTTCTGGTTTAGGAGGCCTTTGATGTGACTAGTGATCCAGGGCTTATTATTGGGATAGCAGCGAACAGTTCTAACAGGGACAACTGCATCCACACAAAAGTTAATATAGCTCTTAATATAGCTCATGATAACTCTTCATGGTGCACAGATATGATGGTTCTTCCTCAGTACTGATCACCCAGCATGGAACATCTAGTGGTCACATGTCATCCATTTGCTCTTCCAAGGGAATTTTCTGCCACCATCCTGGTAGCAGTGTACATTCTGCCTCAGGCCAATGGCAGGCAGGCACTGGAAAAGCAGAGCAGCGTGATCAGCAGTCTAGAAACAGTGCACCCTGGTGCCATCCCTACCACATGGGGGATTTCACCCAAGGCAGCTTGAAGTGCCACCAAGATATCACCTGTGGAACCAGAGGAGCAAACACATTTGACCACTGTTAAACCACCATCAAGAACACATACCGTGCCATAACAAACCAATATATTTGGAGTTACTAGCCTATGACTGGTGCCATATCTCCATGCTCCATCACTGTTTAACCTCTCATCATTCTCCATCCAAAACCACTTTGCTTAGTTGAAGCATTGAAATTGCATCTCCTGAATATTTTCTGTTTGTGCCACAGAGTTCAACATCATCTCCATAATTTCAGTTGTTGGATTCACTACAGATGTTCTCAGTACTTTTAATTCTTGGGCTTTCTGTACTACTTTTATTTATTTTCCCCTTCCCGTGCTGCCATTTTTTTGGAATTTCATCTGCAAATACATTTCCATGGCTTTCCACTGTGGATTTTACATTTTTCAGAAGCACAATCAAGTTTATTATTACCAGCATGTGACGTGATATTTGTTAACTTAGCAGCAGCAGTTCAATGCAATACATAATCTAGCAGATAGTGGAGAAAAAATAAAATTTTAAAAAATAAACAAGTAAATCAATTACAGTATACATATATTGAATATACGTTTGTATTAAAAACAGGAATACTGCATATTTAAAAAACGTGAGGTAGTGTCCAAGGCTTCAATGTCCATTTAGGAATCAGATGGCAGAGGGGAAGAAGCTGTTCCTGAATTGCTGAGTGTGTGCCTTCAGGCTTCTGTATCTCCTACCTGATGGTAACAGTGAGAAAAGGGCATGCCCTGTGTGCTGGAGGTCCTTAATAATGGCAGCTGCCTTTCTGAGACACCGCTCCCTGAAGAGGTCCTGGGTATTTTGTAAGCTAGTACCCAAGATGGAGCTGACTAGATTTACAACCCTCTGCAGCTTCTTTCGGTCCTGTGCAGTAGCCCTCCCCGCCCCCATACCAGACAGTGATGCAGCCTGTCAGAATGCTCTCCACGGTACAAATCTAGAAGTTTTTGAAAGTATTTGTTGACATGCCAAATCTCTTCAAACTCCTAATGAAGTATAGCTGCTGTTTTGCCTTCTTTATAACTGCATCTATATGTTGGGACTAGGTTAGATCCTCAGAGAACTTGTAACTGCTCACTCTCTCCACTTCTGATCCCTGTATAAGGATTGGCATATGTTCCTTCATTTTGCCCTTCCTGAAGTCCACATTTAGCTCTTTTGTCTTACTGATGTTGAGTGCCAGATTGTTGCTGAGGCACCACTCCACTAGTTGGTATATCTCACTCCTGTACGCCCTCTCATCACCACCTGAGATTCTACCAACAATGATTGTATCATCAGCAAATTTGTAGATGGTACTTGAGCTGTGCCAAGCCACACAGTCATGTGTATATAGAGAGTAGAGCAGTGAGCTAAGCACACTTCCCTGATGTACACCAGCATTGATCGTCAGTGAGGAGGAGATGTTATCACCAATTCACACAGATTGTGGTCTTCTGGTTAGGAAGTTGAGGATCTAATTGCAGAGGGAGGTACAGAGGCCCAAGTTCTGCAACTTCTCAATCAGGATTGTGAGAATGATGGTATTAATTCTGATCTATAGCCAGTGAACAGCATTCTGATATAGATGTTTGTGTTGTCCAGGTGGTCTAAAGTCCTGTGGAGAGCCCTTGAGATTGCATCTGCTGTCGACCTATTGTGGTGATAGGCAAATTGCAATGGGTCCAGGTCTAGGAGTTCAGTCTAGTCATGACCAACCTCTCAAAGCCTTTCATCACTGTTGATGTGTGTGTTACCAGGCAATAGTCATTAAGGAAGCCCACATTATTCTTCTTAGGCACTGGTATAATTGTTGCCTTTTTGAAGCAAGTGGAAACTTCCACCCATAGAAGTGAGAGGTTGAAAATGTCCTTGAGTGCTCCCGCTAGTTGGCTGGCACAGGTTTTCAGAGTCCTATCAACTACTCCATCGGGACCTGCTGCCTTGCAAGGGTTCACTCTCTTTAAAAACAGCCTAACATTGGCCTCTGAGAGAACAGGGTCATCAGGTGCAGCAAGGATCTTCACAGCTGTAGTTGTGTTCTCCCTTTCAAAGTGGGCATAGAAGGTGTTGAGTTAATACAACCGCTTCTGATGGCAATTGTATGACATCATGAGTTCCTGGACCAGTGGTCATTCTTGATTGGGGTTCCTACAGCTGTGAGAAATCACCTTTGCCTCCATAAGTTGCCGAAATCATGACTTAGCTGATCTTTTGCTATTTTACAGGTTTCAATCAGGGTTTTCTGTTCTGCTTGTTGCACAAGGGTGCCAGGAGCCATGCTTCCTGATTTCAGTACTTCAGTTTTAGAAACGACGACCCATCCAACCATTCAAACTCCTCCCTTCATTGTTGAGGAGTCTTCAGTATACATAATCAGCTTTAATTCAATAGAGGTGTTTCTTTGTAATAATTTGCATGTTCCTTGCACAGTCATGGCCATCATCGTCTTAACAAGAACTCAGCTCATTCACTCCCATTGAGTTAGCATATAAGCCATGTGCTTTTTGCTCTATCATGGCAAGCAGAAGCTGTAGGGAAGGTATTAGTCACTTTTTGAATTTGACAATACATCCATTACATCCAACATTGTTGAAATCATGTCATCAGATTAGGTATCTCCCAACTGATTGAAATTTCCTGTTAAGCTTGTTTCTGTTGTCCACCTTGTTTCCTATGTCAACACCTAGCCCAATGCCTTTCTTTGCTTTACGGGATTGTCCTCTGAGAAGTGATTGAGATTGCTGTGGTGCACATGGTGAATTCCAGTCCCACTCTTTCTGATGCTTAATGAGTGTTGGCTGTTAACTAATTTGCTGTAGTTGTGACTGTTGACCAGACAGTAATGACTGTTGACCCATGATCAGTGGCTGTTGATCAGCAAGTAACTGACCTATGAGTAATGATCTTCAGATTTTGATATTCCGTACTACTTGTTTGACAGTTAGGACAAGCTCACTTTATGGAGCACCAACTTCACTAATTGTTTTTTTGTCAGCTTCAGAGTTTTAACAATATTTGGGTTCAAGCCATACATAAAACTTGGCTTCAAGAGACCATATATCGAGTCCCCTGTTATCTTCATTTATTCCCCAAACTCCTTAGTAACTTAATCAAGGTGTCCTATATTGTTCCTCATATTCAGATACATCTTCAGAAATCTTTTGCTTGCAATCGCTCACATTCCTACAGGCTGTTTTTCCAACCACCTCTTAATAACATCCCAACTACCTTGTATATTTTGTTTATCATCTCTCATGTTGCCCTCAGTTCTACAAGTCAACTGACTGATTTGCTGAGAAGACAACATTATAGCCAAAATTTGGGTGCCATCTTATGGGGGCAAATTGCATATGTCCTTAATACGTTGAAGCTCAGCCCAGTTCTTTAAACTTCATTTTGAAGGATGTGAAATTTTTTTAGATCACTTATCAATCTTTCCCAGTTCAGGTAGTTGAAAAATTATGTCTCCTTTCATAGGTTCCATTTTCAGTCCTGCATGTCCTCACTTCTTTGTTTTTTATTGGAACAAACCATGAAGTGGCTGCCAGTCCTATTCTTTCACCCCTCATCCTCACTTCAATCGCCGGAGGTCGCTGTAGAGTCTATGTCATATCCATGCTATAATTCCTCAGTTTATGTATGGTAGCACTATTTCGGAAGACTGTCCAACATAGGGAGTCTTTCCCAACGAGAAGCATCAACAGCAGTACAGTAAGATTGTGATCAGAATTAAGAGAAGGTTTCTTGGGTGTGCTCCATCAGTAGTATGAATTTGCTTTGAATGAATGAAGTATTATGAATGTTGCTTATGGCTGTTTTTATTAAGAGATAAAAGAAAAGGGAATGGTAAGAGCATAGCTTAGTAGTGCAGTGAAGGCAAAGATGAACAGAGATCAATCCAACTTGATCTGGCCATCTTATACTAATTTACTACAGCAATAAATTCCATTGCTTAAATCAAATAATAAGATACAATAGTCCCATTTAAGTAACGTGATGTCCCCAGTTGAAACTAAGAGCTTCCAGAAAACCTCAAGGCAACTGTAACCACTAGGAAACATGCTAAGCAATTACATATACATAGGTAACTATAAAAATACAAACAAGCATATGAAAATTAAACTACAGATAAAATAATTATCCAGTCCAATCCAACAGTAACATTAGTGACCAATCAGGAAAATGCTTAGTTTTTTAAGAGACTCTTAGATAGGTACATGGAGCTTAGAAAAATAGAGGGCTACGTGGTAGGGAAATTGTAGGTAGTTTCTTGAGCAGGTTACATAGTCGAGACAACATTGTGGTCTGAAGGGCTTGTAATGTGTTGTAGATTTCTGTGTTTCTATGCTTTATGCAAATAACCTTTGAAACATCCTGTCTCCATTACTCCCTTCTTATTCACAACATCTCCCACCTTCTGAGGTGGTTCTCCCCTTTGGATGTTAGCCACTAGCTTATGATTCTGGTTTGGGAAAAGCTCTCCCCCACCCTTTGAGTCTGGATAAGGTCACACTGCCATTGTGACATTACTTGGTGTTGTCAAGATATCGATTGTTTCCATTTTGTATATACAGCCTTTATTGTTTCCTGATCTACCAGACATATTCTCTTGCTTGTTGTCCTCTATTGGTCTCTACTGGAGTCCAGCCAGCATGTCTGTGTGAGCAATTTTTTTATCCCTCAATCTGCTCTGAATCTGTCCGCTTATTTTTTCATTGTTGAGATGAATGTATCAGTGTTATTTATATATTTCTTGTGACGTGAGAAATTTATTTGATCATGGTATTACATTCCATTTAAACTGGCGGATTACAACTTGCAAAAGCCCAGATCTCCTGACAGTGAGATACATGGAAGTCAGGACCAGCATGAGATTCAGATGGAGGCTGTGGTATCCAGGGATGTGGTGCTCGGAATTGGGAAAATGGACCCTCCCGGCAACCAGTTGGAAAGTAATATTTTGTTGCTTACACTGCAGATGGTTAACCAGGAGGATGGCAGCCCACCATTGACCAAGTTGTGGGTACTTCTATTGAGTGCTACATTATCTAATGGCGATCCAGAGTACATCCCAGAAGAGTAGAGGTTTGATATAGATCAGGAGTTACACTTAGATGGAGAGGGTAAGGACGTTTCTCAACCCACTTCCTGCCAGACCAAGAAAATGTATAAATGAGAAACTACCACATTTTGTAGGAGACTTTCTTTGATTAGCTCTCTCTTCAGACACCTTCTGCAGTTAGCTTACCAATCAACTGAGGAAGGGAAAAGCATCCAAGTCAGATCCCTTAGCCATCATGGCTTTCTCACACCTCAGAGTGTTTTAAAACCTGGAAGGCAGGTATCTGAAACCCATTGCAGTAAGCTGACTAAGAACCTAAACTTCTGAGACTTAAAGCTTAGTAGAGATGCTGTACTGTAAATAATTTTGTTGTAAATTATTGCTTATTAATATATCATTATACTAAATTATTTAAGTGTTAATATAATGAACTTCTGGCAAAAGTACGGGCTGATGTTTGTTAGTGTTGTTTTGTCATTGTCGTGTTTACTGAGATACAATAAAAAAAACTTTTGTTTGCCGTCCAGCCAGATCATTCCATGCTTTTACAATTTAATACAACTACTTCTGGTGGCAATTGCATGACCTCCATCAGTTTCTGTATTGGCCTTTCTTGACTGGGGTTCGTATAGTCATAAGAAATCCCATTTGTCTCCATAAGTTTCTAAGATCATGAACAACTCTCAAAGCATATCAAGAAACAATGTAGGTATTAGTTGATCTTCTTTCTACCATCTTGCAAGTTTCCTTTAGAGCCTTCTGTTCTGCCTGTAGTATAGGGGCACTAGGAGCCATTGCTTTCTGATGGCAGCACTTCAGTTTCAGAAATAACAGCCCATCCAGCCATTCAAATTTCTCCCTCATTCATTGAGGAGCCATCAGTGTACAGAATCAGATCTGGATTTAATAGAGACATTTCTTTGTAGTTATTTAAATCTTCATGGCTTGTTAATATTCTTGCATAGACATGGTCATTGTAGTCCAAGAAGAATTCAGCACTTTCATTCCCAATCAGTTAATTAACATAAGCCATCTGCTTTTTGCTCTAAGGGCAAGCAAGAGCTGCAGGAAAGGGCTCAGTTGTTCTTGAATTCAAAAATATGTCCATTATTTCCAAAATGGGTTGTTGAAGCCATCAGATAAGGATCTTCCTAAACTTGTGAGGCAAAGGAATGAACATAAGCTTGTTTCTGTTGTCCACTTTGTTTCCTATGCCAGCAACTTCTAGCCCAATGTCCTTTCTTACCACCAAAGTGACACGTTTTAGGTTATTGGCCTTGGAGGTGTGGTTCAGATTGAGTTTGCTGAGCTGCACATGGTAAATTCCAGTCCCACTTCTGTTGGTTAGTGGGTGCTGGTTGTTGACTCACCTGTGGCTGTTGATCAACCCACCTGGAATGATCTTATTGAGATTTTGATATCCTGTTCTACTTGGTGGCTTGCACTAGCTACTATACAGAACACCAACTAAACTCCAATTCAGTTTTGACAGCTTCGCCATTTTGGCAATATATAGATTCAAGCCATCCATAAAAGTTAACTACAAGGGACCATATGTAGAGTTCTCGATGTTATCTTCAGTTATTTCTGGAACTCCTGAATAACTTAACCACATTCTCCTGTAGCATTCTAAGATCACTTTTCTCCAATCAGTCTGCATTCTGACCTGCTCTTCCAACCACCTCTTAAAAGCATTCCAAATACCTTGTTTACTTATCATCTCCCATGTTGTCGTTAACTGTATGATTTGATGAGAAGACAATGTAGTAGCCAAAATGTAGATGTCATCATATAGGTGCAGTTTGTATAACTTAATATATTGAACTCAGCTCAGATCTTAAAACTTACTTTTTTAGGATGTGGAATTTATTTGGACCATTTATCGAACTTCTCCAGTTTAGTAGTCTCCTTTGATAGCTTCCATCTTTAGTTCTGCATGTCTTTCCTTTGGTTTTTATTGAAGCAAGACACGACAATTGCCAATCCTATTATTTCATCACTGCCATCCTCACTTGAGTCACTAGAGGTTGCTGTAGAGACCATATCACGTCCACCCTGTAATTCCTCAGAGTTCAGATGGTAGCGCTGTCTCGGAAGATTGTTGAATGTGGGGATATTTCCCAAGGAGAAGTGTCACTGCCAGGACTGCCCACTTGAGGTCACTGCTGGGTTTTCTAACATTCTCTGCTTACCTTGAGGCTTCGTACATTGAACTTTGATACACCTTTCATGTTGTGTTTTCACTCAGTTAGTGTAAAGGTTTTCCTTTTAGACTTCTACTGACTCTATCATACTGTTTTTATAAAATCACAGCTTTGCCTTTACCAATAGTTCAGTTAACTTTTTCACTTGTTCCAAGCCATTAATGATATTTTTCAACAGACCATGTGTTCTTGTAAACTCAGATTTGACTTCCTACTCAGTTCACTTGTGCTCTCTTAACTGTGATAATACTAACAGTCTTTTCTTTTCCCGAAGACTTTCTCTGGATTTTATCACATGCCTTTCGCAATATTGTTTATGAACCCCATTTCATTAGACTCAATATTGCTGGTATATTTCATCTCAATTTTTTGATAAATCTTATCAAATTGAAATGTTTTATTCAGGTAAGAAATCAAACCTTCAGTCATCCATTTACACATAACTACTGGAGATTCAGCTCTCTCTTTTCCTGTAGTAGGTTTCATGACTTTGGCCATTGTCTGAGGTTTACAGGAAGATGCTGTTTCCTGCTTGGCATTGTCGCCTGACACACCTCTAATAGTGCCCAGAGGTCAGCTTCAGACCTCTGCCCTACTATGTCTGGCCAGAGAAGTGCTTTGATGATTTCTGTAGGGAACTGTAGCTGGCTGCTGAGATCTGGCCTCATGTTCCATTCCTTGCCCATGGAGAGGAGTCCTGAAGAGGAATTCTTTGGCAGGTACATTCTGTGCTGTTACTGCAATTTAATCTCACAGAACTTTAAATTTGTACGTACTTTTAATCATTTGGACTGTGATCAAAATGCATTTGGATTGCATCAAAATACTGGATTACAATCAAAGTGTAGAATTGCAATCAGAATTACTTCAGGATTGCAGTCAGCAGTTTTTTCTTATTGGATTGCAATCAAAAATTTTTTAAGCACTAGATTACAAATTAATATTTTCTTAGGTACACCACCCATGGTATGCATTTAATTTGAGCATGATGCTAATTTCAGTGCTGAATTGACTTTTCCAGCACAGCAAACGTAATAGAACTTTTCATCACTCTTTAAACTTCCATTAGATAGTGTATTGAAGCAAAACTTGGCAATTATTTGGACGATTAGAAAATAAACATTTCTTGTCTCTGTTTTAAATTGCAAGCCAAAAGTTTCTATTTTGTCTTGGATTCTTCTGAGTCCTTAAATTTATGCAACTGTCCTACAACTATACTAAAATTGTTGAATACTAATGTTTTTGTGATCCGAAGTTCTTCAGAAGTCAAGAATGAGCAATAAAATGTATTGCTAGCAATTGTTTTAAGTGTTATAAGAACACGAGAGAGAGAGAGAGAGAGAGAGAGAGAGAGAGCCACAAGGAAAAGAACAAAAAGCAAAAGGAACAAACCAACTAGTCCTACGAAAGGGTTTCAGCCCAAATGTCAACTGTACTTTTTTCCATAGATGCTGCCTGGCCTGCTGAGTTCCTCCAGCATTTTGTGTGTGTTGCTCTGGTTTCCAGGATCTGCAGATTTTCACTTGTTTGTGAAACCAACTAGTTTGGTCCTTTTATACCAAATTGCTGATAAAACATTCCATTGAATTTCCACAGATAACTGTTAACCAATCAGATAGCCCCATTCAAGTCTAAGGACCTTCCAGAAAGAAAGGAACTGTAACCACTAGGAAAGACTGATTAATTGCATATACATAGGTAACTATATAAAAATACAAACTAGCATAGGAAAGTCAATCTACAAGGAAAGTAACAATTACACAGTCTAATCCAATGCCTCCCAGGTGCCAGGGTCAAGTACATCTCAGATCAGGTTCACAGCATTTTAAAGGGAGAGGGTGAGCAGCTAGAAGTCTTACAAATTAATACCAGTGGCATAGGTAGGAAAGAGTATATAAGGTCCTGAAGAGAGAATAAAGGGAGCTAGGTAGAAAACTAACAATCCAGACTTTAGGAGTAGTAATCTCTGGATTGCTGCCTGTACCACATACCAGTAAGGGGAAGAATAAGGTGATTTGGCAAATTAATGTGTAGCTGAGAAATTGGTGCAGAGGCAGGGTTTCAGATTCCTGGATAACTGGGATCCCCTTTGGGGAAGGTATGCCCTGTACAAAAAGGACAGGTTACACCTGAACTCAAGGGGACAAATATCTTAAAAGCAGCGCAACAGACACAAAATGCTGGAGGAGCTCAGGAGGTCAGGCAGCATCCATAGAAAACATCTATTCCTTTCCATGGATGCTGCCTGACCCGCTGAGTTCCTCCAGCATTTTGTGTGTGTTGCTTTATTCCAGCATATCCAGATTTTCTCATGTTCGTGATCCTAAAATCAGTTTGCTGTAGCTTTTGGGGAAGGTTTAAACAAATTTGGCAGTGGAATGGGAAGCAGAGCAATGGGGCAGTAGATAAAGTAGTTGGTATACAAGTAGATATAGTGTGTGGTGACAATGTGAGGAAGAAAAGGCAGAAGAAAGGGAAAAAAATGCTATCAGTGGGATGGGTTGAAGTGTGTCTTTAAATGAAATAGCAGGTTCAACATGTTGGAAAAGTGAGGATAAAGTAAAAGAGAAGGAGAATACAGGAGACGTGGCAATCTCCAGAATAACTAACTGGTCAAAGTTCAGAAAGGGATGAGAATTTAACTTTTCATAAAATAGATGCAAAACTGAAAAAGGTGATTAATACAGGACCACAGCTGTTATATCTGAATGCACACCGCATACAGAATAAGGCAGGTGACCGTGTAGCACAGTTAGAAATTGGCAGGTATGACTTTGTGGGCATCACTGAGTCGTGACTGAAAGAAGATCAAAACTGGGAGCTGAACGTCCATGGATTCATCTTGTATCAAAAGGACAGGTACATAGGCAGAGGGGGTGGGGGGTCTCTGTTGGTTAAAAAAATGAAATCAAATCCCCAGAGGCAACATAGTGATGGTGTACAGTCTTTCAGTCTTTATGGGTAAAGTTATGAAACTGTGAGGATAAAAAGACCCTGCTGGGAGTTACATACTGGTCTCCAAATAGTAGCCAAAATGTAGATTACAAATTACAACAGGAGATAGAAAAGGCATGTAAAAAGGGATATGTTATGATAGATATGGGGGATTTTAATATACAGGTGGATTGAGATAATCAGATTAGTTTAGTGCTGGACCCAAGAGAAGGAGTTTTTAGAATGCCTTAGATGATGACTTTTTAGAGCAGCTTGTGGTTGAGGCCACTGGGGAAAAGGCAGTTCAAGCTTGGGTGTTGTGTAGTAAACCAGATTTGATGAGGAAACTTAAGGTAAAGGACTGGTAAAAGCTCAATGATTATAATATAATAGAAATCACCATGCAGTTTGAGAGGAACAAGCTAAAATCAGACATATCAATATTAGAGTGGTGTAAGGTAACTACAGAGGCATGAGAGAGAAGCTGCTCAAAGTTGATTTGAAAAGGACACTAGCAGGGATAACAGAGCAACAATGGCTGGAGCTTCTGAGAGCAATTCGGAAGGTGCAGGATAGATTCACCCCAACTAAGAAGTATTCTTAAGAGGGGATGAGACAACTGTGGCTGACAAGGGAAGTCAAAGACAGCATAAAAGCAAAAGAGAGGGCATATAATACAGCAAAAATTAGTGGGAAGCAAGAGGATTGAGGAGGTTTTAAAATCTAACAGAAGGAAATGAAAAATGCAATGAAGAGAGAAAAGGTGAAATATGGAGGTAAGTTGGTCAATGATGTAAAAGTGGATATCAGAAGTCTTTTTCCACGTATATAAAGAGTGAAAGAGTGATGAAAGTGGATATCATATGGCTAGAAAATGACACTGGAGAGGTAGTAATGGTGGACAAATTCAGTATGTATTTTACGAGGGGTGATTGATAAGTTTGTGGCCTAAGGTAGAAGGAGTCAATTTTTGAAAACCTAGCACATTTATTTTTCAACATAGTCCCCTCCTACATTTACACACTTAGTCCAGCGGTCGTGGAGCATACGGATCTTGGACCTCCAGAAAGTGCCCACAGCAGGGGTGATTGATACCTAAGGTAGAAGGAGATGAGTTATACAGCTCTCGTTACATGCACATGCAGTTCAACTCTTCGAGTGATTATGCAGAAAGTTTGAAGTTAATAACTCATTTTTCTAAAATTGACTCCTTTTACCTTAGGCCATGAACTTATCAATCACACCTCGTATGTCAGTCTTCACGAGCAGTATGCCAGAGATTCAAGAGTGCAGGGGGCAGAAGTGAATGTAGTTGCTATTACAATGGACAAGATACTTGAAATCTGATCTGAATTGAGTTGACTTTATTTCTTACATCCTTCACATTCATGAGTAAAAGTCTTTGTTACATCTCTGTCTAAGTGTGCAATGTGCAATTTATAGTAATTTGTAATAAATAATATGTATAGCAGGGTAGTCAATATAGCATAGAAATACAATTTTGCCAGCAAGGACCTTTTACTTACTTTATCTATAGTTGCCATGGCTTCCTCATGCCTACTTTACAACTCTCTAATTTTGTTCATTCAGATCAGGTTCAGTTTGCACATTCTCTGAGTGCAACATTTTAAAAACGCAAGTCTTTAAAGTCTCCACAACAAGCCTGGAGAAGGGGTTGCAGACGTCTCTTGCAGATAATACGAAGACTTCACGGCCACAGTTGCTCTGGTTCACCGTCACAGTTCTACATCTTGGCGTCAGTCCCGATGTCCCAGCCCGGTCACAAGGCTCCATGTGATAATAGGCTTTCCTTCCATTCCACGGGAGCGACTGTCTTGTTCTTCAGCACTACTGTATAATATATTGTATATTGTACTGTATACAAAAATCAAAAACCCTCTAAACTGGCTTGGAATTACCCCACTCCTGGTACCAAATTTTGTAGCCTGGGGAAAAATACACACGCAGGACAACAAATACTTTTTTGGGTCTTAAATTCCTTTATCTGTTTTAGATGTTGTATTGCAGAAAGAGGGTATCAAAATAAAAATGACAAAATAAATTTAAAAAAATTATTCCTGCTATTATTAACTTCAGACCACACCCTTTTTACGTATGCAGTATGAAACTAACTTAAACAAAATATACAAAGCCAATATGGTAGTGGCAATTCTAAAAAGAATAATACAAATTAGCATGCCAACAACCCTATACCTTATACAAAATATTGAAAATATGAATCAATATATCTCACCTTAACTAAGAGATATACTCACATTTGGCATACATGTGCTTAACTTCCAAACACATCTAGGCTAGGCCTTGAAATGAGTTCTCCTCGCTCACACTACGTGAACAGAGATGAACACATTCACATTACTCTGTTACATTCCCATTCAGTGAAGAAAGATAAATAAGCTGTTACAATATATTGGAGGACAGTACTCCAAGTGGGGTCTGGCCTGGGTCCTATAGAGCTGTAACATTACCTCTCCGCTCTTAAACTCGATCCCATGGTTGATAAAGGCCAATGCACCATATGCCTTCTTAACCACAAAGCAAGCTCCCCTTGGATCCCATGCCTCCTTACTTTCTCAATAAACCTTGCATGGGGTACCTTATCAAATGTCTTGCTGACATCCATATACACTACACCTACTGCTCTAGCTTCATCAGTGCGTTTAGTCACATCCTCAAAAAATTCAATCAGGCTCGTTAAGGCATGGCCTGCCTTTGACAAAGCCTTGCTGGCTATTCCTAATCATATTATGCCTCTCCAAATGTTCATGAATCCTGCCTCTCAAGAACATTTCCATCAATTTACCAACCATTGAAGTAATACTCACTGGTCTATAATTTCCTGGGCTATCTTTACTCCCTTTCTTGAATAAGGGAACAACATCTGCAACACTCCAATCCTCTGGAACTTCTCCTGTCCACATTGATGATGCAATGATCATTGCCAGAGGCTCAGCAATCTCCTCCCTCGCCTCCCACAGTAGCCTGGGGTACATACTGACCGGTCCTGGAGTCTTATCCAACTTGATGCTTTCCAAAAGCTCCAGCACATCCTCTTCCTTAATGTCTATATGCTCAAGCTTTTCAATATACTTTAAGTTATCCCTCCAATCGCTAAGATCCTTTTCTGTAGTGAATACTGAAGCAAATTCTTCCTACGTTGTTTATTCTATGAAGAATACTTCCTTTATGCCAATGTTTTAAAAGACCAGAAAAATATCATCGTCTTAATAGTCCTGAAATGCTAAACTAGGAAGCAATGAAGATAATTTATTCCCAGGTTTTTAAATAGCATGTCAAAATCTATTGTTTATGATTTAATCCCATTTCATAAAATGGTATGTATGGACAAATATTTCTATTCAAAACATGAACATGGTGAGATATGACTGTGTCTGTAGATTGATTAACAAAGCAATTAATTATGTTTAAACTCAGTTTTCTACATCAGTCAGATTATGTGAACTATTGAAATTGAAATACGAAAAAGAATTTCAGGATGTATATTGTATACATTTCTCTGACATTAAATTGAATCTATTGAATTATCATAGATTGATATATCTATATATCATATATATATATATATATATACACACACACACACATATAGGGGACTTGATAGAGGTATTTAAAATTATGAGGGGGATAGATAGAGTTGACGTGGATAGGCTTTTTCCATTGAGAGTAGGGGAGATTCAAACAAAAGGACATGAGTTGAGACAGGGGGCAAAAGTTTAAGGGTAACATGAGGGGGAATTTCTTTACTCAGAGAGTGGTAGCTGTATGGAACGAGCTTCCAGTAGAAGTAGTAGAGGCAGGTTCGGTATTGTCATTTAAAGCAAAAGCGGATAGGTATATGGACAGGAAAGGAATGGAGGGTTATGGGCTGAGTGCGAGTCAGTGAGACCAGGTGAGAGTAAGCATTTGGCACGGACTAGAAGGGCCGAGATGGCCTGTTTCCGTGCTGTAATTGTTATATGCTTATATGATCTGATAAGGAAAGGAATAAGAATGGAGGAATTACAGGAGCACATAGCAACAACTCTGAGGAGACTGTCTATCGCAATGAGGAGATTACTTCAGGATCATGAAGAACACCTGGCCAGTGTAGACTCGGTTTGCCTGGATCGCTCTTTGGCTGTTCATGGAGGGTAAGAGATGCGCACACAGGTATTCAGTTGTGTGAATTCACATGCTTATGAACTGAGCCATTAAAGGTAGTCGTCAGTAAGTACAGATTCTTTCTGTGCCTAACTGATAATTGTTATTGAGGGTTAATTCTCGTAACAGCTATCTTCTTGAAAAAAGTTGTGTCTAACATATTTAGCATTCACTGTGTAATTTACAGACAACATCTTATCCCCAAAAATCAAATTGTTAAATTCTGTTATTACAGCGGTAAATAAAATCAAGTCCCGTGCTCTCAGTTCTTAACTATTTCGAGAGCTTTGTTTTGAGAATGCTGAACAGTTTGAATGCTTGCTGTTGCACATATAATTCAGATAACTCTCAAAAGGAAATTGTCCGAGGCAATTTTATGCTCTATTTGAAACTGATAAAATTCTTTGAAGGTTCAAATGATTTGTTCAATAATCAACTCAAGAATATTAGGCATGACATTGCTTACTTGTCAGAATTACTAACAAAGTTTAATACCATCAATCTTCAATTTCAAGGAAATGATGTGAATCTTGTCAAAAACAAATCAGTCATCTCCAATTTTGTGCAAGTTAAACCAACTTAAGTGCAACATTCGCCATTACAACCTTTTCCATTTCTGAGCCTCTGAGTTGGAAGAGAAAGAAAAAATACCAGGTGATGATCTTCAAGTATTCAGTGCCCACTTGGACGTATCAGAAAGATTTCGGGATCTTCTCTCAATCCAAGTATCAGTTGGGGATTTAAATCTATTCCTGAACTCTTGTATGAGGAATTAACAGGAAAGATTGAGAAAGAATTGATATTGTTATGAAATTACATTGAGCTAAAGCCAAGGTTCAGAAAATCATATTAAGACCCTTAGTTGCAGAAAGATATCTCTGAACACTATCCTGCACCATGGAAAAAAGTCAATATGTTTAGCGGAGCATGGTTTCAGTGCAGTCACCTAACCTCTTTCAAAGCAACAAAACAGACTGCAAATTACCGAACATGGGGATTTGTGACTCCTGAGTGACATTTAGCCTGATGTTGAGAAGCTGGTATCACTGCACAAGTTCATTGGAAGGTGAAAAAGCAATGAAGTAGTGAATTGTTGGAATAATGCACACTCTAAAATTGTTGATGAAAATAGTTTTTACTGTAATTAAAACAAATAATTTTATTTACAGCATTAAATGGATTTGAATATTTTTTCTATTATTTGTCACTGCTTTGAATTTGCTTTCTCAGCACATTGTAAATCAAATTCTTTATAGTTTTTATCTCATGACTGGAAAAAGAGTGGGTGGGGTGCTCTGGGGATGTGGTCAGGGAGCCAAGGGGGTGGTAACCCAAAAATGTTTGGAAAATAATGATCTAAATGGACAGAATCAGCAGCTGCATTTGGGCTCCAATGCCTACCACAATATGGCCTTCAGAGGCACACCAACTTGATTTGTATTACTGTTCATCCAGAACTTCCCATCTAGAACTACCATGGTCCGTTCTTGGAAAGGGGCAGTCCTCCCACATTCTCTTGGATAAGTAGAGATAACCATTTAATCCAGGATATGGAATGTTGTTTTTGTGTGTGTGCAATGCAAAAGTGGAATTATGTTTTCTTTTGGCCTGTCTACTCATTTCAATGTTTATAGCTCCACTTTCACCTTATCCATTTTCAGTTTGATCCTTGTATCCTTTGGTTCCTTTAGTAATGAAAATATCCATCTCTGCTTTGAATGTTCTAAGGGAGGGAGTATCTACAACCCATTAGTGTATTCCAAAGGTTCACAACTCCTTGCAGAAAGAAATTTATCACATAGCGCCTTGGCCAACCCCTTACCCTGAGACAATTCTAGTTCTTCAGAAACAGCTGTTTGGCATCTAACTGGTTCAGCTGGACTCAAGCATTTGCACCTGATGCTCATCAGTTGGTTGTGAATATAAGGGGCTCTGGGAGTGGGTGTGAGTGTTCTATAGCCTGGCCCAGTTTTCTGGCTGCCTTGAGTCTTGAAGCCACCCCAGACTGAGCTCCTTTCCTGTCCCTTGCCTCTGTTGGATAAGCCAGGCCAGATTGCTGTTGCCCAGTGCTTGGTTCTGTCCCCTCTGTTGGGTTGTGCCCTATCTATGTCCTGCCTAGGAGTCCTGTGACCTGCCCAGGCTCCCTGCATCCTACCTGGGAGTTCTACACGCTGCCCAGGAGTTCTGTTTCCTGCCCAGGAGGCTAGCTCCTTGTACCTAGTCCCTAGCTGGTTCTGCCCTTCCTTGTTCCTTGCCTCTGTCAGGTTGTGCCCCATGTCCTGCCCAGGCCCCTGCATCCTGCCTGGGAGTTCTGTGGCCTGCTCAGGAGGCTGGCCTCCTAGAACTCCTAAACCCTGGCCTCAAGCCAAGCCTCATGGTCTCCACGAATGCCATGATCTCCACAACTTGTCCTGTCCTTTAGCTTTGTCCTGTCCTGTTCCTAGTACCTCAGTGTCTGCGTCCTGCATTCGGGTCCAGTCTCCATGCCCCCCTTATGACAGGATCAGTACTTGGAGCTATGATGTTGTGGCCATTATAGAGACTTGAATGGCTCAGGGGCAGGAATGGTTACTTTGAGTGCCAGGCTTTAGATGCTTCAGTAAGGACAGGGAGGGAGGCAAAAGAGGTGAGAGTGTTCACTGTTGATCACAGAGAGTGTCAGGGCTGCAGAAAAGGAGGAAGACATGGAGGGATTGCCTACGGAGTCTCTGTGGGTGAAAGTTAGGAATAGGAAGGAGGTCAATAACTGTTCTGGGTGTCTTTTTATACACCATCCAATAGTAACAGGGACATCAAGGATCAGATAGGGAGACAGATTCTGGAAAGGTGTAATAATAACAGGGTTGTTGTGGTGGGAGATTTTAATTTCCCAAATATCAATTGCATCTCCCTAGAGTAAGGGGTTTAGATGGGCTGGAGTTTGTTAGGTGTGTTCAAGAAGGGTTCTTGACACAATATGTAGATAAGCCTACAAGAGGAGAGGCTGTACTTGATCTGGTATTAGGAAATGAACCTGGTTAGGTGTCAGGTTTCTCAGTGGGAGAGCATTTTGGAAATAGTGATGACAATTCTATCAGCGTGGCTTTGTCAAAGGCAGGTCTTGCCTTAGAAGCCTGATTGAATTTTTTGAGGATGTGACTAAATACATTGATGTAGAAGATGTAGTACAGTGAAACCCCGATTTAACGTGAAATCGGATGTAACGCGATGAGTCACTGGACTTCATGTCCATGTCAATCCATATTTCCCCCTTCTCCATTTGCCAATCAACTTCCCAGCTCTTGGCCTCATCCCTCCCCCTCCTGTCTTCTCCTATCATTTTGGGTCTCCCCCTCCCCCTCTCAAATCTCTTATTACCTTTTCTTTCTGTTAGTCCTGATCAAAGGTCTCAACCAGATGTTGCCTGGCCTGCTGTGTTCCACCAGCATTTTGTGTGAGTCATTGGACCTGTTTCTTGCTCAAAATGGAACAAAATGCTAGAAAAAGAAACTCTTTTTTTCTGTGGAAGATAAGCTTAACGCACTTGACATGATCAAGACTAAAAGTCAAACTGAAGTTGCAGGAGACCTCGGGATACCAGAATCAAAACTTCGTGGCTGGAAATCTCACGAAGAAAAGTTACTCATGTCGCTTTGCAAAGTTGAAGAAGAAGCAGGACTAAAAGCCAAACGCCTGAAGACAGCCAAAGATGTCAGCCTCAATGACTCTCTGTATGAGTGGTTCATTCAAGCTTGCTCAAAGGCCTTCCAATTTCCGGTCCTATTCTCAAAGCTCAAGCCGAGATGTTTGACAAGCAGAGCAACAGAGAAACCTCACAGTTTAAAGCTAGCAATGGCTAGCTAGACTGGTTTAAATGCCGTCACGGGATTCCTCGGGGTGTCAGGAGAAATTCGTTCAGCTGACAGTGACGCCAAGATCGTCTGTAACGTAATTATAGCACCACCTGAGGCAAGTGTACCTGTTCTCGAGTCACAAGAAGATGATGATGAAGAGCCTCCACCCCCACCCCCAAAAGTGTCTGAAGCCATTGAACACCTCGAGGCTAGACTCTGTTGGCTGGAGACCCAGGAGGTGGACCACACAAAAAAAAACCCAATTCATAAGCATTCTAGATTTTGCTCGCAGCCAGTGACATGCTATGTTCAAGCAAGGAACAGTCGATCACTTTTTAAAGAAATAAACTGTAAATGATGATTGCTAATATTCTTGAATGTTATTTGTTGTTTTGTGTATTAAAAAGCTTTACTAAAAATTAATTTGTTTTAATTTCTACAGTAATAACAACAAGTTATTCGTGGAATTCTTTAATTCAAAGGTAATTTACTTCCCAGAAGGTCAACATGCAAAAAATGGGTCAAATAGGGGTGTTTTAGGATGTTAGGTCAACATCAGATCAGGTTGAATGCTGATTTTCTTGAACCCTGATTTAGTGCAACCCCGCTTTTCCTGTGATGACATTTTATGGACCCAAACAATCGCGTTATAATGGGGTTTCACTGTATATAGGGATTTCAGCGAGCCATTTCATAAGGTTCTCCATACAAGGCTTATTGAGAAAGTAAGGAAGCATGGGATCCAAGGGAACATTGCTTTGTGAATCCAGAACTGACTTGCCCACAGAAGACGATGAGTGGTTGCAGACAGATCATATTCTGCATGGAGATCAGTGACTAGTGGAGTACCTCAGCGATCTGTTCTGGGACCCCTACTCTCTGTGATTTTTGTAAATGACCTGGATGAGGAAGTGGAGGGATGGGTTAGTAAATTTGCTGATTACACAAAGGATGGAGGTGTTGTGGATGATTTGGAGGGCTGTCAGAGGTTACAGTGGGACATTGATAAGATGCAAACTGGGCTGAGAAGTGGCAGATGGAGTTCAATCCAGATAAGTGTGTGGTTCACTTTGGTAAGTCAAATATGATGATAGAATATAGCATTAATGGTAAGACTCTTGGCAGTGTGGAGGATCAAAGTCCATAAGACTCTCAAAGCTGCAGTGCAGGTTGACTGTGTGGTTAAGAAAGCATACCTTCATCAATCATGGGATTGAGTTTAGAAGCTGAGAGGTAATGTTGCAGCTATATGGGACACTGGTCAGCTCCCACTTGGAGCAATGTGTTCATTTCTGGTCACCTTTATTGAAAGGATGTGGAAACCATAGAAAGGGTGCAGAGATTTACAAGGATGTTGCCTGTAAGAAGCATACGAGAATAGTTTGAGTGCACTTGGCCTTTTTGCCACTGAGCAACGGAGCATGAGAGGTGACTTGATAGAGGTATACAAGATGATGAGAGGCATTGATGGTCAGAGGTTTTTTCCCAGGGCTGAAATGGCTAGCATGAGAGGGCACAGTTTTAAGCTGCTTGCAAGCAGATACAGAGGAGATGTTAGGGGTGAGTTTTTTTACAGAGAGAGGCGAGTGCATGGAATGGGCTGCCAGCGACGGTGGAGTCTGATACGATAGGGTCTTTTAAGTTACTCCTGGATAGGTACACGGAGCTCAGAAAAATAGAGGGCTATGGGTAACCCTAGGTAATTTCTAAAGTAAGGACATATTCAGCACAACACTGTGGGCCAAAGTGCCTGTATTGTGCTGTAGGTTTTCTATCTTTCTAATAATAAACTCCTGCTATTTACCTACTTCACCTTCCCAACCAAGTAGATTGTCATTAGGTTTAAAATAGGTTTAAATCATGGAACAAAGAAAAAAAGTGATTATTTTCCAGGGAAGGATGATATGGAACTTGCAGGGAAGCCTTTTACTGGCTGGGGTTTCCTTTCTCTTGTTACCTTTGTTCTAGGTGGTAGAAGTTGAAGGTTTAAGAGGCACATCTGTGGTGAGTAGCCACAGAACATTTTGTAGATGATAAACACTATTGTAAGAAGATCTGGATGTCTAACGTGTAAGAGGGCATATCAATTGAAAGCGGCTTAGTCCTGCATACTGTTGAGTTACTTGTGTTGAAATGAGACTGCAGATGCTGGAAATCTGGAGTAATATACAAAAGAGTGGAGGAACTCTGTGGGTCACGTACCATCTAGGGAAGTGGCAGTTAATGTTTTGGGTCAAGACTCTTCATCAGGACTGGATAATAAAGATTGAGATATTGCAAGGTCTAATGAAGTGCCACAATCTGCAAGATTTATGCTTCATGTCCCTCCATAGATACCGCCTGACCTAACAAATCCCTCTAGCTCAATTTAGTAGATTTGTTGTGTTACCTAAAACTTTAACATCTATAGATGCATTGTGGAGAATATCCTAACTGGTTACACTCTGGCCTGGTATGGAATTACTAATGCCCAGGAATGGAAAAGTCTACAGGAAGTGGTGGATACCACCCAGTCCATCAGAGGAAAAGTCCTCCACACCACTGAACACATCTACAAGGAGTGGCGCCACAAGCACTCAGAATCAAGGACTCTTACGATTCAGGCCATGTTCTCTTCTCACTACAACTGGGCAGGAGGTACAAGTACCTTGGGTTTCACATCACTAGGTTCAAGACCTAGTTTATTATCCTTCTACCATCAGGCTCCTGAAACAGCTAATTTCACTCACAACTCTGAACTGCACCGACAACCTGTGGATTCACTTTCAAAGACTCCACAACTCATAAGTCTACAACTTATGTTTTCCATATTATTTATTTTATATTTGCACAAGATATCTTCTTTTGCACATTGGTTGTGTGTCAATCTTTGTTTATAATTTTTTTTCATGGATTCTATTACAGTATATATTTTGTTTTACTGTGAATGACTGCAAGAAAATGAAACTCATGGTAACATATACATACTTTGACAATAAAGTGACTTTGAGCTCTTTTGGAGTTGATGATGTGCAAAAAACAACTGCCATTGCCTTGTTAGCCAGTCATGTTAATCAAATTTCAAAAGTGCAGGGACACTCACCACATCAGGCTGACATCTATCTTGCATCATGAGTCATGTTTTCCAATATGCCTGAGGTTGAAAGCTAGGAATATTAAACTCAAACTAGAATTATATATTTTTTAACAAAATGAAACATATTTCCCTCACAGGAAAATATCCACTCACAGGAGACCTGGCCCACGCCCAGGTTTACGGCTGCACAGGTGGAAGGTCAACTGAGGAAGATCTGTACCAGCAAGGCGGCTGGACCGGATGGAGTTTCCCCACGATTACTGAGGGCCTGTGCGACTGAACTGGGAGAACCACTACAGCGCATCTTCAACATGAGTCTAGATCAGAGAAGAGTACCCAGACAGTGGAAAACATCTTGTATTGTCCCGGTACCGAAGAAACCACAACCAAAGGAGTTGAATGACTTCAGACCTGTTGCCTTGACTTCGCACGTGATGAAGACCATGGAGCGGCTGATAATACAGAATCTGAGGCCACAAACCAGGCACGCCCGGGATCCGCTTCAGTTTGCGTATAAGGAGAAGGTGGGAGTGGAGGATGCTATCACGTATTTGCTGCACAAATCACTCTCTCACCTAGATGGGGTCAGTTGTGCTGTGAGGATTACATTCCTTGACTTCTCTAGTGCCTTTAACACCATCCAGCCCAAGATCTTAAAGCACAAACTAACGGAGATGGGAGTAGACTCTCACATGGTGGATTGGATAGTGGACTACTTGACAGATAGACCTCAGTATGTGCGGTTGGGAGACTGTAGGTCTGACACAGTGGTCAGCAGCACAGGAGCGCCACAGGGAACCGTACTCTCTCCGGTCCTGTTCACCCTGTACACATCTGACTTCCAATATAACTCGGAGTCCTGCCATGTGCAGAAGTTCGCTGATGACACGGCCATAGTGGGGTGTGTCAGGAATGGACAGGAGGAGGAGTATAGGAAACTGATACAGGACTTTGTGATATGGTGCAACTCAAACTACCTGCGTCTCAATGTCACCAAGACCAAGGAGATGGTGGTGGACTTTAGGAGATCTAGGCCTCATATGGAGCCAGTGATCATTAATGGAGAATGTGTGGAGCAGGTTAAGACCTACAAGTATCTGGGAGTACAGTTGGACGAGAAGCTAGACTGGACTGCCAACACAGATGCCTTGTGCAGGAAGGCACAGAGTCGACTGTACTTCCTTAGAAGGTTGGCGTCATTCAATGTCTGCAGTGAGATGCTGAAGATGTTCTATAGGTCAGTTGTTGAGAGCGCCCTCTTCTTTGTGGTGGCGTGTTGGGGAGGAAGCATTAAGAAGAAGGACGCCTCACGTCTTAATAAGCTGATAAGGAAGGCGGGCTCTGTCGTGGGCAAAGTACTGGAGAGTTTAACATCGGTAGCTGAGCGAAGGGCGCTGAGTAGGCTACGGTCAATTATGGAAAACCCTGAACATCCTCTACATAGCACCATCCAGAGACAGAGAAGCAGTTTCAGCGACAGGTTACTGTCGATGCAATGCTCCTCAGACAGGATGAAGAGGTCAATACTCCCCAATGCCATTAGGCTTTACAATTCAACTGCCAGGACTTAAGAACTTTTTTTTAAAGCTATTATTAATGCTTTTTGAGTTAGTGATTTAGATGCATATCATATTATTACTGAGTTAAGTATTGTATGTAATGAGTTTTTGCTACAACAAGTGTATGGGACATTGGAAAAAATGTTGAATTTCCCCATGGGGATGAATAAAGTATCTATCTATCTATCTATCATATTTGAATTAAAGCTGGAATGCCACTATATATATTTTATCAGTTCTAATTACATCAAAAGGTTTCATCTGTTATAAATGTGGTGGATTATTTCTGCTTCTATGTTCAAAAGTATAAGTCAGAACTACAAACTTATGGAGTGAAAATGCTGTATTTGTGAAAACTGCAATCAAAGAGTTTGTTTTGTTAATGCAACACACTCAAAATGCTGGCGGAACTCAGTAGGCCAGGCAGCATCTATGGAAAAGAAAAGCAGTCGATGTTTTGGGCTGAAACCCTCGTCTCCTGCCTGAAATGTCGACTGTGCTTTTTTCCACAGATGCTGCCTGGCCTGCTGAGTTCCACCAGCATTTAGTGTGTGTTGCTCGGATTTCCAGCATCTGCAGATTTTCTCGTGTTTGTGTCCTGTTAATATTCCATGTTCAGTGTTTTTGTGCTGGATGGCATTGTAATAACCAAGTTCCTGAATTTCATCACCGCTATATTCTTAAATCATTTTATCACTTTGAATTTTTAAAAATTCAGCGCCACTGTAGAAATTTCACTGATCTTGCCATGCAGCATCTCTAAACTTGAGCCAAATCATTAAGTGATAAGATGTATTTCTCCCAGTTACAGTGTTTGTATTGCACTAATATTCACTTCCCTCTGTACTGCTACTATGTTCAAGTTTAAATTAGCTCTCCCCAACTTAATGGCTTGCTGGGATAACTTCCAAATTTGGTTTTCTTTTTATATTCCATGTGTAGTTGAATCATTCACTATTTTTGCTGCACAATGGCAGTCTTTGAGCTAAGTGTGCTCTTGGCTGTGAACTGCAGTGATCTAAGTAGCCTGGGAGTTGGAGTTGGGAACAGGCAGAATTTGTTCCTCACTCAAGGAAAAGGTGCAAAATTTAAGGGATCAGGAAAGAGGTAATGAAATGCTAACTCATGTGGGTTTACAACACTGAAACATATAATGAGCAATTTTTGTTAAGAGTTAATTTATTGCTTTTACATTCACATTGAGAAAAGTGGACATCAAATCAAAAACAGCTGCTGTTGAATCTTTGCATTCAAATAACAAACAAACAAAATACACATTTTAGGATTTTAAGACAAATTGTTACAGTTACCAAAATTGGTTATTAACAGTCATGTTTGTAAACTGAAGTCAAAAAATGGACGCCTTTGAAAAGATTTTACACACTAACATTCAATAGCACACAGTGTATCAAAACAAAATGAGTAAATGGTAATGTACTGCTACACAGGTTTAACTGTCCAACTTACTGACAATTGTCATGTAATTTCCTGCTCAAGTAGTGAATCAAAGGAGAAGCACTCGTCAAGAACTTTTATTAAATAGTTGCAAATAAATAGCAGCAACTTATTGAGTTAATTTCATAGACTGTTTGACTTTGGGTGGTAATAATTTAGAGAAGTGGATCAACTTTCATGGAGTCTGCTAATTTGCATTCCAAAGTTAAAAGGATTAATACTGCACGTTTTATAAGGAGATCATGATCCATTCTGTTATGCTACCATCCAAACTGTGAAGACAATCCGACTTCACAGAACAGTATTTCTACCTAAACTGAAGTTAAATACTGCACATTGCCCAAAGCCTTGTAACAGCTGCTGACTTTTTCTTGAACAGAGGCTGGTCTGGGCATGTTACTTAATGACTCCTAGAATAAGTATTGATACGTACTTACAAGTCAAACATATTTACTGAAAATGCAATGTTTCTTTGTACAGCCCCAAGTCTTTCTGACAGTATTTCCCCTCAGTTCCAACATTTTCTAGATTCCATTTACATTTAAAAACTGTCCTCTGTTACTCTGAACCCTCCTGTGCTGATGAAGCTGCTGTGGTTCCCCTACAAGAAGTTATCAAGCAGCCATTTTAGAGGAGAAAAATGCAGGAATAAAAAAGTAATTGCACTACAATTTAGAAGTTTAAAAAGTAATACAAAGGTAAATTATAAATCTCAGGGCAAATTATAAATGTCTAAAATGTATTGTAAATAGCTTGCCTTTGGAGGGAAGACAGTACTCTTATCTACTACAATAAATCTCCAGAACATGATGCACTAATTTATTAGGTCTGTTATACTACTAAGTTTTTTTTAACCAATTTACACTGCAATTCCAAATTAATGCTTTGCTTGAGTTCTTTTCAATATTGTTCATATTTTTATACTTATAGTTTAAGAGTTACTAATGCCAAGTAGATGTACATTTCATAAAATGCATCCTCTTCATTAAATTAGTGGAATTACTAATCAAATAACCCCCAAATCTGTTCTCGTCCATTAGATCAACACAAGTCATAATCAACCAAGTCTTCATCTGAAAGGTCCAATTAGGAGAGTACCGTTAGCGTAACGGTCCCCTTTGTACGCTTCAGAATACTGACAGCTTCTTCGTGTGTGACACCTTCTAGATTTTGTCCATTGACAGCAATGATTTGGTCACCACGTTTCAGGCGTCCATCTTCTGCAGCTGCTCCCTAAAAGTCACAATATTCTTCCTTCAGGTCAGTTTATAATGACATTACTCTAATTATGTAACATGTGTACAAGGAAACCACAATACATCTTCCTGATTACTATAAGTAACTGGCATTACATTTATTTAATTTCCTGTACTAATGGCAGCATAGAATAAATCTATCGCAATTATGCAATTGCCACAATTTACCACATACAGTGGTATGCAAAAGTTTGGGCACCCCGGTCAAAATTTCTGTTACTGTGTGTAGCTAAGCGAGTAAAAGATGACCTGATTTCCAAAAGGCATCACTATCCGCTGCAGGGTCTTGCGATCCGAGATGGTGCAATTTCTGAACCAGGCAGTGATGCAGCTGCTTAGGATGTTCTCAATACAAACCCTGTAGAGTGTGATGAGGATGGGGGGGTGGGAGATGGACTTTCCTCAGCCTTCGCAAAAAGTAGATGCTGCTGGGCTTTCTTTGCTATGGAGCTGGTGTTGAGGGACCAGGTGAGATTCTTCGTCAGGTGAACACCAAGAAATTTGGTGCTCTTTACGATCTCTACCAAGGAGCCATCGATGTTGGTAAAAATTATCTGAGAGCTCAAATCTCTTGGGGTGCCCAAACTTTTGCATGGTGCTCCTTTCTTTTTTTCCCCCACTCTAAAATTGTACAAAACAAAAATAATACACCAATCTTGCTTAAGATGTTGAAAAGAATGTTTCATCTTCAACTTTATAACTTTTGGAGATCAGTTCATCTTCTACTCACTTAACTATTCACAGTAATAGAAATTTTGACCAGGGGTGCCCAAACTTCTGCATGCCACTGTATCTAGAACATTTGCACTGATATTGGTCTAAATAATGAAGAAACTTCCTCAAGTTTCCACCATCTCCCTTCAAGTTTTATGGGTACTTACGTGCTTAAATATGACTCTAAATTAACATTCATCGCTAAGCCGGCTGGTGAGACTTGGTGGACTCTTTGATCATATAGTCCTGTTGCATTCTAACCACTGCTCTTTTCTATACTCACACATTCCACCATGGACAAATGGTTTGTAGCAGGAACACTATTCCTACCTGACCACTACCTGCAATTCCTCCACCCTTCCACAGTACTCAATACCCCAGTACTGAAATGATCAGCTTCCATTCTAGTTGAGAATTTGTAGTTCAATTAGAATATTTAAATAGTGTGAAAGAGCAACACATCTAGTACAATGGCTCACTTAGTTTAATGTTGAAATACATTAATATGCCTTTGAAATTGTATCTGAAAGGCACCAGAAAATACATGTTTTAGAATTTTAAACATTTCTGTTGACTGCTTACCTTTGCAAAGACTGTTTTAACATAAATAGGCAGATCCCCATGAGGACTGCCATATCCACCAACAATGCTAAATCCCAGACCATCAGCACCTCTGTCTAAAGTAATTGTCTTGTATTGTGGAGGCCTGAGAAACAAATGGAAACAGTGATGTTAAGAACTGCATTGATTAGATGTTGTCGGTGAGATAATTACACCATTACCAGTAGGTGAAAGGGAGGGGTTGGTTTCTGGTTTGCTCTATTCAACTTAGTTCAACACTCCAGCATTAACCTATCATTCTTAAACTTAGGCTATGTCCACACTACACCGGAAAAATCCGTAACTGAAGCTTTTTGTCTTTGTTTTTACCCTCCATCCACACTAAAACAGTCCCCCGAAACTAGAGCTCTTCAGAAACGCTCTCCAGGGTGTGTAATTTTGAAAATGCTGGATTGGCCGGAGCAGTGTGGATGCGGTAACTGGAGAAATCTAAAAATGCTGTCATGACGTGCCAGAACAGATTGTGACGGCAGCGCGCCATTTCAATGTTTTCTTGAACACAACCTAACAATTTCAGAACAGACGGCAAAGAGACTGAAGCCAGAAGAGTTAGAAATGTACTCACCAAATACTTTGACCCATAATTTACTGAATAAATAAGTATACTCACTTTGCCCTGTTTTCTGTCCTTGCTCGTATGAAGGTGGATTACCTATTTATGCAAGTACTTCTCTGATAATAGATGTGTAACAGCCTAATGTAATATTGTATGGAAGTACAAGATAACACTGATGCAGACATGTTTTATACATTTAACAAGTGGCTTTATTAATGCAACAGAGTTTGTCAGATTTTCAATGTTCATCGTTAGCCGGGTCATACTGTCCGTGAACTCCCTGTCGGTTGCCTCCATACACTCCAGTATTAGTTTTTTTTTTAACTTTTAAGTCCTCCTGTGCGAGAGCCAACAGCTGTCCATCGTTTAAGTTTCTCTAGTCTGTAACTGCACAAATGTGCACTTTCACAGCAAGATTCAACACCAAACACGTTGCTTGTTTTTGGTAGATGTGTCCTGCACGTGCAGTGGGAGGAGATTTGCCGAAATATCCATTTTAATGTGGACAGAGATATTTTTTAAAATGCATAGTGTGGATGCCTATCGTTTTTATGCAAAACTGGTGTTTTCAAAACTATCTGGTCTAGTGTGAACATAGCCTTAATCACCAGATCCATCTACTCAGAGAATGCGATTCTTCCATCTCTTTAGTTAGTGCATACCAGGTTTATGACCACCATTAATCATTAACAGAAGAATTGTCAACTTTCCTTTTTCCAAGAATGGTTCCAGCTTCTTCAAACCCTTTATTCAGCTTAAGTTCCTCATCATTGGTATATTTCTTACTCCTAAATCTTTACAGATTCTCAAGCTTAGGCCCAGACTGTGATGAGTGAAATTTTAATATTTTCTGTTTTTCATTTCCATCACTTAATTTTAAAATACAAATAAATTGTGTTTTCTTAACCAGTTTGTTAACCAGAATGCTCAAATATTTGTGAATGCTTCTAGTGCTGTAGCATACCTTCAACAGCTCTGCCAATCTTCTACAAGGTTTATCCCAACAGACAATAGCTTAATGATCTGCAGACCCTCTTCAAGGGAGAATCAGAGGGTCTCCATCACACTAACCCCTGTCTCAATCAGTACACATCTGGCTGAACTCATCCTTCCATTCAACTTCTCCAACTCCATTTTCTTGACTTTTGTGAAGGAGAGATCGATTGGTTAGTTCCGTGCTAGAGTTTACGAACAATAATTGCACCATATCCTTAGAAAATACTTACGCCAAGTCATCATGAAGGATGCTGCTTGCTGTCAGCCCTGACAGTGAAAGGGTAGTTGTTGCATGTTCCTGTTGCTGATTGGTTATCACACTAACATCACCGCCTGCAACAACCTATGAGCAATCAAAGTTTTATCAAAATGCCTTATGTAGTATGATGCTATGCAGCGTACCGCATATGACTGCAGTTTGGGTAACAGAAATTCACCTTTACTGAACTCTAAAATTTGAGTTATGGATATATAATACAGCAAGCCAGCAGTTGCTTATCAGCAGCAACACTGGACCATAATAATGACTTTACAATGCAGCATAATGAAGTAACAGAATTTTATCAAAACTTACTAGCAATATCAAGCCATGCACACTTGCCACAAACCTAAATATCCACTTTCCAAGCATTTATTATTGTCAACAAAGTGCTAAATTTGAGGTCCTGCTTAACTTATTGTTGGGTGTAAACCATTGCTGTCATATGGGAGGGAGTAGAATAAGCCCTGCCCAGAAATTGGGTGAAAGAAGCTTTGATAGCTGCTCAACCATGTTTGGCTTACTAGTTTACAGTTAACAAAGCCCAATATAATTTCTAATCATCTGATATTGAAGCAGTTGCCAAGATGTGATTAATTAAACACAAAAATTAAAAATCAAAAGAATTTTAAAAAACACAACACTTAATTTGGCAATAATTAAATAATATTTAAATATTTCCAAATAATATTCAGAAATAATAATTTTAAAATAATGTGATTTTTCTAGATTTCTTGTAACTGCTTCTCTTCATTGAAATAAATTGACTGGTTCTTTGCCAGGTATAACAGTAGGTAGTTTCTGTAGTATCAGTGTTAGGTGTATTGCTGCAAGCTCACACTCTGCTGCTGGACACTAGGATGACCTCGTTACCAGAGAGCAGGAAAGCTGCTGATTAAGAACTGCTGACTTCCATTCATGATGAAATCCAGAATTTGATAGCCCTCATGAGGAAATATTCCCGTGATACCATATTGGAACCACAGGCATTTCCCAGCAAGCACAAAATCAATACTTTTAAATGTTAAATCCAAGTGTAGTGCATATTTTAAAAATTTATTTTACCTGTAATTCAATACGTCCAGAAGCATTTTTCAGTAAGTTGACTGCCTGGGAGTGGGTCACTCCCTCTGTAGATTTTCCGCAAATACTTACAATCCTGTCTCCAACCTATAATTAAGAAACAAGATTAAAAATTAGCTGCTGTATCAACTTTTTAATTAAGTCACTTAGATTGAAGTTACACTGTTACAACTACACAGAGTACAAAGTACAGCTAGCCAAATGGAATTACAACACTTTTTAAAAAATATTGAAACTGAGCTCAGTAAGGATGTCGTTCTGTGCAACAAGTTCTTGGATTCCTTTACGATGATACTTTGCACTATGTTAGAGTTTACCACATCAAAACAAACACTACGTAATGGGAACCATCAGCTGATGATCCTGCCTCTTTTTAACCACATTCAGGAATCAGCTGGGTGGTCCAATTCTCAAAGTACACAACTATTTTTAATTTCTGGATGAGTGGATAAGTAGCTTCAAAGATTATCACTGGTAGAACAGCTCAGGATAATGAGCTACAGGAAGGATTAATCAATGTGGTTTAATTTCGATGCTGAGATGTCATACATTTGATATGTATTTCTTTGGGGGCTTTGCATAACTCAACATTTGCAGTGACACATTTCAAATCCATTGACACAACATAGTTGGAATACAGAAACAAATACTGAAAACTGCACATGTACAGAAGAAAGCAGAAATAACAGAGAGCTTTATTAGATAATACCATGATAAAGGATCTTACTGCAAGCTGGGTAAATGAACAGACTGAAGTAAAATTTTTACATTTAATATTGTAATATTACAATGAGTGAATACCTTAGCAGTTGACTGCTAAAAAAACTATGGTATTTCTTTATGAGACTACTTACATCAATTTTTGTTGAGGACAATGGGAAAAAACAAACAAAAATTCTTCTGGGGAAAAGAAAAACAACTTAAAAACTGATAGCAATTTAAAGGATACAAGCTAAACTTACTAACTTACCCGAAGTTTCTGTGTCTGGGCTGCTACTCCGTTTGGTTGCATCATTGCAATAAAAATGGGAACATCTCCAAGAGGGCTGCCCACTCCTCCTGCAATGCTGATACCCAGTGAATCCGTAGGACCCTGCAATTACAAACATCACATGAATTATAAAGTGGAAGAAACAAAATTATGCAATATTAGAAATTCATTCTGTATTGTGCAAGTTCAATAAGGACTCCACTAGAAACAAATTATGGAAATGGACTTCACTAGTAATGTTCCTTTAGCATTCATAAAAATGATAATTCTCACCCTGTGTGTGAAGACATCTCTCTTGTATCATTTTATTAGAAATGCATATCAGAAATCCTCTCAGACTTGTATTACTATATTTACCATCAGAATATAGATTTATATAATTCCTCCACAGGAAGGGAAGTAAAACAGTTGGTGAACTGGAGGAGAAATTCAGCAGTAAACAAAATACGAATCAGAGTCAGATTTTAAGAAATGTTTTAAAAGTAGTCATAGAGGTGACTGATCCCCTATCACATGAAAAAAGCAAATCTAATTCCATATAACAGATAACTTCACAATAATGTAATTTGCATTTACACAATAATTTGCTTTCTACAGCAAATGCAATCCAGCCCTGTTTTCACAATGGCTAAAGCTGCCTTTGAGTTTGTTAGCTGTGACTCAGCTACTAGGACACCTCAAGCCTGAAATTTTTGGGTTTCAGCTTCATTCCAGTCACTAGTGCAGTCCTAAAGTAGTTCTGCACTATAAAATGAGTGATGTTATGAATGAGGTATTAAATATTGCCCTGTTAGTCAATTTTGCAATAAAAGATCACATGGTATTAAAGTATGAGAGAAGAGTGGACATTCTTTGCAATGTCCTAGTCACTATTTATCTTTCAACAAATAACATTAAATATATTATGTGGTCATTATCAAATTTATGTGTTTGGGCCTTTAGTATGCCAGCAGAGCAGAGTGTCTTGCACCACTATGAAGTCTGGTTTAAACAGGTTGAAACTTTATCAAACACATGAAGAGTGCATAGTTTCAAAGAAGCCAAATGAGTGACACTAATGCTTTGTACATAGAATGGAAAGATTGCACTACATTCAATGTAAAGAAAGTTACACACTGTTCTGTATAGAATTTTATGAATAGCTTACTTTAGAAATTATAAAAGATAGCAGCTCACCTTTGTAAACTCCACTGTCCTTAGCCCTTTAATCTCCGTCCCTTTATTTAAAGGAAGAACAAGATTTGTTTTCTAGTCTTAAAATTTAATCTGAGTAATTCATCAGTAAAACACAAAATAAAATCATGGATTATCAGGAAATATACAAGTTACTAAATTTCATGGAATGACACACTAGCAAATGAAGAACATTTATCAGCTATCATTTTCAGATTGAGAATATTCTTCCATGAAGTTAAGTTCCCTTGTGCAAACAAGCCAAGCATGATGAACAATCTGTTTGCCTTACTTCAAAGCAAATTTATAATTAAAGTGCATTTCTGTTACCATATACTACCTTGAGGTTCAATTTCTTGCAGGCATTAACCATAGAACAAAGAAATACAATGGAAAAACTACACACAAGACTGACAAACAGCCAATATGCAAAAGTAGATAAACTTAGGAAACTAAACACAGCAAAACCTTAAAGGCATCCCAAACACTTTGAGACTGAGATTGTATCTCACAACAAACCCTAGGCTGATAGACAAGACATTAAAGCATTAATGTGTATTCAAAAACAAAACTAGATTAAAATCTTCAAAAACCTTCGTTCTATTAAACATTAGCATTGTCTTGATTTTCTGCAAGCAATGTGTAAGGTTAAAAACTGAATAGGTATAGAAAATGCAAGGTGTTAGAATTATGAAACACTCCTTTAAGTCAGAGAAGGATCTGTACAACAAACAGGATCAATAAAGGTTAATGTTTGAGAAATTCTGCTCCTACAGAGCCGTTGCATGTCACACAATGACTGTTTTAAGCACAAGCATGCTGCTGCAAAGTTCTATGGTGCTTAAGCAATGACATCTTTTCCTTTGTGTGCTGAAGATTAGTAACTTTTTAAGAGGGAGTAGGAATTGGGAAATGAGTATGTTGCCTAAGGAATTAGATGTTGGATGGGTTGGAACAATAGGGCTAAGGGTGGAATTCTGGAGGAGATGTATCAGGACTTAAGAGTGGGATCCCAGGTCACAGTAATACTGTCCCAGGAAAGACCCACAATGGCATCCCCAAACAACATGTAATAAATGTCACTAATGAATGGGAATGGAGATTAATTCCATCTGATGCACACGTCTGTGGAAATCACACTACAAACACAAAAGATCATGCAGATTCTGGAAACCCAGAGAAACACCCATAAAGTGCGCAATTCGGGCAGCATTATGGAGAGAAATAAACAGTCAACAGTTCCGGCTGACACCCTTTATTAGATCTCATATTATTCATCAGAGATCACATTACTTGCTTTGGATGATTCTTGACTGGAAGTGTCAGAAATGAGTCAAACAGAGCCTATAGATTGGTTCCTGGGAGTTTATAAAAGCTTATTATTATCAACTCCATTAATTTTATCTCTAAACTACCACAGTTTACTAGAGCCAGGGAGTTTTAATTGTAAGTTATAAGATCGATACCAAAGATATTTCTGACAAACAAGATGAGATTCTGGCAGTAATAAAGCTTGTGTCTGAGAGAATACAGAGGGAGAGCAGTCTGAAAACATGTTAGAAAAATACAATAGTTCAGCCAAGTAACAGAACCTAGGAGAACTGGAGATTAACTTGCACTACTAATGAAGTGTTTGTATACGGAAAAATTTAAGATGAAGTTTCCTGACAGAGAGATGTGATCACATATGTCTATTATTCTGAAGTCATGTTGATACTGAGAAAATTATGTATATTTTGTTTAAAATTTTAGAATGATTGAGATTTTAACATTCTAGACTGATTGTTCAAAGTTTTTACCTCAATAAAGATTGATCTTCAATAGTAAAAGCATTGTTGTAACATGCCCTGCAAGTAATTGACTCTATTCCTAATGCTAGGCAAAGAGAAATGATGCCATTGTATCAATCTAACATTACTTTCATATACAATAAAAATAGCAGATGCCGTGTTACGATGGTTTGTCTTGTTTACATGAACATTGTTCAAAATAAGTGTCAAGTTATCAAATATTAACTGCCTATGAGTCACACACATCTACTACAACAAAAACTAAACTCATTTGATATCATTTATTGACTAGCAAATCCTATCTGTTCTGTGAGATAATGGTGAACTTTAGGCTTTGCTACAATTGTACAAAACAGCAATAAGGGAATTATCTGAATGCAATTTAGATATCCTCTTAAATTCTAAGTAATATGTAAATTTTTATTATGATTTTAAACACAACAAATTGGTTATAAGGGAGGAAGCACTAAAAGCTCTGCGATACTCTGAGAATGCAGACCCAAGTCATGCACAAACTATAACTTCAAGAACTGTACTCTAAATTAATATTGCCAAGCAAGGTTAATGACTCTTACAGGCATGTTTTCGGTTTCCGGTTTCATATACTTCAGCTTGAGTAGATCCAGAAGCAGCAGAACAGACAGGGATCAGCCCACCGCAACTCCCTTCACTGACCTGTGGGAATAGTCCTAATTAATATGACATCAATTTCAAATGTAATGAGAACAATTGCTCTGAGTATTGCAAATTTGAAGATATTCAAATACTCTACCTACAGCAGGTATATTTTACAAGGCATGTTTCGCCTTTAAAAATTAACAATCCTTAATTTGTAGAATGAAAATATAAATATATTATTTCATACAGGCTTTAAAACATTAAAAACTTACAATATCCACCACAAGTATTTTTAAATTACAGGTAATGTTTTATGCAGGAAAAAAAATAAGCTTTTCTTTTAGAAATTTTAGTACTGAAATCATAATTCAGAAAGTATAGTACCAAGGTAAAATGTTGATGATCCAAACTTTCAATCTTGAAATACTACTGCAGCAGTCTAAATTAATCCTTTTAAATGCTCAACATCCTACAATATTAAACTTGTAGTATATGTCAGCATCTCATCACCAGTGACTAAAATCAGGGCCTATTTATAATAGTAATTATCAATAATTACTATTGTATTATAATTAATGGTAATTATCAATATCTGAGAAGCAGCTGCCTATAATTCAGAAAGCAAGAAGGAAAATTGTTCTAGTATTTTTTAAATAAATACAGGTTTCCCCCACAATCCGAAGGTACGGCGTTCCTATGAAACTGTTTTTAAACTGAAACGTCGTAAAGCTAAGAAGCAATTACCATTAATTTATATGGGAAAAATTTTTGAGCGTTCCCAGACCCAAAAAATAACCTACCAAATCATACCAAATAACACGTAAAACCTAAAATAACACTAATATATAGTAAAACAGGAATGATATGATAAATATACACCCTATATAAAGTAGGTACGGTGTAGTTTCACTTATCAAAATCGGGAAGACAGTGAGCCAAAATCGATTTGGAGGGAAAAAAATTGGCATGTACACGCCTACGCACATACACGCCTACACACATACATGCATACGTACGCACGTACACGCATGCACAAACAACTGCCTGCACAAGGCTTCACAGTCATTGTAGTCTTCCTTGGGGTAAACACACGTATAAAGCGGGCGTCTTTTTTTCATAAAAGCAAAAATCCTCTTTGGTTAGCGAAAACAGGTAGTAATGTAGGTCTTTCGTAACAGCGAGTTGTCGTAAAACAAACGTTTGAAAAGCGGGGGACACCCGTTTCCATTCTGTTGACTAGAATTATTAAACAGTTAACGGATTTTTTCTTTATTTAAAAAGAATTATTACTGTGCTTGAAATGATCACTTTTTTAAATTGGTTCTGATAAAATGAACAAGAGATGAATAGGCTACTACAATGAGGCAGATTTTACTGCAGACCAGGCATCAGGTTAAACATACAAACCTGGCTACTTTGAGAAACTCTTCTTTCAGATGAGAATGATCCAGTCTTCAACCTGCCAACCTCCAATTTTACTGCGCCTTGTGCACACTAGAAATCAGAAGGGAATGGTTACTGTACGAATGCCTGACCACATTACAACTTGCAAAAAAAAATATATAAAAAAGATCATTTGGGAAGTAACAAAGTAAGAAAAATATTTTTAGATATCATTTTATAATTGTTTCTATCATGTGATTGTACTTTAATGAACTGGGAGAAATATATGTATTACATGCTTCTAAGACCTTTAGAAAACCTGGTAAATCATGTAACACAGAAACAGGCCCTTCAACCTACCAAGTCTGCACCAGCCATTAGGCTGCTATTTGTACTCATGCTCGACTAATCCCATTGCATTGTCCCTACATTCCCATCAACTTTCCCCAGCTTCTGCCAACTCACCTACATATATGCCCTCCTCCCCTTCTTACCCCATCCCTGACATATTTAGTTGTTTGCCTGTTCTCCATCTCCCTCTGGTGTTCCCCCCTTCCTTTCTCCCGAGGCCTCCCATTCCATGATCCTTTCACTTCCCCAGCTCTGTATCACTTTCGCCAATCACCTTTCCAGCTCTTAGCTTCATCCCACCCCCGCCGGTCTTCTCCTATCATTTTGCATTTTCCCCTTCCCCCACTACTTTCAAATCTCTTATTATCTTTCCTTTCAGTTAGTCCTGATGACGGGTCTCGGCCCAAAACGTAGACAGTGCTTCGCCTTATAGATGCTGCCTGGCCTGCTGTGTTCCACCAGCATTTTGTGTGTGTTGTTTGAATTTCCAACATCTGCAGATTTCCTCGTGTTTACACATAAGGGTAATAGAGGGCCCAAAAATCTACCAGCCCATATTACTTGGGCATGTGAGATGAAACTGGTGCACTCAGATAAACCAATCCTATCACAGGAAAAGCATACAGACGATGCACAGGTACAACCCTAAGTCAGGACTGAACTTAGTTCGCTGGAGTAGAGGCAGTAGATCCATCAGCTGAACCACTGTGTGGCCACATACATTTGTCAGGTATACCAATACAGGAGACATAAGAAGACCTAATTTTTTGGGTTTGCCCTGGAAACTGAGCTATAAAGAAAGAGCTGATGTCTGGTCTTTAAAGTCTTATTTCCTTTCAAGTTCACTTTTTTGTTATTCAACCATACGTATAACACCAAACAAAACAATGTTCCTCCACAACAAGGTGCACAACACAGTACTTACAACTGACACACATAACACATAAAGTAATACTACCACAAATGAATTAACAAATAATAAGGTGCATATATGACACAAGTTAAACAAGTAAACAGTATAACACTATTTGCACTTCATATGTGATGAGACCCCGGTGGTGGCAGGGAATTCAGTAGTCTTATGGCCTAGGGGAACGAAGCTGTTTCCTATCCTAACAGTTCTTGTCCTAATGCTACAGAACCTCCTGCTTTATGGTAGGGGATCAGATATTTTTGGATAGATGGGAGGGATCATTGACAGTTCTAAGGGCCCTGCATACACAGCGCTACTGATAAACATCTCTAATGGGTCCAAAGCCACACTGACTATTCCTAATAACTCACTTTCTATCAAAATACTCATATATCTGGTCCCTTTGATTACCTTCCAATAACTTTCCAACTACTGGTGTCGGTCCTATAATTTCCAGATTTACTCTTACAGCTTCTCATAAACAGAACAACAACATTAGCTATCCTCCAATCCTCTGGTACCTCAACTGTTGCTAAAGGGGATTTAAATACCTCTATTCAGACTCCTGCAATTTTTGTACTTGCCTTTCAAAGGGTCCAAGGGTACACCTTGTCAGGCTCTGGGGACTTAATTTGCCTCAAGACATCAGACACCTCCTCCTTTGTAATCTGTACAGGATCTCCCATGTAAATACTGATGCAAAAAATCCATTTCAGATCTCCCCCATCTCTTTTGTCTCCACGCATACAGTAGCATTTTGATCTTTCAGAGGATCAATTTTGTCCTTTGCAATCCTCTTGCTCTTAGTATATCTGTAGAAGCCCTGGGATTCTCCTTCACCTTCTCTGGTAGAGCAACTTCATGCCTTCTCTTGCTCCGCCTGATTTCTTTAAATGTTCTCTTGCATTTCTTACATTCCTGAAGTTCCTCATTTGTTCCTACCTGCATGTACCTGCTATGCAACAAATTTTTTTCTTAACCAGGGCCAGGACATGTCTCGCAATATCAAGGTTCCCTAAACTATTTATCCTTGCCTTTTATTCTGACAGGGACATACAAGCTTTGTACTCTCAAAATTTCACTTTTGAAGGCCTCTCACTTACTAAGTACCCCTTTGCCAGAAAACAGGCTGTCCCAATTCACATGTGCTAGATCTTCTCTGATAAGATTCAAAATTGTCCTTTCTCCAACTTAGATTCTGAACCTGAGAAATCTATCCTTTTCCATAATTACCTTGAAACTAATGACATTATAATCTCTAGATGCAAAGTGTTCCTCTACACAAACTTCTGTCACTTGCCCTGTCTCATTCCCTAATAGGAGATCTAATATTTCACACTTTCTCATTGGGAATTCAATGTACAGATTAAGGAAACTTTCCTGAACTTATCTGATGAACTCCATCCCACCTAGTCCTTTTACAGTATGAAGTCCTAGTTAGCAAGTGGAAAGTTAAAATCACCTACGATAACAACCTTATGTTTCTTGCTTGCATCATACACCAGGGTGCTCTCTTCAGTTACCTGATGAGATAACTGTAGCCTTTAGCTGGGCAGATGTCATCAGTTGGTGCCCAAACTTCATAGAGTGTATCGACCCTTAACCACTACACTCTCCAGTTAGTGGGTCAGCAGTGGTGGCTAAGTCACTGTCTATTTGCTCCTGACTTCCAGCTCAACTCCTCTTGCTTGCTCCATATCTAGCAAAAGCTCTTTCTACATCCTCCCCCTTCCTATGAGCTGCTTAGTTTTTGCTCTTTTCATCAAGGCCTAATGCAGACAGTAATCTCCATGCTGACCTTGCTGGGAACCCTCGATGGATGATCTCCATGGGCAATAGCGAGCTCTGCCATCCTTTGTCCCTACTCTCCTGGACTAAGGATTGGTACTTCAGGGCCCTGCTCTTGTAAGCCTCCTCGCATCCTTCTCCCATGGTACTGTGAGCTTCATCAGGACAACTTTCTTGTTTTTGGTGGACCATAGTATGATGTCTGGTCAAAGTGTGGTTTGCACCACCTTCAGGAACTGCAGCCTCCTCGCCACATCGACACTCACCTCCCATGATTTGGCAGTTTGCAGCAGATTGGATTTAGGCCTCTTAGATATGACTGGCATGGCATTCTTCTTGATGACAAAGACTGACCTGATTGCCTCTCGGCCAGTTGGTCTCTTTTTACACATCTCTTGCTCCAGTGTGTCAGCAAGGGACAGCAGGACCTTATTGTGGCACCACCTATACCGTCCTTGTGTTGAAGCTGTTTTGCATCCTGACAGTACGTGTGCCACTGAACCCTGCTGACTACAAAGCTTCCAGTTAAGGTCCTCTCTCAGCCCTCGTGTGCAGTTGTGATGGTGTAGAGAGAGTGTCATATAGGAATCATAGGAGGAAAGAAATGCGGAAGGGCTCCAGTCTCCAAAGCGCTGCCCAAATGATCTTGTGCTTGGGAAGATTCCATTTTGTCTAGGTACCCTGTGACACCCAACCTCACTGCCTTCAATAACTGCCTTTCATCCCCACGATTCCATACCTCTGCCTGGACCATGTCATGGCTATCCCTTGCACTCGCACTCCCTAATCATTGAAGTGTGCAGGGCTGAAGCCTTGCTGGCTCAGGCATAAGTTACTAATGATGTCTCTCAATTGCAGGGAGCTCACTGCCTAGTCTACGGCTGACTTGGTGGCCCACTTTTTGCCTGATTTTGTTGTGACTCCTGCTCAGTTTATTAGCTCGTCAGCGGAGCCCCTTAGTGTTAACACAACTCTACACTTTTCCACCTTGGACTCCTCCACTACTGATGACAATGGCAGCTGGTCTGATCTTATGTAGTGACCCACTGAAGGAAAACTTGGGGGGGGGGGGTGGAATCCCCAGCCCACCTCCACAGGTGCTTGTTAACTTTTCTCTTAATGCCTTCTACAATGATCATGGGGATCTCATACACTGGGAACAACCAGAGTAGCCTTGATAGAAGTCCATGTGCTACAACCATGTCCTAAATTTACCAAAGAGTTAGTTTTGCTGATATTCTTCAGCAGCTCTTCAGTCTGCTTTACAGTGTCGGTGATGCAGGTGCTGTCTGTCATTGCTGCATTAAACCAATTTCCAAGACACTTTACTGGGCTGTCCTCCATGGATGGAATGACTTCTCCCTGTACTTGAAGACTGAACTTGCTAGTAAACATAGAAACATAGTAACCTTGCCCTTTTTGATCACCATGTATCTGGAGTTCCTGGCCTTGAAGGCCATCCTAGCCCAGGGTTTCCAACACCCATCTTGCTTGTTTCCAGTTACAGTGGTTACTGTGATGTCATCCATAAACTCCCCGTATTGCAGGATGTCAGATCCCGAGCTCCAAAACTGGGCCTTGGCTACTGCTGATATGAGAAGATTCATACCCATGAAAAACAAGAGGGGGGGGAAGATGATGCAGCCAGCTGGAATTCCTTTTTGGAGGTCTTGCCACTTGGTTGTAAAGAGGGCTGAAGTGAAGTGTAGCTTGGATCCTCCTAGGTAGCCGGTGATAATGTCTCATGTTACTGGTGGGATATGGTCTTCTCCGTGGATTGTCACCTTGTTGTGGTGGAGAAGCTTGTGTCATCCTGAGATCCTGAGAGCGATGCCACCTGGAACTATGCTCCTGGTAGGGTCACCCATGGCGGAAAGATCAAGGGTGAGGTCCCTTATTATTGTAATTATTATCCATTATTGTAATGCCTGCACTGTTTTTGTGCACTTTATGCAGTCCAGTGTAGGTCTGTAGTCTAGTATAGCTTTCTCTGTGTTTTTTTTATTATTACGTAGTTCAATCTAGTTTTTGTACTGTGTCATGTAAACCATGGTCCTGAAAAATGTTGTCTCATTTTTACTATGCACTGTACCAGCAGTTATGGTTGAAATGACAATAAAAGTTGACTTGACTTGACTTGACAAAGAACAATCCAACCAAGTCCTCATTGGTGGTACAGGCGGACAAAGTTACTTCGAACTCAACAGCTGTGAAGGCGGATGAAGGCTGCAGCAAATCCATCAGCTCCAATCATCGTGGATTCCATGTCATTGGAATCAGTTGGTTGATTTGTGAAGTATCGTGTGCTTCTTCGAGTGCAACATCAAGTACACGTTAAACAAATACATGCACAGGCACCTTCGCTGTGTGGGGATCAACGGAACGATGACCATCATCCTCGACCTTGAAGGATAGCCACGATGGGATATGGTAGTGGTCCAGGATGAGGACGTGTGGAATTGATCCATAGGCAGTGGTTAGGTCTAACCAGCTGACTGTAAAGTCACCTTTCTTCTGCCTGGCCTTGCAGATCAATTAACTGATTATTGAGGTTTGTTCAAGGCCCAGAAAAACCCAGGATGCCACCTTTCTTTTTTTTCTTTCTTTCCAATATTTTTAATTAAATTTCATACACACAAATATAGAATTCATAAGGATACTTATTATCAGTCAAAATAACTTAGCACAAAATGCACTATATATAAATCACACTGATATGGTATCCCATATTCATGATCAATCAAATAAAATAAAATAAATTGAATTACGAAATAGAATAATATGGTTAATTATATTGTAAAAAAATCTACACTCACTACCAAGACAAAGCTGGTTGGTAAAAAAGAGAAAAAAAAAGAGTACTTTATCATATAATGTTTTATAATAATAGCCCAGATCTATATTTTAATAATAATAACAATTCAAAGATTTTTAAAATAGTTCAGAAAGGGCCCTAAATAGCGTTTGAAAATCTTGGTTAGAATCAGAAATCGAACAACGAATCTTCTCTCAATTTAAACATGACATAACATCGCATAACCATTGAGCATGTATAGGGAAGGACAACCACCTTCCATTTAAGCAAGATCGCCTTTCTAGCCATAAGAAAAATAAAAGTCAGTACCCGCAAATGAGAAGGCTCCAAAATTATAGCTCTTTCCTCAACAATACCAAACAAGGCAGTCAAAGGATTGGGTTTAAAATTAACTTTAAAAAGTACAGAAAAAGTTTGGAATACATCTTTCCAATATTTTTCAAGACTTGAACATGATCAAAGCATATGAATTAATGAAGCCTCTCCATTATTACATCGGTCACAATAAGGAGATATATCTGCAAAAAAAAAGAGAGCTTGTCTTTAGACATATGAGCCCAATATACCACTTTAAATTGTAGGAGGGAATGATGAGCACATAATGATGAAGAATTAACCATTTTGAAAATAGACCTCCAGGTCTATAAATGAAGTCTGTAAATCCTTTTCCCAATCTTTTTTAATTTTGTCTAAAGGAGCCATTCTCAATCCCAACAACAGACCATAAATATTAGATATTCAGCCATTATCAAAAGGTTTCAAATTAAAAATTACATCTATTATGTTCTTATCCGGGCTGGTAGGAAATATGTGTAGTTTAGATCTTAAAAAATCTCTAATTTGTAGATATTGAAAAAAGTGGGTATTTAATAGGTTATATTTCACTGAGAGCTGCTTAAAAGAAGAAAGATTCCCTCCAACAAACAGATCCTGAAATTGTTTAATGCCTAATCTATCCCATTCTCTAAAAAATAGATTGGTTGTAGATGGTTTAAAATTTTTTTAGAAAAAATAGGACTAGAAAGGGAAAATCTCAATAAACTGAAATGTTTTCTAAACTGTAGCCAGATCCTCAAAGTGTGTTTAACCACCAAACTGTCGGTTAATTTATTTAAAATAAAGGAAGTGAGGATCCAAGACGAGAAATAATAGAAAATTTCGTAACAGAGTTGGCTTCCAAAAAGACCCATATTGGACAATCCTCATGATTAATTTAATATAACCAGAACATAAGATTTTGTATGTTAATTGCCCAATAATATAACCTAAAATTGGGTAGAGCAAGGCCTCCATTCTTTTTAATTTTTTGAAGGTGGGCTTTATTTAATCGGGGTTTTCTGTTCTTCCATATATAGGAAGAAAGAATTGAATCTAAAGAATCAAAAAAAGATTTAGGAATAAAAGCATATACGGCTTGAAAAAGGAATATAAATTTAGGTAAAATATTCATTTTAATAGAATTGATTTGACCAATTAATGATACAGAGAGAGACAAACAATTAGAAAGTGTCTTTTTCACATAATTCATTAAGGTTAGAAAATTTTCTTTGAATAGAGCTTTATAATTCTTATTGACTGTTACACCCAAATATGTAAATTATTTTCTTACAATTTTAAAAGGAAGGTTAATATCGGTTGGTATCAAATTATTTAAAGGAAACAATTCACTCTTATGTAAATACAATTTATATTCTGAAAACTGACTAAAATTAGTCAGTAAAAGAAACATAGAGGGTAAAGAAGTTGTAACATCAGATATAAAAAGCAATAGGTCATCAGCATAAAGCGAGACTTTATGAATAGTACCTTTCCTTAAGGTACTGGTGATATCTTTAGACTCTGAAAAGGCAATTGCTACAGGTACTAAAACCAAATCAAAAAGCAATGGACTGAGCGGACATCCTTGTCTGGTTCCACGTTGGAGTTTAATTGGTTTAGAAATCTGAAAATTAGTAAGGACCTGAGCAGAGAGAGATAAGTGAATTAATTTAATCCAATGAATAAAATTGGGCCCAAAATTAAATTTTTCTAAGGTTTTAAATAAGTAATTCCATTCAACTCGATCAAAAACCTTCTCCGCATCCAGAGAAATCACACATTCTGATATTTCCTTGGATGGAGAATACATAACATTTAACAGTCGTTGTATATTAAAATGGGAATATTGATTTTTAATAAATCCTGTCTGATCATCAGATATTATAGAAGGTATAATTTATTTTGAGTCTACAGGCCAAAAGTTTAGATAGGATCTTAGCATCAACATTGAGTAAAGAGATTGGTCTATATGAAGAACATTCAGTGGGATTTTTATAAGCGAAATGGAAGCTTCATAAAAAGACGGTGGCAACCTACCCACCTTGAAGGAATCCGTAAGGGTAGAACATAAATAAGGTATAAGCAATGAAGAAAAGGCCTTATAAAATTCTCCAGAGAATCCATCAGGACCTGGAGATTTCCAAGAATGCAATGAATGTACAGCCTCAGTGATTTCCTCCTGAGAAACAGGTTGACCCAACTGCTCTCGATTATCAACCGAAAGTTCAGGAATATTTAATTGGTCTAAAAAATTGTTCACTGCAGCATTATCTTTAACAGAATTTAAACTATACAATTTAGAATAAAATTCTCTAAAAGTGTCATTTATTTCAAAATGGTCAGTTGTCATATCACCATTGGTTTTGCAAATTTCTTTAATTTGCCATTTAGCTATAGAGGTCTTCAACTGATTAGCCAACAGTTTACCAGTTTTTTCTCCATGTATATAGAATTGGCTTCTATCTTTTAAAAGTTGGCTTTCAATTGAATATGTTATAAGATGATCATATTTAGTTTTAATTTTAATATGTCTTTTGTATAGTTCAGGGTCTGGTGCCAAAGCATATTTCTGGACTAATTGTTTTAATTGATTAACTAAATCAGTTCTCTCTTTATTAGCTTTTTTCATAATATATGCAGTATAGATTATTTGTCCTCTAATATATGCCTTAAAAAGTCCCAAATGATAAGACTAGAAGTCTCTTCCAACGCATTTTCTTAAAAAAGAGTAATTTGATTCTCCAGAAATTTTAGAAAGTCCTTATCAGATAACAAAGATAAATTAAAACACCAGGATCTGTACATATGAGTGAAAACAGGAAGATTTAAAGGCAGAAATACAGGAGAATGGTCGGATACAGCTTTTTTTTATATTCAATGGATCTAACTAATGGAATCATTTGACTATCAATAAAAAAATAATCAATCCTGGTATAAGATTGATGGACATGAGAGAAGAATGAATACTTCCTTTCTGCTGGGTGAAAAAAATGCCAGACATCAACAATATCACATTGTTAGAAAGGATTGAATAAATAAAGCTGATTTATTAGGTGTGGCGGATTTAAGAGAAAAACAATCTAATACTGGGTCTAGACAACAATTAAAATCTCCTCCCATCGCTAAAGAATAAAAACTCAAATCTGGCAGGAATGAAAAGAAACGCTCAAAAAATCCTGGGTCATCCACATTGGGAGCGTACACATTAGCAAATACAATTAATTTATTATCTAATTTCTCTGACACTATGACCAATTGTCCATTAGGGTCGGAGACAACTTTATATTGAACAAAAGAAATTGTATTATCTATAAAAATTGAGACCCCTCAAGATTTTGCTCTGAATGAAGAATGAAACTGTAGACCCTTCCACCGATTAAAAAGGCATGTGTTGTCACAACTACGTACATGTGTTTCTTGTAAAACAAAATAATGGGGGCCATTAACTTTTTAATATAAGCAAAAATCTTATTCTGTCTCACAGGATGATTTGACCTTTTCACATTAAAACTAAGTAAATTAATATTTTGATGCATCATAAATTCTAATTAACAGAACAGTTAAAAGATCTGACCATAAATTAGTTCAACCAGAGAATGAACCATAAAATAAGGTACTCGAACAGAAAATCTGGATGGTAGCCCAAACCAGCTTCCAGAGAAAAAGGAAAAAAAGAGACCCCACCCCTTCCCCCTCCCAAAGCCAAAAAGCCAGCAAAAGAACAGTCAGCATGCTAAACCTTAAAGACAACCCTCCCAAAGAAATCCTGCTGGCAAAACTCCAATCATTCAAGGTTATTATGTTCCTACCAAGACAAAACAGAAAAAACTTAGATCAAAAATCCAAAACATGAGGATTCATTTTAACAATTTCAAAAAAATATATAGAAAAACCTCAAAAAAGTAGTAAAAAAATTAAAGAAAATATCAAAAAACAAGATATATAAATGATCAAAATATAAATTTATTAAAACCTTATTCTATCCAACACTAAAAAGATAATTGCTCTTGTAAGAGATATAATGCAATTAATCTTCTGCTTTCAAAAACTTCTGTGCATGTTCAACTGATCCCAGCCATTTCTGCACACCATTTTTCAGAACGATAAGGGAGGGCTTAAACCCTTTATTATAAAGCAGCAACATGACCTCTTTGTACTTAGCATGTTCAGCCATAACATCCATTGTATAATCTTTCCAACTTTCTGGATGGATATAGTGTGATATAGTGGTTCTCCATTAAGTAAGAGATCAACCTTCTCGCAAGCACCAAGAAGAGTAACAGTCTGCAATCTCTCTACAAATTTGTTCCTTGAAAATCGCACATACTGTTGAGTGGTCTATAATATAGCCCTATTAATGTGGTCATACCTTTCGTATTCTCATTTCCACTCAAAAGCCTCACTAGATGAGTTTACCAGTCTATCCTGACTGCCGTGACATTTTACCTGACTAGCAATACCACCCCTCCCCCTTTAATCTCTCCCACTGTATCACTTCTAAAACAACAGAACCCTGAATATTGAGCTAACAGTTCTGCTCCTCCTGCGACCAAGTCTAATGAATAGCTACAATGTATAATTCCATGTAGTGATCCATGCCCTGAGCTGCCTTTCCTACAATACTTACTGCATTGAAATAAAAGCAACTCAGAACATTATTCCCACCATGCTCAACCTTTTGTTTCCTGACTTTGTGTGAAGTCTTAACACAACCTCACCACTATCTGTTCTGGCAGTCTGGTTCTCGCCCCCCCCCCCCCCCCCCCTCGCCACTCTAGTTTAAACCCCCACCCCAATGAAGTACTAGCAAACCTTCTAGGTGCAAAAATCAATAAACATCCAGTGAGTGGTAGTTCTGTAGCCTAAAGCACCTTATTAATGAGGGAAGTCAGAGGAGAATGGACAGACTGGTTCAAGCTGACAGGAAGTTGACAGGTGCTCAAAAAACCACATGATACAACAGTGGTGTGCAAAAGAGCATCTTTGAATGCACATGATGAATCTTGAAGTGGATGGGTTACAGCAGCAGCAGACCACCCAGGGTTCTACGCTGTATCTAATAAAGTGGCCACTGACTACATTTTCATTTACTTGGTCTCAGGCATCTCTATTATAGGATGCTCACCTTGCTTTCATTACTAATTTCCTGGAAGATTAGGAAACCTGAGGACTCGATGCTTTAGTTGAACAAATAACATGCCAATTGTAACCCAATCTTTTCAGAAAGGTTGTGTGCAAATAGCCTTGCACAATGGAGTAAAATGGTAAGCTGATGGCTGGAGCTGCTTACACTTCAGCCCAATTTTAAATTCCCACCAAGATGCACTCCTGCAACTTAACATCTCTTCCAGTGTCCTGGAATCAAACATGTCAGAGAAGCTCTTATTGAGCTCTGTGAATCATTCTGATTCTTATATATTATTTGTTAGGCGATGAACCAAAGATTTAAATGTCTTTTTATGATATACAAACCCCATTTCCAGAAAAGTTGGGGTATTTTGCAAAATGCAATAAAAACAAAAATCTGTGATATGTTAATTCACGTGAACCTTTACTTAACTGACAAAAGTACAAAGAAAAGATTTTCAATAGTTTTACTGACCAACTTAATTGTATTTTGTAAATATACACAAATTTAGAATTTGATGGCTGCAACACACTCAACAAAAGTTGGGACAGAGGCATGTTTACCATTGTGTTACATCACCTACCCTTTTAATAACACTTTTTAATCGTTTTGGAACTGAGGATACTAATTGTAGTAGATTTGCAATTGGAAAATTTGTCTATTCTTGCTTGATATAAGACTTCAGCTGCTCAGCAGTCCGTGGTCTCCGTTGTCTGATTCTCCTCTTCATGATGCGCCATACATTTTCAATAGGAGATAGCTCTGGACTGGCAGCAGGCCAGTCAAGCACACGCACTGTGTCTACAAAGTCACGCTGTTGTAGCCCGTGCAGAATGTGGTCTGGCATTGTCCTGCTGAAATAAGTATGGACATCCCAGGAAGAGATGTCGCCTTGATGGCAACATATGTCTCTCTAACATCCTAATATATGCCTCAGAGTCAATGGTACCTTCACATACATGCAACTCACCCATGCCGTGGGCACTGATGCACCCCCATACCATCACAGATGCTGGCTTTTGCACCTTTCGCTGATAACAATCAGGATGGTCGTTTTCATCTTTGACATGGAGAACTCGACGCCCGTTTTTTCCGAAAACTAGCTGAAATGTGGACTCATCTGACCACAGCACACGGGTCCACAGTCTTTCGGTCCATCTGAGATGAGCTCAGGCCCAGAGAACTCGCCGGCGTTTCTGTATAGAGTTGATGTATGGCTTCCGCCTTGCGTAATACAGTTTCAAGTTGCATTTCTGGATGCAGCGATGGACTGTGTTAAGTGACAATGGTTTTCCGAAGTACTCCTAAGCCCAGGTGGCTATAATTGTCACAGTAGCATGACGGTTTCTTAGGCAGTGCCGCCCGAGGGCTCGAAGATCACGCACATTCAACAGTGGTTTCCGACCTTGCCCTTTACGCACTGAGATGTCTCTGAATTCTCTGAATCATTTCACAATATTATGTATTGTAGATGTTGAAAGACCTGAATTCTCTGCAATCTTGCATTGGGAAATGTTCCTTCTGAACTGACTAACAATTCTCTCACGAATTTTGGCACAAAGGGGTGAGCCACGACCCATCCTTGCTTGCAAAGACCAAGCTTTTGATGGACACTACTTTTATACCCAGTCATGATACCTCACCTGCTACCAATTAGCCTGCTTAATGTGGAGTCTTCCAAACCGGTGTTACTTGAATATTCTGTGCACTTTTCAATCTTATTTTAACTCTGTCCCAACTTTTGTTGAGTGTGTTGCAGCCATCAAGTTCTAAATTTGTGTATATTTACAAAATACAATTAAGTTGGTCAGTAAAACTATTGAAAATCTTTTCTTTGTACTTTTGTCAGTTAAATAAGGGTTTACGTGAACTAACATATCACAGATTTTTGTTTTTTTTGCATTTTGCAAAATATCCCAACTTTTCTGGAAATGGGGTTTGTAGATAGTGAGAAAAATGAACAGGGAAATAATCCAATGAGCATTAAATCCATATCTGTTTTTCACTCATTAAGGTTGGGTGACATGAATATACTAAACTATAAAGCAGTGCCATCAGGAAGCTGAATTTAAAAAGCCTTGTTTAGAAAAATTATAATAAGTCTGAAGCAATGTTTTTTAATTATTGACCAACCATTTATTAGTTTTAGAATCCTATGAGAAAGGGCATGATTGCATAGGCATGTAAGGAAAACACATCAACGTTAAATTGTTTAATTTCTTTTCAACTAAAATGTTGCAGTCAATTTGGTTAAAACCTGAGAGTTGAATATCTGCTCTAAAATATAATTTTTGCATTAATCAGACCTTCAGCATAGCAGCAACGGATTCCTGGGTTGAGTTTCGAACATCTTCCCCATTCACAGACAGTATTTGGTCTCCTTGCACCAGTTTTCCATCCAGATCTACTATTCCTCCCTTCACGATGTCAGATACAAAAACACCAGTATCATTCCTATAGAAAAGCAGTAAAGACTTCAGTCTCATTCAATGAATAGCAATTTGTTGAAACAGTCTCTATTTACCATCAGTTTTCAAGGGAAGATTATATTTTATAATCTGGATTTGCTAACAAATTTTCCATAATTTGCTGGGGAAGATTTTCTTTGATCTATACCAAGCACATTGATTCAAAATCTGCATAAGATTGCTTTTATCTTTAATCAATTTAAATGGAAGTTATTTAACTTTCTGTAGTGCAGAAAAGGAATACACAAGTAATTACAGCTACTTCAAAAGTCATTCTCATGCTGAACCCAGTGCTATCTCCCGACTTAACTATTCCAATGCTCTTCTGCTACAGTGCACTTATTCCAAGTAAAACTCTGGTAGATATTATAACATGGATCAAGTCTCACCCTAATATACCATCATATCCTGCTCTCCCGATCAGCACACTCACCATTCACCTCATTCTTAACCTTATGTTCAAAATCCTCTTCAAAATGTGCCCCTGTTGATACCTATATTTTTGCAAATCCTATTACTTCGCTTTAAATCTTTTCACTCTATTGTTTAGGCTTTTATGAAATGCCTCTCATAGCATTAAATATGTCATTTAAATATAAGTTTGCATCAGTGAAGTCCACATCCCTTTTATCTGAAATTTTTGAGTAATATAACAACAATAAACAAATCATTTTTTCTAAGATATTATGCATGAGTTCTCTGTAGAATTAAATTTATACATAATATTATGATACCTTTTTCCGACAATACTCAGTCCAAGTCCCTTCCCTGGTCTTTTTTGCAATTCAACAGTGAGCAAGTCATATATATCTTCCTCCTTATAATGGCCTTCATCTCTGTAGACTGTCAGGCGGACTTTCTGCGGAGTTTGTCTTAGAACATTTATTGCTTCATCATGAGTGGCAACTCTCAAATCTATTCCATTAACCTATGGAAATACAATGGAATTTGAAATTATATTGTGAATATAAAGCAATTTCTACTGCTGACACAATCAAGTTCAAAAACCAGATAAAGTGTAAGATTTTCTGAGGTTCTGCTCACCCCAAAAAACTGGAAAAACTTATTTGTATGAATGGAAAAGCAAATATTGCTCATATACAATCACCAGCCATAGCAGGAGTAGCTATTACCATTTCAAAATGATTGACCAGATGTTAAAAAATATGTTAATGCAATTATTGCAGATTAATTACTGGAACAATAATTTCAATTTATCATTGGTCATAGACCTTAAGCAAGGGAAGGCAACTGACAACATTTGATAGCACATGCATCAGAAATGACATTAATTGCCATCTCCTCTCTCTTCCATCATCCCATCTCTTTCCCATCACATTCCCTGGCTAACACAAAGAGGGGTGTGATTCGTGTTAATATATATATAGATCCTGCAAAATAATGCAGTTTCTCCTCCCCCATATTTATAACGTCATGTTATGGCTGGGATGGATGATCCTTCTAAATGCATGATCCGAGGTTCATAAAACAGGCAGTTGAAAATAAATTGAAAAAACAGAATGGCTTCCATATTAAAGTATAAATCATGAAATCATTCAAATGGATTTAGATTTGGTTTATTGACAGTGTGTCCCTTTTCTACTATGACAGACACACCAAACCGTTGTAAGTACACTGTAAAAGGGTAATTAAGGAAACTAGGGAGAAATTTATAGAAACAAAAAGGAGGCCAGTTAGTGCAATCTAAAGTCACTAATAGTTACATTTGCATTTATTAAGTAAATGGCACCAATGTCACAGCAAATGGCGGAGATCGTTGAGACATCAAATGGCATAAAAATAGATGAAGGTATAGGTAAATTACTGGTAATATCCTGAGGAGCTGTAAACTTCCATTGCTCCTTAGATATGAGTTCTAGTGGAGTGCAACATCACATTTCTTGCTCAACAAAGTAGAGAAGGATAAACCCAGCGAGGGCAGGCTAATGAAATCTATGTGGCAAGGAACACATTAGAGACTATAGTCCAAGATGCCACAAATTTAGAAAAGTATGTATTAAGACAGCATTAAAACAAAATACTTACAATAGTAGGAACTGTGGGGGGGGGGGGGGGGGAGAGAAAGAGATTAAAATAAGTGGTCAGCAGATCTGCTAACATCTGTGGGTTGAGAAGCTGAGTGATGTTTCAGTTTTGGGAATAGAAGAGTTTGGCATTTAGAGCTGAGATGAGAAATTTATTTACTGAGATGTGGTAAAAGTCTGAAATTTTCTACTGCTGAGGGCAAGATTAATCATTTATGGGATATACTGATAACTGAGATCAGTACCTCTTTGGGCATGATCAAAAGATAGTTGATCAAGCAAGAAACTAAAATAGAGACATGTTAAAAACATGGCTTTATGGAATGGCAGAGCAGGTTATAGCCACATAGTAAGTTTTCTACTATTACTATATTTTATCCCATTAATTTTTTTTTAGTTGGTGAATATTTAATCTGAAATGTGACCGCAAAAGCCTAATTCAAAGGTTGACCTGGGGCTCAGATCAGCTGCCGTTTACAGGGCTCCCTGTGAATGCGGTGCAGCATATATTGGCCACATGGGACGTACGGTGAAAATTCACATCAAGGAGCACAGGAGGTGTATCATAGAATTGACTTCAATGGCACAAAACTACTGTGCTGCGCCAATGGCTTTTGGGACTTTGGAAAGGAAGATTTTGAAATAAAACTAGAAGAAATTCATTTTAACAAAGATGAAGGTCTCGCTCTAAGTAGGAAGTGGAATTCAATTGTAAACAAAGTGGGAAGTAGAAAAATAATTGGATGAAGACTAACCAATCAGGTGGGTCGGACTACAGGGATATAAGTATCACTGGACTAGACATGCCCAAGCATCATCTGTAATGAAGATAGCACAGTTTGTCATCAAAACGTCTATTATAATTAATAGCTGCACCCGGCTGGAAGCCCAAGGAGAGTTTATTCGTCATCAACGCCAGAAAAGCACTAGATCCATTTTCTATTCAATCTTTCCTTCTTACTCAGGTCCTCTAGTCCCAGCAACATCCTTGTAAATTTTCATTGTACTCTTTCAACCTTATTTAAATCTTTCCTCTAGATAAGTGACTAAAACTACACACAATACTCCAAATTAGACTCATCAACGGCTTTAACATAACATCCCATCTTACATACTCAGTACTTTGATTTCTGAAGGCCAATGTGCCAAAAGCATTCTTTATGACACTATCTACCTGTGATTCCACTTTCAATGAATTATGCAGCTATGTTTCCAGTTCCCTTTGTTCTACAGCACTCTTCAGTGCCCAACCACTCACTGTGTAAGACCTACCATGGCTGGTCCTGCCAAAATGCAACACCCGCATTAAATTCCATCTGTCATTTTTCAGCCCATTTTTCCAGCTGGTCTAGATCCCATTGCAGCCTCTGAATCTTCCTCACTGTCCACTACACACCTGATTTTGGTGTTATCCACAAATTTGATGATCCAGTTAAAAAAATTATCATCCAGATCACTGATAAAGACAGACTCAGCAGCTATTCCTATGGCACTCCATTAGTCACGGGCCTCCAGTCAGAGAGATAACCATCTATTAACACACTCCGGCTTCTCCCACAAAGCCAATGTCTAATCCAATTTACTATCTCATCTTGAACATCGAGTGACTGAACCTTCCTGACCAACCTTCCATGCAGGACTTTGTCAAATGCCTTGCTAAAGTCCACGTAGATAACATCCACTCCTGTGCCTTGGTAACTTTCTCGAAAAACTCTATAAGATTGGTTGGACAAGACCTACCACGCACAAAGCCATACAATCCCTATTCAGTCCATATATCCAATCCCTTAGAATACCTTCCAATAACTTTCCCACTACTCACCAGCCTATAATTTCCTGGTTTATTTTTAGATGCTTTCTTAAATAGTGGAATGACATTACCTATCCTCCAATCATCTGGTATCTCTCCTGTTGCTAGTGATAACTTACATATCTCTGCTAGGGCCGCTGCAATTTCTTCACTTCCCTCCAACATGGTCCAAGGGAAAACCTTGTCAAGCCCTGGGGATTTATCCACCCTATTTTGTCCCAAGAGAGCAAACACCTCCTCCTTTGTAATCTGTATGGGGTACACAATTTATGCTGCTTTGCCCCACGTTCTACAGACTCTGTCTCCTGACTAAATACAGATGCAAAAAATCCATTTAATATCTCCCCCATCTCTTTTGGCTCCACACTTGGATTACCTTTCTGATCTTCAGAAGGACTATTTTTTCGTTCCTTACAATCCTTTTGCTCTTAACATATCACCTTGCTTGCTAGAGCAACCTCATACCTTCCTTTAATCCTTCTGATCTCTTCCTTAAGTGTTCTCTTGCACTGCTTATAATTATAAGCATCTCATAAGTTCCTACCTGCCTATACCCGTTATTTGTCTATTTTTTTTAAATCTTAACCAGGACCTCAATATCTCTTGGATATCAAGGTTCCCTAAACCTGCAATCTTTGACTTTTATTTTGACAGACACATAAAAGCTTTGTACTCTCAAAACTTAACTTTTGAAGGCCTCCCATTTACCAAGTACACCTTTGCAAGAAAGAACCTCTCCCAATCCACACTTGCAAGATCCTTTCCGATACCATCAAAATTGCTCTTTCTGGAATTTAGAATCTCAATCTGTGGATCAGAACTATCTTTTTCCAAATATACTTTGAAACTAATGGCATTATGATCATTAGACTTAAAGTGCTCCGCTATACAAACTTTTGCCACCTGATGATTATATATTCAACATGATGAATACATATTTAAGAGTACATTGCGTCTGAAAATCCTATACACCAGTAACTCGGGTTTCCAGATTCTCTCCCTTACCTCCAGTATTTGATCCCCAGCCCACAATCTGCCATCTTTAGCTGCAGCTCCTTCTTCATACACTTCATGAATAATTATGGCACCCTACGATTAACAAGTGATGAAAACATTTCTTAGTACAAATTCAATGTTACTCCCAGTTGCAAATTAACAATACTTAAAAAACAGCAGGAAATATTAAAACAAATATACCAAAGAAAATTTGTCCTTTTAGTTGTATAATACCAAGAAATGACACATCAAGATTACTATAATTCTCCACTGTTACACACTTACAATAAATGTTTGCCTAGTAAAACAAACTTTCCTCTTATGAACTTACACTGACTATAATAAACTTTCTATTTATATAGACCTGCTTTAACTATAAAGTTGATTTATTCAATGTTGGTTTTTCAGAAGTACATAATTATGTTATTTTGTATGCAGACCTCATTCTCACTTATAATGAAGGCCAATTTTATGGCAAATACTTTCTATTTATCGTTGTTTTTTTTTTAAGATGAATGAATGATTTTGAGCCCATCCAGTTCACATCACTGTTACTGTTCTCCTGCATTATCCCAATTTGCAGGCAGCATGGTTTCCATTTCTCTTTGTGGAATTTTTTTTTTTAAAGCAATCATTCCGAATGGTCATCTTTTGCCCAACCAATTTTTATCAGTTATTCTCTGATGGGATGTGATTGCGGGAGTGGACAAGATAGGGTAGGGGACAAGTTGTATCATGGTATTCTAGTCTTAAATCATTTAATGTATTAAATTTGTGCATTTTATAAGTGAAATGAATTAAATAATTCATTAAATAAATGAATGTAATGTACATTAGCTCTTAAAAATTACAGTCAGACCCTCTGCAATTTATTCCCATTTAATGCAGCAAATGCAAATCCAGCACTCCTTCAGTTCTGATTGAAATATTACTGACTGAAAGTAGTTCCCATACAGAGATTCCAGAGGTGGAGTCTTAAAATGGAAGATTTTGGAATGCTTGCAAAGTTTAAGAATTTAATTTTGTGTAATCCAAGACCTGCAAAAAGCAATTACCAGCACAGACTAAACTTAATGAGGCACCAGACCAAACCAAGAGAGCAATCATTATTTAATGCAAACATTTTTGTGGATTCCCAGAAACCTATGATCTGTATTATGTTCTCTGGAGAGCACCAGTAAATAGATTAACAGTCATTATTGTACATATTTAAGAAATAAATTTAGTTTCTGGTAAAATTCTCCTAATTAGCCACTGTAATTATAAATTTCTCTCAGTATAATTTTAGAAGTTAACCCAAAAACACCCTAAGTGAACCAACCATGAACAGCTATTTCTCTGGAGTCTCTAGTTATGGACCACAGTTGGCAAAACTCCACTGAAATTTAATGATGTATATCTCTTACCTGTAAAGTACCTGTGATGTAAAGTACATAAACTTTACAAGCATACTATGATATACCTTAATCTTACTAAATACACATAAATGACAACTTTATATTGAATTTATAAAAATGCTGCTTAAACATACAAAGTCTTGTGATCAACATTTAATTGGAATTTAGTAACTTGTCTCCATGCACATGTGTAGTGCAGTTTACACTCAGTGGCCACTTTATTAGGTACACAAGTGAACCCAGTGTGGACTTCTGCTGCTGTAGCCCATCTATTTCTAGGTTCGATGTGTTGTGTATTCAGAGATGTTCTTCTGCACACCATTGTTGGAATGCGTGGTTTTTCGCCTTCCTGTCAGCTTGAAGCAGTTTGGCCATTCCTCCCGACATCTCTCAATAACAAGGCTCTTTTGCCCAAAGAACTGCTGCGCACTGCATGTTTATTGTTCTTTGCACCACAATTCTCTGTGAATTCTAGAGACTGTTGTGCTTGAAAAACACAGATCAGCTGTTTTAGAGATACTCAAACCACCGTCTGTCATCAACAATCATTCCATGATTAAAGTCACTTAGATCACATTTCTTCCTATTTTGATGTTTGCTCTGAACAACTGAATCTCTTGACCCCATGAATGTTTTAATACACTGAGTTGCTACCGCATGATTGGCTGATTAGATAAATGCATTAACAAGCAAAAATGGCCACTGAGTGTATAAGTGTGTGGTTAATATGCTTGCTACGATATGCTACCCACACATGCTTTTCCCCTTCCTACCATAGGCAGTCAAATCAAATTTCCTATGCCTACCTCTGCCTTTTGTCTTTCTTAAAACCAGTTTTCCAACTGAAGTGTAGATTTGAAATGTATTACCATATCTTATGGACAATGTCTTTGTGGTTCAAAAGCACCAAATGGCAGAGATTAAACCACTATGTAGAAGAAGACTGTTCAATCAGATTTCCAGGGTGAACTTTAAATCCTTGGAATGATGGATGGTGAAAGTGTGAGATGTAACAACTCAGAAAATCTCAGTTTTTAAACTAAATTGCTTATGTCTGCTCACTTCCAACAGGAATAGGAGAAGGGGTCTTATAGGAGGGATAGTTGAATATGACACTGAAGTTTGTAGTCTTAAACTTAATCTCACGATACATTTCATCCTGGCCACCTAAGATTCCCAAGCCTTACAAAACACAACATTGAAAAGAAGAACAACTTTGTAGAAAAGCCAAGTGTCTAACACAAGGCCTGTCAGCCAAGAGAAACAGGAGTCTTTTAACTCCAGCCTTTTCAAAGCTCTGCCATCTATATGTCCAACTATTCCTATAAAAGGCTATAGGAACATACTCTCCATTCTAAAATGTATCAGAGAATCCTCTGAATACAGAGCATGTCATGTACTACTCCAATGTTCCATCAATGCACAATCATCCTCTCTAGATGGTACCAAGGTATGACATCAAAAGACAATAAATAAGATAGCATCATTCGTTTTATCTTAAGCCTTTAATCTTCAATTATATTTTGTTGTTTTCTCAATCTCACTTTTGAAACTGTCCTTCACATCATAACTGATAAACCATATAAGACCAACCTTAAAAAAAACACATTGTTAAGAATGGAATATTATTAAATGTGCATGGCATAAATATCAAATAATTAACCATTAATAATGCTTTATTGCCTTTCTTCCTAAACACAACAAGCAAATACAAAACTATGCTGACAGACTTAGCTTTATGAAATGCACTTACAGGAAGACATTGAATACTGCTAAGAGATTGCAGCACACTCTCTTCAAACATACTCACCAGTAAGGTGTCTGCTCCTCCAACAATACTAAGTCCAAGTCCAGTGCGTCCCTTGGAAATTTCAATGGTTGTTTCTCGTCCGGGAATAATCGGACAAGAAGCCATGTCCAATGTTGATGAACCAGCTGTTGAAGATCTGCTTGGATCTTTGAATTAATTTAAAGAAAATGTTATTTTTATTGCATGAAATTATCAGAGCAGATAGAAAGTTGAGACAAGAATTAAATTCATCAGTAATATCTACATTTCAATTAAACATCGTATACAAGTCTATACAAGTCTCTTCTGTAAGATAAGAAATACAATTAAATGTATGGTTACAGTTCAAAATCCCATTTTTACTTATGCAATATTGATACTTAAAAAGTCTATACAGCACACAAACAGAATGTAATTCTTCTTACTTTTCCACTTGAAAACACACTATACAAAGAAACAGGTTGAAAAATTCTTGAAGTGCAGTGGGAACAGCATATTAACAAGGTTTAGACAACAAATTTGATATATCAATAACATTTTCAAGACTCTTTTATAAGACCACAAGATATATAAGAAGAATTAGGCCATTTGGCCCATCCAGTCTTCTCTGCCATTTCATCATAACTGATCCATTTTCCCTCTCAGTCCCAATGCCCTGCCTTCTCTCCATATCACTTCATGCCCAAACTAATCAAACATTTATCAACCTCCACCTTAAACATACTCAATGACTTGGCATTCACAGCTGCCTGTGACAATGAATTCCACAAATTCACCACTCCCTGGCTAAAGAAATTCCTCATTTCCATTCTAAAAGGACGCCCCTCTATTCTAAGGCTCCCCCACCACAGGGAACATCCTCTCCACATCCACTCTATCGAGGCCTTTCAATATTCGATAGGTTTCGATTAGGTCACCCCGTATTCCTCTGAGCAGTGAGTCAAACACTCCTCATATGACAAGCCTTTCAATCCTAGAATTAATTTCCTTTGAATCCTCTCCAATATCAGAAAATCCTTTCTAAGATAATGGGCCCAAAACTGCTCACAATACTCCAAGTGAGGCCTCACAAGTGCTTTACAAAGCCTCAACATTATATCCTTGCTTTTATATTCTAGTCCTCGCAAAATGAATGCTAACATCGCATGTGTCTTCCTTACCACCAATTCAACCTGCAAATTAGCCTTTAGGGAATCCTGCACGCGGTTTCCCAAGTCCCTTTGCAGCTCAGATTTTTGCCTTTTTGCTCCATTTAGAAAATAGTCTACCTTTTTATTTCTTCTACTAAAGTGCATGACACTTCCCGACACTATATTCCATCTGCAACTTCTCTGCTCATTTTCTTTGTCTGTTCAAATCCTTTTGTAGCCTTTCTGCTTCTTCAAACTAACCTGCCCCTTCACCTATCCTCGCATCATCTGCAAATTTAGTCACCAAGTCATCAATCTGAATCATTGATATATAACGTAAAAAGCTGTCCCACCACAGACCCCTGTAGAACACCATTAGACACCGGCAGCCAACCAGAAAAGGCTCTCTTTATTCCTACTCTTTGCCTCCTGCCGATCAGCCAATGTTCTATCCATGCTGGTATCTGCCCTGTAATACCATAACCTCTTAACTTCTTAAGCAGGCTCACGCATGGCACCTTGTCAAAGGCCTTCTGAAAAATCCAAGTACACAACATCAACTGATTCTCCTTTGTCTATCCTGCTGGCTATTTCTTCAAAGAATTCCAACAGATTTTTCAGGCAATATTTTCCCTTGAGGAAACCATGCTAACCACTGTCTATTTAATCATGTGCCTCCAAGTACCCAAATCCACATCATTAACAATGAACCACTGAGGTCAGACTACTTGGCCTATAATTTCCTTTCTTCTGCCTCTCCCCCATCTTGAAGAATGGAGTGACATTTGCAATTTTCCAGTCCTCTAGCTCTTGTTATCTGCTCTTGTACTCATACACAAAGAAGTTCTTCACATTCTTGATTTGAGTTAGACCTTAGTCTATACCCTGGAGCACTAGTGGTTTTGCAACAGTATTGTAACATCTCCCATTTCTGTCACCGTGCTGAAACTAGGTCTGAATAGGGCCGTAGCAGTTGGGTATGAGGTCTCCCCCATGGTCGTTGAAGGAGTTAACTCTACGACTGCAGGAAGTGGCTCTGACAGCTCTGGACACCTTTCTTCTCTAATAATTTACTCTACACTGATAAATGATCGATGTGTCATCTCCAGATGACATTAGATGCAATCTCCACTGTACAGGAAAGTGGCCCAGTTTTGTCTCTAATCTTTAAGACCCTCACCAGGACTGCTTGTCCAGGAGTGAAACAGTGAACCTCCTTGTTTTAGGAGTCCTCAATTTGTCTCAGCTGACAGTCCTGCATACTCCTTCTGAGAGTTGGGTTTGAGAAGAACTCTGCATGAGTGCAAGGGATGATACAGGAAGAACATAACTAGAAAGTTGTTAGTTGTGGAGTGTACAGCATTGTGATATGCAAGGAGGAAATTGGAGAGCTTCTGATTCATTGTTAGTGTGTGTTATACTGACACTGCTCACAGAGCGTTGTTTAGACACTGGACAAACGTTTCTGCAAAGCCTTCTGTAGCTGGGTTGAATGATGAAGATGTAATATATCTTAGATGATTCATTTTCAGGAATGAAGTGATATCTGTGACAATCCTTGAGAAGAGGCCTCTCAACACACAAACAGGTGCAAGGTTGTAGTGGAAGTTATTGGGAACACTCCTTGCCACTTTATAGCTGCATCTACTACTACCAAGAAATTTATGTCCATGAATAGTCTGGCAGAACCAACATGAATTCTCTGCCAGGGTAATGCAGGGCATGCTACGGATGGAGAGGCACTGCTCTTGGCATCTCCTGGATGTGTTGGCATCCCGAACAGTGCATGGCAAGCTGCTAGATCTGTGATCTATCCCAGGCCGCCAGAGAAAAATGGCTGAAGAATTCCTTCAGCCTCCATGTGATCTAGCTCACTAGCTATTTTAACATGGATCGTATAAAGAACCAATTGGCCTTTGTAATACTTGCGTATGGAATTTTCATTTCACACCATTTTACCCCTGATATGTTTGAGTTTTCAAATGCCATCCTTTAACACTGTTGTGGCATCATCAAATACCTTTAATTTGCTTTTAGCTGACTCTATTTCATGGGATGTGGCAAGCAAATGGTGGATGGATCTCCGATCAAGTTATAGTAGTCTCAACCACTCACAGCCCTACATTGCTAGCCCCACTGTTTTTACCACATACAAGCCCAATGTGGCTTTTTGGTTGTTGTACTTCACTGTTATAAATGTCATTCCCAAAGGAATTATCTATTCTCCAGTATAAGTTCTTAATTGGATATTTGCAGGCTTCAGTTCAATGTCTTTGAAATGCATTTCAAAAATCATTTTGTGGAATGACTGAAAGAGCTGAGCCAGTTTTCAATTTTATTTTAGTTAATTTGCCGTTCACTTCTAGTGTAAGCTGTATTGTTGTTTTCTTGTAAGTTTTCACATTGTAAATGTCAAGGCCAACCAGTCCTGTGTCACTCTCATCATTATCAATTTTTTAAAAATTAACAGCATGCACATTAGTGCTCTTTTTGAAACTGCAACTTGTCTTTATTTTTTTCTCTTCCTATGCAGTCCATTTTTTTCTGTTTGAAACGCTCTTTGTGTGTGTCCTACTTTGTTGCACATTCTGCAAGTTTTGCCCTTAAACCTGCATTGCTCTGGTGAATCCTGATGAAGGGTCTCAGCCCGAAATGTTGATTGTTTACTCTTTTCCATAGATGCTGGATGTCCTGCTGGGTTTCTCCAGCATTTTGTGTGGTGCCTTGGTCTGATGTACGCAAGCCTCTGCCACAAAAGTAACACAATTTGTTCAGCTAGGCAGGTTTCCATTTAGACGTTGCAATATTGTTCATGCACGCTTTCATTCCTGACTGCAACTCAATTGCGTCTCCAGCTAATGTTTCTGACTAGCGATTCCAACTGCTCTTTTAAATGTGACTTGTGCTTTGGTTAGGAGTCATTTTTTTGAATACCTTTGGTAAGATTCCACAACCTGAATAAACTCTCAGTGCATCATTAAGCTTGTCACTGAACTGATAAGGCTCAGACAATTTCTTCAGTTCAGCCATGTAAGTTGAAATGGATTCTCCTTTCTTTTGATTCAGGTTATGAAACCTTAAGCATTCTGTAATCGACGATGATTTTGGTTCTAAACGTCCCTAAATGTTCACAATATCAGCAAAGCTCATTTCAGCTGGTTTGGTTAGAGCAGTTAAACTTCTAAATAAACTGTATGTTTTTTTTTACCTATTGCACTCAGTAACACTGGTACTCATTTCTCATTGGCTATTTCATTTTGCTCCAACATACTGCTCAATTTGTTCAGTATACATAATTCAGTTATCTCCTGTTTATCTTTCTGATGCAGCCAGCTATTTCTGCTTTTTGAAATTTATGATTATTATCACCCAGTAAGTAATGTTTATGAATGTGTGATTTTCATTCATTTTCTGTCTTTTTTTAAAAGTCGATTGTCCATAAGATCGTAAGACTTAGGGGCAGAATAAGGCCATTCAGCCCATTGAGTCTATTCTGCTCTTCCGTTGTGGCTGATCCCAGATCCCAATCAAACCCATACACCTGCCTTCTCGCCATATCCTTTGATGCTCTGACTGAACAGGAAACTATCAACTTCTGTTTCAAATAGGACTAGGCCTACACCACACAAATCACTACTCTCTGGCAAAAAAAAACCTCTTTGTCTCAGTTCTTATAGGTCACCCCTCAATTCTGAAGCTGTGCCCTCTAATTCTGGATACCCCCACCAGAGTAAACTTCCTCTCCACATTCACCTTATCTAGTCCTTTCAACATTCGGTAGGTTTCAATGAGATCACCACACATTCTTCAAAATTCCAGTGAGTACAGGCCCAAAGCAGCCAAAAGCTCTTCATGTTAACCCCTTTATTCCCAGAATCATCCTCATGAACCTCTCCTGGACTCTCTCCAATGACAACACATTCTTTCTGTGATATGGGGCCCAAAACTGGTGAAAATACTTCAAGTGTGGCCTGATGTCTTACAAAGGCTTAGCATCATCTCCTTTGTCCATCGTCTTTGTCCCCTTGCAAAGAAACATGTGCTTGTGCTGTTTTTAAAACTCAAACTTCTCCCTTTTCTGTAGAAAAATATGCTGCACTTTTTTTGAACTCAAGCACCTCACTGCGTTTCTACAGGTAGATTTTTAAATTTATTAGTTGCCACTGTTATGTTCTGTATTTCCAAAACTAATCAGGAAAAAAAAAGGGAGCTGGAGATAAACCGTAATTAATTATTTAAGCAAAGAATGCTTATCCAATTAATATATTTACAATATTATTCAATAAGAGAAATATTAAATACACCTCCCTCCGTACAATCTTGTAGGATTTGGAGTCTTGCGTGCCTCAATGACCCAGAGAACTATGTTGGTTGGAGTCAGGGCTTTATGCTTTGGCACTTGGTTGGTAAGGCCACCCATGCCAAACAGGTAAAAGGGGCGAGGCCAGACTAAGACGGGTCCTCCAGGTTTGGGGGTTCAGCTCAAGGCTAACAACCCTGACTGTTAAAACAAAACTGTTATGGAAAATCTGAGTGCAACAATATTCCTGAGCCTTTATCCGGAACTTGCATGACTGACAGTAGTGAAAACCATGCTACGGACACACAGAGATGAAGCACCTTTTTTACTGCCCTAAATGTAACAGACAGTAGAGAGTAGAGGTTAAGTACACATCACAGCTGATCCAGCATTTGTCACAATTTGAAAGAGCATCCAAAAACAGAAATGATACTGAGGCAAAATTAGAATGGAAATTCCAGTTTTTAAATATACTGTAGATAGCTGAAGGCAAATGAATGAGGGAAGGAAATCAAGGATGCACAAGAGGTCAGATGACAATTAGAACATTAATATATCATATTTGGACATTAGATAAATTTGTTACTTACCTTTATTGTTGGGATCTAGATCAGGTGAGGTAGCAATACCATGCATGGAAGAAGGCTGAATGCTTTTGAAATCTACTGAAGAAGTGATGGCAGGCGGCATCTGAGATTGTTCTGAATTCATATCATCTGAACTGATGGTTAGTTTAACAGTGTTCTTTGATTGCTTCAGCAAGCTAATAACCTTGAAAAATTCCAGAAATGTATCAATAAGTAAAATGTAACTAAATTACCAAATCTACAATCTACTCTTAATGCCTTTGTAGAAATGATCTGCATTCAAAATACCAGATGACTACAAGACTATGTTGTTTGCATCACTTAGTCAATGCCCAGTTTAAACTCCAACAGACACAGCTTGGCAATAATCAATGAAGCCGTCAAAGTAAGTCTGGTGCACTGTCACCTTAGACAGTAATATCATTGTGTGGGGTAGATCACGTGAATGGTTCTTTTATGTACTAATGAGGTTAACATGAAACCACTTAAAGGCTTGTGTTTTTTTCCCAATTTGTTTTACTCATTCTATTTTATAACTAAAGTATTTTCATAATTTGACATTTCCACATTTCAACTTAAATATAAACAAAAGGAAAATCCTTCTCAGATATAGAAAAAATATTCCAACACACAGTGCCCTGATAGAACTAGTATGTTAGTGTTAAAAATGCTTTCGTTCCAAAGCAATTGACACATTCATATTAAGACGACTGCAAAAGAACATGGAAGAACAAGCAGTCTGAGAACACGTCTAAAATGGAAGACAACAGCAACATTAAAAACAAAATATTCAGAACCAAGGTTAATTTACGCTCCACTCAAACATCTTGACACAACTACTTAATGTGCCATAGGCTCAAGATTGAGCATGAACATTACTTTCTTCCTCATAATTATTTTAAGTCCCATTAGAATAATAACTTAGAGTGAATGACTCCAACAGAAACAACACTAGTTATAAAATACACAAGTGGTTGCTGTTAATTATTGACATAAATATGTTATTTTATTTGGCATAAGTTTTAATACGTCAATTTCCTGGCACTGTATTTTGACAAATAGTTAATGAATTAAAACTTCTGAAACAATTTTTAGTTACTTGACCAGATGCACTTTCAAAAATTGAATATTCTTTCTTCTTTCTCTTGGGCTCAACCATCCGACCATCTGCTTCTACACCAGTTCTGTGGGTTCTGAGGTGGCAAATGAGCTCAATATTGAATGAACAGTCTCGGACACAGTTGATGCAGGGCATGTTCTAAGTGGCATGCTGAATGCTCCATCTTCACTCTGAATGATCACAGGCCCGAGATTTTCATAAGTAGAGGACAAATCATGCAAGTTCAATAGGCAGTGCAGACAGAGGGGTTATGGAAGGGCTGGCAAGATGGACTGCATTCACTTTAATGTATGGAGCCTCACAGGTAAGTCAGATGTCTTAAAACGTGAATCAGCATTTGGAATTATGATATTATTACAACCATGGCAACAAAATTGAGCAAACTGCAGTACTCGCTGCTTAATGTTCTGGAGTATAAAAGTTTCAGAAATAGTAGAGTGGGATGCAAATTGGAAGGGGTAATGGTGGATCGCTGAAGGGGAATGTTATCAGCAGTATTTAGACAGGATATGTGGGAATGATTGTCCATTGAAGCCAGACGAGTCAAACTTTGGGATAAGACAGTAATCACTTTGCTGAGCATACTACAATGGAGTGCAGGAATTAGAGGAAAAAATATTAAGCAAATTGCAGAAAGGTGCCAGAGTGATATGGTTAGAACAGTGGAAATTTTAACTTTTCTAATTTTGACTGGGATTACCTTTGTGCAAGGGACTTTGTTACGTGTGTCCAAGTTTTTCCCAGAGAGCACATTTATTGTTTGGCACAAAAACTGGATGTGACTGTACATGATTAACAAGCTTGCGGATGAAACAAAATTTGATGTTAGCACAGAAGGTTGAAGGCTATAGCAGAATACAGATCAGATGGAAAGTTGGACACAGCATTGGTAGATGACATTTAATCCTGACTAGTATGAGGTAATGCATTCTGGGAAGGTAAATGGGCTGAGAACACATAGTGTAAAAGAAATGCTGATGAACGTAAAGACTTTGGTTTCCAAGCCTGTAGTTCCCTGAAGTGGCAACACTGGTGAATAGGATGAAAAAACAGACATAGGGCATGCTTGCCTTCATCAATTTCGGGATAAAATATAAAATCTGGGACAGTATGTTGCAAATTTACAAACCACAGGTTAGACTGCAGATAGGTATTATGTACAGTTCTGGTTGCCATTCTATAGGAAGGATAAGACCGCATGGGAGAAAGTGCATACAAGATTCGCAAGTATTTCTGAGGCAAGGTAGGCTAAGTGATGACAAGACAGAAATACTTAAAATTGTGGGGTATTGGTAGGGAGATTGCACTCAGTTTTTTTCCCAGAGCTGGGGAATCAAGAACTAAAGGCAATAGGGTTAAGGTGAGAGGAGAAAGATCATGAGAATTTGAGGGGTGTTGGCCAGAAGGAACTACAGTCTACAAATTACTGAATTCAGATGAATCAAGGGCAGGGGGAGCAGACAAGCCAATTGTCTTTGTTTTCCCATTTTGTGGACTCTTCACCCATTCTTGCTCTGGGATAATCTAACAGAGCAATTGAGTGTGGACAAAAGGACCTTTGGGTAATGACCTGCTAAACCTGAGACCATTCTCTGATGAGCAGCTACTATGTAAAGTACAGACCTACCGAAGGAGCAATCTGTAATCTTGTCGGACTCGGTGTCTGGGTTGATAGTTTAACTGGTTTGGACCAGTCAAGAGCTGGAAGACACAAATACAAGGCTGGGGGGCAAAACCACAAAACACTGGTTGCAGATCTGGACTAGAACCAGTAAGAAGGTGACCCAGGTAGGGCAGGTGTCCTTGAACCAATGGGATGGAAATGCACCAGTTCAACTGATGAGGAACACTATAAGAGTCGGGGCTCCAAATACATATTGATAACTCTCCAGTAATCAGAGAACAACCATCAAAGATAAGGAGGACTCCACGGACACATGGAGATCGGAGCCATGAGGAATGCCTGGCCAGTGTAGACTCCATTCCTGGGTAATACTTCTTCTCTTCATTGACGGTTCATGGAGGGTCAGGGATTCTAGTGGGGTCCACACAGGTATTTACTTTGTGAACCCGCGTGCCTTTAAGTTGAGACAATAAAAGTTACTTGTCAGTAAATACAGATTCCTTCTGTGCCTCTCTCATCATTATTACAAGGGGTGATTCTTGTAACAAGGGGCAACTTTTTTTCTTATACAAAGGGTGAAATCTATGTAGAATGAACTGACAGATGGCCAAGGCAGGTACAGTAACTTACAAAAATTTCAGTCAGGCACGCATATAGATTGGAAAAGTTTAGAAGATTACAGGGCAAACATTAGCTTGGATGGGGCACCTTGGCCGGCATGGACCACTTGGGTCGAAAGGCACATTTCCGTGCTATACAATTCCATGAGTCTAAAAGTTCAAAGAGGCATAGGTAGTGTGGTTAGTCACAATCTGTTTCCCAGAGTGAGGATATTAAAAACAAGACGGCAAAGGTTTAAGGTAAGAGGAAGTTGTTCTACAAGGACTTGAGGGGAACATTTATTTAAAACATTATGATGTTAATATCCAGAACTCACTCCCTAAGGAGGTGATGTAATTTGTTTAAGAGGTTTTAAGACAGGCACTAACACAGAAAAGGCTAGAAGATGGTCGTAATATAGTGACATGTGATTCGTGTAGTTGGCCAAAAGGCTGGCATAGATGTGTTGGCACAAAGGACCCATTTCTGTACTGTACATCTGAGTTGGTGAGGATGGTATTTTTTTTCTTCAAGGAGACCTTGAAAATAGCAAATCATTTCCTCTGCCTTCCTCCCTATGACAGAGCTTGCAGTAAAATCCAGTATTGTGAGCAAAGTTCAGCTGAAAGCAACTAGATCGTTTTTGCTGGTAAGGTTAGCTTTAGAGAGAACCCTGATGTTGGTTCAGTTATTCTGCCAATCAATTTGGAAAATCCTGCAGAGTTGGTAGCAATTCTCTGGTGTTTTGAATGTAGGAGTCTATTTCCCCACAGCTAATCAGAAGCTAGGGAGTAACTGCTGCCCAGTGGATTATGAGCTTTCTGCTGAGTTTGAAAACTTAACCCTTGAACATTCTTGTCCTGATGTGGCTTTGGAGGTAACACTGAGTGATGGCTCCTGAATAATGGGAAATGGTGCATATTTTCCAGGGTTTCGCTGAAGATTTTTATGGTTGGAAACATCATTGACCAATGGCATAAGTTAGGTGGAAGACCTTTCTTATGTGGATATTTAGCATAATAGCCATTCTCTTGCACACTTCAGTGAATGAGTCGATGGCTTCCAAGTGTGCATGTATGGAACCATGTCCGAGTACTGCAACTCAAAGATCAATGTTGAGTGACCATAATTCTGGAGTGGAGGCTGAATGGCTTCTTTCCGTATTTCAGAGCACTGGAATATAGAAGGAAGCTGATCACAGAACTGGAAGAGAGCAATCAGCACATTCATTAAAGAGGAGATGGGTATGTACTGTAACAAAATGGTTTAGAGCTACAAGGCCTAGTGCATAAAGGCTCTGTTTGCCAACAAAATGGAACTTAGAAAAACACAAAGGTAGGGGGAGAGGAAATACAAAGATAGCCAATAATTTGTAAAATGATACCAAAAGATTTTTCAGATATATATAGGAAACAAAAGCTGAGAGTAGATATTGGACCACTGGAAATGATGCTGGAGAGGTAGTACAGGGATACAATGAAATGGCAGTCAAACTTAATAAATAATTTGCACCAGTCTTCACTGCGGAAGACACTAGTATTATACTGAAAGCTTGACAGTTTCAAGGAACAGAAGTGTGTACAGTTGTTATTATTAGGGAGATGTGCTTGGGAAACTGACAGGTCTGAAGGTAAATAAGTCACCTGGACCTGATGGACTACAACCCAGGGTTCTAAAAGTGGTAGTTGAAGAGATTGTAGAGGCATTAGTAATGATCTTTCAAGAATCATGAAATCCTGGCATGGTTCTGGAAGACTGGAAATGTGCAAATGTTACTCCACTCTTCAAGTAGGGAGGGAAGCAGGAAAAAAAAGGAAATTATAGGCCAGTAAACCTGACCACAGTAGTTAGGAAGATATAGGGATTGATAGTTAAGCTTGTGGTTTCAGGCTACTTGGAGGCACATGACAAAATAGGCCAAAGTCAGCATGGTTTCCTTAAGGGAAAATCTTGCCTGACAAATCTATTGGATTTTTTTTGAAGAGATTACAAAGGTTCATTAATTATCAAAGTATACAACTCTGAAAGTCTTCTCCAGATTACCATGAAGCCAAGGAAGAAAAGCAGTATGATCATCAACATCTAAATCCCTCCTCCCCACACAAAAATGAACATAATCAAAACAGGCACATTGCACCCCTGCCCCCACATGAAAAAAGAGACAGATTGGGCAAAAGCCACAGAATATGAAAAACTCTCAAGACTGATAAAAATCTATTGTCTAAATCCATATCCACAATGCAGAAAACCTGGATAACATTCTCCAGGACCAGTGACAGTCCTTTCCTTTTCCGTAGCAGAGTGATCCCACCAGTGATCAAAAAGTAGTCTTCCCCTCTCCGTAGCAGAGCAATCCCAACAGCAATCAAAAGACAGTCTTCCCTCTCTGGAAGTGGAGTGATCCTACCAGCGATCAGAAGGTAGGCAGCTGGCGTGTACCTTCCACATGTGTCCTGATGTTTCAACCTCCCTCGTTGCTTTAATTGGCAAACAAATGGAAGCTCTAATCAGCGAAATGGAGTCAAACATCGGCTTGCACCCTGCAGCCTTCTCACCATGAGGTTCCCGGAAGCCACCTCTGCCTCTCAGAATCTTCTTGGAGACTGCAGAGTGCTGAAACACCCAAATGATCTCCAAAATGCACATCATAGGCTCCAAAAAACAGAATAGACAAAGGAAAATTGGTGGATGTTGTGTACTTGGATTTTCAGAATACCTTTGACAAGGTGCCGCACACAAAGCTGCTAAACAAGAGCCCAGTGTATTACAGGAAATATACTTGCATGGATGGGGCATTGATTGATTGGCAGGAGTCCAAAAATGGGCAGAAAGGTTTCCTTTATGTGGCGGTTAATGATTCGGATGACGATATTGATGGTTTTGTGGCCAAGTAGGCGGATGATATGAAGATAGCTGGAGGGGTAAGTAGTGTTGAGGAACAAAGAGGTTCCAGAAGAAATTACTTAGATCATGAGAATGGGCAAAGTGCTGGCAGATGGAATAGTGTCAGGAAATGTATTGTCATGCAGTTTGGTAGAAGGAATAAAAGCTTAGACTACTTTCTAAACGGGGAGAAAATTCAAAAATCAAAGGTACAGAGGGATTTAGAGTCCTTGTGCAGGATTCCCTAAAGGTTAATTTGCAGGTTGATTTGTTGATGAGGAAGGCAAATGCAATGTTAGCATTGATTTTACGAGGACGAGAACATAAAAGCATGGATGTAATGCTGAGGCTGTATACAGCTCTGGTAAGGCCTCACTTGGAGTATTGTGACCAGTTTTGGGCCCCTTACTTAAGGATGTGCTGACGTTGGAGGGCTTACAGGAGGTTCAGGAATGAAAGGGTTATCATACGAGCAGTGAATGAAGGCTTTGTGTCTATACTCACCGGAATTTGGAAAAAGGAGGGGGAGTCTCACTGAAACGTATCAAATGTTGAAAGGCCTAGATGGAGTGATTGTGAAGAAGATATTTCCTTTGGTGGGGGAGTCTCCGACCAGGAGGCACAGCCTCAAAATGGAGGGATGTGGGGGACGTCACGTGATGACGTAGGGTCGAGACGTTGAGAATCCAGCTCCCTCGTAAAAAGTAATGAAATAGGGTTTAAATGATGAAGAATTAATAAATACCTACTAGAAACTATTTATAAGTAACTCAGGATTATTTTTGGATATGGCTCCTAAACCAAAACAGAAGAAAGCTACTACTTTGAAGACTGCGCAAATCGGCGGGGAAGAAGACCTAACCGTCTCGGCAAAGCCTCGGACTCAAGTTGGATCTCCTCCCGGCGAAGTGCATGGCACTTCTGATGATGTGGGACAGGAAGTTGCAGCAATGTCGGCGGTCTCTAAGAAGAAACGGCAAGAACAATGCATGCACGAAGAAACAAGTATGCATGAACAGATATTAACAAAACTACAAATCCCAACTATGGCTGGAAGTGAATCAGAAGTGGAATCAGATTCTTTGGGAAATACAGAGGATGAAGAAGAGGAAAAGAAGGAAGAGATTAAAGGAGACATAAGAGATATCCTGATATATATGATGAATGAAATAAAAGCTATAAGAAGGATGCAGAATACACTCGATAATGTGGTGGAAAAACAAAAGAAGATGGATAATAAAGTTAAAGAGATGGAAGTAAAAATGGAAGAAAACACTGAAAGAATAGATAAGATAGAAGACAATAATCTTGCCTGGACAATAGAAAGAAAACGGACGTTGGAAAAAATAGATGCGCTTGAAAACTCTAGTAGACGAAATAATATTAAAATTGTTGGTCTTATGGAAGGTACAGAGGGAGAAAATCCAATAAAATTCTTTCAAGAATGGATTCCGAAAATTTTGGAAATGAAAGAAGCCAAGTAATTGAAATTGAAAGAGTACACAGAGCTTTAAGACCAAGACCTCAACAAGATCAAAATCCAAGATCAATTTTGATAAAATGCTTAAGGTATCAATATAAAGAAATGATCTTGAAGGCAGCTACTCAAGGTGCTAAAAAGAGAAATGGGCCATTGATAATAGAAGGGAAAAGAGTTTTTTTTTATCCAGAAATAAGTTACGATCTTCTGAAGAGGCAGAAGGAATTTAATCCAGTGATAAAATCTTTATGGGAAAAGGGCTATAAATTTTTATTGAACTACCCAGCAAAATTGATAATTTTCCTGGATAACGAAGAAAGAAGATTTTTCGTTGACTACCGGAAAGTGGAGAAATTTGTACAAGAATTACCTGATGTCCACGAAGAGGAGTAAAGAATTATAGAAATGAAGTGGACTAATGATGAAGACTGAAATAAGGTTGGACTTGACGGACATTTATAAGGAAAACAAAAATAGTTGAAGAGTATTAATTGGGAGTAGAGACATTAATTATTCTCTTTTTTTTCTTCACTAATATATTTTCTTTCTTTTTTTTTTGCGGGGGAGCTGGAGGAGCTCCTGATCGATGGCTGCGAGTTTCACGTGTACAATCATGGCGATTGCCATGACCCGTAAAATGGGGGGGGGGGTAATGTTGTGTTCTTTTTATTCGCAACATTAGTGGGGGGGGTATTTTGTTTTTTTTTCTTATATATTAGTTACCTTTTTCCTATTTTTCTTCTTTTTTGCCTGGATGGTTGGGGAGAGACTCATAGCAACATGGAGAATTTCAAAGAGTTCCCAAGGTATTATGAGTGATTAATTTACTTAATTTTTAAAGTTTTAATGTTAATGGACTTAATGGACCTGTGAAAAGAAAAAGAGTTTTAACATATATTAAGCAAATGAAAGGAGATATAGCTTTTTTACAAGAAACACATTTAACAGAAATAGAACATAAGAAATTAAAGAGAGATTGGGTTGGAAATGTCATTGCAGCTTCATTTAATTCAAAATCGAGAGGAGTTGCAATTTTGGTTAATAAAACTTTACCAATTAAAATACAAAATGTAGTAATTGATTCTGTTGGTGAGATATGTGATTAATACATTGTCAAATTTTTTCAGAATTATGGACTTTTATGAACATTTATGCACCAAATGAAAATGATGCAAAATTCATACAAGAAGTTTTTCTGAACTTGGCTGATGCACATGATAAAATATTGATAGGTGGAGATTTTAATTTTTGTTTAGATCCAGTCTTGGATAGGTCAACTAAAGTTCCTACAAAATCAAAAGTAATAAAACTAACTTTATCATTAATGAAAGATTTAAACCTGATTGATATATGGAGAAAAATTAATCCAAGAGAAAGAGATTATTCATTTTATTCAAATAGACATAAAACTTACTCAAGGATTGATTTTTTTTATTATCAAAAATATTCAGGATAGAGTGAAAAGTGTGGAATATAAAGCAAGAATACTGTCAGATCATTCCCCCTTGATAATGACAATGATAATGATGGATAAGGATCTATAGATGGAGATTTAATTCAATTTTATTAAAACGTCAAGATTTTTGTGATTTTATGAATAAACAGATTCAATTTTTTTTTGATACAAATTTACATTCAGTTGAGGATAAAATTGTATTATGGGAAGCAATGAAAGCATATTTAAGGGGTCAGATTATAAGTTATACATCTAAAATTAAGAAGGAATACATGGTAGAAATAGATCAATTGGAAAAAGATATCATAAAGTTAGAAAAAGAATCTCAAAGATCTACGACAGAAGAAAAACGAAGACAACTTGTTAATAAAAAATTACAATATAATACACTCCAGACATATCGTACAGAAAAAGTAATTATGAGAACTAAACAGAAATATTACGAATTAGGTGAAAGATCACATAAGATTCTTGCTTGGCAGTTGAAAACAGAACAGGCTTCTAAAACAATAAATGCAATTAGAACAAGTGTAAATAAGGTTACTTATAAACCTTTAGAAATTAATGAAACTTTTAAAAAATTTTACACTGAACTATATCAATCAGAATCACAAAATAAGATTGCTGAGATAGATAAATTTTTATCACAAATAACCCTTCCAAAATTAAATTTGGAAGAACAGAAAGGATTAGATATGCCCTTTACATTAAAAGAGGTTGAAGAAGCTTTAGGATCACTTCAGAGTAATAAATCCCTAGGAGAAGATGGTTTTCCTCCTGAATTTTATAAAAAATTTCAAGATTTATTAATTCCTCCTTTTATGGAATTAATATATCAAGTGGAAAGAATGCATAAACTCCCACAATCTTTTTTAACAGCGATCATAACTGTATTGCCAAAAAAATAGAGATCCTTTAAAACCAACATCATATAGACCTATTTCTTTGTTGAATACAGATTATAAAATAATAGCAAAAATTTTATCTAATATAATATCTAAATATTTACCAAAATTAATACATATGGATCAAACAGGTTTTATTAAAAACAGACAATCAATGGATAATTGGATAATGGATAATCAACGGTTACTTAGTATAATTCATTTGGCACAAAAAAGAGAGGAAATGAGTGTGGCAGTTGCTTTGGATGCAGAAAGAGCATTTGATAGATTGGAATGGGATTTTTTATTTAAGGCATTGGAAAAATATGAGTTAGGAAAATCTTTTATACAATGAATTAAAACCTTAAATACTAATCCTCAAGCTAAAGTAGTTACAAATGGTCAGATTTCAAAATCATTTTGCTTAACGAGGTCAACTAGACAAGGCTGCCCATTATCACCTGCTTTATTTATATTGGCAATAGAACCATTAGCTGAATTAATTAGAACAGATTCAGACATTGGGGGCTTTAGAGTTAATCAAGAAGAATATAAGATTAATTTATTTGCTGATGATGTTTTGATTTATTTAACAAACCCATTGCAATCTTTGCAAAGATTATCTTTTAGATTGGAAGAATATGGGAAAGTATCAGGGTATAAAGTAAATTGGGATAAAAGTGAAATTTTACCCCTTACCAAAGGAAATTATAATCAATGTTGATTAGTAACTCAATTTCAATGGTCAATAAATGGGATAAAATATTTAGGTATTAGAGTTGAAAATGATGTAAAAAATTTATATAAACAAAATTATTTGCCATTATTAAAAAAAATAAAAGAGGATCTTGATAAATGGATGATGTTACCAATAACATTAATAGGTAGAGTTAATGCTGTAAAAATGAATATATTTCCTAGATTGCAATATTTATTCCAAACTTTACCAATACAATTACCTCAGAAGTTTTTTCAAGAACTGAATAAATATGTAAGGAAATTTCTTTAGAAAGGAAAGATGTCAAGAATATCATTGGAAAAATTGACATGTAAATTTGATTTAGGAGGGTTACAACTTACAAATTTTAAGAATTATTATAAAGCAAATCAACTTAGATTTATTGCGTCTTTTTTTGATGAAAAAAAACCCGGCATGGATTAGAATAGAATTAGATAAGATAGGAGAAAACATACCAGAAGATTTTATATATAAATGGGAATCCAAATGGATACGGGAAAAAAAAGAATCTCCTATATTAAGACACTTGATAGATTTATGGAATAAGGTAAATATGGACGATGAGATAAAGAAATCTTTGTTAGCAAAAAGAACTTTAATTCAAAATAGGCTTATTCCTTTTATAATGGATAATAAACTTTTACATAATTGGTTCCAAAAGGGGATTAAATATATAGGTGATTGTTCTGAAGGAGGTATATTGGTGTCGTTTGATCAATTAAAAAATAAATATAAAATATCAAACAACACTCTTTTCTGTTATTTTCAATTAAAGGCTTATTTACGAGAAAAGCTGGGTCAAACAATGTTGATGCCAAAACCTAGTGAAATAGAAATATTAATTCAAAAAGGAAAAATTAAAAAATTTACATCTTGTATGTACAATTTGATTCAAAAACAGACAATTGAATCTGGAATTCATAAATCAAGACAAAAATGGAAATCTGATTTGAATGTTAAAATTGATGGAAAAGGTCAAGATTATGTTCTGATAGTATGAGAAATACAATAAATGTTCAACTTAGATTAATACAATATAATTTTTTACATCAATTATATATAACACCACAGAAAATAAATAGATTAAATTCAAATATGTCTGACCAATGTTTTCGATGTAATCAAGAAATTGGTACTTTTTTACATTCTACTTGGTCTTGTTTTAAAATTCAACCATTTTGGATAAATCTAAGACTTTTATTGGAACAAATTACTGGAGTACAACTCCCACATTGTCCAATATTATTTTTATTAGGAGATATTGAAGGGACAATTGTTACGACTGTGCCCCAACTCTGAGGGGCCGAAGAGGTACAAAGTAGCCCCCTCCTTTTTGAGAATCGCAAGATCGCTATTAATGTGGGTCTGGGACCCAGGAAATGAGAGAGAGACACGCAGAATCCACAAGGGGTTTGGAATGTCCTGGCCCCTCAGCGATACAAAGCCACGGAAAACGGCCATTGTCTCTTGGAGACGGAATTGTGTATTGAGTACTGTACTATTCATTGACGCCCTCAGGGAATGACCAAAGTGGGCTGGTTGAGGGATGGCATCATTCCAACCTGATTGACATCTGAGACCCCGTGAGTAAGGATAAAAGAAGGTCTGGGGAACAACCCCTTTAGACGCACCAGGAGAAACGCTGGAAATCCCGTGACAGCGTTTAATAGCGACAGCCGGTGGGGCCCACGTGCATCCTTTCCTGTTGCCTGGGATTGGCGGGACTGACCACGGAAGAACGGCTTAGCTAAAAGGAAAAAAGGACACCGACGACATTTCGAAGGATCGACATCATAAAAGAGGAAAATCGGGCAAGTTCCCAAAATCTCTCTCTCTTGACTCCAACCAAAGGCTGCAGCCTGAATGAACTAAAGTGACTTTTATATTTCCATCGGACAATACATTATCCCCTAGACAACAATAGAGCTATTTCTTATTGATTATTATTATACCCGCACTTTTAGATTTAGTATTGACGACGTATATTATCTGTATGTTTGCATTGATATTATATTTGTGTATCTTTATCAATAAATACCGTTAAAAATAGTACCATCAGACTTCAACGGACCTCTCTATCTTTGCTGGTAAGTGACCCAGTTACGGGGTACGTAACAACTTGGAGGCTCGTCCGGGATTTGATACCAAATTGGGGAGCCAGTGAATCGGGCTTGTAAGTCCAAACTTGGATCTGGTACGCGGGTAGCCAGACGGGAAACCAGCAAAGATGGACGTGGATGAATTTATAGAAAACCCAACTCTGGAGGCGCTAGAAGCGGCCACCAAATCTGACTTGATAAATATTGCGAAGGGACTAAACCTCGCAGAGGTGAGGTAGTCAATGAAAAAGCAGGAGGTGCGAAGGGCCATAACTCAGTATTATATTCGGAAGAATGTGTTTGCAGCTGAGGTATTGGATAATATCCTTGAAAAGGTACCAGCTAGTGGGACGGCTCAGTTAGAGTTGGAGAAATTGAGGCTGGACGCGGAACAGAGGAAGAGGGAGCATGAGTTCCAGCTAAAGCAGCTGGAAGCAGCTGAAAAGGAAAAGGAAAGAGCTGAGAGAGAAAAAGAAAGAGCCGACAAGCAAAGGGAGCATGCGCTCCAGCTAAAGGAGTTAGAGGTGAAAAGGGAGCATGAGCTCCAGCTAAAGGAGCTAGAGCAGGACAGAGCTGAGAAACAAAGGGAGCATGAAGTGCAGTTAAAACAGCTGGAAGCAGCTGAGAAAGAAAAGAAAAGAGCCGAGAAGGAGAGGGAGGCGGAGAAACAGAGGCAACATGACTTGGATATGGAGAAATTAAGGCAAGAGTGAAGAACTCAAGGGTCAGACCGAGAGGAGCGGTTTAATGTTAGTCGGGAGTTGAGGGTAGTGCCTCCGTTCGAGGAGACGGATGTTGATAGTTATTTCTTGCTTTTTGAAAAGGTGGCAGTGAATCAGAAGTGGCCCAAAGAGCAGTGGGTGGCGTTGTTACAAAGTGTGTTAAAAGGGAAGGCACAACAGGCATATGCGGCGTTGTCCATAGAGGAGGAAGAGGCGGAGAATTATGACAAAGTAAAGGAAGCCATTCTCCGGACCTACGAATTGGTACCTGAAGCGTATAGACAAAAGTTCAGAAATTTAAAGAAAGGGTGGAATCAGACGTATACCGAGTTTGCCTATGAGAAGGGTGTGCTCTTGGATCGCTGGTGTACGGCAAAAACAGTGGAAGAGGATTTTTGGCGTCTCAGGGAGTTAATTATGATTGAGGAATTTAAAGGTTGTGTTTCGGAGGATATCCGGATGTATTTGAATGAGAAGCCGAATAAGTCCATCTCCGAATTTGCTAGGTTCGCAGATGAATATGCCCTAACCCACAAGACAAAGTTTTCCTCGAAAAAAGTTACCAGAGAGACCGTGGGAACGATAGAGAAAGCCCGCCGGCTGAGGCAGAGGTCCCGCTGGGAGCTAGTGGTAAGATTGAGGAGGAGAAGCAAGACGGCCAGAGAGGGGGGACATATTGCATCTAGGTGCTTTGCTCCGAGGAAGGAGACAAGAAAATGGAAAGCCGTAGTCCCTATAGGATGTGCCGTGGTAATCAGTAAATCGACAAGAGAGCCCCGGGTAGACAGAGTACGAGAAGGGTCTGAGACTTGTATGTCAAACGGAACCGTGTCTGTGAGAGAGGGAGACCCACCAGTTCCCGTGCGGATCTGGAGAGACACGGGAGCTGAACTGTCATTGATTAGCAGTAAGGTACTCGATTTTGGTCGCAAGACGGGAATGGTAGCTGTGAAAGGAATAGGAAAAGGGACAGAAACGGTGCCCTTGCATAGGATCATTATGAATTGTGAGCTGGTATCTGGACCAGTTGAAATGGGGGTGTGATCAGAATTCCCGAGAACTGACGCGGACGTCCTTCTGGGTAATGATTTAGCTGGTGGTAAGGTTTGGTCAGCAATGAAGCTGACGAGACAACCGGTGGAGGCCCCGCCCCTAGATTCCAAGATCTATCCCGCATGCGCGATCACTCGCAGCATGTCGAGAAAGGCAGCTGAGAACGAGAGCAGTTTAAATCCGGCCAGTATCGATTTGGCCGAGACGTTTTTACCGACCCTGTACCACGAGGGTTTAAAGGGTGGTAAAACGAAGAGTAGTATAATGAAAGAGAGTAAGGGAGAGGAGGTAGACCTCCCCTTAGCGAGGAGAAAATTTATAGAGGCATGAAATAAAGATGAGAAACAGATAAAGCTGTTAAATGGTCCAGGGTTGGACATGGATGATCTGTCTGGTTTGGCAGAACTGTTTGAAGAAGTTGAAAATTCTAAAGGTGTTCCCGATAATGAAATGAGGGCAGCCCTAGATGAAAAGGGTGCCCTTACCTTGAAGAAGTCTGCTGGGTTGGCAGATGAGGTTGTTTCAGCCCGCGGGGTAGAGTTTACTCCGGAAGGGAGTTGCCCAGAGAGTAGCTGGGAGAATCAGGGGAATTTAGAATTTGAACAGGGTATGGGTGTTGTAAGCCTGGAAGAGGCAAATGTCCCATTTGAGTGTGTCCAAGATGTGGATGCATGTGGTACTGAACCTAGTAATGGAGCTCAGAAAAAGTCTGAGGTATTTGATTCAGTTGAAAAGGAATGCAGTCCTTGTGGGTCAGATGGACTTGGTTCAGTGAAGAAAGGGTTAACCTTGGTAATAGTGGGAAGTGAGAGTTCCTAGGTGTTTGTGCTCGAAGGTGTGTTAAAAGTTAGTGAGGAGATAACAGGTGGTGAGGTGAATATTATTATTGAAGGAAAAGGGAAAAGTGTAGTTTCCAAATCGAATGAAGAAAATTTAAAGTCTGGATTGATGTCAGACGCAGCAACCAGGCTACAGAGACAATGGCTTGGTACCGCGGTGCCTGTGAATCAATTACAGGTTGAGTTGGAAGGTAAAGGGGCCCCACACGCTATTGTTATTCCAGAGTGTGGTGTGAAACCGCAGAATTCAAAATGCTGTTTGAACAAAGAGGGATCGCTGGCATTGAGAACTAATCGCCTGAAGGGTCCTGAAGAGAAAACTAGCAACTTGCGTAAAATTAAAGAATTGTGTGGAAATTCGGAAAATGGTCTAAGTTTGGAACACATTGTTGATAAAATAACTCCTATGAAAGGAGCGGGCGAAAGTCTATTTCGCCAGGGTGCACAAGCTCACCACGTGGGATTTAACTGGAAAAGAGGCAAGGGTTAATGGGACGCCATTTTTAAATAGCAGAAGCCGGTTTTAAGGGATTTCGACAAAGCATGTGAATAATAAAGACAATCCCCATGGAAGCTTGACTGTTAAGTTTGAAAGTAACATAAAGATTAGTATTTTGCATGAACTTTTGTAGTATACACGTAAGCTAAGGTCACAACTCTTTAGTTTTTGTTTGCTGAAGGAAAGAAAATAAAAAATAGGTGGTTATTAAATTGGAGTCTGATGCTACAAGACTTTAGTAAGGTACAAGATGTTAAGATATTAAAGGAAGTGACAATGTAATCGTTAACTGTTTAGATGCTGAATTGAATGTATAACTATTATTCGGTAAAAAAAACTTTTGTATTGTGTTAGATTCTAAAATCCTGTAAGACTCTGTATTACTTGGTTTTTACCAATGGTAAAAACGTGTTGAAGAAAGGGGGTGTTACGACTGTGCCCCAACTCTGAGGGGCTGAAGGGTACAAAGTAGCCCCCTCCTTTTTGAGAGATCGCTATTAATGCGGGTCTGGGACCCAGGAAATGAGAGAGAGTGACACACAGAATCCACAAGGGGTTTGGAATGTCCTGGCCCCTCAGCGATACAAAGCCACGGAAAACGGCCATTGTCTCTTGGAGACGGAATTGTGTATTGAGTACTGTACTATTAATTTGAAGCCCTCAGGGAATGAACAAAGTGGGCTGGTTGAGGGATGGCATCATTCCAACCTGATTGACATCTGAGACCCCGTGAGTAAGGATAAAAGAAGGTCTGGGGAACAACCCCTTTAGACGCACCAGGAGAAACGCTGGAAATCCCGTGACAGCGTTTAATAGCGACAGCCGGTGGGGCCCACGTGCGTCCTTTCCTGTTGCCTGGGATTGGCGGGACTGACCACGGAAGAACGGCTTAGCTAAAAGGAAAAAAGGACACCGACGACATTTCGAAGGATCGACATCATAAAAGAGGAAAATCGGGCAAGTTCCCAAAATCTCTCTCTCTTGACTCCAACCAAAGGCTGCAGCCTGAATGAACTAAAGTGACTTTTATATTTCCATCGGACAATACATTATCCCCTAGACAACAATAGAGCTATTTCTTATTGATTATTATTATACCCGCGCTTTTAGATTTAGTATTGATGACGTATATTATCTGTATGTTTGCATTGATATTATTTTTGTGTATCTTTATCAATAAATACCGTTAAAAATAGTACCATCAGACTTCAACGGACCTCTCTATCTTTGCTGGTAAGTGACCCAGTTACGGGGTACGTAACACAATACCGAAACTTAAATTGAATAAGTATCAGAAAAAATTTATAAAAATTGCACTGGCAGTAGCTAAAAAAGTTATCGCAGTTACTTGGAAATCTGATTTATATTTAACTATGGATCGTTGGAATAATGAAATATATAGTTGTATTCCACTTGAAAAAATTACATATAATCTAAGAAATGAATATGATATATTTTTGAAAATCTGGCTCCCATACCTACAAAAGATGGGATTAAATATATAGGTCCTTTGAAGATAAAATTATAAAGTAATTGGGGAAAGTAAAAATAAATATTAAAATTATTTTGAACTCCATGGAGCATGTGGGGATCCTCCGATATCCAGTCAATCTTTTTCTTCTTTCTTTCTTTTTTTTTCTTTCTTTAGATAAGGGTTAAGGGGGTGAGGGTTAAGGGGAGGGGGGAGGATTAATATTATTTTTCTTTTTCTTACTAATTTTTCATTACATTTATTCTTTGTAATTTTCTAAAAAAATAATAAATAATTTTTTTTTAAAATGGAGGGATGTCATTTAAAACAAAGATGAGGATGAATTCCTTTATAGTCAGGGGGTGGTGAATCTGTGGAATTCATTGCCACAGGTCACTGGGGACATTTAAGGCAGAGGTTGATAGGTTCTTGGTTAGTCAGGGCATGAAAGGTTATGGGAAGAAGGCAAGAGAATGGGGTTGAGAAGGAAATGGATCACCCATGATGAAATGGCAGAGCAGACTTGATGGGCCAAATGGCCTAATTCTGCTCCTGCATCTTATGGTCTTATAAACAGATACTGGTTCCTATCATTTCAAGTTGGAAGGTGAGTAATTGTCAAAGATCTTCAGCATTTGCTTGTTCAGCAGTGGAGATGGACACTGGTAGCTGAATTTCCCATCCAGTTTGTGGGCTGGCTTTTCTCCTTCAGTGATCCAGGACTCTGTGACAACTTTCAGTGCATATGAAGAGCTGAGAGGCACAAGTACTCTGACTGAGTGAGGCTCCACAAATGAATCTGGAGTCTAACTTAAACTGCTAGATGTGGAAAGCAAAAGCTCCTGGTGTCTGAATCTGTGACCTGAAGAAGACAGTACTGAAGGAAGCAATTAATATACATTCTCATCTGCTCAAGGAGGAAAGTTCAGAGAAAGAGACTCACAAGGACTTGAAGAGAACAAAAATGCTGAGTTTAATGGATTTACTAACAGGAATATTAATGCAACATGTGCTTAGGAGGTGAGGCACTGAGATAAAAAATAAAGTGTGTTTAAAAATATTTGAAAAATGTTCAAGGTAATGCCACTGCCTTTTTAATATGCAGATAGTATCTTAATTAGGTTGGGCACCCTTAGGAAAAAGAGACTGATATTCTAAGCAGCTCCTGCCAATAAATTTCAGAACTCAGTTCTCTTGTCCACTTGTCCACACAACTCCAACTTTACTTTGCAGTTCTCTTTCATTCTTTGAGATAAGACTTGGACAATTAGTAACGGATTATCTTGCTTCTGCTGAGCAAACAACTAGAACAAATTTCTTTTCCACTAACATGCTGGTAGAGGTGGACAATTTTGAAATGACCAAATTAGAAGGAACAAAATAAAAGAGACATTTTTTCAGGGCTTTATGGCACAGTATGAAAACACCAAACCTTTAGTTAAATGCCCAATTCAGCACCGAGCAATATTTCAGCTTAGATACACTGATACCATTATGTAAATGATAGACATTGCATTTTCAAATGTGTCAAATATTAATCTCCTATTACATATATTATTTATATTTATAACTAAAATGATCTGTATACCATCTCAGTAACAGATGAACTTGTCTATGATTCAACATATAGATCATAAAAAATGAACTAAAGATGGGTTTTAAATCAATTTAAGATGAACATTTGGAAATGGCCTAGAATGTGAACAAATTTCTAAACTTCCCTCAAACACAGGAGGTATTTCAGTCCATCAAAATAATACCAGCTGCCAGAGGGATCCCGTTCCTCACTAACTTTTATTGTAACCTAATCCTCTACATTCTCAAATTTCCCCTTATTCTAAAATCCACCTATCAATTTGGATTAATTTGCAGTAGCTAATTAACATAAATATAAATTAATGTTTTTTTGTTTGAAATAAGTTGCTTCGCTGATGATAGAAAGAAATATACAGCTTTAGAAAATTAAGTTTAATGTTAATCAGAGACTGGGTATGTTCAATACTTATAATTTCAAGCATCGATAGGTTTAGGAGTCTAACTTTTCTGAACTGCTTTAGTCTCCGTTGCTAGGGTACTTCTGTAGAGGACAGATTTCCAACAATAACAAAATGGTGATATAGCTCCAAAATTGGACATCACACAACATGAAAGGAATTTGCAGATGGCAGATGTCCCTCCTGGTTGTAGGAGTCATGTTTGGGAATTGCTGATGAAAACACTGCATTTTTATAAATGGTACACACTTCAGTCAAGATGTACCAGTGGTGGAAGAAGAGAATATTTACTAAAAATTTAAAACCATAATTGAGAGGCTGAAAAAGTATTCATTCCCTTTATACTTACTGTACTAATTTTCCTCTGGTGCAATACGAACTCATCCAATTTGTTGATATAGAAAATTGGAGGATCACTTGTTTTAAATGAATTCCTAAGAATACCCAACAGTATGGTAGATTTCAAACAGACTAAACAAATATGAAGACAAAGGAGCATTCAAGGCAAGTCAGGGAAATTATATTAGAGAATAACAAATCTGTGGAAGGGTACAAGAACATCTTAAAGGCAAAAAAAAATGCTTTGGAGCTCAATGTGAAAAAGTGCAAAAAAATGCAAAACCACAACTACACTGCCTAGGTCAGGCCCAGGTGTTGAAGAAAGGCACTTGTCAGAGAGACTACTGTGACAATTAACAGTCACTTTGAATGAGCTGCAGAAGTCAGCGGCAGCAACAGTAAATGAAGTTCATGACTCCACAATCTCTAAGGCCTTGCACAAAAAATAGTATTTATGGAAGAGTGGCAAGGAAACAAAGCATATTGTTGCCTGTTAAGACTTTGCAAAGTGTCACTTAAAAGATAATGTAAAGATGTAGATGGAGTTGTGCTTTGATAACACTAAAGTGGAACTTTTTAGCTTCAACTTCGTGGCATAAATTTAATACTGCACATCAGACAGTTAACACCATCCATATTGTAAAGCGTGGTGGAGGTAGCATCATGCTATGGGGATGCTTTTCAGCAATAGGGACAGGAAATTTGGTCAGCATTCATGGGAAGATGAATGCTGTTAAATACATTGAGATCCTGAAGAAATGCCTCTACCAGAAAGTTTAAACTGGGAGGAACTTCATTTTTCAGCCAGGCAATAACCCAAAGCACACTGCCAGACAACCATGGAGTGGCTTCAAATAAAGAAAATTGATGTCCTTGAATGGTGCAGTTAGAGTTCTGACCTTAACCTGTTCATCTTTGGCAAGGCCTCAAGATTGCTGTCAACTGCCACTCCCCAACTAACCTGGCAGAACTTGAGCAATTTTGCAAGGAGGAATGGGCAAATCTTGCTCCATCACAATGTGCACAGCTAATAGAGACACCTACTATTAGAGACAGTTATTACTGGCTACATATAACTGCTAGAGATGATTTAGCTAAGTACTGAGCAAAGGGCAATGAATACTTTTGAACTGCTGACGTTTCAGTTTTTGAAATCTGAATTTTTCATGTTTTACAATTCTCCATTTTTTGGGCTCTGTGAAAAAAGGAGAATATGATTCACAAATAAAAATTCTCAGTGAAATTGATCAAAATCTCTGGTTACAATACTCATTTATGTGAACTAAAAGTTGGGAGCTTAATACTTCTACAAAGCACCGTAAATACACTATACAGCAAGTAGAATTAAATATTTAATAGATACCTTTTCTATTGGATGACCTGCAACAGGTTCATCATCCACAGCCAAGATTCGATCCCCAACTTTAACTCTTCCATCCTATAAAAACACAAAACTTAAACTTTCAATAATGATGTTGTCACCCTCTGATGCAAACACTGGGGTGCTGAGGCCTATTCAGCATTTTCCAAGTTCCACTGGGGCTATTTCCAAGGTGCTCAAAAAGTTCATCTTTTATGAGGGAAGTTCTTGTTTGTTTTTTCAGTGACCACTCCTACCCAAACACACCACTGCTACCCTCAGGTTCCATAAGTATACCCCTGATCTTTCTCATTTTCCATCATCGAGTTAATCCACTGTCAACAGCAACATTTTTCTGTGACTCTCTTTCCCCACCATCATCATCTAAACACCTGGCCTAATGACTACTTCTTTGAGAGTTTTCTTTCAAGCAATGACAATACCCTGGTGTCAAATGTTGTTGTGTAAGGACTGTTCCTACTGCTTACAATTCATCTGGTAGGAGCTATCCACTAAACCCATGCCCCCCACCTTAGGTGCAACTTGGACTTTTTTTTAAAACAGTAAGTCTTAAATATTTTATGTAAATCTCAATTCAGTTCATAGATATCTCTACCAGTCTACTACCAGAAGTTAATGGTTCAACAAATGAAACCATTCATGTATGATTTTTGTTAAAAGCTATGAAGAGAACTTTTTGTTTTTTTTATGATATGACTCAAGTTTACATTGCTAAATCAGTGAATCAACTGATCATTAAATTATTGTATTTTCAACTGGGTTAGAAGACCTTGGATTTCCAGCACAAAATCTAAGGTGAAGTACTGTTAATTTATTAGAGTAGAAAATCCCATGTTACTATTTCAAAGATGATAAGGAAAGTTGGAAAAGGTCAGCCATCAATTAACATCACTAAAAGTATTTCTGAACTTTGCCTCCTTCTATTTGTGTAACTATCTCCTTTAAGAACAATCTACTGGGTGTAATATACTTCAGCATGCTCTGATATAGTGAAGTGTCCTCTGAAATGTACTAGGTTGTTTTTTTCTTCAAACTTACCTTTGATGCTGTTCCATTTTCTGTTAGATTCTTGATAACCACTCCATCATTGGTACTCTCTTCACTAATTGCAATTCCTAGTCCACTTTGATCCTATACAAGTAAGGACATGTTTAGCTTTCCATTGACATATTCAGATATATAGACTCCATAGATGAGTGTATTCCCACAAAATCATTCAGAGTCTTCCCCAAACAGAAGCCCTGGTTGAATCATGAGATCCACAATCTGCAGAGGACCAGATCATTGACATTCAGGTCTGGTGACTAAGTAAGAACAAGAGGTTTAGGCATGATTTCCAGAAAGCCATCTCACAGGCGAAGTGGTAATTTCAGACTAAACTTGGATCAGTGAAGGACGTTCAACAGCTGTGGCAGGGCTTGAATGCTATTACCTACTACAAACTGAAATCAAGGTGGCAACAGGGCTTAGCTTCCAGATGAGCTCAATGCCGTCTATGCTCACTTTGACCGACAAAACATGGAGGAACCCTTACGAACTCCCAGAGCCCCCAATGACCCTGCAATTTCAGTTTCTGAGGCTGACGTGATAGCACCCTTATGGAGGGTGAACCTGAAGAAAACATCTGGCCCAGAAGGAGTACCTGTGCTGCTCAACTGGCTGGAGTGGTCATCAAATATCTTTAACTTCTCACTTTGGTAGTCTGAGGTACCCACCTGCTTCAAGCAAATTTCAATTATACCGGTGCCTAAGAAGAATGCAGAAACCTGCCTTAATGACTATCGTTCAATAGCAATTAGATCTACAGTGAAGTATTTTGAGAACTTGGTGATGAAATGTATCAACTTCTGCCTGAGAAGCGACTTGGATCCTCGTGGCAAAACAGTTCCACAACAGATGCCATTTCATTGGCTCTTCACTCAGCCCTGGAACAGCTGAACAGCAAAGATGCATACACCAGGATGCTCTTTATTGAAAGCATCTCGGAATTTAATTCCATCACCCCTTCAAAATTAATCATAAGCTTCAAGACCTTTGCCTCAATTCCTCCTTGTGCAATTGGATCCTCAATTTCCTCAGTTGCAGACCCCATTCAGTTTGGATTGAACAACATCTTCTCCACAACCTCCTTCAGCACAGATGCACCATAAGCCTGTGTGTTTAGGCCTCAGATCTACTCACTTTACACTTTGACTGCGGTGCTAAGCACAGCTCCATATTTAAGTTTGCTGATGACACCACTGCCACTGGTGGAATCAAAGGTGCTGATGAATCAGCATATAGGAGGGAGATGTAAAATCTGGCAAGAATGGTACTACAACAAACACCTCTCACTCAATGTCAGCAAAACCAAGGAGCTGATTATTGACTTCACGAGGAGGAAACCAACGGTCCATAAGCCAGTCAGAGGAAGAAAAAACAAGCTCTGACAAACTTCTATAGGTATGCGGTGGAGAGTATGTCGATTGGCCTGCATGGATACACCAATGCCCTTGTACAGAAAATACTACAAAAAGTAGTGGATACAGTCCAATTAATCATGGGCAAAGCCCTCCCATGCACTGATCCCATCTACACGAAGTGCTGTTGCAAGAAAGCGGCATCAGTCATCAAGGGCTCCATGACACAGGCCATGCTCTCCTTGCTGCTGCTATCAGTATGAAGGTCCATGAGCCTCAGAACTCACCACCAGGATCAGAAACAGTTATTACACCTCAACCATCAGGCTTTTGAACCAGTATGGATATCTTCACTCAATTTCACTCGTCCCCACACTGAACTGTTCCCACTACCTATAGACTCACTTTCAAAAACTGTTCATCTAACGATCTCAATATTTATTGCTTATTTATTTCTATTAATTTTTAAATTTTGTATTTGCGCAGTTTGTTGTCTTTTGCACTTGGGCTGTTTGTCCAACGTGTTGGGTGTGATCTCTCCTTTATTCTTTATGGTTGTTAGATTTACTAAGTATGCCTGCAAGAAAACCAATCTAAGGGTTGTAAATGGTGACTTTGATAATAAATGTATTTCAATGTTAGAAGCAGCAATACTAAAGATGGTTATTACTCTCACAGAAAATTGGTGCAATTATCATCCAATCTTGTAACAAAAATACTGCTGCTTTAATGGAAAATTTTCTGAAGTCAGGGAAAGTAGAATCAAAACCCAATTTATCATGGTTATCTCTCAAAACACTTTTTCTATTCCTCTGCTTTTAAAAAAGTACTCTCTATTGAGAACTAACATGCCACTCAGACAGCAGATGATCTTCACATTCCCAGAACTGGTGAATCATAGTTGGCACCTCTTAGTCTTAGCCAATCTGGCCTATATGTGGATCCAAACCCTGTTTATGGTTGATTCTTAAAGGAAAATGAGGAATTTGTAACACTGGCATTGCTAGGGACATCAGCATCTCATGAATAAATTGCATAAGGTTTCAGTCAAGTTGACTGGAGTTGAATTGGATGTTACAATTATGAAAATTTGAAGACAAACCTTGAAAGTCAGATGGAACAGGTGGGCTGGCGATGATAACCAATCAGCTTCCCACGACACACACCAATTCACCAATGAAGCTTTGTGTATTTTTCAGCTACTTCCAGGTTTAACTAGAGGACTATTTATTCTGGGCTATAGAAAAGCTACTGGATAAAGACATATTATCTTGAGGGCTGGTAGGACTAGAATTCATTTTTACCCATCTAATCTTACTTTTAACCCTGCATCTTTCTGTAGCCCAACTTCCACCAAGGGGTTGTCAATCAGAGCATTTCTCTGCAAGATTAAGAAATTCTCCCTTCCCTCATTCATTGGGCATCCACTATCCTGGCTTCAGGCTCCATATCTGGTCCAGGACTGTGGATATTGCATGCAATGATAAGTTAACTCTAACAACTTGAATAGCATCCAGACGGAGAGTATGTTTGAAAGAGGGAAGCCTATATGCCAGAGCTCCTATATATCTGGACTTCTGAATTACCTGATTAATACCCCATTTACTGCTCACAAACATTACTGTGGACAGTACAGCAGTGTAGTGCCATCAATCAGCAAATGGGGTTCAATTCCTGCCACTGTCTGTCAGGTGTCATATATTTTCACCGTGAGTTTTTGCGTGCTCCAGTTTCCTCCCACATTCAAGACATATTGTATAGGTTAGCTTATTAAGTTGTGCCATGCTATGGTGGTGCTGGAAGACACTTATGGGCTGCCCCAGCACATTCCTGTATATGGACTGTGGTGGTTGTTGATGAAAGTGACACATTTTATTGTATGTTTGAATGTATATGTGACAAATAAAGCTAATCTTTAATCTCAATCTTTCAAAACCTACCATGTCCAAGAATATGGCCATCCGAGTTTAAAGGAAGCATTTCATAGATTTCAAAATAAAAAACACAAAATGCTGGCAGAACTCAGCTGGCCAGACAGCATCTATGGGAGAAGGTAATAACGACGTTTCGGGCCGAAACCCTTCATCAGGAGTGAAGTAACATGGGATGGTCGAGGGGGGATAAGAAGTGGGGGGAGGGATAAAGTAGAGAGCTGGGAAGTGATAGGCTGGAGGGAAATGGGCTCGGGGGAAGGTGGAGAATTATGGGAAATAAAAGAGAAAGAAAGGTAGGGCTAGGGGGAGAGATTATAGTGAGGGGGGAAAAAGAGAGAGAAAGAGAACCAGACTAAAATTATAGATAGGGATGGGGGTAAGGGTGGGGGGCAGGGATATCAACGGAGGTCAGTGAGTTGGATGTTCATGCCAGCAGGAAGGAGGCTACCTAGGCGGGAGATAAGGTATTGCTCCATCGACCTGCGTGTGGCCTCATCTTGATGGTAGAGGAGGCCATGGACAGACATGTCAGAGTGGGAGTGGTCTGTGGAATTGAAGTGTGTGGCCACAGGGAGATCCCGCCACTGCTGGAGGACCGAGCGCCGGTGTTCGGCGAAACGGTCTCCCAGTCTGCGGCGGGTCTCCCCAATGTATAAATGGCTACATCGGGAGCACCGGATACAGTATATCACCCCAGTTGACTCGCAGGTGAAGTGGTGCCTCACCTGAAAGGACTGTCTGGGGCCTGGGATGGTGGTGAGGGAAGAAGTGTGGGGGCAGGTGTAGCACTTCTTCCGTTTGCAGGGATGAGTGCCCGGAGGGAGGTCCGTGGGGAGGGATGGGGGGAATGAATAGACAAGGGAGTCGCGTAGGGAGCGATCCCTGCGGAAAGCCGAGAGTGGGGGGGAGGGGAAGATGTAGTTGGTGGTGGGATCGTGTAGGAGGTGGCAGAAGTTACGGAAGATTATGCGTCGGATCTGTAGGCTGGTAGGTGATAAGTGAGGACCAGGGGGACTCTATCCCTGGTGGGCTGGCAGGGGGATGGGGTGAGGGCAGAGGTGCGTGAAATACGGGAGACGCGATGGAGGGCAGAGTTGATAGTGGACGAAGGGAAGCCCCTTTCTTTAAAAAAGGAAGACATCTCCTTTGTCCTAGAATGTTCATCTCTAATTGCCGTCGGGACATTAACCGTCTCGACTTCACCACCCCTTGCTCCAATTCCAATCTTACCCCCTCTGAACGCTCTGCTCTCCATTCCCTCCGCAACAATCCCAACCTTACCATTAAACCCGCTGATAAGGGGGGTGCTGTTGTCGTCTGGCACACCGACCTGTACATAGCGGAGGCACAATGACAACTCGCTGACACCTCCTCTTATCTACCCCTGGACCATGACCCCACTAGGGAGCACCAGTCCATTGTCTCCCAAACCATTTCCGATCTCATCAGCTCGGGAAATCTCCCATCCACGGCCACCAAACTTAATAGTTCCCATACCCCGCACTTCCCGTTTCTACCTCCTACCTAAGATTCACAAACCTGCCTGTCCAGGCAGACCCATTGTCTCTGCTTGCTCCTGCCCCACTGAACTCATTTCTGCCTATCTCGACACTGTTTTATCTCCCCTTGTTCAATCCCTTCCCACCTATGTCCGTGATACTTCCCATGCTTTACATCTCTTCAAAGATTTCAAGTTCCCTGGCTCCCACCGCCTCATTTTCACCATGGACGTCCAGTCCCTATATACCTCTATCCCCCACCAGAAAGGTCTCCAAGCTCTCCGTTTCTTCCTGGATTCCTGACCCAGCCAGTCACCTTCTACCACCACTCTTCTCCGCCTCGCGGAATTAGTCCTCACCTTTAACAACTTCTCCTTTGGCTCCTCCCACTTAATCCAAATTAAAGGTGTAGCCATGGGCACCCGCATGGGTCTTAGCTATGCCTGCCTTTTTGTCGGCCATGTGGAGCAATCTATGTTCCAAGCCTACACCGGTATCTGTCCTCCTCTTTTCTTGCGTTTTATCGATGACTGCATCGGTGCTGCTTCCTGCACGCATGTTGAGCTCGTTGACTTCATTAACTTCGCCTCCAACTTTCACCCCGCCCTCAAATTCACCTGGTCTATTTCCGACACCTCCCTCCCCTTTCTAGATCTTTCTGTTTCTATCTCTGGAGACAGCCTATCCACCGACGTCTACTACAAACCTACTAACTCCCACAGCTACCTAGACTATTCCTCCTCCCACCCGGTCTCCTGCAAAAATGCTATCCCTTTCTCTCAATTCCTCCGACTCCGCTCTCAGGATGAGGTCTTTCATTCTAGGACAAAGGAGATGTCTTCCTTTTTAAAGAAAGGGGCTTCCCTTCGTCCACTATCAACTCTGCCCTCCATCGCGTCTCCCGTATTTCACGCACCTCTGCCCTCACCCCATCCCCCTGCCAGCCCACCAGGGATAGAGTCCCCCTGGTCCTCACCTATCACCTTACCAGCCTACAGATCCAATGCATAATCTTCCGTAACTTCCGCCACCTCCTATGTGATCCCACCACCAACTACATCTTCCCCTCCCCCCCACTCTCGGCTTTCCGCAGGGATCGCTCCCTACGCGACTCCCTTGTCCATTCATCCCCACCATCCCTCCCCACGGACCTCCCTCCGGGCACTCATCCCTACAAACGGAAGAAGTGCTACACCTGCCCCCACACTTCTTCCCTCACCACCATCCCAGGCCCTAGACAGTCCCTTCAGGTGAGGCACCACTTCACCTGCGAGTCAACTGGGGTGATATACTGTATCCGGTGCTCCCGATGTAGCCATTTATACATTGGGGAAACTCGCCGCAGACTGGGAGACCGTTTCGCCGAACACCGGCGCTCGGTCCTCCAGCAGTGGCGGGATCTCCCTGTGGCCACACACTTCAATTCCACAGACCACTCCCACTCCGATATGTCTGTCCATGGCCTCCTCTACTGTCAAGATGAGGCCACACGCAGGCTGATGGAGCAACACCTTATCTCCCGCCTAGGTAGCCTCCTTCCTGCCGGCATGAACATCCAACTCACTGACCTCCGTTGATATCCCTGCCCCCCACCCTTATCCCCATCCCTATCTATTATTTTAGTCTGGTTCTCTTTCTCTCTCTTTTTCCCCCCTCACTATAATCTCTCCCCCCAGACCTACCTTTCTTTCTCTTTTATTTCCCATAATTCTCCACCTTCCCCCAGCCCATTTCCCTCTAGCCTATCACTTCCCAGCTCTCTACTTTATCCCTCTCCCCCACTTCTTATCCCCCCTCAACTATCCCATGTTACTTTACTCCTGATGAAGGGTTTCGGCCCGAAACGTTGTTATTACCTCCTCTCATAGATGCTGTCTGGCCTGCTGAGTTCTGCCAGCATTTTGTGTTTTTTATTTATTTCCAGCATCTGCAGATTCACTCGTGTTGGCATAGACTTCAAAATATTGTTTTGCATCAATGAGCTAGAAATAATACAAATTCTACACTGTTAATTATTGCTGCACCAGCTTGTTTAGCAGGAGTTCCTCTAGTCCAATGACATCCGGAGTATTTGAAGAATTTCAATGACCTTGCTATTTTACTTTAATATTATTTTATCGGATTTGCCCTTCGTTCCTGTACATCTAGAAATGTTTGTTTCATCAGATGCTGCAAATTCAAAGAAATATACCACAGTAAGTAGGACATCAATTATTTTTAGATGAATTTTACAGGCTTTGCAAATTGCAAGAAAGTTACCTTGGTAAGCAGGACATCCTGAGTATTCTTAAATGAAGTTTGACATTTTCCAGCTTGCAACTGAGATGTATTCTGATCTTTCTGGAAAATCAAATTTGAAATCATATTTTATTAATAATATAATACTAAAAGCCATAAACAGCATATCCAAAATTCTACTATTACACTGGAAGAAAGCAACTGAACCTCAAATAGCTATTGCTGTAGAATTCATAAAGCAATTTTCATTACATGCTTCACGATTCCATCTTCTCCATTTTGTGTCTGAAAAGCTCAGCATAGTTCTCAAAACACATATATACTATCTCCAAAGGGCAGAAACACATTTTCCCTTTTAGGTTCATATGGGTTTTGCATATTTTGTATTAGAGATACAGCATGGTAAAAGACCCTTCTGGCCAAACGAGTCTGCTCTGCCCAATTACACCTGAGTCCAATTAATTTACCCACCTGTAAGTCTTTGGAATGTGGGAGGAAACCAGGCCGCCATAGAGAATATGTGCAAAATCCTCACAGACAGCAGAGGAATTGACCCTGGGTCCCTGGCACTGTAATAGTGTTATACTAACTGCTATGCTAACATGCAGCCCAACTTCATATCTTCATGTTCAATAACCCTCACAGAAATCCTGTTAAATACATTGTTCTTAACAATTCTTTCTTAATGAAGAGAAATTTATGTAACCACTACTTAATTATTAGAACTCCCAACTATAAATAAGATAATTTTTATCTTCTTACTTTGTAGGTTATTATAGATGGCTTTGAATGTCTGAGACATTCACGAATAATTGTAGTATTGTTGTCTGAATTATGTGTGCAGTGTGGCTTTGACACATTGATTAGGAATAGTTGACAGATGCTGTTTTCATCCTCATCTTTTATCTTGAAATCCAAATTCAGACCTTTTTTCAAGAATAGCAGGTTATTAGCCAGTTATTCAGAGGCCAGTGAGTCTAAATTCAGTGGCAGGGAAGGCACTGGAAAAATATCCTGAGGAACAAGATAAAACTACAATTAGAAAGCTGGGGCTTGATCCGGGTTAATCAGCACTGCTTTGCTAATGGGAGATCCTGTCTATTTTTATTGAGCTTTCAAAGAACTAACAAAATATACTGAACAGTGCAGTGTGATTGATGTTTCATCTATTTTTATTTTATTTAGATATGTAGATATACAGGTCCTTTTGGCCTTTCAATCTACTCTGCTAGCCTACCATGGGATTATTTACAGTGACCTAAAAAACCCAATAACCAGTGCATCTTTGGACTATGGGGGGAAACCAGAGCACCCAGTGGAACCCTGAACATTCCACAAGGAGGATGTACCAACTCCTTACACAGGATGCCAGTACTGAACTTCAAAATCGATGCCGCAAGCTTTAATGGTGTCGCATTGACTGCTTCGTTACAATAGCACCTATGTTGTCACATAGACTTCAGTAAGGCCTTTGAAAAGACAGGATGATCCAAAAACTCAACAGCCTTTGGAATCTAAGACAAGTTGGCAACTTGGGTCCCAGAGCTGGTGTGGTAATGGGAAATAGAAGATGATTATGGAAGGTATTTTTTTTCTGATTGGAAGCCAGTGATCAGTAGTTTATAGAACAATACAGCAGTATTGACCCTTCAGCCCACACTGTTGTGTCAACCTTTCAACTTACTCCAAGATCAATTTAACTCTTCCTTCCTGTATAGCTCTCCATTTTTCTTTCATCCATGTGCCTATCTAGAGTCTCTTGGATGTCTCTAATGTACTACCACCACCCCCGGTAACACATTCCACATACTACTACTTAAAAAAACCCGATACCCTTTCATATTTTACTCCAATCGTACTTAAATTATGCCCTCTTGTATTAGCTATTTCCACCCTGAGGAAAAAGCGCTGGCTGGCCATTCTATCAAAGTCTCTTATCTTATACACCTCTCTCAAATCACTCCTCAATCAAAACTTCATCATGACAATGTTGATGGGATCCTTACGGTTTGTCATATGCATTAATAGTTTGGGTATGAATGCAGGAGGCAGGGTTAGTAAGTTTGAAGATGACACAAACATTGGTGGTATTACTGACAGTGAGAAGGACAGCTCCAGAAGGATGATAATGATCATTTGGTAAATTAAGTTAAGCAACGACAGATGGAATTTAATCTTTATAAATGTGAAGGAAAAGGTAGGATATACAACAACGAATGTAGGGCCCTGGGCAGTACTGAGGTAGATCACATCCTGTACCGCACATCCTGGTGTGCAGCATGAGCAGGTGGCAGAACAGATACTGCATGTAGATAAAGCAGATTAGGCGGCTTATAAGACGATGGCCTTCATTTTGTGGACATAGAAGATAAGAGCATGGAGATTGTTGTAAAAGTGTATAAAACTTTAATTAGACACAGCTGGAGGATTGTATGCAGATCTGATCACCAAGCTATAAGGAAGGATGAGATACCACATGAGAGGGTGCTGGATATTGTTTGGAATGTAACATTTCAGTTATAGGGAGAGACAAGAATAAAGCTAGGTTTACTTTCCTTGAGCAGAGGGGGAATCTGATAGAAGTGAATGAGGGGCATAGACAGGGTGAATAATTAAGAACATTCTCCCATAACACAGATATCTAGAATCAGATGGCAGAGGTTTACAGCAAGGAGTAAGAGAATAGAGGGGGTTTGATAAATACTTATTTCATCTATAGGGTGGCTGTAGACACTTTCAGGAAGACACTTCCTGAAAGTGGCGAATGCATGTACACACATAGCACTTAGATAAGCACTTGAATTAAAAATTCATAGAAGACTATGGACCAAGTGCTGGTAAAAGGGACCTGTATCGGTAGGTAATTGAGGTTTGGCATGTAGATAGAGAACTGTAAAGCAGGTTTCTGTGCTCTATGACTCCTTGACAGACCTCACAGTCATATTTTTAAATCCTAAGTACCGCAAAGCAAGTTTTAACTGCTACACATAGTAGTTTTACATTGTTCTGTAAAAACAACAGAGAACTGAAAAGGAACTTTCTGATGATAACAATATAAGTTATTTACATGAATTTACTGGAAATTGAACAAGCATTTTTACCTCCTGCTGGCTTCCTGGAGTGGACATGAAGTCAGGCGATTTTACAGGACTGACTGCCATTTGACTGACTGCATCTGTGCTTCTGTAAAAGAAATGCAAACACTTGTGATAAATTATTTTATAAACTCATTTTGCTCTAAGTTATTCAATCATTCTATGCTGCTTTCAAAGATAACATATTCCAGTCAGATTTGCTCCTGTGTATGCACTCCAGTTAAAAACTTCCATTTAGATTTGGAAAATGTAAATTTTAGATTATAGCATAACGTGAATACCTTCTGGAAAATAGTCTATTGTAAGAGAGAACAGACACAGTTAGGGGTGAAGTGCATGATATATAACCTTCAATAACTCTGTAGCCATTGAAAACTTGCTTTGTATTTTTTATAATTATATTTCAGTTGGAAGCACTCTCACCTGCAAGTCCGAAAATTGTTTCAACTTTCACTGTAGAATCTTCAGTTCAGAATCTCAGGTAGCATTCCACAGTAGGATGTGATTCACTGACATTAATACTTTATTTAAGATGAGACCTTGGATCAAAGCCTTCAACAAAAAATGTCCTCTAGCACCTAGCACAGTTCTCCTTTTGGACTAATTGATTTTGATTTTTATAACAGTTGCAGAATTAATTTAACTAACAGAAAAAAATGAACCAGCAATTAACTTGAAAGCAGCTGGCAATTTTTATAGATTAGTTTGTACTTAATGCTTTTACAGCTGCATAAAGATAGGATCCAGGCTGGAGTTTGGAGTTTCCAGATAGTAGCACTGATGTGAAATTAGTATTCTGTGCTGCATTTTGTCGCATTGGCTGTTAAGAATAGTCTCGACAGACACTTCAGCAAGATGTTGTCTGACACAATTCAGGGCAAACTTGTAGCAATTTGATCCCTAAACAATACCAAGTACCAAGCACCATGTACCCACAGTAAAATGTTGCTCCAATGTGCTATTTGAGGTGTTACGAAGGATGAACAGCTCTGATGGGCAAAAGGGTGCAAGGTTGCCCATGTCCCCCTCCTCTGGGAGAATTACAAACCGTTACTGTTGCCAGGCTGTTAATGAGAGAGAAAGAGATGGAACAAAACATACTGGGACTGGAACATTTGCTTCAGACAAGGGCGAGATAACACCGGGGGAGAGAGACCATATTATGACTCCTGTAAGACTCACGGCTCCGGAGAGGGCTGTTTACTTGGTACTATTCTGTTCATTAAAATTCCTCAGTGGACAGCCGGAGTGGGCTGGTTTGATGGGCTAAACCATTCAAAACTGATTGACACCTGAGACCCCGTGAGTAGGGATAAAAGTGAGGTCTGGGGAGACACCCCTCAGACGCACCAAGAGACACACTAGTGAGCACTGTTTAAGTGTTGGAACCCACGAGAGAAGTGTGGGGCATCGGAGACCGAAAGAAGGATCGGTCAATTTTAACTCACAGTGTTTATAGCGAGGCCGGTGGGGGCTTGTGTGTGTGTCCACTCTTGCCTGGGTGACGAGTCCACCATAGAAGAATGGTCTAGCTAAAGGACAGAGGGGTCATACCTGAATGGCCACGACAACACATCGATGGATCAAGATCGTAAAGGAAGGTTTGACTGGCTGTCACTGTTTGATCTCTCTCTCTCTCTCTCTCCCCCCAACAATTACAACACATCGACCAACAACCACCTCAGCCTGTATGAACTGAACTGAACTTTATATTCACATATGACAATTCATTACCCCCTAGACATCGATAGAGTTTGTTTATTATTGATTATTATTATACCCACACTTTTAGGTTTAGTATTGCTAACGTGTATTATCTGTATATTTGCATTGTTGATATTGATTTGTATATTTTACTAATAAACACTGTTTTGAAAATAGTACCAGACTCCAACGGACACTTCTATCTTTGCTGGTTAGACACCCAGTTACGGGGTACATAACAGAGGCAAGACTGACTTAAAAGAAAAGAAAGGTACTGATGCAATACCCAAATTCAGATGGTATTAAATATGTAATGGGACAGCACAAAATATTTTAGTTGTGTGTTTGCATGCACTTTTATATCAATAATTTAACACATTCAGAAAAAAATCAAACATACCTGATAAAAATAATTTTGACTTTTGAAGGTGCACTTTTGATTATTGAAGAAGCATTCTGATGACTACGTCCGTACAGTAGCTGCCCATTTATCTGCGAGGAAAGTAAATCACACAACTGTAAGATTAAGCTTTTACTCATCATGTCTGGCTATGTATTAAGTACCAAAAAATTCCACTATGCAGTGGGACTAGGGTTTAGAGTTCAGTTCTTTTAGAACTGACATCAATCTTTTTAATTCAAGCTATTTTTTTATTAACAGCAAGGACACAATATCAGCTTGTTTGCTTTTAAAGTACTGACAGTTGGCAAAAATCATAAAAGTGAAGTTTGAAAACTTTTGGAAACAATATTGGAATGATTTGGTCTTTTTTTGATATGGAATCAGATCTTTCTGTGTTGTGTAAAATTGGTATTAAGTGTACAAAATTAAGGGTCAATATACAGCTAGGTATTCACAATCCCATTACATATTAGCTCTAAAACTCCTGTCAAGCTGACAAGAGGAAATTATAACCAGAGATAAAAGGTGCTTTATATTTAAATTAAAAAGCTGATAAACAAAGCAGAAAGGGAGCAGTGGGGAATAACTCAACTCCTGTTTAACTCCTAAGGATACAGTGCCTTCTGGAAGCTGACCAAAAGAGATTCAAGAGGCCAATTCCTGGTATGAGAATGCTGAGTGGCTAAAGAGATAGATATTCATTGGAGTTTAGAATAATGAGGTGCAATCTTGTTCAAACATTAAGATTTTTACAAGACAGAGTAGATATGTTTCTGGTAGTGTGAGGATCTTAAATGAGGGAACATTTACAAGATCAGAGAGTGGATTATTTAAAGTGAAGTGGTTAAGAATAATTTCTCAAAGAGAATGATGAATCTCCCTCTATGGAGGTTTGTTAAGGCTATATTATGGGGGGGGTGTGTATTTTGAGAAAATATATAAATGTTTGAAATATTAGAGAATTGAGGGTTACAGGACATTAGCACAGAAGAGGCAAGACCTGGGACAAATAAGCCATTATCATATTGAATGATGAGCAAGCACCCGCCCCCCCTTAAACTTACATCAGTTGCACAGCAGTTTCAAACTCCTGAAAATGCACATCACACACAACCTCCCGTAGTCCCAGAACATATTCTACACAGTTAAGAAAGCTCATCAATGCTCCCTCTTCCTGAAGAGAGCTGGACTTTGCACATCCATATTCACGTCATTCTACAGAAGTGTAGTAGAGAGCATCCTAACAAGATGCATCACTGCATTGTGCAGAAATGCACTGCAGTGGACACGAAGGGTAGTCAAAACTATTCCACTCATCACCAGTACCAGCCTGTACATCAAAAAGAAAATAAACAGAGAAAAGGTCCTGGCAAAGGACCAGTAGCATCATGAAATATCTTACAGCGTGTTATACTGAGATTGTTTTTTTTAAATGAACAGACCATCAAATGAGAGTAAGTCATAATTTATTTGAACCTTGATAACTAAGTTAATGTATCTGGCTGTTCCATCTCTTGGTTACACGAGTGCCATGTGATTATACATTGAAAGGCATGCTTACCTCCAGCAATTCATCTGCGATCTGCAACCTGCCGTCTTTGCCAGCTGCTCCATTTGCATCAATGCCGACAACAAAGACACTCATTCGGGATCGGTCCTTGTTGCCAGCAAGACTGAGACCCAGGCCACTCTTCCCCTTCTCCAGTTCAATCATATGGAGTTCACCCATCAGGCTTCCATAGCGTTGTTTGATCTTCCCTTCAGGCATAAAAGTCAAGTAAAATATTCACCATCTTCACTTTCTACTTGAATAATTTATAATTATATGCAACCCACCACTTGAATAACGCGAGTTTCAACTTGACGACCAATTTTATTTTGAAATAATTTCATCAGCTTGCACCATGTTGCCTGCTAATATTTGACAGGGCAAGAGCACACGAGTTTCTCATTACATTGGAAGCATATTTAAATGATTTTATTCCTTCAGGGCATGTAGGCATGACTCATAGGCTCATTGGTCATCAGCTCTTTGATGCCGGAATATAGAAGACATAAGTGAGCTGGAAATCAGATACTGATTCAATTGATCTGCCCAGCCAATGGATTCAATGGTGGCAAAGCACTCGCGTGCTGAGAACTACAGGATGCACTTTGTATCTGGCTGTTAGCTTTACTCTCGAGAGGAATAATCTATCGACAGTGACATATTAGAATGGGGTTCATTACCCTTCTGGATAAAACTACAGTGACTGCGTTCTTTTCCTTAATTTTATTTTAATTAATAGTTGCTGTTTCAATGCACTGTTAAATTTATTTTTCAGATAACCATAGATTTAAACAAAAATACTGTAAAACAGTTAGCTTGAAATATTCAAAGGCATTTGCATACTGTTTTAAAACAAGCAAGCTGTCAGAGGCTTGAGGCATCTAGCAGCAGGACGGCAGCTGAGTTAGACAGTATCTTGTAAAAGTATTTAGACCCCAACCCTTTGTTCACATAAGTGAGTATTACAACCAGGGATTTTGATCAACTTAACTGAGAAATTTTATTTGTGAGGCACATGCTCCTTCTTTTCACAGAAGATCCCCAAAAAACAGGGAAAATAGTAAAACATGAAAAACTAAAAATTCAAAAGCTGAAATGTCATCCGTTGAGAAGTATTCATCCCCCTTTACTCAGTATTTAGTTGAACCATTGTTCACAGGTATTACAACCAGTAGCATTTTGGATAACTTTCTTTTAGTTTTGCACATGATTGAGCAAGATTTGCCCATTCCTCCTGTGCCAGGTTAGTTGGGAAGCAAGGGCAGACAGCAATCTTCAGGACTTGCCAGAGATGTTTGATCAGGTTAAGGCCAGGACTTTGACTGGGGCACTCAACAGTTCCTTCATTTTAACACTCCACTGTTGTTCTGGCAGTACGCTTTGGGTTGTTGTCCTGCTGAAAGATCAACTTTCTGCCCCGCTTTCTGGCAGAGGCTAGTAGGTTTTTATTCATTCATCTTCCCATCAATCCTGACCAGATTTTCAGTCTCTGCTGCTGAAAAGTATCCCTATAGCACAGTCCTATCTCCACCATACTTAAGTCTCGACTGACCGCAAGACTTCCTTCCACATCTTTAAAGTATCTTCAAAGTGATGCTTTGCAAATTCTTGGCAGGTAAAGGTGCAGAAGGACTTAAAAAGATTAGGAGAATGGGCAAGAAAGTGGCAGAAAGTGAAGAAAGAGGAGACTGAGGTCCTTTAACATCTGCCGGACAATGCTGAGGATGTTCTACGAGTCTGCGGTGGCCAGTGCTATCATGTTTGCTGTTGTGTGCTGGGGCAGCAGGCTGAGGGTAGCAGACACCAACAGAATCAACAAACTCATTCATAAGGCCAGTGATGTTGTGGGGGTGGAACTGGACTCTGACGGTGGTGTCTGAAAAGAGGATGCTGTCCAAGTTGCATGCCATCTTGGACAATGTCTTCCATCCACTCCATAATGTACTGGTTAAGCACAGGAGTACGTTCAGCCAGACACTCATTCCACCAAGACGCAACACTGAGCGTCATAGGAAGTCATTCCTGCCTGTGGCCATCAAACTTTACAACTCCTCCCTTGGAGTGTCAAACACTCTGAGCCAATAGGCTGGTCCTGGACTTATTTCCACTTGGAATAATTCACTTATCATTATTTAATTATTTATGGTTTTATATTGCTATATTTCTACACTATTCTTGGTTGGTGCGACTGTAACAAAACCCAATTTCCCTCGGGATCAATAAAGTATGTCTGTTTGTCTGTCAAATGAAATGAAATACAATGTTGGAAAATGCATGGTCATGCACTTTGGTAGTAGAAATAAATGTGCGCACTATTTTTTAAACAGGGGGAAAATCCAGGAATCTGAGATGCAGAGTCCTTATGCAGAACACCCTGAAGGTTAACATGCAGTTGAGTTGGTGGGGAGGAAGGCAAATGCCATATTAGCATTCATTTCAAGAGGTCTAGAATATAAGAGCAAGGAGGTGATGCTGAAGCTTTAAAAGGCAACTGGTGAGGCCCTTTATCTTAGAAAAAATGTGCTGGCATTGGAAAGGGTCCAGAGGAGGTTCACAAGGATGATTCCAGGAATGAAAGAATTATCATAGAGGAACGTTTGATGGCTATGTGTCTGTACTTGCTGGAATTTAGAAGGATAGAGGGGGTTCTCATTGAAACCTTTCGAATGTTAAAAGGCCTAGACAGAGTAGATGTGGAAAGGATGTTTCCCATGGTGGGAGAGTCTAGGACAAGAAAGCATAGCCTCAGGATAGAGGGGTGCCCTTTCAAAACAGAGATGCCGAGAATTTTCTTTAGCCAAAGGGTGGTATATTTGTGGAATTTGTTGCCACATGTAGTTGTTTTGGCCAGATCGTTGGGTGTATTTAAGGCAGAGATTGATAAGTTCTTGACTAGACATGGCATCAAAGGTTACGGGGAGAAGGCCGGGTATTGGGGTTGAGAAGGAGATAGAAAAAAAAAGGATCAGCCATAATTGAATGGAGGAGCAGACTCGATAAGCCAAATGGCCTAATTCTGCTCCTATGTCTTGAGGTCTATTGCCCTGACTTGCCTTGAATGCTCTTTTGTTTTTATTTTGGGTGAAAATCTATCATATTGCAAACCTTACAGAGAGTGGTGATATTTATTCTTATGAATTAATTAAAAACAGATGATCCTCCAATTTTTTTACATCATCAAATTGGTTCAGTTGGTTAATATGCAGTAGCTGCACCTGAGGAAAGTTAGCGTCATGATTACAAAGGGGGTGTATACTTTTAATCAGCCTCAATTTTGATTTTTAATAAATTGTTGACGGACTTTGGAATTTTTCTTTTGATATGATAATTTATAGAATATTTTGCACATTAGCTCAAAAAATCCTACTTTATTGTATTTTAACTTTAGAAGAAAAGAAATAGTTGTGGGGTTTGAATACTTTTTCAAGGCAATGTAGCCATTGCTGCTGCTTTCCTTTAGCTTGCTGCCCAGTTCTGTAATAACTGGACCCATGTGTCGATATCACGGACAGTGGAGTTATGTTGGCAGGGGTGGAAGAGGATGGCAGTGGGCAGAATAGAATACAAATTGCTCTGTTAATCAGCATGTTCTGTTTTCTGTTTAATTGGCAGTAACCACTCAAAACTTACTTCTGGGTCATACATGAAGTCTGAATCATTACTGTATGTATCAACCAAGAAATGCATCCTTTTTCTCTCTGCATGAAGCCTGGATTGCTGAATATGTCTCAGCAGCCAGAACATCAGGAACAAATTATACATCGGCAGCATGTTCACTCTATCAGAGAAACATCCTTGATTTCACTGACATTTCATAGCTATCCAGACTAACGTCTCTCTTTCTTAGTTCTGAAACGTCCCTCATCTTTCCTGAGATGCTGATCAACCTGCTTAGCTTTTCCAGTATTCTCCATTTTCTGTACTTATACTAATTGATTTGGTTTCCCTTTTCCCATATGCATAATTCTAAACTACTAGGCAGGTCACATCACCTTACTATTAAGTATGCATTGCAGGGACTTTTAAGTTTAATGTACCGATAGCTGTCCTGATACACACACACAAAATGCTGGAGGAACTCAGCAGGCTAGGCAGTATTTTGTGTGTGTTGCTTGGATTTCCAGCATCTGCATATTTTCTCTTTGTTTGTGACTGTCCTCAGTAAGCCTTTTCAACTCATCCTATCACAGATATTACCTTTGTTCGATACATCTCTTTTCCATCACCTCTCGAGCTCAAAATTAACTTACATCTCTCCTTCCCAGTTCTGACAAAGAGTCACATACCTGAAATATGGACTACACTTCTTTCCTCAGATGCTGCCTGACCTGCTAAGTTTTACTTGCATGTTCTGTTCTAAGATTTCCAGCATCTACTATTGTATTTTTTGATTTTCATCCAACAAGATTATTGTGACATCTCCATCATAAATAAATTAGCCAAAGGGATTTCACAGGAATAAACAAAATCTGCCACAACAGTCACATTACGGGATATTAAGGCAAATGGCCAAATAGTAAACGTTGGCAATTTTTTTTAGTATCTTGATGAATTTAGTAGCTGTTGACACAGAGATCAAGTTTGCAGATGATCAACTGGCTAATGAGAACTGGAGGAGGAAACAGTGTTAGAATTGAGAAGGCCTTGTGTGAGGCGAATGCTTCATTAGCCCATGTATTTATATCTAATGTCATTTGGATGATGGAGATATTTTTAATAACAATTAGTGTAAAACACACATATCTTAAGTTCCAACTACTGGTGCTTTGCAATAAATGACCCAACGTTCTTCGCATTTCTAGCAACATCTAATATTATCAGTTCAAAGATTATGGCTCTGGATAACAAAATTCCATTTCACTCAGGGTAAAACTGATCAAATGTGAATGAGAACAAACAGGGATAATTATACTAAGCAAATCAAGATGCAAACTTTAAGTTAAAATACTTGTAATCAAAACATAAGAACATAAGAAATAGAAGCAGGAGTTGGCCATCCGGTCCATTGAGCCTGCCCTGCCATTCAAAAAGATCCTTGCTGATCTGTCCATAAACTCAGCTCCATCTACCTACTTTTTCCCCAAAACCCTTAATTCCCTTACTATGTAAAAACCTATCTAATTTTTTCTTAAATATATTTAGTGAAGAAGCCTCAACTGCTTCCCTGGGCAGAGAATTCCACAGATTCACCACTCTCTGGGAAAAACAGTTTCTCCTCATCTCCGTCCTAAATCTTCCCCCCCCCGAATCTTGAGGCAATGTCCCCTAGTTCTAGTCTCACCAACCAACAGAAACAACTTTCCTACTTCTATCTTAACCATCCCTTTCAAAATTTTGTATGTTTCTATAAGATCCCCTCTCATTATTCTGAACTCCAGAGTATAGTCCCAGGCGACTCAGTCTCTCCTCATATGTTAACCCCTTCATCCCTGGAATCAACCTGGCGAACCTCCTCTGCACTGCCTCCAAAGCCAGTATATCCTTCCTCAAGTATGGAGACCAGAACTGCACACAGTATTCCAGGTGTGGCCTCACCAGTACCCTGTATAGTTGCAGCATGACCTCCCTACTCTTGAATTCAATCTCTCTAGCAATGGAGGCCAACATTCCGTTTGCCTTCTTAATAAACTGTTGTACCTGCAAGCCAATTTTTTGCGATAACAGACTAAAGCACTTGTAATGCTAATTATTCCCTTCAGGTTCTTTAAACTATTTGACAAATTTAAGGAACTTTTCTTTGAATTCTGAACATAGATGGGAGTAGAATCTAAGCAGACTCACATCTGTTAATAAAAGAGACGAGCTGAATCAGTCAGACAATGCTTTCTTTGGGAAGTCTGGTTATCAATGCAGAGGAAAGCACTTTAAAACCCCTAAAGGGCTACATATACAGCAACATCCAGAACAAGTTCTATTGTTTCTATTGTCACCATCAGAATACTGACTGATGGTTACTAATTCAATGAGGCTTCTGACCGACAGCCCATGGCTAATATCAAAAGTTTTTTGAGTCTTTTCAAAAGTTGCTACCCACAATACCCTAAAGGAATAGTTGTACAAGGAATTACACATTTACACCACTATTTTTAATTAGTATTGATAATTGTACAAACAGATCCATATATAGGTCCTCCCCCACTTACGAACACTTACGACTTATGTACAGCCTGCATGAACAAGTGTTCAGGAGACTGATGGGATGGACATATTAACTGCTGTGTGGCTGTAGGCATTTTGGGCCTTGAGGAACTCGGCTTACAATCAATCTACAGGAACAGCACTTTGCAGTTACCTGGGGAGGACTTGAAACGGACATATTTTAATTGATAACTGCAATGTCATGTTTTTTTTTAAAAATCAAATATTACGTACTCCAGCTGTAACCAAATTCATCATCTTCTTCCAATTCATCTTCTGAGTTGATACTACTGTTCGCTGGTAATGCTGCAACATTGCTGTTCTCTTTTTCAATGGATTCAGGCGGTGATGGCTGTAAACCTGTGAGTCCCGACGTTATTTCAGTCTCTGTATCTGGTTGGCTGGATGCCTACACATTTAAGACACACAACAGAGTGAGGCACAAAGCAAACAACAAATAATATCAAGTTTATATCAGCTTCAATCTACTTTCAGATTCTGTATGTACATTTATCTCCAGTGTAACACTGAAGGTTTTGCTTTTTCTAAAACCAACTGATTATGCAATAACCACATAATCCAAAAAAAAAGCACAACCAAGACAACACCAGGAATATCTTCACTAATGAAATGAAGATTGGGAAGTACAATATTTAGGTTATGACAATTTGATTTATACCTGAAATGCATTCTGCCAAATTTGACTGTTAACTTCACAGGCGTGTTATTCAGAACAGCTGTTCTGTGGTCATTCATAAGGGAATATAAAGGGACTGAGCCACAACAACCCCTAAACCTTTCCCTATTCCCGACTGATTTTCTACTTCAGTTCCAACTCATATATCTCTCTGTTCTCTTGGATTCTAAAATAAATCAATCACTTAGCTTTGGAAATACTTGGTGGCAAAATATCCATGACCCTTCAGTGTACCCGATTCACGACCCTGAGTGATTTTCAGCCTGCAGAAGTATTTAAAGCATGCACCAAAGCAGGCTTAGGAGGGGTTAGCTGTCAAAATCAACACAAGGTTCTCCTGATTTATAGATTGTGTTGTAGGGTGCTCAATGACTCCAAATGAAATGACAAATTTGATATTCATATCCCATCAGCATCATGCAACATGGTATCTATCACCAGGACTTAATATTCATCCACAGATGTATTCCACACAATGCACACATTATCTTAAACCACGGAAGGTGCAGCATCTAAACATAATGCATGACATTCACCAACACCTTTCAGCTTCACTGCTTAAGACCAGGAGAGCACTTGTGGCAGAAGTGATCTAGCACCCTTCCTTAAACTTTCCACTAATTAGTGTTATTGGAAACTACTAACATGTCAACACAATCTTAATTTTACTATTACACATACCCGATGTGACATTCAGTACCTCCATATGCATCTTTGACTGTATGCTGCTCTTAATGTAGTATCCTCCACAGCAGTAATTGAAAACGACTGCTCAACAGTTTGTGAACCACCTCTGATTCAAAAACACTGCCCCTTTGTTGGTCACTTGCTTATTTTTAATAAATTACTCAGAGGGCATTGGACTGCTGGCAAGACTCACATTTATTGTCTATTCTTATATGTTGCCAACTTGTTGAAGCAATTAAGAGTCAACAACACTCTCTGCCATACTTCCATTCTGAACTCTGAATTTGGCTTCCTACAGCATTTCGATGAAGCTCAATGCACTCTCAAGAAACAACATGTTTAGATACTTCACAGCCCTCTGCTCACACAATATTCAACAATTTCAGGTTCTAATACTGCTCCCATTTTTAGAAAGATTTTCTTGGCAATATTTTTGCTATTTCCATTTCATCCAAATTAATCTTTTGTTAACTTGTCCCATCACCATCCACATTGCTGTTTATTATTTAATCACTCCAAACTCCAATCCTGTTTTGAATGTTGATTTGTTTTTCTTTCTTATGTCCTGCCTTTCTAAGCATCAAAACTTGATGAATCTCAAACTTTTTCCAGGGATCAAGGAATGTCATTGATCTAAAATACCTTCAGACGCTGTTTGATGAAGTATTTTAATATTCTAAATGTTCTGTGGCATAGACGCAAGAGTCATGAGAAACTACTGAGAGGTCATGTGAGCACAATGAGTGTGTACCTTTCCTATAACATAATAAGTTAGTAAAGACTGGGCAGGATTTAGCAATGTGATACTCATTTGGCTTTTGATCCAAATGCCACAATCTTAACCACTACTGTTTTATAACACTATGACCACTTAAAACTAAGATTTATTTTTTTGTTGTAATTGTGCCCTTTCTTATAAAAATTTGGTACAACCTAGGCTTTTCTTGTGAATGTTGCTTATATGATGTTATATGCTTGTGATTACATTGCAAGTGTTTCATTGCACCCGTGCATACATGTACTTGTGCATGTGTCAATAAAGTTGGCTTGAATTACCTTAGATTTTCTTATAAAATGATTAATTGGCCAAATATTTGAAATACAGCAACAGAATTATGGAACTAAGAAACAGGGATGTACTATAGATATGTTTAGAACTCATAAACTGTAACTTCAGAATATTGCAAGAATTTCAGGATGAGAAAATGTTACAGTCTTCAAAAATACAAGCTGGTTCTAGTGATGGAACACCATTATCTTATTTTAAATTACAAAAATCAAGAGGAGAACAGCCTTCAGAGGGAAAGGCTGGAGAAATTATAAATATATTTTGTATCTTCACAGGAGGGCACAGAATGTGTTTTATAATTTATGAAGAATAAAGATATAAAGAGAACCAAGAACTTAAATGTAACAAACATCAGAATATAGTAAGTACTAGTCAACTTAATTAGACTAAGCAGATTAATCATTCCATATGGACTAGATGTGCCAAGGGACTGTTACTATGACTCTTTGACAAATACCTGAAATATCTCTTAGAACAGATTGCACATCCATACCCTAAAACCGATCAAAATCCACCTCCATCAAGATGGCACTGGCGGCACACATTGACGTTTTGCAAGCTCCTTACGAAACTTCTAGATATACCTCTATTGGACTACTATCACTGTAATCTGCAGCCCTTATTTTCACTTTAAGTAACATATTTTTAAATCAGCTTAACAAATAGTGATTTTATGATCTTAAAAAGGACTTGGCTGACTTAACTCATAGGAATGCAGTAATGGCTGAAAGAGAGAGGCGAGGAAAGGACTCTAAGCCAGATTAGAACTTTGGGGTATGAAACTCCTCTATGCAGTATTTTGTTAGCAAATGTAGTCTCTGGAGAACAAGATTGAGGACCCAGGGCAAGACTGCAGTATCGGAGGGAAATGAGAGAATGTTGAGTTCTCTGTTTCATGGATTCATGACAAGGTATTGAATGCTGCAATAAGCAGACAAGAAACAGCCTACCCCAACGCCTTTCAAATCATTGCTGGCGACTTCAATCGAGGTTGCTTGAAGAAATCCCTACTCAATTATCATCAACATATCACCTGCAGCACTAAGGGTCCCAGCACACTTGACCACTGCTATACTACGATAAACAATGCCCAACGTTCGATCCCTAGACCGCATTTCGAGAAATCTGACCATCTGGCTATCCTCCTCTTACCTGCATGCAGGCAGAGGCTAAAGAGCAAGGCTCCAGAAGTAAGTCGCAGGAGCCAGAGGAGCAGCTACATACGGGATTGCTTCAAGTCAGTGGACTGGCCCATGTTCAAGACTCATCAGAGGATCAGAATGAATACGCCATGGTTGTCACAAACTTTACATAGTCAGCCATGGATGAGTGTGGCCTCTTATCATTTAGAGTCTTCGCTAACCAGAAGCCCCGGATGCACTAAGAGATCCGCAATCAGTGGCATTCAGGTCTGGCAACCAAGTAAAGTATATGATCCAGGTATGACCTCTGGAAAGGCATCTCACATGGCAATTCTGGACCAGAAGGATGCTCAATGGCTGGGGCAGAGCTTGAATGCTTTCACCTCCTACAAAGTAAAACCAAGTGACACAGATGACAACAAGGTTTTGCTCCCAGAAGAGCTCAATGTATTTTATGCTCACTTTGAACAAAACATGAAGGTAACTTCACAAACCCCCGCAGCCTCCAATGAACCTGAGATTTCAGTCTTCGAGGCTGACGTGAGAGCATCCTTCAGGAGAGTAAACCTGTGGCAAGCACCCAGCCCAGATGGAGTGGCTGGCTGAGTACCAAAGACCTGTGCTGATCAACTGACTGAAGTGTTCTCTAGTATCTTTAAACTCTCACTTTGGCAGTCTAAGAACCCACCAACTTCGAGCAGACTTCGATTATGTTGGTACCCAAGAAGAACATGGTAACCTGCCGCAATGACTATCATCCAGTAACATTTACATCCACTGTGATCCACTTTGAGAGGTTGGTGATGAAACATATCAACTTCTTCCTAAGAAGTGACTTTGATCTGTTGCATTTTGCCTACCACCACACCAGGTCACAGCAGATGCTACTTCATTGGCTCTTCACTCAAACCTGGAACATCTTAAAGTTGAACATGCATACATCAGGACGCTCTTCATTGGCTACAACCCTGCATTCAACAACATCATCCCCTCAAAACTAATCAATAAACTCCAAGACCTAGGCCTCAATACCTCCTTGAGCAACTGGATCCTTGTAAACCTCACTAGTAAGCCTCAGTCATTTTGGAAGGACAAGAACATCTCCTCCACAATCACCATCAGCACAGGTGCACCACAAGGCTGCTCTACTCACTTTATAAATATGACTGTGAGGCTAAGCACAGCTCCAATGTCATATTTAAGTTTGCTAATAAAACTACTGTTATTGACCAAATCAGAGGTTTGTGGAGAATTAGCATATAGGAAGGAGATTGAAAATCTTAGGTGAGTGGTGTCCAACATAACCTCTAACTCAATGTCAGCAAGACCAAGAAAATGATTATTGGTTACAGGAGGAAACTGGAGCTCCATGGCCATCCTCATCGAACCTTAAATTCCTCATTTTAGAGGATCTGTGCTGGGTCTTTTTACAAAGAAAGCACAGCAGCTCCTCTACTTTCTTAGAAATTTGTGAAGATTTTGCATGTCATCTAAAACTAACAAAATTATAGAGATCTGTGGTGGAGGGTTTATCGAATGATTGTATCAAGGCCTGGTTTGGAAACATCAATTCCCTTGAATGGAAAAGCCTACAAAAAGTAGTGGATACAGCCTAGTGCATCACAGATACAGCCCTCCCCACCAGTGAGCATATCTACAAGGAGCAATGTTGCAGGAAAGCAGCATCCATTATAAAGGATCCCTGCCATCCAGGGTTTTTGCAGAGACTGCTGTCTTTTGTACATGGGTTGTTTGTCCATCTTGCACAAGGTTTTTCATTGATTCAGTGGTGTTTCTATGCATCTACTCCAAATGCCCGCAAGAAAATGCATTTCAGGTTTGTGCATGGTGATAATAAATTTACTTTGAACACTGAAACTCCATTGATTACAAGAATAGTAGTACTAATGTAGTACTGCTATTCAAATACAAAAGCAGAAAGAGAAAACAACTTTGGGTCGGTTAGCTTTTTGCAAAAGTACTACAGATATTTCTAAATTTAAACCTACATTAAGGGAGCAGCATATATATTATAGCCGATTGTTGGTGTAGTGACATCAAAGTGAGTGGTTCTGTGTTCAAATCCGGACAGCTCCTTGCTATCTATCTTGCTTTCTATCTGTTCTGGGTTGAGCTAGCTGCTCGGCAGTGTAAAAATTAAATACAGTACTGAAGAAATGGGACTTGCCGCCCAATGTACCCCAAGGCACAGAGGAACAACAGCAATGTATGTTGTTTTACAATAGTCTGGAACTGAATCTGTGTGGAAGAGATCAATTAGTAGTTTCCTGTCTGATACTGACATTTGGCAAGGATATTTCAATGTAATTCTAATTTTGATAATGACAAATCTCAAATTCACTAGTCTATGAAGTTTCTTGTAAAAAGGTAAATGTGAAAACACCATTCTAGCAGAACCTTAGGGAAAATAGGTATTTTGCACTGATAACATTCTCACTTAGGACTGAGCCACAGTTAGCAGGTATGATTAGTAACTTTGCAATAACACCCAAATATTTTATTTCCATGTAATCAAAATCAACAAGGCATAGGCTAAGGTGAGAGGAAACAGCCTAATTTTACAGTAGAATGTAACTACAGTGGATTCTGGTTAACTGGGCCATCAGTTAATCGAGGCAGACACTTAGAGTTGCAAGGAAGTCTGTGAACTTATTGCAATTAACTAGTTTTCTGCATTAATAAAACGTGGTCTAATCTTCACTGAAGTCACAATAATAGAAAAACGCAATCTACCTAAGCTAATAACACGCAAACAATTGTACTTCTCGTCAATACTGAATACACCATTTAAACAATCACAATCCAGTTTCAAAGAAAGTATGTGAAGCTCCGGGGTAATGCTTTCTACAAAAGCTATATGGAGTCGGGTGTTCCTATCAATGAGGTGAGATTGGAGGTCTGGGTTGTAGAGGTGCCCTGCCCTACCCTATAAAAAAGACACTCAGTCAGGTTACTGACAGAGCCTGCTCTTCTCTAGAAAGATCTGTTGGCAGTGGGAGATACCATGTTAAGCCAAATCCAAATTTAAGGTAATAAGATTTGTAGTTAGTTCATTCATACACCTTTGCTGAATTATGAAGAGGATCAGTTTAGTATTTTTAGTCCACTAGGTTTCTAAAACTGCGAACTTTTTGCGCCCCAGCAAAGACCAAAACTTTGCTTTGGTAGTCTCTGTCCTGACGGATGGAAATCCATTTCATGTAATTAGTCTCTTCTGTCCCTTTCCCCTTTTTAATTCCCTTGTCCCATTGCCCCCAACTCCCTATCTTTTTACCCTCCCCCACTCTCTCCATCTGCCATCTCCAAAACATTCTTCCCAATGGTTTCTTCCATACCTACTTCCCTTTACTCCATGGTTCATTGTCCTCTCCTATCAGTATACATCTTCTTCAGCCTTTGTCACTTCCAACTATCAACTCCCATCTTCTTACATCATTCCCAGTCTCCACTCCCCCACCTGCCCTATCACCTCCTCCTCACCTATGACTCACCAGTTCTTGCTCTATACCTTCCCCCACCCTTTTATACTGGCTATTTTACCTCTTTCTTTCCAGTAATGATGAAGGGTTTTGACCCAAAACATCAACTGCCCACTTCCCCTACAGATGCTTCCTGACCCACTAAGCTCCCCCAGCTATTTTGTATGTTATTAAACATCAAAACTAACCAGGTGGCTATTTGGGACCTTCTTTGCAAACTGTGGGTTAACCATCCACTCCACAAAATTGCTAATCCACTGGATGAGAAAAGAGCAAATTCTCTATTCTTTGATGATATAATTCCCAGTAAAACTGAAAATAATTACAGGTGTCCCCCGTTTTTTGAATGTTCGCTTTACGACACCTCGCTGTAACAAAAGACCTACATTAGTTAACTGTTTTCGTTAACATAAGGTGTTTTCACTGGTACAATAAAAGGCAGTGCACGCCAAGCAGCCAAGCTCCTCTCCCAGAACTGCAGTCTAGTCCGCATTGCTTAAACACGTGCCTGTGCGCATCTGTGCTTTATGTCAATTTATTTTGTGCATCCGTTAGCAAGATGAGTTCTAAGGTATCGGAAAAGCCTAAAAGAGCCCGTTAAGGGTGTTACACTTAACGTAAAACTAGAAATAATAAAGTGTTTCGATCGTGGTGAACGAAGTAAGGATATAGTAAGTTTGGCTAAGGGTTTGTGGAAGCTGACGAAGATGATGTTGAAGAGGTTTTGGCATCCCATGACCAAGAACTGACAGATGAAGAGCTGATGAAGAGGAAAGGATAACAACTGAAACCGAACGCAGTAGCGAACGACCCAAAAGTGAAGTCGTCCAGGAACTGAACGTGAAGCAATTGCATGAGATTTTCACTGCGATTGACAACGCTGCAATTATTGCAGAAAAATATGACTTTAATTTTGAAAGGGTACATAGGTTTAGGGCATATTTGCAGGATGGTTTGAGTGCTTACAAAGAACTATATGATAGAAAAAAGTGTGAGGCTAAGCAGTCAAGCGTACTGTCATTTTTCAAGCCTTCCACATCAGCCACAGCAGACGACGAAACTCGACCTTTGACATCGAAGCAGGCAGACATAGAAGATGTCCTGATGGAAACAGGCGGCGATGAGATGACACCCCAGTCTCCCACCACCCCAACCTCCGATGACTCAGCCTAACACACCATCATCAGTGTGCTCACTGTCTTCCCGATTCCGGTAAGTGAAACTACACTGGACATACATTATTTCTACTTTATATAGGCTGTGTATTTTTTTGTGTTATTTGGTATGATTTGGCGCTTCATAGCTTAAAGGTTACTGGAAAGAGTGCTTCTACCGAGAGCACTTGAGCCGTGTGTTTCTGCCAAGAGCGCTTGCATGAGATTTTCGCTAAGGTGGGCAGTGCCGCAATAATCGCAGAAAAGTACTCCTACTTTATATAGGCTATGTATTTATCAGATCATTCCTGCTTTTACTATATGTTACTATTATTTTAGGTTTTATGTGTTATTTGGCATGATTTGGTAGGTTTTTTTTGGGTCTGTGAACGCTCACAAATTTTTCCCATATAAATAAATTGCTTCTTCACTTTACGACATTCCGGCTTACGAACCATTTCATAGGAACGCTCTACCTTCGAATATCTGGGGAAGCCTGTATAGCTAACTTTCCAAAATTTAAATAGCAATCTGAACATATGTAATAAAGCAATTGTGTAAATATTGAAGTTTTTCACGCAAAGCAACAGCATTTCAATTTTATTTCAACTTTCCACATTACCTTTAACAAAAACATTCACATGTAATTTACAGCACAGAATAGCTATCTAAAAACCCAGTGGTATAAGACAAACCTTAAATGGATTGATTGCAAATGAGTTAGTTGGGAAAGGGCGTGGAAAAGTCCTAGCTTGATATGCAGAAACCTAAGGTAATAAAACAAACAGATGTTTGGTGAGAGGACAAAATTCCTCATTGTCAGATGGTTACTTGTGAATTATCATTAAATTATCAAGGAAGAACTAAAACAGAATAATAATCACTGATAACGTAGTTCATTGAAACAATTTTATTTATCCAGCAAGTCATTGCTCTGTCAATAGGAATTAAGACCACATCAAGATGATTTGCTAACCTTGAACTTATTTTCATAATATAGATCATAACATAGGGAACTTGACAGAAAGCCTTCTCAACATTCTAAGTCATACAGCTCTATTAAAATGCATAATGCTATTGGAAGTGGAATATTAATAATAAATCTATCAAGCTAGAACCATGTGAAACGGTAGTATTTAAGTTACACTTTCAATCAGATTGAACTATTGTGAGTATTGAGAGCAGTTTTAGGCCCCTATTTAAGAAAGGATGTGCTGACATTGCAGAAGGATAAGAGGACATTTATGAGAACAATCTAGGGAATGAAAGGGTTCATATATAAGTGGCGTTTGATGGCTCTGTATCTATATTTGCTGGAGTTTAGAAGAAAGGGGGTGCATCTCATTGAAGCCTAATGAATGCTGAAAGGCCTACTCAAAGTGGATCTGAAGAGGATGTTTCCTATGGTGGAGGAGTGTCAGACCAGAGGGCACAGCCTCAGAAAAGAAGGGCATTCATTTAGAACAGAGATGAGAAGAAATTTTTTTAGCCAGAGGGAGGTGAATCTGTGGAATTTGTTGCAACGGACTGCTAGGGAGGCCAGGTCATTGGGTGTATTTAAGGTGAAGGTTGATAGGTTCTTGATTAGTTAGGGTGTGAAAGGTTACAGGGAAAAGGCAGGAGAATGGGGTTGAGAATACTACATGGGCCAAATGGCCAAATTCTGCCCCTATGTCTTGGGGTCTCATGGTCTAAAATAAGGTAGAAAATTTGCAGTGGATGCCAGGGACCATGATTTCAATCTTTCAACCATTATTCACCCAGTACTATATTGGACAATACAGAAGAAGTGCAGGAACTTGAAATACTGGGGAAAACGATCATTTTGTATTTCAGATTGCTTTCACTCTGATACATTAGACAGCCTTCTATCTTTGATTTCATAATGTGGAAATAATTTAATGAATAATTAAAATCATGGATGCCAAACCACCTTAACATTAACAAAAAAAAATGTTCAATGATTTACAGAGTATACTCAATGAGTAGCCAAACCACTTGAAGACCTGAAGCTTCATAATTGGATCCTGCTTCAATATTGAGTAAGTGGATTTTAGTTACAAGTGGAGAGTAACTCAAGTTTGTTTGGGTAAGGTAAAAGTCAGTCAGGAATTGAGATAGAAGATGATTTGTTATTATCAGAGAACAGCAGAATGCTCTGAGGGCTCACTTACAGGTAGTCATCATGAGGGTCAGATATTAAAGAATTATTAAAGAGATTAAAGAAAGCACTTACACCTTTGGGAATGTAAATTGAGTCAATGACTACAGTGAAGGTGAGGAGTAATTATCAAGGGCCCTGGGAGAAAATATGACCACTGGGCTTAAAGTTTTCATCATTTACACCAACATCCTGAAGGCAGCAACACAGTTGTACAACCACATTAAGGACATTAATGTGAGTGAAAGGGAAGGTATAAATGACAAAGGCAGGCAAAGTCAGGGCAAAACCAATGCAACAGATTTCAATTTTGGAAAAACAGTTGAAAAAAGGAAAGAAAAAAAAATCAGAATATTTTCTAACCAAAGAGTAATCAATTTGAACAATGGAACATTGGCCTTTATTCTAAAGGGGTTTGGAGTTCAAATCTATTATATTTGGTTGTACAGGCTGTCGTCTGATCCCATATAGATTCTACTTGCAGTTTTGCTGTCAAATTTCAGAAAAAAATACTAGCCTCACAGAATTCAGTGTAATTTACCAAAATGTTTTTACAGTTTAAGTAATGGGATCAACTTCATTAAGCCTCCTTTGGATTCCATAAATATGGAAAACTGATAGCTGATCTAATCATCTGTTTAAAATGCTTCAAAAATACAGGTAGATAAAGAGAAACAATCTCTTCATGAAAAACATTGTTTTTTTTATATGGGAGTAAGACCAGGAATTGTATTTTTATCATAAAGCAATGGAACTCTGGAGTTCCTTTCCTAAATGATTAGTAATGCTGGGTAATAGAAATAACAATTGAAATATGTACACTTTTATTTAGATTCTACTTGATCAAATACGAAAAAATTGCATTGATGTTCATACCAGCTGTGAGCTAATCTGGTAGCAGTATATTCAAGAGGTTGACTAGTTTACTAATATTCCTCCTCAAAGAAATGATAAGCTTCAATTTTATTACTTCACATAATTCACTACTCATAAATAAATCTGTACTGTAATATTGATGATGGGAGTAGGAGAGGAACACAGTTATGGGTATATTAAATCTGAGGTCTCTCTGGTTAAATTTGTACAATTCTGATAGTACTCTACACACTAATTGAGTTGTTAACTAATACAATCTTTCAATTAGTTTTTGTCAGATCCAAACACCGGCAGGGACCATTTGATGGAGAGCTTTGGAATCGCAGGCCCAAATGAACTTTTCTTCCCAAGCTCACTGCATTTAACATATGAATCATCTTAATTTATTCACACACTATTGTTTTCCAATATAAATGCATACATTTTGCATTGAATGAATCAATATTATCAGCTTCCACCACTTTCCTATATCATTGACAGCCTATACATGTATGAGAATTATTTACCTGTTTTCAAATATCAGCTCTATTGTCTCAATTTACTATTCTGGAGAAGGTGAAACATAATCCTAAAAACTCCCTATATGTAAATATTCTAGATCAATTTCTATAAGAAAAAGAAAAAACATGTCCTTTTGGTCTCTACACAAAACATTACCTCAATGAGTGTAAAGAACAAAAGGCAAAATTTTCCTTTCTAGCATAAAAATACAGCTACATCAGATAAAGGATCCAGATCCTTGCACCAACCATCTGGATCAACTACCACAAAAAAAATCCATAACTTGCAATTTAATTTTGTATGACTTCAGTTTACTGTATGCTATATTTTCATTTATTTCCAACAACAGAACCTTTAAAGTATTAATTCTCTTTTAAATATTTTCTTGTGTGCATGATTATCAATGTATAACCAATAGAGTTTCCATCAGCATCCCTTCCCACCTCACCACCACCCCCTTACTCGTACAGGTAATATTTCTCAACAAGTTTATAGATGTACATTTATTTCCTCACAGAGCTCAGTTCAGACAGTCCAATTTGGTTTTACAAAGCAGCATTATTGTCAGCAGAGATGGGATACTTCCAACATAACATCCTGCAATGCTTCTGAACAAAATCTCCCAAAAACTTTAACCCAATGTAAAAACTAACTTCCCATCAGAACGAGCTCGATTATTTTCCCAGTGTTAATTTTGAAAGAATATATATGGAACCAGGATAGAGTACTGATTTTAAAGATGTTATAATAGTAACACACAGCAATTAATTAAAAATTTGAAGAGTAATTACATAATAGCAAACACAAGCAATCAAAAAGTTTCTTAGATAGAAAAAAGAACACACAAGCATCATCCAACCTGTCTAATGCGGGTCTGAAAAGAGTCAGCAAATGTGTTAGTACTGCCACTCTTGTTGCTTGATTCAGGCAAAGGGTTAGACTGCAGGAAAGACAAAGGCTGTTTCTGAAACCAAGATAAAAGTCAAGTCATAATCTACATTGAAGCACACACAAAGCATGAAAATCCCAAATACCTCAAGATCCAAGCCAGCATTAACCAACAGGTATAAGAATGAGTTCATCAATCACACTCCACATACTAAAATTAGAGGACAAGGGATTCTTTTAATGTTGCCTTGGCCCACATTACTTTCAGAAATAACTTCCCATTGGATGTACATAACCACTACAAATATGAACCACATCATTAAATAAACAAATCTGATCTCTCTCTTAATCCAAACTTGGAATCAGTATGGCGAACTGAATTCAACTTCTCAGAAATAGATTTACTTAATGTCAAGAATGTTTTAGAAATCATAGACGTACAGAAAAAATTACATAAAACTAAAACGAGTTTTCATTTAGAGGACATTTCTCCGAGTTCTATCAAGATTTTCTAACTCTGTAAAAAAATTTGCTATGATTGATTCACCATCTAATAAAGACATTTTTGAATTTCATCAAGTGCTAGTCTTTAACTCCAAACTTAGTATAACGTCTTTTTAAACCTTACAAGCTTATTACATTCTAACAACAAAATTTGAATGATTATGTACCCAAATGTAGATTACTCCATTCAATTTCTAAGAGATTACAAAGCAATGTAACATAGAAAACGAAATATTTAGAAAGTTGAACAGCATTTACATTACACCTAAGTACAGATGTTTTTAAAATTCTAAAATTGATAATCTTATTAAAACAGGTTTTAATCAGATTTGGGCATCCAAATATTATTATATGCTTTTGATATTCATAAAGGTATTTTGTTTCTTCATGCAAAAGACATAAATCAGTTAACCTGTATCTACTCCAGGTCACCACCAGTCCTGAAAGCAGTTTATTGTCCTTACACCTAAATATTTTAAAGTCTTGTTATGCAAGTTACTGACTAAATTGATGCATTTGACTAAAAGAATTTCAATAGTTGTACAGGTATCAGGACTTAGTACAAAATAATTCACACCTAATTTCATCAACATAGCTACTGCTCATTAAAATGACAAGTCCTACAGCGTGATGTTTCTCCATGATAATCTGAATGCCATAACACAGGCATTTCTAAAGAAAGCATCTTTCCAAAGCAAAGAAAAAGCCTTCAACAGGAACGTGGAAACAATGAGCCAGCTGCTTATATTATATTTTTGATCTAAAACTTATCTTCAAAAATTTCACTGGGAATATTAAACAGTTCTGAGAAATTAAGCATTTATGTTTAATTAATATTTGTTTCCTGTTTAATTTGGGGAAAATGAAACACAAATTAACCAGGTCACACTGCTTTAAATAATGGAGTCTATGACTTTCAACCAACTTTGCTACTATCCCTAGAATCATGTTATTAACTTGGAGGAGTGAAGAGGCTTGGATTGGAGCAAATAATAATCAACAATTATTAGGAATTTGGCTATGAAGAAAAATGGTGTAATTGAGCAGAAATAAAAAAGAATTAAGCAATTTAACACAAATATTAATAGAAAGTTGCCGAATACATCATTCACAATTCTGGCATAATATCTCTGACATTTAGAGCTATCAATTTCCACAGATATGCTTATATACATTATGTAATTTATGATATTCTAGATAAAATATTTTAAGTAAAACATAATATAATTGATAGTATTCAAAACTAAAATAAACAAACTTTGGTTAAAGGGAATAACATTTAATTCACTACTGTAAATTGTTGTATTGGCTAATGAATCAATTTATGCAACCCAAGTAAGTCTAACAAAATAAATTATCGAGTATATTAGCAATGAAACTACAGAATATGCTCACGTGATATAATCAAAGCCTTTTGTTTATATGCTGTCTTAAAGATTTTCTGTGCACCTCAGATTATTAAATTTTAGTATTATCACCATTTGAAGCTTCTCAGGGCATTCCCCAACAATATGAAGTAAGGTTGCTGCAATTCTAAAATTTATTTTGCAAGACTTTCTATAATTGGCTCTAATATTTATATTGGAAAATAGTTACAATTAAATGGTAAACAAATAAAATTTTAATGCAGAATCTACTTCAAATAAATTATATATATATTTATTTTTTTACTTATTAAAGCAAATAATGATTTATAGCCAGGATTAGGTAATGCCTATATTTCAAGAATCAATTTGCCACAATATTTAATCTATCATCTGCTAACTGTTCTTTAAAACTGTAGTTTCCATTTACCATTTAAATATTTGCCAGAATAGCACATCTCCATTTTAGTGTTAGTATGTCAATTCATGCACAGTTTACTTACAAAGTCCCTACACTCCACAATTGTTTCAGCACTGCAGATTGAAACTACTGCTGTCATGTGTTCCAATTTAATATAGCTCCTTGTTACTACATCCTATCCAGCAAACACTGCCAATTTTTATTTCAGAGGGAAGAGGAAGTCAAAAACTAAATTAAAATGAGTCTGAACCAAAAAGCAACTACATGGGTTATTGTTATTCTGCTTCAACTGTTTAAGAAAATGCAATTTTATATTTTGCAAGCAAAAAAATATTAGACACAGATCTTAAAAAGGCTGTCTTGAGTGGGGGGAAAAGTTAGGAGAGCAGCAATAATAAAAATAGAAAATTAGAAATAAAAGCAAACCCCAATGTATTCCCAGCAGGGTTTTTGGCTCACTATAATCCTGTTTGCTTAACACAGAATACTCAGCAGAGACATAATAGCAGGAATAAAACCTATAGGCAAAGTAGATTGAGCAAATAAACCTGCTAAGTTAGATTCCAGTTTTGATGATTAAAATTTAGTGCAAAGTACTTTTTCCTATCTCCTCCCACGCTTTTCAATTTACATACCCGAGATCTGGTTATTAAACTCTGCACCAAAAACACCACAGGATTGCCTGCTTTCCGAATAGCTTCAACTGCCTGTTCATGACTTGCATCACGCAAGTCAACTGCATCTACCTGCAAAAATGTGAGACAATGAATTTAAAAATAAATTCTGCACTACAACATATAGAACATCATAGATCCCCCCCCTAAAATAACATTATAGGTCCTCATGCTTTCAATTTAGGCTTAATTTCTCTCATGCATGTTCTCTTTTCAAAACAACTCACACATGCTTAACTACAACTTGACATGGTCAGTAACTCAAAGCACATGGGAGTATTGCTTTACATAGAGACTCAGACAAGTTAGGCAACCATGGAAAAGAGAGAGGAAGTTACTGCTGAACTTGAATTTACTCACTTAGGATGGTACTAGATATCAGATAGCAGTTAGAAACAATACAATTAGAGCTAATACAATGTGCTGTAACATTCATTTACATCAGTTCTATTTATCAAGGTAAAACTACATAGACAGAAAAACAACCTAATAAGAAATTATGTGTATTAACAAACATCTAAAGGAAACAAATCCTGCAAATAACTGAGTTCAAGTTTAATGGGTACAATTCCATTCAGGAAATTACCAAATTAATAGTTTCAGTGATGGGTCTGGAGAATTCTGAATCTGCCCTCACTAATTTGGAGAAATTTACTCATTTTACATTGTTACGTATTCAGGCAACAATAAATATAGATGAGTTAGGCAAGGGTTTTCATAACAAATAACACTTTTATTAAACACTGAAAACAAACCCCCTCAAAAGTAAACAAACTCAAACGTCACCGGAAAACAGCTGCTGTGCGACACATTCACAGTTCTTAATAGCGCTGCAATTCCAAACAGTCTTTAAAGCGGTATTGAAAAAAAACAGTTCTTTAAAGCGGTATGCCGAAAGTAAACAGTCCTTTTAAAAGGAGAGACTTTTTAAAGCGATTTAAATTCTTTTCCACGTCGATGTCCTTCGATTCTCCGGCGTCGAACTTTCCCACGAAGAATTTTATAAAATATAACGGCTTAAAGGCACTGACCTTCCTTCCACACTATTCTCAAATCCTTTCTGGTCATCCCAGGGATTAACAACAAGAATAGTCAACGAAATCCTTCCGAAAGAGGATCAAATAAGGTCGAACTTTCCACCGTCGAAAATCGGTTCTCCTCGATTTTTATCTTCCAAACTTTTATCTTCACTCTCCACCAGCAAAGAAACCGCTGGCAATGAACTTTTAAACTTTAGGCATTATATAAAACTTCATTTTTCAACTAAACTGCGTCATCACATTAAATCACGCAGGGACATGAAGTCACCTTGGCAAATCCCGCCACGAACTGCCCCACCTGACAGGGTGGGTCTTCCTTTTATACCCTGTAAAAAAAACCTGTCACATGACCTCTACTGGCGGGAAAATGACATCACTCCACCATCACAAGACCATTACCTCAAGTCCAGTATAACTTCAACCCCAGTCACGTGACAAGGGTACCACATTAATCAAAATAAACAGCAATACGAAGTTCAGTTTATTGTGTTCACAACTTCTCGCCACTTTTTGGCATGCACCTTACAGTAAAGTCACATTTCAGTTACTAATTTCTTTTCCATTCCCGAACAATCATAGATATTAATATTTCATTGAAAAGAATTTTCTGATTTTGGAATTAATGTATTTCATTATTTCCATTGATACTTATCTTTGAAAAATATTTTCTAAAACCTTAGAATCATATATTAAAGTGTTAATTCTCAGCCAGTGCTCCTGACTTAAATTTCAACAATATAGCAATATATTTTGAAGCAGCAAATAGGGATATGAAATGCATACCTCAACAATTCTGTCTCCAGTTTTTAATGTTCCATTTCTTCCAGCTGGGCTGTCCTCCAGAATATGTTTAATGAATATTCCTCTCATGACCTCACCATTACTCAGACGACTACCCATTCCCCTTCCACCAACAATGCTAATTCCTAAGGACTTTCCAGGTTCACGCCATAGCTCCACACTAGAGTTCAAAAATAAAAAAATATATTTCCCTGAGCTTACTAAAATCAGGTAAAAACAAACAAATTAAAAACCACAGAGAATTTATACAGTCACTGGAACTTCAATGCAGTAAGAAAATATTGCAGACACTGGAAAGCTAAAACAAATTTAAATGTAGTCAACTGAATTGTTATCAAAGCTCATTAGTCAAACAAAAGAATGCTATGTTTAATATTTGGAAAGTGAAGGGTTTTTCCACTGTTGGAGGTGAATTGGGAGAAGTTAAAAGTTGGAGTGCAATAAGCAATTTCTACCGAATTGAAAAGTTGAATAGGTTAGGACTTTATTCCGTGGAGTGTAGAAGAATGAGGGGAGATTTGATAGAGGTGTATAAAATTATAATGGGTATAGATAGAGTGAATGCAAGCAGGCTTTTTCCCACTGAGGCTAGGAGAGAAAAAAAAACAAAGGACATGGGTTATGTGTGACAAGGGAAAAGTTTAAAGGGAACATTAGGGGGGGCTTCTTCACACAGAGAGTGGTGGGAGTGTGGAATGAGCTGCCAGATGAAGTGGTGCATGAAGGCTCACTTTTAACATTTAAGAAAAACTTTGACAGGTACATGGATGAGATGGGTATGGAGCGATATGGTCTAGGTGCAGGTCAGTGGGACTAGGCAAAAAAATGGTTTGGCACAGCCATGAAGGGCTTGTTTCTGTGCTGTAATGTTCTATGGTTCAACTCATGCCATGCTTTAGACTAAGTCCCAATTCAATACAGAAATTTCCCTGGCTGAACATTTTCGAAAGGAATCCTGACATCTAAATATTAGCAATCTAGTATTTATTGAATACTAGATTTGGCTTTATTATTTATAGACACAAACACACGGTGATACAGCAGAGAAACAGGCCCTTGGCCCAACTTGTCCACGCAGTGCTTCCACACTACAGAAGCAGTACAATCAAACATACAGAGGCTTACTTCAAGGGAGTGTGAAAAGGAATCCAATGGACTATAAGTAAGTGGCGTTTGATAAAACTACGATTAAGTATTTGGCGACATTCAAAGAACACGAGAGGGTATAGTTTTAAGGTGCTTGGAAGTAGATACAGAAGAGATGTCAGGGGTAGGATTTTTTTTTTAAACACAGAGAGTGGTGAGTGCATGGAATAGGCTGCCAGCGATGGTGGTGGAGGCAGATATGATAGGGTCTTTTAAGAGACTCCTGGATAGGTACAACGAGTGTAGAAAAATAGAGGGCTATGGGTAACCCTAGGTAATTTCTAAAGTAAGTACATGTTTGGCACAGCATTGTGGGCCAAAGGGCCTGCATTTTGTGCTGTAGGGTTTTCCTATGTTTCTATGTAACAATCAGAGTTGACCAATTTCTACAATGGATAAAAAGTGAACCCAAAATTTCTGCTGTCCTTTAGATATTAGTTTAAAATGAAATAAAATGAAAATAGTATGTAAATAAAAATAAAATTAAGTGCAAATTATCAACATTAAACAGCTAGAACAGTTGAAAACAAAGCTAACAAAATACACAGGATAATTGAGAAAAGCTGACTGTAGGAGTTTATTATACAATTTCTAATTTGACAAATACATCATGGTAAAAGGGTGATCAAAAGGCTGCAAGTGAAGAAATGAAGTTTTAGATTAATACTTTATACCTGATTTCATCAAAGTAGGATGTTGCCAATGTCATGACAAGAAAAGCTGCAGCTGAGGGATTGATGGCATGAGAATAGATGAAACAGGTATATTTATAATGCTGGTAACACTCACAGTAGGAATGTCAATTGGTCCAGATAGAACAGATATTAGATTGCTGACAGTCTGTGGAGAACCTGTTCAAATCTCCTTAGATAGAATTATGATGCCATGGAATTAGAAACCCTGTACCCTTGAATAAATTGGAGGTGCAAGATCAGTAAACCATGCACCAGTCAGCTTATTATTGGGAATAACTTTTTGAAGACACTAACTGAAGGTAAAATTAAACTGTCACTTTAAAAAAATATGCTTAATAGATAATAGCAATCATGACCATTTTGATCACTTTGCACTAAAACAGACTTCTTTGTTCTTAGTGTGTTCCTTCTGCAAAAATTGTTTATACTTTATTCATATTTATCTTGTGAATGGTACTTATTGAACACAATTGCCTGTGATGCTACTGAAAGTAAGATTTTCATTGCACCTGTGCATACATGTACTTGTCCATATGATAATAAACTTGACTTTAAATATTTTACTCAAATAATGCTTGATTAACTCCAATGAGACATTTAATGAAGATGATTGATATACACATGAATGTTCCTGATGGGCTTGATAAAGTATGAAGTTCTATAGCTCAGAAGAAAGCTATTTGTCTCTTGATGCTGAGAACAAAATACATAGTTCTCCAAGACAGGATTAATTTTGTCCTTGGTAATGATTACTAGATGACTCCTACAACTTACATAAAAAGATTTGCCTAAAGTTATGAGCTTTATTCCTCAACCCTTTTTTTTGTTTTTACAAACGGGGCAAACATCTATAACACTCCACCCTCCTGTCTCGCACACCGAGAAAAGACTGAAAAATGCTTTTTGCAGCTTCTTCAATACACAAACTCAACAATTTCAGAAACATCTGAGTTGATGTACATATTGGAAAGATTCTGCCTCTTACCACTGTTTATACCCACTGGAGCCCTCATTTCCACTGCTGGTGAGAGCACGTGGGTGGCATAACGTTTTCCCTTGGCTGCATATGTCCCTGTGCAAGTTAGCTAACAGTGAAGAAAGGCACTCTTAATTCCTAATGTCAATACTCTTCTACAATTCTGGATGAACAAATTTACGTACCGACGAGCTTGTTTCCAGTTGTTATATGATGAATTCTGTAACTCACTTTCTTCTCCTTCACCTTCCTCTCTCTCAGGCAGATCAGCACTAAAACAGAAACACTGATTTTTTAATTAAATATTTTGGAAGCAGTGACAAAATACATGTCAAATGAGTTCACTTCCTTTTTCTCCCCAATACAATTACAGCAGATAAAATGCATAAAAGGCATTTGCAAAGGTACTTGCATTGGAAAGATGTACAGGAGTAGGGGCCTAGTAAGATAAGGATAGAAAGGAACAAGGTCAGCACGGATGAGGTGGAATAGAAGGACCATTTCCTCTGCTGTACGCTTCTATGCTGCGCTTTGCACAGAAAATGGAGACTGTTCAGTTAAAAATTTCAGAAGAAATATTATAACAAATATAATAGTAGACCTTAATTGACCACCAATGTAATTTCAAATATTCAGTCTTGCCCACTCCATGCAGGATGATTGTCAGATCAGCCCATGATTAACACATCTGCATGTTGTACAAGCATTAATTTTGAGTGTCAGATAATACAAATTGAAACTTTATACTGAAGTGGCACACTGGCGTAACACAAAAGAAAAGCAAGAATATAAAGCTTAAAGATGTCATTATGTAGGAGCTGTTTCAGTGACTGTAGCAAAACCATTAGGAAAACATAACAAAAAATGCTATCTCAAAATATGTATATTTATAAAGATTACATTAAACTTGTTAGATTAAAGTTGAAATTCTGAACCTGTTCTTGTAATGATTTAGAAAGTGAAACAATTTTCCGCATTTCTCTTCAGGTTTCATGTATTTTGCACCAGTTTATGGAGTATTCCATCTGAAGTATGCCGAAGCTTACAGTTCTGCTAATTTTCACAATTTTCATAAGGGTAAACAAGATGGCAAGGAAGCACTTTCAATATGAACATACACCAAGATATACAATTCAGGATGCATTTGTTGCTAGTCACAATTTAATTGGTTAAGTGTGTGAAATACCCATCAGCAAAGCTGAAATGTTCTAACTGTTCAAAAAGCAGCAAAAATGATTATGATCCTGAGCTGATAATGGTTTTCAGAGTAGTTACTAGTTTTTGTTCTCTCCAAATGAATTATTTCCATATTTACCAAAATGGATTTATTGAGAAACAGAAATAATTCTAGAAATTAATAACTTACTACATGAATGGATACTTATAAATATTTTTAAACTCAAAGCGTCTAATTTATATATGTCAAGAATATAGAACCTTGATTTTACTGACACAAGTACTATATTCGTCTGGAAGGTTTTTGAATGACAGATCTGTAGCAAACATAACATTAAGACTGCAGTTGTCACCTCAGTTAGCTGGGAAGAATTCAAAAGAAAGCTGGCTGTTATTTATGAGGATTGCCAGTACAAGGACAATAGAAAAAATTTCTAAGCTGTGTCGCACCTTTACTACAGAGAGTCATCGAAGGGTATGAGTTTTGTTTACAAACTTGACCATTTAAATTCAACCTCCAGCCCACAACGGATTCCTAGGCTACCATCATCGATGGCTACAAATGAAGGAATGGCTATACCATGCAGTACTTTCACATTTCTTTGACAAAATAAAATGCCTGTCTGCTTACAGACAGATAAGATTATACAAATTGGCATGGAAAGGAACAAGAATATCGAATAACTATGAGATGAAACAAACTTGTTAGAATAATCAATTATTAAATTAAGTCTACTAAATTCATAATTAACATTTGATATGGTAAATATACTACTTAAATTTCTGGGTTGCAAACTACAATTATTCAAGAAGTCTATATACTGTAAAACAAAAACTAAAATGTGTAGACGTATTTATTAATAGAGTATGTCTAAAAATACAAATTTACTTTTAAGTCTAACTTTTTTGTCTGAATGCTGAAAATGAATTAGGTATTACCTGACAGGTGGAAGTGATAAATCATCAACCTCAGTAATTTCCTCAAGTTGTTGATTCATTATTGTCTTGTATTTGACCAGATCTTCCGCAGACACATATGTGACACTGTAAGAAATAAGATCAAGAAAAAGTAAAACTAAATTATTGAAAAATTATACGAGGACAGAGAACTAAAGGTTCTTTAAATCATAATTTTCCAATTCTATTTAGAAAATAAAACTATTTCAGATGTTCTGCTGACAGTTGGATAAGACAGTACATTTATTGGGTTGAAATAAATTAAAGACATTTTGAATTTACAAATAAAAAAATCTAGCTTAGTTTGTGAGTGAAGACCTAACAGCAACACTGTCAATTTGTTGGCTTGGGAAGACAGTAAAAACAAATATGATACCATATTTTAAATAGATAAATTTTATTACAAAATCAAATTGGCAACATCTCACAGTCATTATATTTCCCATGTTTTTGTCTTGTACCCAAACAGAATTTGCTCAAATTACAAGGTAAACCATTTAATGAAGTCAGACTAAAAAAAATTGAAATCCTTTCGGTCAAATGTAGAAAAAAACACTGAATCTTCACAATTGTAACCATGTTAAGTTAGTAACTATGAAAACATAGTTTTAAAACAAAACAAAATTTGAAATTTATCCAGATACACTTCAATCATTATAACCATTCAGGATAAAGCTACTTTTTGTGGATGATATAAGTTCACAAATCTAGAGATAGCTATGTAAATACAGTATTTTAAAAGATTTCACAGCTCAATAAAATGCTTGCCTTGCATTTTAAAAGGAAAGATAAATGCACTGAACTTCTGATTAGATTTAGTAAACTCCAGTAGTTGCAACTATTTCTGCATTAACTCTAGCACTTCTAGTCATAACCGCCCTTTGCCTGAGAAATCAGGTTGCATGGTTTCAAGGAGCCACTACTGTTGGTTATTCGCAGAACCAACATACTAGATCAACAATACTGTTACAGGTTTCCCCCGCTATCCAAAAGTAGAGCGTTCCTATGAAACCTTTCATCAACCGAAAAGGTGTAAAGCGAAGAAGCAATTACCATTAATTTATATAGGAAAAATTACTGAGCGTTCCCAGACGCAAAAAATAAAATACCAAATAGCACATAAAACCTAAAATAACACTAACATATAGTAAAAGCAGGAGTGATTTGATAAATACACAGCCTATATAAAGTAGAAATAATGTATGGACAGTATAGTTTCACTTATCAGAATCGGGAAAATTTAGCCAAAACCGATAGGTAGAAAAAAAAATCAGCACATACATGCATGCGCACACACCTGCCCGTGCAAGGTTTCACGTTCATGGTAATCTTTCTCGGGGTAAACACAAGTTTAAAGCGGACGCCTTTTTACGTAAAAGCAAACATCTTCTTCCGATTTCTTTTGGTTAGTGAAAACAGGTACTAATGCAGGTCTTTCATAAAAGCGAAGTGGCGTAAAATGAACTTTTGTAAAGCGGGGGACACCTGTACTTAAAGGAAACCTCATGGATCAGCTTTTAAAAAAATCTACATGCACTCCTCTCAACTATTCATGAATCTTCAACCTACAATGATATAGACTCACAATGGTCTTCAGTTTCACTTACACGGTTCCTCAAAGATCCCAAAAGACAGATCCACACCCAAGGTCCAATAAAATTTCTAATCTCTGCAGTCCTCTCTTCAAATCAATTACCCCGTTCTGGATCTAAACACAGAATCCATGCAGTGTGAAGAACGATCTGCACCAATTAAATCTCTAAACTAAACTAAAATAACTTGCACCTGGTGATCAGTAATCCTTCATGCCTTGGCTGCTACTGAAATTTGCTGAAAAATTCATGAGTGAGACAGTCATGGGCATACCTTTCAAGCAGGCAGATATATGTACATCAAAATTATTGTTTTAGATTTACTAAGCTGTTGCAGAAATGCAATTGACAATTCAAGGACCAGCTTGACAGTGCAAATCCTACCATTAAAAAACATTTGATCACAGTGAGAAAGGATCTTCAGAAAAACCTAGAACGATTATTTTTATGACCACCTCCTTCTCCACCTTTTTATTCCATCTTTTAAGCCTTGTCCTCCAAAATATTTTGTTTATAACTGGGTAGTTTTTGTTCATTTCATAATGATTAAACCCACATATTTTCCTTGTGATTTCTACAGTTAGCAACCAAAGTCTAAACATAATTTGAAATTTTCCACTTGTCTTTTGAAAATCAGCTTTATCTTGATTTCCTATAAAAAACCATGAAATTGATCTCCCAATTCACCTCCTCATATTTCTTTCCAATGTGGTTTAGTGCACAGGCAAACGACAGACAAATGGCGCAGACTCTTACTGCGATTTAAATCGCAGCAACAGGTGGAGAGGGAAGAGGTAAAAGAAGCTCGGAGAGAAGCTGTTTTTTTTTAACTGATCGCGGCAAAGAGGCTAGACTGCGCAGGCACGTGACGTAGGTTTAAAAAGAAAGACCGCCATATACAGCGGCCATCGTCAGAGTGGAGTAAGGCAGAGTGGGTTGGCTTTAGCTCAATCAGGCTTCAGCGAGAACAGGCAGATGCGAGGTTTGAACGGGGCACAACTGCACAAGCATGTGAAAGTCGATCTGTGAGGCAGCGGGAGAATTTAAATAGCGAGCAGAGGCTGAGTACGAGCTTCACTCCAGGTGAGGTAAGGCTGGGTAAGCTCCTTTAATTAATCTAATTAGATTAGAAGTAGGTAATGGACGCAGCAGTTAGGGCAGTTGAGTGCTCTGTTTGCAGTATGTGTGAAGTCAGGGCGAGCACTGCTGTCCCTGATGACTACGCCTGCAAAAGGTACATCCAGCTGCAGCTCCTGACAAACCATGTTAGGGAGCTAGAGCTGGATGCACTTCAGATCATTCGGGAGGCAGAGGCAGAAATAGACAGGAGTTTCAGGGAGATAGTCACCACTAGGAGACAGGTAGCTGGATGACTATCAGGAGAGGGAAGGGGAATAGACAGGAAGAGCAGAGCACCCCTGTGGCCGTTCCCATCAACAATAAGTATAACGTTTTGGATACTGTTGGTGAGGACAACCTACCAAGGACAAGTTGCAGTGGTTGCGTCTCTGGCACCAAGACTGGACCCTCAGCTCAGAAGGGAAGGAGGGAAAAAAGGAGAGCAGTAGTGATAGGGGATTCGATATAGGGGGACAGGCAGGAGGTTCTGTGGAAGAGATCGAGAATCCCGGATGGTCTGTTGCCTCCCTGGTGCCAGGGTCCACGATATCTCGGATCGAGTTCTCAGTATTCTCAAGAGGGAGGGTGAGCAGCCGGATGTCGTGGTCCACGTAGGGACCAATGACGTGGGTAGGAAGAGTGAGGAGATCCTGAAAGGTGAGTTTAGGGAGCTTGGTGCCAAGTTAAAGGACAGGACCTCCAGGATAGCAATCTCAGGATTGCTACCAGTGCCACGTGCAGGTGGGTTTAGAAATAGTAAGATAGTGCAGATCAACACGTGGCTGAAGACATGGTGCAGGAGGGAGGGCTTCAGATTTATAGATAATTGGGCAGTTTTTCAGGGAAGGTGGGACCTGTTCTGGCTGGATGGTTTACATCTGAACTGGAGGGGAACAAATATTCTTGCAGGTAGGTTTGCTAGAGAGTCTCCAGTGGATTTAAACTGGGTATGATGGGGGGAGGGGAACCAGAGTGTAGGAACAGATGTATGGGAGAAGGAAGAAAATGAAGACAGTAAAGTTCTTTGTATTGTTAGAGATAAACAGAGAGGAAGAGGTGGAGAATTTCCTAAATGCATTTATTTTAATGCTAGGAGCATTGCAAGAAAGGTGGATGAGCTTAGAGCATGGATTGATACATGGAAATATGATGTTGTAGCTATTAGCGAAACATGGTTGCAGGAGGGGTGTGATTGGCAAATAAATACTCCTGGATTTTGTTGCTTCAGGTGTGATAGAATCGGAGGGACAAGGGGGGAGGTGTTGCATCGCTTGTCAGAGAAAATATTACAGCGGTGCTCTGGCAGGATAGATCAGAGGGCTCGTCTAGGGAGGCTATTTGGGTGGAATTGAGGAATGGGAAAAGTGTATTAACACTTATAGCGGTGTATTATAGACCACCTAATGGGGAGTGAGAATTGGAGGAGCAAATTTGCAAGGAGATAGCAGATATTTGTAGTAAGCACAGGGTTGTGATTGTGGGAGATTTTAATTTTCCACACACAGACTGGGAAGCCCATACTGTAGAAGGGATGGATGGTTTGGAGCTTGCAAAATGTGTGCAGGATAGTTTTTTGCAGCAATACATAGAGGTACCAACTAGAGAAGGGGCAGTGTTGGATCTTCTGTTAGGGAATGAAATAGGTCAGGTGACCGAGGTGTGTGTTGGGGAGCACTTCGGGTCCAGTGATCACAATGGCATTAGTTTCAATATAATTATGGAGAAGGATAGGACTGGACCCAGGGCTGAGATTTTTGATTGGAGAAAGGCTAACTTTGAGGAGACATGAAAGGATTTAGAAGGAGTGGATTTGGACAATTTGTTTTATTGAAAGGATGTAATAGAGAAATGGCTGTCATTAAAGGTGAAATTTTGAGGGTACAGAATCTTTATGTTCCTGTTAGGTTGAAAGGAAAGGTTCAAAGTTTGAGAGTGCCATGGTTTTCAAGGGATATTGGAAACTTGGTTAGGAAAAAGAGAGATATCTACAATAAATATAGGCAGCATGGAGTAAATGAGGTGCTCGAGGAATATAAAGAATGTAAGAAGAATCTTAAAGAAATTAGAAAAGCTAAAAGAAGAAACGAGGTTGCTTTGGCAAGTAAGGTGAAAATAAATCCAAAGGGTTTCTACAGTTATATTAATAGCAAAAGGATAGTGAGGGATAAAATTGGTCCCCTAGAGAATCAGAGTGGACAGCTATGTGTGGAGCCAAAAGAGATGGGGGAGATTTTGAACAATTTCTTTTCTTCAGTATTCACTAAGGAGAAAGATATTGAATTCTGTGAGGTAAGGGAAACGAGTAGGGAAGTTATGGAAACTATGACGATTAAAGAGGAGGAAGTACTGGCGCTTTTAAGGAATATAAAAGTAGATAAATCTCCGGGTCCTGACAAGATATTCCCTAGGACCTTGAGGGAGATTAGTGTAGAAATAGCAGGGGCTCTGACAGAAATATTTCAAATGTCATTAGAAACAGGGATGGTGGGGGGACATCACGTGATGACGTAGGATCGAGACGCAGGGACCCAGCTCTCCCGTAAAAAGTTAATAAATTAATGTTTAAATGAAGAAAAGTTAGTCAATACTCTCTAAAAGTTGCTTATAAACGACTCCGGACTGTGTCAAGCTATGCCTCAAGGAAAGAAGATGAAGAAAACTAATACCGGGAAGACTACGCAAGCTGGAACAAGAGCGAGGCCCACGTCTACCGAGGAGCCGCGATCTCAGGTACATTGTATCGCCGGTGATACTGAACAGGAGATGGTGGCAACGCTTGCCACTTCCAAAGGAAAAAACCATCGTGAACTGCGCAAACGCGAAGGATGGACCATGCGCAAACAGGAACAAAAAGAACTACAAAGCCCAGCTACCACTGCAACTGAAAGTGATAGCGAATCGGAGGGAGAGTCAAATCTCTCGGAAGGATCAGCTGAAGGAGGTAAAAGTCCTTCTAGAAATATAGAAAAGACTTTGAGGCAAATAATGCGTAAATTAGACACATTAAAAGTAATTAAAAATAACCAAAAAAAACTCGAAAAAAAAATGACCAATATGGAGACTATGCTTGATAAAATGACAAAGAGACAGGAAAAAATGGAAAAAAGAATTACGGACTTGGAAACTACAACGGAAGACATGGTTGAAAGAATGGACAAAATGGAAAAGGAAAATACTGCTTGGACATCAGAAAGAAAACAATTTATGGAAAAAATTGATAAGCTTGAAAATCTCAGTAGACGAAATAATATTAAAATTGTTGGACTTAAAGAAGATATAGAAGGAGAAGATCCAATAAATTTTTTTCAAAAATGGATCCCTAAAAAATTGAAAATGGAAAGAGAAACTCCAATTGAGATTGAATGGGCGCATAGATCTTTAAGGTCAAGACCTCGAGCTGACCAAAACCCACGATCAATTTTGATAAAATGCTTACGATACCAAGACAAAGAAAAGATCCTGAAGGCCGCTGCCCAAAGTGCCAAAAATAGAAACGGGCCACTGATGATAGCAGGGAAACCAATTCTTTTTTATCCTGATATAAGTTACAACCTGTTGAAGAGAAGGAAGGAATTTAACCCAGCGAAAAAAGCCTTATGGGAAAAGGGTTATAAATTTACAATGCGTCATCCAGCAACACTGATAATTTTTTTGGAGGACAGAAAATTTTTTTTTTCCGACTATCGAAAAGCGGAGGAGTTTGTACAAGAACTTCCATCTATTCGCTAACTACACATAGAGGCTTCCAAACGTAATGGATTAAAGATGAAGATAGAACCAAGGAACAGAAGTGATGGACATTTATGGATATTACAGAAGAGAAAAGCAAAATTTTAGAAATACTAAATGAGAATAGTATTTTTTTTTTCTCTTCTTATACATATACTTTTTTATGTTGCGGGGGAGCTGGGAGGCTGTGGATCGGTTACTGCGGGATTCACGTGTGTAATCATGGCGGTTGCCATGACCCGTACAGCAGAGGGGGGTAATGTTGTGTCTTTTTTCCACAACATTAGTAGGGGGGTATTTTTTTTTTCCTTTATATTTTAATTTTTTTCTATCTTTTTGCCTGGATGAATGGTGGGGACACACATAGCAACATGGAGACTTTTATAAAGATTTCCCAGGATACCACGAAAGTGGAAAGATTAGGTATTATTATAGATTGAAAAGAAAAAGAACTTTAACATATATTTTTAAAAAAAAAATGAGAACTCCGTGGAGTATGTGGGGATCTTCCAACATCCAGGCATTCCCTTTTTTTTTCTCTTTCTTATTTTTTTAATAGGGATGTTAGGGGGGAGGGGTTAAGGGGAGGGGGCTGGGTAACACTTTTTTTTTTCATGCACATTTATTCTGTAACAATTTGAAAACAATAAAAAAAAAGTTTAAAAAAAAAAAAAAAAAAAAAAAGAAACAGGGATGGTGCCGGAGGATTGGCATATTTCTCATGTGGTTCCATTGTTTAAAAAAAGGTTCTAAGAGTAAACCTAGCAATTATAGGCCTATCAGTTTGACGTCATTGGTGGATAAATTAATGGAAAGTATTCTTAGAGATGGTATATATAATTATCTGGATAGACAGGGTCTGATTAGGAAAAGTCAACGTAGATTTGTGCGTGCAAGGTCATGCTTAACAAATCTTATTGAATTTTTTGAAGAGGTTATGAGGAAAGTTGACGAGGGTAAGGCAGTGGATGTTGTCTATATGGACTCCAGTAAGGCCTCGGACAAGGTTCCGCACGGAAGGTTAGTTAGCAAGGTTCAATCGTTAGGTATTAATATTGAAGTAGTAAAATGGATTAAACAATGGCTGGATGGGAGATGCCAGATGGTAGTGGTGGATAACTGTTTGTCAGGTTGGAGGCCAGTGACTAGTGGTGTGCCTCAGGGATCTGTACTGGGTCCAATGTTGTTTGTCTTATACATTAATGATCTGGATGATGGGGTGGTAAATTGGATTAGTAAGTATGCAGATGAAACTAAGGCAGGTGGCGTTGTGGATAATGAAGCAGGTTTTCAAAGCTTGCAGAGAGATTTAGACCAGTTAGAAGAGTGGGCTGAACGATGGCAGATGGAGTTTAATGCTGATAAGTGTGAGGTGCTACATTTTGGTAGGAATAATCAAAATAGGACATACATGGTAAATGAGTAGGGTACTGAAGAATGCAGTAGAACAGAGTGATCTAGGAATAATGGTGCATACTTCCTTGAAGGTGGAATCGCATGTGGATAGGGTGGTGAAGAAAGCTTTTGGTATGTTGGCCTTTATAAATCAGAGCATTGACTATAGGAGTTGGGATGTAATGTTAAAATTGTACAAGGCATTGGTAAGGTCGAATTTGGAGTATTCTGTACAGTTCTGGACACCGAATTATAGGAAAGATGTCAACAAAATAGAGAGAGTACAGGGAAGATTTACTAGAATGTTAACCTGGGTTTCAGCACCTAAGTTACAGGGAAAGGTTGAACAAGTTAGGTCTTTATTCTTTGGAGCGTAGAAGGTTGAGGGAGGACTTGATACAGGTATTTAGAATTATGAGGGGGATAGATAGAGTTGATGTGGATAGGCTTTTTCCATTGAGACAGACAGACAGACATACTTTATTGATCCTGAGGGAAATTGGGTTTCATTACAGTTGCACCAAGAATAGTGTAGAAATATAGCAATATAAAACCATAAATAATTAAATAATAATAAGTAAATTATGCCAAGTGGAAATAAGTCCAGGACCAGCCTATTGGCTCAGGGTGTCTTACACTCCGAGGGAGGAATTATCAAGTTTGATGGCCACAGGCAGTAATGTCTTCCTATGACGCTCGGTGTTGCATCTCAGTGGAATGAGTCTCTGGCTGAATGTACTCCTGTGCCTAACCATTACCTTATGGAGTGGATGGGAGACATTGTCCAAGATGGCATGCAACTTGGACAGCATCCTCTTTTCAGACACCACCGTCAGAGAGCCCAGTTCCACCGCCACAACATCACTGGCCTTCTGAATGAGAGTAAGGGAGATTCAAACAAGAGGACATGAGTTGAGAGATGGGGGCAAAAGTTTAAGGGTAACAAGAGGGGGAATTTCCTTACTCAGCTGGGTGGAACGAGCTTCCAGTAGAAGTGGTAGAGGCAGGTTCGGTATTGTCATTTAAATTAAAATTGGATAGGTATATGGACAGGAAAGGAATAGAGGGTTATGGGCTGAGTACAGGTCAGTGGGGCTAGGTGAGAGTAAGCGTTCGGCACGGACTAGAAGGGCCGAGATGGCCTGTTTCCGTGCTGTAATTTTTACATGGTTTATATGGTTTACTCCTGCAGTCCAACACGAAACAGTATTGAATCCTGAACAAAGTACCAACTTGAAGTAGGAATAACAAAAATAGAGAAATTTGTATAGATTGACTGTGCACTTAGGGAAAGATCAATGACAAGGGTGGATGGAGGGATGTGTCATTGAAATTTGGCTTGAGTATGACACTTGGGCATGAGTGCCATTATGGAAAAGAAGAGAGAAAATTGGAAAATAATAGTGGTTCTATGAACTCTGTTGTAACATAGGTGTTGTAACATGCAACACCTATACAATAATAGCCCATAATGTTGGAAGTCATTTTCCATGTTTCAGCAGCTTTACTATTGGATGTGTACACTTTAGATGTTGCTGGATTTATTCCAGTTTATATTCATCAGGCTGGAATGCATTTCTGTGGCTTTCATTTTTGGTAAGCAAGTTTATTAATTTTATGTTCTACATTCTTGACAGTAATAAATACAGAATCTAAAGGAAAATTAAAAAATATTCCCTTAACAATTGTAGGCTGGATTACAGATTGGGAGGCAGCTATTTGGACCATGAATCAAAGAATTTAGAACGGTACAGCACAGGAACAGGCCCTTCAGTTTATGATAACTGGTGTCCTGATACTTAATTGCTCCAAGCTAAATATCTGAACTATGAAGCATTTTCAAATTTAAAATAAATAGTGACAATATAAATGCAGTATAATTTAGATGGATCTGTAAGACTGTATATGTATCTGGATAAAGCTTTCAAGTGAATGATTAAAGCATGCTGGATTTACCACAATGTTATAATTTATTGTTGTAGTGGCTTTCATGATCTACATGCCCACAGCAAATTCTTAAAATGCTCTAATACTCACACATAAAATGAGGACTGATCATCGCCAGATGCACATGGAGATCTAGAATGTGAAAAGCATTTGACACAGCAGCTTTTACACTCGTGTCACAAATCTTTGACTATTTTTATAAAAGATGTACAGATATTAACAAACGCCTAGGAATAGACTAGTGATGTGTTTCTGAAAAACAGATTTAGAAACTATAGGCAAAAAAATTGTTTGTTGTAGAATCATACAACAGAGAGACCCTCTTTAGGTCCACTTTGATGATATTAACTCTCCAAAAGAGCTACCCAATCAGTCCCATGACCCAGTAGCTTTTCCTTAGCCTTGCATTTTAATTTTTTTTTTAACTACACTGGATTCCAGTTAATTGGGACACATCTGTACCAGCATATTTTGGCCCAATTAAGCAGCTGCCCCAATTAGCTAAAGTTTCAGGTAAACAGTTATAAAGGTATAAAAAAGACAAACTACCACTTTACTGAGCAACAAATTATGTATTTAAGTGAAATAGAGAAAATGTTAGAATACTAACAAAGCTACTACAGTTCCATAAAACTGTATATTAGTCCCTAATAGTTATCGACAGAGGAATTCATCTGGTGTGCGCCGCCATGTATGGGGTGACCAGGGAGGGGTAGCACCACTGGTGAAGGAGCTTGTTGTGTCCATTCTGGGGCAGCTCACTCACCTTTGGTCCCCACAGGACACTAAACTCTCACCTGTAGCTCCAAGTAGCTATTTGTATGTGACAATAAACACACCCTGGTACACCACTTTGACAGCCAGGCTAAACCAGATGATGGCAGCCAGTGGGACATGCTCAGTGATAGCGACATGCCTGTCCTAGCATGAGAAGACACCTCCGGCACACTGGGTGGATGAAATCAACAGTGAAATCCAATGGTTAAGAAGGCAGCTCTACAACGCTTCATGCAGTGATCAAAGAAGACCTCAGTTTGTGATAACTATTCGTATGACTGAACCTAGACTTCAAGAGTGGAACTGTCCTAGTGCAATGGCTTTTCCACTTCATAAACTCTTCTGCACAGATTTCACTGTTATCATCAGATATGATGGATAACGAACACACTGTCATGTTCTTTTGATTGGCTGTAAATGAAAAAAAATTAGTGCAGACACCGAATGCAAATAATAGACTGCCTTCATACAATGCTTTTGACGATTACATCCTCCAGATCCTCAAATGCATTGAAATATTTGCATTTATTTATTTAAATCTTACAAGTGTTCCACAACATGAGGGAGTAAAAATCCTTGCATTACGACTCTGTCACAATGTATAGATATGGGAATTTAGAAGTCTACTGGCTTGTAGAAAGAAGCTGTCCCATAGTCTGTTGGTCCTGGCTTTAATGCTGCAGTACCGTTTGCCAGGTGGAAGCAGCCGAAACAGTGTATGGTTAGGGTGAATGGTGTCCTGATGATCTTCCAGGCCTTCTTTATGCATCTGCTGCTGTAATTGCCCTCAATGGAGGAAGGTTCACATCCACAGATGCGCTGGGCTGTCCGTACCACTCCCTGTAGTGCCCAAGGTTGATGCAGTTCCTGTACCAGGCGGTGATACAGCCAGTCAGGATGCTCTCACTGGTGCCCCTGTAGGTGGAAGAGATGCTGTTGTGCTTTTTTTTGCCACACAGCCAGCGTGTACAGTCCAGGTGAGATCTTTGGTGATGTATATACTGAGGAACTTGAAATGACTCGCCTTCTCAACTGCAGTCCCACTGATGCTGATCGAGGCGAGCCTGTCTCCATTACTCCTGTCATCTACAATCAACTCTTTTGCTTTTTGGACATTGTTATCTTGGCACCACTGTGTCTGGAGTTAATCTCTCTTCTGTAGGCTGTCTCATCACCGCTAGAAATAAGGCCGATCAATGTCATGTCATCTGCAAACTTGATCAACAGATTGGAGCTGTGTGCGGCAGCAAAGTCATGGGCGTAAAGGAAGTAGAGGAGGGGACTCACGACACAACCCTTGCATGCACTTGTGTTGAGGGTCAGAGGTGAGAGAACCCATCCTTACCACCTGTCTGCAATCCAATAGGAAGTCTAGGATCCAAATGCACAAGGCGGGGCGCAGGCCAAGGTCTCTGAACTTCCTGGCAAGTCTGGAGGGAATTACAGTGTTGAATGCTGAACTGTAGTCCAGGAACAGTATTCTAATCTATGTATCCCTCTTCTCCAGGTGAGTGAAGACAGTGTGCAGTGCTGTGGCTACAGCATCATCAGTACAGCAGTTCCGTTGGTAGGCAAATTGTAGTGGGTCCAGTGTGGGTGGTAACATGCTGCAGATGTAGTCTTTAACCAGCCTCTCAAAGCATTTGATTATAATTGAGGTGAGTGTGACAGGGTCCCAATCATTCAGGCATGGTACCTTGGTGTTCTTGGGTACAGAGACAACAATGAATGATATTCAAGATGATGGACGATACATTCAAATTCTTCATAGCTCTGAACTTGCTGAAGTGAAATCATTTCATTTTCTCTCCCTGCTGTTTCTGGCACCTTCAAGTTTCAATGTTGAAACTGCACTGAGCAAAACAATTCTAAATTGTTTTGCTACTTATTTCTAGCCAACTATCAGTGACAAAAATCACTGATTTTTGAATACAAACACACGCAAATGATGCTTTTTAAAAACTGCTCACTCGAAGCATTGTGTAGTATGTAATTGCCGCATGAGTTAATGGTTCTGACGCTAGATAGAAACTTCAGCAACAGTCTCCTGCACCAATTAAGCAGCATAGTGTCCCAAATAAACAAAAGGAATCCCAGCTATTTTCTCAATTAGTTTTTGCTCTTTAAGAGTTGTCCCAAATAAACGGCTGTCCTGATTAACCAATGGACCAATTAACCTGAATCCACTGTACTTATCCCAGTTTTACCAAGTTACACCATCCTTTCTCTAAATATATTACAGATCAAAATTTACTAAATAAAATCTTTTCTACTGTTTTTTATTTAAATGTTTAGAGACTTCCAACTAGTGAAAACAAAGACCGACTTGCAAGAATTCCTCCTTCACATTATTCTAGAAACATAGGAAGAATTATAGATTATTAAGTCCTAAGAGGTTGTTCAATAAGGACAAGAAAGATATGCATTTTAACTCTTTCTTGTTCCCTAACAAATTTGGTTATCAATGTTGATAACTACATTGTTGTACATAGTCCACAGTAGAAGTCTTTTTTGCCTCTCCCTATTCCTCAGTGACTCAAGTGTCAATATGTAATATAGAAGAGACTACTTATTATTTACAAGTCTTTATTACTAGAAATGTGAGATGTAGCCTTATTCTGAAATTACATTTTATATATGTATAAATGTTATTTCAATCTAATTCAATTTTAGATAGTGATAAAAATATAAAATATTCACTGAAATTATGTAAGTTATTTAAAATGCCCATTGTTTACAACATCATATTAATTTAACAAAGAGTGATTAACTCACAGCCCATTGGCAAAGTTATTGTGTTTTCTTTAAACAAAGTGAAATATATGGTGTACATACAGGGGTTGGATTTTTTCCATAACTCACTACATTAATGTCAAATGTTAATGAGATAAGGATCAAAGCCTTTCAATTGCTCTGTCGGATCATTAGTCAATGTTTAAATAAATAACTTATAAAATGAAAAGATACAAAATCAAAATACATTGTGCAGTAACATTTTAACTAAAAAGGGGGAATGTCAGACTTTTAACTGTCGTTGCTTTTAGCTCAAGCTCATTAAAGTTCCTTTGATCAACAGCCAATCTCATTTGAACAATTTGTCTAAGTAAAATAGTTGCTGAACATGGCTACTATAAAGGCACAGCTAGTTTGCAAAAATATCCTTGAATCAGAACACTCAGCATTGAGGAAAATGTAACAGCTGACATTATAGTACTTTGATCGGCAATGTGAAAGTACTAAAAAGGTCAAAATGACCTAAAAGCAAGTAGATTATTGTAGTATCTGTTCTGGAAACATACACTTGTGGAAAAAAACTGAAGGATCATTGGAGCTGAGCCTAAAGTTTGCTGAGAATGGATGAAAAAAAACATGCAAAAATTAGACAAAGGAGCAAACAAGACATGGTTATGCTATTGATTAAAGCAAAATTGATACAATATGAATTTACATTTAAATATAGAAGATAGTCATATCTATAACATGATTTAGCAGAAAATTATGCAAATGTCAAAGAAAAATGATAATCTAAATCACAGATCTGATTTTTTTCCAGATAACATCCCTCACAACAAATGCTTGTAATTTACATGTTTTTAAATATCCAGTCCTACATTAACTATTTTTTCATGTTAAGTATGCACTGTATGTTCATTGAAACATTTTGCATCAGCATTCATCAGACCTTAGATTAGGAAATTCTGTTCAAATTACAGAGACATATGAGATCTACAATTCTGTAAGTCTAAAGTAATACAGACTCTACATAAATCTATTTCTGAATATAAAATCTGTTGTGCATTAGTTTTCACACGTAATTTATTTTGCTTTACTAACCTTCTCGAGAGAATGAAGGGATCTTAATTGCCATTTTATGCTGATCAGAACTAATGAAATATTAAACTTCTTTAATTTATAATTGCCATTTTGAAACACAAAAGACTTGGAGATGCTCAAGTGAAAGAAAGAGTGGAGTGATAAGATTGGTATAAGGGGAAGATTTAAAAAACTGCAATTTATTTAACTTTTTGAGGACACCATAACTTACTTTCTGTGCAGTTTGACAGCCTACATACTAGTTTTAGCAAAACTATATGGCTTTGTTTTCTCTCTACCCCACTGGTAATTAGCTAATGTAATATTTTAGTTTAACACATCAATCCCCACAGCAGTCAATACTACTTTATGCCAAATTGTCATACTCTTGTTACTTACATTATATCTGGTCCAATCAGAGAATGTCTTCGTAACAATGCACGAGACTGTGCATTGGTAAGATCTGTAGTTGGCTCCCCATTCATTGCTAAGATGCAATCACCTACCCCAATTCGGCCATCATGGCTAATGGATCCGCCATGAATAATGCTACGCACCATCATTCCTGAGCCATCCTTACTGGAACTCACAGTCATTCCTATATAATTACCAACACATATTGATGACAATTCTTCACACAAATATTACAAGAAAAAGACGCAAATAAAAACATTTATAAACAAAATCCATTTATCCAAACACAAGTAATATATTTTTTCTTCTATTAAAAATGTTGGCCACTGCAAGTCAAATTAAATTCTGGGCAAATTTGAGTATTGCTGGGTTGCAGCTAAGGTTTTCAATCACTTAGCCATCTAAATTTACTCTGAGTCAGAGGCTCCTGAAAATGGAATTCAAAGTTTATTGACTCTCAAAGGATACTATATTTGTCACTATACTTTGAAACAAGATTCCACAGGATATCTATTTTGTGAGGAGAAGATCAGGAATCACAGTCAATTTGAACAGGCTATGATTTTCCAGCATTGTATTGTGCTAGGCCATGTCCTAGGATAGGTTTCCCCACTGATTTTATTGGGATCCCAGATCTGTGATTTAAGCAGCAAAGATGTGCTTTAATTTTTAAATAAATACTTAATCTTTTCAATTATGTTCATCAATATTTTAATGTTTTGACTTTTGTTGGTTTGAAATTAGTTACAATAGTTTCAATATTTTTAAATGCATCTTAATGTCAAAGAAGTTTGTATCCTTGTGTCTTTAACAGAAGGCAAATCTCCACTTCTAGCTTTGCCTTCTGAATATCTGGAAGAGCCTCTGAATTAGATTACCTGAGGTCCTGTCTTGACTGCAACCTCACAGTTCAATTCAATGGTTATAGATAGTAAGCAGCATAAACACTCCACATCTGTACCACGTGAGTGAGTGCAGGAGGGAAGGGACTACAGGTGACAAGCTCAAACCCATGACTAGATCCAGTACAATGTAGCTCATTTAATGAAGAGAATGTCTGTTCGGTTAAATTGATCTTGACATTCTAATGTACTAATTAAAAATCAATGATTTTTAATGAATGAATTCTTCACTCATTCACCCAAGAGAAGTCAACTATTCTACATTTTTAATGTTTGGAGATCATGTTGTACAAAATAGGACTACAAATTAGCTGATATATCTCTGCAGTTTTAAAGAGCTAATTATTTTTCTCCAAGCAACTTTTAAGGCAATTTTTGCTTGTGAGGATCTCTGTGATGTTTCTTAGAAGTGACAGTGCAAGCTTGCTCCTTCATTTCTTCAAATGCAAATATCCCAGAATACAGTAAAACTGTCGATCAACTTTGGTAGTTTGGACAAGCAGATTTTCTGGACTATCAAATGTGTCATTAACACTGCATTACTTTTAATTAACTTCTAAGATGTTACCCAGTAAATTTTCCAGTGAAACCAGTAAACTTCAAGAGAGACTAGAATCTTAGGCCCAGTGATCTTACAGGATAAGCAGAAACAGAACCCCTTGTGCAAGAGGCTGTGCAGGAACCAAACGCTGATCTATCAGGACTCCTGAACAAATAGTGAAAGGATAGTGCATTATCAAAGTTTTGCTGCACTGGGTTGCATGAACCCTACTAATATTTTTGTAACATATAAATTGCTGCCTAAATTCAAAGCTTTGTAGATGCTGGAAATCTTACAAAGCAGAATGTGCTGAATCTGACAGAACACAAGTAAATACAGGAAGGAAAAAACCAGCTGGCTCCTAGCCTGATTTGCAACCTGCTTGATTTGTATTTCAACGAGATCATCGATGATCTGTGACTTAACTCCACATACCAGTCTTTTACTTATTCCCATTTCTACTTTAGATTTGCTGAACTCATTCTAGAAAGGGTTGGTTCTCATTTTTAAGAATATTTGAAATAGAAGCAGGAGTAGGGGACACGGCCTTCAAACTTGCTTCACTATCCTAGCTCACTGCTTCATCTACATCTCATATACCTACTCAACCAACTACCATCCAGTTTGACTTAAATTTCACTCCATGTGTTCTTTTAATAAACAGTGACTGAAGATCCAGATCAGAATCAGGTTTATTATCACCAGCATGTGACGTGAAATTTGTTAACTTAGCAGCAGTTCAATGCAATACATAATCTATCCAAGAGAGAATAATAAAATAAAACATAATAATGAATAAGTAAATCAATTACATTTATTCAATAATTTTTTTAAAATGTGCAAAAACAGAAATACTGTATATTAAAAAAGTGAGGTAGCTTCCAAAGCTTCAATGTCCATAGGAATCGGATGGCAGAGGGAAAGAAGCTGTTCCTGAATCACTGAGTGTGTACCTTCAGGCTTCTGTACCTCCTACCTGATGGTAACAGTGAGAAAAGGGCACGCCCTGGGTGCTGGAGGTCCTTAATAATGGACACTGCCTTTACGACACACCACTTTGTAGCTTTAGAGTAGAGAATACCAAAAATGTAATCCTCCCCATTAAAAAAATTCTCTTCATATTAATACTAAATGGCTGAATCCCCAGCCCCTAGTTTTAGAATCACCGGAGTGGATCCTGTCTTCATGTAGGTGCTTTGCTTATCTCATTAAGGATCTTGTATATTTCAAAGACTGCTCTCTTCTGAACTTGTATTAGTATAGGCCAAGCTTCCTCGTTTATTCTCCACAAGACAAGCAACCCACCTCTAGAATCACTCTTGGGAATTTAAAGTGCAATGACCGAGTTCAATATACTTTACTCAATTGAGAAGAACTATATGGTAAACAGTATTAAAATGAAGGCTCACAAAGGCACCATGCTTTCTTTTTACTATAACCCCTGATTTACGCCTCCAACTTTGTTTACATTCCAAATTACTGGCAGTAACTGTGTTTATTTTTGCATCTCATGAACCAGCACATGCAGATCCCTTTGTGCACAAACTTTATGCTTTTTGGTTTAGTTTTATCCTGTTCCTTACAGGTTTTGTTCTGGCAGCTAATTCTTGTCGCTCAGGGTTTACTGCTGGTTCTGGAGACACTAACCTCTGAACTCTGCCCACTGCTCTTCTGAGATTCTGACCACAGCAAAATCTTGGCTGGTTTACCCTGGGCAGCTTGCCACACATCACAAAAGTCAATCTTATCCACATCTGCAATTATAGCTGTTGTTACCTCCTTTTTAAGTAATAGCTTGATCTTAATTACATTATGAGGGCTATCAAATAAATGATCATGTGTTGTTATGTTAATTCACATTATATAACACAGCTCTAATAGTATATTCCTTTCTTGGTTCTCAGCCACATGATAGAAAATATTACAGCACATTACCTAGAAATCTGCAGGCGAACTAGGGTCCTTAAACTATTCTATGTGAAAACTGAACCTCCCAACAAAATCAACTTACTTTTGGTACATGCTTATCTATTTAATGCCACCTAACACATCTTACCAGAATCTGTCACAAACAACTGTGAAACCTCCTGATGCTGAAAGACCAAATGTTATAACTACGAATGTTATAACTAAGACAGAGAGCTCACTCTGCAGCAACCTCTCATGTTGTTCTATTTTATCAAAGAGGTCCTGAAGGATACTTCTCCCCCTCTCCTATTTTCCACATCTTCCCCCAGAACCCAGTATGAACTTCCAAAGGCTAACAGAATCACTGAAAAGTACAGCACAGTGCTATCAGCCCCTCCAGTCTATGCCGAACCACTTAAACTGCCTAGTCCCATTGACCTACACCCCAAACATAGCCATCTATACCCGTACTATCGATGTATATATCCAAACATCTTTTATACGTTGAAATACAACTTGCAAGAACCACTTGCGCTGGCAGCTCATTCCACTCTCTCACAACCCTCTGAGTCAAGAAATTCCCCCTCAGGTTCCCCTTAAACATTTCACCTTTTACCCTTAACCCATGACCTCTAGTTGTAGTCCTCCCAACATCAGATTAAAAAGCCTGCATTTACCCTATCTATACCCCTCATAATTTGGTACATCTCTATCAAATCTCCCCTCAGTCTTCTACATTCTAGGGATTAAAGTTCAAGCCTATTCAACCTTTCCTTATAACTTAGGTCCTCAAGTCCTGGCAACATCCTTGTAAATTTTCTCTGCACTCTGTCAATCTTACTTACAGTTTTCCTGTAGGTAGGTGAGCAAAAACTGTACTCAATACCCCAAATTAGGCCTCACCAATGCCTTATACAACTTCAACATAACATCTCATCTCCCATACTCAATGATGAAGACCAATGTGCCAAAAGCTGTCTTTACAACCCTATCTATCTATGGTGCCACTTTCAGTGAATTATGGATTTGTATTCCCAAATCCTTTGTTCTACCGCATTCCTCAGTACGCTACCGTTCACTGTGTAAGACCTACCCTAGTTGGTCCTACCGAGTGCAACACCTCGGACTTGTCTGCATTAAATTCCACCTGCCATTTTGCAGCCCATTTTTCCAGCTGTCAGATCCCACTGCAAGCACTGATAGTCTTCTTCGCTGTCCACTACACCAATCTTGCTATCATTAGCAAACTTGCTGATCTATTTAATCAGATTACCATCTAGATCACTTATACAGATGACAAACAATGGGCCCAGCACCGATCCCTGTGGCACTCCACTACTCACAGGCCTCCAGTCAGACAGGCAAATATCTACTACCGCCTCTGGTTTTTCCCACAAAGCCAAGGTCTAATCCAATTTACTACCTCATCTTGAATGTGAAGCAACTGAACCATCCTGACCAACCTCCCATGGGAACCTAGTCAAATGCCTTGTTGAAGTCCACGTAGACAACATCCACTGCCTTGCCTACATCCATTTTCTTGGTAACTTCATTGAATAACTCGAAGATTGGTTAAACACAACCTACCATGCATAAAGCCATGTTGACTATCACTAATCAGTCCCGGTCTATCCAAATATTCATATACCTAGTCCCTTAAAATACCTTACAGTAACATTCCACCTACCAATGTCAGGCTCACAGGCCTATATTTTCCTGGTTTATTTTTAGAGCCTTTCTTAAACAGTGGAACAACATTTGCTATCCTTCAGTCTTCTGGTACCTCTCCATTAATTAGTTAGGAAGGTTCAATCTTTAGATGTTAATATTGAAGTAGTAAAATGGATTCAACAGTGGCTGGATGGGAGATGCCAGAGAGTAGTGGAGGATAACTGTCAGGTTGGAGGCCGGTGACTAGTGGTATGCCTCAGGGATCTGTACTGGGTCCAGTGATGTTTGTCATATACATTAATGATCTGAATGATGGGGTGGTAAATTGGATTAGTAAATATGCAGATGATAGTAAGATAGCTGGCGTTGTGGATAATGAAGTAAGTTTTCAAAGCTTGCAGAGAGATTTAGGCCAGTTAGAAGAGTGGGCTGAAAGATGGCAGATGGAGTTTAATGCTGTTAAGTGTGAGGTGTTACATTTGGGTAGGAATAATCAAAATAGGATATACATGTTAAATGATTAGGGTACTGAAGAATGCAGTAGAACAGAGTGATCTAGGAATAATGGTGCATAGTTCCTTGAAGGTGGAATCTCATGTGGATAGGGTGGTAAAGAAAGCTTTTGGTATGCTGGCCTTTATAAATCAGAGCATTGACTATAGGAGTTGGGATGTAATGTTAAAATTGTACAAGGCATTGGTAAGGCCACATTTGGAGTATTGTGTACAGTTCTGGTCAATGAATTATAGGAAAGATGTCAACAAAATAGAGAGAGTACAGAGAAGATTTACTAGAATGTTACCTGGGTTTCAGCATCTAAGTTACAGAGAAAGGTTGAACAAGTTAGGTCTTTATTCTTTGGAGTGTAGAAGGTTGAGGGGGGACTTGATAGAGGTATTTAAAATTATGAGGGGGATAGATAGAGTTGACGTGGATAGGCTTTTTTCCATTGAGAGTAGGGGAGATTCAAACAAGAGGACATGAGTTGAGAGTTAAGGGGCAAAAGTTTAGGGGTAACAATAGACAATAGACAGTAGGTGTAGGAGTAGGCCATTCGGCCCTTCTATCCAGCACCGCCATTCACTGTGATCATGGCTGATCATACATAATCAGTACCCCATTCCTGCCCTCTCCCCATATCCCTTGACCCCGCTATCTATAAGAGCTCTATCTAACTCTCTCTTGAATGCATCCAGAGACTTGGCCTCCACTGACTTCTGGGGCAGAGCATTCTACATATCCACCACTCTCTGGGTGAAAAAGTTTTTCCGCATCTCTGTTCTAAATGGCCTACCCCTTATTCTTAAACTGTGGCCTGTAGTTCTGGACTCACCCATCAGCAGGAACATGCTTCCTGCCTCCAGTGTGTCCAATCCCTTAATAATCTTATATGTTTCAATCAGATCCCCTCTCATCCTTCTAAGTTCCGGTGTATACAAGGGGAACTTTCTTTACTCAGAGAGTGGTAGCTGTGTGGAACAAGCTTCCAGTAGAAGTGGTAGAGGCAAGTTCGATATTGTCATTTAAAGTAAAATTGGATAAGTATATGGACAGGAAAGGAATGGAGGGTTATGGGCTGAGTGCAGGTTGGTGGGACTAGGTGAGTGTAAGTGTTCGGCATGGACTAGAAGGGCCGAGATGGCCTATTTCTGTGCTGTAATTGTTATATGTTTATATGGTTAATAGTCTTGTTAATTGTGATCTGTCCTCCAAGAGGACTACAGCCTTCTCATTAAGTTTGGCGGTTTGTGTGCCTCAATAACCTGGAGAGCTATGTTTGCTGGGGCACCATTTCTTGTGCTCCCGTTAAATCTACCAGGTTCACTGGAAAATATATTATAAGCAATGTAATGCCTGAATAAGGTGAATTAAAAATATGTGTTGGGTATTAATAGAAATAACAGTGAATACTCTAGAAAATCTGCCAACTAACAACACTTAAGTCCTGAGCATGTCAAATAATCTAAGTTTTATTGTAAAAGAGTAAACAGTCAACGTTTCGGGCAGAGACCCTTCATCAGGACTGATGAAGGGTTTCGGCCCTAAATGTTGACAGTTTACTCTTCTAGATGCTGCCTGGCCTGTTGAGTTCCTCCAGTATTTTGTGTGTCTTGCTTGGATTTCCAGCATCTGTAGATTTTATCATTTTTTAAAATATATATTTTAAGTATCCAAAGAAGGCATGAGAGCAGTATATTTCATTAGGAGTTTGGGGAGAATTGGTATGTCACCAAAGACGCTCACAAAATTTCTACAGAGGTACTGTGGAGAACATTCTAACTGTTGCATCACCGTCTGGTATAGAGGGGCCACTGCACAGGATTGGAAAAAGCTGCAGAATCTTGTAAACTCAGCCAACTCCATCGTGACCACCAGCTTCTCCAGCATCTAGGATACCTTCAAAAGGCAATTCCCCAAACAGGCAGCATCCATCATTAAGGACCTCCATCACCCAGGACATAACATACCCTCTTCTCATTGCTACCATCAAGGATGTGGTACAAGAGCCTGAAGATACAGTCAACGTTTCAGGAACAGCGTTTTCGCCTCTGCCATCAGATTTCTGAATGGACAATGAATCCACAAACACTACTTCAGTATTTTCCCCCCTCTCTTTTTGCACTTCTTATTTAAGTTACTTTTTATATATATGTCTTATTGTAATTCATAGCATTTATTATGTATTGCAACATACTGCTGCTCCAAAACAACAAACTTTATGACATAAGCCAGTGATATTAAACCTTATTCTGATCAACTTTTAATCTTATGATGCTATTAGCAGAAGACCTAAGACAAATGAAGAACATTTTGCAGCAGAAACACGAGCTGTACACAACCAGTCCTGAAATGACTTATGCTTCCGATGTAAAAGAGCTCACACCTTCACTCTATATTCTGTAACCGATGACTGCCGAAATATTGCTACCCCAGGAGTTTTGCATGATCATTCTGAAAACCTTTGCGACAGCCTCAGGTATAAAATAAGCATTCATACAGAAGTATTGTACTATATAATAATCACAAAAGTTTAATAAATTACTGCAAAAACATATCTTTAGCAGCAGGCTGATGAATTTATACTGAGCACATACCAAGACTAGCATTGCCTTTTGCAATGGAAATGGTTTTCACAAATCTTCTGGCTAAGGACATCCGTCGCTCTTCATTCTCTTCAGCTGAGGATACACTACAATCACCCAATGGGTTTTCATATACATCCTTTAAAACATAAAAATATTTGTATATTAAAAATATATCCAAGTAGAGGAGAAAATGTACTGTCCTGGTTTTACGGAATTAGTCGGGGTATTAATCGGGTTACTGCTGCTGTCAAACAAGTCCATATTTGATACATTTGAGTTGTGTAAAGATTAGCTGATCAGAATTCAGGATCCGCATGTTCTAGTTAGAAATAAGGACAAGGATGGTGAGATTAAGGTAACCTTAAATAACCCAAGAGGTCACTAAATGTAGTCACACAGAGAAAGGGAGCATACATAGGTTTAGAACGTTAGAATCAAACTGGGCCTATGTGGAATATAAAGTCAGCAGGAATGTGCTCAAGTAGGTGATTAGGAAGGCCTAAGGGTGCCAAGAAATGTCCTTGCTGAGCAGTATCAAGGAGAATCCCAAGGCATTTGTTTTTAGAAAAAGAGGGTAACAAAGGAGGGGTTAAAGTCCACTCGAGGATAAAGGAGGACACTTTTTCTTGGAATCAGAGCAAGTGGCTAAGGTATTAAACAAGGACTTTGTGTAAATATTTACTGACAATAAGGATTTTGAGGATAGTGAAGGCAGAGAGGAGCATGCTAAAATGCTGGGACATTTTGAAATTAAGGACATAATGATAGGTCTTCTGAAAGCATTAAATTGGATAAGTCCTCAGGGGCTGATTGCATTCATCCCAGAATATTGAAAGCAAAAAGTGAGGAGAATGGTGGGGCTTTGACAAAGATCTTTATTTCATCACCAACAACAGGCGAGCTCCTAGAGGAATGGGGGTAGCAAATAATGTACCTTTGTTCAAGAAAGGAAATAGGGATATAAGCAAGTGAACCTCTTCATATAAATTCACATTATGCCAAACTGCTCCTATATGTGCAACTTTCTTTTTTAATTATTAATTTCAGAGACATTAGCTGATTTGATCCTCCCCTTTGGAATTCCTTTTTGTACCCATTTTGATATTATACAATTTAAGCAATCCCGTTGAAAAGGCAGCATTTTCTGTTAGAGTACCATATAAATTAAAAATATTTATTTTTATAGTGGCACGTTCAAAGAGAGTAATGCAGCTTCAATACCTTGCAAAATGATGATGGAATTGAGAGATCTTCACTGCATGCACTGCCATGCATGGCCACAGTGGAGACCTGATGAAGATCCTCACTCTCGAATATCTTTTCATCAGCAAAGTCACTTCCAGTTGCTTCTACCTAGAAACACATTTAGAGATTACTCTTTACATGTGCACAGGGAAAAAAAAATCAAGTGTTATCTGTTGTTAAACCAAACTTCCCAAACTGAATAAGGTTCCCATAACCAGTGAGAAATGACAGGGAAACAAAGCAGTCTATTGAGCACAGATAATGGTAATACCTGTTACTGGAATCTATTGCAATTGCAATCTATTATGAAACAGCATCCTGTTACTGACCATATCTTCTCAAAAATGGCTTTGGAAAAGGGACATACAGTTGTATGTCAGAACATTAAAGAATGCAAGATCAGGTCAAGATGCATAAACTATGATTTTATTGCTATAATGTTATTGCTATAACATTAACTAAAATAAGAAACTGTCAGTTTATCAGATGCATGGGAACACCATTACCACCATCTTTTCTTCAAAATCATTCAACTTTCTGACCTGGAAATATTATTTCATCATTCTTGGATCTAAATCCTACACCTGCCACAAAACAAAGGTATAGGAATACCTTCATCAGGACTGCAGCTCACTATCACCTCTTCAAGAGTTATTAGGAAGATGTACAGAATCATTCCCAGTTGGCTATTCTTATACACCAGTCATTGTAAGCCAACATAGAGGAGCAGCAGACAGTTAAGTTCAATCAAGGAATATAGTGAAAAATATGGAAATTAAAACTGAGGTAGAAGATCAGCCATGGTTTTGCTGAAGGGTGGAGCGAGGAATAAAGTCCAAATGACCCATTTACGTTTAATTGTGCATTCCACTTTCTGTTGCCCTTCCTTTCTTAGCCATTTTCATCTGTAAGCATTTGACAGGCACCAATAATCTGATTCAAGAACTAAAATCTCAAAAACATATTGTTTCTTGTGCAGAGATTTTACATCTCAGATGGGGGATTAAATCCATGTTAAAATTACAGCTGTTTGTGATGCGGCATTACCCTTACAACATGTTTTCTTCATTTCTTTATTAATATACCTCCCCAGAGACATATATTACATCAAGAATAACTACTTTGCTTCACGGTTCCTTATCTCTTCTTACTATCTGATTGATTCTCCTGTCTGATCTTCTCAACCTTTAGTAACAGAGCTAACCCGCTCCTCTTTCATTTGCTTATACTTATAAAATGTCAAGTATACTAGAATATATAAAACTCAGCCTCGGTCATCCTGCAACCATATCCATAATGAATATTACTTCATACTTTAACTTGCACTACAAATTAACTGATCTTGTTTATCAATATTCAGCACATTCATATAATCTTGAATTTTGGCTTTCTTGCCATTTTTCCTTCCACTGACATTTTTGCAGATGTAATTATTAAAAGCTAATGCACTTCCTATTATACTCTGCTTTTCAATAATCATATTGCTATATTCCAGAAGTGGCTTTCCTTCCTTTTTAGTGTTACAACTTCTTAACTTAACCTTCTTTTATCTCGTTATCTAGTTTCCCAGCAGGATGCAAGTGATGTTTGCTGCAATGGAACAGCTCTTTCCTTTTCTAATACCAGTGCCAGGGTCACAAGAACTGAAACTCCTTCCTCATATGCCAACTTTGCAGCACACATTGAACTCTCTGATCTCTTAGACCCGGTGCCAATCTTCATGTGCCCCAGGTAGCTTTTCAATTTGGACCCTTCTATGTCTTAGCCTTTCTGCTGAATCTTTTCCCCATCTCTATATAGACTGTGGTAACACGATACTCGCACTGCAAGTTCCTCTCTAACCCAGAGGGTATAGACTGAAAATTTCATTCAACTTTTCTAACATATCCTTTGAATCCTTTGAATGTTCATGTAATCTCACTTTATTATTGAATCTTTGGGATTTATGTATCAGTCTAATAAATAAATGCTGTGTCCTCTTAAGTCCAATATTCTCTACACAGACAAAGATACTGGCTTATTAAGGATAATATAGAGCTGTGAGTTAATAGCTATTTGGTTGATCTACCCTTTGATCTCATTTTAAGCCAATTCAAGTTTAATTTGTGTTCCCAGTCTAGATCAAGCATGTGTATTACAACTAATTATGATGCCAGATCACTGCTAATAGGTCGAAAGATACAGTTAAGGAGATGCACTTATGAGTGCATCAGAAACACATGTCAACTAACCATTGCTAATTCTGCATGAAAAACAGCAGCATCGCCAGCCTCCTCCTCATCACCATCACAAGGCTGATAAAAGGAGAGCACAGATTCTTCAATGGTAGGCACATCCGCCTCCTCTGGAGAAAACTGCTGAAAGAGTGAAGTTTGAGAAGTTTGAGTACACCACATGCAGCACAGATAAATGGAAACACCATGATTCATTGGAAGACTTATTTAATTTACAATATTTATTTAGAGACACAGCAACAAACAGGCTCTTCCTGACCTGTTGGGCGCAATGACAGGCAACCCATTTATTTTACATTAACCTAATCACTGGACAATTTACAATGCCAAAATAACCTTCTAACCAGTATGTCTTTGGACTATGGGAGGAAAATGGAGTGCTCAGAACAAATCCACATGGTCACAGGGAAAACATACAAACTCTTTACACCGTTAATGAACGCCGAAGTCTGGAACGCCCCAAACCGTAACAGCGTTGAGCTAACCGCTATGCTACTGTGATGGTCATGAAACTAACTTATGAGGATATCCAAGTTTTCAACACATTTACAGCGACTTGGTCTTCAAAGGTTATTGAGAATATAAGGGTTGTATCACTTAGCGGTGGTTTGGGGTGGGGGGTGGCAGAAAATCAATATACTCCATTAAATTGGAGAATATGTTTAAAATTATTGATACATAGAACCCAAAACAAGTAAAACCAACACACTTCAAGAACAGCTTTTTGGGTCCAGATTTCAGCATCTGCAGACTTGTATCTCCCTACATTACATGAATTGTGCTGCTTCCCACAGTTTATTTTACAATATGATTGCTTCACCTATTAAAAAACACAAAATATCTAGAAAGCTGGATGCATATACTTTAAATACACTTGAATAAATACAAGCTGTTTTTTTGAAATTGAAAAATGTCACCTATCTGGAATTGGAAAAAAAAGACTACATTTAAAATTTTCAAACTAGCAACATGATTAAAATGTAAAAAGTTTACCATTTTCAGCATTTGCACACACAGCATAGAGATACAATGCAGCACAACAAAATGATTGTGTTTCAGCTCAATTATATTGGCTACTCAATTAAAATGTTATAATCATAAGCCAGTACTTCAGTAACTATAAGCCCTATTGAGCAGTTCCTCTACTGACTTTATAGATTATTGTAGAACACACAATTATATTGAAATAAATCACAATTACAGAACCTTACTGGAATTTACAATATGGGAATTTTCACAAAGACAGTCTTTTGAAGCAAAATAACCACTAAATCCAAGTGGAGCTGAAATCAGCATTTTTTTTTGTAATTACAACTACCATTAATCAATTCTTCAGAGGATAGTATTATACAGATACTAGCAACACCTTCCTAGTGATTATATAAGGCAGCTCCAGTGACTAAAGCAGTCTCATACTAAATGTCAACAGAGCACAAAACAGTATAAAATGTCCCTAGGTTTGTACTTGATTCGCATGCATCTTAAATTTGGTTGAAAAGTTCAGTTTGGTTGGATGGGAATTAAAAAGATTAGTGTCTAATTTTGAATTCTTTAGTCTTATTTCCTCCAGTACTCCATTAGGCCCAAATACCCAATTTTAACTAAAATCCAACTGTTCTTAGACTACAGTTCAGTATTCAACATCATAATTCCCTCCAGGCTCAACAAGCAGCTCAGAGACCTCATCCTTCACCCTGCCTTGAGTAGCTGGATATTGGACTTCCTGTCAGATCACTGACAGGTGGTAAGAGTGGCACCCTCACCTCTGCCCCTCAGACCCTCAAAAAAGGTGACCCTCAGGGCTATGTGCTAAGTCCCCTCCTTTACTCTCTGTATACCCATGACTGTCTCTCCACCCACAGCTCCAATCTGCTCATTAAATTTGCTCATGACACTACACTGATTGGCCTAACCTCAAATAATAACGAGACAGCCTACAGAAAGAAACTTATCACCCTGACACAGTGGTGTCAAGAAAACTACCTTTCTCTCAAAGTCACGAAAACAAAGAAGCTGGTTGTGGACTACAGGAGGAATGGAGACAGGCTAGCCCCTACTGACAACAATAGATCTGGGGTTGAGATGATAGCTTTAAGTTTCTCGGCATAAACATCAGTGCCTCTTTCACCTCAGACGGTTGAAGAAGTTTGGTATGGGGCCCCAAATCCTAAGAACTTTTTATAGAGGCACTATTGAGAGCATCCTGACTGACTGTATCATTGCCTGGTATGGGAACTGTACTTCCCTCAATCACAGGACTCTGCAGAGAGTGGTGCGGACAGCCCAGCGCATCTGTTGATATGAACTTCCTACTATTAAGACATTTACAAAGGCAGGTGTGTAAAAACAGCTCGAAGGATCATTGGGCTATTTGGATCAGGGGGTGGGGGAGAAGAGAAAGACAATGAGAACAAGGGTATGAGGGAGGGAGCGAGCAAGGGAGGAGACACAAGGAATGACTGAGATAACTAGTTCCTAGCTGGGAAGAGGAATACACTCACTGGCCACTTGATTGGGTACACCTGTAGACCTCCTTGTTAATGAAAATATCTAATCAACCAATCACGTGGCAGCAACTCAATGCATACAAGCATGCAGACATGGTCAAGAGGTTCAGTTATTGTTCAGTCCAAACATCAGAATGGGGAAGAAATATAATCTAACTGACTTTGACCATGGAATGACTGTTGGTGCCATACAGGGCAGTTTGAGCATCTCAGCAATTGCCGATCAGTTTACAGAGAATGGTGTGAATATCAAAAAAAAAAAATCCAGTGAATGCAGTTGTGGGCAAGAACACCTTGTTAATGAGAAGTTAGAGAATGGCCAGACTGGTTCAAGCTTACAGAAAGATGACAGTAATTCAAATAACCATGCATTACAGAAGAGCATCACTGAATGCACAACATGTTGAATCTATAGCAGAAGACCACACTAGGCTCCACTCCTGTATCAAATAAAGTGGCTATTTAGTGCAGTAGGGAGAAAAATGGAATTAATTACACAGATGACCCTGCATTTCTCACGGAGCTAAAAACACCAAAATGAAGAGCATGTTTTGTGCTGAGAACTGAAAGACCAAGAAAGGACCAAGTGAAACTTGGGCTTAATTGTTGCAAAATAGTCAAGTATTTTTCCTCCTCTGTAAAATGTGGAGAGTACAGAGGCTGAGACCTCACTCAGACCCACAGCAATCCTTCTACATTATCCCCCCTACCACTTCTCAGTGACTATCAGCAGTTCCTTTCAGGCCTGAAGTAGACATGGAAAAAAATAGTCAGCACTTTTCATCTTAAGAATTCCCACAACTTTTTAAACTTTTTTTTTTTACAAAAGAGCCCTGAAGTTAAGTGAAGAGCTCTTCTGCATTTTTCAAATTTCAGGCAGCAGATCTGTATGCACAGAAATAAAGACCAGAAGCTAAGAATGAAAAATATCTTTTCATTGCATCCATATTATATCTAATAAATAAGTAAAACAAATTATATATCCTTTTTTCAATGAATCCAATTAATTTTGGATATACAGCCCACTTCAAATACAACATATTGGATTAAGTACCACCATGTAAACAGAGTTTATTCTGTGCACTGGAAAAATACCACAATGTATGTTACAATTACTCTCATATCAAAACCGTTTAAATGTAAACTTACCGGCAAAGGCTTGGCTACACCAATTCTAACTTTGCCTCCTGATGCACCTTTCAGCGCCTGAACAGCTTCTTCAAGAGTTGCATTCTCCAGATTAATACTGTTGACAAACATGAGTCGGTCCCCTGGAAGAAGTCTACCATCTTGCTCAGCCACACCATTTGGTACTAATGACCGAATTACAATGACTGTCCGAAGTGGGTCAACTGGATCCTGAGAGAGCAAATGTAAAAAATAGTATCAAAGCGAAAAAGACTCCTTTAAATTTAAATCTCTACTTATTTAATCAGATGTAGTACTTGCTTTCAAGTACACCTCGCTATAATTTACATTTCTTTTGATAAAAGGAATACACAATTAAAACTAACAATTTAAAACTTGGAAGGTCCTGCCATACAACTCTGAAGGTAAGATGATAATTACTCACCTGATAATCCAAAATGCTGAAACCAAGCCCAGAACTACCTTTTTCTAATTCTATGTTTTGGATTTCATCTTCCCACATAGCCAGGTGAGATCCTTGCACATCCACACAACTTTGCTCTCTGTCCAGGTCAACCACAGCACTGTTCTCTGCCTCAGAGGTTGCTGTGAATTCATTATCAACATGCATCTGTAAAAATATCAATTTTATTTATTAAAGAAGTCATTTTCAGAAAGAATTGATGGAATGGTACATAATAAGTTACCAAATAGGGCAGCACAGTGGCACATCAGGTACAGCTGCTGCTTCACAGCACTAGAGACCCAAATTCAGTCCTGACCATGGGTGTGGAGTTCATTATTCTACCTATAACCATGCAAGTTTCTTCCAGCTGCTCCAATTTTTCCTGCATTCCAAAGATGTGCAGGCTAATAGGCTAATTGACCATGATAAATTGCCCTTCGTGGGTAGATGAGTGGTAAAATGTGGGTTCATGATTTAAGGAGAATAGAAAGTGGGATTCTTGGAGGAGTAGTGTGTAGAATAGATGATTGATGATTGGCATGGACCTGATTAGACTAATATATGAAAGACTTTAGAATAGAATGGTCAATGACAATATTGATATAAACTCAAACAAGGGAAAATCTGCAAATGTTGGAATTCCAAGCAACACAGAACTCAGCAGGACAGGTAGCAACTATGGAAAAGAGAGTAGTTTATGTTGCAGGCCAAGACCCTTCATGAGGACTGGAAATAACGATGAGGAGTCAGATTAAGAAAGTGGGGGGAGGGAGGAAGAACCACAAGGTGATAAATGAAACTGGGTGGGGGGGGCAAAGGGCGGAGAAGGGCAAAGTGAAAAGCTGGGAAGTTGATTGGTGAAAGTGATACAGGTCTGGAGAAGGGGAAAGTTGACAGAGAGATGACAGAAGGCCATGGAAGAAGAAAAGGGGGGAGAAGCACCAGAGGGAGGTGATAGGCAGGTAAGGAGATTAGGTGAGAGAGAAAAATGGGAATGGGGAATGAGGAGCGGAGGAGGGCTGCACTTTATCTCACCTCATCTCCTTACCTGTCTATCCTCAAATACTCCTTCTATAGTTTCCACATCCTTCCTGTAGTGAGGTGACCAGAACTGAGCACAGTATTCCAAGTGGGGTCTGACCAGGGTTCTATACAGCTGTAACATTACCTCTCGGCTCTTTAACTCAATCCCATGGTTGATAAAGGCCAATGCATCATATGCCTTCTTAACTACAGAGTCAACTTGCACAGCAGCTTTCAGTATCCTATGGACTCGGATCCCAAGATTCCTCTGATCCTCCACACTGCCAAGAGTCTTATTATTATTATATTCTGCCATCATATTTGATCTACCAAAATGAACCACTTCACACTTATTTGGGTTGAACTCCCATCTGCCACTCTTCAGCCCAGTTTTGCATACTATCAATGTCCCGCGGGAACCTCTGACAGCCCTCCACACTACCCACAACACCTCCAACCTTTGTGTCATCAGCAAATTTACTAACCCATCCCTCCACTTCTTCATCCAGGTCATTTATAAAAATCACAAAGAGGTCCTAGAACAGATCTCTGAGGAACATCACTGGTCACCAACCTCCATGCAGAATATGACCTGTCTATAACCACTCTTTGCCTTCTGTGGGCAAATCAATTCTGGACTCACAAATCAAGGTCCCCTTGGATCCCATGCCTCCTTACTTTCTCAATAAGCCTTGCATTGGGTAACTTATCAAATACCTTGCAGAAATCCATATACACTACATCTATTGCTCCACCTTCATCAATGTGTTTAGTCACATCCTCAAAAAAGTCAATCAGGCCAGTAAGGCACGACCTGCCTTTGACAAAGTCATGCTAACTACTCCTAATCATATTATGCCTCTCCAAATATTCATAAATCCTGCCTCTCAGGATCTTCTCCATCAACTTACCAACCACTGAAGTAAGACTCACAGGTCTATAATTTCCTGGGCTATCTCAACTCCCTTTTTTGAATAAGGGAACAATATCTGCAATCCTCCAATCCTCCGGAACCTCTTCCATTCCCATTGATGATGCAAAGATCATTGCCAGAGGCTCAGCAATCTCCTCCTTCACCTCCCACACTTGCCTGGGGTATAGCTTGTCCATTCCCAGAGACTGATCCAATTTGATGCTTTCCAAAAGCTCCAGCACGTCCTCTTTCTTTATGTCTATATGTTCAAGCTTTTCAATCTGCTGTTAAGTCATGCCTACAATTGCCAAGATTTTTTTCCGTAGTGAATACTGAAATACTCATGAAGTATCTCCGCTATCTCCTCCAGTTCCATACACACTTTTCCACTGTCGTACTTGACTGGTCCTAATCTCTGACATCTTATTCTCTTGCTATTCACATAGTTGTAGAATGCCTTGGGGTTTTCCTTAATCTTGCTCGCCAAGGCCTTCTCATGGCCACTTCTGGCTCTCATTCAATTTCATTCTTAAGCTCCTTCCTACTAGCCTTATATTTTTCTAGATCTCTATCATTACCTAGTTTTTTGAACCTTTTGTAAGTTTTTATTTTCTTCTTGACTAAATTTTCAACAGTCTTTGTACACCATAGTTCCTATACCCTACCATCCTTTCCGTCTCATTGGAATGCACCTATGCAGAACACCACGCAAATATCCCCTGAACATTTACCACATTTCTGCCGTACATTTCACTGAGAACATCTGTTCCCAATTTACACTTCTAAGTTCCTGACTGATAGCTTCATATTTCCTCTTACTCCAATTATATGCTTTCCCAACTTGTCTGTTCCTATTCCTCTCCAATGTTATGATAAAGGAGATAGAATTGTGATCACAATCTCCAAATGCTCTCCCACAGAGAGACCTGACACCTGACCAGACTCATTTCCCAATAGTAGACCAAGTATAGCCTCTCCTCTAGTTGACTTATCTACATATTGTGTCAGGAAACCTTCCTGAACACCCCTAACAATCTCCACCCCATCTAAACCCCTTGCTCCAGGGAGATGCCAATCAATATCGGGGAAATTAAAATCTCCCACCACGACAACCGTTATTATTACAACTTTCCAGAATCTGTCTGCCTATCTGCGCCTCAATGTCCCTGTTCCCATTGGGTGGCTATATAAAGCACCCAGTAGAGTTATTGACCCCTTCCTCTTCATAATTTCCACCCACAGAGACTCCGTAGACAACCCCTCCATGACTTTCTCCTTTTCTACAGCCGTGACACTATCTCTGATCAGCACTGCCATGCTCCCACCTCCTTTGCCTCCATCCTTGTCCATTGAGAAACATCTAAAGCCTGGCACTCCAAGTAGCCATTCTTCCCCCCTGAGCCATCTAAATCTCTGTAATGGCCACATCATAGATTCAAGTACTGATCCATGCTCTAAGTTCATCCGCTTTGTTCATGATACCCCTTGCATTAAAGTAGACACATCTCAAACCATCAGCCTGAGCGTATCCCTTCTGTATTACCTACCTATCCTCCCACTTAAACTATCTATAAGCTTTCTCAATTTGTGAGCCAACCACCCCTTCCTTCATCTCTTCAGTTCCGTTCCCACCCCCCCCCCCCCCCACCCAGCGATCCTAGTTTATCTCTTCCCAAAAGTCTTAGCAAACTTCCCTGCCTGGATATTGGTCCCTCTTGTATTCAAGTGCAACCCATCTTTTTTGTACAGGTCACTCCTGCCCCAAAAGAGGTCTCAATGATCCAGAAATCTGAATCCCTGCTCCAATCCCTCAGCCATGCATTTATCCTCCACCTCGCTCTATTCCTATACTCACTGTCACGTGGCACAGACAGTAATCCTGAGATTACTACCTTTGTGGTCCTGCTTTTCAACTTCCTTCCTAACTCCCTGTAGTCTGCTTTCAGGACCTCCTCTCTTTTCCTACCTATGTCATTGGTACCAATATGCACCACGACCTCTGGCTGTTCTCCCTCCCACTTCAGGATGTCATGGATGCTATCAGAAACATTCTGGATTCTGGCACCTGGAGGGCAAACTACCATCCGTGTTTCTTTCCTGCATCCATAGAATTGCTTGTCTAACCTCCAAACTATAGAATTGCCTATCACTGCTGCCAGCCTCTTCCTTTCCCTACCCTTCTGAGCCACAGGGCCAGACTCTGTGTCAGAGGCGCAGCCACTGTTGCTTCCCCCAGGTAGCCCTGCCCCCAACAGTACTCAAACAGGAGTACTTATTGTTAAGGGGTGACTAGTGGTGCACCGCAGGGTCCAGTGTTGAGTTTGTTGTCGTTTATATCAATATCATTGATTGGATGATAATTTGGTAAACTGTGTCAGCAAATTTGCAGATGTCACCAAAATTGGGGGCGTAGTGGACAGCAAGGCTTACAGCAGGATCTGGGCTAGCTGGAAAAAGGGACTGAAAAATGGCAGATGGAATTTAATGAGGTGTTGTACTTTGGGAGGTCAAACAAGGGCAGGAACTACACGGTGAGCAGTAGGGCACTAAAGAGTGTGGCATAACAGAGGCATCTGGGAATACAGATCCATAATTCCTTGAAAGTGGTGTCACAGGTAAATAGGGTTCTAAAGTAAGTTTTTGGCATATTAGCCTTCATAAATCAAAGAATTCAGTAAATGAGCTGGGATGTTATGTTGAAGCTGGATAAGACGTTGGAGAGACCTAATTTGGTGAATTGTATGCAATTTTCGTCACCTACAGTAAAGATGTCAATAACACTGAAAGATTGCAGAGAAAATTTACAAGCATGTTGCGAGGACTTGAGCTCCTGAGTTACAGATAAGGTTGAATAGATTAAAACTTTATTACTTGGAGTTTAGAAGAATGGTGGGAAATATGAAAGACATATACAAAATTATGAGAGGTATAGATAAGGTAAGTGGTAGAGGGCTTTTTCCACTGACGATGGATGAGATTCAAAATAGAGGTTATGGGTTTAAATGTGAAAGGAGACATGTTTAAGGGGAACACAAGGAGGAACTTCTTCATTCAGATAGTGGTAAGATTGTGGAAGGAGCCGTCAGTGGAAGTGGTGGATGTGGGATCGACTTCAACATTTAAGAGAAATTTGGATGGGTACACACTGGCAGGGATATGGATGGCTATGGTCCCGGAGCAGGTTGATGGGACTAGACTAATTAATAAATGGGCCAAAAGGCCTATTTCTGTGCTGTATGATGATGATGATAAATTAACATCACTGGGTCATGTTCATCTATTTTATCCATAACCTGTGATCTGCAGTCAAGGTATATATGATCTTTTTCCAATCTTGGTATTTATTCTTGGAATTCACTTGTAGGTGAATCATAGAATTGTGGAAGAATTCTATGATTCACCTACAAGTCTTAGTCTTCCTAATATTTCTAATCGCCATCATGCAAACCTCTTGATCTTCGACCTGATCTCTTATCATCTGCTCCTCCTCTGTGGCCCTGTCAATCTCCGCACGAAGCCTCCAATTACTTCCTTTTCCTCTGCACTCCATGAACGTAGCCTATTGACTCATGCAACAAGGAAGCAGAGACAGAAGAGTCCTAATCATTTTGACTGAAATAACTTCTCAAATTTAAAATAGACCAGCCAGGCTTCTGAAGCCTTGGGAAACATGGTTTTCAATAAAAGCTTTGGCAAAAAGGAAAATGTTTTCAAAAGCTGATGGGATTTAATTTAAAGGGATCATAATTAAGAAGAGATCCAAACTTTTTTTTGAAGTAAAGATTTTGGAAGAGCAAACAGTGAGATGTCAAGGATAGTTTAACCTCAAAACACATACATTTCCTGAAAAATGATTGCATCTTCTAACAGATACAATGTAAAATAGAGCTACAAAGACAGGTCGATCACTTAGCAGATCATCTGGGCTCAGACCACAGGGATATCCTGAGCTTCCTTTCAAACGCCATAATCATTCCCAATTCTACTCCTATTCTAACCTGTCTGCAGCCTCCTCCACTGCCATAGTGGCACCAAATGAAAACTAGAGGAACGTCTTTTTTTCTGTGTGGACTCCTTGCAATTTACTTAAGTCAACACTAAATTTTCTAGCTTCAGGTAAACTGCTCTCTCATAGTTTTCCATTATTATGCCTAATATACCTAATCTCAACAATCAGTATTCATGCTCCATTACCACCTCATATAGTCTTTACTCGGACTACACCCTCCAGCTCTTTCGGGAAACCAATTGTAGCCCTATCCAGTTCTGAGAAATGGGCCCCAATTAGAAACTTTACTAAGTTTCTTTCACTGCTGATGCTGTTTCACTGGTTGACTTCACCCAGCCTTATCTGTTCAGGACTGTAAGTTCTGTGTGTATCTATGCTGTATCCAACATGATTCAACACAAAGATTCCAGTGGAGATGGATTCAGTATTAATTTAAATCATTCTCAGATGAGAAATAAATAGAAATCAATACCTGCAAAAATCCTTTGTCACTGACTGCTTCCCCTTGATCTCTGTTCCAATCCAGAGGTACTGATGAAGGAAGAAATTCTAACATCTAGAAAACAATTCCAACATTTGCATCTAAATTTTTATTTTTTCCAGCAAACTGTAGCTATACTTTCTTAACGCAAAACTCTTCCATGCCATCGTAGTTTTAAAATACTAATTAGAAACTTGGAGAAGGCTGGGCAGCTAGATTTTTTGGAGCAAAATTTCCTTTACATTTACGGAGGTTTTATGAATAGATTGCAGCCAGGGAGTTGAACACGATGACAAAAATGGGAAAGTGACGGGATACAAGAAGTGAACATCAAACATAGAAGAGTACGGCACAATACAGGTCTTTCAGTCCATGATGTTGTGCCAAATTTTTTACCTATTGGTGTTTATTTATCAAGGTTTCAATCTAACTTTTCCCTCCCACATAATCCTCCGTGAAAGTGCCTATCCACAAGTCTCTTAAATATTCTTAATATAGCTGCCTCTACCACTATCTATAGCAGCACGTCCCATGCACCTACCACTCTCCATGTAAAATAAAAACCGCCTGACACTGCGTATACTTTACTCCAATTAAATTCTGCCCTCTCATATGAGCCAGTTCTGCCCTGAGAAAATGACTCTGGCTGTCCACTCTATCTATGCCTCTAATCATGTTGAATATCCCTATCAAGTTACCACTCATCCTCCTCCGTTCCAAAGGAAAAAGCCGAACCAAACCAAACATCAGAATGGGAAAGAAATATGATCTAAGGGACTGATCGTGGAATAATTATTAGTGAAAGACTGGGTGGTTTGAGTATCTCAGAAACTGCTGATCTTCTGGTATTTTCAAGCAAAACAGTTTCTAGAGTTAAGAGTTTTTGGTGCAAAAAACAAAAAATAAAATCCAGCAAGCAGCAGTATACGTGACGTGACCAAGATGGCTGTGCGATGCAGTCTGCAGTGGCCACTCCAGAGGTGACATCGGTTCTTTGTTAAGCGGGGTGCCGTAGAACACAGAATAGCACAGCACATCACAGGCCCTACGGCCCACAATGTTGTGCCGACCCTCAAACCCTGCCTCCCATATAGCACCCCCCCCCCCAAATTCTTCCATATACCTATCTAGTAGTCTCTTAACCTTCACTAGTGTATCTGCCTCCACCACTGACTCAGGCAGTGCAGTCCACGCACCAACCACACTCTGAGTAAAAAACCTTCCTCTAATATCCCCCTTGAACTTCCCTCCCCTTACCTTAAAGCCATGTCCTCTTGTACTGACCAGTGGTGCCCTGGGGAAGAGGCGCTGGCTGTCCACTCTGTCTATTCCTCTTAATATCTTGTACACCTCTATCATGTCTCCTCTCATCCTCCTTCTCTCCAAAGAGTAAAGCCCTAGCTCCCTTAATCTCTGATCATAATCCATACTCTCTAAACCAGGCAGCATCCTGGTAAATCTCCTCTGTACCCTTTCCAATGCTTCCACATCCTTCCTATAGTGAGGCAACCAGAACTGGACACAGTACTCCAAGTGCAGCCTAACTAGAGTTTTATAGAGCTGCATCATTGCATCGTGACTCTTAAACTATCCCTTGACTTATGAAAGCTAACACCCCATAAGCTTTCTTAACTACCCTATCTACCAGTGAGGCAACTTTCAGGGATCTGTGGACATGTACCCCCAGATCCCTCTGCTCCTCCACACTACTAAGTATCCTGCCATTTACTTTGTACTCTGCCTTGGAGGTTGTCCTTCCAAAGTGTACCACCTCACACTTCTCTGGGTTGAACTCCATCTGCCACTTCTACATCCTATCAATGTCTCTCTGCAATCTTTGACAATCCTCTACACTATCTACAACACCACCAACCTTTGTGTTGTCTGCAAACTTGCCAACCCACCCTTCTACCCCCACATCCAGGTCGTTAATAAAAATCACAAAAAGTAGAGGTCCCAGAACAGATCCTTGTGGGACACCACTAGTCACAACCCTCCAATCTGAATGTTCTCCCTCCACCACGACCCTCTGCCTTCTGCAGGCAAGCCAATTCTGAATCCACCTGGCCAAACTTCCCTGTATCCCATGCCTTCTGATTTTCTGAATAAGCCTGCCGTGTGGTTCCTTGTCAAATGGCTTACTAAAATCCATGTAGATCACATCCACTGCACTACCTTCATCTATATGCCTGGTCACCTCCTCAAAGAACTCTATCAGGCTTGTTAGATATGATCTGCCCTTCACAAAGCCATGCTGACTGTCCCTGATCAGACCATGATTCTCTAAATGCCCATAGATCCTATCTCTAAATATATTTTCCAACAGCTTTCCCACCACAGACGCAAGGCTCTGGGTCTATAATTACCCGGATTATCCCTACTACCTTTTTTGAACAAGGGGACAACATTCTCCTCCCTCCAATCCTCCGGTACCATTCCCGTGGACAACAAGGACACAAATCTCCTAAGCCAGAGCTCAGCAATCTCTTCCCTCGCCTCGTGGAGCAGCCTGGGGAATATTCCGTCAGGCCCTGGGGACTTATCCATCCTAATGTATTTTAACAACTTCAACACCTCCTCTCCCTTAATAACAACATGCTCCAGAACATCAACCTCACTCATATTGTCCTCACCATCATCAAGTTCCCTCTCATTGGTGAATACCGAAGAGAAGTACACAATCCTAATCTGATGAGAAACAGACATGGGAGCACGGAGGAACATCTGGAAATCTCCAGGAAGGCCTTCTTCATTGTTGCTGCTGTTGTGAGGTCCGGGTATCTGCTGAGAAGAACAGGCCCCCAGTTCTCGGGGTTGCATTGCCGGTGGTTGTTGGTGGGGGCGTCGTAGTGCGATCGGCAGAGGATGGTGCTCAGAGAGGCTGTGCCGGAGGGGATGGTCGGAGGCACGGAGTTTCGACGGACTTGGAGTCCGCTGCAGTCGGGGCACTTTCACTGCGTGCTGCGTCTGCGAGGCTGGGTCCGACGGAGCTTTCATTGTGTTCTGCGTCTGCGAGGCTGAGTTGGGCACCATGGAATTCCATAGCGGGGGTACTCCCTTCTGCTGCCTGCGTGGGATGACGAGTCAATCGGGACCCTGAGGACTTGTGGAAACTGTGTGGTGGTTTCTTTCGAACTTATAGTCTTTTAACATCTTTGGATTATTTTTACTGTGCCCATGGTCTGTTTTTTTTTATTAATTATGGTATTGTCTGCACAGTTGTAACTATAGGTTAACTATAACTATATGTAACTATGTGGTTTTGTGTAGATCTTGTAGCTTTAGTTTTTGGTTTGTTGGGTGGTAGAGTTGGTCTCTTGACTTGGTGTGTCTGGTTAGTCTGGTGGGTTTGGAGCTCCTTTCCGGGGAATGCGCTAAGATGATAGTGCGGTATTAATACGCAGCAGCCTCTCCTCACTCGATTTGGGGATTACCAAATGTTATGTGGATTTTCTGGTGTAGTCCGTTTGGTCGTGTGCTTTTGTGATATCATTCTGGAGAACGTTGTCTCATTTTTTAACTGCATTGCATTTGTGGTTTCTAAATGACAATAAACTGAAACTGAACTGAACTGAGCAGGTCTGTGGATGAAAATGCCTTGTTAGTGAGAGAGGTCAGCGAACAATAGCCAACCTGGTTCAAGCTGACATGAAGGCGACAGTAATTTTGTGAGTATTGAGAGTTGAGGAACAACAAAACAGCAAGAGACAGTACATAATAATAGCTCCCTTTCAGTCAGGTCCGCTTTCAAGATTTAAAAAGCAGAGCTTTGCAGCAGTTTTCTGAGTTGTACAATCAATGTCAGAGGTACATAAAAAGAGCTACATAGCTTTCAAATAGGTAATCGAGATTTTAAAGGCAGAGCTTCATGGCAGTTTCTCTCAGTTGAGGAGCGACCAATCAGCAAGGGGGATTCATTAGAAAGGGCCAATAAAAACAGCACAGGTGCAAACGGAGCAGCAATTCTTGTGAGTTTACAAGTGTTTACAGTGACTTTGGCTCATCAGGCTTCGGTGAGGAATAGTATCTTGTAAGTTGCTCTCTTTCTGTTTTTATTTGTTCATTCCTCATCTGTTGGGGCATAGTAGTTTAGTTAGAATGGCTCCAGGAGCAGTGCATTGTATTGTATGAGGGATGTGAGAAGTTTGGGAGACCTCTTCAACTAATATAGGAGAATAAGGTGGTGATGGACAGTAGCTACAGCAAGGTAGTCACCCCTAGATTGCAGGAGTCAAGTAACTGGGTAACTGTCAAGAGGAGGAGGAGGAGAAATGAACAGCTAGTGCAGAGTACTCCTACGGATGATCTCCTCAATAACAGGTTTAGATACTGTTGAGAGGGATAACCTACCAGGGCAAGCCACAGTGACTGGGTCTCTGGCACTGTCTAGCGCTCTGGCTCATAAGAGTAGAGAGGTGAAGAGGCCTGCAGTGTTGATAGGAGATTCCATAGTCAGAGAAACTGAGACAAGTTTCTGAGGGCGCAACAAGACACCCGGATGGTATGTTGCCTCCCTGGTGCCAGAATCAGGGATGTCTCCATTCAGGTCCATGGCATTTTCAGGGGGAAGGGTGAGCAGCTAGAAGTCTTGGTACATATTGGCACCAATGACATAAGTAGTACAAGGTGAAGAGGTCCTGAAGAGATTTTAGGGAGCTAGATAGAAAGCTGAGCAACAGGTCCTCCAGAGTAGAAATCTCTGGATTGCTTCCTGTGCTTTGTGCCAGTGAGGGTAAGATTTGGATGAATATGTGGCTGAGGAACTGGTGCAGGGGCAGAGGTTCAGATTTACGGATCTTTGAGATCTCTTCTGGGGAAGGTACGACCTGTACAAAAGAGACGGGTTACACCCGAACCAAAGGGGGGTTCAATATCCTTGCGAGCAGGTTAGTTGGAGTTGTTCAGGAGGGTTTAAACTAATTTGGCAGAGGGCTGGGAACCAGAGTGATAGAACTGAAGCTGAGGTGGTTGGTTTACAAACAGAAGCGATGTGCAGTAAGGAGAGGCTGTTGATAGGGCAAAATTGTAGTCAACAGGATGAGTTGCAATGTAAAAGGTGGACAAAATTAAGAAAGGTGAATACAAGTCCGAAAGAATTATATTTGGATACATGCAGTATGCAGAATAAGGTAGATGAACTTGTAACAGTTACAGATTGGCACGTATGATGTTGTAGGCAACACAATCACGGCTAAAAGATGGTTATAGCTGGAAGCTTAATGCCCAAGGATCGACATTATATCAAAAGGACAGGCAAGAACGCAGAGGGGGTGGCAATGTTGTTGATAAAAAGAAATGAAATCAAAAGAAAAAGGTAACAGAAAATAGGAAGGCGTTGAATCACTGTGGATCAAACAAGGGTAAAAAGACCCTGATGGGAGTTCATTACAGACCCGCAAATAGTAGTAAGGATGCGGTCTACAAATTACAACAGCAGATAGAAAATCCATACCAAAAGGGCAATGTTACAATAGTCATGGGGGATTTCAATATGCAGGTACATTGGGAAAATTAGGTTGGTGCTGAATTCCAAGAGAGAGAATTTCTAGAATGCCTACGAGATGATTTTTTATAGCAGCTCATAGTTGAGCCCACTAGGGGATCAGCTATTCTGATTTGGGTGTTGTGCAATGAACCAGAATTGATTAGAGAGTTCAAGGTAAAAGAACCCTAGGGGAAAGTGATGATATGATTGAATTCACTGTGAAATATGAGAAGGAGGAGCTAAAGTTAGATGTGTCAGAATTACAGTGGAGTAAAGGGAATTACAGAGGCATGAGAAAGAAGTTGGCTAGAATTGATTGGAAAAAAATAACACTGGCAGGCATGACAACAAAGCAGCAATGGCTGGAATTTGTAGAAGCAATTCAGAAGGCACAGGATATATACATCCCAAAATAAAAGCAGTATTCTAAAACAAAGATGCTATAACTACGGCTAACAGGGAAGTCAAAGAAAACATAAAAGCCAAAGAGAAGGCATATAATAGAGGGAAAATTAGTGGGAAGTTTGAAGATTGGGAAGCTTTTAAAAATCAATGGGCAACTAAAAAAGTTATTAGCAACGTAAAGATGGAATGTGAAAGTAAGCTAGCCAATAATATTAAAGACGATACCTAAAGTTTCTTCAGATACATAAAGTCTGAAAAAGAGGTGAGAGTGGATATTGGACGACGGGAAACAATGCTAGTAAAGGAGGATAAGAAAATGGCAGACGAACTGAATAAGTATGTTGCATCAATCTTCACTATGGAAGACACGAGTAGTATTGTAGAAGTTCCAGGTGCCAGTGTTCATGAAGTTATGTGAAGTTACCATTACTAGTGAGAAGGTTCTTGGGAAACTGAAAGGTCTGACGGTAGATAAGTCTCCTGTACCAGATAGTGTACAGCCAACATTCTGAAAGATGTGGCTGAAGAGATTGTGGAGTTATTAGTAATGATCTTTTAAAAATTACTAGATTCTGGAATGGTTCAGGAAGACTGGAAAATTGCAAATGTCACTCTGTTCTTCAAGAAGGGAGAGAGAGGCAGAAAAAAGGAAATCATATGCCAGTTAGTCTGACATCGGTGGTTGGGAAAATGATGGAGCCGATTGTTAAGGGTGAGGTCTCTTGGAGGCACAAGATAAAATAGGCTGTAGTCAGCATGCTTTCCTCAACATCTTACCTAACAGATCTGTTGGAATTCTTTGAAGAAATAAGCAGGATAGACAAAGGAGAATCTGCTGGTATTGTGTATTTGTATTTTCAGAAGGTGCCACATATGAGGCAGCTTAACAAGCTACCAGCCCATGGTATTACAGGAAAGATACTAACATGGATAAAGCAGTGGTTGATTGGCAGGAGGCCGAGAGTGGGAATAAAAGGAGCCCTTTCTGGTTGGCTGCCAATGACTAGTAGTGTTCCACAAGGGTCTTGTTTGGACAGATTTTTTTTTAAACGTTGTATGTCAATGATTTGGATGAAGAAGTTGATGGCTTTTTTGCAAAGTCCGCAGATGATATGAAGATAGGTGGAAGTGCAGGTAGTTTTGAGGAAGTAGAGAGGCTACAGAAGGACAACAGATTAGGAGAATGGGGAAAGAACTGGCAGATGAATACAGTGTTATGAAGTGTACGGCCATGCACTTTGGTAGAAGAAATGAAAGGGTTGACAATTTTCTAAATGCAAAGAAAATAGTAAAAACTGAGGTGCAGAGGGACTTGGGAGTCCTGTACAGGATTCCCTAAAGGTTAATTTGCAGGTTGAGTCCATGGTGAGGCAGGCAAATGCGATGTTAGTATTCATTTCAAGAGGACTAGAATACAAAAGCAAAAACGTAATATTGAGACTTTATAAAGCACTAGTGAGGCTTCACTTGGAGTACTATGAATAGTTTTGGGCCCCTTATCTTAGAAAGATTGTGCTAAAACTCGTCAGGGTTCAATGGAGGTTAACAAAAATGATTCCAGGATTAAATTGTTTGTCAAATGAAAAGCTTTTGATGACTCCGGGCCTGTAATCACAAAAATGATTCCACAATTAGGCCATTTGGTCCATCGAGTCTGCTCCACCATTTCATCATGACTGATCCAATTTTCCTCTCAGCCACAATCTCCTGCCTTCCCTTCCCCCTCCCCTTCCCATTCCTTCATCCCCTGACTAAACAAGAATCTATCAACCTTTGCCTTAAATATACATAAAGACTTTGTTGCCACATCTGCCTGTGGAAAAGAATTCCTCAAATTCACTGCACTCTAGCAAAAGAAATTCTTCCTCATCTCCATTCTAAAAGGATGCTCTGCTATTCTGAAGCTGGGTTCTCTGGTCTTAGACGCTCTGACCCAAAGAAACATCTCCACATATTCATTATCAAGGTTTTTCAGCATTCAATAGGTTTCAATGAGGTCACCCCTCATGCTTCTGAACTCCAGTGAATACAAGCCCAGAGTCATCAAACGCTCTTCATATGACAAGCCATTCAAACTATTTAAACTATGACAATCTTCTACACAATCCACAATACCATGAACCTTCATATCATCTGCATACCTTCTGAATTACCCTTCCACTTCCTCAGCCAAGTCATTTACAAAAATCACAAAGAGCAGGGTTCTCAGAACAGATCCCTGCAGAACATCACTGGTCACTGACCTTCAGGCAGAAAATACTCCATCTGTACTACCCTCTGCCTTCCACAGTCAAGAGAATTCTGAATCCAGAATCAAGTTTCCCTAAATCCCAACCTTAACTTTCCGAATGAGCCTTCCACGGGAAAACTTATCAATCGCCTTACTAAAATCTATGTACAGAACATCGACTGCTCTACCTTCATCAATATGCTTTGACATATCCTCTGAGAAATTCAATCATGTGGTGAGTATATACAATGATCTGCTACAAGTAGTAGTTAACAAAGATATAATAATACTACTTAAGAAGCACTTGGATAAGTACATGGAAAGGAGGGACTAACGGCCTATATCAGTGCAATACTGCTCTGTGACCCCATGACCCCAAGGTAAGCATAGCAATTGTTACTGCAATCAATGAGCAAGATAGGGTGCAAGAAAAAGGCAAGGCTCTTTTACTTGAGTTACTTTCTATATCTGGTTAGTATACAACTTTTTACCCATGGCTATATAGTCACCCTAAACAGATTGGCACTCAGTGTAAGAACTATTAAGATAGGAGGGGAAAAAAATCACTGGTCTTGGGTGTGACATTCACAACCTATGAATAAATTGAAATCTCAAAACATTCCAGTTCTGTTAGCTTCTCAATAAACATACATTAATCTCTCTCTGCAATATGCAATCTGTACCCCTGCTGATGTGAACAAAACAAAACATCTCTAATAATGCAGCCTGTCTATTTAGATTACTCATAAATTACAGGACCTTTCAGTTTAGTACTTTAAAATTTAAAAGGTCACAGTATACAAACTTAATTCTCCATGATCCATTATTATATAAACCCAACTTTCATGGGCAAACTCTTCTTCCAATGGAAAAATCACAAGGATCAATACTGATTAAGAAATACTGTACGTGAGATAACATTATTACAATACCTCTTCATTTGCTTGAAGGGGTTCTTCTATGGAAATCATGTCATCAATATCAGTTTCATTTTTGACCTCCAGGACTGGGTGGCAGCAGACCATGGTGACATTGATAGGCAGGTCCTTCAGAATACTCACAACATCTTTATGATTCTTACCTAGTAGTGGTATTCCATTAACCTAAAATACAGCAGAAAACAATAAGTTCCTTGACAAAATTGAAATTAAAATGAATCATGTTAACTAGTTAATAGCTGAAGAGATTGTGGAGGAATTAGTAGTGACCTTTCAAGTATTACTGATGTCAGGGAAGGTTCCAGAGGACTGGAAAATTGCAATTGTGACTCTGCAACAGAAATTTGGTCATCATAGTCTCATTAAGGAGAGACCATGCCTGATAAATCTGTTGGAATTCTTTGAGCATCATGCAGGATATACAAAGGAGGGTTGCTGCACATTATTTATTTGGATTTTCAGGCGGCCTTTGACAGGTGCCACACACAAGGCTGCTAAACAAGGTAAGAGTGCATGGTGTTAGGGGTAAGGTACAAGCATGGATTGAAGACTGGCTGACTAGCAGAAGTCAGAGAGCGAAGATAAAGAGGTCCTTTACAGAATGGCTACCAGTGACGAGTGAAGTTCTGTAGGGGTCAATGATGTGATTGCAGCTTGTGGAATTTATTGCCATAGAGAGCTATTGAGGCACAAGTTTTTAAGTTGTATTTTAGGTATACAAACAATTCTGCAATCTCAAATGACATTATAGAGATTATTATTGAACTCTCGAGTAAAATAAACCAACAAAAGACAGTCCTGGTGAAGGGTCTCGGCCCGAAATGTCAACTGTACTCTTTTCCATAGATGCTGCCTGGCCTACTGAGTTCCTCCAGTATTTTGCTTGTTGTTTGGATTTCCAACATCTGCAGATTTTCTCTTGTTTGGGATTTGCGATAAAAGATGATACTAATGATTGATGTTGGCAATTACTTCTCCAATGTATTGGAGGAAAAACTCCTTTACTGAATACATCATAAGACCACAAGAACATAAGACAAGATTTTTTAAATGATCTACATTTGTGTAATTACCAATATGTTAACTATGAATTTCCACTCCAGTTGCAAAAATATTGTAATATCTGCTAACCCTCATATACCCTCAAGTGCACCAGAGTTACTTCATAAGCTCTTGCATCAGGTAGACTAATTATTAACCAACCACTTAAATTAAAACAAATAGATTGTACTAGTGCAAAAAAAAGACAATTCCAAAAAACCTTAATTAAGATCAAGAATTGCTGTTAATAAATTGTTGATCACAAACACCATCTTCTGCCTTCTCACCTGTAACAGAACCTTGTGCATGCATCCCCACTCAAAGTGTTGGCATTTAATTGACTACATCACCATCGGGAAGTGAGACAAACAGGAGGAAAGAGTGACAAAATGCACGGGAGATGCTGATAGCTGGACAGACAACTGTCTCGTCATTTCTAAATGGAACATCCATATGCAGCCCAAAAGGAAAGAAAGCCCCAAGGTGGCTGAACATCTCCAAGCAGCAACATAAAGCAGTCTTTTGTTGACACTCTGGAAGATTGCTTAAACTCCACCCTTCTGGACAATCAGAAGGTGGAAACAGCTTGGTGAACCCTTCAAGAGCTGACCTACAACACTGATAGAGATTTTGAGGCCTACTGCCAGAAAGCACAATTACTGGTTTAATAAAAACCGTGTTGACATCAACCAGCTGCTAGATGAGAAACATCGTCTCCACAAAGCTTTCCTCTGCGACCCCAAGTCCATCTCGAAAAGGGTGTCTTCAATAGAATACGAAGGATCATAGAACACAAAATGCACCAGATGCAGGATTCCTGGGTGAGCAATAAAGCTGATGAGATCCAAGTGTATATAGGTAGGATTTCTAGAACTTCTATGCTGCTCTAAAAGAAGTCGATGACCTGACATCATCAGGATCAGTCTCTCTCCTTGGTGGTGATGGGAACACGCTGATGATGGACAAAGGTAGGCTGGGCAATTTAAGTGTTTTGAATCATCTTTCAACTATTATTGACAAAGCCTGCCCAAAGTATTCATCAATGAAGCACTGATGTTCCACCAACATTAGCCAAGACCCAGAAAGCGATATATCAGCTCTCTAGCAGCAAAGCACCTGGATTAGATGCAATACCAGCTGAGGCCTATAAGGAAGGTGGTGCAGAGCAAACAGAAAAGCTTCACCAGCTCTTCCAACTCATGTGGCAGTAACAGACAATTCCACAGGAATTTAAAGATGCATTCACCATCCACCTGTATAAGTGAAAAGATTCAACTATTGAATCTTGAATCATAGGCAAGATCTTCTCCAGGCTTCTTCTCAACCATCTCGCAACACACCCTAACCGGGGACTCCAACCAGAGAGCCAGTGTGGATTCTGGACATGGTGCTTGCTTCAAGAAAAATGTCAGGAGCAAAACGCTGACCTGTTCTGCTATGTCGATCTGAGTAAGGCCTTAAATACAATCAGCAGAAAGGATCTGTGGAAGATCACGGTGAAGTACACTTGCCCAAGTAAATTCAACATCATGGTGCAACAATTCCATGATGGCATGCAAATAGAGTTCAGGGCATTGGTGAGATATCAGAGCCCTTCCCTGTCTTAAATCGGGTCAAGCAGGTTTGCAGCTTGATGCTAATACTATTCAGTCTGGTGCTTTCCATTATGTTGACTGATGCCTTCAGAAACAATGACGTAGGCATCGGCAACAGACTCTGCATTGGTGCGAAATTGTCTGACCTCAGGAAGCTCCAAGCAAAAGCTAACATTATGACAAACATTATCAAGACTTCCTTTTTGCTGATGATTGTGCCCTCAATGCCAGTTCCAAAGATGATAAGCAACACTGTACCAACAAGCTTGCTGATGCATGTACCAACTTTGGGTTTACTATCAACACCAAGACTGAAGTGATACATCAACCAGTTTGAGGGAAATTATACATTTAGCCAAACATCACAATCATTGATCCAAAACTCAACCCACTGAAAAGGTTCATGTATCTTAGCAGCACATTGTCCCAGAACATTGTCATTGATGAAGTAAACGCCAAGATTGCCAAAGCAAGTGTAACCTCCGGCAGACATTACACCAAAGTCTGGTTTAGAAGAGGTGCAAGTCTAAAGATGCAGCCAAAGGTGTATAGAGCTATAGAACTTCCCACACGGCTTTATGCCTGCAAAACATGGACAATACACCAATGGCATGCCAAGAAACTGAACCATTTCCACAGTCTGCCTCAGAAAGCTCCTCAAAATTAAGTGGGCAACACAGAACCCCTGACACTGATGTACTGATCAAGTTGTGCCTGCCCAGTATCTACAGCATACTAATGAGGTCACAGTTACGCTGGGCAGGCCACAAAGCTCATATGTCAGACCATAAGCTGCATGAGAAATTTTGTTATGGTAAACCACAGAAAGGAAGTGCTCCTGTGGAAGCCAAAGGAAACTCTATAAACACACTCTTCAACAACTTCACTAAAAGTCTGTAATTCTCGCTTCGGCTAGTGGCTTAACATAACGGGTGATAGCTCCCGGCCCTGCAAAACTTAAAAAAATCTTGTTTGGGTGGATGCTGCACAATGTATCCCCTGTTACAAATCAGTACCCCGAAATAACAAAACAGTACACAATATGTGATTAAAACGAGTAAGCTTTATAATTCTTACTTTGACTATATGGTTAGTAAAGACAACGAAAAAAAAGAAAAAGGGCCCATTCTTATGAAACAGTCTATTGTGCAATGTTGGCGCTCACTGATAAGCCGGACTTCCACCATTGACCTTCTTCGATTGTCACTGCCCTTTGGACCCTTGCTCCAAGTCCACCCCTGTCTGGCAGTCTACCAACTCCCTCCATTTGCATCATCTTTCCTCATCTCTCCCTGGCAAAAGCCCGCGAAGATCTCTCTTCCAAACTCACAAGAAAGAACAACAGCAATCCAAACCCCGTTATCTCTAGTCATAACCCAAACATTGCTGCTACAGAGAAACCATTACATTATCAATGAAACCTTACAGCATGTTACACAGCAGTGAAACCTTACAGCATGTTGCAAGCCTTTGGCAGCTACCTAGTCACATGTGTTCCTATCGCTCTGGTACTCCTCCCTCCATAACGGTGCAGAGAAACATGAGGAAGAACAGACAAGTGCAGCTGAGAGACAGAGGCTGGCCAGGAAAGCCTGAGTCAGCGACACCCAACCCAACCTATCTGCCTTCTTTTGCCCACACTACCAGAGAGTTGAGGGTGGATTGGCCTTACAGTCATCTGCATATCCACAGACCAGTCCAGCCTCTATAAACCACAGTTGACTAGAGTGGATCTCATTGTTGCACGATGGACGAATGAACAGAAATAATTCCAAAAAGCGTTTGGAGAGTGAGTGATAGAGTGGTTAGAGTTTGCAATTCAGTCTAGTATTTTAACACAGTGACCAAATTTCATTATCAGAAGTTTGATAGATAATCTATGTAGGCACAATTTTAACTAAACTTCAGATCAAAAGTATGACCTGGTGGAGTTAAAAACCTGAACACAAAGAGAGAGCTGTTCTCTTCATGGTCAAGTTCTGAGCCTCAGTTTAACAGCAGCATGCTTTGTTCACATACAGAGGAATCAGATCACCTCTTCGGTAAATGGAACAGAAAGCTTATTATTTACGTAAAACCAGTGCAGCTAGATTGCCACGAAAGTCAACACAAAAAAGGTAGCAATGCAGATCAATGTAAAGCTGTGGTCACCTAGTGCCCAATCTGCATTGTACAAGCTTATTCAATGTAACTACTTCAATACTGCAACACCCACTTGGATAAAATACACCACCTTTCTCTTTAGAAAAAAACATGTCAAAAACACTCCACAGGTGCAGATGGGTGAAACATCATAGTTTCAAGAAAAAAAAAGTCTCCCTCTTTATGAGAGCAATTGCAGATGGAAACCTGTAAATTCTAGTAGTATAGAGGTCCTGGAGACAACAGAGTACAGATGGAGCAAAAAACAAATCTCTGGAGGAACTCAGACATCTGTTGAGACAGAGTAGTTGACATTTTTGGCCAAAATCCTGCATCTAGACAGAGTATACAGTGGAAACAATTAGTGTAAAGATAAATAGGTGAAGCAGGGGCTAGTAGGTGATCGGTGGAACCAGGTAAAGAGGAGGTGAAGTAGAGTTAGGAGAAAACAGCTGGTGGGTGATAAATGGTGACACAAGAGTCTAGATGTTCTGTAGTATGAGCACCTGGACCTGGCAGCTGCCTTGTTGAAAAGTCAGTGGCAAAAGGCTACAGCTCGGAAAAGTTTGGAACGATCCTTGACTCTTACCTCATTCCTTATAAATAGAAACTATGTTATATTTCCTTTTCCAAAAAAAAAGGTTATACTGTTGAAATAGATTTTTTTTTAAATCGGTTAACACAAGGTTATTATTCCAACAAACTGGAGATCAAATTACTGCTTACCTCTAACAGCTCATCTCCACTAAATAGCTTTCCATTTCGCCCCACAGGGCCTTCAGGGAGAATGGAACGAATATAGTGATGCCCAACTGTGGCTTCCAAACTGATGCCCAGACCACTACTTTCACTGAACTTTGTTACTTGTGTCACCTGAAAATAAGTACATTACTCTATCAGATTTGTTCTTTACTTTGAAAATGAATAAGTTGATTAAAATAATAAATTACAGTTACAAAGCAAAAGGCACTTTACACATACTCTGCATTCAATATGACCATGGCAGTTCCAAACTATACTCAACTCCCTCCTGAGTTTCACTTTTCCACTAGGGAAAAGGCAATTCTGGATTGGGTGTCGTGTAATGAACCAGATTTGATTGGGAGGCTTAAGGTAAAGGGATCCTAAGGAGACAATGATCATAACATTGAAGAATTCACCCAGCAGTTTGGGAGTGAGATGCCAAAATTAGATAAATTGGTATTACAGTTGAGTAAAGGGAACTACAGAGGCAAGAGAGAGGGGCTGGTCAAAGTCGACTGGAAGGGGACACTAGCAGGGATGATGGAAGAGAAGCAAGGGTTGGAGTTTCTGGGAGTGATTTTGAAGACACATGATTGATTTATCCCAAAAAAGCAGCATTGTAAAGGGAGGAAGAGGCAACAGTGGCTGACAAGGGAAGTCAAAAACTGCAGTTAGCAGAAAATTAGTGGGAAGCTAGAGGACTGGGAAGCTTTTAAAACCCAAGAGAAGGTAACTTTAAAATGCAAAAAGAAAAGATGAAATATGAAGAAGGTAAGCTAGCTAATAATATCAAAGATGATACCAAAAGTAAAAGAAGGGAAAATGACTTTGGAGAGGTACCAATGAAGAGTAAAGAAATGACAGAGAAAATTGCTAAGTATTTTTCATCAAGTCTACACTGTGGAAGACACCAGCAGCATGTCAGAAAGTTGAGAGCTTCAGTGGACAGAAGTGAGAGTAGTCACCATTAATAAGGAGAAGGCACTTAGGAAATCGAAAGGTCTGAAACTAGATAAGTCATCTGGATCAGGTCCAGAAAGAGAAAATAACAGGCAGGATGGAGATACTTACTTGGATTTTCAAAAGGTCTTTCGACAAGGTGCTGCAGGAACCTGCTAAACAAGGTAACAGTCTATGGTATAACAGCAAAATTACTAGTATGGGCATAAGATTAGCCAACTGTCTAGACTGCCAAGTCCTCATAGTTTTGAAAGAGTTCACCTTTTTGGATTAAAAAGCAGACGACCTGAGAATGGCTAAAACAGACGTAACAAAGACATGTCTGAGAACTACCACATTGAATAGGTTAGAGTGATAGGGCAGGATATGGGTGGTCTTGGTGAAGAAGCAGGATGAAGAAACTGATCAATGTTTGAGACAAGTGGAATTCCAAGTCTGTGAATGGCCTGTTTCAACCCAAGTCAGTAAGTGAGAAGAGGGTTGGGAAGAGTTCATGCAAGGACTAAAGACAAAGCTCCAAGTGAAAATATGTCAATTGTATTTATTGTGCAGCTAGCTACAAATGTGCTCACTCAGGGTTTGTGGCAGTTTAACAATGTATACAGAACTCATTAACTAATAAATGGGCTTTTCAAATTTACATACCACAATTTCATAGTTAGCTCCAAGAATCTCCTGCCATTTAACACAAATGCTTTCTTCTGATGAATTGAGCTGAATCTCTGAAATAAAAAGATTAACAATTTAAATAATTCCTTCCCACAAAAGATCTGTGCTATCCCACAAAAAGTTATCTTTCAAAAATACCTGTTGAAGGAATGACCATTCTGCTTATTAAGTATCTTTTTTAAAAAGTCCCCAAATGAACAGTTTTCTCCCATTCCTTCCTCTCCTCCACACCATCCTATGTAGCAAAAATGCCCATAGCACTGCAAGTCCTGTAGGTTATAAAACAGCAAATGCTGGAAAATCTCAGCAGTTCAAGAAACATCAGTGGCAAGAGAAACTCACGCCAAAAGTAAATGAGTAAATCAAAATCATTCGTCAGAACAAATAAAGAAAGGTAACAAGTTAGTTTTAATATAACAACAAATGAACAAAAACTATGAAATGAGGCCCAATAGAGAATAAACAAAAACACAAAGTTCTTAAATGCAGTGCTGTAGGTTCTGCAGAGTGGATCAGGCTATGCCAATAAAGAAAACATGAGGCATTATCAGAGAAGATGACAGAGTAGAAATGGCCAGTTCTGATACAGAGAAAAGAAGTCCTGTGCACAAGATGCAAGGGCCTACAAAGATTTGTGGATTCAGCCAGTTCCATCCTAGGCTCAACTCTCCCCACGACTGAGGATATCTACAAAAGGCAATGTCTGAGGAGGCAACATTCATCTTCAAAGAACATCCCCCCCCCACTCCCATCCAATCCATCCCCCTTTCTCACTGCTATCATCAGGCAAGAGCTACAGAAGCCTGAAGGCTTGCAACTCAATGTTCAATAACATCTTTACTGTAATCAGGTTACCTCCACTATCAGATTTTTGATCTGATCTTAAAAAACCTTAAATGTTCCTCAGACTATATTTCCCAGACCATGCACTAAAGTCATGTTATTTGTTGCTTATTGTGTAATGCAAATTATGTATAATTTATGGAAACTTAAGTATAAGCAATTATGTTAGTCATATTTGCAATGTACCGTGTTGCAATGCAAAAGCTGATTTTAATTATGTTTATACCATGTCATATGTATACCCATGGCAAAAAAAATGAACTTGAATGTGTGGGGAAGAGTGGAATGGAGCGTTAAAATGGTATATAAAAATAAGCTGAGCTACCGCATGGACTGGATACAAGTGGTCTGCAACGTGATCACCCCATCTGCATTTTGTTTCTCCACTGTAGGGCACATCACATAATGAACAGTGAATTTTTAAAATATTTAAAGCTATTATGTTTAAACTTTTTAAAAATAGTCTACTGTCAGAAGACCATCGGGGTGATCTGTAAGCAGGGCTTTAATTTCCACCACCTGCAGCCTTTGCAGATTATCAGTAAAAAAAAAAACACCTCTTGCATCTTCCTGTCCAGAACATTTGCCACCTAACAAAATCTGTAAACTAAGTGCTGTGCAAACCACTAGAGCCACCACATTGCTTGGGCACATATTAAGATGAGTGCCCAAACCTTGACAAGTGGTTTTTAAAACCCCTCATGACTGAATTAAATTTACCTTCAGATTCAGTTTCAATTTCTTGTTCATTTATTGGGGTAGCACTTGAAGTCTTGTTGTCTTGTATTGATGACGTTTCATCCACTTCAACCAAAGCTATAGACAGTACACAACAGCAAGGGTGACAACTGATTTATCATAGGAATTTCTAATTTCAAATGTAATCCATGAAATGAACAAAACAATTGAATCAATTATATTTAAAATAATTAGCTATTATACTTGGAAAAGGTTTTCAAAACTTCAACTTCCTGTGTGATAAATTAAATTCAATTTTTTTTTCTTCACTTTCACTTCAGCTTTATCAATGCCTTCAGCAGTTCTTTAATTTAAATGCTCCATATAATGATGCACTTTACTACACTGTTTTAAGTTCTTCAACTGAATTATTATCAACACAGTAACATTAAATTATTTACTCATCGTTCTTAAGCACACACTGGTGTGACACTAAACATGATCATGAACCAGTGACAAAACCAATTTACTTCTGGAAGGTTTGTCATCTATTGTGAGGGCATCTTCACTCTTCTCAGGTTTCACTTCACTTTGACACTCAGACTGTATCAAAGCTTCTGGTTTGTGTTCCCTCCTCATTAAAATTAGATGCACAATTTGACTTGTATGTCGCAACATCTCCACAGCTTGCTGGTTAGTGAAACCTTGAATGTTTGTTCCATCCACCTGGAATACAAAGGCATTCAGAAATTATAATCATATCAGGACAAAATAGTCTAAAATTATTAAATCAGAACCAGGTATAATATCACTGGCATGTGTAGTGAAATTTGTTGTTTTGTGCCAGCAGTATATTGCAATAGATAATAGTAAAATTAATTAAGTACTACAAAAAGAGAGGGAAAATACTGGGTTCATTGTCCATTCAGAAATCTGATGGTGGAGGGGAAGAAGCTGTTCCTAAAACATTGATTTATGTGTCTTCAGACTCCTGCACCTCCTCCTTGACGATAGCAATGAGATGATGGCATATCCTGGCTGATGGGGATCAGTAATGATGGATGCCACTTTTGAGGCATTGCCTTTTGAAGATGCCCTTGATGTTGGGAGGCTAATGCCCATGAGAGAGCTAGCTGAGTTTGCAACTTTCTGCAGCTTTTTCTGATCTTGTGTAGTGGCCCCTCTATACCAGATGGTGATGTAACCAGTTAGAATGCTCTCCATGGTACATCTGTAGAAATTTGCATGAATCTTTGGTGACACACCAAGTCTCCCTACACTCCAATGAAATATAGCCACTATCATGTAATTGTAATTGCGTCGCTATATCAGGCCCAGGATAGATCTCCAAAGATATTGACACCCAGGGATATGAAACTGCTCATCCTTTTCATTGCTGATGATCCCTCGCTGAGTGTGTTCCCTTGATTTCCCCTTCCCAAAGTCCTCATCAATTCCTTGGTCCTACTAATGTCGAATGCAATGTTGCTGTTGCGACACCACTCAATAAGCTGATCTATCGTACTTCTGTACGCTTTCTCTTCACCATCTGAAATTCTGCCAGCAATAGTTATATCATTGCCAAATTTATAGATGGCATTTTAGCTACGTTGAGTCGCACAGATATTGGGTGCAAGGAGAGTAGAGCAGACTAAGCACACATTCTCAAAGTGCACCAGTGTTGATTGTCAATGAGGATGGATGTTATTTCCAATTTGCACAGACTGTGGTTTCCCAATGAGGAAGTCAAGGAAGAGTACTGTAGGTAGATTATCTGGCTGAAATCATTTAAAGGTATTCAAATTTTAACTGATCAACATTGTTAACAGAATGAGCCAATAAAAATGTTTAGCTACAAACTTCCGTGATAATTTTCAATATTTAAACACCAGATGTTGTAGACTTCTTTTATCAAAAGGAAAGTATATGAATATGACAGAAGCAAACTGAGAGCAAATTTGCGACTGCAGACGTGCACCATTGAAGAGAAAATTATGACAGACAACACATTACTGAGGGCAATGGTGGCCACAGTGTGTATCTGGAAGACGTTCACAAAACAGGTAATTGACAGCAACGATCAACACACAAAGTTGATTTATTACAAGCCTGGCCAAGGACAGAATAAGAATTGTTCAAGTACAGAAAACAATCCAGCCCTTTGTGGCAATGCATATACATGATAGAATAACATCGTCAATCCTGTTTCCCCAAACTAGAATATGAATTTAATTCTCTATCCAAGGCCCTCGCTTCACCTCTTGTAATCATACTCAACCAGCTGGTGAGAGTATGCAGTATTGCTGGGATTGCAAACTTTCTGATAGCACAGGGTACAATGGTTGCAGGCATTTATCAGAGCCTCTGCTCTATAGAAGAACCAAAAAACATGCCGATTTAAAAATGGTGCATCTATCTAGTGACTAATAACATTTTTCTATCATTTTATCAAAAGTCATGGTGCATTCATTCTGCTGCAGTTCACTGGGTCCAAGAATTTTGGTTATGAAATCGAATCGCACGGGCAGTAGCAACAAGTTTTAATGACATGACTCAAGCCTCTAGTTGTTTTACTGTACCTACACACCAGCACTGGGAAGACATTCAAAACCATATTACCATATGAAATCTGGCATAATATGGCAATGGTCATTGCAGATGATACAAAGATTGGTGGAGGAGCAGGTAATGTTGAGGAAACAGGTAGGATGCTGTATCCAGAGATACCGGCCACGTGACAGATGCACTACCACCTGGCTGGTCAGAGGACACACCACATGCCAATCAACATTTGGTCCCTCCCAACTAATCAATGCACACCTAAATTATTGGTCACCTTAATTGGATTATCTTGCCCAGCCCCATGCTTTAAAAGGTGAGACTTGCCCTTGGCTCGCCCTCTCTTACAGACCACCACATTGGAGGTTAAGTGCATTGATTTATGCTTGGGAAGGTCTATCGTTTGTCCTGGTAAGGGAGCCGCAACTATCCAAGGTCAAGGGGGATAGCTGTTGTAGTGCTTTTCCCTTGTTCTTTGTTTGTGTAACCGTACCCTGTCCCCACACCGCTTCCTGTGTATTGTAGTTGCTTGTGTTGACCCGACTTCCCCTTGTAAATAAATCCCTTATTATTAAAACTGTGTGTGTCCAGGGCTCTACTGTTGAGACTCAAAGAACCAGTTATTTTCCATCACAACAGATGCAGAAAGACTAAGACAGATTAGGAGAATGGGCAAGAAAGCAGCAAATGAAATACAATGTTGGAAAATGCATGGTCATGCACTTTGGTAGTAGAAATAAATGTGCAAACTATTTTCTAAACGGGGAGAAAATCCAGGAATCTGAGATGCAGAGGGAATTAGGAGTCCTTGTGTAGAACACCCTGAAAGTTAACTTGCAGGTTGAGTCAGTGGTGACGAAGGCAAATGCATTGATTTCAAGTGGTCTAGAATACAAGAGCTGGGATGTGATGCTGAGGCTTTATAAGATTTGGGCCCTTCATTTTAGAATGTTTAATGGCTTTGGGTCTGTACTCACTGGAATTCAGAAGGATGAGGGGGGATCTCATTGAAACCTTTTGAATGCTGAAGGCCTAGACAGAGTAGATGTGGAAAGGATGTCTCCATTGGTGGGAGAGTCTAAGACAAAAGGGCACAGCCTCAAGGTAAGGGGTGCCCTTTCAAAATAGAGATGGGGAGAAATTTCTTTAGCCAAAGGGTGATGAACTTGTGGAATTTGTTGCCACATGCAGCTGTGGAGGCCTGGTCATTGGGTGTATTTAAGGCAGAGATTGATAGGTTCTTGATTGGACATAAAGTCAAAGGTTACAGGGAGAAGGCCAGGAACTGAGATTGAGGAGGAGAAAAAAATGGGATCAGCCGTGATTGAATGGGAGAGCAGACTCCATGGGCCAGATGGCCTAATTCTGCTCTTATGTCTTATGATCTGCTCTGAGGCCTTCATGACCTCTAACTTGGAGAAATACTGGAATACTTAGCATCAAGAGTGAGTATCAAGTTATATACGGCTCTCATTATTATTTTAGAACATCTTTTACCACCAACTATCTACGAAAAGGGAGTTGGGTGTGTGGGGGCATAATGGGGGGGGGGGGGAGGAGAGAGGCAGTCAGGAGAGACTGTTAGCCCCTTTCTGCCCAGATTGTTCAAGAAGATCAGTAGCTGAACATATATTTCCCCATTCAACTATGGCATTAGGACTTAACTCTACCAATGACCACTACAACTTAAAAATATTTAATGACAACATTTCAAATCATAATGAAATATAATTTCAAAGTTTGTCATTCTAGTGTGTTTTCTTGCAGTGGCTTTATCTGTCTTGGTGCTCTAAACACACAGCTGCCCCAGAGCATGCATAATGGTTGATGGAAATTCGTTGATATCTGTAGCAAAGGACAGTAGATGGAGTTGGAAGATAAACTTGAGCAATTCAAAACTTCAAAACCTGTCTACAAACTGGACAATAGTCAAGACAGGCAAGTGGGCAATATCAAAGGCATTAGCAGGGTACCACAAGTTTCTCTTGAATTCTCTATTATATTTATTAATAAAAATGTAACATTCATATGTTATGATCCCAGCCCCCTCCTTCTTGAGAATCGCAAGATTGCTATTAATTCGGGTCTTGGACCCAGGAAATGAGAGAGAATCCTCAGCCAGACAAAGCAACGGATTTGGCCATTGTTTCTTGGAGACACCTTTGTGGATTGCGATCCTATGCTACGTGCCAGCTCTCAGGGCAACGTAAACTGGGCTATGTGCACACCCTCAGGCAATGTGGGCTGGGAATTGCATCATCCCACCCTGATTGACAACTACAACCCTGCAAGTCAAGATAAAAGAGGGGCTGCAGGGGGCAGTCCCCTAGCGACGCACCAGAAGGAGACACCATCGCTCATCGCTCCCGTGATAACGGGAAGCTATTCGGAAGCCACGTGTGGTCCGTTTCCCCTGGCCTGGGGAACGGGTGGCTGATAACACCAAAAAGGACTTCAAACTAACAACAGGGAATCCACGTTCCCGATTCAATGGTTTGCGTCCTAAAAGACTGGGCAAGTTTCTTTTCTCACCAAAATCCCTCTCTCTCTCTCCAACAAGTGAAACCCAGCGGTCCCCAAAAGGCTAAAAGCCTGCATGAACTTGAAAGACTTTTATATTTCCATCAGACAATATTTTTACCCCTAGACAAAACGATAGAGCTACTTCTTATTGATGATTATTACTATACCCGCGTTTTAAATTGAGTATTGACGACGTATAGTATCTGAATGTTTGTATTAACCTTACTTTTGTGCCCCTTTATAAATAAAAATGTTTAAAAATAGTACCATCAGACTTCAACGGACCTCTCTATCTTTGCTGGTAAGTGACCCAGTTACGGGGTTCGTAACACATAACCCTTGCTTTTGGTCAGTGTTGCCTCTTTGGAGCTGCTGCCATCGAACTGGTGGCCCCTCATCAGTCACTAATTTACTGGAGGCCTGATTATCATTGACGCCAATTTCTGCAGGACCACTTGTCGACTGTGTTTCATAGCCACATTACTCGTTGTCTAAGCTGAATCAAGATTCAGTCTGGGCTTCTATTGCAGCATTTAGTATCTTGTGTGAATGCTGTTAGGAATACAGTGGAAACCAAGTATTGAAAAGGTGGTGGTGAGTCACCTGCTTGAAGTGCTATAAACTTTGCATTAAAAGTTCTATTAGATACCCATATATTGATGTCTATTCATACAGTTCTATTAGATACTACATTTAATGATTCTGGCTTGAGACAACGTATGAAAGTGAAATAATAATGCTAAGTGAAATTAAATCTTGAGATGTTTGAGTGACTTTATTGCTTGCCTTAACAGACTAGTTTTTAATCAGCTGCAGCATTGAGGGATGTTGAAGATGTCCTGATAAGTTGATGGCATGCATTTTTTTAAAAATGGAACACACATCCTCAATACATTTGTGACTGGGAGAATAAATTTGAAGGCTAAAGGTTGATGAGACTAGAGGTTCCGTTGTTCTGAATGGCATCACGTTGACTGAGGAGCTGCATTCCTCAAAACATTTGGATAGAATTCCATCATATTCTTTAATTGTGCTTTGTAGATGGTGTAAAGGCTCCTGCAGACACAGTTTGACTTGTCCAGTTAAACTTGAGGTTAATGGTGACCCTAAAGATGTTGCTGATCCCTGGATCACCCTAGGAAATAAAACTAAATTCACTTAAGAATCAAGTATCAACCTGGTAAAGCTGCAGGACTAGATGCGACAAATAAGATGACAGAATGTAATAGCTATCCTAAACCAATATGCCAGATAAAAGCCTTACAGTACTGCCACATACAACAAGCATGACAGTGAGCAGGGGAAGGCAGCAGCTTCATGAACATGCTCACTTTCATTTAAAATACAGCCCATCACATGTCCAGTTCAAGAATGAAACATTTCATTATTTTGAACTCCATGGAGCATGTGGGGATCCTCCGATATCCAGGCAATCTTTCTCTCTTTTTTTCTTTCTTTAGATAAGGGTTAAGGGGGGGAGGGTTAATATTATTTTTCTCACTATTTTATCATCACATTTATTCTTTGTAATTTTCTAAAATTTAATAAATAAATATATTTTTTTTAAAAGACAAACATTTCAAATGCTTTTAACCAGATGTCCCAAGTAGATAATCCAAACCAACTTATTACTGCAGTCCTCCCCATGAAAGAAAAAAAGAGCAAAAAACAAATGGGAATACAGTTTGTATCAAATACTATAGTAAGTTCTGGAGCCAATAATCCTGGTGGAATTTGTACCAGCCATCGGTGACCAAATTATTGATGAACAGGTTTCACTGATAACATTGTCCATAACACTTTCAACATGATTGAGAAATTAGTTTGTCATATTTTTGTAAATAGCATATACCTGAACAACTTTCTTAATTGTTGGTTAGATGCTAGTATAATAGCTGCACTGGAACAATGTGCCTGAAGACACAGTTAATTCTAAAGCAACACAGGTGCAACATTGCATATCCTTTACTGTAATTCAGTATTGTCAGCTGCTTCGTGAAATTGGCACAAGATTAGCAAGCTGTCAACATTTCCTTTTTGAATGGGCAATCATGATTCCTATATCCATTTTGAGTGACTTCTGAATTTAGGCACTCCCCCTCACCCCTTGCACTCCATTTGATGCCCTCTTAAGAAACGAGTGATAATTTCTCATCACCACAGTTCTAAAACAAAAACTTATTATCTTTTGGAAGTTATTCCAAATTATGCTTACGGCTATTATCTGGTCCCCAACATGTATTCTTCCATCCTGCTCAACTGCACTTCCTTGAGTGATGCTTTTCACAAAGATGCCAGAAGGCTCTGCAAGCATAAACATATCCATATAAATCTGCAAATGTATTTTACTTTAGGCCTTTCTCAAACCTCCCCACTTTTAAATAACGATAACTGATAATTACTGATTAATTGTATGAAAGACCAAATTGAAATGCTGCAGAACTGTGCAGCTCAGTACTGTGCACCAATTTCAATATTGACTGTGAAAGCCAGAAAGCCACATTTGTCATTCAAGTATAGCTTCAATAAAAATGCAAATTGATAACATTTTCATCTCCAATCATACAATTTGTTTTCAGTATTAACAAACACAAAATGAATAGAAGAAATACTATACATTGCAAGATTTCAAGCTGAATATCTCAAATTAAATAAATGGAATCAAAATTGCTAAATTATCTTCATTGACCTGATCACTGATTTTAGGAAAGGAGTGGGGGCACATGCTCTTAGTTACATCGATGATGCTGAGGTGAAGAGTGTTGAAAACTTCAAGTTCCTAGGAGCGAACAACACCAATAGTCTGTCCAACTACATTGATATCATGGCCAAGAAAACTTACTAGTGCCTCTACTTCGTCAGGAGACTAAAGAAATTGGACATGTGCCCTTTGACCCTCATCAATTTTTAATAGGTATCATAGAAAACATTTTAGTTTGGTACAGGAATTGCTCTGTCCATGACTTTAAGAAACTGCAGTGAGTTGGAACACACAGCTCAGCACATCATGGAAAACCAGCCTTTTTCTCACTGCCTCAGTGAAGCAATGGCATAATCAAAGACCCTTTCCACCCCAAACATACTCACTTCTCCTCCCTCTCATTAGACAGAAGATACAAAAGTCTAAAAGCATGTACCACCAGCCTCAAAGGTAGCTTCTACCCCACTGTTACAAGACTACCAAATGATTCCCTTGTAAGATAAGATGTACAGACTCACTCACTGAATAAGTGAGATTCAGAATGCATACAAAAAGTGTTATAGACAATAAACATGACACATTTTGTCAGACAAATCACATTTTGCAAGACATAGCCTGAGACGTAGACTTAAGCAGGAAAATGTCTTATGTACATAGTGAAAGGTACAGTGAGCTTTCATATAGCCCCTCAATTTCTGCAACAAATGTACAAATCCTACATAAAATAATTTTTACATCTCTAAGCCATTTTCTGACCATCATAATTTCAGTATAAAGCTACCCAATATACTACATCAATTTGGCCATGAGGTCAAGAAGTTATCTATGATTATGGTTATGGTGAAGCAATGGAAGTTACATAAACTTTCCAAATATTATACCAAAGGAGGGAATAAAATTATCCACAATAGAGATGCATCCCATTAAAGCAATAATCCTTTCTTAAAAGTTAACACCAATACATCCCAGTTGATAAATACAATTTGCAATTGTGTGCCAAATTAAAATTTAAAATTTTTCACTGGTCCTTTCAGTAAATTAAGATACAAAAGAAAAAAAGTTTCATTTTTTGAAAATCTATGATAATACCTTGATTCTTGTCTCCAACATAACCAGCAATGGTTATGCCTAGTCCATGAACATCTTTTGTAAGTTCCACATCAAATACTTCCCCTTCAACATTCTGGGAGAAAGCTGGTTCAGGCTAAAAAAAAGATAAATATTGTGCTTGCATATTATGCTTTTTATTCTATTAATCTCATACCAACACTCACAAAATGCGTGTTGGTCAAATATCATAAACAAAATATGGGACAGTAAACTTTTTCCACTAATAAACTTTCTATTTGAAAGGCAGAAGGTCAAAAAACAAATTATAAAATAATTGCCTTCAGGGGAACACAGGCATAATTACTTGCCTCTTCTGCTACCGGCGGTACAGTTGGTAATGCAGGAAGTCCATGAGGGGCAGCAGCCAAGGGATCTTCCACAGCTCCTCTTGCAATTACCAACTTGACTCGATTTCCACACTGTCTCAGAACCTGAGCCACTTGCTCACTACCCATTCCGAACAGGTCTGTTTCACCTATCTTGAGAATATGATCCCCACTTTGAAGTCGTCCATCCTTTAGTTATAAACAGATGGATTAAAATGCATGATAAATCACGTTTTATATGGTTTGCCTTTATCAGCAAAGTTATTATCAAAATTATCCTAGATGTATCTTGTACAATACAACAATGTCTCACTCTCCATTAATATTGTGGAAACACAAAGAACTTTACAATACAAGGGACTATTTGGACATAACAGGACTCATGAGCTGATGATAGAGCAATCAAAGCAATAATTCTAACAATAAAGTGTGAAAATGAAAGGAGGATACATTTAAATTTACCATCAGCAAATATAGGGTCATCGTCAGCTGGACAAGACCATCAAAAAACTAGTATCCAAAAAAAAAGTATGTAAAACTCTGGAAGTCAGGAGAAAAGGATGGCAGCCAGCACAAATGGTTGGAGCTGGTGGCAAGCATAAAACCAGGAGTAAATCTGTCCAAGAACAAAGAGAAATCTAACAAAGATTACCAGACAAGGATGTCAAGATTTTACAGCTGACAGCTGGAACTTTACTGTATAAGAATGTCAAGCAACACAACTAGATTACATTGTAAAAAAGAAAAAAGTCTGCAGATTCTGGAAATCCAAAGCACCATACATAAAAAAATGCTGGAGGAACTCAGTAGGTCAGATAGCATCTATGGAAATTAATAGAAAGTTGACATTTCGGGCCAAGACCTTTCTTCAGGACTGAGAAGGAAGGGAGAAAATAAGGAACAGTAAAAATTTTAAATTTTAACTTGTCACAAAATTGGAAATTGTATTTATCAACTGGAATGTATTGGCCAGGATAAAAAGGTGGGTGAAGAGAAGGAGGCTAGCTGGATAGCCAGATGAGCGGGAAAGGTCAAGGGTTGGATAAAAAGGAATTTGATAAGAGAGAAGAGTAGACCATAGGGGAAACGAAAAGAGGAGGGGACCCGGAAGGGAGTAATAGCCAGATAAGAAGTAGTAAAAGGTCAGAGTGGGAAATAGAGGAGTGGGGGGGGGGGGGGGGGGAATAGTTTACCTGAAGGAGAACTCGTAGTTCTATGATAAAAGAATTAAAGTTGGGAGTTCTCTGCATCTTAACAAATAATATGCAAAGTAAACATTGGTTATACAGAAAAGGGAAATAAACACATTAGTCTGTATTTAGAACAATTGCCTAAATGCACGTTTAATAGGCATGACAAAGATCAGTACAGATTTCCAATATGATCTTGCAATCAATAATGAAGCTGGAGGGAAGTGCAAAGGATTGTTAATAAAAAAAAATTGTACTTTTCTTGGAGGAGATGGACATCATCAATATACAGTATGGACATCTCTGGAATATGGACATCTCTGAAAGATCAACAGGATGGACTGAATTTTTGACAGCACCATGAACTAATGGTGCAGGATAGTGCTCCTCAGACTGACTCCCTATTACCCTGGTGATTACTGAAAACTGTGGGTCTTTTCTCACTTATCACCTACTGGTAAAACACTGCAGACAAGAACAGGATTAATAAAATAATCCTGACGAAGGGTCTCAGCCTGAAACATCAACAGTGCTTCTCCTTATAGATGCTGCCTGGCCTGTTGTGTTCCACCAGCATTTTGTGTGTGTTGTTTGAATTTCCAGCATCTGCAGATTTCCTCGTGTTTGTTGGTTAATAGAATAATATTGCCTTAAGCAAATAATGGTACTTTTAGCTCCTTACCCGATCAGCAACTCCACCAGGCAAAATGGTCTTCACAACAACACCAGTTGTTCTTCCACCTACTATTCCAAATCCTAAACCAGAGCCGTCATTAACCAACTCTACACTTTCAACAAACTGCCAATAGACCTGTTTGGGATAAAAGATTGTGCAATGATTATGCTTTAAAAATACAATTTCATTCCACAACATGAAATTTAGAAACCAAACTAAGAAGTCTGGTATGACACTCACATCTAACAATGCATTCAAAGATATCCAATGGAAATTTTCACTTACAAGATTCATTTTTTCAAGTTTGTGCATCAAAAAATACTTCAAGAAACTAATGAAAAAGCAGTCTTGTGAATAGAAATAAATTACAAAAATCAGAACACCACAGATGCCTGCAAATCTGAAATAAGAACTAAAAAGGCTGGAAATACTTAGCAGATCAGGTAGCATCTATGGCTAGTTAACCTTTCAGATTAAAAACCCTTCATCAAAACTGGAAGGGACAGAAAACAGATTAGTTTCAAGGTGCAGGGAAGATAGTGGAGGGACGAAAGGGATAAAGATAAAACCAGGAAAACCATGAAAACCATGAAACCAAAGTGATTCTGTTACTTATGAAGCTATTGAATTGATAGATTGAAAGAAAATGGAGAAAATGTAACGATTACAAAATACAAGTCTTATTATGAAGACCTGAAACCAAAACGAAAATGCTGCAAATATCTATTAAAACAGGCAGTGTCAGTGAAGAGAGGAAAAACTGGATAAAATTGACTGATAATGATAAAGACAAAAGTATGGCCTGGATGTTCGGGGCCCTTGACAGTGGATGTTTTTCTGCAATAGCGCACCTTGTAGATGTGCTCAATGGTGGGGAGGTCTTTACCTGAGATGGACTGTAGGTTACTCCATTCAAGGGCATTAGTGTTTCCATACCAAGCTGTGAGGCAACCAGTCAGTATACTCTTCACCATTCACCTATAAAAGTTTGCCAGTTTTAGACAACATGGCGGATCTTCGTAAACTGCTAAGAAAATAGAGGCGTTGCCATGCTTTCTTGGTAATGGCACTTACATGGTGGACCAAGGAATGATAATACCGAGGAATTTAATATTACTGATCATATCCATTTCTGATCCCATAATGAAGACCGGGTGCTCATGGACCTCTGACTTCCTTCTCCTGTAGTCAACAATCAACTCTTTGGTTTTGGTGTTGTTGGGTGACAGACTGTTGTCGTGGCAGCACTCAGACAGATTTTCAATCTCCATCCTTTATGCTGATTCGTTACCACCTTTGATTCACCAACAACAGTGGTGGTGTCATCAGCAAAATTAAATAAGGCATTTGAGATGTACTTAGCCTCAAAGCTGTAAGTATAAAGTGAGTGGAGCAGAGGCTAAGCACACAGCCTTGTGGTGCACCTGTGCTGATGGAGAAGTGTGGAGGAGATGTTGTTGCCAATCTGAACTGACTGGGGTCTGCAAGTGAGAAAAATCAAGGACCCTCTTGCACAAGGAAGTATTGAGCCTAGGTCTTCAAGCTCATTGATTAGTTTTGAGGGGATGATAGTGCCGAATGCAAAGCTGTAATTAATGAAGAGCATCCTGATGGATGGAGAGGTGTAAAGATTCCCTAATCTTAGATTCTTACCAATTTATTTAGCCTTCTCTGTAACAACTCGTTAAAACACACAAGTGCTTAATCCTTACTTTGTATTGGAGAAACGCAATGCTCTGTGAAATAATGCTTTATAAAACAGATTTCATTAGAAAGATTACATCATAATTTTATATCACAGAATCATTACAATTGGGCATTCAACCCATTGAGGAAGGCCAGCTCTCCGCAAGAGCAATCCAGAGAATATATAAACAATACACCTCTTTATGCTGTTTTTTTAATTATTAAATAGGAGAGAATAATTGATATATTTAGACTCTGGTGCATGCTACACTTACTGTAGATGAATGTGCTGAGAGCGTACTTGCATCTGACGGGGTACGTGAAATCACTGGACTGGATAAATGTGAAATTGCTCCCCTGGCAATCACCAACTGAACTTGATCAGTGGCTTTCTGCAGGATGCCAATAGCTTGTTGATGGGTGACGCTCTGATCTAGAGCCTGTCCATTGATGGCAAGGATTTGGTCTGCTTCCTTTAGTTTACCATCTCTATCAATAGAACAAACAACAATTTCATAAATTTATTCATTTCACTTTGTGGTTCTTTTTTTTTTGTACCTCCTAATGTTAAAATTTCAGTAAATATTTCAGTAACTTAAGTGGCTTCTCTGGATTAGAGACTCAAATTTCAAGATAACTGACACACAGTTGGATTGCAAAATCCAACTTGAACTCGGATCTGATACAGAGGATTGCAAAAATATGCAAATTAAGCTGCCCTGTTCATAATGAATGTTAGGTTTTCCAGTATCAACTACTATACAACATTAGTAATGTCTTGGAGAAAACAGAACTGCCAGTTTCTTCCTGGCGAGAAGGGAGGGGTGTGTGGGAGAACAAGGAAATAACAAAGAATTCAGAACATGCATATAACGGACAGAAAATGTCAAATCAAATCATGTAACATTTATTGTTCAATAACTCTCAATGCTCCCTCCATTTCCACTGAGGCACTGATAAGAGCCAAAAGTACAGACAAGCACTGCTGATTTTAAACACAATTTCAAAAACTCAATACAATTTGCATATTTTCCCTGCTCTGATGGAACTCTTCATAATGCATCTACCTCCACAACAACATGCTTTTTTTTGGAATGACATATATTGGTAACACCTCTTTTTTTTAATACTTTTTTAAAATCATAGTGTCCAGGAAAGAGGTAATAAAAATTTCAGTATTTTATGAACACAGCAATTTTCTTTTATTAGCTACATTACAAACATACTCTTCTACAGTATTAAGCTTTACAATTTATCGTGGCCATGTCCTGTAGCTTCAAGTGTAAGTAAGTTGTTTAAATTAGGTCTGAAGACAGTTTTATTTCAATAAGATTTTCAAGAGTATCTCCCGCTTTGTGGGTGATATTAAATCTTTTTGATAGTTGTTTCTTTATTGTCTGGAACTTGTTAAATAAGTATTTCTGTGTAAATTGCAATTATATGGATAGGTTTAAAATCCCTCTGTGGATTATAGCACAATTACCTCTTCAAACAAATGGAAGGCCAACTGAATGGTAATGCATAGCTAATAGTTGAAGTATCATAGTGATCAAAAAAACTCCATGTCCTCAGCATTGGTTTCAGTCAATGAGCTCAACTTTACTGCATTGTCTTCACGTGTAAAGGTGACTATAGACAAGTACTCAAACTGTGGTGATGACTGAGAAACAAAGGTCATAGACTAATAACTTCATTCTATCATCTCTTCATTCACTACTCCTAGGACATCAGCTACACACATCCCAGAACAGTAAACAGGTTGAAAGTCAGTCTCTTAGCCCTTTCCTGCTTGAGCATATAAGCAGATATTGCTGGTTATAAAAGTCTACAGAAGTCTACATTTATCATTAATTTGCAAATGAATAAATCTTCTTAAGCTATGGTTGACTCAGCACATGTCCCATATCTCCAAAGTCCCTGGATAAATCAGAGACCTTGTGCACTCTTTGGCTCTCAACAAGTCAGAAGACTCTTTTCTTTACCTACCATCATCTGCCCAACTACCAAACCGAAGGATATGGATGATCTCCATATCCCTCGCTTGTCATGTTTCCTGCCAATTCAGAGTCATAGAACACTACAAAACAGGAACAGGCACTTTGGGGCCATCTAGTCAATGTTGAACTATTAATCTGCCTAGTCCCATCGACCAGCACCCAGACCATAGCCCTCCAATCCATGTACCAGTCCAAACTTCTTTTAAATGTTGAAACTGAACCCCCGTCCACCAGGTCCGCTGGCAGCTTGTTCCACACTCACCGCCCAGAGTGAGGGAATTCCCTTTCATGTGTCCGCTATACATTTCACCCTTAACCCATGACCTCTTGTTCCAGTTCCAGTCTCACCCAATCTCAATGGAAAAAAGCCTGCTTCTACTTACCCTATATATACCCTTCATAATTTTGTACAACTCTATCAAATCTCCCCCCATTCTCCTATGGTCCAGGGAATAAAGTCCAAACCAATTCAAACGTTCCCTAGTCCTCAAGTCCTGGCAGTAACTTTCTCAGCACTTCTTCAATCTTATTGATATCTTTCCTGTAGGGGTGACCAAAACGGCACACAATAATCCAAATGAGGCATTACATCCTTACTTTTATATTCTAGTCCTCTCAAAGTGAATGCTAACATTGCATGTGTCTTCCTCAAGGTACAAGTTAATCTTTAGAGAATCCTTCACAAGGTTTCCAAATCCCTTTTCACCTCCTATTCCTGAATTTTCTCCCTGTTTAGAAAATAGTCTATGCTTTTCTTCCTTTACCAAAGTGCATGACTATATACTTCCCAACACTGTATTCCATTTGCCAATTCTTTGCCCAGTCTCCGAATATGTCCAAGTCCTTTCTTCTGCCTCCCTCCCTTCTCGAAGAGTGCGATAACGTTTGCAATTTTCAAGTCATCTGGAGCAAGCCCAGAACCAAGTGATTCTTGAAGGATCATTACTAATGCATCCACAATCTCTTCAACCACCTCTTTCAGAATCCTGGTGTATAATCAACCTGGTCCACCCTTCGGCTTCCCAAGCACCATCTCCCCAGTAATACATCCTCTATTCTTCTCTTCTCACTCCAACCTATACAGAAATACTCTCACCTTACAAGTGTGCAGCTGTTGCAATAACACTCATACAGAAACTACACAACAAATTATGTTACTCCAGCATTTGTCATTTCAGACAGAAAACAATTTACACAACCATTCAACAGAAATTCTGGAAGGAGATGCAAAGAGGTAATGAAAAATTCACTGAGAGAATCCACTGTATTATAATTGGGAATGCAAAATACAAGAGAATGTAAAAAATATTTGCCAGCAGGCAAGCTTGATGAGAAAGTCATAGAGAGAGCACAGTAAGGAGCTGGAGACAAGTGCCATGATGGGTCCTTCAAATATTGCATTGATGCTAAAGGCAATCATGTCTGGAATGACAGCAAATAAAATATGGCTGGAGAGAAGTGGTAAAAGGATTGCCGATTATGAATTTGGGAGGGCATAAGTTCTGGAAGGTCAGCATATTTACATTTATTCTTCATCTGTTAGTGCATAGTTAGAGCAGTGAGACTAGCTCCAGGGTCTGTATTGAGTTTATTGTGCGAGATTTGGGTATTCTGGGAGACCTCCAGCCTCTGGGATAACCACAACTGCACTAGGTGCACCAAGCTGCAGATCCTCAGAGAACACGTTAAGGAACAGTAGATGGAGCTCAATGACCTTCGGCTCAAGTAGGTAACATAGATGATAGGTAGGAGCTACAAGGAACTAGTCACCCCAAGTTGCAGGAGGCAGGAAAATGAATGACTGTGATGAGAGGGAAGGAAAATGGGTAGCCAGTACTGAGTACCCTGTGAATGTTACCATCAATAATAAAGTATACCATAGTGGGAGATGACCTACTTGGGGGGGGGGGGGGCTGGGGGCCGCAACAAATAGGTCTCTGGCACTGAGGCTCAGAAGGGAATGGGGGAGAAAAGGACTGTTGAAGTGATAGAGTATTCCATAGTTACAGGAGTAGATACAAGATTCTATGGATGCAATAGACACCCGGATGGTGTGCTGTCTCCCATGTGCCAGGATCAGGAACATCTTGGATCAGGTCCACGACATTCTAAAGGGGAGGGTGAGCAGCCAATCTTAACTGACTGGCACCAATGATACTGGGAGGAAAAGTGAGGACGGCCTGAAGAGAGAAATTAGTGAGCTAGGTAGGAAGCTGAAAAGCAGTACCTCCAGGGTAACAATCTGTGGATTGCTACCTCTGCCACACACCAGTAAGAGTGAAAATAGAATGATCTGGCAAATAAATGCATGGCTCTGAAAATGGTGCAGGGGACAGGATTTCAGATTTTTGGATCATTGCTATCACTTCCGAGGAAAGTATGACTTGTACAAAAGGGAAACTGAGGGGGACCAATATCATTGCGGGCAGATTTGCGAGAGCTGCTGGAGAGGGTTTAAACTGATTTGGCAGAGGGATGGGAACCAGAGCGATAGGGCTGAGAAGGGGCAGTTGGTATACAAATAGAGGCAGTGTGTAGTGAGACTGTCAGTAGGATGAGCTGCAATGTAAAGGGGACAAAATCGAAAAGGGTGACAGATATACAAGTCTAAAGGTGTTATATTTGCAACCACACAGTGTATGGAATAAAGTCAACCATCTTGTAGTGCAGTTAGAGATTGGCAGGCTTGACTCTATAGGCATCATTGAGTCATGGCTGAAAGAAGATTATAGTTGGGAGCTTAGCATCCAAGGCTACACATTGCACTGAATGGCAAATGGAATTAATAAAAATCAGCTTTAAGTATTTATGGCTTTGATATATTAACATTGGAAGACACAAACTTCTAAACATTTTTAGTTTCTAAAATAGCAACTATGAACTGGTATGGAAATCTCTAAGAAATTCTATTATGTCTTTTCAGAGATTTTTCCAAGGCAATATAATCAGCAATCCTAAGTAATAAAAAAAAACATTTAATACCTTAAAAAAACTGTTACCTTGCAGATACACTGCCATCTTGGATTTCCTGTACAAAGATCCCCAGTTCTCCTTTATTTTCACTCTTAAGTCCTACTACACTAAATCCCAAACCACCACTGGGAGGTTTCACTAGATTTATGTATTCAATTGGACGGCCCTGATGGAAAAGAAATTCATGTCATCAACAGAAACAAATTATTCACCACAAAGCAATTTATCACAGCAATCAGAATTTCTACGAAACGAATGTGTTCACCGATATTTTAAAATGTTGCAAAAGGGTACAACTAGTAATATATCAACGTGTATTTTCTCATAAAGTTCAAATATGTGGTCTAAGAGTAAACACTCCAAAAAAAAATCAGCATCTAACTGCAATAGCCCTAGATGTGAGCTGAGATCTGATACTTTGGGAAAGAAATCTCTCAATAACTAAATGTTAAGAAGGTAAAAGAAAAGTTAAGATGTAAAATTGATTTTGTTCTTGTACTCTCAGCATTAGCTGAGACTTAATTTATTTTAGTGGTACAACAGTTGTTTCAATGCAAATCAAAATATATTGAATGCAAAACTACTTTGTTCATAAATGGAACAAGTATGAAAATAGCCATTGAAATTAATTTAGACCTTGCATTAAATAGACTTTCAAAAGTGTAACTACTACATAAAACATGATATAACATTCTCTTACATGAGACATTTTTCTCAAAATCTGCTCGAATTCTTCATTGGATTGCCTGCCATTAACATAAGGAGAGCCAGGCTGTACTGAAAGTTCCTGTTCAGTTTCTTTATCTCCATTCTGTTGAGCAATCATGTATGATTCATTCAATGGGGAAGAAGCCAAAGAGACAGGTGAACCAGTTGCTTGAGAAAGATCAATGTTTGAATGTACAGAAGATGGTGCGATATTCATCTAATTAAAAAGATACAAATGTCAAAGTAATTTCATCAATAGCTTAAAAAAATAGGGAAATCTATAATCGTAAAACCGAATTTGTGATGAAGGATCTACATCCAAAGCAGTATTGATTTCCTCTTTCCAGTTGTGTATTTTCTGTTTCTATTTCACAAAAGTGATTATTTCAGACAGCAGTAAACATGCTAATTAAATGCTGCACTAAAATCTAAAATGATACTAAAACAAGAACACTTTTTTTGCATTATACTAGACAACACAATAAATATCTATAGAATAAGCCTGAAAGTAATGTTTAGCAAAAACTGGAAAAAAAGATTATAGAATAATCCTGGGGTATTAACATCAACAGCCATAGTACACAAACTCAAAAACCCCATGATAGCCTTGAACAATGAACCTAAAAAAAGACAAGGCGGAGAAGTATCTTAACGTTGTTATATTTAACATGTAAATGAACACCATTACACATTTGAGTAAACAACCATTTCCCCCTCATCCCGAGTTTGACCATCATGTTTAACTTCAATTGTACGGAACATACTGGGGAGAATCTATGGAATCTATGGCTAAACAATTCAGAAGCCATTAAATGTTGCGTAATCCATTTTCTGGGCCCTAGTTCCAAGCGAACTTCACACAATACACTGTGCATGAACATCAGAGTCGGCAGCTGTGAACCTGGCATATATGGTGTCTTCACTCACTTGCTGCTGAGCCATCTACTTAGGTTGAACTTTGAAAGCACAGTGAGCAGATAGTCACAGACATGAGGATTGAAGTGAGAGAAGCACAGAAGGTTGACGCGTGGAAATTTTTTAAACAAATTTTAGAGTCAGTCTGATAAGTTAGATAATACTGGATATACTCCCCTTGCTGATATATATTGAAAGCAATGCCATGTTTTCTGGTAATATTACTAAGGGCATTGAGTAGACGAAAAATAGGTGTGAGCTAAGAATAGATCCTTGTATCATGCTAAAGATAAAGGTGCACAAGGGAAGAGATTGTCCAGGTGGATAATAATAGGGCGAAATTTGCAAGGTCGTATCAAATTGGATAGCTATAGACACTAGAGGAAGGCAGTATGCTCAAAGGCTGCAGAAACAGATTAACTTAATTAAAACAGAAATCAATGCCATTAGTGACTGAAAGTTATCCTGGCACTGTGGTAGAGTTAAACATCTGACATCTGACTGGCAGATTCAATTGCGTTTCAGAAAAAAATTGACATGGATTAAGCAGGATTTCACACTCAGTCTTTGGAGAGCTAAGGAGGCAGTTTGTCAGCATAAACTCACAGAAGAATTTAATGTGAACGTAAAAGCACTTGATGGAGCAGTAAACAATATTTTGGATGAACTTGGTGCATGAGCAGCACCTGCGGGAGATAAGGAATTGTGGATGTTTCACATTGAAACCCTGAATCAGGACACTGATGGAGAAATATTGACAACATCAGAGGCAATTGTTTGAGATAACAGTGGAGTCAACAGAAGAGAAAGCTTTAAGGCAACAGCCTGCAGTTAATAAACAAACTGCTGTGAGAACACAGAAATCTACAGCACACTCAGTCCCTTCGGCCCACAATGTAACCTACTCTAGAAACTACCTAGAATTTCCCTACTGCATAGTCCCCTATTTTTCTAAGCTCCGTGTATCTAAGAGTATCTTAAAAGACCCTTTTGTATCCACTGTCACTAAATCTTCAATGAATCAAATGAATCTTATTTTCAATTACATTAGCAGATCTCCAGAACAACTTTCACCAGCAGTGTAAATTTGTGGCCAGCTGCCTTTAAGAGAAAGACTCTCAAAACATATCAATGCAAATTCAAGTCACAGATTTTCTCAGCAGCTTGCACTGTTTTCTCCTATTACTTCTAATAGTAAATAGAGCAAACAATGCACTATGCTTTTAAGTAGATTCACTCTTCTTGAAAAGCTGAAAGCAATGTTCCAACAACGGAGAAGCAGGCACTGATCATCAGTGCACATGCTTCTGCTTACATCAATGCTACTGAGCTGAAGAGATTAGACGGTCCTGTCCAAACACAGATGCCATGGATAAGAAAGCAAACTAGCCAATTTTTATAGATGTACCACAGAAAGCATTATAGCAGTTTGTTGTTCAACCAATTTTAATCTCTCTTCATACGACAAAGAACATCCAACTTTTTTGATGCTGAACTGAATGGAAAAGCAAATTCTTCAAGGGATGTCGACAGTATGCAGAGTGATATAGATAGGTTAAGTGAATCAGAGTCAGATTTATTATCACTGGCATGTCGTGAAATTTGATAACTTAGTAGCAGCAGTTAACTGCAATACACAATATAGCAGAGGGAAAAAATATAATAATAATAAATAAATAAGTAGTGGGCAAGGGGTTGGCAGATAGAATACAAAGTTCAACATTTAAATTTATTATTGGAGTCATATATATCTTATACAACCCTGAGATTTATATGCTTTCTGGCATTCACAGTAAATACAAGAATCAATGAAAGACCGTGCTGAAGAGGATAGACAAACAAGCAATGTGCAAAAGACAACAAACTGCAAACTCAAAAAGAAAAAAAATTAAAAAGCAAAAAATATTGAGAACATGCAATGAAGAGACTTTGAAAGTGAGCCCATAGTTGTGGTAACTGTTCTGCGATGGAGCAAGTGAAATTGAGTGTTAGTAAATGCAAGCTCGTCTATTTTGGAACTAAAAATAGAAGATTAATTAAATGCTGAAATGTAGAGACACTTGGAAGTGCTTGTGGATGAATCATAAACATTGGTTTGCAGGTACAAACCAGTTATCAGGAAAGCAAATGGAATATTGACCTTCTTTGAATTTAAGAGCAGAGAGGTTATACCACAACATTACACAGTATTAATGAGGCTGGATCCGGGTATTGCATGCATTTCTGGTCTGCCTTACTTGTGGATTGGAGGTGGTACAGAGGAGGTTTAATAAATTGATTCCAGAGGACAAGGGGTTCATCCTACAAGGAGCGACAGAGCAAATTGGGATGATATTTGCTGGAATTCAGAAGAATGAGAAACACAAACATATAAAGGGATAGATAAGATAGAGGCAGGTAAGTTGTTTGCACTGGTGGGTGATACTAGAACCAGGAGAGACAGCCTTAAGAATTGGGAAACAGATTTAAGATGGGTTGAGAGACTGCTTATTCCAGAGAGTACCGAATCTGTGGAAGTCTCTGCCCAAGGAAGCAGTAGGGATGGCCTCATTAAACTGAAGATACAGTAAAATAGATTGTTACGTAGCAGGATAATTAAAGGTTACAGGAAAATGGGAGGAGGGGGAGTATAAGGAGTTTGTGTGTTCTCCCTCTGAATGTGTGTGTTTCCTCTGGGTGCTCTCATAAACATGAAATGACCATAGCATGCTCAATAACACAAGGTTATCATTAGTAATGAAAATAAGTCAGTTTTAATACAGTCCTTAATGTAAAGTTGCATTTCACCTGATCTTTCAACTGTTGCACAGAGCTCTGTAGATTCAAGATCTGGTTGAAGAGTGGGCTCTGCAGCACAGATCTCAATAAGCTTAATTTCTCTTCATTTGCTGCATCTCCTTTTTCTCGTAGTTTGGCCTGTAACCGCTCCACGGCCAACAAAGTACGCTGGATATCTACAAATGCAATTGAAATGATTTTCTACTTTTGGTCTACATAACGTTCAGTATCACAAATTTAACAACATTTTCTTTGGATTTTTCAGAAGTGCAACATTACTATGGGTGATGCTGCTGCTGTCCCTCCAAAACGTCACAAGTACATATAAACCAACCCACAGAGGAGTCTTCTCATATACAAAGCAATTATGATTGATGATACGCATCTACATTCTGCACATTGAGTATAAATAGATAAAGTCCAGTAAATTAGGACAATTGACAAAATACTAGAGGAACTTAGCAGGTCAGACAGCATCAATGGAGGGAAATGGGCAATCAACATTTTAGGTCATCTGGACTGAAAGGTAGAAAGGTGATATTAAAAAGTGGAGGGAAAGGTGGAGCACAAGCTGGCAGATTACAGGTAGATCCAGGTGAGGGGATGATAGGTGGATCAGGGAGGTAGACCACCTACAGGTCCATTTAACACCAGCCAACTCTTGCTCCGTACCTTTCCACCACCTTGTTATATTGGCTATACACTGTACCTCCATCTATTTTTCAGTCCAGATAATAAAACAGATGGATGCTTCATCAATCCTTCAAACTGATCCATCAATGGGATAACTGCACACTTGCAGCAAGCTTTATCTTATTTGGCTAAGTTCATTCAATAATTAATCCTAGTATTAGTCAATATAATTAATTGAAATTCAAATTCAAAATGCCCATTTCTACAATTTGTGGCTTCCTCAAATACATCACCATACTTCTGATTTCTTTTTAATTTATCAAGTGTAATGTCCTCACTAAATTTTGAAATAATGCATTAATATATACATGTTACAAAGCCCTTATGAACATCACTAAACACGTTATTCCAGTTTGAAAGAACTCTCACCTCTATGGTCTGCCTTTTATTTTTTCACCAGTTTGCATTCATGCATTTATACATATACATGTTTATTTCTTTATTTAGTTCCATAAACTTCAATTTGGCCAACCTCTCCTATGTGGTAATTTCTCAGGGCATATTGAGAGTTCATAATACTTCCAACTAACTATCACAATATGATCACTGCCAACATAACCAGCATTTATTCCTCATTCTTGATTGTTAATGAGCTGTCTTCTTGAAGTGTTGTTTTGATAAGGGCACAGGCAGTTCCCAGTTACAACAGGGCTGTTTCTGTGAAATATCAATAACCTGTGTGAGTCTGCTTGGCAATTCCACCCGGCTTGACTCAGCCCTGACTGCTGAGCGGGGAAAAAATGCACATGGCAATGCCCTGTTCCCATCCAACAGAAGATGGCTACAACCCTGCAAATCCATTCCCAACCATCACACAAGTTTTCCAAACATTTATTCACATGTATCAGCTGTCCAAAAGTCGGGCAGTCATAATTTTCAGAAGACCTGTACTCCCAAAATTATTTTATGTGCAAGCCATTGGATATTAACTGAGCGGCAATAAAGAAACAGAAACATTTCCACTCAATGGTATGGAAATTAGTGTGAGAGACTGGGCAAGTAATTCATTTACAAATAAGCTACAAAGAATTCAGTCAAGTTGGATTTTAATTTATTAGCCAAGAACTTAAAAATAGCATTTGTTCCTGGATTACTGCTTGCAATTGTAGATCCACTTGTGGCCTGAAGCTGCCTGCCTTGCAGGTACCAGATTTTTCCCTCGGCTTCAACTCTATACATAGAAATAACATTCTGTAGCTTCTCATAACTTCAGAAATCTGGCAGATGCTACTAAAGATTGTATTCATTCACCAGATCCATTGGACCGATTACTCTCTACTTGGTGATTCAGCCAACCTTTCAAAATATCTCCTATACTCCACTGGTTGCACTTTGTGAAGGATGGTGTGAAGTATTAATTCAGTGTCTTAGACATATTGTCCACCTCAGAAAGGATGATGAGGTACCTTTTGGTACCTCATCAAACAAACTCCTTTAATTACCTATTTTGTTTTTCTAAAGTAAACCAATATTCTCTGTATAAAGATTTTATCTGACACCTAATATTTTATAAGCACTGATAACTTTTACTGTGGGTACGATTTAAATGAAACATGAAAAAGTGTTTGATATTTAAACTCAAATCAGAAACATACACTCTTCTGCCAGCTCTTGGTGGCATAAGTACTATGTAATTATTAAACCACTTCTGCAAAACTATTTTCATGTCGGAAGTCCATGGACATTACCCACACACTGCATTGTATAGGGAAGTACACAAAAATAGCATCCGCACTATTATACATTTTCAGTTAGGCACAATTAATTAACAAGAACTATTTTATTTACAAAACATGATAATTGAGAGAACTTACCCAAGCCTTCCAACATTTTTCCAGTGCCAAGGTAAAATCAAAACCACTAGAATCAGAACATTAAGCCACTCCTGAAAAGAAATGTAAAAATAATCATATTGCAACATATAATTATACCTAGGAAACTTGTTAAAGCTCGTAATTAATAACATAGAAAAAAAACCTACAGAACAATACAATGCTGTGCCAAACATGCACTTACTTTAGAAATTACCTAGGGTTACCCATAGCCCTCTAGTTTTCTAAGCTCCAAGTACCAATCCAGGAGTCTCTTAAAAGACCCTATCGTATCCGCCTCCACCACCGTCACCGGCAGCCCATTCCACACACTCACCACTCTGCATAAAAAGCTTACCCCTGACATCTCCTCTGTCGCTGCTTTCAAGCACCTTATAACTGTGCCCTCTCATGCTAGCCATTTCAGCCCTGGGAAAAAGCATCTGACTATCCACACGACCAATGCCTCTCATCATCTTATACACCTCCATCAGGTCACCTCTCATCCACCGTTGCTCCAAAGAGAAAAGGCCAAGTACACTCAATCTAGTCTCATAAAGCACATTACCCAATTCAGGCAATATCCTCGTAAATCTCTTCTGCACTCTTTCTATAGTTTCCACATCCTCCCAGTAGTGAGGTGACCAGAACTGAGCACAGTACTCCAAGTGGAGTCTGACCAGTGTCCTGTACCAATGTATTTTACTATTATCTACTTAGGTGCAGAAATAAAACATGCCCTACTATAATCACAAAAACAAATGAAAATCTCATGTCAGGAGGCTTGTAACACAACACTGTGTCCCAGCAATTTGTAAAATTTGGTGCAACATTGGGACAGACACAGCTTACCTTCAGTTACCTCGAGGTAATCCCATCAATAACAATACAGCAGGAAAGACCATCATAATTTGGTTACAAATCTCAAAACTACAGTATCCGAAGTGCCATCACCAGCATCTTGGAAAAAATGGCCTACATACACATGCAGCATGAAGGCTATGAAAGTTATCGCAACTGCAACTACTTATTGAGTATGTACAACTGAAATACAGATTGACAGCATCAGAGCTTCTGAAAAGACCCTTGAAACTCAGTAACTCCTGAGATGCACAAACTGGAAAGGGAGAAAAAGCCAGAAAGGGGAGAAAGAGAGTAGGAAGGGATGGAGACAGGGAGAGTGAGAGGAAGGGAGGGAGATACACATGGATTTCACCTGGTCAAATATTATATGATAAAGTTCCGATATCGAAATGGAATTAGCAACTATAATTCAACCTCAGAGTCAAAAGTCATAGAGAGGTTCAACATGGGTCCCGTTTGCACACCGAGTATGTGGAGTCTATCGAGCAACACAAAAATCCTATCCTTGCTTATTTTATTCTTTCTCCATTCCCATCAACTCCCTTTTAGATTCAACCAGACACTGACGTGATTGATTTGGGAGAAAACAATAATCTGGAGGAAACCTAAACAATCACAGAGAGAAGATAGAAATTCCCCATAGATCACAATGGATGCCAGAATCAAACCTGGATCACTGCAGCTATGAGGCAGCAATCTGACTAGTTGGGTCATTTTGCCACCCCATAGTCAAATTCTGATGTTTGCAACGTAAATAAGCTTGACAGGGTTCATCACTTATTAACACCATAAAATTTTATATTTGATTTCACATCACAATCAAAGACTGGTAATAATATCTGCATAAATAAGTATTAGGTTTCATTCATCTAAGGGGTAATTTCCTAGCCATAAGTAACTTCTCCAGAGTGAAAATGAATAATTTATTCTGCACATCACTCAGTTGAATGGCACATTTTTGCACTAGAGTTAAGCAGTGATATTTTTCGGGCAATTAAATATTTTAATTGTCATTTTTGTTATTAAGGCTAAGTTTCAAATTGGGAATCAAAACAGTAATTAATACTGCAATAAGTTATTTGATTTAGAATTAAAACTTGCGCATCAGGCTGGAAAAGGAAACCAGTCAATTTTAAGATGAAAACTTACAAGACAGAAGTAATCCAAAAGGCAAACTGCATCACTGATTACTTAAGTAGCAAGGCTCATTTGAAATTAAAAGGATAGATTATAATAGAAGCTTGTTTGGGAAGAATGAGGAAACATAAGGAAGCAGTTGTTCATTTTGAATATATATTGCACAAAGGCAATTCCCATGAATGCAACACAGGGTTCACACCATAAAACCATCAAACATACGAAGAAAATTAAACCAATTGGCTCATCAAATCCATTCTGCCATTCAATTATGGTTGGTATTTTTAACTCAAACTATTTCTCTCTCCGTTTCTCCTTAACCCTCTTACCAATCAAGAGCCTATCAATCTCTACCTTAAGTACAACCAATGATTTGATCTGCACAGCGCTCTGTGGTAAGGTTCCACAGATTCACCAGACTTTTTCTGAAGAAATCCCTTACCTCAGTTCTAAAGAGACGCCCATTTGTTCTGAAACAGCATTTGGAGCACTTTGCAAATATGCACCAGCATATTTGTCCAGAAAGCCATTAGAAGGAAGAATAAAAATTGTTGATATTTTTGTTAATCTCTAAGCAATGATTAAGTAACAGTATGAAATTGTCTTCTTCAATTGATGAAGTTACACAATCCTACCATCCAAGAAATTCAAGTTCTCAGTGTTTTGTTGCAATAAAAATAGATCTGCAATGCAATTTTGTTAAAAGCATATTTTCATCAGTGCACATCAGTGACCATATCAACTTGGGTTAAGATGTGTTAAAAAAGATAGCAGAACATGGGGGAAGAGCTATTTTGTGACGTTCATGAAACATCTGGACTTCAAGAAAACTCACCTAGTTCTGCAACATATTCTATATATTGATATCTTTATCATGGGGAAAAGGTCTAACATTTATAGAAGACCATTTCTGCAACATCAACTGATTTGTGGTATAATTTCTGAGTATGTCAATGAGCAGTGCAAGTTTTCTTCCAGAGAATTCTGCTCAAGAAACAACTACCGTACTTCAGATCTGTATTGTTACATATTGCTGGGTTTCCAGGCTTGCTGCAGTTTGTAACTGCTTTTCTTACAAATCAATCTGCTGCAGTTACTTCAAACAAAGCAGTAAAATTATGCAGCTGGCCTAAAACAATCGAAAATTGCAAGAACTACACCATTAGGTATCCTCTGCTTGCGGGTCTGAGAGAAAATCCATGTAGTGCACTTGTAAATTGAAACAAATGTGCTCCTGATACTCACACTCGGCTTAGGGTGAACTGCAAGTTGTAGATCACCTCAAGAGATAGAGAGAGCATGTGCATCAGGGTAATGAAGTCCAAATGGACCTTTGTTTTAGTTCCATATCAAACACAAGGCAACCATGTTCCCCAACGTTAGATATGGAATTTATCTTTGCCAGCTGAAAATTGTCGGACACCACTATCAAGCCTCTGATATCACACAACTACAGTATTTTCCCTGAGGTACAGAAAACCATGAGCATAATTTTTTCACATACATGGCACATAAAACACCTTCTCAAGAAGAGATTTTTGATCAAAAGTTACATTTAATTCAGTGGGTTCCAAAGTGTTGATGAATCCAATGCAGGATCTACAGGTACTTCTGCAAGTAATGCTTGACAGACCAAGCAGATTGATTGTTTATGCTGTGCATTTTGTGCTTGGGCTTTGCCTGGTGCACAGATTTTTTACACTGTGACCTATCCACCTTGATAGTCACAAATCAGAGATCCTCTTGATTGATAAGAACACCATTTATTTTCCAAAAGCACTTTGAGAAGGTTCTTGTATCTTTTTTTCTATCCTTCAGAATTCAAGAGTTTGCAGTCTGGTTCTGGGAATGCAGCCAAAATGGCTCACACTACATAGTAGTTAATCATGAACATAGCCTCAATCCTGTGGTTAATTGTCTGGAAAAGGGCACTCATATTGATTCTCCTACCCACAGATTTGGAAGATTTTGCAAAGACAGCCTTCATAGTTCTCCAGTGCTTTGCGATGGCCATCACTGCCCATGTCTCTGAAGGAGGAAGGATGCGCATTTTCTCTTTCATAGACGCTTAAGTCTAATTGCAGATCTGAGTTCTTGGGAGTTCTTGCTCATTCTGCCAAAACGGCACTGGTGGTATATGGCTACATTCTGTCGGCAGCCCACAGGAAAAACTACTGGAAAATACATCTTCTGAACTGTTAACACTGCAATTTGCAGCCTTTTATTCCCTTTAAGAAGTGCACTTTTAAACTGTCTAAATCCACTAGTCATCTGATGACCCTGAAAGACTCAGAGAACTTCACTCTCAGGAATACAGGTACGGCACCTGGAAGCAATTGAATGACCACCATCACTCCAGGAAGAAGGTGCTACTGGAGACTTCAGGTCAGACTAAAGCAACGGGGAACATGACCACTGCTTCTTTGCATCTTTATGACCATTGTACAGTCATTGGAGAGCAAGTAGAGGACTTAACCGCAAGATTGCCATATTGTATGGAAATGAGAGATCATTGCATTCTGTTTCAGAGACATAGCTCATCCCCAACACTCCCTATATGGCACTTCACCTCAAGGGGTTCTCAATCCATCTGTCCTTTCAATATTTGGTAGGTTATATTGACTGGGATTCCCAGTCTAAAGGGAATAGAAAGGATAGAGTTTGTCAAATGTGTTAAGGAAAGTTTCCTTCATTAGTACGTAGAAGTCCCAATGAGAGATACTGGATCTCCTCTCAAGGGAATGAGACAGGGCAGGTGACAGAAGTTTGTATAGGGGAACACTTCAGCATCCAGTGACCACAATGCCATTGGTTTCAAAGTAAATATGCAAAAAGATCAGTCTGGTCTGCAGGATGAGATTCTAAATTGGGAGAAAAGCCAATTTTAATGGTATCAGAAATTGGGACAGACTGCTTACTGGCAAAGGTGTACTTGAAAACAGGGAGGCCTTCAAAAAAGATTTAAGAGTACAAAGCTTGAATGTACGTGTCAGTTAAAAAGCTAAAGATAACAAGTGTAGGGAATCTTGGTTTTCAAGATACTGAAGCCCTGGTTAAGAGAAAAAGAGAGGTGCACAGCAAGTACAGGTGAGCAGGAACAAATGAGGTGCTTATGGAGTTCATGAAATACAAGAGAACTCAGAGAAATCAGGAATGCTAAAAGAAAGCATGAAGTTGCTCTAGCAGACAAGGTGATGGAGAATCCCAAGGGATTCTACAGATATGTTATGAGCAAAAGGATTGCAAAGAACAAAATTGGTTCTCTGGAAGAGCCTAAACAGATGGGGGAAATCTCAGATAAATTCTTTGCAACTGTGTTTACTCAGGAGAGTCTAGGGAAGTGAGGCAAAGCAGCATCAATTTAATGGACCCTGTACAGATTACAGAGGTGGTGCTTGCTACCCTGAGGCATATCAGGGTGGATAAATCCCCAGGGCCTAACAAGGTGTTCCCTCATATCTAATGGCAGGCAACTGCCAAAATTGCGAGGGCCCTAGCAGAGATATTTAAAACATCCTTAGAGACAGGAAAGGTACCAGAGGATTGGATGATAACCAATGTGGTTCCACTGTTTAAAAAAAGCTCTAAACGTAAACCAGGAAATTATGGGCCGGTGTGTCTGACATCAGTTATGGGAAAGTTATTAGGTATTCTAAGGGACTGGATATACAGGTACTTGGATAGACATAGATGAACTAAGAATAGTCAACATAGCTTCTGGAATTGTATGTCATGTGTAACCAATCTTACAAAGTTTTTTTTGACAAAGTTACAGGAAAGAAGATGAAGTCAAGGCAGTGAATATTGTCTACATGGACTTTAGTAAGGCAATTTACAAAGTCCCACATGAGAGGCTGATCAAGGTTCAGTTGCTCAGCATTTAGGACGTGGTAGTAAATAGAATTAGGACATTGGCTTTGTGGGAGAAGCCAAAGAGTGGTATTAGAGGGGTTACCTCTCTGCCTGGAGGCCTGTGACTAGCAGTGTGCCACAGGGATCAGTGCTGGGTCCTTTCCTGTTTGCCATCTATATCAATAATTTGGATGCTAATGTGGTTATCTGGATCAGCAAATTTGTGGATGACACCAAGACTGGAGGTGTAGTGGATAGTGAGGAAGGCTTCCGTGGCTTGCAGTGGGATTTGCATCAGCTGGAAAAATCATTTGAAAAATGGCAGATGGAATATAATGCAGACAAATGCAAGGTTTTGCACTTCTGTAGGACCAACCTGGATAGGTCTAATACAGTGAACGAACGATAAGGCACCGAGGAGTGTGGTAGTACAAAAGGATTTCAAAATAAAGGCTCTTAATTCGTTGAAAGTGGCTTCACAGGCAGATAGGGTTGTAAAGAAAGCTTTTGGCACATTGGCCTTAATAAATCAATGTATTGAGTACAGGAAATCAGATGTTATGTTGAAGTTGCATAAGATATTGGTAAGGCCTAACTTGGAGTATTGTGTGAAGTTTTGGTCACCTACCTACAGGAAAGTTGTAAACAAGGTTGAAAGAGCACAGCAAAATTTACAAGGATGTTGCCAGGTCTGGAGGACCTGAGTTATAAGGAAAGATTGAATAGGTTAGGACTGTATGCGTTAGAACATTGAAGATTCAGAGGAGATTTGATAGAAGTATACAAAATTATGAGAGGTATAGATAAGGCAATTGCAAGCAGGCTTTTTCCACTTCGGTTGGATGGAACAACTAAAGGTCACGGGTTAAGGGTTAAAAGGTGAGAAGTTTAAGCGGAGTACATGGGGAAACTTCATCACTCAGAAAGTTGTGACAGTGTGGAAATAGCTGCTAGCACAAGTGATGCATGTAAGCTCGAGTTCAACGTTTAAGAGAAGTTTGGATATGTACATGGATATGGAGGACTCTGGTCCCAGTGCAGGTCGGTGGGAGTAGGCAGCTTAAATGGTTTTGGCATGGACTAGATGGGCCAAAGGGTCTGTTTCTGTGTTGTACTTCTCTATGACTCTATAATGATAAATTTAATTTGAACACTGAACTTTTGAACTTTGTGCCAAAGGTTGTTCTGGTACATTATCAATGTCTGCCTTTGACGAAGGATGTTTACCTGAAGAATGATGAAGGATTTGAAGAGGGATGTTTACATTTTCTAGGATTTCACAGTGGCTATTGATTGTCAAAGGCAATGCTATTGTTATGCCGTTGGCCCCCTCCTTTGTGAAAATCGCAAGAACTCTAGTTAAGGGGGGTCAACTGACCCAAGAGAGAGAGACGTGCGGAAGACCACGTTCTCTCAAGAAGCAGAATAAAGGTGACTTTGACTATTGTCTCATGGAGACCACCTGAAAAGCCCTCGGGCAAAGTGGGCTGGTTGAGAGAGAGATCGCATTACCTGCAACTTGATTGACACCTGCGATCCCGTGAAGAAGTATAAAGGAATGTCTGAGGGGAGGACCCTCAGACGCACAGAGATGCACCCAGCAGACGCACCCAGGAGACACGAGATCGATTCCCGTGGGAGCGGGACGCCATTTTGAAGGAAGCCACGTACGCTAGATTCCGACTTTGAATCTGTGGCTAAAACCAACGAGAGACTGCTTTTAAAATAACAACGGGGAAGTCTGCTCCCCTGATTCCAAGGATTTGCTCTGCCAAGACGACGGGCAAGTGTGCATCTTTTCTAAATTATAAAGGAAAAAGCCTGCAAACTTCTGAGTGACTCTTAAGACTTCCGTTGGACTCAGTATTACCCCCTAGACAACTGTAGAGCTTATTTCTGATTGATTATGGTTACACCGGTGTTTTAGATTGAGTTTTGACAATCTGAATGTTTTGTATTAACCATACGTTTGTGCCCTTGTTGAATAAAACGTTTGAAAATAGTAGCATCCGACTCAGCTGATCCATCTATCTTTGCTGGTAAGTTACCTGGTTACGGGGTTTTCGTAACAAGTGGGGTTCTCGTCCCGGATTTGAAACCAAACGGGAGGGTCAGTGAATCGGGCTGTAAGTCCAAACTTAAATCTGGTTACACAGGTAGCCAGACGGGAAACCAGCAAAGATGGATGTGGGTGAATTTATGAGAGACCCGACGGTAGAGGCGCTAGGGAAGGCTACAAAATCAGACTTGGTAAATTTGGCGCAGGCGTTAGACCTCACAGCGGTGAAGCCAGCAATGAAAAAGCAGGAAGTGCGAAGGGTCATACAACAGCATTACGTTGGGAAGAAGGTGTTTGCAGCTGAGGATTTGGAAAATATTCCCGAAAGGAGATTAGTGAGTGGGACAAATCAGGCAGAGTTGGAGAAAGCAAGGCTGGAACATGAGTTTAAAATAAAGCAGCTAGAAGTAGAAGCAGCTGAGAAGGCTGCAGAGAGAGAGAGAGAGAGAGAGCTGAGAGGGAAAAAGAAGCCGAGAGAGCTGAGAGGGAAAAAAAAGCCGAGAGAGCTGAGAGGGAAAAAGAAGCCGAGAGAGCTGAGAGGGAAAAAGAAGCCGAGAGAGCCGCAAAGGAAAGGGCTGTGGAAAGAGAGCATGTGTTCAAACTAAAGCAGCTAGAAGCAGAAGCAGAAGAGAAAGAGAAACAAAGGAACCATGAATTGGAGCTGGACAGGCGAAAGCAAGAGCGAAGAACTCAAGGGGAAGAGAGAGAGGAGGGGTTTGATATTAGTCGGGCGTTGAGGTTGGTCCCCCCGTTCGAGGAGACGGATGTTGATAGTTATTTCTTGCTTTTTGAAAAGGTGGCAGGGAATCAGCAGTGGCCCAGAGAGCAATGGGTGGCGTTGTTACAAAGTGTGTTACGAGGAAAAGCACAGCGGGTATATACCGCGCTGCCCCCGGAAAGGGACGGAAATTATGCTCAAGTAAAGGAGGCCATTCTCCGAGGTTACGAGTTAGTACCTGAGGCGTATAGACAAAGGTTCCGAAATTTTAAAAGAGGGTGGAATCAAACGTATACCGAGCTAGCCCATGAGAAGGGTGTGCTCTTGGACCGTTGGTGCACAGCTGAAAAGGTGGCCGAGAACTATGGGCGTCTCAGGGAGTTAGTTTTGATTGAGGAATTTAAAGGTTGCGTTCCGGAAGAGATCCGAATGTATTTAAATGAGAGGACGAATCAGTCCATCTCAGAGATGGCTAGGGTCGCAGATGAATATGCCCTAACCCACAAGACAAAGTTTTCCTCACCAAAAAGTTACCCGAGAGACCGTCGGTATGGTAGGGAAAGTCCGCCGGCTGAGGCGGAGATCCCGCCGGGAGCTAGCAGAAAAAGTGAGGATAACAGACAGGAGACCTGGAGATCTCCTGGTTTAACCTGTTTTAATTGTGGGAAGGTGGGTCATATCGCATCAAACTGCTTTGCTCCGAGAAAGGAGCCAGAGAGGGAGAGAGCAGCGACCCCTATCGGGCGTGCAGTGGTAATCAGGAAATTGACAAGAGGGCCCCAGGTAGATGGAGTACCGGAGGGGCGGGAGACATTTAGTTCCGAAGGAACCGTGTCTTTGAGGGAAGGGGACCCCCCCCATCCCCGTACGAATTTGGAGAGACACGGGGGCGGAACTATCGTTAATTAGCCGTAATGTGTTAAATTTCGGCCCTCGGACGGGGGAGGTTGCCCTGAGAGGTATCGGGAACCAGACCGAGGTCGTGCCTTTGCATAGGGTCTTTCTCGATTGCGAGTTGGTGTCGGGACCTGTGGAGCTAGGAGTCCTGCCGGAATTACCGGGGGAGGGCGTGGACCTCCTGTTGGGTAATGACCTCGCGGGTGGGAAGATCGGAACCGCCCTGATAGTTGAGGCCCCGCCCATGGAGTCCCCGAGCTATCGCGCATGCGCGGACACTCGCAGCCTGTCGAGAGCGGCGGCTGGGACAGCGCGCAGTTTGAAATTGGCCCAGACGTTTTTACCGACCCTACACCACGAGGGTTCAGAGGGTGGTAAAACGGAAGGTAGTAAAGTAAAAGGGGGTAAGGGCGAGGAGATAGCTCCCCCCTTAGTGAAGAGAAAGGTCCTAGAGGTAGGAAATAAAGATGAGAAACGGATAAAGCTGTTAAAACGTCCAGAGTTGGACGTGGTTGATCTGTCTGGTTTGGCAGAATTGTTTGGAGAAGTTGAGAGTTCTAAAGATGTTCTCGATGGTCCCGAGAGTGAAATGAGGGCAGTCTTAGAGGAGAAGGGTATCCTTGCTGTGGAGAAGTCAGCTGACATGGCCGAGGAGGTTGTTTCAGCTCGCAGGGTTGCGCCTTCCCCAACAGGGGGCTGCCTGGAGAGTTACTGGAAGGAGGGGGGGACGTTAGAATTTGAAAAAGGTACGGGTGTTGAAAGCCTGGAAGAGGCCAATGTCCCGTTTGAGTGTGTCCAAGATGGGGATGCACATGGTGCTGAACCTAGTCACGGAACTCAAGGGAAAGGGGAATGTGTAGTTCCCAAATTGAATGAAGAAAATTTAAAGGCTGGACTGATATCAAAAGCAGCAACCAGGCTACAGAGACAATGGCTTGGTACCACAAAGCCTGTGAATCAATTACAGGTTGTGTTGGAAGGTAAAGGGGCCCCACACGCTATTGTTATTCCAGAGTGTGGTGTGAAAAGGCAGAAGTTGAAATGCTGTCTGAACAAAGCGGGATCGCTTGCGGATCTTAAATTGGAAACTAATAGCATGACGGGTCCTGAAGAGAAAAACGACAAATTGCCTAAAATTAAGGAATTGGGTGGTCTAAGTTTGGAACACGCTGATAAAATAACTCCTATGAAAGGAGCGGGCGAAAGCCTATTTCGCCAGGGTGCCCAAGATCGCCACGAGGGAATTAACCGGAAAAGAGGCGAGGGTTAATGGGGACGCGATTTTTAAAATAGCAGAAGCCGGTTTTAAGGGATTTTGACAAAGTATGTGAATAATAAAGACAACACCCATGGAAGCTTGACTGTTAAGTTTGAAAGTAACATAAAAATTTGTCTTTTGCATGAACCTTTGTAGATGTATGTAAGCTAAGATCACACCTCCTTAGTTATGTTGCTGAAGAAAGCAAATAAATAAGGTGGTTATTGAGCTGAAGTTTGATGCTACCAGGCGTTAGTATGGCACATGAGGTTAAGGTATTAAAGAAAAGGGGCACTGTACTTGTTACCTGTTTAGATACTGACTTGAATGTATAACAGTAGTACTCTGTGAAGAGAAAAGCTTGTGTAGTATGTAGATTCAAAAAAAAAAATTCCTGTGTCAACCTGTTTTTAACCGCTGGTTAAAAACCCATTATGGGGGGAGGTGTTATGCCGTTGGCCCCCTCCTTTGTGAAAATCGCAAGAACTCTAGTTAAGGGGGGTCAACTGACCCAAGAGAGAGAGACGTGTGGAAGACCACGTTCTCTCAAGAAGCAGAATAAAGGTGACTTTGACTATTGTCTCATGGAGACCACCTGAAAAGCCCTCGGGCAAAGTGGGCTGGTTGAGAGAGAGATCGCATTACCTGCAACTTGATTGACACCTGCGATCCCGTGAAGAAGTATAAAGGAATGTCTGAGGGGAGGACCCTCAGACGCACCGAGATGCACCCAGCAGACGCACCCAGGAGACACGAGATTGATTCCCGTGGGTGCGGGACGCCATTTTGAAGGAAGCCACATACGCTAGATTCCGACTTTGAATCTGTGGCTAAAACCAACGAGAGACTGCTTTTAAAATAACAACGGGGAAGTCTGCTCCCCTGATTCCAAGGATTTGCTCTGCCAAGACGACGGGCAAGTGTGCATCTTTTCTAAATTATAAAGGAAAAAGCCTGCAAACTTCTGAGTGACTCTTAAGACTTCCGTTGGACTCAGTATTACCCCCTAGACAACTGTAGAGCTTATTTCTGATTGATTATGGTTACACCGGTGTTTTAGATTGAGTTTTGACGATCTGAATGTTTTGTATTAACCATACGTTTGTGCCCTTGTTGAATAAAACGTTTGAAAATAGTAGCATCCGACTCAGCTGATCCATCTATCTTTGCTGGTAAGTTACCTGGTTACGGGGTTTTCGTAACACTATGCAGCTAGAAAGATCATCTGGATCATTGAGGAAAATTCTATACAAACATGCACTTCACTGACAACTTATTTGGATAGCCAAACGTCTTGCTCAAATGTAAAGACTAACTCAAGTTAGAAAAAATTTCAAAAACTAGATCAGTTTGTTGGAACTAGCAAATTCTGAACTCAAATGACTTCTTGTCTTTTGCATTTTGCAATTTTCTTTCTTAAACAGATAACACTACTGGCAAAAGTACAAAATGAATTGAAGTAGGTTGATTTTAATCTATGTAGATAGATTCACGCTTTATATGTTAATATGTGGGTATTGTTATAAAACATTGGTCTACACATCTGTACTTCAGGCAACTCTGTAAACTTGAATTAATACAAATGAAGAGAAATGACTAAAAATAATTAGCAATAGAGCATGAATTCAGTCAAGCCTGGATATAAAATAATTAAATCATGCCAAGTTCTGGACAATGCTTTATGCCTATTATTTTATAATAATTTTTAAATGTTTTTGTTGTTTTCGTTGAACAATACTTTAGCTACAGCAGTAAACTTTGGAATAGATAGATAGATAGATACTTTATTCATCCCCATGGGGAAATTCAACTTTTTTCCAATGTCCCATACACTTGTTGTAGCAAAACTAATTACATACAATACTTAACTCAGTAAAAAAATATGATATGCATCTAAATCACTATCTCAAAAAGCATTAATAATAGCTTTTAAAAAGTTCTTAAGTCCTGGCGGTAGAATTGTAAAGCCTAATGGCATTGGGGAGTATTGACCTCTTCATCCTGTCTGAGGAGCATTGCATCGATAGTAACCTGTCGCTGAAACTGCTTCTCTGTCTCTGGATGGTGCTATGTAGAGGATGTTCAGAGTTATCCATAATTGACCGTAGCCTACTCAGCGCCCTTCGCTCAGCTACCGATGTTAAACTCTCCAGTACTTTGCCCACGACAGAGCCCGCCTTCCTTACCAGCTTATTAAGACGTGAGGCATCCCTCTTCTTAATGCTTCCTCCCCAACACGCCACCACAAAGAAGAGGGCGCTCTCCACAACTGACCTATAGAACATCTTCAGCATCTCACTACAGACATTGAATGACGCCAACCTTCTTAGGAAGTACAGTCGACTCTGTGCCTTCCTGCACAAGGCATCTGTGTTGGCAGTCCAGTCTAGCTTCTCGTCTAACTGTACTCCCAGATACTTGTAGGTCTTAACCTGCTCCACATATTCTCCATTAATGATCACTGGCTCCATATGAGGCCTAGATCTCCTAAAGTCCACCACCATCTCCTTGGTCTTGGTGATATTGAGACGCAGGTAGTTTGAGTTGCACCATATCACAAAGTCCTGTATCAGTTTCCTATACTCCTCCTCCTGTCCATTCCTGACACACCCCACTATGGCCGTGTCATCAGCGAACTTTTGCACATGGCAGGACTCCGAGTTATATTGGAAGTCTGATGTGTACAGGGTGAACAGGACCGGAGAGAGTACGGTTCCCTGCGGTGCCCCTGTGCTGCTTACCACCGTGTCAGACCTAGTCTCCCAACCGCACATACTGAGGTCTATCTGTCAAGTAGTCCACTATCCAATCCACCATGTGAGAGTCTACTCCCATCTCCGTTAGTTTGTGCCTTAAGATCTTGGGCTGGATGGTGTTAAAGGCACTAGAGAAGTCAAGGAATGTAATCCTCACAGCACAACTGACCCCATCTAGGTGAGCGAGTGATTTGTGCAGCAAATACGTGATAGCATCCGTTACAGCACTCGTTAACACTGGAGAGCTTAAATGAGAACAAAACCTAGGCTTTAAAGAAAACATAAGAGATTCTGAAAATGCTGGAAATCTGGAGCAAAAAGAGAGAAGGGGAGGGGAGAGGAGAAAAATCACTGTAAGTTAGAGAAGTCAATGTTCATGCCATTAGGTTGGAGGCTACCCAGATGGAATACAAGGTATTCCTCCTCCAACCAGAGAGTGGCCTCGTCGTGGCAACAGAGGCTGCCATGGGGCGAATTAGGGATGGGAAGTAGAATCAAAATGGGTGGCCACCAAGAAAACGCTGCTTTTGTAGCAGATGGACCAAAGATGCTCAACAAAGCAGTCCCTAATATACATTGGGTCTCATCGAAGTACAGGAGGCCTCACTAAAAGCAGGAGATACAGTAGATGACATCAACAGACCTGCAGGTAAAATGCTGCTTCACCAGGAAGGACTATTTAGGGCCCTGAATGTTGGTGTGGAGAAAGGTTTTGGGCAGGTGTAGCACTTCTGCTTGCAGGGCTAAGTGTCAGGTGGGAGATCAGTAGGGAGAAACGAGTAGACAAAGGAGTCAGGTAAGAATAATCCCTGCATAAAGCACAGCATGAAAGATGTGTTTAGAATCCCATTGAAGATGGCAGACATTATGTTTTTTTGAAGGAGGGAGACATCTCAGATGTTCTGGAATGGAAAACATCATCCTGAGAACAGATGCGGTGGAGACAGAGGAACTGATAAAAGGGAATAGCATTTTTACAAGCGACAGGATGAAAAGAGGAGATATATTCAATATAGCTGGGAGAGCCAGTAGGTTTATAAAACATTATCAATGATCAATGAACAGCCTGCCTCCAAAGATGGAGACAGAGATAGAGAAAGGGAGGAGAGGTGTCCAAGATGGACAAGTAAATTTGACAGCTGGGTGGAAGTTGGAGGCAAAGTCAATAAAATTGAAGAGCTCAGGAAGGGTTCAGGAAGCAACATCAATTTAGTCGTTTATGAAGCACAGAAAGAGTTGGGAAGCGTTCCCAGTGTAGGTATGGAACCTGGACTGTTTCATGAACAAAAAGACAGTGGGAGGAACTTTCTCCAAACCAAAAGAGGAAAGTGAGAAGGCTTTAAAGTTTTTTTTGACAAATTTGATCAATTTCATTGTGGTAACTGCTGTTTGTGGCTTTAGAAATGTGGTTAGCTAAATCTGTTTCGATTACTAGTTTCTAGGTACTTCTTCCTGTCTAAATAAGTCAATACAGGCACAAGTTTGCTAATTAATTATTCTAAAGGCTTGGCTTCTTACATGTTTTAAATGCTCCATTTTTACATGGAGGCAGGAAAACTAATACTAAAATGTCTGTCCATTATACCAACCTTGTGCAGCTAAACATTCTTTTCAGAAGAGAGGTTAATTCATCAATATCATACATATATGCCCTCAAAAGTAAAGTACGTCAGATTGAATAAGAGTAACCATATCACTAGGGAATGACAAAAGTTTCAATTTATGTGGAAAGAAATGTTTATTTTTCAATCCATAAGTAACTAATCTTAATCCCGAGAATATAGCTTCTCAACTTTGACACTCTGGCTAGAGGAAGCAGCCTATCAGTTTGTTAATACCTCTCAAAAACTATTATGCTCCATTATTTTGTCTCAGCACAGAAGGTGTACGCCAATAATATTCAAACATGCCTCATAATGAAACCTGACCACTCACTATCCCCAGAATCAATCTAATTCAGGTCTGCATAACTATTATTGTGGGACAGATCAGGCTGACAATCTGAATATCTTTTAGATGAACTAGATCCTAACATACAAAGAAACTGTTGCTTTCCACCAATCATGATGCCTATCTGAACTAAGCCCATTTGCAAGTATTAGGCCTGTATCACTCTATGCATTTCTTATACAAGTATCTGTCCAAAAGCCCTTTAAATGCTGTAATTGTTCCTGCCTTGACTATGTCCTCTGAAAACTTGGTATAGGTATTCACCATTCTGTAGAAAAACTTCACATCAACTTTGAAGGCAACACCTTTTTGTTAAAATAAATTATATACAGCAGAGAGCTAAGTACTGAAGCATGCAATTCTCCACTAATGCCAACCAAAAAATAAGCATTTATTCTCTGCTTTGTAATTTTATAAATTTTTTTATTGAATTTTCAAATAGGTTACAGAAGGAAAAAACTATTTAAAAAAAATTATCAACCCTTCCCCCCCTCCCCCCTAACATATCACTGTAGAAAGAGAAAGAAAAGAGAGAGAAGAAAAAAGAAAGAAAGAATGCCTGGATATCGGAAGATCCCCACATGCTCCATGGAGTTCATAATAGCTTTAGTATATATATTTATTTCCCCAGATAACCAATAATTTTATCTTCGGAGCACTTATATATTTAATCCTATCTTTTGTAAATAAGGGCGCCAAATTTTCAGAAATATTTCGTATTTATCTGTTAAATTATAAGTAATTTTTTCAAGTGAAATGCAGCTAAAAATTTCATTCTTCCAACAATCTATACTTAAGTATGAATCCGATTTCCAAGTAACTGCAATAGCCTTTTTGGCTACTGCCAATGTAATTTTTATGAATTCTTTCTGATATTTATTCAGTTTGGATATCGGTTTTATCCCTTCAATATCGCCTAGTGAAAATAATGTTGGATTATGTGGAAGTTGTGTTCCAATAAAATTCTTAAATTTGTCCAAAACAGTTGAATTGTAAAACAAGACCAAGTAGAGTGTAAAAAAGTACCAATTTCTTGATTACATCGGAAACATTGATCAGATAAATTTGGGTTTAATGTATTTATTTTTTATAGTGTTATAATTGATGTAAAAAATTATGTTGCACTAATCTTAACCAGGCATTTGTTGTATTTGTCATACTGTCAAGACATAGTCTTGACCAACTTGTTTCTTCAATTTTAATATTCAAATCAGTTTCCCATTTTTGTATTGACTTATGAATTCCTTGTTTAATTGCCTGTTTTTGAATCAAACTATACATACAAGAAATAATTTTTAAAATTTTTCCTTTTTAAATTAAAGTTTCTATTTCATTACGTTTCCGCAATAACATTGTTTGACCCAATTTATCTCTTAAATAAGCCCTTAATTGGAAATAACAAAAAAGAGTGTTGTTTGATATTTTGTATTGATTCTTTAATTGATCAAATGATATTAATATACTGTGGCGACCCAATCACTAGCACACTCGAACCGGCTGACAATTAGCCAGAGCCAGAGACAAAGGTAGATAGCCTCAAGGAGTTTCAGTTCCGTGCCTCTCGAAGTATCGAGTGGGGGAGACAGGCTTTAAAGTAAGACTGTGTTTTTGAAATAAACTGTTTCTGTGGTTGCAGTTTATCGACTCCGTGTCGTAATTTCAGCACTGCGCGTAGCACCCCACTACATTGGTGACCCCGACGGTCCAAACGTTTTTTTGGACCGGAGATGGCAGACGCTGCATTTGTTAACGCGGTTTCCTTGAAGCTGCCAAGCTTCTGGACGCTACAACCTCACCTATGGTTTCAGCAAGCAGAAGCCCAATTCCATGTTCGGCAAATAACCTCAGAGGACATCCGTTACTACTACGTGGTGAGCTCCCTCGACCAGGACACAGCGGCCCAGGTCGCGGAGTTCGTACAGTCTCCCCCGGCGGACAGCAAGTACACGGCATTCAAAGCCCTGCTCATAGGGACTTTCGGGCTCTCCCGCCGCGAGCGAGCTGCCCGTTTACTGCACCTGGATGGCTTGGGAGACAGGCCTCCATCAGCTTTAATGAATGAGATGTTGTCTCTGGCCGACGGACACACACCCTGCCTCATGTTTGAGCAGGCTTTCCTGGAGCAGCTGCCCGAGGACATACGCCTGCTGCTGTCCGACGCGGATTTCAGCGACCCCCGGAAGGTGGCGGCCCGGGCGGACTTGCTGTGGAATGCCAAGAAGGTGAGTGGGGCGTCCGTCGCACAGATCACCCGGCCACGCTCCCAGCAGCAGACCAGTCCAGGCCCGGCTGCAGAGCCCGCTAAACCCAGAGGCTGGGGTGTGGAGCCCAACGAGCACTGGTGTTTCTACCACCAGCAGTGGGGCGCAGAAGCCCGCCGTTGCCGCCCGCCCTCCCAGTTCCCGGGAAACGCCAGGGCCAGCCGTCGCTGATGGCTACGACGGCTGGCCGTCGGGATAGCCTCCTGTATGTCTGGGACAAACAGTCGGGACGCCGGTTTTTGGTCGACAGCGGTGCCGAGATCAGCGTCTTACCTCCGACGAGTTACGACACCCGCAGCAGGGCGCCGGGTCCCCACCTACGGGCCGCGAACGGCAGCACAATAAGGACTTATGGCACCCGTCCGGTGCAGCTACGGTTCGACTTCAGCCAGTTCACGTGGGACTTCACACTGGCCGCCGTAGCCCAACCGCTTCTGGGTGCGGATTTCTTGCGGGCTCACAGCCTACTGGTCGACCTGCCCAAGAAGAGACTGGTTCACGCCGAGACCTTTCAGACATTCCCCCTGGGTGCAGCCCAGTTGCCAGCCCCTCACCTCGGCTCCATCACGCTGTCCGACAACGACTTCACCAGGGTCCTGGCGGATTTCCCATTGGTTCTGGCACCGCAGTTCACGGCAGTCATGCCCCGACAAGGTGTACAGCACCACATCCTGACCCAAGGACCACCCCTCCATGCCCGCACTCGGCGGCTTCCCCCGGACAAGCTCCAACTGGCGAAGGAGGAGTTCAAGCGGATGGAGGAATTGGGGATCATTCGGCGGACCGACAGCCCATGGGCCTCTCCCCTGCACATGGTGCCCAAGGCGACAGGGGGCTGGAGACCGTGCGGCGACTACTGCAGGCTGAACGAGGCTACAACACCGGACCGCTACCCTGTGCCACACATTCAGGACTTTGCAGCAAACCTGCACGGTGCGCGGATCTTCTCCAAGGTAGACCTCATCCGCGGATACCATCAAATCCCGATGCATCCGGACGATGTCCCCAAAACGGCTCTCATCACCCCGTTCGGCCTTTTTGAGTTCCTCCGCATGCCGTTCGGCCTTAAGAATGCCGCACAGACGTTCCAGCGGTTGATGGACGCGGTGGGACGCGACCTGGACTTTGCATTCATCTATTTGGACGACATCCTCATAGCCAGCAGCAGTCGTCAGGAGCATCTGTCCCACCTCCGACAACTCTTTGCCCGGCTGAGTGACTACGGTCTAACGATCAACCTGGCCAAATGCCAGTTCGGGCTCGACACCATTGACTTCCTGGGCCACAGGATTACCACAGATGGGGCAACCCCTCTGCCCGCTAAGGTAGATGCGGTCCGCCATTTCCCCCGACCCACCACGGTCAAAGGCCTCCAGGAATTCGTAGGTATGGTCAATTTCTACCACCGCTTCCTCCCTTCAGCTGCCCGGATCATGCACCCCCTGTTCGCCTTGCTGTCCGGTCCGGGCAAGGATATTACCTGGGACGAGGTGTCTGCCGCCACTTTCATTCAAACGAAGGAGGCCTTGGCGAATGCCACGATGCTAGTGCACCCCAGAATGGACGTCCCTACCGCCCTCACGGTGGACGCATCTAACACGGCAGTCGGTGGGGTACTGGAGCAGCTCTTCGCGGGCCGCTGGCAACCCCTGGCGTTTTTCAGCAAACACCTGCGGCCACCCGAGCTCAAATACAGTGCTTTCGACCGGGAACTGTTGGCGCTATACCTGGCAATCCGGCATTTCAGGTACTTCTTAGAAGGTAGGCCCTTCACCGCGTTCACGGACCACAAACCGCTTACCTTTACATTCACAAAGGTGTCCGATCCCTGGTCGTCCCGCCAGCAGCGCCATCTGTCCTACATCTCTGAATACACGACGGACGTCTCGGGTAAGGACAATGTCGTGGCGGATGCGCTCTCTCGCCCTAACATTCACGCCCTTTCCCAAGGGGTAGACTTTGAGGCACTGGCTGAGGCACAGCTGGCAGATGAGGAGATCCCGTGTTACAGAACCGCAGTCTCCGGTTTGCAGCTCCAGGACCTCCCCGTAGGCCCAGGTGAGAGGACCCTACTCTGTGACGTCGCCACCGGCCAGCCCCATCCCGTCGTCCCGGAACCTTGGCGACGACGCGTTTTTGACTCCATTCATAACTTGGCCCACCCCTCCATCCGCACTACCGTCCGGATGGTCTCCAGCAGGTTCGTTTGGCACGGACTCCGCAAGCAGGTCCGTGACTGGGCCAGAACGTGCCTGCACTGCCAGACGGCCAAGGTGCAGCGACACACCAAGGCCCCGCCGCAGCAGTTCCACCCCACCCACCGGCGTTTCGACCACATTCATGTGGATATCGTGGGCTCCCTGCCAGTGTCGCGCGGGGCGCGGCACCTCCTCACTATCGTGGACAGGTTCACAAGATGGCCAGAGGCGGTCCCACTCACCGACACCACCTCCGAATCTTGCGCCCGGGCGCTGATCGCCACCTGGGTTTCCCACTTTGGTGTCCCGGCCCACATTACCTCCGACAGAGGCGCCCAGTTCACCTCCAGCCTCTGGTCAGCGATGGCCAACCTGTTGGGGACTCAGCTGCACCACACCACTGCCTACCACCCACAGTCGAACGGACTGGTGGAGCGTTTCCACCGCCACCTGAAGTCGGCTCTCATGGCGCGCCTGCGAGGAGCTAACTGGGCGGACGAGCTTCCCTGGGTCCTACTCGGCGTCCGCACGGCGCCCAAAGACGATCTGCACGCTTCGTCGGCCGAGTTGGTGTACGGCGCGCCCCTGGTCGTTCCCGGGGAGTTCATACCAGCCCCAAGGGGGCGAGATGAAGAACCCGCAGCGGTCCTGGGCAGACTACGCGAGAGACTCGGTGCCCTGGCCCCCATACCCACTTCGCAGCATGGGCAGCACCCGACCTGCCAAAGATCTGCGGAACTGTAAGTTTGTGTTTGTACGCCGGGGCGGGCATCGGCCACCGCTGCAACGGCCCTACGAGGGGCCGTTTACGGTGATCAGAAACGACGGGTCCACGTTCGTGCTGGACGTTGGGGGGAGAGAGGAGGTTTTCACGGTGGACCGACTCAAACCGGCCCATGTGGACTTGGCGCAACCGGTCGAGTTTCCGGCACCGCGGCGCAGAGGCCGACCTCCCAAACAGGGCCCGGCCCAGACTGTGGACATTGGGGGGTCTACCGCCGGTTCTGGGGGGGGTTATGTGGCGACCCAATCACTAGCACACTCGAACCGGCTGACAATTAGCCAGAGCCAGAGACAAAGGTAGATAGCCTCAAGGAGTTTCAGTTACGTGCCTCTCGAAGTATCGAGTGGGGGAGACAGGCTTTAAAGCAAGACTGTGTTTTTGAAATAAACTGTTTCTGTGGTTGCAGTTTATCGACTCCGTGTCCTAATTTCAGCGCTGCGCATAGCACCCCGCTACAATACCTCCTTCAAAACAATCTCCTATATATCTAATCCCTTTTTGAAACCAATTGTATAAAAGTTGGTTATCCATTGTAAAAGGAATAAGTTTATTTTGAATTAAAGGTCTCTTTGCTAATAAAGATTTCTTTATCTCATCATCAACATTTATCTTATCCCATAAATCAATCAAACGTTTTAATATAGGAGATTCTTTCTTTTCCCGTATCCATTTAGATTCCCACTTATATATAAAATCTTCTGGTACATTTTCTCCTATTTTATCTAATTCTATTCTAATCCATGCCGGTTTATCTTCATCAAAAAAAGATGCAATAAATCTAAATTGATTTGCTTTATAATAATTCTTAAGTTTGGAAGTTGTAACCCTCCTAGGTCAAATTTCCATGTCAATTTTTCCAACGATATTCTTGACATCTTACCTTTCCAAAGGAACTTCCTCACACATTTATTTAACTCTTGAAAAAACTTCTGTGGTAATTGTAGTGGTAGTGTTTGAAATAAATATCGTAATCTAGGGAATATATTCACTTTTACAGCATTTACTCTGCCTACTAATGTTATTGGTAATGTCATCCATTTATCAAGATCTTCTTGAATTTTTTTCAATAATGGTAAATAATTTAATTTATATAAATTCTTTATATCATTATCAACTCTTATACCTAAATATTCTATACCATTTATCGGCCATCTAAATTGAGTTATTAGTCAACATTGACTACAATCTCCTTTAGTAAGGGGTAGAATTTCACTTTTATCCCAATTTATTTTGTAGCCTGATATTTAACCATATTCGTCCAATCTAGAAGATAATTTACGCAGCGAATACAATGGGTTTGTTAAATAAAGCAAAACATCATCAGCAAATAAATTAATCTTATATTCTTCCTGGTTAACTCTGAAACCCATAATATCTGGGTCTGTTCTAATTAATTCAGCTAATGGTTCTATCGCCAACACAAATAAAGCAGGTGATAATGGACAACCTTGTCTAGTTGACCTTGTTAACTGAAATGTTGAAATTTGACCATTTGTCACTACTTTAGCTTTGGGATTAGTATTTAAGGTTTTAATCCATTTTATAAAAGATACTCCTAATCCATATTTTTCCAATACCTTAAATAAAAAATCCCATTCCAATCTATCAAATGCTTTTTCTGCATCTAAGGCAACTGCCACACTCATTTCCTCCCTCTTTTGCGCCAAATGAATTATGCTAAGTAACCGAGTTACATTATCTGCCGATTGTCTATTTTTGATAAATCCTGTTTGATCCATATGTATTAATTTTGTTAAGTATTTAGATAATCTATCAGATAAAATTTTTGCTATTATTTTATAGTCAGTATTCAACAAAGAAATAGGTCTATATGATGTTGGTTTTAAAAGATCTCTATCTTTTTTTGGTAATACTAGTAAAATAGCTGTCGAAAAAGATTCTGGAAGTTTATGCGTTCTTTCTGCTTGGTATATTAACTCCATAAGAGGAGGAATTAGTAAATCTTTAAACCTTTTATAAAATTCGGGCAGAAAACCATCTTCTCCTGGGGATTTATTACTCTGAAGTGATCCTAGAGCTTCTTCGACCTCTTTTAATGTAAAAGGCATATCTAATCCCTTCTGTTCTTCCGAATTCAATTTTGGAAGAGTTATTTGTGATAAAAACCTTTCTATCTCGACATTATCGTTTTGTGATTCTGACTGATACAGTTCAGAATAAAAATTCTTAAAAGTTTCATTAATTTCTAAAGGTTTATAAGTAATTTTATTTACACTTGTTCTAATTGCATTTATCGTTTTGGAAATCTGGTCTGTTTTTAACTGCCAAGCAAGAATCTTGTGTGATCTTTCACCTAGTTCTTATAATTGCTTTTTCTGTTCAATATGTCTGAAGTGTATTATATTGTAACTTCTTGTATCTTTGAGATTCTTTCTCTAATTTTGTAATCTCTTTTTCCAATTGATCTATTTCTACCATATATTCCTTCTTAATTTTAGAAGTATAACTTATTATCTGGCCTCTCAAATATGCCTTCATTGCTTCCCATACTATAAATTTATCATCAACTGAATGTAAATTTGTATCTAAAAAAACTGAATCAGCTTTTTCATGAAATCATAAAAATCTTGATGTTTTAATAATATTGAATTAAATCTCCATCTGTAAATCAATTCCTCTTTATCCATCATTATCATTATCATTGTCAAGGGGGAATGATCTGACAATATTCTTGCTTTATATTCCATATTTTTCACTCTGTCTTGAATATTCGTTGATAATAGGAAAAAATCTATCCTTGAATAAGTTTTATGTCTATTTGAATAAAATGAGTAATCTCTTTCTTTTGGATTAATTCTTCTCCACATATCAATCAAATTTAAATCTTTCATCAATGATAAAGTTAATTTTGCTACTTTTGATTTTGTAACAACCTTTGTTGATCTATCTAAAACTGGGTCTAGACAAAAATTAAAATCTCCGCCTATTAATATTTTGTCATGTGCGTCAGCCAAATTCAAAAAGGCCTCTTGTATATATTTTATATATTTTCATTTGGTGCATAAATATTCATGTCCATAGTTCTGAAAAAAATTTGACAATGTATAATTACATATCTCCCCGCAGAATCAATTAATACATTTTGTATTTTAACTGGTAAAATTTTATTAACCAAAATTGCAACTCCCCTCGCCTTTGAAGCTGCGAGAAGGACATGTTACTGTGCTGTTTTATCTAAATAAATAAAAGAAAACTTAAACAAAAAGGAACATAATTTAAAGGAAGCTTCTCTAAGTGGTGACCTACACAAAATGCCTGACAAACTCAGCAGGCCAAACAGCATAGGATCTAAATAAGCTGCACAGAGTTGTAAACTTAGTCAGCTCCATCATAGGCATTAGTCTCCATAGAACCCAGGACATCTTCAAGGAGTGAGATCTCAAAAAGGCAGTGTTCATCATTAAGGACTCCCATCACCCAGTTCATGCCTTGTTCTCACTGCTACCTTCAGGGAGGTGACACAGAAGCTTGACAGCACACTCTCCATGATTCAGGAACAGCCTCTTCCCCTCTGCCATCCGATTTCTGAATGGACATTGAACCTATGAATACTACCTCACTACTTTTTTGTTTCTATTTTTGCACTACTTAGTTAACTATTTAATATACATATACTTAGTGTAATTCAGTTTTGTTTCTATTATAAGAACATAAGAAATAGGTGCAGGAGTAGGCCATCCGGCCCCACCATTCAATAAGATCATAGCTGATCTGTCTGTAAACTCAGCTGCACCTACCTGCCTTTTCCCCGTAACCCTTAATTCCCTTACTATGTAAAAACCTTTCTAACTGTTTCTTAAATATATTTAGTGAGGAAGCCTCAACTGCCTCCCTGGACAGAGAACTCCACAGATTCTCCTCATCTCCATCCTAAATCTTCTCCCCTGAATCTTGAGGCAATGTCCCCTAGCTCTAGTCTCACCTACCAATGGAAACAACTTTCCTACTTCTATCGTATCTATCCCTTTCAAAATTTTGTCTGCTTCTATAAGATCCCCTCTCATTCTTCTGAATTACACATTGCATTGTACAGCTGCCGCAAAGACAATAAATATCATAGCATATCCGATACTGATTCATTTTAGGGATGACATACTGTAGTTTATTTTGGTAAAAGAGAAGCAACAATTACATTTAGGATGACAGTGGTTTGGAAGCTAATTTCATCAGTCATTAAATTAGATGCTTCAAACACCATTCCAAAAGCAACAACATCTTGCAGAGTTAAAACAAAAGGTTAAAAATGAAGAGAAAAATTAACAAGCTAAGAGTTCAACTAAAGATGCAAGTTTTAACTGGCTACGAGTTCTTAAAGGAGAAAGTGAAGAGATGGGTATTTAGAAAGTTAATTCCAGGATTTCAGCAGTCAGATTAGGGCACTATTGGTAACATAAAGGGAGTGGGCAAATGTACAGCATGGCAGTATTGGAAAATAATTTTGGGCCTGAGGGAGATGAGAAACATGCAAAAGATTGATCACTGCTGTCCAGAAACTAATGTCGATCAGTTTGCAACAGTTAATAACTGAATGGGACACAAAAACAAATAGATGTTTTAGTTTATAAAAGTCTAATTTGACTATACAAGGCAGAAGAAAAACATTGGAAACATTAAATCTACAATAGGAAAAATGAACATTAAATGCAAATGGGCATAAGCAGACAGCTCAGATATGTAGTGCTGCAGAGGGATTAAGTAGACTGATATCAGGAACTAAGTTCAATGTCAAATAGGATGTCACACGTATCAGCAAGGTGCTCACATATGACATGGTACCACAATGACATGTGCCATTTATATACTTAAAAGTCATTATGAATTATGTACACCTTGCCCAAGGTCACCTTGAGGTAGCCTCAAATCAGGGTCATGTGAAGACACGGAAGCAGGTGGTGGATGGGCGTATGAGCAGCTGGTGCATATCACAAGTTCTGGTTCTGCAACCACTAACACCAGGCAATATCTGAAGAGTATTGATAATGGCTGAGGTCACCTGTCTTGTAAAGACACTGTCCAGAAAGTAATGGTAAACCATTTGCCAAGAGCAATTATGGTCATGGAAAGACCATGATTGCCCACGTCAGATGACACAGCATGTAAAGAACAAATAACATGACATCCACAACAGAATAAATATTAAATTATGCCATTCAGGCCTAAAGATTTCATTACTGTGGAGGATTTTTTACTCTTGTGGGATAATGTCTTTACCGACAAGAGGGGTCACTCTGCTTGGCAGGTGACACCTGTGACTGTGAAACAATGTTAAATGCTGAGGCCTCCATCGTGATGGTTATAGGAGTTGGCTCTGGGACTGCAGGAAGTGGTTCTGAAAACTCAGGACACCTTCCTCTCTAACAATTGACTCTGTTCTCATCTGATCAATGTCGTCTCCAGATGACATCAGACACAATCTCCACTGTGTAGGCGAGTGATCCAGTTCTGTCCTTATTCAGTCCAAGTGCCCACTTTTGATCATCTCTGTAGTCCCTCACCAGGACTACTGGTCCAGGAGTGAAACATCAAAATGGCTTGTTTGAAGAGCCCTCAATCTGTGTCAGTGGTTTCTCCTGCATACTTCTTCTGCAATTAGTTTGAGGATATCCAAGCGCAAGTGCAAGGGATGAGCCAGGAACAACATAGCTGGTGAGTTGCTGATTGTGCAGTGTGCTGCGTTCCGATGTGCAAAGAAAAAAATTGGCGAGCTTCTTATTCAGTGCAGTGTGTTCTGCTGACATTGCTCACAATGTGTTCTTTAGACTCTAGACAAACCTCTCCACCAAGCCATCTGTAGCTGGGTGATATGGTGCAGATGCAGTATGTCTTATGCCATTCATGTTCAGGAATGATTGAAACTGTTCCACAACAACCTGTGGTCCATTGTCATTGACTAACACCAGTCCTTGAGAAGAGGCTTGTCAACTCATCAATAGCATACAAGGCTGTATGGGAGTATACTGAGAACACTTCTGACTGCTTTGTAGCTGTATCCACCACTGCCAAGAAATTTGCACCCACAAACGAGCTGGCAAAATCCATGTGAAAACTCTGACAGGACAATGACCTGGATGAGGAAGTGGAGGGATGGGTTAGTAAGTTTGCTGGTGACACAAAGGTTGGAGGTGTTGTGGATAGTGTGGAGGGCCATCAGGGGTACCGCAGGACATTGATAGGATGCAAAACTGGGCTGAAAAGTGGCAGATGGAGTTCAACCCAGTTAAGTGTGAAGTGGTTCATTTTGGTAGGTCAAATATGATGGCAGAATATAGTATTCATGGTAAGACTCTTGGCAGCGTGGAGGATCAGAGGGATCTTGAGGTCTGAGTCCATTGGACGCTCAAAGAAGCTGCGCAGGTTGATTCTGTGGTTAAGCCGGCTTATGGTGTATTGGCCTTCATCAATCGTGGCATTGAATTTAGGAGTCGAGAGGTAATGTTGCAGCTATATAGGACCCTGGTCAGACCCCACGTGGAGTACCATGCTCAGTTCTGGTCACCTCACTACAGGAAGGATGTGGAAGCCATGGAAAGGAGGCAGAAGAGATTTACAAGGATGTTGCTTGAATTGGGGAGCATGCCTTATGAGAATAGGTTGAGTGAACTTGGCTTTTCTCATTGGAGCAAGAGAGATTGAGAGGTGACCTGATAGAGGTATATAAGATGATGAGAGGCATTGATCGTGTGGATAGTCAGAGGCTTTTTCCCAGGAGTGAAATGGTTGCCACAAGAGGACACAGATTTAGGTGCCGGGGAGTAGGTACAGAGGAGAAGTCAGGGGTAATAATTTTATTCAGAGTGGTGAGTGCGTGGAATGGGCTGCCAGCAACGGTGGTGGAGGTGAATATGATAGGGTCTTTTAAGAGACTTTTGGATAGGTACGTGGAGCTTAGAAAAATAGAAGGCTATGGGTAAGCCTAGTAATTTCTAAGGTAGGGACATGTTTGGTGCAACTTTGTGGGCCGAAGGGCCTGTATTGTGCTGTAGGTTTACTATGTTCTATTTCTAGAGATGGAGAGACTCTGATCTTGGCATCCTGAACAATGCATGGCAAGCTGCTCAATCTACTGATTTATCCTAAGCCACCAATGCTTCAAGCCAATATTTTCATTTTGACCAGGGCTAGATGACCAGCATGCAGCTCTCCAACACTTCAGCCCTCAACTTGGATGGTACAACAAATCTCAATCCCCACATAAGCAATCCCTGTCTAGAGCAAATTCATCCCAGTGGTGGTAAAAATGGGGGAAGCAGAATTTCTGCAGCACATTCCAGCCATTTTGGGTTTCCATGTAGTCCTGAGACCATCTGGTGTCTGCTTTAGTTTCCCTTTGGATCACCTCTGCCTTAACAGAGAGACTCAAGATTTGCATTATGAAGAATATGTCAAGAGGAGTGAACCCTAGTGTAAATATTTTAGTTATTTACTTTTCCAAGGGTAAATGGGACAAACCATCAGCATTTCCATGATGAGTCATGCTCTTGAATTCGATCTTGTAATTGTGTCCTCAGGAGAAACAGAGCCCATCTCCACATTCATTCTTTTGCTGTTGGTGGAACACCCTTCTATGGACTGAAAATGAACAGTAATGACGGTAAACTCTCTCCTATACATGTGCTGGTAGAAGCATTTTACACCCCAAATCAGACTCAAAGCCTATCAATCTGTGCAAAATTTTTCTTTGCAGCTGTAAGGGAACATGATGCAAAGGCTATGGGGCATTCACTTCCAGCACTCATGACATGTGACATGAGTGCACCTGTACCATAAGGCGAGGTGTCACAGGCAAGCTTCACTGGACATCGTGGATCATAATGTGCGAATACAGTGTCTGACATCACTACTTCCTTGGCATTTGGAAAGCCACCTCACACTACTTTGTCCATTGCCACTTCTTCCCAATCTGTAGTAATGAGTTCAAGGCATGGAGCACAGTAGCCAGGTTTGGCAGGAACCTGTTACAGTAATTGACAAATCCTAAAAAGGACCACAACTATCACCTGTTGTATGGCCTTAGGGCATCCACCACTGCTTGAATTTTCTCAGCAAACTTGTGTAATCCTTGTGCGTCAATGGTATGACCACAGTAAGTAATGCTTGGCTTAAAGAATTTACACTCATCGCGTTGTGCTCTGAGCCCATAATCTTCTAATCTTTTTAAGACAGTCTTGAGATTTTGGAAATGTCCTCAGTCACCAATAACAATGATGCTATCCAGGTAACATTGAGTACCTGGGCAGCCTTGCAGTACCTGGTCCATAGCTTTCTGCCAGAGTGCAGGTACAGATGCTACTCCAAAAATAAGGCTATTATTGTGATAAAATACTTTGTGGGTGTTCATGGTGAATAATACTTTGAACTCTTCCATTTCTATCTGTAAGCAGGCCTCAGCTTCAGCTGAGTCTACTTTGCTGAAGTGTTTTCCTCCAGAAAGTTTTGCAAAGATATCTCCTATCCTGAGAAAAGTGCATTGATCTATTTTCAGTGCTGTGTTAATGGTGACCTTATAGTCACCAGTATTGTTCATGGACTCCACTCAACCATGGAAAGAATTTCTTCAGGCTCCATGCAGTCTCACTCACTGGGTACTTTATCATGGAGAGTAAAAGGAATCAGTTGGGATTTGTAAAATTTGGGTGTGTCCTTTTCATTTAGCACTATTTTACACTTGAGCTGTTTGAGTTTTCTAATGCCATCCATGAACACTGTTGTGGCATCATTGCGTAATTTCTTTGTGGTGGCGTATTGGGGAGGCAGCATTAAGAAGAGGGACGCATCACGTCTTAATAAGCTGGTAAGGAAGGCGGGCTCTGTCGTGGGCGCAGAACTGGATAGTATGACATCGGTAGCAGAGCGAAGGGCGCTGAGTAGGCTACGGTCAATCATGGAAAACCCTGAACATCCTCTGCATAGCACCATCCAGAGACAGAGAAGCAGCTTCAGTGACAGGTTGCTGTCAATGCAATGCTCCTCAGACAGGATGAAGAGATCATTACTCCCCAGTGCCATTCGGCTTTACAATTCAACCGCCAAGGGTAAGATATGTTAAAGTGCCAGGGTTAGGACTGAGCTTAAGTTACCATTCAATGTATTTTAGTAAACTATTTGAGAACTTTTTAAAAGCTATTTATTAATGCTTTTTGAGAGGGTGATTTTAGATGTGTATCATATTATACAGAGTTAAGTATTGTATGTAATTAGTTTTGATACAATAAGTGTATGGGACATTGGAAAAAATGTTGAATTTCCCCATGGGGATGAATAAAGTATCTATCTATCTATCTAATTTCCGTAATTTACTTTCAGTTAACCCTATTGCAGGGGATGTAGCATGCAAATTGAGGATGGATCACCAATCAAGCTACAGTTGTTTCAGCCACTCACAACCTCACAATGCTGGCCCTTGTTTTCACCACATACGAGCCCAATGTGGCTTGTTGGTTGTTGTATTTCACTGTTACAAATGTCATTCCCATAGGAGTTATCTTTTTTCCAGAATAAGTTCTTAGTTGGATATCTGCAGGCTTCAGCTCGGTATCTTTGAAATGCCATTCAAACTCACACTGTGGAATGATTGAAACAGTGTTTAATTCTATTTTAATTAATTTGACTTTCTCTTCTGCTGTAAGCCATATTGCTTGTCTTTTGTTAAGTTTTTACATCGTAATTCAAGGCTACTTGGTCCTGTGTCACATCACTATGAGATCTTTAATCAATAGCATGCAGATTAGTGCTCTTTTTGAAACTGTATTTTGACTCTTCCTTTTCTCCGTGCAGTCCATTTATTTCTGTCTACCTGACATGCTCTTTGTATATGTCCTACTTTGTTCCATTTTCTACAAGTTTCACCTTTAAAGCTGCATTGGTCTGGTGCACACGAGCTCTTACCACAGTGGTAACACTATTAGTTCAGTTTGGCAGGCTTCTGTTTAGATTTTGCAACTTTGTTCACATTCGCTTTCCTTCGTGACCACAACTCAATTGCATCTCTAGCTGCTACTTCCATTGAAACAGTGCTTTCAACTGCTCTTTTAAATGTGAAATATCTTTATTGTCATTGCACAGTACAATTTGTCCTGCACCAATATAGCAAAAATGAGTTTGCAACTCTCGTACTCAATCCTATAAAACAACAAATAAAGTAAACAATAAATAAAATCAAGAAACCAGCCAGTACAAGCAATGTCCAGCAGCACAAAAGCGCAACTCGGATGGATGATGCTTGATCGATTGGTTCACAGCAATTACAGCTCTGGGGAAAAAGCTATTTTTCAGTCTGGAAGTGCGGGCATAGAAAATATTATAACGTCTGCCAGATGGAAGAAGTTCAAACAGATGATTGCATCGGTGTGTATTGTCCTTACAGATGTTTGTAGCTTTCCTTAGGCAGCGTGAACTGTAGGTATCCTCCAGGGCTGGGAGCTGTGTCCGGATGATCTTCTGTGCACTAGAGATGACCCGCTGAAGTGCTTTTCTATCAGCTGCTGTACAACTGAGATAACATACAGAGATGCAGTATGTTAAGATGCTCTCTATGGTGCAGTGGTAAAAGGTCACCAGCACCTGTTCAGGTAGACCAGCTTTCTTCAGTGTCTTGAAGAAAAACAAGCGCTGCTGTGTTTTCTTAACTATTGTGGTGTTAGTGGACCATGTAAGGTCTTCTGAGATGTGTATTCCCTGAAACCTGAAACTGGACACACTCTCCACTATGTCTCTGTTAATGTAGACTGGAGCATACTCATCATCCCGTGACTTTCCAAAGTTAATAATTAGCTCCTTAGTCTTTGCTGTATTAAGAGACAGGTTGTTCTCTGAGCACCAGCTCACTATGTTCTGTACCTCCGCTCTGTACGCTGATTCGTCACTGTCGGAGATCAACCCGATCACAGTTATGTCGTCTGCGAATTTGACAATGGTATTGGTGTGAAATGCAGGTACACAGTCATAAGTGAAGAGGGAATAGAGTATGGGACTCAATACACAACCTTGTGGTGTACCAGTGTTCAGGTTAGTAGTGGAGGACAGGTGAGGGCCCAGTCTCACTGCCTGTGAACGCTCTGACAAGAAATTCAGGACCCAGTTGCAGAGTGATGAGCTGAGGCCTAGCTGGTGGAGTTTGGAGATGAGCTTGCTGGGAATGACAGTGTTACAAGCAGAGCCATAATCAACAAACAACATCCTCACCTATGTGCCCTTTCCCTCCAGATGTGTCGGGACAGTGTGAAGAGCTAATGAGATGGAATCCTCCGTGGACCTGTTTGCTTTATAGGCAAACTGGTGTGAGTCCAACGTAGCAGGGATAGTGACTTTAATGTGGGAGAGGACCAATCTCTCAAAGCACTTCATTGTTATTGGTGTAGGGCAACCGGGCGATAGTCATTCAAATTGTTGATGTTTGTTTTCTTCGGGACATGCACTATGATGGCTGACTTCAGGCACTTGGGGATCGTTGCCTGAGACAGATTGAAAATTCTCGTAAATACATCAGCCAGTTGTTCAGCATAGTCTTTAAGTACCCGTCCTGGAACTCCATCTGGGCCTGCAGCTTTTCATGGACTGACCCTCTGCAGCGTGTGCTGTACATCATGTGTACTCAGTGTAAGAACCTGTTCATCCTCTATGGCCGGCATTCTTGCACTCCTCACATTGTTGCTAATTTCAAAACGGCAAAGGTGTTGAATTCATTGGCCAGTGTGACATCACTGTGGGAGCAGATAGGGTTATGCTTGTGGTCAGTAATAGCCCTGGTGCCTTGCCACATGCTCCGATTGTTAGCACTGTTAAAGTGGTCCTCTACCCGTTGCCTGTAGATGTCTTTGGCCTTTTTTATGCCTTTTTTCAGGTTTGACCTGGCAACACTATATGCTGAGGCATCACCAGATTTAAAAGCATTATTGCATGCTTTTAAAAAATTTTGTACCTCTTTATTCATCCACAGTTTCTGGTTTGGAATTATCTTTACTTTCTTGTCTACTGTTACACTGTCTACACAACTGTTGATGTAGAAAAGCACAATGGATGTGTACTCCTCCAAGTTCCCCTCTGTACCGCTGGTAGCCTGTTGTGCAAACAGGTCCCAGTGGGTGCAACCAAAGCAATCTTGGAGTTGTAAAGAGGCATCTTCTGGTCATATTTTGACTGTTTCTATTGCAGGTTCAGTTTTGCAGATAAGTGGTCTGTATGCTGGCATCAAAAACAGTGAAAGATGATTAGATTGTCCCAGGGGTGGGCTGGGGGAGGCTCTGTATGAGTCTTTGACATTCATATACACATGATCCAGAGTGTTTAATCCCCATGGTAGGACACTGCACATGCTGATAGAATTTATGGAGCACAGATCATAGGTTGAACTGGTTAAAATCTCCTGCAACAATGAAGGCACCATCAGGGTAAGCATCCTGTTGTTTGCTGACAGCTGAGTATAGCTGTGCTAATGCTAGCTTAGCATTAGCTTGCGGGAGGATGTATACAGCCATGATCATAACAATGGAAAACTCTTGAGATGTGATGTAATGTTTGGAACTATTTTTGAATGCTTTCTGGTCCGATTCCACAAACTAAATGATCTCTCAGTGTATTATTAAGCCCATCACTGAAATAATTGTGCAACCTAAAGCGAATCAACAATAGTTTTGGTTCTGAATGTTCCTGCACTACATTCACAATATCAGCAAAGCTCATTTCAGCTGGTTTAGTTTGAGCAGTTAAATGTCTAAACAAACTGTATGCTTTTCTACCCATTGCCTCAGCAACACTGGCATTCGTTTTTTATTTGCTTCAAAATACAGTTCAATTTGTTCAGCATATATCATCCAAATATCTGTTGTGCAATCAAACCCATCTATCTTTCCAATACAGCCAGACATTTCAGCTTTTCCTTATTTTTTTATTATCAGCCAATGCTCACTGTTTATGAACCCATGGTCATAAACATTGCTTGCTAATTTTGACCATTTTCTGCCTTTTTAAAAAAAATGAACGTCTCTCCCACCCTTCTAAAGAAAAAGGTGTTGCTCTCCAACAGGTAGCTAGTCATCTCGGGTTTGTCTTAAAACTTCCTCATCGCCCCTTTTGTAACTCCAGAAACTAACTGAAAAAAAACACAGCAACCAGAATACTGATCTACTTAGGGTTTTTTCAACCTTTGTTTTTCAGTGAGACACACACCTGGTGGTGTAACAACATATGACATACACATACTTCTTTCAAATAACCCAAAGTTAATTAACTAAACAAACAAAAGATACTAATCAAGGAATATATTTTCAGTATTTCTCAAATATTACTGAAATACTAAATACACTACTCTTATGGTCATAGTTAACCAGGAATATTTGACAACATGGCAAGAGTTACAGAATGGTAAATCAAAGGTTAGACAGCAGATCACAATGAGAGTATTGTGTGCAGCTAAGAGCACCTCACTGTAAGAGGGAAATTCAGCCAAAACACAGGAAACAATGAGAATTCATCAGTTGACGAGTAATAGGGAATGCAAAGGGGCAGTATTTATCCATTTCAAACACATTGAATTCAATCACATTAAGATCTTCACTAGCATATTAACATCTTAAAAGTGGAAGAATAATTAAATCTGGTTCATAACTCATTTTTAAATCTAATAAAATTCACCCTTCTATTGATTAAAATTCTCCAGAAATTCAAAGCCTTGCAAGCATGAGCTTACCTATTTATCCAAAAGTATATATATGCCTTTTTATTTTATTCAGCTACATCACAGCAACTATAAGCAATCTTGCCTGCAATCAACATAACCATCTCCACTCTCTGCAGAACTCATTAAATTATTAGTCATGAAAATAATTCGACCTGTAAAAGGGTTTTTTCTTTCTTTTTTTGTTACTGCGTATGTTAATCAAAATGGCTTCTTTGTTTTGTTAAAAGTCGGAATGCTTCTTTGTTATGATCAGTGCCTTCTCTCGCAGTTTTGTTTGGGTAAAATTACTGATAATGAGAATTGTATTAATTTGTTAACCAATTGGGATTAATGTTATTCTCTCTCTTCTGAGTCTGTAAACTATTGTTGGCGGGCTTTTGGGGAGTCGGCGCAAGGGGCTGAGAGAGAGAGGATGCGATGCTGTAAGTTGGGCAACGGAACAGACCCCGAGCGGGGGTCCGAGGCCAGGAGGTTCAGCGGGGAGAGGAGACGAGGACAGGCGTGCTTGGATGATCACTTCGGGTGGTCCTGAGCTGTGAGTCAAGGAGTTTGGAGGGGATTGAATGGTGGCCAGAAGACTTTGTTAATTGAGCTCCAACAGTTGTGCATGAAGTGGTTTGGACTTTGATAAGTTTGGCGCCTTTTCTTTATTTCCTTTTCCTTCATATATACTGTATCATTATTAATCACTTAGTTCTAGTAAGATCTATAAAGCATAATCATTTAATTGCATATGGTGTATTGTCTGCTATTTGGTGGGGTGAGGATATCATACAACATCCACACAAGCTGATTATCCAGTTTGGCGGGGCCGAAAGCTGCTCCCTCTGGACGGAAGCGAGCTGATCGAGCCTGAGGCGAGCCAGGGGGCTACATACCTTTTATTCATAGCTGCCCTTACACCTAATTCCATCCAATAGATCATAAACTGATATAAGACCACAAGATATAGCAGCAGAATTAAACCATTTGGCCCATCGAGTCTGCACTGCCATTTCATCATGGTTGATCCAATTTTCCTCTCAGCCCCAATCTCCTGCTTTCTCCCCCCCCCCCCCCCACCATCCCTTCATGCCCTATCCAATCAAGAATCTATCAACCACTGCCTTAAATATACAGAAAGACTTACCCTCCACAGCTACCTGTGGCAAAGAATTCCACAGATTCACCACCCTCTGGTTAAAGAAATTCCTCACTTCTGTTCTAAAAGGACATCTCTCTATTCTGAGGCTGTGTCCTCTGGTCTTAGACTCTCCCACCATAGGAAACATACTGTCTACATTTACTTTATCAAGGACTTTCACCATTCAATAGGTTTCAATAGTGTTACTCATTCTTCTGAATTCTAGTGAACAATGGCCCACGGCTATCAGACGCTCTTCATATGACAAGCATTTCAATCCTGGAATCATTTTTGTGAACCTTCTTCGAATTTTCTCCAGTTTCAGCACATCTTTTCTAAGGGGTCCAAACCTGCCCACAATACTCCAAGTGAGGCCTTATCAGTGCTTTAGAAGGTTTCAACATTAAAACTTTGCTTTTATATTCTAGTCCTCTTGAAATGAATACTAACATTGCATTTGCCTTCCTCACCACAGACTCAACCTGCAAATTAACCTTTAGGGAATCCTGCACAAGGACTCCCAAGTCCCTTTGAGTCTCAGTTTTTTGTACTTTCTCTCCATTTAGAAAATAGTTAATCCATTCATTTCTTCTACCTAAGTGCATGACCATACACTTCCTGACACTATATTCCATCTGCCATTTCTTCGCCCATTCTCCTAATCTGTCTAAATTCTTTGGCAGCCTCTCTACTTCCTCAAAACTACTTGCCCCTCCACCTATCTTCATATCATCTTCAAACTTTGCAACAAAGCCATCAATTCCATCATCCAAATTACTGACATATATCATAAAAACAATCGGTCCCAACACTGGAATACCACTAGTCACTGTCAACCAGTCAGAAAAGGCTTCCTTTATTCCCACTCTTTGCTTCCTGCCAATCAATTGATGTTTTATCCATACTAGAATCTTGCCTGTAAAACCATGGGCTCATAGCTTGTTAAGCAGCCTCATGTGAGGCACCTTGTTAAAAGCCTTCTGAAAATCTAAGTACACAATGTCAACTGGTTCTGCTTTGTGTATCCTGCTTGTTATTTCTTCAAATAATTCCAACATATGTGTCAGGCAATATTTTCCCTTGAGAAAACCATGCTGACTATGCCCTATTTTATCACGTGCTTCCAAGTACCCTAAGATGTCATCCTTCATAATCAACTCCAAGATCATCTTCCCAACCTCTGAAGTCAGACTTATTGGCCTGTAGTTTCCTTTCTTCTGCCTCGCTCCCTTCTTGAAGAGGAGAATGGTATTTGCAATTTTCCAAGCTTCCGAAACCATTCCAGAATCTAGTGATTCTAGAAAGATCATTACTAATGTCTCCACAATTTCTTCAGCCACCTCTTTCAGAACTGGCTGTACACCATCTGGTCCAAGTGACTTATCTACCTTCAGACCTTTCAGTTTCCCAAGAACCCTCTCTCTAGTAATGGTATCTTCTACAGTGAACAGTGATGCACAATACTTATTCAGTTCATCCGCTATTTCATTGTCCCCCATTAGTACCTCGCCAGTATCATTTTCCAGCAGTTCAATATCCACTCTCGCCTGTTTTACACTTTTATGAATCTGAAGAAAATTTTGGTATCCTCTAATATTACTGGCTAGCTTACTTTCATACTCTAGTTTTCCCATCTTAATGGATTTTTTTAGTTGCCCTGTTGCTTTTTAAAAGCTTCCCAATCCTCCAACTTCCCACTAATCTTTGCTCTATTATATGATTTCTCTTTGGCTTTTATTTTAGCTTTGACTTCTCTTGTTAGTCATGGTTGTGTCATCTTTCCTGTAGAATACTTCTTCCTCTTTAGGATGTATATATTCTGTGCCTTGTGAACTGCTGCCAAAAATTCCAGTCATTGCTGCTCTGCCATCATCCCTGCTAGTGCTGCTTTCCAATCAATTCTGGCCCACTTCCTCTTGCATGCCTCTGTAATTCGCTTTACTCCACTGCAATACTGATACACCTGACTTTAGCTTCTCCATCTCAAATTTCAGGGTGAATTCCAACATAATGTGATCACTTTCCTCTAAGGGTTGTTTTACCTTAAACTCTCTAATCAATTCTGGTTCATTGCACAACACCCAATTGGAATAGCTGATTCTCTAGTGGGTTCAACCACAAGCAGCTCTAAAAAGCCATCTTGTAGGCACTCTTGAAATTCCACCTCCTGGAATCCAGCACCAACCCAATTTTCCCAATCTACCTGCATATTGAAGTCCCCCATGTCTATTTTAATATTGCCCTTTTGGCACGTAGTTTCTGTCTCCCATTGTAATTTGTAGGCCACATCTTTACTACTGCTTGGTTTGTACACGACTTCCATCTGGATCTTTTTACCCTTGCAGCTCCTTAGCTCTATCCACAATGAGTGAACATCTTCCGATCCTATGTTACCTCTTTCCAATAATTTGATTTTATTTTTTTTACCAACAGAGAAATGCCGCCCCCCCCCGCCTTCCTTCCTATCCTTTCGATACAATGCGTATCCTCAGATATTAAGCTCCCAGCTACAATCTTTCAGTCGTGACTCCGCAATGTCTACATTATACCTGCCAATATGCAATTGTACTGCAAGTTCATCTATCTTATTCCATGTACTGCACGCATTCAGATACTTTGGACTTGTACTCACCCTTTGCAATATTGTTGCACCATGCTCAACCTTTTGATTTCTAACTTTGTATAAGGTCTTACCAACATCTGTCTCTGCAACCTCTCCACTAACTGTTCTGGCTCTTTGGTTCCCATTCCCCTGCAACTCTAGTTTAAACCCCACCGTGCAGCATTAACAAACCTTCCTGCTCAGATATTAGTCCCCCTCCAGTTCAGGTGCAAACGTCCCTTCCATACAGGTCCCATCTTCCCTGGGAGAGTAACTAATGATCCAAAAATCTTAAGCCCTCCTTCCTTCACCAGCTCCTTAGCCACGTATTAAACTGTATAATCTTCCTAGTTCTAGCCTCGCTAACACGTGGCACGGGTAGCAATCCTGAGATCACAACCCTGGAAGTCCTGCCCTTTAACTTAGTATCTACAGTAACTCCCTGAACTATATTTAGTTCACAGAGCTGAGCACCTTTCAGTTTAACTCTGGCTACTCTATTACAGCTTCCAAGCTGCACCTCTCGCTACAACTCAATTACAATGGTTTCTAAGTGCCCTGCAGTTGTACAAAATTTGTGTTATACCAGCTTATTTTATTTCATAACAGAATGGCACGCTAATTTGAGAAAGCTGCTTAAAATACAGAGTTGCTAGATTATAGAAGCAAAGCCCTAGTCTAAACAATACGTTGCATATGCTACATTAGACCATTAGTATATTTATCTCTGCCTCTGAATCACACTTCATTTAATTCAAAGGGATAAATTTTGGGTGCCGAATACAGTCTGTTGCTATTGCTATTATAGCATTTTCTGTGGTGCAGATAGTGGGTGGATTTCTTGTTCCAGTTGGTCCTGTTGTGATTTAAAGATTTGGAATAACAGAGAATATCAATAGTGATAAATACAATTCTTCATACTGTTGTTAGATGAATCACAGGTGACAATGAGTGAGCTTACCAATCATTAACACAAGAGATTACAAAGATGCAGGAGATCTTGAGCCAAATACACAAAATGCAAGAGGAATTCAGCAAATCCGGCAGCTTCTATGGAGAGGAATAAACCCAGGCCCAGCAGATTGATGCTATCATAAGGAAAATGCACTAGCTTTTACCTTTTTAAGATTTAAGGAGATTCAGCTTATCATTGATCACTGGCTTCTGCAGATATACTGCTAAAAGTATCCTGACTCCTTGCATCATGGCCTGGTACAGTAATTCAAATGCTTGCAGAGAAGCTGCAGAGGGCAGTGAACATATATCACGGGCACACCCCTCCCCATTGCTGGTGGTATCTACAGGAAGCACTGAATCAAGGAAGTGTCATCTATCATTGAAGATCCCACCATCTGAACCATGACATCTTTTCAGTTACCCATTGGGCAGGAGACACAGAACCCTGACATCCTACACCACCAGGTTCAAGAACAGCGACTTCCTGCAACTGTAACCATTCAATTCTTGAACCAACCAACAAAACCCTAAATTAGCAACACTACAGTTTAGCAACGCTAGATCACCTTGCATTAAAAAAGACTTGAATATTTTAATTGTGTTTTCTTGTAAAAATTGTACACAACTTAAAATTAATTTATGCTTTTCTAATGAATGCTTAAATACTTTGAGCCTGGGTTACTGTAATTTTTTTCATTCCACTTCTGCATATATGTACTTATGTGTATGATAATAAACTTGATTTTAACCAAATGCAAAGCAGTCAGTAACAGTCATAAATCAAAGTCTGTCATGAGATACAAAGATAAATGAAAAGATAATATTAGTAACGTCACTGCTTCACAGCAAACAAACTACAGCAAGAGTGACAAGTAACGCATTAAGGACAACTTTCTTATAATTAAATTGTTCTTCACTATTGAAATTAGTGAATGCTGATTTCCATTGTGCTGTGGATTGCTAGGGACCCTTTTGAGGAATTCTAATTAAAGTTGCTTTTAAAAGAAAAATGACAAGCTTTGTGACCTAGAGCGGTAAACTTTTGAGAGGAAAAAAACAACTTAATTAGCAATATTGCCAACTTTTCTGTTATACATTATCAACATTTCCGTGCATATTGGGTGCCCAAGTTAGAAAACCAAATAGTTTTTTCATGAAAACAATTACATGCATTTCAAAATATGCATTTCCTACTTCAAAGTAACGTAAATACAAAGGAGAAAGAATAAAGTTCTTATCGATAGCGGACAACTCGGGATAATTTATCACACGATTTGCAATAGGATATTAAAAAAAAAATCAGTTGTCGCATTTAACAACAAAAGTAGCAGCAATTCAAAAATCACTTCGCACAGCTCCAAAGTCAATTTGTTTTGAAAGCCAAGTTATCTCCTCCTTTCTGCTTAAGAAGCTCGGAATTTCCTAAGGTCAACACTGTGAATACGCAGTAACGCAGTAGAGGCATTCAACTATTAAAACATAACAAATAGGATGGTATCTTTTTCTCATAAGGGTCTGATGGAAAGGTTTCTGCGTGGAGCAATAGGCCACGGCTTTCGGGAAAACAGAGCCAAACATCCGTAGGGTCAACCCCCGCAGGAGAGGTGGGCGATGCGCTGAAGAAGGGAGAGGTTTGGTGCATCCCCGCTGCTGGGGAAACAAGGCGGCACGGCCACCATCCTGCAAATGGCTGAGCAAAGGGAGGAGACCCGGCCCCCTCTTCCCCCTGCCCCGCGCTGTCGCATCACTCCTGTGGGCTCAGCTTGGCCCGACGAGTGCTTGCTGGTGACAGTGTTTTACTAAGCGTGTTACACGGTACAGATTACCCGACATCGGACGCCATCCACTCCGCATCCCCGCTCCGCCGTTCCACTAGCGACGCGCTTGCGCAGCTCGGACGCCGGCACGAGTATGCGCACTGGGCAGCGTCCCGATTCAAGGACCGTTAGGTGGGGAGAGGGTGGAGAAGGAGGGAATAGAGGATCAGAGCGAAGGAAGAAAGGGAAATGAAATAGAAAACTGGGTAAAAGGAGGGAGGGGGTGTTTTAGAAGAAGGGAAGTACACAATGAAAGTATAGGTTGATGTCAATCCTCTGGAATGCACCGTGCGCTGAATTGATAATAGTCTTTGGAATAAATACCAGTGTGGGGCAAAAAAAGGTGTCATCATACATTTATGAAACGGAAATCATATTTCACTCATCTGGAGTTCTTTGTGACTGGTGAAACAATGGAGAATTAGTAAATGTGGGCTATGTTGAGTTTTAGAGGGATTTTTTAATAGGTACATCACAGAAGGTTGGTTCACAAAGTTTGAGCACTCACTACTGGGAGATAAATATTGGCATGGAATTTGCTTTTCGACAGAAAGCAAAATGAAGGAATAAATAAATTGCCTTTAAGGTTGGCAGGGTGTGACTAGTAAAGTACTTCATTATATCCTATATCAGTGATTCACCCGAAGGAACTAAATTACATATTTCTAAGCTTGATGGTGAGACAAAACATCAAAGTTTACATACAAACTCAGCGGGCATATATATGGTATGTGGAATAAAATTGGAAAAATTATCATAATGCATCAAACAAAAATGCTAAACATATGTTAAATGATTAAAGATTGGGCAATGCTGATGTTACAACGGACACAAGACACCTAAAGCTAACATGAAGTTAAAGCAAGCATTGAGAAAGGCAAATGGTAAGTTGGCTTTTGTATGACAGAATTCAATGAAAAAGTAAATATGTCTCACTGCAGGGCCTAAAGTGAGACACCACCTGGAATAGCATGAGCATTTCAGCTTCCTTACCTAAAAGAATAAAGTTTCTCAAAGTTCTAGGGATACCAGATTTGCCATATCAAGTCAAGTCAGGTCATGTCAAGTCACTTTTATTGTCATTTCGACCATAACTGCTGGTACAGTACATAGTAAAAATGAGACAACGTTTTTCAGGACCATGGTGCTACATGACACAGTACAAAAAACTAGACTGAACTACATAAAAAAAACAACAAAACATGGAGAAAGCTACACTAGACTACAGACCAACACAGGACTACATAAAGTGCACAAAGACAGTGCAGGCATTACAATAGATAATAAACAGGACAATAGGGCAAGGTGTCAGTCCAGGCTTCGGGTATTGAGGAGTCTGATAGCTTGGGGGAAGAAACTGTTACATAGTCTGGTCATGAGAGCCCGAATGCTTCGGAGCAGGAGAGAGAAGAGTTTGTATGAGGGGTGCATGAGGTCCTTCATAATGCTGTTTCTTTTGCAGATGCAGCGTGTAGTGTACATGTCCATGATGGCGGGAAGAGAGACCCCGATGATTTTCTCAGCTGACCTCACTATCCGCTGCAATGTCTTGCGATCCAAGATGGTGCAATTTCTGAACCAGGCAGTGATGCAGCTGCTCAGGATGCTCTCAATACAACCCCTGTAGAATGTGATGAGGATGGGGGGTGGGAGATGGACTTTCCTCAGCCTTCGCAAAAAGTAGAGACGCTGCTGGGTTTTCTTTGCTATGGAGCTGGTGTTGAGGGACCAGGTGGGATTCTCTGTCAGGTGAACACCAAGAAATTTGGTGCTCTTTACGATCTCTACCGAGGAGCCATCGATGTTCAGCGGGGAGTGGTCGCTCTGTGCCCTCCTGAAGTCAACAACCATCTCTGTTGTTTTGTTCACATTAAGAGACAGGTTTTTGGCTCTGCACCAGTCCATTAGCCGCTACACCTCCTCTCTGTAAGCTGACTTGTCATTCTTGCTGATGAGACCCATCACGGTCGTGTCATCGGCGAGCTTGATGATATGGTTCGAGCTGTCTGTTGCAGCACAGTCGTGGGTCATCAGAGTGAACAGCAGTGGACTGAGCATACAGCCCTGGGGAGCCCCCGTGTTCAGTGTGATGGTGTTGGAGATGCTGCTCCCAATCTGGACTGACTGAGATCTCCCAGTGAGGAAGTCTAGGATCCAGTTGCAGAGGGAGGTGTTCAGGTCCAGTAGGCTCAGCTTCCAATCAGTTTCTGGAGAAACTAGTATATAGAAACTTCATATATGGAGAGATCAAGAATATTAGGCCTTTATTGGGAGAAGGGGGTAAGATCTTATTAAAATTTACAAAGTTTTTGCAAGACTGAATAAATAGGCTGGCTGCACAGAGGAAGTTTTCCCTGGCTGAGGAGTCTAGAACAATGGTCATAGTTTCAGAATAAGAATTAAGCCATTTAGGACTGAGATGAGGATAATTTCCTCACAAAGAGAGTAGAAAGTCCTTGAAATTCTCTTTCCTGTGGGACTTCAGTTAACTCCATCATTTAGTTAATTCAAAACAGAGGTTAGAAAATTCCTGGACATTAAGGGGAGCAAGGGATCTTGGGATAGTGAAAAAGCATTGAGGTAGATCTTGATTAATAGCTGAGCCAGGCTTACAGAACCAACTGGCCTAATCCTGCTCGTACTTCTGAAGTTCTAATGAAAAAAATGAAGATTTTTCTGAAATAATTGCCTATCAACTCATCTATACAGAGCACACTTCATGACACCAAGATATTCTTGCTTTAATTTCTGAAGTTATGTAGATATAACTAACAGAAACTAAAATGAACGAGCACATAGAAGAAAAAAGATATCACTCATAAATTCATTCTAGCAATACGGCAATCAGAAAGACATTGAATCTAGCAGCCGAGGCCCTTGGTAAAGAGGATAGAGCCACCCACTACACAAGCATTGGAAATTTCCAACATATTGTAAGCATAATGATGAATAAAATATTGCTGTCACCTTTATTGAGGCATGTGGTAATCCTGACACAGGTCTTCTATTAATGTTCTTTGAATAATGGGGAAAACACTTTGTAATTATAGACTGGGAAATACAATTGCTTTTCTGGCTACATTGCTTGGAAAAGTTATCAAAACATTCAGTATATTGTACTATTGTAAGATGTATCTATATTTACAGAGATTGAAAACTGCTACAGGGTATCATGGTAGCGTAGTGGTTAGCACAAAGCTACTACAGCTTGGGGCATCAGAGTTCAGAGTTCAATTCCAAAGTCACCTGTAAGAAGTTGGTACTTCTTCCCATAAATGTATGGGTTTCCTCCCACAGTCCATCCACATATCAGTTAGTAGATTAGTTGGTTATTGTAAATTGTTTCATGATTAGGCTAGGGTTAATTCAGTTGCTGGCAGCATGGCTCGATGGGCTGGAAGGGGCCTATTATGCACTATATCTCTAAATACAATAAACTCTTTTCTGAAGTTTCATTTTAATATCTGAAATTCACTGATTCTGTTAAACACTAATGAAGGCAGAATAAATGCCCCCCAAATTGAACAGTAGCTGAAAAAAAATCTTCTATTATAAGCATGAAATTCCACAAATGCTAGAAACCTTGAGCAACACACACTAAATTCTGAATGATCTCAGCAGTCAGGCAGTGTCTATGGACTGAAATGAGCAGCTAATGTTTCAGGCCAAGATCCTTTATTAGGATGGCGGAAGCCAAAATGAGATTGTGGGGCGAGGAGTAGGAGTGCAAACTGGCAGGTGAAGGGGAAGGTGGGTAGATGTACAGGGGGGTGGGGGGATGAAGTAGGGAGCTGTTGGAGTTAGTGTCCATTTCACCACGGACCAGATAGCGGATAGTGCCACAAAAACAGTGAACATGTGAAGGTGTACTGCAGTAAAGAAGGCTCAGGTGCACATTTTAGATAAGTATTTGCCATTTTGTGTATGTTTAGTGTCCACTTTGTCCTGTCGCTTTGGGCACTCATTTTAGAAAAGTAGTGCAAATGAGTATAGCTTGAAGGGGTACCGTCTTGTCCTGTAAGGAAATAATTAACCTACTCACTGGTAGTGAGTCTGTTTTGGTTGCACTCACCAGACCCAGGAACCTGATTTCACACAGCAATTTGCACTTCGATCAGAGTTCAGTGATTGAACAGAAGGTGTATGTCTTTAAAAGGAAAAATAAGAGAGCGATCCCCTCCCCTGCGGAGGACCGACAACAGTGCAGGATTTGGAAGTCTCAGCAACCTACTGGTGGACTATGGTGACCAGGAGCTTGGTCAGATAAGTTGGACTCTCATGGGGTGAAAATGAGACACCACATCATCTCCATACTTAATGAGGTAGTTTTCCCCAAGTGGAAGGGGATCCGAGGAGTGCTTTTTGGCTGCTGGCAGCAATAATAAAACAACAATACAAGATAATCTCATCGATGCAGAAAAAGGTAGATAGTTTGAGAAATAAAGTGGAGATGCTAAACCAGCAATATGTTGGTGAAGGCTGCCCAGTCAGCACAGACATGGGCTACGGAGTTAGAGAATAGGAGCACAGTGATGGCCTGTCAGCTAGTAAAGGGGCAGTGAGATGACCACAACACATCAGGTATCCCTCACTCTTTGAATGGGGTTTGAAGAGTGAAGCACAATGGAGGAAAGAACCAGATCTTTTTGCCAGTAGACTCTGATCAGAGGAATCTGTCACAATAGCGACAACCTACCGGAGGGTCATAGGCTAACCTCAACCATGATGGGGTAGTTAGTTAAAGCAGCAGCTCCTGGTTAAGAGAGTTTCACTGCCCTTATTGGGACCAGCGATAGGGAGTACCATAGTCAAAGCCATCATATTATTGGAGGGATTAGATTATGTGGGGGAAAATCCACATAGTTGGGCCCCATGTGACCTCAAAGGAAATGTTTTTGTCATTGCTCTGAGCCAGGGTCCTGAGAGAACAGGGAGATGGGTTCCCATTTCCACCCTCTATTGTCAACACACTGATTGAGTTTTACTTCTTTCAGACAGAACTCTACAAATTTGAGATATAATCCAGCATGTATCAGGTAAAATGCAAATGAGAGTTCATCATTGCTGATGATAGAGAATCAGAGGGAGAAGGAAGACCAAGTGAATCAGCCCACTAACAATTTCATTACAGGGAACTGAAATAACGGCCATCATCTTCCTAATGGAAGCAGATAATTGAAGCAAATGGAAAGGAACGGAAACACAAATGCAGAAGACACGGAGAGATCGCAACAGCAAGCTGCGAATAATATGTTAACTATAGTGGTAACGGTATTCTGAGATGAAGGCTGGTTCTTGAAGATAGATGATTAGTTATGTAGATCAGAATAGAAAGATATTGGAAAAGGAATGGGAGGGATATAAGTTATGACAGTGACGCCAGGTTCCACCTGTCATTCGTTCCACAAACTCGATGGCAAGGCAGACTGAGAAAGAGAAGAAATTGCACATGGCCTGAATGGGGAGTGAACACAAATGAGCGCTGTTTCCTCTGTGCTGCATGAATGTGCTGCTGTGCAGTAACTGAAATGCTCCGGTGCACGTAGCCTTTGTTGTCACGTAGCTGGAATTTCCTTTTATGCAATGTTAATATAATTTTGAAATTATGTTAATATATTGTTGAAATTCTTCTAATTTAATTCTAGAATATATGTTATTATAAATGTGAAATAACCTGTAAATAATTATGTGTCAATGAATATAATCCATAAATTTTTTAAATAATAAATGTACCACAACATTTACTTTGAAACATTTTTGCGCTTCAACATATTTACATTGCCAGTGTTTCAAATTGCAACACTGTTACAAGTTGTAACAATAAACAGAATAAAAGTTGGTAGCTCTTTGTTAATAAACCACCGGCCACTGAACACCAATGCAAATAAAACATTTAAAGCGCCGTGCAGTTTTCAGGCCATATAAATATTTGCTGCTCAGAGCAATGGTTGGTCTGCAAGCTGTTTAAAAAAATAGAGGGGACATTGCAAATGAGCTGGGCCTTTTCAGTGGTTGGGCTAGCATTTGAAAGGACAGTCCAGAAGGGGGTGCGTTCCTTACGGCTATTCAAATAGAACCATCCCTATCCTCCAGCAGATCAATGAAAGGGAATGAGTAACAGGTTGTTAAATTACTCTGATAATCTGTCACGGCATGGGATGGGAACTGTTGTCTGTGAACCTGAAATAAACATTCTTTGCTATGCCCCTGCCCTCTGAGTAGAGCTACTGACAGTGACTGATGAGTTTTACCTATAAGATATTGAGGGGCAATGATAATGATATGTAAACCACAACGGGCCAGTAGGGAAGGAGGCAACAAGCACACGAATGACAAAGCTGCATTTTAAAGACGTTGAAATTGAGAAAATACATATATCCAAGAGGATGTAATCAAAAATTTTAGAAAATTTTATTGCCATCTTTGCTCAGTCTTGTAAATAGCCAATTAGGGATATTAAATAATGCAGGTAAAGGTACACATAGGGACATAATAGGTTAGTAACTGGGGAAACGATCCAATGTGAAGGGCATTTTCGCTGACCTGTTTAATCAGATCCTCAAAGTTTGGCCTTCCTGGGACAGATTACTGTCCAGAGGCCAGGAGGAGAGTATGTTAAGCAGTATTCTGGAGTTTAGTGAATATTTCAGATATTAATTCAAGCGAGAACCAATCTTCCATTCTTAACGTATATTGTAAATTGCAAACAGTAAGATGTTCGTATATGCATCAGCCAAACATTAAGACAATGGGGTACTGGGAGGCTGGTGGATTAGATAGATAGATACTTTATTGATCCCAAAGGAAATTACAGTGTCACAGTAGCATTATAAGTGCACAGATCTAAATATCAGAAGAGAGGTAAAAAGAATAAAAAATAAGTTACCTCTAGCAGTCTAACAGAAGGGGATCATCACTTCCCCAGCTATAGGTTGTCTCATAGAGTCTGATGGCTGAGAGTAAGAATGACCCCATATAGTGTTCTTTGGAGCAGTGCAGTTGTCTTAGTCTATTACTAAAGGTGCTTCTCTGATCAGCTAAGGTGGCATGCAGAGGCTGAGAAGCATTGTCCAGAATCACCAGGACTTTCCAGAGGGTCCGGAAGATTGTACTGGTGACAACAGACTAGTAGAACATGTGAAGGAGAGGACTTCATCCTCCAAAGGACCTTAGTCTGCTCAGGAAGTAGAGGTGACTCTGGCCCTTCTTGTACCTAGCTTCTTGCATCAACCAGTTACACCCCCAGGTGCCTGTAGGTTTTCACTACATCCATGTCCTCGCCATCAATGGTAACATGGAGCAGTGCAGGCTTCGCTTTCCTAAAGCCCATCACCATCTCCTTAGTCTTACTGATTAGAGCTGCAGATGGTTCAGCTTGCACTATTTGACCAAGTCCTCCACCAGGGCCCCATATTCATCCTCCCATCCTCCCTTTTTACACTTATCAGAGAATTTCTGCAGATGACATATCTCTATGTTGTAGTTGAAGTCCGAGGTATACAGGGTAAACAAGAAGGGAGCCAATATAGTCCACTGTGAGGCTCCAGTGCTGTTTATATACATGTCTGACAGACAGCTCTGAAGCCACACAATCTGTAGTCCATTATCCAGGATATAATGGAGGTGCCACCGTGCATTGAATGGAGCTTTTCCTCCAGCAATGAGGGCTGTATGGTATTGAAGGAACTTGAGAAATCAAACAACATGATCCTCACAGTGCTGCCCTGCTTATCCAAATGGAAGTAGGCTCTGTTAATCAGGTAGAAGTCTGAAATTAGCCATTCTGTCAATTAATGTGATCAAATATAAAATAGATCTTTATTACATAAAGAAAATAGATACAAATATTACTAAATCATGGAGCAAGGGCCTGATTTCCACTGGTTTTCAGCAATGTCCAAATATTGATGAATAACATTTGTGAAACTTGTTAACATTCATCATCAATATCCTTGGAACTCACCAATTTCAGGATTTCCATGTATGCATAGAACAATGCAGAAATCACAAAATCATTGTCCAAAAGCTTGCTGCTAGGCCACAACATATGTGGAAGGGGCAACTAGGAATTTGTTATGAAGAACAGGTGACCCCAAACACAGGACACTGACATGGAGGTAGAATAATCTGAAAAGGGTTATTTGATGGTTGCAGGGAGGCAGGGGAGTGAGGATTCGGCAGAGGAATGTGCAAGGCTTGACCGGGGATCGAACCCGGGTCGCTGCGGTGACAACGCGGCGTTTAACCACCGAGCCCGCAGAGAGTGTAGGTGGGCGGCGGGACGAGGCAGAGCAGGGATGCAGACAAGGGTGTGAGTGTGGCGGGAGGAGAACGACAGGCAGGAGGGTGAACGGGAAGGCAGGCGGCATGTAATGCTCCTGTTGACACGGAGAGACAGAGTTAACCCAGGCAACCAACAGCACATAAACAAAACTTAGAATGCTCAATTCTAGGCGGTCTCGAACGTGAACTACCACACTGGCTGAAGCAACGATCAGGCGATGAGTGGATGGAAAGCCAGGATATTTATGCTGCAGGTTAGATGAGGTTCAGGTGCGCCACAATCAGGAAGCCCGGGAGAACAAAAGGAATGCCACGCTCACCGTACGCGTGCGCGCGCGCACACACACACACACACACACACACACAAATTAGGAGAACATGAGGAATAAATGGGCAGCACCATGACGGGATTATGCCTTGGTTTTATATTTGGAGAATTAAGCATTAGATCTGCAGAAGGAAAGGAAATATTCTTCTGATTTAAGTGGAAGAGAGTGCCTGAAAGAACCTCCAGTAAGTCTTTGGTAATTAGAAAGATTACTAGTTTAAAAATACTTTTAATCTTCCCAAGAATTTATTCTAAATCTCTAATTGTTTTTTTTTGCTACAGGGAGCTTTCCAGCATTTGGAAGTGCTTAAAGCAGATTCAACGTTTTTTAGGGTTTTGATTTCAATTATTTTAATTTTAACATTCTAAAAGAGTTTTAAAAGATTTTTAATGTGCCAAACACCTGAAGCCACACACAAAATGCTGAAGGAACTGCAGGTCAGGCAACATCTGTACAAATGATTAAGCAGTTGATGTTTCAGGCCGAGACTCTTCTTCAAGACTGAAAAGGAAAGAGGAAGGCACCAGAATAAAAAGGTTGGGGGTGCTGGTAGAAGTAGGACAAGCTAGAAGGTGATAGGAGAAGTGAAGTGGGAGGGGGGGGAAGCAAAGAGCTGGAAAAGAAGGCATCTGATAGGAGAGAATAGTGGACCAAGGGAGAAGGGGAAGAAGGAGAGGCAACTAAAGAAGGTGATAGGCGGGTGAGGAAAAGAGGAGAAGAGCGTGTGGAATAGAAAAAGAGGGGAGAGGGAGTGAAAAAAATTACCAGAAGGAGAAATCAATGTCTCCTTCCAGTAATTTTTCTCCCTCTCCCCAACATTTGTGACCTGCTTTGGCCATTCTAAATAATGCCTCTCATAATGCAAATATCATTTTCAAAAAGCAGGCCTTGCTCAGAAAATCCATGAGCAGTTTTCAACAATTTCTGCTGGAAGGATAGACAGAGGTCAATTAGGTCAAATTCATTGAGCAACAATGTGCCTGTAGTGTTCTCGCACAGGTGTAAAAGAACTCTGAACTAAACACCAAGCATAAACCAGTCAATGAGGCGGTCCCAGTAAGATTAACCGTTTACTGTTCACTCTTCCACATTAACGTACGGTGAAAACTGTTGATAAAACAATACAAAATATATACAATATTTGTTTCCTTCTTGACATCACATTTACATCATAAATACTTGCAAAAGTAAAACTACAACAACTATATTACATTAAAATGCAACATACAGTCAGAATCTACCTACGCCATCGACTGGCTTTAAATACATTAACACAAACTATTCGCAACTCTTTAAATAACAAAAAACATAAACTTATCAACCGTCATTACTTTTAACAGAATCAGCATTAACATTTTTAATTCAACATATCGATTATCTTATGAACTTAAGGCATTGCTTCTCTGATGTTTCTAGTGCGTAGAAAGAGAACTTTTCTCGCGCTGATCCTGCACACACATAAGCCCCCTCCTTCCTGTTTCTCTAAACCGGTATTTTCTCACAAGATGCAGCGAAACTGGGTGTGACATCATCGCATGCTGCGATATATCACAGACAACGAATTTACTTTAAACAACCTTAACTTTAACTAGAACGATTACAAACAAATTACTAAAGCGAAAATATAATAAACTAAACAAATGCCTTAAAGGTAACATACTCCCCACCTGACCCTCGTAGGGTCACAATGAACATAATACAAAACTTCAGTCTCTAAATCAGTCCTTAGGGAGAAGTAGAATGACTTCTGCAACTGGCCTTTGGTAAGGTTTCACATCACCTTGGTCAGAAGTTTTCAACTAAACCTTCCTGACATGTCCATCCCTACCAGGGAATGTGGCAGTGATTCTGGCCATTGGCCAGCAGTTGCGGGCGATTTGCTTGTCCCTGAGCAGGACTAAATCTCCAACTTGAAGATTCCTGCGAGGTTCTGTCCACTTTTGTCTGTGTTGCAACAAAGGTAGATATTCATTTCTCCAACGGGACCAGAACCGATTTGCGAGAGCCTGAACCTGTCTCCATTGCTTTGTGTACAAATCCTTATCGGAGAAGTCCCCAGGTGGAGGGGGAGCTCCTGCCTTCTGCGTAAGGAGCATTGATGGCGAAAGTATGAAGGGGTTTTCCGGGTCAGAAGACACAGGTAGGAGTGGTCGTGCATTTATAATGGCTGTGACCTCTGCCATTAGTGTGCACAGTACCTCGTGGGTCAGTCGGGTGCGTTGCTGCAGAAACATTGAATCAAGAATTCTTCTGGCGATACCAATCATCCGCTCCCATGCACCTCCCATGTGAGAGGCGTGTGGTGTGTTAAACTCCCAGTTGCATCCCTGCTGACTGAGGTACCTTTGCACCGTTTTGTCCATCCCCAGCTCCTTGGACTCTCCAATAAGGATCGTGCCGCAATCAGACCTTAACTGTTTTGCAGGGCCTCTTAGCGCAAAGAAGCGCCTGAGAGCGTTAATGCAGCTGGATGTATCCAAAGATTCGATGACCTCAATGTGTACCGCTCTCTAACTCATGCAGCTGAACATGATGGCCCACCGCTTGCTCTCTGCTTGTCCTCCTCTGGTGCATCTAGTAGTGATAGTCCAGGGACCAAATACATCGAGCCCCACATATGTAAAAGGAGGGCAGGCTTCGAGGCGTTCTGGTGGGAGGTCCGTCATACGTTGAGCTTCCAACTTGCCTCGCAGTTTTCTGCAGGTTACACATCTGTGGAGTACTGAATTGATCAGTGTTTTACCTCCCAAGATCCACAGTCCCACTGCCCTTATTGCTCCTTCCGTCAGGTGATGGCCCTGATGCGTTACCTGTTCATGGTGATGGCGAGTGAGCAGTAAGGACACATGGCTGTCTTTGGGTAGGATTACTGGGCTCTTTTCTGCAGCTGGAAGGTGGGAGTGTATTAACCGGCCTCCAATGCAAATGATATTGTTCTTCAGGATCGGGTTGAATTTCCTCAAAGGGCTGTCCTTTGGTATTGGTTTATTAACTTGGAGAGCCGAAAGCTCCCTTGCAAAAGCTGCTCTTTGAGTTGCTTTAAAGATGACGTCCTTTGCCTGGGCCAATTCGTCCACAGTGCGAGGTAAGTTACATTTGTGCCATCCCTTGCATTTATTATTTTGGGATGAGTGTTTGTGTGATCTGGCCATGTGAATGAGGAACGCAAGTCCTCTCACTAAAGAATTCAAAGTGGAGAACCGCTGAAAGCGTTGGTTAGTACGTATTGATTCTTCGAGGTAGGTGACTCCTGTTTGTATTTGCGGCCTAATTTCCGAGTCTCTTTCGGGTTCAATCAGCTCAAATGTCTCGCTCATTTGAGTTTTTTCTGTTGGTGGCTGATACAGGAAGGGGGGTCCGGTGAACCAGGATGTCTGCGCCAGACGGGATGCAGGTAAGGATCTCGATGCATGGTCTGCAGGGTTATCCTCGGTACGTACATAATGCCATTGTTCAGGCTTTGATAACAGGTGGATACGTTGAACTCTATTATGAACGTACACGTAGAAATGTTTTGATTTGTTATAAATATAACCAAGCACTAAGTTGCTATCTGTGTAGAACTTGATATCGTCCAGCTCTAGGTCTAGCTCGTCCTGGATAAGATCCACCATTTCCACAGCCAGGACAGCTGCGCACAGTTCAAGCCTTGGAATTGTTGGCTCGGACTGAGGAGTGAGCTTTGCCTTACCAGTTACAAATCCTACTTCAACTTGACCATCCTTCCCGACTACTTTCAAGTAAGCCACAGCACCGATGGCCTTGGTAGATGCATCCGAAAAAACACACAATTCTGTGTGCGCTGCCTCGGTGAGTGAGGTCGCAGTGTACCTACGTCGGATATGAAGCTGTTTTAGATCTTGAAGTGAATCTCTCCAAGCCTCCCACTTGCTTAGCTTGTCTTCTGGTAAGGGAGTATCCCAGTCAGAGAGCTCAGAGGTAAATTCTCTGAGAAGGACTCTTCCCTGGATTGTAACTGGTGCCAGTAGACCCAAGGGATTGAAAACACTGTTGACAGTGGAGAGAACTCCATGGCGGGTGAATGGCTTGATCACGGTTGGCACGGAGAACGTGAATGTGTCAGTCGTAATCTCCCAAAGGAGGCCCAAACTCCTTTGTGTGGGTTATGGTTTCTCCATCGAGATCTAGGTCTTTGATTGCCGGAGCACAGTCATCATGTGGAAAGGCCTCCATTACTGCCTGACGGTTTGATGCGAACTTATGCAAGCAGAGGTTTGACTCAGCGAGTGAGGCTTGTGTACGTCGGAGCAGATCGATTGCTTCGTCTTCTTTCTGTAGTGATATCAAGCCGTCATCGACATAGAAGTGCCTTTCTACAAACTTAACGGTGTCATCGCCATGCTCCTGTGCACCCTCTCTGATGGCTCTTCGCAGCCCATAGATGGCCACGGCAGGTGATGGACTATTGCCGAAAACGTGGACTTTCATCCGGTACTCAATGACTTCCTTGTTAATGTCATTGTCCTTGTGCCATAAGAAACGGAGGAAATTGCGATGGTCCTCCTATACTAAGAAGCAATGGAACATAGACTGGATGTCTGCTAAGATTGCGACCATCTCCTTCCGGAAGCGCATCAGGACCCCGAGAAGGGTATTGTTAAGGTCGGGGCCTGTAAGGAGCACATCATTAAGGGAGATACCAGCGCACTGAGCACTGGAGTCAAAGACCACCCTAATCTGATTGGGCTTTTCTGGGTGGTAAACCCCAAACATTGGGAGGTACCAGCACTCCTCACCTTCTCTCAGTGGCAGTGCTACTTCAGCATGTCCATTAGCGAAGATCTTCTCCATAAATGCTACGTATTGTTGCTGCATCTCAGGTTTCCTTTTCAGGGTTTTTTGCAAGGACGTGAACCGCTTGACTGCCTGCTCTTTGTTGTTTGGCAAGCGCTGGCGTGGTTCTCTGAAAGGTAGTGGGGCGACCCAATTATTTGCTTTGTCTCTGAAGACCTTGGTGTCCATTATTTTTAAGAAAATGGCGTCTTGTGCTGATGGAGCAAGTTTGTTATCGTGCTCAGTTTGAGCGAAGACTGACTGTCCCAGCGTCTTGTCGGTTACTTTACATTTGTTAAAGCCTTATCGTGCTTCCTTGATACACATGAAACTTGTGCAGGGTTGAAAAATTGAATGGCGGCCACTCACTAGCACATTGGTCTTGAGTGTGTTAACTGTCGGTTTGTGTACATTGCCAAGGCACACCTCTCCTATCACCACCCAGCCCAGATCCAGGCATTGGGCAAAGGGGGCGTCGTGTGGTCCATTGACCTGCTGCCTAACCTTGTACACCTGGAGAACATCTCTTCCTAATAGCAGGAGTATTTCTGCTTTTGGATCCAGTTCTGGGATGTGTTTGGCAATGTGGTGGAGATGTGGCTGGTGTAGCACCGCACTTGGCGTCGGGATCTCAGTGCGGTTATTCAAAATTTCATTGCACTCTAAGAGTGGAGGGAGACAGATGACAACTTTACCATCCAGGGACTCGAGCTGGAAGCCTTCTGCCTTCCTTTCATAAGTTTCCACGCTGCCTGAGCAAGTTCTAAGGTAGTATGGGAACTGATTACTCTCAATATTGAACAAGTCAAAGAACTCTGGTCTGACTAATGAGCGATTGCTCTGATCATCCAGAATTACATAGGCTTTGATGGTCTTGTCTTTGGCTCCCTTAGGGTACACCTTAGTGAGGCAGATCTTTGAACAAGAACGGCTTGATTGAGCTTGACCGCAAACTTCTGTGCAGCTCAAGCTGACAACAGTTGTCCTGGAGTGAGCCTCTTCCTCCCCGCTGTCCTGTTGTGGGGGTGAAGGAGCTTTGTCGGTTTGCGGTAACGAGCCGGGATGCATGGCCCCATCGTGATTAGTGCTATTACATTCCGGGCACTTCACGGCGATCATACACTCTCTAGCAAGGTGAGAGGTAGTGGAACAGCATTTAAAACATATTTTTTTCTCCTTGAGAAGGGCCATTCACTCTTCAAGGGGTTTTTTCCTAAATGTTCTGCATTTTTTGAGCGGGTGGGGTTTGTTGTGCAATGGACAATTCTTGCTAGGGTCATTGTTAGTTGTAAGGACTTCAGTTTTACGCACTGAGACAGGTTTATTGATGTTGAAATTATTCGAAGTGGATTTAACTGGCTTGGTGTAAATTGTACTGCTTCCTGGACCCATGAGGCTGGGGTCGTTTTGCTTCTTCACCTCCTTGCACACAAACCTAGTGAAATACTCAAAGGGAGGAAATCGACTATTGTTCTCTTCCTTGTACTCTGAGCCAACAGACACCCACCTTTCCTGCAGCCCAAATGGAAGTTCGTCCACGATTGGTCTAATCCCGTATGAAGTATCTAGGTATGACAGACCAGTTAAATAGCCATCTTCTTTGGCACCTTGAATCTCCATGAGTAAATCTCCAAGCTCTCTTAACTTAGTGTGGTCCTTGGCTGACACCTTAGGAAAATTTTCCAGACATCGAAATAGTGCCGTTTCAATAATTTCAGGGGCCGCATAGCACTCCCGAAGTCTCTCCCATGCTTTGCGTAAGGCTAGCTTGGGGTTGTTAATGTACACTGAACGTATGCATCTCACCTGTTCGCATGATTCTTTTCCCAGCCATTTCGTCATAAGATCCAACTCTTGGGTTGCTCTGAGCTGGACTCCGTGGATAGCGTTGGCGAATGAGGAGTACCATGCACGGTGATTTTCAGGTTTATCGTCAAACTAGTATAGTCCTGAAGTGACAAGATCTCGTCGTGCTAAATACTGTGCCATGGGTTCAACTGCAAGTGGCATGCTGGCTGGGGGAATATGTCGGCGGGTATATGACTGAGGGTGTACATTTGTTATAGAATTTGCTGTTCTGAATTCAGACTTTGCCTCTCCTCTCGCCAAATCTGGTAAGTTTGGTGTCGAGAAGTATTTGTCATCAGCCCTTTCATTCTTGAATTCGTCGCGGAGTTGCAAGGGTAAATTGTCTTCCTCAGATGGATGTGATGCAATTGGGCCTCTCTGAGACTCCTCATGAGGTGGGATGTTAGCATATAAGTATGGAGAGGAAGAACGAATCTTCAAGTCCATTTGAGAACGGACATAGTCGCTTGTGCTTTCCAATCTGGTCCTTTCTGAAGTAGATCTTACGTCATCCAGAACATGCATTTCTTCAGCACTTTCTAATATCTCTGCTTCCACCCTGGCAGCTTCGGCTTCTCGGTGTAGCATCAGCACTTCTAACTCTGATTCTATCCTTACCTTTTCCAACTGGTTTTCGGCTTCTCTGGCAGCCACTTCCTTTTGGTTTTTGGCTTCTCTGGCAGCCGCTTCCTTTTTCAATTTTGCTTCTTGTTCAGCGTACAACGCTCGTACCTTGGCGGCTTCTGCTTTAGCTCTTGCATGGGCAGCCTTACTTGATGATGCCCTACTGCTCCGAGCTCTGGATGGCAACGACTTGATGCTGGATCGTGTTGTCATTGCAGCACTTGAAACACCTGGTAATGCCGCCTTTTCACTGTAGTGTTCTCGCACAGGTGTAAAAGAACTCTGAAGTAAACACCAAGCTTAAACCAGTCAATGAGGCGGTCCCAGTAAGATTAACTGTTTACTGTTCACTCTTCCACATTAACGTATGGTGAAAACTGTTGATAAAACAATACCAAATATATACAGTATTTGTTTCCTTCTTGACATTACATTTACATCATAAATACTTGCAAAAGTAAAACTACAACAACTATATTACATTAAAATGCAACATACAGTCAGAATCTACCTACGCCATCGACTGGCTTTAAATACATTAACACAAACTATCCGCAACTCTTTAAATAACAAAAAACATAAACTTATCAACCGTCATTACTTTTAACAGAATCAGCATTAACATTTTTAATTCAACATATCGATTATCTTATGAACTTACGGCGTTGCTTCTCTGATGTTTCTAGTGCTTAGAAAGAAAACTTTTCTCGCGCTGATCCTGCACACACATAAGCCCCCTCCTTCCCGTTTCTCCAAACCGGTATTTTCTCACAAGACGCAGCGAAACTGGGTGTGACGTCATCGCATGCTGCGATATATCACAGACAACAAATTTACTTTAAACAACCTTAACTTTAACTAGAACGATTACAAACGAATTACTAAAGCGAAAATATAATAAACTAAACAAATGCCTTAAAGGCAACACAGTGCCAGTGCTCAGATATTTGTAGTTAAAAAGTGCTGAAACACTTGGTAGCTCAGGTGTCGTCTGTGAAATGAGGAACTCTTACTTTTTGGGTTGAAAGCTTTATTCTTGGGATATTTGTCTCTATACTGACACCAAAGCAGGCAAAACAATCCTTATGAACAGACTATGTTCCAAGCCTACACTTGTGGACATCCCCCACATTTCCTACGCTACATTGCTTTCCTGCGCTACGTGGAAGATTCTATGTTATAAGCCTACATTGGTGACCGGCCCCCCACTTTTCCTACGCTACATCGATGACTGTATTGGTGCTGCTTCTTGCACCCATGCGGAACTCGTTGCCTACATCCACTTTGCCTCCAACTTCCACCATGCCCTCAAATTTACCTGGTCCATTTCCGACACCTCCCTCCCCTTTCTCGACCTCTCTGTCTATCTCTGCAAACGGCTTATCGACTGATATCTATTAAAAACCCACAGACTCTCACAGCTACCTGGACTATACTTCCTTCCCACTTGTAAAAATGTAAAAATTCTCTCAATTCCTCCATCTCCACCGCATCTGCTCTCAATACTCCCTTGTCCATTCATACCTTCCCACTGATCTCCCGCCCGGAACTTATCTTTGCCAGTGGAACAAGTACTACATTTGCCCCTACACCCTCTCACTCACTACCACTCAGAGCCCCAAACAGTGAAGTGACCCTTCATCTGTGAGTTTGTTGGGGTCATATGCTGTGTCTGGTGCTCCTGGTGTGGCCTCCTGTATATTGGTGAGACCCGATTAGGAGATCACTTCACCAAGCACCTACACTCTGTCCCGTAGAAACAATGGAATCTCCCAGTGGCCACCCATTTAAATTCCACTCCCATTCCCATTCTGATATGTCTATTCATGGCCTTCTCTGCTGTTGCAATGAGGCCACATTCAGTTTGGAGGAACAACACCTTATATTCCAGCTGGGTAGCCTTCAACCTGATGGCTTGAGCATCGATTTCCCAAACTTCCGGTAATGGCTCCCCCCAACCCTTTCTCCTTCACCATTCCCCATCCCCTTTTCCCTCTCTCACCTTAAGTCCTAGGCTGCCCATCGCCTCCCTCTAGTGCTCCTCCCTCTTTTCTTTCTTCCATGGCCTCCAGTTCCCTCCTATTAGATTCCCCTTTCTTCAGCCCTGTATCTCTTTCACCAGTCAACTTCCCAGCTCTTTACTTCATTCTCACCACCCCCCACCCCAGTTTCACCTATCACCTTGTGTTTCCCTCTCCTTCCCCACTTTTTAATTCTACTCCTCAACTTTTTTTCTCTAGTCCAACTGAAGGGTCTCAGCCCGAAACATTGACTGTAATCATTTCCATAGATGCTGCCTGGCCTGCTGAGTTCCTCCAGCATTTTGTGTGTATTGCTTGGATTTCCAGCATCTGCAGATTTTCTCTTATTTATGATGTGTCCTACATAAAGATCAGAGTTACTTGCACGGTATAAATAAATGTATCATTTAGCCAGATCCATCCCATGAAAATAAAGGGGAATTTCTAACAGACCATGCATTGTGAGGCTTGTAAAAAATCCTTTGCAATTTTATCACCGGCATTTCAGTTTGGCTGTATCCCATATGAAAATGATAAAGTCTGCTTTCTGTGTTGCTTCAAATAATTCTGTATGGATTACATTGTTTTGAACTCTTACCCAGTACCTGGTGATTGTGAACCCACAAATCTGACATACATTATTGAGTATGTATGCCTTGTTTTGTAACGATTTGATAAATTTGCATTACTTCAATTCACATACTTCAAAATGACAGAAAAAAGAACAAAATTATTCAAGCAATAGACACAAAATGCTGGAGGAACTCAGCCAGCCAGGAGCATCTATAGAAAACCGTATAGTCAACGTTTTGGGCCGAGACCCTTCATCAGGACTGAGGGAAAAAAATGAGGAGTCAGAGTAAGAAATGAGTAGGAAAGAAAATTATTCATTTTATTTTTGTCAGGCTCCAAAATCTGCAAATACCTATAAATGGAAGTCATACACTTTTCTTTGATTGGATAGTTGGCTAATTAATACAAAGTGAGCCAATCATCGTTATTGCTTTCCCACCTCTCCCACAGCTACCCCCAGGGCTTCAGTGATTTGTGAAAAGATATATTACATCTTACCAGAAATGAATTTGAATCAGCACTAACAAAAACATTTAGTTTAAGCCTAAGGCATTTTTGCTGAGATCATTATCAATTTGCATTTGATAATTAACATATAGATTTTCCAAAATAAATGTGTCCATATAGCCTGATTTTCAGTCGGCTGTCATTCGTTATTTGCCCTTATCTATTTTGTTTTTGTTCTCTTTGCATTCGGGAGTTTCTTTTTGTTTCCGTGGTATAGCAACACTAAGTATTTCCTGTTTATGATGCCAGTATTTTCATAAATTGATCCACTTCAAGTTTACGATCTAATCCAATAATGTAAATAACTACTACAAATTTCATTTCATTTCAATGATTTTGTAGTTTTTGTCCTTCGTGTCAGCTTAGTAAAATGCCTACAGTTAGTTACTACGTACCTTTTGTATGATCAAATTCCACTCCCATAGGGGCCAGGATAGCATTGTAATAATGCTACTGTATTAGTAATATGGGGTGTATGGGGTGTCTAGGGAGGGGTAGCACCTCTGGTGGAGGGTCCGCCGTGCCCTTTTTCAGGGCAGCTCATCCACCTTTAGTCCCCACCTGGTGCTCAGCTCTCACCTGTGGCTCCAAGTAGCTGTAGCACGTGCAGCGGCGACACCCCGGTAAACCGTCTCGGCATATGGGCCAAACCAGGTGAGGGTTGCCGATGAGCCTTCAACCCTCGGTGAGGTAGGGGATCTGTCTATCACAGTGTGTGAAGTCTGGCCCTGGCAGATTGAACGGAGGAGGCCGATTATTGGTCCAACGGTCAAGAAGGCAGGCCAGCAGGCGTTGGTGGAGTGCTAAGGCACTTAGACGACCTGGTCATCCACTGCAAGAGCTGGTGATCTCTTTAAACTCAGCTGGCAGAAGGCAAAGGCAAACCACTGCTGTAACCTACCGAGTACATGATTTCCCAATATGTCAGAGTGGCGTGGAGGGAAATTGTCTGCCAACTGGAATTTCCAGATGCAACCTAAAGCGAGTGAGTGATTAGTAATACAGAGGTATAAATTCAGATTTTACAGAGGGAGTCAATAAATTTCAATGCAATTATTTAACGTAATCTAAAAGTTGCATGCCACTCTATTGCTTACTCAACAACTATGTTCTTTCCAATTTGTGGATGGAAGTGCTTCTTTCGAAGTTTGTAGCTAATGTGGTTTGATCTCAATCCTGATAGTCGAAATTATTTGGAATCTTGAATGTATTAGCTGGAATAAAAAATAACAGTCTAATTCTCCAGATGGCCTAGGAGTCATTCCATCCAATAGGTGTCTCAGCTACATAGATCTAAAGTCCATAGCTCGTTTGCACTGGGGTTATATGTGAAGTATCTCAATTACCCAACCGTCTTTTGAAATTGGAAGAGCAGGTTTATTGTTTGCTATCAGCTAACCCATTTTGGAGAACATAAATGAGCCTTAGTTAATATTAATGCCAGTCCAGATGAAGGCTCTTAACCTGAATATCAGCAATTCATTTTCCTCCATTGTCACTGCTTAACCCACTGAGTTCCTCCAGCATCACATGCACTGCTTATTAATTACAGAGCATATGCAATTTTAATGCATAGATCATATTGGTAAATTGTTTTATTATTCTCAGATGTACCAAGATAGAGTGAAAAACTTGTCTTGTATGCCGTTCATACAGGTCAATTCAATGCAACAGTACATTCAGGTAGTACAGGACAAAATAACAGAATGCAGAATAATGTGTTATATTTACAGAGAAAGTGCAAAGACAAAAGGGGTGCAAGGTCATAGTGAGTTAGACTAAGGTCAAGAGTTCATCTTACCATATGAGGATCACACCCAGATAAAAGCTCTCCTTGAGTTACATGCCTTTAGGCTTTTTTCTCTGCCTGATAGGTTGGGGCATAGAGGGGATGACCGGTGTGGGTGGGGTCTTTGATTACGCCAGCTGTTTTACAGAGGAAGTGAGGTGTACACAGAATCCGTGGAGGATAGGCTGGTTTCTATGATGTGCTGAGCTGTGTCCAGAACTCTCTGCAGTTACTTGTGGTCACAGGCAGAGCAGTTGCCATACCGAACTATGATTCATCCAGACAGGGTACTTAATATGGTGCCTCAATAACAATTTTTGAGGGTCAAAGGAGACATGCCTAATTTCTTTAGACTGCTGAGAAAGTAAAGATGCTGGTGAGGTTTCTTATCTGTGGCATCTACATGGTTGGACCAGAACAGGTTATTGGTGATGGTCACCTCTAGGAATTTGAAGTTTTCAATCCTCTCATCTTCAGCATCATTGATGTAATCAAGAACATATGCACAGCCCCTTCCCCACAATCAATCACCAGCACTTCTGTTTTGCCAGAAATAAGAGAAATGTTGTTGTCATGACATCATATTACTAAGCTCTCTTTATCCTTGCTGCACTCTGACTCATCATTCAAGAAGTGGCCCACTAGGGTAGCAGCCACAAACTTATAGATGGAGTCAGAGCATACTCTGGCCACTTAAATGTGAGTGTGTAAGGAATAGAGTAGGGTTCAAAGGGCATAGCCTTCTGGGGCATTGACTCTCACTTGCAACTGAAAGATCTCATACCATTTGCCGAATTTTGGAAACTGTGATATTGTGCACACCAACAATGAAATGAATGTGTCTCATGTTTCATATTTAACTCACAGAGGAATAGAAGCCTGAGCAACTTGCATAGTTTTATCTGGGGGTCCTGGTATGTGAAACATAAAATTTAGCATGGAAATGCAGCAAGTAGTTAGATAAAGGGCAAAATGCTGGAGGAACTCAATGGGTCAGATAGTATCTGCTGAGGGAAAAGAGCAGTTAGTGTTTCTGTGTTGAATGTGTTCTAATGAGGGGTCTTGACATGAAAAATCAATTGTCCATTTCACTGTACTGTATTTTTGCTCGATTCCTGCATCTACAGTCTTCCCTTTTTTTTAAACAATTAGGAAGGCTAATTGAATGTTGGCTTTTATTACAAGGATCTTGAATACAAAAATAGAAAGGTTTGGTGAGACAGAAATAGATTTTTATCCTCCATATTTAAAGCAGAGCACATTTGCAATGGAGAAAATGCAGGAAAGCTTTACTAGGTTGGTTTGGAAGATGAAGGAGTTGACACATGAAGAAAGATTGAGTAGATTAACATTTTACTCATTGGACTATAAAGGAATGGGAAATGATCTCATTAAAACATAAGATTTTGAAGAGGATTGGCAAGGTGGATGCTAAGAGGATGAGCTACTTAGAACTAGGGTATGAACTTTCAGAATAAGAGGTTGCCGATTTTAGACGGATGAGTAGGAATTCTGAGGGTTGTTATTTAATCCAAGCATCTTTGGAGGTGGAGACATTGAACATATTCAAGAATTATGAACAGTTAAATTGCAAGGAAGTCACAATGGAGAGAGTGTTAAGATTATGTTGAGACTAAGATTAAACAGCAGAACAAGTTTGAGGGTTAATTGGTCTATTGCTTCTATTCTTGTACACTGGGTGATTTAGTTTAAAACCAACATTCAGTACTAAGCAAAGCAAAATGCAAATGTATAAGGCATGAGTTGACCATTGCCATAGTAAATTGGGAAACTATACTCAGAGGCCACTATATTAGGTACACCTGTATAACTGCTTATTAATGCAAATATCTAGTCAGCCAATCACGTAGCAGCAAATCCATGCATAAAACCATGTAGACATGGTCAAGTGGTCCAGTTATTGTTCAAACCAAACATCAAAATGGGGAAGAGATGTGATCCCAGTGACTTTGACTGTGGAATGATTGTTGGTGCCAGACGAGGTAGTTTGAGCATCTCAGAAACTGCTGATCTCCCGGGATTTTCACACACAGCAGTCTCTAGAGTTTATAAATAATAGTGTTATCCTCCTCTGAGTGTCAGCTGTGTGGGTGAAAACACCTTAGGGGTTAGCTGAGAATGGCTAGGATGGTTCAAGCTAACAGGAAGGTGACAATAACTCAATTAACCATGCACTACAATGTATTAACCACACATTACATTCAGAGGTAGGCTTCAGACCACTGAAAGGAAAACATGTCGGATCTTGAAGTGGTTGGGCTGCAGAGCAGAAGACCATGAACATACAGCAATTAGCACTTTATTAGGTCCAGGAGGTAGCTAATAAAGTGGTCTCTGAGTGTGGGTTAAAATAGCTACCATTTAAAGAATTAATACATAATTTGCAATAGGTGAGGCGAGGGCCTTCGTTGGTCGGAGTTGACATGGATATTTCATCCTAGCTTTCTAGATACGTAAGCCTGGGCCGTATGATTGGGAGAGCAAGCTGTTGCCCATATAGCAAGCTCCCCCTCTCCGTGCATCTGATGAACCCAAAAGAATGGCAGAGACTGATACAGTTAGGTACCAGAAGCGTCATAGGAGTTGCCAGTCAGCATTGAACTCAGCATAGGACTGCCATAGGGACTCCAGCTGTGGACTTTTCCCTTGAAGTTTACTTCTGAAGCCTTCCCCATGAGTGGGTATAACTGCAAGGACTGGAGGTTTGAGATCAGAGTTTACCTTCTCCTAGATCAGTGGCCCCACTTGTTACAAAAACCCCGTAACCAGGTAACTTACCAGCAAAGATAGATGGATCAGCTGAGTCGGATGCTACTATTTTCAAGCGTTTTATTCAATAAGGGCACAAACGTATGGTTAATACAAAACATTCAGATCATATACATCGTCAAAATTCAATCTAAAACACCGGTGTAACCATAATCAATCAGAAATAAGCTCTACAGTTGTCTAGGGGTTAATACTGAGTCCAACGGAAATATAAAGAGTCACTCAGAAGTTTGCAGGCTTTTCCTTTTTGGGAACCGCTGGGGTTTTCACGTTGTAGAGAGAAAGAGGTGATTTAGAAAAGATAAACACTTGCCCGTCGTCTTGGCAGAGCAAATCCTTGGAATCAGGGGAGCAGACTTCCCCGTTGTTATTTAAAAGCAGTCTTTCGTTGGTTTTAACCACAGATTCAAATTCGGAATCTAACGCACGTGGCTTCCTTCAACATGGCGTCCCGCTCCCACGGGAATCGATATCGTGTTTCCTTGGTGTCTGCTGGGTGCGTCTGAGGGTTCCCCCCCTCAGACCCGCCTTTATACTTCTTCACGGGATCGCAGGTGTCAATCAAGTTGCAGGTAATGCGATCTCTCTCTCAACCAGCCCACTTTGCCCGAGGGCTTTTCACGTGGTCTCCATGAGACAATAGTCAAGGTCACCTTCATTCTGCTTCTTGGGAGAACATGGTCTCTCTCTCTTTTTGGGTCAGTTGACCCCCCTTAACTAGGGTTCTTGCGATTTTCACAAAGGAGGGGGCCAACGGCATAACACCTCCCCCCATAATGGGTTTTTAACCAGCGGTTAAAAACAGGTTGACACAGGATTTTTTTTTGAATCTACATACTACACAAGCTTTTCTCTTCACAGAGTACTACTGTTATACATTCAAGTCAGTATCTAAACAGGTAACAAGTACGGTGCCCCTTTTCTTTAATACCTTAACCTCATGTGCCATACTAACGCCTGGTAGCATCAAACTTCAGCTCAATAACCACCTTATTTATTTGCTTTCTTCAGCAACATAACTACGGAGGTGTGATCTTAGCTTACATACATCTACAAAGGTTCATGCAAAAGACAAATTTTTATGTTACTTTCAAACTTAACAGTCAAGCTTCCATGGGTGTTGTCTTTTTGTGCTACTGGGCCGCGAGGAAACGATATGATTTGTCGATATGAAATGATATGAGTCAGCTGCACTTTTCCTCATTCCCTGTCATGCCCACTGTTGAACTTGAACGCATGCGAGGTCATTACGCACACAAAGTCATTACCCATGCGAGGTCATCAGTCACCTAAACGCAGTGATACCCTCGCGCTAGGGATCACTGGTTGGCCTCGGGTAACCGGCCGTGTCATGCGGCCGAAGAGAAGTGCCGCTGCTACTGGCCTGGAGCGCGGACAGATGGGCGCCGCCTCTAAACCTGTTTAGCACACCAAATGTTCACGGGGAACCCGGTGCTAAAATATTTGCAAACAACCTAATTCGGGCTCAAGGTTTCGTAAGTAGCAGAGCAGCTGCCTTGCTGCGATCTACTGAAAGTCATCTCTCGAGCTAAACTTTTGTCGGCCGATAGATCCTACCTACCTGTAAGGGGGGGGGGGGGGGCACGTGTCCTGTTGCATTCCTCGCTCGGTCGGTTGCTCTCTCCGGACTGCGGTCCCTTGTTCTGTCACTGGCGTGTTGCAATAATTTTATATGTTTATACGAGGAAAATATGCGCTGTGGGTTTAATATCCAAACATTACTTAAAATGTTATGATGCTATTGACTTATAAGTGAGTTATAATTGACTTATCACTATGTTCATGTGAGGAAAATATGTGCTGCGTGTTTAATATTAAATTTGTTAGATAAACCCTTTTAGAAACAAAATTGAGTGTATTAGCCATTTATAAGTGACTTATAGTCAACTTATCACCTATATTCCAGTCGTGATTAACACCCACACCCCCCCCCCCCCCATCGGCTGGTCCGCAAGAATATTGTCAATATTAAACCAGTCCATGGTGCAAAAAAGGTTGGTGAACCCTGTCCTAGATGGACTGCCAAGCATGGATGATGAGCCCCATCTGTCCAAAGCAGCTGGTTTTAAGGTGCCAGCAACTGCCTCTGCCCCTTCTCCTTTCAGTAGAAATGGTTCAACCAGGCTGAGTATCTGGCCATGAAGGCCAGGAACTGGACCTGATTGTCAGAGGCTATTTGAGGCGCACACCATTGGGAGTATTTAATAAGTAGTGGGAGCTTGTTCTCATTACCAGTTCTGGCTATAACAACCTTCAGGAACAAATAGATTGTATATTCCACAAAGAACTAAAAAGGAGGAATGGTCCAACTGCATCTGAGTAATGGATAAGGCTTATTATGTTGCCAAAAGATGGGTATCAAGATTGGTCCCCAGGATTAGTACCAAGGAAGCCTTGATAGGGAAAGTGGTGTAAAATTAACAAGCTAGCCAAGAAACATGAAAATAAACGTAAAACCAGACTATTTAACCTTGTATTATTATGCTAAAATGTAAACAGTAACAAAATTTAACATGGGCCTCTTACAATCTGAGATGGGAAATGCTGTACTGGAAATTAAGGACAAGGTAAAGAAATTGGAAAGGAAAAGGTAAAGACATTTTGTGTTGACACCTAAGACTGCAGTTGCTGAAATCTGGAGCAACAATCAATCTGCTTTAGGAACTCAACAGGACAAGAGGCATCATGTGGGGAAAGTAATATCAATTTATTGAGTTGAAACTGTACATCAGAACATTACATCATATGTTGTGTCTGTCTTTACAGAAGTTACCAAAAAATCAGATCATCTTACAGTGCATCTGAAATAAATGAAGAGTTGAAGAAAAATAGTATGGGAGAAACAAATGGTACTGAAAAATAATAAAATAATAAATTTCTCCTGTTCTCTGAGGTTTTGAAACAAGTGGCTTTTTATTTTTTTATATCAGTTCTGTGGTAGAGCAGAGTGACCTTTTTTTTGGCAAAGCTTAGGAGTGACTGCCCTCTGCTGGTCAGAATAAAAAGATCTACTGGTTGGACGAGTGAAATTCTAATTTGAACATAGGGTTTGAATAACTTTGAAATTACAACTTAGACTTCAGGTTAGAATCATAGAGTCATAGAACCCTACAGCACAGGAACAGAACCTTCAACCTATCTAGACTGTGCCGAACTATTTACCTGCCCAGTCCCATCGACCTGCACCCAGAGCATAGACCTCCATACCCCTCCCATCCATGTACCTATCCAAACTTAAGTGCTGATATCGAAACTGCGTCCACCACTTCTGCTGGAAACTCATTACGACTACCTGAGTGAAGACAGCCCCTTGCATGCGCCCCTTAACCATTTCACCTTTCATCTTTAACCCATGATCTCTAGTTATAGTCTCACCCAACCTCAGTGGAAAAGCCTGCTTGCAATTGCCCTATTTGTATCCCTCATAATTTTGTATACTCAAATCTCCCCACATTCTTCTATGCTCTAGGGAATAAAGTCCTAACCTATTTAACATTACCCTATAATTCAGTTCCTCAAGTTCTGACAAAAATCCTTGTAAATTTTCCTTGCACTCTTTCAACCTCATTGACACCTTTCCTGTAGTTAGGTAACCAAAACTGCAGACAATATTCCAAATTAGGGCTTACCAACAACTTATACAACTTCTACATAACATCCCAACTCCTGTACTCAATACTTTGATTTATGAAGGCCAATATGCCAAAAGCTTTCTTTATGACCCTGTCTACCTGTGACACCACTTTTAAGGAATTATGGATCTGTATTCCCAGATCCCTCTCTTCTACAGCAAACCTTTCTGCTCTCCTGCTCACTGTGTACAGTAGTGTGCAAAAATTTTAGGCAACTATATACATATTTTGGTGTCATCCACAAATTTGCTGATCCAGTTTATCATTCATAGCATTGATAAACAACAGACCACACACTGATCACTGCGGCATAACACTAGTTACAGGCCTTCAGTCAGAGACAATCATCTATTACTGCTACTTTCTGGTTTCTCCTGCTAAGCCATTCTCCAACCTCATCCTGAATGTTAAATAATTCACCTGGGTAAAGTCCATGTAGGTAACATTCACTGCCTTGCCTTCATCAACTTTCCTGATAACTTCCTCAAAAAAGATAAGTTAGACACAATCTATCGCGTACGAAGCCATGTTGATTATCTCCTAAATAGTCCCTGTCTATCCAAATACACCACTTATACAGACAGTCCTTTGGAATTTCAATAGCTTCAACATTTCTGATGTCAGATTCACTGGCCTATAATTTCCTGGCTTATTCTTAAACCCTTTCCTAAACAATGGAAAAGCATTAGCTATCTTTGATATTGAGCTGCCACTTTTGCCTATCTTGCACCCAAGTCTCACCAATGGCCACAATGTCATAATACATGTGCAGATCCATGCCCTAAGCTTATTCGCCTTTCCTACAACACTCCTTGCATTGAAAGGTACATAACTCGGAACATTAGTCCCACCATGCTCAAACTTTCGATTCCTGATTTGTACGTGGTCTTAACATAACTTCCTCCTTAATACTTAACTCCTGCATGAGAAGTGACTTGGATCCATTCCAATTTCCCTACCAGCACAGCACATCCACAGCAGAAGCCGTTTCCATAAGACCATATATATAGGAGCAGAATTAGATCATTTAACCCATCGAGTCTGCTTCGCCATTTCATTCAGATTTAGATTCAGATTCAGATTCAGTTTATTGTCATTTAAAAACCACAAATGCAATGCAGTTAGAAAATGAGACAACGTTCCTCCAAAATGATATCATCAAAGCACATGACAAAATAGACTACACCAGAAAATCCACATAACGTTTGGCAATTCCCAATCCAGAGTCCGGAGAGGCTGCTGTGTATTAATATCGCGCTACCATCTTAGCGCGTTCCCCGGAAAGGAGCTCCAAATCCACCAGGCAAAACAAGACCAAAAACTAAAGCTACAAGACCTGCACAAAACCACATAGTTGCAACATATAGTTACAACAGTGCAAACAATACCATAATTTGAAAAAAAACAGACCATGGGCACAGTAAAAATAGTCCAAAGATGTTAAAAGACTATAAGCTTGAAAGAAACCACCACACAGTTTCCACAAGTCCTCAGGGTCCCGATAGACTCATCATCTCACGCTGGCGGCAGAAAGGAATACCCCTCCTATGGACTTCCACGGCACCGCCCGACTCAGCCTCACGGACACAGCACACAATGAAAGCTCCGTCGAACCCAGCCTCGCAGACACAGCACACAATGAAAGCCACCTGACCTCACGGACTCCGAGTCCGTCGAACCTCTGAGCCTCTGACCATTCCCTCTGGCACAGCTTCTCCGAGCACCATCCTCTGCTGAGCGTATTAAGATCATCATGGTTGATCTATATTTCCTCTCAGCCCCAATCTCCTGTCTTCTCCCCAAATCCCTTCATACCCTGACCAATCAAGAATATATCAACCTCTGCCTTAAATATACATAAAAACTTGATCTCCACAGCTGCCTGTGGCAAAGAATTTCACAGATTCACTACCCTCTGGCTAAAGAAATTCCTCCTCATTTCCGCTCTAAAAGGACACCCCTCTATTCTGAGGTTGTGCCCTCTGATCTTAGACTCACGCACCATAGGAAACATCCACTCCACAACCATTCTATCAAGGCCTTTCAACATTTAGTGTGTTTCAATTAGGTCACCACTCATTGTGAATTCCAATTAATATAGGCCCAGAGCCATCAAATGCTCTTTATATGACAAGCCATTCAATCCTGGAATCATTTTCATGAACCTCCTTTGAACCCTCTCCAGTTTCAGCACATCCTTTCTAAGATAAAGGGCCCAAACCTGCTCACAATACTCCAAGTGAGGTCTCACCAGTGCTTTGCATTACATCTTTATTTTTATATTCTAGTACTCTTGAAATGAATGCTAATATTGCATTTGCCTTCCTCACCACAGACTCAACTTGCAAATTAACTTTAGGGACTCCTACACAGGGATTCCCAAGTCTCTGTTTTTTTTTGTATTTTCTCTCCATTTAGAAAATAGTCAATCCTTTCATTTCTTCTACCAAAGTGCATAGTTATACACTTCTGAACACTGTATTCCATCTGCAATTTCTTTGCCCATTTTCCAAATCTGTCCAAGTCCTTCTGCAGCATCTCTACTTCCTGAAAACTACCTGCCCCTCCACCTATCTTCATATCGTCTGCAAACTTTGCAACAAAGCCATCAATTCCATCATCCAAATCATGGATATATGATGTAAAAAGAATTGGTCCCTACACAGACTCCATTGTAATGCCCCTAATCACCGGCAGCCAGCCGGAAAAGGCTCCTTTTTTTCCCCACTCTTTGCTTCTTGCCAATCTGCCACTGCTTTATCCATGCTAGAGTATTTCCTGTAATACCATGGATTCTCAGCTTGTTAAGCAGTTTTCGTGTGTGGTACCTTGTTAAAGGCCTTCTGAAAATCCAAATACACAACATCAACTGATTCTCCTTTGTATATCCAGCTTGTTATTTTTTCAAAGAATTCTGACAGATTTGTCGGGTGAGGTTTTCCCTTGAGGAAACGATGCAAACTACAGCCTTTGTTATAACCTGCTTCCAAGTACCCTGAGATATCATCCTTCATAATCAACTCCAACATCTTCCCAATCACTGAGATCAGATCAAATGGCCTATTGTTTCCTTTCTTCTTCCTCTCTCCCTTCTTGAAGAGTGGAGTGACGTTTGCAATTTTCTAGTCTTCCAGAACCACTCCAGAATCTAGTGATTCTTGAAAGATCATTGTTAATGCTTTCACAATGTCTTCAACCTTCTCTTTCAGAACTCTGAAGTAAATAACATCCGGTCCAGGTGACTTATCCACCTTCATAACAGAATCAGAAACAGAATCAGGTTTATTATCACTGGCATGTGTTGTGAAATTTGCTGACTTAGCAGCAGTAATGCATAATATAAAAGTAAAAATAATATAAAACCTTTCCGTTTCCCAAGAACATTTTCTCTACCTACAGTAACTACACACAATTCATGCCTCCTGACACCTGAGACTTCTGCCATATGGCTAGTGCCTTCTACATTTCGTTACCTTTTCACTCAACCCTGGAACATCTGGACTCGAAAGATGCATACATCAAAGTGCTCTTTAGCAACCACAGCTCGACATTCAATACTATCATCCTCTCAAAACTAATAAATAAACTTCAAGACCTTGGCCTCAGTAATTCCTTGTGCAATTAGATCCTCAGTTTCCTCACTTGCAGACTCCAGTCAGTTCAGGTTGGCAACATCATCTCCTCTTAAACCTCCTTTAGCATAGGTGCAGCATAAGCTTGTGTGTCTAGTTCTCTGCTCTACTCACTTTACACTTATGGCTGTGTGGCTAAGCACATCTCTAATGCCATGTTTAGGTTTGCATAAGCCACCGTTGTCATTGGCCGAATCAAAGGTGGTGACAAATCACCAGATGGGAGGGAGACCGAAAATTTGGCTGAGTGGTGCTGCAACAACAAACTCTCAATGAATGGCAGGAAGATCAAGGGACTGATTACTGACTTCAGGAGGAGGAAACCGGAGGTCCATGAGCCAGTCCTCATCAGGGGGTCAAAGATGGAGAGGGTCAGCAACTTTGAATTCCTCTGTGTTATCATTTCAGAGAACCTGTCCTGGGCTCAGCACATGAGTGCAATTATGAAGGTAGCACAGGAACATCACTACTTCCTTAGAAGTTTGCAAAGATTTGGCATGGCCTCTAATACTTTGATAAACTTCTATAGTTGTGTAGTGGAGAGTATCTTGATTGGTTGCATCACATCCTGGTATGGAAACACTTTTGCACTTGAACAGAAAGTCCTAAAAAAAGTAATGGATATGGCCCAGTCCTTCATGGTAAAGCTGCCCCTCCATTGACCACATCTACATGGAGTGCTGTCGCTGGAAAGCGGCCTCCATCATCAGAGACCACCACCCAGATCATGCACTTTTCTCACTGCTGCCACTAGGAAGAGGGTGCAGGAGCTTCAGGACTCATAGTACCAGGTTCGGGAACAGTTATTACCCCTCAATAATCAGGCCCTTGAACCAGTGGAAATAACTTCATTCAACTTCACTCGCCCCATCACTGAAATATTCCCACAGCCTATGGGCTCACTTTCAAGAACTCCTCACCTCATGTTCTCAATATTTATTGCATATTTATTTATTACTATTATTTTCTCTTTTGTATTTGCAGTTTATTGTCTTTTGCACATTGGTTGTTTGTCCACCCTGTTGGATATAGACTTTCATTGATTCTATTATAACCGGCTCACCAGGCCCGTATGTACACCTGGCTCATTGGCTGGCTCTGCTAACAGCCACGAGACTCAGAGTGAAAAGTCTGCCTTTCATAGACAATATACAACTAAGGCTGGTATGACTTAGGGTTCAACCAAAAAGGAATGTTGTGGTGTTCTGATTAAAGAAACCTTAATTTGAACGAATACTATGTACGGTAAGTACTGCCCATCCACAACTGTTGGTCGGCAAGAAATAACAGATTGTACACCGAGTAAAATTATAAAGAAATTATATTTACAAATTTCAGCTTTATCGAACAGTTAGTAGAAAAAACAATTTTTTTTAAAAAATGAGCCCATTATGGCGAAACCAGTCCAAGTGTGCACATAAAGTTGGTCCTCATGCTGGAGTTGTCTTTTTAGACCATAAGACCATAAGACGTAGGAGCTAAATTAGGCCATTTAGCCCATTGAGTCTGCTCCACCATTCAATCATGGCTGATCCTTTTCTCCCCTCCTCAGCCTTCTCCCTGTAACCTTTGACGCCATGTCCAATCAAAAATCTATCAAGCTCTGCCTTAAATATACCCAATGACTTGGCCTCCACAGCTGCCTGTGGTAACAAATTCCACAAATTCACCACCCTCTGGCTAAAGGAATTATACTGCATCTCTGTTTTAAATGGATGCCCCTCTATCCTGAGGCTGTGCCCTATTGTCCTAGACTACTCCACCATGGGAAACATCCTTTCCATATTATCTAGGCCTTTCAACATTCAAAAGTGAACATTGCATTTGACTTCCTCACCACTGACTTAAGCTGCAGAACTGTTCTGTACAAGGACTTCCAAGTTCCTTTGCATCTTAGATTTTTGGATTTTCTCCCTATTTAGAAAATAGACTGCACATTTATTTCTTCTACCAAAGTAAATGACATGCATTTTAGACATTGTATTTCATTAGCCACTTTCTTGCCCATTCTCCTAATCTGTCTAAGTCCTTCTGCATCCTACCTGTTTCCTCAACACTGCCTGCCCCTCCACCAATCTTGTATCATCTGCAAACTTGGCAACAAAGCCATCTATTCCATCATCTATATCATTTATATACAGCATAAAAAGAAGCGGTCCCAACATTGACCCCTGCTGAACACCACTAGTCATTGGCAGCCAACCAGAAAAGGATCCTTTTATTCCCACTTGCTGCCTCCTACCAATCAGTCAATGCTCTAACCATGCCAGTAACTTTCCTTTAATACCATTAATACCTTGTCAAAAGCCTTCTGAAAGTTCAAATATACAACATCCACTGCATCTCCTTTATCTATCCTACTTGCACCAATTTCCTAAAAGAATTCCAATAGGTTTGTCAGGCAATGTTTCCCCTTAAGGAAACCATGCTGATTTTTTCCTGTTTTTCCCGTGTCATCAAGTACATCATAATCTCATCCTTATCAATTGCCTCCAACATTTTCCCAACCACTGAGGAAGGGCTAACTGGTCTATAATTTCCTTTCTGCTGCCTTCCTCCTTTCTTAAAGCATGGAGTGACATTTGCAATTCTCCAGTCCTCTGGGACCATGCACAAGTCCAATGATTTTTGAAAGATCATTCCTAATGCCTCCAGCAACTTTCCTGCTGCCTCTTTCAGAACCCTAGTGTGCAGTTCAACTGGTGTGGGTGACTTATGTACCTTTAGGTCTTTCAGCTTTTTGAGCATCTTTTCCCTTGTAATAGTGACTGCATTTACTTCTCTTTCCTCACACCCTTCAACACATGGCACACTGCTGGTGTCTTCCACAATCATCGTCATGGCTGTCCCTTGAAGTCGAGGACGATGGTCTTCATTCCGTTTCCACAGAGCGAAGACGCCTGTGCATGTATTTGTTTAACGTGTACTTGATGTTGCTCTCCAAGAAGCACATGATACTTCACAAGTCATCCACGACGATTAGAGCTGATAGATTTGTTGCAGCCTTCATCTGCATTTACAACTGTTGAGTTCAAAGTAACTTAGTCTGCTTGTTCCACCATTGAGGTCTTGGTTGGATGGTTCTTTGTCAGGGATCTCACCCTAGACCTTACCGCCATGGGTGACCCTACCAGGAGCATAGCTCCAGATGGCATTGCTCTCGGAATCTCAGGACCACACAAGCTTCTCCACCACAACAAGATAACAATCCGTAGAGTCTTCCACAAAGAACACTAATGCAAAATACTTATTTAGTTCATCTGACATCTCCTTGTCCCCCATTATTATTTCTCCCACCTCATTTTCTAGCAGTCCTACATCCATTTTCATATCTCTTTTATATTTATGTACTTGGAAATACTTTTACTATCCATTTTGAAATTGTTTGCTAGCTTGATTTCATATTTCATCTTTTCCCTCCTAATGATTATTTTAGTCACTCTCTGTAGGTTTTTAAAAGCTTCCCAATCTTCTATCTTCCTGCTAATTTTTGCTTTGTTGTATGCCCTCTCTTTTGCTTTTATATTAGCTTTGACTTCCCTTGTCAGCCATTGTTGTACTATTTTGCCATTTGAGTATTTCTTCATTTCTGGAATACATCTGCCCTGCACCTTCCTCATTTTTCCCAGAAATTCACGCCATTGCTGCTCTGCTGTCATCCCTGACAGCATCTCCTTCCAATTTACTTTGGGCAACTCCTCTCTCGTACCACTGTAATTTGAGATCCTGTCCATTTCTGGTCCTGCACACAACTCCCTGATCTCACTTTGCAGGATCTCGTCACCCTTCCTACCCATGTATTCAGTACCAATGTGGACCACACCTCTGGCTGCTCACCCTCCTACTTAAGAATGCTGTGAACTTGATCCAAGATGTCCCTGACCCTGGCAACTAGGAGGCAACATACCATTCAGGAATCTGCTTCTTGTCCACAGAAGCTCCTGCTGTTCCTCTACTGAATGAATCCCCTGTGTTGGGGTTAATTAGTATTTGGGGTTAATTAGTATTTGGGTTTAATTAGTATTTGGGTTTAATTAGTAGTGGGGTTAATTTGTGTCAGGGTTAATTCGGGACCGCCATTACAGGTCAGGAGTGGCTCACGTAACGCACATCATGTTAGCTGGAATGCGAGGGAGGGGGAGCGAAACTGGGGACCCCGCTACACCGATACTATTAGTGTCATGTGATACAGTAAACAAAAGAAACTCGTGAGCATCTGGCTATGGGCCAATAGATGGACACGAGTACCTGATATTACCTAATATGTAACGGGGTATTGTGGTGGGGGGAAAAAGGGATATAAATAAGAGCAGATTGTAAGGAGAGGCCAGAAAGCGCGCCTTCTCCAGCGATTTCCTTGACTCGCTGTACCAGTTACGATTCCAGCCAATAAAGCCACGTGTTGCTATATTCCGGTGTTGGTTGTCTCTCTTCCTAAAAGAATACAGGGCAGAATTTCAAGCCCAACATTTGGTGACCCCGACGTGATCCCTACCACGTGACCCTAAACTACATAACCGTAAGTGACCCCGAATACGACGCACGGTTCACTGCCCACGCACGGGGCACCCGCACCGCTGTTCAGTTGGCCTACCTAGTAGCAGGAAGGGAAGGGGTGGCAGCGGCAGTGAAATTAAGCGACGAGCAGACTGACTGGTTTCAGGCTGGTGTTGAGTCGGCACCGCATGTCACGCTGGCCATTGCCCCTGGGTACGAGGCACGGAATCTTGGCCCAATGGTCTGCGCGGCGCTGCAGTGCCAGTACAGGATAGTGGGAGGGGGACCGGAAGAAGTGTCCCTAGATGGCTGCTTCCAGAGACGTCCTCTTGCCCTCAGAGAGGAAGGCTTGTACGAGAAGCGTACAGTGGAGCTCGCCCTACACCTAGATACCGTAGATCATGGGGAGGCCGCCCAGATCCTTCGGGATGCTAACCCCTCCCTATGGACCACTCATCCCCATGACACCGGGCGCCTCAAAGGGGCAGTGCGGCTCCAGCTTAAACCCGAGGTCAAACACTGCGTCTGGGTGCCCCAATATCCCTTGACCCCGGACCAAGTCGCGGGGATTGGGCCCACCATTGAGGGACTCCTGGAGGTCAGGGTGCTGCGACGTATAGAGGGAGGTCGGTGGAACACGCCGATCCTTCCTGTGTCCAAGGGCCTGGGAAAAGGGTGGCGAATGGTCCACGACCTCAGGGCAATTAATGACGCCACTGAGACCTTGAATCTAAAGGTCCCGGACCCTTACGTTGCCCTCCACGCCCTTAACCCATCCATGCAGTATTATTCGGTGGTAGATTTAGCAAATGCCTTCTTCTGTCTCCCCCTCCATCCCGATTGTCAGGCCTGGTTTGCCTTCACTTTCCAAGGCTGCCGGTACACTTACAACAGGCTCCCGCAGGGCTACAAGGACTCTCCTGGCCTTTTCAGCGCAGCACTCACACCCATCCTTCGGGCCCTTCCGCTCCCGGCGGACACCACCATTGTCCAATATGTTGACGACCTCCTTGTTGCCAGTGTTACCGATGAAGCTAATCTGGAGGCTGTTCGCGTTCTCCTGGACGCGCTGGCAAGGGAGGGATTCAAGGTCAAAAAATCGAAATGCCAGATAGCACGCCGATCGGTAGCATTTATGGGCAGAATCATAGGGAAGGGGGGTACGACTCTCTCGGATGCCCACCGCGAGGCCATTCTCTCGTATGGGCTTCCCCGGACTGTGCAGGATATGATGGCTTTCCTTGGCCTATGCGGCTACTCCCGAACTTACGTCCCGGACTATGTCGGTCTCACTGGCCCCTTGCGAGCCATGATCACGGAGGCCGGGACTAAGCGCCTCAAGAGCACCCTCAGCTGGGACTCTACGAGGGAAACCGCTTTCCGACAGGTAAAGCAGGCCCTTGGGGCTGCTGCTGTACTGGCCCATCCCGACTACCGCCGGGAATTCCACCTGGACGTTTCTGAGACTGATGGGCGGGCGAATGCGGTCCTCTATCAGCGCGACCGAGGATCCCGGCGGGTCCTGGGCTACTATAGCTGCCGACTTGAGCCCGTTGAGCAGGGACAGCCTGCTTGTGCCCGTTTTCTAGCGGCTGTCACTCGCGCTGTGAATCACACCTCCCATATTGTCCTGTGCCACCCCCTGCTGATCCACACGGATCACAGTGTCAGCGCGCTGCTAGCGTCTGACGCCTTCAGTTTCTCGGCTAATCGACAGATAAAGATGGAGGACACCCTCCTAGCCCCGCACATCTCTTTCAAGCCGACCCGTGACCATTCCCGTAACATGACCGCGGGGGTCAATTCCGGGACGCTAGAGGCCCACGATTGCGTTGCACGTGTGGCCGAGGAGAGGAAGGTCCGGCGGGATCTATTCATGGAACCCCTTGATGAGCCCGATTGGGACCTCTTCACAGATGGTAGCAGTCGCCGGGATGACACCGGTGTACGGGCCTCGTACGCGGTGGTGCAGCGGCAGGGCCGGGCATTCCGGACCCTGGAGGCAGACGAGATCCCACAACCAGCCTCAGCCCAACTGGCCGAGGTCTACGGCCTCCTGCGCGCTTTAGAGCTTAGTGAGGGTTTGCGAGTCAATATTTACACCGACTCTAACTACGCGTGGGGGGCTGTGCATATAGAGGGAGCAGCTTGGATCCGGCGGGGTTTCAGGACTGCGGCTGGTACCCCGGTGAAGCATGAAGGACCTCTCCGCAGGTTACTAAGGGCAGTCCGCCTACCGACTCAGGTCGCAGTGATAAAGGTGGCAGGCCACAGCTCCTCAAACACCCCCGAGGCTAGAGGTAATGATGCAGCTGACAGGGCGGCGAAAGCCGCAATTCAAATGCCCACCCTGAGGTCAGGGAGGGACACCTCAGACTGTGAGCCTCCTGGCTCACCCCGCCCGGAGCCGGTCCAGCCGGAATCCCGAGGTTTACAGGTCGCTCCGTTGCTCCAAGCGGATGCTCTGCTCCACCTTGCTGAGTTACAGGGGGCAGCATCGGCAGCAGAGCGTCAGGGGTGGGTTAACAAGGGAGCTGCTCGACAACACTTCACTGTGGGAGATACGGACCACCATATATGGCGGTCCGAGGGAGGGGAGATAGTAGCACCCAGGGCATTACTACCGTCACTATTTAAGGAGATCCATGGGCCCACCCACATAGGGATAGCCAAGGTAATAAAACTTATAAAGAATCACTGGTGGGCTCCAAAATTGAAGGAGCACATGGAAAATTTGAGAGCTGAATGTAAAATCTGTAATGAACACAATGCCCGGAAACCACTGCCCCATCCGATGCTCAAATTCCCCAACCCCACGGGACCATGGCAGGAAATTTGTATGGATTTCACGGACATGGGAGCAAGATTAAGGACCCCCAAGAACCACCGATACCTGTTAGTTATAGTGGACCGATTCTCGAGATGGGTAGAAGCTTTCCCCACGAGGGCGGAGGATGGTGAGACGGTGGTCAACATCCTTACCCAGGAACTGATTCCCCGATACGGTGTCCCCACTAAAGTCTGTACAGACAATGGCACCCACTTTAAAAACGAACACTTGGCCAGAGTAGAGGGTGTTCTAGGGATAACCCATCGGTTCGGCAGTGTCTACCACCCAGAAAGCCAGGGTCTAGTGGAAAGAGCAAATCGAACCATAAAAGACAAAATTGCAAAAGTAATGGCAGGCACCCAGCTCACTTGGGTGGAGTCTCTCCCCCTGGCTCTGATGTCCATGCGGCAAGAAAAGAATGGGGAAACCTTTCTAACACCACACGAGATACTGACAGGGCGCTCCATGCCCGGACCGCGCACATCACCACGGTGGGAGGAAAACTGGGAGACAATGAATCAGGACATGACCCAATACATGAGAGTCCTGGGCCAGATGGTGAGGCTCATAGCTAAGCAAGTCGGGAATGCCCACCCTGAGGATGCACCCCCCGAGCTGCCGCTAAAAATAGGAGATGAGGTCTACCTGCGGCAGCCAGGGTGCTCCTCCTGGAGCGAGCAGCGATGGCATGGCCCGTACCCTGTTACAGAAATTTCAAACAATACACTCAAGGTAGGAAGGGAGGGGGACAATAACTGGCACCATTTCTCGCACTGCTCTAGGACAAAGAAAGGAAGACCGATTGATCCCGATTCCGACATAGAGGAGGAGGAAGCCGAGGAAGATGACGCCATGGAAAACCCTGATATGGGTAGGAGTAATGCTCCTAGGTAAGGCGCCGATGGCCGAAGCGGGAAGGGGAGGAGATGCGTGCGGAGCGAATATCATCCTTAATGCGGACCCTCATACAGGTAGGACATTCCAGTTCGACCTGTGCGATGTGATCAACTGTTGGGGCGACAAGAAAGCCTGGACTGGGTATAATGTCTACATGTGTCCATTCACCTTGGGATACCCGAACCCATGGGTAAAGGAGTGTAGCGCATGGATAAATGTATGGTGGTGGACAGGCCCAGACCAGTCCTGGCTGGATAAGAGGCCAAACAATCGAGGGTCCTCCAAACCCTACTATGAGTTTAAGAGGAAGGTGAGCCTTTACAGGGGCTCTGTTTGGGGAAGAAAGCAGGGAGTGAATCCGTTAATCCTGACACTCAAGGAAGAAATACACAACCCTTTTAGTATGAAGGGATGGTCGTCACAGACCTGCTCCACTCGTCGCGGGTCAGAGGTCAGGGAGCATGGGGCGGGGGGCGTGCTCTATCTGATCATAAGGGCGGACGTGACAGGCCGAGACCCATGGGGAATTATCCGGATCAATCTGGGACCCCACACAGACCCAGGATTGGGTCCCACAGCCAGCCCTGTTCTGGTAAAGAGTTCGGACACGAATAAGATAACTCCCCGGGAGTATATTGCGATTGAGACAGGGTACGTGGAAGCGAACGCCTGGGTTGACCGAGTGGTCCAATACACCACCCAGGCAGCGATAGGGGACTGCTGGGTATGTGCTACGGGGAAACACTCCTCATGAGTCCCAGCCCCTTCGAGGAAGGAAACGACACCTTCCGTTGCGCCCTCGAACTCATGTCACTAACCAACCCCTCTGCCGGGTGTAAGTCCTGGGAAACCTATTTCCCCATGGCCCCGGCCAATGTGACCCCACCAGCCTTTAGGGTGGACCCGATCAGGAACATCACTTGCGTTACTAACCTGTCCCCGTCGGATCAGCCCTACAGAGTGGGCAACCTACCTGACAGTGCGTGTTCTACCCGGATCAGTCTTACTGGCACCGAAAACGCCACCATGCTGACTGTCAGCAGAGTGGACCTCTGGTGGTACTGTGGGAAACGGGTCCTATATAATTGGCTACCTGTAAACTGGGAGGGGACCTGCACCCTGATCACTCTAAATGTACCTCTTTTCATTGCGGCAAAGAATCCAGGGGACTACACCCTCAACCCAATCCCTGATGAAATCGGGAGGTGGTATAGAAACAAGAGGGCGCTCACTGAAAGGGGGGAAAGGAACCCCGATGGGATATGGATCGATGCTATCGGTCAGGCTAGAAACATCCCGGACGAATATAAACTGGCAGACGAGGTAGCTGCAGGCTTTGAGAGCTTTCCACTTTTTTCAGCCATATTCCCAATCACCACCAATAAAAATGTCAACCGGATCAACCTGATCCACTATAACGTGCAGAGGCTGGCTAATCTAACCAGGGACATCGCGGAAGCTGTCCACGAGCAGCTATCACAGACGTCCCTAATGACCCTGCAGAACAGAATTGCCATAGATATGATCTTAGCAGAGAAGGGCGGAGTGTGCGCCCTGTTTGGTGACATGTGCTGTATGACCATAGCGAACAATACAGGCCCGGACGGATCACTAACCAAGGGCTTGACTAAATTGCGATCCCTGGCCAATGAGCTAAAGCAACAATCAGGAGTCAATAACCCAGTGCTGAATTGGTTGAAACATACGTTTGGGGAATGGGGGGTCCTACTTGGACAGTTGGCACTGGGACTGTCTATTTCAATTGCTATCTTTATCACGTGTGGTTGTTGTTGCATACCCTGCATCAGGACCCTAGTGGTCCGAACTATAGATCGAGCCTTGACTGGAAAGGATGGACCTCCACCGGCGTACCAGGCACCCTTGTTCCCGGTGGAAGGGGCGATCGAGGCCCTCCCGAAAGCAGGCGCACTATGGGAGAACACAGACTGGAATGGGCCATACCAAGGAGAAAATTGAGAGTTGTTTTTGAATAAGTTTTCTGAAATGTTGCATGCTACTTGTAAAAATTGCGAATGTTTAGGGAACCCCTACCCATATTTTGTGACCCTAGGTCGGACAAATCAGGATGTGCAAATAGGGAGGACACGCCAAAGAGTGCTGGGGGACACTCACCTCCCTGCCTGATCCCGGCAGCCGCGGAAAAGATTGTAAGGGATGTGGGGATGTGGCCTTTGGGAGGCCAAGGGAGGGAGTGTTGGGGTTAATTAGTATTTGGGGTTAATTAGTATTTGGGTTTAATTAGTATTTGGGTTTAATTAGTAGTGGGGTTAATTTGTGTCAGGGTTAATTCGGGACCGCCATTACAGGTCAGGAGTGGCTCACGTAACGCACATCATGTTAGCTGGAATGCGAGGGAGGGGGAGCGAAACTGGGGACCCCGCTACACCGATACTATTAGTGTCACGCGATACAGTAAACAAAAGAAACTCGTGAGCATCTGGCTATGGGCCAATAGATGGACACGAGTACCTGATATTACCTAATATGTAACGGGGTATTGTGGTGGGGGGAAAAAGGGATATAAATAAGAGCAGATTGTAAGGAGAGGCCAGAAAGCGAGCCTTCTCCAGCGATTTCCTTGACTCGCTGTACCAGTTACGATTCCAGCCAATAAAGCCACGTGTTGCTATATTCCGGTGTTGGTTGTCTCTCTTCCTAAAAGAATACAGGGCAGAATTTCAAGCCCAACACCTGTCACTACATATCACCTCTTTTCCTCCTTTTCTTTCTGAGCCACAGAGGCAGACTCAGTACCAAAGACCTGAATATTGTGATTTTCCTCTGCTAGGTCACCCCCCCACCCCCAAAACAGTATTCAAATCGGTATACATGTTATTGAGAAGAACAACCACAGAGGAACTCCACACTGGCTCCCTATCCCCTTTTCCCTCCTGACGGTAACCCAGTTACCTGTCTCCGGCACTTAGGTTGTAACCTCCTCCCTGGACGTCTTGTCAATCAACCCCTCAGCATTTCCAGCTGCAATTCCATAACATCATCTGAAAGAAGCTGAAGCTGCCCCCACTCAGTTCTTTTGAACTCTTTCTCCCGCTATGTGATTCAACATTGATCAGACAATTGATTAGGTCAATGTGTGAAGTCGATCATATTGCCTCATTAGGGTTCCAATGCAATTATAATGCATTGGAATGAAATGTCAGCTTGAAAGCCTCAACATCCAGGTGACATCAGTGTAAAAGATGTTTAGACTTCAGAACCTATCGCTTCTTTCAAGACCCTTCCTGGTGGTACTGCCATGTTCTTGAGGAGAATAGATTCTGCGTAGTTCTACCTCTTCTGGTTTTCTGCTGTTGATAATTAGCATTTCTTTTGTACCCTTTCCCATTGTACTACAGCTTTACACCATATCTTTGCACCATTCTGTTGTTCTGTGCTCACCACTGTTTATTGTTGCATTAATTATTGCCACCTATCCTATACTATTTTTTCTGTGATCTTCTTGTGAACGAGTAAGCTATTCTGAATCTGATGTATTCACAGTTCTTCATCTGGAAACAGTGATCATATATATCTGTTATGATACTGATTTGATATCTAAATGGATTTTCTTCTGCATCTATTCTGCTTAAGTGTTTATAGAAGCTTATGATGGGCCGCCAGCTGGCAGAAGGCAAAGAGTGGGAATAAAGGAGGCTTTTACTGGTTGTCTGGTAGTGACTAGTGGTGTCCTGTAGGGGTCCGGGTTGGGTATGATACATTTCACGTTTGATGTTAATGATCTGGATGACAGAATTGATGGTTTTGTGGTCAAGTTTGTGAATGGTACAATGTTAGGTGGAGGAGCAGGTAATGTTGAGGAATCAGAGAGTCTGCAGAAGGAACACACACAAAATGCTGGAGGAACTCAGCAAGTCAGGCACTTATAGAAATGAATAAACAGTCGATGTTTTGGGCCAGGACCCTTCTTCCAGATTGGGAAGGAAGGGGAAGGTGGACTTAGATAGATTAGGAGAATGGGCATTGAGGTGGCAGATGGAATACAGTGTAGGGAAGCACATGGTTATGCACTTTGATAGAAGAAATTAAGACATAGATTATTTTCTAAATGGAGTGAAAATTCAGAAATCAGTCATACAAAGGGACTTGGGAATGCAGGATTTCTTAAAGGTCAACTTGGACGTTGAGCCAGTAATAAGGAAGGTAAATACAATGTAAGCATTCCTTTCAAGAAAACTAGAATAAGAAAGCAAAGTCTTAATGCTGAGGCTTTATAAAGCATTGGTCAGAATACATTTGGGGTATTGTGAGCAGTATGTGCTCTATTACTAAGAAAGGCATTGGAGTGGATCCAGAAGAGATTTACAAGAATGATTCTGTGAAAGAAAGAGTTAATATATGAGCAGCATTTGATGATTTTGGGCTTATTCTCAGTAGAGTTCTGAAGAATGAGGGGGATCTCTTTAAAACCTACCAAATATTGAAAGGCCTAAGTAGAGTGGGCATGGAAAGCAGGATAACAATACTGGGAGAGTCTAGGACCAAGTGCACAGCCTCAGAGTAGAAGATGTTTGAAACCAAGTTTGATGGATTCTTGATTAGTAAGGACATCAAAAGTTATGGAGAAAAGACAGGAGGATATGGTTGTGAAGGAAAATAAATCAGCCATGATCGAATGTGGAGCAGACTCGATGAACTGAGTGGTCTAATTCTGCTTCTATGTCTTATGATCTTAATCTTTCCACTTTAACCAAGTAACCATATAACAATTACAGCTTGGAAACAGGCCATCTCGGCCCTTCTGGTCCATGCCGATCGCTTACTCTCACCTAGTCCCACCTACCTGCACTCATCTCATAACCCTCCATTCCTTTCCTGTCCATTTATTCTGATTATACGGAAAAGAACTGCAATAGATAATTCCTCCTCAAGTAGTTAGATTACTAGTCTTTGGGGGAGACTCTCCTTAAGTATTAATATTCTAGATACCAAAGCTATAAAGTTGCAATCTACAGTAGAAGAATGTAGCAAAACTGACCAATGGCTTCCATTAAGTCCTCAGATTCTGATTAACAAATGTATAATTTTGACATTCTCCTGCCATATTTTATGTCAAAAATGGATTGTAGGAAATGTGAATGATTGGCAACATGGAGAGACAAACATTGGTCCAACTAAACATTGTGAAGTTGAGATTAAGATTGACTTAATTATATAGCCTTAAATGCCTCTTTTCCGTTTAGGGCAATAAAAAAGTAGCATTTGTTGAAAGTGTTCTCATTGTTTAGAAGAATTTCTCAGATTCAGGGGATAGCAGCTCAGAAATTCAGACACATGGCCATTTTTTGAAAGCTAGACAAATATGTAAATAATTAATTTAAGGAGCGGAATGCAATTCTGATCCTTTCTGTGTTAAATTACACCACTTTTATTTGCAGATCATCCTTGCATATCTGTTATTATTTTGCACATTCTCAATGTAATCTGGTTTGTTCTGTTTACCAATGCTACATTCTCTTTGCTGTTGAATGTCAGTGAAGGGAGAAACATGCTTCAAGGGGCAATGAAAATAATACTTTTTCTCAAGCTGTCCCTCAGAATTGAGTATGACTTGCTTCCAAATCAGTTCAGTGGGTTCTAAAGTGACTGATGAGGTCAATATAAATCTTACAGATTTTTGATCAGCTGGGATAGATGGGTGGGTAATTTTGGAGATATTGACACCTTTGCCATTTATGCTGGACTTTTGAATGCTCTTGACATGTGGACTTGAAGTTCTCAATACCATCGTAAAAGCTCGTTTCACTTTAAACAGTTATAAAGCAGGAAATCCTCTGAGCATTTTTTCAAAGAAGTATTGAGAACAACCTTGAAGATTTTCCTTACTCCCCACTAATTCCATACAGTGACAGAGTATCTATTTTACGAGTTTGGCAGCAAACAAATGACCCAAATGATCATAAGTAGGGCCTCAATGCTGGGGATGGAATTAGGGGCAGACACTGGCTTTGGCTTTCATAACTTGCCAATTTATTTGTGGAATTTTGTGAAGACAGCATATCTACTATCTCTCTACATTTTTAGGGTGCACATACTTCAGAAGTGCATAGGAGAGCAGAGATTACTGCTACCTGATTCTAGACCATGTATTTTATGTCTTGTTTGAGATCTTTATCTTCAAGCGCAACTGTTCCAGATGAACAAAAGTTCATGACAGTGCATTGAAGGCAATGGTAAATTTCATCATCAATGTCCGTCTTTGCAGGAAAGTGACTACTGATATATTGGAAGTAGTCAATATTTTCCTGGATTCACAATAAACCTTTATTGTCAGTGGACAATGTTATACACAAAGTCAGGTTACTAGAGGATATTTATTTTTGGCTGTTAAGCATATGCTTCAGTGAACAACCAATGATCATTTAGACGCAGATAAACATCAAAGATATCTCATTACAGCAGCATGTCAACTAAGGTTCAGGTGATCTTCGTTCTGGATGAACCTCTCTTACATTGAAATCAATTTCCTATTGGCCCTTTAGATTATCTCTGCTCCAAGAGGAATCTTCTTGGAGATGATGAACAGCATTGCAACAAAAAGTTTGGAAGATGTGTTGGGATTATGGTGCATCCTTGCTTGACACTTGTCACTGGAATTGATTCTTTGGTGGATCCATGACCAGCATGCTATCACATGGGGGTAAATACTGAGGCAGACAAATCAGTCCGCCCTGTGTGATAGAAGTTTTAAAGGTCTAAAGAAGCCATTTATTGTCTTCAATTCTTGTGGAGTTGTACATTTAAGTTCTCATGCTCGATGATACAAGATGAATGAAGGCAAACTAATGTTTCATGAGCAACTCTTTGGTCTTTAAGAGAAGGCAGTTCTGGAGGAACCCAGCCATGCCATTCCCTGTGAATCACAGTAGGGGAACTCCTCTGTAGTTACCTCAGTCCAACTTGATTCTTTTCTTAAAGCTGGAGCATGGGTAAGTGTCCAATTTTGAACAGGGAGATATCTAGCTGGTAATTGATGATCCAGAGTATTTCTGAGACCATGAGCTGGAGGCTAGAGGGCAGCAAAGGCCCAAAGTGTGGCTGACAGCGAGGGAAAAGTATGTAAAGTTTGGCAGGGGGAGTGGCAATTGGCATGCCGGTTTTGATGCAGATGGGAGGAGGTTAAAAATTTGGAAGGGGATGTTCAAAGAAAAGAAGTTAAGGTAAAATAATACTTAGCATTCTTAAAGCAACTGATCATATCATCGACATTTTACATCACTTTGAATCTGGGTAACTATAGCCCTGCTGCAATCTTCAGGTAAAGCTCTCTGTTCATTACTAGAACGTTGCACTGGTAATGGATGGTAATGCCATTGAATATCAAGAGTTACTGATCAGATTTTCTCTTGGAAGTGGTCATTACCTGGCACTCATGAGACACAATGTTACTTTTCACTGCCTAAATATTGACTAGATCTTCATCCATATGCTGAGGAGCTGCAAATAGCATTGAACAATGCATAATTATCAATGAACTCACACAATTCTAACCTTAAAAACAATGCAGTTGAATATATCTGGGCCTAGAGTACTATACCTGAGGCTGGAGATAGTTGACCTACAACAACCACAACCGTCTTCATTGATGTAAGACATTACTACAGTTATTGGCATGTTTTCCTACAGATGTCCATTGACTTTGCTAGAGATCTTTGATTTCAGACTGTGTCAAATGCTGCCTTGATGACAAAACTGTCACTCTGATATCAGCTTCAGAACTCAGCTCTTTGGTCCATGTTTTGACTGAGGTTATGATGACACCTGGAGTGGAGTCATCATGGAAAATCCAAACCAGGATTCAGTGAGAAGGTGTTTGATGAATGAGTGTCATGTGATAACATTGCTGATGATGGGTTTTATCACTTTGCTAATGATTGAGAGTAGACTGATTAGGTAGTAATTGGCAGGATAGGATTTGTCATGTGTTTTCCAGGATATACATGGACAGTTTTCCATGTGGTTGAGTAGATGCCAGTGTTGTAAAATACATCTTCCCAGTTTAGCTAGAGGTACAGTAGTTCTGAGATGCAGGTCTCAGTACTTCAACTGTGATGTTGTCTGCTCCTTGTGTATTGATGGGTTTTCAAAGCAAAAGAAAATGTCAATGTTGGGAATCTTAAATTTATCGGGGGTCAACTCCAGATCATCAACCTAAAACCTAATTTAATTTCTCTCTCAAACGATGCTGCCTGATTTGTTCTGAATTTCCAGTACTTTCTATTTCATAACAGAACTGAAGGTCTGTTTAGGATTTCTGATCTACATTAACTACATGTTTAGAATGTAAACTACAAAAGTTTAGTAGCGTCTCTAGAGCTGGGTTTCCAACCTTTTTTTTATGCCTTGACTATTAAGCAAAGGGTCCATGGATCCCAGGTTGGGAACCCCTGTTCCAGAATGTGTTTACATTTCTGGCTAGGCCCAGGAACAGAACTTTAATTTGGCTTCAGTTGAACTGGTCCCTCTGGATTGTCTGAAGCTATCCCCCAGTTGAGGAACCACCTAATCTGATATGTAAGTATTTTGTAATGATAAACTATGTGTTGACATTTATTTATTGTGTATTTCTATAACATAAGCCTTGTAGTGCTACAGCTGCAAGATGTCACTATTGTTATTGTTACCGATATACAGTCGGCCCTCTGTATCCGCGGGTTCCGCATACGCGGATTCAACCAACCGTGGATCGAAAATTTCGAAAAATAAATTCCAGAAAGTTCCAAAAAGCAAAACTTGAATTTGCCACGTGCCGAGCACTATGCTGAATCCACGCGAATGAAGTAATGTGTAGGCATACCCTGCTGTAGCCTCCCGGCATTTCACAGATCCTCAGTCTCTCTTCAGCACTTGGTGTTTGAGCATTGTTCGCATTGTTCATTTGCTACTTGTGTTGTGAGCGAGAGGAAGGAGCTTAAGGCTAGTAAGGGATGGCTGGCTAACTATGTAAAGCGCTACAGCCTCAAGAACTTAAAGATCATGGGAGAATTGGCATCGGCTGATAGCGAGGCAGCATCAGCATTCCCAGAAGCGCTACGATGGTTGCGTCTGTACTGAACATGTACAGACCTTTTTCTTGTCATTATTCCCTAAACAATACAGTATAACAACTATTTACATAGCATTTATATTGTATTAGGTATTATAAGTAATCTAGAGATGATTTAAAGTATATGGGAAGATGTGCGCAAGTTATATGCAAATACAACGCCATTTCATATAAGGGGCTTGAGCATCCGCAGATTTTGGTATCCGCGTGGTGTCCTGGAACCAACCCCTGCGGATACCAAGGGACGACTGTACAATATCTGCCAGATTCTCTGGCTCTAAAACAATAAAGCTTTCTAAAAAGTGCACAAATACAAATTAGGACAGTAATTACTAACAAATACACCTATGAATTGATTCATTTAAATACATAAACGTTTTGAAAGTGTCCTGTTTGTTTTCCTAAATTTACGATATTTCTAAAATTCCCAATGTACCAAACATCTATAAGGCTCTAGACCATACCATGATCCAGGATAATGCACCCTGACTCTTAAATGCCTGAAACAGGATCTACTTGTCCCTTAATAGAACAGTTTGCTAACTTTACTTCTTGCCTGCTTCCACTGGTCCTACTTTGAACCCACTTTCCTGCTTCTCAGCTTCAAATATAAGAAGTTTACCAATTTTCTGTGTGTTGCTTTGGAGACTAACTTAATGTTTTTTGTGGGCTTATAATGGAGTGACAAGAGTGAGGTTAATTGGCGTGATTGGTGGTCTGGGAATTGAGACTGATAGTAGGAAAGATAGGATTAGTAGTGAAGATTAAATGACAAATAAGGCTGTTGTTAATTTGACTCTGGGGAAAGGCATCTATGTATCTAAAGGTAGCCACATGAATCAGGTTCTGACCACAGGAAACCTGCTCAGGCAGGCATCCTTTTAATGGAACTAAGTGCTTTATGACAGAGGTAAAAGTTTGTTTCTGTATGAGCGACTTGTGGATATGCTAAGTAAAAATTATAGTATTATCTTCTAGATGCATGAAGAACATGGATTTAAAGTCATATATTTTCAAATGTTTGATATGTGATTGAAATTGTTCATGTGACTTGAAAAAGTGGAGAGTATTGCCATCCAGTATCAAGACAAATCCCTTGTATTTTGTTCTTGAGAACAGGCAACAACTGGAAAGTTTGCACTTTATACACAACCTTAACAAAATCCCAGAAAGCATGACCTGCTGCACCAACATTGCATTCAAAAATATGAAGACATAGGAGAGTGCAAATGCTGAAATCTGGAGCAATCCAAATAATGTTGGAGGAACTCTGAAACATCTATGGAGGGAAATGGATGATTGATATATTGGGTCGAGTCCCTTCATCTGGACCTTCATCTTTATCTTTCAAAATTATGAAGATTCGTGAGAAAATGAAACAAAATAGAACTGTTCTCAATGCTCTTGTCAATAAAGATAGTTTTAATAGAGGAAGAGGCAATTTGAAGAGGAACTGTTTTCAACAATAAATACTCATGATTTGCAATTCGCAGTCTGAAAATTCAATATTTATACAATTAGACTGGTGATAACCCAGGTGGAAAAAGGGGAGCCATTCCTCAATTTTGCTATTTGCCTTGCCCTTTCTTCTCTTATGTTATCTGTCTCTAACACCCAGTAGCAGCAGATTTAAAAAGTGAGTGGGATCTGTCAGAACTTTCTGCAGAGCTTGAGACTGCGGGAGTCCTTACTTGGGATGAGTAGCACCAGAATTAAAGACCAAGTGGTGCCTGTCAGGCAGAGCTTGAGGTTGCAGGAGCCGATGCTTGTGGTGAGTAGCGCCAGAATTAAAAAGCGTGGGGCCTGTCAGGCAGAGCTTGGGATCACTTGGTTTATTAGGCATGGCAGGGCCAACAAAAAGTAGATAGGTTTAAGTAGAGCAGCCTTTGTGGGAGCAACCAATGTTAGAGTGGTGAACTGAGACTTTGGTTCAAGAGGCAGAGCTAGGTTAAGGTTTCTACCAAGTTTCTCTTCCCTTCCTTATTATTGCTTACCTAAAATAGTAAGAATGGGGAGTGTTGTGCTTCTCTCAAGATGTAGGGAGCCTGGGATACCTTCAGTCTCCCTGATCACTATATCTGTAAGAAGTGCATCTTGGGATCTGTGTTAGCAGTCTGGAGATGGAGCTGGATGACCATCAGGAGAATGAGGAATTGATAGATATGAGCAACAGGGAGGCATTCATACCAAAGTTGCAGGAGGTGGGTAGTAGGGTGACTATCAAGAGAGTTAAAGGAAGTTGACAGACAGTGCAATGTATCCCTGTGGCTGCTCCCCTCAATAGCAAGTACAAGAGGATTTCAGTTAATTGAGACACATCAGGAGCAGTACATTTTGGCCCAACTAAGTGGCTACCCAAGGAGCTGAAGTTTTATGGACATAGTTAAAAAGGATGAAAAAAAAACAAACTATTGTTTAAGTGAGTAACAAATTATGTATTTAAGTGGAATACAGAATAAACTAAAACAGTACCAGCAGTACTACAGTATTAGCTCCTAATAACTCATGCTGTGTGACTGAAATTAACAACGGAGGGATTCATCCAGCGTAAACTGCTCTGTTATTTTGATTGAAATTAAATGAACAAAACCAGCGTAGACATCTAGTGCAGAAAATGGACTGCCTTCATACAATGCTTTTAATAATTGCCTGTGATTGAGAATAGTTAAAAACTGTTTGGCAACAGTCTCCTGTAGACTTAGAAGTGGCTTGCCCACAGAAGGCAGAATGCGGTAATAAATGGAGTGCATTCTGCCTGAAGGTTGATGACTAGTGATTTTCCACAGGGATATGTTATGGGACTCCTGCTCTTTGTGATTTTTATAAATGACTTGGATGAGGAAGTGGAAAGATATGCTGGTAAGTCTGTAGATGGCACAAAGGCTGATGAAGCTGTGGATAGTGTTGAAGTTTGTCAGAGTTTAGAATAGGACTTTGATAGGATGCTGCACCAGGCTGAGAAATTGCAGATGGAGTTCATTTGGAAAAATGTGAAGTGATATACTTTGAAAGGTCAAATATGAAGGCAAAGTAGAGGATTAATTGTAGGATTATTAGCAGTGTGAAACAGGAATCATGGGGTCCATAGCTATAGATCCTTCAAAGTTGTACGAGTTGATAGGGTGACAAGGTGTACGGTTTATTGCCTTCAGTTGGGAGATTAAATTCAAGAGTAGAGAGGTAATGTTGCAGGTCTATAAAACCTTGGTTAGACCACACTTGGGAGTATTATGTTCATATCTGTTTGCCTCATTATAGGAAGGATATGGAAGCTTTAGAAAGGGTGCAGAGGAGATTTACCAGCAGATTTGCCTGGGTTAGAGAGAACATCTTATGAGGATGGTTTGAATGAGCTAGATCTTTTCTCTTTGGACTGAAGGAGGATGAGATGTGACTTGATAGATGTGCATAAGATGATAAGAAGCATTGATAGAGTGGACAGCCAGCAACTTTTTCCCAGGATGGAAATATCTTATAAGAGGGGGTGTAATTTTAAGGTGACTGGAGGAAATACAGGGGAGGTGTCAGAAGCACTTTTTATACACAGAGAGATGGGTACATGGAACATGCTACTTGAGGTGGAGGTAGAGATAGATACATAAGGGACATTTAAGAGACTGTTAGATGGGCACAAGGATGAAAGGAAAATGAAGGGCTCTGTGGGAAGGAGAGGTTAGATTGATCTTCTGGTAGGGTTAAAAGGTCAGCACGGCATTGTAGATTGAAGAGCCTATACTGTTCTATGTTCACCCACCAGACACTGTCTTCATAGATACTGCTTGTCCTGTCGAGCTCCTCTAATAGTTTGTATTTTGTTATGAATTTATATGGCAGTGCATACCACATTAATCTTGTATAGACTTGGAGCAAGTCTGCGCTACATACATTCCTGACTATGAACTAAGCTAAGGTCATTTACCAAAAGTACAATGTGAGCAGAGAGAAAAAAGAACACTTTCATCATTTTTCTGGATGGGATTTCATTTCAGGCTTCCAGAGCAAAAGGAATAGCAATTTATTGTAGCACCTCGTATATTGCTGCAATAAATTTTAATGTATGTAAAAACTGAGTAGATATTAACCTTATTTGAACATGCCCTCTATAACGAGATTATTTAACACAGTTCATTATTTATTTGAAACTGTCTCAGCCTTGTTCAGTGCACGACTGATAGCAGATGTTACACATGGATTTAATTCCACAGCTATCTCTATTTAATAGCTGTCTCCTCTTTTGTTCCCTGCTTTCCTCCTTTCCCATTATGTGCTGGTGCTGATTGCTTGGGGCAATAAACTTCTTCCCTTCTCTGGGATTCAGTGTTGCCCCCTGAAGATCTCATTAGCTACATGTGATGTGTGATCACACATTCATTCTTGCAAAAAGGCCTGTGGCATACACAGCCTGCTGGCGAGCAGGAGTCGCAAATGGCTGCAGTTAGATGAAGCTTCTAGGTGTTCATTTGAGTTCATTTGAGCTCATGGCCTGAAAAACTGGGTTTGCTGGTGGCTTGGCTTCCTAACCACGGTTAGTGAATGAAACTGTGTGGAAACCCTTTATTCGTTACTTTAATCTCTCCATAGTGTGTATAATATTTTCTTATTGAACCTCATCATTATGGGAAAAAACCCTGCATTTACAAAAACAGCTTCACAAGTGTAAAAAATTACAATGTTGCCAAAGTATATTAAAAATAAACCTTACATTATTTGGCAGATGCATTTAAAAAGTTAGCTTTGAATAAAAACATGGAATTACAATTGAGTGTATCTTCAAAAACCTGTATAAACTAGTTCTATGAAGGAATAACAGGATGATGGTTAAGCATTGTCGGGTGATAAAGTCTGTACTTTAGCATATATGCATGAGAAGGTGGAACTATAGATCCCCTCATTAATGTACTCATGGGATCTAAGAGGAAATGATAGAACATGCGGACAGTAATAAACATGAGAAAATCTGCAGATGCTGGAAATCCAAAGCAACTCACATAAAATACTGTAGAAACTCAACAGACCAGGCTGCATCTATGGAAAAGAGGAAACAGTCAACGTTTTGGCCTGGCGCCCTTCTTCAGGACTGGAAAGGAAGGAGAGAAGTCAGACTAAGAAGGGAGGGGGAGGGGATGAAGAAGTACTTGGTGGCAGGTGATAGGCGAAACTGGGAGAGGAGAGGGAGTGAAATGTTCTAGAATAAAAGTGTGAAGTAACATTGTGATTTTGAATCTATCTTACTGTGGAAAGTTAGATGAGCAATGGGATTATGACGAAAGTAAGACAGCATTCTGATTGAAGAGCTTTATTACGTGTTTCCTTTGAGTTTTGACCCTCAGCTACCCTTCTGTGATTCAGCTGCATGTTTCTAATTAGGTACCATCAGATTCAGTTGAATAGATAGATTCAGAATCTGCTTAAACCTGGTCAGAACATCTGAAAAAACAGTTCAGCCAAGGAGACCTTATTCAAAAATATGCTGCGTTTTTTTCTGTTCATCCTCTTTTATTTCTTTTGATCCTTCTGCAGTGCATGCATATTCATGAAGCAGGTGGTCGAGAAGTTGAATCAAGCAGTATGTTTCTTTTTAGTGCACAATACAATTGACTGAGTATCAGATTCATTTATTTATCACATCTACAGTGAAATACGTTATTTGCATTAACAACCACATTAGCCCTGCCCCTAGAATGTTGCTATTACAGCTCAGGGCAATGGAGTAAAATTCCTGCGCCAACTATAAGGAGTTTGTATGTCCTCACTGTGAACACATGGGCTTCCTCCCACGTTACAGAAACGTGACAATTTGTAGGTTAATTGGTCATTGTATATTCTCCTGTGCTTAGGGTAGGGTTACATAGATGGGTTGCTGGGCTGTGTGGCTCAGTGGGCCGATAAGGCTTCTTGGCCTTTTGGCTAAGATCAAGTGGCGTTCCCTTGGGATACGTGACGATTGGAAGGCGGAGAAGGTTTTGCGCTGACGCAGGGGTGGATCCTAATGCTGATTGGCTCCCAATCTAACACCCCTTTCCAGCAACAACGACGACAGTGGTGAAGAGGATGGCTGAAGACAACAGCGCATCGGCCCGAGGCCTGGGCATCAAGAACACTGTCCGGCTGACAGTGCGACACCAGAGCGAGGGCAATAGATTTACGAGAGTGACCTTCATCCAGAAGGTCCTGATGGACTGTTGCGGATTCACGATCGACGACATCTACTGCGTCCAGGACTTTGCTGGGTTCTTTGATGTCACCTTCCGACGACCCGCAGGGTGGCAGAAGCTGCTCCAGCTATTCCAGGAGAAGGGGAGAGAGACGCCGCTGTTGCTGCTGCAAGCACAGCCCCTCTTCGCTGCCGCCCGGCAGGAACAGACTGCCACCGTGCACATGTTTAACCCGTACGTGCCGGTGGCCGACGTCCTTACATTCCTCGCTCGGTATGTAGAGAGCGTAGGAGCTTGTCTGGGCGTGAAGGGCAGCCTGGGGTGCTGGACAAGCAAACGGCAGGTGAAGGTGAAGCTGAAGGTCGACTCCAACGGCTGTGTCGTCCACCCACCCTCGGTCTTCGCCATCGGAGGGAACCGAGGCTACCGGGCAGCCCAGGGTGAGCCGCAACTGCGGCAAGGCGGGGCATGTCGCAGCCCAGTGCAGAGCGATAATCTGCAAGAACTGCAAGGTGGAGGGCCACCTCACCAAGGACTGCACGCAGGCCAAGTCCTGCAGTCTCTGTGGAAGCACCGACCACCTGTACAGGGCCTGTCCGAAACGTGCCGGCACCTATGCACAGGGGACCGGGGAGGTGCTGGCACTGGAAGGGCCCTGGCAGGATCGGATGTACCTGTCACTCCCGCAGAGGCGGCGCCTGAAGCAACGGAAGACGCCAGCAGAGGAGACAATAGACAATAGACAATAGGTGCAGAAGTAGACCATTCGGCCCTTCGAGTCTGCACCGCCATTTTGAGATCATGGCTGATCAACTACTGTCAATACCTGGTTCCTGCCTTGTCCCCATATCCCTTGATTCCCTTATCCATAAGATACCTATCTAGCTCCTTCTTGAAAGCATCCAGAGAATTGGCCTCCACTGCCTTCTGAGGCAGTGCATTCCAGACCCCCACAACTCTCTGGGAGAAGAAGTTTTTCCTTAACTCTGTCCTAAATGACCTACCCATTATTCTCAAACCATGCCCTCTGGTACTGGACTCTTCCAGCATCTGGAACATATTTCCTGCCTCTATCTTGTCCAATCCCTTAATAATCTTATATGTTTCAATCAGATCCCCTCTCAATCTCCTTAATTCCAGTGTGTACAAGCCCAGTCTCTCTAACCTCTCTGCGTAAGACAGTCCGGACATCCCAGGAATTAACCTCGTGAATCTACGCTGCACTTCCTCTACAGCCAAGATGTCCTTCCTTAACCCTGGAGACCAAAACTGTACACAATACTCCAGGTGTGGTCTCACCAGGGCTCTGTACAAATGCAAGAGGATTTCCTTGCTCTTGTACTCAATTCCCTTTGTAATAAAGGCCAGCATTCCATTAGCCTTCTTCACTGCCTGCTGCACTTGCTCATTCACCTTCAGTGACTGATGAACAAGGAGTCCTAGATCTCTTTGTATTTCTCCCTTACCTAACTCTACACCGTTCAGATAATAATCTGCCTTCCTGTTCTTACTCCCAAAGTGGATAACCTCACACTTATTCACATTAAACGTCATCTTCCAAGTATCTGCCCATTCACCCGACCTATCCAAGTCACCCTGAATTCTCCTAACATCCTCATCACATGTCACAGTGCCACCCAGCTTAGTATCATCAGCAAATTTGCTGATGTTATTCTCAATGCCTTCATCTAAATTGTTGACGTAAATTGTAAACAGCTGTGGTCCCAATACCGAACCCTGTGGCACCCCACTAGTCACCACCTGCCATTCCGAGAAACACCCATTCACCGCTACCCTTTGCTTTCTATCTGCCAACCAGTTTTCTATCCATGTCAATGTCTTCCCCTCAATGCCATGAGCTTTGATTTTACCCACCAATCTCCTATGTGGGACCTTATCAAATGCCTTCTGATAATCGAGGTACACTACATCCACTGAATCTCCCTTGTCTAACTTCCTGGTTACATCCTCGAAAAACTCCAATAGATTAGTCAAGCATGATTTACCCTTGGTAAATCCATGCTGGCTCGGCCCAATCCTATCACTGCTATCTAGATATGCCACTATTTCATCTTTAATAATGGACTCTAGCATCTTCCCCACTACTGATGTTAGGCTGACAGGTCGATAGTTCTCTGTTTTCTCCCTCCCTCCTTTCTTAAAAAGTGGGATAACATTAGCCATTCTCCAATCCTCAGGAACTGATCCTGAATCTAAGGAACATTGTAAAATGATTACCAATGCATCCGCAATTTCCAGGGCCACCTCCTTTATTACCCTAGGATGCAGACCATCTGGACCTGGGGATTTGTTAGCCTTCAGTCCCAGCTTCAGCTTCAGAGCCGAAGGGGAGGAAGGCTGGAGCGTTGTGGGCAAACGAAAGAAGGCCCAAAAAGCTCTGGCCAAACGACAGAGGGCGGAACGGAAGGAGCAAGTGAAGAGAAGGGCAGCAACCTGTCCACTTCAGACGAGGAAGGAGTTGGGGGAGGCCAGCAGCTGTCCCAGAAGATGAAGCGGCGGACAGAGCCGGCGGAGGAGAGGAGAGAGAGTGGGGAAAGTCTGCTGGCCACCTCCAAGGACAAGTACAGGAGGCAGAGACCACCAGAGACCCCCAGCTCCGGGAACCCGGGAGCGGAGCCACGTATGGCGCCTCTCAGCCTGAAGGGGCAGCAGGCCTGGGAGACACCAAGCCTCCAGGCACAGAACAGGAACTGCCACACCCAGGGGAGAATAACCTGCAGTTCCTGAGCCCACAGAAGGTGAAGCACTCCACAGAGGCTGTGGGCATGAAGGCTCAGGACTGCGAAGGTAAGGACAGTGTGCTTCTGAAATAAAGAACTTTAAATGGCGGACATTTCACTGGCATCTGTCAATGTGCGCAGTCTGAAGAGTACCGGGCGATGCGTCAGCACGCTCTACTTGGACTCGGTAAAGGCCGACGTGACCTTCCTCCAGGAGTGCGGACTGCCACACCTCGGCAACGGTGGTCGTGTTGGTGGACCCGGGGTTTGTCAGTGTGGTCGGGGGGGGGGGGGGGGGCAACGACTGTCGCGCTTCCGGCCTGGGGATTCTGCTACGAGGAGGCAACTTCGCAATCACCCAAGTCAGAGAGGTGGTTGCTGGGTGCCTCCTGGTAGCAGACATCAAATACTGGGGCACTCCGCTCCGGCTGATCAATGTGTACGCCTCCCCGTGCGGAGCGAACGGCTCCCAGCGCTGCTGGTGACGTCCTGGTCGGTCGTTCTGGCTGGAGACTTCAACTGCACCATTGATGCGGCTGGACGATCCGGCAGCGCCGACAGCAGGCTGGACAGTACCTCCAGACTCCTGATGGACCCGGTAAAGACAGCCAGGCTGCGCGACGCCTTTGTCACCCCGACAGGTGGAGCTCAGCCGCAAGCCACCTGGACACGATCGGACGGCTCAGCCCGTTCCCAGATCGACTTCCTCTTCCTGTCAGAGCCCCTCACGGTCAGATCCACCGACGTCACGCTGGTGTTCTTCTCTGACCACTGCCTCCTGCGAGCCACCTGCCACCTGCAGGAGGACCGGAAGGCAGGGAGGGGGACGTGGAAGCTGAACATCAAGCTGCTGACCCCAGAGAACATCGAGGAACTAGAGAAGGAGTACACGGGTTGGAGAACCTTGAAAGCCTTCTTTGATTCCCCGGTTCACTGGTGGGAGGCCACCAAGGAGAACATCAAGAGGTTCTTCATCCGCAAGGGCATCCAGAGAGCAAGGCAGGGGCAGAGGGAACTGCGTAAACTCCAGACAGAGTTGCAGCAACTCCTCCTTCTGCAGTCGAGGGGGGTGGATGTCAGGGAGGAACTGCGGGAGGTGAAGGTCCGGAAAGCCCAGCACTTTGCCACCGAGTCCTCCAAGATCATCTTCCGATCGAGGGTCCAAACCGTGGAGCAGGACGAGACGTGCTCATGATTCTTCTTCCAAAAGGTGCACAGGGGGAGCTCTGTGATCCACAACCTTAATGAAGAGGACGGTTCAGTCGCGTCCTCGCAGACAGACATACTGAGGATCTGCAGGTCCTTCTATGCCGGTCTGTATGGAGAAAAGGCCACAGACTCCACAGCCTCCCGCAGCTTCCTGTCGTCTATCACGCAGGTCTTACAACGGCAAGTGGGAGAGTCTGGATCGGCCACTGACCCTGGACGAGCTGACTGGCTCCATCCATTCCTTTGAGTCGGGTAAGACTCCCGGACGCGACGGCTTACCGTTCGAGTTGTATTCGGCTCTGTGGAACCGGATGGGCCCCGACCTGCTGGAAGTGTACAACGCTACGCTCCTGGCAGGCAGCATTTCAGAATCCATGCGGAGGGGCATCATCACCCTCATCTACAAGCAGAAGGGGGAGAGGGAAGACATTAGAAATTGGAGGCCCATCTCACTCCTGAATGTGGACTACAAGATCCTGTCCAAGGCTATCACCAACAGGGTCAAGTCTGCACTGGAGCAGGTGATCCACCCGGACCAAACCTGTGCTGTACCAGGCAGGAAGATCTCGGACAACCTCGCGTTGCTGAGGGACACCATCGCCTACGTGCAGGACAGGAGGGTGGACGCCTGCCTGGTCAGCTTGGACCAGGAGAAAGCCTTCGACAGGATATCGCACACGTACATGGCGGATGTACTCTCCAAAATGGGATTTGGGGAGGGAATCCGGAATTGGATCAAACTGCTCTACACGGACATCTGTAGCGCAGTCCAGGTCAACGGGTGGGAAACAGACAACTTCCCCATCAGGTCTGGAGTCAGGCAGGGCTGCCCTCTCTCCCCTGTCTTGTTCGTGTGCTGCATAGAACCCTTTGCCGAAGCCATCAGGAGGGATGGGGGCATAAGAGGGGTGATGCTGCCAGGCAGTGGAGGGACCCAAGTCAAAACCTCCCTGTACATGGACGACATCGCCATCTTCTGCTCTGATCCGAGGTCAGTTCGCAGACTGATCAGCATCTGCGAACAGTTCGAGCAGGCGTCGGGGGCCAGGGTCAACCGCACGAAGAGCGAAGCCATGCTCTTCGGCAACTGGCCCAACCGATCCAACGTCCCCTTCACCATCAGGGCTGATCACGTGAAGGTGTTGGGGATCTGGTTCGGAGGGGCTGAGGCGTGCAACAAGAACTGGCGGGAGCAGACTGCCAAGGTGAAACAGAAACTGGGGCTGTGGGAAGGGCGCTCCCTATTGATAGCGGGCAAAACCCTGGTGATCAGGTGTGAGGTGCTCTCAGGGCTGCTGTACTTGGTGCAGGTGTGGCCAGTCCCCCGCTCCTTCAGCTTGGAAATCACCCGAGCCGTCTTCAGATTCATCGGGGGATCCAAGATGGAGCGGGTCAGATGGACCACCATGCACAAGTCCCTGGACAACGGGGGCAAAAACGTCCCCAATGTCGCCCTCACCCTGATGGCCAGCTTTGTGTGTGGCTGCATCAGGTTGTGTGTGGATCCCAGGTACGTGGGCACCAAGTACCACTACGTGCCCAGGTTCTACCTGTCGCCCTGTCTACGAAGGATGGGTCTGGCCCCTTTCCCGCGCAACACCCCTGTCAGCTGGTCGTTGCCGCCACACCTGTCCTTCGTAGAGAAGTTCTTTCAGGTCAACGCCTTTGACCACAGGGCCAACAGGCAATAGTCAGCACGTAAGGTCCTGCAGGCACTGCAGGAGAAGGACGTGATGGACACAGTGGGGTGGTTCCCTGAGCAGACTGTCCAGTTCATCTGGCAAAATGCCTCATCGCCAGACCTCACCAACAGGCACCAAGACCTCACCTGGCTGGCGGTGAGAGGGGCCCTCCCAGTCCGATCCCTCCTGTATGCCCGGAATGTCGTCTCCACACCCCTCTGTCCATGGGAGGACTGCAGTGAGGAGGAGTCGGCGACCCACCTCTTTGCACACTGTGGGTTTGCGGAGACGGTGTGGAGGAGGATGGAAGGTGCGGGGTCGAGGTTCATTCCTAGCAGCTGCGTAACAGAGGACTCTCTGATCTATGGGCTGTTCCCGGGGACGCACACCGAGACCAACATCTGGTGCTGCTGGCAGATCATCAACTCGGTCAAAGATGCTCTTTGGTCAGCCCAAAACTTGATGGTCTACCAGCACACGGAGATGTCCGTGGGGGAATGCTGCAGACTGGCACATTCTCGGCTGCAGGAGTACGTGCTGAGGGAAGCACTCAAACTCGGTGTGGCCACCTCAAGGGCCCAGTGGGGAAGGACCACAGTCTAGGGTTCTTCTCCCGCGGGAGTTGAGGGGTAGGGGGGTTGGGGGTATACCCCCTGAATGTAAATATGAAAGAACAAAGTGCCATGTGGGTGGCAAAACTTTTGAACTTTGAAAATGTAAAGACAGTAATGGTACCAACTGTAAAGAATTGAAAGTCTTTGAATGGTTATTGTATATAATTTTATTTTTGAATAAAGTATATTTTGTTTAATAAAAAAAAAGATAAGGCCTGTCCTGCATTGTATCTCTAAATGAGTAAATACAGCCAATGTCCCCTACAGATTTGCTGGGGGCAGCTCGCAGGTGTCACCACACATTCTGCCACCAAAATAACATGCCCACAATGTTCAGTAGTACACTGGTTCTGCTGAACATTCTGGTTTAAGATGGAGCGACCGAAGGAGGGTGACAGCTTACTGGTGGTTTTCTGGGCAAGAGATTTGACTGGATACTCTATTAGTAACAGTTTTTATACATAAAATTGTTTTAAACGATCACCGCAAACAATGAAGAGGCGAGCATAGGCAAGGCTGATCCAAAGGCAAAGGCATGTAGGTATGAGATGGAGTCGGAGTGACGTCAAAGCATGCTCCCGGAGAAATTGGAGAGAAGTGGAGAAGTTAGAAGTTCAGGGATGAAGTTGCAGCAAGCGGAGTGGAGAAAAGTTAAAGCAGAGTTGTTCTGGGGCTTGTCCTCCTAAACCGGGAGCGAGGCTTGATCCATCTAAGTGATGTGCCAATTTGGAAAGGTCAGTATGGGCCAGAAGCAGCCCAGTACATATCATGGCGGCAGGGCCCGGGTCAAAGAGTGGGGGATGACCTGGTGCTTGGACCTGGGCCAGATGGACTGAAAAGTCAGGGTGTCAGGACCAGAGGCAAGGGTGGAACTGGTTCTGCTCTGTGACATTTTACTCTGCTCTCCTCAGCACTGAGGCTGTGAGACTGCTATGTGCCACTTCAAGTCTGTGCCCTTCATTGCGATTTGTCCCACTATATGTTGAACTGCGACTGAGGCTACGGGCCTACTCCTGCTGCTCTGGGATTTGGGTCTACGGACTCAATTTGGTTTGGAATGCTGTTGTTTGCCTTTATTGTTTGCATGATTTATGCTTCTTTTCCCTCTTATTTTATGGATTGGGTGTTGGTCTTTTTTTAAAAAATTGGGTTGTTTCGGGTTTCTTGCTTTGTGGCTGCCTGTAAGCAGACAAATCTCAAGGCAGAAACATAGAAAACCTACAGCACAATACAGTCCCTTCAGCCCACAAAGCTGTGCTGAACATGTCCTTACCTTAGAAATTACCTCGGGTTACCAATAGCCCTCTATTTTTCTGAGCTCAATGTACCCATCCAGGAGTCTCTTAAAAGACCCTATCATATCCACCTCCACCACCGTCACTGTGGTTGTATAATTTATACAAACGTTGATAATAAATGTGCTTTGAATCCTTTGAACACAAGCAACAACAAAAACAACAATACAAAACAACAGCAAAACAAGCCCCTTCCCTCCCTCCCACCAATTCATTTACTCATAGACAGGCCTCCAACGGCAGGACAGGCCACCTGGAATGTACTGGGGGACTCACAGACATCGAGTTTCTGACTTCCCCATTGACTTACAGTCCGAAGGATTTGTTCATTTGGCCTTGACTTCCGGACTCATCAACTTCAGTCTTTGACTTTCAAACTTCGATCTTCATTATCAATCCCAGGATTTGCTGATGATGAGAACCCAGTCTCCAGGCTTTGAGCTCTGGACTCGCCAATTCACCTGCCTGTGCGTATCTCCAGTCCTGGGACTTGCTGACCTGGTAGGACGTGCTGACTTGGGAGGAAGCAGGGGGCTAGTATTCGTCCACAATGCTTGCCAACTGAACATTGCTCTATGGGGATTGCTGGCCTTCAACTGTAGATTCTGGAGCACGTAGTGGAGGTTGAGACTCCAGTCTGATCACAAATTGCCCCAAATCCCTGCCCCTAAACCCTAACCTGACTCCTAACCCCTTACTCTGTCCCCAAAACCATCACTACAGACCTAAAAAACAATTGAGCCATGACCTCAATAGACATAGCAACTCAGTGCCATCTTGATTGGAAGACAATTGAACTTTTGTACAAAAACTCAGTTATGAAGCATGTTTATAATCTTAAACCATGTGTAGTACATAATGTAACTTCTGTTTATGTGCTTTAGTATATTTAAACAGATAAACTACTTAGAGTATGCATGGATAATGGGAAACCATGCACAATTCCTGCTTGATATCTTTTCTGTGAATCTGCATCCAAATTGTACAGGTAACGTTGTAAGTGCCTGGTAGGCAGGAAGGCTGTTCTGAATAAAAGAAAATTCCTACACTAACTATGGTTGGGAACTTACTTGAAAAAAAGCTTAATTCACTCAGTGGGGTGAAGATTGCCATCAGAAATCATGGAAAGACTGGCTGAGCACTGGTTGCTTCAAATTGTTGCACAGATGGATCTCCTGACAGTAGTCCTGATCAGCTACTAATCCACAAATTCATGAAGGAAGGACAAGTCAAGTCAAGTCAAGTCAAGTCACTTTTATTGTCATTTTGACCATAACTGCTGGTACAGTTCATAGTAAAAATTTCAGGACCATGCTGTTACATGACACAATACAAAAACTAGACTGAACTACGTAAAAAAAACACAGAGAAAAAAAACACACAACAATTTCACTAGACTACAAACCTACCAAGGACTGCATAAAGTGCACAAAACAGTGCAGACATTACAATAAATAATAAACAGGACAATAGGGCAGTAAGCCAGTTTGCCAGATCCATTCATAAATACTTGGGCCATGAACCAATTTTGAAGAATCATTTGGAATCATACTCCTAAATTCAAAGGACAGTTATGCAATAATGGCATTATGACAAACTACACCACTTTAGCAAAATTATATTAAAAAATGCTGGAAATCTTCAGCAGATCAAGAAGCATTGATAGAGAGGGAACATGCTGATGACTTTTCACCAGCATTTTCCCCTTTTAATTTCAGATATCCAGCATTTTGCTAGATGTTTTTATGACCTCTTTAACTTCTAGCACATTAGTTGCAGATTGTCTACTTTATCCTCTTATTTAGATTCCTACATCATGGTCACACAAGACAGCGATGTTTCCTTTTCATTACAGGAACTCTAGTACAGTGTGGAACTGTTGCCAGCCCTAATATCGAGCATGAACTCAGTTGACCTTTCTGCAGCTGGATAAAGTTAATGTAGGTAGACAGACAGCAGGAGTGGCAAGTCCTCACATTGATTTAAACCTATTACAATCTGCAAAAATTGCCTATCCTGTTTTAATCTGAATGAGCAATCATGGAAAAAAAAAGATAGAATTAGAAGCGGAAAATTTCAAATAGGAAGGCTTCAGAGGAGATGAGGAAAATTGATGGTCAATGTAGAATATGATGAACATTAATGTTCTCAAAATCAAAGATGCTAGCTGATGAACATGATTAGAAACCATTGGCATGTGCATCAATGTTACAGTACCTGTTTGCTTACAGAAGCTCCATTGAAATGGAATGAAGGATGGAAAGGACAGTAATATCAAATGCTGAAGGCAGATTGAATAATGTACAAAACCCTGTTTATTTTGACCAGGAATGATTTTGTTGATATTGCTTAGCTAGCCCTTGTGGTTTCAGGATGAATTGCTTCTATCCTGATTTTGAGAGTTCTGAGCTGGTTAATGAGGCTAATATTGGAACCACAGACTCTTCAACGTATGGATGGAGCAGATCACTAATGGGGTTTGTTTGTGAGGTTGTCTGCTTGAACTGTCACATATGGTCGATATTTTTCTCCTACACTTCACCTTAGTAACTATCTTCTCAATAATATTTTAATTAAAGACATGTCTTTGACAAAGTTATTGCTTATTCACCTGTTATCTATGCAAGTTGGAATCGTACCTTCTGGGGTACTTCACGATTAAATAGAAGGCAATACATATTCGAGGACCTCGGACCTATTATAATTATGACCATTTATAGAAGGGATAGAAATTCAACAATGGTGACTACAGAAGAAGGGTCTGGCCCAAAACATCGACTGATTATTTATTGCCATTGATGCTGCCTGACCTGCTGAGTTCCTCTAGCATTTTGTGTGTGTTGATTTGGATTTCTAACCTCTGCAGACGTCCTCATGTTTATGACTACAGAGGGGTTGCCTTGTGATCTCCCATTGGGAAAGCCATCTCCAGGGTCTTTCTCCAACACATTCTTCAAGAGGCTGAACAGCTGTTTCCTGGATCACAGTGTGGACTTTGTCCATTTTGAGGTATTGTACACATGATCTTCACTAGGTGAAAACACTGGGAAATGCAGGAACAGCACCAGCCACTGTAAATGGCCTCCCTCAACTTCACTTGCACATTTTTCTCCATCAGTCAGGAGGGATTGTGGAGCACCTCCTTAAATTCAACAGGCCACGCAAAAAAAATCTATAATAAAAAAAGACAGCCTTCGCAAAGTTGAATGGCCTATTTGTGCAGCAGGTAGCTGGATCCTATCTACCCAGTGCAGTTATGACTTAAATCTCCCCATATCTTAAATTATAACATGCAAATGTAAGTCGAATCAAGGTGTATTAGTTTATCTGAGAGCACATCCTTATGAAAGGTGTGCATGTGCAGTCAATATAAACATCACTTGAACAACATAAGATAAATATTCCTGGACTATCTTACGTTACATTGAGTTGGTTCCTTATCAGTAGAATTAAATTTTTTGCTTCCTATGCTTGAGTGTGGAGATGCATCAAAATTCTATTTGCACCCTCTCCACCCCCTTACCCCACACTCTATCCTCCTAATTATCCTTGGTTCCATCAAAAGATTGACCCACTGCACCCAGGAATACATACTACTGATGTTGGCCTCAAAATATTTCTTGATTCAGGTGATAATATCCTGTTCATAACTAACTGCACAGTATCCACAGTATCTTCTGGCATTTAGATATTGACTAGCCAATACTTATTGCTGCATGACAGTTCCATAACAGCAAGTTACAGAGCATAGGTCAGCTCATTCCTAACCTCAATACTTGCTCATTGCAACATGGAAGTAGAAATTGAATTGAAGCTCAGATCCTGCTGTATCTGAATTCAGAGTTGAGCAGATATATGCTCATTAAAATCTTGTGTGGTACTTTAAGTTAACTTTTTTTTTTCATTTGCCAACAGTAAGACTTTCAGGTATTCTTGTTGCTGCACTCTGACCAATCAGTTTTAGAAGACAGCTTCAGTCATCAGACCTCCAGACTGATTGGTCCTGCAAATCAACACAAAGTAAATTTGATCCCAGGAAAAGAATTGATGATCTATAGGCGTTGGAGGAGAGGTTAATGAGCAGGCTGGTGGTTTGCAAACACAGGTCACAAGCAGAATCAAACTCAGAATTAACCCAATGTATTTTGAACAGAAGAGCATTTTTATTTTCAGTATATCCACCATTATGCCATGTATTCAGCATGTTATTGTACACATATTAAGGATTAAAATTAGGTTTGCCCCAGTTTTGTGACCTTGCATGCAAACATACAAATCAAGTGCAGGAGTTGACCATTAGGCCCTCAAGCCTGCTCCATCAATCAATTAGACAACGGCTGATCTGATTGTAATTTCAACTTTGTATAGGCATTTTCTGACAGTAATTTTTTCTCTCCCTGCTTATTAAAAAGTTAACTATTTTGCCTTAACAATATTCAAGTACTGCCTCCACTTTACTTTGATTCATAATCCTCCAAGAGAGGTAAATGTTTGCTTCATTTCTGAAACAAATGGCTACTTCTTGTTGTTAGCCAGTGACCCCAGTTCTAGAATCTCTCACAAAAGGTAATATCTTCCCACATCAGCTGTTCCTCAGTACGCTTGAGGCCAAGTCTGTGAACTTTGTTGCAGCCAAACCACAATTAACATTGAGGCATTTTTCTTTCTACATGTTTGTTTATCCTGTCAGAAGGGACATTGTATTTGTCTTCTGGCAGTAGTAAGATTGGTTTCTGGAGCATAAAAGTAGGGTCAGCAGTTCTGAAAATACCACCTGTCTCCGATTGAGTCTAGGTCTGTTGCAGATTAACAATGATGACGTATTACATCAAAGCCATATAATATTTAAACCAAGTGCTGATGAAGTTCAGAGCCTGCAGTCAGAAGCGTGAAGCATCCCTGCAATAATGATTTAGGCACAATTTTTTCTTACCCTATCATTAAACAAAGTAAATGATAGTTCATCAAAGGGGCTGCTGACAGTGTGCAACATCAGTCATCCATTTATCCAACTGGTGCTTATTATCCTTTGTGTCACTCTTAGGTCACAGTATATTGCTCCCAATTTATTTTGGTTAGGGAAATGATTCAATAATATACATTTCTCCAACAACTGATCAATTATAGCAAATTGGATTATTTATTCCATCTTACAGGTATCCTTTTATTCATGGTTTGTCAATTTATGAATTTTCACTGCAATGCCATTGATTCTTTGAGGTACGTGTCTCTGATAGATTAAGGTATATTTCACTGCAGTAACTGTCAAACCACTCTCTGTGCATACATAATGCATTTCACCCAGCCTTTTCCAGTTATGCAATTTCACTTGACAAAATGTTTTCCTGTAATGCATCGGGTTTTTTTTTGTGAACTGAGGAATGGCTGTGATGGTTTTATTTGGCTTTTACTTTTCACGTCCTTCCTGGAGAAGTGCCGTGAATCTTGGCAATGGTGCCAGATTGGAAGTTGGAGTTTGAATCCAGCAGGAGGTATGTGGCTGGTGGAGTGTATCCTTGAGATGAGAGACAGTGAAAAATCCTTAGCCTGGCATTACAGGCATATGATGTGCAGAAGATGATGATATTACTGAAAATTTAAAAGAAAAATAGAAAGTGATAGCAAAAAGTCCATCAAGCACAGTATCAATGGAGAAGAGTAAAGTTAACAAACCACATCCTGCACTTCAGGGCTGAGCAATGTTAGGGCTAAGGACAAAGTTCTAGTTCTTCTTAGATACTCCCTTGGGATTGTGCATGATTTCCTCTGGTTCTACAGATTCTGAAATAACTGATCAGCTTTTGTGAGAGCTGTGGTGGGGCAGATGATGCCTAAAGGATGGGTAGTTTGTGAAATGATGTACTCCTTCCACCTCTTACACCCTGTGTTCTTTTGCATCCAGTATGAATGTTCCTCCTCAACTTTGAGTGGTCATTGTCCAGAGTTTCCTAAGAGTTAACGGAGATGTTGCATAAGAACTTTATGTCTTCCGAATCTTTTTCCCAGTGCACTTTGAAACCTCTTCCCAAGAGTGGCCTCAAAACCGATGTCTACTTTGGGAGACTGGTGCTGGAATTAAGAACAGAATTGCCTGCCCAACATAGCCAATGAAGTCTGTAGAGCCAAGGTATAGGTCAGCTGGGTGAAGGCTCTGATGCTGCTTTGCTTAACCTTCCAATAAATTTTAAGGTACTAAACCCCTCTGCCCTAAAAATGACTAACATTTACCAACTAAATACATCTGATAGCAGAGAGGAATTAAGACATCCACCTAGAAATTTGTCTATGGAACACTGCAACCACTGGGACTGTGCAGACAAAATGCATGTTACAGTCGGAGTGCATATCAACACTAGTATTTAATACTTCATAGGCTTTTCAGTACTACATTTTCTGCATCCCAACAGTTTTTTCTGGAATTGCATTTGCCAAAGTAATATCATCAGTGGTGAAGCATCATCCAAAATTCTTCTCCTGTGAGATTGTCAACCATAGTGGTCTTAATGATGAGAGGTGCTGTTCACTTACAAAGGAATCAGGGTCAAATACACTAAATGCTCAAACCAATGGTTATTTGATTATATATTGATCCTGCGTGCTTGTTTCTTCCTGAAGGGCAGAAGACAACTTTCATGTATACAGGACATTAAGGTAGAAAGTTGTTGTGGAGGTGCAAGGGTGTCCTTTATAAACAACTGCACTTTTGGGTACCCTGAAGAGAAGCCAAATGCCCTTCTTTGTTTTAATGCATTGACCACAAATCCCCATTCTGCTTATCAAACATTTCTTGACACCTGCAATGTAGTAGAGAGGAGCTAACTGCAATGGGTGAAACATCTCAGCAGCAACAGCTTTCATGAATCCCAAGGCATGGTTTCTGGGTTTCTTGCTTCTGACTTTGAGGGTAGTGGAGGCATTTACATTTCTCTGTGATCTCCGCTGTCTATCTCCCACTCCTTATGTTTTGTAATTCCAAAACTAATCAAAAGAAAAACAGAGGCATGTGCTTATGACATAGTGGTGTAATGACATATGCCATTCACATAAATTTACATATAGCCCGTAATGAATTATGTAAACAATTAAATACACAACCTTCCTCATGGGTTAGCTATAACTCTAACTCAATATAAAATGCATCTCAACTTATATACATGCAAATAGTATACTATATAATACAAATAACATATAGACATACACAGAATAGTAAATTTTAAATTGTTCCTTTAAGGCCTAAGGATTTAATTGCTGTGAAGGATATCTTAATCTTTTGGGGTAACTTCTTTCCTGACAAAGGGGGTCACTCTGCTTGGCAGGTGAGACTTCTGGCTGTGAGACAATCTCAGGAGTTGGGGCTTCCTCCATGGCGGTTGGAGGAGTTGACTGTAGGACTGCAGAAAGTGGTTATGACAGTTCCAAATACCTTTCTTCTGGACATGTTGTCATTCTGAACAGTGCATGGAAAGCTGCTCAATCTGCTGATCTATCCCAGGCAATCAAGGAAAAGTTCAAGCCAACATTTTCATTTTGACCACGATTAGATGATCGGCATATATCTCCTCCAACAATTTAGCTCTCAGTTTGGATGTACAACTCTCAATCCCCACACGAGGCAAGGGCAAGTTTATTCCGGCATTGGTAAAAATGGATGAACTGGAGTTTCTGCTGCATATTCCAACCATTTTGGGTGACCATGTAGACTTGAGACAGTGTGGGGTCTTTTCTGGTTTCCCTTTAGATCAGCTCTGCCGTAATAGGGAGAGTTTTGATTTGCATTAGGGAGAATATGTCAACAGGAGTGACCTAGTTTCAGGTATTTCATTTTCCAGCTGTAAACAGGACAATCCATCAGCATCTCTATAATTAGTCGTCCTCTTGAATGAATTTGATCCTGTAATTGTGGCCTCCAAGAAACAGAACCCATCTGTGCATTCCTGTAGCTACTATTAGTGAAACTCCCTTCTGTGGATTGAAAGTGGACACTAGTGGTTGTTGATCAGTAATGAGGGTAAACTCTCTCCCATACAGATACTGAGTGAACCATGTCACTCCCCAAAACAGACTCGACTGTCTGTTAATCTGTGCATTATTTTTCTCTGTAGTGGTCAGGAACGTGAAACAAAGGCTGTAGAGTGTTCAGTTCCATCACTCATAGCATGTGACATCACTGCACCTATACCATAAGGTAAGGCGACACAGGCAAGTTTCACTGGATGATGTGGATCATAATATGTGACTACAGCGTCTATCATCACCTTTTCTTTTACCCTTTTGAAAACCACCTCACACTGCTTTGTCCATTGCCATTTCTTCACCATCTATATTAATGAGTTCAAAAGGTTGAGCACAGTAGCTAGGTTAAGCAGGAACCTGTTATATTAACTGATAAATCCTGAAAAGGACCACAACTGTGACACACACTTTAGCCTTGGAGCATCCATCACTACTTGAATTTCTTCAGCATATTTGTATAATCTTTGTGTGTCAATGTTCTGACCACAGTAAGTGATGCTTGGTTTAAAAAATTCACCATAATCTTCTTAACACCATCTTGAGATTTTTGAGGTGTTCCTTGTCACCCTTACTGGCAAAAATGATGTCATCCAGGTAACTGTGTGCTTAAACAGCCTTTTAGCACCAGTCCATAGCTTTCTGCTAGAATGCAGGTGCAGATGCAACTCCAAAAATAAGACTATTATAGTGATAAAGCCCTGTGTGTGTTTATGGTGAGAAACACTTTGGACTCTTTTCCCACCTCCATCTGGAGGTAGGACTCGGCTTAGTCCACTTTGCTGAAGTGTTTACCTCCAGAACATTTTGCGAAGATACCTTCTATCCTCTGCACAGTGAATGGATCTACTTTCAGTGCTGGTTTGATGGTAACCTCAAAATCACTAGTAATCCTGATAGATCAATTCTTCTCGTTTACTGGGAACATGTTACCAATGTTGCCCATACACTCCACTCAATCTTGGAAAGAATTCCTTCAGCCTCTATGGGACCTAGCTCACTGGCTACTTTATCACAGGTGGTAGAAGGAACTAGGTGTGCTTTGTAAAACTTGTGTGTGGCATTTTCATTTAACACTATTCTACCCTTGAAATGTTTGTGTTTTCCAGTGCTATCCTTCAACACGCTGATACATCATTTAGTACCTTTCTTAGTTCAGTTGAATCTATTGCAGGGGTGTGGCATGCAAATGGTGGGTTTATCTCTTCAGCAAATCATGGCCCCACAATGCTGGCCCTCCTGTTTTTATCACATACAAGCCAATGTAGCTTGTTGGTTGTTGTACTTCACTGTTATGAATGTCATTGCCACAGGAGTTAAATCTTCTCCAGTATCAGTGGCGAAAATTTTGAAAATGTAAAGACAGTAATGGAAACAACTATAAAGAATTGAAAGTCATTGAATGGTTTATTGTATATAATTTTATTTTGAATAAAGTATATTTTGTTTAATATTTAAAAAATCAGTTCTTAGTTGAATATCTTCTGGCTACAGTTGCCAGCGGTGTGTCAACCACATATTTCTTATTAACATTGTTGTAATATTGCATTTTAATAGCTAATTCCTGAAATCAGAGTGGGGAAGCAAGGTGCTAATGATACAGGGAATTCAAAATCTTATTCCTGAACAGAGAAGAGTTACATGTGTAAGCCTATGCTGCTTTTTGTGCTCATGAAGTTTAGAATTCTTTTGTAGCATTTGAAAGACTGCTGATAAATTTACAGGCTGTGACTTTTTAAAGGGGGAAAAGACTTAGTCTATTGTTATGGCAGAATTTGATCAATCAAAGGTAAGTAATGGTACTGTGATAATGATGCAGGGTTGAACTTTCTGTCACTTGAGCCAAGATGTTATTGAAGGGCAGAGTCAGCTCAAAGGGACAAATGGCCTACTCCTGCTCTCAAGTTATATGGTATTTTTTTCTTCCCGCTGAATAATAGGAAGTGAATGTTGCTGTATGATGCCTCACACAACGATAAGTATGGCTTCTTTTAGCTAAATGTGAGTCTTTATCGAAGAACTGCAATCTGAAGCATTAACTGCTTCCTTTTACACAGGTACTGCCTGGCAATCTCAGTGTTTCAACTTCAGATAAGCACATCTGCAGCATTTTTTGATTTTCAGCTGCATACCTGAATGAAGCAATTGTTACTTTAGCCGACATTGAAAAGTTTACATTAACAGATTCCAAACTCAGAGACAGTCACTGGCTCTGTTTGTTCTGGTAACAGAATGCTACTATTTACTTTTAGAGGAATTTAATAATTTCGGGGGTTATGTTTCAATTATATGGGCATTGATGAAACCACACCTGCAGTGCTGTGTACAGTATTAGTCTCCATTTTTAAGGACGGATGTTAATGCATTTAGAATCCATTCAGAGCTAGTTTAGTAAACTAATACCTGAAATACTGTAGATGGGTTATCTTGTGAGGAAAGGCTAGGCTTGTATCTGATGGAGCTTGCAAGAGTGAGAGAGACTTGATTGCAAGATTACAATTTCCAGGGATGCTTACAGGATAGATACGGAGAGGATGTTTCATTTTGTGACAGGATATAGATCTAAAAGTCACTTTTTAAAAATAAGGAGTTGAAGGGACTTATTTTCCCCTTCTAGGTTTGGAACTCTTCCTCAAAAGACAGTAGAAGTAGCATCTTTAATTACCAATAAGGCAGATGTAGCTTGTTAAGTAAAGGACTGAAAGGTTTCTGTTAGGGGCTGGTAAACCATGATTTTATTAAATGGTGGAGCAGGTTTGGGGAGGTGAGTGGCCTAATCCTCCTCCTAATTTTGAGTTTGTATTTTGCTGCTGAATTAACACAAAGTGGAAGATGCTGTTGGATATGTTGCATAACTTCAAGCATAATTTCTGTTCACTGAATGTGAGATTGCCATTTTCATTATTTCTGTAAAAGAAATTTACTTACTTATTGGTATGATGTTACATAATTTCAAAAATAAAATGTAATGGCAATCCCAGCTATAATATGTAGAGGGAGCTGTTATTCTACTTCTCTGAAGAAGTCGTCTCATTAAGCCCCCTAGTGGGCCTTTGTGAATGTACAAAAATTCTCTTTAAATTTATCAAAATAAAAACAATTCAAATAAAATTGTCTCACCCTAATGGTGTTGTTTCTAATTAATAGTGATTCATTTCTGTTTTTGTGATCAGTTCTGTTTCTTTGAAATCTTCATGAACCCAAGGAAATTTAAATTCTATTTGCTCTATGACATATGTAGACTGGTTCAGGAACTAAGGTTACAAGAAACCAAAGCAGGCAGCATTCCATTCAGCTCCCTCAAGGTATTAGGCCCAACCTACCCCTACAGAACATCCCGTCCTTATCCTCCTAAAGCCAACGTCAATGGTAAGAAGATCAGAAGTTGAATGTAAGAAATTATGTGATTTTAGAGCACCACAATCTTATAAAGTATTAGGGCTCTGCATTAGAGACCAAGATAACCTGAGAAATAGAAACCCAAGGCTTCCATGTGGAGCTCAATCTGTGCTATAGCATTAGTGACATGTGATCTTCTTATACCGATGTTTCTCACTGGCAAATTTGCTGGTGACTCAGAGACAGCATCATTCACACATCCCAAAAACCTGGGAAGTTTAATCTTTAAAGGGGTGGAGCCAGCAAGAACAGTGGGCTTTGTCCAGAGGCCATTTTAACACTTTGCCAACTCATGAAAAGACAGTGTTAAATTCAGAACTGAAACATTAACAGAGTACTTTGAACCTATATTCACTTATGTGTTTTGATGGATCTTACCAGAATAGTCAGGAATAATAAGGCTGGAAGCAGACTGTGTTGGTACTATTCCAGATTTGACATCTGTTGACATATAACATAGTCCACTAAGTAATTGATTCCGTGTTTGTCTCATTGTTCTTAGTATGTAAAACAATTCTAATAGACGAATCGATTTCAACTGGATGAAAAGATATGGTTTACTGTATCTTTGATGTTACCACCCAAAATTGTCTAACCAAACTTTTGGAGAATAGAGGTCGTGTGTATTAAGTGCCGTTTCTAAGTGGACATAGTTGAAAATTTTTAATTATTCCTCTATTGGTGGAATTAATTTCATTTGGCATGTGTGTGGAGGGATGGAACACAATTCCCATACCCTCGGTACAACATGTAATCATTAAGTGCATTAAAAATCTGAGTGTACACATAGGTGCATGATATGCACCCACTTATTGCACCCCTCCCAAAGTAATCAAGTTTAAATTATTACATGGACTATGGAAGAGCATGTGAAGTAAGCACTTGAATTATTGCGTGCACCATTATTGGCAAATGGAGAGCTTGTGAAGTAGAAGAAACCGAGATCAATTTTATTTCAATATGAGTTAGTTTGCCTTGTGCATAATAAAATATATATAGCTGTCTGATATATTGTATTCATAACAATTAAAATGTTTCTGTCATTATGATTTTTCTACTTTTTTGTTCCATTCTAGCAAAGACACAGCTAAAATGGAATAAAGCCTTTGTCTTGTTTTGGAAGGGAGAACAGAAAAATAATTTCCTATTCTTAGTATGATGGCATTATGTATCACTGGCTCAAAGCCTTGAAACAGTTTGATTCGAGCCAATGTATATATAGAAAAACAAACTTGCTTAACCTTTTTTATGGACTTACTTGACACAATGTATTGCATGAATTGTATTTCTCCAGAGATTACTAGGAAGCAACAATTACGTATTTGTTTCAAGGTAAAAATTTTCTGTATTACTGTAACTTGCTTCGTGAGTGAGATACCGAAACTTAAATCTGTGACTTAAATTAAACTTGTTGAATTCCACTGAGAAATGCCAGCTGCTTTACTCCTTTTGACTTTGTACAGTAAAGTACAAAGGCAACAGCAGTAAACATAGGTGGAAGAATGTCTCATGAAACTCTCCAGTTCCTGGACGGGGTGCCTCATGAATACAGAGTTCCAGTGTGTTGGTCGATGACGTGGCAGCTGTGGAAATGTGATTTTTATTTCCACCATTGCCAGACCACACACGTATTGTAAGAGGACTGTCAATTTGCCAGTAGTTCAGCATTCCAATACCATGGTGTGGAACAAAATAAACTGTTGCTTTAATGACCTATAAATGGAAGAAGTTATTCTTGTGTTTGTGGTTATTACTCATGTTACTTCTAGTTTCAAGAGCAAGTAAAACTGGTAGGTAGCAAATAAATGTGTGAGTTTAACTTATACTTTGAGGCAGTAATTGAAATTCTATGAAATGGATGACCAGTTCAAAAAAGGTTTCTGCTAGATTAATGCAGTATAGAAACCTCTTAAATAGGCAATAGACAATAGACAGTAGGTGCAGGAGTAGGCCATTCAGCCCTTCTAGCCAGCACCGCCATTCACTGTGATCATGGCTGATCATACACAATCAGTACCCCATTCCTGCCCTCTCCCCATAACCCTTGACCCTGCTATCGGTAATAGCTCTGTCTAGCTCTCTCTTGAATGCATCCAGAGACTTGGCCTCCACTGCCTTCTGGGGCAGAGCATTCCACATATCCACCACTCTCTGGGTGAAAAAGTTTTTCCGCATCTCTGTTCTAAATGGCCTACCCCTTATTCTTAAACTGTGGCTTCTAGTTCTGGACTCACTCATCAGCAGGAACATGCTTCCTGCCTCCAGTGTGTCCAATCCCTTAATAATCTTATATGTTTCAATTAGATCCCCTCTCATCCTTCTAAATTCCAGTGTATACAAACCCAGTTGCTCCAATCTTTCAACATATGACAGTCCCGCCATTCTGGGAATTAACCTTGTGAACCTACGCTGCACTCCCTCAATAGCAAGAATGTCCTTCCTCAAATTTGGAGACCAAGACTGCACACAATACTCCAGGTGGGGTCTCACCAGGGCCCTGTACAGCTGCAGAAAGACCTCTTTACTCCTATACTCAATTCCTCTTGTTATAAAAGCCAGCATGCCATTAGCTTTCTTCATTGCCTGCTGTACCTGCATGCTTGCTTTCATTGACTGATGTACAAGAACACCTAGATCTCGTTGTACTTCCCCTTTTCCTAACTTGACTCCATTTAGATAGTAATCTGCCTTCCTGTTCTTGCCGCCAAAGTGGATAACCTCACATTTATCCACATTAAACTGCATCTGCCATACATTTGCCCACTCACCCAACCTGTCCAAGTCACCCTGCATTCTCATAACATCCTCCTGACATTTCACACTGCCACCCAGCTTTGTGTCATCAGCAAATTTGCTAATGTTACTTTTAATCCCTTCATCTAAATCATTAATGTATATTGTAAACAGCTACGGTCCCAGCACTGAACCTTGCGGTACCCCACTGGTCACAGCCTGCCATTCCGAAAGGGACCCGTTAATCACTACTCTTTGTTTCCTGTCAGCCAGCCAATTTTCAATCCATGTCAGTACTCTGCCCCCAATACCATGTGCCCTAATTTTGCCCACTAATCTCCTATGTGGGACTTTATCAAAAGCTTTCTGGAAGTCCAGGTACACTACATCCATTGGCTCTCCCTTGTCCATTTTCATAGTTACACCCTCAAAAAACTCCAGAAGATTAGTCAAGCACGATTTTCCCTTCATAAATCCATGCTGACTCAGACTGATCCTTCTACTGCTATACAAATGTGTTGTAATTTCCTCTTTTATAATTGACTCCAGCATCTTTCCCACCACTGATGTCAGGCTAACCGGTCTATAATTCCCTGTTTTCTCTCTCCCTCCTTTCTTGAAAAGTGGGACAACATTAGCCACCCTCCAATCAGCAGGAACTCTTCCTGAATCTATAGAACATTGGAAAATGATTACCAATGCGTCCACGATTTCTAGAGCCACCTCTTTAAGTACCCTGGGATGCAGACCATCAGGTCCTGGGGACTTAACAGCCTTCAGACTCAACAGTCTATCCAACACTGTTTGTTGCCTAATATAAATTTCCTTCAGTTCATCCTTTACCCTAGTTCCTTTGGCCACTATTACATCTGAGAGATTGTTTGTGTCTTCCCTAGTGAAGGCAGATCCAAAGTACCTGTTCAACTCATCTGCCATTTCCTTGTTCCCCATAATAAATTCACCCGTTTCTGTCTTCAATGGCCCAATTTTGGTCTTAACTATTTTTTTGCTATTCACATACCTAAAGGAGATTTTACTATCCTCCTTTATATTCTTGGCTAGTTTACCTTTGTACCTCATTTTTTCTTGGGGTATTGCCTTTTTTGTTATCTTCTGTTGCTCTTTAAAAGCTTCCCAGTCCTTCGGTTTCCCGCTCATCTTTGCTATGTTATACTTCTTCTCTTTTATTTTTATACTGCCCTTTACTTCCCTCTTCAGCCACGGCCGCCCCTTACTCCCCTTAGGATCTTTCTTTCTCTTTGGAATGAACCGATCCTGCACCTTCTGCATTATTCCCAGAAATACCTGCAATTTTTGTTCCACTGTCTTCCCTGCTAGGGTATTGTTCCATTGAACTTTGGCCAGCTCCTCCCTCATACCTCCATAGTTCCCTTCGTTCAACTGTAATACTGACACATCTGATTTTCCCTTCTCCTTCTCAAATTGTAGGTTAAAACATATCATATTATGGTCACTACCTCCTAATGGTTCCTTTACCTCGAGGTCCCTGATCAAATCCGGTTCATTGCACAACACTAAATCTCGAATTGCCTTCTCCCAGGTAGGCTCCAGTACAAACTGTTCTAAGAATCCATCTCGGAGGCACTCCACAAACTCCCTTTCTTGGGGTCTAGTATCATTCTGATTCTCCCAGTCTACCTGCATGTTGAAATCCCCCATGACAACTTTGCGACATGCCAATTTTAACTCTTCATTCAACTTACACCCTACATCCAGACTGCTGTTTGGGGGCCTGTAGATAAATCCCATTAGGGTCTTTCTACCCTTAGAATTTCTCAGTTCTATCCATACTGACTCTATATCCCCAGATTCTATGTCCCCCCCTCACAAGGGACTGAATATCATTCCTCACCAACAGAGCCACCCCACCCCCTCTGCCAGTCAGTCTGTCCTTTCGATAAGATGTATACCCTTGAATATTCATTTCCCAGGTCCTGTCCGCTTGAAGCCATGTCTCAGTTATTCCCACAACATCATACTTGCCAATTTCCAACTGAGCCTCAAGCTCATCTACTTTATTCCTTGTACTTCATGCATTCATATATAATACTTTTAATTCATTACTCCCCTCTCCTTTCATATCAATTCCTATTTCACTTGGCCATACTGTATGATCTGTTCTTGAGCTTTCTACTCCATTGATTCTGTTGTCCTTTTTAACTTTTCTTATTTTCACTTTCCTTTTAACTCCATCCTTATATTTCCAGTTCATCTCCTCCCCCCCCCCACTACTTCGTTTAAACACATCCGTGTTGCAGTGGCAAACCTGTCTGCCAGAATGCTGGTCCCCCACCTATTAAGGTGCAACCCATCCCTTTTGTACAATTCATCCCTACCCCAAAACAAATCTCAGTGGTCCAAGAATGTAAATCCTTGCTTCCTGCACCAGTTCCTCAGCCACACATTCAGATCCATTATCTCCCTGTTCCTGCCCTCTCCAACACGTGGAACTGGAAGCAAACCAGAGATAACCACCCTGGAAGTCCTGCTTTTCAGCCTTCTTCCGAGTTCTCTGAAGTCCCGCTGCAGAATGTCCTTCCTCTTCTTCCCGATGTCATTTGTGCCGACATGCACTACCACTTCCGGCTGTTCACCTTCACCCTTGAGGAAATTCCCTGCAATCGGTCCATGATGTCCTGGATCCTAGCACCAGGGAGGCAACACACCATCCTTAAATCTCGCCTGTTTCCGCAGAAACCCCCTTCCGTACCTCTTGCTATGGAGTCCCCTACTACCACAGCTCTTCCTGATGACTGACTCCTTGGCTCTGCTTCTGCACCAATTTTCGGCTCGCAGACCTGTCCGCCTCTCAGACTGTCCTGACAGCTTCCAAGAAGGTGAAACTGTTTACGAGAGGTACATCCCCTGGGGTCTCCTGTACTTCAAGCATCCTTTCCTTCTTCATCGTCGCCCCCTTTCTCTCTTCCGGTATCCTCGGTGTAATGACCTCACTGTAGGTCCTGTCCAGAAAACCCTCATTTTCGCGGATAAACCTGAGGTCATCCAGTTCTTTCTTCAGTGCTGCAACATGCTCCTTCAGAAGCTGAATCTGGACACACTTTCCACAGCTGTAGCAGCCAGGGGCACCATCAGTGTCCCTGACCTCCCACATCATGCACGTAGCACACTGAATCAGCTTAGCGGCCATGTCTTCACTCTCTGCAATTGTGCCTGGCGTAGTCTCCTCGCCGAAGACTCTTGAGCCAAAGACTAACACACAAAATGCTGGTAGAACACAGCAGGCTAGGCAGCATCTACAGGGAGAAGCGCTGTCGACGTTTCGGGCCGAGACCCTTCGTCAGGACTAACTTGACGAAGGTTAGTCCTGACGAAGGGTCTCGGTCCAAAACGTCGACATCGCTTCTCCCTATAGATGTTGCCTAGCCTGCTGTGTTCTACCAGCATTTTGTGTGTGTTGTTGTTTGAATTTCTAGCATCTGCAGATTTCCTCGAGCCAAAGACTAGCACTTTTCACACCAGGCACTTCCCTCGACCAGGCCACTTCCTGATGTGCAGGTAAAAGATTCATCAATGGCTGGTGAAGCAAATGAGCTGCCAAGATATGATAAACTATGCAGGCCAGAAAGTTTCTTGGACGATTTGTGATCTACGTTCAATGATATGAACCCAACCCGGGTAATGAGAATGCTAAAATTGAGCAGTTCTACTACGTTACAAGGAGAAAAGTCAGTTTGGATCTTGGTAAAATAGTTTTAGCCTATTCCAAATTGGACTTCACTTAAATAACTTGAGTTGCTAATGACTGACTCAAAACATTGGTGCTAAATACATCCATTCTACACTCAGTGGCCACTTTATTAGGTACATCTGTACACCTGTACACCATGTGGCAGCAACTCAATGCATAAAAACATGCAGACACGGTCAAGAGCTTCAGTTGTTGCTTAGATCAAACAACAAAATGGGGAGAGGAGAATGGCTGGATTGTCAGGAAGGCAACAGTAACTCAGGTAACCATGCACTACAGCAGTGGTGTGCAGAAGAACATCTCTGAACACATAGCATGTCGAACCTTAAAGTAGAGAGGACACAGCAGGAAAATGCCATGGATGTACACTCAGTGGCAATTCTACTAGGTACAGGAGGTAGCTAATAAAGTGGCCACTAAGTGTATGATTAAAACACACCTCCGTTTATTTATCTATTTGGAGACGCAACATGGAATAGGCCTCTCTGGACCTTCAAACTGCACCACTCAGCAATCCCGATTTAACCCTAACCTAACCATGGGACAATTTACAATGACCAATTAACCTACCCTGTACATTTTTTGACTGTGGGAGGAAACTAGAGGTCCGAGACAAAACCCATGCATTCTATGGGAAGGACATAGGACGTACGGAGACTCCTTGCAGAGGACACTAGGATTGAACTCCAAACTCTGATGCCCCGAGGTGCAATAGTGTTGTGCTAACTGCTATGCTACCATGGAGTTGGACATAATTAATTAATTAATTAATGCAGAAATGAGTGCCTTCCAAAATTTAGATTTCAAATTTAAATCACCCAAGAACACCTTAGAGACCTTATTGATCATTTCTGTTACTAAAGAACATTGAATAATTTGCTATGTTAACATAACAACAAACTTAACTAGAAAAGAAGAAAGGAGTTGAGTAAGCTGCTTGCTATTTCATTGAGTAAGCTGCTTGCTATTTCATTCCATTTATTCCCATTTTAGCATCTTAGAGTTTTGTGGTGTATGTGGGTTCTTTTGAGTTCTAGCAGGATTCTCACTACATTCTGGTTTGGATCCTCTAATATACCTGGGATCCAATAGCATTTTAATTCTTATCTTCTTTAAGGTGTTATTTCAATTTTTAATCAACTTTAAAGCACTAAGGGGCATCCTTAAGAAATATTAAAAGACATAAAAATGTATTTTTCTCTCTCTAATTTGCCAGTAAAAGTGACAGAAAGCCAACTTAAGGTAAATGTGAAAGATTTCCTTTCTGAAGCCAGGAGAAGCAAAAGTTTTCTCATCGCAATAATTCTATCAGATATGATCTGTGGCCACTTTATATTCCAACCTCCCTGTATGACATCAACAATAAGTTCATGGTCAAATTCACTTGAATCATATTTCCCCCTCATTCTGATATTTGGTCTGAACAACAGCTAAATCTCTTGACCATGTCAGCATGCTTTTATGCATTGAGTTGCTGCCAGATGATTGGCTGATTAGATATTTGTAATAACAAGCAGTTGTACAGGTGTACCTAATAAAGTGGCCACTGAGTGTAGATTCCATGACAGCTTCAAGTAGAGGAAATCATCAGTCCTATTTCCCTATATCCCTGCATCAAATTCTCTCACTCATGTCCATCAACCTCTTTATTTTTTTATTAGCACTAAATGATAGGAACCATCCAACCTACCAGTACCCTTTTGAGATAATATATGAAGAAATTGGAGCTCCAAGTAGAAACCTAGACTGTCAGAGGGAAAACATGCAACATTTGCACAGATGGCACCCAAGGTCAGATTGCATAGAGTACTGAGAGCAGTTCTGCACCCCTTATCTAAGAAAGGATGTGCTCTCATTGGAGAGTGTCCACAGGAGGTTCACAAGAATGATCCCAGGAATAAAAAGACTAACATATGAGAAGCATTTGATAGCTTGTGTCTGTACCTACTGGAGTTTAGAAGAATGCAGAAGTGGGGTGGGGATCTCAATGAAACCTATCAAATATTGAAGGCCTAGATAAAGTGGATGCAGAGGATGTTTGCTATAGTGGAGGAGTCTAAAAGTAGAAGGACGTTCCTTTAGAAGAGTGATGAGGAGGAACTTCTTTAGCCAGAGGGAATTCATTGCCACAGTCATATATACAGTAAATATACCCAAGTCATTGGGTATATTTAAGGCAGAAGTTGATAGATTCGTCATTAGTAAGGGTATCAAAGGTTACAAGGAGAAGGCAGGAGAATAAGGTTGAGAGAGATAATTAATCAGCCATGATGGAAGGGCAGAGCAGACTTGATGGGCCAAATGGTCTAGTTCTGCTCCTATGTCATACGGTCTTACGGTTATAATATGATGTTACAGGCTTTCGTTCTGTTGCAAGACCCCTAGAGATACTTCCATCTCTAAAATTCTCTCCCTATGCTGCCAATGGCATTTCCTTATTGCTGCTGGACAGCCTTTGGGCCTTCTGATTTTTTTGTTGCTCACATGAAAGCCATCTGCTACTTTCGGCCCATTAAGACCAAGTAATTGATTAGCAGCATTCAAATGAAGCCCTGCAGTTAAATTCTGCACAGCCTTCACCTCAAATTCTCAATAGGCTTTCCACTAGACAATAAATTCAGCTCTTAAATCTTCCAATAGTGAGTTGGCTGGATGATTTTTTTTTTTCCATTTTTAAAACTAATTTTTGACCCTTGGCAAGTCTGCTTTGGGACACACAACTGCAACTCAATCTCATCTAAAACAGTTAAACCATGTCCCTCATGAGATTTTAGGAAATGGTAGTGAAAGTACTTTGGCGAGGATAAAAGGTGGCTATAGCTAATCACAGCACTACACTGAACAGAAAGCTCAGCTGGTGAGTCAAACAGCCTCTGTTAGACCAGCTGTCAGCTTCCCCAAACTCCAGAAGAAACCCCCATCACTGCCACGAGATGCGGAATAGAATCAGAAATCTGGCAATTTCCCCATTCGTATATCGAGATGAAAACTGAGAGTGCCGCTCTGATCTCCGTCTAATGTTAAGTCTGCTTGCATATTCCAATTATGGAAAATAGGTGCAAGTGAAATGCATTCATCTTCCAATTTACTGCATAGCTAAATGACACAGCTGAAGAAACTTATTAAAGCTTCTTTACAGAAGTGAAACTGATCCGTTCAATCTAAAGTCACCCATGAGGAATAAATTTGAAAAATTCTCCATTCTCCCAGTATGCCATTTGCCAAATTCATCTTCCTACATTACAAGTCAGGAATGTGCCAGATGGGAGAAAATACAGAGAGACCCATAGGGATTCTAAAGTGCCAGCAAACATTCTGCCAAATAATCAATTTATTTGAAGTGCATGGACGCATATGGCCAGATGAGGGGAGATTGGTAGATTCTGCTTAAAGAATAAACCTTTAGGGATCAGGATGGCAGACGCTCACCTCCATTTACTACTGTGCAGCATTTGCATTAACAAAAGGAAGACTTCCAAAAATAGCAATTTCCAGGATGAAATCAGTGCAAAGACTTCGCTTCTCATCAGAATCAACTAACGAGCAAATGGGAGCAGCACTGTTTACTATTAAGAAGGCTCAAAATGCCTATGACAATGACACGTGCTTGTCACACAATCCACAGTAATATTTATCAGGTTTTGCTCGTCGGATGTTGGATTGTACAACTGTGTTCTTACATCTTAGGCAGAAGCAAACCAAACACTGGGTCATTTTCAGTCTATTTCAAAGGTCATAAAGTTACTGAACCTGGACCAAGTCTCCATTACTTATAGCACCATGGAGTCATTATGTAATTTGAAGAGAAGTTTATTTCCTAACACTGCATGAATTATTTTCTATCAAACAGCGTGAAATTCAACAAGGTAACAATCAGACAAGGCCAAGTTTAAACTTCATGTGAAGACTGTTCACAATCCAAGGACATCAGATACAAATATGGTCCAATTTTGAACTGAAGAGGGATTGAATTTTATTACTGGTAATTTATTTTGAAAGGTAATAATTTTCAATAAAATCTTGTTTGCATCAAGAACCCTCCTATCAGAGAATATTTCAACAAAGTTGAGACCTTGTTTTCCTCACTCTTTGTTACTGTCCAGTACTGTAAGATAGCCAAGATTTATTAAAACATTTATAAGGTGCAAGTAGATTTTGTGCACAAAGTAAACATTTTGAGATGAAGCAGTTCAGATATAAGATTTAAACTAACTGAAATATCATACACTTACACTGGAGCTTGATCTGTATGTAAAGAAGAGATTGTTTCTTGAAGGGCTTTGTGATTTATGCATTCCAACAAATTTTTGATTTTTCACAAAGGGAGGTAAATCACTGAAATTCTCTATCCCAAAGGGTTGCGGAGGTTAAACTATTGAGGGTATTTAAAGAGGAAGTGGATAGATTTTTGAAGGATGGGGAGGGGGGAATTGAGAGCTATGGGGAACTGGCATAGGAAAGGAAAATAAATAGGGTTGTTATAATAGTGTTGTTATATTAACAGAGTCGTTAAGGAGGGGTATGGTGTGTTGGGCTTCGTTAGCTGAGGGATTGAGTTCAAGAGCTGCGAGGTAATGTTGCAGTTCTATAAAAACCCTGGTTAAACCACATTTTATATTTTGTGTTCCATTCTGGCCATCTTACTATAGGAGGGATGCGCAAGCTTTAAGAAGGTGCAGAAGAGATTTACCATGACGCTGCCTATAAGGAAGAGCATGTCTTATGATGAGAAGTTGAGCAAGCTAGGGCTTTTTTTTGGAGTGAAGGAGGACCTGAGGTGTACAAGACAATAAGTGGGATAGTTAAACTGGACAGCCAGAGACTTTTTCCCAGGGCGAAGATGACTAATATGAGGGTGCATAATTTGAAGGTGATTGCATTAAAGTGTAGGGGAAATATTAGAGGTAAGTGTTTTACATAGAGACTATTGGGTGCATGAAGTGTGCTGCCAGGGGTGGTGGTAGAAGCAGATACATTAACAACATTTAAGAGGCTCTCAGATAGGCACATGCATGGTAGAAACCTGGAGGGAAAGAAAGGTTGGAATGATCTTAGAGTAGGTTATAAGGTTGGCACAACATTGTGTGCTGAAGTACCTGTACTGTTCTGTGTTCTATGTAGATGGACCATGAACAGCAGGGCAGGCTTGAGAGGCCAAGTGGCCTATTTCCCTATGCTCTAAAGTGACGTGGCACATTGGAGAATGGGGATTATGCCAATTTTGGATGAGCCAACCAGCAATGAAATTTTGTCCAGCCAGAGCTCGAGATAATGTGAATGATACAACAGTTCTTGCACCCTGAACCTTTAATTTTGCTGAATTTGATTCAGCTGTGTATCACAGTGGAGGAAGGGGAGGTGGGATGGAGATGTCTGAAAAGAGTGTGGTGGAATTGAGTTTGGGGTATGTCTACGGATATTTGGGTCAAGGTATGGTTGAACGAAGAGGTGATGGGGACCAATCATAGAGATGATCGTCTGGTAAACACATTCTTGGCTCACCAGGTGATGGCAGCCCCTCTTTAAATAATGCCAATGTAAGATTCAGTCTTCCTGTTAAAACCAACCTTGGTGTCCAAGGCTTGTGCTGCATGGCATGTAATTTTGCTGCATCTGATCAGTGGCACCACCAGATAAACAAAGGCTACTGAATATATTCGTTAAATGTAGAGAAGATTCATCAGGATATTATCTGGATTGGAGGGCCTTAGTTATGGGAGCAATTGGACAGGATAGGTGTGTTTCTCTTGGAACAAAGAAATTTGACAAGAGACCTGACAGAGTTATAAGATTATGAGAGGTTTAGATAGGGTAGAGTGACTAAATCTATTTTTCCCATGGTATTTGGGGTGGAGCAAAGTTATGATGGCGCTAAATGACGACTCCTTTTCTTGCATCTTTGGAAACAGCTCTATTTCTATCTTTGATATCTCTTTTTTTCCTTTCCAAGGTTCTTTTGAAGACCCTGACCTGGAGTTACTCTCTGATTTTGGTTCTTTGTGGGAATGGGACCTGCTCTCAGGCCGCTTTTTGATATCCCAAGGACATTGCCTGGAAGACTAGCGCGCCTTCAGGGTGCTGGATTATCACGGCTCTGGAGACGTGCTGATTCTAGACCGCTGCCCCTGACCGAAGCGTCGCTGGAGAACACGGAGCATTGGGTTATCTTCCATGGATTTCATGTCCGGAGAGCTGCGCCTTTCTGGGGCTGACTCTCTGGTTGCAGAGCTTGGAAAAAACAATACAACAGACTTTACATCATAAATCAGCAAGTTGTTTGTTATGTCTCCCCTCTCGCTGTGCAATGGGGACAGCTCTTTTTCCCTTATTAGGGAGAGAGAGAGAGCCTGAGGTATGTCGAATTACCAGGTGAACGAGTAGTCTTTGGGGTACTGCAAGTCTGTGTATTTATTGATGCTTGCTGCACATTTGAGTGCTGATGCTTTTTGCAGGTGGGGGGGGGTTCATTGCCTTGTTGCTGCTGGTGCATGGGAGGGAAGAGCTGGGAGGGCTTTGGGGTTCTAACCTTTAACCATCATTCACTGTTTGGGGCGCTCCTCTGTTGTCTTGGATGTTTGCAAAGAAAAAGAATTTCAGAATCCATATTGCGTACATTTCTCTGACATTAAATGTAGCTTTGAAACCTATTGAAATACAAGAGGACACAGATTTAAGGTGAGAATTATAAGATTTAAAGTGGATTTGAAGGGTAAGAATTTTACACAGAGGGTGATTGATATCTGGAACTCGCTGCCACAGGAGGTGGTGCAATCAGATACAATCGCAATACTTAAGAGACAATTAGACAGTTAAATAGGAAAGGCATAGAAGGATATATGATACTATTACAAGAAAATAAGAATGATGTAGATGGGCAAAAACATTGTTGTGGACCGAAAGACCTGCTTTTATGCTTTCAGCTCGATGACTGTGCATTACTGGTACACAAAAAGCAATCAGAGTGATGGAACTCAATTGTAGAGTGTACAAAATGCGGCCAGCAGATGAAGGCTAGCAATCTCCATTGGCAAAACCAAACTGTGCAGTGGCAGTCTGCTCTGTGTTGTGTACGCATGGTAAGCTGACAGTTTATGATATTGATTATTGCCAGTAGGAAGATAATCATTGCTAAACAAATATACCAGAAGTTGGTTTAATTCCACTCCCAGCTCAGCCGGATCCACTCATTTGATGGCTTTTGTGTTTTGGCAGAAGAACTAGTGGTCTATTGGAGCTAACTTTTGCATGGATTTGGGATCAAGTTATTCTTTGAAAGTGAGATCCAAGCTCAGCACCACGGCTGTGTTAGATCTGAGATTCTGGTACAGCAACTAATTATTAACTGAATACCGACAAATTATTAGGGAAAAAATATTATTTATAACAGATTTGGTATGGTTTGGAAAGAAAGAACGTAAGCAAAGGTAATAAATAAAGGCATGGAAATGTGGTTGATGGGTGTAGTTGTAAACCATTAGTGAGCCAAAAGGCTGAAATTTCTTCAATAACCTAGTATGTGTTTTTTAAAAAAGTGACTTCTTACAATATAAGTTTAGCTACTAATGTGCTTCTACAAAGATACCTTTCTAATAAAGGACAGTCTAGCTATATCTATTTGATGTTTAAAGCTCCTACCAATTCCTCTCTCTAGATTGTTAAATTCATGTTTTATTATTTTCATTCCACATCACTATGGAATTACAATAACCTTTATTTATAGCGTAACTTCTGCCTTAAAGTAAAAAAAATTCCCATCCCTTTCGTGATTGTAATCACACATCCTTTGTTTTGTACTGCTGCAATCTTAAACCAATGTTTGAGCTACAAAAAGGACATTTTTTACAATTGAAGGCAGTAATGTTCAACTAACTTGTGTCTGAGTACAGCCATGTATCAGGAGTCATAGGAATGAAGAAACGTTTACCAAATAAAGATAGAAAACCCAACATTTGAATATCCTTCAAAAAGAGAGATTAATAATGAAACAAGATTTTGATTACAGCAAAGGATTTGGAGAAAGGAGGGTAAACTGAAGAGAGGAAGAAATAAAAGGATGGAGTTCCTGAGAGCTTTCAGACAACTCTACCAGCTAAACTCAGGTGTAAAGAGGAGGCTGGAGTCAGGTGATAGTTGTTCGGGATTATTTGGGAGTTTGACTCCATTTGGATATTTCTCAAAATAGATCATGAAAGGGATTTTAAACTGAGAAAAGTAATAGGCAGTTGGGGCTCTCAAAACTGTTATGTAATTTGTTGAGACATTGGCTGATTTGGACTTAAATCCATATTCCTATAATTTCCTACATACCCTTTAATAAATTTGCTTATTATGAAACTATTGGTTTAAAAATCAAAAATAAGTAATGACCTAGCACCAACTTCTCCTTGTGAAAGATAATTTCCAATTTCCACACCACTTTCATGTCACAAATGCCTAATATCACTGAACATTTTGGCTATTATTTCTATTACAGATTCGTAGTTTCTTAATAGTTCCTCTATCTACCCTACAAGTCCCTTGACATCCACAAAAGCTTTACTTTTATGACCCTTTAAATAGCTAAGTTTCAGGTAATATGACCGTAGTTTGTGTAATCAAAGTATCAGTGTCCAATTGACACCACTTAACAAACCTTTCCCTGCATTCTTCTTGTTTTTTTTCCTACAGATTAAAGAGATACCTAAAAACTCTCAGGAACTTCATCCTTTTATTTCTTTCTCTCTTCATTTTGCCCTCTTTTCTCCAAATCCTCTTGTTTAATCAAAATCTTCTTTCATTACTAATCTCTCTTTTTGAAGGATATTAAGATGCTTACTTTCCTACCTTTATTTTTTATATGTTTCTTCATTCCTATGACTCCTGATACATTGCTGTACTCATACAATATAATATGTCACCAAGCAATGCTCAGGGTCCAGTCTATTTTGAATCTATACTAATTATTTGAGTAACTAAGATCTAAAATTAACTAAGTTCTACACTAATTTGTTGCTAATTAACCTACCAGTGCATCTTCTGCAATCTCAGCTGACAGCATTTCCAACTTAGAGAAACTTAGGGGTTAATGGCAGTTCTTGGAACACTTACATGACCTGAGGAGTGGCTAAACTCAAAAAGAACAGTTCTACTCAGAGGAAGATGATCGATGGTTAGTTTCTGTGGACCCGATTTTTTTGTGGTCATACACTGATTATGTCCTAAATGTATGAACTGAAGTTCAATTCACTTTTTAAAGCTATTGAATCTGTATCAAAACCAATCCTAATCTTAATTAACCGTGCAAAACATTCCTCAAGTCATCTGTTTTTTTTTATCAGTTGCTTCAAGTCTGTATCCCCTAGTCATTGATGCTTTAGCCATCTGTGCAGAAATATGCAATTTTGGACAAAAACTAGAAGTAACAGGGTTAAATTGAACTAGTGTTCTGAATGACTTTCCAACCTCCACATGGAAAAGTAACAGGAAAGCTGCTACTCCCATTAAAAGAGTGATGACTAGTCTTGCTCTTCCAAGTTAATTGCTGCAGTTGGAGATACCTACAAAGCAGGATTTCCATGAGGACATCAGCTTGAAAACCCACAGAACACACATTAGCTAAAGCACGTGAAAGCTTTTCTTCTATGTTTGAAGTGTTTACTGTTCCACCTACCACAACCTTTCAGCACAGGTAATCTAATTTATGTTTTTGTAGTAATTCTTTTCATCTTTAAACTCAGTTATTTCAAGGATCTGCTTTCTCCATGTTTTGTGTCCTCCACTTTATTCCTTTGGCAACCACCCACATTCCAAGTTCAAAACGGTAGAACAGACCCATCTTATTCAATGAGCCCATGCCATCCAATTACGGCCATGTGACTAAATAATATACTAACCTGTATACCTTTGGAATTTGGGAGGAAGCCAGAGCACCTAGAGGAAACCCACCCAGTGGCAGGGAGAATATACAAACTTACAGAGAGTGGCGGAACTGAATCCAGGTCAATGGTACTATAATAACGTCTGTTGCCTAGAGCGGGCAATTTAAATTCCTCATACTCAAATAGTGTGTAGTGACTCCAGATGGGACAAAGAATGTGGATCTGCAGAAACCAAGTGTTTGTAACCAGGAAATCTGAGGATAAGAAGCTTTGCTTTGCACTGAAGTGGGATTTCCATTTGTCTCTTTAGCTTTGTTCATGCTCAGCAGATTCTCTTTCCTTCTTGGTTTTGAAGGGAATAACACCTCCACAGCCTCATCTCTTTTCCTGGCAAAAGTCTCCCATCCAATCCATCTGAAATTCCATTATTCACAATTCAGGATCACCCAGGATCATAAGTTTGTTTCAGCTATTCAGTGCTTGGATGCTGGCCATTCTCAACATTTTCTTTTTGTATAATTATTACTTTGCGGATAATGATTGTCAGAAAAGTGGCTAGAATGCTGACTGCTGCACCTTGGAACAGAAAGCTGGAGTGATTGGAAGAGAAGTAAGAGTGGTGAATAAAGTTTTATAAAGTTGCAATAAAACTTCCTGACACTTCAACTCAATTCCTCAACTAATGAAGGCAAGCATGCTATAGGATTTCTTCACCACCCTATCAACCTATATAGCCACTTGCAGGGAGCAATGGACTTGGACCTCAAAATCCCTCTCAATCAACATTGTTAATGGTCTTGCCATTTTCAGTATGCTACCCCTTTATATTTGATCCATCCCAATGTACAACATATTTGGCAGCACTAAACTCTATCTGCCATTTCTCCGCTCAATTCTACAATTTATCTACACTCTGCTGTCCTTTACCAGTCTTCTACACTCTCCACAGCACTACCAATCTTTCTGTCATCTGCAAACAGTATGGATCTTTGCATTACACCACTAGTCGTCACAGAGCTCCAGCTAGAATAAGACCTTTGGATCACAACACTCTGTCTTCTAGGGCAAGCCAATTGTGAATCCAATGGCCAATCCACCATGGATCCTATGTATCTTAATTTTTTTGTATGATCCTCCCATATGGGACCTTGTCAAACACCTTACTAAAATCCATGTAGGCAACATCCACAGCTCTAGCTTTACCAATCACCTTTGTCATCTCCTCGATAAACTCATTCTAGTTTATCAGACATAATTTGCCCCACATAAAACCATGCTGACCATCCTTAATTAGGCCATGGTCTCCCAAATGTCTCATAATCCCATCCAAAAGAATCCTCTCCACTTACTCATCTACCATTGATGTGAAACATACTGGAATATAGTTTCCAGGGTTTTTCTTATTTCCCTTTTATAAAGGAACAACATTAGCTACCACTGGTCCTCCAAACCTTGCCTGTGGTTCGAGAGGATGAAAAGATATTGACCAAAGGCCCAGTAATCTCATTTCTTGCCTTTCTCAATAACTTGGGGTATATCTCAAAGTATATACCAGTGTATTCTTTAAGAGACACATTACCCACTATCTCAAAATGCCCCAGCAAATTAACATGCACCACACTGATCTCTCTATCCTCCACATCTATCACTTTGGTAAATATTCACTCAGGACTTCACCTACATCTTCTGCCTCCAAGGGTATGTTCCCTCCTCTGTCTTTAAGTGGTGCTTCCTTCTCCTGAGTTATCCTCCAACTCTTGATATATGTATAGAATGCCCTTGGATTCTCTTTAATCCTACCTGCCAATGACTTTTTATGGCTGCTCTTGAGTTTCCTAATTCCCTTTCTGAGTTATTTTCTGGCTTCTTTATAATCCTCTAGTGCTTTATTTTACTTTAGCTTTCTAAACCCTACATAGATTTCTTTTTGCTGCTTGACTAAACTCACCAGCTCTCTCAAACTTGCCATTATTTCTCTTCCTTCTTACCGGAACATACCGGTTCCTTACTCTATGTGGTTATTAGGTGTCTGTGGTACAATCCCATCAGAGTGATTGCATATTTCTTATTTTTGAATTCTACTCATCTAGAGTCAGTGGGTAAACCCTCTATTATGTTCCTTGAGTACAGCTATGATATTATCCCTGATTAATAGTACAACTGCCCCTGTCCCCCTTTAATTCCTTTTCTACCTTTTCTAAAACATTGAACTCCGGAATATTAAACTTCCATTCTGTCCCTCTCTCAACCATGTCTCTGTCATGTCCACAACATCATATTTCCATGTATAGATCCATGCACTTTAAGTTCATTACCTTTACCCATAATACACTTCTCTAAAATACACATGCTGTATTTTACATGCCCATTGTATTGTATTTATTACCTTGCTCCTGCCTGTTCATACTGGTCATGATATCTACCTTCCTATTAATCCCTCCACTTTCTGATCTGGTGTTTTATTTCCATTCCTCCACCAAACTAGCTTAAATGCTCCTGAGTCACACTAGCTAAACTCCCCACCAGGATATTCATTCCTCTCCAGTTAAGGTGCAATCAGTCACTCTTATACAAGCGTGTCACAATTGCTCTGCCTGACTTTACCCTTTCCTGCTGAACCTTGGAGATGGCCGCCGTGCCACAGACCTGGCTGCTGCTGCATCCTAATAGATTAGCAATCCAGCAGGTTCCAAAGGGGCATACTTGTTGCTAAGGGGAATTACCACAGGGGAACGCTGCACTGAACGTCTATTCCCCTTATTTCTCATGGTGTTCACCCACCTATCTGAACAAGTGTTTAGTGTTTCACTTCACTGAAGAGGACACAGAAAACCCCCAGGACAAGTTGAACTACAACAAATCTAGAGGGAGTAAGAAGCTGAAATAACACTGGGGAAATAAATGCTTCCAAAAGCTAACGATTTGCCAGCACCTGATGACCTGCATCTCAAGGTCTTAAGGATACTGGGTGGATGTATTATAATCTTTCAAAATTCTAGAGATAGAAAGAAAACAAATGTAATCCAACTGTTTGAAAAGAGAGAAGACAAGAGAAAACAGAACAGCAATTTTGACATCCAGAGCAGGGACTATGCTGGAGCTTATTATTATGGAAGTGGCATCAGGGCACATTGACAACAGTAATAAAATTGGGGAAATAATGATTTATAATAGGGAAATTATGAGATCTGATGAAGGATCTTGGCCTGAAACATTGACACTTTATTCATATCCATAGATGCTGCCAGACCTGCTGAGTTCCTCCAGCATTTTGTATGTATTGCTCTGAATTTCCTCCATGTGCAGAACCTCCTGTGTTCATGGTAAGGATATTATGTTTTAGAAACTAACAGAGTCAGACAGCTCAGAAATTGGCCCATCAGCTACTGGGTCAATGTTGGTCATCGAGTATGTCCATCAAGCTGACCATTGGGTCAATGCTGACCATAAAGTATAAAATGTTGAGATCCCAGCGTCTATTAGGGACCTTGTATTAAATCTTTCCAAGCAGAAAAAGACCTATTCATGCCTCTTTTCTGTTTGCTGTTAGCTAGATAATCATTAAGCCATTAGTTATCTCCTAAGAGCATGGACTTTTATTTTCCACATTACTGTTTGTGGCATCTTACCACATTCATTCTGGAAAGCACTTCTACAGCACACATTACTTTTTGAAGAAAGTTTTCACCTTTGAAAATGGCTTTTGGGAAAATATTAGAAGCTGTTATTGAAAAGTCCTATACGGGACTTTAGACCCATAGAAAGGCAATTGATTTTTAACTGCACTTTGAAATAGCCAAGTAGATTTAGATTAGTGATGGGTAAAAACCTTATATTGACTACTTTATTCCTTGAAAGAATGAACAAAAAATAGATAAAGTGATTGGGAAGGAGCCAGATATTGTTGCTTTTCATCATTTTTATAAGTGATTTGAGTGATGAAACAAATAGTCATTATTGGAGCTTGTTGTTGAAGATAATGCTTTTAAAAGCAATAAATTAGAAAAAAAATTGAACTAATTCCCAAAACTGTAGCAAATAATATCAGTATTCCCAAATGTGAGTCCATCCTCTTTGGTCTTAGAAAGGATCGAACAGAAAACTTTTAAATGATAATAAAGCTGTTAATAGTGAGATAAATTTACATGGATTATTAAAGTATCACATATGGTGGGAGAAGATATACAATAAGGCTGATGGAGTACAGTCCTTTAACACAAGGGGAATGGATGCCATACTGCAGAAATGGTTGCATAGACCATGGAAGTATACAGAATAGGATCATGAGTCTTGCAGTGATATTGACCATTCTGGCCTTGGGAATAGTCCAAGAATAGGATGGTATGATAATAACTACAAAAATAAAAAAAAAAGGCAGCATGTAAAGTGGTATTTTTCTCATTTTACAGGACTTTTTATTTATCAAATTATTGTAGAGATGAAGAGGAACTTGAGCATCTGGATGAAGTAAGGTGATATACTTTGACAAAATTGGGTTAGGAGATGTATTTGAATGAAGATAGCTCTTCTTTAAAAGGAATTCTGAGGCTTAATATGCAAATTTGAAGCAATTGTCATCAGAAAGATTGTGTGAGTCATCATTTAATTCCTTGCCTATATTGGCACACAGTCTCTGGCAGGAAGCTTCATGCTCAAAATAAAATGATAGAGAATAAATATTTTCCATTCAGGAAACAGAAACACTAGTTTTTCATTAGCAATTCCCCATGTTGACTGATCAAATCATTTGGTTCTCAAATAGCAACAAAGTTAATCAACTTCCTTGTTGAATTACAGGGTAGAATTTTTGAAACAGTAATCTAATCTGCATCGCAGGTAACTTTTTAATTACATTTCTGTTTGTTCATTGTGACTTTATAAAAGAAGAAACAAACCAAGCCAAGCAAAGAAAGTTAAAGTCAGTAAGAGATCCAAATGAGAATTGTAAAAACCTGCCACAGAAAGTACAAGCCAGAGCATTGGAGGCAGTTTAGCATTCAGTGAAAAGAGGCCCAGAAATTGATTCTCACAGTGAAAATGGGGTTTCAAAGTATTCTTGCTCAGGTCATAAAAACACACTGTAAAAGAAAATGATTAGTATCAATCTGTGTAGCATCCTTACAGCTAGAAATGGGAGGATTTATAATTTAGAGCAAGGAGATTTTAACCAGTTTTTACAGGAGCACTATTGAGAATGTCCTGACCCGCTGCATCACCGGATGGCATGGGACTTGCAAGGACTGCGAGTCAAGTTTAAATTCAAGTTCAACCATGCACATGAATACAGCCAAACAAAACTGTGTTCCTCTGGGACCAAGGTGCAAAACACAGTACTAACACTCACACACAGCACAAGGTACAAATAGCACATATAATACCGATGGCATTAAAACATACAGTCACAAAAAAAATCTAGCCCACGTCCCTGAACGCCATGGCCTGTAGAATGATGGTGCATGGGTTGTTGGCCTAGAGCTGCGTTTCTGCAAGAGCAAGCATGCAGCAGTTATTCATCATGCACTAGTGCAGCCTCAGATCAACGCAATTCAGCTTGTCTTCCGCTGAGTGAACATTGGAGGGTAGCACCAACAGGAGGGACCAGTCCCTATGCCAGCTGTGCCACACCGTCTCCAACGTCTCTTCTCCCAAAAGGCTGTAACAGGTGACACAGTGCCATGAGGGCCTGGTCTGCATAACAATCGAGGCCGGGCAGCTCTCCCACCATCAGTCTCACCAATGAACCAGTGAACTGAACTTGCTGTATTCTACTTCACCAAAGTCCAACTGGGTCTAGCAACCACAAGAAAAACATCCAAGACAATCATTTGCACTGTTTGTTGGACAGCACACTGCCTTTGACACCTCCCTCCAAAGTTGCTGTGGCAGGCAACATGGCACACAACATTCCAGCTCCACTGCTATTGAGCAACTCGCTAATGGGGTAGGCTTGCAGCACTTGAGGTTCTTAATACTCTGCAGTGACTTGTGATCAGAAAAAAGACATTAATGATGAACAATTACATCCTTGTTTGGAAGATAGCCTCCAAAGGATTGTGATAACTATGGTTAGGTCTACTAGGATTTTTCTTCCAACCATCAGAGCTAGTTATCAAGAGCACTGTGTATGCAGAGACCTTAGCATTGTCAATGATCCCTCCCATCCATCCAACAATCTCTTTGTTCCCCCTACCATCTGGCAGCAGGTACCATAGCATTAGGACAGGACTGTTAGGATGGGAAATATCTTCTTCCCCTGGGCAATGAAACTACTGAACTCCCTGCCACCACCCAGGTATGAAGTGTCAGTAGCATTTACTTTTACTTTTTAATTTTTAACGTGTTGTAAATGCACCTTAGTATTTGTAAATTTATTTGTGATAATATTGCTCTATATGTTGTGTGTGAGTTATGTTTTGTGTTGTGCTCCTTGATCTGGAGGAACATTGCTTCTTTTGACAGTATACATGTTCACAGTTGACAATAAACTTGAACTTATTAACTTGGAAATGGTGGAGTGATTAAACAAATACTTGGGTTTCTGCTCGAAACATTGACTGTACCTTTTTCCATTGATGCTGCCTGGCCTGCTGAGTTCCTCCAGCATTTTGTGTGTGTTGCTCTGATTTCCAGCATCTGCAGATTATCTCTTGTTTGTTATTTGAAATACTTTTATCAATTGCTAACAAAAGGAGACACAAATGACTGGACAATAGTGAACAAGGAGTCTCATGAAAAGGAGGAATTAAGGTAAATTAGTATTAGTAAAATAAGTAGTGCTAGAGAAATTAATGAGATTGCAGATTGAAACACATGGGATTGAGCACGGATTGGGAAATTATTTTAAAATAACAGAGAGCGGGTGTACAATAGTTGGTTCATTGGTTATCTGTAAGGAGTTTGAATGTTTCTCCTGTGAATAGATGGGTTTCCTCCCACATTCCAAAGATGTAACAGTTAGTAGGTGAATTGGTCATTGTAAAATATCCTGTTAAATAGGCGGGCTGCTGGGCAGTGTAGCTCATTGGGCTGCAGGTGCCTGTTTTTGCGCTGAGGTGGCAGGTGATGACTGAATGAGAAACCAGATGAAATAATGGCAGACTGAAAACTGACAAGGCACCAAGTGCAATTGTGAATTGTGACAAGAATGCAAAGGGACTTAAATGCAATTTGGACAATTGAATGAGTGGGCAAATGTACGGCAGATATGGCAACCTGTGGTAAATATGAAGTTATGCACTTTAACAGTGAAAATAGAAATGTAGTATGTTTTGAATGGTGTCACTGAAGACAAACGTGCAGGTGAAGCATCCAGTTAAGAGTTAAATGGTATGTTAGTCTTCACTGCAAGAAGTTTTAAGTCCAGGAGCAATGCTGTGTCAATACATTTATAATGACTTTGATGAGCATTGTGTATTGTTATTGTTCCCTTAAGGATAAACTCACTATAGAGGGAGTGTCCTGAAGATGCAACAGACTGATTCCTGGTAATGCTATAAGAGGAGAGATCGGATGAATAGAACTTTGTTAATTAGACTGTAGAAGAACTGAGAGGAAATCTCATTGAAATGTACAAAATCCTGACAATGTTCAACAAGCTGGATGCAGGGAGGATTTTCTAATGGCTGAGGTATCAAGATATGGAGTAAGGCATTTAGGATTGAAATGAAAAAATATTTTCTCAGAGGGTGATAAACCTGTGAAATTCTCTGGAACAGAGGACTGTGGAGGCCATATCACTGAGTGCATTCAGCAAGGAGGTAGATAGATTTATAGTCACAAAGACATCAAGGGATATGAGGAGAGAGCCAAAATAAGTTATTAAGGTAGAAAATCTATCATAATTATAATGAATAGCCAATTTCAGTTCCAATTTTCTGTTTGTATGTTTTATTCCTTAGAGAATTGCTGCAAATAAATTTGTTTTAAGTAACTAAAGTTGAGTTTCAATCTCCAAACTGACATAAAAAATAGAATACAGAAGCCATTAAACTAATATAATTCACAAATCATAGACGTGATGACACAGGGGAAAGAGCATCCACAGCAGTGAACAATAGATGCATGGATTTGTGAAAGGAAAATCATGTCTGACGAATCTTATAGAATTTTTTGAAAGATATAACTAGTAGAGTGGATAGGGGAGAGCCAGTGGATGTGGTATATTTAGATTTTCAAAAGGCTTTTGACAAGGTCCCACCCAGGAGATCAGTGTGCAAACTTAAAGCACACGGTATTGGGGGTATGGTATTGATATGGATAGAGAATTGGTTGGCAGACAGGAAGCAAAGAGTGGGAGTAAACGGGACCTTTTCAGAATGGCAGGCAGTGACTAGTGGGGTACCGCAAGGCTCAGTGCTGGGACCCCAGTTGTTTACAATATATATCAATGATTTAGACGAGGGAATTAAATGCAGCATCTCCAAGTTTGTGGATGACACGAAGCTGGGCGGCGGTGTTAGCTGTGAGGAGGATGCTAAGAGGATGCAGGGTGACTTGGATAGGTTAGGTGAGTGGGCAAATTCATGGCAGATGCAATTTAATGTGGATAAATGTGAGGTTATCCACTTTGGTTGCAAGAACAGGAAAACAGATTATTATCTGAACAGTGGCCGATTAGGAAAAGGGGAGATGCAACGAGACCTGGGTGTCATTGTACACCAGTCATTGAAGGTAGGCATGCAGGAACAGCAGGCGGTGAAAAAGGCAAATAGTATGTTGGCATTCATAGCAAAAGGATTTGAGTACAGGAGCAGGGAGTTTCTACTGCAGTTGTACAAGGCTTTGGTGAGACCGCACCTAGAATATTGTGTGCAGTTTTGGTCCCCTAATCTAAGGAAAGACATTCTTGTCATAGAGGGAGTACAGAGAAGGTTCACCAGATTGATTCCTGGGATGGCAGGACTTTCATATGAGGAAAGACTGGATTGACTAGGCTTATACTCACTGGAATTTAGAAGATTGAGGGGGGATCTTATTGAAACGTATAAAATTCTAAAGGGATTGGACAGGCTAGATGCAGGAAGATTGTTTCCAATGTTGGGGAAGTCCAGAATGAGCGGTCATAGTTTAAGGATAAAGGGGAAGCCTTTTAGGACCGAGATGAGGAGAAACTTCTTCACACAGAGAGTGGTGAATCTATGGAATTCTCTGCCACAGGAAACAGTTGAGGCCGGTTCATTGGCTATATTTAAGAGGAAGTTAGATATGGCCCTTGTGGCTAAAGGGATCAGGGGATATGGAGAGAAAGCAGGTACAGGGTTCTGAGTTGGATGATCAGCCATGATCATACTGAATGGCGGTGCAGGCTTGAAGGGCCGAATGGCCTACTCCTGCACCTATTTTCTATGTTTCTAGATGTATGTGCTAATCAGCATCAAGCTTTTGTAATCTCAGAACTAATCAATCTGATTAATTCTAATTCAACAATTAAAGGGACTGAGGTTTTAGTGGAGAAGGCTCCATAAACATGAAAGGGGGGGGGGGGTCACTGGTTTTCAGATGGTGTTTCTGTCTTTGCAACAGAATTATTAGCAATCTTCTGGGCCTTATGGTGGATAGAAGACTCTCGACAATGCAGGGTTATCATCTGTTCGGATTCTGCTGCTGCCTTCGAGGCTATAAAAAAGAATAAATCAAAAACTCGTCCTGACATAGTTATTGAGATTCTCTTAGTTTTGTTTAGAGTAGGAATGATGGGTTGTGAAGTTAGATTTACATGGATGCTTGGACATGCTGGGGTGGAGGGAAATGAAATTGTGGATGGCATTGCAAAGTCTTCCTTACAGAGTGGGCAAGTAGGAATTATAATACCCCTAGGCAGAGCAGAATTGAGAAGAAGGATAAAAAAGGCATAGAGAAGAAATGGCAAGAGGATTGGAAAAATGAATTAAAGGGAAGGCATTTCTTTACTAGTCACCCTCTAGTTAAAAAGGTCTCAGACTGTTACTCTTTAAATCATAGCGATATGGTGAAATTAACAAGACTTAGGTTGAGGCATTGTGGGCTGAACTATTACTTAAAGATAATAGGAAAACATCCGACTGGATTATGTGACTGTGGTAGTCCAGAGACAGTTCATCATGTTTTGCTGAGTTGTAATCGATATAAAATTGAAAGAAGAATATTGTTCAAGAGGCTGTCTGACTTAAATGTATTTTGTTTTTCTATTAAATCTTTGTTTGACCACCAAGAGAACCATCATCTGATTAAAAAGTTTATTATTCTATTTCTACGTGCGACTAGTTTATATTTGAGAATTTGAGTTTCTTGAAATTCAGTAATTAACTGTACATCCTGTGGAGGGCAGTAATATGCCTAGATGCATCTAAACTGCTGGAAATAGAAGAAGAAGAAGAAGAAGAAGAAGAAGAAGAAGAAGAAGAAGAAGAAGAAGAAGAAGAAACATGAAAGGGGACCCCAGCATTTACACTCAGTGGCCACTTTGTTATGTTGTCCACTAGGTGTATGTTTGTGGTCTTCTGCTGCTGTAGCCATCCACTTCAAGATTTGAGATATTTTGAGTTTAGAGATGCTCTTCTTCTCACCTGTGTTATATTGTGTGGTTACTTCAGTTATTTTCTATTAGCTTGAATCAATCTGGCCATTCTTCTCTCTCCGACTTCTCTCATTAAAAAGGCACTTTTGCCCACTGAACAGTTGCTCATTGGATGTATAATGTTTCTTGCACCATTCTCTATTAACTCTAGAGACTGTTGTGTGTGAAAATCCCAGGAAATAAGGAGTTTTTAACATCCTCAAACCACCCCAACAACCATTCCACAGTCAAAATCACTTAGTTCACATTTCTCCCTATTCTAATGTTTGGTCTGAACAACAATTGAACTTCTTAACCATATCTGCATGCTATTCTGCATTGAGTTGCTACCACATGATTGGCTAATTTGATATTTGCATTAATGAGCGGATGTAAGTTCTACCTAATGAAGTGGCCATTCAGTGTAAGTGACAAAGGTTAATGAAGCAAAAAGATTTGGATATTATTAAGGATTGGTCTTGTAAGTGATAAATAATATTTGCACCACTTAAGTCTCATATTTTCTCCAACTCACCACCAAACAATTAAGCTTTTTGTCCATCAATTCAAACAAAAGTTCTGCTTATTAGATACTGAAGGCTCTTTGGATTCACCACAGACTTAACTACCTTGTGACTGACTCAAACTCACTGCCTGGCATCTCTCTGCAATTGAAAAAAGATGGTCACAATCTCAGTGTTCAAGTTTGTCCCCGAGTTTGTTTCAATGTTTTCTCCACATCATTTCTGTAACGTACGTAGTCCTAGAATGTGTAGTGGAGTGCAACTGCAAAACTATGGATAATAGTCTAAAAACATAAAGATGGGAGTTTCTTTCTTTAAAACAGATCTATTCAACTTGCTAGAATTATTGAGGTTTTGAATGATTTATTCTTTTATAAATGCGAGGTTTGTTAAACACAAGTCTTCAAGTAATGACTGAGCTGAGGCTGTGAGTAGAGTGCCATACTTAAATGAAAATACTTACTGTATTTCTGTTTCCAGTACCTTATGAAGAAGTTGCAGAACTCATTGTTTTAGAAAATCATAAATAAGCTATTCATTTTCATTAATGGTTTTTGTACTATTCCAACAATTCAAGATTTTTAAATGCCTTTAACTGACCTTGTCATACATTCACTCTTGCTTCTAAAGTAATCCAAATGCACATTGTTAAGTGACTTTCTGAGGAAATGAAATGATCATAAATTACATAGACAGTGCCAATGTCATTACAAATTAATTTCTAATCTTAAGTAAAACTGTGCAGTAAAATATGTCATATTTGAATAAAACTAATTGTTTTTATAATACCTTTCTACAAAATTGTGCTGAGCTTCTTAATGGATCTATTAGATGATGACAAATGAATTAAGGGGATAGAATACTTTTAATTGCAGAAAATTAAATTGACCCTAATTACAAGTATATTTTGTGCCATGCAAAGGAGATATTTATAATGACACAGGGTGAGGTCATGCAGCCTATCGGGTTCCATGCCAGATAATAGGGGCACAATCCCATTAGGTTCACATCCCCTCTCTTTATTTCTCTGTGTACGTACAACTTTTTTTCCCTCTCACACATGCCCATTAGCTCTCTCTTAATATTTGTTGTTCTACTTACCTCCACTAAACTTCTTTACTCAGAGAGTGGTAGTTGTGTGGAACGAGCTTCCAGTAGAAGTGGTAGAGACAGGTTCGATATTGTCATTTAAAAAAAAAGGAATAGGTATATGGACGTGAAAGGAATAGAGGGTTATGGGCTGAGTGCAGGTAGGTGGGACTAGGTGAGAGTAAGCGTTCGGCACGGACTAGAAGGACCGAGATGGCCTGTTTCTGTGCTGTAATTGTTATATGGTTATAAAGGATGATTTAGATTAACCAATTAACCTAATATGGGATCCATATCACCTGAAGAAAACCCTATGACAGGGGAATCCTTAGTAAATGGTAGGGATCCTTTGCTTAAAAAAAACATTGGGAACCCCTGCCCTATGATCATGGAGAGAACTTACAGTACCTGCAGTCGGTGACCAGGTCCCTACTGGATGCAACAAGACTGCCTGTTGTGTCACCATGCTGCCTGAGAACTGAATCTGTATTATTATAAAGATGTGAGGGGTAAAACCTCTCAAACAATTCTTTTGCATTTCAGCTGTCAAATACATTTCTGCTTTCTAGTGAACAGTAAGAGTTTGATTGCTATTGTGACACATTTTCAATGTATTTTAGTTCAAGTTCAAGTTTCATTCACATTCATATAAAGCACCAAATGAAACAACATTCCTCCAGACAAAAGTGCACAATACAGGATATACAATTCACACACAACACATAAAGTAGTATTACCACAAATAAATCAGCAAATAATAAAAAATATATTCCAGAACATTGGCATTTAGCATAAGCTGCATTTATGACGCAGGTTAAAAAGTAAACAGAATACGCTACTGGTGCTTCATAAGTGATCAGATCTGGGTGGTGGCAGAGAGTTCAGTAGTCTCATGGCCTGGGAGAAGGAGTTTTTTCTCATCCAATCAATCTTTCACTTTATTTTCTGTGAGGAACTTCGTTTGTGCAGTGGTAAGTATAACATCACAGAACAACACCACGTTACATATATTTAAACACAATATAAAATACTCACAATATTAATGCATGTAATTTAAAATGCAAACACACATAATACAACTGACTGTTTTTACTGTCAAAGGTGCTATGCATACTATAGATTCAAAATTGGGTGTTGAGTAGGTGACTGGAGGAAGGCACAAAACGGGATAAAGCTCTCCTGGTGCTGATGGGCAGGGACCTGTAGCAGTGTCCAGATGGCATGAGAGTGTAGAGTGTGTGAAGTCTATGTGTAATATCCTCTACTATTTGTTGACCGTTCTTTATTGTCCGTCTCTTATGGATGCTGCTGATTGATTCTTGTTCCTGGCCAGGGATTTTACCACTTATTCTGTCAATTCTCTTGAGTGGGCTGAGGTTGATAGTGCCTGTTTCTCCAAACCGTGCCATGATGTTGTAGGTTAATATTGATTCAATGAAGCATCTATAAAATGTCTGGAGAATCGAAGGCTGGACTTGACGTTTCCGCATCTTCCTAAGGAAAAATATCTGTTTTTGCCACTTGGAGAGGATCAACTCACCATTGGTCTTAAGGGTGATTTTGTCATCTATAATTGTGCCGAGGTACCTGTATTCTCCAACATGCTCTATCGACTGGCCACTTATTACAGGTTTGGGACAGTGTGCTGTTGTTTTCTAAAGTCCACTACCATTTTCTCAGTTTTACAGGCTTCAGGTACAGATAGTTGTTTGTGCACCAACCAGCAAATTTATTGATTTCCTCATTGATGCAGTCATCAGTATTGGTAGTGTCAATGATGACTGTGTCAGCTGAGTACGTGGTCTAATACATGCCTGGCTGTGAGCTTCTGCAGTCGTCTGTGTACAATGTGAACAAGACTGGTGAGATAACTGAGCCCTGTGATACTCCAGTTGATATTTGCCTGTTGGTGCTCATCTAACAATTACACCTCACTTTCTGATGTCAGTCTGTGAGGAAAGAGAGGACGAGGATTATGAGGTGGGGTTTTATATTCATTTGCTGGAGCTTGAGTCTCATGAGCTAAGCTTGCACATTGTTAAATGCACTGGAGAAGTCCAAAAACAACATCCTAACAAATGATCTGGGCCTCGCCCGGTGTGTGTAGGTATGGTGCAGTAACGTTAGTACTGCATCACCTATGACTCTCTTCAGTCTATAAGCAAACTGGAGTGGGTCAGTGAGCCCACTTACCCTCACCTGTAGCTGTAATAGGAGGATTTCATTACCAGCAACGTTAGAGCTACAAGACGGTAGTCATTATTGCAGATGGGATTGATCTTCTTGGGAATTGGGCATATGATGGCAGTTTTCCAAATGAATGGTATGGAATGTTCAGACAGAGAGCGGTTGAAGAGATGACAGAAAACCTCTGACAGTTGTCTACAGCAGAGTTTCAGTAGCCATCCATGGCTGTTGTCTGGATCTGGTGCTTTACTGGGGTTTGTCCTCTTGAGTACTCTCTTCACCACTCTCAGATGAAACTTGTCCTATGTCCTGTCTGATGGTAGGGAGTTAGAGATGGTGGGGTGGATGGAATTGATCCTTGACAATGTGAAGGGCTCTGCATATGCAACACTTCTGATAAATACTTTGGAATGGTGGGAGGGAGACCCTGATGATCCTCTCAGCAGTCATCATAAACCTTTGTAGGGCTTTTCAATCAGAGGCCTTGCAATTCCCATACCAGATGGTGATGCAGCCAGTCAGGACACTCTCAATAGTGCTCCTGTAATAATTGGTTTGAATGGCAGGTGGCGACGGGGTGAGGAGCCTCATTCTCAATCCTCTCAGGAAGTTTAGATGCCGCTGCGCTTACTTGACTAAAGAAGTGGTTTTGGGGGGGGGGGTGGGGGGACCAGGTGAGACTATTAGGTGCACTTCCAGAAATTTGGAGCTCCTAACTCTCTCTGTGGAGGAGCTGTTCATGTACAGTGAGGAAAGGTCAACCTGCTCCTTTCTAAAGCCCACAATCAGCTCTTTCATCTTGTCCAAGTTAAAGAGTATAGACGTTATGCTGTCACCATTCTACAAGCAGTTCTACCTTCTCTTTTATGCCATCTCGTCACCATTGTTGATGAGGCCAACCACTGCTGTGTCATCAGTGAACTTGATGATTTGGATGTGGCAATACAGTCAAGTGTTAGCAGGGTGAACAGTAGTGGGCTGACTATGAAGCCCTGGTGGGCGCCGGTGTTCAGCATGATGGAGCCAGAGATGTTTCTGCCAACATGGACTGACTGTGATCTTTCTGTCAAGAAGTCCAAGATCCAGTTACAGAGAAAGGTACTGTAATGCTTCTACATGTAACCTATATTCCTATTTTTAAATTATCTGAGGAAATGTGATTAAGAGGTAATCAGGTCGTCAGATCCATACAAATCTTTTTGTTCTTGGTTGCGAACATTATTTAAACAAAGAACTCTTAATTTAATTAACTGGCTTCAGCAAAGTGTAATTGTTGCCCAGAAGGCAAGTTGGTGGCCCACTTTCGGCCCAATCTTGTTGTGACACTTGCTTGGTTTATTAGTTTGTCTTCGGAGCCCCTCAGTGCTGGCATAACTCTACACTTTGCCACCTTGTACTCCTCCACTACCGATGACAATGGGAGCTGTAGCTGGCCTGATCTTATGTAAAGCCCAAGTGAAGAAGAACATTGGGGGATTCCCAGCCACCTCTGCAGGTGCCTGTTGACTTTCCTGTTGATGCTTTCTACAGTAGTCATGGGAAACTCGTACACTGTGGGAAAGCACTGTAAAGCTAATCTTAAAACAATGCCTTTTGATATCCATCAGTGCTTGAAGCTTAAATTCTATATCCTTTTTGACTGAGGGATTCTATAATACTTTAAGTTTCTTTATGAGTTTAATAATTTATTGCATGGACTTGGATTTTCTGGTAGTAAAATCAATGTACCATTTGTCTTTCCCAAGGCCTCTATCAAGAAGTGGCAGTGAAAGATGAAGATATGAGGGCAGGTTGAATTGTTGACTGAAAACATTGATAGATTGTGATGTAGGCAGGCAATCACTGGGCTTTTTGTCAGGATCACTCTTGATGCTTAGAGACTCCCTTGAGAGTATCTCTCCAGTGACTGTGTTCCCAGATGCAAAGGTAGTAACCAGAGAATAGTGGACCAACTTCACACCAATTGGTTTTAATATTCAATGACCAAGATCTCTGGTAGGAAGTTACTTTATTCTTCTGGAAGCTTTAAAGAATGTCTACAATTAAAGTTGCAACAAACTTGCATACAGCTGACTACAAAGCTGATCAACTTCCACTGAAGGGCAGCATAACTTAGGTGAATAACAAACACTGATAAAGCATATGAGAAGGAAGAGTATTCCTACACAAGGACTTGGGGGATATAAAGTGATATGCATAGGTTCCACGGGTGACTAAAGATCGAGCAGATCAGTTATAATAGGACATAGATATCTACAGCATATTACAGGCCTTTGCCAACCATGTAACCTACTCTAGAATCTATCTAGAATTTCCCTACTGCATAGCTTTTATGTTTCTAAGCTCCATGTACCTATCTCAGAGTCTCCTAAAAGACCCTTTTGTATCTGCCTCTACCACCATTCCACACACCAACCACTCATTGTCCTAATTGAGGAGTCAGCGGTGGAAACAGTCAGCAGCCCCAACTTCCTGGCTGTCATCGTCCCAGGGGAACCATCCTAGGTCATAGTGTGGGAAATCTTTGGTTAAAGATTGAAAAACTGAGATGGATAGAGATCTGGGTATCCTAGAGCATGACTTGCAATTGAATATACAAAGACTACTTAGAAAAATTAACATTCTGGCATTGTGCAAGAGGAAGTAAGGATGTTACGCTTCAGTTATATAAGTCATTGGTGGGACCATCATATCTGGAGTACTGTGTATTGTATTGGTCTCTTTAATATGAGAAATATAAAATATGTTGGAGGTAGTTTAGAGAAGTTTGGAATGGGTGTATCATCTTGAATGCCTGTACCTGCTGGAGCTTAGAAGCATACAAGGATCCATTTAAGATCTTTAAGGCTCTTGAAAAGGTGGGTGTGAAGAGGATGTTTCCCCTTGTGGGAGAATTCATACATCCTCTTAAAATGCAGACTGTTTTTTTCTCTCTTCTAGAAAGACTATGAGCCTTTTGAACTGTCTCAAAAGTAGAAGCTTTAGATATGTCAAGTCAAACATAGATAAATGCCTGTGAGTCAAAGGAATGAAATGTTTGGTCCATCGAGTCTGCTTTGCCATTTTATCATGGCTGTTCTATTTCTCTCTCGACCCCATTCTCTTGCCTTCTCCCCATAACCTTTCTCATCCTGACTAATGAAGAACTTTTCAACCTCTGCCTTAAATACACCCAATGACCTGGCTTCCACAGCCACGTGTGGCAATGAATTTCACAAATTTGCTACCCTCTGGCTAAAGAAATGCCTCCTCATCTCCATTCTAAATGGACATCCCTCTATTCTTTGCCCTCTGGTTCAAGACTCTCTCACCATAGGCAACATTCCCTCCACATCCACTCTATCTAGGCCTTACAACTTCCAATAGGTTTCAATGAGATCCCCATCATTCTTCTAAATTCCAATGAGTAAAGGTCCAGAGCGATCAATTGATCCTCCTACAATAATCCTTTCATTCCCAGAATCATTCTTGTGAATCTCCTCTGAACCCTCTCCAATGTCAGCACATCCTTAAATAAGGGGCCCAAATCTGTTCACAATATTCCTAGTGAACCCGCATCAGTGTCTTATAAAGCCTCAGCATTACATCCTTGCTCTTATATTCTGGTCCTCTTGAAATGAATACTAACATTGCATTTGCCTTCCTCTTCACCAACTCAGCCTACAAATTAACCTTTAGAAAATCCTCACACAAGGACTCCCAAGTCCCTTTGCACCTTGGAATTTTGAATTTTTCTGCTCATTTGGAAAATACTCATGTCCATGACCATGCACTTCCTGAAACTATATTCCATTTGCTACTTCTTTGCCCATTCTTCTAATCTGTCCAAGTCCTGCTTCCTCAACACTACCTCTCCCTCCACCTCTCTGCGTATCATCTGTCAGCTTTGCCACAAAGCCATCAATACTGTCATCAAATCATTGACATACAATGTAAAATGAAGTGATTCCAACAGTGACCCCTGCAGAATACCACTAGTTACCAGCAGCCAATCAGAAAATGCTCCCTTTATTCCTGCAATGGGGACTTATCTTGTTAAGCAGCCTCACGTATGACATTTTGTCAAAGGCCATCCGAAAATTCCAATGCACAACTTCCATCAATTCTCCTTTGTCTATCCTGCTTGTTATTTCTTCAAGGAATTCCAACAGATTTGTAAGGCAAGATCTTCCCTTATGGAAAACATACTGACTTTGTCCAACTTTGTCGTGTTCTTTGAGTACCTCAATTCCAACATATTCCCAGCCACTGAGGTCAGGCTACAAATCCTATAATTTCTTTTGTACTGCCTCCATCTTTTCTTGAAAAGTGGAGTGACATTTGCAATTTTCCTCTGGAAACATTCCTGAAACTATTGATTCTTGAAAGATCATTACTAATGGCCCACAATCTCCTTGGCTACTTCTTCCAGAAGCCTTGGGTGTAGTCCATCTGGTCCAGCTTCCCAATCCTCTAACTTCCCACTAATTGTCATGCCACAGAGCAATCCTCTGATGTAAATATAGCCTGATCATGGGATAATTTATAACGACCAATTAACCTACCAAACCAATGCGTCTTTGGACTGTGGGAGAAAACTGGAGCACCCAGTGGAAACCCACGAGGTCATTGAATGTGGGTTGCCTGTACTGTAAAATGTGTGCTATGCTATTGTACAGCTTTTTCCTCTCAAATTGCAGGGTGAATTCTGTCATGTTATGATCACTGCCTCCTAAGGTTTCTTTTACATAAGCTCCAAAATCAAATCCGGTTCATTACGCCCAATGCAGAATAGCTGATCTCCCTAGTGGGCTCAGCTATAAGCCATCTTCTAGACATTCTACAAATTCTCTCTCTTGGGATCCAGTACCCATCTGATTTTCCCTATCTACCAGCATATTGAGATCCACCTTGTCTATTGTAACATTTCCCTTTTGACATGCTTTTTCTATCTTCCTTTGTAATTTGTACCCCACATCCTGGCTAATGTTCAGAAACCTGTATATAATTCCCATCTAAGTCTGTTTACCCTTGCAGTTTCTTAACTCTACCCACAATGTTTCTACATCTTCCGATCCTATGTCACCTCTTTTAAGGACTTGATTTCATTTTTTTAACCAAATGAGACACGCTAACCCCTCTGCATACCTGCCTGACTTTTTAATATAATGCATATTCTTGGATGTAAAGTTCCCAACTATAATCTTCTTTCAGCCTTTGACTCAGTGATGCCCACTATGTCAAACCTGCCATTCTCTAAAAGCACTTAAAGATCTATGTTATTCTGCATACTGCATGCATTCAAATTTAACACCTTCAGCTTTGTATCGATCACCATTTTTGATTTTGTCCCCCGTTTAGTCTGCAACTCATCACATTGACTGCAATTTTGCCATTATCATCTGTCTGTCCTTCCTCACAGGTTCACTACACACCACCTCTGTTTTTAAACTAACAGCCTATCACTCTGGTTCCTACCCCCCTTCCAAATTAGTTATACCCTCCCCACAGCTCTAGCAAACCTGCTTGCAGGGTATTGCACATCCCCCCTTGGGTTCAGGTATAACTTATCCCCTTTGTACAGGTCATGCCTTCCCCAGAAGAGATCCCAATAATCCAGAAATCTGAAACCCTGCCATATGCACCAGTTTCTCAGCCATGCATTTATCAGCCAAATCAACCTATACTTACTCTCATTAGCATGTGGCAGAGTCAGAAATCCAGAGGTTGCTTTGCTTGAGATCCTACTTTTAAGCTTTCTACCTAGCTCCCTAAATTCTCTCTTCAGGACCTCCATGATGCACCATCAATAACTCTCTGAGACGGGAGGCGAGATATCGGCTTTTATTGACTGGAAGAAAGAACAAGCAGTAATTGACCACCATACTACATCCTGGAGACTGAGGGCAGGGCTCAGGCCTCAATCGCCTTTATACCGGGGTCTGTGGGAGGAGCCATGGTCAGTGGGAGGAGCCACAGGAGCAGTCAGCAGGGGGCATGTCCAGACAGGTATATGTAGTTCACCACATTCACCCCCCCCCCTTTGTTTTAAAAGAGAGTCCCCATGGGGCGAAGTTTCTTACAAGTATATTTACAGGTTAAGTCTATCAGGTGGTTGAATTTGTCGCTGCGATCTACGTAGCACCGGTTGTGATTGCACAGGTGCTGGTGGTGATTGCACCGGAGATGGTGGTTGTGCTGGTTCCGGCCTAACTGGAGGTGTCAGCCCACTAGGCGTCAGTGATCCCTCACGCGTGTGCGAGGCGCCTGGTATATGCGCATGCGAGACGCCCGGTATAGGAGTGTCGTGAGGAGTCTGTGTAGGGCTCGGTGTGCGCGGTGTCACCTCGGGTACAGGGTTCATAGTTACCGTGGAGTGTTCAGGGTAGTGATCTGCTGCTCCTGCGGGCGCCAGGTCGCGGACGGAGACCGTCTCCTCCCGCCCATCAGGTAAGACCATGTAGGCATACTGGGGGTTCGCATGTAGAAGGTGAACCCTCTCGACCAGCGGGGAGTATTTATTGTTCCTCACATGTCTCCGGAGCAGCACTGGCCCTGGGGATGTCAGCCAAGCTGGTAGGGTGGTCCCAGTGGCAGACTTCCTGGGAAAGGAGAATAGGTGCTCGTGAGGGGTGGCATTGGTGGACGTACATAACAGGGAGCGGATAGAGTGGAGTGCCTTGGGGAGGACCTCCTGCCATCGAGAGACCGGCAACCCTTTTGACTTTAGGGCTAAAAGTGTGGCCTTCCACACTGTGGCATTCTCCCTCTCCACCTGTCCATTTCCCCGGGGATTATAGCTCGTGGTCCTATTAGTAGCAATGCCCCTAGCCAGCAGGTACTGGCGCAGCTCATCACTCATAAAGGAGGACCCTCTATCACTGTGGATATAGCAGGGATATCCGAACAGAGTGAAGAGCTGGCACAGGGCTTTTATGATGGACTTGGCAGTGGTGTTGGGGCAGGGGATGGCAAAGGGGAACCGTGAGTACTCGTCGATAATGTTGAGAAAGTAGACATTGCGGTTGGTGGAGGGAAGGGAGTCCTTAAAGTCAACACTCAGTCGCTCAAAGGGGCGGGTGGCCTTGATAAGTTGCGCCTTTTCAGAGGTAGGTCGGCAGGTCCCTGATAAGTGAGTAAACTTTCGGGGTGACCCTCAAGAGGAGAATTCTGTGCATAATAGCGGGCTCAGTCGCACGAACCTCCTCCAAGTATGATTGGAAGCATGCAAGCCAGAGTTCAAAGGCAAGAGCTGCTTCTGGAGTTTGGGGGTCCATATCTAATTTTTCCGGATGTAAGATACTTTCCATGTTTTAAAACTTCCAGTCAATAAAATTGATGCACCATCAATAACTCTCTGAGACGGGAGGCGAGATATCGGCTTTTATTGACTGGAAGAAAGAACAAGCAGTAATTGACCACTATACTACATCCTGGAGACTGAGGGCAGGGCTCAGGCCTCAATCGCCTTTATACCGGGGTCTGTGGGAGGAGCCACAGGAGCAGTCAGCGGGGGGGCGTGTCCAGACAGGTATATGTAGTTCACCACACTCCACACTTTTCCTGCCTGTGTCATTGGTGTCAATATGTACCAAGACTACTGGCTGCTCACCCTCCCTCTTTAGAATGCCATGGATCGATCTGAGACATCCCTGACTCTGGCACCATGAAGGCAAAACACCATCTGGGTGTCTCTATCACATCCACAGAATCTCAAGTCCACTCCTAAACTATGGTATCCCTGCTCCTTTAACTATGGAATCCCTTTGTCTACCAGCTCCTTGCCATGATTTTTCTTATTTAATGCAATGCTTAGACATAGGTTCCTCGTCAGCAGCTGTACTCATGAGAATTTCTCAGCAACCCTACATGAGTGATTCATTCCAATCTCCTGGTTTATTTAAGGTTTCTGCAAAGAGATGCTGCATTTTCTTGTTTATTCCAACCATACATTTGCAGCATTAAATCCAGGAGATTATCTTATCAAAACTGCTGACAACCTGTGAGACTAACTTTCATGTTCATCGGCACAAGGGGAAGGAAAAGATAATTCTATGAAACTGGACAACTTCAGACATTGTTACACTGTACTGATCATGTACTCTGCCTCACTTACCATTAAACATTCAGAAGTAAGAACAATGGAGAGGAAAGCCATTCGTAAAATACATTTCATGCCCAGCTGAATGGTCAGTTATAGTCTTTCCATCATTATGACCAAAATGAATGGTTGGCCATAGCAGGGAAGGTAGGCTGAGGATGTATAAGTTGAGTACACTGCCCTACCTATCCAAATGCTTTAATTCCCTGTATTACTCATAATTATTTCCCCAGCCACCAGAAATCCTCCAGGTCTCAAACTCCATTTTATTATTGTCCACGTCTGACTTTCAGGTTCAAGGAACGGCACCAGGACATGCACTTTTCCTTTAAGTGCCACTAGGGATTTTGCCCCAGGAAAAGCATCTGGCAGGAGGAAATTAACCTGATTGAGGTAATGTGATGGATGATGTGAGCAATGGCAATGGTAAGGCTACCAGACACTAATCATTTTACACTCATTTGCATGAAAACTTGCTTCACCAGCTCCTTATCACTGTTCAAGGGGAGTGCCAAGGTTATTCAGGCATTTAAAAATTTTAAGCAGAATAGTCACCTCTGTGATGTGCTTGCTTTTATATTTCTACAATAAATGAAAGCTAAAATAAATAATTGAAGAACTATTGCACTATACAGCACTCCATCTTTCTTAAAACTCCCTTGTCACCCAAAAGGCAGATTTCAATGAATCAGTTTAAGCATGAATAATTTGTAGAAAATATTCTAATGAACATAAATCTCAGGCCATTAACACCAGGAGAGCTAATCACCTCAGTATCTTCCATTTAGTGATAGCCTTCGAGCAGCTTGTGAACTTAGTGCTTAAAGCGAATGCCCTGATGAGGTAGGCAGAAGCTGATTCTGTTTAGTTAGGTGGGCTACAGATAGCTGAGACAGATAAACCTCAGCGGCCCGGGGTCTCTGAGTGTTGCATGGTGACTGAACAGACTTGGGCTGAAGAGCTGCACTTCTGGGCCGATGGCTTGAAACAGCTATGAGGCCTTAATTTTAGAACCAGAATGGATGGAGAGATGTTGACATACTGACAGTGGGTGCCCTCGGTAGCTGCATGTTATCGCTGTTTACAAGAGTCAGGACAGACAGTTGACCCTGTACCTGTAGTTTGCGCAGTAACTGTCAAAGTCTCATGAAGTCATAGACATGGTCATTAAGAGATATGGCATGGAAATGGGTCCTTTGGTGCATCTATTCTACAGCAACAATCAACAACTCCTGGCCTTTAAAAACACAGATAATCATCTCCTGGTAGAAGCAGTGTGCTCTGGGATTTCATCTTTCTGCTCTTGTGTCCTTAGTGAGACAAGAAGATCTTGGATTGCCTCTGTCTGTGCTTCAGTGGCAGACCATAGCAGCGTTGTAGTTCTTTCTGGAATTATTATCTACCCACTTTCCACATAAGTCCTGAGATGTTGTAGAACTATTTCCCTTGTTCCTTGATGTCTCATGAATTCTGTCCAGCAGGTCAAACAATGAGCCAAACATTTCCACTTGATTCCAGAGCTGGTGTTACCAACCACTGCCAACCAAGAGAAAGATCCTCAGCTGAAAGCAAGTGGTTTATTGGAGTGGAAACCTTTGGTGGGCCATCTTTTTTCTGCAAGATAAAAAGGAATGTAAATATATATACTATAGTCTGTAGTGGGATGATTGTGGTGTGTGTGTGTGTGTGTGTGTGTGTGTGTGTGTGTGTGTGTGTGTGTGTGTGTGTGTGTGTGTGTGTGTGTGTGTGTGTGTGTGTGTGTGTGTGTGTGTGTGTGTGTGTGTGTGTGTACATTTCAAGTCTGTGCTTATGGGATACAGCCCTAGACACAAAAGCACATTTGGAATTTTAATGAGGCCATGGAATTTCTTACTAGACTATTTTCAAGTGTGGTGCAAGATTCCAGGCAATGATTTCTGCCACACATACTGCCACCTTCTCTTAATATCTGCTGTAGAACCCTACCACCATCTCAACCCAGGAACATCTTATAACAATCGAAGCATGCTCCCTTCCATACATGGTCACTTCTGTAGCCACTTAAACACAAACAGCAGCAGTACATTCACTTCCAGCAGAGTTGTGGCATAGCAGAAAGTTGTTTCTTGATATCATTTAACAGTTGCACAGTTCGGCAGATGTGTAGTAGAAAGCTACTTTCTTTGTGGACCTCATATTCATGGAAAGATTAATTTGCATATTCAAAACTTGCAGCAATTTATAGTGTGTTTGTAATCCAAAACTGAGCCTCAGCTACACCAGCTCAAGTTAAGATGTATTAACTACACAGTGCAGGATTAGAACACCTATTTAAAAGAAACCTAATTTCTAGGTTTTGAAAAAAATGTGCTTTCATTGGTAATTAGTCCTTTGGATTGCATTTGTTCATAACAAAACTGCTATCAAATTTAATTTTGTCACTGTTATCAAAATTCATAATGTCATTACAAAAATGTTTTAACTTATGGTGCAGGATTAGGTTACCTTCAGTGTCACAGGAAGGGCATAAGATTTCTTTCCCCATCTGTATAAATACTCATACTCCAGTCTAAACAAACTGTTATCAGGCCACATGAAAAATGATCCCAGGCAACTGATTTCTATTTTAAACCTTGTAAGAAGCGTTTATCACTTTATACAAATTACCCAAGCATCCTTAATACACAGCACTTCTGCTTCAGTATGGAGTTCAATATTATTTGAAATGGCTGCATTTTGAAATTCATTAATAATGTTGTAAGCTTGAACCTGTTATATTAAAGGGACATAAAATAAAGCACCATTGGCATTTTCATTCACTTACCAGAACTTGAAAGCAGCAAAATATCTGTTCTGAATCCCCAGAATATCAAATTATCCAGAAGCAGTCTCAGCTGAATTATCAAACTCTTTATTCCTCTCCATAGACACTGCCTGACCAGCTGTGTTCGTTCAGCATTTTGTCTGTGTGACTCTTTATCAAGAAATATCAAATTTAGGACTTTCCAAAAAGTTTTACAGATAATGAAGTACTTTTGAAGGTGTACTTACTGTTGTAATATCAGAAATATAGCAGAATGGCAGAAAGAGAAAAGAAATGGCCAGGATACTGGGAATACTGAGATGGTACTATCTGATATATTGTTTTGCTCACATGAAAGAGCCAAGAGAATTCTGTCTTAATGTTTCATCCATCACATATCACCACTAATAGTATAATCCTCCCTCTGTGCAATAGAGTGTCAACGCATGTTTAAGTTTCTGTAGTATGTTATACTCACAATCTTTTTACTCAATAGTGAGTGTGATAGCAAGGGTGTCATGACTTCTATTAATAAGATCTGATGTCCGAGTATTTATGTGCTCTGGTGAACTAATCTTAAGCTTATGTGGTTATTATGTTCCAGTGACACTGGGCAAAATGGGGCTTAAGGAAGGGCTCAATCATCTTTCTTCTTAATTAGCTGAATGTCCAATTAAATATATAGAAGAAACATATATGTGAGGATTAACTTGTCACAGCTGTAATCTGAGAGATTTTGGAGCACAGTCTGCTTTAGAGTTGAACCTCAGCTTTTGGGGATGAAACAGTTTGTCAAGCCATCATGCTGTCATTGTAAAATAATCATACTCCTAATTGTTTGCATTTCACCATTTCAGAGCTAGCAATGAATACTTTCTTATACGCTTTCATCACTGACCTAACTTGTCTTGATTTCAATATGATTTTAAACATAGAACATAGAACAGTACAAAACAGGAACAGGCCCTTCAACCTACATTGTCTGCACCAACCATGATGCCAATTTAAACTAATTCCATTTACCTGCACGTGGCCTCTTTCCATTTCCTTCCTGTTCATGTGCCTGTCAAAATGCTCTTAAATGTTGTCATCAAATCTGCATCAACCACCTTCCCCTAGCAGTGCATTCCAGAAATCAACCTCTCATAGTGTAAAACAAAACGTCTTGAAAGTCTCCTTTAAACTTCCCCCTCACATCTTAAACCTTTGCACTATAGGATTTGTCATTTCCACCTTGGTATAAAGACTCTGACTGCCTACTGTATCTATGACTCTCATAATTTTATATACTTCTGTCAAGTTGCCTTATAGCCTCCGAAGCTCCGGAGAAAACAAATGCAAGTGAATTTCTTCTGCACCTTCTTCAAAAGCTCCATATGCCTCCTGTAGTGTGGTGACCACATCATGGTCTAACCAAAGTTTTATATAGCTGCAACATGACTTCTCAACTTTTATACTTAAGGTTCTGCTGATGAATGTAAACATGTCACAAGCCTCCTTTATGACCCCATTCACTTGTGTTGCCTCTTTCAGGGAACGATGGACTTACGCCCCTAGATCCTTTTGTGCCTGAGTGCTTCTCATGGCACTGCCAGTTAGTATACACTCAATACCCACTTTATTAGGTACCTCCTGTGCCTAATAAAGTGGCTAGTGAGTTTGTGTTCATGGTTTTCTGATGCTGTAGCCTAACCACTTCAAGGTTTGACGTGTTGTGCTTTCGGAGATGTTTTTGCGCACCATTTTTGTAATGTGTGGTTATTTGAGTTACTGTCGCTGGCCTGTCAGCTTGAACCAGTCTAGCTATTTTCCTCTGACTTCTCTCATTAAGAAGGTGATTTTGCCCACAGAACTGCTGCTCGCTGGATGTGTTTTGTGTTTTGTACCATTCTCTGTAAAAACTGGAGAGACTGTTGTATGTGAAACTCCCAGGAGATCAGCATTTTCTGAGATACTCAAACCACCCTGTCTGGCACCATGGTCAAAGTCACTGAGATTACATTTCTTCCCCATTCTGACGTTTGGTTTGAACAACAACTGAACTTCATGACAATGTCTGCATGTTTTGTATGCATTAAGGTACTACCATGTGATTGGTTGATTAGATATTAGTATTAACAGGTGTACAGGTGTACCTAATAAAGTGGCCACTAACTGTATACTCTCCCTCCAAGTTTGACCTTCCAAAATTTATTACTTCACATTTGTCCAGATTAAACTCCATTTGCCTTTTTTCCACCCAAATATCCAGTTGATCTATATACTGCTGAATCATTTGATAAATTTCTTTGCTTTCAATTACCCTACTAATTTTTCTATCGTCTGCATATTTACTTCAAAGGTTTCAAAGGTACAATTTAATGTCAGAGAAATGTATACAATGTACATCCTGAAATGCTTACTTACCAGATGTCTTACATTTTTATCGAGATTATTACTGTTGATTACCATAGATATCCCAGCACTGATTTTTTTGGAGCAGTAGAGCTTATGAAACACCAAAGGTCACACCCTCTCTTCTATAACCGGTTAAAATTTATCAGCCCAAAATGGGGTGATGTGACAATTAACCTTCTGGACCAACCTATCATGGGGGACCTTGCAGAATGTTTCACTAAAGTTCATGTTGACAATATCCACTGCCCTACCCTCTTCAATCATCTTTACTGCTTCCTCAAAAACAATATCAAATTTGTGAGATAGGACCTCCTTCACACAAAGTCAGGCTGAAAAATGAGTGTAATTCCTATCTGAAGGGCCTCCTCCAATAATTTCCCTAGCATTGATACAGGGCTCACCGGTGTGTTATTTTGTGGTTTGTCTTATTGTACTTAAGCAAGGAATGGCAATGGCTATCACCTTAAATATGAAACACAAAAAATATTTCTGCAGTATCTACCTTAAGTACGATTCCTATGGACCCTTTTTGGAGGCAGATCTGTTTGAATGCATCCAGCCAGATTCAATTTGCACATGAAACTTGAGATGGGAGAGAAAAATGAGTTCAAACACAGTTCAAGAAACCAGGGAAACATGGATATGAGAAGTGCAAACGTTTAAGGATCACAAATCTCTTTCATTATTTGCTGTTACCAATATTATTTCACCATTGGTACCTCCCTAACATTCAGCACTTTGCAGTTTCTGTGTTTTGCTTAGATAATCAGTAACACAGACTCTCTGCAAACTTCTGTTATTATCCATTTCAGACAGTATGAAACAAAAGCACTGAGGCCCTGCTACAAACCGCATATCTTGGCATGTGTATTTCACAGAACAATGATCTCTCTTTGTCAGTTTTACAATGCTTAGATTTCCAGAAGGCATTTGATAAGGTTGCACACCAAAACTTACGGAGTAAAGTAAGTGTGTACAGTGTGGGGTGTAACAAAATCCACAAGTCAATGCTATTGGCCCTAAATGTGGGCTTGGAGCTATGGACTGGGTGGTGGAGCACAGACAAAAATGTGGGTATTTAAAAGACTGTGGGTGTGAGGGATGAAGGAAGAGGATTGCTGAGAGAGCAGTGAGTGTTGGAGAGTGGAAGGTAGGGGGAGAAGGGGGGCAGGAGAGTAAGAATGACATTCTAAATGAAGTGGCTCAGGAACAGGGAAGGCCACATGTATGAGATAGCAAGAGGAGGATGGAGGAAGCCAAATGGAATCAAAGAGGGAGGACGTAGGAAAGTGTGTGTGTGTGTGTGTGTGTGTGTGTGTGTGTGTGTGTGTGTGTGTGTGTGTGTGTGTGTGTGTGTGTGTGTGTGTGTGTGTGTGTGTGTGTGTGTGTGTGTGTGTGTGTGTGTGTGTGTGTGTGTGTGTACTCATTACTGCAATTTAGTGCACTTTTGGGGTGCCTCGAGGCAACTCGTGTGGCAGCAGAACTCTCAATGAATGTGATTAAATATTCTCGCTTCAGCTTGATACAGCTAAGAAGTACAACTGCTTACAAGGTCAAAGATGTCTTAATGCGCTTGAATGAACTATCGCTGCTTAAAAATGATGGAAACAATACTGGTTGTGAATGGATTCCATGCAGGAAACGTGGCAGCAGGTCAGGGATACAAGAGCGTTTAAGAAAACAGGGTTTTTGAATTCCCAATACCGACTATCTTGCTGGCAAATGTGCAGTCTCTGGAGAATAAAATTGAAGATCTCAGAGCCAGGGTGCTGAATCAAAGGGACATTAAGACCGCGTGTGTCCTTGTTTCATGGAATAATGGTTAACCCCTTCTATACTGGATGCTGCAATTCAGATCGACAGGTTCACTGTACACCATCAGGATAGATCTATAGAGTCTCTGAAAAGCAGAGGTGGAGGAGTATGCCGCATGATCAATTCTTCTTGGTGCACAAATATATCAGTGCTGTCCCAAATTTGCTCACCAGACCAGGAATATCTAGCAGATAAGTGCCGTCCGTTTTACCTAACACGGGAGATTTCCGGGATCATTTTGGTAGCAGTTTACATTCCAGCTCAGTCCAATGTCAATCAGGTTTTAGATGATCTGAGCAATGGGATCAACATGCATGAAACAGCACACCCTGGGGGATTTTAACCAGGCCAGTCTGAAAAAATCACTAAGCAGTTACCATAAACAGATCAATTGCAATACCAGAGGAAACAACACTCTGGACCACTGTTACACCACTATCAAGAATGCCTACCGTGCTATTCCACGTCCTCACTTCGAGAAGTCTGATCACCTGGCTGTACTTCTACTCCCTGAGTATAGGTAGAGACTGAAGACTGCAGCACCAGTAGTGAGGAACAAGAAGGTATGGAGAAGGTTAGCACAGGAGTGCCTACAGGACTGCTTTGAATCAGTGGACTGGACTGTATTCAGGGATTCACCTTCGAATTTGCATGAGTATGCTGCAGTTGTTAACGACTTCATTAAAACCTGTGTGGATGAGTGTGTGCTTACAAAGACTTACTGTACATTTCCAAACCAAAAGCCATGGATGAACCAGTTTGTACGTAATCTGCTGAAGGCTAGATCTGTGGCATTTAAGTCTAGCGACCGAGGTCGGTACCAGAAAAACAGGTATGATTTCTGAAGGGTTATTTCAAGGGCGAAGAGACAATTACAATCGAAGTTGGAGGTGACATCGGATATACAACAACTCTGGCAGGGTTTGCAAGACATTACTTCCTACAAAGTGAAACCCAATAGAATGAGCGGCAGTGATGCTTCACTACCAGATGAACTCAACACCTTCTATGCCCACTTTGAAAGGGAGAATATAACTACTGCTGTGAAGATCCCTGCTGCACCTTGTGACCCAGTGATCTCCGACTCAGAGGCCAATGTTAGGCTGTCTTTAAAGTGAGTGAACCCTCACAAGGCAGATGGAGTACCTGGTAAGGCTCTGAAAACTTGTGCCAAACAACTGGCCGGAGTATTCAATTATATTTTCAACCTCTCACTGCTACAGAGGGAATTTTCCACTTGCTTCAAAAAGGCAACAATTATACCAGTGCCTAAGAATAATAATGTGAGCTGCCTTAAAGATTATCGCCTGGTACAGTGATGAAATGCTTTGCGAGGTTGGTCATCACTAGACTGAACTCCTGCCTCAGCAAGGACCTGGAGCCATTGCAATTTGCCTGTCACCACAATAGGTCAACGGCAGATGCAATCTCAATGGCTCTTCACATGACAATAGACCACCTGGAAAATACAAACACCTATGTCAAGATGTTGTTCATTGACTATAGCTCAGCATTTAACACCATAATTCCCACAATCCAGATTGAGAAGTTGCAGAACTTGGGCCTTTGTACCTCCCTCTGCAATTGATGGAGAAGATCCTGAGAGGCAGGATTTATGAACATTTGGAGAGGCATAATATGATTAGGAATAGTTAGCATGCCTTTGTCAATAGCAGGTTGTGCCTTTCGAGCCTGATTGCATTTTTTGAGGATGTGACTAAACACATTGATGAAAGTAGAGCCGTAGATGTAGCGCATACGGATTTTATCAAGGCATTTGATAAAATACCCCATGCAAGGCTTATTGAGAAAGGATGGAGGCATGGGATCCTAGGGAACATTGCTTTGTGGATCCAGAACTGGCTTGCCCACAGAAGGCAACGAGTGTTTGTAGATGGGTCATATTCTGCATGGAGGCCAGTCATCTTCTTATCGTGTCCACGGACAGTTTATACATGGCCCAGCCAGAACTCGACACATTTTTATGCCTTGTTGTTGAATTCAGCAAGATCTGCAACAGCACAGGGTTCTGTACTGTTGTGCATAGTTTGTGGCTCAGTTCCACATTCACAAGTTGTCGGGCTGGTTGTATATCCCCATTTGCTTAGTGACACCTTTGAATGACCTACACCAATCTGTTCAGGCACTTCCAGGTTACCCAGTTGCAACTAGCTCCTGGGGGAAGGCTTTCATCTGGAGGAATTTCCGTCGTTGGGGGCTGTTTGAGACTGGGGCCAAGGTAGAAGCATTCACATCGCGGCACTATTTAACCAATTCTATCACTACCTTGCGCAGCAAGTAGTGTATGGAGGCCGGTGACTAGTGGTGCGCCTTAGGGATCTATTCTGGGACCCCTACTCTTTGTCATTTTTATAAGTGACCTGGAAGAGGAAGTGCATGGATGGGTTAATAAATTTGCTGATAGCACAAAGGTTTGGGGTGTTGTGGATAGTGTGGAGGGTTGTCAGAGGTTACAATGGGACATTGACAGGATGCAAAACTGGGCTGAGAAGTGGCAGATGGAGTTCAACCCAGGTAAGTGTGAGGTGGTTCACTTTGGTAGGTCAAATATAATGGCAGAATATAGCATTAATGGTAAGACTCTTGGCACTGTGGAGGATCAGAGGGATCTTGGGGTCTGGGTCCATGGGACACTCAAAGCTGCTACGCAAGTTGACTCTGTGGTTAAGAAGGCATACGGTCAATTGGCCTTCATCAATTGTGGGATTGAGTTTAAGAGCCGAGACGTAATGTTGCAGCTATATAGGATCCTGGTCAGACCCCACTTGGAGTACTGTGCTCAAGTCTAGTTGCCTCACTACAGGAAGGATGTGGAAGCCATAGAAAGGGTGCAGAGGAGATTTACAAGGATGTTGCCTGGATTGGGGAGCATGCCTTATGAGAATAGGTTGAGTGAACTCCGTCTTTTCTCCTTGGAGCGACAGAGGATGAGAGGTGACCTGATAGAGGTGTACAAGATAATGAGAGTCATTGATTGTGTGGATAGTCAGAGGCTTTTCCCCAAGGTTGAAATGGCTAGCACTAGATGGCATAGTTTTAATGTGCTTGGAAGTAGGTACAGAGGAGATGTCAAGGGTAAGTTTTTTTATATAGAGAGTGGCGATTGTGTGGAATGGACTGCCGGTAACGGCGGTGGAGGTGGATACGATAAGGTCTTTTAATAGACTCCTGAATCGCTACTTGGAGCTTAGAAAAATAGAGGGCTATGGGTAAAGCCTAGGTAGTTCTAAGGTAAGAACATGTTCGGCACAGCTTTGTGGGCCAAAGGGCCTGTATTGTGCTGTAGTTTTTCTGTGTTTCTGTGTTTCTAATCTGTGTGGATTGGTGATAATATCTGCTCCTCACTGACAATCAACACTGGTGCACCTCAGGGGTGTGTATTTAGCCCACTGCTTTACTCTCTCTATACCGATGACTGTGGGTCTAGGCATAGCATAAATACCATCTATAAATTTGCTGACGATACAACCGTTGTTAGTAGAATCTCAGGTGGTGATGAGAGGGTGTACAGGAGTGAGATATGCCAACTAGTGGAGTGATTTCACAGCAGCAACATTGCCCTTAATGTCAGTAAGATGAAAGAGCTGATTGTGGATTTCAGGAAGGGTAAGACAAAGGAGCACATACCAATCCTCATAGAGGGATCAGAAGTGGGGAGAGTGAGCAGTTTCAAGTTCCTGGGTGTCAAGATCTCTGAGGACCTAACCTGGTCCCAACATATCGATGCAGTTGTAAAGAAGGCAAGACAGCGACTGTACTTCACTAGGAATTTGAAGAGATTTGGTATGTCAACAAAGACAGTACTCTCAAAAACTTCTATAGATGTAGTATGGAGAGCATTGTGACAGGCTGCTTCTCTGTCTGGAAGGTGGTGGGGGTGGGCTACTGCACAGGACTGAAAGAAGCTGCAGAGGCTTGTAAATCTAGTCAGTTCCATCTTGGGTACTAGCCTACAAAGCACCCAGGACATCTTCAAGGAGCGGTGTCTCAAAAAGGCAGTGTCCATTTTTAAGAATCTCCAGCACCCAGGGGGTGCCCTTTTCTCACTGTTACCATCAGGTAGGAGGGAAAGAAGCCTGAAGGCACACACTAGGCAATTCAGTAACAGCTTCTTCCCTTCTGCCATCCGATTCCTAAATGCATATTGAACCCGTGAACACTAACCATTTTTAAAATATGTATTATTTCTGTTTTTTGCACGATTTTTAATCTATTCAATATATATATATACTGTACTGTAATTGATTTAATTATTTATTATTATTGTTATTTCTTCTTCTTCTTCTATATTTTGTATTATATTGAACTGCTGCTGCTAAGTTAACAAATTTCACAACACATGCCGGTGATAATAAACCTGATTCGGATTCCCAAGTATATGTGTTGTATGATAACGGTAATATTATTCTGAAAAATGTTATTGCATAATGGTTTTTTAGATCCATATATTTTACAGAGTTTTTAAAAATAAAGAGTCTTGTTTCACCCCTCTATAGTACACCCCTCCCCCTCCCAGTTTCACCTATCACCCTGTGGTTCTCCCTCCTTTGCCCGCACCTTTTAACTCTACTCCTAACTTTCTTTCTCCAATCCTGCTGAACTGAAGGGTTTCTACCCAAAATGTTGACTGTACCCTTTTCTATAGATGCTACCTGGCCTACTGAATTCCACTAGCATTTTGAGGGTGATAGGTGAAGAGTGGGGGAGGAGGTGAAATAAAGAGCTGGGAAGTTGATTTGTGAAAAAGATAAAGGGCTGGAGAAGGGGGAATCTGATAGCCGGGGCAGAAGACCATGGAAGATAGGTAACAGGGAGGAGCATCATAGAGAGGTAATGTGCAGGTAAGAGAGGGAAACTGGAAATGAGAATGGTGAAGGTGGGGGGCAATTACTGGAAGAACGTGAAATCGATGTTCATGCTATGAGGTTGGAAGCTACCCAGAAGAATATAAGGTGTTGCTTCTCCAGCCTGAGTGTGGCCTCATTGCAGCTCAAGAGGAGGCAATGGAATGCAAGGATAAGTGGGAGATCAGTGATGAGGGATGAGTGGACAAGGGAGCCACCTAGCAGTGAACCCTGTGGAAAGTGGGGTGGGGGGGGGAGAGAAAGATGTGCTTGGTGGTGGGATCCCATTGGAATTATGTTCTAGACGTGGAGGCTAGTAGGGTGGTGGGTGAGGACAAGAGGAACCCTATCCCTGGAGGGATGGCGGAAGGATGAGGTGAGGGCAGATGTGCGCAAAATGGAGAAGATGCAAGTGAGTGCAGTGTTGATGTTGGCAAAAGGAAAGTCCCTTTCTTTGAAGAAGGAGGCCATCTCATTAGTTCTTGAGTGAAAAGCCTCATCCTGAGAGATGATGCACTGGAGACAGAAGAACTGAGAGAAGGGGATGGCATATTGACAAATGATAGGATGAGAAGGGCTATAATCCAGGTAGCTGTGAGAATCAGTCTGTTTGTAAAAGATATCAGTAGATAGACTGTCTTCAGAGATAGAGACAGAAAGATCAAGAAAGGGGAGGTGGTGGTAGAAGTGGACCAGGTAAATTTGAATTCAGGGTGAAAGTGGTAGGCAAAGTTGATGAGGTCAATGAGCTCCACGTGAGTGCAGAAAGCAGCAGTAATGCAGTCATCGTTGTAGCGTAGGAAAAGTTGGGGGGTGACTCCCATGGAACACCATGAGTCACTGGCAGCCAATCTGAAAAGGATCCCTTTATTCCCAGTCTTTGCCTCCACCTAATCAGCCAATGCACGATCCATTCCTTCCTGTAATACCCTGGGCTCTTAACTTGTCAAGAGACTTCTGAAAATGCAAGTACACAACAGCCATTGATTCTCCTTTATCTATCCTGCTTGTAATTTCTTCAAATGTTCCAACAGATTTGTCAAGCAAAATTTTCCCTTGAGGAAAACATGTTGACTTTGGTCTATTTTATCACGTGCCTCCAAGTAACCCGAAATCACATCCTTCACAATTGACTCCACCATCTTCCCAACCACTGAGGACATGCTAACTGGCCTACTTTGTACTGCCTCTCTCTCTTCTTGAAGAGTGAACTGATATTTCAGTTTTCCAGTCCTCTGGAACCATGCCAGAATCTATCATGAAAGATCATTACTAATGCCCCCACAATCTCTTCAGCTACCTCTTTTTAGAGCCTTAGGGTGTAGTCCATCAGGTTCAGGTGAATTATCTATCTTCAGACCTTTCACTCTCCCAAGCACCATCTCCCTTGTTATAGCAACTGCACTCATTTCTGCCCCTTGACATTCTTGAACTTCCGGCATACTACATTATCTTTGATAGTGAATACTGATGCAATATATTTATAGAGTTTTTCTGCCATTTCTTTGTCCCCCATTACTACCTCTCCAGCATAATTTTCCAGCAGTCCAATATGTATTCCTGCCTCTCTTTAACTCTTTATATATCTAAAAAAAATCTTTAGTTATTAGTTTTGGTATTATCGGCTACCTTACGTTCAGATATCACCTTTACCCACCTTATGTTTTTTTTAGTTGCCTTGTGTTTGGTTTTCAAAACAGGAATACAGTTCCTCTACAGATTATACAAGGTTCCATTCATGACAGTTGTACAAAACCCAAACAATTCACAAGTCAGAAGCAGACACAAAAATGCTGGAGGAATTCAGCAGGCCAGGCAGCATCTATGGAAAAAAAGGTAAACAAAGTTCCTCCTGCATTTTGTGTATGTTGTTTAGATTTTCAGCGTCTGCAGATTTTTCTTGTGTTTGCACAAGTTAGAAATGTGGCCACCAACTGAGTTTCCACATGACAGAAGAAGGCTGCAGCCACACGGCAGCAAATCCATCCTAACAGTTTCCCGGATGTTTGTATGTGTGGACTGGCAAGTAAGCAGGCATTTGTCATCTGAGAATAACCAGTTGTTAAATTAGCTAATAGTGCAAAGATAGGAAGGGAAGTGAACTTTAACAAGAACATAGAAGTGCTACAGAGATACAGAGTTAATTTAAAGTCTGTTAAAAAGGATTATGATGTGGAGAGGTTTGAAATTGTCCACTTTGGAAGGATAAATAAAAAATAACAGATTTATTGCAGAAATCTGAGTTGGACAAAGATCTATATGTCCTAGTGCATGATTTAGCAAAAACAAAAATAAATATGCACTAAGTAGGAAAACTAATTTAAAACTATGATATGGAAATGTAATATTAAAGAAGGGAGTTATATAAGATCACTATGAAGCACTGTGTATGTCTCATTAAAGAAAAGTTGTGCAGAAGATACAAAAGCCTGAAAGCATGTACTGTCAGCCTCAATGACAGCTTCTAGCCACTGTTACAAGCCTTTTGATTAGTTCTCTCATACAAGGAGATGGATTCCTGACCTCACAATCTACCTCATTTGAATCTTGCGCCTTATTGTTTACGGGCCCCACTCTTTCTCTGTTGCAGTTAAACTTAGTTTTCCATCGCTATTATTCACCTTGTTTCCGCCAGGTCTCCATTGTAGGAGTGGAGCCATGAAATTTTCTAGGTTAAGAAGATGAAAAGGAGTGAAAATACGTATACATCATCGCACCCAATCGTATCCACTTGTCAGTCACCTCTACTCCCATTGCTCCAGGCTCAAATCTTTTCCATGCTTTGTCGTGGTTTCAATTATCCACCACTTTGTTGATCAGTAAATGGATTGGAGCTACAGGTTATATGCTGGAATTAATATCAGAAATGTTGGAAAATACTAGCAATTCACACTTGTGCTTTTACTAAATTCCAAAGAAATTGCGAAGGACCTGGTGAATTACAGGAAATTCCAACAAATTCTGTACAATCTTGCCTATAGAGTTTTACAACAGAACCCCATGGATTTGATTGTGAGGATGACCTCTGCTTTACTGAAGAAATCCAGACTGCCAGCAGACATATGCAAGACTGCCTCAGGTGCCAAGACTTTACGGACTCCCTAAGATATACAAGGAGGGATCCCCCCAAGGCCTATCATCAGTGGGATAGATGCTCTGGCTTACTAAAAATTTTGCTAAGCATTTACTGACCATACTGTCTCCCTATTTGGGGGCTGTGAGCAACATATTATGAATTCAACTGACTCGTAAAAACAATAACCAACATCCAGCTGAACCCAGAGGACATAATGGTCAGTTTGACATGGTGTCCCTGTTCACAAGAGTTCCCATTAAGCACCTTCTCCCCAAGATTCACAAGCCCAACTGCCCCAGTAGACCTATAGTTTTGGCCTGGTCCTGCCCCACCGAACTTGTATCTGCCTACCTGGAGTCCATTTTGTCACCCATAGTTCAGTCCCTCCCCACCTACATCCGGGGTACATCCCATGCCCTCCACCTCTTCAATAACTTCCAGTTCCCCGGTCTCGACCGCTTCATTTTCACTATGGATATCCAATCCTTGTACACTTCAATTCCCCATCCAGGAGGCCTCAAAGCCCTCCCCTACTTTCTTGACAATAGACCTCACCAGTTCCACAACACCGGCACACTCCTCTGGTTGGCGGAACTGGTACTCACACTTAATAACTTTTCTTTTGGCTCTTCCCACTTTCTTCAGACCAAGGGTGTTGCTATGGGTACTCGCATGGGCCCTAGTTATGCCTGCCTCTTTGTTGGTTATGTGGAACAGTCTATGCTCCAAATCTATACTGGTACTGCTCCCCAACTTTTCCTTCGCTACGTTGACAAATACATTGGTGCTGCTTCCTGCACCCATGCTGAGCTCGTCAATTTCATTGACTTTGCCTCTAACTTCCACCCAGCCCTCAAATTCACTTGGTCCATCTCGAACACTTCTCTCCCCTTTCTTGATCTCTCGGTCTCCATCTCTGGAGACAGACTGTCTACTGACATCTCCTAAAACCCCACTGATTCTCAGAACTACCTTGATTATACCTCTTCCCACCCTGCCAAATGCAAAAATGCTATTCCCTATTCCCAGTTCCTCCGTCTCCGCCACATCTGCTCCCAGGATGAGGCTTTCCATTCCAGGACATCTCAAATGTTCTCTTTCTTTAAGAATCATGGTTTCCCTTCTGCCGTCATCAATGATGCCCTCACCCACATCTCCTCCATTTCCCGCACTTCAGCCCTCACCCCATCCTCCCGTCACCACAACAGGGACCGAGTTCCCTTTGTCCTCACCTACCACCCCACCAGCCTCCGGATCCAGCATATTATCCTTTGCAATTTCCACCACCTTCAACAGGACCCCACCACTAAGCACATCTTTCCCTCTCTACCCCTCTCCACTTTCCGCAGGGATCATTCCTCCACGATTCCCTGGTCCACACATCCCTCCCCACAGATCTCCCACCTGGCACTTATCCCTGCAAGTGTAAGTGATACACCTGCCCCTACACCTCCTCTCTTACCACCATTCAGGGCCCCAAACAGTCCTTCCAGGTGAGGCAACACTTCACTTCTGAGTCTGTTGGTGTCATCTATTGCATGTGGTGCTCCCGGTATGGCCTCCTCTACATCGGCGAGACCCGACGCAGTTTGGGAGACTGCTTCATTGGGCACCTCCACTCCATCTGCCGCAGCAGACAAGATCTCCCGGATGCCACTCACTTCAACCCTGCTTCACATTTCCATTCGGATATGTCCATACATGGCCTCCTCTACTGCCATGATGAGGCCAAACTCAGGTTGGAGGAGCAATACCTCATATACCGTCTGGGTAGTCTCCAGCCCCTTGGCATGAACACTGAATTCTCCAACTTCTGGTAATTCCCTCCCTCTCCCTTCCCCCATCCCAGTTTCACTCTGCCTCCTCCTCCAGCTGCCTATCACCTCCCTCATGATTCCACCTCCTTCTACTACCCATAGTGCTTTCCCCTTACATTCCTTCTTCACCTTTCCTGCCTATCCCCTCCCTGCTTCCCCTCCCCCACCCCTTGATCTTTTCTCTTACTGGTTTTACACCTGGCACCTACCAGCCTTCTCCTTCCCATCCTCCACCCACCTTCTTTATAGGGCCCCTGTCCCCTCACTCTTCAGTCCTGATGTAGGCCCGAAACGTTGACAGTTTGTTTCCACGGATGCTGCTCGACTTGCTGAGTTCCTCCAGCTTGTTGTTCGTTTTGCTTTAACCTCAGCATCTGCAGAGTATTTTGTGTTTCCCATTAAGGACAGCTTGTTCCTCCTGTGGTCAAGGCTTGATAAGGGTACTATTGACCTTTTTAAACACACCCTTACATCAATGCACTTCCTCTATAAGGGGAACTACTATGAACAAATGGACAGAGTGGCTATGGGATCTCCCTTGTCTAAAGGCTATTGCTAATTTCTACATGGAGGACTTTGAGGAGAGGATTCTGCGTTCATCACCCTTATACCCCAAATACTTCTTCAGATTCATCGATGCCACCTTCATAGTGTGGCCTCATGGACTTCAGGCACTCCAACTGTTCCATAAACATCTGAACAGTATACATTCTAGTTACAATGGAGAAGCATGGATGCTTCCTGTTCCTGGACATTCTAATGTAATGCAAACCATATGGTAGCCTCGAACATGGTGTCTATTGTACCTCAACAATAACAGCCACCATCATGCCTCCCAAGGTAGAGCAGTTCTTTCTACTTTGATTAATTGTGTGGAATCCATTTTGGACCCGGAGAGTCTCCACAAGGAAATAATAAGATTACACACAACATTCCTACAGAATGGCTACAAGATGAAGGAAATCAATTGGCCACTTAAAAGGGCTGACAGAAAAGAACAGGAAACCTAACAATAAGGAGGAACCCAGTGCTAAGTGCTACCTCCTGTCTTCCCTATATTTCCACGGTTTCTGGAAGGATCTTCAGGATCCTGAAGAAATACTGGATTAATACTATCTGCAAACCCGTAAGGAAGCTCAATGCACAGCTTATGTGGGTCAAAGATGAGCTGGGACTCAGGTTGGCTGGCGTTTACAGGATTCCCAGTGAATGCAGAGCAGTGTATATTGGTCAGACAGGACACACGGTGGAAACCCACATCAAGGAGCACAGGAGGTGTATCCATTTGGGTTACCCGGAGAAATGTGTGGTAGCAGGACATTGCATTTTCAATGGCCTTAGGATTGATTTCGATGGCACTACGCTACAGTGTCCTGTCAATGGCTTTTGGGACCATTTGGTAAAGGAAGTCATTGAAATAAAACTAGAGGAAAAGAATTCTAACGAAGATGAAGGTCTCGCAAAGTGGAATTCGATTGTAAACAAGGTGGCACAGTGGAAACCTGATTAGATAAGGACAGAGCAACCAGGAGGGACGGACAACAGGGGTATAAGTACCACTGGACTCACATGCCCAGGCATCATCCTTGAGAAGATGACAAAGTTTGTCACAGAAATATCAGTTAACATTGATACCTGTGTCCAGCTGGAAGCTTGAGAAGAGTTTATTCTTCATATACGCCAGGATAGCACTAGATCCTTTTTTCATTTATTACTTTTCTTGATGCACCTGCTGGGTACTTAATATATTTCACTAATTACTGCTTTATCATTTTCATTGCTTTTTTTATGTAGAGATAAATATAACATTGGAACAAACCTTTGCTAGAGGAAAATATTTTGCTGTAGATACAAGGCATGGTAACCTATCTCAATCACCATCAAATATCAAAGCATTTACAAGTCCACAGCTATTAAGCAAGCAAATACAGCACAAATTTGACTGTGCTGAGGCGCAGATTTACACAAGTAACAAAAAAATCTTACATGCCTCAAATTCAACCCTTCAAATATAACAGAAAGACAAGTAACAGGTTTTCTGATAGGAACATTTAAGATCACTTCCTGTAGACTGATTAACAGGGCAACAGAGGCTAATTAGCTATCATTCCTGCAGACTCATAGCTATCACAAATGTTTTACAAAGATATTTTTGTTAGATTGCTTATAACACTGTGAACTTTAAATGGTTCAGCTCAAATGATCAATACTCCATATTTGCACATATCACTTATGTGGTCAGGCAGTCAAAGTTGAACTCCCAAGAGAGCTTTTGCTCCCGTGTGTTTATTTTGTTACTTTTCATCATGAATATTTTAAATCATTTTGATATTCAGTGTTCCTTCATGTAAAATATATTTTTGGAGATTTTCTAATTTGATTTATCTTGCACTAATTTAAATCTATTACCCAAACTTGACTACAGTTTTGAACAACAAAGTTATTCCATCACATAATTACAATATTATTAGAACTTTAAAATGCCATTTGTAGTCAGTAGATATTTAAATTTTCATATTTTAGAAGGAAGTGTCTGGATATCCTAGAAAGGATTGTCAGCTGCAGACCAACTAAGTGTTCCCTCTAATAATTATAGACATCTGACAATCATTTAATTGGCAATGAGTCATATAATAATTGTGTTAGGATGTCACTTTAAACTTCATTCAGATTCTGATTTTGCAGTGTGAAAATGATGCCGTGTATTGAATAAGTGTGTGATAATGCCATACATATAACTCCAAGATCAAGTATAATATCCAATTAAAGTCCTTTGTTTAAAGGAAATGTTTTTTTTCCCCACAACACGCTACTAATTGAACCATCAGAAACTGCGTAAGAATTATAAATGGAACAGACATGATGAGCTGGCCCAAACAACACTATAAATTGAAAGGTCAAGTACTCAGATTATTATAGCTCAAGGTCAGCAGGGAAACCCATTTCCACTCCTCTTTTTATTTCTCTGTAGACCTGCAATATATAATCTCTCATTTTGCAAGCTTTTGATTCTTTTTGCCACTTGCCTGAACTAATTACCAGCATGGGAGGAAAATGGTGCTGTTGCCAGGTGCCAGCAGAGTCACTGGGAGAACATACAGACTCTGCACAGACAGCACTGGAGGTTGGGATTGGACTTGGGTCCTCATGTTGCTCATACAAACTTTAAGACTGCACCTGAGGAAGAATGCTATGCATTCTCATAATAGAGTCAAATCAGACAATAATCCAACACTGTAATCAGCAATCAAGATCCACGTAATAATTCTCATAGAAACGAAAATCATCTGGCCTTTTCTCCCAAACAATGGAATCAAATGATGTCACAACAATTTTAGGGCAGCAAAATGAAATGAAATTTCCTCAATACTGCGCAGTCTTTCATCATTATTATTAGTTTCATTATTCCAGAGGATTTGTTTATTGCAATCCAGCAGCGAATGCTTAAACAAAAGGTCACAGTGTAACGGATTTATGTTTGGCAACTGTTGCCATAAGTGATTCATCAAAATGGTGTTATACATCTAGACATATCAAATTCTCTTCCCAACCAACCAAACTTTCTCTTGCTCCCAATCCAGCCTTTCCCAACCCACTACCCAGCTCCCAGCTTATTATAACATATACTTCTGAATGAGATCATCAGATACTCACAGGCGCATTGCTGTTGTTGATTGGAGCAAGGTGCTGTTTGGGATTTGGATGGACCTGGTGGTATGTTTTTATTCTGACTGAAGGGAAGATTCATTTCTTCAATTTAAGACTACAGGACACAAGTGCTGTTCCCAGTAATGGATGTTGTGGTTACTATTGATGCAGGAAAGCAGCACAGTGGGAAGAATGAAGAGAGGACATACATAGTAGAAGAATTTTAAGTCAAGTTGAGTTTATTGCCATGTGTGCGAGTACGGTGAGGAACAGGTACAATGATGTTTCTAGCAGCATCACAGGAATGTGGTTCAGGCAACACACAGGATATAAATTACACGTAAATTATACTATAATTATGAATAAATTGTAGGGTGCAGAGAAAAAATAGATTGTACAAAAGAAGACATTAGTGCAAAAAATACAGAGACAAGTTCATGGTAGTGCAAGAGGCAGTTGGTCGTGTTCCATTGCTGAGGCAGAATTATGGTTGTACAGGTCAGTTGAGAAAATCGTAGGAAAATAGTTGTTGCTCAACCCGCTGGTGTGAAACTTCAGGCTTTTGTACCTCCTGCCCGACAGATTCAGCGAGAAGACAGCATGATCTGAATGATAGAAATTCTTGATGATAAATGCCACCTTGAGGCAGTACCTCCTGTAGACATTGGCAATAGTGGCCCACCACTTTGTGAAGCCTCCTGCATTTCTGTGTGTTGGAATTGCCATTCCGGGCCATGATGCAAACAGTCAGGAAACTTTCACCAGTGGAAGTTTGTTTGAATATATGTCGACACACCTCTCCGTAAGCTTCTAAGAAAGTAGGGGTGTTTGATGGAGAGGTCTCACTGTGATGAATAAACTCTTCTCGGGCTTCCAGCCAGTTCCAGTATTGATTTTAGCCAGCATTTCAATGATAAACTCTACCATCTTCATCAGGGATGATGCTTGAGCACGTCTAGTCTGGTGTTATTTAGACTCCCACCCCCCTTTACCAAGCACCTACACTTCATCCGCCAGAAGCAGGATCTCTCAGCGGCCACCCATTTTAATTCCACTTCCCATTCTGCCATGTGAGTCCATGGCCTCCTCTACTGTTACAATGAGGCCACACTCAGGTTGAAGGAACAACACCTTATATTCCATCTGGATAGCCTCCAACCTGATGGCATGAACATTGATTTCTCAAACCTCCAGTTATGCCCCCTTCCTCTTTACCACTCCCCATCCACTTTTCCCTCTATCACCTCGCCTACCCATCACCTCCCTCTGGTGCTCCTCCCCCTTTTTTTTCTTCCAAGGTCTTCTGTCGTCTTCTATCAGACTCCCCCTTCTCCAGCCCTGTATCTCTTTCACCAATTAACTTCCCTGGTCTTAACTTCATCCCTCCCCCTCCTGGTTTCCCCTATCACCATGTGTTTCTCCTTACCCTGCCCCCAGCTTTTAAATCTACTCCTTGTCTTTTTTCGCCAGTCCTGCCAAAGGGTCTCGAGCTGAAACATTAACTATACTTTTTTCCATGGATGCTCCCTGGCCTGCTGAGTTCCTCCAGCATTTTGTACATGTTGCTTGAATTTCCAGCATCTGCAGATTTTCTCTTGTTTGTGATTAGAGATCCTTTTTTAAGTCTCAATATCTCTAATCCACTGGAAAAATCATTGGTAATTCACATTGATAATAGGGTTGCTTTATTAAATCAGAGGAAATATAATGACAGGACAGCATTTCTTACTGTGTCTTTATTGAGGTAGATAGACTGCAGCTTTCAATACTAAACTTTGTTCCAATTGCCTAGAGAGTAGTTGACCACATTATATATTCCTTATGTACTACAACCATAAAACTGCAATGGTTGTTAACAACCAATATTCCGTATGACACATGCTTCAGTGAGGACACTCAGCAGGAGGCTTTAACTGCCCAAGACCATCAGGGAACAATTTTCCTCCATCCATGTCAACAGAGAGTAAAGAATAAGGATTATACATTTATTTCAGGAGGTCCTGCAGAGAAATGACATATGATGCAGGTATACATTGGGCCAGAGTCATCTTTCAAGTGACTGTAAAAATTACATTGGTCATGATTTCTTTCTTAACTTCTTTGGCTCCCTCTGGGCTACAGAAGAAGACATCACAGGATGCATTAGGGAAATCACATTTGACGAAAAACACCTTCTCAGAGTTAAATTGTGTTGAATTATCACCGCAAACAGTGAGGGGTGAGTGGGGGCAAGATCCGTGTTGCGGAATCAATGCACATGGAGTGAGCCATTCCAAGAGGAGAAGTCAGGGCAGTGGTGTTCCAATCCTCGTACAACTGACCCTAGTGCAAGTTAGGATCACTCTGGCCACCGAGAGAAGTCGGAGCAGGGGCAGAGGAGTTCTGATGTCCATTCAACTGATCTGGGCGTGAGGCTGGATGGCTCTGGACGCTAAGCTGATTTGAAGAGGTTGAGAGCTGCATCGGGCCAGGTGGCGAAATCAGAGCCTGGGTGGCATGGTTTAGAAGCCGGGTCCTCGTGCAAGATACGATTCACGTTTCAGACAATTTAAACGTGAGAGCGAGAGCCAATTTCACTCACTCTCTGCGATGTTCACTCCTCGTTCCAGGTCACCAGAGCCTTTCGCTGTTCCGTTGTTTGGTCAATTTAAACGCTGACCCAGACAGACTGAAAAGACAGGGTGTTGGGATCCGAGGCGAGAGCTGAGTTTGCTTGCTGTCCGCAATAGTCACTCTTCTCTCCATGGTGCTGAGGCTATGGAGACTGTCCTGGCTACTGTGCTCTGCGCCTGCTAGTACGATGGATTGATAAGCGAGGCTTTGGGATTATTCCCGGCTGCTCTGGGGTTTGGATCTGAGGACTCAACTTGGTTTGGAATGTTGATCACTTCAATTGTTTGCATGACTTGCTTTTTTTTCTTTCTCTTGCACATCAAGTGATGGTCTTTTTTTTCTTTAATTGGGTTCTTTCAGGTTTATTGCTTTGTGGCTACCTATAAGCAAAAAAAACTCAAGGTTGTATAATATATACATTCTTTGATAATAAAGATAGGGTAAATACAGCAGGCTTCTCCCACTGAGGTTGTATGGGACTACAAGCAGAGGTCATGGGTTAAGGGTGAAAAGTGAGAAGTTTCAGGAGAACATGAGGGGAAACTTCTTCACTCAGAGGGTCGTGAGAGTGTGGAATGAGCTGCCAGCATAAGTAGTCCGTACACAAGGAAATCTGCAGATGCTGGGAATTCAAATAACAACACACACAAAATGCTGGTGGAACGCAGCAGGCCAGGCAACATCTATAGGGAGACGCGCTGTCGACGTTTCAGCCCAAGAGTCCTGACAAAGGGCCTGCTGTGTTCCACCAGCATTTTGTATAAGTAGTCCATGCTAGCTTGATTTCAACATTTAAGAAGTTTGGGTAGGTACATGGATAGTCAGGATCTGGAGGGCTATGGTACCAGTGCAGCTTGATGGGAGTAGGCATTTCAGCATAGAATATGGTCTTACTCCGGGCATCAAAGGTATGGTGAGAGGGCAGGTGTATGGGGTTAAATGGGATCTCGGATCAGCCATGATGAAATCGTGGAGCGGACTTGATGGGCTGAATGGCCTAATTCTACTCCTATGTCCTACGGTCTTAATGCCTTATGATCTAGATGGGCCAAAGGGCCTGTTTCTGTGCTGTACTCCTCTATGATTCTAAATGTACTTTGTATCTTTGAATCTTCTGCAAGGGAGCAGAATTCACTCTATTCTTCCTTAGCAGACAGCAAATGACGTTGTGGATTTACAAGGACTGCAGGTCTACGAATGGTTGAGGAGGAAAGTGCATGAACCCTGCTTTGATAAACCATGTGTAACACAAGAGATGCACTGAAACAGGAATTGCTTCCACCCTTTACCTTGTAGCTAGTGTGCGAATACACCCAGGAATGAGTCATACTATATCATGTTGGTACCAGTCTGTTTGTTCCTCCATGCATGACCCACCATACTAAATAAAGTGTTGGCAAATGGAGACAAGGATCTTAACTCCACAGGTATGAGGCTAAAGTCACGGAGAAGTACAGCTTGGACACAACCCCTTCAGCGCACCAAATCCCCATCAAACATCAACCACTCATTTACACCAATCCTGCATTAATCCCATTTTTTATTCTGCTCACATTCTCATCAGCTTCTCTCTCCAGCTTCTACCACACCCCTACACACTAGGGCAATTTCCAGTGGCCAACTAATCTACAAACTTGTATGTCTTTTGAATGTGGAAGCAAATTGAACCAAACCATGAGGTCACAGACAGAATAGCAGCAATCAATGATCCAAAACGTGAAAAGACGTTTTCCAATTGAGTACAGAAGGCATCACTTTGTGGCAGTTTGGTGCTCTGAGCAGTGGTTAATCAGCAATCAGGATTAAAGTAAGTCAGGGGCAAGCAGAACAGCCAGTGTGTGAGTGGACAGTGTTAGAGTGGAGATTTTGAGGCTTCAGCGAGGATTGTGAGTATCTCTTCACCATTAATGGTAACTGCCTTGGCTGACCCATGCAATGGCATAACTTATGACAGTAGTGGTAAGTTCATGAGTATGGTCTTCCAGAGAGAGGAGAAGAGATTTGTGCTCTACACAAAGTCTTTTGTTCTGGTAATCCATTGAAGGAGTGGTTATAGAATTGCTGTAAAAGATCTAAAACTTCCTTGAATATGATGCAGTGGTTTGGTGGCTTCCTATTCACCATGTACAGATCACATTTTATGCTTACATTCTATTTTTATGTAAGTACCACTTATTTACGCAGAGAAAAGAATTAATCTTCTCAAATCATTTTTGTGGGTTTATGACTTAAAATGAATTGATATGGAAAATTTTCCATCCCATTGTTGAAATGATCCACATTGTAATGTCTGGATTTCTTAGCATAAGCACAAACAGTATGGGCGGACCAAACATCCAAAAGCAGCTGGAATCTGTATTGGGAGTTCACTTAAATCTAGGCACTTGTAATTATAAGCATTTAGAGGAAAGAGGGGTTATTTGAAAATTATTATGTTTTCAGCCTTCCCATTGTCAGGGAATGTTTTAAAAATCTATTTCAAGCTTCTCTCTACTTCATGGCCTATAATATGCAGCTCTTCATTCTGCTTGTTCCAGTTCACTCCCACTCAGGCATATGCTCAACCATAAAAGCATCATATACAGTCAACATCTAATGACACATCTTTTGAATGAGTGTTCTGGACCCAACACTCTAACATTTTAAATCTTTTTTTGTCATTGTACGCGTGAAAGAACATCTTGTCGATATTATTCTGATCTAAACCAGGCAGCAGTCCAGAGCAGCCTGCATCTATCCTTCCTGCAGCAGACAGAGCCTCCTACACTCCACTTGATGCAGTCAGTGAATTTACACAGCCCTTACTGGGTTTGACATGAATGACGAGGAACAAGTGGTAGTTCCAGAAAAGGAACCAGCGACAGATGGAAATATTGGGCCAAAGGTTCACAAACTTTCTGATTCACTCTTTCTTTGGCAAGACAAGGCAAAGGCAGGGTTCCAGATGTACAAGGCTCTGACCTTCTATGAACGTTATGAGTTTAGAGTTTTCTCAGACTACTTCAAGGATATAGACTCAATGAGAGGATATTACAGACGAACAGCCATATGTGGACTTCAGGTACGATTCTTTCATTCTCTCTCTTTACATGAATTCTTCTTTAATGAAATGTTCTCTGCTGATTGCACCTAGAAACCATGCTGGTTGATAGAAATGGCAAGGGGTCTTGATGATAAGATGAGGTGGTTCTCTGTGGATAGGGCTTGCTTCATCATCAAGGGTTCTGTTTTTTACAGGCTTCCATGGTGGAGGCAGAATCACCATGAGTTAAATTTCAGGAAGGACAGCAGTGAGCTGGCATTGCTTGTTACCTATGCAGCATCCTGCCTAGTGCATCTGTTGGGAGAGATATTGTCTTGGAGTCATTTAGCTTAGGACTTTCCAGGCTGTGGACATATCACTAAACCACATGATTATGTACAGGATAAATGCTATCTGTGGTGTTTACGAAGCTGGTTTTCTTTGGGAAAACTGTGGCTGTCACATCAGCGAACTGGGTCCTTTATCTCGATTCTCAGTGCTTCCAATGAGATTATCAAAATTTCCCAAGAGCTCTTGTTAAAGTGAGAGTGTGGGTCCAAGCCAGGGACAGTATCATAGTCATAGTCAGAGTTATTCAGCATAGAATGGGCTCTTTGGCCTATCACATTCATGTCAATCTTCTTGTCTATTTCTACTAATCCCATTGGCCTGCATTAGGACTATATCTTTTCACTGCCTTGCCTTTTCAAATGCCTGTCTAAGACATAGTGATTTTATCTGATTCCACCACTTCCTCTGACAATTGGTTCTTGATATCAGCCACTTTTTAAAAAAAAAAGCCTCACCTCTCAGGTCCCCTTTAAAACTTCTTCCACTCACGTTCAAACTACACCTTCTTGCTTTTGAAACCACTGCCATGGGGTAAAAAAAGATCTTGACTATCTACCCTCTCTATGCCATCATAATCGTATCCTTCTATCAAGTCATCCTCTGGCCTATTGACTGTGCTGCATCAGGAGATACCGATGGGAGCTTCCTTCCCAGCTACTCCCAGCCCCCATCAACCCTGATTAAAACGGATGCAAGTTCAACTTTCCCCATTCATATTGTTGGAAGATAATAGTTATAAGGGTAAAGATAAATAGAGTTGCTTGTTTGTTGGAATTTTATTTTGTTACTTCCATGTTTAAAATTTGATTAGAGTGTGAATACGAGTCCTGATCTGGCATTCTACACCTCATTGTGAATAAACGAAGGGTAGCCTGTTCCATGAGGTGTGTGTATGTGATTGTTGCAGTTGTACCTTTCTGCTGCTGCTAATGGTGCCAAGTTCCTCAAATGCCCAGGCTGTTATGGCCAGGTCTGCTCTGCTTCAATCCCATTCAGTATGAGGGCAGTGTTTTAAAATGTTAAAATTTCACTTCGAACAGATCTCCAACTGTGACTGATTGTGAATATTAAAGATATTCACATTTACTGGCCCTGATAACAGTGACAGCTCTGACAGTCTGTGAGGGCTGGGGGAAGGAGGGGTTGTGAGCTTAGTGATTGTGGCTGGCTTCCTGAGCTGAAACAGGGCCAAAGTTGGGAGCCAGGCTCCCAGGGGAATACTGAATTCAGACTGCCTCCAGGCCACACTAGATACTGACAGAATATATGTTCTGGCGGGGCATGGGTGTGTGTATGTGTGTGTCTGTATACATGTATTGTGTGTGTGTGTGGGTGGGTGTGTGTCTGTATATGTGTATGCATGTGTGAGTGTATGTGTGTCTGTGTATGCCTGTGTGTCTGTGAGTGTCTGTGTGTGTGTGTGCGCACGTCATGATCGGCTACCCCATCTGCTGAACTTTGAATTCTATCAGCTAGCATATTTTTGGCTCTTAGGGGTTCGTAGATGGTGTCTATTTTGATATGTTTATTTACGGAGTTATCAGAAAAGAACCACACTTCTAAAAATTCTCATGTGTGCTTCATGTTGACCTGTGCCAAAATCTCTCTGGTGTCCCAGTTAAAGTGGTGCCCTTCTCAGACTTTATGTACTACAATCAGCGATAGTGGATCATGTATCCGTACCACCAGCTGGTGCTCCTGTAAATGGGTTGAGAGTTTATGTCCTGTCTGGCCAACCCAATTCTTGCTGCAGTCTCCACAGGTGATCCTGTACACCAAATTGTTTTTTTCAGTTGTCAGTTGTCAAAGGTCAACCGAAGGGGTAGCCAATCACGAGCCAATAGAATTCAAAGGTCAGCAGAAAGGGTAGCCAATCAGGACCAAGGCAAGCTAACAGGGGCCTATATAAATGGATGCACTCCCAGAGAGAAAGACCAATGTCTGTGCACTGAGGATGCTACCACGACTGGTGAGGAAACATCTGCAAGCTAATTGCTAAGCTCGGTGAACATTGCAACATGAAATGTCTCAACCTGAGCTATGAATATTTATTACCATCCTAAGAAGAAGAATGTGCTGGAGCTCCAACCTTGACAAACTTTGTTAGGCCATAATAGTTCTTTCAGCATCAGTCAATGTTTTTGTGGTGAACTACATATACCTGCTCCTGTGGCTCCTCCCAAGGACCCCGGTATAAAGGCGATTGGAGACTGAGCCCGGCCTCAGTCTCCAGGATGTAGTGTGGTGGTCAATTGTTGCTTGTTCTTTCTTCCAGCCAATAAAAGCCTATATCTCGCCTCACGTCTCCAAGAGTTATTGATGGTGCATCAGTTTTACCTCGTTGGCATCTCGTTCATCATTTGTATCCCTCTTTCCCAATCATCAGACCTCCTTGCAGGAATGAAACTCCGTTAACAGGACCTCTCAGTTTCTATCTTTGAACCCGAGTACAGTATCCCTGGCCTGTCCATCTTCTCTGCCACCTTCAGCCGCAGCACTTCCAGCAGAGTGGTGTGGTGTGACTCAGTGCTGACTGTTCATTTAAGGGCAAGAGCGCTTCCATTTTTAGCTACACAACACAATGTCAGCAGTCAAACAAAACTGAGTTGATTATCTTGTCACAAACACTGCTTTGCCTAGTAGAAAGCATTGTGCAGCGAAAACAAACTTGTACTGTTGCACTAGGATCAAGATTGAAAACTATTACCCTGAGGATGCAGTACCATAATACTTCAACAGACTTATAATGGAGGAATAAATCAAAGAGGTTATAGGGGGTAGAATTTCCTCTTTGTTTGCCAGTAATGAATGACCAATGCTGTGGTGCTGCTAGTTGAGAGCATATCCCCAAATTTGGTTTCTGTAACAAGAGGAAATGACTGATATCCCTCTGCCTCTGATATCCAAACCAAATGGAAGTTGTATTGTGAAGACACAAGTGAATGCAGATGCTGGAAACCTAGACTACATACCAAAAGCTGGAGGAATTCAGTAAGTCAGGCAGCATCTATGGGATACAATAAATGCTGCCTGACCCGCTGAGCACATATAGTGTCTGATGTGGGGTTTGAAGTCTGTTTAGTGTCATACAGATTTTGTTCACCGGGACAGATATATGATCTATTTTGCAGCAGGCACTATTATGGAATGATAGGCACAAGGCAACAATTACAATTTATATTTTAATATTCCAGGAAAATGCCCAAGATTGGAGAAAATTTGTATGATTAAGTTACCAACTCTACATGGATGCAAAAAAGGAAATTGTATCTCAGGAATTTGAGTCTCCCAACATACCCAGTAACTTCCTGGATCTGCCGAAGAATCTCCTGAGAGTTTTCAAGTATCCCAAGCTCAAATTCATAAGATCCATCCCTGGAACTCCTGTAATTTACTGAAATGACTGGGCCTCTAGTGACTTTGTTTGATCTTGAAGTCAAGTATAAAAGAAAGGCTTCATCAATCAAAGTAGTGAGAGCTTAGGCTTTCTGAAAGTGGCTGCTATAGATGTGTATTATCTAACTACTCATGGAACATGGCAGATGTAATACTATCTTCACTCAGCAGGAGTACAGTTTCAAAAATCCCCAAGATTGTGTATGCATTTCAGATGATGGGTGGGGAGGGGACAGAAAAAGCATGCAGGCATGGAAAGAATGAGTCCATGTATACATACATGCACATATTTTTAGAGAGTCTGAACCTTCCTCCCAGCAAGATTAGAACTGCTATGCCCCAACCACCCTCCAAACATGAGGTAATCCAACTCTTCAATATCCACTTCCCAACTCAGTATAGAGACTTGTTCATGAAATTATTGGTAGTTCCTTATCGTCATTGTTGAATTCTCATTCCTATTGTGAAAACCAGTTATTTTCTTAACTCTTCTATCTCTATGAATTCCTGCAGTATGATAAGCCTCCAAATTCTCATGTCCTTACAATGTTGAACTCCACCATTCCCATAATCATGTCAGTTTCTTCAGCTGCTACTGCCCTAATCCCTGAGATTTTCCCCCCATAAATCTCCTGGTTTCTATCTGTCTGCTTTTATGATACCCTTGAACCTTTTTGACCCAGTTTATGCTTACCTACCCTCCTATCTAGTCCATTTTCAGTTTCTTGTTCATGTTCTTGTGAAGCAGCTTGAAGCATTTTGCTACAATAATTGCACATACAAAAAGGAAGTTGTAACTGCAGCTTGAATGATCCAACAGTTAGCTGAAAGCAAAGGTTCCTTGGTATGCCCATGGTATGGACACCTGTTCACCATGTTTAGATTAAGAACCTGCAAAACTGCCAGATTCTTAGATGGAAATAACCCATAATTTACCTTGGCCCACAGCCTCTGGAAACCGTTGACCCAATTTGTCTATTAAGCAGGATAAATCTGGGAATTGTTGAATTTAGGTTCTTTGTGTGGTTCTAAGAGTGGATTTAGTCAAAGGAAATGTGTTAGCACATTTGATTCAAGATTTCTGATTACATCTTGCTGAGAGTTTCAGAAATTTCTCTGAGACTATTATATTCAGGCTCAATACAGACATTTGTTTAGTTTTTAAGAAGCTAAACTTGGCAAATAACTTTCCATTTTCCATCCGGACCCCTGTGAATGGCTCTGCTAATATAATCACGGAGGATTGTTTTTCAAAGAGCAGAGAAGGAGAGGGAAAATAATTCTGCTTATCAGAAATTAAAATTTTCACACAGGCTAAGGAAACATAAAAGGGTGGATATAATGTATTGGGCAGCATCTGCAGTGAGAGTTGCTTGCATGACATATGGCAAAAAAATTTTCAGGTATCACTTCAGCTCTTGGATAGCAATAGTCCTCTGGATCTCTATTCCCCTCCATTTTCCTCTGACTCCAATGCGATTTCCATTTCCTTCTGATCTTCCCCTTCTCACACTGAGGAACAACTCTTCTCCTCTCCCTACAGATGCTGCCCAGCTTGTTGCTTACCTCCAGTGTTGTCTGCCCTGATTTCAGATTTCCACCATCAGCAGTAGTTTGTTCAGTGCTGTGGAAATTGGTGTTGATTTATTTGGTGATTTGGGTGATGCTTTGAAGATTAAAAAGAGGATTGGTATTTACAACTTGTTTAATGTTTTCACCTTTCAAGGGAAAAGTTAAAAATCAAGAATAAAAATGGAAAATAACTGAAATTTTTAGTCAGGATTAAACCATGTATTGAACCATGACAGTTTACAGGAAAGGGCATTGCAAATATCACAGTGGGCCATTAATTTATTTATGACAGTGACATACGTAACTGAAAATAGCAAGATGGTCTTGTTGTAGCCCTTCTGCATTTTGATGTCTCTGCAGACTCTGCTGACACATTTAATGGGAAACCTTACTTCATGTCATTTCTATCGTTTAATATATCCTAATGATTTTGTGATGATAAAATACCATCCTCTTCAGATATTCACTTGACTCAAGGGAAACAAACAGAAGATTTTTGCTCATTTTAGCTCCTTCCATCGGACAGAACCTACAATAGCTTGTAAATGCAAACACCAGGCTCAAGGACAGCTTCTATCTTATCTAAGGCTGTTGAATAGACTCTCTTCTACAATAAAGAGAAACTCCTGATTTTTCAATCTACCCTGTAACGGTCCTTGCATCTTATTTGACTATCTACACTGCACTTTCTCTGCAACAGTAACAGTGACAACATTTTGCAGTCTGTTATTGCTTTTCCCTTTGTACTACCTTGATATACATACATTTTGGAATGATCTGCATGCGAAACAAAGTCTTTCACTGTATCTCAGTACATTTGACAATTATAAACCAATTAACAAATTCCTCTCCCCAAAACTCTAGTCCAAAAAGGACAGTTCAGTCTTCTCAGTGCAAAGTTCTTAAAATCATTAAATTCAGTGTATTGTTCATGATATTGGTAGCAGAATTGCCAGCAGGAATGAAACACTGTTGCCGCTGTCAATTAAGATAGTCATTCATCAGCAAGAATAGTGTGACTATGGACAGAAAACATTCTTATTTAGAGTACTTAACTAGAAGAGAATTTTACCATAATACCAAATCATACGAAAGTTGAAGTCCTGTTGAATTATCTCATCTAAGTCTTTATTTCAATAGCTATAGAAACTTTGACATCATGATGAGGAAGTGGATTCTGACATTATACAGCACAAACTGAATATTTACATGGCACAGTGAAAATGAGGGTTCTACTTTGTATCAGGGCCTGGATTCCTTTTGCCTGCAAGATAAGAGGCAATTAATGCGGTTCTAGTTTCAAAACTTTTATCTTGAGTTTGTTGGATGAAGAGCTCGGAAACATCTGTGATTTTTCTACAAGCAGAACTCCTTGGTGCAGGCTTTATTTCACAAATGTAACATTCTCTAGCCTTTTACTGTCTGGAGACGCTCACCCTCCTCCACACCACTCTTAAAGGGATAGCTTCACTTGGGAACTATGAATCTCGTTCTTTTTTGTGGCTCCAAAGTAACATTTGAAGTCTCTAAGTCTCCATCTGGTTGTTTGTAGAACTGGAAATGGCAGTGTTATAAAGTGAGCTATCGAAAAGCCTTTCCTTAAAGAGAGAATCACATTGATGCAGATCGTAGACATTCATCTCCAGTGACGTAGGTTCAGTCCTGATCTTGGGTGCTCACTGTATGGAGTTTGTATGATTTCCCTGTGATCACCTGGGTTTCCTCATTGTGCACCCACATCCCAAAACTCTTCAGGAGGATATGTTGATGGATCACTATACTGTATATCACCACAAATTGTAAGTGAGCAATAGAAATAATAATTTTATAATTGGTTTGTAATTGTTATATGTATCAAGGCATAGTAAAAAGCTTTACTTATACTGATCTATATGTATCTATACTGTTCATTTCATCACATTGGTACGTTAAGGTAATAGAAGAGAGAAGTAATAACAGAATGCAAAATAAAGTGTTACAGTTACAGATAAAGTGCAGTGCAGGGAGACAATGTGGTGCTAGACCATGATAAAGTATATTAAGAGGTCTTTTCTTGGACAAGGGGACATGGTTCCCAAATCTGAGTAAGGAGCAGTAGATGAGAATATCATGGATGATACCATGGATGACCCAATTCCTCACTGAAGCATCATGAGAGACTGAAATATCAAGACAGCAGGCAGTGTGTGCTGCTATTGGAAGAAGGCCCTGTACTTGTGATCTCTCTCTCTCTATCTCTCTCTCTCTCAATGGTGAGTGAGAGCCTGTCAATCCTAAAGGCCAGGGCTCATAGAAGAGAAGCAGAGGGTTGTAACATCGAAACAGCAGCTGGTTGATCTCCTGCTCTCGTTGTTGCAAGAGTGATCTCTCTCTCCCTTGCTAGAAAGAGACAGCCTGTCTGAGCTACCAAAGTGTTGGGATGGACTGCAGTTTTTGACGGACTCTACATCATGGTCTTCAGGGGCTTTGCTATTGCTTGCAGGGCAGGTAGTGGGAGTTGATGCTTTTGCTGGAGCTGGGGGGATGGGGAGAGGGTTTTGGGGTTCCAACATTTTCTGTTATTCATTCTTTGGGGTTTTGAGATACCAAAGTGTTGGGATGGACTGTAGTTTTTGATGGTCTCTAGATCAAGGTTTCTTTCAGGGCTTTGCTATTGCTTACTTGGGGGGAGGGGTGTCAGTGCTTTCGCTGGTGTAAGTGAGGGAGGGGGAGGTAGAGGGTCAATGCTTTTGCTGCTGCTGTTAGTGTGTGTGAGGCGAGGGGGCTTTGGGGTTCTGATGTTTCTGTCATTCATTCTTTGGGCTTTTTGTCTGTTTCGTGGACGTCTGCAAAGAGTAAGAATTTCGGGTTGTATACTGTATACATTTTTCTGATATTAAATTGAACCATTGAAGAGGCTGAAGAGGCTGTTTCTGTGTTGTATGCCATTGACTCTCATATCATTTTAACATTTTGTTTGCTGTGACATTCAGATATAATTATACTATATTGCTAATAATATGAATGGTGCAAAATTGGGACCATCACGTACACGGGTGACAACTTAACACAGACTCTAATTCAAGAATCACCAAGTGACGCTTATAACTAGTCCAAACCTTGGTGTGAACTTTGTAACCAACAGACCTCAGATAGTCAGGATGCACCGCTGCTCCTCCCTCCTCAACATCCTCAACTCGGGTGCCCCCACCCCCAGGGCTGTGTGCTGTATACTCTCCACACACATGTCTGCATATCCAAGCACCAGAGTAATCACATTAACATGAGAAATTCTGCAGATGCTGGAAATTGAGATGAAATCAGCAGGTCAGAATAAACAGTCAACGTTTATGGACTTTTTCAGGACTGAAAAGGAAGGGGGACGTGCCCGAATGAAAAGATGGGGAGAGGGGAAGGAGGATAGCTAGAAGGTGATAGGTGAAACCAGGTGGGTAGGAAAGGTAAAGGGCTGGAGAGGAATGAATTTGATAGGAGATAAGAAAGGGAAGGAGCAGGGAATTAAAATGTTTGACTATCAGGAAGTTCCTCTTTTGATGGATGGAGTGGAGGTGCTCAAAGAAGCAGTCCCCCCATTTACATTGTCAAGCTTGCTGATGAAACAACAGTGGTGGGGTTCATCACCAACAACAATGAGACGGACTACAGAGATACAGAGAGGAGTGGAAGATCTCGAGGCCTGGTGCCAGGCAAATAATCTCTTCCTCAAAGAAAATAAGGAAGTGCAATAGAATTTTTGAAAATCCATACATAATTAAAGACTGACAAACAGCCATGGGGTAAATAGGCTACTGGTGTTGCTGGTCCTCCCACATGCCTTTGAATGTCAGAAGTGCTAATACTTTAGTTAAGTCAAGTCACTTTTATTGTCATTTCGACCATAACTTCTGGTACCGTACATAGTAAAAATGAGACAACGTTTTTCAGGACCATGATGTTACATGAAACATTACAAAAACTAAGCTGAACTACGTAAAAAAAAACAACACAGAGGAAAAAAAACACACAACTACACTAGACTACAGACCTACCCAGGACTGCATAAAGTGCACAAAACAGTGCAGGCATTACAATAAATAATAAACAGGACAATAGGGCAGTAAGGTTTCAGTCCAGGCACTGGGTATTGAGGAGTCTGATAGCTTGGGGAAAGAAACTGTTATATAGTCTGGTTGTGAGAGCCCAAATGCTTTGGTGCCTTTTCCCAGACGGCAGGAGGGAGAAGAGTTTGTATGATGGGTGCATGGGGTCCTTCATAATGCTGTTTGCTTTGCAGATACAGCGTGTAGTGTAAATGTCTGTGATGGTGGAAGGAGAGACCCTGATGATCTTCTCAGCTGACCTCACTATCCGCTGCAGGGTCTTGCGATCCGAGATGGTGCAATTTCCGAACCAGGCAGTGATGCACCTCCTCAGGATGCTTATATGCACCCTGACATTCATTGGTTTAGGTATACATGGCAAATTTACTGTTCAGCATCGAGAAGAATTCACTTCTCCAACCTCACACACTGCTCCCACCAACATTGATATGATCATATAAACTATGCTGAATGAAATATTTAATGGAAAATGCATCTGTGGGGTGACCTTATGGAGGCGTCTACAATTATGAGGTGCATAGATAGGGTGAATAGTCACAGTCTTTTTCCAAAAATAGGGAAGTCTAAAACTGAAGGGAATAAGTTTAAGGTGAGGGAGGAAGGACCTAAGGAGTAACTCTTTCACACAGAGACTGTTGAGTTTGTGGGATGAGCTCCAGAGCACGTGGTAGAGGTGGGTAAACTGCAGCATTTAAAAACTATTTAGATAGGTACATGAATAGAAAATGTTAGAGGGATATGGTCCAGATGAGATCAGGTCAGGTAAGCAACTTGGTCAGTGTACTCTAGTTGGACTAAAAGTCTTTTTCCATGCTCTATAAGGCTTTGACTTCATTTGCTAGAATCATGGGAATCCTGGTTGTGCAAGAGATTGGGGTTTTAGAGGCAGTCCCACTGGAAGGGCTTGAAAGGGTCCCAAAGCCTTGCTTGAACTGAAGACCTGGAGCATGGATCATAAGGTAACACTCTGTGTGCAGCTGGAAAAGCTTTCCAGAGGCTTTGCCATGCCAGTGTTCAAGCTACTGCAAGTTACTTTCCCAAGCCTGCTCTGTACCAGGCAGTGAAGATCATAGTGGTCTGAATTTCTCTGTCTCAGAGATTTAGGGACCTATAGGGAACTCTAGCCACATCTAGATGGCACAGTAGCACAGCGGTCATCACAAATCACTTTTTACAGCTCCAGTAATCACTGATCGGTGTTCAATCCTCACCCCAGTCTGTAAAAAGTTTTTACGGTCTCCCTGTGACCATGTGGTGCTCTGATTTCCTCCCACGTTTCAGTTGTCTGCATGCTATTTTGACAGCAGAAGTGTGGCAACACTTGCAGGTTGCCCCAGCACAATCTTCAGACTGTGTTGGTGTTTGGCACAAACAATATATTGCACTGTATGTTTCAATGTTTTGATGTACATTTGTCAAATAAAGCTAACCTTTAACTGACGAAGAGTCTCAGCCCGAAACGTTGATAGTGCTTCTTCTTACAGATGCTGCCTGGTCTGCTGCGTTCCACCAGCATTTTGTGTGTGTTGCTTGAATTTCCAGCATCTGCAGATTTCCTTGTGTTTGCCTAACCTTTAACTCCCCGCTTGCTGCCTCCCGCTGCTATGGGGAAGTGCTAAATTCTCTACTCAGGGCAAAGAGATTTTATCCTCTAGGCTGCTAAGCTGATTTGTTGTCCACTATCGGTTTGCAGTTGCATTCAGTAGCTCTGTGCTGCCTGCCTTGCAAGAGAGAGAGGGAGAAATGTGCTGGAGAGTCATTATCACTGTTCTTGCCATGTTTCAATAGCTGTAAGTGTGTGTGGTTTCAGAAGTTAGAGTGAGTGTGGAATGCAGATAAGTGGGGGAGAGCTTGGCTATCCATTCAAAGTTAGGGAGGTGGATAGATATTGAATTAAGTGTATGGCATGAACCATTGCTTGTGGTTCACAGTGTAATTTTTGAAATCGGGACATAAAGAAACTTAAAGCCAATGAGCCTCCAATACCTGCACCTACTATAAATCATTTTGGAGTGAACTATTGCCTCAGCACCCCTGTGCCATATACTTCATCACCCTGATAATCTAAAAACCTGCTGAACTATACTCACTATGTTAGGTACCTCCTGTATCTAATAAAGTGGCCATTGAGTGTATGTTCATGGTCTTCTGATGCTTAGCTCATCCACTTCAAGGTTCAACGTGTTGTGCATTCAGACATGCTCTTCTGTATACCACTACTCTAACGTATAGATATTTGAGTTACCCTGTCAGCTTGATCCAGTCTGACCATTCTCCCCTGACCTCCATCATTAACAAGGCTTTCACAACAGAACTGTGTTCACTCGGATTTTTTTTTTTTTGCACTATTCTGTGTAAACTTCAGAAACCGTTATGCATGAAAATCAGGAGATCAGCAGTTTTTGAGATTTGCAAACCATCTGGCACCTCCAAACATTCCACAGTCAAGGTCACTGAGATCACATTTCTTTCCCTTTCTGATGCTTAATCTGCACAAGAACTGAACCTCCTGACCATGTCTGCATGCTTTAATGCACTGAATTGCAGCCATGTGATTGGCTGATTAGATATTTGCATGAGTGAGCAGGGGTACCTAATAAAGTGGCTATTGAGCGTGTGTTTGTAATATACGTTAAAACTGAACCTTTACAGATCTCTTTGGTAGAGAATTCTAAAGGGTATTGCCCTCTGACTAATGAAAAGTTATTTCTCTCCTAAATGGCTGACCCCTTACTTTGAGACAGTGACTCTTGATTTTAGACTCCCCTGGCATGTAAACATCATCCACGCAGTTACTCTAGCAAGCACTATAATGATTATGTTCAATTTCAGATCTTCTCTCATTCAGCTATCTACATTCAGGAGAATATTTCCAGTCCACTAACTGTCATTTCCTATTTGAAACTTGTCATGCAAGGAATCATTCTGATGAACCTTTGCTACACTTTCTCTATCATGAGGTAATGTTTGAGGATTGGATCCAGTTGGCTGGTGCGAATGTAATGAAACCCAATTTCCCTCAGGATCAGTAAAATATGTCTGTCTAAGATGTCCATGGTAACATCATCATGCCCACATTCTGGTCTGCTTAAGTATCACCCACAGCTAGCTTCCCAAGTCCTTAATATACAGTAACTCCAGGCGGCAACTGGAGACAATTGACTATTCCCCTTTAAGAATGGTGATCAAGGCTTCAGTCACCACCAGTAAACTTTACCAGATGCTAACGAGACCTGAGATTACCTTCACTGAATGAGTTTGTAATAAGCAACGTTCCTGACACTAGCTGACAATGGTTGGATTCTTCCACTGTGATGATGAGGTGAAGAATATATTTTAGGTGTGACTTTCACTGCGTCAGAAAGTTGTGGGTTCTCATATGTCACTATTTCCAGTGCCTGTCTTTCACTGTAAAATAAATTTCTTCCCCAATGAATGTAATATATATGGAGAAACCATTGCAGAGTCACTACTAACAAAGATATCAGCTGGCCTTTACTTGTTTGAAATACCAATCGGCTTGTGCAATTGCAAACTTTTCTGTTTCATTTCCTTACTAAGGTGCTTGTCCATTTTTTCTAATTTTGCCACTGCTCTTTATTGAACTTTAGTACTTTCCTTTTGTCTGTTTATTCCCTTTGTGTTCTCTCTCTCTCTCTCTCTCTCTCTCTCTCTCTCTCTCTCTCTCTCTCTCTCTCTCTCTCTCTCTCTCTCTCTCTCTCTCTCACTCTCACTCTCACTCTCACTCTCTCTCTCTCTCTCGTCTGGACTGATGGGTCTGCAGCCAAGAGGGCAGATGGACTGTCAGCTGCCATTCAGTCAACAGCAGTCCCAATGAAGAGCCAGGAGAATCTGATAAAGATTATGCAACTGTGTCTTTATCCTTTCCAGTTTTTACCACAGCCTCTCTCTTCAGTATGACTCAGCTTATCACTCCATATTATGGATATGCAGAAGTACCATATTCCCCAACCATGCTTCTTAACTGGAAATATGTGACTGGATGAGGTTTTATCCTGTTCTGTACAAAATCCAAATTCAGGTTTACTATCACCAGCATGTGACGTGAAATTTGTTAACTTAGCAGTAGCAGTTCAGTGCAATACGTAATTTAGCAGAGAGAAAAAAATAATAATAAATAAACAAGTACATCAATTATGTATATTGAATAGATTTTAAAAAACACGCAAAAATAGAAATACTGTATATTAAAAAAAATAAGGTAGTGTCCAAAGGTTCAATGTCCATTTAGGAATCGGATGGCAGAAGGGAAGAAGCTGTTCCTGAATTGTTGAGTTTGTGCCTTCAGGCTTCTGTACCTCCTTCCTGATGGCAACAGTGAGAATAGGGCATGCCCAGGGTGCTGGAGGTCCTTAATAATGGATGCTGCCTTTCTGAGACACCACTCCCCGAAGATGTCTTGGGTACTTTGTAGGCTAGTACCCAAGATGGAGCTGACTAGATTTACAAGCCTCTGCAGCTTCTTTCAGTCCTGTGCAGTAGCCCCTCCATACCAGACAGTGATGCAGCCCGTCAGAATGTTCTCCACGGTACAACTATAGAAGTTTTTAAGTGTATTTGTTGACATGCCAAATCTCTTCAATCTCCTAATGAAGTATAGGCACTGGATTGCCTTCTTTATAACTACATTGATATGTTGGAACCAGGTTAGATCCTCAGAGATCTTGACACCCAGGAACTTGAAGCTGCTCACTCTCTCCACTTCTGATCCCTCTATGAGAATTGATATGTGTCCTTTTGTTTTACCCTTCCTGAAGTCCACAATCAGCTCTTTCGTATTACTGATGCTAAGTGCCAGGTTGTTGCTGCAGCATCACGCCACTAGTTGGCATATCTCACTCCTGTATGCCCTCTCGTCACCACCTGAGGTTCTACCAATAATAGTTGTATTGTTAGCAGATTTATAGATGGTGTTTGATCTATGCCTAGCCACACAGTCATGTGTATATAGAGTAGAGCAGGGCGCTAAGCACAAACCCCTGAGGTACGTGAAAAGATAGTCAGCGAAGAGGATATGTTATCAGCAATTCGCGCAGATTGTGCTCTTTCAGTTAGGAAGTTGAGGATCCAATTGCAGAGGGAGGTACCGAGGCCCAGTTTCTGCAACTTCTCGGTCAGGATTGTGGGAGTGATGGTATTAAATGCTGAGCTATAGTCGATGAACAGCATCCTAACTTAGGTGTTTGTGTTGTCCAGGTGGTCTAAAGCCCTGTGGAGAGCCACTGAGATTGTATCTGCCATTGACCTATTGTGACGACAGGCAAATTGCAATGGCTCCAGGTCCTTGCTGAGGCAGGAGTTCAGTCTAGTCATGAACAACCTCTCAGAGCATTTCACCACTGTCAATGTGAGTGCTACCAGATGATAGTCATTAAGGCAGCCCACATTATTCTTCTTTGGCACTGGTATAATTGTTGCCTTTTTGAAGCAAGTGGGAACTTCTGCTCGTAGCAGTCAGAGGTTGAAAATGTCCTTGAATACTCCGCTAGTTGGTTGGTACAGGTTTTCAGAGCTTTACCAGGCACTCCATCAGGACCTTCTGCCTTGCGAGGGTTCACTCCCTTTAAAGACAGCCTAACATCAGCCTCTGAGATGGAGATCACAGAGTCATCAGGTGCAGAATCGATCTTCACAGCTGTAGTTGTGTTCTCCCTTTCAAAGTGTGCATAGAAGGTATTGAGTTCATCTGGCAGTGAAGGTTCACTGCCATTCATGCTATTGGGTTTAACTTTGTAGGAAATAATGTCTTGCAAACCCTGCCAGAGTTGCCATGCATCTGATGTCGCCTCCAACCTCGTATGAAATTGTCTCTTCGCCCTTGAAATAGCCCTCCACAAATCATACCTGATTTGTTTGTACAGGCCTGGTTCTCCAGGCTTGAATGCCACAGATAAACCATTCAGCAGACGACATACCTCCTGGTTCATCCATGGCTTTTGGTTTGGGAATGTACATCTTTGTAGGCACACACTCATCCACACAGGTTTTAATGAAGTTGGTAACAACTGAGGTATACACATCCAGATTCAAAGATGAATCCCTGAATACAGTCCAGTCCACCGATTCAAAGCAGTCCTGTAGGCGCTCCTGTGCTTCCCTTGTCCATACCTCTTGGTCCTCACTACTGGTGCTGCAGACTTCAGTGTCTGCCTATAATCAGGGAGTAGAAATACAGCCTGGTGATCAGACTTCCTGAAGTGAGGGCGTGGAATAGCACGGTAGGCATTCCTAATGGTGGTGTAGCAATGGTCCAGTGTGTTGTTTCCTCAGGTATTGCAAGTGATCTGTTGATGGTAGTTGCTTAGTGATTACTTCAGACTGGCCTAGTTAAAATATCCCAAAACGATGGTGAAAGCATTAGGGTGTGTTGTTTTGTGCATGTTGATCCCATTGCTCAGATTATCTAAAGCCTGCTTGACATTGGCCTGAGGTGGAAGGTAAACTGCTACTGAAATGACCCTAGAGAACTCCAGTGGTAGGTAAAAGGGACAGCACTTTACGGCTAGATATTCCAGGTCTGGTGAGCAGAATTGGGATAGCACTGATATATGTGTGCACCAAGAAAAGTTGATCATGAGGCATACTCCTCCACCTCTGCTTTTGAGAGACTCTGTAGATGATCCTGACGGTGTATAGTAAATACATTGATCTGGATTGCTGTATCTGGTCCGGTACAGAAGGGGTTAACCAGGATTCTGTGAAACAAAAGACACATGTGGTCCTAATGTCCCTGATCCGGCACCCTAGCTCTGAGATCATCGATTTTATTCACCAGAGACTGCACATTCGCCAGCAAGGTAGTTTAAAACCCCATTTCCTTAAATGCACATATAACCCTGATCTACACCCATGCTTCCTCCGAGGGCGCTTCTGAGCACAATTGGTGTTGTTTCCATCGGTTTTAAGCACCAATAGTTTGTTTAAACACATTTAGACATCTTTGTTGACTGTATTGACCTTGGAAGCAGTTGTGCTTTTGAGCTCTAACAGGCTGAAATGGGAATATTTAATTATATCCATTGAGAGTACTGCTGTTACTCAGGTCTCACCTAGGCGCCCCAGAACACTATCATTTTAATGTGTTACATTAGGAATGTACAGATTTTCCTCGGAATCTACCAAGACTGTTACACTTTAAGGTTTTGTCTATAAATTATTTTCTCATTTAGCAAATGGATTGCAGCAGACAAGTTATATAATTTCAACAAAAAATAATTTTTTGAAGCACTGGATCCATTTTGTGATGAATTAGAGAGCGGAAGGTTTTAATTAAGCATTTAGCACAATGCAACCCTTCCCTGATGACCGAGCAGGCACCATGGTTGCTGAATTTCCACAGCTACTTGTGCCCATAAACACTCTGAAGGGGATGGAAATGTTTGAACTGAAGCAAAAAAAAATCTGAATTCAGCACTGGATATCTAGAAGCTATTTTTCTTTATCTCCCTATTAAATATAAACTTTTAATAACTCATGAGGGCCAAACTTTCTGGGCAAATTAGATTATTAACTCCAACATAAAATAACCAACCAAGTACTGAGGAATCAGATGGATCATTAATCATAGTGTTACCTTCTAGCTTGCATTTTACATCTCAAAGGTTTTTGTGTATTTCCATGGAAGAGGTTCATTTGTTATTGAAATTGATTTTAAATCGTATTTAAATGTTCTGTATACATTCCCTCTGTTTTCTTGTAGGAAGTGTACAGTGCATTCTTCTTATCCATAAAAAATGGGTGGTAGAGTCCAGACTTTTCCTTAATTTTGAGGAAATGTGAACTAAATGTTTTTGAAGCTATATTGTCCTGGAGTACAGGCCAAGGAAGGTCCAACTCAGCACCTTGCTGATCCCAGCACTGACTGTAGGAACCTGGTTTCCTTCACAAGTAGGGCAAGCCCTCAACTTGAAAGCCATGCTATCAAATGGGCAGTTTGCATGGACATCCATAGAGGGTGTCATACAGGAGCTCTTTCTACAGCTTCATAAATGAATGCATTTCAGAGTAGTCAGAGAGTGATCTTTTGTAGATAAAGGGCCAGAGTGTTTCAAATCTCAGATCTGCTGCTTAAAGATCTAATGGTCCCTGATCCTCCTCTCACCATCTGCTGTCTGGTCTTTTGTGATTCACTGAGCTAACCTTCATTAAACTGACTGTCTAACCCTCTCATGAGGATTGAGTTGTACTGAAATAATATTATGCATTTATTTGCCTTCTGTGGCATAGAAAATATCTCATGATGTTCCACAGGACAATGTCTGAAAAAAATTTAATCTACATAGATGGGCATCAGGCTAGATAACCAACATTTTTGCAAAGAGGAGCAAAAGGAGGGTGGAAGAGAGGGTTAGGGATGGAATTTCAGAGCTTCCTGTGAAGGCGGCTAAGGCACAGCCAATGATTGTGAATTAAAGACATTTTAAGGAACTGCTTGATCAAAAATCTTGTATTGGAGTTGGTCCTTGATGAATTGTTCTGTAATCATATAAAAAATATTATTTTAAAATCAGTTTCAAATGGATAATATCTATACATTGAGCTAATCTCAAACCAAGGACCATTTTTTTTCCTCTTTCACTTTACTATGCTTCTAGAACAGAGCTCAGGATCAAATATAGCTTCAGTTATACCAACAGAGTATCAAATGGTTTGATTCCAAAGCATTTTCAAATTATGTGTTCTCTTCCCAAGCCTCTGTGGTTATTATGAAGTTACAGCAGTTAACCGATGATCACATGTATCAAAGATTTTAATTGTGAGAATGCCCTGCAAAATACACATGGGTTAATTAACCATCTGAAATCCTCAAATCAAGTACCTCGAACCTGATGATTTATATGTTGTATAATAAAGCAAATTGCAAACTGTTCAGTAACAAATAATTTACTGAGTTCAATGCTCCTGATTTGGTTGGTTCCTTGGAGAGTGTTCTCTTATTTCATTAGGAGAGACAGGAGGTTATGTAATTTAATGGGTTTGCTTTAATTAAATTAGAACTACAGGCAATTGGGTTAATTTATGAGTTTAATTATGACTCATCCTTTTGAATAATTAACCTCTTGGCTCTTACACTATACTTGATAGAAGCTTCTTAGACCAAAGAGAATGTTTTGACAACACATTATATAGCACATTTATTACATCAAGCAAAACTATAATCTCATTTTCATGGACAGATGTTATATTTTTAGTTATAGTATGTTGTACTATTTTTGTTACTTCAAACTTTTAAAGGTCATGCACTGAATTTGATGCTGAGAAACAATTCTGTAAGTACTAGCTCATCTACCAAAGATATTCAAGCAGATGTATGTACTTTGTATCCTGATATTGGACTCGTAAAGTCATAGAGATGTATAGCACAGAAATACTGTAAGCTTCAATGGATCACATCCGTGCTGACATTAATGTCCATCAACACTAATTCTGGTTGTCCATGTTACTATCCTTCTATACCATCCCTATCTAAGTTTTTATTGAATTTTCCCTTAAACAGACTCTTAGCACATAGAACTTGTCTTCTATGTTGGTGAAGACAGAAGAACCAAAAGAAAGCTATACTTTATGACTAAAGTAAGTCATTACTATGGATTTAAATGACAAAATTTTATGTAAGGGAGTAAATAAAAGTTTTGAATAGGCTGACATTCAAGGTGATCACAAAAGGAGGTTTCTAGATTTTTCTACTATTCCTCATCTTCCTTGTGGTTCTCTTGACTCTCCTTCTTGCTTCCAATGTTTAACTGTAAGACTAATGGCAAGAGCGAAGTCCTTGCAGTGGTAAGTCTGCACAGCTTATAGATCTTATTGCCGATTTTGAGAGCCACTAAAAACTGTAGGGCCCCTCCTGAGTGGTCCAGTCAGTATTCTACAATACAGGAGGTCTAATTGATTTCAGCTTGTATGCTCATTGTCAACAAGTAGTCCTTGTGTCCATGGTTAGTGTATTGGTGCCAAAATCCAAGTGTGTGAAGGTTTGTGGGTTATGTGCTAGAACTGTGATGAGTTTTGCTGTTTCATACCTCCAGAGGCCTGGGTTCAATCCTGAACTCGGATGCTATCCATGTTGACTTTGCACATTCTCTCTGGTCTCATATTGCTGTGTTTCCCATTATAAGCAGTATTGTTTGCTTCAAAGTTGTTCATCATTGCTAGCATTCCATCAACACCCCCTCCCACCCTTCAATTCTTTCCTGATCTTCATAATTACTGTCCAATTTCTCCAATAAAGAGGGATGTGTGTCAGCAAGTATTGTGAAATGTGTTCAATTGATGTGGCTAAGTTGGTTGAACAGTTGCCAGTTTATGCTAAACTGTGGGATCAGTGGTTAAGAATTGCAACGGTGCATGAAGTGTGAAGTTGAATAATAGCATGGGTTGGTTTTGCATGTGGGTGATTATCATGCTGTGGATTGAGCAGTGGATGGTACAGGAGATGCAGTTGTCAGAAACTGGAATTTGAAGATAAGCTTGGCAATTCATCTTAATAATATGTTTTCCTGTACAACATTTAGGTTCCTGGGGTTGTACTTCAGTTGCCACCACTACAACTCCTGCACTCGCCAGCTTACACCTCCTTCAAGAGGACATATGAAATCTTCCTTGAATTCCACTTCTACTGGTAAGAACTCCAGTGCAATAATTGGAACCTTTGAATCAGAATCAAGATTTAATACCATTGGCACACGTCATGAAATTTGTTGTCTTGCGACAGCAGTACACTGTAATTCATAATAATAAAAATATATAAATTACAATAAGAAGTAGACATTGAAATTAAATAAAATAAGTAGTGCAAAAAGAGAGGTTTTTACCTATTTTACTCATTGTCCATTCAGAAATCTGATGGTGGAGGGGAAGAAGCTGTTCCTGAAACATTGGGTATGTGTCTTTTACTCCTATATCTCTTCTTTGATGGTGGCAATGAGAATTGGGCATATCCTGGGTGATGGGGGTCCTTAATGACATATGCCGCTTTTTTGAGGCATTGACTTTTGGAGGTGTCCTTGATGCTGGGGAGGTTAGTTCCCCTAATGGAGCTAGCTGAGTGTACAGCCTTTTCTTGGCTTTTTTGGATCCTGTGTACTGAACCCTCCATACCAGATGGTGAAGCAACCAGTTAGAATACTCTCCACGGTACATCTATAGAAATTTATGAGTGTCTTCGGTGACGTACCAAGACTCCTTAAACTCTTGGTGAAATATAACCGCTGTCATGCTTTCTTTGTAATTGCATCAATATGTTGGGCCCAGGATAGATCCCCAGTGATGTTGACACCCAAGAACTTGAAAACTGCTCTCCATTTCCACTACTTTCTGGGAAAGGGTGTGTGCTTTTTGTGCGCACTTTTCAGCTCTTTGGAGGCTTCCAATACAAATTTTGGGGATTAGTCTCAGACATCCTGCACCTCTCCTATATGACATTCAGGGCAACTCTAAGTAGATACTTATGACGTCAGATCCTTTTTTCAGCCGTCCAATCTGAGTAACTCAGGAAATCAACAAGTCTTTATCTTGATTATATCTCAGGTTCCTTACTTTCAACAGCACACTGGACAGTGCACTTATTTACCAAACCATCAGAGGGAGCTAGGATTTATAATGCAGCTTGATGTAAGTTTTTGATTAATGCAGGACATATTAGCCAAGGCTGATGAAGGGAGTAGTTAAACTGATCAGGTCATTATATTACAATAGCAGTTTGACAGTTAAATTAAACAATCTGTCTCTGAAACTTAAGCCTTTGTCTGGATCCAAGCTAACCCCCAGCTGAGCATTGGATTTAATAGTCCATAGTTATGCTATCAGGAATACTCTATCTGTTCTCTTTTTTAAAAAATAGGAATCATAATTCCAGTTTAGGAGACCGTGAAAAAGGCCTGAACTTTGTTTTCATGATAATACAGTTACAAAACCAGGATCAGTGGATTATATTTCCCCAAGAAAAATGATTTTTATATTTTGCCTTCTGCAAAGGACCGCAGGATGTATTTTTTTCTACAGAAGCTCATCCATTCCAACTCTTCCGTACTACACTTAAGAGAAAAGTAAGATTGAGTAAAAGCAAATGCAGCTGTTGCAGCTTATAAAGATGACACTGTGGAATGTGTTAGTGAACCTTGGCTTCCTGAGCCTGCTCCAGGGTAAGAAACTGCTCTCGAGCGTATCTTGCTGCAGAACTGTTGCTTTCAGAAAGAGACCAAAATCATATAATACTGTTATTGCCCAGCGAGCAGCAGAGTAGATTATCACTGGAATAACATATAGTTGTAGCAACATGACTGTTAATGTTTCAATGTACCCTTTGCTTTAATCGAATACTCATTTGTGTTGGCTATTGGTGAACTACGCCTGATGCCTGCAGCTAGAAATTCAAGAATCTTGAATGGAAGAGGTTTCCAGACTGTTATCTCATTTCAGTCCTGAGATGTTGATTATAAAGCAATTGAACTTTACTCTTGCAGTTTATGGCATAATTGAATCCCTTGATAGGGTTACTGCCTTGTAACCATGCTCAAATATCCACTTATTTCTTTTTAATTAGCCCTTTGCCAACCCTATGCGATTTTAGACAGACGTATCAGCAGGTCTGAAAACAATCCATAAAGGAGGCAGCAGTTGAGCAAGAAATGTTATTTTGAAATGTTTTCTGCATTAGCTTGGTTGTCCTGTTCAATCTGCCAATTTTGCAGATTTAAGGCTGTCTTGTGACAGCACAGTGCTCCTCCAGTATGCTAAATTAATTCACATAATGCACATTTGTCATTATCTAAATCCAATGGCATCATCAGTTTTTTTTGTAGTGAGAATTCAGAAATAAGTTCAAATTGAATGCTTCATTCATTCCTAATTAAATAGTACTTTATGGAAGTGTTGTCATCACAAGACACATAATACTGATAAACATAAGAAATTCTGCAGATGCACATAATACTAATAAATACTTTAAAAAAGCAAAATAAATGCTTGTGCTCTATTACCCCCTCTTTGGTGAAAAGGAGGCTACAGCAGGATTATCAGCTCCACGGAGACTAAGCGATTCCACAAGAAGAAATATCTCTATGAATTGTACAGTGATCTTCCGCCAGCAAAATCAAGCAAAAATTGCTAGCAGCTGGCCTTTTGATTTTCCCTCACTCTTACTGAAGAGAAGCAATCACTAGAATTTAAGAAACATGATATACTGGTAGATTTGGTGACCCAAAATAGCATTATCAGTCGAGAACCAAGAATAATTTTGAACCAAATTGCACCACTCTAGGATGCCCTGAAACAAGTAAAAATGAACACATCAATATAATCCTTCTCAATAATATAACTTGGATCATCATCTTTTGCAAGATTGAACCAACTACTTTACCAAATGTGCTTCCTGACAGACAGACTTCATTTTCCCTTCTGTAATAAAGTAAATTAGTCGCTCATACCTTGTTGATATCTTGAAATAAAGTAGTTGGGGCCAAATGTAAAATTCGTATTCCTACTTGCTTTTTATTAATGCATTACAAGCAATACCAGCTACTGTTGGATAAATTATATCATTTAGCTTTGATATTCTGCTGGCTCAGGCAAAGTTTTCATCTACTCAATAACTGAATTTTATGAAATACCCAATGGTGTGCCATGTAGGAATGCACTTCAGGAAATTTGCAAGTGATGCCCCATGATATGGTTGCACAAAAGGGCTGTTAAACATGTGCACTGATGTTAAGTGACGTGCAAGACATCTAAATGTCCTAACACATAAATCTTAGACGTATACCAAAAACTGAAGCATTAGTTAAGGAAACATTACCTTAAAGGACCTGTTGATGAAAAGTCCAATGTATCCATCTGGATGGGTCCTTGTTTCAGGGCTCGAAATGCGTTTATTCCCATCACACTCAGTGTCCTTGATTTTTCTGCTCATCACTGAAATCCTTTGTATGTATTAAGTAGGCAAGATCTGCTTCAACATGCGTGTTGTTCTATATTTCACATACAGAGCAAAAATGTATATTCAGATTCAGATTCAGATTCAGTTTATTGTCATTTAGAAATCACAAATGCAATGCATTTAAAAAATGAGACAACATTCCTCCATATTTCATATAGAGAAGAGATTTCATAGGTGTGTTACTTCCTGCTGCCTTTGGAAAGCAGCCTACATAATCAAAGACCTCATTCACCATGGCTATCCTCTCTTCATACCCTTCCCATCAGGTAGAAGATACAAAGGCCTGAAAGCACGTGCCAACAGGCTCAAGGACAGCTTCTATCTTGCTATTATAAGAGTAATGAATGGCCTCCTAGTACAATAAAATTGACCCATGACCTCACAATCTAATTTGTTGTGGCCTTGCACCTTATTGTCTACCTGCACTGCACTTTCATTTTTTTTCTGCCTCTGTTATTGTTTTTGTTTCTATTATCTCAATATTCTGTTGTAATAAAATGATCTATATATGCAGTTTTCACTGTAACTCAGTTCATGTGATAAAATAAACCAATTTACCAATGTATTTGAGGTTGCATATTCTTTATATGAATAACAATAGTTTTTGCTGAGAGGTGGTGCCTAGCCACTTTAATGCACTCTTTAAGTTGCATGCTCAGAATTTGTTGCAAAATGTACAACTGCATTAACCAGTGTAACTACAATATCTACATGGAATTGTGGAGCATTGCTGTTTCATTTATAAGATCTTGTACAAATACATCCTAGTGTATTTAGCACCTTTTGCAACAGAAAGAATAACTGGAGAAAAGTCTTCCCTTTCAATTATCTGTCCAAAAAGGACAGCTTTTAGAAAGAAGGATGGCTTTTGGACAGAAGTCAAATAAACAGCAAATAAGAGATGGGTGAGCAAAGGAGCCAAAATGAGGATTAGAGTTATTAAAATCAGAAAAGTGCATGAGAGCATTTTTCAGAAAAATGTATCTACTAATTACACCATTTTGGTTATTGAATAAAAATACATATTATCTTGCACCATACTTATTTGTAATGCTAAATATTATTAACTAAATGCTATCAACCTGAGGGAGTTTAAACACTAAAGGAAAGCTGCTTAATCTGTGGTTAGATTTATTACTCTATTTATCCTCCTTAGTCTGTAAGTGTGGTGTGGTCCAGCCTGCAGACATCTCTACAGAAGCCATCAATCCTGTCCCTTGGTTGACCTACCAGGAAACAAAACATTTGAATGATGTGTGAATGGACCTCCCTCAGTTCATCTTTTTCTCTCTCCCACAGACAAACATGCACACAACAGTTGAAACTCACCCTCAAGGGGAAAGTTAAGCTTGCGCATCAAACAAGGCCAATATTTGTTCTGGGTTTTCCTTGTTCACAATGAGTAATGGATAATAAAAAAAAGTGAATCATCTTTTAATTTGATTATTGCACTGAATCTTGCTGGCAACTGCCAGTGGTTTTATGCTGGACTGTAGGTATTTACCCTCATAAATGTAAGTTTAGGACATCTGTGATTATGTATTGAAATACCGATGAGCCAAGTTTGCTGATGGATTCCAGCTAGTGTATGTCCCAGTACGCTGGTCTCCACAAGGAACCCAATAGTGTAGACTAGGTGAGATCTCCCAGTGTATACAATTTTGCAAAATGACAGAGGTGGCCAGTCAGGTCAATGTTGACCCCTAGAATAAGCCCATAAATCCTATTCATTCACTAATTTCCTGCTATCCATCCACTCTCAGATGCCCACCAACTGCATGTTGATCCTCTGACCACCCACTGATACTTGGATAAGTTTACGGTGGCCAATTAAAAATGTAAATAGGATTAAAATATAATATTTTAAAATTATATGAACAAAACAGGTGACTTTTCTTGTTCATATTTAGTTTATAAAATAATTTTCCATTCATTTCTTGAAGTTTTTGACTACATCTGTAGATCATTTTACAATCAGGTTTATCACTATTTTACACGGCATGAGATTTTTTTTGGTTTTTAGCAGCAGTACAGTAAAGTTACATAAAATTACCATAAATTACACAATAAATAAATAGCGCGAGGAAAAGGAATAATGATGTAATGTTCATAGACTCAGAAGTCTGATAGGGAAGTGGATGAAGCTGCTTCTGAATCATTGATTGTAGTTCTTCATGCTGCTATACCTTTTCCCCGATAGTAGGAATGAGAAGGGAGCATGTTCCGGATGGTGAGGGCCTTTCATGTTGGGTGTCACATTCTAAAGGCACTGCTTCTTGAAGATGTCCTTGATTGTGGGGAGGATTGTGTGTGTGATAGAGTTGGCTGAGTCTACAAATGTCAGGGTGTGAATTTGTGGAATTTGTCACCACATACAGCTGTGGAGGCCAGGTCTTTGGGTGTATTTAAGGCAGAGATTGACAGGATTTTGATTGGACATGGCATCAAAGGTTACGGGGAGAAGGCCGGGAAATGAGGTTGAGGGGGTAAAAAAAAGGATCAGCCATGATTGAATGCTGGAGCAGACTCGATAGGCCAGATGGCCTAATTCTGCTCCTATGTCTTATGGTTTTATGGCCACCTCTTGTGATCCTGTGCATTGGAGGCTCAGTACTAGGCTGTGGTCCAACCAGACAACATGTTCTGTTCTGTGCATCTATAGAAACTTGTGACATACAAAATCTCCTCAAAGTTCTAACCAACTAGAACCACAGGTGTGTCTTCTCTGCAACTGCATCAATGCAATGGGGCCAGGATAGATCCTCCGAGATGCTGACATCCAGGAACTTGAAGCATATTCTTCCGAATTCACCCTTCCTGAAGTTCACAATCAACTCCCTGGTCTTGCTGAAACTAAGTGCAAGGCTGTTGTTGTGACTAGCACATCTTTGGGATTTGTGTGGAAACGGGAACATCTAGTGGAAACCCGGTCACAGGGAAGGTGGAAACTCCACACAGACAGCACTGGATTGAACCCTAGTAACTGGGGCATCTGCTTAGGCATTGTAGTCAATGTAAAACTGAAAGCAAGATCCACAACCTCGCGCTGGGGCTATACGACGTTGAGGCGCGTCCCCTGGGTGGTGGATGGGGGATCCCTCGTGTGAGGGGTGCACTGGATAATATGGAAGAAGGTGCCGTGAACCAACATAGCCTTGGAGAAGGAACTCCGATTCCAAACCCGGGTAGATAGGACTCGTTAGCCTTGGATGGCAGCCTATCTAGGAGAGGGTAAACTCTAATTTCAAACCCGGGCAGGTGGAGCTCGTTAGCATGGAAATGCCATCGCCTAGGGGAAGGTGACCCCGACAGAAAACCCCTGGTCCTCCAGGTTGGGGGTTGTGCAATGGGCTAACAACCCGTTCACGTGAAACAAGCAATTGTTACAGAAACCGTCAACAGATTGTCAACCACTAACCCAGATCTCGGGAAAAGCAGGGCCCCATTCAGAAGGCTGATGACGCACTGCAACCAAACCCATCAGGAAGCTGCAGGGCTGACAACCCTCCTTCACCCGAGGAAAACCATAATGGAGGTTCCAAAGCTGCTCTCACAGAAGAAATCTATCCTAATCGGAACATGGAATGTGAGATCGTTTTGGGAGACAGGTAGGTGCACACAGGCAGTGAAGGAAATGAACCGATACCACCTCACACTTCTGGGCATGTGCAAAGCAAGGTGGGATACTTTTGGTGAGACCAAACTGCAGACGGGAGAAACTCTGCTCTATTCCGGCAAAGAAAAAGAGGAAGACCCGTATAAGGCTGGTGTGGCCCTGATGTTGTCCAAAGAAGCAGCCAGAAGTTTGATAGAATGGGAACCAGTGTCCGACCGTATCATGACAGCCAGGTTCGAGTTCAGATTCCAGAAGGTATCCATTATCCTGTGCTACGCCCCAACTAACAACGCAGAGGAAGAAGAAAAAGATCTCTTCTACACCCAGCTTCAAGCAGTAGTTGAAAGGTACCTAAGCAAGATATGTTGATCGTCATGGGAGATCTGAATGCCAAAGTAGGCAGCGATAACACAGGCAGGGAGAGAGAGATGGGCCAGAATGGTTTGGGGAATATGAATGAAAATGGAGAACTCCTTACCGACTTCTGTGCCTTCAACGAACTGACCATTGGAGGTACCCTTTTTCCCCACCGACGATGCCACAAGATAACCTGGGTCTCGTCTGACCATCAAACAGAGAACCAGATTGATCACGTCATAGTCTGCCAGCGCTGGAGAAGTTCATTGCAAGATGTGAGAGCCAAAAGAGGAGCAGATATTGGATCTGACCACCATTTGGTTGTTGCAAAGCTGAAGATGAAGCTGTCAGCCAAGAAGAAGCAACAGAACATGCGAATAAAGTTTGATGTTAGAAAACTACAGACGGAAGAGAACAAGAAAGATTTCCACATTGCCTTGCAAAACCGCTTTGGGGCTCTTCAAATAGAGGAACAAGATGAGAGAACAGCGGATCACGCCTGGATTACCTTAAAGCAGGCCACTGTAGGAGCCTGTGAAGAAGTACTGGGAAGACCACCAGTCAACAGTAAACCTTGGATCAGGGTCGAGACATGGCAGAAGGTGGAGGAGAGGAAAAGGCTCAAACAGGAGTTGAATCAGGCCAGAACCCGGCAACAGAAACAAATCACTGCCAACAGGTACAGTGTGATGTCCAAGGAGGTGAAGAAACAGCTCAGAAAGGACAAGCGGTCATACTTCAATGAAATAGCAGAGCAAGCAGAAACAGCGGCCAGTAAAGGGGACCTCAAGGCACTCTACACAACAACTAAACTTTTGAGAGGGAAGAAAAGCAAGTTCAACAGACCTGTTAGAGACAAGACAGGCAATCTGCTCACTTCAGTTGCAGATCAGCTGGCAAGATGGAAGGAACACTTCCAGGAAGTATTGAATAGTCCACCACCACAGAACCCACCTGACCTGGAGCATGGAGACCCACTCAACATCAATATAGGTGAAATCACCAAGCAAGAAATTCGAAAAGCCCTGAAAAGCCTGAAGAACGGCAAGGCTGCTGGAGAAGACAACATTCCTGCAGAAGCATTGAAAGAGGGTGGAGAGGTTATGGTGGACCATTTGCATATCCTGCTGAATTTGATATGGAGAACAGGAGAGATCCCATCAGATTGGAAGAAGGGCCTCCTTGTGAAGCTGTCAAAATCTGGAGATCTTTCACTGTGTGGCAAGTGGTGGGGGATCACCTTGTTGTCCATTCCTAGCAAAGTTCTCACCAGGGTCATCTTGGAGTGGATGAAAGATGCCATTGTCCAGAGACTTAGAGATGAGCAGGCAGGGTTCAGGAAAGAGAGATCATGCATTGACCAGATAGCTACACTTAGAGTCATTGTGGAGCAGACAATGGAATGGCAAACTCCACTATACGTATGTTTTATTGATTTTGAGAAGGCATTTGACAGCCTGGACAGAAAGTCAATGTGGAGCATCTTACAACACTATGGTGTACCGGAAGAGATGGTGAATATCATCAAGCAGCTTTATGATGGCTTCTCATGCAGGGTCATCCACGATGGGAGACTGTCCAAAGAGTTCCTGGTCACTACTGGAGTCAGACAGGGATGCCTGCTGTCGCCTCTACTTTTTCTTGTGGTACTCGACTGGGCTACAAGAACAGCCTATGCTGGCTCAGAGAGAGGCATCCAGTGGACCTTAACAGGGAAATTGGAAGACCTGGCATTTGCAGATGATTTTGCTCTTCTCTCACACCAGCTTCAAGATATACAGAAGAAAGTAGATTCCTTGGCAGAGACCTCACAGCGAGTAGGCCTTAAGATCAGTCAGGAGAAGACCAAAGTTCTACGCATTAATAACGAACAAGAGGAGCCATTACGGATTGAAGGACAAATAATTGACGATGTAGACAAATTCACCTACCTCAGAAGCAAAATCAGTAAATCAGGAGGTACAGATAAGGACATCAGAGCAAGGATCGGAAAAGCCCAACATGCCTTCACAACCCTGCGACCTGTTTGGAGATCTATGGCCATCTCTGTCAAAACTAAGCTCCGTATATTCAGCTCCAATGTGAAAGCCATCCTGCTATATGGATCTGAAACATGGAGAATCACTAACACCAGCTGCAACAAGATCCAGACCTTCCTCAGCAAATGCCTCTGGCAGATCCTCCGCCTCAAGTTGTACGACAGAGTGTCAAACCTAGACCTATGGAAGAGAGCAAACCAAGAGCCCATCGTATTCCAGATAAGGAGGAGGAAGTGGAGATGGGTCGGCCACACCTTGAGGAAGGTCACTCGACAATCACTCGAATGGAATCCACAAGGGAAGAAAAGAAGAGGTCAACCAAAGCAAACCTGGAGGCGTAGGCTTTTGGATGAACTGAAAGCCGCTGGCCAAACTTGGGAGACTGCAAAAACATCTGCTAGAGATCGCAGGAAGTGGAGGACTTTTGTTGAGGCCCTATGCTCCTTAAGGAGCGAAAAGGATTAAAGTAAGTAAAGTAAGATCCACAAGTCTATTTATTGAGTAGAGACCTTATGCCCATAAGAACAAAGGATACCGATAGCATGTTTGTAGTAATGCTTTTAAATAATTTAAAACAATAGGTAGATGTTTACTAGGTCAAAAATAATTTGTTAATTTCAATTTTAAAGTTTTTGAAAGCTTCTAATTGTGAGGGAAATTCACAAATGATTGCAAAATCTTGATGGATTTGACAGATAACGAAGTTGTGCATATAAAATTTATCAAAGATTAACTCACCAGATTTTGTGGATGGGTTTCATTCAGATCCTCCTACCTAGCCTAATTACATTGCACAAGCCTTTCACAGTCTTCAGAGCTATGTCACTCAAGTTCAGTACAATTAGGCTGCAAATTCTGCAGTCCAGATTCAAACCAGTTAAGTGCAGGGCAGTGGAAAATCTTGAGCAGAATTGCAAACAGAAAGCCCACCTAGCAAAATCTAGGTCCAAGTAGTCATTTGCAAAAAGCTTAAGCAACAAAGTGATCTCATATGGTAGAAAATTATAAAGCAAATTTGTTGTCAAGTGATACAGTGCATTTTAAATAACTGAACAATAAATTGAGTTTACAGTATCATAAATGCATATTTCATATAACCATAGAAATTATGAATTATTAAACCTGTACAAGACTTAGTATTTCAACTAGAATGATCTACCTCAATTCCCCATATTTCTCCTTATTACTCTATCACTGTGATTTAAATGATGAATTACCCATTATTTTCAATGACAACAACAATTGTTTTTAAAGCCATTTTTCACAGGATGTGGGTTCTCGAATGATAGTGAAGACTGATTCTTACAGAGAATGTTTCCCCACATGTACGACATTTAGTATGGAATTGACCTGAGCAGTTATCTGTTCTCCATTAAGCCTGACGTTCTTTGGCCGGCCAGATATGACTTGCTTCCAACTTTGTTGTACCAATCTAAGTCATTATTTTTCATATTTTCCTGTAATAATTGTCATGATTCCACTTCACAGTTTACATGCTGCTCTTCACTGGATTGGTCTAAGAATTAGAAACTGCTGTTATAGGCTTTATTTCACCATCCCATTGTCCTGCAGTGGTTTATGTGCAAATCACAAAAACATGACTTTTTTGGCCAAACCATAAAGATTTCAAAATTCAACCCAGCTCTTCTGTTTAAGCAATGGACCGGCACGCAATTATCATTTGCTATGTAGGGTGCACACGCAATGACATCATCCATAATGAAACACTAGGAATTGAAGCTGGGTCATGTTTTTCTACTTTGAAAAGAACATTGATCACTCTTGCGTTTTCACAGTTCTCTATTCAATTTTAGTATTATATTTAACTTGATTGTTGCATCTACAAATAGTCTCGGAGCTCCATGAAGTCTGGCTGGCCAGTTGGGAGGGCAAAGGTTGATTTCAATAGCATAAGAAAGGACCTGGTGAAAGTAGACTGGAAGCAGATACTTATGGGTAAAATGGTAGCTGAAAGGTGGGAGTCTTTTAAAAGAGAATTAGTAGGAGTTCAGGGCCAGCATGTTCTGAGAAAGTGAAATGTAAAGATTGCAAGATTGGATGACAAAGGATATAGAAGATGTGATGAAAAAAAAATAGAAATCTGTGGCAGATATGGGCAATGGCGATCAAAAGAATCTCTTGGAAGATATAAAGCATGTAGGGGAACTTAAAAAAGGGATTAGGAGGGGCAAAAAGGATTAATGAAATATCCTTGGCAAGTAAGATTAAGGGGAATCACAACATGCTATGTATATTAAAATCAAGGGGATAGCTAAACAAAGAGTATGTCCAAAGGGGTAATCTGTGCAGAGCCACATTAAGTGGGAAAGGTTCTAACTGAATATTTCTCACCTGTATTCACCAAGCAGAAGAACATGTAAGATAGTCAGTTCAGAAAGGGTATATAGGCAATTTAGTGCTGTTTAATATTTGGATGCAGGAGGTGTTAGATGTCACGGGTCACATAAGAGTTAATAGATCCCAGGACCAGAGAAGATCTAACCCAACTTGCATGAGAAACAGGAGAGGAAATAGCTCCAGCTCTGACAGAGACTTGTGTATCTTTGTTAAAGACTGGAGGATAGCTGATGTTGTTCTGTTTTTTAGGAAGGGCAGAAGGGTAATTCAGGTAACTACAGATTGCTGAGCCTTATGTCATTGAGAAGGAAATTATTGGTATTGGTATATTATTGCCACATGTTCCAAGGTACAGTGAAAAGCTTATCTTGCACACTGTTTATACAGATTATATCGTTACACAATGCACTGAGATAGAATAAAGTAAAACAATAGCAACGCAGAATACAGTGCAAAAGCTATGAAAAGGTGAGGAGCAGATGAATGATGAAGTGCCAAGATAATAAGGCTGTAGATTGTGAGGCCAAGTGTTCATTTTATCACACAAGAGGTCCATCAAGAGTTTGATAACAGTGGGAGGAAATTGTCCTTGAACCTGATAGTGCATGCTTTTTGGGTTTTGTGTCTTCTGACTGATGGGAAAGGGGAGAAGAGAGAATGTTCTGGGTGTCTGAGGCTTTTGGTTATGCTGGTTGCTTTACTGAGGCTGTGAGAAGTGTTCCTATGATGTGTTGAGCTCTGCCCCTAACTGAAGTTTCCTGCAGCCATGTGAATAGCAGTTGGCATACAAAGTTAGATTCTTGATTGGTCAGGACATGAAGATACACGGGGAGAAGGAAAGAGATTGGAGCTGAAAGGAAACTTGGATCAGCTGAAATGAAATAAAGGAGCAGACTTGATGAGCCAAATGGTGTAATTCTGCCTCTACCTCTTATGGGCTTATGGTCAAAAGTGTTATGCATTCATGCAGAATTCTTTCCATGGGGCATCAATAAACATTAATAAGAATTGATGGGGATATGCTGAAATTCTTTAGCCTCCTGAGAAAGTAGAGTAGTTTATAAGCTTTCTTGTCCATGACATCAATGTGGTTGGACCAGGACAGGCTATTGGTGATGTTTACCAATATGGAACTTGAAGCTATCAACCCTCTTAACCTCAAGTTGTTGTTTTAGACAGGAGCATGTGCATTGGAGGAAATCTCAAGGCACGGGATTTATGTGCATCTGGGAAAGCAGGGACTGTTAGGGATAGTAAGCATGGCTTTTTGTGCATAGCAAACCTCACTGATTAAGTTGATGTTTTTGAGACGGTAAGTAAGGAAATTGATGAAGGCAAGGCAGTAGACATATGGACTTTAATAAAGTATTTGGCAAGATAATACAGTCCTGAAGGTTGAGGACATGGAATCCAAGGCAGGCTGGATAATTTAATCCAAAATTGGCTTGGTGGCAGATGGTAGAGGGTAGTGGTGGAGGAGTACTTCTCTGTTTGCAAGTCTGTAACCATTGGTGTACCAGATGGATCAATGCTAGGACCTGTGTTGTTTCTGATACTTTTATTAATTATTTAAATGAAGAAGATATGTTTAGTAAGTTTGCAGATATCACAAATGTCGGTGGTGTTGTGAATAACAAGGAATATAGGTCAGATGGAAAATAGGGTGAGAAGAGTAAACATATTGTAATCCTAACAAGTGCAAGGTTGTTGGAAGTCAAAAATGGCACAAAACAAACAGTAAATGAAAGAGCATTAAGGAGCGTTAATAAACAAATGCAAATTGAGCAATACACTCTCTAATTTCTTTCACATCTAGGCAGACCAACCATTGCTCTCAACAGATTTTTTTAATACATAGCCTGGAACTATGCAGTACTTAAATGTTTTTCTTTGTAATATGTATGTTATGAATGAAAATTGAAAAATCACATACTTATAATTTTATTTATTAATTGAATGGTATAATGAAATATAGTACAACTAAAAAAACTTTCACATTTTGTCAACATTTTCTTATCTGTCTTTATTCCAGCTGCGAGGCACAAAGGCTATGTGTGTGGGAGCATTTCAGTTACTGTGTGGCTGTGTATCCACACAGTCTAGAGGGCACAGTGAACTTGGGGTTCTATTCATTGTTCTGTGAAAGTGGCAACAGAGGTTGGTGAAAGTGGCATATGGATTGCTTGCCTTCAAAGGTCAGGGCACAGCATATAAAATTTAGTATGCTCCATTACAACTTTGGTTGGAGTAGGGTGAATCAATCTGGTCAGAAATTATGTGGCTTCACTGTAAAGAATGTCTAGAAGATTTATCAGGATGCTGACTGGATGTTGAAGAATTTTGGCTATGGGGAGAGATTGGAACAGCAGTGTTTGTTTTCCCTGGAGTGGAGGCTGAGGAGTACCTGACAGGTCGTATAAAATTATTACAAGCATAGATAGAGGAGATAGTCAGAATCGTTTTTCACTTGGTAGGGCTATCAGAATAATAAGGGGTTTAAGAGCAAAGAGAGTGGATGATATTTGGAACTCACTGTCAGATGAAATGGCAAAATCAGATATAATCACTGTGTTATAGAGGCATTTAGACAGGCATGGAAATAGGTAGAACGTAGACAGATATGGGCCTAATGCAGTCAAGTGGATTAGTATAGATGGGTAGAATGGTTGGCATGAATGTGATGGAGCATAGGACAATTTCTGTGCTGGCTGTTCTGTAACTCTGTGACTCTGAAAGGTCATGATCTTTCTAAGTATCCTGAAGGGGTGATTGCAAACAGGAGAGGGACAAGGAATCCTGTGACCTAACTTCCCAAGTCTGTCCACCATTTACAAGGCTCAAGTCAGGTGTGTAATGGAATATTCTCCGGTTACATGGATGATTGCAACTTCAACAGCATTCAAGAAAATTGACACCAGCTAACTTGGCAGGCATCCCATCTACGACCATTTATACACTCTGTCACTGATACGCAGTAGCAGCAATTTGTACTATCTACAGGATGCATTGGTAGACTCGGAACTCACCAGGACTCCTTACACAGTACCATCCAAACCCACGACATTTACTTGCTGGAAGGACAAGAGCAGTAATGGCTTGGGAACATCACTGACTTGCCTTCCAAGCCACACTCCTTCCTGGCTTGGAGATATGCATATCTCAATTTTTTCACCAATGATGAGTCAAAATCCTGGAAGTCCTTTCATAACACCATTAGGGGTACAACCATATCTAAAGGACTGCAACAGTTCAAGAAGGCTTCTCAGTCTGAGCATTCTAATTGTGCATCCCTAATTCCCCTTGAGAAAGTGGCAGTGAGTTGCCTTCCTGAGCCACTGCAGTGTTTAAGCCAACTAGAGTCCCAAACAATTGTCCCAGAGACACAAGGGAGATGGGCTATGTAGGAGGGGAGGGTTAGATTGATTGTATATATGTTGACACAACATTATGGCCAAAGGGCCTGTACTGTGCTGTACAGTTCTGTGTTTTATGTTCTATGTTTTAAATGTTATTAGAGTAACGGACTCCAACACCTTCTCAGCCATTGTGTTCCAGATTGCAAATATTTTTGTGTGGAAAAATAATCTTGCTCCTTATCAGTAGCTCAGCCCTCTGGTCTCAAAGACTTCTGCATTTGGTAAAAGGTTTCTTACAGTTTAATCTATCTACCTATCAATATATCTTTATCTCCGTGAAGAAGTCATTGTATCTTCACCCCTGATACCTGTTCCTTTTGTGTAATTGTAAATTTAAATAGTGCTTGTGGTCATCCTTTCCAAAATAAATTTGAAATCAAAAATAGAAACTAGCTTCATGAACAGCATATACTCAGTGAATTGTGGTAGATTTTTGAGGAGAGAATCTGAACTAAATTTCCTTGTTTCCAAAGTGTTCTGTTCAATATGCTACACACTGGGGTTTCTTTAAATAGAAGGAAAACCTGCCTTGACGTAGCACTTCTCTCAATTTTGAGAGATCCACAGACATTAGAAGGTCACTTCTGAATTCAGGCATTAACAGAATTATTTTGCCAGCTTCTGAAGTTAAATTCATACACATCCTTAATGTTATTAGGAAAGAATGCATGCATCCACCACTTTACAACAAATGTTCTAGATGATTACTTTGGTGTTCTGGGACATCATATCCAAACAGTAAAGCCTCTGATAATGCAATGGCTCTTTACTACACCAGCAGAGTGCCAGCCAAAACTTTGTTTTCAAATCTCATGGGGAAACTCAACCCCGCAAGCTTCTGTCTCAAAGGTGAGAGTGCTTCCACTGAGCCACAGCTGATCCATGAAGGGAAGAGAGAAGCAAATGACTCAAGGGAAGTGATTATCATAATTATATCACATGTGATTTACCACAATGTTGGAAACAAATTAAAACAAGGTTTTGAAGATTGACAATGACAGTTAAAGGATCTTCAAGGAGTTGACATATACTAATGACAATATCGGCCTGGAACATGGAGTTCAACAGAACATTATTTAGGGAAATGATGACACCATGAAGCTGTACAGACTGTAGTTTTATATTTATTGACTTATTATATACACATTGCTGAATATAATGTAAACAATGGCTTTTTTTCCTTTTCTGTCACAATAAAGAATCTGGGTACAATCAAATCTATACACAGCCTTAAAGAAGAAATACATGAATCACTCCTAAAATGAACATATGATGACATGTCATTACAACATAATGTATCAATAAAATACCGACTTAGAATACTATGCAATCGTTACTCCTTCTCATTAATTTACCTTGCCCACAAATGCCACACACCTGACACAAATGAAATGAGATGGTGACTTAACCTTTCTTTTTCACCATAAAAGAGACATTAAAGTGGAGCCACACATAGAGTTTCATAATGACCCAGACAGTCACGTCCTACTTGAAGGAAGTCAAGACATTTTATGGAAGGGAGTAAGCCTCTTTTTTGTAAATATACATACAAAGGCTTCTCTTTCACAAGCTTGACAGTATTGGAGACAATGGAATCCAGACAGCCATAGAATATTAGGGTACTTAGAAAAAAGACCAGGAGAGGAGTTGGAGAAGTGTGGAATGAGGATCAAGCCTGAATTCAGCAATTTGGAACATTGGAGGATGAAGCAGAAATGGGGAATGGGGCTACAGAGAATGTAACGACTTGAAGAAAGGGACAACATTGGAGATGGGATTCGAGGATAGGACATTATTAGAGGATCAAGCATGCTTCAGTAATGAGTCATGGGGAATACAAGGAAGGAATAGCAAAGGTGGATGAAGATAGATAAACATAGAAACATAGAAAACCCACAGCACAATGCAGGCCCTTCAGCCCAAAAGTTGTGCCAAACATGTCCCTACCTGTCCTTACCTATAGCCTTCTATTTTACTAAGCTCCGTGTACCTATCTAAAAGCCTCTTAAAAGACCCTATCGTATCCGCCTCCACAACAGTTGCCTGCAGCCCATTCCACGCACTCACCACTCTGAGTAAAAAACTTACCCCTGACATCTCCTCTTTACCTACTTCCAAGCACATTAAACCTGTGTCCTCTTGTGGCAACCATTTTAGCCCTGTGAAAAAGCCTCTGACTATCCACATGATCAATGCCCATCATCATCTTGTACACCTCGATCAGGTTACCTCTCATCCTCCTTCGCTCCAAAAGGAGAAAAGGCCGAGTTCACTCAACCAATTCTCATAAGTCATGCTCCCCAATCCAGGCAACATCCTTGTAAATCTCCTCTGCACCCTTTCTATGGCTTCCACATCCTTCCTGTAGTGAGGTGAGCAGAACTGAGCACAATACTCCAAGTGGGGTCTGACCAGGGTCCTATATAGCTGCAACATTACCTCTCGACTCCTAAATTCAATTCCACGATTGATGAAGGCCAATACACCATACACCTTCTTAACCACAGAGTCAACCTGTGCGGCTGCTTTGAGCATCCTATGGACTCGGACCCCAAGATCCCTCTGATCCTCCACGCTGCCAAGAGTCTTACCATGAATACTATATTCTGCCATCATATTTGACCTACCAAAATGAACCACTTCACACTTAACTGGGTTAAATGCCATCTGCCACTACTCAGCCAAGTTTTGCATCCTATCAATGTCTCTTGACCTCTGACAGCCCTCCACACTATCCACATCACCTCCAACCTTTGTGTTATCAGCAAACTTACTAACCCAGCCCTCCACTTCCTCATACAGATCATTTATAAAAATCACAGAGTAAAGGTCCCAGAACAGATCCCTGAGGCACTCCGCTGGTGACTGACCTCCATGCAGAATATGACCCATCTACAACCACTCTTTGACTTCTGTGGGCAAGCCAGTCCTCCATCTACAAAGCAATGTCTCCTTGGATCCCATGTCTCCTTACTTTCTCAGTAAGCCTTTCATGGGGTACCTTATCAAATGCCTTGCTGAATTCCATATACACTATATCTATTGCTTTTCCTTCATCAATGTGTTTAGTCACATCCTCAAAAAATTCAATCAGGCTCGTAGGGCACGAACCTGCCCTTTACAAAGCCATGCTGACTATTCCTAATCATATTATGCCTCTCCAAATGCTCATAAATCCAGCCTTTCAGTGTCTTTTCCATGAACTTACCAACCACTCAGGTAAGACTCACTGATCTACAATTTCCTGGGCTATCTCTACTCCCTTTCTTGAATAAAGGAACAGCATTTGCAACCCTCCAATCCTCCGGAACATCTCACTGATGATGCAAAGATCATCGCCAGATGCTTAGCAATCTCCTCCCTCACCTCCTACAGTAGCCTGGGGTACATTCCATCTGGTCCCAGCGACTTATCCAACTTGATGCTTTCCAAAAGTTCCAGCACATCCTCTTTCTTAATATCGACATCCTCAAGCTTTTCAGTCTGCTGCAAGTCATCACTACAATCACTAAGATCCTTTTCCATTGTGAATACTGAAGTAAAATATTCATTAAGTACCTCTGCTATTTCCTCTGGTTCCATGCAGACTTTCCCACTGTCACACTTGATAGGTCCTATCACATACTTGTAGAATGCCTTGGGGTTTTCCTTAATTCTGCCTGCCAAGGCCTTCTCATGGCCCGTTCTGGCTCTCCTAATTTCCTTCTTAAGCTCCTTGCTAGTAGCCTTATAATCATCTAGATCTTTAACATTACCTAGCTCTCTGTACGTTTTGTAATCTTTTCTTTTCTTCTTGACTAGATTTATTACAGCCTTTGTACAGCACGGTTCCTGTACCCTACCATAACTTCCCTGTCTCATTGGAACATACCTATACAGAGCTCTACACAAATATCCCCTGAATATTTGCCACATTTCTTCCGTACTTTTTCCTGAGAACATCTGTTTCCAACTTAAGCTTCCAATTTCCTGACTGATAGCCTCATAATTCCACTTACTCTAATTAAACGCTTTTCTAACTTGTCTGTCCCTATCTTTCTACAATGCTACTGTAAAGGAGATAGAATTTTGATCTTTGATCACTATCTCCAAAATTCTCTCCCACTGAGAGATCTGACACCTGACCAGGTTCATTTCCTAAAACCAAACCAAGTACAGCCTCTCCTCTTGTAGGCTTATCTACATACTGTGTCAAGAAACCTTCCTGAACACACCTAACAAACTCTACCCCAGCTAAACCCCTCACACTAGGGAGACGCCAATCAACTAAACCCCTCGCTTTAGGGAGATCTGGTATAGCTTCCAGTCACGGGTGAATGGGGTGAATATATTCCAATCTGAAATTGTGGACGTAGTTGGTTGTTCTTTGCTAATTATTAATTTTCAGAATCTGGGCATTGTTGGCAAGGCAATCATTTATGGCCCATCTCTCAGTTTTCTCTAAAATGATTCTGGTAGATCACTTTCATGAACTGTTGCTGTCCTTTTGCTGAAGATGCACTCGTACAGCATTTGTCTAGGAGGTTCCAGGAATTGGAACCCGTGACAATGAAGGTTTGCAAGCCAAGATGGTATGTGACTTGCAGAAAAAAACATGTTGGTGCTCTTACACTTCAAGCCTTTGTCCTTCTTGGTTTCAGAGATTTGGGCCTTGAGAGGTGCTATTTAACAGTAGAGGTAAATAGCTGAAGTTCTGTTTCTTGATAATACTTGAAGTCACATTGCATCAATAGCTGATGTATTGAATGTGTAGAGTAATGGATGGGATCAAAGTTAAATGGAGCTGTTGGAGCTGCACTAACCCAGGGATGTGGTGGTGAGTATATTGCTGTTGGAAGCAGGTCGGTGACGGAAAGGAAATGTGAACGTGATCACTAAGCAACATTTAAAGAAAACTTACCCATATGAACTTTGCACAACTTATGGAAAAATGTAGAATTCATACTATATTATCTCCGAGTGAACTCCACAGTTCCCCTGCATATGGACAATAGACATCTGTTGCAGTAAGTGTCAATCTTACCTGTTCATCGAAAGCTGCTCCCCTGTTCTAGCTTGGGACTGGCCCTTTTAAGGAGCAGTGCAGCCCTTCCATTGGCTGCTGTTTGGCACCACGGCACTGGCTAATGACGTCACAGTGCTGGTAGAGTACAAATCAGTGGAACAGTGTAAGCGTGCTGCAGTGAAAGCAGGCCTGAGTGTACACTTAGATAAGTATTTATAACTGGGTGTAACTTGAAGGGTTTACTGAATGTTTAGTGTATCTTGTCCTGTAAATAAATAGTTAACTTACTTACTGGTGGTAAGTGTCTTCTGTCCCCTTTCATCGAACCTCGGAACCTGATTTCACACAGCAATTGGCAGAGTTCGGTGACTGAACAGAAGGTTATTATGTTTAAAGGCAATAGTAAGACAGAGAACCTTCCGTGTGAGGAGTGCTGAGTCCCGGGGTGGACTGACAACAGTGTGGGATCTGGGAGCCTTGCCAACCTGCTGGTGGATCATAGAACACTAGCACGCTGGTCAGTCAAGCTGGACTCCCGCGGGGGGGAAATGAGTCATTAGATCCCGTCTATGCTTAACAAGGTAGGATTTCCCAAGGGGAAGGGGAGCCAGAGGGGTGTGTTTGGCTGCCGGCTGGCAGACATAGTGAAGCAGCAGTACAAAACGGTCTCACAGAAGGAGGAAAAGTTAGATAGCTTGAGAACTTAAATGGAAGTGTTAAACCAGAGAGGTATTCCCATGGGGGAGGCAGCCCCGTCAGAGTTAGAGGATCGGAGTACAGAGATGGCCTCTTGGTTAGTAAAGGCACAACAATTAGAGGCTCTCTGCAGGGCTAAGTAGTGACCAGACCCCAGTAAGCTCCAAACCTTGATGTTGCAGGGAGGCAATCGTGACACATAGGAGGGGAATGGTGACATTTTGTTACTGTATATAGTGAGGATGGGGTAGAGGTTAGAAGAGAGCCTTGGAGCTCCTCCTCTAAGTGAGAGACCTCCTCCCTATGCAGCCGTGCCAGTACAGGCCAGAGGGGTAGCCATGTGATCCCAGACCTGACTAGGGGGCCCCTGGCCCATCGCACCTCCAGTCTCCATGGAGCAGGGCGAGGACGAGCAGCGGGCTTGGGAAGAGGGACCTGGGGAACATTGGGTCTCACTGAGTCGACTACCATCGGAGAGTTCTCCATTAAGGCAATGGTGCAGAAGCTAGAGACAACTACCATTGGAGAGTTCTCCATTGAGGATGTGGCAGAGCTGGGAGACAGGTATGGGGAGAAGATAGGGTTACCTGAGCCTACATGGTTGGTGAGGATCTGGGATGCAGGAGGTGCTGGAGTGAGTCTATCCAACAGGGAGATCTGTGTCCTGGGAGAGCTGTCATCCACCATGTGATTAAGAATGCTCTTTGAGTACCACCCACTTCCCATGGAGGTGATGAATTTCAGAATATTATCAGTGGTTGAAGCCAGGTATCCACTTTCTTCAAATGGGACTTGAAGTCCTGGGAGGAATGGAGCACAGTGGTAGAAGGGATCAGAGACTTTTGCCGGCGAGCTCAGATCACAGGAATCTATTACAACAGTGGCAGCCCACTGGAGGGTCAAAGGCTACTCTTGACCATGATGGGGTATTTACTTAAAGCTGGAGCTCCCAATTTAAAGGGAGTGGTGCTGCCCTTATTGGGAGCAGTGATGGGGGGTATCATAGACACTGCCTTCAGATTATTGGAGGGATTAGATTATGTATGGGAAGGTCCATGTGGTGCATAGGTTAGACATGTGGCCTGGGGTAAGAGGGTCCCATGTGACCCCAAAGGAATTGTTTTTGGCATTGCTCAGAGCTGGTGTTGTGAGGAAGCAGGAAGATGAGGTTCCCACACCTACCCTCAATGCCTTGTGGAGGGAGCACAGCCCAGGGAAGAAAGACAAGGAGGCTGTTAAGGGAGAAGGGTAATTTTCCATGTGCTCCCCTGATAAAGGCCCTTTCTGCTCTCTGCAGGATTCCTCGCATTCCACTAAAGGTTCTCTATATATCCCGTGCTGGAGGCTCTACAAACAGCACTGGCAGACTTCCACTGGCAACAGTGGTCAGGCAGTGGGTGGCACCCTCTCACCCTACTCGCGTAGTGTTGGAAGGGCTCTCGGCAGGTATGGTTAGAGCCATGACACCTGAGGCCTTACATACCCATTGCAGCACACTGGGGGAAAAGAGAATGTGCAGCGATGAATGACACTGGTGGACATCGACGCCAAGCAGAGCTACCATAATGGGGGGTAGGGGCTCACTTCTCCCCACTTGACAGGTTTTTTTGCAGCTGACCATCAGAGCAGGACAGCCTGGACCCATGATTGTCCTTATGGTGGTCTCCGCCGAGTGAATTCTGGGCATGAATCTGCTGAGGGGTAAGTGCCTGCGGACAAGTAAGGGCGGGTTTACTTTAGGGGTAGCACAGGCAAGATACTAGTGGGATTGGCCTTTGGATTGCAATCTTCACTTCCCTCCCCTCTCCCCCCCCCCCCCCACCAAGGTAGTGACACTAAGCAGAACAGGACCTCAAGATGCACCAACTGTGGGAAACTGTGGAGGCCTTGTTGCGGGGCAGGGGGGTATCATTATCCCAGCATCTTTCCCAACAATAGCTCGGAGTGCCCAGTGCAGAAAGGGGATGGCACATGGTGATTGGCCATCGGCAATACACAGTTGAATATGCATTCAGCACCCCCACAGGAGCTGTCCCAGATATTGTGGCCCTGATTGAGGATGCGGGGGGTAGGGAAGGGAAGCAATGGTAAGCGGCAGAGGATCTGGCCAATGCCTTCTTCTCCATCTCTTGAGTTCGGAGTTCAAGGACCAGTTTCTCTGGGACAGTAGACAATATACTTCTTGCTGCATCCCTTGGGTTATGGCCGCAGCCCCTTGTGCCACGATTGCCGGTGACCTGCAGGGGATACAGTTATACCTTACCCTCTCTGCATCCCATTGCACAGAAGTGCTGCTACAGGGATCCTCACAGGAGGTGGTGAAGCAGGCCCTGAATTCTACAACATTCTGCGTAGCAGGTGATATCAGATCAAGCCAAACACAAGATCTTTTGGGCTGAGGTCCAAAGAGGAGACACCATGCTTTGTGGGACTCCTGTGCATCCCCCTCTTAACAATACACCCCCTGTACCAAGCCTCCCGGGTAAAGGCCACCTTCCAGTGCCCGAAGCCTTTGAAACTGCCAAGCAGGCAGTAGAGCAGATCCTTCCCTTGGCTCCTAGACAGAGTGGGGTGCTGTTCAAGCTGCAGGTTTCAACTACCCTCTGGGCGACTGAATGGAGCCTATGGCAGGTGCTGAAGGCTTGCCATGTTCCCTTGGCATTTTGGACAAAGACACTTCCTGAGGTGGCAACCAGATACAGCCCCTTTGAGAGGCAGCTGTTGGTCTGCTACTGGGCTCTCTTGCCTGCCGAACTTCAGACTGCCATTGGCTCAGTCAGGCTGTGTCCATAACTCCCTACCACTTTAAAGTCTGATAATGTTACCCACTGGCAGGGTCATGCTCAACGAGTGGTCTTCCACTGCCATTGCAAATTGGGCAGAGAAAGGATCCCTTACCCAATCAGTGGGGTAAACTCTACGATGACCTTACGATTGAGCAGAAGTAGCAAGACTGGCTTACCGATGGCTCCGGCTGTTGGCGGAGAGGTAAACAATGGTGTCCACCCTGATTCAGGAAGGGTTGTTACCCAATGAGCGTAAGGGGGCTATCTGGCCAATTGATTGAGTTAGTGACTGCAACCTAGCCACCTGGGAGGTGATGGGGCCTGTGAGGATCTACATGGGCATGCCAATATGATTGCCTCATTGGTGTGAGCAGAACTGGGAAGTGCACGATTGGCTCCTCTGACAGCGCTCCTATTGGAAATGCAGCTGGGAGGATGGGCATCAATGCCCAATCACAGTCTACATGTGGATGCCCACACCTCTTAGGCCACTGAGGAGGTCATTCATCATGCTGTCGTTGCTCGAGTAGCGCAGATTATGATGGGCACAGTATTTTCTGAGGAGGACCACGGGTGCCTTGTGGTCCTTTTCCTTGCTTTTTTCCTCCTTAAATGCCCACTCTTCTGCACAGTCCAGATAAGCAGGCATCTGGGGCAGGGGGAAGGAACAAGGGAATGGGCAGAAGTCTGAGGGGTGGTGTTGACTCTTGATGAGGCCAGGACAGTGGCTGAGAGCTGTCCTACCTACCAGCTGGTTAACCCCAGGGAGTGGACAGCCTGTCCCTTAGGATGCATCCAAAAGAGCATGGGAGCTGGTCAGAAATGGCAAGTCGATTATGTGGGTCCTCTGTTACCACAGAACAAGAAACAATACGTGCTTATAATGGTGCACACGTGGTTTGTGGCACTTGTCATCCATTTATGGGATCCCCTGGGAGATCCAGTTGGGCAATGGCTCATATCTTACAGGAGCCAAAATCTAGGAGTGGGCTGCAGTGTCCAGCATTTTGTGGGTGTTCCACATCCCATCCTACCCACAGGCAGCAGGCCTGATTGAGCAGATGAAAGGGCTGTTGAAGCAGCAAATTAAATTATTGACCCCACCCACACTTTACAAGGATGGCTGATTGTGCTGCAGAAGGTGGTGGACAAATTGATCTCCCAGCTGGCTGGCCCAGTGTCCTGGCACTTGGCAGTGTTGGATCCTCCAAAAGTGGAAGAAATGAAGTTGGAGGAGGAATTGGGAAAGGTCTGGGTGCAGCACCCACAGAGGTCACCAGAGCAGAGGGAGGGTGGCAGGTGGAAGGAGAAGATTGTGGTATGCAGACTAAGGAATATACGATGGGTGGTTCTACACTGGGATCAGAGAAGAGTCTATTTAAATATCCTGTTACTGACCAGGAAGGAGTGAGTGTGTGTTTTTCTATCTCTACATTACAGATGTAACTCCCTCCTCATGTGCAAACTTGACTTATTGCCGGCTCTGCTAACAGCCATGGGACTCTAAGATGAGAAGGCTACCTTTCATTAAAAATAGGCATCAGGTACGATTTGGGGTTCAACTGAACAGGAACGCCATGATGTTCCCATTAAAAAAAATTGAATTTGAGTGAACGCTGTCTAAATGCTGCCCATACACAATTATCAGTTGGACTGAAATAAAATTCGTACACTGCATAAAATTATAACGGAAGTATGTTTACCAATTTCAGCCTTATCGAATGGTTAATAGGAAAAAGAAAGGAAATAATAAATAAAATGGCCCATTACAGCTGACCCAATCTAAATGTGCAGATAAAGTTGGAGTTCATCTTGAAGTTGTCTTTTTCACTCATGCGTTGGACCTACGGTCTGCGTGAAAACACACACCACGTTCCAAACATTGCTCAAAATCCATCTCAAACAAATGGTCACTCTCTATGGAGTATTGGCCCTTCCTCCTTGGAGCCATTCATCTGCACAAAACACTTCATGCAAGAAGGACGCTCCTTCCCACGGCATCACCAGCCATTTTCTCTCCTGTCCTCTCCGATCTCCCACCAAAAAGACCCATAAACGACACTGTCCATCACAAATCTCACTCCAGCCAGCTTCTTCTAGGACCTTCTCCCAATTCCACCATCCTGATTGGCTGACAAAACGTTCCCAATTTGAATATCATAGCCCCTCGTCTTTTAGCTAAACTGAAACATTCTAAAAGTAGAACACACTGCTTTCATAGAACAGCTAAAATGAAACAGCTACAGCACAGCAGTAAGAATCTTAACAAGGGCATTACACAAAATAGCAAAGAGGTGGATGTAGACAGCAGCACAGATGATGGTGGTTGGTGTGAGATCCTACAACACATTCCTACAGCTGGCATACATGTATGTGAACCACACCAACAATTCGATATGTTCCATCGAGGGGCGTATCACAGAGGCAGAAAGGTTCTGGATGATAGTCTTTCCCCTGTATGATAGGCTGTCCCAGGAACTGATACACATGGCCTCTGTGATGGAGATGCTGGCCAATGAGTGCATCTTCTGTATGCTTACGTTCTGACCAATGAGATGGCCGCAGTGCTCAAGTGTACAAAGGATGCACTAACCAGAGTATCAGATGAGATGATGGCTATTCAGATAGTGGCCATGGACTACCTGCTCACGGAGAAAGGTGGCACCTGTGCTGTGATTAGTCAGGAGTGCCACAACTACATCCTTGACGAATCTGGGAACATTACTCACCTGACTGATCATATGCAGCCATCAGTAAATAAGATCAGGAAAGTGGAGGATCAGCTCCATAACTATTATACCCTGGGGGGAAGCTGCTGGCCTTTTAAGGTGTTGGGGGCTTGGTGGACTGCTGTAGTACTCTGGGTAGCAAATGCGGGCTGATAGCTCTAGATATTATGGTGTTACGTTTTGTGTGTGGTATGGTGGCTTGTCCGTGGGGGTTATACTAGCCTGTGGGCCGAGTGTTACAGTGTTGCATCTTTTGAGGGGCAAAATGTTGCAGTAAGTGTCAATTTTACCTGTTTATTGAAAGCTGATTCACTTGCTAGCTAGGGATTGGCCTCGATGCCTTGTCCTGTAAATAGATAGTTAACTTACTTAGTGGTAGTGAGAGTCTTACGTCCCCACTTACCGGACCCGTGAACCTGATTTCACACAACAATGTCCAGATGGAATATACTAATTGCGTTCTCCACCTCCAATCTTGTTCAGCTTTCAAGTTTTAAATATAATTCATTTTGTGCCACGCAAAAACATTACATAAGGCAAAAAAAAAAATCCCATCAAGTCCAGAAAAAACAAAGAAAAAACAATTACTGCTGCTTGGATGGAGTGTGTTAGAAATGACAGTTGGTGGTAGTGGAGGCAAGGGAGAAGGTGTGGTGAGACGGCAAGCATTGCAGCTGCTAACCACCCTTTCCCATCCATGCCAAATCATATGACATCCCTTGACTTAGAAACTGGATTTAACAAAATACATTTGTGCCTGGTTTTTACTTGTAAATCACACACAAATAGTGATTTCTGGTATGCATTGAGTTTTTTTTTAACCCATTTCTTCTTGAAGTCTAGTCTTCTTTGAGAAAAGTGAGCATTTCCTGTATTGGCAACAATCTGATTTCCCTGACTTTTTCCTTACACGTGAAGACATCAAAGTGTGCAATTTAAATTATTAATAACAAAACCTTATTAAAAAGGTCACACTCCACAAACTCCGTTGTTGATTCAAAATTCAAGAAATACTGTACTTCATGCTTAAATGAGGGAAGTTTGCTTGATTTGAACCAATGTGTCCAATCCTCTGCCCCTTTCTGTATTTCCCCCTTCCATCTGCATTTTTGTTACCTTCTTCATCTTTTTTTGACAATCCTTGCCCCTGTTCCCCACCCCAGTTTCTTGTGATCTTCCCCATTATTTTTGATGTTACGTTACTCTTTAACTATTTCTCCCCCCCCAGTTTTCATAATCACCTCCACCTTTTTTTCATAATCCTTTCACCAGTCTCAAATCCCTGCCAAGAGTGGAGTAGATTTTCTGACACATGTACGAGCAGTTGAATTATTTTAATGCCGATTGCAGGTGGTGCTGTATCTATTAAGTCCACATATGTATCGACTGGTGTAGACCTAGAAACACCGGCTATTCATTCAGTGTAGGCCTCTTGATCTGGCTGATTCTCTGACTTGTCCAATGCTGTCTATTGGGACATGCACCATCCAATTCTGGAACACCGAGCTCAGTGTTTGCCTTGGTGTCTTCATCCAGAAAACTTAGAAAACAACAAAATCAAAGCTTCTGACAGGATTGATCAAATAATGCCTGCAACCAAAAATGATCATTCAAAGATCTGAAAAGTCATTTGTGTTAGAAATGTTAACAGGTTGATGCCAGAAATTTCATTGTTTTTACGTTGTCCTGATGGGAGTGATAAGACAAATAGCATCTTAAGCAATCTTCTTTGGAAAAACATTGTGTGGATTGATTCATTGAATTGCCCTTTTCTTTATATTTGTTGACTGCTTGGAAGCTATTTCCCTGCTTTTTAGGCACTATTGTAGATTCAATAATGATTTTACTTAAAATAGTACTGATGCAATGGGTTAAAATATTTTCATAACAATATTTTGTTAAAGCGAGTAATGAATTTCACTTCAGGCTAATGTTTCATATTTTATCTTCCGGGGGGGGGGGGAAGAGCACATGGGGAGAAAAGAATAAAAGGCTTTGTTGATGCAATACTGTGGAAGGAGGTTCAAGTGGAGTAGGAATGATGAGATGAATTATGTAGCCAGATACCAGATAAGCTATTTCCATGTCATACAATCAATGTAACACTGTTGTTTGCTCTTCTGGAACCAAATGAAATGTCAGTAGTGGAAACCAGCTTTGGTAAAGAACTGGGTGTCATGCAACACAGAAACAGGCCCTCAGCCCACTACGTCCATGCTGTCCCTTGTGCCTTTCTACAATCATTGCCTTCACCCACATCAAATTCTTAGCATTCCATGCCTTGTTGTTTCAAGTACTCGTCTAAGTGCTTCTGAAATGTTGTGACAATCTCTGCTCGACCACCTCTTTAGGCACTGTATTCCAGATTCCAAACACCCACTGTTTGAAAAAAAATTCCCCTCATATCCCATCTCATCCTCTAATACCTTTCAACTTCAGCCTATGCCCTCTTGCAATTCACTATCTATTCAATTTATCGCCTCATAATATTTTATGTCTTTGATAGGTCAGCCTCTCATCTCTATGAAAATAATTAGCCTATCCGATCTTTCCTTGTGACCATAGTTCTCCACACAGCCATCACTCTGGTCAATCTCCTCTGCATCATCTCCAGGGCAATCACATTCCTAAGTGTCCAACACACAGAACTACCTTATCATTCTGTGTCATGTAACTGATTTTGGGAAAATAGTTGTTTACAATAGTACCCCTTCCCCACTCAGCCAAAGTCTGCCAGCCATCTTTCTGCATGCTCCAGTTAAGTTCAGGGCTAAAAGGGTTAATTAAATTCCATTCCAGCAAGTAGGTTGTGATAATGATGGCTTTGAATATACAATATCAATGCTGAAATGAAAAAAAAAATTATGTTATTACCAGGCCAATACTTCAAGAAAACTCCCTAACTGTAATCATTATCAGTTTGCAAACATTCCAGTGCATAATGAATGATTCCAGTATACTCAAAGCCCTGTAACCAAGGACATATTTTCATAATCATAAATCACATCCATGCCTGCTTCAAAGGTTACAAATCTTTTTTAACTACTTCCTGTTTTTCCCCCCTTATCCTTTCCAAACTTTTTTTGGTCTTTTACATTTCTATGCAGTTTCAGCAGCAATTTCCAATTTTCCAAAGCATTTCTAGCCTGTGGCTTAACCTTGAATTTCTTGGAACTGTCTCTCCAACATTTTATTTTTTACCCTGCACGGCCTCTATAGCTCCATCTGTAAGCATTTACTGTTCTTTTCTCACCTGCAGCCTCCTCACTGAGCTCCTGCTCTGCGGTCTGTAGTTATAAAATAAGCTTTTCGCTGACATATTCCATGTTACATCTAGCATTTGCATATTCACCCAACCTCCAAGCCCCAACAATGCCAAGGGAATCAAAGTCAGATTTTTCATTTCATCTAATCAGAGGAGCATTGCAATAAACATTTTCACATAAGGCAATTCCAACAGGAACTCTCTCAGACAAAGGCCACTTTACATATTGACCTTGCTGATGCCTTTCTGAACCTTTTCAAAATCTACTGGATAGAATTGTTTATTTCAATATATGGGATCATAATCACAATGAGAAAATACCTTTGTCTAATCAGATCCTAATCCCTCCATGTGATTGACAGATTCTGCAGTTGCTGAAGTCAACATGCATTCATGTTCACAAAGAAAACACAGAAGAAGTGTTCTTTTATAAAGTTAAACTAGAGATTATTCTGGATTTGCTTTATGTCAGGAACAGACCATTATTCAAATACTGTTACTCTGCTGACTGATTGGAAGGCTGTTTTGTCCTGAAATTTTGACACTTTACATTCAGTAAGAGGTGCTGACAAATAGACAATTTAGTATAATGAGGTGGAGACCAAGAATTATAAAAGAAGTTATTTGATTCACAGTCAAAAGACAAAATTATTACTTGTCTTAAAACAAAACTTCTGTGCTTAATGCTCTTGGGCAGGTATGCTGAAAGCATACGTCGGGGATCTATAAATTAGGTCCTGATAACTCTTAATTTTAATGGGAACTTATAGGAGAGCCATATACAAAGTTTCATCCCAAATTTAATCCAAACCCTGAGTCACAGAGTTATAATACTGTCAGAGTTATATAACACTCTAGAATAGTGGAATGAAAGTCTACTTTGTACCCAGTCCATGACTTCCACAAATCCCAACCCAGTTTTGAGTCTTCGGCAGTAAAGCCCAAAGGACACTGTTTCTCACAATGTAACACAATTACTAGTTGGAAATTTCAACAAACAACAATGTGAATGCCAAATCCAAAGAAGGACACACTGATATAATTACATATATTCTTCCAAGATTAAAGTTAATTCTCATTATGAAAGAGAGGCTTTTGCCCAATTTGCTGTATATGGTCCATGACTGCATGTTGCTACTAAAAGGTTGCAATGCCAAAATGAGTTCTATTCCTCATCATGATGAACAAAATCATGCAAATATTATTACTTTTGGACCAGAGATTTCTGGGGAATACTAATACTTTGGAAGAGAATTTTCTGGCTTTCCCCAAAGAGTCCAGTGGTGGAGTATCAAATCTGTGAAGTAATGCAACACTTATGGTGGGGAATATACCCACTGGAGAAGGGCGAGCCTATTCATTTCAAGGGAAAGGAATGACTGCAAGGAACAAGGGTTAAGTAATAGATAATTCAAGTGGTTTCAATTACAGTAATTGAGTTTGGCAAAGTTATTAACAGTTTTTCATTATTTTATTTTTAAAATTAATTTGACAAGTATTTGGATGTTTTTGAATGTCAAAGACAAATAGCAGTCTTTAACAGTATTGAAAGAAGTTTTTTCTTGGAGCATGGCTTAAATAGTTCCCGCCTATTATTGCACACTGCCTCTTCCCCTGTATCTAACTTCCATGTGCATGCACACACGTGTACGCACACCAACACTCATTAATGCAGCAGTTACACGGTAGTGCACTCACACACAAGCACGGCTAATGTATAATGGTCCTCAGATGCCTTCAAACATTACTTGTGTTTGATTAGGAACAAGAAAACACCATCTCTTCTCAAGCTGTAATCATTTGCATTCCCACCACAAGTTCTGGTCTCTGGGGATTGGTTTATTATTGTCACATGTACTGAGGTACCATGAAAATCTTCGTTTTGTGTACCATTCATGCACATCAAAGTTCAAAGTAAATTTATTACCAAAGTGCATATATGTCACTGTATACAACCTGAGATTCATTTCCTGTGAGCATTCTCTGCAAATTTATAGAATAACTATAACAGGATCAATGAAAGATCCACTACAGTGTGGAAGACTCTGCAAATGCAAATACAAATAAATAACAGTAAACAGTGAGAACATGAGATAATGAGATAAAAAGTCCTTATAGTGAGATCATCAGTTGTAGGAACATTTCAATGATGGGGCAAGTGAGTGTAGTTATTCCCTTCTATTCAAGAGCCTGATGGTTGAGGGGTAGTAACTGTTCCTGAACCTGGTGGTGCAAGTCCTGAGGCTCTTGTACCTTTGACCTGAGGGCAAGTGAGAAAAGAACATGACTTGAGTGGTGGAGACAGCTGATGATGGATGCTGCTTTCCTCCAACAGCATTTCATGTAGATATGCTCAATGGTTGATCATTTCACCGTATCAGTACATTGAGGTGGTACAAGGGACAACTTGGCCCCGAGCATAAATACTGCTTTATTGAAAGATTAACTATCAAAATAAGTAAATGCATTGCTGCTGAACTTTCAAAGTGACATGACTGCTTCATAGATCAGAAATCTCTCTTTTAAGTGCATTTGCAGTTGAAGCCCTGGGTTCAAGGGTCAGGAGTTAATGTTGCAGTTGATAAAACTTTGATTAAGCTGCATCTGGAGTATTACATTCAATTCAGGTTACCCTGTAATGGGAACAATGTGGATGCCTTGGACAGCGTGGAGAAAAGGTTACCAGGATGCTGCCTGGATTAGAGGGTATGGACCATAAAGGGAGGCTGAACAAAAGTGGGTTGCTTTCTCTGGATCAACAGAGGCTGAGAGGAGCCCAATAGAAGTTTATAGGATTATGAAAAGCATAGATAGAGTAGACAGCTGTTATCTTTTTCCCCCAGGATCTATACTTATAATACTGGAGAGAATGCATTTAAGGTGCAATGTGTGGAGAAATTTCTTTACACAGAGTGCAGGGTGCCTGGAGTTGCTTCCAGAGGAGACAAATATAATAGAGGCTCTTAAGAAGCTTTTACATAGGCAAATGATTGTGCAGGAAATGGACAGAGATGGGCATTGTGTAGACAGAAGGGATTAGTTTAATTAAGTGTTCAGTTACTAGTTTAATTAGTGTAGCACAATATGTGGACCAAAGGCTCTGTTCCTTGCTATACTGTTCTTGTCATAAGTCGGGTGTTGAATCAGGACCCAACTGCAGGACACAGACACCGGAGTCCCAGAAACAGGACGAGACAGATCCCAAGGACGGGACAGGATGCAGTCTAAGCAGGGGAAGCAGGACCAGAACGAGAGACTGGGAACAAGGAGCCTGGGGTAGACTCCGAGCCCAAGACTGGACAAGCACTCAGAACCTGGGTCTTGCCTCAGGCTCAGACCCCCAAACCCAGGCGAGGACATGATGAAGCTTGGCTAGGGACTTGGGGTCTTGAGGCTTGGTTTGAAGCTTGAGGCTGGAGGCTGCAGGCTTGGGTCAAGGCTTGAGGCTGGAGCTAGGGGCAGACTAGGAACCGTACATCAACATGGAGCCAGGACTTATCCTCCAACAAGCCGCATCTTTAACCCCACACTAAAGTGGGACAGGACCATCCATTAGGTAACAGCAGAACAGCCTGACCTATCCAACAGAGGCAAAGACAAGACAGATTCCCCCCAGACCAACAGCAGAACAGCCTGACTTACCCCACAGAGGCAAGGACAAGACAAGGCAGATTCCTCCCACAGGGCAATGGCAGAACAGCCAGACTTACCCTACAGGGGCAGGGACAGGAAGAGACAAACACCAAGGAACAACAGACAGTTCCACCTCTGCATCGGGGTAGCGCCAAGTAGCCGTTACAGCCAGCAGCCTTGGCTGGCTACGGAAGATATTTAGATATTTAGATTTTCAAAAGGCCTTTGACAAGGTCCCACACAGGAGATTAGTGTGCAAACTTAAAGCACATGGTATTGGGGTTATGGTATTGATGTGGATAGAGAATTGGTTGGCAGACAGGAAGCAAAGAGTGGGAGTAAACGGGACCTTTTCAGAATGGCAGGCAGTGACTAGTGGGGTACCGCAAGGCTCAGTGCTGGGACCCCAGTTGTTTACAATATATATTAATGATTTAGACGAGGGAATTAAATGCAGCATCTCCAAGTTTGCAGATGACACGAAGCTGGGCGGCGGTGTTAGCTGTGAGGAGGATGCTAAGAGGATGCAGGGTGACTTGGATAGGTTAGGTGAGTGGGCAAATTCATGGCAGATGCAATTTAATGTGGATAAATGTGAGGTTATCCACTTTGGTTGCAAGAACAGGAAAACAGATTATTATCTGAACAGTGGTCGATTAGGGAAAGGGGAGATGCAACGAGACCTGGGTGTCATTGTACACCAGTCATTGAAGGTGGGCATGCAGGTATAGCAGGCAGTGAAAAAGGCAAATGGTATGTTGGCATTCATAGCAAAAGGATTTGAGTACAGGAGCAGGGAGGTTCTACTGCAGTTGTACAAGGCCTTGGTGAGACCACACCTAGAGTATTGTGTGCAGTTTTGGTCCCCTAATCTGAGGAAAGAAATTCTTGCCATAGAGGGAGTACAAAGGTTCACCAGATTGATTCCTGGGATGGCAGGACTTTCATATGAAGAAAGACTGGATCGACTAGGCTTATACTTGCTGGAATTTAGAAGATTGAGGGAGGATCTTATTGAAACGTATGAAATTCTAAAGGGATTGGACAGGCTAGATGCAGGAAGATTGTTTCCAATGTTGGGGAAGTCTAGAATGAGGGGTCATAATTTAAGGATAAAGGGAAAGCCTTTTAGGACCGAGATGAGGAAAAACTTCTTCACACAGAGTGGTGAATCTGTGGAATTCTCTGCCACAGGAAACAGTTGAGGCCGGTTCATTGGCTATATTTAAGAGGAAGTTAGATATGGCCCTTGTGGCTAAAGGGATCAGGGGGTATGGAGAGAAAGCAGGTACAGGGTTCTGAGTTGGATGATCAGCCATGATCATACTGAATGGCGGTGCAGGCTCAAAGGGCCAAATGGCCTACTCCTGCACCTATTTTCTATGTTTCTATGATTCTGTGGAAGCAACCAGATCCCTACCTAGCTCAGAGTGGCTGACAGCCACCCAGCTGTCCCAGGAAATCGCTGAATCCATACCACAATGACAACTCCAACTACTACCAGCAAGGTTCCCAGAAGCCATGGTTCTCCAACACAGCCCCAAGGATGGCAAGAGTCCATTCTAGCCTTCCACCAGCCATCTGTGCCATGAGTCACACCACACGCAATACCAGGGCCACATATTCTCAGTTCCAATATGAGCTTCAGGTGTTTCTAGTTAAGTCCAACCGCAGCAAGGGACCGCCGGAAAACCCGGAGTCCGGAGTCCGTGGACTGGACCACGGACTTCAGACTGAACCACCACAGTTCTATGTCCTATATTCTTTTTGTCAGGTGTCTTCAAATATTTGCACAATGGACCCTGGATTTTGACCCTGACCCTGACGTGCAATTATAGATGTTACCTACTCCATTTGGAGTCAAGTGAGTTCACTGAGTACCACTGAATGTGTCCTCACATTCTGTGGTCTTTCAAGCAGCTTGTAAATCCACTCAAACTGTTGCTCTGCATTGAAAGACATGAAGGAAATGCGACCTCACTGATGTGTCCAGGAACTAAGTCATTGATTAGACTCCATTACTAAATAATCTCTTAGCATTATTCAGGAATATTTTACCAAAGTTCCACCTGAAGAAGAATTTTATTAATGACTAGTAATTAAGCACATTCCACCCAGACAGTCACAGCTGCAGTATTTCATTTTCCAACTGTTGGAAGGATCTTTGTACAAGTAATATACAACATTAATGCTGTCAGATACAGCTTTGGTAAAATAGGATGATATGAAGCTGTTTTTGCACTGTTAATTAAAAAAGTGAAATAGGATAGAGAAGTCTATGCTGTGCAAGGAAAAAAAGACCCTCATAAGGATATTGGACTATTTCCAGATCTTGAGGTTTGTAGACTTGGGGTAAGGGAGGTGATTTTGCATCCAACTGCAACTCGTCTCCACTGGGAGTACATGATCTATTTTTACTACTTTCCTCTACGGTCAATTGACAGTCATTCTCACATTTCAGCTCATCCAGGAAAGTTCAAAGGTTATTCTCTAAAATTATAGCCTGTTCTTTTCAGTCTGCTTCCTGCATCCAATCCTCTTTTTTTTTGGTGTTTCTCAGGACTTCAATATGTCAATATGTCACAGAACCTTATGAAACATCTATTATGTCAAGTCAACTTGGAATAATGGAATCTTGCTCGTATCAGGAGCTCACTTTCTCAATGTGTCTGTGCTGGTTTCCTGAAAGACTAAGTGAAATACATCTGCAAAAATGTTTGATGTTTGTTAATGTACTTGCAGCAACCTAGTGTCATGATCCAATAAGGCATAGGGTTTGAGATCAGCATAGGTTAATGGATGTAGAAATTGGTTGACTTCACAACTTACCACTGGTTGATTCTTGGAGGGGTGCCAGAAGATTGACCATAGTGTTCATGAAGAACTTTGGACAATTCCTCATCTTCTCTAATAGCATCCATCCATGTTATTTACACAATTTGGCTTTATTAATGTTGGATAACGGGAGAAATTGCTCCTAAAGGTTCTTTACATACCCCAATTTTCATATGACCCATAACGTATGGATCTTTGTTTGTGCAGGTTGAACATTCTGCTGCAAAATCTGTATTCTATTTTGAAGATAGAAAAAAATATTGCTTAATAAATTATCTGCCTTACACCAATCCCTCCAAATATTCTAATCTTGGTTCACTGTATTTTTTTCAGAACTCTTTCAAAGTATTTATAGGGATTGAAACTCAACATGTCGTGCAAAGTTATATGTGCCACAGGAGTGAATTTTGATATTTTGCTTGCAAACAATGTAATATTAGTGTAGCATGCAAGATGACACCAGGGACATCTGTGGGCATTGCAAGTTAGCATTTGGTAAATTGGTAAATTATTGTAATTTGTCACATGTTCCAAGATACAATGAAAAACTTCTCTTGTATACTGTTCATACACACCAATCATTACAACAGTGCACTAAAATAGTACAAGGTAACATCATAGCTGTGTGCTGAATGAAGTGTTACAGTCATAACGAAAGTGCAAGGTAGACAAAAAGATGCAATGTCATAGTGAGGTAGGTTGTGAGATCAAGAGTCCATTTTATCATATTAGGAAATTGTTCAATAGTCCTATAACAGTGCTATAAGTTGTCCTTGAAAGCTGGTGGTACATGCTTTCAGGCTTTTGTATCTTCTGTCCCATAGGAGGGGAGAGAAGAGAGAATATCCAGGCCGAATGGGATTTTTGATCATGCTGGCTACTTTACTGAAGCAGGTAGATGAGTCCAGGGGGGAGGCGGGTTTCCCTGATGTGCTGAGCTCCCTGCAGTTTCTTGTCGTCTTGGCCAGAGCAGTTGTGATGTGAAGCCACAATGCATTCAGTTTAGGATGCTTTCTATGTTGCATTTATACAAATTGGTGAGGATCAAAGAGGACATGCCAAATTTCTTCAGCTTACTGAGGAAGTAGAGTTGCTGGCGAACTTTATGGCCATTGAGGAATTAAAACAAAAATGCTGGAAGTAACCAGCAGGTCAAGAAGCATCCGTGGATAAAGGAAAAATCAGAGCTAGCATATCAGGTTGATCTTTCGTCAGAACAGGGAAAATTTTGAAATAGAAAGGGGTTCAACATTGCTCAGAAAGGAGAAAGCGATAAAGAGAAGGAAAAGGATGCCCAGTGAGAGTTGTTTTTGGGAGGGATACACAGCAAGAGCATTCCAAGGATTCACAATAAAAATGCATCAGTCAATATCTGATTGAAACTGAAGTCAAAAGTTAATAAACATGCTAGAGATGAACCTGTACCCAACAGGAAACAGAGGCATTGGAATAATTATGCTCCAGGGACAACAGACAAGTTACTAGAGGACTGCAGACAGACAAAGGTAGGCAATGTAGAATGAAATAGAAAGATTATCCAGACTCCTTTTGGGGGTTAGTTAGAGCTTTTGCAGAGCATGATGAGCTCATACAAGAGGTTCCACTGAAAATACAAAAGGCCCAATTCTCATAAGAGTCATAAAATATTTCTAAAACATTTTGCAAATCAATTCAATAATTGCAGACCTTGTCAGCTTATAGGCAAATTAATTTTTAACACAATTGTTGAACTATTAAAGAAAACCCAAGAGCATGTCACTGGTAATTTCTCATGTGTGCATACAGAATCATATTAGCTATGCACAACGGTTGAGTTCTTATTCAGTCAACTGTGTGGGTGGAGTGTCACTCATGTAAACAATAAAAATACTGCTTAATTCAAAAGTCAGTAGATTTCTATCTTCTGTATCTATGGTATGCTCTATTGCAAGTATTGAGCTACATTTTCTGAGAATGTTTTATTGTGTTTAGTTGGTAGGCTGTGCTGTACATACCTGGGAGTTCTATATCTGTCCTCCCTCCCCACCCATTTACATGTGGTTTTGTAAGCTTTTTTAACCAAAGGTTTCATAACCAACACAGAGCCATAGCATGGTTAACTACCTTGGAATGGGTAAGTTATTATTAGTCTACTTACTCCTGAATTAAGGGAGAGATCACAATGCTATGACATGCACTGATGACTGCTGGTGAATCACAGCCTAATTCACTCTATTAGCTTCATCAACCTGAGTTTTATTTAAAATGGGATAATCACACTACTGAATGGGTATTGCCAGAGATAAGAGAGCAAGTCTGTGGCAAATTTCTCACAGTAATAAGATAATAATGGTGAAGATTCAATTAGTTTGCACAGAGTAAAAGTTATAGAAAGCATAGAATTCCTAAATTGCACTCACAAGCACTATAAATGCCAAATAGTAGCAAATTCCGCTTAGGAGGTTGTAAGTCTGGATTTGGTTTTAAGGATTGAAGCTGGACGGATGGGAAAATATCTGGTGGGAAGAATTTTGTGATAGTGGTCATAATTCAGTTGGACAGGACAGTTTTGGAAAATGCTGAGGACAAAATGGGCTTTAGGATTAAAAAATGGTCAATATGGTCAACATTACACCAGACTGAATAGTGATTTAGCAGAAGTGGATCGGAGCAGCTATTTGAAAGTAAAGTGGTCTCAAAATAGTCAAAGGTGTTTAATGACAGTTGCAGGGTTAACAGGTTCTCATAAAAAGAAAAGGTGGGGCTACCAAATCTAAAATCCATTAATGACAGACTGCATGGTGGATAAACTAAGACAAGGGAAAGAAGTTTATGAAATGGTAATACAGCATCAAGACTAAGAGAAAGTAGAATTAGTAAATGTAAGAGAGAATGTGATGAGGTGCTGTCATGGAAGATCATGAAACTCCAAAATGAGAGGATTAAAAGAGGACAGAACTATTAGGGATCTAGAAGGTAGCTCAATTCTTAGGTGCTATTGGTATATATTTGAAGGTTAACCAGTTTCAAAACTGTTGGTGGTATTTAAGGAAGATTAAAAGTTTATGAGGAAAACATAGCTATAGACTTGGACGATATCAATTTAAATGTAGGAGCACGAATACGATGTTTTAGATAATACAACATGTGGCTGTGAGGTTGATAATTAGAGTAAACATTTTGAAAACTAGGAAATCTTAGATGGACTGCTAGGATGTACGGAGAAATGGTGGATTGAATTTAATTCAGACAAATGCAAGGCATTGAATATAGAAAGATGCAATGGGACAAAGAAATATGTAATAAATTGGAGCATATTGAGGAGGGTGACAATTAAATTTGCTGATGACTCAAACACTGGTGAATAAATAGATAGCAAGAAAGGTTGCCAAAGGAGACAAAGAGACATAGATCAGCAGGAAAGTTGGGCAGAGTTGTGGATTAAGGAATTTAATCCAGACAAATGTGAGGTAATGCATTTTGAATTGTCTAATATATTTCAATATATACAGGGATCATTAAAACATTGATATACAGAGGTACTTTGGGATGCAAGTCATGGCTCCCAAAAATGGTGCTACAAAAGAAGGAAGAGCTGCTGTTTAATTTGCTTTCCTAGGCAGGCATATTAAGTATAAGAGTTGGATCATCTATGTTGGTGCTGCACAGGACATTTTTAGGCCACACTTGGAATATTGTACACAGTTCTGGTTACCACAGAATAGAAAGAATGTGGTAGTGCTAGAAAGAGTATAGAAGAAATTCGCCAGGATGTTACGTGGATTGGAGGCTTTAGTTACAAAGAGAAATTGGATAGGCTGTGACTGTTCTCACTGAATAACAGAAGATAGATGGGTAAACTTACAGAAATTTAAAAAGTCATGGGGGTTAAAGGTAGGGTAGACAGTTATTCTTTTTTCAGGGCAGGGGAGTCGAAAACCAGACACCACAGGTTTAAGGGGAAAAGGGAAATACTTAAAGGTAATCTGAGGGGAAGCAACAGTGGTCGCGCCTCTGGCACAGAGTCTGGCCCTGTGGCTCAGAAGGGTAGGGAAAGGAAGAGGAAGGCAGTAGTGATAGGGGGCTCTATAGTTAGGGGGTCAGACAGGTGATTCTGTGGACTCAGGAAGGAAACTTGGATGGTAGTTTGCCTCCCAGCTGCCGGGGTCCAGGATGTTTTGGATTGCATCCAAGATATCCTGCGGTGGGAGGGAGAACAGCCAGAGGCCGTGGTACATATTGGTACCAATGACATAGGTAGGAAAAGGGAAGAAGTCCAGAAAAAGACTACAGGGAGTTAGGAAGGAAGTTGAGAAGCAGGACCGCAAAGGTAGTAATCTCAAGATTACTGCCTAGGCCACGCGACAGTGAGAATAGGAATAGGATGAGGTTGAGGTTAAATGCGTGGCTCAGGGATTGGAGCGGGGGCATGGATTCAGATTTCTAGGTCATTGGGATCTCTTTTGGGACAGGTGTGACCTGTACAAAAAGGATGGGTTGCACTTGATTCCCAGGGGGACCAATATCCTGGTGGGGAAGTTTGCTAAGGCTACTGGGAAGAGTTTAAATTAGAATTGTTGGGGGGTGGGAACCGAACTGAAGAGACTGGGGAAGAGGAGGTTGGCTAACAAATAGAGAAAGCTTGTAGATAGTGCAAGAGGGAGGATAGGCAGGTGATAGAGAAGGGACGCGCTCAGGCCGAAGGCTTGAGATGTGTCTATTTTAACGCAAGGAGTGTTGTGAACAAAGCGGATGAGCTTAGAATGTGGATCTGTACTTGGAGATATGATGTGATGGCCATTACAGAGATTTGGATGGCTCAGGGATAGGAATGGTTCTTCAAGTGCCGGATCTTAGATGTTTCAGAAAGGATAGGGAGAGAGGCAAAAGAGGTGGGGGGGCGTGGCACTGTTGATCAGAGATAGTGTCACGGCTGCAGAAAAGGTGGACGCCATGGAGGGATTGTCTATGGAGTCTCTGTGGGTGGAGGTAAGGTACAGGAAGGGGTCAATAACTCTACTGGGTGTTTTTATAGGCTGCCCAATAGTAACAGGGATATCGAGGAGCAGATAGGGTAACAGATCCTGGAGAGGTGTAATAATAACAACCAGAGTTGTCGTGATGGGAGATGTTAATATCCCAAATATCGATTGGCATTTCCCTAGAGCAAATCGTTTAGATGGAGTGGAGTTTGTTAGGTGTGCTCAGGAAGGTTTCTTGACACAATATATAGATAAGCCTACAAGAGGAGAGACTGTACTTGATTTGGTATTGGGAAATGAACCTGTTCAGGTGTCAGATCCTTCAATGGAAGAGCATTTTGGAGATAGTGATCATAATTCTATCTCCTTTATGATAGCATTGGAGAGCGATAGGAACAGACAAGTTAGAAAAGTGTTTAATTGGAGTAAGGGGAATTAAGAGGCTATCAGGCAGGAAATTGGAAGCTTAAATTGGAAAGAGATGTTCTCAGGGAAAAGTATGGAAGAAATGTGGCAAATATTCAGGGGATATTTGTGTGGAGTTCTGCATAAGTACATTCCAATCAGACAGGGAAGTTATGGTAGGGTACAGGAACTGTGGTGGACAAAGGCTGTAATAAATCTAGTCAAGAAGAAAAGAAAAGCTTACAAAAGGTTCAGAGAGCTAGGTAATGTTAGAGATCTAGAAGATTATAAGGCTAATAGGAAGGAGCTTAAGAGGGAAATTAGGAGAGCCAGAAGGGGCCATGTGATGGCCTTGGCTGGCAGGATTAAGGAAAACTCTAAGGCATTCTACAAGTATGTGAAGAGCAAGAGGATAGGACATGAAAGAATAGGACCAATAAATTGTGACAGTGGGAAAGTGTGTATGGAACTGGAGGAAATAGCAGAGGTACTTAATGAATACTTTACTTCAGTATTCACTATGGAAAAGGATCTTGGTGATTGTAGTGATGACTTGCAGCAGACTGAAAAGCTTGAGCATGTAGATATTAAGAAAGAGGATGTGCTGGAGCTTTTGGAAAGATCAAGTTGGTTAAGTCGCCAGGACCAGATGAGATGTACCCCAGGCTACTGTGGGAGGTGAGGGAGGAGATTGCTGAGCCTCTGGCAATGATCTTTGCATTATCAATGGGGATGGGAGAGATTCCGGAGGATTGGAGGGTGCGGATGTTGTTCCTTTATTCAGGAGAGATAGTAGAGATAGCCCAGGAAATTATAGACCAGTAAGTCTTACCTCAGTGGTTGGAATGTTGATGGAGAAGATCCTGAGAGGCAGGATTTATGAACATTTGGAGAGGTATAATATGATTAGGAATACTCAGCATGGCTTTGTAAAGGGCAGATCGTACCTTATGAGCCTGATTGATTTTTTTGAGGATGTGACTAAGCACATTGATGAAGTAAGAGCAGTAGATGTAGTGTATATGGATTTCAGCAAGACATTTTAAAGGTACCCCATGCAAGGCGTATTGAGAAAGTAAGGAGGCGTGGGATCCATGGGGACATTGCTTTGCGGATCCAGAACTGGCTTGCCCACAGAAAGCAAAGAGTGGTTGGAGACAGATCATATTCTGCATGGAGGACGGTCACCAGTGGAGTTCCTCAGGGATCTGTTCTGGGACCCTTACTCTTTGTGATTTTTATAAATGGCCTGGATGAGGAAGTGGAGGAATGGTTAGTAAGTTTGCTGATGACACAAAAGTTGATGGTGTTGTGGATAGTGTGGAGGGCTGTCAGAGGTCGCGGGACATTGATAGGATGCAAAACTGGGCTGAGTAGTGGCAGATGGAGTTTAACCCAGATAGGTGTGAGGTGGTTCATTTTGGTAGGTCAAATATGATGGCAGAATACGTTATTAATGGTAAGACTTTTGGCAGTGTGGAGGATCAGAGGGATCGTGGGGTCCGAGTCCTTAGGACACTCAAAGCAGCTGTGCAGGTTGATTCTGTGGTTAAGAAGGCATACAGTGTATTGGCTTTCATCAATCGTGGAATTGAATTTAGGAGTCCAGAGGGAATGTTGTAGCTATATAGGACCCTGGTCAGACCGCACTTGGAGTACTGTGCTCATTTCTGCTTGCCTCACTACAGGAAAGATGTGGAAGCCATAGAAAGGATGCACAGGAGACTTACAAGGATGTTGCCTGGATTGGGGAGCATGCCTTATGAGAATAGGTTGAGTGAACTCGACCTTTTCTCCTTGGAGCGACGGAGGATGAGAGGTGACCTGATAGAGGTGTATAAGATGATGAGAGGCATTGATTGTGTGGATAGTCAGAGACTTTTTCCTAGGGCTGAAATGATTGCCACAAGTAGAAACAGGTTTAAGGTGCTGGGAGTAGGTACAGAGGAGATGCCAGTGGTAAGTTTTTTTTTACTCAGAGAGTGGTGAGTGCGTGGAATGATCTGCCAACAATAGCGGTAGAGGTAGATACGATAGGGTCTTTTAAGAGACTTTTGGATAGGTACATAGAGCTTAGTAAAATAGAGGGCTTTGGTAAGCCTAGTAATTTCTAAGGTAGGGACATGTTTGGCACAACTTTGTGGGCCGAAGGGCCTGTATTGTGCTGTAGGTTTTCTATGTTTCTATGAGGGGTAAATTCTTCACACAATTACACAATTGGTGGTAGTTATGCAGAGTAGGTGATTGAAACAGGTACAATATTAGGGTTTAAACAACATTTGGACAGTTACACGAAAAGGAAAGGAATTCAGGGATATGAACCAAATGCAAGAAAATCGGATTAGCATACATCAGGCCAAAGGGCCTATTTCTGTGCTATATGATTCTATGACAAATGAGAACAAAAGGATCTTGGGATGTATGTCTATCGATCAACAAAGGCTGGAAAAAGAGCAGCTTGGGTCTCGGCCCAAAACATCAACTATCTATTAATTTCCATAGATGCTGCCTGACTTGCTGTGTTCCTCCTGCATTTTGTTTGTGTTAGCTTGGTAAAGAGGCATGCTTTCCTTTATTTATTATTGTGAGAATGTAAGAGCAAGGGTGCTATGCTATAATTAAATTTTAAAAACTACTTAGGCCAGTTCTGGCCACTACATTATAGGAAAAATTTCATGACGTTGGAGGGATTACAGAGAAGAATAATAAGCTACAAATCCATAGCCATGAAAAAAAAATTGGATAAATTAGAACTCTTTTCCATATTCCAGTGGAAGCTGACATGCCTCTTACCTGAGGTATATAATTATTACGGTATAAAATGAATAAGTAGGAAGTACACTTTCAACTAAGCAGAGGATTTATCGACTTAAACTAATTGATAGAGGAATGACTGAGGGAATGAGGAAATTTCCTTTCAGCTGGTTGCTGGTAAGGATGTAGATGTCACTCTCTGAAAGATGGGTGGGGGCAGAATCCCATCCTATTTAGGCTTCACTGGGTTGAATTCTATTTCTCATTTCTCAAGATTTCCTACATTCCTTTCAGTAAATTAACCTAACAGGTGCCTGCTCTTAGCAAGCGATTGATCCCAGCACGTGGTTGATTCCAGCAGGCAATTGTTTTTAGCAAATCATTGGATCATACAGGTGTTTGCCTCGGCTTGTGATTGATCTTAGCAGGTGATGGATCCCAGCATGTGGTTAATCCAAGCATGAGATTGGCCTTGGTTGGTGAATGTACCTAGGGGTTGATAGATCCCAAGCGATATTGGTCCTACTGCTGACAGAGATGCTGCATCCAATCAGGTTATTAATCCCACAGACAATTTATTGTGCAAGGGATTGACTGCAGCAGGTTTCTGATGCTGGCCAGTGATTGATCCCAGCAGGCTATCAGCTTTATATATTGGCTTTTGATTGATCCTGGCAGGTGTTTGATGTTTACATGCGATTGATCCTAGTAAGTACTTGATGTTAGCGTTTGATCGTAAAACATGATTGACTCTCTATTTCTAGCACATGGTTTGATTATCCTTACCTCATGATTGAACCTAGAATATAAATCTGGTCTTGTGGCAATTGCAGCAATATCCAAACTTCTTGAGGAAATATTTAGAGAGACTAATTGTAACTAAAGTTGGTGGAAAATTTACCCATTTGCTGAGTTGATAGCATTTTGTTCTGATAGCACAAGCCAACCCAAGATGATGGATTCTAACTTACGATAGTCTCTGGCTTCCCACACATCAAAATATGTATCAACAGCCTGAGCTCATTTTATTTTTCAATATTTTTCTGATAAAAAAATGATGGATTTAAGATTTCTTCCAAATATTTAATATATTACAGATGCTTGTACTCTGGCACACATAACCTTCTATTCTCTTGGGGAACTAGCAGGTACATATAATAACTTGTCTCCTCTCAGTACTTATTTATCATACTTGGCTAAGCCTTCTGAAACAGCTTGAGTAATTTGGCAAGTGATACACAATTTCATTTAACCCTGTGAGCACTATAACATATCCAAAGAACACAAATGCTCAAAAGTATGTTTTACAAAACATAGTATTTATTTTTGGTCCACTAATTTTCCTAAAGATTAATTTTGTAAATCCTATTCCTGTTACCTCTGAATCCTGAACAGGAAGTGTACAGGTTGAGCACCGCTTATCTGAAATATTTGGGGATGGAAGTGTTTCGGATATTGTATTTTTTCACATTTTGCAAAATTTTCATCTATATAATGAGATAGCTTAGGGATGGGACCCAAATTGAAACACAAAATTCAGTTACATTACATGTACAGATTACACATATACCCTGAAGGTAGTTTCATATAATATTTTAATAACATCTTGCATTAAACAATAATATATACATTGACCAATCAGAAAGGTAAGCTATCACTAACTCAGCCAACCAGGTGGACAGTAGGTAGCTCTTTGGCATCACCATCATTGCCAACTCTTTGTAATCAGCAGATACTTTATCACCACAAATATTTTTAAAAAATAATGCTGTGCCTTTTCTTACATTTCTGCAACCAGCTTGCGGAATATTCACAATTACCTTAAATTTTCAGTTTGTTGTGATAGATCTTTTCTTGTTTCATGATCAGCGTACCGTTAACGGCATTTATTCACTCCAGCGTGGACCAATCCACTCTTTCAATACACGATTGAGATCTTCAGTTTTTGCTGTCTGTAGCGTTTTTCAATTTTTCTTTAATCTGTTCATTACTTTCTGCGTAGAACTTTAACAGTCTGTCCTTCTGTTTCTTTAGGTTGTAGATGATGGTCTTTCCAACACATACTTCTCTGTCAGATGCTTCACACTTACACTGCTGACAGGTTTTTCCAACAACTTGATTTTCTGCATTATAGATAAACTCTTTTTCTTTTCACTATTACGCATAGGAGTAAATTCAGGCCTTTTTCAACAGTATCATCACAGCACAGAGCATCGAGTAAGCAGAAAACACATGGTAATCACTGTGAGTAATGCACTAAGTTCTGGCTGTAATTCCTGAAAACAAACTGGTGCCAATAGGGCCCCACTCAAGGTATTTGAGGTCACTGCTGGGAACTGTCTGTGATGTGCAGAGAGCTGCTCTTCACTTGGGAACCTTCCTAGTGCCTTGCAGGATTTTCTATTTGTGGCGTCATCTCAGCGCTCAATAAATTTCGGATCTCAGAGGTTTTCGGATAAGGGGTACTCAACCTGTATCAGCATCTGTCTGTGATTGTCGTGTGTTGTGGACTGTGAATGGTTTACAATGTGTGATTTACACAGTCCGAATGACAAACTAGGGGCATTATCACCCATAACTCTTCTTAGAACTTCAATGTGGCTTCTGTGGCAGCAATTGAAATGGATACCACATTGGTTAAGGCTCTAGAGGCAGCTCAATGAATGCCAAATGATCTTGACATGCAATACTTATTTGACACTCCAGCTAATGATTTCTCTTAGCTGTGCACCACAGAACATGCAACCAGCAGCAGGGAGGAAGCCACACTAGAGACTAGAAAATCATTATTCATTACTTCCAGGCCATTTGCTGGTTAGCTGATTTCTCTTGCTTCTTGCTACAATTTTGCAAGGGTTTGGTCCTTTTTACAGTTGCTTCAGTTTGCAGGAACTTACAGGGAACGGAAAGACATTTTTCTGGCTCAAAGTTGGGTGGATTGACAGTCTTTTTTCTTGGAATACAGACTCACTAATAGAATGTGCCAAGGACACACAGCTGCTGGAAAAATGGAGGGGAATTACAAGGAAGACTCCCAAAAGAACATCATGGGTTAAATCATTGGCAGTTTTTGTAAGCTGTTAGATGTGGGTGTGAAGATTATAGCAGAAGTAAGCCTGTGTAAAGATGAGGTTAAGCAAATTGATATTGGGTTTAAATCCTAAGTGGTTGACATATTTGGTATGTAAGTGATGTAGGTGTGGTGAAGTGATTGATGGGATAGGCATTTGAAGATGTATGCACTGACCTTGAGCAGCAGTGAGACACCATTAATTTTCTTACACCACTGCAAAGACTTCTTCAGGAATTGACACATGGAAATGACTTCCACACTCTTGGGCCTCAGTGTAGAGCTAAAACACCTCTCCTCGGCCAACATGTGCACTATATTGCTCATAAAAACTGGCTCCGAACCCTCTCATCTTGTGCCATTCTTCAGTGTTTCTCAGGTCAGATTAATTTCTTACAAGACAATGTGTATCTATCTGATCCAGCCTTAAAGAACCTCCCCTTCAGGGTACCTTTAACTGGATCCGGACACTGACAATATTAGTCCCTGCTGATGTGCCGAACCAATCAACTGTGGAAATAGGGCAGTCAGTGCTGGCTGAATGCTGAATTTATTGTAATGAGCAGACCACACAATGTTGGCATGCTGCCTTCTTTGAAATTAGCAGGCTTTGGTTAATTGTACATTGTAGTTCCCACACCCTTCTTTGGCAGCTTGGCTCTCCAACCAAAGTTCAAAACATGTGAATATTCAATGAATTGCTGTATGCATGATTAGTGGAAAAAAAAATTCTGGCAAGGCACCAAGTTAGAGTTGAGCGGAAGAGACAGAAACATGTACATAATACTTCAGTTTAAAGTATTAAATTTCTTTCTGATGAAAATTAGAATTTGTGAGCAGGTTCAGGATGTGCTATTGACAATCTCACTTGGACCAAGTTCCACTGATTATTAACAGGGTATTTTTACTTGTTACTGAGTTACTAGAAGAAGTAATCCATTTTGAACTAATGGTTAATGTTACTGTGCTTAATGAATTTTCCATGAAGCTTACTTTCAGGTTAAGATCTCCAGTCTGTTTCCCACGTTTCCACCCACTCTCTTTTACAAATCAGAGTTCTAGCTATTTAATGATATGAGGGAGAGGGATTTATGATGTTTTCAAATATTTGGGTAACCACAATGGCATTACTGTAAATATTAGATTATTGGTGATCTTGACCATGTGTTACTGAAACAATGGATATTTAATCCTATTGTAAGAAGCTAGTGCTTTCATAGATTATAGAACCACTTAATAATTTAATCGGGATATATCTTCCTCCTTTCCACACTAGCACTCCTCAGAACTGTGGTTGATGAGATTTCTAACATATGCTTACAAGATGAATGTGTGAGCAAAGAGGATGAGCCAATTCTGCAATATGCTGCACGTGCATGACTCTTGCATTCAAATAACTTTAGAAGGTGTTGACACTGGATCAATAAGATACATATCTGTGGCATCTGTGTTTATCCTACATCTCTGCTTCCTATCAATGCTGCAGACACAAAGGGGAATGATTTTTCACTGGAACGTTTAATTGGCTAGTGAGTGATGGGATGAATTTTGGAATGCAATATTTTCAGGTCTTCCTTTGCATCCAAACTGGAACTGTGCAACTGCAGTCTTAATATAGCTGGCACATTATTACCACAGTATTAGGTTGATGTTGTTGTTGTCACATCTGAATTAGGTACACTTCAAATCATGAAATATAAAATGCTGCAGCACAAGAGGATGCCATTGGGCCTATTATATCTGTGCTAGATCATTTCTATGATTGCTATAAATCCTGTACAACCTGCCTATTAATGTTCTGTTTATTTATCCAATTTTCCTTTTAAAGTTTTGATTAAATCATACAATTATTTAGCCAGTACATTCCAGTGGCCCACAAATTGTGTTGCAAAAAATATTTCTTTATTTTGGCTCTGAATTTTTATGAATTACCTCAAAGCTATAAGCTCTGGTCATTAATATTTCTGCCAGAAAAAAAAACTATTTCTCATTTGTTATGTTTGCAGAACTGAGAAGCTGGGTGGCCGTGAATAACACATACAAGAGATGGAGAGGTGAGGAACAAACATGTAGCTGTTTATTTTGCTTGGAAGTCATCTACCCAGAATGCTCTCTCACATTACGTTCAGTATGTAACACACGGGGAAGCTTGACAGCAACCTGTAAGGGTCAAATATCCATGAATACATAACATATCCCTCCCTGTTTATTTCAAAGGTTTCTCCTCATTCCCATACACAGACCAGCTGCTGAACTATTAACATTCAATGGAGCGATCATCAAATTCAACCAACAACTAAAAGCATTTTTTCCTTTAAACTAGGGAAAGAGGGTAGACTGCCTCTAATCCTAGATATAACCCTGAGGATTATTCTGCCCCATGTGCTGAGGGTTAATCACTAAGCTAGAGATTCAATTTCTCTGGAGGCTGCCTGTTCCTGTAAGGGTACCAATGACCTGTGGATGTCAGCAAAGTCATTTTATCTCTTGGTGGTGTATGTACAGATCTTGGTTTGGGTGCCGCATTGTCAGTAGGGGGCACCTAAGAAAGCACAGGGGATGAAGGAACATTGATCTTAATGGATGTTTTGCAGTAGCCTCAGAATCCTGTTCCATTTCTATAACTGAATCTGGATTGGTCAGTTTGTGTTGGTTTTCATTAGCCTCAGAAGTGGGCAGCAACTCCAGATGTTGTAGTTACTAGTTTCCACTGTGTACAACACAGTAGCAGTTTGTGCCTCTACCTTCAAAGGTATCCACTTTGTTCCAGAGATGTAGATCTGGTCAAGTACATGCTCTCTCCTGCTGTGAAACTTCTGTTCTTCACTTTAACATGTCCCTCTGCTTGGATTTTTTTGTTCATTTAGCACAATCTGTTTTGTGACTGTTGTTTAAATAGGTTAAGCCATGTGCGAAGCTGTCTTTTCATCAGTGTGGTGGCTGGAGCCATTTGGTGATGGCACCAGGTTTGTTTTATTATAAGACCATAATATAGAGGAGCAAAATGAGGCCATTTAGCCCATTGCGTCTGCTCTGCCATTTTGTCATGGCTGATCCAATTTTCATCTCAGTCCCAATCTCCTGCCTTCTCCCCATATCCCTTCATGCCCTGACCAATCAAGAATCTATCAAGGTTTGCCTTAAATATACATAAAAGCTTGACCTCTGCAGCTGCCTGTGGCAAATAATTCCACAGATTTACCACTCTCTGGCTAAAGTAACTCCTCCTCATCTCCATTGTAAAAGGATGCTCCTCTATTCCGAGGCTTGGTCCTCTTTGACTCTCCCACCATAAGAAACATTCCCTCCACATCCACTCTATCAAACCTTTCACCATTCGATAGGTTTCAATGAGGTCACCCCTCATTGTTCTGAATTCTAGTGAATACAGACCCAGAGCCACCGGACGCTCTTCATATGACAAACTATTCAATCCTGGAATCATGTTTGCAAACTTCCTTTGAACTCTCTCCAGTTTTAGCATGTCATTTCTAAGATAAGGGCCAAAACCTGCTCACAATACTTCAAGTGAGGACACACCAATGCTTTATAAAGTCTCCACATTACATCCTTGCTTTTATATTCTAGTCCTCTTGAAATGAATGTTAACATTGCATTTGGCTTCCTCGCCACAGACTCAACGTGCAAATTAACCTTTCAGGAATCCTGCACAAGGACTCTTTGCACCTCAGTTTTTTTTTATTTCCCTCTCTCCATTTTTTTGTATTTCTCTCTCTCCAATTCCCAAAAATGTACACTATCCGCCATTTCTTTGCCCATTCTTCTAATCTGTCTAAGTCCTTTTGTAGCTTTTCTACTTCCTCAAAACTACATACCCCTCCACCAATCTTCACATTGACTGCAAACTTTGCAACAAAACCATTAATTCCATCATCTAAATCATTGACATATAATGTAAAAAGAAACGGGCCCAACTCAGACCCATGTAGAACACCACTAGTCACTGGCAGCCAACCAGAAAAGGCTCCCTTTATCCCACTCTTTGCTTCCTGGCAATCAGCTACTGCTTTATCCATGCTAGAATCTTTCCTAGTAATACCTTGGGCTCATAGCTCATTAAGCAGGTTCATATGTGGCACCTTGTCAAAGGCCTTCTGAAAATTCAAATGCATAACATTAATTCTCTTTTGTCTATCCTGCTTGTTATTTCTTCAAAGAATTCCAACAGATTTGTCAGGCAAGATTTTCCCTTGAGGAAACCATGCTGACTGTGGCCTCTTTTATCATGTGCCTTCAAGTACCCTGAGACCTCATCCTTCATAATCAGCTCCAACATCTTCCCAACCATTGAGGTCATACTAACTGGCCTATAGTTAGTTTCCTTTTTTCTGCCTCTCTCCCTTCTTGAAGAGTGGAGTGACATTTGCAATTTTCCAGTCTTCCGGAACCATTCCAGAATTTAGTGTTTCTTGAAATATCATTACTAATGCCTTCATGATTTCTTCAGTCACTCTTTCAGAACTCTAGGGTATATACCATCTGGTCCAAGTACATATCTAACATCAGATCTTCCAGCTTCCCAAGAACCTTCTCTCTAGCTATGGTAACCTCACACACTTCATGACCCCTGATAACAGGAACTTCCAGCAAACTGCTAGTGTCTTCCACAATGAAGACTGATGCAAATATTCAGTGCATCTGTCATTTTCTTGTCCCCCATTACTACCTCTCCAGCATCATTTTCCAGCAGTCCGATATCCACTCTCACCTCTCTTTTACACTTCATGTATTTGAAAAAATAAACTTTTGATATACTCTTTAATATTATTGGCTTTTCTTGTTATGTCAACAAGTAAGTGCTATGGTGCTGGTTGAGAGAAGCATTTCTCTCTGAAGTCCTGAGGGCTTCATTCATTGTATGAATTATTCAGCAAGGCCACTGGGGCTGCATGACTGATGCTGAATTGATGTGCTGAATACCGTTGTGGGCCATTGTCACTTACAAGCTGTTAAGGAAGCCCAAAATGGCTATAGATGGAACATATACAGTTCCTCAGTGCATTTTTTAGATGGAGTTCTCTTTATGATGGCAACCTCAGGCCATTTGCTGTGTGCGTCCACCAGGGCTAATAACATGTGGCCTTCTACAGGTCCTACAATATCTTTGTGAATCCTCTTCCATGATAGCCACTCATAGACTCTTTCTCTGGCAGCAATAAAAAGGAAGATAATGTGGACATGCTTTGGCCTCCTCTTCAATGGTTGCATCCAGTCTGGACACCAAATGTACCTGTATGTGATTTTCTTCATGCACAATACACCACGGTGACCTGCATGAAGCTTGCCAAGTATCTGCTTTCTTAATGGTGGAGGATTGACAACACAGTAGTCCATAGCAAACATCCAGCTTGGATTGTGACCTCCCTACAATGAGACTGATAAGGTTTCAATTCTATGGTTGGCATTCCTTTCCATTCATGAGTTACCATGTTCACCACTTTATATAGAACAAGGTCAATATTAGTGTGCTTCTGGATTTCTGCTGCAGTTATCAGAGCTGTAGGTATCTCCTTGAAGTAAAAGATCTCTTTCTGGGGTGGCTCTGGAGCTGTACAGCTAAGGGAAGTCTGGGTAGTCCGTCAGCATTTGGATGATGCTTGGACCTGCTGTACTTTATATTGTACTGATGTGCAGAGCTCAATGTTGCATTTGACTAGCAGCCAGGGAAGGAATGCCTGCATGTGGTTCAAAAGATGGCATCAAGGGCAATATAACAATCCTCCACCATCAACTCTGCCCTCAACCGCATCTCTTCCATTTCACGCACGTCTGCTCTCACTCCATCTTCCCACCACTCTACCAGGGATAGGGTTCCTCTTGTCCTCACCTACCACCCACCCTTCTTCCTCGTTCAGCCATAATTCTCCGTAACTTCTGCCATCTCCAACTGGATCGCACCACCAATCACATCTTTCCCTCCTCCCCAACTTTCTGCTTTCTGCAAGCATCGCTCCCTATGCGACTCCCAGTCAATTCATTCCTTCCCACTGATCTCCGTCTTGGCTGTTATCCTTGCAGGTGGTATGAACATCAATTTCTGGAACTTCTGATAATGGCCCTTGCCCCCTTCACCATTCCCCATCCCCTTTTCCCTCTCTCACTTTATCTCCTTGTCTGCCCATTGCCTTCTTCTGGTGCTGCTCCCCACTTTTCTTTTTTCCACAGACTTCTTTCCTCTCTTATAAGATTCCCTTTTCTCCAGTCTTGTATCTCTTTCACCAATCAACTTCCCTGCTCTTTATTTCACCTCTCCCCATCCTGGTTTTACCTATCACCTTGTGTTTCTCCCTCTCCTTCCCCCACCTTTTAACTCTACTCTTCATCTTTTTTCTCCAGTCCCCCTGGAGGGTCTTGGCCCGAACCATGGACTGTACTCTTTTCCATTGATGCTGCCTGGCCTGCTGAGTTCCTGCAGCATTTTGTGTGTGTGTCATCAAGGACAATGATCTGTCAGTAGGGTAAATTGTTGACCAAGGAGGAATAAATGGAATTTTTTAACTCTAAAGACAGTTGTGCGTGCTTCCCGCTCAATATGGGCAGAGTTGTCTTCTGCTTTGCTTAATATCCTTAATGCGAAAGCAATTGGACACTCTTCACCTGATTGCATGATGTGTGAATAATTGCCTCCATACCATAGGGTGATGTGTTGCAGGCCAACTCTATGGACAAAGATGAATTGAAGTGTGCCAGTGCTTCAGGTTGTGACAAAGCTATTTTGACCTTTCTAAAAGACTCTTCACAGTGATCATCCAGTATGTTGATTTATTTAAAAGTTCATAAAGTGATTTCAGCATGCTAGCTAGGTTAGGAGCAAACTTTGCATGGTATGATAGTAGTACTAAGAATGATCTTGAATAACTTGCATTCTGTGGTGATGGAGCCTCCACAATTGCCTTCACCTTTGATGGCGCCTTGTGAAGCTCTGAGTTCTCGGTTACATGGCTCAAATATTCAATCAAAGGTCGAAAGAACTTGCACTGGTCCTTCCAGACCCTAGCCTACATTCCTTGAGTCTTTGTAGTGTGGCATCTAAGATTCATATGTTCATGCTCATATTCCCAGTGGTGAGTAGGTCATTCAAATAGCATTTCAGCCCTGTGAACCCAGTCAGGATCTGGTCCATTACTCGCTGAAAAAGTGTGGGACCCGAGGTGGTCCCAAATGGAAGCCTTTGGTACTTAAACATTCCTTTGTGAGTCACTATGGTCAACAGTTCCTACCATTCTGGCTCCACATGCATCTGCAAGTACACTTAACACAAATCAATCTTGCTAAATGCCCGTCCTCCAGCCAGTCATGCAAAAAAGTCACCAATGAGGGGAAGAGGGTATTCTTCAGCTGCAGGAACTAGGTTAATGGTTACCTTGAAGTCTCCACAAAACCTTACAGACCCATCCCTTTTTAGCACAGGACCATTGGAATTGCCTAGTTGCTTACACACACTGGTTTTAATACCTTACTCTGGATCAGTCTATCCAATTCAGCCTCTCCCTTTGGTTTGAGGGTATATGAAATAGGTTTTACCTTCAAGCATTTGGGTGTTGTGTTGAGCTTAATAGCCAGGCTTAACAGTGATTCCTTCGTGTCCAGCTGCATCCTCACTGTTGCCCTGTCTAACTTTGTGTCCTGAAACAGAAAAAGCAAGCAAAGTTTCATCAACCACAGAGTGAGTCACTCAATCTATTATCAGTATCCTCCATTTTGTTCACATCTCTTTTTGTTTTCCCAAAGGTCACTTTTCATTATTACGGTGTTTTAGGTTAACAGTGTCTTTTTACTTTCAAACGTATGTTCAATATGTCCCTTTTGGCATCAGGTTTGGCAATCCAAATCCTTATATTGGCATTCTTTTGCTGACTGACCAATTTTTCCGCAATAGTAACTTTAACTGCCAAGAGACGTCTTATTTTAAAAGTTAGTAGAAACTTCATTCACTTGAGAAGATGTGCTTAATAGCTGTGCTTCTTTAGCTGCCATCTCCATAGATGTAGTAATCTCAGTAGCCTTCTGATAATATTAGTCTGTGTTCTGTAAGCAAAAGTTTCTGAATTGTCTCACTACACAGGCCACATATGAGTCTATCACATAAGAATTAATTCTGCTACTACCGATATCACAGTGTTCAGACAATTCCTTCAGCACTGGCACAAAGTGTGAAATAGACATGCCTTCCTCTTGATTCCTTTCATGAAATCTAAAACTCTAAGACATAATCAAAGGATAGGTGAACAGTGGTCCTTTAAGACTTTAACTATGTCCTTATAAGGCTTATCGTCAGGCTTAGAAGGTTGCACTAAGACTGCGTAATAAATTGAACATTTTTGCATCCATCACAGTCAGAAATGTTGGAACATGAATAACATCTGAAATATGATTTGCCGGTGCTAAATATTCAAATTGTTCAGTACATGAACTCCATTCCTCTGTCAATTTGTCATACGGTCCCATACTTTCAAATATTGTCACCATTTTTAGATACAATCACATCCGAGAAAAGTTAACTAGTTTTATCCATCTCTTTCTTTCCCTCTCTTATTTGTTTTGTTTAATTTTCCCATTCTCATTCTCTCCCCTTGGATTCTTCACTCACCATGTTTCTTGCGGCTGTTTTCTTGTGGTGTTGGGACCTTTGTTTTCACTTACCCACGTGACACAATGATACACTGCAAGTGTGGCCATGAATAACACACATGAGAGACAGAGGTGAGGAACAAACGTGCAACTGTTATTTTGCTTGTAAGTCATCTACCCGGAAAGCCCTCTTACATTATGTTCAGTACGTAACGCACAGGGAAGCGTAACAGCAACCCATAAGGGTCATAATATACATGAATACACATTATCCATCAAAACTATTTGTGATCGTCAATAAGTACATCAATTTTCCTTTTAACCTTATTTGAACCATGGGAATCTCCTTCTCAGAAGACATTGCATCAGCAACACCATTCTCATAAACATCCTGTTTGCTACCTCTTGAGGTCCTTCTTAAATGGTGTTATCAAGAAATAAGTAGAAATACTTTGGTTAAATTCTTTGCTTTTGCATTTTATGATGGTTTACTATGACTTCCCTTCTAGTATACTTCACAAAGCCATGCAAGCTCTTTTAAACAGCCGTCTTATCGTTAATTGCCACCTCCTTGGGCACTCAGTGGTGCAACAAGTGGAACTGCTCCAGTGATCTGGGTTCCACCCTAGCATCTGCTGCCATGTACATCACAATTGCACATTCTTCCTGTGACAGCTTGTGTTTCTTCTGGCTTCTTCACACATTCCAAAGTTGTGCAAAGTTGGGTTGATTGGCCATTGTAAGTCACTCCCAGAGTTTAGGTGAGTGATAGAATCTGGGATGAGATGATGGAAATGTGGAGAGAAAAAATGGGATTACTATGGCATTAGCGCAGATGGCTGCTTCTGTTCATCAATTTCTGTGCTGTATTGACTCTCTCTAGAGCTCAGTGAATGTGCATATACAGCGTTGGGCAAAAGTCTTAGGCACCCAAGATTCTTTATATGATTTCAGATGGTAAAGACTCCACAGAGCCCTGATCACAACATCATCAGGCTGTCTGGGATCACCTGGAGAGATAGAACAAGCAAGACAGCCAAAGTCTGCAGAAGAACTATAGCCAGTTCTCCAAGATGCTTGGAACAATCTACTAGCTGATTTTCTTATAAAACTGCATGGCAGTTTGATGCAGTTTTAAAGGCAAAGGGTGGTTGAACAAATATTAATTTGATTTAGTTTTGTTTTACTGTTTACTGCTCTTCGAAGTAAATTTTTTGATATTTAGAAACTTTTCTTCCCATTAATTTTGAAAGCAACTTTGCTTTACAGAATTTCTTTTACATGTGCCTAAGACTTTTGCATAGTACTTTACTTTCAGGCCTCTCTGCTCTTACACCCCTTTAATATTTTATCATTCAGTTCATATTGCCTCTCTTCATTCATTCTGTCATGTTCCTGCTGATTTTATCAGTATATCTTCTTCCCAAAGTCTACAGCTATCTTCCTTACTGTTTACTATATTTATATGCCATATAACCAGCAAACTTAGAAATTATGCTCTTTACTCAGGTTTCATATTTCTGTTAAAAGTTATGTTTCTAATATAAAGCGCTGGGCAGAACAATACTGAAAATGTTCTGCCTAACTGGAAAAGAATTGACGATTGCTGTTTTCTGTTCTGTCTCTCAGCAATGCAACATCCACTTGCCAGTGCCCCGATAATTCCATGGGCTTTAATTTTGATTACTCCTACTCCTCTTATTCATCAATTAATTTACTCTCTGAGGCTGTCACACTAACAATTTATTGGTACATTTTTATTCTTTCATTGTCAGCTGTGACTCAGCTGTTGTGAATTCAAATCAGAAGCTTGTGGGTTCAAGTACCGATCTAAATCATATTGGATACCTCTAATATAGCAGAAATATTCTCCGTAGCTTCAAATAAGTGCCACCATACAAAATAAAGATGCTGAGCCACATAATAAAAAGACAATTTATAAGATTGCTCAGAAAGATAGATTCTTCAAACACTAGTGGCACACTGATGTGCATTATCGTACTGCTGAATCACATATTTGGTGATCTGGGTCCAACACTGACCTCAGGTATTGTCTGTGTGGAGTTTAAATGTTCTCCATCTGATACACAGATATCCTCTGGGTGCTTTCGTTTTCTCCCACATTCCAAAGATGTGTATGTCAGTAAGTTAATTGACTTCTGTAAATTGACTCTCATCTGTTGGTGAGTGTTAGGATCTGGGGGAAGATGAGGGGAATATGGGGAGAATAAAATGGAATGAGAAAATCCGCAGATACTGGAAATCCAAGAAACACACACAAAAGGTAAGAGGAACTCAATAAGTCAGGCAGCATCTATGGAAACGAGTAAACAGTCGACGTTTTCGGCTGAGACTGTTCATCAGGACTGGGAAAAAAGAAAACAAAATGGAATTAGGTTTAATGTGTGCATGCTGGTTTTATGAGCTAAAAGGCTTATTTCTGTGCTGTATGAATCCTAAACTCCATAAAGGAAAAGTAGAGGAAATTGAGGAAATAAGTGAAAAAGATTAGAGAAAGATTTCCAGATGTTGTGGTCCTGATAATTGAAAGTACATCTGCCACTGGAGGAACAGCTTTATTCAAGGATGATCAAGATTCTAGGATTTGATGCTCCATAGGATTACAAGTTAAAGGATATTGCTTTGTGAACAAGGAGCAAAATTTTGGAGGGATTTGAAAACAAGGGTGTGAAATTTGAAATGGATGTACTATTTAACCAGAAGACAGTATGAGTCAATAAGCACAGGGGTTAATGGGACTTGAAGCAAGTTAAGAATTGGTCTGTAGAGCTTTGGATGAGCTTGCTTGCAGATAGTAGAATCTAGAAGAACAAGCAGACAAAAGACAAAAAAATAACAAAGCAACCTGTGAAGGTTTCAGTTACAGATCCAGTACTGGAAGGGTGAAGTTAGTCAAAGTTTTTGAGTTGACAACAGGAAATCTTAATGCTGAAGTAAATGTAAGTTCCGGACTGTAATTCAAGATCAACTGTTACTGATGTACTGAATGCTCAAACTGAGGGATAGAATTGTTGCTAAGGAGCAGCTTTTGCAATGGCAACCAAAGGAAATCCCTTTAGCTTTCCCAATATTTTGCTAGTGAAATTTTCTGCTCCTCCCTTACTAGGATTTCAGGCAACCAGACCATACTTCCATATTTCCATGTAACACAGGAGACCATTTTCCCCACTGAGTCTATGCTGGTCCATAAAGCAATTCCATTCTGCCACTAATTTTTCCATATAGTCTTTTCAACATCATTTCCATCAACTCCCTCCAGATTCTACCACTCACAAGGGAAGATTTACTGTATTCAATTAACCCACCAACCTGCATGTCTTTGGGATGTGGAGGGAAGCCAACCCAGCCATAGGGAGAATGTAAAAACTCCAGATGGCATTAACATCAGGACTGAACAACTGTGCCACTCAGTCTGACAATTTAGAGAAAGTGGAGAGGTGGTAATGAGGTAAAAACTGGGTGCATTCAGCATATTTATGAAGATGTTTATACATATACAGTGTGTAGTGCAGATGTAGATGGCATCAAAGTTCAAACTTTGGTGAACAGTCTGGGTGCTGAGGATCCTATATGACGAATGAGTGACAAGGAGCAGAATCGGACAAATGCAGATTCACCTGGGCTACAGTGGAGAGTCGATGGAAGAAGATATTATGTTTACATGATCCAATATATGGGGAGGAATAGATTGCCCTGGAAGTAGTTGTAGAGTCATAGAGGTATACAGCACAGAAATCGACCCTTTGGCCCAATTGGTCTAAGATTCTCAGCTAAATTAGTCCCATTTCTTGCATTTGGCCCATTTTCTCCAAGTACCTATCCAAGTACATTTTAAGTGTACCTGTCTCAACCTCTTTCTCTAGCAGCTCATTCCTACATGGGCCATCCTCTGATTAAAGGTAAAATTAGCTTTATTTGTCGTGTGTACATTGAAACATTGAAACACACAGGTGAAGAGTGTTGTTAGTGTTAATGACCATCACAGTCTGAAGATAGTGCTGGAGGCAGCCCATAAGTGTAGCTATGCTTCCTGCACTAACATAGCATGCCCTCAACTCACTCACCCTAACCCTAACTGTACATCTTGAGAATGTGGGAGGAAACCAGAGCACCTGGTGGAAATCTATGTGGTTACGGGAAGAACATGCAAATTCCTTACTGCCAGCAGCAGGAATCGAGCCCCAAATGGTGATGACTGATGTTGTGAAGCATTATGCTAATCACTATGCTACCATATTCATTTTTCTTTTTTTTTTCTCTCTCTCTCAAAAAGTTGCCCCTCAGCTTCCCATTAAATCTTTTCCCTTTCATTTTAAACATGTATCCTTTAGTTCTTGATTCTCCAACCCTGGGAAAAAAGGCTCTGTATATTCACCATAATCTGGGTCATTAGGGTATGAATCATTTAGACAGTACTTGCGAAGTTAATCAGGCCTGTTTTAGCAAACTGACAGGGACATATATTTGATTAAAGAGAGTCAAGCAAGGAGTTTGGGGTAGCAGCAGCACTAATTTGAGGGATTAGAATATATTAGACTGGAGAGGGAATCAAGAATTTTGTCTTGCAGACAAAATAAGTTTGAAGATATGAGAGAAACCAGGGAAAGATGCTAGTTCAGGCTGGAGCAAGGGTTGGGGCATGATTCAGAAATTATAAAAAGGTACTAAAAATATTTATAAATCAGACAGCGTCTGTAGAGAGAGAAAAGACAGACAGACACAAGAGTTAACTTTTCAGGGCAAAGACGTTCCTTCAGTTCCGGCATTTCCTGGATTTTTTTTAATGTCAGGTTTCAAGCATTTATAGTTTTTAATTTTGGGAGCCCCAGAAACTTGGCCTAATCAACTAAGGAAAGGAAGTGAAGTGGAAAAGGTAACAGGCCTGGATTATATCATTCTTAGTGATGGACAAGCCTGCGAGCTTCACAGACTTTTTGCTGGATGTGGGAGTAGAGAGGACAGAAGTTGAGACTGGTTTAATTTCCACCCATACTTCTATCAGTAACCTAGGATATATCCCCTCTAGTTGGTGTCCTGCCAAAGCTTTAAGTGCTTCTTCTTTATCTATTCTAATTCTTATCCAGTATTGCAATTACCCTTTCTTCAATGCTACTTTGGAAGAATTCTCTAGTGACAACAGATATAAAACATTCATTTCTTAACCATGTCATAACAATTACCTCTGTAAAAAAATGTTTGTGCTCCTCAATCAGCCTTACCCTTCCATTGATTTTTCTTTTTTACTATTTATCTAGTTAGAGTTTAATTTTAATACGTTCGCTCCTAGCCACTAATTTAGTTTCATATTCCCTTTTTTATTTCACTTTTTCTAAATAATGAGCATAGTTTCCTCATAAAATTATTTTCAGTTTCATTGTAATTTCCTTACTTTTGGTCATACATTTAGCCTCACTTTACGTTTGATTGTTCCTGGTTTTACCGTAATTATTCTTAACATGGTGATATTATGATCACTATTCCTTAACTGTTTTCACACCAAAACAGACTCCATATTACACTTCCTTCTCCCAAGCTTGAACCAGCAATATAACTTTTGATTAACTTCCAGTCTTCCTGTTTCTTTGCATTCAAAGTTCAAAGTTCAAAGTAAATTTATTTTCAAAGTACATTTATGTTACCTGAAGTTCATTTTCCTGCAGATACTCACAATAAATACAAAGAAACACAATAAAATCAATGAAAACCTGCCCAATCAGTACAAACAACTGATGTGCAAAAGACAAAAGACTGCAAATACAAAAAGAAAAAAGAAACAAAGAAATAATAATAATAATACATCAAGTATTTCGGGTAGATGGAGCTCATCAGCCTGGGAAGGCAGTCCATCTAAGAGAGGGAAAACTCTGATTTCAAACCTCCGCCACCTTGAGCCCATACCCACTTATGGAAAAGACTTTGGGAGTCAACCCTGAGGACAAATCTGGAGCTGGAGTCTCTAAGGCAATCTGACATTGCCTTCAACCTCGCTCTGGCAAATCCTGCGATGTCACTGGTGCCAAGCTGTATCAGCCCTTGCCCTTCTCTTGGACAATATTGGTGGTGTGGAGAGGGGAGATTTGCTGCTTGGTTAACTGCCGGTCTTCCATACAACCTTGCCCAATCCTGTGCCCTGGAGAGGACACCAGCATTTTGTGTGTGTTGCTTGAACTCCCGTTAAGAGCTGGTGATCGCTTAAAAAAAAAACTCACCCGGCTGTAACTTGGCTACTACGTGATTTCCCAATACGTCAGAGCAGTGTGGAAGGAAATCGTCTGTTACCTGGAAATAATTCCGGATGTGACATACCTAATTATCACCATGTTTACTGTTTACTTCATGAGCTTTATGCAAGCAAGGAATTTCATTGCATCCATGGGTATATGGCCATAAATTAATCTGATTTGATCAACCTATTCTAACTTAATCTAGCTATATCGTGCATCTGCATTATAGAGCTATTCAATAAAATTCAGCTGTCACTTATAAATCTTCTTCATCCCAGACACGTCTTAGACTGCATCACAGTTGTCTCCTACCTCTGGACTATACTTTTATACCATGCAAAATACGGCAGATTCTGGGAGCATTTCTCCATCATGTTATCTGACTCTGCACATATTCCCAATATTTTCCATTCAACTTTTCACATTTAATTCTCCAAATTATTATTTATCATCTCAAAGGTTTCATTCCAGTACTCATCCCTCGTATAAATTGCTCATTACTTCTATAACTTGATTGCTAGGACGTTGGTCCCATTTCTATTAAGATCCAAGCACAAAAATACAACTGCAGATGCTGTGGATCAAAGAATACGTACACGACGCTGGAAGAACTCAGAAGGTCAGGCAGCATCTGTGAGAAAAGAGTAGCCAATGTTTCGGGCCGAGACCCTTCATCAGGAATGGGGGGGGGGGGGGGGGGGAAGAGAGGGCCGAAGCCCAGTAAACAGTTAAATGCTTCTTAAATGTAGTGACTGTATCTGACTCAACAAATCCCTTTGACATTGAGTTCCAGATATCAACCATTCTCTGTACAAAACAAAACTTGCCTGTCAAATACCTCACAAAACTCTCTCTTCTTACCTTAAACCTTGCCCTCTTGGTTTTGATACCCCTACCATAGGAAAAGTTCAAAGGTTCATTTATCATCGAAGTATACAACTTTGAAATCCTTCTTCTCTAGATAGCCACAAAGCCAAGAAAGAAAGCAACGGCAGCATGATCATCAACCTCCAAATCCCTCCTCCCCGCACAAAAAAAATGAACAAAAATGAAACAGGCACATTGAACCCCAAATCACTCTTCCGCATGCACAGAAAAAGAGAAAAATATCAGGCAAAAAACACAGAATATAAAAAAGTATAAGACTGAAAGGAAGCCCATAGTCTAAGTCCATATCCACACAGCCACACAGGCTTCCTTCTCTAGCAGCAGAACATTCTGTTGATGCCTTCTTATAATTTTATACATCTCTGTTTGGTCATTCCTCAGCCTTCTTGCCTCCGGGGGAACCAGCCCTGCTATCCAGTCTCACCCCATAACCAATAAGAGGCATTGATAGGGTAGATATTCAAATTTGTTCCCTAAAGTAAATGTATCAAAACCAAGAATGTATGATTTAAGGTGAGTGGTAGGAGATTTAAGGAGGATCTTTGGACTCAGTTTTCTACTCAGAAAATGTTTGATATCTGGAACTAACTGTCAGTAGGGGTGGTGGAATCAGATAATTTCAACATTTAAGAGACATTTAGGTGGATGTAAGTAAACATGGCGTAAAAGGATACTGACTAATGTGCGCAAATAGGATTAGTATAGATGGCAAAGAGGTTGGCAAAGACGTAATGGCCTTACGGGCCAATTTTGTGCTGAACAGCTCTATGGTTCTAAGGTACTCCAGTCCACCCAACATCAGGTGAATCCTCTGTGCACTGACTCAGACATAATAATTTCCTTCCTGCAGTGTGGTGACCGGACTACCAGACTGCGCACAATACTCCAAGTATGGTCTAACTAGAGTTTTGTTAAGTAGCAACATAACATCCCAACTTTTATATTCTATCCCTCTCCACCACCGTATCTACCTGTATTGCCACTTTCAAGTAACTATGACAAAGTCTATGACAATTCCTTAGGGCCCCCTGTATTTGCTGTACAGGTATTACCCCGATTTGACTTCCAAAACTGCATCACCTCACATTGCATGATTAAGTTACATCTGACAATGCTCTGCCTAACTTTCCATCAGATCTGTATCTTGCTGTAGCCTTAGACAACCTTCCACACAAACCATACCACCACTAACTTTTATTTATCCACAGATTTATAAATCATATCCTCACAAAATTCTACATTCAAATCTATGTTAACAAATCAGAAACAAGGATTCCTGAACCGATGGTATATAATTGGTCACAGACTTGGAAAGAGAAATGCATCCTTCCACATCTATCTCTGCTGCTAACACTGGGCCAGTTTTGGGATCTAATTAGCTGGGTCACCTTGGATTTCAAATGCCATAATCTAACTGCTGCGCTTTTCCTTTTCTTCCTGATCAAACTTTCAATCTGTGTGAGTGTCTGCCATTATTGATTTTTAAGCTCTCACAAAGCTAATTGTTGAGTGCACAGACTGATGCATATCAGATCCACAGCTTAAATAAAGTGAATCTGCTTTAGCCTTGGATGATTCACAGACTGCCCTCGGGAACATTCTACACCCACTGCTACAGCCCATAAGCAATTCTTCTATTTACACTCTTCTCAAAGGAGCATCAGACTTAAAGTTACAGTTATTGTTAACATGTACTACAATGTAACATACAAAAATGGCATTCAATTTAAAGTGGCATGCTTAAAAGGCTGCTATGATGTTCCAAAATGTAGAACTAGTGAAGGCTAAAACACCAGCACACCAGAAATCATTTTATGGGTAGAGATGCCTCAAGTCATACCCAGGAATAAGACCATAAGTCCATAAGACATAAGGGCAGAATTAGGCCATTTAGCCCATCAAGACTGCTCTGCCATTCAATAATGGCTGATCCTTTTTCCCCTTCCTCAGCCCCATTCCCGGCATTCTCCCCATAATCTTTGATGCCATGTCCAATCAAGAAGCTATCAATCTCCGCTTTAAGTACACCCAATGACCTGGCCTCCACAGCTGCCTGTGCTAACAAATTCCATAAATTCACCATCCTCTGGCTAAAGAAATTTCTCCTCATCTCTGTTTTAAATGGATGCCCCTCTATCCTGAGACTGTCCCCTCTTGCCCTACACTCCCCCACCATAGGAAACACCCTTTCCACTTATACTCTTCAATGAGATACCCCTTCATCCTTCTAAATTCCAGTGAGTCTCCAGAGCCATCAAACATTCCTTGTATGATAACCCTTTCATTCCTGGAATCATACTTGTGAAACTCCTCTAAACCCTCTCCAATGCCAGCACACCTTTTGTTAGATGAGGATCCCCAAACGGTTCATGATATTCAAAGTGCTATATAAACCCTCAGTATCACATTCTACTCTTGTATTCTAGACCTCTTGAAATGAATAAATGAATGCTAACATTGCGTTTGCCTTCCTCACCACTGACTTATCCTGTAAGTTAAACTTGAGGATATTCTGTACAGGGACTCACAAGTCCCCTTAAATTTCAGATTTTTTTGATATCTCCCCATTTAGAAAATAGTCTGCACATTTATTTTTTCTATCAAAGTGCATGACAATACTTTTTCTAAAATTGTATTACATTTGCCACTTTCTTGTCCATTCACCTAATCTATTTAAGTCCTTCTGTAGCATACCTGTTTCCTCAGCACTACCTGCCCATCCACCAATCTTCGTATCATCTGCAAACTTGGCAACAAAGCCATCTATTCCACTATCTGATTCATTTATATACAGCATAAAAAGAAGTGATCCTAACACCGACCCCTGTGGAACACCTCTAGTCACTGGCAGCCAGCCATTCAAGGATCTTTTTATTCACACCCACTGTCAACTACCAATCAGCCAATGCTCTAACTGGTTTATTAACTTTTCTGTAATACCATGGGCTCTTAACTTAGTAAGCAGCCTCACATGTGGCACCTTGTCAAAGGCCTTCTGAAAGTCCAAATAAACAACATCCACTGTATCCCCTTTATCCATCCTACTTGTAATCTCCTCATAGAATTCCAACAGGTTTATCATGCAGAATTTTCCCTTAAGGAAACAATACTGACTTTATCCTATCTTGTCCTGTGTCACCAAATAGCTTATACCTTCATCCTTAACAATTGACTCCAACATCCTTCCAACCACTGATGTCAGGCTAACTGGTCTATAATTTCTTTTCTGCTGTCTTCTTCCTTTCTTAAAGAGTGCAGTGACATTTGCAATTTTCCAGTTCTCTGGCACCATGCCAGAGTCCAATGATTATTCAAAAATCATTGCTAGTGCCTCCACAATCTCTAACACTACCTCTTTCAGAACCCTAGGGTGCAGTTCATCTGGTCCGGTGACTTATGTATCCTTAGGTCTTTCAGCTTTTTGAGCACCTTCTCCCTTATAATAATAACTGCATGTACTTTTCTTCCTTCACACACTACAACAGCTGGCACACTGCTAGTGTCTTCCACAGTAAGACTTATGTAAAAAACTAATTTAGTTCATACTGCCACCTCCTTGTCCCCAGTTATTATCTCACTGGCCTCATTTTCTAGTGGTTCTATATCCACTCGCATCTCTCTTTTATTTTTTACATACTTGAAAAAGCTTTTACTACCCAGTTTGATATTGTTTGCTAGCTTGCTTTCATATTTCATCTTTTGCCTTCTAATGATTCTTTTAGTTGTTGTCTGTAGGTTTTTAAAATCTTGCCAACCCTCTATCTTCCCACTAATTCTTGCTTTCTTTTGCCTTTACATTAGCTTTGACTTCCCTTGTCAGCCCTGGTTGTACTATTTTGCCATTAGAGTATTTATTTGTTTTTGGGATAAACCTGTCCTGTGCTTTCCTAATTTTTTCCCTGAAACACACACCATTGCTGCTCAACTATCACCCTACCAGCATCTCTGCTGTCATGCCACTGTAATTTTCTTTACTCCACTGAAATACTGCAATGGCAGACTTCACTTTCTCTCCATCAAATTTCAAGTTGAACTCAATCATATTGTGATCACTGGCTCCTAAGGGTTCCTTTACCTTAAGCTCTCTAATCACCACCAGTTCATTCCATATCACCGAATCCAGTAACGCTGATCCCCTAGTAGGCTCAATGACAAACTGCTCTAAAAATCCATCTCATAGGTATTAAACATACTCATTCTCCTGAGATGTGTTACCAACCTGATTTTCCCAATCAACCTGCATGTTAAAATCTCCCATGACTATCATAACATTGCTCTTTTGATACACCTTTTCTGTTGCCTGTAGTAATCTGTGGTGCACATCCTGACAGTCTGACTACAGACTATCCTTTCTATAAGGAAATATAAAGCGTGTTTCTATAAGATCTCCTCTGATCCTTCTGAATTCCAGTTAGTACAGTCCCAGGCGACCCTATCTCTCCTCATAGTCTAACCTCCTCATCTCTGGAACCAACCTGGTGCACCTCCTCTTCACCGCCTCCAAAGCCAGTATATCCTTCCTCAAGTAAGGAGACCAGAATTACGTGCAGTACTCCAGGTGTAGCCTCACCAGTACCCCGTACAGTTGGAGCATAACCTCCCTGCTCTTAAAGTCCTCTAGCAATGAAGACCAGCATTCCATTTGCCTTCTCAATAGTCTGCTGCACCTGCAAACCAACCTTCTGCAATTTATGCTCAAGGAGTCCTAAGTCCCTCTGCACAGCAGCATTCTGCAATCTTTTACCATTTAAATAATAATCTGATCTTCCACTTTTCCCTCCAAAGTGAATGACCTCGCATTTACCAACATTGTACTCCATCTGCAAGGCCCTTGCCCACTCACTTAACCTGTCTATATCTCTCTGCAGAATCTCCGTATCCACCGCACAATTTTCTTTTCCACTGAATTTATTGTCATCAGCAAACTTAGATACACTACATTCTGATCATTAATGTATATCGTGAACATTTGTGGCCCCAGCACCAACCCCTGCAGCACACCACTCACCACTGTATCCCAACTCTCTGCATTCTATTGGTTAACCAATTCTCTGTTCATGCTAATACATCATGGATAGAGAATGATGGATCTGCCTTTGTTAAATCTATGGTGCATCTGCCTGTTGGATCCATTTCTTTTCAGATGCCTTGCTATTTCTTCTTTAATGAGAGCTTCAAGCATTTTCCCAACTACAGCTGTTAAATGAACTAGCCTATAGTTACCTCCCTTTTGTTTTTTACTTTGAACAGTGGCATGACATTCGCCTTCTTCCAATCTGCTGGGACCTGCCCAGAATCCAGAGAATTTTGATAAATTATCACAAAAGTCTCAACTATGACCATTTCTTTCAGTACCCTGGGACGCCTACCATCAGGACCAGGGGACTCGTCTATCTTTAGGCCCACAAGACTGCTCAGCTCTATCTCTTTAGTGATAGATATTGTATTGAGGTCCTCACCTCCCATTGCATCCATATCATCTCTCTTTGGCATATTAGACATGTCCTCCACTGTGAAAGTGAATAGTCATTCAATCCCCTTGGCCATTTCCTCATTACCCAATATCAATTCCCCCTTCTCGTCCTCCAAGGGACCTATGTTCACTTTGACCACCCTTTTGTGCTTTTCTTTATTGCTTACTTCATGGCTCTTTGTTGCTTTTTAAAGTTTTCCCAATCTTCCAGTTTCCCACTATTCTTGGTGACTTTGTATGCACATGCTTTTAGTTTGATGCTTTCTGTTATTTCCTTATTTATCTATGGCTGGCTCTCCCCACCCTTACTGTCCTTGCTTTTAACAGGAATATACTTTTGTTGAACACCATGAAAAATCTCTTTGAAAGTCTTCCACAGTTCCTCAACCGTCCCACCATATAGCCTGTGTTCCCAGTCTACCCTATCCAACTCCTCCCTCATCCCATTGTAGTCTCCCTTGTTTAGGCATAATACACAGGTTTTAGAGTGAACCATTGCACCCTCCATTTGTATGAGAAACTCAATCATACTGTGATCACTCTTTCCAAGAGGATCCCTAATCACAAGATCACTAATTTTACACAGATCCAAGACATCCGGGGCAACTAGGGATGACTCAAGTAGCAGCAGAACTCTTAATGGATATGATTAAATATCTATTTCAGCCTGATACAACTGAAAAGCACAACTGATTCCAAGGTCAGTACAGTGAACAAAGATGTCTTAATGCATTTAACTGAACTATCGCTGCTTAAAACTGTCAGAAACAATACTGATTGTGGACGGATGCATCCTCGTAGGATTCCACAGAGGACACGTGGCTGCAGATCAGGGATACAAGTGTGTTTAAGGAAATGGGGTTTTAAACTCCCAATACCGACTATCTTGAGGGCAAACGTGCAGTCTCTGGTGAATAAAATCGATGATCTCAGAGCTAGGGTGCTAAATCAGAGGGACATTAGGACCGCATGTATCCTTTGTCTCATGGAATCCTGGTTAATCCTTTCCATCCGGATGCAGCGATTCAGATCGACAGGTTTACTATACACCGTCAAGATAAATCTATAGAGTCCCTCAAAAGCAGAGGTGGAGGAGTATGCCTCATGATCAACTCTTCCTGGTGCACGCATATATCAGTGCTGCCCCAATACTGCTCACCAGACCTGGAATATCTAGCAGTTAAGTGCTATCCTTTTTAGCTACTGCGGGAGATCTCCAGGATCATTTTGGTAGCAGTATATATTCCACCTCAGGCCAATGTCAATCAGGCTTTAAATGATCTGAGCAATGGGATCAACATGCATGAAACAGTGCACCCTAATGCCTTCACCATCATTTTGGGAGATATTAACCAGGCCAGTCTGAGAAAAATCACTAAGCAATTACCATCAACAGATCATATGCAGTATTAGAGGAAACAACACACTGGACCATTTCTACACCACCATCAAGAACATTTACCGTGCTATTCCACGCTCTCACTTGGGGATGTCTGATGACCTGGCTGTACTTCTACTTCCTGAATACAGGCAGAGACTGAAGACTGCAGCACTAGTAGTGAGGACCAAGGTATGGACAAGGGAAGCACAGGCGCGCATATAGGACTGCTTTGAATCGGTGGACTGGACCCTATTCAGGGATTCAGCTTCAAACCTGGATGAGAATGCTGCAATTGTTACCGACTTCATTAAAACCTGTGTGGATGAGTGTGTGCCTACAAAGACTTACTGTACGTTCCCAAACCAAAAGCAGTGGATGAACCAGGAGGTATGTCATCTGTGAAGGCTAGATCTGTAACATTCAAGTCTGGTGACTCAGACCTGTACAAGCAAACCAGGTATGTTTTGAGGAGGGCTATTTCAAGGGCAAAGAGACAATTTTGAATGAGATTGGAGGTGACATCGGATGTACGACAACTCTGGCAGGGTTTGCAAAACATTACTTCCTACAAAGTGAAACCCAATAGCATGAATGGCAGCAATGCTTCACTACCAGATAAACTATGCCTGCTTTGAAAAGGAGAATATAATTACTGCTGTGAAGATCTCTGCTGCACCTGATGACCATGTGAGCTGTGGCTCAGAGGCCAACGTTAGGCTGTCTTTAACTTGAGTGAACCCTCACAAGGTGGAAGGTCCTGATGGAGTACCTGGTAAGGCTCTGAAAACCTGTGCCAACCAGCTGGCGGGAGTATTCAAGGAGATTTTCAACCTCTCACTGGTATGGGTGGATGTTTCCTCTCGCTTCAAAAAGGCAACAATTAAACCAGTGCCTAAGAAGCATAATGTGTGCTGACTTAATGACTATCGCCTGGTAGAACTCACATCTACAGTGATGAAATGCTTTCAGAGGTTGGTCATGTCTAGGCTGAACTCCTGCCTCAGCAAGGATCTGGACCCATTGTAATTTGCCTATCGTCACAATAGGTCAACAGCAGCTGCAATCTCAATGGCTCTTCATACGGTTTTAGACCACCTGGACAACACAAACATGTATGTCAGGATGCTGTTCATCGACTACAGCTCAGCATTTAGTGCCACAATCCTGACTGGGAAGTTGCAGAACCTGGGCCTCTGCACCTTCCTCTGCAATTGGATCCTCAGCTTCCTAACCAGAAGACCACAATCTGTGCAGATTGATGATAACATCTCCTCCTTGCTAACGATCAACACTGGCGCACCTCAGGGGTGTCTGTTTAGCCCATTGCTCTACTCTCTATATACACATGACTGTGTGACTAGGCATAAATACCATCTCAGATGGTGATGAGAGGGCGTACAGGAACAAGATATGCCAACTAGTGGAGTGGGGTTGCAGCAACAACCTGGCACTCAATGTCAGTAAGACAAAAGAGCTGATTGTGGACTTCAGGAATGGTAAGATGGAATAACACATACCAATCCTCATAGAGGGATCAGAAGTGGAGAGAGTGAGCAGTTTCAAGTTCCTGGGTGTCAAGATCTCTAAGGATCTAATCTGGTCCCAACATAACGAAGCAGTTATAAAGAAGGCAAGACACTGACTATACTTCATTAGGAGTTTGATGAGATTTGGTATGTCAACAAATACACTCAAAAACTTTATAGATGTACCGTGAAGAGCATTCTGACAGGCTGCATCACTGTCTGGTATGGAGGGGCTACTACACAGGACTGAAAGAAGCTACAGAGTGCTGTAAATTTAGTTGGCTCCATCTTGGGTACTAGCCTACAAAGTACCCCAGACATCTTCTAGGAGCGGTGTCCCAGAAAGGTAACCCCCATTATTAAGGACCTCCAGCACCCAGGGCATGCCCTTTTCTCATCAGGTAGGAGGTACAGAAGCCTGTAGGCACACACTCAGCGATACAGGAACAGTTTCTTCCCCTTTGCCATCTGATTCCTAAATGAACATTGACTCCTGGACAGTACCTCACTTTTAAAATATATATTATTTCTGTTTTTTTGCATGATTTTAATCTATTCAATATGTGTATACTGTAATAGATTTACTTATTTTTACTTATTTATTATTATAATTTTATTTCATTTTTTCTTCTATATCATGTATTGCTTTGAACTGCTGCTGTTAAGTTAACAAATTTCATGACACATGCTGGTGATAATAAATTTGATTCTAATAATGTGTTCCCTTGTAAGTTCAGTAACATGCTGTTCAAGAAAGCTATCACGTATGCATTCTGTGAAGTCCTCCTCAAGACTGCCTCGACCAACTTGATTCATCCAATCTATGTGCAAGTTAAGTTCCCCCACAATAACTGTTATTCCATCCTTTAATACTGGCCAGGCAAACAGGAAGGCATTATGAGGTGTTTTCAACTCTTTTAATGGCAGCCACATTTCAGTACACAATTAAGGACCTGAGCTTTGGGTATACCAGCTACATGTAAGCTGAGAGTTACGATATGGCAGGAAGACATTGCATCCTGCTAGGCAGAAACACTGCATATACAGGTTTTAATGTAGCTGAGAGTATGACTGAAGACACATAGCTGACCAAAATAAATGGAAGTGACTGCTATACACCTAAAGCTAGTAAAATGAAGCCTTGAAACCAGATGGATAACCTATAGATGCTCAAAGAACCTGAGGTAATTATGATAAGATTACTCATATAGAAGATTAATTAGAAGCTACTGGCAGAGGACTGGCACCTCTTGTTTAATTTCTTGTCTTAGTTCCACAGTTTCTGGCTCAGTTTCTTCCTCTTCTTTTAGGAGCTGGAGTATGTCATCAGACTCTTCATGTAATCTTAATATAATTCATATGAAGGTAACTCCTCATAAAAAATTAATATAATCTTGGCTGGTCTATGCTTATCAGCAACTCATCTTCTGTGCTTTTTCTCCACACCCTTTCATTCCTCCATCTGTCAAATCTTTATCCACCGAGAACATGATCTAGTTTCCTCCTCCAGCCAGGGCAGAGAAATTCAAAGAGATAACTTTCTTCACACTTTAGTTTTAAATGACCAGCCCTTTAACTGACCAGCACCTTGCTCAAGATCCCTACAGTACTCCAACAGTTTCTTCCTTACAGTCAGAAGACCCAGTTATCCCTAGACTCTTGCTTTCTATGAGATAGCTAGCTTTCAATCAATTCTAACACACTTCCTTGGATGCTATGAGCTTTTAATGATATACTAGTCTCTTATCAAATGTATTCTGGAAATCTGAATACAAAACATCTTCACAGATTACCCTCTATGAATTGTCCTTATTCCATCAGCTGTAGAAGTTAAGAGCTTAGTCATTTTTCCATCACGTCAACCATGTTTTCCTGCCACTAACTACATTGTCTAAACTGCAAATGACTTTTGAGAATGGACATACAAATAGTACAATGATCTTAATGCAAATGGGAATCAGTAAATGCTTGATGTCAGACAGCCAATGCTATTCCACTATTCAAAACCAGAACTGGAAAAGATCCAGTGAACTCTAAACCAAATAATGTGAGGTCAGAAGTTGGAAATGTATTGTGATTTATAATAGAAGATGTTTGAGAAAAGTATTTAGAGACAAAATTACAATAAATAAGAATTAAGACTTATTTAAAAATGTCATATCACGTTTCACTGAACTCATTCTATTGTTTGAAGAACTGATAGATAAGAGAGGCACAATATATGTAATTACTGCATTATAACTGGCTAGTCAAAAGATTTTTCCATAAGGAAAGAGAAAAGTTAATATACTCCATACCTTGTTCTGAATAGAGGACAAAGGACACAGGTGGAATGAGCTGCATAAGAGGCAATAAAGGAAAAGATAAAAATGCTAGTGCTACATTTCAACAAATTTGCTCGCTCGTTTCCAGGTCAAGAAAATATATACCCTGAGATCAACATTAGACACACTGTTTATTATTCACAGAAGTGATTTGGACAGAGAGTCAACAATATAAATGTAATGTTTGTGATACACCTATCTGGGAATGTGTACATAATTATTACTGAGAAGATGCTGAAGTGCTATTGGTCCAGGTTTCCATGTTGAAATGAAAAAAAAATATTCATGGTCCTAACACTGAGAAGCTAACAGCACCTATGTATTTAATTACGAACATTCAGAAGCTGTGCTCACTGATTCCCTGCTCCACCACAGGGTAAGTTTTTTTGACAGCATTTGCTGATGTAATCGGTAATTGACAAGAGCATTCGGTACAAACTATTCCTGCTGTGAAATACCTTGATAATGTGAAGTTTTGTTACACGAAGTGTAAGTTGTTTATTTAATGACAAACTAATAGCCTACGTAATTACTGCTTAACAAGCTCTTTAGCCCCCCCCCAAAAAAAATCTAATTTCATAGTTGTGGATTATAATTGCTTTAGAAAAATATTTCAAATTATAATAGGGTAGAAATTCACCAGAGTGTATGTACTAAATGTGTAATGTATGCCTGAAGTACTTTCTCTGGCAGCTTGTTCCATATACTTACCGTCCTCTGTCTTGTCTTCAAGTCCCTTTGAAATCTTTTCCCCTCACCATAAACTTATGCCCTAACATTTTGGCTCCCTTTCTCTGGTGTGCTTTTACCCTATCCATTACTCTCAGTATTTTATACTCCTTTATATACCTTTCAGTCTTCTGTCTATCCTCTCCCTATAACTCAGGCATGTGAATCTTGGCAAAATTCTTGTGGACTTTTGCATTCTTTTTAGTGTAATGATGTCTTTCCTTGAACATGGTGACAAGAACTGTGTGCAATACTCCATGAAGGTGGTGTGTGGGATAACGGTGTTGATCTGGGAGAGAGCTGGCCTGGTCCTAATGTTCTGAATAGCTTTCTATGCTACAACCATTATATGATATATTTAAAATGGTTCTTACTCTTCAGTGCTAGTCTTGACTTCTGTCAGGACAATAAGGCCATAAGAATATAAGACATAGGAGCAGAATTAGGCCATTCAGCCCATCAAGTCCACTCCACCATTTCATCATGGCTGATCCTAGATCCCATTCACCTGCCCCCTCACCCTACCCCTTGAAGCTCTGACCAATCACTAATCTATCAACTTTCACTTTGAATATACCCACAGACTTGGCCTTCACCCCAGTCTGTAGCAGAGCTTTCCACAGATTCACAACTCTTTGGCTAAAATAAATCCACCAAGCTTCTGTTCTAAAAGGTTGCCCCTCAATTTTGAGGCTGTGCTGTCTAGTTCTGGATACCCCCATCAGAGAAGACATCCTCTCCAGCTTCATCTCATCCGGTCCTTTCAGCATTTGGTAGGTTTCAATAAGATCCCCACACATTCTTCTGAATTCCAGTGAGTACAGTCAGGACCACTTGATTCTGAATCGTATTAAAGGGGTAAGAACTGAGAGAGCTTAGCCATGATTGCATTTGTCTGAGTGTGGCATAAAGAAGTCTAGGTAAAACTGAAGTCAATGGGCATCAAGGAGGAAATATCCCAATGGTTATGATCTCATCATGCACAAGGGAAGACATCAGTGCTTTTTTGCACCCAATTATAGCAGCCCCAGCACATCACTGCTTGAATTTCTCAGGGCAGTGTCTGCAGTTTCATTGCTGACCTTTCTCCTTTTGTATGTGTGATGTCATTAATTGAGATACAGCATGGAAAAGGTCCTACTGTCTCTCTGAGCCGCACAACCCAGCAAACCTATGGCTTAATCTGAGCTTTTGAGCTTTGTCACAGGACAATTTTCAAAGACCAATTAACCTACCAACTGGTATGTCTTTGGACTGTGGGAGGAAACTGGAGCACCCAAAGGAAACCCATGCAGTCACAGGGAGAATTTATAAACTCCTTACAGGCAGCGGTGCAAAATGAAGCCGGGCTGCCTGCACTGTAAAACTTGGTGCTAACCACTACACAATTGTTCTGTCCACTCCTAGCTGCATAACGTGCTATGCTATGGTCAGCTCCTCAGAAAAAGAAGCAGACTATCCTTCTAAGATGTGGAAGACATTCAAGAATTCTACCCGTGTGACAGGATACATCACCAAAAAGGGGCACCAAGACCATCCTGGGGGTGGTGAGAGAGTCAAAACAAACCAAATCATAACAGGATTCAACAAGCTTTACAACGATGCTGTCTGGATAAGAAGGCATGTGCTAGAAGGAGAAGTCGGACAAATGTGGATGGTTTTCTCCAGAGCAGCGGAAGCTAAAAGAAGATGTGCTAGATGTTTATAAAATTATGCGCGGCATAGATGAAGTATACAGTCCATATCTTTTACCCAGGGTTGAAATGTCTAATACTAGAGGACATTCATTTAATGTGAGAAGGAGGGTAATTTCAAAGGAGGTGTGCAGGGCAAGTTTCTCACAAACAGTGGTAAGTGCCTGAAATACTCTGCTAAGGGTGATAGTAGCTACAAATACGATAGAAGCTCTTAGCTAGGCACATCGATATGCAGAGAATGGAGAAGCATGGGGTTCTGTAGGCAGTAGGGCCTAGTTTAGTTAAGCATTTAATATACTAGTTTAATTAGGTTGGCACAAGGTTCATGGGTCAAAGGGCATGTTTCTGTGCTCCACTCTTCCATGTTCTATGACAGGGGCAATAGATACCTACATGGAAAACTACCCGTAATTTACCCTCTAAATCACACACTATCCTGACCTGAAAATATATCACCATTCTTAGGTCTAAATATTGGAATTTTCTGCCCAATGCAATGGTGTGAGTACCTGCACCAGAAGCTCTGCTGTGGTTCAAGTGCCTCGCAACGACTTCTTAAGAGCACTTAGTGATAAGCAATAAATGCTGTCTTGCCAACAATGCTTACAGGCCAGAAATTGATTTGAAAAGATAAAATCAGCCCAGGCCTAATTTTCTTTTTGTCTGATTCATCTTTAATTCACAAAAATGGGCAAATAATTCACCTGATGATTATCAATGTAATCAATTATGTAGAATTGCTATTAATTCAACAGCTATTATTGCACAATAAAACTATAATCTATTGTGGATTAAATGCAAACAAATATTCTATTGCCAATTAATTAATTTGATTCTTGATAAATCTGTATTTTAGCTAAAATACTGTTTGATATTGTACCAAACATAAGGATATAACCACTTCCATTGCGTTTCTTTGATTCCAGGTGAATGTGAAAAATTTGACTTCAAACTAACCAAAATTCATTATCAGTAGATAACTAAATAAGGTTAAACTATTTCTTGTATAGATGATTGGAGCTGTAGCTTCAAAACATGATCACTTAGTCACTGCACTGGGTATTGGGTGTAAATTATGTATTTACTTATTTTGATATTCTAAAGATGATTGAACAAGTGCAATGTGCATTTTAATCTAATTTTAGCTACACCATCATTGGAATTAAAGTACTAACTCTGTGCAGCCCAAAGCCATATGCTTTTCTAGTTTGTAAAATGATTTACTTCTTTTGTAGTCAGAATTAATACATACCAATTCTTTAACACTTTGCCAGAACATTCTATACATCTAAAGATCTTAAACAATGTTTCAGCTGTCCTGGAATGGAATGCCAACAACTCAGATAATTGGAATATGTTTAAACATACTGGATGATATGTTTCCATAGTATTTGTTGCTGGCCTGTCTATTGTGTAACATGATAACTAGTGAGAGACCAATGAATGGTCAGTATTGATGCATAATGCCTCTAAGCATTATTCTTATATGGACAAGTTCACCTTGTGGTCAAACAAAACTAGTAGTGGAATGAATGCCTTTCTTTTTTAAATACTTTATTAGTTACCCCTCTCTCTTCAGACAGTAGCACATCAGGCTGAGACATGATCTGATGGGAACACATAATGCCTGGTGAAACCTTGCAAACACATATTTACTACTGAATTGTCCCAATGAAATCAGTCGGTCACAATCCCTTTTTTATCTCATTTGATGGCGGAAATGCTAATGCAGTTTATGAGAATGGCAATTTGCATAAGCCAGCAATGCTTTCATAACGTATGTGATGCAGTGAGTAATACTGACTACTTCATTAGCAGCTTGGCAAGTTGCCAAGACATTCCAGTGCAAAGTGTTTGCCTTCAGGACTTCCTTTGTCTCCCTGTTAAGAAGCTGTATAATGTCATTTTTCACACAGGAGTGCACCCTTTTTGTTGATAGTTTATGAATAGAAAACACACTATTCCAAAACTCAGCCAGATTTACTTCATACTTTTGCACCATGTTGGTACAATTTATTCTAATTTGATTCCCTAAGTTTGCCCAATCTCTCGTGGCAAATGTAGACAATTCTGACAGCTGCATTAGAGAATGGGTACTCATTAAGTAGATGCAAAGGGATTTGATTAACAAGAAAATTCTCCGTTAAACCCAGTGAACATAATTTTTCCCACAACAGAATGCCTCCAGGACTTGACAAGTTCGTGTTGGGTTTCTTGTTTGGTGCAGGTGTGCAGAGGACCTCCTCGGTATGGTTGCCTGGCAACCCGTCTGTCTAATCCTTGTGACAAGACTGGTGAATAATGAGAGAAAAAGCATCCCTTCTGTTCAATCCAGAAGCCTGAATGAGTGATATGGTTTCCACGCATTCCATATAATCCATGTGCTGTCACTTGGCAACAGCTAGTATTTGGCAGTTCTTGGAGCGAAAGCATCCTGTCTCAAGTTCATCTCCAACACAGCAGGTCACAGACAGTGAGTGCACTCCATCACTTTTAACTTATGACACCTCCCTTCGAAAGGTGAAAGAGCAAGTTCATAAAGAAAGCAACACCTCCTGTCCCTTCCAGCTGAGCAGAGAACTGTTTTACTCTTATGTAGCTTAGCAATTTCTTTTGCGGAGAGAGGGAGTGGAGAGAGAATCCACCTCATTTCAGTTATTACAGCTGTTTCTATATTACTGCAGAGTGCTTCAGTCCTCGAGTCTGCGTACCCATTCTGCAACAGTGAAAGCTATCATTTGTCTTTGCTCCTTCATGTTGTTGCAGCTGGATTTTGACATTGCTTGCTTCAGCATTTTTGTAAAAAAGACAAAAAGCTTCCTTGTGAGCTGACCTTTTACTATCAAATGACAGCTAGACAGCACTGTTTGTAACTTATTTACTGGCACCAGTCCTGTAAAAACTGAATTTAATGTTAGCAACTTTTGATTGGCATAGTTATTAAAAAATCCAACTCCCAGCTGAGCAAGAATGACATATAGATCCTTGTATTATGAGGGGTCCTTTCATACCACAATACAAAACTAATCATCACAACCATGACTTTAAAAAAATAGCTTTGACATTTTAATATCATATAGTTTATAGTCATTTAATATACCAGAAAGCTCCATGCCTGCTTAGAACCTTGGCTGGCATTCAAACAGAACATACAAGTAGTATAAGTTACTTTGATTCTTCGCTTGAAAAAGGATTAAATCAAAGATAGATTGTGAAGCCAGCTTTTCCAGAAGGTGATTAATATATATCACTGAATGTTATTTCTGGCCGATATTCAACTGAAGAACGACATAATTTTATAGACCATTGCATTGTCCTCGAGAAAATGGTATATCCATTTGGTTATTGAAAATAGTTCTAAGTTACTGTAAATATGTGAACTGACAGTTGATTTTTCACATACATTAAAAATTAGTTTGAACAACTTGACAACACAGCTTAGAAATTAAGTGCACTTTGAAAGAGTCTATACAAATTTGATGCTGTAATCTGCTACCCTCTTTTGTGCGGCAGATATTGTTGAATATTTTACTTTGGAACACTCCTAGAGTTAGCTCTTTCTGAATTCTAACTAGGATTTTCTGTTGACCTTGCGTTTTTCTATGTACTGGAAATGGAGTTAGCAGACTAGTGCTGTTGCAAGCAGCAAGATCAAGAGCAGAAATGATGTGGTGCCAATTGCAATCCTTAGCTTCACAAAAAATATATAATCATTATGGTTGCAATTGGAGAGTTAAAATGGTCAGGAATTGGGACATTGTGATATTACTGTACACTATAATAGCTTCCTTGAACCCGATGACAGCCATCACAATTGGGGAAACAGATTTATTTTTATCATCATGTTTTAATCATTTCTAACCATTTAAACTACTGCAAATTATGCTTCACAATAACCAAATTTTTAGAATTTGCTAAAGAATTTACATACTGATGTAGCTATAAAACTTATTAAAATAATTTGTCCATATTATCAACCATAAAAAAGAGATAGCAGATGACACTAAAATTACTTCTCCAAATAGAAATTTTCTGTTGCAAACAGCAGTATGCATTAAATTATAATTTTTCAAGTGATTACTAAAGTAATGAATTAGCAAATCTGTTCAGGTGGGGAGAACCACAAACAGAAAATATTTGGTTTTATAAATTCTCAGGGAGATTATATATTTCTGTAAGATTTTGTCATTGGTATTTTAAAAGGAAGCTAAGTCTGCAGATAAACTAAAATAAACTAAATAATTTATATGTAATATACCAGTCAGCATCATGACTTTTGTCTATGAATAGGAAATATTTTAATCTATTTTTTCTCTTATTACAACTACAAGGGTAGATTTTAACTTCTGCAGTCATTTTAGCAATTTGGTGGGCAGGATCAATCTGCCATGTGATCACTCCAAAGATTTTATATTTGCAAAGTTAACTTAAGAAGAACCATTAATGTTAAGAATCTACTGAAACAAGAGTGTGGAAGTGTGCCAAGTCAAGTTGAGATGAGGACAATGGAAGCACACTTCCATGATGTGTCAGGAAGATGCATAAGAGGAGAACATGAGTCAACCAAAACTTTGACTAACCATTTCCCTCTACGGATGCTGTTCGACGCACTGAGTTCCTCCAGTCACTGTATTTTTGTACCAGATTCCACCTTTTGCAGTCTTTTATGCCTCCAATTGCATATTTAATGCAGCGAAGTGAAGAACAGATGAATAGAAAAGGGATGAGAATCATACTCCCTTGATTTGGAGGAAGGGAGAGATTGTGGCCAACAAGAGTAAGGATGGGAGCGGTATTACCCTAAATGGAAGAAAGGGGTGCCATTCTTCTTGGATTGAGAGTAGAAGGGAAACTGCAATGCCATATATAAAGGTAAATTGGTAACCAATATGCTTTGAGTGGATGCAAGAGGACAAGCAGTACCATGTAAAGGGACACGGTATTTCTTGAAGAGGAATATGGGGTGAAGATTGCTAACTGGCATAGTAGTGGAAAACAGTGATACCTTGAATGAGGGCAGAGGAGAGTTTTTTTTTCTATTTGTTAGATGAACAGTGAAAATCCTTCTCCAAGCTCTAAAATTAATACAGTGGAATCACAAGAGGCTGCAGAGGTGGGATAAATCGGGAGAACAAAGCAATCTGCTGGAGGAACTCAGCAGGTCGAGCAGCATCTGTGGGAAGAAAGGAATTGTTGACCTTTTCAGGTTTAAACTCTGCAGAGGAGTGAGGATAACAATTCCTTTCCTCCCAATGATGCTCCTCAATCTGCTGAGTCCCACCTGCAGATTGCTTGTTGCTAAAAACAAACAGTGCTGTTTGGTTGGAAAATGGCTTAACTCAAGAGTAGAACAATACCATGTTCATTTCTGTGAGTCCTAGCACTGGGCAGAAGTTTCACTTCTGATACTCCAATGGGATATTTGTTGAACTGGAAACATTTTACTGACATAAAACTCCCCCAAATGATCTCACTGAGACAATATCCAAAATTTATCTCAGCATCATTATCAGCCTCACTGGTCTGATAAATTATAGCTCTTATTTATTTGAACAACAACAATATTTTGCTAAGCCTTTTCCACTGAAGCCATTCAAAGAGCCAGCCCTCAATCTGCATTCTTTGCCTGGCCATTCTACAGCATTTAGTAGTCACCCTGCTTTCTCTATATATTGCTCCCATTTAAGACAAAATCTTCCTTTCATCTTCTTCAATACAAAATGATTTCCACTGGAAATTGATTCACAGTCTGACTGAAGGTCTCAACCTGAAATGTCAGCTGTTTATTTTCCTCTACAGATGCTGCCTAACCTACTGAGTTCTTCCAGCAGTTTACTTTTTGTTACAATTAAGACTTCTCTGACTGGGTAGCAAGGAGATAACCATAGGTATCAGAGCTATGATAGAATTCAAGGGCACTATGATGGGGGTGTGGGGGGAAGGAGCCTATTCAGCCAACTGTAACCCATACCCATAGAGCTGTCTGAAGTGAAATGCCTTTTTCAGTCCTCCCTGAGATCTGTGAGCTCCCACAACTTTAAATGCAAGTTTAGACATAAACCCTGACTGCTTGATCTATGGATTTTAAGGTCACTGTCATTCTCAGCTTTCTAGCTCTAGGATCAATCCAGGCTGCAGCCGCTGATCTCTGTCACAGCTGCTTGTTTTCTTTTCACATTACATTAGGTCAACCAAAGACACACAGATTCTGCAGATGCGGAAAATCTAAAACAACACACGTAAATTGCTGGGTGAATTGAGCAGGGCAGGCAAGATCTCAAAGGTTCAAATGCTTATTTATTATCGATGTATACAACTTTGAAACTCTTCTTCTCTAGACAGCTATGAAACCAAGAAAGAAAAGAATGGCAGCACTATCATCAACTCTCAAATCCCTCCTCCCCACACACAAAATAATGTGTGAACAACACGGAATATAAAAAACTGTAAGATTGACTATAGCCCAAGTCCATATCCAAAACGCAGAAAAACTGGGTAACATTCTCTGAGCACAACGGCAGGCCTTTCCCTCTGTGGCAGCAGAGCGATTCCACCAGCAATCAAAAGGCAGTCTGTCGAGGCAAATGGACAGCCAACATTGAGGTCCTTCATCCAGACTGTGGACCAGTCTCCACTGGTCCAAAATGTTGTCGCTTACTTTCCTCTATAGAAGCTACCTGGCCTACTAAGTTCCTCCAGCAATTTGTGTGTGTTGCTTTAAATCATCTAAAATCTTAAGTTCAAGGAGAAAAACTTCAGTCTTTTGAATATTATAGGCTCCCTGTGAGTGCTTTTATTAAATATACTCATGTAACTTTATTCATAATGGGATTATCCCAGTTAACAATTGCCCCCCACCAGTAGTCTCTGAGAGCCTCCCTGCCCCCTTGTACAAGATGTATGCTTCCTACAGGTACCATTTTCCAGCTCCTTGACTAGGTTCCTGTGGCCAATTGGCAGCATCTCTCCTTCCCTCTCTAATTATTGCAGTATCCATTGTTTAAGCAATTTCATTCTCCAGTAGCTGGAAGAGTGCAGCTTGTAATATGCTTATGACCCTTTTAAAATACTGTCTGCCAAGGTCACCACACCGAAACTAAATATCTACATGTGCAAGCTCTTGCATTAGTGATAATTTACAGGGAAACCATGCAGTGCTCCATAGGAATCTACAAAGACCGTGATCACTGTTGGACTTTAAAAACATTAAAAATAGTGAATATCAAAAATAGTGTTATTAAAAATAGTGAGTAAATTTCTAAGCTTTTCACTTTCAATGCCATCCATATATTAATGGAGGAATAATTTAATAATAGAAACTGCTTAGATGGACATGGCAAACACAGGCAATGGGATGAGCTCAGGTAGACAACTTGGTCAGTATGAGTATGTTAGACCAAAAGGCCTGTTTATGAGCTGTACATGATTATAAGACTATATGATATGGGAAGAGAAATATGCCACTCAGCCCATCATGTTTTCTCTGGCTTAATTTTTCAACGCATGCTCTTGCCTTTTCCTCAAAACCTTTAATCCCTTCACCAACCGAAGATTTTTCAATCTCTGTCTTAAATATACTCATTGGCTTATACTCCACACAACCTTCTGTGGCAACAAATTCCACAGATTCATTACCTGATTATGTGACTGAAATGCCAAACAATTCAACACTAAAAATGGGCAGTTGATGGTTGGCAAGGACTCTTTGGGCTGGAGGGCCTGTTCCCATGCTAGAAGACTCTAGTTTAACCTATTGTTCCACAACTGCAAGCCGGGACCGCATACACAGAGATGCATTGCTCAGTAACTTTACCGAGAATCACAACAAAAGGAAAGGCAAACTGCAAATAACTTCTAGGCTGAAATATGATTAACATCTAAAACATCAGAGAGCAAAGAAGGACAGAATGTTTAGAACAGGGGTCCCCAACCTGGGGTCCATAGATCCCTTGCTTAATAGTATTGGTCTATTGCATCAAAGAATGTTGGGAACCCCTGGTTTAGGTGGTGTCATGTTTTAGTTGCGTGGTCAATTGAAGATTAGCACTGTCCTGGGTCACTGGCTGTAACCTGCTAATCATATAAGAAATCATTACATGGGATAGGATTGGAAAAAAAAAATTAAAAATGGAGCAGGGTCAAAACACAAAAGAAATATTCAAGAACATATGGAAGAGAAAGACAAGCAGATAAATAATAGGTAGAAAGTAAATGATGGCCTCAAGTGGGAAAGCAAGTCCGGAGTCAGATATGAAGGAATCATGTTATAAAAGTTAGAAAGGGAACAAGTCAGATCAGTTTTGTAAAGATATTAGGGTGCATGAGAAAATGACTTGCAGATGTTAAAAAGTAGTTCCAGCAGCTCCATTTGAGACCAATAAATGCCCAGTCATAAAACACTGCTGAAAACACGCATAACTTCATTAATAATGAAGTCATAAAGAAAACGCTTGGTAACTGAGTTTGTCGTGTATTGGAGAAAGTTTTAATGAGCAGTTATTGCATCAATAACATTATGGCACTCACAGTTCATCTACACAGCACAGAAAGTAGTTTGGTTGCCTTGTGCCCCTCCGTACAAGCTGGGGAAACTGCACTTTCCTTTGAAACAGCAGAATGTGTGACAAGTTCAGTTAGACACCCTGGGACATGAAGAAACAGGAAATGGAACTCCGAGCTGAGGTAAAGTCAGAAATTTTAGTTGAGATTCCAAGGCTTGATACAGCTTAAATGTTTTAAATAAAAAAAATTTACTTAAAGATGAACTTTAGATTGGATTGACATTTCCCTCAAAACCTGAATGAAGTTATGTGTTCACAAGTCCTCTAAGCTATTCCAATTTTTTCTGTTCTATAGACTACATATAGTCACATCCTATATCTGTCAAAGTCAAATCTCTGGAAAATAAAGAACACATTTCAATTTTGTTATTATTTTGTCTTGTTAGGGCCTATTGTCATACATAGCAGTTGTATCAAGCTAAACTTTCAGACATCACATCTACTTCTAGACTTGCACATGTGCCAATTTTAATGTTGAGATATCTGTTGATGCAAAATTATTATAAACCAAAATTCTATACTGTACAAGATAATCATGTTTGGAAACTATTCATCCTATTTGCTTTTTTTTAGTCCTTGAATATAAACCAAAGTTCCATACTGTACAAGATAATCATGTTTGGAAAAGATATACCCTATTTGCTTTTTTAAAGTCCTTTTATGAAATTTAAGCATTGATGATAGGTAGGCTATCTCCTTCACAATTTCATTTTGAAAGCACTCAGTTTATTCAGGAGCAAGGCGATAATGCCACAAATAATTTAACTCACCTGTACTCTTGAAATATCACTTTTTTAAAAAGTTGCATATCTGGATGCTGGTCCTCAGCACACCACACCCTTGAATCATAGTTCCTGTCAAACTTAATCACAGTATGATTAGATTTGTCCAGAATTTATATTACCTTAATGATGTTGGGATCTCTTACAGTTATCAAGCTGTGGTAAGAACTCATGATTTTGAAGCAATATATTGTGCCTGTAAAGACCAATAGATAAAAATATTTCTCTGCCTAACCACATGTTACAAAGAAAATCTTCAGTTATAAACTTCTTTGTGCACTGCTTTGAAGGTTGACAAAAATCTTAGGATTTCAGGCAGTATTAGGATGCTATTCTGAATCTTGGATACCAATAATGATTCAAGACAGATAAAAAAATATCCCTGAAGGTATTAATAGGATATTGCAAGTGTATATTCTGGTCAGGTATCCCTTTAATGGTAGTTTTGGTAGTGAATAGGTTCTTGAAACTGATCTTCTACACATTTGGGTTGGGGAAGGAGGAGAACCATGTGACAAAGGGAAACCCGAGAAGTGAAGAGAAGAGAAGAAGAAATAATTTTGGAAACAGCAAATCAGCTCCAGAAATTTACAGTGTGCAACTGTATTCCAAGTCATCAACCCACTCATAGATTTGATCAATCACTCTCTACCAAAACAGGATCAAAAGTATTTGAAACAAACAGTTTGAATTATAAATTGTCATCTCTCAGACATATAAAAATTAATATGACCTCCATGACTGATGGCATCAAGACAAAACCATCATGGAAATTAGAGGTTGGAGGACATTTAATTGCTTCAATTAATCTTTCTAAAGTAAAGAAAATACATTCTGATTGTATGTGGAAGAGGTCATGAAGTTCTATTGCATTGGGGCTTGTAGGGGTACTGTATGAACTCTGCATCTCAGTCCTACTGAAATTTCACTGCATGGTCCTGATGTGCACAGTTCATTACTTTTTGTGAAACATGTATAAATATTTCAAATATTTCTATACATTTTATATAGATTTGCAATGCACATAGCAAGTAAGTCATGTATTGCTAATTAGAATGTCCTTATTGTTCGATGAATATAAACTCTGTGCATTCTCAATTTATTGCTCAACACATTAGAACTGGCATTTCTGAGTGTCAACCCCTTCTACATAACCCCAAAAGAGGAACAGGGCACTGTGGTCTTTGCCAGAGGTATGAAGCTATGTCAGAGTGCAGGACTCTGATGTGAGTAGATGTTCACAAGGAAGGACCGAGTGGAGTGAGTGGCAAAGGTCACTGAAAACATGCTTCCCCAGTGTTTTCTCTTACATCCAAGGCCACCTTTCCTGCAGCTGCTCCTTGGCTTCCCGTGCTTCGGAGTGGCAAAAGCATTGCAGCTGCTTTCTTTGCTGGCAGCTGGGTTGGGTACATTATAGCATGGTCTATCGCTTACAAAGTGACTTTAACATGCAAACATCTACACTTCCCGGGACAAGGTATTCCACCACTGACTTCATGATCTATTGTTTTTTAATGAACTCTGGTAAGGCTTGTTTTCAGGCCCTGATTTCAACTGTGGTTTATGTTCTCAGCTTGAGTTCCAGGATTGCATGAATCAGGGTGAAAATCACCCCATCAATTTTTAAATTTACTTCTTCTCAATTTTCTGATCAACTGTTTAGGCATTTAGTATAATACAATATACTGTACATATCTGTTCCAGTGGCAAACAAGGTGTGGAAACTAATTTCTAGACAATTTTTATCTAATTTTTCACCAGTTTTTGATTGATAAGCTATTCATGGTGCCACCGAGTCATCGAACCATACAGCATATGAACAAGTCCTTTGGCCCATCTTGCTCACATCGACTTAAACTAATCCCTCTTAACAGTACTTGGTTCATAGCCTCAGAGACTTCCTCCCACTCCATCAGAGGACTCAAAACCAAGTGCAGAGGCAATTCCAAATGTTACAGAGCCTTGGGAATGATCACACTTCCTATCTGGCCCCTCAGCTTCAATCCAGCCTTGATAATTCAAGTGATCGTATGGTACCTTCTTAATACAGTGTGTGTGTTCCTGCCTCCACCATCTTCTCAGGTGGGGCATTTCAGATTCCGTATTGTATTATAAGGAATAGCAGGTGAATTAAATCAACGTTTATGTTCCTGTAGAAATTGTACATGAACAGGATTTACACCAGTGCTTTGGTGGAAATATAACTCTACCCAATACAACCTTCAGAAAATGAAAGCAGCAATTTAAGGTAGAAGCTGGCACAGAAATTAGAAACTATGCTCACCAATGTTGTATGATTAACACATGCTTTCTGAAACCAATGTTGTATTCCTTTTTGTCACCTTCAGTCTGACCCAATTGAGTACTGCATTACTTCCTTTCATTTGACCGTCTAAAACCTTCATTCTTTTGTATATCTTGTCCTTCTTTTCTAATATTATCCGGTGCTCATTCCCCAGCACTTACTCCACAACAACACTAATTACTGTTCACCATAGAGCTCTACTAAATCCAATGGATTGAAAACAAAGGCAATGTACTGTTGATGGAAATCTGGAAAAGAAAGTGCTGGAAATATTCAGCAGGTCAAACAACATCTGCAAAACGACGAAAGGGTATCGACCTGCTACATTGGGCTTTACTGCACTGAATGTCAACTAGTGTTCTCCAAAGAAATGCCTGTGCATGACAACATGACACACCTCAACGCTAGAGTTTAGAAGGCAGCACATCTGACCTCCCACTCAGCTACAGGAGTCAAAGGCAATTCCCAATCCTACAGAGTGTTGGGAATGCAGCAATCCAGCACATCATTCAAGTGAGGTGACTGACTCTTAATAAAATGGTAAGCAAAGGTCAGTGTTTTAGCTTTTATCTTTTATTTTAATTAATATTTTCAATGAAATTGCTTATGTTGCATTTATTAATTTACTGTCTCAGAAAGGCAATGTCCATTATTAAGGACCTCCAGCACCCAGGGCAGGCCCTTTTCTCACTGTTACCATCAGGTAGGAGATACAGAAGCCTGAAGGCACACACTCAGTGATTCAGAAACAGCTTCTTCCCCTCTGACATCCGATTCCTGAATTGACATTGAAGCTTTGGACACTACCTCACTTTTTTTTTAATTTACGGTATTTCTGTTTTTTGCATATTTTTTAAAAAATATTGAATATATGTAATTGATTTACTTGTTTCCTTATTATTATGTTTTATTTTTATTTATTATTATTACTATTTTTCTCTCTCTGGTAGATTATGAATTGTATTGAACTGCTGCTGCTAAGTTAACAAATTTCACTTCACATACCGGTGATAATAAACCTGATTCTGATTCTGACTTTTCTAATTGGATAAATCATTTTCATTCTTAAAAATTGTTTTTTTACTGTGCTATCTCTCTCTGATCATCAGAAAGATGGTATGCACAGAGAGAGAGAGAGAGAGAGAGAGAGAGAGAGAGAGAGAGAGAGAGAGGGAGGGAGGGGGGAGAGAGAAAGAGAGAGAGGGAGAGAAAGAGAGAGGGAGAGAGAGGGAGAGAGAGAGAGAGGGAGAGAGAGCGAGAGAGAGAGGGGGGAGAGCGAGAGAGAGAGGGGAGAGAGAGGGGGGGGGGAGAGAGAGAGAGGGAGAACCCTTCCAGCAGCTTGGGCTATCAGTAGGCCACCAGAGCAATCGGAGGCATCTGTGCCCTCCTCACACTCACAGTTCTATCCACTTCACAGAGCAGCCATGATGAGGCCTTCAGAAACTGGGAGCCATAGAAAAGGCAGCAAATGGAATGTATGATTGCAGAGATATTATGGTAAGGCAAGCACCAGGTCAAGGGCAATTTGGCTTTTCAGCTATATTTCATGCTATGGATGCTGCCTGCATTGTTGGTTAGTTCCAGCGTGGTCACTAGATCAAAAAGTAGATCTGATTAAAGGCATGTAACAAATTCTTTCCATCATTAACGAGAGAAAATCTGCGGATGCTGGAGATCCAAAGCAATGCACACAAAATGCTGGAGGAACTCAGCAGGTCAGGAAGCATCTATGGAAATGATTAAACAGTCGGCGTTTCAGGCTGAGACCCTTCTTCAGGACTCAGCCATTATTATTAATATAAGTGTAAGTCCAAATGTTTCGGAGTGACAGATAATGACCAACCTCTCTAGACTGCATATTTGCAGTTAGAATAATCAGACACAAAAAAATAATTGCCCGACTAATCCACTAACATATTTCTGCATCTTTTCAAACAAAAAGCTTTCAAAGAAATGCTACTTGAGTACAATGCAATCACTCTCCGTGTCTCTTGCATTAGAGTGAAGCAGCGGTGGGCAACCATTTTGAAGTATTTCATAGAATCACAGAATAATGTAGCACTGAAGGAGGCCACTCGTTTCATCATGTCTGAGCTGGCTCTTTGGAAGAGGCATCCAATTAGTCTCCCACCCCTGCTGTGCCCCTTTAGTTCTCCACCTTATTTCCCTTCAAAGATTAATCCAGTTCCCTTTTGGAGACTGCTATTGAATTTCCTTCCACAACCCTTTCAGAGAGTGCGTTCCAGATCATAACAAAAATCCAAATAAAAAAAATGTTTTCCTCATGTTACCTTGGGCTCTTTTGCCAATAACCTTAAATTGGTGTCCTCTGGTTGCTGACCCCTTGCCACTGGAAATAGTGGAAGCAAGCCTATTTAATTGAGTTAACCATAATCGACAGAAGTTTACCTTAGGGAATGTTTTGGATGTAATGAAATATGGAAGAAAACATGTGGTGCACTTGGTTGTTTCCTTTGAATTACTAGTAAATTTTGTTTTTTTATCTTAATTTGAAAGTACAGCCGAGAGCATCCCCTGAAACTGTACGAAGCTAGATAATAGCAATTTATCAGCACAGATGGCACAGCCAAAAATTGTAGTGCAAACAAAAAATTTAGTGAATATTCCTGGATAGTTAACATACAGGCATCAATTCAACTATGTTCAAATCTTATGTAGGATTTAAATCAGGATTGTTTGGTTTAATTCAAAAATGCAGGGAAGTTTGATTAGTTGTTGGAGAAAGAGTGTGAGTTTTGTAGAAGTGTCTTCAATAAAATAAAAACAAGCTGTCACACTGAACTTTATCAATCATTAGTTAGCTCTCATGTGGATTATTATATACAGTTTTGAAATTATTCTTTGGATAGGATATCAAGGAATTTACAAGGGAAACAAAGTTTTGTCAAGATAAAACTATTGAAGAAGAACTTCATTTTTGGGCAGGATTGGAAACATTGGGATTGCTTTCCTTAGAATAAAGAAACTTTGGGGGAAACCTAATAGATTCATTAAAAGTTATGCAACGTTTTGATACAGTGAGTAGGGAAAGTTGGTGCCCCTGAGGAAAAGATAGGTAACCAGAGATCAAAAATAATTGGCAAAAGAACCAGAGAGGAAATGAGTTTTCTTTTTCTTGAAGAGGACTATTTCATTAGATGTTGGGAAAAAGCTGAGGGGTTAAACTTGTTGGACAACTTTAGAAATGAGCTGAAACTCACACTGCTGACTGAAAGGCTTCCTTCTGTGTTGGAGGAACCAAATCTTTTATACAGTAATTGGAGATGAACTTCAAGTATTACGTGTTACAGGGTAAACAATAAGGTCTTTTCATTCATCTGACATTACGCAACATAATTCATTGTACTATAGATGCAGTTTTCTATTAATTTGGTATAAATTAATGTTGTTGTTAAACCTGAATTGTTGTTCACATGTGAGAAAATAGGAAGGAATATTATTTCCCATCTGTATGTTTATATTTGTATCCCTTGTACTTTGGAACATCTGACAGTGATGGTTGCAATATTCCAAATCCATGGGATGGGAAAAGGATGAGGTTGACTTTTTAGTTCTGGTCACCTCATTACAAGAAGGATGTGGATACTGTAGAAAGAGTGCAAAGAAGATTTACAAGGATGTTGCCTGGATTGGAGGGAGTACCTTATGAAAATAGGTTGAGTGAACTTGGCCTTTTCTCCTTGGAGTGACAGCAGATGAGACGTGACCTGATAGAGGTGTATAAGATGATGAGAGGCATTGATTGTGTGGATAGTCAGAGGCTTTTTCCCAGAACTGAAATGGCTAACAAGAGGAGGCGTAGTTTTAAGGTGCTTGGAAGTAGGTATAGGGAGGATGTCAGGGGTAGGTTTTCACACAGAGAGTGGAGGGTGCATGGAATGCACTGCCAGCAAAGGTGGTAGAGCTGGATACAATAGGGTCTTTTAAGAGTTTCTTAGATAGGTACATGGAGCTTATAAAAATTGAGGGCTATGCGATAGGGAAATTCTAGGCAGTTTCTAGAGTAGGTTACATGGTCGGCACAGCAATGTGGGCCGAAGGGCCTGTAATGTGCTGTTGATTTTTATGTTCTATGTTCTACGTTGACTACCCCTGCACAGGCTCAGTGGGCTGAATGACTGTGACCTTCCTGGATTCAGTGAAATCCTGATAATGGCATCAAACTCCAAAGTCTAATTTTCCAAGGAAATTCTTCAGAGCATTCATCATAACTTGAGAACAAACCCCAAAATGACTCCATTTGAAATCCATCTCTGCCTATGAACATTCTGACAGTGTGCTGCACTCCATGCATTCATCAGTGCTCTGAGGCCTGGTTCTTGTCTCACTGATGAAACAGGATGTTGGCGATAACAAGGTTGTGCAATAAGTATTTTGCCAGGAAACAACCTCAGTATAGTTAACACTTCCTATTCCTTCCTTGCTAAAAATATACCTTGCCAGGCAGATACACCTTTTCCCATCCTGGCATTAATGTCATCCTGGAGGATTAGATCACCTCCATCTGGATGTAGACCAGAACATTTTCAAATCTGGAATGGAAACCATCCTGTGCCTTATTCAAAGTATCTAAAACTACAGTGTTTGCACTGATGACGATAGCATGCCAAAGTGAGTCAAAGGGTCATAATTCATTCATGATATTCGGCAGTGAGAGTTTCTGAGACATCATGACTAGTTTATTCTAATTAAAACTCACTCCATATGGACCACCCTAAAAGTTCATGCACTGGATTTTTTTTTAAATTGTCATTGCCTGCTCACTATGTCTGTCTCAGGGTGGTGTAGTTGAAGTCAGGTTTATGAGCTGTGAGTGTGAAGCTCAAATCTGTTGTTGGTGAGAGGCACAGATGACTCTTGGGCTGACCACTATCTAATGTGGTCAGTTATCTTGCCAATCCAGACACAAAACACCCATGTCAACACAAGCACAGTCACAGGAAGCTATCAAAAACCCCACAAGGACAATTCTTCAGTGCCTCATGTTGATTCCCAGTCAATGAAAGCCACAGCATGTCCACAGAGTCTGAGCTGCCTTGATCCCACCATAATTGGCACCTGTAAAGAAAACTTGTTGTTTTGGACCAAACTGATCAGATTGAGCAGCTAATTAATTCCAATCATGAGGCACAATTCCACAAGAGAAGGGAAACAGCAAACACGAGGAAATCTGCAGATGCTGGAAATTCAAGCAACACACACAAAATGCTGGTGGAACGCAACAGGCCAGGCAGCATCTCTAGGGAAAAGTACAGTCGATGTTTCGGGCCGAGACCCTTCGTCAGGACTAACTGAAAGAAAAGATAGTAAGAGATTTGAAAGTGGGAGGGTGAGGTCTGCAATAATAGGAGAAGACAGGAGGGGGAGGGATGAAGCTCAGAGCTCAAAAGTTGATTGGCAAAAGGGATACACAGCTGGAGAAGGGAAAGGATCATGGGATGATAGGCCTGGGGAGAAAGAAAAGGGAAGGGGAGCACGAGAGTGAGATGGAGAGCAGGCAAGGAGTGATTGTGAGAGGGACACAGGGAGAAAAAAGAGAGAGAAAAAAAGAAAAAAAAAGGAGGGGTTAAGAAGGGGAGGAGGGGCATTAACGGAAGTTAGAGAAATCAATGTTCATGCCATCAGGTTGGAGGCTACCCAGACGGAATATAAGGTGTTGTTCCTTCAACCTGAGTGTGGCTTCATCTTGACAGTAGAGGAGGCCATGGATAGACATATCAGAATGGGAATGGGATGTGGAATTAAAATGTGTGGCCACTGGGAGATCCTGCTTTCTCTGGTGGACAGAGCGTAGGTGTTCAGCAAAATGGTCTCCCAGTCTGTATCGGGTCTCCCACATCATCACCAACCTTATCGGCTCTGGGGATCTCTCATTCTCTGCCACCAACCTCATAGTTCCCACACCCGACACTTCCCGTTTCTACCTCCTACCCAACATCCACAAACCTGCCTGTCCAGGTAGACCCATTGTCTCAGCTTGCTCCTGCCCTACCAAACTCATTTCTGCATACATCAACACTGTTTTATCCACCCCTTGTTCAATCCCTTCCCACCTATGTTTGTGATACTTCTCACGCTCTGAATTTTTCCAATTCAGTTCCCTGGCCCCCACCGCCTTATTTTCACCATGGATGTCCAATCCCTATATACCTCCATCCCCCACCAGGAAGGTCTCAAAGCTCTCAGCTTCTTTTTGGATTCCAGACTTAATCAGTTTCCCTCTACCACCACTCTCCTCTGTCTAGCAGAATTAGTCCTTACTCTTAATAATTTCTCCTTTGGCTCCTCCCACTTCCTCCAAACTAAAGGTGTAGCCATGGGCACCCGCATGGGTCCCAGCTATGCCTACCTTTTTGTTGGCTTTGTGGAACAGTCCATGTTCCAAGCCTATACTGGTATCCGTCCCCCACTTTTCCTTCGCTACATTGACAACTACATTGGCGTTGCTTCCTGCATGCATGCTGAGCTTGTTGACTTCATTAACTTTGCCTCCAACTGTCACCCTGCCCTCAAATTTAACTGGTCCATTTCTGACACTTCCCTCCCCTTTCTTGAACTTTCTGTCTCTATCTCTGGATAGAGATTTTTGCTGATGTCTACTATAAGCCTATGGACTCTCACAGCTACCTGAACTATTCCTCTTCCCACCCTGTCTCTTGCAAAAATGCCATCCCCTTCTCACAATTCCCCCGTCTCTGCCTTATCTGCTCTCAGGATGAGGCTTTTCATTTCAGGACGAAGGAGATGTCTTCCTTTTTTAAAGAAAGGGGCTTCCTTTCCTCCACCATCAACTCTGCTCTCAAAAGCATCTCTCCCATTTCACGCACATCTGCATCACCCCATCCTCCCTCCACCACACTAGGGAGAGGGTTCCCCTCGTCCTCATCTACCACCCCACAAGTCTCCAGGTCCAACATATAATTCTCCATAACTTCTGCCACCTCCAACGGAATCGCACCATCAAGCACATCCTGAACAAGATCCAAGATGGCGGCACGACGCGGCTTGCAGCGGTCACTCCAGAGCTGATTATCTGTTATTTGTGAAGTGGGGTGCCATGCACAATCATAATCGGTTGAAAACGGATGTGGGAGCACGGAGGAACATCTGGAAATCTCCAGGAAGACCTTCTTTGTTGCTGCTGCTGCTGCTGTGAGGTCTGTGTCTCTGCTGGGAAGAACAGGCCCCCAGTCCTCGGGGTCATGTTGCTGAGGGCCATTGGTGAGGGCGTCTTAATACGCTCGGCAGAGGATCGTGCTCAGAGAAGCTGTGCTGGAGGGGATGGTCGGAGGTTCGACGGACTCGGAACCCACTGCGGTCGGGTCGCTTTCACTGTGTGCTGCGTCTGCGAGGCTGAGTCGGGTGGCGCCGTGGAAGTCCATAGCGGGGGTATTCCCTTCTGCCGCCGGCGTGGGAAGACGAGTCTGTTGGGACCCTGAGGACTTGTGGAAACTGTGTGGTGGTTTCTTTCGAACTTATAGTCTTTCAACATCTTTGGACTATTTTTACTGTGCCCATGGTCTGTTTTATTTTATCAATTATGCTATTATTTGCACTGTTGTAACTATATGTTGTAACTATGTGGTTTTGAGCAGGTCTTGTAGCTTTAGTTTTTGGACTTGCTTTGTCTGGTGGATTTGGAGCTCCTTTCCAGGGAACGCGCTAAGATGGTAGCGCAATATTAATATGCAGCAGCCTCTCCGGACTCTGGATTGGGGATTGCCAAACGTTATGTGGATTTTCTGGTGTAGTCTGTTTTGACATATGCTTTTGTGATATCATTCTGGAGGAACGTTGTCTTATTTTTTAACTGCATTGCATTTGTGGTTTCTAAATGACAATAAACTGAATCTGAATCTGAATCTTTCCCTCCCCCCCCCTTTCTGCTTTCCACAGATACTGCTCCGTACGTGACTCCCTTGTCCACTTGTCCCCCCCATCCCTTCCCACCAATCTCCCTCCCGGCACTTATCCTTGTAAGCGGAACAAGTGCTACACCTGCCCTTACACTTCCTCCCTCACCACCATGCAGGGCCCCAGACAGTCCTTCCAGGTGAGGCAACATTTCACCTGTGAGTCGGCTGGTGTTATATACTGCATCCTGTGCTCCCGGTGTGGCCTTCTATATATTGGTGAGACCCGACACAGACTGGGAGACCGTCTCGCTGAACACCTACGCTCAGTCCGACAGAGAAATCAGGATCACCCAGTGGCCACACATTTTAATTCCATGTCCCATTGCCATTCTGATATGTCTATTCATGGCCTCCTCTACTGTCAAGATGAAGCCATACTCAGGTTGGAGGAACAGCACCTTATATTCTGTCTGGGTAGCCTCCAACCTGATGGCATTAACATTGACTTCTCTAACTTCCATTAATGCCCCTCCTCCCCTTCTTAGCCCATCCCTTATTTATCTACCTAGCTACCTACCTATTTATTTATGTATTTATTTATCTATCTATTAATTAATTAATCAATCAATCAATTAATTTCCCCTTTTTTTCTCTCTCTCTGCCCCTCTCACAATCACTCCTTGCCTGCTCTCCATCTTCCTTTGGTGCTCCCCTCCCTCTTTTTTTCTCCAGAGGCCTCCCGTCCCATGATCCTCCCCCTTCTCCAGCTGTGTATCCTTTTTGCCAATCAACTTTCCAGCTCTTAGATTCATCCTTCCCCCTCCCGTCTTCTCCTATCATTGCAGATCTCCCTCTGCCCCCCCACTTTCAAATCTCTTACTATCTCTTCTTTCAGTTTGTCCTGATGAAGGGTCTCGGCCTGAAACGTCAACTGTACTTCCTCCTATAGATGCTGCCTGGCCTCCTGTGTTCCACCAGCATTTTGTGTGTGTTGCTTGAAGAGAAACAGATTTACGGGTACCTGAAAATGAGGTCCAACAAGAGACCTGTGAACTAAAGAAAAGGTTGTGGATAGAAAACCATAGACATCTCGACAACTTGCTGTCAGCTATGGCATTTATAAAACTGTAAGGTCCATTCATAACTCAATAGTAATTCCCACCTCACTGAGAACCAAGAATGGAGGTGAGCATATCATGGTTGGCCAGGCAGTCAACATGCACTAGGAGAAACACATTGAATTCCTCCTCAACTTTACACCTTCCCTGATGTGACTGCATTGATCCCATTCCACACTGGCCCCTTTGGTCCAGTTTTATTCTTATTGAGAAGATCATCTCCTAGATCAGGGATTCCCTATGATTAACTGAGAAGTCCATGGACCCCAGGGGTTTGGGAACTCTTATCCTAGAACAGGAACAAAAATGGGGTATCCCACTGAGGTTTTACAACTGGCCATGAAAATATTTCAAAAATGAACCCACAACCTTATTGGTGGGAGCCATGGTAGTGTAACAGTTAATTCAATGCTATTACAGCATTTCCAGAGTTCAGATTTCAATTCCAGCATCCTCAGCGAGGTTTCTCTGTACCTCCTTCCCGTGGATTGCATGGGTTTTCCCCGGATGCTCTAGTTTCCTCCCACAGCCCAAAGACATACCAGGTAGGTTAACCCTAAATTGTCCCATCAATTGGGTTTGTCGGGAATTGCCGGGAATTACACCTCAGAGGGCAGGAAGAATCTACTTCACTTTGTATCTCTAAATAAAAATAAAAACGTTAAAAAATTGTTCAGACTTGGGAAGTGGAATATATTCCATCATCCCTCAAAAATGTTGTAATAATGACCATGCCCAACATTGTGATCACAGAAGAGGAGTCGGTCTCACTGCTGCCACAACAAAATCAGTGCCAAGGAGCTTCTCAATGACCTTGTCTTGGTAGCCAAAGAACTGATCTCCACATCATAGTATAGATTCAGTCTAAATAAAGGTGTGGTGGATGTGACCTTCATTGTGTGACAATTCCAAAAGAAGTACAGAGGACACATTCCTCAGGCTTTTGCAATCTCACTAAATCTTGACTCCTTCAACCTCATTGGACCATGAACACTCACCTCGATTACCCACAGAATTTGACCTCATCTCATGTTTGGTACATTTTGGCATGCAAGCTAAGCTCCATCCTACTGTAGAGAGAAAAAAAAATAAGTCAACATATCAGATTGCGACCCCGCAAATGATTGAGAGGGAAGCAAAAAGATTCCCAGTATATAGAAGTAGGAAGCGTGTTGGGATAAAGGCTGGAGCCCTATAAGTCCTTGGGGACATATGTAACATTCTTTTTTTTTTAAGGAGGCTTTGCATGTATCTTTGAATCTTTTTCTTGAACTTCTACTCCTGGCATACAGGCACTGTCTCTACCTTATTTTAAAGTTGTGATATCTGAATTTATAGCACATTCTAGATGATCTCCCCTCATTTAATCCTTTTAACAATTGTTTTAAACCTATTCTTGTTGGTTTTTGACCACTTTAGAAAGAAGATCCTTTTTATTTAGGCCACATGGTCTATACAATGAGATTAAATCTCAATTAAATCTCCATTTAGTATCTGTGTTCCAAGGAAAACAACCTTAGCTCACTCAATCTTTCCCCTTAGCTGAAGTTTTCCATTCCTGGTTTGATTTTCCTATGATGAATATATTGAGCACAGGAGTAATAATTAAAGAAATGTTGTATAATCAGCTGATATTTGTATAAATATGTTCCTGTTTCATTTTTTAGCTAAATGGCTAACTATCTTTAAGTATTTCATTAATCCATTTACTTACGAGGTGTACCATATACAGTATGATATTTTCATAATCAATTGAGCGTAGAGGTAATTAGAATACAAAAATAAATCAGACATTTTAAGTGTATATTTGCTTGCAATATGCAATTAATTATACATATAAGATTTCAGACTGAGATCTTTGTGGATTAGGTGCCAAGTTATGACAAAGTTTGTCAGCCAGATTATGCCCTATGCTTTGCTATCTACATACACTCAGTGGCCAATATATTAGATACACCTGTACACCTGGTCGTTAATGCAAATATCTAACCAGTTAATTATGTGGCAGCAACTCAATGCATAAAAACATGCAGACATGGTCAAGAGGTCTAGTTGTTGCTCAGACCAAACATCAGAGTGATGAAAGAAAGCAATCTAAGTGACTTTCAGAATGGAATGATTGTTGGCGCCAGATGGGGTGATTTGAGTATCTCTGAATCTGCTAATCTCCTGGAATTTCAGACATTGCAGTCTTGAGAGTTTAGAGAGAATGGTGCAAAAAGAAACAAACAAAAAAAATCCAGTGAGTGGCGATTCTAAAAGAAAAATTACCTTGAATTTCTACCCTGGACCCAATATATTGATGCAATTACAAAGAAGGGTCAGCAGCAGCCATATTTCATTAGGAACTTGAGGAGACTTGATATGTCCCCAAAGAGTCTGACAAATTTCTACTGATCTATCATGGAGAGCATTCTAACTGGTTGTATCACTGGCTGGTATCGAAGAGCCACTGCACCAGATTGAAAATGCTGCAGAAAGATGTAAACTCAGCCAACACCATCTTGGACACTAGCTTCCCCAGCATCCAGGATATCTTCAAAAAGCAATGCCTCAAGAAGGTGTCATTCATCATTAAAGACCCCCATCACATATGGCCTGTCCTCTTCTCATTGCTACCGGCAAGGAGGAGATTCTGAAGCCTGAAGTGCACACTCAATGTTTCAGGAACAGCTTCTTCCACTCCATCATCTGATCTCTGAATGAACAAAGAACCCATGAACACTACCTTACACTACTTACTTAATTATATATATATATATATTTCCATTGTATAGTTTATTTATAGTTTTTATTATAGCTTTTAAAATAGTTTTTAAAATTATGTATTGTGTGAAAAACAACAAATTTCACAACATGTGACAGATATACTGAACCTGATTTTGATTCAGATTTTTGCAATGGTGGCTTGAAGAGAGAACTCATTCTTTCACTGCTGTAGAAAGACTTTGAATCACCTTCCTCTTAACGGCATTCGTTCTAGCCTGCAATTTTGGAGTAAACTGGATAGATTTCCTTCTGATTCTGCCTTTACTGAATTCAGCCCAATGTTATAACCTTAAATTATTCTGCAGAAGGCAAAAGCATTTATTTTTATAATGTTGCAGTGTGTAACCCCAGTGATTAATGTTTAGCATTTTTATTCACTATTAAAGATTTCTCCCAACCTAATCTATTTAAAAAAGTAGTTATCTCCTTTCTAGACTGAGTACTGTAAAGGATCTCAAACCACAGTGAATAACATTTGAAAGACATAACATTTTGCTGGTAAGTCAGTAGCAAATCAAGAAGAGCAGGCTATGTTTACCAAGCTGGAGCCTTTGGAAGAGATGACTAACAGGTGGGAAGTGAAATGTAGTTGACAAACCAGGATTACGTGCAGAAGCACGGTTTCCACATCTCCTCTGGCCAAGTACTGCTTAATAGGCAGGAGCAGCTGTGAGCAATTTCCCAGCTAATCTATTAATTAGAACAGTGTGCTTATTAAAAGAAAAATGAGATCCAATGAGTCCTACATCAACTTGACAAAGAAGCAATGCCTGAGGAAACTTTAATCCTGAAAACAGGTCTTCAAGGACACCAGCTAAATGCCACTGCCATATCCTCACTATGTTTCATAACTAGAACCTGCTTGACCAGAGCAGTGAGAGTCAGTATTACTTTGAACCTCTTCCTGGGCTGGAGCTGGGGACAAAGGTAATATCTCAATGTTAGACTGCTGCATTAGGAAGATGCATTGACTGCTAATTGACTTGAGACTTTACTTCCATCTCTGCAGATGCTGCCTAACCAGCTAAGTATTTGCAACAGTCACTGTTCAATTTCATTTGCATTTCCTTGGGCAGAGAGTACTAGACAGAACCAGACAAACAGAAAACAGGGAACTCATGCCAAAAACTGCTGCAGAGTCTGGAAGATGTTTTATAATCTTACCAGCCAGGATATATCCAGCAAGTCAGTCTAAACAAATACAGGGAAAAAAGGTAGAAGGATATAACAAGATGCAAACAGAAAAAAAAGGTAACTGAGGCTGCAGACTTCAGCAACTGTTTCACTCTCCACGGATTCTCCTTGAGCTGATGAGATTTTCCAGCATTTCTATTGCAGTATTCTCTCTTTCCTTTTCATTGCTTGATGAGTTTGGTTAGAAGTTACTATCTCCTTGACCTGCTTCTGTCATTGGGATCCAACCTTAGTCTCAATGACTGCTTTCATTACTTTACCACCACTGGGCAGGAGGGCTTTGCTTCCAATTTGCCCCAGTGAGAACTGGCGTTTCCTGATACAGTTCTAAAGAAGGTGGCATCTATTTCTTTTTAAAGTGGCTCGATTTTAGCTAGCTATGAGAGTATAATCTGCTAAGAGGGGATGGAATGCATTAATATGGATGTTGAATTATTTATCTCAAAACCTCCTTTGACTTCAGTTTTGCTGCATAGTCTGAAATTTAGCCTTTGCACATGTATCAATTCTTTCTTGTTCTACAGGCTAAACAATCTCTCGTGTTATCTTATGCCAAAGTACTTAGGACAATAGAAAATGCCTGTGTGGTCCTGCCCATTGACACACAGTTCCCTGTTTCTGAATTTCCTTGGATTGCTTGTGTAGGCTCAAGGCACACAGATAGACTCTGTACATCAGTTTATCTCATCTTTCATGATGCTTGTTTGGCATAAGATAAAAGACCAGGTCTGATGCCATCTCCTTGGCATCACACTATTCTTTAAGCATCCTTTCCTCAATTTCTGCTGGCTGTTTAACAGATATTTCTTGTGATTGTCAACAACCATGTCTCTGATTTCACATAGAAACATAGAAAACCTACAGTACAATACAGGCCCTTCAGCCCACAATGCTGTGCTGAATATGTACTTACTTTAGAGATTACCTACGCTTACCCATAACCATCTATTTTTTTAAGCTCCATGTACCTATCTAGGAGTCTCTTAAAAGACCCTATCACATCCGCCTCCACCACCGTCACTGGCAGTCCATTCCACGCACTCATCACCCTCTGTGTAAAAAAACTTGCCCCGACCTACTGTACCTACTTCCAAGCACCTTAAAACTGTGCCCTCTCATGTTAGCCATTTCAGCCCTGGGAAAAAGCCTCTGACTATCCACACAATCAATGCCTTTCATCATCTTATACACCCCTGTCAGGTCACCTCTCATCCTCTGCCGCTCCAAAGAGAAAAGGCCGAGTTCACTCAACCTTTTCTCATAAGGCATGCTTCCCAATCCAGGCAACATCCTTGTCTCGGCCTGAAAGTCAACATCGCTTCTCCTTATAGATGCTGCCTAGTCTGCTGTGTTCTACCAGCATTTTGTGTGTGTTGTTGTTTGAACATCCTTGTAAATCTCCTCTGCACCCTTTCTATAGTTTCCACATCCTTCCTGTAGTGAGGTGACCAGAACTGAACACAGTACTCCAAGTGGGGTCAGACCAGGGTCCTATATAGCTGTAACGTTACTTTGTTGCTCTTAAGTTGATTAAGGCCAATACACCATATGCCTTCTTAACCACAGAATCAACCTTTGCAGCAGCTTTGAGTGTCCTCTGGACTCAGACCCCAAGATCCCTCTGATCCTCCACACTGCCAAGAGTCTTACCGTTAATACTATATTCTGCCATCATATTTGACCTACCAAAATGAACCACCTCACGCTTATCTGGGTTGAACTCCACCTGCCACTTCTCAGCTCAATGTTGCATCCTATCAATGTGCTACTGTAATCTCTGACACTATCCACAACACCCCCAACCTTTGTGTCATCTGCAAATTTACTAACCCATCTCTCCACTTCCTCATCCAGGTAATTTATAAAAATCACAAAGAGTAGGGGGTCCCAGAATCGATCTCTGAGCACACCACTGGTCACCTACCTCCATGCAGATTATGACCCATCTCCAACCACTCTTTGTCTTCTGTGGGCAAGCCAATTCTGGATCCACAATGCAAGGCCTCCTTACTTTCACAATAAACCACAGAACTCAGATTCACTTTGATTTTATACATGCCCTTCTTGGAACAATAGAACTCAGGTTATGATAGTTACAGTCTGAACTACCAGAATGATGCCATAATCATTGCTCTGCACTTCTGCTGCCACATTCAATAGTTGGCTGATTTCATTTGGACTTTGACTATCTTGTTCTGTGTCACATTTGGGCCAACAAGGGATGAAATGGGGCAGCTTAGTAACCCCTCCCATGTGGGAAAGAATGGATAAAAGTCACTTGCAAGGTTACAAATGGCACTCTCTCCTCCTTTCCTTCCACCCAAATTTCATGTTGATTGTGTCAGTCTTCAGAATAAAGCGTCTAACTATGCCTGTAAGCTGCTCATTAAAGTTTTCGTCATCTCGCTTCTGGAGCAGAACTGATATATAACTTGTCCCCAGGGAGATCGCATCAGACCAGCTCTTTCATCTTTGCTGGTGGCAAGCCACTTGTGACAAACAAACACCATATGAATATCCTACCTCTTGACTCCTTTATAGAACATGTGAAGTCCCACGACATGAACTAGTTGTTGCAAGTGTTTGTGCAGGTGAGGAAATGCCTCTTTTTATTGTTGTCTTCTTGCTCAGACAATTCACGCTGCTCAGGTGAGCAGTGTTGGCTTTTTGAAGGCAGAAAGATTGAGGCTTAAGGAGAAGAGAGATGGATTATACATCAACAAGATTTGTAGGAACTTTAGAGAGGTCAAAGTGAACAGTTCTGCAGACGTGTGAAACTTGATCCAGAAAAAAAAATGAAAGTTTCAAGTTAACTACAATAATACCTTTGCAACATTAAGAATATGCTCATGAGTTTTTTATCCAATAAAGTACAAATATAGTTTGGGAGGGTAGTATTATTACAATATAGATGATATCCAAATCATGCATAGGAAGTTCCCACTAAAAGCAATGTAATAGTGAGCAGATAATATTCTAGAAATTAGTCCTTAATCGTTAACACTGAATTCCCAATATTGTTATAGATACTGTATGTGTTGTATTTATCCTGGAAAAATCAATACTAAAAATTAATTCTTTAACCATCTAGAGCATTTAACAACTCAATGTCCTCTGATAAAATAGCTGCACACAGCACCAGCCTGTGCTGCTAATGGATCATTGACCTGAAATTCTAGCTCAGTTTTGCATAGATGTGGCCTAACCTGCTAAGAGTTCCCAGTTTTTTCTGTTTTTATTTCAGATTTTCAGTATCTGCAGCATTTTGCTTTGATTAGGCCCGGATCTCTGAAATTCCTGATGCAAAATATCAACAATTCCATTCCTCCTACAGATATTATCTGACTCAGTGAGTTTCTCCAGCAGATTGTTCTTTGTTGGTAAGTAATCATATGTAAAAACAGTCATCTTTCTCTGTCTACAGGACTCCATACCAAAGCCTGGAGGAGCAATAATGTGATTGTAGAGATGTACTGCAACATGAAAGAAAAGACTTTCAGCCCATTGAGATAGTGATGGCTTTCTGCAGAATGAATACAGTCTGTCCAATTTCTTCTGCTCTTTATGTCACCCCTGCAATTCTTTCACCCTATCCATTTCCTTTTCAAAAGTTAGAAATGCATTTACTTCCCTTCTGTCATTCTTTCAGGCAGTGGACTCCACATCCTGATTATATCCACATGTGAAATATTTTGCTTTATGTCACATTGCTTTTTTAGTCAGCATTTAAATCTGGATCCTTTGGTTCTTAACCTGGAAACAATTACTCTTTATTTGTTTGGACTCTTTATGATCCTGAATATTATCAAATCACCGCTCAAACTTCAATTTTCTAAAGAATCCAATCGCAGATCTTCCAGTTTATTCACATAACTGAAGTTCCTCACACCCCCAGGACCTTTCCAATAAATCACTTCATGGCCTTCCTCCAGTGTGGTTACCAGAAATGCAGAACCATGAAAATCATGCGTAAAAAAAATTAAGATTAGATTCTCAATTCAAAACTGCTTCCAATGCAGTAATTCTGATCACAAATATGGACAGAATACATTTAGAATAATAGGTTTTAATCCCATTGAGGTGAGTTGTATAATTGAAGGAAACTGGATACTTACTTTGAGCATGTTTAGTGAGAAGTTCAGCCTCTTGAAGTGGTAATTGGTCACTGAAGGGTGTAGCAAAAACTGCACTGGCTGTAACATACTATATATAAAATTATTAGAGGCATAGATAGGGCAGATAGTCAGAGCCTCTTTTCCCAGGACAAAATTATCAAAAACTATGGAACATAGTTTTATGGCGAAAGGGGGAAAGTTTACAAGAGATTTGAATGGACACAGAGAATGGTAGGTGCCAGGAACGAGCTGCCGGGAGGAGAGGTGAAAGCAGATAAGGCAGCAACATTTAAGAGGCATTCAGGCAGACACATGAACAGGCAGTAGATGGAGAGATATAGATCATGTGCAGAGAGGTGGGGTTAGTTTAAATTGGCATTGCATTTGAGACAGTCAATGTGGGCTGTAGGTTCTGTTCCTGTAGTGTACATTTCTATGTTCAAAGTTTATACTGCCAGGGAATTCCTCAGTACTTGAAGCCCAAGTTGCTAGGTGGTTCTCTTTTTTTGAGATCAGCGCCATTTGAGCCACAATCCCCAGCAATCCCATGTTTTAATCCTAACCTAATCACAGGACAATTTACAATGAGCAAATTAACCTACCAACTGGTACGTCTTTGGACTGTGGGAGGAAACCCACGTGGTCACGAGGAGAATGTACAAATTCCTTCCAGGCAAATACAAATACTTTATTGTCACCAAACAATTGATACTAAAGCGTACAATCATCACAGTGATATTTGTTTCTGCGCTTAGCGCTCCCAGAAATACAAATAGAAGTAAATATAATAAAAATTCAATTATAAATCATAATTAGAAAATAGAAAAGGGAAAGTAAGGTAGTGCAAGTCAGCTCCAGATATTTTGAAGGTATGGCCCAGATCCGGGTCAGGATCTGTTCAGCAGTCTTATCACAGTTGGAAAGAAGCTGTTCCCAAATCTGGCCGTACGTATTTTCATGCTCCTGAACCTTCTCCCGGAGGGAAGTGGGACAAAAAGTGTGTTGGCTGGGTGGGACTTATCCTTGATTATCCTGGCAACACTGCTCCGACAGCGTGTGGTGTAAAGTGAGTCCAAGGATGGAAGATTGGTTTGTGTGATGTGCTGGGCTAGGTTCACGATCTTCTGCAGCTTCTTCCGGTCTTGGACAGGACAACTTCCAGACCAGGTTGTGATACACGCTAGAAGAATGCAGCGATGGGAAGCAGTATTTTTCAAGGGAAGGCCTTTCCTTTACATGTTGTGCCACTACAGATGATATGAGTTAAGTCCAAAATTCAAAGTTCAAAGTAAAATTTATTATCAGAGTACCACATACAACCTTGAGATTCATTTTCTTATGGGCATACTCAACAAATCTATAGAATAGTAACTGTAAACAGGGTCAATGAAAGTACAAGAGCATAGAGGACAACAAACTGTTGAAATGAAATAGCAATAAATAACGAGAGCATGAAATAACAAGATAAAGAGTCCTTAAAGTGAGATCATTGTTTGTGGGAACATCTCAATGGATGAGTGCATGGCCTGGGTTGTGAGGACCTGTGATGATAGATGCTGCTTTCCTACAACAGTGTTTCATGTAAATGTGCTCAATAGTTGGGAGGGCTTTACTTGTTATGTTCGGGACAAAATCCACTACTTTTTGTAGTATTTTCCATACAAAATCATTGGTGTTACCATACCAGGGCATAATGCAGCCAGTCAATAGACCTTACACTTTTCATACCAAATCTCTGCAGATTTCTAAGGAAGTAGATGCACTGTCATGTTTTCTATGGAATTACATTTATATAATGGGTCTTCTGAGATAGTGACACCCAGAATTTAAAGTTTCTGACCCTCTCCACTTCTGATCCTCTGATGAGTACTGGCTCATGGACCTCTGGTTTCCCTCTCTTGAAATCTACAATTAGTTCCTTAGTCTAGCTGACATTGAGTGAGAGGTTGTTGTTACTACACTACTCAGACAAATTTTCAATCTTCATCTTGTATGCCTATTTGTCACCACATTTATACATCTCACAATAGTGGTGTCATCAGTAAACTTGAATATGGTGTTGGAGCTTCACTTAGTCTCACAGTCATAGGCATAAAGTGAGTAGAGCAGGGACTAAGCCCACAGCCATGTGGTGTACCTGTGCTGATGAAGATTGTGGAAGAGGTATTCTTGCCAATCTGAGTAGACTGTGATCTGCAAATGAGGAAATCCAGGATTTACTTGCATAAAAGTGTATTGAGGCTCAGGTCTTGGAGATTACCGATTAGTTTTGAGGGGATGATGGTATTAAATGCTGAGCTGTAATTGATAAAGAGCATCCTGATGTTCAGAAGTTCCAGGGTTGTGTGGAGGGCCAATGAGATGGCTCCTGCTGTTAACTTTATGCTCTGGTAGGCAGATGGCAGCGGATCCAAATTACCACTCAGACCAGAAGTGAATATGTTTCAACACCAGCATCTCAAAACACTTCATCACTGTAGATGTAAGTACCACTGAGTGATAGTCAGGTTACCATGCACTTCTTGGAGACTGGTATGATTGAAGTCTGCTTGAAGCAGTTGGGTACCACACACTGCCGGAGTGTGAAGCTCAATGATTCTAAGGTTCATTTTATTGTCAAAGTATGCATGTATACTACAACTCTATTTGTCTACTCCAGGTAGCCATGAAATACAGAAATACCATGGTTATTAATCGATCCGGGGGCCGAATGCAGCCCACACAGGGCTCAACACGCTTAACAAGCCTGAACACTGCTGATCTGGGGACAAATGCACTGATTCAGCTGTTGATCGCCTTGCGCTGAGCCATCGCTAACCCCCTCCGCATTTACCTCGATGCTTCAGTCTTCCTCGCAGCTTCGAGATGGAGTCATTCTTGTCTTTTCCATGAGTTACTTTGTGTTCTTGGTCCTTTTCAGCCGCCCCCATCTCTGATCTCCATGAGGCAGCTCTCCGGACACAGCTCAATGCTGGATCCTTCGATCGGGATTCAAACTGTACATCACAGGCTCCAACAGTTTCTGTAACACAAACAAGGCAAAAGGAACAAGCAGAAGGTGTGGAAAGAGTGAAATAGTTGTAAAATTTTGTTATCTGGAAGAAGTCACCCATTGAATCATTGTTCGCTGGTGCTATCTGGACTGGAGAGGTTGAAGATATCTGCAAATACACCAGCCAGTTGGTCAGCACAGATCTTCAGTTTTCTGCCAGGTACTCCAGACTGGATGCTTTCCTTGGATTTGTTCTCTTGAAGGTAGCCTGTGCATCACCTTCAGATACTGAGACCGAAAAATCATTGGGAGACATGTGGGTATGCAAAGGTTCCTCTCTGTTCTGGTGGTCAAAGTGAGCATAGAAGACATTGAGCTCATCTGAAAGTGAAGCTATGCTGTCTCCCCATGTCACTTTATTTAATGTTGTAGGAAGTTATGGCATTGAAGCCCTGCCTCAGCCATTAAGCCTCATTGATTCCAGTCTAGTCCGAAATCTCCAGCCCAGTCCAAGCAGGAGCTGGGTGAGGGTATATGAGCTGAAGTTACTGAGAGTCTCTGGTAACAGCAAGTGGTTGCAGGATCTGTGGTCAGTGATTATTACTGGGGCAGTGAGTAGTGGTGATGATGGTGTGTGGGGGGATTTTGGTCAGGTAGGTGATTGATGACTGGTTACTGGATGGGAAGATGGATTGGGAGATCACTGGTGGGGAAGTTGATATTACAGTCAGGGACACGGTTAGGTTCAACATGTTTCTTCCAGTAACACTGATCAAATCGTTATGGTCCAAAACAAAAAAACACACTATCCCTGAACCGAGATCATGATTCCAAGTGCCCAGCTGAATTTCCAGAGTGAGAATGTTCAACACAGAAAGCTACATAATCCTCTTATACTCTGGGAAACATTGATTTTCATACACATGACACTGAGGTGAACAATTCTTCCTTACAGAGTTAATGAACCATTTTTTCTGTATCAGAATACATGTCAGATTAGTCAAATAGTTGCATAATCTGGCAACATTGTTTAATGAAATAAAGTTCAATAGACTGAAAGAAAACTTGTAGTTTCAACACAGAATGAGAATATTCAGTGCAAATAGCCCTTGTCAATATTTACCCTCTATGGAAGCAGATACTTCTAATTTTATGACCTGCATTCCTTCCATATGCCTTCTTGTTCACTTCATTCAACTATGCATTCTCATCTTGAATGTTGACCTCATTTTGACTAAATTCAAAACTTCTCTGACTCCAAGGGAAGTGAGCAGTGTGGATCAGATCAAAGTGTTAGCTGCTGTTAAAACCAAGAAAAACCTGCGAAAATAACAAACTCAGATGTGGGCTTGTGCTGCCCACTGCCTTTACTCCACCTTCCAAGTAGAGGTATTCCTTATGCTTTCTGATCTGTCATACCTTTTAATCTCAGATCTAAACCATTCAGTCCTGCCATTGATCAATGCCTATCCTTTCAATAATTTTTAAAATGTCACTTATTACCTCCATGATTTTAGTGAACGTGTCAAGGCTTCTACTTATCGAAGTTTCATCATCATTGTCCCTACTTACCATAGCCAGGCAAGTACACCAGTGTCTCTTTTTCCTCAGGAGGCTAAAGATATTTGACATGCCCTGATTGACCCTCACCACTTTTTATAGATGCATCATAGAGCGCATCCTATCCTGATGCATCACAGCTTGTAATGGCAACTGATCTGCCTGAGACAACAAAAAGCTCAGTGCATCACATGAACACCAGTCTCTCCTCTATAGACTCTGTCCACACTTCTTGCTTCCTTGGTAAAATTCAGTCATACATGAATAACCATGAATGCATCCAAATGAAATAGTGTTCCTCCAGGGCCAAGGTGCAAAACACAGTACAGTACCAACAGCCATACACAGCAAAGGCACATATAGCATATATAAGATAAACACATAAGTAAACACATAGTCGCACGAAAAAATATAATATAGCCCAAGTCCCTGAGTGGCACGTTCTGTAAATTGATAGTGCATGGGTGTTGTTGCTAACAACAAGCTCTCAGCAGGCTGCAGATGAATGCATGCACGCATTCCAGCTTGTCTTCCACTGAGGAAACAATAGAGGGCAGCACTGACAGGAGAGGCCAGCCCCCAATCCAGCATGGATGCTCGGCCACACCATCTCCACCATTTCCACTCCTGGGCAGCTGCAACAGGCAAGCCAGCGGAATGAGGCCTAATCTGAGCTACAACCGAGAGCATGCAGCTCCCCCGTCGTCAGTCTTGCCAATAAACCGTTGAACCAGCACCGTAGTATTCAACATTACCAATGTCCAACAGGTCGTGTGATCACAAGAAAGATGTCCAAGACAATGACTCGCTGTTAAACTGCACACCATCTTTATCGCTGTCTCTTAATACCTTTCTGTAGCAGGCAACAACATGGTCTACACCAAGTCCAACTCCTCCGCTAACAAGCAAGTCACTGATGGGGTAAACCTGCAGTACTTAAAGTCCATAAATGTCCTTAAGTATCTAGCAATCATAAAAAAGACCAGAAAGACCTTTGGTTGGCCCTGGCGAGGCTGTTACATCCGAGTGTGCCACTACCTTCCCGGTAGTGTTTTCTGGTAAGATGATCTTACCACAAGCACCTAAGACATTCTCACTTCTCCCTTCTTATGAATAGAAGATACAAACTCTGAAATCACAAACCATCAGGCTCAAGGAGAGCTTCAATTCTATCGTTACAAGGCTATTAAACAGTCCCCTTGTACAATAAGATGGATTCTTGACCTCACAATCTACCTTATCATAACTTAACACCTTATTGTCAGCCTAAACTGTAGCTTCTCTGCAACTGTAACACTTTTTTTTGAATACTAATATTATTTTTCCCTTGTACCACCTCAGTGTACTGATGTGATCAATATGTAAAACAAGTTTCTTACTGTAATTTGGTATATCTGACAATAATAAACCAGTTTACAACTTTACCAATTTATTATCATGCAGTGTTCTTATAAATCCATGGTATATCTCCTCAAAAGTCTTAACATCCTTTGTGGATTGTGGAGTAAATCATAATGTCAATTCATCCTACTGTGTGCCGTTTATAATTACATACACTTGTGGTACGATCTAAACTCCTGAATATTTTTACAGTTACATCATCTTTAGAAGTTGATTTTATTATATTTTGTATTTGCAGACATAATAGTTTGGTCTTGCTGAGCATTCAAATGTCATTTTATTTTTACCAAAATGTATCATTACACACTGAAATCCTATCTGCCGCATTTTAGTCAATCCCTCTTGTTCCTTTGCTCTTTATTTTGGAGTCATTTCTAAATGTTGGCATCATTTTTTTCTGGGCTAACATCCACATAACTAATCGATATAGTGATTAGATGTAGTCCCAGAACTAAACAAGGCGAAGGACCACTATTTCCTTGCACTATCCAAAAAGGTGCGTGTGACTCTAACTCTCTTCTACAGATTCCTAATCTCTCTAGTTCTGTGTCCCACAATAACATTCCGTTAAAGCATTTTTTTAAACCTTGTATACTGTGTCCATTGCATTTTCCCTATTATTGTTATTTTTTACCTCTCCAAGAATCTGTGCTTTGGGCAGTGGATAATGGAGAATGCAGACTAAAGGGCCTTACTTCAGCCTGGAGGATGAGAAGAGGCAAAGTACAGAATGATTAAATCTGTATCAAGTACATTAGGTTTCTGTTTCAGTGCCAATAATGTTTCTCCTCAGAGTTTGTTTACTTTTCCCAAATATTTCAGTCCAACACTGAAACACTATTTCTATCCTGGCACAAACCCTTTTAATTCAAAAACTTAGCTTGTGTTATCTTTTGATTACATCTTATCTCTCCATAGTAGGGTTCATTATTTTCCTGCATTTTATCAATTTGAGTCTTTTCCTGACTAGTTAGGAAGCCAGCGCAACTGTAGTTTCCATTATTCTCGAATTAGAAGTAGGTACACAGAACATAAGACCAAAAGACCATAAGATAAAGGAGTAGAATTAGGCCATTTGGCCCATCGAGTCTGCTCCACTATTTCATCATGGCTGATCCCCATCTTCCTCTCAACTCCATTCTCTTGCCTTCTCTCCATAACGTTTTACATGCTTACTAATCAAGAACCTATTAACCTCTGCCTTAAGTATACCTAATGATCTGGCCTCCACAGCCAGCTAAGGCACAAAATGCCACAGATTTGTCACCATCTGACTAGAGAAATTCCTTGTCATTGGAAATGTCCTCTCCACTTCCACTCTTTCTAGGCCTTTCAATATTTTGATGCATTTCAATGAGATTCCCCCCCCACCTTATTCTTCTAAATTCCAGCGAGTAAGGGCCCAGAGCCATTAATCGCTCCACATACAAAAAGCTTTTCATTCCTGGAATCATTCTCATTGAACCTCCTCTGAACCCTCTCCAATGTCAACATTTGGGCCTTCTAGATAAGAGGCCCAAAACTGCTCAGAATACTCCGAATGAAGCCTCACCAGTGCCTTATAATGCTTTAGCATTATATCCTTGCTTTTATATTCTAATCCTCTTGAAATGAATGCTAACATTGCATTTACCTTCCTCACCACTGTCTCAACCTGCAAATTAACCTTGACGGAAAACTGTAGGAAGACTTCCAAGTCCCTTAGAACTTTGGATTTTTGAATATTCTCTCCATTTAGAAAATAGTCCATCTTTTATTCCTTCTACCAAAGTGCATGACCATACACTTCTTGACATTGTATTTATTTGCCACGTCTTTACCCATTTTTCTAATATTTCCTATTCCTTCTGCAGCCTGCCTGCTTCCTCAGCACTATATGCCCCTCCACCTTTCTTTGTATCATCCACAAGCTTGGCCACAAAAGCATCAGTTCGGTCATGGAAGTCATTATACACAATACAAAAAGAAACTGTCCCAGCACTGACCCCTGTGGAACATTACTAGTCATCAACAGCCAATCAAAAAAGGCTCCCTTTTTTCCCACTCTTTGCCTCCTGCCAATCAGCCAATGCTCTATCCATGCTATTATCTACTCTGTAATGCCATGGGCTCTTGTTAAGCAGCCTCATGTGCAGCATCTTGTCAAAGGACTTCTGAAAATCCAAGTACACAATATCTACCAATACTCTTTTGTCTATCCTGCTTGTTATTTCCTCAAAGAATTCTATCAGATTTCTCAGTCAAGATTTTCCCTTAAAAAAACAGCTGACTTTGGCCAATTTTATCATGTGCCTCCAAGTACCCTGAAACCACATCTTTATCAATCGACTCCAACATCTTCCCAACCACTGAAATCAGGCTAAATGGCCTATAATTTCCTTTTTTCAGCCTTCCTCCATACTTGGAAAGTGGACTGTCTTGGAATTTTCTCATCTTCTGAAACCATGTCAGACTACTGCAGTACTCTTCTCCCTATTTCCTTCTGATCCGCGGGGCCAGAATCAGTGTCAGAGACATTGCAGCTCCCCCCTGTAGGTCGTCTTCCTCAATAGTATGCAAAATGATATACTTACTGGTAAGGGGAGCTGCCACAAATGCACTCTGCACTGGTTTCCCATTTCCCTTCCCTCTCCTCACAGTCACCCATATTCCTGTCTCCTTCAACATAGAGGTGACTGCCTCCTTGTAGATCCTGTCTATCATCTCCTTGGGTTCCCGTATGAGCTGAAGGTTATCCATTTCCTTAACTCGTTCTATGAGGAGCTGCAGCTGAATGCATCTGCTGTGGTTACCCAGGACACTGGATGTCTCTCAGAATTCCCACATCTCACACGAAGAACACAAGACAGCTTCTGGAGCCCTTTTCACTACTCTAACTAGGCCCTAACAGAAATGAATAAAGAATAAATGAGAAGATTCATTTCTCCTTACCTAACAGGCTAAGTAGCAGACAAGGCATGAAGTCATTCATTTTTACACTTTATTATTCAACAGTATGCAGCTAAAACCATGTGATACAACAATCCATTAAACAGGCAACTGCTAACTGTCAAATTCAAATGAAACTATCATTTTGGTTACTAGCTTGTCAAAGAAGCTGGAGCCAATTGAGAAATCCAATCCTTGGTAACAGGTGTTTAGCTCTTGGTTCTATTAGTTAGCTAAGATGGCTGTCTAATTACCAAGAGTACCCTGGAGTATTGTGAACAAGTCATCTATAAATCTGCAGACGGTATAACCATAGTTGGCAGAATTTCAGATAGTGTTGATGAGGCGTACAGGTGCAAGATAAATCAGTTGATTGAGTGTTGTTGCAGCAACAACCTTGCACTCAACATCAGCAAGACCAGGGAATTGACTGTGGACTTCAGGTAGGGAAAGTTAAGGGACCATACACCAGTGCTCATTGAGGGATCAGAAGTGGAAAGGGTGAGCAGCTTCAAGTTCCTAGGTGTCAACATGTCTGAGGATCTATCCTGGCCCAACATACGGATGCAATTACAAAGAAGGCACAGCAGCAGATATATTTCATTAGTAGTTTGAAGAGAATTGGTATGTCACCAAAGACACAAATTTCTACAGAAGTACCATGGGGAGTGTTCTAACTGGTTTTGTCACCATCCGACATGGAGGGGCACTGCACAGGATCAGAAAAACTTGCATAAAGTTGTAAACTCAGTCAGCTGCACCATGGGTACTAGACTCCCCAGCATCCAGGACACCTTCAAATGGCAATGCTTCAAAAAAGTAGCATTCATCATTAAGGACCCCCATCACCCAGGACATGCCATCTTCTCAATGCTGCCAGCAAGGAGCAGGCACAGGAGCTTAAAAACACACACTCAATGTTTCAGGAACAGCTTTTACCCCTTTGCTATCAGATTTCTGAATGGTCAATGAACCCATGAACTCTGCCTCAGTATTTTTCCCTCTCTTTTTTGCACTACTTCTTTAATTTAATTAATTTTTAAATAGATTTATTATAATTTATAGGTTTTTTTAATTTTTATGTATTGCCAGGTACTTCTGGCACAAAACAACAAATTGCATAACATATGTCTATTACATTAAACCTGATTCTGATGCTGAAGTCTGCTCAGCTTAAAAATTAGAGAACTGGCTGCAGAGAGTTTCCTTATTTCTAAATATTCATTCCCAGATGTGCAGCTCGGGGATGTTCTGACACCCAAGAGACTACTTTCTTTATCCTTGTGGAAAATAGTTAGGAGTTGGTCATTAATCAATAGATAAACACAGCTAAGAGCACTCTTGGGGAAAACAGCTACTTAAAGCTTGAGATATTGACTTGAGGATGACACCATTCTCACCAAACATCAGGGATGAAAGCAACTTCATGTACTCACATTATTAACATCATTGAGTTAATGGTTCTGATGGTCGCTTTTTTATTGGCACACCTGGCTTATTTTCTTGGACATTTAGTGTAGCCCGCTAAGCCATGCTTTCCAAAAATGAGTTGCAGATTCCATAATTTGAAGACATGTTTTGAGTTTTGAATACTGAGCTTCCAAAGATCCTTTTTAGCACATATTGTCACTGATCTCAACATTTCCACTTCAGTTTTAGATTGAAGATCTGGAGGGATTAAGTCAATTGTATTGACATCTATACAAGTACAGTGAGGTACAGGTTCAGTGAAAAATTTGCTTGCATTTTCATCACAGGCACATAGACTCAGACAACACACAGAACATAGAATGTGCGTGTTATACAAATTCAAATACACTTGGACAGGTTGTAGATAGAAAGGGTTAAAGCACTAAAACACTAAAATCTGGCAAATGGGACTAGATTAGATGGGAACTTTCATTGGCATGGACCAGTTCAGCTAATGGCCTGTTTCTGTGCGATATGGCTATTTGACTCTAAGGTAATGAAGAAAATAACAACTGTACAAAATAAGACATGAATGCACAAATATACCACAAGTCTATCATAGAGCAAGAGGTGATAACTTTCTTTCTTTCAGTGACATATTCTTGGACATTTAGATCTCTTTGAACATCAGCATTACTCACTTGCTTGCCATTTGAATATGCTCATTTTTGTGTGGCGCACCAAAATGGGATAACTTCGCATTTTCCCACAATATGTTTCATCTGCCATATTCTTGCCCATTCACTCAGTTTGTCTATGTTACCTTGAAGCTATTGTACATCCTCCTTCCTGTTCACAAGTCAATCTAATTTTATGCCATCTGAAAACTTAGAAATATGATATTTGATGTCATCAGCCAAATCACCGTTATAGATTGTGCAGAGATGGCATTGAATACTTGCAGTACCCAGTGGTCACAGCACATCAGCCTGAGAAAGATCTATTTATTCTCACTCTGTGATTTCTGTCTGATAGCCTATTTTAAGTCCATGTCAGTATATTATCCCAATTTCACCTGCTCCAACTGTGTGACCAATGTCCTCTATCTGGCATGACCTTAAGAAAAGTCTTCAGAAAATTCAAAGGTATCACTCACCCACTGCTTCTCTCTTACTTAACTAACTTGTCACATCCTAAATACATTCCAGCAAATTACTTAACATGATTTTTTTCATATATCTAAAATCTTGCAGACACTATCCTGAAAGGTAGGTATTTTTTTGTTTTCACTCTCCCTCTCTTGTTAAATAATAATCTCATAGTTAAATATTAAATGTTTGCTACCCTTCGACCCATTGGAGCAACTACAGAATCCACAGGATTTTAAAAATCATGTTATGAAGCATCAATGCCACAAGTGGCAATGGCAACAATCTAAATGGACATTAATGACACAGTGCTGGCTAATGAAATGTAGGTGAAAATGCAGGTTAATACAGAAGGAGATTGTTCCCCCAGGGTTGGAGATAGCTAGAGAATGAAACTGCTGATATGGTGGCAACATTGATGGAAGTACAATCTAGGGTATTTTATAACGACCAATGATTACACTTGTTAATAGGATTACAGAATGAAAGGAAGCCATTTCACACAATGAGTACATACTAGTCCTATGTTTGGGTGATGTAGCTGGCCCCATCTCACCCCCCTCCCCCACCCCCGACTCTCAATACAGAGCCCTGCAACTCCATTCCACTTGGATTTTTATCCAGTTCTCTTTTGAATTCCATCTAAAACATAGAAAACCTACAGCACAATACAGGTCCTTCGGCCCACAATGCTGTGCCAAACATATACTTATTTTAGAAATCACTAAGGATTACCCATAGCCCCCTATTTTTCTGAGCTCTATGTACCAATCCAGGAGTCTCTTAAAAGACCCTATAGTATCCACCACCGTCACCAGCAGCTCTTTTCACGCACTCATCACCCTCTGTGTAAAAAAATTGCCCCAGACATCTCCTCTGTACCTACTTCCAAGCACCTTAAAACTGTGCCCTCTCATGTTAGTCATTCCAGCCCTGGAAAAAAGCCTCTGACTATCTACATGATCAATGCCTCTCATCATCTTATACACCTCTATCAGGTTACCTCTCATCCTCTGTCGCTTCCAAGGAGAAAAGGCCAAGTTCACTCAAACTATTCTCATAAGGCATGCTCCCCAATCCAGGAAACATCCTTGTAAATCTCCTCTGCACCCTTTCTATAGTTTCCACATCCTTCCTGTAGTGAGTTGACCAAGTGGAGTACTCCAAGTGGGGTCTGACCAGGGTCCTATAAAGCTGTAATGTTACCTCTCGGTTCTTAAACTCAATCCCATGGTTGATGAAAGCCAATGCACCATACACCTTCTTAACCACACAGTCAACCTGTGCAGCAGCTTTGAGTGTGTTCTGAATTCAGACCCCAAGATCCTTCTGATCCTCCACACTGCCAAGAGTCTTACCATTAGTACTATAATCTGCCATCATATTTGACCTACCAAAATAAACCACCTCACACTTATCTGGGTTGAACTCCATCTGCCACTTCTCAGCCCAGTTTTGCATCCTATCGATGTCCTGCTGTAACCTCTGATAGCCCTCCACACTATCCACAACACCCCCAACCTTTGTGTCATCTGCAAATTTACAAACCCATCCCTCCACTTCCTCATCCAGGTCATTTATAAAAATCACAAAGAGTAGGGGTCCCAGAACAGATCCCTGAGGCACCCCACTGGTCACCGGCATCCATGCAGAATATGACCCATCTACAACCACTCTTTGCCTTCTGTAGGCAAGCCAATTCTGGTTCCACAAAGCAAGGTCCCCTTGGACCCCATGCCCCTCCTTACTTTTTCAATAAGCTTTTCACGGGGTATCTTGTCAAATGCCTTGCTGAAATCTATATACACTACATCCACTGCTCTACATTCATCAATGTGTTTAGACACATCCTCAAAAAATTCAATCAGGCTCGTAAGGCACATCCTGCCTTTGACAAAGCCATGCTGACTATTCCTAATTATATTATGCCTCCATTACTACACTTTCCTCAATCAACCACTCCAATTTCAGTGGACACCATTACAATGGTCTTGCACCCCTTTTATAATTGTGTCCTCTGAGTTATATTACTTCTTCCCATAATTCCTACCAAAATGTAACACTTCACGTTTCTCAACACTAAATTTCATTTGCTGTCTAACCATCCATTTTACCAGTCTGACTCTATCAATCCACTTCATAGTTCACTACAGCTCTGAGTTTTGCAGCATCTATAAATTCAAAAAATGTTTCCAATTAAGACTAAATAAACTGCATTTCCTTCATTGATCCTCTGTTAAATCATCCACAAACTTCAATAAGCTAGTTAGAATGAATTAGATCTGAACAAATCCATGCTTTTTCTCAATCAATTGCTGTTTATCCAAATGACTACTGTACTTACTTTCTTCTTCATTGTTTTTAGAAATTTCCCCTCCATCAAGGTTAAACTGACTAATTTTTAGATATTAGATTTAACTCCACTCTTATTCTCAAAGAAACTACAGACCTTTTTAATCCAAAATAAAACTAAAGTTCCACCCTTCACAACCTGGATACAGTTGAGCTCTTTTTAGAAGATGACTTGTCCACAAGAATTCAACTAAACCTCTACATACCCACTATAGAAACAATCATGACTGGGTTACTTCTTAGTCCGGTATGGCAACTGCTCTGTTATGGATCAATAAAAATTATACTGGGTGGTAAACACTGCCTAATTCATTACAGTCCATCATTTCATAGTCCTAAGTAGAAATATTTGATGATTCCCTTCAGCGCTGCATGTAAGGCGTGCCATCTTGGAATCCCACCATAAAGAATGCTTACCATGCCATCTCATGCCTGCATTTTGGAATGTCCAGTCACCTGACTGTACTTCCACACCTGACTTACAGCCAAAGACCAAGGATGCAGTGCCAGTGGTGAGGACAAAGAAGATATGGTCAAGGGTGGTGGAAGAGCATTTACAGGACTACTTTGAAATGTTGAACTAGACAATATTCAGGGTTTCATCTTTGGTTCTGAAGGAAAATGCCACAGTTGTCAATGACTTCATCAATACCTGTGCCTTTGAGAAAGTACCAGACATTCCCAAACCAAAAGCATGGATAAACCAGAAGATTCTTTGTCTACTGAGGGCTCGATCTGTGGCATTCAATACTGGTGATCCAGAACTATACAATAGGTCCAGGTATGACTTACAGAAGGCTATTTTAAGAGCAAGTAAGCAATTACAATTGAACTTAAAGACAGAATCAGATGCACATGGGCTCTGGAAGGTTTTGCAGGCCATTACTTCCTACAAGGCAAAACCTAATATCCTGAATGGCTGTAATGCTTCACTCCCAGCTGAGCTCAAAGCCTTTTATGCCTGCATTGAAAGGGAGAATAAAATTACACCTGTGTGAATCCTGTGATCTCTCTCTCTGAAGCTGACATCAGAACATCTTTCAAGAGGGTAAACCTTCTCAAGGCATCACACTCTGATGCCAGCCAACTGGTGGGAGTGTTCAAGGACATTTCTCATTGCTGCAGCTGAAGGTTCTTACCTGCTTCAAAAGGGCAACAATCATACCAGTGTCCAAGAGAGCAGGGTGAGCTGCCTCAATGACTATCACCCAGTTGCACTCATATCTACTACAGCTGTATGATGAAATTCTTGAAAGATTGGTGATGGCCTTAATCAACTCCAGCCTAAGTGCACTGGATCTGCTGCACTTTTCCTATCACCACAATATGCCTACAGCAGATGCAATCTCACTGGCTCTCCACTTGGCCTTGGATTACTTAGACAATAGCAATACCTACGCCACATTGCAGGAATCTCACCCTGCTAATTTGATCAAGAGAGACAGATGTGGGGAATAACACTTCCTGGGTGGAAATGTGGATGGTGTGCCAAAAATTGCTACTATATTTACTGATCAAGGACCTGGCCCATTCAATTTGCCTATAGACAACAGATCTATAGCTGATGCACCGTCACTGGTTCTCCACTCAGTCTTGGACCACCTGGAGAATAGCAATACCTACATTAGGATGCTGTTAACCCATTACAGCTCAATGTTCAACATCAACATACCATCAGTACTAATCAACAAGTTCCAAAAGCTGGGCCTCCATACCTCCCTCTGCAACTGGATCCTTGACTTTCTCATTGGAAGACCATAGTCAGTGCAGATCAGAAATAACTTCTCCTGACTGACAATCAACACTGGTGGACCTCAAGGTTCATGATTTGCCCACTGTTCTGCTCTCTCTGTACTCTTGACCATGTGGCTAGGCACAGCTCAAACACCATCTATAAATTTGTCAAACGCAAAACTATTGTTGGCAGATTTCTGATGGTGATGAAGAGGTATACAGTACTGAGGTAGGTCTTTGGCTGAGTTTTGACAGTGGAAAGGGTGATCAGTTTCAAATTCTTGGGTATCAACAAGATTTCTTGGATTAAAGGCAGATAAATCCCCAGGGCCAGATGGTCTGCATCCCAGAGTGCTTAAGGAAGTAGCCCAAGAAATAGTGGATGCATTAGTGATAATTTTTCAAAACTCCTTAGATTCTGGATTAGTTCCTGAGGATTGGAGGGTGGCTAATGTAACCCCACTTTTTAAAAAAAGGAGGGAGAGAGAAACCGGGGAATTATAGATCGGTTAGTCTGACTTCGGTGGTGGGGAAAATGCTAGAGTCAGTTATCAAAGATGTGATAACAGCACATTTGGAAAGAAGCAAAATCATTGGACAAAGTCAGCATGGATTTGTGAAAGAAAAATCATGTCTGATGAATCTTATAGAATTTTTTGAAGATGTAACTAATAGAGTGGATAGGGGAGAGCCAGTGGATGTGGTATATTTAGATTTTCAAAAGGCTTTTGACAAGGTCCCACACAGGAGATTAGTCTGCAAACTTAAAGCACACAGTATTCGGGGTATGGTATTGATGTGGATAGAGAATTGGTTGGCAGACAGGAAGCAAAGAGTGGGAGTAAACGGGACCTTTTCAGAATGGCAGGCAGTGACTTAGTGGGGTACCGCAAGGCTCAGTGCTGGGACCCCAGTTGTTTACAATATATATTAATGATTTAGACGAGGGAATCAAATACAGCATCTCCAAGTTTGCAGATGACACGAAGCTAGGCGGCGGTGTTAGCTGTGGGGAGGATGCTAAGAGGATGCAGGGTGACTTGAATAGGTTAGGTGAGTGGGCAAATTCATGGCAGATGCAATTTAATGTGGATAAATGTGAGGTTATCCACTTTGGTTGCAAGAACAGGGAAACAGATTATTATCTGAACGGTGGCCGATTAGGAAAAGGGGAGATGCAATGAGACCTGGGTGTCATTGTACATCAATCATTGAAGGTGGGCATACAGGTACAGCAGGCAGTGAAAAAGGCAAATGGTATGTTGGCATTCATAGCAAAAGGATTTGAGTACAGGAGCATGGAGGTTCTATTGCAGTTGTACAAGGCCTTGGTGAGACCGTACCTAGAATATTGTGTGCAGTTTTGGTCCCCTAATCTGAGGAAAGACATTCTTGCCATAGAAGGAGTACAGAGAAGGTTCACCAGATTGATTCCTGGAATGGCAGGACTTTCATATGAAGAAAGACTGGATCGACTAGGCTTATACTCACTGGAATTTAGAAGATTGAGGGGGATCTTATTGAAACGTATAAAATTCTAAAGGGATTGGACAGACTAGATGCAGGAAGATTGTTTCCGATGTTGGGGAAGTCCAGAACAAGGGGTCACAGTTTAAGGATAAAGGGGAAGCCTTTTAGGACTGAGATGAGGAGAAACGTCTTCTTACAGAGAGTGGTGAATCTGTGGAATTCTCTGCCACAGGAAACAGTTGAGGCCGGTTCATTGGCTATATTTAAGAGAAAGTTAGATATGGCCCTTGTGGCTAAAGGGATCAGGGGATATGGAGAGAAAGCAGGAAGAGGGTTCTGAGTTGGATGATCAGCCATGATCATACCGAATGGTTGTGCAGGCTCAAAGGGCCGAATGGCCTACTCCTGCACCTATTTTCTATGTTTCCATGTTTCTAACATATCTGAAGATCTATCCTGGGCCCACCATATTGATTCAATTACAATGTGGCTATACTTCATTGGGAGATGATGAGGTTTGGTATGTCACAAAGCTTCTAGCAAATTTTACAGATGTACCATGGAGAGAATTGCAACTTGTTGCATTACCTTCTGGTATGGTGGGGCCACTCCATAGAATTGGAAAAAATCTGCAGAAAATTGTAAACTCAGTCGGCTTTATCTTGGGCAGTGGCCTCCACGGCATCTAACACATCTTCAAAAGGTAAAACCTCAAAAAGATAGTGTCCACCATTAAGGACCCCAATCACTCAAGACATGGCCTCTTCTCATTGCTGCTATCAAAAAGGAGGTACAGGAGCCTGAACTCAACACTTTAGGAACTGCTTCTTCGCCTTGGCCATTAGATTTCAGAATGGACAATGAACCCGTGTATACTATTTTTTTTCACTCTGTTTTTGCACTATTTATTTAATCTATTCACCTATTCTCTCTCTCTCTCTCACACACACACACACATATTGTAATTTACAGTTTTTTTAATTATGTATTGCTCTGTACTGCTGCTGCAGATCAACCAATTTCATGACATATGCCAGTGACATTAAACTTGATTCTGATTCTGATTCACATGCTCATTAATTCCTTCCATCCAATCTACTTTCATGAAGTACTGCTTCAGGAAGGTTTGTTGTATCGTCAAGCTGCTTGTCATGCTGGCCATTTGCATTTTCTGTCTGCTACCATCTAGGAGAAGACACAATAAAGGCTTCTTCCCATCTACTGTCAGCCATCTGAACCAATCACCTATTTCACATTCCTGAAATATGCTCAGAGGAGAGGATGGACAATTTGGGGCTATTATCTCTTGATTTGCTAAGGCTGAGGAGGGGAGATTTGAGAGAAGCTTAAAAATATTTACAAGACATAGATAGGGTAGACAGCCAGGATTTTTAAAAAAATATATATTTAGTACCAAAAGGCATTTACTTAAGTTAAGAGGGAGAAAATACAAAGGAGCTGTGGAGGTAAGTGTTTTTACTGAAATAGTAATGGGAGCCTGGAAGACACAGCACAGGTGTTTGTAGAGGTAGATAGAATAGGAGTGTTTACAAGACTCCTGGATAGGCACATACAGAGCAATATGTGATCAATAAGTGGAGAAGAGGGCTTAGATCAATTCGGAGTCATTGGCTTAAACAGTTCAATATAAATTGTGGGCCAAAAGACCTGTATGGTGCCATTATGTTGTATTTTCTATGTTCTATCCTCTTCCCAGTGCTCAAACCTTTAATTCTACCTCTTCTGTTATTGTAACTTCAGCATTTCTTTCTGCACTATTTCACTTTACAGGACTGTACTTTGCACTTTCCCATTGTTTTGTACTCACTGCTTATTTATTGCACTTATAACCACGTATCCTGTTTATTCTGTGAACTTTGTGTTAGCAAGGAATTTAATTGTAGATGAAATTCCTTGTGTATATGATAGTCAAGTGCACCTGAATCTGATCTCATGTAGGTAAAAAACAATTGAGTTCCCCGTGTTCCACCCATCAACTTCTCCACATTCATTGCTACCTAGACTAACTTGCTCTCTTTCTCAATTCTGATGAAGAATCTCAGACCTGAAACATTAACTGTTTCTCCTTCCACAGATGCTCCCAGACCTACTGATTTTTTTCAGAATTTTTAGTTTTCATCGTGAATCCATAAATTCCTGAAAGTGATGTTCTTCCTTCCTTCTCTCGGCAAGCTCAGATGTAATCCATCTAGACCAGATGTAACTGAGTCAACAATATTATTAGTCTAGTATTGGGTGAGATCAGAAAAAGTGACAGAGTTCAGATCATTTTTGGCATGATTCAATACTATTCCAACTCTCACCATATCCAGCAAAATGCTTATACAACTTCCCCACCACTTAAGACCATAAATCCATAAGATATAGGAGCAAAATTAGGCCATTTGGCCCATCGAGTCTGCTCCACAATTTCATCATGGCTGATCCATTTTCCCTTTCAGCCACAAGTTAAGAACAATAATAAGCAAAAGAGAAGGCATACGACCCCTGTAATCAGAGTTAAGTGTAGGATTTACTGTGACATGAATAGAATATTGAATGTGATGTCTCAACATATGAAATAGGTATGATCATCAGGAATGTTATGAGTAATGGTCAGAAAAAAAGCAATAGTATTAAACAGAATTAAATAAGTGTGCTACTGTTGTATAGTTATCAGAGCTGCTGTGTCGCAAATTCAGGGAACCTAGGTTCAACCTTGTGTGCTAACAAATATGACCTTGTGACCAAACATTGTTCTTCCAACAACACACAATTAATACAAATTACCAATGAAGTTCTGACAAGGAGTGACAGCATGAATTTCTCAGTACAACAACCATGTACAGTTACAGAGGTTGGTCAGACAGCATTGTGTGATACATTTAAAGACTGAGTCCACTAACACAATCTCAGAAGTTGGCCTGATTGACCTGGAACCATTTTACAACTAAAGATTTGAAAGGTCCACTGTACAAGCATATCTGAAGTGCAAACATAAAATGATCACCCTCAATGTCCTGAGAAGACAAACTTTGTTTGTGCTGTACTCAAAACATACAGGCACTTTAACTGTGACACTATTTCTGAGAAGTGTTGTATATAGGCAAAGAGATCAATACCTCAGACACAACACAAAATTCATGGTCAACTGGCAACAGTTATCAGGAAGAGTTATATTTATGAGATTTGGACTACCTACAACAAGACACTGAAAAATACCACCAACTCTCTCACAACAAAATTCTTCAAATCCACTGAAAGGAGAAGAAAAGCAAAGTGAGTGTACAGAGTTATAGATTCATAAGCCATACAGAAAGGAAGCAGGCCCTTTGGCCCATCTGGTCCATGCCAACCAAAGTACCCCATTCCAGGCAATTATAGACCACTGAGCCTTATGTCTGTGGTGGGAAAGCTGTTGGAAAAGATTCTTAGAAATAGGATCTATGGGCATTTAGAGAATCATGGTCTGATCAGGGACAGTCAGCATAGCTTTGTGAAGGGCAGATTGTGTCTAACAAGCCTGTTAGAGTTCTTTGAGGAGGTGACCAGGCATATAGATAAGGGTAGTGCAGTGGATGTGGTCTACATGGATTTTAGTAAGGTATTTGACAAGGTACCACACAGTAGATTTATTCAGAAAGTCAGAAGGCACAGGATCCAGGGAAGTTTGGCCAGGTGGATTCAGAATTAGCTTGCCTGCAGAAAGCAGAGGATCGTGGTGTAGGGAGTACATTTGGATTGGAGGGTTGTGACTAGTGGTGTCCCACAAGGATCTGTTCTGGGACCCCTACTTTTCATGATTTTTATTATAGAACTGGATGTGGGGGTAGAAGGGTGGGTTGGCAAGTTTGCAGATGACACAAAGGTTGGTGGTGTTGTGGATAGTGTAGAGGATTGTCAAAGATTGCAGAGAGAAATTGATAGGATGCAGAAGTGGGCTGAGAAGTGGCAAATAGTGTTCAACACAGAGAAGTGTGAGGTGGTACACTTTGGAAGGACAAACTCCAAGGCAGAGTACAAAGTAAATGGCAGGATATTTGGCAGTGTGGAGGAGCAGAGGGATCGGGGGGTACATGTCCACAGATCCCTCAAAGTTGCCTCACAGGTAGATAGGGTAGTTAAGAAAGCTTATGGGTGTTAGCTTTCATAAGTCGAGGGATAGAGTTTAAGAGTCACGAGGTAATGATGCAGCTCTATAAAACTCTGGTTAGGCCACACTTGGAGTATTGTGTCCATTTCTGGTCGGCTTACTATAAGAAGGATGTGGAAGCATTGGAAAGGGTACAGAGGAGATTTACCAGGATGCTGCCTGGTTTAGAGAGCATGCATTATGATCTGAGATTAAGGGAGCTAGGGCTTTTCTCTTTGGAGAGAAGGAGGATGAGAAGAGACATGATAGAGGTATACAAGACATGAAGATGAATGGATAGAGTGAATAGCCAGCACCTCTTCCCCAGGGCACCATTGCTCAATACAAGAGGACATGGCTTTAAGGTAAGGGGTGGAAAGTTCAAGGGGGATATTAGAGGAAGGTTTTTGACTCAGAGAGTGGTTGGTGCGTGGAATGCACTGCCTGAGTCAGTGGTGGAAGCAGATACACTAGTGAAATTTAAAAGACTACTAGTCAGGTATATGGAAGAATTTAAGGTGGGGGGATATATGGGAGGCAGGATTTAAGGGTCGGCACAACATTGTGGGCCAAAGGGCCTGTACTGTGCTGTACTATTCTATGTTCTGTGTTCTATGTAAGCTAGTCCCACTTGCTAGCACTTGGCCTATAACCTTCTCAATCTTTCCTATTCATGTACCTGTCCAACTATCTTTTAAAAGTTGTTATTTTATCTGCCCCAATGAATTCCTTTGGCATCTCATTCCACAAAGATACTACCCTTGGTGCAAAAAAAAAATTCTCCCGCGAGTTTCTCTTAAATGTTTTCCATCTCATCTTAAGCCTATGGCCTCTAGTTGGTGATTTTCTAATCTCTGGAAAAAGACAGTTCATTCTATCTATGGATGTCCCTCGTGATTTTATATACTTCAGTGTCCTAGGCTGGTACGAGGTGTGCTGATATGACCTGCATGTTGAGAGAGAGACACTGAAGTGGATCAACAGTTCACTGGCTTTAATAAGAACTGTACAAAATTAATGGAAAACAATAAGCACTAGTTCAACTGACCATTAACTAGAACTTTCAGACTCAAGCTAACACTGATAGAGAGGCTTAGTAGTAGGAAATTAATACTAAATTAAAACCGCTCCTTAAGAGCATCAATCTAACAAGTAGTCTTCTTTCCTGGAATCAGGGCATTGGTAAAGCAGGGAGTGTTGATGTTGTGCGACTGGTCAAGTCTTGACAAAACTGATCTGAGGGGAAGGGAATACCACCACAATGAAACACTAATGGGCTACTCACAGGCATGAATGCAGAATCTGTTACACAGCCCCATTGCAAGGGCATGCAGACTCCTTAACAGAGTCTATCACAGTTACAGGGCCCCCTTCCCTAGTTGCAGCACTCGAGGCGCCAGAGACATGTGCCTGAAACAAGACTGGACGAGTGACTTGTCCAGGATGACAGGGGTCAGAAACCAAAAACGTCCCTCAGGGCCATACCCCTCCCAACCCACAAGATACTGGGCCCTACCTCGCACTCAGCGAGATGCCAGGAGGTGCTGCACAGATTAGACCAAGGATTCATCCACCAGTGTTCATGGGTCCCTGAAGTGTGTTTTGAACCAAAGGTCAGGGGAGGGGAAGGAAGTTAGCTGGAAGGTATTAAGTGGATGGGAAAGTTCAAGGGCTGGAGAAGAAGGAATCCAATAGGAGAGAAGAATGGAACATAGGAGAAAAGCAAGGAAGACCGGACCCAGAGGAAAGTAATAGGTACGTATGGAGGTAAAAGTTCAAAGTGGGGAATTGAGGAAAAGGGATAAGGGCAGTTTTTTTTTACCAGAAGGAGAAATTGATATTCATGCCATCAGATTGGAGGCTACCCAAGTGGAATATAGGGTGTTGTTCCTTCACCCTGAGGGTGGTCTCATCTTGGCACAAGAGAAGCCAATGGTTCAAGATCAAGATTGTTTAATGCCATTTCCAATACACAAGAGAAAAGGAAAATGGAATAATTGTAACTCTGGATCTGATGCAGCACACAAAAATACAATAAATAAAGAAAACACTAATAAAAAAACTATAAATATAAATACACAAGATAGCCTATATACATGATTGACTGTATGTCCATAAAGTGACGCTAGGCACAATAGTGTCTGTACATAAGAAAGCTGACAGGAAATGATAAAGTAGTGGTAGTTGGGGGTATGTAGGAGTGAGTTAGTGGTGGAGGTGTTGATCAGCCTTATTGCTTGGGGAAAGAAACTGTTTTTGAGTGTGGTGGTCCTGGCATGGATGTTACGTAACCTCCTCCCTAATGGGAGTAGGACAAATAGTCCATGTGCTGGGTGGGTGGGATCCTTCATGGAGTTACTGGCCCTTTTCTGACACTGTTCTGCATATATGTCTTTGATGGCAGGTAGACTAGTCAGCACAGGCAAAATGGGCCGAAGGACTTGGTCCTCTGCTGTTACTTCGGTTATGACTTTTCCACGTCTTCACCCTTCTATATCATCTTGTTTCAAACAGGATAGCAAAGAGATTGGCACATGTTAAAGTAAGGTTCCAAGATCCCTCTAGTCTTACAAGGATTCATTAATAATCTAAACTTTTGTTTGAATGAAAGCCACAGCATGGGCCTGATCAGGAAACTGGCCTCTGAAGTATTACAGGGTGACACATTTTGCTGCCAAGAGTATATACATCAGGTCAGTTATACCTGAACTCTAGAACACATCTCAACAGAAGGCTGTGACTGAAACAGTCATTGGTTCTGCTCTCTGTAACCATTGGGTCTTGTCTGGTATTTGTTAAAGAAGGAAAACTAAAATGAATGTAATTTATCATTTTAATATAATTCTCTGGAGGGAATGGGGGAATGTTGGTCAGGCATTATCAATGGTAATTGGGCCAACAATTGCTCAGGGTTTGCAGCTAATGACTCTCCTATAAGCATGTTCAAACTTATTACGTCTGCCACCGAGACTCAGACAAGCTAAACCAATTTTTATCATTCAGGAATGCTCACGATTTCTAACATCCAAAGAAGCAGTCTGATAAATTTGCAAGATATATCTCCTGTTGAAAATAATGCCTGACTTCAAAAGCAAAGTATGGGGAAAAAATTACACTTTTTACTTTGCAGTTTGCTGGCAGAACTGCCAAATTATAATATGTATCTCCTTTCAATTAAGAATGACAGATTTATTTCTCCCAGTGTCTGCAAACCACACAATGATGTCATTCAGAAAAGTTTCCAGATAGCAGCCCTGAGGTTAGCAAAAACATTGCTTAAACCTGTTTTATTCTTAACAAGCTCTGAGTTGCATATTAATCCTTATTGTGGTTCATTGTTCCATCAAAGTAGATAATTAAATTTATAATTATACTTTCAAATAACAACTAGCAAAAAAACATGGCATGTCTATACTATTTTGTTTTTGGTGTCTTCTAATTTTCCTTCTTGCAGTACAGATTTACAACTCTCCTCACTTCACATTTAAGTTATTAAATACGGCTTAAGAATTATGATGTTCATAGACAGAGGTTAACAGCATAGATAAAAAGTTGGGAGAAGTGGTGACACTTAAAAAAATTACAGGCTTTGGTACTTCTGACTAGTCTCATATTTATTACCTATTCCGAATTGGCATTGAATTTACTTCAGAAAGAAGTTTGGAGTCGTACACATTATTGTTGATTTGGAATCACATTTAGGTCAAACTGGCTAAGGATAGCAGATTTCCCTTCTTGTGAGATGTTACACCAGATAGTCTTTTGAGTACAGTCTGATATTTTCATGGCCAATGTTACTGACAGCAGATTTTCATATTGGATTTCATTGATTCATTGAATTTAAATTCCCCCGCTGCTGTGCTGGGATTTCAACTGACTTCTGGTCATTGGTCCAAACCACAGGATTACTAGTCCAACACTGTGACCACCAAGGAGCTGCACCCATTTTACAACTATTACCAATATTTTAACAAATTTTATGGCAAGGATGGTCAGCATGATATTGCTTATGAAAGTAATTGTATTTTATTAAAATGAATTTTCTACAATTATAACTTTTGAGAACTGAAGTTGAGCAGAAGGTAGGAAGTTCAAAGTTTAGTACTCTGCTATGATAAGTTTCCCAATGTTCATATGATTTATGTGATGCTTGTTTGTCATCTGCAGGTTGATTAGTTAAGTCTGTTATCCATATGTGAATACAATTCAATTGTGCTTTCTCACTAGACTGTTTGGAATTGTGGAAAATCTGAGTCCATATCATTACACTCATATGTATATAAATTTATGAATTATATGTATGATGCATTTGCACATACACTGTGCTTGAATAGAACAGTTGCACATGTTCCAGCAATTCTCTGTATTCCTTGCATGCCCACATATTGTCACGGTCCCGATCATTAATTCCCTATCTTTCTCCTAATTTCCTTTGACTGTGCCACGGTTCTGACCATTAATTTCCTATTTGCTTCTAATTCTCTTTGATGACAGCACACCTGGTTTCCATCAATACCTGTAGCATAAGAACCCCGGCGTTACAACCACTAGTCGCCAGATCGTTGGTTTTGCCTGTGTGGTAATTAATATTTCCCGGCCACTTAGGACCTTGTGTTCTACGTTTGTAAGTTTTGCTCCAGTTTCAACGTTTACCTATGAAACTCTGATTCTCCGTGTCAAGGCTTCATGTCAAGATCCCTCCTGTTTACTGTTCAACGTTCACATCTGCATAAGCATCCTAACTCAATCTCCATGCCTGTTCCTGCAATTGGGTTCGCTTCATTCGCTCATTGCAACAGAGCGATCTGGCCACATTGGACCGAGTGGACAGCAATATCCTGCAACAAGCCCTCGCCAGCCAGGGCTCCCTACTAGGTCTGCACGATCACCGGAGAACCCCCGTTCCCTGTCTGCTAACGTAAAGAAGATCGGTGACCAGGTGGACCGTGTATCCACTCATTTTACCCCATCAACTCCTGGAACTATGTCTAACCAACCCAGACAGCCTGTAGTGGCAATCCCCTACGTGTCAGCAACACAACCGCCAAGAGAGCTGCACGTACCTGAACCAGAACACTATGCTGGGGATTTGGGGAAGTGCCGGGCCTTCCTTCTGCAATGCTCCTCGGTGTTCAATCAGCAGTCATCCACGTACTCCACGGATAAGTCAAAGATAGCTTATATCATTGGGTTGTTGTGGTGAAGTGCCTTAGCGTGGGCTACAGCTGTCTGGGATAATCAATCGGATATCTGCTCTTCTTTCCCCACCTTTATCGTGGAAATGAGAAAGATCTTTGACCACCCCATCCATGGTAAGTGTCTACTCACTCTCCGTCAGCACCTACGCAGTGTTGCCGAATATGCTGTGGAGTTCCAGACATTAGCGGCTAACTTGGGGTGAAATGATGAGGCGCTCCGAGGGGTATTTCGGAATGGTCTCAGTGACATGGTGAAAGACGAGTTGGCAGCAAGAGATGACACTGATAGCCTGGATTCCTTGATCTCCCTAGCCACCAGGTGGGACAATTGTCTCCAAGAACGCCATAGGGAAAATACTGTCGTTCACCACCTTTGGCCATTTTACAGCACTCATTACTGTCTCCCACCAGCACAAGCCTCTCTTCTCCTCCTGCTCCCGGAATAGCTCCCAGCCCGGCCATTTCCACCGCCCCGGGAGAGGAACCCATGCAGCTGGGATGGAACCATCTTTCTCCTACAGAACGACTCCAGAGATTGAGAGCGGGGGAATGTCTCTATTGCGGCCAGTCCAGCCACTTCTGTGCTACCTGTTCCCTTCGGCCAAAATGGAAGTCTCACCAGTACAAAGGGGGATCCTGGTGGCCCAGATAACATTCCCTTCCGTCCCCCGAACTTGGATGCAGATCCAAGCTAATTTACATTACAATCAACAGTCCCTGCGTCTGTCAGCTCGACTGGACTCCAGCGCCGAAGGAAACCTGTTGGATGAAGACATAGCTTCCCGGGCCGGAATTCCTCGGGAGCTGTTAAGTACCCTTCTGGAAGCCCGGGCACTGGACGGTAGATTTCTGTGGTCACACACTGCACACCACCCCTGTCTCTTATTTTCTCTGGGAACCATTGGGAACAGGTACAATTCAACCAATTTCCTCTCTTCAAGCTCCTATAGTTCTTGGGTACCACTGGTTACGCTGCCATAATCCCCACATTGATTGGTCCACCAGGAAGAGAGCCAGCTGGGGTCCGTTCTGTCACTCCACTTGTCTACAATTGGCCCTTTCTCCTGTGAAAGTCACCACGACCTCGTCTGCCACTGAAACCCCCGACTTATCCAAGATTCCAGCAGAGTACCATGATCTGGGAGAAGTGTTTAGCAAACAATGGGCTCTTTCCCTGCCTCCACACTGTCCTTACGATTGTGCAATTGACCTTCTCCCCAGAGTCCCTCTACCCACCAGTCGCCTGTATAACCTGTCCCGGCCAGTAAGGGAATCAATGGAGGCTTACCTATATGACTCTCTTGCAGCGGGCATTATCCGATCCTCATCTTCCCCTGTAGGCGCAGGTTTCTTCTTTGTGGGGAAGAAAGATGGCTCAGTGCACCACCTGCATTGACTACCAGGGCCTGAATAGCATAACCATAAAGAATAAGTATCCACTGCTCTTTATCAACTATGTTTTCTAACCCCTTCATGGAGCTACCATCTTCTCTAAGTTGGACCTATGAAAGACGCAAAGTCAATAAAAAGAACTTCCTTACAAGTTGAAATTATTGAGGTAAGGGCAGTGCTACTGTGGGCATTGGTGGCTAACGCTGAGTGAGTGCATGCGGGCGTCATCATGGGAGAGAACCCCAGCCAAGAAGGGTAAAGCAACACTCCTGTATATAAACCTTCCTGGGTATATCCTTTGGGCAAAGACAAGGACAACTCTACTGGACATTCGCATTATTTATTCAAAATGACAGAGGTTATGATCATTTTGCACATTGCCCTACAATGATCACAGTTTTTTTTTCTGGTTGTGTTCTTGCTTGTAAGAATTGTGTATAATTTATGTTTTTCTTATGAATACTGCTTACATGATGCTATATGCCTGTGATGTTGCTTCAAATGGGCTTTCATTGTACCTGTGCATACATGTACTTTTGTATATGACAATAAACTCAGCTTTTACTTTGATCTGGAATTGGGAATCAAAAGTCATGCAAGTCTTTTGAATCGTTGAAAGTCCTGTCTCAGCACAGTAGTTTTGAATGAGAAGTTTGTTTGTGGTTTAATCAATGAGTGAATTCAATCAAAGTTATTAAATACATCAAGTCTTATGCTTGACCTTGGGTGAAAAATTGTGCTGTCTATAGGGATTGCATATGCTAAATAAATTTGTCCAATACATGGTACAGATAGAATTCCAATTTACAGTTACAGAGTGAAAGTTAGGGTAGATTTCCAAATTACTTTTATTGATGTATCTGAAGCCTCAGTTCCATATGTGACTACTTAAAAGAGAAAATGTTTTGACTAACAGAACAAAAGGGCACATATCCTCACAATGCAAGTGCAAAGTAAGGCTGTGATCAAAACAATTCTGGTAGTGTGATTTCCTCTCAAAGGCGATGTCTTCATTGTTTGTAATGTCTTCAGCTATGAAGGTATCCCTTTTGAGAGGAAATCATGCTACAGAATTATAGTGATAGAAAAGTAAATGAGCAGAAGTATTTATTATTTAATGGTGGGTGTTATCGCCATGCGCATCAATATAGCCCAGGGCTTCCCCACTTGGGGTCCACATGCTACGGTTAATAGTAGGGGGTCCATGGCATAAAAAAGGTTGGAACCCCTGATACCGCAGGAGTTTGCTCAATAATTTACCAGAATATCTATCTATACCTAATCAGCTGATAATCTCAAATGAAGACTACAGAGAACTTGAATAAGTGCACAGATGAATTATTGATCAGTTAAGGTTAGATAAGTACCCTATGTACCACAATGATCAATTGATAGAAAAATCAATGAGCTTAGTTGCTTACACCAATCAATCCACTTTAATAAGCAAAGGCTAGCTAAGAGAATCAAAACTAGACTCGAATGAGTATTGGGTATTGATGTTTCAAAAATATACTTCAACATAGTGTCGAGAAAATATGCAGAAACATTTCAGGGCACCTATGCAATATTGGATACTTTCATGCCCATATCTATATAAAGCCAGGTTCAAAAACCATTTACATCCCATATGTATTGAAAGAAGCATTAAATAAAGTAACACCAAATGGAGATCTGATGAAGAAAAGCTAGATAGATTGAACAACACTCATGGTGCTGAAAGCAGACCATTGGATATATCCTCCTCCTAATCCACATGATTCCTGTCAGCCAAAATCTTTCTTCTCCTTAACCTTTTCACCTATCTATCACCCACACTCTCGTCCCACTAATTCCCTTGTCCACCTTCCTCTCCGTTGTTCCTTGCTCCACCATCCTCATCATATTCCATCATCTTCAGCCCTTTGTCACCTCCACCAATCACATGTCAGCTTTTAACATCATGCCTGTGCTCATCTACCAATCAACCTCCTTCAGCTGAATGAACCTAACACCTTCAAATTCTTGCTCCACCCCTTCCCTTCAGCTTTTTAAACTGATTATCTATCCTTTCTTTCCAATCCAGAAGAAGGGTCTCAACCCGAAACACTGACTGCCCTTTTCCCTCCATAGATGCTGCATGACCAATTGAGTTCCTTCAGCTTCTCTTGCATTGTTCCAGACTCCAGCATCTTCAATCTCTTGTATTCTGGTTTAGGTATATAGTGTTTATAAGGTGGAAATCAACCAGGTTGCAGTCCTTGTTGCTCATTTCTATGGATCTCTATGTAGAGTTGGTAGGAGTCAATATTTTACCTATACCAAAACTAGCATATGCACGTACGCTGAATATGGAAGAGGGGGAGCCAGCAAGATTTCATGATCAATAAATATAAGGGTCTTCACTCCTGCACAAATCTACATAGACTGTGAAATCATCACAGAAATTATTTCAAGCTTCCAGCATTCTGTATTTACATTGTCTACATGGGAGAAATCAAATGCAGATTGTGTGGTTAGTTTGCAGTAATTTAGCTTCCCATTGCCTGCCAATGTAATTCACCATCCCACTCCCACACTGATTTATCAGTCTGTGACTTCCTGTATTGTTACTATGCAATTTAATACAAACTTGTAGAAGAGCCCTTTCTGCCTAGGCACATTGCAGACTTCTAGATTCAATACTTAAATCTGTAACTTCAGGTAGCGTTATTTTGGTATGTATCAGTCATCCATCTGTGATTTTGGCTCAGCAAGTTTGCTTCCCATTGTTTTTCTTTTTTTTATAAGCCTAGCCTGACCTGCTGGGCACATATTCCTGCTAACCATTTCACATTCCTACGTAGTTTTGTCCAAAGCAAAAGTAATAGAAGAACTTGGAGTTGAGTAGCACATATGAGGAAAGGAATTGTTGACATTTTGGGTCAAGACCCTGCATCATGAGTGTCCCCATTAATTTGTCAATATCCTCATTCTCTAACTGTTCCCTTTCACTCACTGAAGAGATAACCTTGTTTACAGTCTATCCCCATGGTCACCTGTTCTATGGCATCAGATACATCCACCATTCCTTCAGCTGCTTAAGTTTTTTTTTCTTTCCGCCCTATTTCCTTCACAGAGTCTTCAAACTGAAACAATAGCTCAGTTTCTCGTCTCTGCTAGCACTTCCAACATTTCTGTTTTCATTTTAGATTTCCAAAGCTTTCAATCTACAAAGTCCTGCGAGGAATAGATCACTGTCTACCTAATTAGGATGATGTTCTAATAGCTACAAGCAACAAAAAGAAAACCTTTAAGTTTTAGAACATTCAAGCAGCTATACGAATACAATGTAAAATTAAAAAGAAGTAAGTGTACATTTGTTCACTGAGTGAATAAAAAAATGTGGGCTAAGAAACAGATAAAATTAGATTGCAGCCATTGTAAGAAAAGCTGGAAGCAATTTGAAGGCCAGGAAACCTGCAAACATTACAAAACATAATACTGTACATGGCTAGGAATGTTCAGTGTAATTTTTCTGCCAGATCTATGCAACTGTACTGAAGCAACATGAAAACTGGATTGGAGCAGTGAAAAGCAAATGGCATACAATGTTTGTAAGAACAGTCTGGGAAATGAGTCATTTTCCCCCTACGTTGCAGCAAGTATATTGAAACCTGTGTTTGATGCTTCTAATTAAGGATTGGGAGATGTCATATTCAGATGGTGGATAATAATCAAGAAATACCAATTACTTTTGCATTACCAGTTCTGATTGTCCCTTTTTAGAAAGGATGTGGAGGCTATAGAGAGGATTCAGAAAAGGTATGTGCTGTAAAGAGAGGCATGGAGACATAGACTTGTTTGCTTTGGAGTGGCAAATGCAGAGGGGAGATCTGATAGAAGTTAATAAAATTATGAGAGGCACGACAAAAAAAGCCAGCAACTTGCAGTTCTGTGGGTGAAAATGTTTTGTTAATGAGAGCAGTCAGGAGAGAATGGCCAGACTGGTTCAAAGAGACAGGAAAGCAACAGTAACTATAACCATGTGTTCCAACAGTGGTGATAGAAGACCACTTCTAAATGCTCCACATGTCAAACCAAGTTTATATGAATAGTTAATTTAATGAATTTCCCTCTTTTGAGCTCTGAAAACAATGATGGATGGCAGGACATTGAATACTAGAGAGGATAACTATTTGTTTAGTGCTGGGACATCAGTTTTCTACTGTGCTCTGTCTTGATGTTAAATTCCACTGGGTAGGTTCAATCCCAGTCTCCAGAGCTGCCGGTATGATGTTTGCACATTCTCCCCGTGACTGGGATTCCACTGAATGCACAAATTTCTACCCACATCCCGAAGATGTGCTGGTTGGTAGGTTAATTTTTCACTACACATTGTCCTTAGTATGTACAGTAAACCCTATGTGTGTGGTAGAGTCCGGAGGAAGTTGATGTGGATGGGGAAGAATAAGAAATGGTGAAATTAGCGTTGGATTAGTGTAAATAGGTGTGCAATGGTTGGCATGGACTTACAACATCGAACAGTACACCAAAGGAATGTGCTTCAGCCCATAATGTCTGTGCTGACCTTGATGCTCAATTAAACTAATCTCCTCTGCCAGCACTTAATTTATGTCCCTCCATTCTCTACATGTTAACTTACCTGTCTAAATTCCTCTTAAACACCACTGTAATGTCACCCCCCCCCCCCCCAAACCCGCCAGTGCATTCCAAGTAACCTGTTTTCTCCATAAAACAGGAGTTCCCAAGCTGGGGTCCACAGACCCCTTGGTTAATGGTACAGGTCCATGGCATAAAAAAGGTAATGAACCCCTGGTGTAAAAAGAAAAGAAAAATTTTAAACTCTCCCTCTGTCACTTTAAAACTATTTCCTCTGGGCTCTGACAATCAGCTTTGCCCATGTCTTCCATAGTCTTACAAACTTCTACCAGGCTATCCCTCCGCCTCAAACACTAGGAAAACAATGCTATGTAAGTTTATCCAACCCCTCCTTAAAGTTAATACTCTCTAATCCAGACAGCATCTGGGTAATTTTCTTCTGCCCCCTCTCCAAAATCTCCACACCCTTCCGGTAATGGGGCAAACCAGAATTGCAGTGAATACTCCAACTATGTCCTGACCAAAGTTTTATATAGCTGCTGCATGATTTCTTGACTCTTATGCTCAATGCCTGGGCAGATGACAGCAAACATGCCATATTCCTTCTTTAGCACCTTATCCACAGTACACCCCATACATGGGCTGAAGGGCTTGTTTCCAACCTGTTTGACTCTATAATTCCATGGAATTTAACAGAAACAAAAGCTGGAAAGGTACAATCCCAAGCATAACCAGCAAAAGCTGAACTCCCACTCCTCAGGTCATTAGAACACAGATGGAAACATTTGCCCCTCCACACTGGCTCCCTCAAACAGACTTACCTCCCATATCATTTCTTTTGAACTATATTTTTTATTTAAATAGAGACATAATTCTCTTTTAAACTTAATTTTGAAGCTGTCTGCATAATCCTTTCAGGCAAGATGTTGCATGTTATAACAACTGACTGTTTAAAAACAACTCATCACTCCCATAGCTTCAACAACCAAAAGCAAAACTCTATCAATTTGCCCTTGGCCTGTTCTGCTTTAAGGTGAATAATCCCTCAATCTTCATGCTCTCCAGATACCAAGTACCCTCTTTTGGCTGTTTCCCAAGTCATTGTCCTCAGCACTCACTCCCTGTGTGGATCTTGCACCCTCTCCCAGTCACCTTGTCAGTTCACTCCAGGTGGTTCAGTTTTTTCCACATCCCAAGTTATGCACTTTAATTGGTTAACTGACCACTATAAAATTTTTTCATGTATAGATGAATGGTAGAAGCTGGGTGAGTGATGAGAATGTGGGAGAATGAAATTAATATCAGATTAGTGTAAATGGATTGTTGATAGTCAGCATAGAAACAGTGGGCCTATGAACCTGTTTCCATGGTGCATAACTCTATGATCCACAGTAAAAAAGGAACAAGAGATTATGGGGTTAGTATCCAGTCAACATTTCTGCCTGGTGCCTAGAGGTGAACGTAAACAATGGTTGGTTGCTTTTAGAATGTACCACACATAAATAGTTAAACTGTGGAGGACAAACTTACTTGGTAATAAAGCAGGAAAATTCAGTGGCCTGTTTACAGGAAGAGAAACACATTCAGAATCATTTGGAAGTAAGTTCCAACTGGAAACAAGATCTTGGGATCTTGCCAGTCTTGGGGAAACAATTGGCACTTTATCCTACTGTGAGTGGGTGGGTTTGAGGGTGTCGGAAAATTAGTGTGGTGGTGGGATGGTTTAAATCCAGGAAATGTGACAAGATGTCAGAATGTTCAACCAATCCATCATCCCTGACCCAAGGTGCATGCAGGCAACCCAGCCAGCGTACTAAACTTACAACGTTGTCATTTAAGATGAATATCAATGGTTCAATGGTTCCATTTAATATCAGAGAATATATACAATATACAACCTGAAGTTCTTACTCTTCACAGACATCCTCGAAGCAGAAGAAAAACCCCAAAGAGTGAATGACAGAAAAAAAGTAAAAGTCACAAAAGCCCCTTGCCCCCTGCCACACTCGAGCAGCATCAACGCTCCCCATCCCCCTGCCCCCACTCATTCTAGCAGGAAGATTCAACATTCCCACCACCCACCATCCAAGTAGCAGCAAAGCTCCCCAATGGTTTACAGAACATCAAAAACTAACTGTTCATTCCAACAACTCAACATCCTTCAGGCTTTCTCTCACACTAACAAGGGAGATACCATTCAGATATATATCACAACAGATATCATTCCTTTTGCACTGAGAGGGGAGACAAACAGTCATTGTTTTGATGTTAAAATCATAGTCTGAAGCGTCACTTGTTACTTTGAGTTCCCTGACTCGAGAAGCTCTCACTCACCATTGAGAGAGAGCGGGAGAGAAAAAGAGAGAGAAAGAGAGAGAGCGAAGTGCAGAGGCTTCTGAGAACCACTCTCCCTGTCCCGATACTGGCTCCCCATGCTGCTTCAGTTCATGACACCGGTGCGAATTCATGTCCACAGGGCCGACCAAGACCGCATCCCGAAGGCGCTCAACTTTCAGTAAGGCTGCACCAAAAGGTATAAAAACATGGCTGATCAGCGGGCTCCAGGAAGGGGAACACACTGTCCAACAGAACCCCAGTTTGAGTGTTGCTGTAGGTCACTGACTCCGACAGGACCCCAGCCACCTTCAATAGTAAAATAGAGACAATATTAACAGAATCTGGAAAACTAACAGTGTGTGCACAGGATTCTTGAAATTCTCAGTACTAATTAGATTGTAGTAAGTGCATGAGATGGTTGGGCAGATGTTTAAAATATGAAAGGAAAATCTTGCACTAAAAGCTTTGTTTCCTTTACTCTGCATAAGGATTTCTGCACAGTTAGGAAAGTTGTTCCAAAATCTTCGGACTACATTTCATTGGAACTGGGTCTAAATACCTTGGAAATCACTTTCCAACTTCTGTAACTTACCACTTGTCATTCTATATTTTAGCACTCTAATAGAACTTTACCATGCTATGATAGTATTGCACCTGGAGGGGGACCAACATCAACAAACAGGAAGAGCCCGCATAACGGTAAAAGCTCTCCTTGGTTACCGAAGTGAGTGAGTGAGTGAGTTAGGAGATGCAGGGACAGAAGTATGTACATACCCACATAAGCTTCAAAATGCTGATGGAAATATCTTGCAGCATCTCCCAATCACTAGCGCTTAGGTGCACAAAGCCGTCGAGAGAGGCTCTGTTTGCCTGAAAGATCAGTTACAGAGTTATAAATTCACAAACCCTAAAGATCCTGTGATTTCAGTCTGCGAGGCCCACGTACAAGCAGCCTTCAGAGCCCGGATGGAGTGACTGGCCAAGAACTAAAGACCTGTGTTGATCAACAGGTTGGAGTGTTTACTGATTCCTCTCGCTTCATGAATCTCAGGCACACACCTGCTTCAGGCAGACTTCTACTATACAGGTGGCTAAGAAGAATGTGATGATTTACCTTAATGAATCTCATCCAGTGGCACATACATCCACAGTGATGAAGTGCTTTGAGAGACTGGTGATGAAACATATCAACTCCGGCCAGAGAAGTGACTTGGATCTGCTCCAATTTGCCTAGCAGAGCAACAAGTTCAAAGAAGATGCCATCTTATTGACTCTTTAATCAACCCTGGAACAGTTGGACAGCAAAGTGTATACATGAGGATGCTCTTTATCGACTACTGCTCAGCATTCAATACCATCACCTGCTCAAAACCAATCAATAAGCTCCAAGACCTTGGCCTCAGTTTCTCTTTGTGCAATTGGATCCTCAATTTTCTTACTTGTAAGCCCCAGTCAGTTCGAATTGGCAACAACATCTCCTCAACATTCTCCATCAGCACAGGTGCACCACAAGGCTGTGTGCTTAGCACCATGCTCTACTCACATTACACTTATGTCTATGTGGCTAAGCTCAACTCCAATGCCATATTCAAGTTTGCTGCTCACACCGCTGCTGTGGACCAAATGAAAAGTGGTGATGAATCAATATATAGGATGGAGATTGAAAATCTGGTTTACTAATGCCAAAACAACAACCTCTTACTCAATGTCAGCAAGACAAAGGAGCTAATTATTGACTTCAGAAGAAGGAAACCAGAACTCCATGAACCAGTTCTTGTTGGTGGGTCAGAGACAGAGAGGGTGAGTAACTTTAAATTCCTTGAGTATATTATTTCAGAGAACCTGTAGTGGGCTCAGCATATATGTGCAATTATGAAGGAAACATGACAGTGCATCGACTTTTTAGGAGTTTTCAAACATTCAGTATGACAACTAAAATTTTGACAAACTTCTATAGATGTATAGTGGAGAGTATATTGAGTGGCTGCATCACACTGTGGTATAGAAACACCACACCCTTGAATGGAAAATCCTACATCAAATAGTGGATATGGCCTAGTCTATCATAGGCAGAATCCTCCCTCCGTTAAGCATATCTATATGAAACGCTGTCGCAGGAAAGCTGCATAAATCATCAGGGACCTCCACCACACAGGGGATTCTCTCTTCTTGCTGCTGCCACAGGAAGAAGGTACAGGAGCCTCAGGATGCACACCCTCTCACCACCAAGTTCAGGAAGAGTTATTCCCCCTCAGTCATCAGGCTCTTGAACTAAAGGGGATAACTTCACTCAACTTCACTTGCCATTCATTGAAATATTCCCACAACCCATGGACTCACTTACAATGACTCTTCATTTCATGTTTTTGATATTTGATGTTTTTTATTTATTATTTCTTTTTTTTTTTGTATTTGCACAATGTGTTGTCTTTTGCACACTGGTTGAACACCCAATTAGGTATGATCTTTTATTGATTCTATTAAGTTATTAATGTGGTTAGTATGCTCACAAAAAATGAATCTCAGGGTGGTATTTGATGACATATATGTATTTTGATAGCATATTTACTTTGAACAGTGAAGTTTGAGTTATAGAGTTTGGGAATAGGCCCTTCAGCCTCACTGGTCCATGCCAACCAAAATGCCTCATCCAAGCTCGTCTCATTTGACAATGCTTGGCCTATAACCTTCTCAACCTTTCCAATCCAAGTACCTGCCCAAATGTCTTTTAAAAGTTGTTATTTTATCTGTCTCAACCAGTTTCTCTGGCAGCTCATTCTACATACGTACCACACTTTGAGTAAAAAGAAAGTTCCTCCTCAATTTCTATTAAATCTTTCCTCTCTCAACTTAAATCTATGACCTCTACTTTTGACTATTGTTGTACGTGCTTCAACCACTTCCTCTGCTAGCTCATTGCATACATGTAACACTATCTATATGAAAATAATGTCCCATAAGATCTTAGTATTTTTCCTCTCTGCTTAAGCCAATACCCTCTCAAATTTGATTCGTCAAACCTGTAAAAAAGACTGTGTGTATTCACCTTATTTAGCCCTTCATGATTTGATGCACCTCTATCAGTTCAGTTCCTAGCTTCTTACACTTCAAGGAATAAAGCCCGAGCTTGTCCAACCATTCCTGTAACTCAGCCCCACAGGTTCTAAAAGCATCTTTGTCTACCATTTCTGCACTCTTTCCAGATCAATAACATCTTCCCTGTGGCAAGCTGACACAAACTGAAAATGAAAACTAGCCAAAATTACGCACTGAAACTTTGCCTGTCAAAATGAGTGGAAATTTGAGTATGCAAACCCTGCTGCATTTCCACAGATACAGGGTGTCTTCAGCTGCTCTGATGTGGTGATTGCCATAGCTCTTTAATCAACAGCAAAAGTTTCTATTCCATGAACATACCACTTGTCGTCGTTCCACAGATTTGTTCTAGATTTCCACCGAACTGCCATGGTGTATTCATCCTGTGGCATTCTAGGGGAACTCTGGTGGTCAGAAGCCACAACATCATCAAGCAGTACTAGCATCATTCAAATACAGCATGGGGTGTTTTTCTACATAACAGGGTGTAGTGATACAGGGAATAGCATCTGAAAATGCAGCAGAAAAGGTTTTAATAGTGAATTTGAAAATGATTTGGACAAATGTTTCAAAAGAGAAGTAACCTGGTAAGGGTGTGTGTTTAATTAGGTTGTTCCATTAAAAGGCTAGAGTAGGCTGTACAGTCCAACTTCATGCTCTATAGGTGATTATGCAGCCAATCACAATGAAGAGCAGTTCGTAGGTCAGGTAGTATAAAGCACAACATTTAAGCTATTTAAATATTTTACAGATGGTGAAATAAAGGTTGGAATGCATATTAGGAGATTAAAACAAAATCTGAAATGCCATGCATATTTCTTTAAAAATTACTTCACATTGTTTTAAAAAGCACAGAATTTTGAAATAATTATATGAATGAATAACAGTCCAGATAATATCATCCTCAGACCTTGGAAATATAAAGTACGACAAAGGCTTAGCATAGCATTAAATGCTCCATCCCATCACATTTAGAGAGATTATTACAATGATAATAGATTATAAACACCAAAAGTTCTTGTCAGATCATTGCTGCCTGCCGGTTGAAGAAAATTTTAAAATGATAAAGCAATGACAGAGCAGGAATTCTCTGACAATGACATTTTGATTTCTACATTAACTCTGAGTTAAGCTACTATATGCTTCATGGTCTAATGATGGTGAACAGTTTTGCATTAGATATGATCATTAAATCCAGGTCTGTGTGAATTGTCAGTGGAAAATGAAGCCCTGTTTCGACAGTTTTTTTGGATGACTCAGCCAGGATCCAATATGCAACTTTTGAGATCCAACAAAAATACTCAAGTAGGAAATTAAGCTAAAGAGTGTAGTGGACCCTGCCCCATACACTACTGGCATATTCCTCCCCACCATTGGTAATATCTGCATGAGAAGCTTCCTCAAGGAAGCAATATCCATTGTGAGACCATAAAACCAAACAACATAGGAGCAGTATTAGGCCATTTGGCTCACTGAGTCTGCTACACTATTCTATCTTGGTTGATTTATCATCCCTCTCAACCCCATTCTCTTGCCTTGCCCCTGTAATTTTTTAAGCCTAAACTAATCAAAAACCTATCTATCTCCATTTTAAATATACCCAATATCTTGGCCTCCATAGGTGTCTGCGGCAATGGATTCCATAGGTTCACTACTGAATGCAAGCATTTCACTTGCCCTGCTTATCACAGACTCAACCCAGTTTCTCCCCATTTAGAAAATATTCTATGCCTTTATTCATTCTACCAATGTGTACAACCATAAACTTTCCTATACTGTATTACCTCTGCCACGTATTTGCATATTCTCCTAGTCTGTTTGTCCTCTGCAAACTCTCTGCTTCCTCAACACTACCTGCCCTTCCACCTATCTTTGTATCATCCACAAACCTGGCAGCAAAACCATCCGTTCCATCATCCAAATCAGTGACTTATGTGAAAAGAAGCAATCCCAACACCAACCCCTGTGGAATATCATTACTCACCAGCAGCCAATCCAAGAAAGCCCCCTTTATTCCCACTCTTTTCCAACCTTCTATCCATGCTAGTATCTTTCCTGTAATACCATGGGCACTTACCTTGTTTAGCTGCCTCATGTGTGGCACCTTCACAAAGACCTTCTGAAATTCCAAGTATACAACATCCACTGACTCTCCTTTGTTTATCCTGTTTGTTATTTCCTCAAAGAATTCCAACAGATTTGTCAGGCAAGATTCCCCTGAAGGAAACCATGTCAACTTTGGACTATTTTATCATGTACCTCCAAATAACCCAAAATTTAATTCTTAATAATGGACCCCAAACACCTTCCTAATCACTGAAGTAAGGCTAACTGGCCTATAATTTCCTTTCTTCTGCCTCTCTCCCTTCTTAAAAAGGGGAGTGACATTTGCAGTTTTCAAGTCCTCTGGAACTATTCCAGAATCTAGTGTTTTTGAAAGATCATTCATTACTAATGCCTCCACAATCTCTTCACCTTCCTCCTTCAGAACCCTGGGGTTTAGTCCGTCTGGTTCAGGTGACATCTTTTTTCAGATTTTTCAGCTTCCCAAGCACTTTCTCTTTAGTAGTAACAACTACACTTACTTCTGTCTCCTAACACTCTTGAATTTCTGGCATATTGGTGCTTCTTCCATCATGAAGACTGATGCAAAATGCTTATTAAGTTGGTGGTCATTTCTTTGTTCCCCATTACTATCTCTCTAGTCATCCGATATCTTCTATCACCTCACTTTTTGTTGTAGCTTCCAGTTTAAGATGGTGCTAGTGAAGCCCAGTGACTAATTATCGGTGGCAAACAAAAGAAAGAGAAAAGCTAAGTATTTTATTAATGGCACTTTCAGTAGCAAAATTTCTGCTAAATGATCACCATAAACAGTGAATAGATGTATGGAGGCAAGGCGGGGTAAAGGCAGAGTTGAGGCAAACGGAAGCAAGGTAGGATGAGGCAAAGTCCAGGCCTACCCGCAAGAGTGAGGAAGGACCCAAGGTTTGATCATTTTAAGCACCAGGCTGATTTGGAAAGGTTGGGTCCAAGCCGAATCGTGGCAGTGGTGTCCTGGCCCCAGAGCGTATCTAAACAACAGGGCCTCAGTACAGAAGTGTGGATTGACACAATGTTTGGACAATTTAAGTGCTGGACCAGATTGAAAAGGGCAGGGCGTTAGGACCAGAGGCAAAGAGTGAGCCAGTTCTGTTTGCTGCTCTGTAATGTTTACTCGACTCTGTAGTGAACTGAGGCTGTGGCCTGCTCTGGCTGTAGTGATGCCTGGCTTAGTGTCTGTGGACTTATTTTCATAAAACTCCTGTCTTGAATGCTAATTGCTTACTTTTATTGTTTGCATGATTTGTTTTTTTCCCTGCACATTGGGTGTTTGATGATTTCTTTAGAGGGTTTGTTTGAGTTTCTTTGTTTTGTGGCTGTACAATGTATAAATATCTTGACAATAAATGTACTTTGAACATTGAACTTTTAGCATTTATATATCTGAAAATTAAACTTTTGGTAACTTCTGTTGTTATTCATATTTCATCTTTTCTCTGCCTTTGTAGTTGCTTTCTGTTGGTTATTAAAGCTTCCCAATCCTCTAACTTCACACTGATTTTTGTTATATTATATGCCCTCCCTTTTACTTTTATGCTCCCTTTAGCTTCTTATCAGCCATGGTTACCTCATCCTCTCTTTAGGTAACTTCTTCAACTTTGCGATGTATCTATCCTGTGCCTTCTGAATTGCCCCCAGAAACTCAAGCTATTGCTGCTCTGTCACCATCCCTGCAGGGGTCCCATTCCAATTAACATTGGCCTGCCCTTTCTTATGCCTCTGTACATACATTTACTCCACTGTAACACTAATATATTTGACTTTGGCTTTTCTCAAACTTCAGGGTGAATTCTATCTTATGTGGCTATACTTTATTAGGAGTTTGAAGAAATTTGGCATGCCAACAAATACACTCAAAAACGTCTATGGTGGTACCTTGGAGAGCATTCTGACAGGCCACATCTCTGTCTGGTATGGAGGGGCTACTGCCCAGGACCAAAAGAATCTGCAGAAGGTTGTAAATCTAGTCAGCTCCATCTTGAGTACTAACCTACAAAGTACCCAGGACATCTTTAGGGAACGGTGTCTCAGAAAGGCAGTGTCCATTATTAAGGACCTCCAGCACCCAGGGGGTGCCCTTTTCTCACTGTTACCATCAGGTAGGAGGTACAGAAGCCTGAAGGCACACACTCAGTGATTCAGGAACAGCTTCTTCCCCTCTGCCGTCTGATTCCTAAATGGACATTGAATCTTTGGACACTACCTCACTTTTTGTTAATATAAAGTATTTTTGTTTTTGCACATTTCTTAAAATCTATTCAGTATACATAATTGATTTACTTGTTTATTTATTATTTTTTAATTTTATTTATTATTTTTTTCCCTGCTAGATGATTTATTGTATTGAGCTGCTGCTGCTAAGTTAACAAATTTCACATCACATGCCAATGATAATAAACCTGATTCTGATCCCTGTCTCCTAAGTGTTCCTTGAACTTAAGGTCCCTAATCAAATCTGGTTCATTACACAACACCCAATCCAGAATTGCTTTTCTTTTAGTAAGCTCAACCACAAGCTGCTCTAAAAAGCCAAATTGTAGGCAATCTACAAATATCCTCTCTTTGGATCCAGCACCAACCTGATTGTCCTAATCTACTGCACCTGCATAATGAAATCCTCCAAGACTATTGTAACATTGCCCTTTTTACCTGCCTTTTATATCCCATTGTAATTTATAGCCAACATCCTGGCTACTGTTCAAAGGCCTTTGTATAACCTTTGCAGTTTCTTAACTCTACCTACCAGGATTCTGCATCTTCTGATCCTCTGTCACCTCTTTCTAAGGGTTTGATTTCATTTTTACCAACAGAATCAGACCCACTGCCTACCTGCCTGTCCTTCCGATACAATGTGTATCCTTGGATATTAAGCTCCCAACTATTCATTCAACCTTGGCATAATGATGCCCACAATGCCATACCTGCCAATCTCTAACTGTGGTACAAGTACATCTACCTTTTTCTGTTTTCCTCATGCATTCAAATATAACACCTTCAGTGCTATGTTCATAATCCTTTTCAATTTTGCCCCATGCTATACTTCGATTCATCCCGCTGCAATTTGGCTCTATCGTCTGTCTGTCCTTCCTCGCAGTCTCACTACACATTGCCTCTGCTTGTATATCAACTGCCAAGTCCTCAGACCTATCACTCCAGTTCCTATTCCCCTGTTAAATTAGTTTAACCACTCCTCAACAACTCCAGCATGGCTGCCCATGAGGATATTGGTCCCCCTGAACTTCAGATGTAACCCATCCTTTCTGTACAGGTCATACCTTCCCCCGAAGAAATCCCAAAACTCCAAAAATCTGTAATCCTACCCCCTACACCAATTACTGAGCCACACATTAATTTTCCATATCATCTTATTCTTACCCTCACTGATGCATGGCACAAGCAGCAATCCAGAGATTACTACCCTGGAGGTCCTGATTTTCAGCTTTCTACTTAACTCCCTATATTTTCTCTTGAAGGCCTCTTCCCATGTCCTACCTATGTCATTGGTACTAATATGTACCATGACTTCCAGCTACTCACCCTTGCCCTTTAGAATGCTGTTGACCTAATCTGAGACACCACTAACCCTAAAAGCTGGGAGGCAGCATACCACCTGGTGTCTTTTTCACCTCCATAGAATCTCCTCTCTGCTCCTCTAACTATGGAATCCCATATCACTACTGCATTCCTCTTCTCCCCCCTTCTCTTCTGAGACACAGAGCCGGACTTAGTGTCACACACCCGGTCACTGTGACTTCCTTCTGTTAGATTGTTTCCAACCCCTTCCCCCCAACATTATCCAAAACAGTATACTTATTACTGAGAGGAACTGCCATAGGGGAACTCTGCACTAGCAGATATTTCACTTTCCCTTTCCTGACAGTCACCAGGTACCTGCCTCCTGCAACTTAGGGGTGATTACCTCCCTGTAGCTCATGAGCAGCCAATTAATCCTCTGAAGAAAAAAGTTTCATATCAATATTCACACTAACACGCTCCAAGCAAAATTAGGATTTGAGACTGTAGATGCTGGGATCTGGAGCCAACAAACAATTTGTTGGAGAAATTGGTCAGGGAGCACCTGTGGAGGGAAATGTACTGTAAATGCTTCAGCTCAAGACTTTACAGCTGGGCTGAAAGAAAGAGCAAAAATAGCCAGTATTAAAATATTAAGGGAGAAATGGAACCGGAGCTGGCAGGTGATTCAGGTGGGGAAGTGATTGGCAGAAGAAAGGGCGAGGGTGGTCAGAGTGCCAGATTTCAGGTGGGTGAAGTGATAGATGGAATTGACAGAGGGCTCAAGATGATGGAATCTGACAGGCTGGGAAGGGGGAGCAATGAATCACGAGAGGGGCTTGGGGAGGAAGGATGGGAAAAGAGATAAAGAGAACCAGTAGGAGGGTGATGAGCAGATGGAGTGGAGGGAGATGTAGTCATGGGGCTAGGTGGATCAGGAGGGAAGAGAAAATGACCAGAGGGGGAGCAATTACTGGATGTTAAAGATTTCAATGTTCATACCACCAGTTTAAAGGCTACTCATGTGTACTATAAACTATTAATTTTTGTTTAGCCTCAACTCGGCAGTGGAGGAGGTCGAGAACAAACTTGTTGGTGTGGGTATCAACCATTTTAATTCGCCTCTTCATTTCTGCACTAGCAAGCTGGCCTGATGCAGGGGTTCAACCCAAAATGTTGACAATTACTTTCCTCCTATGGGTGCTTATTGACCTGTTGAGTTCCTCCAGCAGATCGTTTGTTGCTCCAATCAAACTGACGATCACCGGAAAGCAAAGGAACTGACAAATTGTTTCTTGATTCACAGAAAAATCCTTCTTTTTAGTTGTGCTTCAGAAATATGTTTGCAGACATCAGAGGGTTAAAAAGAATGGAATGTTGTAACTTTGCTCAGGCAGGAAATACAGCTGGAACTAACTGAGAGACATATTTGAGTGTAATTTTCATTAGAGGAACCAAAAGGATTAGGCATGAAAAGGGAATAAAACCTAAAATTCTACAGAGCAGTTAGAAATATCAAAGCATTGCTTTTATGTATGTATAAATAACTTCGGGTCCTAAAGGTTCAATTAAGCAGTAATAAATGAATCTTATCAGGAAAAAAATAGATTGCCACATGCAGTGGAGACATTTATTTTCACTTCCAGTGCTGAAGTGTCTGTGTGGGATTCATTTCAAGTTATTCTGGGGCCTTAGCACACATTTGGAAAAACATTTGGTTTGTTCCAGTTATGCAACAATTTTCAAAAGAGTCAGTTTCAGATGGGGCCTTGATTTCTGCCTTTTAGAAATGCTGGAACTTTAACAGGCAAGGTTATCCAGGTTTCTGATTAGATTTACAGAGTCATCGGTGTTATTGATCAGACAAAGAACAGCATCTGAATAGAAAGCATAGATTATTGGTCTAATACTGCAAACCATTAAGGGGGGAGGGAGTGGCTGGAAGATTACTCTGCAAACCCGAAGTTACAACATGGGCAACTTTGGAGAATTGATCCAGGATGATATCATCCAATATTTGGTATATTGTGAGCAAGTTTGGGCTCCATATCTAAGTAAAACTAAGAAGACCCTAGAGAGACCAAGGAGGTTCACAATAATAATCCCAGGACTGAAAGATTTAACGTATCAATTAATGGCTCTAGGCCCTTACTTGATAGAATTCACTAGAATAAGAGAAGATCTCATTAAAACCTACTAAATGCTGAATGATCTATATAGTCTGAATGCAGAGAGGATAGTTCCATTAGTAGGAAATAGGATCTAAGGGCACAGCTTCAAAATAAATGTACATTCCTTTAAAACAGAGATGAGGAAGAACCTATGGAATTTGTTTCCATAGAGGACTGTAGAAGTTATATCATTGGGTGTATCTGAGTCAGAAGTTGATAGTTTCATGGTTGATTAAGGGTTTAAGGTTACAGTGAGAAAGCAGGAGAATGAGATTGAAAATAAATCAGCCATGATTGAATGATAGAACAGATTCATTCACTGAATGGCCCATTCTTCCATATCTTGTGTTCTCAGGAACTCACTAACCTCAGGAAAAAAATAATTTTGCTCCACTATAGCAGTGGATGACGGTTTTCTTTAAAATAGCGACCTGGCCTAATGCAAGACACAACACAGAACATCCCCCATCCCTCTGCATTAACATTTACTATTTACTTCACTGAGTTCTTCCACAAGCGCAGGCATTCTCTCATCTCCACCCTTGGAATCTTCTGTTTCAATCAACTTTTTCCAATCAATGAAAATCCCTCAAATATCTGCAGGTGCTGGAAATATCAGTGATATGATCAATTATTGACACAAAACATTAATCATGTTCCCCCTCTTCACAGATGCTGCCTAGCCTGATTGCTTCCAGCATTTTTGGTGATGATATTCTGATAAGACTATAAAGCTAGAATGTATAATTTGGTGATGATGATGATGATGTTGACTCAGGCCTGAGAGGCCAGCGTCGGACATTTTCATGCCTTACAAGGTGTGGGACAAAAGTCTGTGTGGCGCGTCACTCCTCAAACAGACATTTCACAGTATTTTTCTTTATTTTACGAGATCGAGTTGCGAGCTCAACACTCAACCTGGCACGGATGGAAAGCATACTCGGGAACAGCCCGACTGGATTCAAACCCCAGAACCTCCGCTGATGTCACTGCATCACCAGCCAACCTAATTTGGTATTGTGAATCAACGACTGTTGATGTGCATGGAAAGAGTAAGCTGGCAGGGCATTTTTGAGCCGACTTATGTATATTGATCCTATAGCTAATGCTGTTGATGGAAGAAATATAAACACGTGAAACTCCACTGACAATATGATAACGTAGTGGTCAAGTTTCCCAATTAGCAGCCAGAAAGTTGTACTATTGATCTAGTGACATGAATAAGAACCCAGGTATAGTAGTTGGAGAACTTAAGTTCATGTAGTTAAATAAACCTGGAATCTAAGCCAAAGTTACCTTCATCAGCATTAACCATGGAACCAGTGGACATTCATTAAAAACCCAGTGGTTTACCCAGGAAGGAAATCTGCCAGCATAATGCAGTATAGTCTATAGGGAACTCTAGGCCAACCAATACAGTTGACCCTTACCTACCTCCTCAGTTAATGGATCAGAATAGACGCACGATGTACGTAACATTACCCATGATATTCACGTCCATCAAATGATTACATAAAAATTGCTGTCCTGAAAATTCACTAAGGGTGGCAAAAATCTCTTTCAAATGCAACATTCCTTCAATTTAACTATATATGTGAACTGAAGTGGGTGGGGATTTAGGTCCTAAAGAGATTGAAATGTCCCATTTTCCATGTATACCCTCATTCCAGTAGAAAACCAATAGAAATCTCTCCAGGAATGCTGCTAGCTTCCGCAAGCTAGATCTTTCTAAAGTCCTCCAAGCTCTCAAGGTCATTCAACAATTCATTTCTTCCCACAGATGCTCTTTGACCCACTCAGTTCTTCTCATTTTGTGTTGTACTTCAAATTCCAGCATGTGCAGTCTCTTTTTGTCTCCGAGACCATCCTGTAAATGTTTTGCAATTGTAAATTCATGCTCAGTAAATAAAACAAGTTGCCCTTATGTGAAGGTGCTATGGCACTGAGAAGAAGACTGTGTGACCAGATTAATGAACCGTAAAATGAACTTATAAATGCGATGGTATATTCAGGCAATCCATCTGCTTAGAGGAGAAGATGCTTCTGTGTTAACAGGTATACTTATAAAGTGTAGAAAGAAAAGAAGGAAAAAGAAGCTAAGCCAATATGAATGACACAGGCTGAGAAATCAAGTTAACTGAAGCTGCAAAATTCAAAAGTCCAGAGGACTGCAATGTGCCTAAACAGAATTGTCCCGCAAGCTTGAGTGGGGCCTCATTGAATCAGTAGAGGAGGTCACAGACTGTTTGTTCAGAGTGGGAGTGGGATGAGTAATTAAAATAGCAGGCAGCATGAGCCTCAGGGTCACCCTCCATGGACTGAATATGTGTGCCCTGCCGAGAGATCATCCTATCGGCGTTTGGTTTCTCCGCTGCAGAGGAGACCACATTATGTAGACCAAATGCAATGCATTTGACTGGAAAAAGCGCAAGTGAATCACTGCTTCTCCTTGACTGTTTGAATCCCTGGATGGTGGGAAGGGAAGTGGTGAGAAGACAAATATTGCATTGTATTTTATGACTGGATCTCCTGCAGTGTGAGTCCATTGGGACTGAACCTGTGAGGGAGCTTGTGTTCTTTAGGGAGCTTGTACTGAGACTGCCCTTTGCTTCAGTTCCTGCTGTCATCCACTCATACATGGTGACTCACCCCATGTGGCGCCAGTCTCCAAATCCCATGTGAAATATGGGCATGCAGTGTGAGTTAGTGGCTACAAATATAACCTTGAATGTTGGGCTACTTACTACATCACAGCCATGTTGCCAAGTCCTCTGCACTAGGCCAATTGGAGACTCTTAACCTTCTGAAATGACAGGCTGAGGAGTAGGCTTATGGACACAGAGACTGGGGGGGGGGGGGCATGGTGTTGATGGTGGATAGTTTGTGATTAAAGAGGACATGCTTAAAACACCTGTGGTGGCTGTTGCAATCTGTCACACAAGGTGATGATCAATTTAAATCATGCTTATACCCTACGGTAGCAAATTCAGAATCAAGTTCATTGTTACACATGCAGTTTGCACCTGCTGATCATGCAGGACTAAAGAATGTGGGAGTGTTTCAGTGAGGGTGCTACCATGTCATCTGGTAGATGTACTGTTTCTGCTGTGGAAGAATAACTGGCCATATGGAAGCTGTGAGATGTAGATCTGAGTTTGGGACAGTAAACTTGAGGCATGTAAGTATTGTATTGGAGCCTAGATCATCGCTGGAAGAGTGAAGGGCAAATAGAATGCAGCTCTGTGTGAACCCAGAAGGGCAATTGCTTGCAGAAAAGATTCGATGATATCCTCACTGATCCTGACCACACGAGTTGGATTTGTAGCCATTGTGTCAACATCTAAAGCTAAGGTTTCCAAATGCATCATGGGAGAAGAAAACAACATTACCTGTTCAATGGCCTACTTTGAAAGAAAAAAGTGGAAACTGCTGAATTAACAGATACCAATTATTAGGGTTACTTGACCTTTGTGAAGGCAAAGGTTACTAAAGTAAATTTGCTTAAGGAAAAAATGGAACAAATATTTCCTGTTTACTAGACCTTTAAGCAAATGATTTCAAAATCATGAGGATCCAAGAGCAGTACATCAGTGACTGCTCTAGAAGGCAAAAAGAAATGTAATATGATTCTCAAAGCTATTGATAATGTCAATCTTGAGCAACCATTACACCAGAAAAACCCCAAGATTGAGACTCACAGCAGATAGCAACCAATGGGAGTGAGCATGGCCAATTCATCTAGTAAGGCAGTATTAAAATCCAAGCCATGAGTCTTGTGAGTTAGTGAAGTAAGTGATACTCTAGAATAGTGACCTAACTAAGGATTGAATTATTTGTTTATGTGACTGAAGACTGAGTTGCAGTAGCATTTACATGGAGTGCCTTATGTCCATCACATCAGTTGACTAAGAAGGTCAACAGATTATCAAGTGTCATGCTGCAGAGAATCCTTGGAATTCAATTCCTGACACTGACTATGATTGGTACCTCCACCCACTGCTGCAGCTTGGCAGATTTTCCAGTTTGTGGTGCAAAAGCGATCTACCTTTTACCTCCACCTTATTTGTTAAAGATCCAGAGTTTCTGGTGGACACTGGGGTGTTTGCTCTTCTCCATGACCAAACCTGGCAACACAACTTACCTGTGCACTTACTCCTACCACTGGTCTCAGGCACAAGTGTTAGCAAGCTGCTTACAAAATCAGACCTTATGGATGAACACCAGAACTCTTTATCTCCCAATCTACCTCATTGTTGCTCTTGCACTTTATTTGTTTAGCTGCACTTTAACTTCTCTATAACCACAAAATTATATTCTGGATTTTGCTTTCTTTTTAATTCCTTGATTTAGCTGTGAATGGCATGATCTGCCTGGATGGCATGCAAAACAAAAGGTTTTCACTGTATCAGTACATGAGATGCTAATAAAACAATTCAAGTATGTGTTGAGGCAATAAACTGCACAGCTGGTGTTGGGAAATAGAAGAAAAACATGAATGTGATGCTGTAGCAGTTGTGTTGAACTCTGGGTGATGCAGTTCCTACATTTTTCAGAATATCTAACTCATGTCACTATGCTTCTAACCTTTTAACTTAATTTAAATGAAGCTTTGATTCTCTTCATTACTGTTAGTTTAGTTTATTTATGCATAGTCTACTACGGCTCACAGCAAGTACGAGAACTTGGACCACATTTTAATAAAGTAATTTATAAACTCAAGAAATTCTGCAGGTGCTGGAAATCTAGAGCAACGCACACAAAGTACTGGAGGAACTTAGCAGGTCAGGCAGCATTTATGGTGAGGAATAAGTTGTCGACATTTCAGGCTGAGTCTCTTTATCTCGTCTGTCTCAAACAGTTTGAACTGCCTACTCCCACCAACCTGCACTGGGACCATAGCCCTCCATACTGCTACCATCCATGTACCTAACCAAGCTTCTCTTGAATGTTATCAGAACTGGAAAGGAAGGGGGCTGGCTTCAACACTGTAGGACATGATGATGCTAAGTGGAGTGCATCTGGCCCACTATCTATCCCAGACCTTTCCAAATGCTTGCAAACCTGATTAATCACTGCTTCTTCACAAAAATAAAACAGAACATCCCATCCAAATTGGAAGAGATTGCAGAGCGTCCAGATGGTGAGGAATGAGCCCAGTGCATGGTCTGCAAAGAGCCAGTGTGCAGATAAAGCAAGTAGTAGATGGATTAGTTTATTTTCAAATACTCTAGAGTGCAATGAAATTCCTTTATTGCACAAAGCTCACAGAGTAAGCAGTATACGTGGTATTAATAATAAATACAGAGCATTGTTATTTATTGTGATGCAAAATGAATGCAAATCTAAGGAGTTTGTCCTTCAGTTATGGAGGAATTTGTTGAACTCTCTAAAATACTGTAGATGATACTGTAGGTTACCTGATTACCTACTAATAGAGCAGGTAGCCTTACGAGGAAGGTTAGGGCAGGCTCAGTGGGTTAGGCAGCATCTGTGGGTTGGAAAAAGTCTGTTAATGCTTCAGGCCAAACCCTGCATCAAGACTGAGAGAAGAGAGATGAGTTGGTCAGTATCAACAGAAGAAGAAAAGCGACAAGAAAGGTTCTGAGGTGACTGGTGCATTGAGGAGGTGTGTAAACTGATAGGCAGATAGGTGACAGGTAGGGAATGTGAGTGAATGCATTGAGTTGGAAGACTGTGGCAAGTAAATGACAGATGGACACAGACAAACAGAGAGGGGAAAGAAGAGAAAAACAGCAACAAGGTAGCAGGAGAGGATTGTGACAGAGGTACACAGCTACAGCAGGGACTTGATCAGGAATCTGATAAGCAAAGGACGTGAGAATGAAGGGTGAAGTGAAAGGCATTTGGAGTCATACAGGAGGTGGAGGTGGGGAGGTGGCTGTACCTGCATGTGAAGCTTGTGGTTGGAGGAGAGGGAATGGGACAAAGAGATGTGACAGCGAATGGGGTAAGATTGAAAGAGGGCAATAATGCGATGACCAATTGATGACAAAGAAAAGGTGAAGAAAATTAAAAAGGAAAAATAGAGGAAGTAAACTAAAATTAGAAAACTCAATATTCATGCCATTTGGTTGTAGACTACCTAAGTGGAAAATAAGGCATTTCCCTCTAGTTTGTGTTCTGCTTCATCCTAGAAATAGAGACATTCAAGGATGAATTGATCAGTGTGGGAATGGGAAGGGGAGTTGAAATGAACTGCAAATGGGAGCTTGCAGACTGAATGTAATGTTCTGCAAAATGGTCATGCCCATGTAAAGGAATACCAAGTACAGTAGACAAGATTGGAGGAGATGGATGTGAACCTTTGACTCACTTCGAAGGACAGTTTAGGTCCCTGGATGGTGGTGAAGAAGGTAGTGCAAGATCAAGTGTTATATCCACTGCAAGGGCAGGGGAAGAGAGGGATTGGTGTGGAGGGATGAGCAGACCAGGGTGTCATGGAGGACCTGTCTCTGCAAGAGAGCGAAGTGAAGATATGGCTGGTGATGGAGTCTCATTGAAGCTGGAAAAAATACCAAAGGATAATATGCCGGATGCAGAGACTCATAGGGGTGAAAGACAAGGTCAAAAGGACCTCTATCTTTGTTTTTTTTATGGGAGGAGGTGGAGTGAGAGCAGAATTACAAGAAACAGAGGAAATGTGAAATTGAGCCCTGCAATTCCTGTAGTAGAGAAAAAGTGGGGAGTGGTGCTTGAGAAAGTTTGAAATAGAGACTGTTCCTTTGTGACAAGAGACCTAAGCAAGGATGGTAAGGACCCAAGTGCTGAATATACATGACTAGAATCAAGACACGATACAAGACTGAAACAAAGACAGGGTTCTAAAATAGATGCTAGAAGAGGATCCAAAGTTGAACTGATGATTAAGTACTGAATATCAGTTCAGGTGTTCTTTAAATATTAAAATCTTGGTGCCAAGATAAATCCCAAACAGTTCATGAATTAAGAATTCTTTTTTATGGTGAAGACCTCTTACCTATCGACAAACTTGGAAACTGGTGGGACTGATGGTGGGGCTAAAGGACTGGTGTTTACAGTTTTAATTTGAAAATGTAAAAGTTTAATGATAAAAATGTTTAGTTGATGATTTTCATTATAACTCAGTGTCTGACACTTCTCATTTATGTCTTTAACAATAATCAGCCAGCAATGTTGGAATCCAGTTGCCTTGATACCATGTCTCCATGACCACAATGTCTTGGTGAAACCTTGCACCATGCTTGTCACTGACAGTGGCAAGATTTGCAGGGGAGAAGTCTAAATGGGAATGCAGAAAATGAAACTTTAATGATGTGTTGCACTTCATGGTTTTAAATGCTTGAAGCATATTTTCAGCCAGCTGTACATACTTTGGTGCTCTGTACTTGCCAAGAAAAGTTTCAACACCATCCTGAATGCCTTCCATGTGATTTTCTCCAGCCCCACTAGAAGTTCTTTGAATTGCCTATCATTATTGACCTGTTTAATTTGTGGACCAACAAATATGCCTTCCTTAACCTTGTCAGGCTATTCTAGGAAAAAATCTGTAACAAATATTCAAATCATTCACAGAAATGTTTGTGTCTGTTGACAGCAGATTCCATCTTGCAGTCCTGAATCTAGTCATTCTGCCTTTGCCTTTGACAAACCCAGGTCTCTGCAAAGTCCTTTAACTCAGATTGAGTTATCATATCAGTCTCACTCAACATAGAGAGTTCAAAATCTATACCAGTATCAGTGTTATTTTCCATTCCTGGCTCATGCATCATGGCATCTTGCTCTGCCTCCTCTAGACTCCAAGTCTCTGGAGGCTGTGGTACTGGAAGACTATTGTCATGTGGCACTGGTCTCATGGCTTAAGGGAGAACAGGGTATTCAATAGATTTCTTGTTTTTTTGCAGGGAAATGAGACACACTGGTCAGACAGGAGTAGCACTCTGTCACATGATCCTTCTGCTCTCATCATATCATTGGGACCGTGAATGGCATTGACTTTAGACTACCTCTGAGCCAAGCTCTACGGTCAAAAGCACAGAGTGTATAACACACGTGAGGAACCCAGGCTTTGTCATGGTTGACAGCTTTATACCTAGAGAAGAGCTAATAGGCTTCTTAATAAGAGGAGTCATGCTCCATCTTTGAGATTTAAGCTTATACTTGCCACAAATACAACAGAAAGTGTCTTACAAAATTGGCGATACATTTACTATCACAAATACTCCTGAAAATATAATGTACTTATTATAGTGAGTACACAATATGCTATATGCATAGAGCACGCACATCAACATGATCATAAACTGATATATGTGTAAATGCAATGCACAGAACGGTGTGTGTGTGTGTGTGTGTGTGTGTGTGTGTGTGTGTGTGTGTGTGTGTGTGTGTGTGTGTGTGTGTGTGTGTGTGTGTGTGTGTGTGTGTGTGTGTGTGTGTGTGTGTGTGTGTGTGTGTGTGTGTGTGTAGCTTTAAATGCCTTTCTAAAACCTGTCTTCCCATGCAGCATCCAGCTTGCCTAAGTATGACCTGGTCACGATAGAGAACTTTTCAACTTTTCTTTTGGACAACATTATAATTGTCTTGAATTAGGAATTGAAATAACAAACATGCGTGATTTCAAAACAATATCATGTGATAGGGAAATTTAATGTAATTTTTATGATCAGCAGCCCAAAATCCATAAGGTACGACCCTAGGTTTTCAGGAAGCAAAATTTTTATTGTCCGGTGTAATCATTTCATTCACATTTGATTAAATTGAGTAACACGTACCGAAGGAACCTGGCAGCATCTCGGAAGGGAAATGACCATTCAATGGTTCGGGACTGGAAAGGAAGCCAGAATAAGAAGTTAGGAGAGGGTGAGGATTACAAGCTGACATGTAAAAGGTGAGACCAGGTAAGGGGGAAGATGGGTGAGTGGCAGATGAAGTCAGAAACTGGGAAAAGATGGGTGGAAGAGGTAAAGTGCTGAAGATGAAAGAGTCTAATAGGAAAGAGCAGAGAATCATGGAAGAAGAGGAAGGACAGAACCAGCTGGACAGGTAAGGAGAAGAGAAGGAACGAGAGGGGAATGAAATAAAAGAGGAGAGAGGAGAAGCAAAAGCACTCAAAGTTGGAGAAATCGATGTTCGTGCTGTCAGGTGGGAGCTACCAAGACAGAATATGATGTGTTCTCCTCCAAATGGTCATCTAAGTAGAGGAGGCCATGAATCGACACATCAGAATAGGAATCGGAAGTTGAATTGAAATGGATAGCCACTGGAAGATATTGCCTTTTTTGGCAGATGGAGTGAAGAAGCTCTAAAAAGTGGTCACTCATTCTGCATAGTTTTCACTGATATACAGGAAGCTGTACTGGGATCACTGGATACAATAGATAATTCCTATAGATTTTCAGGTGAAGTGTTACCTCAAAGGGACAATTAGTTTTGTAGATCATGAGTAGGCAGCTCTCAGACACTTCATTTTACTTGCCCTTTGCAAAGGACGCCACAAGGTATCTTGTCTTACGGTTGAGTGGGTGCCAGCGAATAACGATTCCTCGGATGACGTCCTCCAGATAGCAAATCTTTTAAACTATTTCATTTTTTCTACGCCTTCTGCTTGTTCCTTTTGTATTGTTTGTGTTATGAAAACTATTGTTTGTAGTGATGCACAGTTGGGATCTTGATTGAAGGATCCAGCACCCTGCTATGTCCAGAGGGCTGCCTCATGGAGATCAGAGATGAGAACCCAAAAGGAACTGAAAACACAAACTGACTCTTGGTAAAAACCAAAGACAGAACGTGGGGTCATGACTGACTCCATCTCAAAGTGGTGAGAAAGACTGAAGCGCCGAGGTGAAGGCACTTCGAGCCAGTAAACGTTTGCTTCCAATGGGGCCAGAGGGTGAATGATCACTCCCAATGGTGCCGGAGAGTCAGTGATTACGTCCAACAGGGCCAGAGAGTCTGTGATCACTCTCAATGGAGGCCAGAGAGTCAGTGATCACTCCCAACAGAGCTAGGGGGTCAGTGATTGCTCCCAATGGGGGCCACACAGTCAGCAGTCACTCCCAATGGAGCTAAAGGGTCAACAATCACCCCCAATGGTGTCAGAGGCTTAGTGATTATTCCCAATGGAGGCCACCATTCAGACCAGGCATGAGTTCAAAGTCACATAAGGACTGTTCAATGTTCTGAGATTTATGGGATTGGACTGTACATTGTTTTGATCTCCTTCAGTTTTTCTGCATTTTCTTTTTGGTGGCTTATTGTCAGGTGGGTGATCTGCAAGTTATTTGTTTGTGTGTGTGGAGGGTGGGGGGTTAGGGGGATTTTGATGCTACCGTCCCTGTACTTTTAGGCAAGTGAGTGGTTTGGTCGCTGCTCATTTTTCCTGTAGTGGTTGGGATGTGTTGCTATTGTGGCTGTTTATTTTTCCTGCGAGTGAGGTGTTTGGGGTTTGTTATAGTTGCTGCTTTTTTATGCGGGGGTGGGGACTGGGGATTGTATTTCTGCTGTGGTTTTCTGCAGGAGTTGAGGTCAGGGATTGTTACTGTCACTGTTCTTTTTCTGAGGAGAGAGGGTGGAGATTTGATGCTATTGTGCTGTTTGTTTCTGTGCAGAGGCGGTGGGGGATTCTGGATTCTGTGAGTTTTGTTTCTTTTACTTTTTCATGTGTGTTTCATGGCTATCTGGAGAAGACAAATATCAGAGTTGTATCGTACATGCATGCTTTGACAATAAAATGAACCTTGAACCTTGAAGCAACACCAGACTATTGTCTCTCACACTATCACCAACCTCAGCTGCGCTGGTGATCTCCCATTCTTTGCCACCAACTTCATAGTCCCCATACCTCATACTGTTCATTTCTACCTCCCCCACAAGATCAGAGGTCAGGACTGTGTAGGTGTTTTCTGCAGGTTTCATAGGAAAATCTCGCTTTTTCCCTTCAAATGTTCGGCTTAGGGACTAGTTTTGATGGTATCTTGGTCAACACACACAAAATTCTAGAGGAACTCAGTGGGTCAGTCAGCATCTATGGAGAGTAAATGTTTTGAGCTGAGACCCTTCATCAGGACTGGAATAGAATGAAAAGGAAGCCAGAATAAGAAGGTGGGGGAAGTGGAAGACTAAATGCTGGCTGATGATTGGTGACATCAGGTGATGGGGAAGGTGAGTGGCTGGAGGAGGGAGGATGATGTAAGAAACTGGGAGGTGATAGGTCAAAGGTATAGGGCTGAAGAAGAGAGAATCTAATCGGAGAGAGAGTGCTCTATGAGAGTAAAGAAAGGAGGTGGGGAACCAGAAGGAAGTGATGGACCGATGAGGGTATGGGAGAAAAGGTGAAGGGGTGAGAAGGCCACTGGAATAGAGGAAAACAAAAAAAAAAGGTTGGAGAAAACAAAAGGGAGTGGTTACCAATATCTTATTTTAGCCACCTATTTCAATTCAACTTCCCATTTCCATACTGACATGTCTATCTCTAATGCCATGAGAAAGCCAAATGCAACACTTTACACTCCATCTGGGTCATCTCTAAACTGATGAACATTGATTTGGTGACTTCCTTCTGTTATTTATGTAAAGATTGCCTTGTTTATATTCATGGGTAGGTTGAGGGTGCTTCAGGACTCTAAGGACCATGAGTATTGGTAGCTTCTGCTGCTCAGGTAGACCTTGACTTTGCACTTTTGTACAGTATTGTATTCATTTTGATGTAGGGGAGGTTGAATGTGGAGATTACTTGCTGTATTTAATTGGAGAAGTTTTGAGAATTGTGACTCAGAGAGAATCAAATCAAAGACTTGCTTGAGGGTTTGTAGGAGTGAAACACATGGATCATTCTGCAGAGTTAATTGTTTAAATGCTATGAATAACCTTCTGCTTTTCATTTAAATGCTTTCCATGACATGTAAAGAACCAAAGTCATCATCCTAAAAATTGGTAAATTGGTTTATTATTGTCACACATACCAAGTGACAGTGGAAAAAAATCATCTTGCATACTGCCCATACATATCATTTCTTTACAACAGTGCATTGACGTAGTATAAGGTAAAACAGTAACAGAACCTTGAGGTGGTATGGTCTACACTATCATAGATTTCATTGCTTTACAAATGAGAAACTGCTGGAGGAACTCAGCAGGTTGACCACCATTTGGGATGAAAGAAATTGCCAATGCTTCCAGTTGAGACTCCTCATCAAGATCAGCAGGTGTTTGCTCCAGATTCAAGCATCCACTGATTCTTGTGTTTTCTCTTGCTTTACAAACACATCTGTTTGTTCAGTTCCACTTTCACTAAGCACTCTGTTAAATCTGGATAAAGAAAATGGCTAGTGTCATTTACCTGAAAAGCTAACTCTGTTTCCCTCTCTATAGATGCCGTCTTATCTGAGTATTTCATGCATTTGCTATATTTATTAAGCAAAAACAATACATCAGTCCTCTTATTTATATTGAAGACATCTCCCATCCTTTTGCAATAGGTTTTAACCTGGGAGGGCCAAGTGCAAGATGTTGCATGAAAATGTAAGATTAATTATTAAAATTTCCCTGGCAACTGCTGCACATATTAAGAATTCCTTACATAGAGTGACCAACTTTTTATAGTTGGGATTAATAAGTTGAACAGTTACTTTCACATGCATGAGGTACAATTCCTCACCGATGCAACTTTACCTTTCTAAATAAACATGGTTCATGCAATTGCACCCCCTCCTCCAGAAATGATACACCATACCAGTGTGATAATTCCTGCAACAAAAATTGTGCATCGCTGAACTTCCATTGTGCTGATCTGGAAGTTAAACTCACTAAAGAGGTGCCATCAATTTTCTGGATCCACAGTGTGCATCAGGTGAACGCACACTGAGCTATTAGTATCTCCTGTTATAGGCATTTGCTGTCACTGCTAACTAACGTGGTATATTTTTGCATCTCAGTTCTAAATTTGATAGCCAGCTCAATAGCCAGAAGCTATATTAACATCTGAATAAATATGATTAGCTTCTACTGGTTCTTTAATGTAATTTAATTCATTCATTCATTCATTTGGTTTACATGCCCCCAATTGATTATGTTTATATTATTAATGATAACTTTGGTGAAGTACTTTCTATGTTGAAATAAACTAAGACATGCTGATAATTAAATAGTGTACACACCAACCTATCTGACATAAGTTCTGATATAGACCAGCTCTGATATAGTTTCTTATTAAAGTCCAGATAATGTTTAGATTTAAATTTATTTAATAATCACATGTTAAATTACATTTATTTAATAATCACATGTTAAATTACATTTATTTAATAATCACATTCTCCCTCTTTTTTGCTACAATGATCTGCAGCAAGGTAATGGAATAGAACAGGATCTTTGAATTTTTTCAATGATTTTAAGTTCCCTGGCCCCCACCGCCTTATCTTCACCATGGACGTCCAGTCCCTATATACCTCCATCCCCCACCAGGAAGGTCTCAAAGCTCTCCGCTTCTTTTTGGATTCCAGGCCTAATCAATTCCCCGCTACTACCACTCTCCTCCATCTAGCGGAATTAGTTCTTATTCTCAATAATTTTTCCTTTGGCTTCTCCCACTTCCTCCAAACCAAAGGTGTAGCCATGGGCACCCGCATGGGTCCCAGTTGTGCCTGCCTTTTTGTTGGCTTTGTGGAACAGTCCATGTTCCAAGCCTATACGGGTATCTGTCCCCCTCTTTTCCTTTGCTACATCGATGACTGCATTGGCGCTGCCTCCTGCACGCATGCTGAGCTCGTTGACTTCATTAACTTTGCCTCCAACTTTCACCCTGCCCTCAAATTTACCTGGTCTATTTCTGACACCTCTTTCCCCTTTCTTGATCTTTCTGTTTCCATCTCTGGAGACAGCTTATCTACTGATATCTACTATAAGTCTACAGACTCTCACAACTACCTGGACTATTCCTCTTCCCACCCTGTCTCTTGCAAAAATGCTATCTCCTTCTCACCATTTCTCTTCCTCTGCTGCATCTGCTCTCAGGATGAGGCTTTTCATTCCAGGACGAAGGAGATGTCTTCCTTTTTTAAACAAAGGGGCTTCCCTTCTTCCACCATCAACTCTGCTCTCAAACGCATCTCTCCCATTTCCCGCACACCTTCCCTCAACCCATCTGCCCACCACCCCACTCGGGATAGGGTTTCCCTTGACCTCACCTACCACCCCACCAGCCTCCAGGTCCAACGTATAATTCTCCATAACTTCCGCCACCTCCAATGGGTTCCCAATACCAATCACATCTTTCCCTCCCCCCTCTTTCTGCTTTTCGCAGGGATCACTCCCTACGCGACTCCCTTGTCCACTCGTCCCCCCCATCCCGTCCAACCGATCTCCCTCCTGGCACTTATCCTTGTAAGTGGAACAAGTGCTACACCTGCCCTTACACTTCCTCCCTCACCACCATTCAGGGCCCCAGGCAGTCCTTCCAGGTGAGGCAACCCTTCACCTGTGAGTTGGCTGGTGTGGTATACTGTGTCGGGTGCTCCCGGTGTGGCCTTTTATATATTGGTGAGACCCGACGCAGACTGGGAGACCGTTTCGCTGAACACCTACGCTCTGTTCACCAGAGAAAGCAGGATCTCCCAGTGGCCACACATTTTAATTCCACATCCCAATCCAATTCTGATATATCTATCCATGGCCTTCTCTACTGTCAAGATGAAGCTACACTCAGGTTGGAGGAACAACACCTTATATATTGGCTGGGTAGCCTCCAACCAGATGGCATGAACATTGACTTCTCTAACTTCCGTTAATGCCCTTCCTCCCCTTCTTACCCCATCCCTGATATATTTAGTGTTTTCCCCCCTCCTTTCTTTTTTTCTCTCTCTTTCTGCCCATCACTGCCTGTTCTCCATCTCCATCTGGTGCTCCGCTCCCCCTTTCTTTCTCCCTAGGCCTCCCATCCCATGATCCTTTCCCTTTTCCAGCTCTGTATCCCTTTTGCCAATCACCTTTCTGGCTCTCAGCTTCACCCCACCCCCTCCAGTCTTCTCCTATCATTTTGCATTCTCCTTTTCCCCTCCTACTTTCAAATCTCTTACTATCATTCCTTTCAGTTAGTCCTGATGAAGGATCTCGGCCCGAAATGTCAACAGTGCTTCTCCTTATAGATGTTGCCTGACCTGCTGTGTTCCACCAGCATTTTGTGTGTGTTGCTTGAATTTCCAGCATCTGCAGATTTCCTTGTGTTTGCAGGATCTTCATCTGCTCAGTCTGTCCAATGCTAAAACTGGGTAATTTTCCATTCTGGATTTTTGAAAGGCAGTTCCCATCTGCAATTTTTGTGTTGAACGTTGGCGCGTGGTTGGTGGCATGGCTAGGAAATAGCTTCAGAAATAGCTTGGTCCCAGTCACATCTCAAAGGATCAAGCTGTCTTGAAGAACAACTTCATTTTACATTGAAGCAGATATGAAATTATCAGAATTGATAGCTAAATGCTTGTTCAAAATTTTAGGTTCAAGGTTCTCTTGCATTTAGTCAGCCGACTGCACCATGTTCAGTGGTGCAGCAGGTAGAATGGTAATGTGCAGAGGGCAGAATATACTTCAATAGTGCTGATGGCAATGGTTCTTTGTGCTTCTGACCTTGCATTAGTTAACTTTCTTGTCATGAAGATGCCAAACTTAAAGTGCAATGCTTCAGCTGGCAATGTAGAAATTTGTGATAAACAGCAGGGACTTTTCCGAAGAGTTCTTACCAAAATGCTGCCTGTACTGCAAGTTACTCCATTGTTTATACTTGAGAGATTTTTTAGGACCTAGGAAATTTAAATAAATGTACCAAATGTGAGAGTAAAAAAAAGAAATATCAATTAGCTGAATGATAAATCAATAACGGGATTGCAGCTTTCTAATAATAATCTGTCACTGTTGGTTTACAGCACACACTCACATCGGACTTGGAAGGGTCCTGTGTTGAAGATCTTTGACTGGCTGGGGCTTGCTTTAAGGACGAGAACATAGGAAATAGGGACAGGAGTAGGCCATCTGCCTGCTCTGCCATTCAACGAGATCATGGCTGATCTGGCCATGAACTCATCTCCACCTACCTGCCTCTTCTCCATAGCTCTTGGTTACTCTTCTATGCAATAATCTGTCCAATTTTGCCTTAAATACATTTACTGAGGTAGCTTCCACTGGGCAGAGAATTCCTTAGATTCACCACTCTCTAGGAAACAACTTTCCTGCTTCTATCTTATCTAACCCTTTCATAATTTTATATGTTTCTAAATAATCTCTCATTCTTCTGAACTCCAACGAGTACAGTCCCAGGCGACTTAGTCTCTCCTCATAGTCTATCCACCTCATCTCTGGAATCAACCTGTTGAACTTCCTCTGCACCACCTCCAAAGCCAGTATATAAGGAGACCAGAACTGCACAGAGTACTCCAGGTGTGGCCTCAAAAATACCCTGTACAGTTGTAGCATAACCTCCTGGCTTTTAAAATCAATCCCTCTAGCAATGAAGGCCAACATTCTATTTGCCTCCTTGATAGCCTGCTGCACCTGCAAATCAGCCTTTTGTAATTCATGCACAAGCACTCCCACATCCCTCTGCACAGCAGCATGCAGCAATTCTTTACCCTTTAAATAATAATTTGCTCTTTTCCTTCCAGATGCAAGGAATCCTACACCAAAACTTAAGTCTACTTGAATCCATTCATTTTGGATTTCAGCAAAGGTAGGAAGATTGTTTAGAGGATCAGTAGGAAAGGTAGAGAAAATGATCTGCTTTATTAGGAGAGCTAGAACTTTCCAGTGTTTTAAAGAGGTTACACACAGTAGCTCTGATTGTCTTGACTTTTGTTAATGAGGTGGATGACATTGGTATTTAAAGATGTAACAGCTAAAGGATAGCCATGTAAAAATGATATGTACTTATATAGGTTAGGTGAACTAGGGGCGCTTCTTGCTGGTTGCCCACAGGAACCTATAGATCCTCTAAATGCCTCCCTTCAATGTCTCCTTCCCTTTTTCCTATGTCCAGTGTCCTTTCCTAACAGATACAATCCTCAATAGTCCTTTACTTTTCCCACCCACATGGCTTCACCTATCACCTTTTAGCTATCTTCCTTCCCCTCCTACCCCCCACCTTTTAATTCTGGCATCCTTCCCCTTCCTCTCTAGTCCCGAAGAAGGGTCTCGACCAGAAATGTCAACCGTTTGTTTATTTCCATGGATGCTGCCTGACCTGATGAGCTTCTCCGGCATTTTCTGTATGTTTCTCCAAAATAATCCTTCCATCCTCTTCACTGTGGTCAATAAATGGATTTCAGAAAGAGTTAGCAATTTTTCTTGTTAAAATTGTTAGAATCCTGAGATTTCTCATGCAGTAACCAGCACCCCAATGATTTTCTCCCTACTTTACCTACTACACCCTTTGAATCCAAACTTACTAGCTCCTCCCAAGTTTACCAGACTTGCAATATGCTGTGCCTCAAAATACTAATTTACTATGATTCACCTTAAAATTCTCAAATAAATGTTATGTATTTGAATAAATTACTCCTTTCTTCTTCCTACCTAGCCAGACAGATCCTCAGGGTTGCCATTAATTGAAATATTCATCCTATGGAAAATATTTTAAATAATTAGAACAATTTGAAAGAAGAACAATAAAGTCTCCTTAAGAAGATCATTTGATGGTGAATTATGTTTTACTGAGGGGAATTTTGCAATAGAATTTTGACTCCAAATATGATTGTACAATGGTCTTTGGGTGGTTACTTTTTCTGAAGTTACAACTTTACAAGCCTTTGCATGTGGGATTTAGATTTATTTGCCTCAATGTGTGGCATAGTTTCATACTGCCCCTGTGGTCTCTGTACGCTGATTATTGTAGGTGTATTACTCTGACGTTCGTGCGTGCGTGTGTGAGTGTATGCACATGCATGTGTGTTTCAGCAGTCTCCTCAATTTTGACATGTTAGATTTTTATGGGTCAAATTTAATTTTCTTTTAAGTGAATTAGAAAATGGAATAGGTTGTAGAGTTTATTTACAATCCATTCCCTAATAGGTTTCAACTTAGAATAATTTTCATTTTTTCGATCCCTTGACAATAAGTACTCCTGTTTGAGTACTGTTGGGGGGAAGGACAGCCTACCTGGGGGAAGCGACAGTTGTTGTGCCTCTGGCACAGAGTCTGGCCCTGTAGCTCAGAAGGGTAGGGAAAGGAAGAGGAAGTCAGTAGTAATAGGGGACTCGATAGTTAGGGGGTCAGATAGGCGATTCTGTGGACGCGATCAGGAGACCCGGATGGTAGTTTGCCTCCCTGGTGCCAGGGTTTGGGATGTTACTGATCGTGTCCAAAATATCCTGAAGTGGGAGGGTGAGGAGCCATGTATGTACATATATGGTACATATAGGTACCAATGACATAGGTAGGAAAAGGGAAGAGGTCCTGAAAGGAGAATACAGGGAATTAGGAAGGCAGTTGAGAAGAAGAACCACGAAGGTAGTTATCTCAGGATTACTGCCTGTGCCACACGACAGTGAGAGTAGGAATGGAATGAGGTGGAGGATATATGCGTGGTTGAGGGATTGGAGCAGGGGGCAGGGATTCAAGTTTCTGGATCAATGGGACCTCTTTTGTACAAAAAGGACAGGTTACACTTGAATCCTAGGGGGACCAATATCCTGGTGGGGAGATTTGCTAAGGCTACTGGGGAGACTTTAAACTAGAATGGTTGGGGGGTGGGAATCAATTTGAAGAGACTAGGGGAGAGGAGGTTAGTTCACAAATAGAGAAAGCTAGTAGACAGTGTGTGAGGGAGGATAGGCAGGTGATAGAGAAGAGGAGCGTTCAGACCGAAGATGTAGGGGAGAAGGAAGAAAAAGATAATAAACTTGATCGCATTGTTGGGGATAAACAGAGAGGAAGAGGTGGAGAGTTTCTTAAATACATCTATTTTAATGCTAGGAGCATTGTAAGAAAGGTGGATGAGCTTAGATCATGGATTGATACCTGGAAATATGATGTTGTAGCTATTAGTGAAACATGGTTGCAGGAGGGGTGTGTTTGGCAACTAAATATTCCTGTATTTCGTTGCTTCAGGTGTGATAGAATCGGAGGGGCAAGAGGAGGAGGTGTTGCATTGCTTATCCGAGAAAATATTACAGCGGCGCTTTGGCAGGATAGATTAGAGGGCTCATCAAGGGAGACTTTTTGGGTGGAATTGAGGAATGGGAAAGGTGTAGTAACACTTACAGGGGTGTATTATAGACCACCTAATGGGGTGCGTGAACTGGAGGAGCAAATTTGTAAGGAGATAGCAGATATTTGTAGTAAGCACAAAGTTGTGATTGTGGGAGATTTTAATTTTCCACACATAGACTGGGAAGCCCATTCTGTACAAGGGCTGGAATGTTTGGAATGTTTGTAAAATGTGTGCAGGATAGTTTTTTGCAGCAATACATAGAGGTACCGACTAGAGAAAGGGCAGTGTTGGATCTCCTGTTAGGGAATGAGATAGGTCAGGTGACGGACGTTTGTGTTGGGAAGCACTTCGGGTCCAGTAGTCACAATACCATTAGTTTCAATATAATTATGGAGAAGGATAGGACTGGACCCAGGGTTGAGATTTTTGATTAGAGAAAGGTTAACTTTCAGGAGATGCGAAAGGACTTAGAAGGAGTGGATTGGGACAATTTGTTTTATGGGAAGGATGTAATAGAGAAATGGAGGTCATTTAAAGGTGAAATTTTGAAGGTACAGAATCTTTATGTTCCTGTTAGGTTGAAAGGAAAGGTTAAAAGTTTGAGAGCGCCATCGTTTTCAAGGGATATTGGAAACTTGGTTCTGAAAAAAAATATATAGGCAGCATGGACTAAATGAGGTGCTCGAGGAATATAAAGAATGTAAAAAGAATCTTAAGAAAGAAATTAGAAAAGCTAAAAGAAGATACGATGTTGCTTTGGCAAATAAGGTGAAAATAAATCCGAAGAGTTTCTACAGTTATATTAATAGCAAAAGGATAGTGCGAGATAAAATTGGTCCCTTAGGAATCAGAATGGACAGCTATGTATAGAGCCAAAAGAGATGGGGGAGATTTTGAACAATTTCTTTTCTTCGATATTCACTAAAGAGAAGGATATTGAATTGTGTAAGGTAAGGGAAACAAGTAGGGAAGTTATGGAAACTATGATGATTAAAGAGGAGGAAGTACTGGCACTTTTAAGGAATATAAAAGTGGATAAATCTCTGGGTCCTGACAGGATATTCCCTAGGACCTTGAGAGAAGTTGATGTAGAAATAGCAGGGGCTCTGACAGAAATATTTCAAATGTCATTAGAAACGGGGATGGTGCCGGAGGATTGGTTTATTGCTCATGTGGTTCCATTGTTTAAAAAAGGTTCTAAGAGTAAACCTAGCAATTATAGGCCTGTCAGTTTGACGTCAGTGGTGGGTAAATTAATGGAAAGTATTCTTAGAGATGGTATATATAATTATCTGGATAGACAGGGTCTGATTAGGAATAGTCAGCATGGATTTGTGCATGGAAGGTCATGTTTGACAAATCTTATTGAATTTTTTGAAGAGGTTACGAGGAAAGTTGACGAGGGTAAGGCAGTGGATGTTGTCTATATGGACTTCAGTAAGGCCTTCGACAAGGTTCCGCACGGAAGGTTAGTTAGGAAGGTTCAATTGTTAGGTATTAATATTGAAGTAGTAAAATGGATTCAACAGTGGCTGGATGGGAGATGCCAGGGAGTAGTGGTGGATAACTGTTTGTCAGGTTGGAGGCCGGTGACTAGTGGTGTGCCTCAGGGATCTGTATTGGGTCCAATGTTGTTTGTCATATACATTAATGATCTGGATGATGGGGTGATAAATTGGATTAGTAAGTATGCAGATGATACTAAGGTAGGTGGCGTTGTGGATAATGAAGTAGGTTTTCAAAGCTTGCAGAGAGATTTAGGCCAGTTAGAAGAGTGGGCTGAACGATGGCAGATGGAGTTTAATGCTGATAAATGTGAGGTGCTACATTTTGGTAGGAATAATCCAAATGGGACATACATCGTAAATGGTAGGGTGTTGAAGAATGCAGTAGAACAGAGTGATCTAGGAATAATGGTGCATAGTTCCCTGAAGGTGGAATCTCATGTGGATAGGGTGGTGAAGAAAGCTTTTGGTATGCTGGCCTTTATAAATCAGAGGATTGAGTATAGGAGTTGGGATGTAATGTTAAAATTGTACAAGGCTTTGGTAAGGCTGAATTTGGAGTATAGTGTACAGTTCTGGTCACCGAATTATAGGAAAGATATCAACAAAATAGAGAGAGTACAGAGAAGATTTACCAGAATGTTACCTGGGTTTCAGCACCTAAGTTACAGGGAAAGGCTGAACAAGTTAGGTCTTTATTCTTTGGATCGTAGAAGGTTGAGGGGGGACTTGATAGAGGTATTTAAAATAATGAGGGGGATAGATCGAGTTGACATGGATAGGCTTTTTCCATTGAGAGTAGGCGAGATTCAAACAAGAGGACATGATTTGAGAGTTAGGGGGCAAAAGTTTAAGGGTAGCATGAGGGGGAATTTCTTTACTCAGAGAGTGATAGCTGTGTGGAACGAGCTTCCAGTAGAAGTGGTAGAGACAGGTTCGGTATTGTCATTTAAAGTAAAATTGGATAGGTATATGTACAGGAAAGGAATGGAGGGTTATGGGCTGAGTGCGGTTCAGTGGGACTAGGTGAGTGTAAGCGGCGGCACAGACTAGAAGGGCCGAGATGGCCTGTTTCCGTGCTGTAATTGTTATATGGTTATATGATTATATAGTATTACAGGCAAGGCCAGTTTAGATTGCTCATCCTTAAACATCCTTGAGACGATTGTGGAGAGTTGACCTCTTGGACCACTGCAGTCTAGTGAAGGTAGTAAAGCAGTGTTATTGAGGAGGGTGTATTAGGATTTAGACCATGCAACAATGACATGCACACCTCAGTGGGAAAGCTGCAGGCAATGGCTATTCTATAACCCTTCTGAACTTTGCTTTATTGGTGGTTAAAGTAATGGATTTCATAGGTGCTATCAGAGCAGTCCATGAGATGAACTGCTGTGTATTGTGTAAATGACAAACACTGCAGCCACTGTGCACCAGTGGTGGAGTAAATGTCTGTGTAGGATGGTAGATGTGAAGCCAGTCAAGTAGACTGCTTTGTCCTGGATCAGATCTTGTTTACTGAGTGTACTTATCCAAATCAAATGAGGAATTATTCCTTCAAATGCAAGATATACAGTATATACTGTTCATATAGGAGGGAGATTGAAAATCTGGCTGAGTAGTGGCATAACCACAGCCTCTTACTGAATGTCAACAGGACCAAGGAGCTGATTATTGATGTCAGAAGAAGGAAATCCGGTCCATGAGAAGGTCCTTATTGGAGGATCAGAGGAGGAGAGGGTCAGCAACTTTAAATTCCTTGGTGTTATTATTTCAAAGGGCTTGTTGTGGGCCCAGCACATAAGTGCAATTATGAAGAAAGCACTTTAGAGCCTCTACTTCCTTAGAAGTTTGCGAAGATTCAGTATGACATCTAAAACTTTGACAAACTTCTATAGATGTGTTCTTCTCCTCTCTTCAACCCTCCTCCTCTACCTGGACACACTGCCCTGGTCTTCTGACTACTTTGGACCTTTTCATTGCCAACTGCTGATGGGACATCAACCATCTAGATTTCAGCACTCCTCTCTCCAGTTCCAACCTCACTCCTTCTGAACGTTTGACTCTCCACTCCCTCTGCACCAATCCTAACCTCACCATCAGCCCACAGATAAGGGAGGTGCTGTAGTAGTCTGGCATACTGACCTCTACCTTGCTGAGTTCCAGACACCTCCTCTTACTTACCCCTCAAATAGGACCCCACAAAGGAACACCAGGCCATTGTCTCTCACACCATCACCAACTTTATTGACTCTGGGAATCTCTCATCCACTGCCACCAACCTCATAGTTCCCTCACCCCACACCTCCCATCTCTACCTCCTACCCAAGATCCACACACCTGCTTGTCCAGGTAGACCCATTGTTTCAGCTTGTTCCAGCCCCACTGAACTCATATCTGCATACCTTGATTCTATTTTATCCCCCTTAGTTCAGTCCCTTCCTGCCTATGATCTATGACACTTTACATGTTCTGGATCTTTTCAATTATTTCAGGTTCCCTGACCCCCCCCCCCCCCCCGATCATCTTATTTTTACTATGGATGTCCAATCCCTAGACACTTCCTTCCCCCATCAGGAAGGTCTCAAAGCTTTCTGTTTCTTTCTGAACATCAGACCTAACCAGTCCCCCTCCACCACCACTCTCCTCCAACGAGTGGAACTTGCCCTCATTCTAAAGAATTTCTCCTTTGGCTCCTCCCATTCTGATAAGTCAATCCATGGCCTCCTCAACTGCCGCGATAAAGCCACATTTAGGTTGGAGGTGCAGGGTATCCTTCAAGGTAGCCTCCAACCTGAAGGCATGAATGTCAATTTCTCAAACTTCCTGTAATGCCCCCCACCTTCACCATTCTCTGTTCCCATTCCCTCTCTCACCTTATCTCCTTAGATGTCCATCACCTCCCTCTGGTGCTCCTCTTCTTTCCCTTTTTTTCCATGGCCTTCAGTACTCTCCTATCAGATTCCCCCTTCTCCAGCCCTGTATCTTTTTCGCCAGTCGACTTCCCAGCTGCTTTCTTCGCCCCACCCTTCCCGTTTTCACCTATCATGTTGTATTTCTTTCTTCCCTCCCCCCATCTTCTGACTCTGACCTTATAATTTTTTTCCAGTCCTGATGAAGTGTCTCCACCTGAAATTTCGACCTGAAAAGTTTACTCTTTTCCATAGATGCTGCCTGGCCTGCTGAGTTCCTCCAGCATTTTGTGTGTGTTGTGAGGACATAGCCCAGTCCATCCCTATCATTGAGCACATCTGCAAGAAACACAGTTGCGGGAGAGCAGCATCCATTATCAGGGATCTCCGTCACCCGTGCTCTCTTCTCACTGCAGCCATCAGGAAAAAGATCCAGAAGCTGCTGGCTCACTGCACCAGCTTCAGGAACAATTATTACCCCTCAAGTGTTAGCCCCATAAACCAAGGTGATAATTTTACTCAACTTCACTTGCCCCATCGTTGAAATATTTCCACAACCTATGGACTCACATTCATATTCAAGAGCACTTCATCTTATGTTCTGGGTATTTATTGCTTAATTATTATTATTAGATTGTCTTTTGTTGAAGATGGTCATTGTCTGGTACTCTTGGTACTGTTGTGGCACGAGTGTCTTTGATCACTTCTCCACTTGCTGCTTATCAGCTAAGAGCTGTTTATGTCTTAGGCTGTGAATGGAATTGAACATTACACAATAAACAGCATATATCCAGCTTCTGATATTCTGAGGGAAAGATTGTTAATGAAGCAGATTGTGTAAGATTAGGTTTTTTGCCACATACATCAGATGAAACTCACAGAGTGAGCAGTATGCATGGTAATAATAAATGCAATGATCACAACACAACAGAATGGTGCAAAGGTAGTAGTGAATTCTGAAGTACTACAGAGGGAAATGTTTAAGTGATGATAAGAGTAAATGAGAGACATAGTATTGAATTAATGGTTAGATGACATGACAGCACCACCAGGAAGGGAATGTGAAAGAGTTGATTGAGTCACAAGTCTGAAAGCAGGACAGTTGAAGATAGTTGGGCCCAAAATACTGTCCTGACAAATTCCAGCAGTGATATCCTGAGGTTGGGATGATAATCATGTTTTGTCTGAGCTGTTGCTCCAAATATTGGATAGCTTCTCTTTGATGCCCATTGATTTCAGTTTTACCATTTGATTTCAGTTTTTGATGCCATATTCACACAAATGCAGTGAATTCAATGGTAATCACCCTTAGCTCTTTGGCACATATTGGGGCCAAGGATGTGATGAGGTTTGGATCCAAGAAGATCTGGTAAAATCAAAATTTGGGCATCATCAAGTTGGTTACCCTAGAGTAAATGTCCCTTGTAGCACTGTGATCAACCCATCACTTTGCTGATGACTGAGAGTCAGCTCATTTGTTGATAATTATCCAGCTTAGATTTCCCTATTTTTTGTGAACAGGGTAACTTTCCACATTTTCAGGAAAATACAGCTGGTTAACGATATTAAAGCAGTTTGTCCAGAAGTGCAGCTAATTCTAGACGGCAGTTCCTCAATGTTGCAGCTGTGATTCTGGCTTGTCCAAGAGCTTTGTCTGCATCCAGTGTCCCCAACCACATCATGAAGTGATGCTGTTAGCTGGGGATTGGATTTGTGTTGTTGGTGGAGTCTGGAGGCAGCTGTGATTCATCATCTTATTGGATAAATGATTGCAAGTGTCCTTGACATGCTGGACCTTACTGTTATTGAGGATGAGAATGTTCTTGTTGAAAAATCTGCACTGTATTGTCTTTGAACCGTAAAGAAATGTGCTGTGATATTTCAGTAGAGGTAAACATACATGTTGTGCTTGAATTAGTCGGTTAGACAGTGTGGTTTAAACTAAGATAGTCATGAAATACAGCTACCTTCCCCCAGCATAGTGCCTTTCTTGATCTTCGCTTATCGTCAGTGGTTTCATTTCAAAAAGATAGCATCTCGATAACATTTGCATTCTGTCAATGTTTCTTCTTGCCCAATATCACTTTGATTTTTATGTCAACCTGAAGGTTCTTTTGTATATTTTTACAAAGAATTTTCTCTTGCCCAGAATGAGAATGAGTGGGAAAACTGATGAAAGAATTAGATCACAGCTTAAAATGTCATTTTAAAATTGCCTTGTTTGTTTTTGTTTCTTGGTACATTGCATTTGAAATACATCCAGAAAAAACAAGTGTGTATACCCACTTCCACTCAGTGAAAAGCAAGGCAGAGTAATTTTTTTTGACAATACATATATTTGAAGATTGAAAGTAATATAGATTAGGAAATAAACTAACAAGACAATTAAGATTAATATTGGTGATACTTCAGCTATATAATAGAACTGTTCAAATATTTAAGCACTTTTGAGGTGTAAACCTCTCTGAATTTCTCACCTGCAGGAACCAAATGGAAACATTTCAGAAAATTCTGAATAGCAATTTTGGCGAGTATCGTGATCTGTATTTTCAGCATATAAAGTTTGTTTGAGAATTTGCAGTACGTTGTATTTCACATCCCACAGTACTACTTTCTTGTGGTTTTAGTCTTCAGCACCTTAGAATCTCTGCCAATATGCTGCAGCTCCACTCAAAGAATATCCATCCTTAACCTTACCCTGGAAATCTCTGCCATAATAATTCCAATTAATAGTCATGATTCTGTGATTGAAAGTTTTCTTTCAGTCAGTTTATTGAGATATATTGAGCCTAAGGAGAATAAAGGAGAAATATAAAGACGTCATTGTAAAACAGGCAGAATGTGTTGGCTGAACGGCCAAGCCCTTTCAGAAGGCCTTCGACAAGGTGCCACACATGAGGCTGCCTACCAAGTTAAGAACCCACGCTATTACAATAAAGTTACTGGCATGTTTAGAGCATAGGCTGATTGGTAGGAGGCAGCAAGTGGGAATAAAAGGATCCTTTTCAGATTGGCTGCCTGTGACTTGTGGTGTTCCGCAGGGGTCGGTGTTGGGACTGCTTCTTTTTACACTGTATATCAATGATTCAGATGATGGAATAGATAGCTTTGTTGCCAAGTTTGCAGATGATATGAAGACTGGTGGAGGGGCAGGTAGTGTTGAGGAAACAGGTAGGCAGCAGAAGGACTTAGACAGAGTAGGAGAATGGGCAAGAAAGTGGCAAATGAAATATCACGTTGGTAAATGCATAGTCATGCACCTTCATAGTAGAAATAAATGTGCAGACTATTTTCTAAATGGGGAGAAAATCCAAAAATCTGAGATGCAAAGGGACTTGAGAGTCCTTGTGCAGAACACCCTACAGGTTAACTTGTAGGTTGAGTCAGTGGTGAGGAAGGCAAATGCAATGGTAGCATTCATTTCAAAAGGTCTAGAATGCAAGAGCAGGGATGTGATGCTGAAGCTTTAAAAGGCACTGGTGAGGCCTTATCTTGAACACGGAGAACAATTTGTGGCTCCTCGTCTAAGAAAAGATATGCTGCCACCGAAGAGGGTTCAGAGGAGGTTCACAAGGATGATTCCAGGAATGAAAGGGTTATCATACAAGGAATGTTTGATGGCTCTGGGTCTATATCCGCTAGACTACAGGGGGAATTCATTGAAACCTTTTGCATGTTGAAAGGCCAAGACAGGATAGATGTTGAAAGGATGTTTCCCATTTGGGGTAGTCCAGAACTATAGTGCACAGCCTCAGGACAGAGGGGCTTCCATTTAAAACAGAGATATGGAGAACTTTCTTTAGCTAGACAGTGGTGAATTTGTGGAGTTTGTTACCACAGGTAGTTGTGGAGGCCAGGTCATTGGGTATATGTAAGGCAGAGTTTGATACGTTTGACACAGCATCAAAGGTTAAGGGGAGAAGGACAGGAAGTGGGGCTGAGGAGGAGGAACAAAGATCAGCCATGATTGAATGGTGGAGCAGACTCAATGGGCCAAATGGCCTAATTCTGCTCCTTTGACTTATGATCTTATGTTCTTAATTGTTAATGATTACCTATTGATTTCTCTGGTGTAAATGGTGAGACCATTATTGCTGTAAAAATAATTTTATTCTGTCTTTTTTATTTCTAAGTTCTATCATTTGTATATAAACTGTATTCTCTGTGTCTTTGCTGAGGAAGTGAAGTGTTATTTTTCAAATATTTAAATGGAAGTGCTGCAAAATGGAACTAAGACAAACGTTCGGCTATGATCTTGATGAATAGTGAAATATTCTCAGAGGACCGGATGGCCTATTTCTGCTCCTATTCCTTATGTTCTGTAAACCATTGGATGCATCATTCACTGAATTACAGTACATCCCGTTGCTTCTACTGCATAGTTATCATTCATAGTTTCTCCACTTGCAGGGTGAAACAATTATAGCTGAAGTGTACAGGAGAAGGTGAAGTGGCCCTGCTTCAGCAATCTCAGTGCCACTAAAAGGGTGAGAAACAGATCAAAGGAAATACAGTGGATTCTGATTAATTGGGCTATTGCTTAATTGGGACAGCTGCTAATTTGGAACAACTCAAAGAACTAAAACTTATTGAGGAAATTGTTGGGATTCCCTTTGTTTAATTGGGACACTATGCGGCCTAATTGGAGCAAGGGTTGCTACAATGTGCTTTAGGTGAACCAATTTTAAATAGTTTCAATTACATGTGCTTGTGTCCAAAAAGCAGTGAGTTTTGTTAACGACAGTTGGCAATGAATAAGTAATATGACAATTCCAAATTGTTTTGCTGATTGCTGATTGAAGCATCCAGGCTTAGAGATTCAAGAAATGGCCAGGTGTGAAAATGAAACAATTTCATTACTTCAACAAGTTAGGAACTGTGAAGAATTTGAAGGTATTGATAGTCATTTTAAATTTTACGATGAAAATGAAGATTTGGAGGATGCAGTCATTGATAGGATTGTATGAAAGCAGTCCATTATCTGCTCTGGGAGTCTGCACTGATTTTGTTCTCTGTGTACACTGGATGAATTCCTCCATCGATAGCTATTAGGAACTATTACAAATTATGTGATAGGTGATTCATATGTTTCGTGTGTCAGTCTCATGTGTTTATCAATAATGCCTTACCCCCATTCTCTATTGATGCTGCTCGTCCCATTGAGTTCCTCTAGCAGATTGTTTGTTGCTACAGATTTTAACATCTGCTGCCTCTTATGCCTTTCAGTCCGCACATATTTATGAAATCCATGCAAGGTGCAGGGAACCTTGGTGACTTCCTGAATATTGCAGAATACATCAATCTGAGGAGATGGCACTGACATCACCTGGAAATGGATGGTCAGATCAACAGTGTCCTTCACAACCATGAAGAGTTGTACCACCTCCCCACAGGGTTGTGGCACTACTGCTGTCATCAATCACATAGAGTGGTCAACTGATTAAGCCTTGGCTGACCAGAACACATTGCTGCTCAAGGAAAGCTGAACTGACAAAAGTGCTTACTAAATACTGACTTCACACTGTGATCCCCCTCTTCCCACTTTCTCCAGCTGCTGTCTATCTCTCCTCTTTTCTGCTCACCCCTTGAAGACATGATCACAGTGAAACAAAAGTAAACCAAAGCAATACATCCTCAGTGAAGCCTAGGCAATGGTACTCAGAATTCATTTATAACTAAAAGTTAACCAACAAGCAAAAAAAACAAAATACAAATAATGTGTACGGAAACTTTTGATGTGGGGCTGTTGAAAGATCCTTGCTGCAAGTTTGTACATGATTTGTTGAGATCGTGAATCAAATACAGGACTAGCATAATTTTTAATTACTGTGAATAAAATTAAAAGTTACTGTATATACTTTTAAATAAGATCATAAGATATAGGAGTAGAATTAACCTATTTGGGGTATTTTTTTCAATCCATTCTCCCACCTTCTCACTGTAACCTTTATCCCCTTTGCTAATGATCAATCTCTGCCTTAAATACACCCATAGCTCTCTGTGGCAAGAATTCCACAGAATCACCACCTTGTGGATGAAGAAATTTCTCCTCATTTCAGTTTTAAAAGAATGTCCATTTATTACGATGCTGTGCTCACAGATCCTATTATCTCCTATTAATGGAAACATTCCCACTATGTCCACTCTATCCTGACCTTTCAGTATTCAATAGGTTTCAATGAGATCATCCTTCATCCTTCTGAACTTCATCTAGTGCAGGCCCAGAGACATCATTCTGGGTAAGTTAATTTATGAATCCAGACCTAGTGAACTATTTATGGGCATAGCAAAAATAAAGATTACATTTCATTGCCTGCAATGTCTAATGGCATACCACAACCAGCCACATCTTACCCTCTCCTCCCCTTTCAGCTGTTTACAGAGGCAACTCCCTCTGTGACTTCCTGGACCATTCATCCCTTCCCAGACACCCTTCTCCATCCCCTGGCATTTTCCCCGCAACTGAAGAGATGAGACAGATTCAAATTCATTTATTAATCAAATGTTTATTGAAACATACAGTGAAATGTATTGTTTGCATTAATAGCCAATATCACCTGAAGATGCCCTGAGGCAGCCTGCAAGTGTCACCACAAATTCCACTGCCAACATAGCATGCCCACAAGCAACAACAATAAAACAAGCCCCTTTTCCACCCTCTCTCTCTCTCTCTCTCTCTCTCTCTCTCTCACACACACACACACACACACACACACACACACACACACACACACACACACACACACACACACACACACACACACACACACACACACACACACACACACACACACACACACACACACACACACACACACAGTCCCTCTGGAGTCCTTGACCTCAGACTCATAGTCATCGGGCCCCCAACCTCCAGTCCCTGGCTCGAACTCGCAGATATCAGGCCTGCAATTTCTGGACACGGCAACCCAAAGACTTTAGCTTTCCGGCTTCAACCTCCGGTATTGACCCAGGGATTCACCAATCACAGAACTTTGAAATCAGTGCCTTGACGTCAGGACTCAGTTGTCAAAAGGACAGGCAGATAGACAGAGGGAGTGGGATAGCTCTGTTGGTAAGAAATGAAATCATTAGAAAAATGTGACATAGGATTAGAAGATGTAGAATCATTGTGAGTAGAGTTAAGAAAATGCAAGGTAAAAAAATAAACCCGCCGGCTGGTGGTGTAGTGGCATCAGCGCCGGACTCCGGAGCGAAGGCTCCCGAGTTCGAATCCAGCTGGCTCCCTTGCATGCTTTCCATCCGTGCTGAGTTGAGAGTCGAGCTAGCAACCTGGCCTCGTAAAAACAAGAAAGCCTGCTAAAAAAATGCCGTCACAACGGCATCCCGGTGACTCCACTCAGAGTTAAGGGCTTTCTTTTTCTTCTTCAGAGTTATATACAGATCTCCAAACAGTAGCCAGGATGTGGGGTACAAATTACAATGGGAGATCGAAAGGACATCTATAAAGGGCAATGTTACAATGATCAATGGGATTTCAATATGCAGGCAGATTGTGAAAATCAGGTTGGCACTTGATCCCAAGAGACAGAATTTGCAAAATGCCTATGAGAAAGCTTTTTAAAGCATCTTGTGGTTGAACCCTGAAGGGTAAAGGCAACTTTGGATTGGGCACAAACAAGAGAAAATCTGCAGATGCTGAAAATCCAAGCAACACACAAAAAATGCTAGAGGAGCTCAGCAGGCTAGACAGCATCTATGAAAAAAAAGTATAGTTGACGTTTTGGGCTGAAACCCTTCGGCAGGACTGGAGAAAAAAAGATGAGGAGTAGATTGGATGTTGTATAATGAACCAGATTGAATTAGAGAGCTTAAGGTGAATGAGATTATTAAGGTAATAGTTTGAGAAGGAGAAGCTAAAAAAAAGATAGAAACATAGAAACATGGAAAATCTACAGCACAATACGGGCCCCTTGGTGCACAATGCTGTGCCAAATATGTACATACTTTAGAAATTACCTCAGGTTACTCATAGCCATCTATTCTTCTAAACTCCCATGTATCAGTATTTCAGTGGAGTGAAGGGAATTACAGAAGAATGAGAGAAGAACTGACCAAATTGATTGAAAAATGACACTAGCAGGGATGATAGCAGACCAGTAATGGTTGGAGTTTCTGGGAGCAATTCAAAAGGGGCAGGATAGATTTATCTGAAAAAAGAAGTATTCTAAAAGGGGAATGAAACAACCATGGCTGACATGGGAAGTCAAAGGTAGCACAGAAACAAAAGAGAGGGCATAAATATCACAAAAAATAGTAGGAGGCTAGATGTTTGGGAAGTTTTTAAAAACCAATAGAAAGCAACTAAAATGCAATAAGGAAAGAAAAGGTAAAATATGAAGGTAAGCTAGCCAATAATATAAAAGAGGATATCAAAAGACTTTTCAGACATATAAAGAGTAAAAGAGAGGGAAGAATGGATTTCACACTGCTGGAAAACGACACTGCAGAGGTAGTAATGGGTAGAAAAGAACGGTGGAGAGGTATTTTGCATCATCCTTCACTATGGAAGACACCATCAGTATGGCAGAACTAGGAGAGGATTAGGAGACAGAAATGAATGTAGTCACTATTACTAATGTGAAGTCATTTGTCAAGCTGAAAGGTATAAGTCACCTCGATCAGATGGATTACACCCCAGCTGAAGAGATTGTGCAGGGCTGGAAATTTTCAAATATCACTCAACACTTTAAGAACTGGTGGGGGGGATGCAAAAGACAAGAAATTATTGGTCAGTTGGCTTCACTTCAGTGGTTAGGAAGATGTTAGAGTCCATTATTAAGGATAAGGTTTTGGGGTTTTTGGAACCACTTGATAAAATAGGATTTGGTCAGCATGGTTTCCTTAAGGAGATAGCAGGAAATAGCAGGCAGCATAGACAAAGGAGAGTCAGTGGATGTTGTTTACTTGGATTCTCAGAAGGCCTTTGACAAGTGCTGCACATGAGGCTGCTAAATGACAGCCCATGGTAATACTAACATAGATAGAAGATTGGCTGACTGGCAGAAGGTAAAGAGTAGGAATAAAGGGGCCTTTCCTGGTTGACTGCTGGTGACTACTGGTGTTCCATAAGGTTTGGTGTTGGGAAAGTTGCTTTTCATATTATATGTCAATGATATATATGGCAGAATTGATGGCTTTGTGGCCAAGTTTGTGGATGATACAAAGACAGGTGGGAACAGGTAATGTTGAGGAAGCAGTAACTCTACAGAAGGAATTGGACAGATTACAAGAATGGGCAAAGATGTGACAGATGGAATACAGTGTATGGATGTGTATGGGTATGTTCTTTAGAAGGAATAAAGGTATAGACTATTTTCTAAATGGAGAGAAGATCCAGAAATCAGAGGTGCAAAGGGACTTAGGAGTCCCTGAAACTTAATTTGCAAGCTGAGTTGGTAGTAAGGAAGGAAATTGAATTCATTCCCAGAGGACTAGATTATAAAAGCAAGGATGTAGTGCTGAGGCTTTAAAAGGCATTGGTCAGACCAAATTTGGACTATGGTGAGCAGTTTAAGGCCGTTATAAAAGAACAGATATGCAGGCATTGGAGAGGGCCCAAAGGAAATTCCCGAGAATGATTCTGTGATTGAAAGGGTATGAGGAGTGTTTGAGGGCCTGTACTCGATTGATTTTAGAAAAATGGGGTGGGTTGCGGATCTCATTGAAGCCTAGTGAATATTGAAAGGCTAGATAGATTGGACATGGAGAGGATGTTTCCCATAGTGAGACAGCCAAAGACCAGAGTACAAAGATATCCCTTTAGAAAGGAGATTATGAGGTATTTCTTTAGTGTGATGACTCTATGGAATTCATTGTCATGGAGGGCTGTGGAACTCAAATAGTTGGGTTAACTTAAAGCATATGTTGATAGATTCTTGATTAGTATGGGTGCCAAAGGTTATGGGGAGAAGACAGGAGAATGGATTTGAGGGGGATAATAAATCAGTTATGATTGAATTGTGTAGACGATGATCTAATTCAACATGGTCTAATTCAGCTACTAGTATATGTGTTATGGTCTTATGGTCTACACATTTCAGTTTTTATGAAGGATCACCATCCCAAATGCTAACTTTTTCTGCCTCCATGGATGCTGCTCAGCCTACTGGGTTCTTCCCCAGTTGGATGTTGTTTCATACTCTAATATCGGCAGTTGCCAGTGTCATCAGTCTACAACCTTCACAACTTTGAATAAGGGTAAAAGTCTCTTTGTGAGAATTCTCACCACTTGAGTTATCCATGTTGAAATTAACCATGGAAGTTTTAAGTATAGTTGCAAGTTAGTCAGTGGATCAATCTTGTTTGTTCCATTCTTGACCCCAATCACTATGATTGAAAGAGAGAAAGGTCCAAGAGTAGGAACCATTTTTAGAATAGACAAAATAATCTGCCTTCGTAAAATAATCATTTAAAATATAAAATGAAATGGTTGCTCTGTTGGGTTATCACATTGCAACAGTAATTCAACATGATGTTTCAGTGTTGCTCTATAAATTAATTTTAATGTATTGAAATATACTTTTATACCATCATTGTAATGATACAAAAGTAAATATACCATATTATATTAAGGAAGAATATTAACCAAACTGCTTATAAGTTAAAAGAGAAAATAATACATCTACCACTCACTTTCTGTGACTTGTTGGGGCCATTTTTCCTGTGGGTCCTTTGGTTTAGTTCTGGTTGGAGCTTGCAGGTAGTTTTGGTGCATTGGTCAGCTCGAGAAGAAAAAGAATGGAAAAAAGGCCTGTGAGAATGGAGGCTTTCAGGTCCGATCAGCCAGAGGTTGAAGGTCATTGAATCATGCAAGGAGAAAGGCAATCCATTATCCCAATACTGGGAAAGAAATACTGTATATCATTGTGGTAAACCATGTATATCTGTCTGGACACTCCCCTCTGCTGACTGCTCCTGTGGCTCCTCGCACAGACCCCTGGATAAAGGTGATTGGGTCACTGCTCCTCCCACAGTCCAGGGCAGTCATCCGGCATGGACGTGCTCCGTTTTACTGATAAGAAATGCTTTTCAGTATTTACTCTACTTCCAGTCTTTTGGAGTTTTGCCTCAATCATTAGTCCTTTTCCAATATGTATCATTATAATTATGGTCCTTAATTACTGACCCTGAAGTGAGTGGAAATAATTTCTCCTTATTTATTATATTAAGCACTTAGAGATTTTTTGTCTGAGAAGGTTAACACTGTAGCTGTTATTGGACAAATACGCTGAGGTCTGTAATTTTGATCTAGAGACGTGAGCTTGAATTCCATCAAGATGGTTGTTAAATTTAAATTACATCAGTTTGGAATTTAATATGAAGGTAATGGTAACTATGATTGCCTTATGGTTCAAAAACAGGGACAGAGTGTCCCTCAGCAGGAGATTCAGCTTCCAACTGTCCTAAATTATGAAGTCTGTTGTAATCGGGAATGGACATCAGATTTGAGAAGGGCCTTTTTCTGTGCTGTATGACTCTGTGACCTTATTTCCCCATGTTACTTGGCAACTCTGAATTGTCCTTAGTTACCTAGAGTGTAGTTGAATTGCAGACTTTCAGAGTGGGAAATTGAAGAATGGAGGGTGAATGGATTAAGGTAGATCAGTGTAAAAAATGGTGCTTAATGGTCAGATCAAACACAGAGGTCCTGATGGTCCTGTTTACAGTCGTTCTCTGTATGATTCTGACAAATCCAAATTTATTATGTATTTAAATGACCTTATACTGGACCTATCATAGAAATATAATTGTGAAGAAAGTATGACATCAGCTCAACTTCCTCAGGAATCTGCAGATATTAGGCATGTCATCAAAAACCCTGGCAAACCTCTATAGATGTGTAGTGAAAAGTGTGCTGACTGGCTGCATTATGGCCTGGTATGGGAACACCAATGCCTTTGAACAGAAAATCCTACAAAATATAGTGTATTCTCCCCATTACATCATGGGTAAAACCCTCCCAACTATTGAGCACATCTATATGAAAAGTATCCATTATCAAAGATCCTCACCACCAAGGCCATGCTCTTTTCTCACTGCTACTGTCAGGTAGAAGGTACAAGAGCCTCAGGACTCGCACCACCAGGTTCAAGAACAGCTACTACCCCTCAACCATCAGGCTCTAGAACAAAACGGGGTAACTACACTCATTTCAGGAGACTTTTGACTTGTTATTTCATGCTCGTTATTTATTGCTTTTTATTTATATCAACATTTGGAGTTTGTTTACAGTTCCTGATGTTTTCAGTTTGCAACTCCTGTTTACAGTCACTGTTCCATAGATTTGCTAAGTATTCCCACAGAAAAAGAATCTCATGTGATGAAGAATGTATGTGATGACAGGTATATACTCTGATAATAAATTTTACTGTGAACATTGATCGAATGCATCTAAAAGTTCTTTATTTGCCATAGAAATTTTATGCTGCCTTTACAAAATAAAGTGTTTTTTGTTCTCAAAATTTTTTACCAGTTGAGGAAAGAAAAAAAATGGTGCTTAATCTTGACTGACTGCATTAGAAGGGAGAAATTGTAGCTTCAGCAGGGATGTGCTCGGGTTGGAGGAAAGTTATTAGTCGGTGAGGGGGCAGCTGAGGAGATGTAAGAGAACAGCAAGGCCAAGAGATTACCAGTTCCTTGGTGCTCGGAAACTAGTCAAGGTTATCAAATATCTGTAAGTGCCTGATTAATCCATCCCTAGCTACCTTCCTGCAGATAGTCTGATTGTGCTCCAGTGATACTATGAGGGAGATCAGAGAATCAGCTGCAGAGAAGCACGAAGGTGGTGAGAGAAATGATGACAGCAGCCAGAATGAGACTTGAACAGTATGAGAACAGAGCCTAAACTGGCAGATGTGGGTCATGCTGCTCAGGCAGGCTGCCCCAGGTTTTCTACAGAGAATCATATATTTAAATTGTTCTTTTGACAGTCAGCCAGTCCCAGCCCTGGCTCCACCATAGGGAGCAATCTCTAAATTACTGAGCTGGTTTCTATTGGAGTGTGGCACAGGGCGTGCCTGGCTTCAATTTTAATATTTTAAACTCAAACTGTGACCTGACCTGGGTGTAGGGACGATTTGGGATCTTTGTGACTAATAGAGTGAACAATGCATCTCCTTAACCAGGGAGACTAACTAATAAATAATCACACTGAGGAGGATTAGAGTGGATAAACCCTTTATCAAATCTGACAGGAAAATGAGAAAGAAAAATTGGATAGAGAGAGAGAAAACTAGAAACAGAAAAAGGACTGAAATGAAAAAGAGATCTTTGACAACTTGATATTCCGAAAATATTCTCAACTGAAAGGAATGAATCTATGCAGTTTCCATTGTTACTTTCTGGGCCAGAGATTGATTCACCGTCAATGACAATTCACACCTTGTTAAAAAGGGCACTTACACTGTTAATTACTAGGCTAAATTTTTTTGTGTGGTGAGGTTAGGGCCAATTAACGTACAAATTCATCAACTTCATAATAACCATGCAAGAAGGCATTTTTTCAAAGCTTCTGCTGATACAGTGAAAATCAACAACCAAATTGTAGTGATTTGCAATTCATAGGGTTCTTTTTCCTACATATGAATAATGACCTGTATTGTTCAGTTTTTTTTCAGCTAATCTGTATTTTCCATCTCAGCTATACCTTTCTTACCTGGCACAATTTGTATTTTTTTTTATTTGAAGTACAGCCAATTTTCTGCAGGCATTCAACCTAACCATTGTTTCACTAAGAAGTACTCCCAGTACAGATTGCGGTCAAGACTGCCAGAAATGCAACTTGCTTTTTCAATCTTCTTTGGCATAATCTGGTACCTCCCTTTTAACAAGCTCCCTTTTCAAAATATATAAGACATCTGTAGGTCAAGGCTGCATTGCTTCCAATCCAGTTCCTGGGTTCTGATGAGACTGACTGCTTAAGAACATGTGAAATGATGAAGGTTATTAATAGTGTTGACTGCAGAAGTGAATAAAGCTGGAGGACACAGATTGGGGTGTAAAGGATAAGCAACTCTGAGGGGACCTGAGAGTGCTGAGTGCTTGGAATGCACTGCTGGAGAGTGGTAGATGGAGTACTAACAGTTGTATGAGCCTCAACAAGCATGAGTTGCCTGGACGTTGAATGCTATGGGCCAAGTGCTGGTAGGTGGGACAAATAGAGATGGGTGCTGCTGATTGGTATTGACACAGTAGCTTGCTTCCATGCGGTGTGACTCCATGACTCTGTGACTCTAAGGCTACGTCCACACTACACCGGATAAATCTGTAACTAAAGCTTTTTCCCTTTGTTTTTACCCTCCATCCACACTAAAATGGCGTTTTCATCCCCCCGAAACCGGAGCTTTTCAGAAATGCTTTCCAGGGTGGGTATTTTTGAAAACGCTGCTTGGGCAGATCAGTGTGGACGGGGTAACCGAAGAAATCTGAAAACGCTGTCAGACGGCAGCCCGCCATTTCATTGTTTTCTTGAACGCAACCTAACAATTTCAGAACAGACGGCAGCGAGACTGAAGCCAGAAGGGTTAGAAATATACTCACCAAATACTTTGACCCATAGCTTACTGAATAAATAAGTATACTCACTTTGCCCTGTTTTCTGTCCTTGCTCATATGAAGGTGGTTTACCTATTTATGCAAGTACTTCTCTGACAGTAGATGTGTAACAGCCTAATGTAATATTGTATGGAAATACAAGATAATACTGATGCAGACATGTTTTATACATTTAACAAGGTGCTTTATTAATGCAACAGAGTTAGACAGTTTTTCAATGTTTGTCGTCAGCCGGGTCATACGGTTCGTGAACTTCCTGTCGGTTGCCTCCATACGCTCCAGTATTTGTTTTTTTTTACTTTTAAATCTTCCTGCGCAAGAGCCAACAGCTGCCCGTCGTTTAAGTTTTTCTAGTCTGTAACTGAACAAACATGCACCATCTTTCACAGCGAGATTCAACACCAAACATGTTGCTTGTTTTCGGTAGATGTGTCCTGCACATGCGTAGTAGGAGGAGATTCGACAAAATCTCCGTTTCAATGGGGACAGAGATATTTTTAAAAACGCATAGTGTGGACACCTATTGTTTTTCCACGAAACCGGCGATTTCAAAATTATCCGGTCTAGTGTGGATGTAGCCTAAGAGAAAATCATATTGGGAAACATTGTAAAGTAATGCACAGACAGAACGCTGGAGAAACTCCGCAGGTCATGCAGCACCTATGGAGAAGAGTAAACGGTTGCGGTTTTGGGCTGAGACCTAATGAAGGGTCTTAGCCTAAAACGTCAACTGTTTACTCTTTTCCATAGATACTGCCTGACATGAGTTCCTCCAGAGTTCTGTGTGTGTTGCTTTGGATTTACAGCATCTGCTGACTATCTTGTGTTTCTGAGGATCAGTGCTAATTTCCCCTGCCTATTCCTCAATCTCCATCATTCACTCAATGAACTTTACCTCATCGTTTCCAGTCCCCATTACTTCTGAGGCCATTTCATTTCTTCCCTAAACCAAAACCAATCACCTCAGCCAGATATGAGTGTTATTCCTCTGCATAGATGCTGCCTGACCTGTTGAGTTCCTTCAACATTTGTGTATGTCAACCTTCCCAACCTATTTTCTAACCAAACAATAGATATCTAATATTATTTATGTATTGCAAAAAGCAGAAGCACTGACACAGAAATATATTTTTAAAACACTTGTAATATTTGATTGTTTTTCAACTCCTTTAGAAATTATTTCAATGCAGTTTTAAATTATTCAATTTTTAAACCTACAATACTGATACTTCCTGTGGGTATCACATCCTTTTTTGAAGTACTTCCCTTGTTGTGCATTATTAACAACACCCCTATACCTATAAAATGTGATATGGCAAACCTGGGCACAGGTGGGAACATAAAAGCTGTAGTAATTCATGGCTTTCTTATTGTATGCTCCACCCAATATTGGATTTCACTGACTTCAAAAGAATTCGGTATTGAATTACTCCTATGACAATCAGGAAATGTAATTTCAGCTTCTTTGTGTCCCTGTCCAGACCAAACTTCACCTCCCCCCTCCCACCCCACCCCACAACATCTCTCCCTTCATGTTCTGACTCTGTATGAGCAACATCACCAGAGATTAGATAGTTGTAAACAAAAAGGCATCTGAGAGAAAAAAAATGAAGCAGCATCCCAGGGCGTCATTGCAAAATTAGTAGAAAGCGGATCTAATCTGGTGGCAATTCTCTGCAGGCAAATTTGCATCTCTGTAATATATCAGGTGAGGTAGTAAGTGGAATCTCTCCCCACAGGAAAGAACATCAGCAGGCAATTAACGGTTCCTCACTCCTATTCAACAGATGAATAAAACACATCATTTGTTTGGCTCTTGGTACACCAAGGACATATTCCCACCCTTGGGTTTGAAGACTGTATATACCCTCTGACGGAGCCTCTCAAAATCTATACAAACTTTTGACTGAACAAGGTTAGAAAATCAAATGACCTCACTCCTAGTATTTTCCAACACAGTTACAGTAATTTACAGTGCACATGTGGCTTATTTCAATTTCTTGTATGAAAGTAATAATTGTAAAGCAGCCTAATCAACATTTCCTTACACATTCTTAGCTTACAGAAATCTACTTTTTTCTTAAATGAAAGTGGAACAGTCTTTATTGCACTGTTTAAGTTTAATGAAGTCAAGCTGTGCAACCATTCTATGCTTGTGACATGCATCCTGTAATATTAGTCTTTTGAGGGAAAGTTAACTCGTGCATTTCAGATATATATTGTAAACCTCTTATAGTACAGTCTCTCCAATATATCAAGCATCTATTATTAAAACACAGCTCTCATCAAATGAAATTTGGATTATTATTACTGAACTTAGAATTTCAAAGGCTTTTAGAACTGCTTCAGTTACAAAGGTAAAAAAAATGGCAAGGCCATGACTAAGAATTTTAAAGATAATTGAGGCTTTGTCAGAAATGGAGTCAGTGCAGGTCAGCAAACATCATGTTGCATAACTTGACAGATATGACAATGCACAATCTCGCTGTTTAAGCAGCTTTATCATAGAAGCCGCTTCTTGGGATTAAGAGTGAAGAAAGGCAAGGTAGAGAACAATATGGCTGAGACTGAAAAAAATTCATGAAACACCATGTTATGACTTCAACATATTTTGTTGTTCAACTGAGGTATTTTTTGTTTAAGATCTCTATTTATGAATTTTGTGACGGCTATCATTCATATCACAGGGTTCCCATTTCTAGACACAAAGCACTAGAAGTTCATTAGCCATAAAAGGTTCATTTTTTGATTTCCCTGATTTCATTAATATTTGCCTTTCAACTGCACACTTTGAACAAGTACTTGGAATCTTTGGCTAAACCAATTGTAATTTTATTCTTCATGGTACAAAATAGGCGTAAGTAATATCAGGGTTCACTGCCCCCGCTGAAACTGACCAATGCTGACATCATGCCTGAAGTCTTAAAGCGTTGGTAACAAATAAATCTAACCATTATCAGAAGTCATTGTGAGACTTCTTCAACATTCACTGGAGCCAGGGCAGGCAAGAGCTAGCTAGAAGGTAAATCCCATCTCATGGAAGTTGGTCTTGAAGCCTCTGTGCGAGAGATGGATAAATGGAAGAAGTCAAGGAGTATTGGAAGCCATCAAGTACAGAAATGAAGCAACTGATCAGGGAAAGATAAGACTGCTATATTATCCTGGGGAATTGGTCCCCGTGCTGTAAGAAATTTAATGAACTCAATATTCCCTCATCTGCTAACATATGCATCATTACACTCACACAGTTACACTCAAATGCACACCACACATCTTAAATAAATGCATATCAACAAATTGAACCACGGCAAGAATAACAAACAAACATTCCTTCCTTCTTTTGCTGAATAGGTTTGCAACACTGACTGGAGTGGGCAACGTAGGAGCTGTAGATCATTGGGTCAGCTGTCCAGCGATGGATCAGACGTCATCCAGAATGACTGTGTGCTCTAATCTAATTATCCTTCTCACATCTCCTCATTTGCTCCTGTTTTACGAGATGGTTTAAACACATCCTAGTTATCTACTTCCCATCATGCCCATACTCTTCCACTTTGCTCATTTCAGATGTTCATAGCAACATTATCCTGCATGTAGTTGAGAAATGCTAATTTGGATATACATCATGTGTTAGCAGCTGCTGTCAAGAATAATTGGTGTCGAATGAGGAGTACATAATAGTGACGTTCATCTCCATAGGCAAAACAGTCAGATTTGGCCATATGGCTAGAATTTTACTTGAAAGTTATAACAGAATTCATAGAAATTCTAGGCCCTTTGTTTGCCTTGCTCTTCAGAGGTAGACAGTGGGGTTTTGGAGTACAGATCCAGGAAGATTCTATGCCAATCGAAGTTCCTGACTAGAACACATGTGCTTCCTTTCCTTTGATTTACTCTGGCAAAACCTTTTTGCTTTTGGCCTCTGTCCTCTTGCTCCTACCTAGTGAGATAAATTTCAATGAAGCAATAAATGTCAGCCTTATTCAGCAGTTATCCAATCCATTCCAAGTCATCCATTTATTGTCTTTAGTCTAGTTAAACCAACACACACTTATCCAAATCAATCCTGAACAAACTATCACATTGTTCACGGCAATTGTTTGCATGATTTGTTTTTCCCCCTTTCTCTTGCATATCAGGTGTTGGTCTTTTCATTATTTTTTTTCTTTAATTGGGTTCTTTTAGATTTCTTGTTTTCTGGCTACCTGTAAGAAAACACATCTCAAGATTGTATAATTTATACAGTTCTTTGATAATAAATGTACTTTGAATCTTTGAATAAATGTTGATCTTCTTGAATATCTTGTGGACAGCCTAACATTGTGTTAAGCCTGTTTTCCTGTTTGTAATTCATGGAGAGGCATTACTTACAAATTCTAGACTAAGCTTCATCATAGAGCCACGAATTGGGCATTGGACAATGAATCACTTTGTCATGTATTCTCAGTGTTCACATCCATACATTTGCTTGTTAATGAACCAATTATGACATAGCTCAATGTTTAAAAGCATGCAGACATGGTCAAGAGGTTCATCGAAACATCAGAATGAGAAAGAAATGTGACCTAAGTGACTTTGACCATGGAATAATTGTTGGTGTCAGACAGGGTGATTTGAGTATTTCAGAAACTGCTGATCTCTTGAAACTCACAACATCCTGTAGAGTTTACAGAGAATGGTGCGAAAAGCAAGAAAACATCTAGTGAGTAGCATTTTTGTGGGCAAAATCGCCTTGTTAATGAGGAGGTTAGAGGAGAATGGTCAGACCAGTTCAAGCTTACAGGAAGCAGGCAGGAACTCAAATATCACATATTACAATAGTGGTGTGCAGAAGAGTATCTGCGAATGCACAACACATCAAAACTTGAAGTGGATCAGCTACAGCAGCACAAGACCATGAACATACACTCAGTGGCCGAATTATAGATACCTCCTTGCTCAGTATACAGGTGAGCCATGTGCATAATGTGCCTTGCATAACAGGAAATGCTGTTCAGTTTTACACCAAATTCAATCAAATGGCACATGAGAAACATATGTATTTGTATTTCAGAACTACAGAAGTAATAACAGCCACTACGCGATAATCGTTACACAGAACAAGCACAACACCAGAATCCTTCCCAAGTCTAAGAAAATGCTGTAACTTCTATCTGTGAAGTATGTAGCCATTTCTCAAAGTCATCCCAAGGGGGTTATGAGTAATGCTAGTTGGTAGTGAACCAATAGAAAATTCGTGCTGTGGAGTCAAGTTTCTTAAAAATTTTCCTCAAGCAGCCCGCACTTTCTTTTCATAAAGGATAATTATAGTTGACGGATTGAGGAGGTTTTAATCAAAGCAACCTGGCCTACTTTATTCTTTTGATTCAATTTTATATATTTAGCAAAAGAAAATGCCATGATGCAATTTTCTCACCTATCACATTTAACAACAATTTCTTTGAAATCACAATTAAAAAGGGTTAAACATAAGGCACTAACAGCTCATTAAGAAACAGTTTGATTACGGGGCTTTAAATAAAGCCACGCAAGTAATTATCTAATCTTGTCTTGCACTTTTTCAAGGAGAGCGATACCATTCGAAATGTCAGCCTGTCTCATTTGTACTTTAATTGCTGAATCAGTATCTTTCACATGCCTCTTCCATCCCTCATCACCACTGCATTTCTTATCATTTATCAAAATCAGAGCAAGGAGAATTTCTAGAGCCAAAAGCACTCGCAATATTCCCGGGTTTAGCTATTAGATTGATGTATAGTTGCAAGTCCCAACTATCATGGCCTTTTGAACTTTCCACATCAGTCCATCACTATGTTAAACAATTTGTTTAGGATTTTTTTTTCTGGATAAGGATAGTTAACCTTCTGTATCCAATAAAGTAAGAAATACATTTGTGCATGGAGCAGAGGACATTTCCGGTTTGAATAACCATTATATTAAACCAAGAGCTCCCATGTGAATTAGAATACAGATTAGTTGCAGAATAAAGTTCTCTCTTCCCCCAAACATAAGGACGGAGTTTATTCACCCTTAGAAATGTGGGCAATATCTTATCCTTTTGTTCAAAACAAACATGAAATGTCAGTACCCATCTGTCACATAAGCCCAGTTACAAATTTCTAGCTATTCTCAAAAATCTCCTAATGCTGTTTCACTTGCTTATCCTATAGCAACCTCATGGACTTTACAATCTGGAGTTTGTTTGAATTGTTCGGTATCTAGACATAAAACAGCATTACCCAAGAGCATGCCAACAAAGCCCTCTTTGTTTTATGAAACACAATATCAAGACCTTCATATGTGTTTCCCTTACGTTTTAATGGATAAAGGCGAGAGATTAATTGTTAAATTGCTTTAATGCAAAGTCAGTAAACGAACATAAAGTAAGCAGTCCAGGAAATTTTACCTTTCATTAGCTTAATTTAAACCAGGCCATATAATAAAGAAGAAGTTAAAAAATGCTACACTATTATTTCACTGAGCCATGCATAATATTCCCTTGGATTATCCATTCACTGAATTGGACCAAGACTTGTCTCGAACTTGATTTACCTAGTCTTTTTCATGCAGTCACCTTCATCAGTTCTTCTCAGACAAGTGCTTCTTTGTCCTCACATCTACCTTTACATAAGGCAAAGCCTCTGTTAGAAATGATTGCTGTATTTGAAACAATACCACTGTCTAGAAAATGTGTAGGAAGTGCAGAGTGCCATGGTCTACCCACACCAGTCACTGACTGTGGAAGCATGAAATGTCTGCTCATTTGGAAGGGAGTTTTGGGAAGGTTCAGTAAATAAATAGGAGGAAAATTAAGTCATTCCAGAGGCACATCAAAGGAATGCAACACTATATTGCATTTATTTAAGCAGAATCAAAATCAGAATTAGAATCAGGCTTGTTATCAGTGACATATGTTGTGAAATTTATTGTTTTGCAGCAGCAGTACAGTGCAAAACATCAAAATAAACATTAAAAAACTAAATAGGTAATGTAAAGAACCTGTTTCTAAAATGTTGAGTGAGTATTTTAGGCTCCTGTGCCTCTTCCCTGATGGTAGTAATGAGAAGAGGGCAAGGCCTGGGTAGTAAGTAAGTATGAGATGAACCTGGCAGGTAGGATTAATGAATATTTAAATATATCAATCACTATATTAAGAGTGAAAAGGTGGCTAGGAGGAGAAAGGGGCCCCTTGGAGATCAGGAGGCATCTTAAGTGTCGTTAGTCAAAGTTAGGAATCGAAAGGCTGAGCCTACAACAGCATACCTGACAATCTGCAACTCAGCTGCATCTATTTCAATGCAAGAAGTATCATAGGAAAGGTGGATAATCATGCTGAAGATGATTTAACTGGTTCACAAATAGATGTGTAGTGAGGAGAGGCTGTGGATAAAGCAAATTTTGCAGTCGACAGGATGAGTTGCAGCATAAACAGTGGACAAAATCGAAAAGGATGAATACAGGACCGAAGGTGTTATATTTGAATCTGCATAGTACACGGAGTAAGGTAGATGAACATGCAGCTGAGTTGCAGATTGCCAGGTATGCTGTTGGAGGCATCACTGAATCGTGCCTGAAAGAAGATTATAGCTGGGAACTTAATGTCTAAGGGTACACATTGTATTGCAAGGAAAGGCAGGAAGGCAGAGGAGGAGGTGTTGCTCTATTGGTAAAAAATGAAAGCAGATCATTAGAAAGAGGTGATATTGGGTTGGAAGGTGTTGAATCATTGTAAGTAGAGCTAAGGAACTGAGGGGGTAAAAAGACCCTGATGGGAGCTGAAGATAAACACCCAAATGATAGTAAGGATGTGGCCTTCAAATTACAATGGGAGATAGAAAATGCATGCCAAGAGGGAAAGGGAAATATTGCAAGAGTCAGGGGGAATTTCAATATGCAGATAGATTAGGAAAATCAGGTTAGTGCTAGATTCCAGGAGGGGTCATTTCTAGAGTGCCTACGAGATGGCTTTTTAGAGCCATTGTAATTTGTAGGCCACGTCCTTACTACCATTTGGGTGTTTGAGCCCACACGGGGATCAGCTATTCCGATTGGGTGTTGTGCAATGAACCAGAATTGATTAGAGAGCTAAAGTAAAAGAACCCTTAGGGGAAAGTGATCATAATGTGATCAAATTCACCCTAAAATTTGAGAAGAATATGTGAAAATCAAATATATTAGTATTACAGTGGAGTAAAGAGAATTATAGAGGCACAAGAGAGTAAATGGGCAGAGCTGATTGGAAAATAATTCTGGCTGGGATGATGGCAGAGCAGCAATATCTAGAATTTCTGTAAGCAATTCAGAAGGCACAGGATATATACATCCCAAAGAGGAAGAAATATTCTAAGAGAAGGATGACACGATCGTGCCTAACAAAAGAAGCCAAAGCCAACATAATTGCCAAACAGAGGGCATACAATAGAGGAAAGATTAATGAGAAGATAGAGGATTGGGAAGCTTTTAAAAACCAACAGAAGGCAAATAAAAATGTCATTAAGAAGGTAAAGATGGAATAGGAAAGTAAGCCAGCGAATAATTTTAAAGAGGATACCAAATGTCTCTTCAGGCAAGTGTGAAATAGAGGTGAAAGTGGATTCCAGACCGCTGGAAAACAAAGCTGGAGAGGTAGTAATGGGGGACAAGGACATGGCGGACAAACCGAACAAGAATTTTGCAACAGTCTTCACTGTGGACGACACTAGCAGTATGGTGGAAGTTCCAGGTGTCAGGGGTCATGAAGTGTGTGGAGATACTATAATTAGAGAGAATGTTCTTGGGAAGTTGAAAGGTCTGAAGGTAGAAAAGTCACCTGGACTAGATGGTTTACACACCAGGGTTCTGAAAGAGGTGGCTGAAGAGATCACGGAGGCATTAGTAATGATCTTTCCAGAATCACTAGATTCTAGAATCATTCCAGAAGGCTGGCAAATTGCAAATTTCACTCCACATTTCAAGAATGTAGAGAGGCAGAGAAGGGAAACTCTAGGCCAATTAGTCTGACCTCAGTGATTGGGAAGATGTTGGAGTCAATTATTAAGGATGAGGTGTCAGGGTACTTGGAGGCACATGATGAAATAGGCCGTAGCTGGCATTGTTTCCACAAAGGAAAATCTTGCCTGACAAATCTGTTGGAATGCTTTGAAGAAATAATGAGGAGGATAGATAAAAGATAATTGGTTAATGGAGTGTAGTTGGATTTTTAGAAGGCCTTTGACAAGGTGCCACACATGAGGTCACTATCAAGCTATGAGCTCATGGTATTACAGGAAAGATTCTAGCATAGATAAAAAAGATGCCTGATTGGCAGGTGGCAAAGAGTGGGAATAAAGGGAGCCTTTTCTGGTTCTAATGGTGTTCCATAGAGTTGCGTTTTAGAACTGATTCTTCTTATGTTATATGTTAATGACCTGGGTGATGGAATTGATGGCTTTGTTGTAAAATTTGCAGATGATATGAAAATAGATGGAGTGGCAGGTAGTTTTGAGAAAGTAGAGTGACTACAGAATCAGATTACAGAAGGAGGCTACAGATTAGGAGAATGGGCAAATAAGTGGCAGATGGAATACAGTGTCGGGAAGTGTTTGGCCATATATTTTGATGGAAGAAATAAAAGGGTTGACCGTTCTCTGAATGGAGAGAAAACATAAAAATAATGGAGATACAAAGGGATTTGGGAGTTTTTGTGCAGGATTCTCTAAAGATTAATTTGCAGGTTGAGTCTGTGGTGAGGAAGGGAAATGTGATGTTAGAATTCTTTTCAAGAGCACTAGAATATATAGAAGAAGAAGAAAGCCCTTAACTCCCAGTGGAGTCATCAGCACACTGTCATGACGGTGTTTTTTTAGCAGGCTTTCTTGTTTTTACAAGGCCGAGTTGCTAGTTCGACACTCAACCCAGCACGGATGGAAAGCGTGCAAGGGAGCCGGCTGGATTCGAACTCGGGAGCCTTCGCTCCGAAGTCCGGCGCTGATGCCACTACACCACCAGCCGGCTACTAGAATGTAAAAGCAAGGATGTGATGTTGAGACTTTATAAAGCACTGGGAGGCCTCACATGGAGTATTGTGAGCAGTTTTGGGTCCCTTGTCTAAGAAAGGATGAGCTGAAACTGGAGAGGGTTCAACGTGGTGCACAAAAATTATTCCAGGATTGAAATGAAGAACATTTGATGGCTCTAGGCCTGTACTCACTGGAATTCAGAAGACTGAGGGGTGACCTCATTGAAACCTATCAAATGTTGAAAAGCCTTGATAGAGTGAATATGGTGAGGATGTTTCCTCTGGTGGGAGAGTCTAAGACCAGAGGATTCAGTCTCAGAGTAGAGGGGCAACCTTTTAGAACAGAGATGACGGGATTATTTTTAGCCAGAAAATGGTGAATCTGTGGAAATCTTTGCCACAGGTAGCTGAGGAGTCAAGTCCTCATGTATATTTAAGGCAAGAGTTGTATACGTCTTGACTGGTCGGGGTACAAAGGGGAGAAAGCAGGAGATTGGGGTTGAGAGGAAAATTGGATCAAGCATGATAAAATGGCAGAGCAGACTTGATAGGCCAAATGGCCTAATTCTACTCTAATATTTTATGGTCTATGTCTTGAGCTGAAGGAGATGGAAGGGTTTTTTTAACCAATTCAATCGATTCTGGTTAATTAGTCTTAATTGCCCCTGTTAAGCAGGGCAGCTTCTTATTTGGGATAACTCTTAAAGAACAAAAGCTAATTGATAAAATAGCCTGGTTTCCCTTTGTTTATTTGGAACACTATGCCACTTAATTTGGACAGGAGACTGTTGCCAAACAGTTTCTGACTAGTGTTAGTTGTGTGAACTTGCATGGCTGTTAAACTGTGCTTAGAGTGAACAGCTTTTGAACAGTGTCATTTGTGCGTGTTTGTGGTCAAAAAGCAGTGATTTTTATCACTGATAGTTGACTAGTAAGACAATTTAGGATTGTTTTGTTTACTGTGGTTTCAAGCTTGAGGCTAAGAGATGCCAAACATGGCCAAAAATGAAATGAAACAATGACACTCCTTCAATGTTAGGACTACAAAGAATGTGAAGGTATTGACAATCATCTTTAATGCTACAATGAAGATGAAGATTTTGAGAATGTGGTCTTCAAAAGTATTGCATGAAGGTAGTCCATTATCTGCAGTAGGTATCTACATTAATTTTGTTCATTTACGGTCAAGCAAAAGAACATGGGAGCATGTTGATTGTCCATACTTTCTGATAATGACAGTGAAATATGTGTGGGAAAGTTTGTAAAGTGGAAAAACTGTTGCACTGGGACAGTTCCACTTTTTCGATCTCAGAAGTCCATGTCCAGTAGTAGGAGTAGTCGCTACAAACTGGGATCTTTCTTGGCTGCAGTGGATAACTGTGAATTCTTTGGTGCCTCATCATACCATTCACTCTCCACAAAGCACGCAGAACTGCCTTATTGGCCATTGGATCTCACTGTTGATCTTATCCACCCAGTTCACCGGAGGAGACTTCACATGCTAAGAGATTTAAGTCAAAGTTAACAGCAGGTGATTCAATTCAATTTCAATAGCTACAATGACATTGTTTACTTCATTACTTTGGGTTGACAAATGGTTCCTTTGAGATGCATATTTACTGTGGAAGCCTATTGTTATTGATGAAACATGCTGAAGATTCAAACATCTTTATTAGGAGAATATAATTAGCAGAGATATTTTTAAAAACTTCGGACGACAGAAACTCAGATACCCACAATTAATGTTGCTAGGGCTGTCTTTGAGTACAAAAATCAATTGATTGCATATACCTATGACCATGTATGATGTGCTAAGTGACAACATCAGCCTGGTCTGCCAGCTTGAATTCAAATCACAATGGTGCAAATAACTTAGCTCATGTTGCCTGGTGAGGCCAATTAACACAACTCCATTTTTTTTTAACATTTGGCTGATGCATAAGCAATCTCTTTGTCTATGGGCCATGTTGTCTGCTCTTAGCTTCAATTTACAATAAGAACTGAAGAATTGTTCTTGCTTGAATTAATATCTGCTATATTCACATAACTCCAAAAAACGCCCTAATAGTAGCCCCTAGTGAAGGTCCTGGAGACTGGAAGATGGCTAATGTTGTTTTGTGGTTTTAAAAAATATAGCAAGAGCAGTTCAACAAACTTCAGACCATTCAGTCTGACATCAGTAGTGGAAAAGTTTCTAAAGGGAATTCTGAGACATACTGTAGGATCTATCCACTTTGGATCAATAGAGTTTGAATAGGAGGAGTCAGCAGAGGAAGACAGCTTACTGAACATTTCAGGGTTTTTTTGAAGAGGTAGGTGAAGGTAGGGCTGGATGCTGTCCATTTGGACTTTAGCAAGGCCTTCAACAAAGTCATACATGGTAGGCTGGCTGGAAGGTTAGTTCCCATGGAATTCAGGGAGATCCAGCTTGACAGATCCAACATTGGCTCTGAGGAAGGAAGCAGAGTGTAGTGGCTAAAGGCTGTCTCTTGAACTGGTGGCTGGTGACTAGTGGTGTGCTGCCAGATTTCATGTTAGGACCCTTGTGATTTGTTATTTTGTAAACGATTCAGATATGAGTGCACAATGCTGATCAGTACATTTGCAGATGCTACAATTTTGGAACATGCTGCTCATAGTGATGAAGGTTACCATAGATTAAAGGGGATCTGTAATGTTCAGGAAGTGGGCTGAGCAGTGGCAAATGGATTTCAATACAGATCGGTGTGAGGTGATGCATTTTAGAAAGTCAAACCAGCAAAGGTCTTGCAAGGATGTTGCCAGGATGAGGGGATTTGAATTATAGTGAGAGCTGGTTAGTCTAGGTCTTTATTCCTTGTAAGTAGGAGAATGAGGGGTGATCTGAGAGAAAAGTTTACAATTATGAAATGCATCCATAAATTTGATGGTAGTGGAGCAAAAATATTAGATTTAGGATGAGAAGGGAAGATTTAAAAGGGATGTGAGGGCCAACTTTTTCATGTAGAGGGTGCTACTAATATTGATTGAGTTGCCAGAAGAAGCAATTGAAGCTGGTAAAGCAGTATCAGTTTGGAATCACTTGGTAGGTACACAGAGGGAGGGCCAGGGCTACGAGGGATATTGGATGAATGTAGGAAGTTGGGTCTAGCTGAGTGGGCACCATGGTCAGCATCCTCTGGTTGGACTAAAGGGCCTGTATCCATGTTGTATTACTTTATGTTATTGGAAAACACTTAATAAAGCTTAATGAACTTTACAAACAAAGTTATCACAAAGTACAGCTCCAACAATATATACAAGTTTGCTGATGACACTACTGTTGTGGGCTGCATTAAAGGGGGTGATGAATCAGTATAAAGGAGAGAGATTGAAAACTTGGCGACTGGTGTAATAACAACAACTTCTTACTCAATGTTTTTAAGACCAAGAAACTGATTGTAGACTTCAGGAGAGGGAGAGCAGAGGTCCATGAGCCATACTCATCAGATGATCAGAGGTGGAGAAGGCCAGCAACTTTAAATTCCTGGGTGTCACTATCTCAGAGGACATACCTTGGACCCATCATATAAATATAATTGTGAAAAAAGCATGACAACGCCTCTACTTCCTCAGGAGTCTGCAAAGGTTCAGCATGTCATCGAAAACCTTAGCAAACTTCTATAGATGTGTGGTGGAAAGTGTGCTGACTGGCTGCATTATGGCCTGGTATGGAAACACCAATGCCTTTGAGTGTAAAGTCCTACAAAATATCATGGATTCATTCCTGTACATCATAGGTAAAACCGTCCTAACCATTGAACATATCTACATGAAACATTGCCGTAGAGAAGCAGCTTCCATCGTCAAAGATCTTCACCACTCCGGTTATGCTTTTTTGCTTGCTGCTGCCATCAGGTAGAAGGTACAAGTGCCTCAGGACTCGCAGCACCAGGTTCAAGAGCAATTACTACGCCTGACCCATCAGGTTCTTGAATAAAAGGGGATTGTTATAGTTATTTAAGGACTCTTAGTTATTTCATGCTTGATATTTATTGCTATTTATTTATATCTGCATTTGCATAGCTTGTTTATACTTTACAGTTCCTGATGTTTACAGTTATTGTTCCACAGATATGCTAAGTATGCTCATAGAAACAGAATCTCAGGGTTTTATGTGGTGACATGGATGTGCTCTGATAATAAATTTTACTTTGAGCTTCAAACAATTGAACTCTGATTAATGATGTGAATAAGAACTTACCTAATAGTATAGGGAATTGACAGTGATACTAAGAGGGTAAAGATTTCACTGAACAACAATGACCATTATTACTATAACTGAAAGTTTCTGTGGCCTGTTTTCCTTCCATCCATAAATAAAACAGGCAAATAACACCTATGATCACTCCAAGATCTCTTCTCAGTGCCAAATATCACAGAGCCCTATAGATTTCTGAACCAATTTGAGTCAAGCTTGGTAGAAATGTTGAAGTATGAACTTGACTATTTAGCAAAGCAAGAGAGGTAAATAGTTAATGACCACCTAAGATCGTGTGTCACTGTGAAGTCATCTTCAACATCAATGAATACTAGAGGATGCATCCTAACTTTTTTTTAGGGCAGTAGCACTGAAATTGCCAATATTGCCCAATGAAAATGACAGCACATTCCACATTTCCATACATGCATGATCCAGAATTAGTGTGAGTGGTCCAACACTGGATGACTGATATTCAGTGTGAGAGCCATAGCATGACAGAATGTCCTGTACTTAAATTTCACACTCAGTGGAGAACCCTGTGTAAAAAAAAAGGGTAGACATCTTTTCTCATTTAATTTGAATGGAAGACAAGTGGCTTGAGAATCTCAAATTGTTGTCTTTGTAAGAATGTGAGACCCCTAATGCAAATATCTCTTCTTAAACTTTCTTTTTTTTAGCATTTATGGATTATTTAGATTTTTTAAAATGTTTGAGTTCCTGGATGTTTTTAGTTCTTTCAAGGCATTTGCTCTTAAGGTAATTGAGATTAACAAGTTCCTTTTATGTAATATTTTTGATTTGTTTTAGAAACATTTAACATGTTTCCATGCTTTGACTGTCTTAGAGAGCTGTGGTTAAATTCTGACTGTCAAAATGGGCAAGGTATTATTTGGACACCCCTCTATAACAAGGAAGCCACAGTTACTGCACAAGTCTATGCCACCAATAATTCTTTTAAGGATTTCCTAGTCTGATCAGCTGCAGATTGCAGAACATATGTCACAACTTGTCTTAGAAAGAAATCATTGTTCCTCCACGATCATTCGGTTAAAATCCTGGAAATCTCTCCCCAACAACAGTATGGATATACCCACATCTCAACGATTGCAGCAATTCAGGAAGGCAACTCACCATTACCTTCTCAAGGGCAACCTGGGAAGGACGTTTAAATGCTGGCTCAGCCTGCAAAGCCCTTATCCCTTGAATGCTTTCAAAAAAAAACAGAGCTTATTGTAGAACAGTGCCTGCCAAAGACACAAATCTCAGACTGAATGGCTCCATTCTTATATAGACCCAAAATTAAGAGTGAATGCAATGCAAACCGTAGTTTAAAGTGCAATGCCACATTGATGAAGCTCAGAACTGAACAACAGATCACTCTGGGAGTTAGAAGTCATTTAAAAAGAAGTTGAGAGATGCAGGCTGGCTTACAGTGGAAGGAAAAACACATTAATGCCAACAGTTATTTTTAAAATTCAGAGTGCAGAAGATGTTTGTGCCAAAACTACTTTCAGTCAGAAATGTGGTAGTAGATATAGGGATATGGAGAAATAAAATTAGCAATCCATCAGTAATACACTGAAGGCTATTATTCACAATGAGCCACAAATAAATTCCCAGCAGTTAGTGGTTATGTTGATTCAAAAGCAGATGAGTATTGAGCGTGCAAAATATATATGGTTTAGAGAATAAAAATAGATTGTGATTAAGCAAAAAATGTGTCAGAATTATTGGCATGGAAGCTGTTGAGACCATACAAATATTTAGCCATGGAAGACAACTGCCCAAAGATGAATAATTACAAGGGTTCAGCTAGAATCTGAAGTAGGGTTTGGATCACTAATGTAAATGGTCAGACAGATGGTAGAGGAAACTAAGATACTCACAAAGTTGATGTATTTCACATTGGATAAATTGATTTGAAAAGAAAATAATTAGTAGATGAAGAGTCAAAATGGAATCATGGGAATAATTGTAAAAATTATCATCATTATCAACAGTTTACATTTATAAAGCAATATTCTTGCAACAAAGCTGGCCAAGGTGTTTGGCAGAGAAATAATGGATGTCTTTAATAATAAAAGCTAATTGAATTTAGCTACGTGAGCAAGATGCTATGTTTTCAGAACATTTCAAATTGAGGAGACAATAACAAGTTACGAGTGTTTAGAAACGGAATTCCAGCAGCAAGGTACGTGTTGTCAGAAGATTTGACGGCCTCTGACTGAGACTATAGATCAGTATACAATATTGTAACCAACTAGATTCAAGGTTGACAATGAGGGCTCAGTTTAACACAAAGACAAAATTAATAATCAGGCTGTGGATCCAGGGAATATGATCCACGGGTGTTGACAACGTTGGCCTAACTTCTAAGATAGCAGGACATGTAGACTGGGTCAACCGAAGGGAAGCTGATTTGTCTGATGGACTGGGCTGTGTTCACAACTCTGCAATCTCTTGCGATCTAGAGCAGGGCAGTGTCCATATCAAGGTATAAAGCATCTGGATAGGATGCTTTCATAAAACTTGGTGAGAGTCATCAGCAACAGTCCAAATTTCCTTGGCCTTCTAAGGCAGTAGAGGCACTGGTGTGCTTTTTTGATCATAGTTTCCATATGGCTGGATCAGGGCAAATTGTTGGTGAATTGTACACATCATAAGAATATAAGAACAATATGATAGGGTTCTGCTTCTCCAAAAATTTCAGCTAGTGGTTCACCACCAACTGTGTGTAAGATATTTGCATCTAATCCTGCACTCAGTTACTTGAGATCTATGCTCCTTGGTTTCTGATGCCTCTCTAAGTGAAATGAGTTTTCCCTATTTAAACTGTTTGGGCCTCTCATAGATTTTTACACCACAATTTTGACTCTCTTCAGCCTCCTCAGTTCCAACAAAAGCAACCCTAGCTTATCCAATCTTTCCCCATGGCCACAATTTTCCAATCCTGGCAACATCTCTGTAACTCCCTTCTGTAGCCTCCACAGTGTAATCACATTATTCCATGTGGTGGCCAGAATTGTGCATAGTACTCAAGGTGTGGCCTAACGGAAACTGTATTCAGCTCCAGCATACACTTCCTGTTTCAGCTAATAAGGAATAGCATCTAATTTATCTTTTCAGTCAGGTCATTAACCTGTCCTGCTAACTTTAATGAACAATGGACATCCACTCTAAGGGCCCTCTGTTCCTCTAGACAACTCAGTACCCTCCTGTAGGCTACTACCTCATCTTATTGTATAGTCCCCAAATGCATTGGCTCACATTTCTTGCTTTAAATTCTATTTGCCATTTCTTCTGTTTAAAAACATTTCTCTTCATCCTCAAACACAGGGCCACTTTTGTACAATCTAAGACTTCTTAATCATGCCTGGTATAGTGGTAGTGGCAAATACATCAGAGGCTTTTAAGAGGAATTTAGATTGACACATGACTATGAGTAAGAAGGAGCGAAATAGACATTGTGTAGGTAGCAGGGATTATTTTTGGTTTTTTTAATTTACTTTTTAGTTGGTTCATCACAAAATTGTGGACTGAAAGGCCTGTTTCTGACCTGAACAGTTCTATATTCTATGATCCTATCATTTAAGCATAAATTGTTGATACATATTACAAAAATCTTGAGATCAAGTAGGAAGGTATACCAGTTATATACTCATCAACCATTGTTTTCCCTTCTTGGCAGTTTTAGATCCAATTTATATCTCTTGGATAAAATAAAGTTTCAGCTTCACCATCTTGCCAGAGAACACCTTATCAGGAGAGTTGGCAAAATCCATGCAGAAGTTCAAAAATACTTCTCTCATCAGTGCCCCTCACTGCCTCTCAAAGAATTCAATCCTTTGTCAGTTCTGAACTTGCTTGAATAAATTTATGTCAATTGTCCCTGTTTAATTTGTGTCTCTCTTGGTGAAGATTTATTGTCTCCTTTGAATGTAATTTGCTTAGCAGTTAAATATGCCAGCTGCCCATAGCTACATGCTTCATTCCTTCTTTCCTTGATAAACGATTGGTTTATTATTATTATTGTTACATGTATTGAGATAGAATCAAAAGCTTTTGTGTGCTATCTATGACATGCATAGTTGCATCATGGTAGTAAAAAGGAAATAGACTGCAGAATACTATGTTACAATTACAAGGAAAGTGCAGTGCAGAATTGCAAGAACCATGACGAGCTAGAATTGGGGACCAAGAGTCAACCCTACTATGTGGAAGTCAGACAGCAGCGGGCTCAAAGCTGTCCTTGAATCTGGTGGTATGTGCTCACAGGCTTTTGTATCTTCTGCCCAATGGGAGAGGGGAGAAGAGAGAGTGACTGGGGTGGAAAATGCAATCTGCTTTTCCAGGGCAGTGGGAAATGCAAACAGAGTCAATGGAGGAGAAGCAAGTTTCTGACAGTACAATGCTAATAGCCCTCCTATCCTTCAGCATAACAAATGAAGCAGTTTCAAAATTTGCAGACAGAATCTTCACAATTTCCTTCCTCTCTTCTTTTAATGGCCCGGATATATTCTCACCTGGGCTTGGTTACTTATCCATTTGTGAAGGTGATAGCCTTCTTAATATATCCTCTTTCAAGGGTTAATCACATCCAATACCTCATAATCATTTGTCTTCATTGTAATATAAGCACAAACCCTTCATGTGAGAAGACAGTTGCAAAATATTCATGAAGAAGCTAAGACTCTCCATACATCCATAGTGTGCCTTTTTGGTCTTTACCAGGCCTTATTTCTTTCTCAGTAGACTTATTGCTCTTCATTAAAATGTATTAATCATTTCTAAATTTTACTTCCCAATATTTTAATATACCCTTTAGTTAACTTTCTGAGTGAATTACATATGTTTGAATTAACATAAACTATACATACACAACAGTATAAACCTAAATAAAAGTAACAAAATTAGTGCAAGTGCTCCATGGTAGAATTAGGTTTCTTAGGTTGGTTTGAAAACCTGATGACAATGGGGAAGTATCTGTTCAACCTTGAGGTGTGGACCTTCAAGCTCCATTACCACCTGCCTGATGGCAGCAATGAGAAAGGAACATATACTGGATGGTTGTGGTCTTTGATGATGGTTGTTCCTTTCATGAGGCATTGCCTCCTGTTGATGTCATGGTAGGTGGGAAGAGCTGTACACATGATAGAACTGGCTTAGTCCACCACTCTCTACAGCCTCTTATATTCCTGTGCATTGGAGTTCCCATACTAATCTGTGACACAATCGGTCAGAATGATTTTCACTTTCCATCTGCAGAAGCTTAGTTGAAATTTGAACTGTTATTGCCTTTGTGCTTTTACACCTGTCTGAAATGTGTTTACAGATATTCTCTGGAACTGCTCAGAGATCTGTAGTTCAAAGGCTATTTTCCCTTTGGCTCAATTTATCCATTTAAGAATCTTTCTAACATATCATATCTATTTTCAGCTACAACATTTTTTTACCATTATCGTCACAGGCCTCTTTTTTTTATCCTCTTCTCTTTCTTGTCTGAAAATTCTGCAGGCATAAGTATTAAACCTCATTGTGTTGAGTCTGTTATTCAATAATATCATCCTGTTATTCAATACCTTCAGTTCTTCAGCCTTGTCAATAAATTCCATACTTCTACATATATACTTTTCATTATTGTTAGAATAAATTTTTGATGATTTGGAACTGGAATTGAAATAGATTTAGTATTGTCACATTTACTGAGGTACAGTGAAGACTTGGCTTTGCATGCCACCCATACAAATAATTCCATTACAACAGTGCATTGAGGTAGTCAAGGCAGAATAACAAGGTAGAATCCATCTTACCATACTAGAAGACCATTCAATATTCTTATAATAGCAGGATAGAAGCTGTCCTTGAGCTTGTTGGTATGAGCTTTCAGGCCTTCTCACTTTCTGCCAATTGACAGAAGAGAGAATGTTTGTAGTGTATGGAGTCTTTGCTCGTGTATGCTGCTTTTACTGAGAGGGTGAGAAGAGTGAACAGGATCTATGCACAGAAGCTGCTTTCCTTGATGTGCTGAACTGTGTCCACAACCCTGTGCAGTTTCAGAATCAGATTTAATATCATCGGCATATGTCATGAAATCTGTTGTCTTTGTGGCAATAGTACAATGCAGGACATAATAATAGAAAAAAGAACTGAATTACAGATAGTATATACAGAGTATATTAAATAGTTAAATTAAATAGGTAGTGCAAAAATAGAAATTAAAAAAAGTATTGAGATAGTGTTCATGGTTTCAATGTCCTTTTAGAAATCAGCTGGCAGAGAGGAAGAATCCTGAATCCTTAAGTGTGTCCCTTCAAGCTTCTGTACTTCCTTCCCGATGGTAGCAATGAGAACAAGCATGACCTAGGTGGATGGGTGTACATAATGATAGCAGCCGCCTTTTTGAGGCACCACTCCTTGAAGCTGTTCCTGGAGATTTCTTGTACTTGGTTAGAGCAGCTGCCACATCAACCTGTGATGCATCTGGATAGGATAGTACATCAATTAAAAAATAGTGAGTGTCAAAGGAGATAAGCAAAATTTCTTTGTGTTCTGCCTTCTAAACTTTCTCCCCAATTATCTGCTTTTCATGGCCAGTTCTGCTTTTCCCTCTTTGAAATCGTTGTTCAGTTCCCCATCACCATAAAACCTCCTCTGTACCATGAGCAAATCTGGTGAGAATATTGGATCCTAATCTTGTTACAATGTAGCACATCCAACCGGTATTACTCTCATGTTACATATAACTGACCCAGGGCCCCAGAAATGGTAGCATAGTACTTAGCATAATGCTTTACCATAATGGTTCAAATCCTGCTGCTGCCTGTAAGGAACTTATACATTTTCCCTGTGACCTTATGAGTTTTCCCAGGTGCTCTGGTTTCCTCCCACAGATCATAGACGTACTGGTTGGTAGGTTAATTGGTCACTGTAAATTGTCCTTTGATTATGCTAGGATTAAATTGGGGGCTTGTATCCAGAGATACCGGCCACGTGACAGCTGCATTGTCACCTGGCTGGTCGGAGGACACACCACATGCCAATCAACATTTGGTCCCTCCCGACTAATCAATGTACACCTAAATTATTGGTCACCTTAATTGAATTATCTCACCCAGCCCCATGCCATAAAAGGTGAGACTTGTCCCTGGATTGGCCTCTCTTACAGACCACCTCATTGAAGGTAAGTGCATTGATTTATGTTTGGGAAGGTCTATCGTTTGTCCTGGTAAGGGAGCCGCAGCTATCCAAGGTCAAGGGGGATAGCTGTTGTAGTGCTTTCCCCATGTTCTTTGTTTGTGTAACCATACCCTGTCCCCACACCGCTTCCTGTGTATTGTAGTTGCTTGTGTTGACCCGACTTCCCCTTTAATAATAAATTCCTTATTATTAAAACTGTGTGTGTCCAGGCCTCTACTGTTGAGACTCAAAGAACCAGTTATTTCCATCACAACATCTGACGCTGCAGAGCAGGGTCTCATAGGTTTTGGCTGGATACAAGCACAGGGGATAATGTTCTGGAATAAGGGGAAGAAAGCCAGTGCAGGCTCCCAGGATAAGATCCCCGGGTGGGCTGATGAAAGGGAGGGATTTGAGAGTCTGGCCAGCATGCTGGCAGACCACGGAAAACCAGTGGACTGGTCTGAGCAGTTAGAGCCCCGTGGAGAGAAGCTGGGCCATCATGTGGTCTCCCTCCTGAAGGAATCAGGGTTCCCCAAAGCCAAGGGGAGTCAAAGGGGTGCCTTCTGGTTGTTTGCGTCCCTGCTGAGATGCCAGGTTAGAATTACTGATCACCTGCAGCACTTGTGTGGTCAGAAGGACAGGGAATCTTGAAGTAAAGGAGCCATTAGGAGGTAGTGATCATAATATGATAAGTTTTTATCTGCAATTTGAGAAGGATAAGGGCAGCTCGGAGGTGTCAGTGTTGCAGTTGAACAAAGGAGACTATGGAGCCATGAGGGAGGAGCTGGCCAAAGTTAACTGGATGGATATCCTAGCAGAAAAGACAGTGGAACTGCAATGGCAGGTATTCTTGGGAATAATGCACAAGGTGCAAAATCAGTTCATCCCCCGGAGAAGGAAGGATTCAAAGGGGGGAAAGGGGCCACAGTGGTTGTCAAAGGAAGTCAGAGATTGCATAGCATTAAAAAAAAAGTAAGTATGACAGAGCTAAGGTGAGTGGGAAGACAGATGATTGGGAAATTTTTAAGGAACAACAGAACTTAACTAAAAAGGCAATACGGGGAGAAAAAATGAGGTATGAACGCAAGCTAGCCAGGAATATAAAGGAGGATAGCAAAAGCTTTTTTAGGTATGTGAAGAGAAAGAAGATAGTTAAGAACAATGTTGGGCTCTTGAAGAATGAATTGGGTGAAATTGTTATGGGAAACAGAGAAATGGCAGAAGAATTTAATAAGTACTTTAGATCTGTCTTCACTAAGGAAGACACAAGCAATCTCCCAGATGTATGGATCGTCCAAGGACATAGGGTAACAGAGGAAATGAAACAGATTGACATTAGGAAGGAAACGGTGATGAGTAGACTGATGGGACTGAAGGCTGACAAATCCCCAGGTCCAGATGGTCTGCATCCTAGGGTACTAAAGGAGGTGGCCCTGGAAATTGCGGATGCATTGGTAATCATTTTCCAATGTTCCTTAGATTCAGGATCAGTTCCTGAGGATTGGAGAATGGCTAATGTTATCCCACTTTTTAAGAAAGGAGGGAGGGAGAAAACAGAGAACTATCGACCTGTCAGCCTGACATCGGTGGTGGGAAAGATGCTAGAGTCCATTATTAAGGATGAAGTAGTGGCATATCTAGATAGCAGTGATAGGATTGGGCCGAGTCAGCATGGATTTACCAAGGGCAAATCATACTTGACTAATCTATTGGAGTTTTTCGAGGATGTAACCAGGAAGTTAGACAAGGGAGATCCAGTGGATGTAGTGTACCTCGATTTTCAGAAGGCTTTTGATAAGGTCCCACATAGGAGATTGGTGGGTAAAATCAAAGCTCATGGCATTGAGGGGAAGATATTGACATGGATAGAAAACTGGTTGACAGATAGAAAGCAAAGGGTAACGGTGAATGGGTGTTTCTCAGAATGGCAGGTGGTGACTAGTGGGGTGCCACAGGGCTCAGTATTGGGACCACAGTTGTTTATGATATACGTCAATGATTTAGATGAAGGCATTGAGAATAACATCAACAAGTTTGCTGATGATACTAAGCTGGGTGGCAGTGTGACGTGATGAGGATGTTAGGAGAATTCAGGGCGACTTGGATAGGCTGAGTGAGTGGGCAGATACTTGGCAGATAACGTTTAATGTGAATAAGTGTGAGGTTATCCACTTTGGGAGTAAGAACAGGAAGGCAGATTATTATCTGAACGGTGTAAAGTTAGGTAAGGAAGAAGTACAAAGAGATCTAGGAGTCCTTGTTCATCAGTCACTGAAGGTGAATGAGCAAGTGCAGCAGGCAGTGAAGAAGGCTAATGGAATGTTGGCCTTTATTACAAAGGGAATTGAGTACAAGAGCAAGGAAATCCTCTTGCATTTGTACAGGGCCCTGGTGAGACCACACCTGGAGTATTGTGTACAGTTTTGGTCTCCAGGGTTAAGTAAGGACATCCTGGCTGTAGAGGAAGTGCAGCGTAGATTCACAAGGTTAATTCCTGGGCTATCAGGACTGTCTTATGCAGAGAGGTTAGAGAGACTGGGTTTGTACACGCTGGAATTAAGGAGATTGAGAGGGGATCTGATTACAACATATAAGATTATTAAGGGATTGGACAAGATAGAGGGAGGAAATATGTTCCAGATGCTGGGAGAGTCCAGTACCAGAGGACATGGTTTGAGAATAAGGAGTAGGTCATTTAGGACAGAGTTACGGAAAAACTTCTTCTTCCAGAGAGTTGTGGGGGTCTGGAATGCGCTGCCTCGGAAGGCAGTGGAGGCCAATTCTCTGGATGCTTTCAAGAAGGAGCTAGATAGGTATCTTATGGATAGGGGAATCAGGGGATATGGGGACAAGGCAGGAACCGGGTATTGATAGTAGATAATCAACCATGTTCTCAAAATGGTGGTGCAGGCTCGAAGGGCCGAATGGTCTACTTCTGCACCTATTGTCTATTGAAATTGAAGACCTAAGTCAGCGTTGTTGCATGCTGAAGGAAGCAGCACAAGCTGCCCAGGCCCGAGCCAATGACCTTGAAGTTAGGGGAACTGAACTTGCCTGTCGCCTGATAAAACTTCAGCAGGCCAGGGCAGCCCATCGGTCTGGCTGGCAGCCGGACCCATTAAAGATTCCAGCCTTAGTCCAGTGTGGCGACAAGCTGGACACATGGCTGGGGGATGGGGACATCTGGCTGGATAGTGACGACGAGGGGGTGCCCGAGGAACCAAGGTCCCACAACCACCCTTCCCCCTTCTCACCCGAGCTCCAACATGCCCGACCCGTCACCACACGGTCCCAGGTTCACCGCAGGGAGGAAGGGGACAAGGGGGAGATGGCCGGACCTTTTCCTAGTCACTCCGAGACCACGGAGACCCGGGACTTCTCCTCCAAGGAGCTGACCCAACTGGCGGATCGCTACCGCCAACGACCAGGCGAGCACCTCACGGCCTGGCTGCTCCGGCTGTGGGACGAGGGGGGGCCCAACCTCAGCCTCTCCCATCAGGAGGCAAACGCCCTGGGAAGCCTCTCAGACCAGCAGAGCATAAACAATGTGCTGCGGGTGCCACAAGCAGAAATCCGCGACGGCACAACCCTGTGGGATCGGGTAGTGACCGCGGTACGAGCTCGCTATCCCACACTTCTGGAGTGGGATCTACACGGGCGCCCGCAATGGGGTACGGTCAGTGAGGGCACCCGGGTTATCAGGGAATGGGCACTGGTCAATGGCATCTATCAAGGTGCCTGTGACCGTAACTTCCTTGAAAACACAAGAGTGACCGGTGTCCTAGCGGGATACTTGGTCACTACCACACGCCCCGATCTGAAGTCGGTAATCCTGCCCCTCATGGCACCAGCTAGCGGTAGGACCGTATGGGATGCCATCACCCTCCTGGAAGGATTAGAATATATGCAGAGGGGGGCACCTACGCAGGTCCGCAAGACCGAGACAAGGGCCCTAGACAATATCCCTCCCAGATATACACGCAGGCAGCTGTACACGGACCTGCTGCGTACAGGGGTGGATCGTAACCAGATAGATGGCATCCCCACCCCCAACCTATATGCCCTGTGGAAGGAGCATTGCAGGGGGAAGACTACTTACAAAAAGACCACCCACACCGAGCCACCCTCCGCGCCTCCCCTGCCTGAAACTGTCTCGAAGGCCCTAGAAGCAGAACTCAGACAGCTCGTCAGGCAGGAAATGTCCCACCTCCACCAGCAAAGTGCCTCACCCCCGGCGTGGCAGCCCTCTTCCCCCCTCCCATAGGATGAAGGCCAGGGCCCCCGGTGCATTTGCTCTCTCACCCTTTCCTACCCGGGGGACCTGAGGTCACATATACCCGTTACAGTACATTGGGGAAAGGGAAACACACAGAGGTGGATGGCGCTTGTCGACACAGGCGCCCAGCACATGATTATCTCAGGCAATCCTGCCTTATGGAGGGGTACGGACATGCAGATAGAGGGATTGGGTGGCTCCGTGCTTCCAGCTAGGGAGGTCACCCTTCGCCTAGCCATAGGCAACCATTCCCCCAGATGTGTACAAGTCCTTATTGCCTCCTCCCTGGAATGTATCCTTGGGATCAATGTTCTAAAGGGACAATCACCTGAAATGAACAGGGGCAAGTTCACCTTTGGCATCGCGCGAGCCACTATTGTCGTCAGGGCGGCTAAGTGGGAGCCAATTGTTATTCCCCCACCCTCCAAGATCATCTGTAACAGTCAGTACAGAGTGCCAGGGGGCGCCAAGAAATCGCAGACTCCATTCAAGCTCTGTTACGGGAGGGAATTATTAGAACCGCTGCCTCGCCTTTCAATAGCCCCATTTGGCCCGTCCGTAAGAGGAATGGCTCCTGGCGGATGACCGTTGATTATACGCATTTGAACAAGGCTGCACCCCCCCTCACCGCCGCTGTACCTGACATTGTCACCCTTATTGAAGACATTGCAGGTTGTCCCCATAAACCCTGGTACGCTGTTGTCGATTTAGCGAATGCATTTTTCTCGGTTCCCCTGCACTCAGATAGCCAAGACCAGTTTGCCTTTACTTGGGATAGCAGACAATACACATTTAATCGCCTGCCCAAAGGCTACATTCATAGCCCCACAATCTGCCATGGCCTTGTCTCCCGCAATTTACACAACATCCAATTCCCGCCGGAGATTTCGATTGCCCATTATATAGATGATATCCTTCTCCAAGGTCCTTCTGAGACCATTGTGTCAAAGGCCCTTCACATGCTAATCGACTCGCTCAGGGGACGGGACTGGGCCATTAATATGGAAAAGATACAGGGCCCCAGCCAAGGTGTCATTTTCCTCAGAGTACAATGGAACTCCGGGCACAGAAGCATACCCGATGCCGCCAAAAATAAAATTTTAAATTTTGCCGTCCCCTCGAATAAAACTGACACACAGAGATTCGTGGGGCTCCTGAGCTATTGGCGGCAGCATATACCCCACTTGACCATGCTTCTCTGGCCACTCTATAGGATCTTCAGGAAAAAATCCACATTTCTCTGGGGGCCAGCGGAACAGGAAACACACGGCCCACTAGCCAAGGGGGATCCCCACTGGCCCACCACCTGGCACAGTCCCCGTCTCCCGACTGGGAAACCACTGAATCCCCTGAGACCGAGGACTCGGGCAGAGAATGGATCCGACAGCTGCAGAGCCTCCCCAGAAAGGGAGAAATTGTCGTGCGCGGTCCAGGGGACACCCGCTGGGTTGCCATTCCGGGCAAATCTGATTTGTCCTGTATACATACCCGGCATTTAACCAGATGGGAATGAGTTTCCTCCTACACCTACTCCCACCCCTCCACCCCCGTCTCCCTCTACAGGACAATGGTGCGACTCCAGTCACCCCTCCTGGTCGCTGCAATGCTCGGCTCCATGACAGCTGCCAACACCTTCGTCAGGGTCGCTTACGAGTTTGCCAGCAACACCAACAGATCGGACGGCTGGATCTGCCTGTGGGCCCCAGCACACGCTGATGATGCGCTGCCACTCACGCCGATCCCGCTGGATGACATTGAGATGAACTGTTTACACAGACTGTTTGCTCCTGCTGGTTTTGGTATATCTGTGTGGGGGGGCCCTGCTGGCAGTCCCCCACCACTCTCCTCCTCACTACACAACATCTCATCCCTTGACCCCCGATGGGGTGGGTGCTTCAGGAACTGGTATTTCCCTCCCTGCACTTTGACCTCCACCCGAGTCCCCATCCTCAGAGTTATTCCACAGCCACTGAGTAGACCTAACGAATGCTGGTGCAGACTCCGCAATGCGCACACTTCTAACTTTTCCGTTGGTCACAGCAACTGTCAGCGGAACTGGTACCCGGGTGCCCCAGTGACCACTGCCGACGATGCCGCTAAGCTGGGAGCTCCCTGGACCCTGAACGGGACCCACTGGATCTGCGGCCACCGTGCCTACCCGTGGCTCCCCACGAGCTGGTACGGCTGCTGCTTTCCAGCATATGTGGTGCCCTTCATCCACCCCCTGAATGACCTTGGGAAGCATCTGGCGTACAGCGGCCCCTGGGCCAAGAGGGCCATTACAGAGGCAGAGAGGTTCTGGATGATAGCCTTTCCCAGTTATGGTACGGCCCGGCTGTCCCGGGAGGTGATCCAGATGACCAGTGTGCTCGAGAATCTGGCCAACGAGACAGCAGTGGCACTGCAACACACTGACAAAACTGGCAACTGTCAGAATGGTCGCCCTGCAGAACCGAATGGCACTGGACTACCTACTCACTGCTGATGGTGGAACGTGTGCAGTGGTTGGTAAGGAATGCTGTACCTTTATCCCTGATGAGTCCAGCAACATCACTCACTTGGCCGCTCACATTCAGGACTCGGTGGCTAAAATTCAAAAATCAAGGGACCAGCTCCTCCAGCACAACACCTCATGGGGCAATTGGTGGCCGTTTGGGTCCCTAGGGGGGTGGTGGGCAACTGTCATTCACTGGTCCATCACACTCATTCTTGTAATCATAGCCATTTCTATACTATGTTGCGCATGCCAGCTGATTAAGAGTGTCTCTGCATTTACTTAGCTGATCAAAATTGGTTATTTCTGGTATATGCGATTTTGTTTCACCCTCTTATGTGTGTTGGCTATGTGGTGTGTCTTCCGAGGGGTGGAATGTATCCAGAGATACCGGCCACGTGACAGATGCACTGCCACCTGGCTGGTCGGAGGATGCACCACATGCCAATCAACATTTGGTCCCTTCCAACTAATCAATTTACACCTAAATTATTGGTCACCTTAATTGGATTATCTCGCCCAGCCCCATGCTATAAAAGGTGAGACTTGTCCCTGGATTGGCCTCTCTTACAGACCACCACATTGAAGGTAAGTGCATTGATTTATGTTTGGGAAGGTCTATCTTTTGTCCTGGTAAGGGAGCCGCAGCTATCCAAGGTCAAGGCGGATAACTGTTGTAGTGCTTTTCCCTTGTTCTTTGTTTGTGTAACCGTACCCTGTCCCCACACCACTTCCTGTGTATTGTAGTTGCTTGTGTTGACCCGACTTCCCCTTTAATAATAAATTCCTTATTATTAAAATTGTGTGTCCAGGCCTCTACTGTTGAGACTCAAAGAGCCAGTTATTTCCATCACAACAGGGGTGGTTGCTGGGTGCCGTGGCTCAAAGGGCCAGAAGGGCGTCTGTATTTCAATAAATAATTAAATAAACAAATAAACTGGAGACTCTCTCTCCTCAAGCATCTGTCCAGCCATATGGTCATTTATAGTTCTACAGAGTATTAGAGCATGAAGCATTGAAGATACAATTTAGGAATGGTTTATGTAATACCCTGGTTCATATATTTACTGTTATTCTGTACTAATTTCATTTAGCAGTTCTGTAAGAGCAGTCTGTTCTGTTTTCAGCTTGTTGAAGATAAGAGATGAAGATGGTTGAATTAAGGAGAGGTTTCCCTGTGAAGGACACTAAGGTTGGGCTTGGGGCTTTGGTTTAAGAGGAGACAAAGAGGGAAGACAAAGAGAAGAGGTTGTAGGATTCGACCCAGAGTGGGACCAGGATTCGACAAAGCCAGGGGCAAGATCGACAGAGCATCAGTGACTATGGAGAAACTCTGAGCTCCAAATTGTGCGCATTTGACTGTTTCATTAAAATGGGCCCTTTTCTTTTTCTTTTCGTTACTAACATTTTAGTCAAATTAAGATTCATAAATATAATCTTTTAATCATATGCAGTATACTGCCTGTTATTTTGTGGCACTACTTTGTAACAAGGCAGCAAATTACACAGCATGCACACAAACCGAGGTTTGGGATGGGAGAGCGCCTCAATCTCGCGCGTTTGGCGGGGCCAGAGGTTGTCTTCCCTAGACTCACACAACCAGGGGAACCAGGGGGTTTCATTTACAACAGAGAGTTCTAGGAGTAGAAATACATGGTGCCCTAAAAATGATGTTGCAGGTAAACCATGTTGCGAAGAAGGTGTGTGGTCATCAGTCAGGACAATGAGTATAGAACCTGGGTGCTTATATTGCAGTTTTACACGCTGTTGTTTAGGCTGCATTTAGAATATTATGTTCAGTTTTGGTCACCATACTGGAGGATGCCATTAAGCTGGAAAGAATGCAGAGGAAATTTTCCAGGATGTTGCCTGGGACCCAAGGGACTGAGTTATGGAGAGAGGTTGAATAGGTAGAGATTTTATTCATTGGAGTGTAGAAGAATGAGGGGTAATTTTATAAAGATGGATATCTCGGTATTCTATCAAATCTCTTGACTCTAAGCCTAATATCCTCTCGTTCTTTATTTCATAGCCCTGAGAAAAAGACTGCACATTTAACCTCCCTAGGCCCCTTCACATAAAGCAGATCCCTGAGGGCATTTTTCTCTGCAATCGGTCATCCATTCTGAATACCACTTAACAAGAGCCAAGTGCAGGCAGAGCCAAGTTCTATGGCATCTTACTCTAAAATAGGATACATTTTGCAGAACAAGATGCTCTCAGGAACCTCCCATGATATTGGGTGCCCAGATACAGCAAATCTGCACAGTATTTTTCCCCCAGAGTTGGGTAATCAAGAACTAGAGGGTATGGGTTTAGGGTGAGCAGAAAGAGAGATTTAGTAGAAACCTGAGGGACAACTTTTTCACCCAGAGGGTGGTCCCTATACGGAATGAGCCTTCAGAGAAAGTGTTTGCAGCAGCAGCATTAACAACAGTTGAAAGGCACTTGGACAGGTATGTGGATAGGAAAGTTTTAGAGGTGTATGGACAAAACACCAGTAAATGGTACTAGCTTAGATGGGAATCTGTGTTGGCATTGACCAGTTGGGCAGAAAATGCTTTATGACTCTGCAACAGTATAGCACTTCAACAGGTCCTCCTAGACTCATTCATGCGAGTAATTCAATGCTCCTAACTCTTTAACAACTGCCAACAGGACCTCATCATATTTTGTACATATGTCATTGGTGCTGGTTTTATCACACTTTCTGTTTGTTCCAACACCCACTCAGATTGTACTGGAGCTACTCACTGATGTACTTTATCCTGTTACCAGGATTCTGCAAGGCCATCTGTAAGCACAGGATGACCTTTTTTATTCCTAATCAATAGGATGCCCTGGAAGCAGCACTTTTTTGATCTTTCTCATCCCTCTCTTTCCATCTGTGCTATCGAGCTTGGCTCTGACTGCAGTTGTTTCTTGCTAATTGGTATTCAGAATGGTTTTCCTATTGCAGAACGAGATGCCCTCAGGAAACAACTGAGTTACCTGGAGGTTGCCAGTTACCTCCTGTTCACACTGTATTGAAGTGTAAAGTTCTCATCTTCTGAATTACCTCAAAGTCACTGTCTTTCTCTCTGATTGCACTATCTTGAAGTTCAAAGACATCACCTCTTGAAAAACAGCATACATAAAACATTCACCCTCATAGATGGGCAACAATGGTTACTCAAACTTTAATGCCAGAGTTCCAGTTAGTCCGGCTGTGTATGCTCAGGGAACACGTTATGTTTTAGAAGAATGTTTGGGATCTCTGATATTTCAATCCAATCACCTCACATTCTTCTAAACTCAAATAGATACAGAACTATTCAACCCATCATTTCAGGTATCAGTTCATTATGTAAAAAAATGCATGAAATATTCAACAGATCAGGAAAAGAAACACAGGTAAAGATTCAGGTTAAAGACCCTTCATCAGAACTGGAAAAATGAGAAAAAAGGTTACAATTGAATTGCAGATCAATCTAGTTAGTGATGCGTTGGATCTAGGGAGTATCCCCATAAGGTGGAGTCGGGGTGTCTCATTGATCCTAAGGTTGATATAGCTATGTTGACTGCAGATTAAAGAAAGAAGATAGAGTGAGAGTAATCAAGCAGAAGAGCATATTAAAGCTATTAAAAGCATGCCCCGTTTGCCAACATCTAGCAGATTAGGCGGTGACTGTGGAGAGAGTGAAATTGTGTTAATATTCCAGATGGACATCCTTACAAGAGAACAGGCCTGCTCTGAAAATAAAAGGAAAAGCAAATTATATGAAATGATAGAATTCGATATTGATCCTTAAAGGCTACAACATGTCCAGATGGAAGTTGAGGCACTGTTCTTCTAGCTTAAATTGAGCTTTGATGGAACAAGCTCGGAATCACAGACAGATAGTCAAAGTGGGAATGGTGTGGAGAATTAAAGTGATGGGCCGCTGTGTAGACCCTATCAAAGGCAGCAAACTTATTTATTATATTTTAATATTTTTTGTTTTAGAGATACAACATAGTAACAGGGCCATCCATTTAGGCCATATAATTGGATGGGAATGAGCCCATGCCATCCATTCACATCTATGTGATCGATTAACTTCCCAATCCATATGTCTTTTCATTGTGGGATGAAACTGGAGGAAACCCAAATGATCATGGGGTGAATGTACAAACTCCTTATGGAGAGTGCCTGGAACTGAACCTGGGTCATTGTTACTGTTATATAGCATTATGCTAACCACTGTACTACCGTGCTGCCCATAAATAGATTGGAAAAACTGCAAATGAATCCTGGTTGGACATTATGAGTGTCCTCTTCATGGGAAGGAATGAGTTAAAAGAACAGCTGTTGCATGGGAAATTGTGTTAAGAAAGAGATTGGTAGGAGAAGATGAAAGGGAGTTAGAGGGGGATTATGGTGCCAGTGACCAATGGCGATGCTTGCAGACAGCTCACAAAACAGAAAAGTATTCTAGTAGATATACTTCCTGTGAAATGTGATCACTGCAGTCTGCAGTCTGTAGTTTCCCTGTTAAGGATGTACTGTACTTTTGAACTGACTCAACAATCTGGCACTTCTGCGATCTCCTGGGGGATTTAGTGAACTAGATTCTTGAGAGAACAAGTATGGCCAGGGTGGACACTGCACCATGGCCTGATAGCAGAAGACGAACCTGCAGTCAGCTCTATTACTCTATGCTGATTAAAGTGATGAACAAGATTACTAGAGCAGAAAATGATCAGTGATCAGTGCCATCTACCTGCATTTGACTGGTTTCCCTCTCCGCTTAATACAACCGTCAGGTGGGAGGTGCGGGAGACTTGGTTGCCATGTTGTCTAGCTCGGAAGCAGTTGTTGCCCCGCAGTCGTTAGGCTCTGGACGATGGGTTTCACTTGCTTCAGTGCTGAATAGGATCTGCAGCTGTGGACTTGCTTCTGGGGTCTCTGTTCCATGTGTTTTTGTTCACTTTTTTTATTATTTGCATGATTTGTCCTCTTTTGAAAATTGGGTATGTGATGGCCTTGTTGTGAGTGTGCTTTTAGTGAATTCTACTGTGTTCCTTTTTCTGTGAGCACCTGCAAGAATATGTATCTCTGGGCTTTACATGGTATATTGAATTGACTGAATTGAATTGAATTGACTTTATTACTTACATCCTTCATATACATGAGGAGTAGAAATCCTTACATTAAGTCTTTGCCTAAATGTGCAAGGTGCAATTTATATCTATTATAAATAGTATGTACAACAGGACAGTCAATATAACATAGAAATACTTTTGTGTCAGCATGAATTAATCAGTCTGATGCCCTGGTGGAAGAAGCTGTCCCGGAGCCTGTTGGTCCTGGCTTTTATGCTGCAATACCATTTCCCAGATGGTAGCAGCTGGAACAGTTTGTGGTTGGGGTGACATGGGTCCCCAATGATCCTTCAGGCCCTTTTTACACACCTGTCTTTGTAAATATCCTGAATAGTGGGAAGTTCACATCTACCAATGCATAGGGCTGTCTGCACCACTCTCTGCAGAGCCCTGTGATTGAGGTAAACACAGTTCCCATACCAGGCAGTGATGCGGCCTGTCAGAATGCTCTCAATTGTGCCCCTATAGAAAGCTCTTGGGATTTGGGAGCCCAAACCAAACTTCTTCAACCGTCTGAGGTGAAAGAGGTGCTGTTGTGACTTTTTCACCACACAGCCTGTATGTACAGATCATGTGAGATCCTCAGTGATGTTTATGCCGAGGAATTTAAAGCTGTTCACCCTCTCACCCCCAGATCCATTGATGTCAATAGGGATTAACCCATCTCTATTCCTCCTGTGGCCTACAACCAGCTCCTTTGTTTTTTCGATATTGAGGAAGAGGTTGTCTTCTTGACACTACTGATGACTTCTTCTCTGCAGACTGCCTCATTATTATCTGAGATTAGGCCAATCAGTGTAGTATCATCAGCAAATTTAATTAGCAGTTGGGAGTTGTGGGCGGCGACACAGACAGGGGTATGCAGAGAGTAAAGGAGGGGCTTAGTACACAGCCCTGCAGGGCACCTGTGTTGAGGGTCAGAGGGGCCGAGGTGAGGGAGCCCTCTGATAGTTTGATAATAAACTTGAACTTTGAACTTTACCCATTTGGAATTTTGAATGGGGAAGGGCAGGGAAAAGGCATCTGCTCATGGAACCTACACTCAGTATCTCTTTTTTAGGTACACGAGTGAAGCCAGTGTGGTCTTCTGCTGCTGTAGCCCATCCACTTCAAGGTTCCACACGTTGTGCATTCAGTGATGCTCTTCTGCTCACTACTGTGGTGACGCATGGTTAATTGAGTTATTGTCGACTTTCTGTCAGCTTAAACCAGTCTCCCCTGACCTCTTTCATTAACGAGGCATTTTAGTCCACAGAACTGCTACTCACTGGCTGTTTTTAGTTTGTCGCACCATTCTCGGCAAACTCCAGAGAATGTTGTGTGTGAAAATCCCAGATCAGCAGTTTCTGAGATACTCAAATCACTCTGGCTGGCACCAGCAATCATTCCAGGGTCAAGGAAGAGAGCATTTGGTTCATTTGGCATGTGTACAGCTGAAATGACAATAAAATTAACTTGAATGTGAATATGGATCATATGTTCGGCTGAGGAGACTGTTCCTGTGCCAGACTGCTTTATGTTCTGTATTCTATATTCTATTCACTACCCCTACTTAGACTGTCCATACATGCTGCTATGTTACTCTGTCAAAAATCAAGTACTTCATTTCACTGGGAGCATTAGAATTTTTTTCCTGCATCATTCTTTATTAGCCATGGTTTTTATGCTGCTAAGATTTAGAACTCTCCCACATCCATGCCTTATTGAGGATCATTAAAGGTCCTATCACCTTTCACTATACTAAGTGGAATAGCAAGGTACCTTCAGTCAGAACACTACCTCATTGTCCAAAAAGTTGGAATCCTTATGTGGACTTGTGTCATTTTGTGAGTAGAAAATAAAGACAGACTATAGATTTTCACGGATATATCTTTTGGATGTGAAGGTAAGTGGCTTGATGATGGGGTTTGGGGAATAGGGGGCATTGGACAGAATGTTCGCTCCCAATGGAAAACTGGATGAAACCAAGGAAACAGACCAAGTTCAATTGTTCTCAGACCAAAAAAGAATGCTTCCTGCTGAAAATGCTCAAATAGCAGCTGATGCAAGTTAATGACTATCATGTTACTGCCATGACAGAGGAATTTCCTGGAATCAACTGTCAGGTGAAATCACTGAAGCAGAAAGAATTGGGTTCAAGATGCTGTCTGGGAGACAGGCTTTGAATGTCATGATGACAAGACAGGAGGAGTGTGACTGATTTATCAAAATGGTTTAACTTGATGTCCCTTTTCCGGTTTTGAAAATGTCTTAGAGAGATGCAGTATGAAAATAAATCCTTTAGCCCACAAAGTCTGTGTTAACTATCACTGCCTGTTAACACTCATCCTTTGTTAATTCCATGTTTTATTCTTTCCACATTCTCAACAACTCTGTTTGGATTCTTTACCACATCAGAGGCAATTTATAGTTAACCTGTCAACCCACATATCTTTGGGATGTTAGAGGAAACAGGAGTGTTTGGAGAAACCACGGTCACATGGAGAATATAAACTCCATACAACTCCATTCCAACCTGAGGTATTGGTATTGGTTTATTATAGTCAAAGTACGTATGCTGCATACAGACTTAAGATTCCCCACCTTACAGTCAGCCACAGAACAAAGGAACCCATTAAAAAAGGATCGTCATACACCAATTGTGCAGAAAAAAATACCAAATCATAAACAATAAAATCAAGAAAACAACTGAAGTTTATGAGTCCGCAGCCATGAAGCTAGCCATCATTGCGGCTGATTCAGGAAACTATTTGTTGCAGGCCACAGCTTCAGTTGTGCACAGAGACGAGTAAACCTCACAGAGCAATGATTTGAACATTGGTTTGACCCTCACCTCCAGCCCCAACACACTAACACTTTAATTGGCCAAGTTTCAGGTAGTTTCTCACTTTCAGCCCCGGGCCCTGCCACCTCAATTTAGCCTGTACCCAACCTTTCCAATTTGACCCGGTGCTTAAATTGATAAAACCTCCGGTTGTTTCTTGCTCTGCCAGTGCCACTATGATATGTTCTCTGGCCTGGGCCCTGTCACCTCGATTTGACCCAAACCTGACCTTTCTAATTCAGCCCAGCACTTAAATCAATCACACTGTGGGTCTTTCCTCATTCTTCGGACCAGGCATGGGGCCCACCACCTCAACTCTGCCTCACCTTGCCTTGGTTCTGCTGCTTCAAATTGCCCCTCAAGCCCTCTCCAACAGCCAAATATCGGCTCATCCCCAGCTCTTAGGCCTGGGCCTTGCTGCCTCAATTCGGCTCGTAGATGATACACCACAACCACCCTGCTCCTTTGAGAATTAGTCACATATACCAGGATATAATGAAAAGCTTGTTTTACATACTGTTCATACAAACCAAATCATTACACAGTGCATTGAGTTAGAATAAGATAAAATGATAACCTTGCAGAATAAAGCGTAAATGCTACCGAAAAAGTCTAGTGCAGGTAAAAACTAAAATGCAAGTTTATAACAAGGCAAATTGGGAGGTCAAGAGTCCATCTTATTGTACAAGACGTCCATTCAAGAGTCTGATAATAGAGGAATAGAAGCTGTTCTTGAGCTTAGTGGTACATGCTTTCAGGGTCTTTGATTAGGCTGACTGCTGTACACAGGTCAGGGTCGAATCTGGAGCTCTGGTTCTATGAAGCAGAGGCTCTACTTGTACCTTGTGTTTTTATGCTTTCTTGCTTCAAATACTAAACTGACTGGGCTGTGACTCTCCCATAATATGCTCATTTTTATCTTACCATTTGTGCTCTCTCAAATTAATTCTAGCTGTCACAGATGTGTACAGCTTTTGGCACGTGAAACCCACGTTGACCTTTTTGCCAATTTATAATAATCCCATTGGCCTGCATTAGGACTGTATCCTTTTATTCCTTGCCTTTTACTCCAGTATATAGGTGTCAATGTAAATGCATATCAGATGCAGTCATTATATTTGATTCCACCAGCTTCTCTGGCAAAAAGATCTTACCCTCACACCCCTTTTAAAACTCCTTTCTCTCATGTTAAACTATGTCCTCTGTTTTTGATGACCCAAACTTGGGAAAATGATCTATATATGTCTCTCATAATCTTACCTACTTCTATCAGGTTGCCCCTCAATGTCCTTTGCTCGAAGGAAAACGAGTTTAGCCTACCTAATTTCTCTCCAAATCTAAAGTACTCCAATTCACGCAGGAACAGGTCAACAACAGATGCCATTTCCATGGCTCTTCACTTCCCCTGAAACATCTAGACAATGAAGATTCATACATCACAATACTTTTCATTGACTACAGTTCTGCATTCAACAAATTCGTTGTCTCAAACTAATCAATAAGCTCCAATACCTAGGCCTCTATACTTCATTGTGCAACTGGATCCTTGACTCCCTCACTTGCATACCCAACTCTGTCAGATTGGCAACATGATCTCCTCCACAATCACCATCAGCACAGGTACACCACAAGGCTTAGTCTCTGCTCTACTCACTTCATACTTATGACTGGAGTTCTAAGCACAGCTCTAATGCCATATTCAAGTTTACTGATGACACCATTGTTGTTGCCCAAATCAAAAGGGGTGATGAACCAGCATAGAGGAGGGAGATTGAAAATATAGTTGAATGGTGTCACAAGAACATCCTCTCAATTAATATCAGCAAAACCAAAGAGCTGAAGAAACCATAGATCCATGAGCTCGTCCTCATCAGAAGAATCACAGATGGAGAGGGCGAGCAACTTTAAATCCCTTGGCGTTAAAATTTCAGAAGATCTGTTCTGGGTCCAGCACGTAAGTGCCTCTACTTTCTTAGAAGTTTGTGCAGATTCAATGTATCATCTAAAACTTGGACAGACTTCTACTGAAGAGTATACTGACTGGTTGCATCATGGCCTGGAATGAGAACGCCAATTCCCTTGAACAGAAAAGCCTACAAAATGCAGTGGACACAGCTCAGTCCATCAACATGTAAAGTCCTCCCCACCATTGAGCACCTTTACAAAGATTACCTTTGCAGGAAAGCAGCATCCATCATCAAAGACTCCCACCATCCAGTCCATTCTCCCTTCTTACTGCTGCCATCAGAAAAGAGGTACAGGAGCCTCAGGACCCACACCACCAGGTTTGTGAGCAGTTATTATCCCTCAACCATCAGGCTATTCATTCAGAGCGGATAACTTCACTCACTGCAAAACTGAACAGTTTCCACAACCTATAGACTCACTTTTAAGAACTCTAAAGCTCATGTTCTCAATATTTATTATTATTACTATATCTTTCTTTTTGCATTTGCGCAGTTTGTTGTCTTTTGCACATTGGTTGTTTGTCTTTGTTGAGTGCAGTTCTTTCATTGATTCTACTGTGTTTCTTTGTATTCACTGTGAATGCCTGCAAGAAAATGAATCTCCGTGTAGAAGATGATGACATGTATGCACTCGGATAATAAATTTACCTTGAACTTTGCAGATCCTGTTAAATCTCCTCTGTGAGTAGGTACTGATCTCTTCAGAGAAGAGACACAGGTAAGAGTTTTATATAAAACCCTTTCTGAGAGGAGCACTAAAGCAGACGTTTGTACAAACCCATATGCAAGCATATCCTTAATGATTATTTCAGGGATCACTTGAGGCACTGCTATGTCCCTCAATTCCTAACTTCATGAATATCCATCTTAGAGCAAGTTGTTCTTTTTACCTTTCTGTGGGCTCACTTCTGCTGTAAAGCTGTTGTTACATAGAAACATAGAAAATAGGTGCAGGAGTAGGCCATTTGGCTGATCATCCAACTCAGAACCCTGTATCTGCTTTCTCTCCATAACCCCTGATCCCTTTAGTCGCAAGGGCCATATCCAACTTCCTCTTAGATATAGCCAATGAACCGGCCTCAACTGTTTCCTGTGGCAGAGAATTCCACAGATTCACCACTCTCTGTGTGAAGAAGTTTTTCCTCATCTCGGTCCTATCCCTTTATCCTTAAACTGTGACCCCTCATTCTGGACTTCCCCAACATCGGAAACAATCTTCCTGCATCTAGCCTGTCCAATCCCTTTAGAATTTTATACGTTTCAATAAGATCCCCCCTCAATCTTCTAAATTCCAGTGAGTATAAGCCTAGTCAATCCAGTCTTTCTTCATATGAAAGTCCTGCCTTCCCAGGAATCAATCTGATGAACCTTCTCTGTACTCCCTCTATGGCAAGAATTTCTTTCCTCAGATTAGGGGACCAAAACTGCACACAATATTCTAGGTGCAGTCTCACCAAGGCCTTGTACAACTGCAGTAGAACCTCCCTGCTCCTGTACTCAAATCCTTTCAGTATGAATGCCAACATACCATTTGCCTTTTTCACCGCCTGCTGTACCTGCATGCCCACCTTCAATGACTGGTGTACAATGACACCCAGGTCTCGTTGGATCTCCCCTTTTCCTAATCGGCCACCGTTCAGATAATAATCTGTTTTCCTGTTCTTGCAACCAAAATGGATAACCTCACATTTATCCACATTAAATTGCATCTGCCATGAATTTGTCCACTCACCTAACCTATCCAAGTCACGCTGCATCCTCTTAGCATCCTCCTCACAGCTAACACCACCGCCCAGCTTCGTGTCATCCGCAAATTTGGAGATGCTGCATTTAATTCCCTCGTCTAAATCATTGATATATATTGTAAACAACTGGGGTCCCAGCACTGAGCCTTGCGGTACCCCACTAGTCACTGCCTGCCATTCTGAAAAGGTCCCATTTACTCCCACTCTTTGCTTCCTGTCTGCCAACCAATTCTCTATCCACATCAATACCATACCCCCAATACCGTGTGCTTTCAGTTTGCACACTAATTTCCTGTGTGGGACCTTGTCAAAAGCCTTTTGAAAATCTAAATATACCACATCCACTGGCTCTCCCCATCCACTCTACTAGTTACATCTTCAAAAAATTCTATAAGATTCGTCAGACATGATTTTCCTTTCACAAATCCATGCTGACTTTGTCCAATGATTTTGCTTCTTTCCAAATGTGCTGTTATCACATCTTTGATAACCGACTCTAGCATTTTCCCCACCACCGATGTCAGACTAACCGATCTATAATTCCCCGGTTTCTCTCTCCCTCCTTTTTTTAAAAAGTGGGGTTACATTAGCTACCCTCCAATCCTCCGGAACTAATCCAGAATCTAAGGAGTTTTGAAAAATTATCACTAATGCATCCACTATTTCTTGGGCTACTTCCTTAAGCACTCTGGGATGCAGACCATCTGGCCCTGGGGATTTATCTGCCTTTAATCCCTTCAATTTACCTAACACCACTTCCTTACTAACATGCATTTCCCCCAGTTCCTCCATCTCACTAGACCCTCGGTCCCTTACTATTTCCGGAAGATTATTTATGTCCTCCTTAGTGAAGACAGAACCAAAGTAGTTATTCAATTGGTCTGCCATGTCTCTGTTCCCTATGATCAATTCACCTGCTTCTGACTGTAAAGGACCTACATTTGTCTTGACCAATCTTTTTTTCTTTTCACGTATCTATAAAAGCTTTTACAGTCAGTTTTTATGTTCCCTGCCAGCTTTATCTCATAATCTTTTTTCCCTTTCCTAATTAAGCCCTTTGTCCTCCTCTGCTGGTCTCTGAATTTCTCCCAGTCCTCAGGTGTGCCGCTTTTTTTTTTCTAATTTATGTTTCTTCTTTGGACTTGATACTATCCCTAATTTCCCTTGTCAGCCACGGGTGCACTACCTTCCCTGGTTTATTCTTTTGCCAAACTGGGATGAACAATTGTTGTAGTTCATCCATGCGATCTTTAAATGCTTGCCATTGCATATCCACCGTCAACCCTTTAAGTATCATTTGCCAGTCTTTCTTAGCTAATTCACGTCTCATACCTTCAAAGTTACCCTTCTTTAAGTTCAGAACCTTTGTTTCTGAATTAACTATGTCACTCTCCATCTTAATGAAGAATTCCACCATATTATGGTCACTCTTACCCAAGGGGCCTCGCACGATAAGATTGCTAACTAACCCTTCCTCATTGCTCAATACCCAATCTAGAATGGCCTGCTCTCTAGTTGGTTCCTCGACATGTTGGTTCAGAAAACCATCCCGCATACATTCCAAGAAATCCTCTTCCTCAGCACCCTTACCAGTTTGGTTCACCCAGTCTATATATAGACTGAAGTCACCCATTATAACTACTGTTCCTTTATTGCACGCATTTCTAATTTCCTGTTTAATGCCATCCCCAACCTCACTACTACTGTTAGGTGGCCTGTACACAACTCCCACCAGCGTTTTCTGCCTCTTAGTGTTATGCAGCTCTACCCATATCGATTCTACATCCTCCAGGCTAATGTCCTTCCTTTCTATTGCATTAATCTCCTCTCTAACCAGCAATGCTACCCCACCTCCTTTTCTCTCCTGTCTATCCCTCCTGAATATTGAATATCCCTGGATGTTGAGCTCCCATCCTTGGTCACCCTGGAGCCATGTCTCTGTGATCACAACTATATCATATTCATTAATAACTATCTGCACATTCAATTCATCCACCTTGTTACGAATGCTCCTTGCATTGACACACAAAGCCTTCAGGCTTGTTTTTACAACACTCTTAGCCCTTATACAATTATGTTGAAAAGTGGCCCTTTTTGCTTTTTGCCCTGGATTTGCCTGCCTGCCACTTTTACTTTTCACCTTACTACTTTTTGTTCTACCCTCATTTTACACCCCTCTGTCTCTCTGCACTTGTTCCCATCCCCCTGCCACATTAGTTTAAAGCCTCCTGAACAGCAGTAGCAAACGCTCCCCCTAGGACATTGGTTCCAGTCCAGCCCAGGTGCAGACCATCCTGTTTATACAGTCCCACCTCCCCGAGAACTGGTTCCAATGCCCCAGAAATTTGAATCCCTCCCCCTTGCACCATTTTTCAAGCCACGTAGTCATCTGAAATATTCTTCTATTTGTACTCTGACTAGCACATGGCACTGGTAGTAATCCAGAGATTATTACCTTTGTGATCCTACTTTTTAGTTTATCTCCTAACTCCCCAAATTCATCTTGTAGGACCTCATCCTGTTTTTTAACCTATATTGTTGGTACCTATGTGCACCACAACCACTGGCTGTTCACCCTCCCATTCCAGAATGTCCTGCAGCCACTGAGAGACATCCTTGACCCTTGCACCAGGGAGGCAACATACCATCCTGGAGTCTCGTTTGCGGCTGCAGAAACACCCTTACAATCGAATCCCCTATCACTATAGCTCTCCCACTCCTTTTCCTTCCCTCCTGTGCCGCAGAGCCACCCATGGTGCCATGAACTCGGCTGTTGCTGCCTTCCTTTGATGAGACATCTCCCCCAACAGTATCCAAAACTGTATATCTGTTTAGGAGGGAGATGACCTCCTGCACTACCTGCCTACTGCTACGCTGTCTGGTGGCCACCTCTTTCCTTTCTGCCTGTGTAGCCTTTACCTGCTGTGTGGCCAACTCACTGAACGTGCTATTCATGATTTTCTCAGCATCGCGGATGCTCCAGTATGAATCCAGTCGCAGCTCCAGCCGCTCAATGCGGTCTGCCAGTAGCTGCAGTTGGACACACTTCCTGCACACATAGTCGTCAGGGACATTGGAAGTATCCCTGATTTCCCGCATGCTGCAGGATGAACAAAACACGGGGCCAATCTTAGCTGCCATGACCTACCCAATACTTGCCTCAACTTTTGAAACTTTCTCCTTTGAAAGTTTTCTCCTTTGTTATTTTCTTCCACTTTCTATTTTCTATTTTCAGTACTATTTTCAGCAGTCTGAAGCCAAGTTGTTTGTAGCTCTACATGACTAATCTATAAGTATCAGAAAACCATTGGCAGCTAGCTTAATCATATAAGCAATTGTGAGAGAAAATACTGCTCACAGGAAGAAGTACATCAACCTTAAGCACTATGAATCATGCAAAATAAACTGATCTCAATACTTTTTCATCTTCATCGTGTGTTGGGCAAAATAAACTAAAAGTCATGGAAGGACAACCAGGCTCATTTTACCACATTCACTGCGTTATATTATCATGAAAAGATATAAAAAGTACTGCTTCTTGTGATGTGAACTGCTTATTTGTTTCACTAATTGCCATAGATTTGATAATATTTTAAACAAGAAGGGTTGAAGAGAAGGCTGCAGGATTTCATTTTTGGAGGTACATGTTGTGAGCGCAGTTGAAATCTGGAGCTAATTTTTCATGCATTTACCAACTGTTAGCCATCTGTGCTAAAGGAGTCAGGAAAATTCTTCTATTGCCTGCTTCTGATGAAATGTTGAATGCACATCATTTTAAGCTGTCCAGTCCAGTTTACTTCCTGTCCAAATTTTATGGACCACAATGTGATTTGGTTTATGCCAAAGCTGCAACGTGGCTAGCTCCTACTGAAATCTTCCCAAGCTGGTGTGTGTAACCATAGTTTATGTGGGGACACTGACAGAAACAGATGTCAGAGGTGGTAGCATTAATTGTACTTAATATCAAGGTTTCTGCTTCCTGATATAGCCTTACTCTGATCATTGCTTTCAATACGTATTCATTGTTGAGGGGATGTAGAAACTGTTCACTCTAACCACTCACTCTAGGCCTGACTGTGGAGTTACACAAAGGTAAGCTTGAGAAATAATCCCTCTCAAAGACATTGACATCTCATACCTTCACTAACAATGGACCCTAACCAACCCATTCATGATCACACTCCCAAACTGAGTAGTACAACTTCATTTACATAATGACCAATCTATCCAGAACTTCCTATTATCGATGGACCACTTCAGTGCACTGACTTGACTTTTCCAGATCCATGCTCTTGATCCACATAATATTATTTATCTGGTGTTTAGAGACTATACAGACCTTCATCATATAGCTCAAGCAATAACTTAACCTAGGTTTGAAATAAACATCGGATTTTAACGCTGTGTTTTCTCTTCTGGAAGAACATACTTGCATAACATTGTGGCACTGGTTCAGGCACCAGCCACAGCATATGGTTGCAAATATGCCAAACAACATGGCACCAGTGGGTGTCGGATGCACCCAGCTGAAGACAGGAGGAGGAGGAGATGAGCAGATTTTTTTTTCTTAAGATAGCTTCTGGGCGGTGATTCCTTACCGAGTTCCTCTTGCATGCAGCTCTGATCATGACTAACTGTTAATACTTGCCTCTACTCCCTACACCCATATTTTTCCTCACAATCTAAGTTAAAAAGCAGTTTTTGTTTCTTCCTTTTTCCTGAAGGAGGGTCCTGCCTGACCCATTGAGTTCCTCCAGCATTTTGTGTGTGTTACTTTCTCTTTTTCATTTTCCATTTCAAAGTTGTCACCAATGCCCTCTCCACCTGCCTCTGAGTTGAAATCTGGTGCTGCAGTTTTAATCCTTGTCTATCCAAAGTCCTCAAATGGATTCTCCTAAATCCATGCCCATCTTTCTGAATGTTTTGAGTATTTATAATCTGAGCGCCCTCATGCCACAACTCCAAACTAGCTGAATCAAAGTTACTAATCTCAAGAACCAATTATTATCTTTGTAGCCTTTGTCAACCCTGACTACCTTCTTTTCCTTTGGTTGTCTAGCTCAATTACATCACCCTCACTTAGTTGGTTTGAGTTCTGTTATCATAGCCAGAGAAACTTTACAGCAATTACATTTCTTTCTTAGCTTTGCTCTATTCCTTTGGAAGTCAGCATAGTCTTCCCACACACTCCAATTCACATCTGGACACAAGGATCTATCCTTAATCTACCCTGCTAACTAATTTATAGCTACTTGGTAATTTAATCTGAGGGCAGTAGATGACACTACATAAACCATATTCCATATCCGCATTAATTAGACTGAATGCCAAACAGCAGATTTTGAAAAGCTGGTATTCCGGCTTAGAACTGCCAGCTTCATTGCACTTCCAAGCAGAAGATACGGAAGCTTTTTATTCCCACACCACTAGGTTCGAGAACAGCTGCTTCACTTCAACCATTCTGTTCTTGAAATTCACTGCATAACCATGATCACTACCTCAGCACAGAACCATTAATATCATTTTGCACTACAGTGTGCTTCTTGTGTAAATTTGTATAATTTATACTTAATTTATTATTTTCTTATGAATGTTGTACCTCTAATGTTATGTAACTGTGAAACTGATGCAACTAAGCTTTTTATTGCACTTGTGTGTAATGCACTTATGCATATGATGACAAACTCGACTTCGACTTCGCAGGATGGAGGTGTGGGTTTCCTCAGTGAATGGCGAGTGACTCTCAACTCCTGCTCAGTGTATGACCAATACGGTCACACCAGTGCCCCACTGATAGAACTCCCTGGGTTCAAAAGCAGAGCTCTGATCTCCACTGAATTCTCAGCACTTAGCCTTGGAAATCTGCCCACTGAATTAGCACCCATTTAACCTGATGCTTGTCTTGGAGTTCTTTGATTCAATGGGAAGAAATAGCTGGAGACAGAAGGATGAATAGCAGGTACCGTATCCCTCTGCAACCTTGCAGATGCTATTCATTGCTTTTCTAATTCTGGAGTTGGACCTTGCCCACTAACAGCCCAATGTATTCAGTAATCTGCAGCCAGTATTACTGGTGTCTACTGTGATATTGATATTGTTCACTGCCAGAATAAAATGGATGATTTTGACAATTTATCTTTGCCATAAAGAATGCTTGTCCCACCCCTCAAAGCAGAGATTAAAACCATCTGGCCACACAGAGCACAGTGCTTTATCTTTTAACATACAATCTGTAAGTCCACTTGATATATAGTCATGAGAGACCAGTGCACACCCATAGGGACAAGCCATATGCTCTGGCTGAAATCAAGGTATAGATAAAACAGAAAAAAAGAAAGACTAATATTAGTGCAGAAGCATTTATTACTTTCAACAATACACTGAAATGTACTTCCTCAGCCAACACATAGTATGCTATATTGTTCCAGTGAACAGCTAAAACTTCTACTGACAGGTTGACTGACTGTGACAAATTCAAGTAGAACAAAGAAGAAATAATGTTATTAGTCTGTTGCTAAGGATTGTGCCACTGCATGAATTTGTCCAGGGGGGTTAGTCAGAGTATTTTCCCAATGAATGCAAAGCTGACTCCTTCAGGCACTTACACAGCTCATGGTTGGATGTGCTGGCACCAGTAGTTTGCTTCCACTTGCAGATATTGTTTCCCTACTGCTTTACTGAGATTCATAGTGTATTGACTGTTTTGACACCATTGGAATCAGAATCCAATTGGAAAACTGTCACTGAAATTAAAAGTGTAAGTGACTGACATTGCTTGCTATTTACACTAAGAACTGAAGACTGGCTCTTGTTTATGACAGAATGCCTAGCAAGGAATATTGGTTGGGAGTTTAACTTACTCCATTACAGCCCCTTGATCCCTGCAAGTGTCAGCTACTGTGTTAGAAAGCTGGGCTTGGCATAAAGGCCCCTCCCACCCCAAGCTCTTGACAGTGAATATCCATCATACTGCCATTCCACCTTCCTAATAAATCACATAGCCGCCACATGGACTATTAGTTAACAAATCAAATAAAATTATTCCCTTTACAACAGATTTCCCATCAACTAAGTTCACAATTCAAAAGAGTATTTAACCTTAGAAATCTGACCTTGTATGAAAATTAATGTTAATGATTTGATGATTTGGTGATCATAGTGATGGTGATGATAATAATGATCGTGATCATGATGATGATGATGATTATGGTGATGATGGTAATTACGATGATGACTACTAGGTTAATTCACACAACTCTGGAAAATTTTACTGGCTCTTTCCATTGCAAAAGTTAGATCATATTTTTCCCTGCTGATTGTACATGTAATAGCATCCTATGTCTTATGGTCTTATAAACTGGATCACACTGAAACATAGAATTCCTGTTACAGTCCAAATGTAATTAATATTGGTTGTTAAAGTGTTACTTGTGTTAGTAAAGCTTAAACCGCCCCCCCACAATTAATGTTCTAATTCCTTCAGTCGACAACAAGCCATCATGTAATGTAATCAGAAACCCAATCACCAAGTGAAGTTGGTGTTTGAATAATAGAATGTTCCTGATGGAACATCACCTTGCTCCTCATCACTTATTTACTGGTGCAACATGCCAATTGAAGCAGACAGAGCACAACTTCTGACAAAGCAGACCTAAATACCACAGTCCCAATGGCAACCAACTTTGAAACTCCACATTTACTGATATCCAACTAACATGTTTTAAGTATTCCAATACAGCAGCAAGCTTCATATTTAATATCCATATTAAGCTTAATCTGAACTCTAAAGCAAGAACATTTGGATTTATTACTCTGTCAAATCCAGATCATCACAACAGATTTTCCCTGATTTACGAACATTCTATTTATAAATTTTCATAATATTCAATTGATTCTTTTTGGTATGTCTACTTGATTTACAAATCTACTTTTCACTATCATGAATTTCACTTAATTCTCCAGGCATAGGAGCACTGCCATAAAGCAGAGGTAACCTGTATTCTGAATATCTTTGAGTACAAAAATGTACCCCTCACCTCACACTCTTATCCACCTTCTGCCTTTGGACACATTCTGTGACAAAGGGAGTGTTGTGAATTAAATATTTCAGTAATATTTAAGTAATCTTGTAATTACGTTGCTGCTTAAGTGTTCTTGTTTGTAGAAAATAATTAATCGTGAGCTATGTATAAATATGTGAAATCTATGTCATCTCACTACCATGCAATACCTGCAAGCCTCACTTAAAGTAAACACAAAGACAGACCCACATCTCAGACTCCTGTGTCTTCCTTTGAATTAGTGAAATGCTTTGAAGTTATAAAACATAACACTGAAGCGGAGGTATTTTTTTTTTAAATGAACCCAAGTGTCTATTGACCTGTTGAAGCACAGTGAAAAGTACAACTGAAAAAACAGTGAGGAACATCGAGTTAAAAAAAGCATAACGTGTTCTTCAGAAGGAAAGACATGATTGAGATTTTAAAATAGAGCAGTAGACCGAGGAATTCATGGGTTCATAAAGTGTTGTTACTGCATGATAATAATCATAAATAAAGTGGAAATGGCTGGCTATGTCATAAAAATTGACATATTCATGTTTGATTACACAAAAGATAACTGGAATATGTATAGTGAACTTATTCATCAACAACATTTAAGAGTTAAAGAAATAGCCAATGAGAAACGACAACCAATTTTGCTGAGTGCATTCGATTTAAATGTGTACAGTTTGCTCTGACGTTTACCTGCTCCAACCAAACTAGCATTAATGTGTTTGTTTTGCTGATATTGCCAAAGTAATGAATCAACTTTTAGAACCAAGGCTATTATTGATTGCAGAACACTTTAGGTTTCATAAGCAGAATCAAACAGATGGGGAGTCAATTTCAGCTTACATAGCTGAATTGAAGAGATTGTCAGTTCAGTGATGAGCTTAATGATGCACTGAGATCATTTAGTTTGCAGAATCTTACAAAAACTCATTAAAAATGGCTTCTGATTGAAGCACAGCTTAATTTAAATGAGCAGTTGAAATCACTGTTTCAATGGAAACTGCAGCCGGAGATGCCTTGAGTTGCAGCCAGGAATCAAAGTGCACGTAAACATTTAGACAGAGGCCTGCCTGGATGAACAAATTGTGATACAATTATGGCAGGGGGTCACATGCACCAGAACAATGAGGTTGAGGACAAAACTTGTAAAGTAGGTCAAATACAAAAAGCATGTCAGGCAGACAAAAATAACTTGACTGCACAGGGAAGGGGTAAAGCTAAAAATGCTTCCGTTTCAAAAAGAGCTCTATTCTGCATGTTCTTGATTGAAAATCTGATAATGATGACAGTAACAGTACTGGGTAGACTTGAGATTTACAGCATGAAAATAGTAGACAAGCAATATGGTTTACGCCAGACGTGAACGGCTAATTAATTAAAATGGAATTAGACATTAGTTTGGCTGTTAGTTATTCCACAAAATGCAATTGAATGGCATTTCAAAGGTAACCAACTAAGAACTTATACTAGAGAAAAGATAACTCCTGTGGGAATGACATGCATAACAGTGAAATATAACCAACGAGCCACATTGAATGTGTATGTGGTGAAAACAGAAGTATCAGTATTGTGGGGGCATGATTGGCTGAGACAATTACAACTTGATTGGACATCCATCCACCAATTGCATGCCACATCCCTTAAATTAAAGCCAACTGAAGGCAAATTAAGAAAGGTACCAGAAGAAGTCACAACCATCTCCATGCTGTACACCATAAACTGTTGTTCAACAGAGGACAAACAGGTGTCGATGGCAACCTCTCTGCTTCTGGGTAGAAAGCATATTGAACCAAGGAATGACCATACTGTTAGAGGAATCACGAGAGTGACAAAAGCAGTCATCTGACTACAACAGTTTTTGTAGGCGACATTTCTGAGAAAGCTTCTTATAAGTTACTCAGGCGGCTAGTTGTGAAGTATGGTTTGGTTTTAAGCTGGAAAAGAGTTCAAAGAGCTTCAGGAAATTTACTAGCATTCAGCTTTTGTAAATATCAAGAACCAGAATCTATTCTGCATGCGTTAAGGTTATTGAATGAATTCAAGTGGGAGAGAAAAAATTGCATATAAAAGTAGATGCAAAGACCAAATCCTAGCTGGATGAAGTGAAGGTCAAAAAAGAAAAGATTTAGTTGATATACAAAAACAGACGATTTTTCACATAATGTTGTGGATAAGGAAACCTAGAGGAGAGATCAGATTGTAAAGGAAGTGATAGAAGGAGTACATAAAATGATACTCCAGTGAACTAAATGCAACTTCTCAAGATCAAGATACACAAACTAGAAGAAAAAGCGAAGAGATGGAAAGAAAGAACTTTGTGTGAGAATGAGAATAGTGTGAAAGAGAAGGAATATGAGAAAGATGAAGGGGACTAAATTAGATCCAGGGAGAATAAAGGAGAAGGTGTCTAGAGCTGTCAGAATCACTTTCTGCCATCTTAGAACCAACTCCCACAACAACCACAGAGAAGGTTCTAGGACATAGGATTGTTTTCACAGTCACAAGACTCACCTGCCAAGCAGAATGATACTCCTTGTCAGGTAAGACATTATCACACAAGAGAAAAAAGTCTTCACAGAAATTAAATCTTTACGACTGGATGGGACAAATTTAAAATTTACTATATTGTGAATGTCTGTATATAGTACTTTCATTATATAATATACTGTTAATATAATTGAGAAGCATTCCAGGTTGAGTTGGAGTTTATAGTTAAGCAGGGAGGAGTGTTAATATTTCAGTAATATTTGAATAATATGGTAAGTGTTTTGATTAAACATTCTTATTCATTTAAAATAATTGATTATGGTTTATATGTATACGCAGTGAATTGCATATGTCATCACTCTATCATGTGATTTTTGCATGCTTTACTTAAAGTAAACTTGAAGTTAGACCCATTTTTGGACTCCCATTGTCTTCCTTTGAATTATATTAATGTTTTGAAGTTACAAAACACAGGAGTTTTTAAAAAAAAATCATGTACTTAAAGGCACCATGCGGGTTGCTTCCTGAGGAAGATGGTATTAACCTTCTCCTTTACAAGCTCTTATATCTATCAGGATATCACTGACATAAAATTAATAGTCTTAAAGCTTTTCATATGATACAAATACAATAAAAATGCTATTGATGTCAGAGCAGTGGCTGTAAGCACATTTGAGAATGAATGTCCTTAATCAAGGAAATTCTGGTCACATTTTATTGTAGCCAAATCCAAAAGGAGCAACCAAAGGGATCAGAGGAGAGAATAAGGTGGAATGTTGGTGGCTGAAGGAAAGTGGGATTGATAAGCAGAAGTCCTTTAAAATAAATGTTCAGTGACTGGAGGAATAAAGATCAAGAGCACGTGAAATTTAACATAGGAGTATCACACAAAGACTAAATGTGCCATCTCTAAGGAGTTTGTATGTTCTCTCCGTGACCTTGTGGGTTTCCTCTGGTGCTCTGGTTTCCTCCCATTGTCCAAAGGTATATCAGTTAGTAGATTAATTGGTCATTGTAAACTGTCCTGTAATTAAGCTGATGTTAAATACGTGGGTTGCTGGGTGGTACAGCTTATTGAGCCAGAAAGGTCTTTTCCACACTGTATCTCTGAATAAAAATTTCATAAAATAATTAAGAACATTTGAATAGTAAAAATGCATGACTTAAACAGAATGAGGGAAATCTAAAAAATATTGGAATGCTTGCTCAAGATGAAGAAATAGTGAGAAGTTACTTTGCATCTCTTTACTCAGTTGCTGTTACACATCAGGTTTCCAGGAGCAGTAGAGGAAGAGATAAATAACACAATGACTGAAATGTAATGTTTTGGTTAAAGAGTCTCTTTAATAAGCAAGATGCTTGATACAGAGCTTAAACACAAATGTTAAAATATTTGAAGTTATCTACTTGCAGGAAGGAAAGGCATTAGTAGAACTCTATTTTAATAAAATCTAAGGATTAAGCTAGAAACAGTAATTTAGAAACATAGAAAACCTACAGCACAATACAGGACCTTCAGCCCACATTGCTGTGCCGAACATGTACTTAATTAAGAAATTACCTAGGGTTACCCATAGTCCTCTATTTTTATAAGATCCATGTACTTATCCAGGAGTCTCTTAAAAGACTTTTATATCCACCTCCAACACCAACGCCGGCAGCCCATTCCACACACACACACACCACACTTCGTATAAAACGCTTACCCTTGCCATCTACTCTGTACCCATTTCCAGGCATCTTAAAACTGTGCCCTCTCATGTTAGCCATTTCAGCCCCGGGAAAAAACCTCTGACTATCCACACAATCAATGCCTCTCATCATCTTATACACCTCTGTCAGGTCATCTCTCATCCTCCGCCACTCCAAGGAAAAAAAAGACTGCGTTCACGCCACCTTTTCTGATAAGGCATGCTCCCAAATCCAGGCAACATCCTTGTAAATCTCCTCTGCCCCCTTTCCATAGTTTCCACATCCTTCCTGTAGTGAAGTGACCAGAACTGAGCACAGTACTCTGTGGGGTCTGAACAGGGTCCTACATACTGTAACATCTCTTAGCTCTTGAACTCAATCCCACTGTTGATGAAGGCCAATGCACCATATGCCTTCTTAACCACAGAGTCAACCTGTGTGGCAGCTTTGAATGTCCTATGGATACAGACCCCAAGATCCCTTTCATCCTCCACACTGCCAAGAGTCTTACCATTAATACTATATTCCGCCATCGTATTTGACCTACCAAAATGAACCACCTTGCACTTATCTAGCTGGCTGGTGGCATAGTGGCATCAGCGTCAGACTTCAGAACGAAGTTCTCCCGAGTTCAAATCCAGCTGACACCCATCCGCTTTCCATCCATGCTGGGTTGAGTGTCGAGATAACAAAGAAAACCTGCTTTAAAAAAAAAACGCTGTCACAACAGCGTCCTGATGACTCCACTCGGAGTTAAGGGTTTTTTTCTTTTTCACACTTACCTGGGTTGAATTCCATCTGTCACATCTCAGCCTAGTTTTGCATCCTATCAATGTCCCATTTTAACCTCTGATAGCCCTCCACGCTATCCACAACACCAACCTTAGTGTCATCAGAAAATTACTAACTCATCCCTCCACTTCCTCATCTAGGTCATCTATAAAAAAAATCACTAAGAGAAAGGGTACCAGAACAGATCCCTGAAGCACACCACTGGTCATCGACCTCCATGCAGAATATGACCCATTTACAACCACTCTTTACCTTCTGTGGGCAAGCCACTTCTGGATCCACAAAGCAATGTCCTCTTGGATCCCATGTCTCCTTACTTTCTCAGTAAGCCTTGCATGGGGTACCTTGTCAAATGCCTTGCTGAAATCCATATACACTACATCTACAGCTCTTCCTTCATGAATGTGTTTAGTCACATCCTCAAAAAAAATCTATCAGGCTCATAAGGCAAAACCTGCCCTTGATAAAGCTATGCTGACTATTTCTAATCATATTAAGCCTCTCCAAGTGTTCATAAATCCTGCCTCTCAGGGTCTGTTCCATCAATTTATCAACCACTGAAGTAAGACTCACTGGTCTATAATTTCCTGGGCTATCTCTACTCCCTTTCTTAAATAAAGGAATATCATCTGCAACCCTCAAATCCTCTGTTACCTCTCCCATCCCCATTGATGATGCAAAGATCATTGCCAGAGGCTCAGCAATCTCCTCCCTCACCTCCCATAGTAGCCTGGGGTACATCTCATCCAGTCCCAGTGATATATCTAACTTGATGCTTTCCAAAATCTCCAGTACATCCTCTTTCTTAAAGTCTATATGCTCAAGCTTTTCAATCTGCAGTAAGTCAATCCTACAATCACTAAGCTCCTTTTCCGTAGTGAATACTGAAGCAAAGTATTCATTAAGTACCTCTGCTATCTCCTCCAGTTCCATATACACTTTTCCACTGTCACACTTGATTGGTCCTATTCTTTCACGTCTTATCCTCTTGCTCTTCACATACTTGTAGAATACCTTGGGTTTTCCTTAATCCTGGTCATCCAGGCCTTTTCTGGTTCCCCTAATTTTATTCTTAAACTCCTTCCTGCTAGCCTTATAATCTTCTAGATCTCTATCTGTCAGGGCACTGAAGCAGGGACCCAATCACAGACCAAGTACTGAGCACACTGTGGTATTTTCCAAGTAGCAAATCCAGAGGGGCAACAAAGTCAGCATCAAAGTTCAGGTGGAGATCAAAAATTTCAGAGTAATCCAGAATCAGGAAGCAGACAGATTCGATATTCAGACAGACAAAGTTCAGATACAAATACTGGAAAGGCTCAGGAAAACCCATAGGCATAATCTGGCAACAAACAGGGGAAAACACAGGACTAAAATACACTGAGCAGATGATAAAATACAGAGAGGCAGATGATAGGTGGAGCACAATGAGACAGAAGTGGCAGCAAAACAGGTAATAATGAGAAACAGGTGAGAGGCGGAGTACTCAGTGATACAGGGGCCGGAGTAGAGCAGGAGTGGAGACAGGAGCACATGGGGCATGAAAACAAACAGGAGCATGTGGCAATACAAAACCACAGACTGACGGCTAGGGGGAAAACACAGAAAAAGACAGAGTTCAACTGGAGGTACTAACAGAACCCCCCTCTACGGATGCCTCCTGGCATCACGGCAGGTAGAGCTGGGTGCTGGCGATGAAAGTCTCTGATGAGAGAGGGGTCCAGGTTGTTATAGGCGGGGACCCAGCTCCTCTCCTCAGGACTGTAGCCCTTCCAGTCCACAAGACACTGGAGGCCATGGCACCAGCGACGAACACAAAGCGGTTTATGCACCGTGAAGGCATATGACCCATCGTTGAGTCGTTGAGCCATGGGAAGGGGGAGGTTTGGGGACAGGACAAGGGATGGCTCATGAAAGGCTTGATGTGGACACATGGAAGGTGGGGTAAATGGGGCGGAGAGTGGAGGGGAGCTTGAGATGGACAGCAGCAGGGCTGATGACTTTAGCAATGGGAAAGGGGCTGATGAAGTGGGGGGGGGGGCGAGCTTGCAGGAATCCACCTTGAGGGGCCGGTCTTGAGTGAAAGCCACACACGCTATCCCTGGCGGTAACATGGGGCCTTGGAGCAATGGCGGTCAGCTTGATGCTTGATCCTAGCAGAGGCACAGAGAAGGTCAGAGTGAGTGCGCCTCCACGTCCGCTGACAACGGTGGATAAATGCCTCGGCAGATAACGCCAACCTCCTCCTCCTGGGCAGGAAACATTCGAGGTTGGTAGGCAAGGCAGCACTCGAAGGGGGACAGACCGGTGGATGAGTACGGATGAGAGTTTATGGCGTACTTGGCCCAGAGTAGCTTCTGACACCACACAGAGGGGTTCTGGGAGACCAGACACCACAATACTGTCTCGAGCTGTTGGTTGGCTCGCTCGGTCTGGCCATTGGTCTGTGGGTGGAATCCTGAAGACAGACTCACAGAGGCACCCAGAAGATTACAGAATGCCCTCCAGAAGTTGGATGTGAATATCGAGCCCCTGTCTGACACAACATCTACAGGTAAACCATGTAATTTAAAGACATGCAGTATGTACTAGTAGTTTGGATGTTTCTTTGGTAGAGGGGAGTTCAGGTAAAGGAATGAAGTGTACAGACTTGGAGAAATTATCAACTACTGTGAGAATGGTGGTGTTACCATCTGATGGGGGAAGACTGGTGACAAGATCCAGGGCAATGTGGGACCAGGGTCTTTTGGGGATAGACAGGGTTTGTAACAGACCAGCGGGTGATCGGCTAGAGTTCGTGCCATAAGCACAGACCGAGCAGGCTGAGACAAAGTTGCAGATGTCATCTCCCATGGAGGGCCATCAAAAGTGCCGAATGATGAAGGCCTGAGTACGCTTGGTTCCAGGGTGACAGGATAACTGGGAAGAGTGACCCCACTGCAATACCTGTGAGCAGACAGAGCCGAGAACATAAACACGGTTGGCGGGGCATTGACCAGGGGCTGCATCACTCTGTTGACCAGCTTGCACAATGGATTCAATGTTCCATTGTGCTGCACCCCACAAGACAGTGAGCAGGGAGGATGACATCGGGGACTTCAGGGCACTCAGAGAAAGGAAATCTTCAAGAGAAGGCATCAGGTTTTCCATTCTTGGAACCGGGACAGAGTAAAATTGAACCTTGAGAACAACAAGGACAAACCAGCTTGACAGGAGTTGAGATGCTTGGCCGTATGGATATATTCCAGATTCTTGTGATCAGTCCAGACTAAGAATGGCACCTTGGCTCCCTCCCCTCCTCCAGAGCTAGATTCACAGCCAGCAGCTCCCGGTTTCCGACATCGTAATTCCGCTCCATGGGAGTGATGCGGTGAGAGAAGGTGGCACAGGGGTGTACCTTCTCATCCTTGGCCGAGCGCTGAGAGAGAACAGCTCCTACGCCAATGTCGGATGCATCCACCTCCACAATGAACTGCCGGTCGGTGTCGGGTTGAATCAGGATGGGGGCAGAGGTGAAAGGTTCCTTCAGGTCAGAGAATGCTTCTTCAGCACCGGGGACCAGGAGAATCTGACAGCCGATGAGGTGAGAGCAGTGAGTGGTGCAGCCAGTGTACTGTAATTTCTGATGAAACGGCGATAGAAGTTAGCAAAGCCCAAGAAGCGTTGACGAGTCGAAGGTTGGGGCCATTCAACCGCTACCTTGACCTTCTGTTGGTCCATCTGAATGGAACCACCTGAAATTACATATGCCATGAAGGAGACCGTATTGCGATGAAACTCACATTTCTCAACCTTCACAAACAGCTGGTTCTCCAGAAGGCGCTGGAGAACCCTACCGATGTGACCTGTGTGTTCAGCAATGAACTTAGAAAAAAAAATCAAAATGTCGTTGGGATACACAAAAACAAATTGGTTCAACATGTCCCCGAGAACATCATTTACCAGGGCTTGGAAGATGGCGGGGGCATTGGTGAGACTAAATGGCATGACCAGACACTCGCAATGGCCTGAGGTGTGTTGAAGGCAGTCTTCCACTCGTCCCCTTTGTGGATGCAGACAAGATGGTAGGTGTTACGGAGATCAGGCTTGGTGAAAACTGAGGCTCCTTGCAGTAGTTCAAATGCCAAGGTCATGAGCGGAAGAGGGTAATGGTTCTTAACAGTGACTTCATTCAGGCCCTGGTAAGCAATGCATGGATGTAAGGAGCCGTCCTTCTTTTCAACAAAGGAAAAACCGGCACCAGGAGGGGAGGAAGATGGCCGGATGATGCCTGCAGCTGTTGATTCTTGAATGTACTTACTCATGGCTTCTGTTTCATGTACGGACAGGGAACACAGGTGACCCCTTGGGGGTGATGTGCCAGGCAAAAGGCCAATGGCGCAAACATATGGACGATGAGGCGGTGGAGAAGTGGCCCGGAACTTGCTTAACACAGCCTTGAAGTCCATGTATTCAGGAGGGATGGCACTAAAGCAGAGAAATTCCTCGGGCGGATCTGAGCATGGCGAAGGGAGTGGGAGTGACATATGGGATCCAGCCTTCAATCTTGTGACTGAGCCAGTCAATGTTGGGGTTGTGTTTAACTAACCAGGGATGGCCCAGGACAATGGGGGCTTGAGGAGAGTCAACAACATAAAGGGTCAACTGTTCATGATGGTTGCCGGATAAACTGAGACTCACTGTGGTCGTGACATGGGTGATGTCAGCCAGTCTCTGACCGTTCAAGGTGTTGGCCACCAATGGTGACTGGAGAGCAGACATGGGTAATCCCTACTGAGCAGCCAAGCCAGAATCGATAAAACAACCCTCCGCACCAAAATCGACCAAGATGGAGACTGCTCGCCGTTGGATGCCCCACTCCAGAGCAGCAGGTATGAGAGTGAGAGGCGTTAAGGAGGGCGGGACAGGGGTCGTGCTCTGCTTGTCCTATTGTGAGTGCTTGGCTTTTACTGGGCAGGTGGAGATGAAGTGGTCTGGTTGGCCACAGTACAGACAGAAACGGGTGCTGATTCTCCTTTGTCTTTCAGTTGGCGTCAGGCAGGTACAGTCAACCTTCATAGCTTCAGGCTCTGGAACTGGAATTGTAGTTGGGGGCAAACAGCAGGACAATATGGACTGATGAGGAGCTTGGATCTCACCCAGTACCCCCAGGGACCCTCTGGAACTCCTCCCTCTGCGGCACTGCTGAAGATGAATATCAATACGGATAGCCAAATCCACCAGGGTCAGGTGAATTTAAAGGTGGCAGGAAGGTCCTGGGTGACGAGCTCATCTTTGATGTCTTCAGGAAGGTGTCGTACTGTGCCTCCGAGTTCCAGCCATTGGAAGTGGCTAGGGTCTGGAACTCTATGGCGTAATCTGACACAGATCTGCGCCCCAGTGCATGTGCAGCATTTCATGGGCAGCCTCTCTCCCATGTTTGGAGTGATCAATCACTTTTCTCATCTCCTCAGAAAATAACTGAAAACTGATGCAGAAAGGTGAGCCTGCCTTTCAGTCGGCTGTTCCCCATTCTCTTGCCCAACTGGACAGTTGGGTGATGACGTAGGCTACTTTCACTTGATCAGTCGGAAAGTTTGTTGGTTGCAATTCAAAAATGAGAGTGCACTGGGAAAGAAGAGAGTGGCAGGTACCGGGCTCAACTGTGTACTTCTCGGGAGGAGGCAGATGGGGCTCTTGGATAGGAGGAGCATGCGAGGACATGGAGGGCAGGGCTGAACATGCAGTCTCAGAATGTTGACGGGCACTCTGGGACAGTTAGTGTGACTGAGTCTGGGCTACAAGATCAACTACATTGGCAGAAAGTGACTCCACTGCCCTGAACTCAGAGTCCAGCTGGTTCTGGTGTCTCCCCAGCATCACTCCCTGCTGTTCCAGGGCGGTTCTCAGACAGCTAGGGTCTGCTGGATCCATTCTGGCCAGATTGTACTGTCTGGATGCTGAAGCAGGAACCCAATCACAGACCAAGTACCGTGTGCACTGTGATATGTACTGAGTAGCAAATCCAAAGGGTCAACAAAGTCAGCGTCAAAGTTCAGGCGGAGATCAAAAATTCCAGAGTAATCCGGAATCAGGAAGCAGACAGATTCGATATTCAGACAGACAAAGTTCAGATACAAATACTGGAAAGGCTCAGGAAAACCCATAGGCATAATCTGGCAACAAACAGGGGAAAACACAGGACTAAAATGCACTGAGCAGATGATAAAATACAGAGAGGCAGATGATAGGTGGAGCACAATGAGACAGAAGTGGCAGCAAAACAGGTAATAATGAGAAACAGGTGAGAGGCGGAGTACTCAGTGATACAGGGGCCGGAGTAGAGCAGGAGTGGAGACAGGAGCACATGGGGCATGAAAACAAACAGGAGCATGTGGCAATACAAAACCACAGACTGACGGCTAGGGGGAAAACACAGAAAAAGACAGAGTTCAACTGGAGGTACTAACAGAACCCCCCTCTACGGATGCCTCCTGGCATCACGGCAGGTAGAGCTGGGTGCTGGCGATGAAAGTCTCTGATGAGAGAGGGGTCCAGGTTGTTATAGGCGGGGACCCAGCTCCTCTCCTCAGGACTGTAGCCCTTCCAGTCCACAAGACACTGGAGGCCATGGCACCAGCGACGAACACAAAGCGGTTTATGCACCGTGAAGGCATATGACCCATCGTTGAGTCGTTGAGCCATGGGAAGGGGGAGGTTTGGGGACAGGACAAGGGATGGCTCATGAAAGGCTTGATGTGGACACATGGAAGGTGGGGTAAATGGGGCGGAGAGTGGAGGGGAGCTTGAGATGGACAGCAGCAGGGCTGATGACTTTAGCAATGGGAAAGGGGCTGATGAAGTGGGGGGGGGGTGAGCTTGCAGGAATCCACCTTGAGGGGCCGGTCTTGAGTGAAAGCCACACACGCTATCCCTGGCGGTAACATGGGGCCTTGGAGCAATGGCGGTCAGCTTGATGCTTGATCCTAGCAGAGGCACAGAGAAGGTCAGAGTGAGTGCGCCTCCACGTCCGCTGACAACGGTGGATAAATGCCTCGGCAGATAACGCCAACCTCCTCCTCCTGGGCAGGAAACATTCGAGGTTGGTAGGCAAGGCAGCACTCGAAGGGGGACAGACCGGTGGATGAGTACGGATGAGAGTTTATGGCGTACTTGGCCCAGAGTAGCTTCTGACACCACACAGAGGGGTTCTGGGAGACCAGACACCACAATACTGTCTCGAGCTGTTGGTTGGCTCGCTCGGTCTGGCCATTGGTCTGTGGGTGGAATCCTGAAGACAGACTCACAGAGGCACCCAGAAGATTACAGAATGCCCTCCAGAAGTTGGATGTGAATATCGAGCCCCTGTCTGACACAACATCTACAGGTAAACCATGTAATTTAAAGACATGCAGTATGTACTAGTAGTTTGGATGTTTCTTTGGTAGAGGGGAGTTCAGGTAAAGGAATGAAGTGTACAGACTTGGAGAAATTATCAACTACTGTGAGAATGGTGGTGTTACCATCTGATGGGGGAAGACTGGTGACAAGATCCAGGGCAATGTGGGACCAGGGTCTTTTGGGGATAGACAGGGTTTGTAACAGACCAGCGGGTGACCGGCTAGAGTTCGTGCCATAAGCACAGACCGAGCAGGCTGAGACAAAGTTGCAGATGTCATCTCCCATGGAGGGCCATCAAAAGTGCCGAATGATGAAGGCCTGAGTACGCTTGGTTCCAGGGTGACAGGATAACTGGGAAGAGTGACCCCACTGCAATACCTGTGAGCAGACAGAGCCGAGAACATAAACACGGTTGGCGGGGCATTGACCAGGGGCTGCATCACTCTGTTGACCAGCTTGCACAATGGATTCAATGTCCCATTGTGCTGCACCCCACAAGACAGTGAGCAGGGAGGATGACATCGGGGACTTCAGGGCACTCAGAGAAAGGAAATCTTCAAGAGAAGGCATCAGGTTTTCCATTCTTGGAACCGGGACAGAGTAAAATTGAACCTTGAGAACAACAAGGACAAACCAGCTTGACAGGAGTTGAGATGCTTGGCCGTATGGATATATTCCAGATTCTTGTGATCAGTCCAGACTAAGAATGGCACCTTGGCTCCCTCCCCTCCTCCAGAGCTAGATTCACAGCCAGCAGCTCCCGGTTTCCGACATCGTAATTCCGCTCCATGGGAGTGATGCGGTGAGAGAAGGTGGCACAGGGGTGTACCTTCTCATCCTTGGCCGAGCGCTGAGAGAGAACAGCTCCTACGCCAATGTCGGATGCATCCACCTCCACAATGAACTGCCGGTCGGTGTCGGGTTGAATCAGGATGGGGGCAGAGGTGAAAGGTTCCTTCAGGTCAGAGAATGCTTCTTCAGCACCGGGGACCAGGAGAATCTGACAGCCGATGAGGTGAGAGCAGTGAGTGGTGCAGCCAGTGTACTGTAATTTCTGATGAAACGGCGATAGAAGTTAGCAAAGCCCAAGAAGCGTTGACGAGTCGAAGGTTGGGGCCATTCAACCGCTACCTTGACCTTCTGTTGGTCCATCTGAATGGAACCACCTGAAATTACATATGCCATGAAGGAGACCGTATTGCGATGAAACTCACATTTCTCAACCTTCACAAACAGCTGGTTCTCCAGAAGGCGCTGGAGAACCCTACCGATGTGACCTGTGTGTTCAGCAATGAACTTAGAAAAAAAAATCAAAATGTCGTTGGGATACACAAAAACAAATTGGTTCAACATGTCCCCGAGAACATCATTTACCAGGGCTTGGAAGATGGCGGGGGCATTGGTGAGACTAAATGGCATGACCAGACACTCGCAATGGCCTGAGGTGTGTTGAAGGCAGTCTTCCACTCGTCCCCTTTGTGGATGCAGACAAGATGGTAGGTGTTACGGAGATCAGGCTTGGTGAAAACTGAGGCTCCTTGCAGTAGTTCAAATGCCAAGGTCATGAGCGGAAGAGGGTAATGGTTCTTAACAGTGACTTCATTCAGGCCCTGGTAAGCAATGCATGGATGTAAGGAGCCGTCCTTCTTTTCAACAAAGGAAAAACCGGCACCAGGAGGGGAGGAAGATGGCCGGATGATGCCTGCAGCTGTTGATTCTTGAATGTACTTACTCATGGCTTCTGTTTCATGTACGGACAGGGAACACAGGTGACCCCTTGGGGGTGATGTGCCAGGCAAAAGGCCAATGGCGCAAACATATGGACGATGAGGCGGTGGAGAAGTGGCCCGGAACTTGCTTAACACAGCCTTGAAGTCCATGTATTCAGGAGGGATGGCACTAAAGCAGAGAAATTCCTCGGGCGGATCTGAGCATGGCGAAGGGAGTGGGAGTGACATATGGGATCCAGCCTTCAATCTTGTGACTGAGCCAGTCAATGTTGGGGTTGTGTTTAACTAACCAGGGATGGCCCAGGACAATGGGGGCTTGAGGAGAGTCAACAACATAAAGGGTCAACTGTTCATGATGGTTGCCGGATAAACTGAGACTCACTGTGGTCGTGACATGGGTGATGTCAGCCAGTCTCTGACCGTTCAAGGTGTTGGCCACCAATGGTGACTGGAGAGCAGACATGGGTAATCCCTACTGAGCAGCCAAGCCAGAATCGATAAAACAACCCTCCGCACCAAAATCGACCAAGATGGAGACTGCTCGCCGTTGGATGCCCCACTCCAGAGCAGCAGGTATGAGAGTGAGAGGCGTTAAGGAGGGCGGGACAGGGGTCATGCTCTGCTTGTCCTATTGTGAGTGCTTGGCTTTTACTGGGCAGGTGGAGATGAAGTGGTCTGGTTGGCCACAGTACAGACAGGAACGGGTGCTGATTCTCCTTTGTCTTTCAGTTGGCGTCAGGCAGGTACAGTCAACCTTCATAGCTTCAGGCTCTGGAACTGGAATTGTAGTTGGGGGCAAACAGCAGGACAATATGGACTGATGAGGAGCTTGGATCTCACCCAGTACCCCCAGGGACCCTCTGGAACTCCTCCCTCTGCGGCACTGCTGAAGATGAATATCAATACGGATAGCCAAATCCACCAGGGTCAGGTGAATTTAAAGGTGGCAGGAAGGTCCTGGGTGACGAGCTCATCTTTGATGTCTTCAGGAAGGTGTCGTACTGTGCCTCCGAGTTCCAGCCATTGGAAGTGGCTAGGGTCTGGAACTCTATGGCGTAATCTGACACAGATCTGCGCCCCAGTGCATGTGCAGCATTTCATGGGCAGCCTCTCTCCCATGTTTGGAGTGATCAATCACTTTTCTCATCTCCTCAGAAAATAACTGAAAACTGATGCAGAAAGGTGAGCCTGCCTTTCAGTCGGCTGTTCCCCATTCTCTTGCCCAACTGGACAGTTGGGTGATGACGTAGGCTACTTTCACTTGATCAGTCGGAAAGTTTGTTGGTTGCAATTCAAAAATGAGAGTGCACTGGGAAAGAAGAGAGTGGCAGGTACCGGGCTCAACTGTGTACTTCTCGGGAGGAGGCAGATGGGGCTCTTGGATAGGAGGAGCATGCGAGGACATGGAGGGCAGGGCTGAACATGCAGTCTCAGAATGTTGACGGGCACTCTGGGACAGTTAGTGTGACTGAGTCTGGGCTACAAGATCAACTACATTGGCAGAAAGTGACTCCACTGCCCTGAACTCAGAGTCCAGCTGGTTCTGGTGTCTCCCCAGCATCACTCCCTGCTGTTCCAGGGCGGTTCTCAGACAGCTAGGGTCTGCTGGATCCATTCTGGCCAGATTGTACTGTCTGGATGCTGAAGCAGGAACCCAATCACAGACCAAGTACCGTGTGCACTGTGATATGTACTGAGTAGCAAATCCAAAGGGTCAACAAAGTCAGCGTCAAAGTTCAGGCGGAGATCAAAAATTCCAGAGTAATCCGGAATCAGGAAGCAGACAGATTCGATATTCAGACAGACAAAGTTCAGATACAAATACTGGAAAGGCTCAGGAAAACCCATAGGCATAATCTGGCAACAAACAGGGGAAAACACAGGACTAAAATACACTGAGCAGATGATAAAATACAGAGAGGCAGATGATAGGTGGAGCACAATGAGACAGAAGTGGCAGCAAAACAGGTAATAATGAGAAACAGGCGAGAGGCGGAGTACTCAGTAATACAGGGCCCGGAGTAGAGCAGGAGCGGGGACAGGAGCACATGGGGCATGAAAACAAACAGGAGCACATGGCAATACAAAACCACAGACTGACAGCTAGAGGGAAAACACACAAAAAGATGAAATTCAACTGAAGATACTGACACTGTCATTACTTAGTTTTCTGAACCTTTCATAAGCTTTGCTTTACTTCTTGACTAGATTTACAACAGCCTTTGCACATCACAGTTCCTGTATGCTACCATCCTTTCCCTGTCTCATTGAAATGTACCTATGCAGACGCCATGCAAATATCCCCTGAACATTTGCCACATTTCTGCCGTACATTTCTCTGAGAACATCTGTTCCCAGTTTATGCTTCTAAGTTCCTGCTTGATAGCATCATCTTACCCCTTACTCCAATTAAATGCTTTCCTAACTTGTCTGTTCCTATCCCTCTTCAATGCTATGGTAAATGAGATAAAATTGTGATCACTATCTCCAAAATGCTCTTCCGCTGAGACCTGACACCTGATAAGGTTCATTTCCCAATACCAGATCAAGTACAGTTTCTCCTCTTGTAGGCTTATCTACATATGGTGTCAGGAAACCTTCCTGAACACACCTAACAAACTCCACCCCATCTAAAACCCCTTGCTCTAGGGAGATGCCAATCAATATTTGGAAAATTAAAATCTCCCACCATGACAACCCTGTTTTTATTACACCTTTTCAGAAGCTGTCTCCCTATCTGCTTCTTGATGTCCCTGTTACTATTGGGTGGTCTAAAAATACACCCTGTAGAGTTATTGATGCCTTCCTCTTTCTAACTTCCACTCACAGAGACTCAACAGACAGTCCCTCCATGACTTCCTCCTTTCCTGCACCCATGACACTATCTCTGATCAGCAATGCCACACTCCCACCTCTTTTGCCTCCCTTGCTGTCCTATCTGAAACATCTATAGCCTAGCACTCTAAGTAACCATTCCTGACCCTGAGCCATCCAAGTCTCTGTAATGGTCATAACATTATTGCTCCAAGTACTGATCCATGGTCTAAACTCATCCGCTTTGCTTATGATACTCTTTGCATTAAAATAGGCACATCTCAAACCATCAGTCTGAGTGCATCCCTTCTCTATCACCTGCCTATCCTTCCTCTTGTGCTGCCTGGAAACTTTCTCTATTTGTGAGATAACAGCCCCTTCCTCCGTCTCTTCATTTTGGTTCCCATCCCCCAGCAATTCTAGTTTAAACTCTCCCCAATGGCCTTAGCAAACCTCCCTGCCAGGATATTGGACCTCCTCAGTTTCAAGTGCAACCCATTCATTTTGTACAGGTCACGACTGCCCTAAAAGAGGTCCCAATGATCCAGAAGTCGGAATCCCTGCCCCCTGCTCCAATCCCTCAGCCACGCATTTATCCACTACCTCACTCTATTCCTATACTCACTGTTGCGTGGCACAGGCAAAATGTCTACCTTTGAGGTCCTGCTTCTCAACTTGCTTCCTAACTCCCTGTAGTCTGTTTTTAGGACCTCCTCCCTTTTCCTATATATGTCATTGGTACCAATATGTACCACAACCTCTGGCTGTTCACCTTCCCACTTCATGATATCATGGACACAATCAGAAACATCCCAGACCCTGGCACCTGGGAGGCCAACTGCCATCCATGTTTCTTTCCTGCATCCAGAGAATCACCTGCCTGACCCCCTAACTATAGAGTCCTCTATCACTGCTGCCTTCTTCTTTTCCCTTCCATTCTGAGCCACAGGGCCAGATTCTGTACCACAGGTGCACCACTGTTGCTTTCCCCAGGTAGGCAGTGCCCCCAACAGTACTCAAACAGGAGTACTTATTGTTAAGGGGAACAGCCACAGAGGTACTCTCTAGTACCTGACTCCCGCCCTTCCCTCTCCTGACTGTTATCTATTTATCTGTCTCCCAAGAACCCAATGTAACTACTTGCCTATAGCTCCTCTCTATCACCTCCTCACTCTCCCTGACCAGTGAAGGTCATTAAGCTGCATCTCCAGTTCTCTAACCCGGTCCCTAAGGAGCTGCAGTGCAATGCATCTGGCACAGATGTGACCATCCAGGAGGCTGGGAGTCTCCCACACATTCCACATCTGACACCCAGTACAGAACATTGGCCTCACATACATACTTCCTGTTTCTGTTCTTCACTGGTAACTGAATTTAACAATATCAAATTTATTGCTGCTTGGGGCAGTTGAATTTCTAGCACAGTTGTAGCTGGTAACAAGTATGGCAAATGCATAATGAAGAAAATGCTTCAGGAATATGAGAGGTGGCTGTGGAATGATACTTAAAGTAGAAGGATGTAGATCTTGATATAAACACTTCAACTGAACATTTGAGGTAAGTAGCGATTATCTGCACTGTATTTAAGAAGCAGTCAAGAACATCACCAATTCCACAGGACTAAATCACTTCCCAGCTGTTGAAGTGAGCACTTGTACATCAGACCTAGCTATGCCCCTGGCAAAGCTGTTCCATCACAATCACAACATTGACAACACTCAACAATATGGAAAGTTGCCCAGGTTTGTCCTTTCCACAAAAAAGGACAAAAATAATGAATAAACCAGTCATGACTCCAATAGCCTGTTCAACCTCAACTCAAAGGGACCAAGGATTATGGGAAAATATTCATATTCAGAGTTAGGGTCAGTTCACAAGCAATAACTCAATAATGGATGGAATAGACAAGGGGCTGAACATCCAATTATTACTGCCAATCTTCAAATCCACAAAGATGCAGGTCCCATGGGAGGGATTGAATGATGGAGTAACCAACAATTGGAATAAGTTGAGTGGCACACATTTCCGTCTTTAACCAAGGCAAAGACTAGCAATTGGGAATTGGTTTATTATTGTCACATGCATTGAGATACAATGAAAAGCTTTTTTTTGCATGCCATTCCAGCAGATCATTCTATACGTAAGTATATTGACGTGGTACAAAAGAGAAAAAAAGAACACAAAATACAGAGTTACAGTTACAGATGAAGTGTAGACAGGAAGATAAATTAAGTACAATGGCCATGGCAAACTGCAATTCTGTACAAAAGTCTTTGGCACACATACATACATTTTATATATATATTAGCTAGGGTGCCTAAAACATTTTGTACACTACTGTATTTGTTAACGTGGAGTGGGGAACAAGCTTGTAAATCAGGCAGGAGCAAAAGATGTTGGGAATGGACACAATCAGAAACATGCCAGACCCTGGCACCTGGGAGGGGTGGCAGAGAAGGAATGCCAGGGGAAGAGGGTGGCACACACTCAGCCCTGAGACACCAGGCAAGGTCATTTGATTCCAAACAATCAGTTTATTGTTCATTGTAGAATGTCTCTCCAGTGCTTTCCTTCCCTCCCCTCTCCCTTCTCCTGTTCCAAATCATGATTCCACTCTCAGTCCACAATAGAGAGGTCATGATATTCTTTTGTGCAGCAGCAGCAGTGGAATACATAAAATTATTACGATACTTGGCAGTAATCTTTGGCACATATGTGTAGTTAGGGTGCCTATGACTTTTGCACTGTGCTATACACTTAAGAGACAAGAGTTCATCTTTAGAACACAAGAGGTCCAATCAAGAATCTGACAGCAGTGGGATAGGAGTTGTCCTTAAGCCTGATAGTGTGTGTTCTCAAGCTTTTATAACTTCTACCTGATGAGAGAGGAATGACAAGGGTGGATTACGCTTCTTGCTTTCCCAAGGCAGCTGGACATGTAGATGAAGTCAATAAAGGGCTTTGTTCACAAATCTCAATTTTATTTTGTGGTGTTGGGCAGAGCAATCACAATACCAATGTGTAATGCATCTGGATAGGATGCTTTCTATGATACATCCGTAAAAATTGGGCAGAGTCACCAAGGACATGCCAAACTCAATCAGCCTTTGTGAGAAGCTGACGTGTATTGTAGAGTTGGTTACTAAGTTATTCAGTGCACATTATGCTGTAAGCTCTAATATGTCAGGAGTCCTGTAAAATTGTGATCCCCAGTTTGGAACAAGACTGCTCCTCACTGTCTGAAGAATATCAGCTTAGGAGACATTTTAGATCTGAAATATTTTACTGCTTACAAGACACAAGATTTGTGAATTCCATTACAGCTAGAGGGCTTTGCACAGCAAGGATGCATTAGGGAAATATGATCACATGATAATTTTCAGAGCTGAACTGATCAAGCAAAGTTTCTGCTCATGGCAACATTTAGCCCAATCATTCCTTACCTGCACTTCTCCCAGTTTTATGTGATTTCATAACTATCAGCTGCAGCACATCAAGCTTCAGTGTCTATTAGAACATAAAATGTGTAGGTTGATCACAGGATAAGGAAGAGTTCCTTTTTTAAAACAGCTTGTGACATATATATAGTATAGAGAGTACTGGAAGTCTGGCTGTGATTACAAAGCGTTTACCTAACTGAGGCATTCAATGTTACTTGATTGAGCTTTTGCCAGAAGCCAGAGGTGAGATCAACTGCCAACTCGATGAATTATTAAAAACACAAGGAACAGAACACAGAGTAGACCACGTAGCAATGTCTAGCCAGCTCCACCGCTCAGTAGAATAGCTGACTTATTTTAATGCATCTTCTTGTCCAATCCATTGAGATGAACAATGACTTGCTTTCATTCCAATTTTGCAGGCTCTGATACACGAAGCCATGTGCCCATTTTTAGAATGGACATGGGTTGCCTGATGGGTGACTGGGGGTAGTTTAGTCCTGGGAGTGTGTGCTCCTTCTACCACTTATCCAAGAACACTGCATATCCCAATGGATAGACTTGGTGTTTTGTGAAATCAGGTTTGGTGACAGGGTACAGAAGAGACCCACTAGTGGAAAGTAAGTTAACTACTTACACAATTATAGGACAAGACAGCTACTAAGCATTCAGTAAACTCTTCAAGTCACACCCAGTTACAAATACCTATCTGAAGTGTGCACTCAAGCTCTCTCTCACTGAAGCACACTTCAATTGTTCCTGCAGCAGTGGTTATTGCCCCCAGTCCATCGGTGAGCCCACAAGCAAAAGCCTAGGTGCTTTCAGTGCACGAGATTCATACTCTACCTGTGCCATGATATCATCAGCCGGTGCCGTGGTGCCAAATGGCAAGGGTGACAATGCTCCTTAAATGGGCCAACACCTAGCTCGCTTAGGAGAGTGGCTTTCGATGAATAGGTAAGATTAACACTTACTGCAACAACCTGCCCCTCGAAATACTCAACACTGTGACACTCTAGTATAACTCCCATGGATGCACCACTATACCGTACACAAAATGTAACACCATATACCCACCAGTGTACTACAGTAGTCCACCAACCTCCCATTGTCCCAAAAGGCCAACAAGTTCCCACCTTGGGGTCATAGTCATGGATCTGACAGCCCACTTTCCTGATCTTATTTACTGATTGCTGGACATGATTGTTGTTTGTCATCTGTATCAATAACATGGCTGATAATGTGGTTAACTGGTCAGCATATCTGCAGATGGCATCAAGATGGCGGCACGACACAGCTTGCAGTGGCCACTCCGGAGCTGATTATCTGTTATTTGTGAAGCGGGGTGCTGTGCGCAATCATAATCGGATGAAAAACGGACGTGGGAGCACGGAGGAACATCTGAAAATCTCCAGGAAGACTTTCTTCGTGGCTGCTGCTGCTGTGAGGTCTGGGTCTCTGCTGGGAAGAACAGGCTCCCAGTCCTCGGGGTCGCGTTGGCCGGGGCATCTTAATACGCTCGGCAGAGGATGGTACTCGGAGAAGCTGTGCCGGAGGGGATGGTCGTCGGCTCAGAGGTTCGACGGACTTGGAGTTCGCTGCGGTCAGGTCACTTTCAGTGTGTGCTGTGTCTGCAAGGCTGAGTCGGGCGGCGCCGTGGAAATCCATAGCGGGGGTATTCCCTTCTGCCGCCGGCGTGGGATGACAAGTCAATCGGGGACCCTGAGGACTTGTGGAAACTGTGTGGTGGTTTCTTTCGAACTTATAGTCTTTTAACATCTTTAGACTATTTTTTACTGTGCCCATGGTCTGTTTTTTATCAATTATGCTATTGTTTGCACCGTTGTAACTATATGTTGTAGTGCAGGTAGTGCAGTGTTGTAGTGCAGTGCAGGTTTTGTGCAGGTCTTGTAGCTTTAGTTTTTGGTCTTGTTTGTCTGGTGGGATTGGAGCTCCTTTCCGGGGAACGCGCTAAGATGGTAGCGCGATATTAATACGCAGCAGCCTCTCCGGACTATGGATTGGGGATTGCCAAACGTTATGTGGATTTTCTGGTGTAGTCTGTTTTGTCGTGTGTTTTTATGATATAATTCTGGAGGAACGTTGTCTCATTTTTTAACTGCATTGCATTTGCGGTTTCTAAATGACAATAAACTGAATCTGAATCTGAAGATTGCGGGTGTAGTGGATAGTGAGGAAGACTATCATGGCTTGCAGCGGGATCTGGACTAGCTGGAAAAATGGGCTTAAAAATGACAGATGAAATTTAATGCAGACAAGCGTGAGATGTTGCACTTTGGTAGGACCAACCAGGATAGGTCTTGCATAGTGAATGGCAGGATACTGAGGAGTGCGGTAGAACAATGGGATCTGGGAATACTAGCCCATTATTCATTGTAACTGGCATCACAGGTTGACAGGGTCGTAAAGAAAGCTTTTGTCACATTGGCCAGGAAAGATATAAATAAGGTTGAAAGAGTACAGAGAGAATTTACAAGGATGCTTCAAGCTATAACGAAAGATAAATTAGGTTAGGACTTTATTCCTTGAAATGTTGAAGATTGAGAGGAGATTTGATAGAGGTTTACATAATTATGAGGGGTATAGACAGGGTAAATGCAAGCAGGCTTTTTCCACTGAGATTCATTGGGCAACAACTAGAGGTCATGGGTTAAGGGTGAAAGGTGAAAAGTTTAAAAGGAACATGAGGAGAAACTTCCTCACTCAGAAAGTCATGAGAGTGTGGAACAAGCTGCCAGCAAGAGTGGTGCATGTGAGTTGGATTTCAACATTTAAGAGAAGTTTGGATAGGTACCTGCATGGGAGGGGTAGGGAGGGCCACAGTCGTGCTGCAGGTTGATGGGAGTAAGCAGTTTAAATGGTTTGGCATGAACTCGATGAGATGAAGGGCCTGTTTCTGTGCTGTAGCTTTCTATGACTCCATGACTTTATGAATCCAGCAGAGGATGGACGAGACAATTACTGAGGGAGTATTTGGACAATGATCCCTTTCCCGTAGCGGTCTTCTTGCCTCTCCTCCTCTGGCAGTGCTCCTTCCACATGGCCAAAAGGGTGGGAGTGGCAACCCCATCTGCCTGCTCTCTCAGGACACCCGACTGAAACGTTTCCTTACAAGTCACCCAGGTACCTCCACCTTCAGGCTACGTGTCTAACTTGAGCACCTGATGACAGGGACCTTTCCCCATGTGCTCTAATCCCTCCAGTGATCTGACGGAGGTGTCCACGGTACCCCCTATCACTTATCCCAATAAGGACAGCACCACTCCCTTTAAATGGAGATCTACTGCTTTAACTAAATACCCATCAATGATCAAGGATAAACTGCCCTGTAGGACTCTCTGGTGGGTTGTTGCTGTTATAGTACATCCATTTGATCAGACCCCATGGGTGTAGGGCTCTGGCCCCTACCTTTACTGTGCTCTTTAAAGCCCACTCAATGAGTAAGTGTTACCTGATCTTAATGGCTGCCATCATTCTGCCCAGTGGCGATTCATCACCTCAGTGGGAAACAGATGCACTCAGAGAGTGTTGTTAATCACATTGGGGAATGACAGCTCCCCCAGAACACTCATCTCCCTGTTGGATAAACTCACCCCAGCACCCCCTGCATCTCAGTTCCTCAGCAACCACGTGGGCAGAGGCTTCCCTGGATTATGCCTGTACTTGTCTCCTAACTCCTGTTAGAACTTCGGTGGAGAACTCTCTGAAGGAATTCATCTTGGTGAGACCAGCTGCGTTATCCTCCTCAGATCCCTCCCTCTCATGATGTTCCTCTCCCCCAGCCTTCAGGTCTTCCTCACCCTGTTCCATGAAAGCTGGAGGCCCTTGCTGGAGGTCAAGGACCACATGGCCTCTGGTCTGGCCTGTACTGGCGCATCTGCATGGGGGAGAAGCTACTGACTTAGAAAGGCTCCCTTCTAACCCTTCTTTCCTCTTCTCACTATCTAACAAAATGTCTCTATCCCCCAACCTTGTGTTGGGGTTGCATCCCCGCAACATCAGGACTTGGACCTTAACAGGGTGCAGTGACCAATCAACCCTACGGGCAGCCTCTATCTGCTACAACTTTTCTAGTGGACACACCATCTTTATACTCCTATCATCCAACCCTTTTATCCCAAGTCTGTGCCTCGCCAATGGTAATACATCACTGGTTTAGCACTTCCATTGTGATTCTCAAGTTATCTATCTCTTTCTCTTTCTGTAAGATTGTTTAATATTGTTGCTTACTATGGATGTCAACTACTAGAAAGGGCCCTTCTGGTTTCCCTTCCTCTCGGGGAACCCTACCTCATTAAGTACAGACACAAAGTGGTATTCCATTTTCACCTTGTGGGAATCTAGCTAGCCCATCAGTAAGTTGGCAAGACCCACAAATTCTGCACAGTTGTCAGTCCACCCTGGGATTCAGCAGTCATCATACAGGGGGGCGGGGGGGGAGTTCTTTCTCTTATTTTTTTCCTTTGAACGTATTAATCTTCTGTTCAATCACTGAACCTGCTCATAGCACCAATTGTTGCGTGAAATCAGATTCACAGATTCATGACAGAAGACACTCACAACTGGTAAGTAATTTATTTACAGGACAAGATGAACACTAAACATTCCGTAAACCCTTCAGGTTACACCCAGTTACAAATAGTGTGCACATTTACCTAAATAGTGTGCTCGGGCCCTCTCTCACTGCACTGCACTTCTACTGTTCCCATGGCACCAGTCCCAAACCCCAGTCCATCTGTGAGCCTCTGAAGCAAGAGACTGCATGCTTTCAGTGCATTAGATTTATGCTCTACTGGCACGATGACATCATCATCCAGTGTCATGTGACCAAACAGCAGCCAGTGGAAGGGCTGCAATGCTCCTTAAATGGGCCAATCACCTAGCTAGAATGGAGAGAACATCTTTCAATAAACAGGAAATATTGACAGTTGGTCTTCTCAATATCATATTTTCTTAAGGATGCTTTAAGCACATCCTTGAATCTTTTTCTTTACTCTCTAGTAAACTCTTGGAATAGAGTTTCCTTTTTTGAAACCTAGTGTTGGCCATGCAAATGAGATGGACAGTCCAACCAAACTGATTGAGTGTAATTAGAACCTCTGTGCTGAGGATGTTGACCAGGGACAGCTCAATGACTTTGGTTCCCATGCTGGAAGGTGTTAGAAGAGATCAGTTTGGTGGTATCAATCAAAGGCTTGTGGTTCCTTCTCTAGATAGTCCAGGTTTCAGGATGGCAGGAATACCTGCCCAGGTAACTACACATTTGGTTCCAGAAGTGAGGTTTCGATCTCCAAGCACCAATTTCCTCCCTTGGCTAGGAAGATGATGTTGATTTGCATCATTTATGTATGTATTTGCCGAACATTTTTCCCCAAGGCATAAGAAGTGGTCCATATTTTGCCATGAACATTTATTGGTGGAGAAGAGTGGGTGTAGTTTTGCAGGTTGATAGAAGACCTTGTTCTGCAGATACTAAGTGTAAGGCCCATCCTCCTGAATGTGATGGTAACCAAATCTAATGGCTTGAAGCTTTGTGCACAAACATAAATAGCCTCTGCATTTGCAGCTCAGCTACTGAGAATATAGTGGCCTTGGTTCAGGAGTGTGGTCACCACGGGCTGAACTCTTACCACCCACCATCTGTTGTTTAGGTCATAGGGTTTTGGCTCGATCTCTGCTGTCAGGTACCTAAGGAGGCTATGGCTGAATGAACAAAAACAAAATAGGTGATCCCAGTCATTCCCACAGAAGCTGGCAGAATAATTAATGACACGATAAATTACAATAACTGCTTAACAACCTCTCGGTTCCTGGAACATTAATTTTATTATCTCAGAGTCTTGTTACCTGAAAAGAAAACTATTTCACATTTTTCTGTGCTGTTTATCACTCTCCCTAAATCTGTCTATGTTCCTGAATATTAATCTGACTTTCTGTACACCATTTAAATCATTTTTATTTCCTTCTCTGTATGTCCTGTGTGACTCACTCAGCATTCTTCACACTGAGTGTCTGAAAAAAATAATCATTGCTGCTTTTACCTCCCTTAGATATTGTATCTCATGAAATCCTACAACACCCTTTCTGTTATACGTGTTTGCATTTGAAGCATCAACATTGGAGATTTCAGTATTTCAGCCTATGAGATATTTTGAATAGACGGGAAGAATGGACAATAAGGTTGGTGAAGATAGAAGGGCGGGGGGGGGGGGGTTACAATGGTCCTGCTAATGATAAGATATGGCAGTAACCAGGAAGATTCTGTGCTTAGCAGAGTAGTGAATCAGCACTAACAGACATTGGAAATAACAAGTAAAGATAACATCAATGGAATAGTTTATAGGCATTCATGTAGCAACAAAACATCAGGAAATCTCGTGTCAAATGTCACTAGTGGGAGCAGTTTGTAAGCTTTTTGCTCATGATAACTGCTTGACCCAAGTCTGCAAAACATTAGAGAGGGTTCTGAACACAGGCCAGTACATCGTGCAAGCCAGTCTCCCCTCCTGTTTGTACTTCCTGCTGCCTTGTGAAGGTGATTAACATAATAAAGGATCCCTCCCATCTCAGCTGTAATGTAGGGATCTATTTCTTTTAGAGCATTGACTCCCCCCACCCCCAGCTCCACATATTAAGTAAAGTGGTGATGGCTTCAGAAAGAAAAGTTAACAAATTTGATAATGCTAATGAAGGTTGGGAACTGTATATTGAGTCTGTAGTGGAACACAAATAATGTGGAGAAGCAAAAGAAAGCCCCTACGCTTCTTAGTTTAATGGGCCCACAAATGTACAGTCTCTTTTTACTTAGTAACCATTGCAAATCCAGCAAACAAAATGTTCAATAAAATTGTTACAATTTTACAAAGTCACTTCAGCCCTAAATCGCTACTAATAGCTGAGAGATTTTGATTTTACCAAAGGAACCAGTCAAAAGATGAAAGTATTTTTTCATACATTGCAGAACTGTCATAGTCCTGTCCGTGAAGTCTGCATTCCGGTGCATGGTCTGGTCTATGTACTCTGGACTCCGGGTCTTCCAGCTGTCCCTTGTTTCAGTTGGGCTTAATCATCGGCACCTGATGCTCGTCTTGGGGCTGAGAATATAAATGGCCCTGGGGTTGAGTGTAGGTGTGGGTTTGTCTTGTCAGTTTCCTGTCCTTGTCTCTGTGGGGGTAAGCCAGGCTGTCTTTGCTGTTACCCTGAGGCTGGACTGTTCCCTTCCCCTTCTTTCTGTAGCCCTTGCCTGGAGCCCTGCCTGTGTCTTTCCCTATTCTTGCTGTCAAGTTCTACTGCTGGAGCAAGACCAGAGCCTTGCTGTGTCCAGATAAAGAACTGTTTTTAGTTGTTTGGAACTGTCTTTTTGTCCATGCCTTTGCTAGGTAGGTCCAGCTGTTTGCTGCTACCTAGCATTGGGAACTGTCTTGTTGTGTTCAGCTTTCTGTGTATGAGTCCTGGACCTATGTCCTGTTCCCAAGGAGGGGTCCTGGTTCTATGTTCTGTGTTCCTGTCTCCCAAGGCCAAGGCTCTGTGTTCCAGTCTCTCAAGTCTGAGTCTGAGCTTCATGTCTGTGTCTAGCCCAGGAGTCCCTTGTCCTGCCCCCATGTCTAGTCCTGTTGCCTTGCCACGTCTTGTCCTCACCTAGATCTGGAGTCCAAGCCTGAGGCAAGACCCAGGTTCCAGGTCCCTGTCCAGTCTCTGGCTCGGAGTCCTTGTCCAAGCTCCAAGTTTCTAGTTCCTTGTCCAGGTCCTGCTTTCCTAGCCAGGTCCTAGCCCAGGCTCTGAATTCAAGTCTCGTCCAGGCCCTGTGTCTTGTCCAGTGTCAATTCTTCCCCGCTTCCCTTGCTTTCTTGACACACCTAGTCCCATCCCTGGTACTTCAGCGTCTGTGTCTTGCATTTGGGTCTGGTCTCAATGTTCACCTGATGACAAGAACTGCACATGCTTTCCCAGTATTGTGACTTTAGAGATGGACTTTCTGATGCATTAATGGACAGGATTGTATGATGCATGTATATTCAAAGCACTAGGGTAAGGCTACTGTCGGAAAGAGACGTAACTTTAGAATGGGCATTGACCATTGCAATATAGTTCAAGTCTATAGCAAAGGATTAGGGCAGAACTACAGAAAAAGGGTTTAGAATGTAAAATGCACAAAATGTCCCTGAATGGTGCAAAAAGTCAAATTTGACATGCCTAGGGTGTGGCCTAAGAGCTTCGCTCATCTTTGGATGTCTGAGATTTTGTGGCTTTGGAGATGAGCAGATCAAAGGTTAGTGTCATGGCAGGAGATCAGCGTGTCATCATGGAAGTGGAAGATCTACAGCTGTGTGCCCAGAGATCTGAGATCCTTGGGCACAGAGCTCGGGAAAGCAATGCAACAGACTTTTGATATCATAAACCAGTGAGTTGTTTATGTCTTCCCTCTCACTGAAACAGACATCTCTTTCTCCCTTGTTAGAGAGGGAGAGAGACTGTGGTCTGCCGAATACTGGGTGAATGAGTAGTCTTTGGGGCACTGCACGTCTGTGTCTTTGCTGTTGCTTTGCTGCACATTTTTGGGGTTCTAACATTTAACTGTCATTCATTCTTTGAGGGCACTCCTCTGTTTTTGTGGATGTTTGTGAAGAAAAAGGATTTCAGGATGTATATTGTATACATTACTCTGACATTAAATGTACCTTTGAAACTTTTGAAGTAACGAAATGTAAAACAGAATCAGACACCACAGGGTCTGACAAAAGTGAGCTGTCATGCCTAGAATTGCATAGTATTACTGAAGCAGATCACAATATAAGATGGATCACAATAGATGGGCCTGTTGCAAAACTGAAAATGGAGCTGGATACAGGGTCAGCTTTGTCCATAACTCCAGAGGCTGACTACAACAGACTGTTTTCTAAGATACCATTAGAGAAGACTTCAGTGATGGTAAAAGGTGTAAGAGTTTCCTAAAGGCAAACTGAAAATGAATGTGACTTATGGAGGCCAGACACAGTAGGTAGAGGTTTGTATTGGAAAGTGGAGGGCCAGCGCTTCTTGGACATGAACGGCTGAGAAGAATCCAACTAGAGTGGTCCTCAGTCTAAGCTCTCAGTGTGACTTCAACAGGCAATGGCAGCCCAAATGGTAGCACTAACCAGAGACTGGCACAGTTGCTTAATGCTAATGAGGTGTTTGAGAAGAGGATTGGTAATCTCAAAGGCTTGAGGGCCAGAATTGAACTGGATGAAACAGCACCATCAAGATTCCATAAAGCAGGTCCAGTGCCCTACGCATTGTGTCCTAAAGTGGATGCTGAACTTTAGAGCTTGGATGCACCTGTAATTCTCTAAGGTTGAGTAGAGTGACTGAGTCATGCCCATTGTCCTGGTGATCATAAAGAGCAGGCTGGAGTTGTTCACATATGTGGGGATTTCAAGGTGAGCATCACCCTGGTGCTGTGTACTGTGCAGGATCTCCTGCCATGAATAGAAAACATTTTTGCATCTTTGGCAGGCATGGAGAGGTTTTCTATGATTGACTTGTCATAAGCTTATCTGCAAATGGAGATTGAGGAGTCGAGCAGGAAACTCCTCTCAATCAACACTCATAAGAGACGGATCCGGTATCATAGTCACGTCTTTGGCGTCACAGCAGTTCCAGCAACTTGGCAAAGAGCAATGGACCAAGTGGTTCAAGATATCCCAGAAAAGCAATGTTACCTTGATGACATCATTGTGACTGGCAAGAATGATGAAGAAAATCTCCAGAACCTTGGTAAAGTGCTTTCCAGGCTGAGTGACTATGGACTGTATGCAAAGAGAGAAATGTGAGATTTTCAAGAATGAAATCTGCTATTGTAGACATGTCATTAACAAGTATGGCTTACATAAGTCACAAGAGTAGACTGAAGCAGTACTACAGGCACCCAAATCAGAAAATATGTCACAACACGGGTCATACTTTGCCTTGCAAGCTACTACCACAGGTTTCTTCCAAACATTGATGCAGTGCTGTACCCATTGAACACACTGTTACAGACTTGAGCAAAGTGGGAATGGTCAGAAAGATGTGAAAAGCAAGAAAACAAGGAGACATTGATGAACTGCTCACCCATTATGACCAATCCCTGCCCATCAGACTGGCATGCAATAGCACTGAAGCCATTTTGTCACACATTATGGAAGATGGATCTGAACGCCCAAGTGTGTTTGCTTCAAGATCGCTGACAAGCACAGAATACAACTATTGACAGATCGACTGAGGGGTTTTTAATCTAGTATGGGGAATAAGGAAGTTTCACCATTACCTCTACAGATAAAGGTTTATGCTAGTGACAGATCTCCAGCCCCTTGTGCCCATTTTCAATGACGGGAAGGGAATTCCAGAGATGACTACTACCCGCTTATACCTTTGGACACTATTCCTATGAGCCCACTCTTACGACAGAGTTTATCCATACTAAACAACACAGCCACACTGATGCCTTTCATTGATTCTATTAACTTTTTTGGATTTACTAGGTATACCTGCAAGAAAATGAATCTTAGTATTGTATACAGTGACATATGCTTTGATAATAAATTTACTTTGAATTTTGAGCAAATCAGGTTCACAAGAGTAATCTTGAGGATGTTTTCATAGACTGCAGCTTCCTGGAACAATATGTAATGCAAGTAGCTGGGAACAGATTATTATAGATTGCATAAAATTTAACAAGACAGATTTAATTAGTAATAGCACAGCAAAGTATACTCTGAAAAAAAATGATCATAATTTGACATTAAGTTCAATAGCGACATTCTTAAGTATGTAACTTGAGTTAGAAATATCAATAAAGCCTGTACAGAAGCAGGAGTTAGCTAAAGTGGATTAAGAAGTTACATTAAAAGGTATGATGGTACACATTTAAGAAAAACTGTCCAAAGGAATTAAGGATAGTGTTCAATTAGAGAAGCTCAAAAATTTGAAGAAAAGTAGCAGACTTGTGGAAGGTTAACCTCTTTCTCCCTCTACAGATGCTGCTTGACCTACTGAAAATCCCCTACTTAATATTATTTTATTTTAGTAAGCCCAAGGATTGGGAGAATACTAAAAAGTAGAAAAAGGAACTGACATAAAGGGAAAATATGAGTGTAAGTTAGTAAAACATAAAGAGTACACATGGTTAAAGCATCTAAATGTATATAACATAGTAATTACTATTCCCTTAGAACAGGACTAAAGCCTGGGGTGCATGGACCCCTTGGTTAATAATAAGGGTTCATGGCATAAAAGACATTGCAAACCCCTGCCCTAGAGGATAAGATAGGAAAATATTTGATGAAAAATAAATGTAAAACATTGAGGAAATTGAGGGATTGCCTCTGCATTCATATATGGTGGAGCAAAAAACACTGTAGTTACAAAGTAGAGCCAATGGTCTAATATGAAAAAGCAGCTTGATGTAATTAATAATAAACAATACTAGAGAAATAATGGGCTGCATGAAAACAAATTTTCTGGATTGAACAATGTTCATTCTGGGCTTGCAAAGGAAGTAGTTGGAGAGAAGATGGATCTTCCCATAACTTCCCTTTTAGAATTGAGCTTTTGAACTGTCTGTATGACCCAGAATTTTTGTGGTGGCAACTGTAGTTTTTTAGTTGCAGGACAATTGTGGTCTGACATGTACATGTCAATGCAGTGGGGTCCAGGCACAAGAGTAAGGAACAAGTCAATGTTTGCCTGCTAGGCCAGATTTGGAGGTGATTCAAAGTGGCAGAACCAAGGCAAGAGAGAGTCAAGTTTTGGGGCTTGGGCCTCAGAGTGAGGAACAAGCCGATGTTTGACTGCTTTAAGTTCAGGGTTGAATTGGAAAGGTTGGAATCATGGTCAAGGTATTGAGTTCTGAGCCTGAGCTTGAGACTATATTGAAGTGGTGTGGCCTGGGTTTGACAGTGAGGAATGACCTACTGTTTGGCTGATTTAAGCATGAGGCCTATTTGAAAAGGTAAGGGTGTTGGGCTAGAGGCAAGTGTTCAGTTCACTGCTCCGTAATATTTACTCATCTCTGCTGAATTGAAGCAGTGGCCTGCAGCTAATGAGTTCCTGGATCAGGTTTGACTGACTTTGTGGCTGTGGACTCACTTTCGGAAACTTCAGTTCTGAATGTTATCTACTGACCTTTATTGTTTACACATTTCATTTTTTTTCTGATCATTGAATGTCTGAAGGTCTTATTTGAATTTGCTCTGTTGGGTTTCTTGGCCACAATTCCATCAATTCTGTCATCCAAATCATTGACAAATAACATGAAAAAGAACTGTAACAGCACCAACACTGTGGAACACTGCTAGTCACAGCAGACAACCAGAAAAGGCCTCCTTTATTCCCACTCTTTGCCTCCTGCCCAGTCAGCCAATTTCTATCCATGCTAATATATTTCCTGTAATACCTTGGGCTCTTATATTGCTAAGCAGCCTCATGTGCAGCACCTTGTCAAAAGCTTTCTTAGAATCCAAATAAATAACATCCACTGACTCTCCTTTATCTACCCTGCCTGTTATTTCCTCAAAGAGCTCCAACAAGTTGGTGTAAAGTAGATACAGTGTGTAGTAAGAATGAGGAAGGCAGATGATAGGGTAAAATTGATTTTGGTAACAGGGTGCCAAAATCAGAAAGGATGACGTATACAGGACTGAAAGTGTTATATTTAAATGCATGAAATCTATGGAATAAGGTAAATGATCTTGTAGTGCAGTTAGAGATTAGTAGGTATGGTGTGGGCACCTGAGTCATGGTGGAAAGAAGATCATAGATGGGAGTTCAACATCAAAGGATGCACATTTTATTGAAAAGGACAGGCAGGGAGGCAGAGTGGGTGAGGTGACTCTATTGGTAAAAAGTGAAATCAAATCCTTAGAAAGAAATGACACAGGATCTGGATTTAGAGGCATGAGAAAGGAGCTAGCCAAAGCTGATAAGTGGGGATGACAGGAGAAGAACAATGGTAAGTGTTTCTGGGGGAAATTCAGAAGGTGCAGTATAGATATCTCCCAAAGATGAAGAAATATTCTAAAGGGAGGATGAGGCAACCATGGCTGATGAGGGAAGTCAAAGTCATCATAAAAACAAAAGAGAAGGCATACTGTATTCTATATCTTCTGATCCTATGTCAATCCTTTCTAAGGATTTGATTTGATTACTCTTCCAACAGAGCAACCCCACGGTCTTGCCTACCAGCTTGTCCTATCGATACAATGTGTATCCTTGGATGTTAAGTTCACAAATGTGATCTTCTTTCAGCCACAACTCAGTGATGCCCACTATGTCATATCTGACAATCTCTAAATCCTAAGTCTCTAAATGTGCTACACCATCATCTAATTTATACTGTGTGCATTCAAAGGTAACACCTTCATTCCTGTATTCATCACGCTTTTCAATTTTACTCCCATGCTGTGCTTCAAATCATCCTATTGACTGCAATTTTGCCCTGTTCTTCCTCACAGTCTCACTACATACCACAACTGTGCGTGTACCAACTGCCTCATCATCATCTCTATCACTGTGGTTCACATCCTCCACTAAATTAATTTAACCCTCACCAACAGCTCTAACAAGGCTACCAGCAAGATTAGATACTGCTTATTCCCTTTCTCCTGACAGTTACCCTGCTACTTGCCTCCTGTAACTTAGGGGTGACTACCTCCCTGTAGCTGCTATCTATCACCTCCTCATTCTCCCAAGATTATTCTTGCTGAAGCTTGTTGAATCGAAGCCCTTCACTCTAACACAGGCTCACTTCAACAATGGCTGCTCTGCTTACACCTCCCTTCTTTTTATTAGGTCAAATAAAACTCCTTCCCAATGAGACTTGTTCTCTTCAAATGGCTCCTGCCCTACAACAATATCTCTCTCACTCATTTATCTTGTGCACCAGATCTTCTAACATAGTATCACCAGATCTGATAACCCATCTGCCTCCTCTAATGGGTATGGGTCTATGGGGTTGATGCCTTGAGCCCAACTGATTTGATGAGATTCCACTCAGAGGTTGTGTTCTGCACGTCTGCATAACTGATCAAGCTGTCATGGTGTCTGGAGTGGACCACCATAGATATGGATGGATAGTTGACAGCTCAAAAGTAGAAGATGCAGGGGTGGGAACAGGATTACTGGTGGTGATATTTGGATGCTGATCAGGGATAAAAAATTATGGTAGCAGCTAGTGGGATGATTATATAGGGAAGAGCAGATCCTTTGGACTCAGAACTGCTGTAGAGTCATAGACTAATACAGCATAGAAACAGGTCCTTTGGCCCAGCCCAACCATCAATCTTGTTCCATTTGCTGGTGATTGGCCCATATTCCTCTCTGCCCCTCCGGTCCATATTCTTATCAAAATGTCTTTTAAACTCTGTTATGTTGTTATGGTACATGCCTTTACCATTTCCTCTGGCAATTTGTTCTATATATGAACCACCCTCTGCATGAAGAAGTTGCCCCTCAGGTACCTTCTAAGTACTTCACCTCTCATCTTTAACCTATGCCCTTTAGCTTACTGCTCTCCTCCCCTGGGAAAAGACATGCAGGCTGCCTCTAGCACATCCCCAGGTTGTGTTGGTTGTTCTCACAAGCAGCACATTTCATTGTATTCTTCAATGTACTTTATAAATAAATAAATTTGAATCTGAATCTACATTCGGGCTATCCACACTCCTCATTACTTTATGCTTATACTTTACTCTGTAAGGTCAGTTCTCAAACTTCTGGAGTTCAAGGAATAAAGTCCAGGCCTATTAAAACCTCTACCTATAACTTAGGCCCCAGAGTTCAGGCAACATTCTCATAAATATTCACTGCACGCTCTTCAGTTTTATTATATCTTTCCTATAAGAGGACCACTGAAACTGAAGACAACACATCTTGTACAACTGGAACATAATTTCCCAACTCTTAGACATATGCTGACTGATGAACAAAGATTACAGGAAGAAGGTTGAAGAATGGGGATGATAGGGATAATAAATCAGCCATGATGGAATGGCAGAGCAGACTCAATGGGTCAACTGGCATAATTCTACTCTTACTGTATGTTTTATGGTCTTATGAAGGACAACATACAAAACTCCTCCTTCACCACCTTGTCAACCTGTAATGCTACTTTCAGTGAACTATGCACTTGTATTCCATAGAACATTACAGCACATAAACAGGCCCTTCAGCCCTTCTTGGCTGTGCCGAACCATTTTTCTGCCTAGTCCCACTGATCTGCACCTGGACCATAACCCTCCATACCCCTCTCATCCATGTTTTTCTTAAATGTTAAAAGTGAGCCTGCATTTACCACTTCATCTGGCAGCTCATTCCACACTCCCACCACTTTCTGTGTGAAGAAGCCCCTCCTAATGTTCCCTTTAAACTTTTCCCCCTTAACCCATGTCCTCTGTTTTTTTTTCCCTAGCCTCAGTGGAAAAAGCCTGCTTGCATTCACTCTTTCTATACCCATCATAATTTTATATACCTCTATCAAATCTCCCCTCATTCTTCTACGCTCCAGGGAATAAAGTCCTAACCTATTCAAACTTTCTCTGTAACTCAATTTCTCAAATGGTGGCAACGTCCTTGTAAACCTTCTCTGTGCTCTTTCAACCTTATTAATATCTTTCCTGTAATTAGGTGACAAAAACTGCTTACAATACTCCAAATTCGGCCTCAACAATGTCTTATACAACCTCACCATCACATTCCAACTCTTGTACTCAATACTTTGATTTATAAGGACTAATATACCAAAAGCTCTCTTTACTACCCTATCTAACTGTGACACCACTTTTAGGGAATTTTGTATCTGTATTCCCAGATCCCTCTGTTCTTCTGCACTCCTCAGTGTCCTATCATTTACCTTGTATGCTCTACCTTGGTTTGTCCTTCCAAGGTGCAATAACTCACACTTGTCGGCATTAAACTCCATCTGCCATTTTTCTGCCCATTTTTCCAGTTGGTCCAAATCCCTCTGCAAGCTTTGAACACCTTCCTCACTGTCCACTATGCCTTCAATTTTTGTACCATCAGCAAATTTGCTGATCCAATTTACCACATTATCATCCAGGTCATTGATATGGATGACAAATAACAATGGACACAACACTGATCCCTGTCACAGCCCTCCACTCAGAGAAGCAATCCTCCACTACCACTCTCTGGATTCTTCCATTGAGCCAATGTCCAATCCAATTTACTACCTTTCCATGTATACCTTGCGAATGAATCTTCCTAACTAACCTCCCATGCAGGACCTTGTCAAAGGCCTTACTGAAGTCCATGTAGACAACATCCACTGCCTTCCCTTCATTCACTTTTCTGGTAACCTCCTTGAAAAACTCTAATAGATTGGTTAAACATGACCTACCACGCGCAAAGCCATGTTGACTCTCCCTAATAAGTCCCTGTCTATCCAAATGCTTGTAGATCCTATCTCTTAGTACCCCTTTCAATAATTTACCTACTACTGACATCAAACTTACTGGCCTATAATTTTCCAGATTATTTTAGAGTCTTTTTTAAACAATGGAACAACATGAGCTATCCTCCAATCCTCCGGCACCTCACCCGTGTATACCGACATTTTAAATATATCTGCCAGGGCCCCTGCAATTTCAACACTAGTCTCCTTCAAGTTCTGACGGAATACCCTGTCCTGGGTCCCTTTTTCCACAGGGACTGACCATTCACTGCTTAAGTCCTTCCCTGGTTCGACTCTGCAGAGTCATACTGCAGTGTCATTGCAGTAAGAATGTGGCCTGAAAGAATGAAGGAAGTTACTGACTCACCCAATAGTTTCCCATTATCATTCCATACCAAGAAGACAAGGTTGTTCTGTATGTCCAGTGAAGGCTGCTCAGAGCCTTGGGAATCAGTTTCCTTTGTAATGTTGCAATACATGAAAATCATGTCAGTGATACAAGACAGACCTACACACAAAGACCTTATCAAGTTTCTGAATGTGGTTGTTCACATTTTTCACTCTGAAAAGAAAAAAAAATATCCATTGTCTATTGCACAACATTATAATAAATGTTGTGCAATGACATTTCTAAGCAATTGCATTTCTTAGTAAAGTTAGAAATTAGAAGGAAATAATCTGTTTCTGCCCCTGGTGATGAAGCTATCATTCACGCTTTAATTTGTTCCAGGCCTGATGAAAATCTGACTGTCTATAGAAGTGAAGTTAACTAATACGCCACCGTCTCCTTCTAGGCTGACTGCGAGTCCTGCTCACCAGACACCTCCTGCGGGTTGGACTTTCACCTCAGAGATGCCTCAAGTTAGAAATTAGTTAGGAATTCTCATCCTTGTGTTTAAATCAGTGCATGTCCTCAGCATATCTAATCTCTGCAACATAGTCTCACTCTGTCCTCATACTCCCCCCACTGAATTAAACGTAAAGGGACCGATCATACTCTAATGAAGGCAGGAACCTTAATAGTGATGATGTACAGGGATATCCTGGAGTCCAAAAGCCATTACTGAAAGTGGAGGCACAAGTTAATAGGTTAGATAAGAAAAAGACCTATGGCATACTCGCCTTTACTAGTCAAGGAATTGAGTTCAAGAGTAAGGTTGCAGCTTTATAAGACTCTATTTAAGCTGCACCTGGAGTATCAAATTCAATTATGTCACCTCGATATAAACTTCTTTTTCAGACTACTTATCAGCCTCCACTGCTCCAAAGAAAGCAACTCATGTTTGTCCAATCTCCCTTTACTGCACATGACTCTAATCCAGACAGCATGCTAGGAAACCTCTTGTGCACATTGTCCAAAGCTTCACATCCTTCCTATAGATAGGCATAGGTAGAGTAGACAGCTAGTATCTTTTTACCAGGTTTAAAATGTCTAATATTAGAAGGTGTGCATTTTAGGTAAGAGGTGAGGGAGGATCTTACTTACTGCCCAGTATGCCTTTTTGCTGCTGCTTGGGGCAGCAATGTAGGTCCTCAATCTCTGGTGGTGTTCAGGACTTCCTCTTGGTTTTTATTACAATCAGTCATACAAGTCCCGGGTGGAGACTCAGGAATACTATCTCACTCAGGTGTAGAAGGAATCTTCAATGCTGTTTCCATAGCAATTTTGTTTTCCCAGTCAGGGTTGTTAGCCCTGAGCTAAACCCCAGAACCAAAACTAACAGAGATAGGAGTAGACTCTCACATGGTGGATTGGATAGTGGACTACTTGACAGATAGACCTCAGAATGTGCGGTTGGGAGACTGTAGGTCTGACACGGTGGTCAGCAGCACAGGAGCGCCGCAGGGGACCGTGCTCTCTCCGGTCCTGTTCACCCTGTACACATCGGACTTCCAATATAACTCGGAGTCCTGCCATGTGCAGAAGTTCGCTGATGACACGGCCATAGTGGGGTGTGTCAGAAATGGACAGGAGGAGGAGTATAGGAAACTGATACAGGACTTTGTGATATGGTGCAACTCAAACTACCTGCGTCTCAATATCACCAAGACCAAGGAGATGGTGGTGGACTTTAGGAGATCTAGGCCTCATATGGAGCCAGTGATCATTAATGGAGAATGTGTGGAGCAGGTTAAGACCTACAAGTATCTGGGAGTACAGTTAGACGAGAAGCTAGACTGGACTGCCAACACAGATGCCTTGTGCAGGAAGGCACAGAATCGACTGTACTTCTTTAGAAGGTTGGCGTCATTCAATGTCTGTAGTGAGATGCTGAAGATGTTCTATAGGTCAGTTGAGGAGAGCGCCCTCTTCTTCGTGGTGGCATGTTGGGGAGGAAGCATTAAGAAGAGGGACGCCTCACGTCTTAATAAGCTGGTAAGGAAGGCGGGCTCTGTCGTGGGCAAAGTACTGGAGAGTTTAACATCGGTAGCTGAGCGAAGGGTGCTGAGTAGGCTACGGTCAATTATGGATAACTCTGAACATCCTCTACATAGCACCATCCAGAGACAGAGAAGCAGTTTCAGCGACAGGTTACTATCGATGCAATGCTCCTCAGACAGGATGAAGAGGTCAATACTCCCCAATGCCATTAGGCTTTACAATTCAACCGCCAGGACTTAAGAACTTTTTAAAAGCTATTATTAATGCTTTTTGAGATAGTGATTTAGATGCATATCATATTTTTTACTGAGTTAAGTATTGTATGTAATTAGTTTTGCTACAACAAGTGTATGGGACATTGGAAAAAAAGTTGAATTTCCCCATGGGGATGAATAAAGTATCTATCCATCTATCTATCTAGAGGACCTGTGGACCACTGTTAACTCTGGCCTCTCCCCTTTGACTTGTTTGGCATGTGTGACCCTACCAGGAAGATGACAGGAAAAGTTCAAATGAAATATCTGTGGCAAGATTTTTTAAAACAACGAGTGGTGGGTGCTTTGACTGCACAGCCAGGCGTGGCGGTGTTGGCAGATATGATAGCAGCATTGACAAAGCTGTTAGGTAGGTACATGAAAATACATGGAAAGGAGGGATATGGATAATATTCAGTCAGAGAGAATAGGTGTTACTAGCTTAACTTGTTCTGCACAAATTCATGGGCCTGTAATTGCATTAGGTTCCCTGTCTGCAAAGCCCTAAACTCAGAAGAAGATTTTAAGCCCTATCTGATATAGATACATACTTACTCTCATAATAGGGAATTTATACAGTATCCACCTATTCTTCAAGGACTAGCTTACTTTCCTGTCTAGCCTCTGCAGAGAAGTTTAGCTGCCACTACTCAATGCTTGAGTGGTGAGTCCCCCTCCCTACCAAGGAGGAGATACTTCCAGCTGAAGAAGCAGTTAAAACACATTTATTTAATGATACATTCAGTTAATGATACATGTTTAAACTTAGACAAATAGTTGTTAACATGCATTTAACACTTATAGAGGATTTCTACTTTACAAAAGAATTGCAAACTACAAATGATTTCTAAACATAGGTACAGCTCTTCCAAGCTAATAAAACCACATCAATGAGTTGCAGATGAACAAGCCATCCATCACAGAAGCGGAAGTTGAGGAATGAATTCTAGTTCTTCTTTCTGTCACCCAATCTTTCTGTCATTCTCCTTGCCATTTCTAACAATTCCCAATGCTTATGTTATTTATAATGTTTTCTACTAAATGACACCATCAACATTTGATGTTTTCTAGAAACGTTTGCTGGCACAATGTAATTCACACAGATGGTCGTAAAAGCTTCTGGTGACAGAGATCCCAAACATTCAGAGTTAATGCTGCGAGGGCCGAGGCTCCAGGTACACAAATATCCCATATGTAACCATGTTTGGTGTGCTAAGTGACAACCTGGTTGTCTTGTGCTCGGCTAATACAGCCAAGAAGTCACTTGGCCACTACACTTTGCAAAATAGACCTTTTAGCAGGTAGCCACTTGCTGTGGGCTAGCAGTTTATATTCTGGAACACTGTTTACAAAGTTGTGCCTCCAACTTCAAACTGATTATTGCTTGCAGTTTACATTATGAACTGGAGCATGGTTCTTGTTTACAACAAAAAGACTGAGCAAAAAAGATTTTTATAAGTTTAACTTTATCACAAACAACTCTGACCTCTTGGAAAGTTCATGCTGCAGTGCTAGAAAGCTGAGTTTAACAATAAGCCTTTCAGGCCCTGGAAAGTGAACATCCATCATAAGCCAAAGGGTATGTTCCTATGTTGTACTATTCTATGTTCTGTGTTCTGTAACTCAGTTGTAGAAGTAGTACTTCTCACTGAATTGGTCTTAAACTGTCCAGTTCCCTCCCAGTTCTTCATTGCTTTGCTGTTAAGGCCCTTTTTAAAATTAACTCTTTGACTAACCTTTTGGTTGCTTCTTGCATCATTTTCTTTCCTTTGCTCTTTATTTGCTTTGGAGATTTATATTTTGTGAAAAAGCAATATTCTTTCTTTGATTCTGCTCTATAACTGATCTGTCCATCAAGTATTTCATGTCCTGCTAATTATTTCCATCACTTTCTATTCTAAGTTTTTATTTCCAGCATCTGCAGTCTTTTCACAAAATGTAAACACTTTTCCTTCAGACACAAACTTCTTGTCTGATGTTTGGGTTCATGGAGAGGAAATGTTTCAAGAACTATGGGCTCAAAGCAAATGGGACTAGCTCAAGCAACACACACAAAATGCTGCTGGAACACAGAAGGGCAGGCAGCATCTATAGGAAGAAGTACAGTCAACGTTTCGGATCGAGACCCTTCGTTGACTGTACCTCTTCCTATAGATGCTGCCCGGCCTGCTGCGTTCCATCAGCATTTTGTGTGTGTTGCTTGAATTTCCAGCATCTGTAGATTTTCTCGTATTTGGGACTAGCTCAAGCTGGGATGAATGGCCTATTTTCATGCTGTATAACTCCATGTCTGTATGGGTACATGTGCTCATGGCCCACCACTTCCCTGACCCATTGCTAATGATAGACTTACTACAACAGTAATTATAACAAAGTTTATAGTGTACTGATACACATAATAGCATTAAAATAATGCTGAAATCTCTAAAAATGTGTGTTAGATCAGCCTGTGACATTTTATTATCTGCATTTTTAGTTTTTAATTTCAACTTCTATACAGTTCAACATTAACTCAGAAAAGTGAAAAGTCCTAAAGAATCTCTTGAGAATATTGTTGACTAACTCTGTGCCAATAAAACAAAAGGAAACTGATCCTTTCAACTCCTAACTAAATGGGAACTGCATTGATACACCAGAATGGAAATTCAAAGTGACATTAAAGGGATTGGTATTTATTGTGGCCACCACATACTGCACTGCGGCAGGTTTTAGGAGTGTTAGAATGCAAGCAATATTGCAAAAATGTACTTAGAATTACTCAAGCAATATTGGTTGTGATATACTAAAATTCATCTTAGAAAAGATTCTCAAATTCAATACTGTGAGAAGCTGGTGCCTGACAACCGAGTAAAGATGATTATGAAGTTAGTTGTATCTCTCTGGGGTAACTGGTCATCTAGATGTGGAAAAGAGCAGACTGGGCAGATATTTTACATTCAGTCCTCAGTGCTAGAAATGTAATAGAGCAGATTCAATATAAATTCCACCAAAATTAATCACTGGAAAACAGGATATTTTTTTGCAGAACTACTTTTCTGAAATTTTCACTCTTCTTAATTTTTTTAATTGCAATTAGTTCTTTCAAGGAGTCCAATATATTAATATGGTTTTGCACCCTAATGCTGCCTTTCCCAGGTGGCTGTTGTAATCTGTTTGCAATAATGAACCAGTGGCACCTTCATGCAATCCTTCAGGTCAATAACAAACATCCCGGCTGCAGGGAACTCCCTGATGAAAAGACTGATCAGGACTGTGTAATGCAGAAATACCAAAATAAAATGTGGAGTGCATTCTTCTGATTACTGAAATTTAAAAATACGTGTCAATAGACTGTTTATTACCCTTTCCATGGGACATGTGCAGGAGGAAGGCAGTGATAGACAAAACCAATGGTACTAACCCAGTGTTTATATTGAAGTTGATGTATGAAGCCCAAGGAAAATTTCTGGTACATTTTCCATCTACAGATGACAATAGATGGCTATTACTCTCACTCTGCACAGCATCAAACTGTTAAATTAAGATAATCTAAGCCTTTTCTGGAGTGCAATTTGGGCCTTCTGAGCCTAAAATTAGAATGGAACTGATGAAACCATTCTGGCATTTGAGAAAGAGTGTATTTTAAAGCAGCTTTTAGAATATGATTTCCCATTATCGATGTCAACCAAGAGGATATCTTAGTCCCCAACTGACACCCGTCATGGTCAGTCAAGACAAAATCCTAAGACAATCTTATGCTTCCTCTTGCATCACATAGTACAGAATTTGAAAAATGTCTTACTTTTAAGCACTCTTGAATGTCTCATAACTTTAAATGAAGGTACAGTGATACTCTTTTTGCATTAGACTCCAGATAAAACTGGTTCCTTTTCAACCTCTTAAGAAATGAAATAACATTGAGATATTGTAAAACATATTTACCTGAAAGAGAAATAAAATTTCTCCCCAATCAATAACATTCATTTGAGAAAATGGAATGAAATAAAAGAACATTGTGTTTATTTATGTGATTTATCCATCTCTGTTTGAACTGCCTTCTTCAATTGCTGCCGTCCTTCTGCTGAAGGTATTCACACAATATGTTATTAGGTAAGAAGATCCAGGACTTTGACACAAAATTTGTAGGACTCAGCAAGTCAGGCTGGTATAATATATTGAATAAAACAGAATGATGTAATGCTTGGAACAGCAGGGTTCCATGCATCTGACTCCTTTACCCTTCCAGGTGTTTGGGAGATGGTCCTGTACTTAAAGTATACTATTAGTGCTAGGAAAGAATCTTTAGAGAACACATTTACCATGGGGAATCTCACACCCATAAAATTTATGACTTTTTAAAATTATTCTCACGTGCACCAAGGTATAGTGAAAAACGTTTTCTTTGTATGTCATCCATTAAGATAATTTTAACACATCACAACATCAATTTAGTACAAGGGAAAAATGATGAGAGAGAAGTGTTACAGTTACAAAGAAAATGCAGTGCAAGTAGATAATCACGTGCAAATAATAACTTAATCTCACAATAAGATTGTGAGATTAAGTTATCATATAAGAGGTCTCACACACGAGGAAATCTGCAGATGCTGGAAATTCAAACAACAACACACAAAATGCTGGTGGAACACAGCAGGCCAGGCAGCATCTATAAGGTGAAGCACTGTCGACATTTCGGGCCGAGACCCTTCGTCAGGACTAACTGAAGGGAAAGATAGTAAGAGATTTGAAAGTAGTGGGGGGAGGGGGAAATGCAAAATGATAGGAGAAGACCGGAGGGGGTGGGATGATGCTAAGAGCTGGAAAGGTGATTGGCGAAAGTGATACAGAGCTGGAGAAGGGGAAGGATCATGGGACAGGAGGCCTTGGGAGAAAGAAAGGGGGAGGGGGGAGCACCAGAGGGAGATGGAGAACAGGCAGAGTGATGGGCAGAGAGAGAGAGAAAAAAACAAACAACTAAATATGTCAGGGATGGGGTAAGAAGGGGAGGAGGGGCACTAACGGAAGTTAGATAAGTCAATGTTCATGCCATCAGGTTGGAGGCTACCCAGCCAGTATATAAGGTTTTGTTCCTCCAACCTGAGTGTGGCTTCATCTTGATAGCAGAGGAGGCCATGGATAGACATATCAGAATGTGAATGGGACGTGGAATTAAAATGTGTGGCCACTGGGAGATCCTGCTTTCTCTGGCAGACAGAGATTAGGTGTTCAGCGAAACAGTCTCCCAGTCTGCGTCGGATCTCACCAATATATAAAAGACCACACCGGGAGCACCGGACACAGCATACCACACCAGCCGACTCACAGGTGAAGTGTCACCTCACCTGGAAGGACTGTCTGGGGCCCTGAATAGTGGTGAGGGAGGAAGTGTAAGGGCAGGTGTTCCGCTTTCAAGGATAAGTGCCAGGAGGGAGATCGGTGGGAAGGGATGGGGAGCACGAGTGGACAAGGGAGTCGTGTAGGGAGCGATCCCTGCGGAAAGCAGAAAGACGGGGAGAGGGAAAGATGTGCTTGGTAGTGGGATCCCGTTGGAGGTGGTGGAAGTTACGGAGAATTATACGTTGGACCTGGAGGCTGGTGGGGTGGTAGGTGAGGACAAGGGGAACCCTATCCCGAGTGGGGTGAGGGTCGGATGGGGTGAGGGCAGATGTGCGGGAAATGGGAGAGATGTGTTTGAGAGCAGAGTTGATGGTGGACAAAGGGAAGCCCCTTTGTTTAAAAAAGGAAGACTTCTCCTTCGTCCTGGAATGAAAAGCCTCATCCTGAGAGCAGATGCAGCGGAGACGGAGGAATTGTGAGAAGGGGATAGCATTTTGCAAGAGACAGGGTGGGAAGAGGAATAGTCCATGTAGCAGTGAGAGTCTGTAGGCTTATAGTAGATATCAGTAGATAGGCTGTCTCCAGAGATGGAGACAGAAAGATCAAGAAAGGGGAGGGAGGTGTCGGAAATGGACCAGGTAAATTTGAAGCAGGGTGAAAGTTGGAGGCAAAGTTAATGAAGTCAATGAGCTCAGCATGCGTGCAGCGCCAATGCAGTTGTCGATGTAGCGAAGGAAAAGAGGGGGATGGATACCCATATAGACTTGGAACATGGACTGTTTCACAAAGCCAACAAAAAGGCAGGCATAACTGGGACCCATGCGGGTGCCCACGGCTACATCCTTGATTTGGAAGAAGTGGAAGGAGCCAAAGGAGAAATTATTGAGAGTAAGAACTAATTCTGCTAGACGGAGGAGAGTGGTGGTAGAGGGGAATTGGTTAGGTCTGGAATCCAAAAAGAAGCGAAGAGTTTTGAGACCATCCTGGTGGGGGATGGAGGTATATAAGGACTGGATGTCCATGGTGAAGATAAGGCAGTGGGGGCCAGGGAACTTAAAATCATTGAAAAAATTCAAAGCGTGAGAAGTGTCACGAACATAGGTGGGAAGAGGTTGAACAAGGGGGGATAAAACAGTGTCCAGGTATGCAGAAATGAGTTCAGTGGGGCAGGAGCAAGCTGAGACAATAAGTCTACCTGGACAGGCAGGTTTGTGGATCTTGGGTAGGAGGTAGAAACGGGAAGTGCGGGGTGTGGGAACAATGAGATTTGTGTTCCAGATATGCAGAAATGAGTTCGGTGGCATAAGAGGTTTGTTCATTTATCTTATGCCAGCAGGATAGAAGTTGTCCTTGAGCATGGTGGCACACACAAAATGCTGGAGGAACTCAGCATGTTAGTCAAGTAAGGAGATAAGGCGAGAGAGGGAAATGGAAATAGGGTATTGTGAAGGAGTTGGGGGGGGGGGTGTGTTAGCAGAAATTCGAGAAATCGATATTCATGCCATCAGGTTGGAGGCTACCAAGATGGTATATAAGGTGTTGCTCCTCCATCCTGAGTGTGGTCTCATCACAGCTGTAGAGAAGGCCATGGACTGATATGTCAGAATGGGAATGGGAAGTGGAAAAATAGGTGGCCACTGGGAGATCCCACTCTTTCCGACAGATGGAGCGTAGTTGCTTGGCAAAGCAGTCTCCCAATCTACGTCAGGTCTCACCAATATACAAGAGGCCACACTGGGAGCTCCAGTTACAGTAGATGACCCCAACAGATTCATGGTGGGGTGTCGCCTCACCTGAAAGAACTGTTTGGGGCCCTGAATGGTAGTGAGGGCAGAGGTGTGGGCGCAGGTGAAGCTTGTGTTCCTCTTGCAAGGATAAGTGCCAGGAGGGAGATCAGTGGGGAGGGATAAATGGACAAGGGAGTCATGTAGAGAGCGACTCCTGCAGAAAGCAGGAAGTGGGGGAGGGAGGGAAAGATGAGCTTGGTGGTGGGGTCTTGTTGGAGATGGTGGAAGTTGCGGAGAATTACACGCTGGATGTTGAGGGTGATGGGATGGTAGGTGAGGACAAGAGGAACCCTATCCCTGGTGGGGTGGTGGGAGGTTGACAGCAGACGTGCACGAAGTGGAACAGATGTGGCTGAGGGCAGCATTGATGGTAGAGGAAGGAAAGCCCCTTTCTTTAAAGAACGAGAACATCTTCTTAGTTCTGGAATGAAAAGCCTCATCCTGAGAGCAGATACAGCAGCAACAGAGGAATTGAGAGAAGGAGTTGACATTTTTACACGTACAGGTTGGGAAAAGGTATAGTCCTGGATAGCTGTGAATATAACCATATAACCATATAACAATCACAGCATGGAAACAGGCCATTCCGGCCCTCCTAGTCCGTGCCGAACTCTTAATCTCACCTAGTCCCACCTACCCGCACTCAGCCCATAACCCTCCACTCCTTTCCTGTCCATATACCTATCCAATTTTACCTTAAATGACACAACTGAACTGGCCTCTACTACTTCTACAGGAAGCTCATTCCACACAGCTATCACTCTCTGAGTAAAGAAATACCCCCTCGTGTTTCCCTTAAACTTTTGCCCCCTAACTCTCAAATCATGTCCTCTTGTTTGAATCTCCCCTACTCTCAATGGAAACAGCCTATTCACGTCAACTCTATCTATCCCTCTCAAAATTTTAAATACCTCGATCAAATCCCCCCTCAACCTTCTACACTCCAATGAATAGAGACCTAACTTGTTCAACCTTTCTCTGTAACTTAAGTGCTGAAACCCAGGTAACATCCTAGTAAATCGTCTCTGCACTCTCTCTAATTTATTGATATCTTTCCTATAATTCGGTGACCAGAACTGTACACAATATTCCAAATTTGGCCTTACCAATGCCTTGTACAATTTTAACATTACATCCCAACTTTTGTACTCAATGCTCTGATTTATAAAGGCCAGCATTCCAAAAGCCTTCTTCACCACCCTATCTACATGAGACTCCACCTTCAGGGAACTATGCACTGTTATTCCTAGATCTCTCTGTTCCAGTGGGTTTATAAAAGACATCAGTTGATAAGCTGTCTCCAGAGACAGAGACAGAGAGATTAAGAAAGGGGATGGAGGAGTCAGAAATGGACCAGATAAATTTGAGGGTAGGGTGGAAGTTGGAGGCAAAGTTGATGAAGTCATTGTGCAGGAAGCAGCACCAATGCAGTCATCGATGTGGCATAGGAAAAGTTGGTGAGTGATACCAGTGTAGGCTTGGAACATAGACTGGAGGTCCATACTGGAGGAGCAACACCTTAAATTCCATTTGGGTAGCCTCCAACCTGATGTTATGAACATCAATTTCTCGAACTTCTGGTAATGACCACCCTTCCCCATTCACCATTCCCCATTCCCATTTTTCTCTCTCACCTTATCTCCTTATATGCCCATCACCTCCCTCTGGTGCTCCTCCCCCTTCCCTTTCTTCCATGGCCTTCTGTCCTCTTCTATCAGATTCCCCCTTCTCCAGCCCCTTATCTCTTTCACCAATCTTTATTTCATCCCTCCCCCTTTCCCTCCCCTAATTTATCTGATCACCTTCCACCTTGTATATCTTCCCCCCTCCCAAACCTTTTTACTCAGACCTCATCTTTTTTCTCCAGTCCTGATGAAGGGTCTTAGCCTGAAATATCAACTGTTTACTCTTTTCAGTAGATGCTTCCTGGCCTGCTGAGTTCCCCCAGCATTTTGTATGTGTTGCTTGGATTTCCAGCATCTGAAGTTTTTCTCTTGTTTGTGCTTGAGCCGAGTGGTATGAGCTTTACGATATTTGTATCTTCTGTCTGATAGTTGAGGGAAGATGAGAGAATTTGATGGGAGACTGGAATTGGCAGCTTTACTGAGGCAGTGAGAAGTATAGATAGAGTACATAGATAGGAGGTTTTCATGAAGTTCTGAACTGTGTCTGCGATTTCTTGAGGTCTCAGACAAAGCAGTTGCAAGCTAGATTGGAAGCCTTTTTAATGAATCTATAAAATATTTATCCCTCCTATTTGGAAATTAGGATGAGCCCATGTTAACATTTTTAGACAATAATGTCAGACTTTGCTAATATATATATCTCCATGAAAATAAAATTAGGGAAGATACTTTTGAAAGGAAAAAATGGTGCACAATTTAAAGAGAGCACACAAATGGAGCATGTCTTAGAACCACATTTCCAGTAATGCAAAGCCTCCTTAACCCCACCTAAACACCCCCTTCCTGTGCTACAACTATCCAGATCATGAGCCAGTCATTTCTAAATTCAATAGGGTCTAGTTTCCAAGGATACTGAGCTAAACCTTCAACAGAGCAAAACCTTTGTTAATTCTTAATGAATACTTTATCTATCCTTAGTGAATACCTTTGACAATATCCTCCAGTGAAAGGGACATTGATGAATGTGAGGACATAGAACAGGCTGATATGTTGAAATATGCCGATGCTAAGAAAGAGGGTGTCCTGGAACTTCGGAAAAACATTAGGATTGATAAGTCCCCAGGGTCAGGTGGATATACACCAAGTTATTATTGGAAGTGAAGGAAGAGATTGCTGCACATTTGGCGGCAATCTTTGCCTCCTCACAGGCCATAGGAGTAGTGCATGCAGCACTACTACAAGGTAGCAAATATTATTCCTATGTTCAGGAAAGGTAATAGGGGATTACAGACCAGTGAGTCTTACAGCAGTGATGAGCAAACTATTGGAGAGGATTTTTAGACATACTATAGGAGTTAAGAGTATTTGGAGAAGCAGAGTCTGATTAGGGATAGTCAGCATGGTTACGTGAGGGGCAAGTCATTCCTTATCAACCTGATTTAATTTGTTGATGATGTATCAAAGCACATTGATGAAGGTATTGCAGCGAATGTGATGTATATGTATTTTAATAAGGTGTTTGATAAGGTTCTGCATTGTAGTCTCATTCAGAAAGTTAGGAGATATTAAATCTTGGAAAACTTGAATGTGTGGATTCAGAATTAACTTACCCACAGAAGGTGGTTGTATGAGTGTATTCTGCCTGGAGGTCAGTGACCAATGTATTCTGCAGAAATCTGTTCAGGGACACTTGCTGTTTGTGATTTTTATAAATCACTTGCATGAAGAAGTGGAAGGGTGGGTTAGTAAATTTGCAGATGACACGAAGGCTAGTAGTGTTGTGGATAGTGTAGAAGGTTGTTGTAGGTAACAATGGGACACTGACAGGATGCAGAACTGGGGTAAGAAATGGCAGATGCAGTTCAACCCAGAAAGTGTGAAGTGAATCACTTTGGAAGGTCAAATTTGAAGGCAGAATACAAGGTAAATGCAGGATTCATAGCTGTATGGAGGAATGGAGGGACCTTGGACTCCATGTACATAGACCCCTCAAAGCTGCAGCACAAGTTGATAGGGTGACTAAGATGGTGTATTGTATGTTGGTGCTCATTAGTTAATGGATGAGTGGATGTGAAGTAACTTGATAGAGGAGTACAAGATGATAAGAGGCATAGAGAGAGTGGTCAACCGAAGTCTTTATTTCCCAGGGATGAATTGGCTAATTCCCAGGTGCCTAATTTTAAAGTGACTGGAGGAACACATGATGGGGATGTAAGACACATTTTACACAGAGAGTGTTAGGTGTGTAAATGCGCTGCCAGGGCCTGTGAGAGAGGCTAATACATTAGAAACATTTAAAAGACTCTTAAATAGTCTGTAATTGGCAGTCAGTTGAGCAATGAGCCAATTTATGTTGAAATTGTAATTTACAGTAAGTTTCCAACGTAGGAACTTGTCCCGAAACGCCAACTGTTTATTTCTTTCCATAGAAGCTGCCTGAGCTGCTGAGTTCCTCCAGCATTTTGCATGTGTTACCCTGGATCTCCTGCATCTGCAGAATCTCTTGTGCTTATGAGAAAATTAGTTCTTTAATTTCTCTCAGTAGCTTCAGTAGTGCAAGCCAGCTTTTTCCATCTAGATGGCATCTTGCATTAAACATAGACTAAACTGCAGTTTCCTCTGAAGTTCCTACGTGCCCATCTCAAAGACTCTTTAGCAGCTGAAATATTGGCAAATTTTGCTCTACTTTTTGATCCTTCTTCAGACAGATTCAAATCTTTTGCAGTTAAACCCCTCAGCCACACCATCTCCACCTCCAGACTCATATTGTGCTCCTGATCAATCTTCCATGTGTTATATTTAGTAAATTGCTTTGCTTGTTTAAAACTCTGGAGTCTATTTTCCATCATATGTTTTACTTCAATTTTGATAAAACATAAAATAAAGTCAAGATGAACTTCTCCAATATTGCAATGTGCTCATATTTTTCTTTATGAAATCAAGTGATCTTGGATAGGTTTTAAGGTTGAAGGATAAAAAAATATAAAATACAGCAATGAACATAGAGATATGCTCAAAACAAGCTTCTTAAAATCCTGAGGGAAAAAAGTTAGTGAAAAAACAAAGGAGAAAAGAAAAATCAAGGACAAAAGATTTATAGAATCTCTATAAAACAAAAATTCTCTGGTAAGGTATTTGAAGGTCTGAAGCAGTCCCAGGAGTCATTGCTGAAGACATGTCTTGGCAAGAACAAAAAAACAGGAAAGGGCAGAAAATCAAAAATATATAGAAAACTTGAAGAAAGTCAATGAGTTCAGTTAAAAAGTCTGTATACTTTGTTGAAAGATACTAATCAGAGATAATAGATGAATCAAACCAGTGACCCCTCTGGGCTGATAATGTCAGGAGCCCAGTGTTTCACATTTAATTCCTCTGGAGCCATCCCAACACAATACCATTCTACAAATTTGTCCCATGAATGCAGTCACAGAAATCCAAGAGGACCATTTCCTGCCATTCTGCATTCTTGAAGTGAAGAAATTACAGCTATGCATCGGAGAAAAAGAATGATTTACATGTAAATAAACATATATGGAGCATTAAATATTAAATTATTTGCAATTTCAAATGCAACTATGGTCAATGTCAAGGATATTTCCAAGAATATCAAAAATATGGTAAAATATAGTTGTATGTAAATTTATTATCAAATTGCATACATGTCATCATATACAACTGTGAGATACATTTCTTGTGGGCATATTCAAAATTGTACAAGGCATTGGTAAGGTTGAATTTGGAATATTGTGTACAGTTCTGGTCACCGAATTATAGGAAAGATATCAACAAAATAGAGAGAGTACAGAGAAGATTTACTAGAATGTTACCTGGGTTTCAGTACCTAAGTTACAGGGAAAGGTTGAACAAGTTAGATCTTTATTCTTTGGAGTGTAGAAGGTTGAGGGGGGAATTGATAGAGGTTTTTAAAGTTATTAGGGGGATAGATAGAGTTGACGTGGATAGGCTTTTTCCATTGAGAGTAGGGGAGATTCAAACAAGAGGACATGAGTTGAGAGTTAAGGGGCAAAAGTTTAAGGGTAGCACGAGGGGGAATTTCTTTACTCAGAGAGTGGTAGCTGTGTGGAACAAGCTTCCAGTAGAATTGGTAAGAGGCAGGTTCGGTATTGTTATTTAAAGTAAAATTGGAAAGGTATATGGACAGGAAAGGAATGGAGGGTTATGGGCTGAGTGCAGGCCCGTGGGACTAGGTGAGTGTAAGCATCGGCACGGATTAGAAGGGCCGAGATGGCCTGTTTCCACGCTGTAATTGTTATATGGTTATATGGTTATAATAACTAAGGCCAAAGTCTTGGAGTTTATTGATTAGTTTTGAGAGGATGCTGGTATTGAATGCTGAGCTTAGTCCATAAAGAGCATCCTGATGAATGCACATTTGCTGTCCTGATATTCCAGGGTTGAGTGAACAGCCAATGAGATGGTATTTGCTGTGGATCTGTTGCTTTGATAGGCAAATTGGAGTGGATCCAAGGCACATCTCAGGCAGGAGTTGATATGTTTCATCACCAACTTCTCAAAAATGCTAATTGGCGGTAACAACTGAGGCAGGCTACCACGCCCTTCTTGGGCAATTGTATCCTGCTTGAAGCAAGCACTGCCAAAGTGAGAGGTTAAAGATCTCAGTGAACTCTCCAGCCAGTTGATCAGCACAGGTCTTTAGTATCTGGCCAGATACCCCCTCTGGATCAGATGCTTTTTGTGGGTTCACCCTCCTGAAGTCTGCTCACACATCAGCCTCAGAGCCTGAACTCATAGGATCATTGGGGGATGTGAGAGTTTGTGATGGTTCCTCCATGTGTTGACAGTCAAAACAAGCATAGAATGTATTGAGATCATCTGGAAGCGAAGCCCTGCAGTTGCCTATGTTGCTTGACTTCATAAGAAGTGATTGTATTCAAGCCCTGCCACAACTATTGAGCATCCTTCATTGATTCATGTTTAGTCCATGAGGTGGCTTTCTGGTGATTGCAACTGGACCTTTTGGTCACCACAGACTTGAATGCCTCTGACCTGGCTCTCGGCAGATTGTGATCTCATGGTTCATCCAGGAGTTCTGATTGGGGAAGACTCTGAATGATACTGTGGGGATGTTCTCACCAACAGTTGTTTTAATAAAGTCCATTACAAGCATGGGGTATTCATTCTGATGCACAGAATTCTTGAACGTGGCGCAGTCCACTGACTAAAGCAATCCCGTAGCCACTCGTCAGCCTCCCATGACCTGCTTTTTGCCATCCTGATCTCTGGAGCTTTGCTCTTTGCCTGCATGCAGGTAGGAGAAGGACAGTCAAGTGAACCTATTTACAAAAATGAACTCTGGGCATCGAACAGTAAGCATTCCTTATCTTAGTATAACAGTAGTCTAGTATGTTGGGACCTCTGGTGCTACTGGTTAAATGCTGATGGTAATTGGGCATAGATTTCTTCAAACAAGCCTAGCTGAAATCCCGACTATGATTTGAAATGTGTTGGGATACACTGTTTCTTGGTTGGAGACAGCATCACGTAGTATCTCAAGCGCTTGATCATAGTTGGTGGCATGTAAACTGCAGCCACGATTATAGAAGAGAAAGTCCTAGGTAAATAAACACTTGCCTGTAAGCTGTTCAAGGTCGGAGGAACACGAATTCCACCTTTTGCCTTTTCCGAATCAGCATTTCGGTCCATTCGATAAAATGAGAAGCCTTCCAGTTTGATTGCTGTATCTGACATACTGGAAGAAAGCCTCATCTTAGTCAATACAACTGTTCTTCATTTCCCTCCAATAGAGCAATGTTGCCCTCAAGTCCTCAATTTTGTTCTCCAGTGACTGAACATTTACCAGCAAGATGCTGGGTAGAGGTGGCCTCATCCCTCAGTATATTAGCCGATTGGAGTGTCCCCCCCCCCCCCCCCACCCCACTCTACCTCATTTCCAGACGTGGCAGTGAAATTCTATCCAATTAATGGTGCCGAATCTGCCTGGTCTGCTGAGTCTTTCAGTCGATCATGAAAACAGCTGATCATTAATTTGATTTAAAAATACATCGCTTGGAGGGAAATTACATGCTGCAGATTGCAGTGAGAGTTATTCAAAAGAGGTATATCTAAAAGTATATTTAGATGCATTGTCTGCAGCCCACAAAACGTCACCATGGTTCACCGGCGCCATCTTGATAAAATTGATAAAATTGCTTCACTCATATATTTATTTATGAACAACGATATTTTTTTGTAGTAAGTTACCGAACATTAAGAGGGGAATGTTAATTTGAAAAATTTAGGAAAGGGCATGGGGCCCAAGAAAAGAGCATCACTGAAAATAAAACAGGGTGCACCATAAAGTGTCAGAGTCACAGTCATACAGCAGGCAACCAGGCCCTTCGGCCCAACTCATTCCTGCTGACTGAGTTAGTCCCTATTGTCTGTGCTTGGCCTATAGCCCTTTAAGCCTCTCCTATACATGTATCTATTCCAAGCAATATTGTTTAAGCTCATCCTGGATTCACTCAGGCTTTCACTTCATTTGCACATTGACTTAGATTATCAATGAACGCCAATCTTAAATAACTAGACTGAGGAATAGGAATCAATGGAAAAAGGCCCTTATCACCAGACTGACAAGTATTCAGTAAAATCCCACAGTATGAAATGCTGTATGTGCCGGAAATCTGAAATAAAATGATTATCCTGTAAGTATTATTAGGTCAGGCAGCATTTAAGGAGGAAATAACAAAGAGTGTTGCAAGGTGGTGATCTTTCATTCGAAATTGTTAATGAGCCAGAAAGTACACGTGGAAAGGAAAACAGAGTTAGCACTGCAGGTTCATGAAAAATGTGAAACTTTGGAGTAAAATAAGCATTTGTTTCAGAAAATAGTGGGGAAATGAGTGGAGTTGAAGGAAAAGTAAGAGGTCTGAACACAGGAGAGGTTGAACAACAGAACAGGTGGCAGTGTTGGATAAAAGTGATGGTCGAGGCCTAGAGACAAATAAAAGGTGGATCAGATGGAGGAGGAGCCAATGAAATCCAAATGGAACAACAGAAGTTAGAGAAAAAGAGAAAATTAGCGACTGCTAATTATGAGAGGTACAAATCTGGAATGGCTAATAATCTCTCTGTATGCTAGGTGTTCTATCATTACATTGTTCCAAAAATCTTAAACACCATGGTACTTTCCCTGTGTTTTCTTCAGAGCTTTGAAAGCTCAAACCCTACTTGAGAAACCAACCACATAGCTAGGTTAAAGCTTCAGTGCAAGTCCTGTACTATCAAGGGTGCTGCTTTTTGATAAGGTAGTAGTGTTGGCACGAGGCCTAGTGGGCAAGGCATCAGACTAGTAACCTGAAGGTCACTAGTTCAAGCCTCAGCTGAGGCAGCATGTTTGTGTCCTTGTGCACTTACCAACACATTGCTCTGCGACGTCACCGGTGCCAAGCTGCATGGGTCCTAGTGCCCTTCCCTTGGACAACATCGGTGGCGTGGAGAGGGGAAGGCCTGCAGCTTGGGCAACTGCCAGTCTCCCATACAACCCTGCCCAGGCCTGTGCCCTTGAAACTCCAGGCGCAGATCCATGGTCTCTCGAGACCGACGGATGCCACCACCACTGCTGTGGTAGTTAATAGTGTTATAACTATATAACCACTCCCACATAGGAGGAATTCACATACCGTGTTGTACAAACAGTGTTATCAATAAAGTTCAGTTGAAGGCTGCATACTGTTGGCATCCTTGTGTGCTCTGCGTTCTCACTCATATCGAACGCTACATGGTGTCAGAAGTAGTTGAAATTGATGAATTTGGCCTAAGACTGTTCTTGTTGGTATATAACTATGAAAAATATCCAAAGTCTTATCAACTTAAACTGCCTATGATAGTTTGCTAAGTAAGCTGAGAACCAGCCAGGATTGTTAGGCCATGCCTTGAGGGTGCACCCAAAGGTGGATACATTGTAGTAATCTGTGGGTATCCAGCCTGGGGCAGTGCACGGAGACACAGACACAGCAGAGAAGTCAGTAAACTCTCAGGGGAAAAAAAAGACTTTTGTAGTCCAAATAAATGAAATACTAAACAAAGGAGCAAATACATGCAGTACATACATCTACTTACCTAATAAAGCCTGAGACATTTGATTGCTCCAAACTAAGGGACTTTGAGAGATGTCTCAGATGCTTTGAGAGATTTAGGGTTGCAAGCAATCTCACTCAGGTTTCAGAAGAGCAGGAAGTAAGCACAGTAATATACTGCATGGGTGACAAAATAGTTGACCTCATCTGGATGATTAGGACTGATAGATGCTCAGAAAAAGAAGTACAAAACAGTACAGGACAAATTCAAAGAATATTTCTCAGGAAATGGAAATGTGATATATGAGGGGAAACAAGGTTCAGTCAGAAAGACTACAGAAAGCGGTATCAGTAGAGCTCAGCTCAAACAAAGCAGACAAGCAAAACAAAGAGCAGGAAAAATATCCAACTGCAGGAGATGCGGCAAGTCTCCATTCCATGTCAAACAGCTTTGTCGAGGAAAAGAAGTCAAGTGCCTCCAGTGCATTATAAAAACCAATATCACTCAAAAACAGTTCTTCAGGAGTTCAAAGGAGACCATGATTCAGACAAAAACAGAGCTTTCCTTGAGGCCCTAGACTCAAGTAGTCAAAGCTGGTGACCTCGTTTCAGTTGCAAGGTAAGACAGTGATGCTCAGATAGTTATGGTGCATGCTGTCGGACTATTGTTCCTTTGGTGAATTGGTCTGAAACCCAAAAAGCTTCTTAGCTCCTGAGCAGTAACAAAGATTTTGGTCTGTGTCTGAGATTATGCATAATCTTTGTTTTTTCATGTAGTTTTGCCTAAAAATTTCAGAGAAGGGAAGGAAGAACGGGCAGGGTTGTTCTCAGTCCCCGGCCCATGGACAGCTGTAATGGGCAGTATCCAGTTGCAAGAGGTAGGGAGCGATCAGCTAGCAGTGCTTTGTAGGGGCCTTTTGCCTTCAATATAGGAGACTCTGAACAGTTTGTACGGCTCTTTCCACTTCTCCATTTGCCTGTGGGTACTGTGGGCTGCTTGTCTGGTGTTTGAGCTCAGAGTCCCTAGCAAAGGCTTTTAATTCTGAGAAGCTGATTTGTATACCATTGTCTGACACAAGAGTCTCTGGTATTCCATGGTGAGCGAATACGTCTTCCAGGTGCTGTATAACTGCTGCTGAAGATGGAGAGAACAGCTTGGACACCTCAACATTCCATGAATAGTTATCCACATTGAGAGGCTATTTGTCTCTTTTCAGCTCAAAATATGTCCATGCCTGAGATTTCCCATGGAAAGTCTGAGAATTCTATGGTACAGAGAGGTTCAGCATGATTTTTGTGCAGTTTTCCACATGCTTTACATTACATAATCTCCCAGCTATGTGCTCAGACCAGGCCTCCACACAGATTGCCTTGTTCTTTGGTGACATTTTTCAATGTCTTAATGTCCTTGGGTGGACTTGCCAGATGCTTTTGGCATGTGTAGAAGCAGGAATGACGAGACTGGAGCCCTTTAGTAGCAAACCACCAAGAATGGTAAGTGTGTCTCTTTCAAGCCAGTAAGATCTGAGTCAGGAGCTCCTTTTGGAACAGCAGGCCATCCATGCTCACAATGTTACATGACCTTGCTGCAGCTTTGATCCTTTTTCAACTCAGTGTGATCCTTTTTCAACACCGCAGGGTGAAATCGGGCAGACCAGGTGTGAACTCATGCACCTTCAAAGTCTACAAAAGGAAGAGAAGAAATAGAGTGGCCTGATCCTTTTGATGAGGATCATTTACCTGAGGTACACCTGTTCAAGAGTCTCCATCCACTCCAACACATCCAGGAACCTATAGCAGACTGGGTTGTTTATCGGTCCCACCACGGAGATACACTCCATAGCCTAATAACTTAGGGAAAGTGACTAAAGAGGCAGAATGATCCTCTCACTTTGCCAAGTGTTCAGGTAGACCATCCTGAACTCCATTAGATTTAGTGTTTTTCTTTAAAAAGAGTTCTAATGTTGAAAACATTACACAAAACAAGACTGCTCTTTAAAAAAAGGAAATCGGTGAAAAAAAGAAGGAAAACTAAGTGAGAGAGAGACCATTAATAACAAAGAGAAAGACAGATATAATGTTGGCAATTCTATTTTATGTTTATGCAAGCATCATAAGTTACATGCTATGAGCAAAGTGAATTATGCAATTGCAGTGGCTATAATTTCAATGCCGTTCTATGGACAAGAATTTTCTTTTTTGTTCTAGAAGGGGAAAGTTGTGGCACTTAGTAGTGTTATTACCATGTCACAGTTCATCGCTCCCACATGGGAGGACTTCACATATTGTACAAGCAACATTATCACTAAAGTTCACTTGAAGATCCTGCATGTTGCTGGCATTGTTATGGTCTCTGCACGATCCCTCAATATTGAATATAACAAGTACAAGTCCTGTCTGCCTTTTAAACCTCTCTGCTAACAAGCACCTATAGGGGTGATTGCTAAGTTCGCAGCCTAAGGTAGAAGGAGTCAATTTTAGAAAACCTAACACGTTTATTTTTCAACATAGTCCCCTCCTACATTTACACACTTAGTCCAGCAGACGTGAAACATACAGATCTTGGACCTCAAGAAAGTGTCCACAGCAGGGGTGATTGATAAGTTTGTGGCCTACGGTAAAAGGAGATGAGTTATACAGCTCTTGTTACATGCACATGCAGTTCAACTCTTTGAGTGATTATGCAGAAAGTTTGAAGTTAATAACTCACCTCCTTCTACCTTAGGCCACAAACCTATCAATCATTCCTGCTGTGGACACTTTCTGGAGGTCCAAGATCCGTATGCTCCATGACTGCTGGACTAAGTGTGTAAATGTAGGAGGGGTCTATGTTGAAAAATAAATGTGCTAGGTTTTCTAAAATTGACTCCTTCTACCTTAGGCCACAAACTTATCAATCACCTCTTGTACTATTATTTAAACAGGAGATTTCTTCCGACATCCAGGCTAACAATTGTTCTGGTATTCAGCACCATTTATAGCAGATCATTCAATCATGTATATTATTGCTGCTTTGTGATGGATGTTCACTTTCCAGGGACTGAAAGGCTTATTGCTAACTTCAGCTTTCTAACACAGTGGCATGATCTTTCCAAAGGGTCAGACTTGCTGGAGATAAAATTACCCTTTTAACAAATATTATTTTGCTGTAAACAAGAACCAGTCTTCACTTGTTAATGTAAATTGCATGCAGTAATCAGCCTGAAATTGAATGCACAGCTTTGCAAGCAATACAAGCTGTTAGACCACATCAGGTGTCTGCCTGCTAAAAGGTCTGCTTTGCAAGTGATGTGACTAAGATATTTCTTGCTTGCATTAGCCAGACACAAGACTATAGAGTTATGTCACTTAGCACATCAAACATGATTACAAGTTGGGATGTTTATGTACTCAGAGGCTCAGGCCTCACAGCCTCAATTGTGGATGTTTATGATCTCTGTCACCAGAAGCTTTTAACACCATCTGTGTGAGTTACTTTGTCCCAGAAAAGGTATCTCAGAACATCATATGCAGATAATGCCATCTGGTAGAGAACAGTATAAATACACAAGCTTTGGGATTATTAGGGATGAAGAGGAGAAATACAGAAAGATGGGGTTACAAAAGGATGTAGAATTCATTTGTTAACCATCAGTTCCTGCGACAGTTCATCTGTACCTCTTTAATATTCTTGTAGTTCGTAAGAATTGTACCTGTGTTTGGAAATCCTTTGTAGACTTGTAAATCTTTTCTAAATTACAAATCCTCTATAAATATTAAAATGCGTTAAGAACCATTTGTCTAAATATAAATATGTGTCATTAAAATAACTGTGTTTAAACTACTTGGTAGAGAGCAGGGGACTGACCACTTGAGCAACCAGTATAAAGAGGGTCTGCAAAATGGACTCTTAATCTGTGCTTGGTCTCATCTGTGTGAAGGAGGCACCACTGGGAGCACCAGATGCAGCAGACATCTAAAGTACGTGGATAGTTGTACAGGTTGAGCTCTCCTTATCCAAAATACTTGGGGCCGGAAGTGTTTCCGATTGCGGATTTTTTCTGATTTTGAAATATTTGCATCTATATAATGAGATGGGACCCAAATCTAAATATGAAATCCAATTACATTACATGTATAAATTATACATACACCCTGAAAGTAGTTTTATATAATATTTTAATAATTTTGTGCAGGAAGCAACAATGTATACCTTGAACCATCAGTAAGATAAACTATCATTACCTCGGCCGACCAGGTGGATGGTCAGTGGCTATTTGGCATTGCCATCATTCCCAATTCTTTGTGATTCTGTTTGTCGTGATAGATCTTTGCATATTTCATGACCAGCATACTGTTAAGCAGCATATGTTCACTCCAGTGCCGACAAATCCACGCTTTCAATACAGGGCTGAAATCTTCATTTTTTGCTTTATGCAGTATTTTTCTATTGTTCTTTAATCTGTTCATTACTTTCAGCACAGAACTTTAATGGTTTGTCCTTGTGTTTCTTCAGGTCGTAGGTGGTGGTGATTCAAATACCATACTCATCTGTCAGATACTTCACACTTACACCGCTATCAGGTTTTTCCAACAACTTGACTTTCTGTCTTATAGATAACCATAAATACTTCCTCTTTTTCTTTTCACTATTATCCATAAGAGTAACTTCAGGCCTTTTTGACATTTTTAATAATATCTTCACAGCACAGAGCAGAGAGTAAGCGCAAAACACATAATAATCAGTGAATAATGCACAAAGATCTGGCTATGAAGAGTGCTGAAAACAACCTGGTGCCAACAAAGCTCCTCTCAAGATATGTGAGGTCACTTCTCAGCATTGTCTGTGGTATGCAGAGACCTGCACATCACCTGGGAACCTTTCCAGTGCCTTGTGGAATGTTCCATTTGTGGCAGCATGTCGACGCTCAAAAACACTTTGGACTTCAGAGGTTTTTGGATGTTGGATTTTCAGATAAGGCGTGCTCATCCTATAATATGCATTGCTACATCCTGAGGTTTTGAAAGGTGCCAGACTGAGGAAAGTTCCTTCATTTGTGTTCATTTTAACTGTAAGAGCCACATCTATTGTGATGCCAGTTTCAATTCTGTAACTTTTTTTTATCTTAACTCTCTGAAATTACTAATTTGCTACCAATTCAATTGAATTATGGCTACTGTTGTGCTTTGGCTGCAGACATACATGCAACCAAATTGAGAAGCTGGCTGAGAGTGGAGTGTTACTTTCCACAGTTAATACAGAGTTCAAAGCCAGATGCAATAATGCACAGAACACCCAATCCTCTAAAATAAAACATATATTAGCTGCAAACCTTAGTATCAACATTGAAAAATAGTTATACTTTATCCTATGTGTTAACTATGATGAACTTTTATCATTTGCATTATTAAAATGACAAGTAATCCTTTTTCATTCTGTGAAGCTGCACCACTAGCACAGTAGGGAACCTTACTGACAAGTGTTAAATTAGCAAATGAGGCCTGATTTATGATTTGCCCACTATGCTTTCAAAGCATTTCTCCAATATATCTATATTAATTTTCCACAAGCATTTTTCAGATATTCAGGAAAATAATCCCAGACACATTGCAAAGGCAGGCCTCCCTTCCTGTTAAAACGATGATAATAATAAGAGCCTGAACAGCAATAACGGGACAGTGTTGTAACGTGGCAGCACATTACATTATGGGGCAATAAGAGACAAGTATTCTCTGTACCAAGATTTTAACATGATGATTCAACAAGACACAGACTATTCAGGAAAAGATATGCCGGGATGTTTAGGGGTTTCTAAACTTTCAAAGGTGTGCTGTTCAAACATCAATTGTGTTCTCCAAGAACAGGATGAACCAAATTGCTTTGGGAATATAAAAAAATAATGTAATGAAAACAAAAACTTAAAAAAATAAATAAATACATAATGATTATTTTTCTCCCCAGGAAGCAAGCAAACTGCCCGATCTGGAAGTGCTCCACTGATTCTGGGAAATATATCTAGTTGTGCCTTTTGAGATCTGACAATTAAAATAAGAAATTTGAGTCTGTGGCACCAAAAGAGTTAATATAGGTATTCCTTCTCAATCTAAAATGTAAACAAGAAAATACGTGTCACTTGCTTAAATTAGCTAGGAACCATTTGCTGAAAGTCTGAAGTTCAGGCAAATATCTGCAATGGTCTGTTTATGTTTTCCCTCAGCTTACCTGTCATATGGCTTCCTCCGTGGCCAACCCTGTTAGCATATGGCATTACAATGGATTAGTGAGCTAGTAATATATCCTCTTTTGGACATTTTATGCTCATTATTTGAACAGATATGCTATAGCCCATGTGTTAGGTGAGACTCTAATTTGAGGTGAGCCACCCTGTGGAGGTTGTTTTCCATCTGTGACTCCTTTTATGAGACATTACCAGAAGGTATTCTAATGAGCGTTTTATTACTCATACCACCTGCTGCTAATCTGTTACCCCAAAAGCCTAATTGAAGGGGTGGTTTACAGTAGTTGCACTATTATCACCTGGGGATTTGGATACAGCCATAAGCCAGTTAAAAGGGATGTTGTTACCACCGGGCTGATTTTTGCTTTTGTTTTAAGTGATTAGGGTGTGATGATTATGACAAATCCAAGACTGTGGTTACTCGATGTAACAGATACCTTTTTAACTCTTTGAATGTCACGCTTTGTTTTAGCACAGGGGTTCCCAACCATTCTTATGCCATGGAGCCTTACCATTAACTGACGAGGACCATGGATGGGAACCCTTGTTTTAGCATGTGTAGGTTGTCAGTCAAGTTCAAGATTATTCTCAAGGGCGGACATACACAGGGTATAAATACCATGAATATTAGCTTTTTGCAGCAGCACAGTGCAATACATTAGAATATTGATAAACATAAGTTAACATACAGTTATATTAACATAAATTATACAACAAAATGAACACAGAAGGAGTTGCTGCCTCAAGAAGGCAACATTTATCATCAAAGATCTCCACCATCTGGGCCATGCCATCCTCTACCATTGAACGGGACACATGGAAGACTGAAGTCCCACACCAGCAGGTTCAAGAACAGCTACTTCCCTTCAACCATTTGGATCTTGGACTGGCACACGTTAATCACTACATTTTAGCAACACTATCACTACTTTGAACTCTTTGCACTAAAATGGACTTTGTTTTACGGTTCTAATTGAGTTTTTTCTTGTAAAAATTGTGTATATTTAATTTATGTGTTTCTTGTGAAAGCTGTTTCCCTGATACTTTGTCCTTGAGATGCTTGTGCATACATGTTCTTGACAATAGACTTGACTTTGACTTTGATAATGATACTAGTGCACATAGAAAAAATAGTCTGAGTAATGTTAGGGTTTATCAGGTTGGCTCAAAAGTCCGATGGTAATGAGAAAGAAGCTACTGTTAAAGCTTGAGGTCTGGGTCATTAAGCTCCTATACCTGCTTCCTAATGAAAAATACCAAGGAGAGGGCATGACCTGATTGGAGGGGTCCTTGTTGACAAATATCACCTTCCTGATAGGGATGTGTCTTTTGACAATCAAGGCAATGTATCATTTAGACATTGCAGCCTTTAAAAAATACCTAAAAAGTAAAGTGCTGGCCATTGTAAATCTAAACTTTAAAGATAATCTGAAAAGAGGCTAAATAAATAGCAAGGTGTGCAGATTGTTCAATCATTGTTTTGTGACACAACCCTCAAACTGAATGGATATTCTCACCAGTTGGAGAGTTTTAGAATGCAGCCTTTCTGTCAGACCCAGCCTGAAGAAAACATTTACATGTACGGAAAGCAGTAGATGCTTGAAATTCCCTGTCACTACTGGCAAGTTTTGCCATTTTCACTCGCTCAGTATCAGCAAAACCAAAGCGCTGGTTATCAACTACAGGAGGAAGAAACTGGAAGCTCAGTCTTCATCAGAGGATCAGTAACTTTAAATTCCTCCTCATCATCATTTCAGAGCACTCTGTTCTAGATCCAGCACATAAATGCTATTACAAGGAAGGCATAGCAACACCTCTACTTTCTTAGAAGTTTGTGAAGACTTGGCAGGTCATCTAAATTTTGCCAAACTTCTATAGGTGCATGGTGGAGAGTATACTGGCTGGTTGCATCATGGCCTAGTATGGAAATACTAAGGTTCTTGAGTGGAAAAGCCCACAAAAAGTAGTGAATACATTCCAGTCCATCACAGATAAAGCCTTTACCAAAACTGAGCACATCTACAAGGAGCAGTGTCGCAGAAAGGCAGCGTCCATCATCAAGGACTCGCACTATCCACATAGTACTCACTTCTCGCTGCTACCATCAGGAAGGAGGTACAGAGCCCTAGACCCCACATCACTGGGTTCAGGAACAGTTATTACCCCTCAACCATCAGGCTTCTGAACCAGAGTGAAAAACTAAACTCACCACAACTTTGAACTGATTCCACAGCCTATGGACTTACTTTCAAGGACTCTAAACTCATGTACTTAATAATACATTTTTTTACTTACAGTACTGTGGAAAGTCTTAGGCACAAATATATAGCTAGGGCTCCTAAGACTTATGTACAGTACTTTAATTGTCAGCATGGAGCAGAGAGCAAGCTTGTAAAACTGGCAGGAGCAAAGAATGTTGGGAATGGTGATGGTGGCATGTCATGGGTGGGGTGTAGGACAAGTGGCAGAGAAAAAGTGCCTGGGACAGGGGATAGTGCTGCTGCAGACACACACAGTGCTAAGACACCAGGTAAGGTAATTTGATTCCAAACAATTTTTTTTTTATCATTACGGAGTGTCTCTCTAGTGCTTTCCACTCCTTCCCCTTTTTCTCACCATAATTCCCCTCTTCCTGCAGCCTTCCCACTCCTAGTCCATAATAGAGACATACAGTATATCAGAATCAGATTTATCATCACTCACATATGTCATGAAATTTGTTTTCTTTAGGAGCAGTATAAAGCATTACATAAAATTACTACAGCACTGTCCAAAAGTTTTAAGGAAACCTAGCTATATATGTGTACACGTGCCTAAGATTTTGCACAGTGCTGTGTTATTATTAATATTATTTAGTTTTGATTTTTGTGTTTGCACTGTATGTTGTCTTTTACACATTGGGTGTTTGTCTGTCTTTGTGGGTAGTTTTCATTGATTCTATTGTGTTTCTTTGTATCTACTCCAAAAGACCACAAGAAAATGATGGAGTATATGGTGACAAATATGTACGTTGACAATAATTTTACTTTGAACTTTGAACTTTAATGGATGCCCACTGTTGGCATGAATGTGGTGGGCTGAATTGCCTGTTTATATGGCATATGGCTCTTTGACTCTAGAAATAGTATTTGTTTCTTATTATCACGTGTTACCATGATACAGTGACAAATCTGCAAGCCATCCGTACAGATTATTTTAAGACATACTGTAAGTACTTTGAGGTAACACAAGGGAAAAGCAGTAGATTATGCAGAATGTAGTATTACAGTTACAGAGAAAATGCAGTGCAGGAACACAGGAAGATGGAAGCCAAACCAAGGTACGTTGTGTGGTCAAGAGTTCCTCCATCATACAAGATGTCTATTTAAGAGTCTTGTCATACTGGGATAGAAACTATCCTTGAGCCTGGTGATGTTTGTTTTCAGGCTTTTGTATCTTCTGCCGAATTGAGGAAGGGGAAAAGTGAATGTCGGGGGTCACTGATTAGTTATACAAGAATTTGAATAACTTCTGTGACTAAGGTCATGGTACCTAACGCTAGGGTAGGTTGCCCTAAAGTTTTATGCACTGCTTATCTTCTTGGGCTTTACCTCTGGGCTCCATAATGCTCTTAGTCAAGATCTTCCCAAGCACCTGGGAAAAGTTATAAGCCAGACAGAAAGGGAAGCATTTAATAACCATTTTTTAAAAGCAGGAAGACAATATTTTGAAAATTGGCAATTATAATTCTGGGAAGAGCACCAAAGTCACTGAATGGAAACAAGCAGCAGTTTGGGCAAAGAATTTATTTATGTACTGGGGTGTAGATGCGCATTTGTACATTGTATTACACCTGTGTTTGTGCATGTGTATTTAACCTACTTAAACCAAGATTATTTTAATTTATTCTGTTAATTTTCAGCCTTGCACCTCAGAGAGCATTGAGTCGTTGCTGGAGCTCAGGAAGAAAGGAATGGACATAGAGATAGAGATAGAGATAGATAGATAGATGGAGAGAGTCAGAGAGGGCGAAAGAACAAAGATGATTTCATAATGAACCTGAATCAAGAGATCAGGACACCAGGCTCAAGAGAAAAGTCAAATACCAGATTGTGGAGGAATGTTTCCCAATTTTTACCTTCCCAGATCACCAGAGCTCATCCCATCCCATCCAATCAGTTAAACGCAGACAATACCCTGTGTTGTGAAGAGGACGTACAGAACCTACAAAGAGATATAAAGCCTCAGATCCATAGAGTATAATACAACATGGAAACAGGCTAATAGGGCCAACTTCCTCATGCTAATCAAGGTGTACATTTAAGCTAATCCCATTTGCCTGAGTTTGTCTCATACACTGCTGAACTTTTCCTATCCATGTATCCAAGTGTCTTCTCAATTTATTGTACATATACACACCATCAACTAAGTGAAAAAGTTGCCCTCACGTACTTACTGCAAATGATACCACTGACATTTTGGCCAGCAATGAAGGTCCTCTATCTCTGTTTGTATAGAAGGATTCTTCATTGCTGTTTCTATAATCGCTGTTTTTTGATCAGTCAGTGTTGTTAACCCTGAGCTGAACTCTGGAACCAGGAGGTTTGGTAGACCACTCCTAGTTTGGCCTCAACCCTTTGACCTGTTTGGCATGGGTGACACTACCAAGAGCCAAAGCATAAAGCCCTGACTCCAGCCAACATAGCTCTCTGGGTCATTGAGGCACGCAAGTCTCCAAACCCTATGACAAGGATGTGGTCCTCATGGAAGAAGTTGCCCCTCAAATCCATTTAAAATCTTTCCATTCTCACCTTAAATTTTATGCCCTCTAATTTTTAATTCATTTTCCCTGTTAAAAACACTGTGTATATTGCCTGGTTTAGTGCATTTCACTTTTAAGGAGAGGGATTGGATTAGTTGGAGAGCAGGAGGATGAGAGATGGCCTGACAGAGGAATAAACCGGTAAACTGTTCTACTATTGTCACATGCACCAAAGCACAGTGAAAACCAGTGTTTTACATGCCATCCACATAGATAATTTCAAGTTCAAGATCAATTGTCATTCAACCATACACATGTATCGAGCTAAATGAAACAATCTTCCTCAGGGGCCAAGGTAAATAACACAGTACATATGATCAAACGTAGCACATAGCACGTACAGTTATGATAGTACACACAGCAAAAAAATACCAGCATAAGTCTCTGAATGGCATGGTCTGAAGATTGATGATGATGTTGTCCTGGAGCCATGTCTCATCAGCAACTAGTACACAGCAGTTCCTCATCCCATGCCGGCTCAGCAGATGAAGACAAATCAGCTTGTCTCACAATGGTTCAGCAGACAAAGGAAAATCAGTTTGTTTTGCGCTGGGTCAGCCGCAGGCAATCCAGTTTGCCTTCTGAGGACTGAACACTGAACAGCAGCATCGACAAGAATGCCTAACCCAGCATTGATGCTACTTCCAGCACGCCTGCTGTCCTCTGCCACACAGCCTTCAAAGTCTCCTTCCCAGGGTGGCTGTAACAGGTGACACTATTAAATGAAGATCTGCACAACAACACTGCTCCCCTGTTATCATTCTTACCAATGAACCGATGAACCAGACTTGCAGAATCGTATACTTACCAATGTCCAACAGGGCCTTGCAATCACAATGAAAACATTTAAGCTACAAGTTTGTACCATTGTTGGACCCAGAGAGGACGCTTCAACTAAACATGTTGTCATCTTACCCTAAATCAGTGAGCTGAGGTAGTACAAGGGAGAACAATAATGGAATGCAGAGTAAAGTGTTGCAGTTGAAGAATAAAGTGTTGCAGTTACAGAAAATATGTAGTGTAGGTAGACAATAGGGTACAAGGCCATAAAGAAATTGGTTATGAGGTCAAGTATGCATCTTTTTGTACTAGGCGACTTGTGTTTTATATCATCGAGATAGAAGATGTCCTTGAGATTGGTGTTATGTGATTTCAGGCTTTTGTATCTTCTGCCTAATGGGAGGGGAGAAAAGAGAGTATGTCTGGGGTGAGTGGAGCATTTGATTATGTTTGCTGCTTCACTGAGACCCAAGTGTTGACAGAGTCCATGAGGGGAGGCTGATTTCTGTGAAATGCTAAGCTGTGCCCACGACTCTCTGTAGTTTCTTGTACTCTCAGGCAGGGAAGTTGCCTACAATTTGTGATACCTCCACACACATGCTTTCTATGGTGGTCAAAAACTGTGGAAGTCAAGAGGAGATATCAAATTTCTTCAGCCTCCTGAGAGCGTGTCTGAACTTCATTCCACTAACAATGGTAAAATAAATTTTGAAGGAAGATTGCAATGCACAAGAAATATTGGAAGAATGCATAATGCTATTGACTGAGGATAAATGGTGGGGCACTTAAATTTTAAAATACATCTGTAATAAGTCTGATTCTTATTGAAGAAGGACCAGCCAGACCTCCTATGCAACATTCTTGAAACGGTCAGAATGTTGGGAGTTTGAGCCCCACTTTGAGTATCCTTGCAGACTGCTATCTCAGTGTGATTCCATGTTAGAGATCTCTCAGAATATCTTCCCTGATGTGAACAATAGGACTGTGGATTTATGACTGAAGCTTTTCACTGCTAGGTTTTAAGATTTCATCAAGAATGCTATCTATTCCTGAGGCCTAGTTACTTTTAAATTGGGGTTTGGCCTTGATTTTATGTCAAGGAATAGTACTAGCAAGACTGGCCCAGTGAGATGACTAACCACTGGTGTCGTCTGTGTTGGACATTATAATTTCTCCCTGCCTGTACATGGGTTTCTTTTGGGTGATTTAATTTCTCCCCATGTTCCAAGGGTATGCGGGTTTGATCATAGTACATGGATGAGTAATAGAGTCTGGGGGAGTTAATGGGAATATGGGTCAAATTATATGATATTCAGATGAATCATAGTCATTGCATGCTTGGTGAATCTAGGGGCCTGTGTTGTATGACTTTTTGACTTATTGGTTCTATGTTTCAATGCTGTGGGTAAGAGACAAAAACCATTTATATCAAGGACAAATATTAAGGTCTATATAAAGGATACTGTGAGAGGAAGTGATTGATGTTGGTAAATTAACAACATTTAAAATGCATTTGGATAGGTGCATGGATAGGAAAGGTTTAGAGTGATATGGGCCATAAACAAGAAGATAAGACTAGCTAAGATGGGAATCTTAGTCAGCATAGACTGATTGCTTTCATACTTTTTGCCTCTATGACAGAATCATACTTGAGAAGGTGTTTGAAGTACTAATAGATATCTCCATTCCAGGTGAGTTAACCACCATTCTGAGTACATATGGAGATGGGTATGTTAATGGCTTTTACAGAACTGAAGATACACATGTCCTCATTGTTGGACCTGAAAATGGAAAATGGACAGATACAGGCAGATAAATAAAGTTAACTGAAGTTGTAGAATACAACATTGAGTCCAGAAGGCTGCAACATTCACAGAAATCCATCATCAATATATTGACTCAGTGTAATATTGATTAAGCTTGTTATATTTTTGTTTTTTCCCTCTGAATTGGTGCAGTGTCACCTGCCAGCTATGTCTTCCTGCTCTACAGTTCACAACTCATATATTCTTTTGTCTGTTTTCATTCTATAACTGATCCCACTGACTCATTGGCCACATAAGCTGATCTCGATGATAACTGCAGTTTTACCATTCTCACCCCACCCCACCTCCCTGCAGTCTAACAAACTTTTTGTTTCACCTTCCCAGTTCTGATGAAAATTCTTCACACTTGAATCTGTGCTTTTCTTCCTAAAGGTGTGGCCAAACCTGCAGAGTATTTCTATTTTTTATGTTTTTGTTTTACAGTCCGTCATTTTGTTTGGTTATGTAGTCAGTCTGCTGATATGATAGAAACCTTCCAGAAGACACTGGCTTGTGGATTGCTATGCGAAGAACAACCTCAGTCTGAACATGCAGAAGACCAAGGAATCCATTGTGGACTTCAGGAAAGTGCAGATGAACCATCCCCCTATGTGAATACATGGCTCTTTCATAGAGAGAATTAAGTTCACCAAATTTCAGGGAGTTCACATCACGGATGACCTCCCTTGGTCCCTCACTACTGGTGCTGAAGACAAGGGAAGCACAGGAGTGCTTACAGGACTGTATTTTTATCAGTGGACTTGACTGTATCCAGGGATTCAACTTCAAATCTGGATTAGTAAGCCACAGTTGTCACTAACTTCATTAAAACCTGTGTGGATGAGTGTGTGCCTACAAAATCTTACTGCACATTCCCAAACCAAAAGTTTTGGATGAACTAGGAAGTTCATGGTCTGCTGCGGGCTTGAACTGTGGCATTTAAGCCTGGCAACCCAACTCTGTATAAGAAAACCTGGTATGTCTTACGGAGGGCTATTGCAAGAGCTAAGGAACAATTCCGAGAGAGGTTAGAGGCAATGTCGGACACATGGCAACTCTGGTAGTGTTTGGAGGACATTACATCCTACAAAGCAAAACCCAGCATTTTCAATGATAGTCATACTTCACTTTCAGACAAGCTCAACAGCTTTGATGCTCATTTAAAAAAGGAGAAAAAACTGCAGCATCCAGTGACCTTGTGATCTCTGTCTTGATGCTGACATCAGGCTGTCTTTCTGGAGGGTGAACCCTTGCAAGGTGGCAGGCCCCAATGGATTACCTGGTAACTTGTGCCACCAACTGGTGGGCGTACTCAAAAACATTGCCGATCTCTCATTGCTACAGTCAGAAGCTTTAAAAGGGCAACAATTATATTAGTGCCCAAGAAGAGCAGTGTAAACTGCCTTAATGACTATCATTCAGTAGCACTCATGTCTACAGCGATGAAATCCTTTGAGTGGCTGGTCATGGCTAGAATCGACTCCTGTCTCACTAACAATCTGGACCTTCTGCAATTTACCTATTGCCACAATAGGTCAATGGCAGACACAATCTCAAAGGCTCTCCAAGTGGCCTTGGAGCATATGGACAATACAAATACCTATGCCAGGATGCTGTTTATTGACTATAGCTCAGCGTTCAACACCATAATTCCTACAGTCCTGATCAAAGAGCCACAGACCCTGGGCCTCCTTAAAGCCCTCTACAACTGGACTTCCTAACCAGAAGAATACAATCTGTGCAGATTTGAAGTAACATCTCCAGCTCACTAACAATCAGTACTGGCGGACCACAAGGATGTGCGCTGAGCCCACTGCTCTACTCTCTCCACACCATTGACTGTGAGGCTTGGCATTGCTCAAATGCCATCTATAAATTTGCTGATGATAAAACCATTGTTAGCAGAATCTCAGGTACATGAGCAAGATATCCCAACTGGTGGAATGGTGCCGTAGCAATAACCTTGCACTCAATGTCAGTAAGATCAAAAAGCTGATTGTGGACTCAGGAAGTGGAGAATGAGAAAACACAAACAAATTCTCATAGGGGGCAGAAGTGGAGCGATTTAGAGTGAGCAATTTCAAGTTCCTGGGTGTCAATATCTCTAAGGACCTAACTTAGTCACAACATATTGATGCAACCATAAAGAAGGCAAGACAGTGGCTACATTTCATGAGAAGTTTGAGGAGATTTGGTTTGTCATCTAAAACAATTGAAAACTTCTACAGATATACCACAGAGTGCGTTCTGAGTGGCTGCATCATCATATGATATGAGGGATGGGTTGTAGGGGGTGGAGGGGGCTACTGCACAGGATTAAAATAAGTTGCAGAAAGTTATATCATGGTTACTACCCTTCATAGTATTCAGGACATCTTCAAAGAGTGGTGCGTCAGAAAGGCAACATCCATCATTAACAGCCTCCACCACCCAGAACAACAGTAAGGGGAACAAACAGGAGATTCTGTGGATGTGAACGGGACACCCAAATGGTATGTTGCTTCCTAAGTGCCAGGGTCAGGAATGTCTCAGATTGCATACACAACATTTTGGAGAGGGAGTGGGAGCAGCCAGATGTCTTGGTACATATAGGTACCAATAACATAGGAAGGAAAAGCAAAGAGGTCCTGTAAAGAGAATTTAGAGAGCTAGGTAGAAAGCTGAGAAGCAGGTCCCCCTGGGGAGAAATTTATGGATTGCTGCCTGTGTCACGCACCAGTGTGGGTTAAAAACAGGTTGATTTGGCAGATAAATTCATGGTTGAGAAGCTGGTACAGTTTGACAGGGCTTCAGGTTCTTAGATCATTGGGATCTTCTATGGGGGAGGTATGACCTTTTCAAAGTAATAGGATGCACCTGAACATGAGGAGGACCAAAATTCTTGCAGGTAGGTTTGTTAGAGCTGTTGGGGAAAGTGTAAACTCATTTGGCAGGGGGATGGGAACCAGAGTGAAGGAACTCAGGATTGGACAGATGGTAAGAAAGTAAAGATAGCATGCAGTCAGACTGTCAGAAAGAGCGGGCAGGTGATGGGACTTAGTTGTGCAGCCAACAGGTTGAGTATCAAATCATTATGGATGCATATTCAGAAAGGATAACAAATATGGTACTCAAGGTGTTGTATCTAAATGCGTGTAGTATAAGAAATAAGGTGGATGATCTTGTTGCAATATTACAGATTGCCAGGTATGATGTTGTAGCCATCTCTGACTTGTGGCTGGAGGGTGGAGGTAGTTGGGAGCTGAATATCCAAGGTTACACATTATATCGGAGGGATAGGAAGGTAGGCAGAGGGGGTGGTGTGGCTCTACTGGTAAAGAATGGCATCGAATCAGTAAAATGATGTGACATAGGATTGGAAAATGTTGAATGCTTGTGGGTTGAGGTAAGATACTGCAAGGGTAAAAGGATTTTGATGGCAGTTATATACAGGCCTCCCAACAGTGACTGGGAGGCAAACCACCGATTATTACAGGAAATAGAAAAGGAATGTCAAAAGGGCAATGTTATGGTAGTCATGGGAGATTTTAACATGCAGGCTGATTGGGAAAATCAAGTTGGTAATGGATCTCAGAAGAGTGAGTTTGTTGAATGCTTAAGAGAGCTTTTTAGAGCAGTTTGTCATTGAACGTACTAGGGGATCAGCTATACTGGATTGGGTGTTATGTCATGAACCAGAGGCGATTAGGGAGCTTAAGGTAAAAGAACCCTTAGGAACCAGTGATCACAATATGATTGAGTTCAACTTGAAATTTGTTAGGGAGAAAGTAAAGTCTGATGTAGCAGTATTTCTGTGCAGCAAGGGAAATTACAATGGTATGAGAGAGGAGTTAACTAAAGTAAATTGGAAGGAGCTGCTGGCAGGGATGCCAGCACAACAGTAAAGTTGTGTGGTTCTGGAAAAAGTGAGGAAGGTGCAGGACATATGTATTCCAAAAATGAAGAAATATGCAAATTGTAAAAGAGTACAACCATGACTGACATCGGAAGTCAAAGCTATTTGAAAAGCACAAGAAAGGGCATACAACAAAACAAAAATTAGTGGGAAGATAGAGGATTGGGAAGTTTTTAAAAACCCATAGAGAGCAACTAAAAAAATCATTAGAAGGGAGAAGATGAAATATGAAAGTAAGCTACCAAATAATATCAAAGTGGTTAGTAAAAGTTTTTTTTCAAGTATGTCAAAAAACAAAAGAGAAGTGAGAGTGGATATACAACCACTAGAGAATGAGACAGGAGAAATAATAACAGGGGACAAGGAAATGGCTGATGAATTGAATGAGTATTTTGCATTAGTCTTCTCTGTGGAAGACACTAGCAGTGTGCCTGATGTAGTGCGTAAAAGAAGAGAAGTGGGTGCTGTTACTATTACAAGAGACAAGGTGCTGAAAAAACTGAAAGACCTAGCGGTACATAACTCACCTGGACTATATGAACTGCACCCTAGGGTTCTAAAAGAGGTAGCATTAGAGATTGTGGCAGCATTAGAAATGATCTTTGAAAAATCATTGTCCTCTGGCATGGTGCTAGAGGACTGGAAAATTGCAAATGTCACTCCACTCTTTAAGAAAGGAGGAAGGTAGCAGAAAGGAAATTATAGACCAGTTAGCCTGACCTCAGTGGTTGGGAAGATATTAGAGTCAATTGTTAAGGATGAGGTGATGGAGCATTTGGTGACAGAGGACAAGATAGAACAAACTCAGCATGGTTTCCTCAAGGGAAAATCCTGCCTGATGAACCTGTTGGAATTCTTTGAGGAGATTACAAGTGGAATAGATAAAGGGGATGCAATGGATGTTGTATATTTGGACTTTCAAAAGGCCTTTAACAAGGTGCCACACATGAGACTGCTTACCAAATTAAGAGCCCATGATATTGCAGGAAAGTTACTAACATGGTTACAGCATTGGCTGATTGGTAGGAGGCAGCGAGTGGGAATAAAAGGATGCTTTTCTATTTGGCTGCCAGTGATTAGTGGTGTTCTTCAGGGTCAGTGTTGGGACCATTTCTTTTTCTGTTGTATGTCAATGATTTAGATGATGGAAAAGATGGCTTTGATGCCAAGTTTGCAGATGATATGAAGATTGGTGGAGGGGCAGGTAGTGTTGAGGAAACAGGCAGGATGTAGAAGGACTTAGACAGATTAGCAGAATGGGCAAGAAGGTGGCAAATGAAATACCACGTTGGTAAATGCATGGTCACGCACTTTGGTAATAGAAATAAATGTGCAGTCTACTTTCCAAATGGGGAGAAAATCCAAACATCTGAGATGCACATTGACTTGGGAGATCTTGTGCAGAGTAGCCTAAAGGTTAACTTGCAGGTTGAGTCGGTGGTGAGGAAGGCAAATGCAATGTTAGCATTCATCTCAAGAGGACTGGAATACAAGAGCAAGGATGTGATGCTGAGGCTTTATTGGGCACTGGTGAGGCCTCACCTTGAGTATTGTGAACAGTTCTGGGTCTCTCATCTTTGAAGAGATGTGCTGGCATTGGAGAGGTTTCAGAGGAGGTTCATAAGGATGATTCCAGGAATGAAAGGGTTATCATACGAGGAATGTTTGATGGCTCTGGGTCTGTACTCACCAGAATTCAGAAGGATGAGGGGAGATCTCATTGAAACCTTTTGAGTATTGAAAGGTCTAGACAGAGTAGATGTGGAAAGGATGTTTCCCATGGTGGGAGAGTCTAGGACAAGAGGGCACAGCCTCAGGATACAGGGGCACCCTTTCAAAATAGAGATGTGAGAAATTTCTTTAGCCAAACGGTGATGAATTTGTGAAATTCATTGCCACGTGCAGCTGTGGAGGCCAGATTGGTTCATGAATTTAAGGTAGAGATTGATAGGTTCTTGATTGGACACGGCATCAAAGGTTACAAGGGGAAGGCCAGGAACTCGGGTTGAGGAGGAAGAAAAAACGATCAGCCATGATTGAATAGATGTGCAGACTCAATGGGCCAGATGGCCTAATTCAGCTTCTATGTGTTATGGCCTTATGGACATGCATTCTTCTCACTACTACCATCAGGAAGAAGGTACAAAAAACTAAAGGCACACACTCAGCGAGTCAGGAATAGCTTCTTCCCCTCTGCTGTCCAATTTCTACATGGACATTGAACCCATGAACACTACCTCACTACTTATAAAAAATGATTTCTGTGTTTGCACTGTTTATTTTGAACTAACTATTTAATATATATATAGTTATTGTAATTCAGTTTTCTTCTGTATTTATCAGGCATTACATTGTACTGCTTCATCAAAGTCAATAAATTTCACAATACATGCCAGTGATCTCAAACCTGATTCTGATTAATATCACCTACCTGAACAAGAAGGCAGAGAAGTCCCTCCGCATTCTAAGGAGTCTGAGGCAAGCAGGGCTCTTGCCTACAACCCCCCCTCCCCCCCCCCCCAATCTTAACTGAATTTTACGGGAGCACCACTGAAAGCATGATGACAAGATGCTTCTCCATCTGCTATGGTAGCAGCCAAGCATCAGACCCTACTAAGGACTGTGTGAATGGCTGAGAGAATATTAAGGGTCTCTCTACCATCCATCGGGGACAGTTATCAGGAGTACTAAATACGCAGGCACTTAGTATTGTTAAGGATCCCACCCATCCATCCAGCATCCTTTTTGACTTTCTACTATCAGGCAGAAGTCTCCGATGTATAAAAACAAAAACAATTAAGATGGAAAACAGTTTCCTACCTCTGGGCATTAGGCTTTTGAACTCCCTGCCGCATTGCATTTGAAGTGACACTGGCTAATCTGTTCTGTTCTTGACACTATTTAATTTATGCACTTTATTTATTTATGCATAATTCATTTGTAGATGTTACCCCAACTTACATAAGTTATTGAGCATTATATGTGAGTTATGTGTACTACTGTACTTTACACCCTGGTTGGAAAAACATTTGACAGCATACATGTATTAGTTAAATGGCAATAAACTTGGCTTGACTTGACTGGTGCTGAGGAGGTCTAAACCACAAAGCCTACGGATATTTTGTGGTAAGCTCTCTTCAAGCCTTGCAGGAAGCTGATACTTTGCCACAGCCCAGATACTCCATCACACTATCACTGCCAATGCTGCAACATTATCAAGATGTAGGCAATGCTTTGCTGTTTTGTTTTTTCATCTCAAAGCTGTCATCAGTCTCTCTGATTACTGATATTCAGAACCTCCCTACATTGTTCAATCCACAATGCTAGCACTTATATGCATTCATCCTTGTGTATGTATTCAACAGTGAATACATGTGAATCCTTGTGAATGGATTCAACAGTGGCTAGATGGGAGATGCCAGAGAGTAGTGGTGGATAATTGTTTATCGGGATGGAGGCCGGTGACTAGCGGGGTGCCTCAGGGATCTGTTTTGGGCCCAATGTTGTTTGTAATATACATAAATGATCTGGATGATGGGGTGGTAAATTGGATTAGTAAGTATGCTGATGATACTAAGGTAGGAGGTGATGTGGATAATGAGGTGGGTTTTCAAAACTTGCAGGGAGATTTATGCCGGTTAGAAGAATGGGCTGAACGTTGGCAGATGGAGTTTAATGCTGAGAAGTGTGAGGTTCTACATTTTGGCAGGAATAATCCAAATAGAACATACAAGGTAAATGGTAGGGCATTGAGGAATGCAGTGGAACAGAGAGATCTAGGAATAACAGTGCATAGTTCCCTGAAGGTGGAGTCTCATGTAGATAGGGTGGTGAAGAAGGCTTTTGGAACGCTGGCCTTTATAAATCAGAGCATTGAGTACAGAAGTTGGTATGTAATGTTAAAATTGTACAAGGCATTGGTAAGGCCAAATTTGGAATATTGTGTACAGTTCTGGTCACCGAATTATAGGAAAGATATCAATAAATTAGAGAGAGTGCAGAGACGATTTACTAGAATGTTACCTGGGTTTCAGCACTTAAGTTACAGAGAAAGGTTGAACAAGTTAGGTCTCTATTCATTGGAGCGTAGAAGGTTGAGGGGGGATTTGATCGAGGTATTTAAAATTTTGAGAGGGATAGACAGAGTTGACGTGAATAGGCTGTTTCCATTGAGAGTAGGGGAGATTCAAACGAGAGGACATGATTTGAGAGTTAGGGGGCAAAAGTTTAAGGGAAACACGAGGGGGTATTTCTTTACTCAGAGAGTGATAGCTGTGTGGAATGAGCTTCCTGTAGAAGTAGTAGAGGCCAGTTCAGTTGTGTCGTTTAAGGTAAAATTGGATAGGTATATGGACAGGAAAGGAGTGGAGGGTTATGGGCTGAGTGCGGGTAGGTGGGACTAGGTGAGATTAAGAGTTCGGCACGGACTAGGAGGGCCGAGATGGCCTGTTTCCGTGCTGTGATTGTTATATGGTTATATGGTATGTAGGACTAGCTACTGTCTTTGCTTGACCCCTTCTGCCACACCATAAGCAGTCTAAGAACAAAACTCTCAATTGTTCTGCAACTGTAGGCTCCTTAAGTTGCTGGCCAAGAAGTACAACATCTGACAGATTCACTTTGACTTGTACAAATCAGGTTGCACACTATGAATTCATCACTTACCAATTTTAGAAATCGACCCTTTAACCTCCTCCAACTTAGAAGTGTTTCCTGAACATCTAATTTAAACCTTTGATGGACTGAAATGATACTTGGTTTGAATGTTGGTGGAAGTGTGTCCAGGAGCATTTGGCTGTGTGAAGCAGCTCCGAGGTATGCTGTGCCATGGGTGACACTATATCCCATTGTAATGTCTGCTACTGTTTGTTTTTGTTGACTTGAGAACTTGCATTTGCAAAATTCCACAACGATTTGTGGTCAGAGGTGGTTCACTGTCATCTGCTGCTGCCTGGATTTCTTTCAGACATCTGTGTTTTTTTTTTATTTTTGATAAAACCATCTAGCCATCTAAATACTCCATGCAGTTTTAGTATTAACACCAGATGCAAAAGCGTAGAACAGACCGGCTGAGCCACACTTGGGAAATTTAAATGAGAAGCACAGTGCTACGTGATCTGGCAACAGAGCAAACAAATGCTGTTCTGGGGAGCGTGTGAAAGACATATGGTATGCCCTGCTCAGTGTATGCATATTTTATTCTCCATGTGTGGATTGATATTTGGTTGTGTAAAAGCATAATGTAATGAACTAACTGTACAAAAAAGGTTGTTTTGAATAAACTGCTCGGCCCTGACCTCTGCAACTTTTACTGAGTCAAATTATCAGAAGTTTCAGACATCATTTTCAGTGCAGGCAGATCTTTTTGATTGTGGGACAGCCTTGACTCGCATTATACTATATGTAATACCATATTTGGTTTTGAAACATCAGTTAGAAAACATGCTGCCACAAGCCCTGTTGTAGTGTTTTTGTTCCAGTGTATTTTCCCATTGGGCATGGTTAAGCTTTATATTTATGCAAAATATTTTGTGGCTGTGCTGCTTCTTCCTACCATCTCAAATACCTCCTCCAACAATCCTAGGACCTTGTCATCGGCCCCTGGATTTTAAAAGAACTGCTGAATTTTAACTCGTCTCTTTTCATTATATTCTTTATCAATAATTGGCAATTGATTTGTTATTGTCAGATATAAGGATGAGCTTTTGTTTGCATGCTCTTCAGACTGATTGTTGCCTACCTAAGTACATCAAAGTAGTATGATAGAAAAAAAAACACAGAATACAAACTATAGTGTTACAAGCACAGAGAAAGTGCAGTGCAGGTGGACAAATAAGGTGCAGGGATAATGACAAGGTAGACTGAATGATCAGGAGTTCATCTTTACCGTATATGAGGGCCTTTCAAGGGTCTTTTAACAGTGGGATAGAAGCTGTGCTTGAGCCTGGTAGTATGTGCTCTTCTTTTTTTTAATCTTCTGCTTAATTGCAGAAGGAGGGAGAATGAATGAGGTGGGAAGTGTCTTTGAATATGTTACTTCTAAATTATTCAGAATAACCCACTTGTACTTCTAAAATGTAACTAAACATGACGGAGAAAGAGAAGTGATGCATGAGAATCAGCTTGGAATCTTTGGCCATCCAGGAGTCATGTGCATCTGTACAGCTAGCAAATCCCCAAAGCACCTGCAGTATTTACCATTCATTTAGCATGTACCAGTCCTTGCATCGAAGGGCATTCACCTTGCCTACTGCAGGATCTTTACGAGAGTTGTACTTTAGTCTTAAGAAGAGACCTACACTACACCCCCCCCCCACCACCACCCTTTACTCCTGCACACTGATGAATGTTATTCTGGTTGCCTTTGAGAGTATGAGCTTGTGGACAACGTCGATATCTAAAAGAGGTGTCACCAGTGGTGACTAGGTGATGAAGAAGGCTTTTAATGCTAACATTCATCAGTTAAGGTATTGACGATATAAATAGAGATGTTATGTAGAAGTTTTTCAAGATGCTGGTGAAGCCAATATCTTGTATTTGGAATATTGCATTCAGTTTTGGTCACCTTTCTACAGGAAAGATGCAATTACAGCAGAGAGGGTACAGATGGTGCCAGATGGGACTGAGTTGTGGAGAGAGGCTGAGCAGGTTGGGATTTCCTTCACTGTTTCATCAGAGAATGAGAGGTGATCTTACAGCATTGCATAATTTAGAAACATAGAGACGTAGGAACATAGAAATCCTACAGCACAATACAGGCCCTTCGGTCCACAAAGCTGTGCTGAACATGTCCTTAACTTAGAAATTACCTAGAGTTACCCATAGCCCTCTATTTTTCTAAGCTCCATGTACCTGTCCAGTAGTCTCTTAAAAACCCTATCATATCCGCCTCCACCACCGTCGCTGGCAGCCCATTCCACGCACTCACCACTCTCTGCGTCATTTAGGGTCATTGTGCACCGTCTTTTCCCCAGGAATGAGAGCATAGATTTAATGTGAGTGGGGGAAAACTCTCACATGAAGGCCAACCATTTTGCCTAGATGGTGGTCAATATATAGAATAAACTGCCAGAGACCAAGTGGTTCAGGCATATACACGAACAACATTTAAAGTGTACTTGGACAGGGACAAGGATTGACAAGGAGAGTTAGGGGGTAAACATTGGCAAATAGACAACATAGACCAGTTGAGCCATAGGGTCTGTTTCCATGCTGTATGACTATATAACTCTGTAGCAAAGGTATCAGTGCTTCTGTCCCACCATGATGCCCAAAACCATTTAAAAATTTGTTATAATTTTGTTATCTCTGTTCTCTATTTTCAAGATATGTAACAGCTTTGCAGACAAGTCTCAACTGCCAATTTGAACACATATTGAAAGAATGAAATCACATAAAGCACAGTATGCACTCAGAAAGCATTGAGTGGAGCTCTGGGAGTATGTCACAAGTTGCAGAGCCTCATTGTAACAATTAAGGGAGGGAGAGAGGAAATCAAAGCCAAAAATGATTATTTTTCAATTCCTGAGCAGATTATTTGATTATCAACATGGCCTCTTAAACAAGTGTCACTACAACAGGCAGATGGAAGAAAACATACCCACCTTTTCCAACAGGCCTCTGCAGCCCAGTGAAGGAACCAAGCAGGGATACTTTTAAAGAAACTATTTTTAAAAATCTATTGTCCTAAACCTTGTCAATTTTGCAACTCTTATTCAAACAAATGAATGTAGTCGCTTTTTATTTTGTTTCAAGTTTTGAATCGTTCTCAACATGAAGCTATTTCTAATAGATAAAAATAATGCAATTAGCTTGCACAGCATCATATTACACTGCCAAATGACAGGATCATCTATGGTTGAGTAAGTGCACATGGGAAGAAATTTATACTCCTACTGTGGTCACAACAGAGATATGCACAGGCTAATTTTTATAATTTTTATATTTCTGAAATCAGAGTTATAGCATAAGAGAAGGCTTAATCTGCATTTGGTCAGAGTAAGCGTGTGCGCTTTGTTTAAGAGTTGTAATCTATGCTCTTGAAATGGTCTTGCTGTTCATACTGGGCACCCCTGTTGCTTCTGAGGTATACATGCTCCAGTCTGCAATCCTCATAATCAGGCTCTTTTCAGTTCCTGTTGTCACAGGTCGCTCAGCTTTGCCTCAAGTGAAGTCTCTCTGTCTCAAATCCAACAGCAAGCTTTTGTAGTTCCGTACTTGCAAAAATCAGACTATTATAACAATGAGCTTTTAAGAAAGAAGTAGATATGAATAGAGTTGTAATTAACTTTCCTCGTGGTGAGATATGGGTGTACAGATTTTGTTTAAAATCAGTGTCGCTGCAGATGTCTGTTTTGTCTCAACACGTGCACAAATGAACTTGAGGACTGTGAATGAACTGAATTCTACTTCACTGAATAGGTATAAAACCACTGCTGAGAAGATTCTTTCTTGAAAGTAGTCGAAGGATGGCATAATTATATTTTTAATCATAAGAATAGTTTCTCTAAACCCCCTACTAAACTAGTGATTATATATTTTTTTGCAATGATTTGATGGAACTTCTTTATGCAATGTTCTCAGTATTACTGTTCCACATCAGACACTCACAAGGGTCAACGAGTCATGGCCTGTATTTCAAATGTAAATGTTGTGTTGACCCAATTCAATATATTCCCCTCTATGATGACACATATTAAATAGATTGCATGGAACAATATGAAGTAATTTTTTTTGCAAATTTTACAGAGCCAGTTATGCTCATGAAAGAATATTTAATTGGCTACAATTGTGTAAAATTTCTACTTAAAGTAGGTCAGATCTCAAGATGCTTATTAGGAAATCCCTGGTTAAAATGTTAGCATTTGTGGGACAGGCAGGGGTTGTATTTGGTGGGTGTTAAGGCTGAGAGAGTAACATCAATCTTACTGACATAGAGAATTTAGAACTCAACTCAGTGCTCTCCACTTTCCACAAATCAGTCCATTGTTTTTGAGTGAGGTTGACATTTTCATTAGGTATAAAGTTGTTGCCGGTGATTTTTGGAACCTGAGTGTTGGGGAAATTTTGCCAAAGCCGCCAGGAGTTAACTGGCAATTCCTGATGTAACTGACAGCAAGTTCTGCATTATCTCTGCACCTGTATGTAAATGCAGAAGTCCAGAAGCTGCAGTCAGTTTCACCTCTGGAAACCTGACCGTACAGGTGGAATTTGATGTAGAGAAGGAGCTTGCGATACACTCATCCTTTAGAAATTTTGAGCCAAGTAGCTGAATATCCCCACTGACTGAACTGGTAGAGATCAGCCACAATTTACTAAAATAATTATATATTTAGTAAGATTTTTATGAAATGCTTTGAGTATTTTAGATTTTATAATGTGCTTTAAGATCTCCATAGGTTTTAACTGCTTCTGAATGTTTGTAGGGCACTTGGTTTTTGACAGTACATAAGGATGATGGCTGCAGTTCTTTTACATGTGTTTGTAGGCAAGGCTAATTTTTAGTCCTATCGGATTTCTCTTGCATGTCATATGACTTTGCTGAGTACCGCCCATCACCCCTGGCACCTTCTCTGCCACCTGTTCCACATCCCTCCCAGGACACTCCACCCTCACTACTCCCAACATCTTTTACTCCAGCCAGATTTACAAACTCGCTTCTCCACTCCATGTTTTGCATCCTACCCATCTGTGACTTGCTTGCTAAATATTGCTTTAAAAGGTTAAGTTTACAATTATCAGTCCACTTCTACCCACTTGCAAATTCTCCAGCAGCTTTTGCATCATGACAATACAAACAGGTAACACCATTTTCTGTATTGTACATAAATATTTCCTGACTTCAGGAGCTTTCAGTGTAGCAGTTTCTACTGTTTCATTTAAGTCATTCATTTTAAATGAACGAGCAGTTTTTTTGTGCTTCATGCCCTTTGCTTCTTTGGAAATCGATGTAGTGAATCAATAATTTCTTCAATAAAAGCAGTATAAATAGGCCAGTTCTAAAATCTGCAGACAAAACATCGCAAACTCCACATTGTGAACCCTGTCCTCATCAGAAACCAGAAGAGGAAATGTGATTGTGAGCCATCATAACATGCTAACGAGGTGGAGGGTGACAACCTTTTTTGAGCAGTTTAAATTCCTTTGTATGCTAGTGGCAAAAGATGTGCGCACGTGCACACATGCACACCTTAGAGGCAACATTGTAATAGGCACAGCTCAAACATCTATAAGTTTGCCATTGACACAATTGTTGATAGAATTTCAGATGGTGATGAAGAGGCATACAGGAGTCAGATAGACCAGCTGGTTGAGTGCTGTTGTAACAATCATGCACTCAATGTCAGTAAGACCAAGAAATTTTTTTTGGACTTCAGGAAGAGGAATTCAAGGAAACACACACAGGTCCTCATTGATCGATCAGAAGTGGAAAGGGTGAGCAGTTTCAAGTTCTTCTGTGTCAACATTTCTGTGGATCAATCCTGGGCCCAACATCTTGATGCAATTACAAAGTCCTGTATCTGCCTGGGAAGGTCATAATGAACGAAATACTTCTCCCATAACACATTTGCCACCATAGTTGCCCTCTGGTCCTTGGTAGGAAAAACCTAAGCATATCTAGGGTGGTGGTCCATGATGACCAAGACATTTGCCGTGTTGCTGGCATCAGGTTCTATGGACAGGAAATTCAATCACACCAGGTCCAAGGACCCTACACTCTGCAAGTGGGACAAAAGAGCTGCTCTCGTAGGCAGTGTCTTCCAGCGTATGCAGCGAATGCATGACTTGCAGTATTCTTCAACCTCCGACTTCATCCGGGGCCAGTAAAACTGGTCTCCGAGCAATCCATAGGTCTTTTCCACCCCCAGATGTCCAGAATCATCATGAAGTGACTTTAACGCAATCCTCCAATACTTCTCGGGCAGAACCAGCTGGCAATGCCAGGGTCGGTCCGGGGATGATGTGACCCGGTATAAGATCTGGTTCTTCATCTCTAACCGAGGCCATTCTTTCAGTAATAGAGGCACCGAAGCATGTTTCATGTTCTCCGCCTGAGCCTCGTCTCCCTTTTCAACCGCGGACCAAATGGTACCAATGCCCGTGTCATCTCGCTGAGCAGCTGTTACTTCCCCAGAACTCAATTCCGGCAGCTGATTGGTCTTCAGAGCAGTCAGGTTACAGTAAACTGGGGGTAGGGCGTCATCAGAAACAACCAATTGGTCCACTGCTCGATCCGGCCTCTCCTTTTCCTTGGCCTTGGCGATGGCAAACTGACACATGGCCTTCACCCCAGGGGCAGGAACGCTCTCCCACTCCTCGTCCCTGTCCAGTCCCTCATACACCCGTTGAGTCAAAGCAACCGTATCAATGTTCCAGCACCCCGGCCGGTACTTCAGGCTGAAATCATAGGCAGAGAACACTGCCAACCACCGATGGCCTGTGGCATCCAGTTTCACCATGATCAGGATATAAGTTAAGGGATTGTTGTCTGTCCTCACCTCAAACTTGGCCCCATAGATATAGTCAGCCAGCTTATCCACCACCGCCCATTTCAACGCCAGAAATTCCAATTTGTGTGTGGGATAGTTCCTCTCGGAGGGTGACAGACTCTGGCTGACAAATGCCACAGGCCTCAACCTGGTGTCCTGATCCTGATACAGGACGCCCCCTAAACCCTCTCAGCTGGCATCCGTGTGCAGTACATATGGCAATTGGGGGTCCGCAAAAGCCAGCACCAGCACCTGGGACAGCAATTCCTTCAGCGATTGAAAAGCCTCCTCACATTTTACATCCCACCTCTGTCCAAAGGGTTCCAATGGGTTTAGATGTTCTCCACCCTCCTGTCCTCCCCCTCCCTTTCTCCCCCAAGGGAGGGTAACCACACAGAATCTAATTCAAGGGGTGACTCACTTTGGCGTAGCCCTTAACAAATCTCCGATAATAATCACAGAACCCAAGGAACGAGTGCAAAGCGCTTATAGTCTGGGAACGGCCAAGTGGTCACCACTTCTATCTTGGCCGGGTCTGTAGCTACTCCATTCCATGAGATTATATGTCTGACATAGCTAACAGACACTTTGCAGAACTGGCACTTGTCCAGGGAAAGTTTTAACCCTTCAGCTTTCAGGCAGCTGAGCACCTTCAGTAGCCTCGCTTTGTGTCCTTCCAAGGTGGATCCAAACACAATGAGGTCATCCAAATACACCAACACCTCAAGCAAGTTCATATCCCCCACCATGACCCTCTGGAAGGTGGCAAGGGCTCCTGAGATGCCCTGGGGCATCCTTTTGAACTGGACGAATCCCAGGGAATGTATAATTGCTGTCTTCTCTTTATCAGCCTCGCTCGTCGGGATCTGGTAATATCCACTCCTCAAATCCAGCACACTAAACCACTTCGCTCTCAGACAGGCCAGCGTATCCTTGACCCTCAGGACCGTATTCTGGTCACGGACAGTGCGCCTGTTCAGAGTCCTATAGTCCACACACGTGTACATTCCCATTCTTCTTCTGGGCCACTACAATTGGGGACGCATAGGGGCTTCGGGACTCGGTAATGATCCCAGCTTCCTTCAACTTACACAAATGCTGCCGCATGTCTTCCACATCTGCAGGGGGCAGTTGCTGCAACCTCTCTCTAAACGGGGTATCCTCGGTCACCTGGATAGTGTGACAAGTGCTCTTGGAACAACCCACATCAAATTCACCAATGAAAAAGACACCTTCCAGTTTCAACATCTTCTCTACCAACCTCCTCTTCCAACCCGGCAGCACTGGGGAGTCATCGAAGTTGAATGACTCAGTGGTCAACTTTCCCCCTTTTCCCAATAGTTTCTCCGCGACGTGCCTCACGGGGGCATTAGACATTACCGTCACTGGAAACAAATGCGCTAGGGGCATCCCCCACTTGAAGGTGACCTCCCTCTTCATTGAGTTCCTGACAATCACTGCCATCTTGCTCGCCTGTACAACCGAGGGCTTTTGCAATTCGGGCCTCACCAGTACCCCAGCAGGAAATCCCGGCTCTCCCTCGAGGTCGTCCGGAGTGTCCACTAAGAGGGCCTTGCCCTCAGGCACTCTGGGAAATCTGGGGATCCCCATCACTCTCACTACTTCCCCAGGCCATACCACCCTAGGCTTCAACTGGGTGAACCACACAGTCCCTCATTTAAATTTGGTATCTGGCCCAGTGCAGTCACGCACTTCCTCAAAAGCAGCCCGAAACACCGGGTGCGCAGACAAGGTCCCCAGAAAGCTCTCACCTGCCTTTTCCTTGCAGGCTCCCATGAGCCTCCTTACAAAAGGGGTGTTGGTCCGCACCAGAATTGAAATGCTGCTCGTCTCAGCAGGGTCTGGACAAACAACACTAATGTCTCCAGGACCTCAGACACTCCCACATCAGCCTCCGAGAACTCCAACTTCACTGACGAATAACCATTGTATGGATAATCACCAACGCTGATACCCCAAATCTCCAGTGCACTGAATGGTGTCAAGGGTAAATGCTACAGATACTGATTTTAAAATGAATGGTACAGAAACATGACCTGTGACCCGGTATTGAGTATGGCTTTAGCGGAAATACCACCTATCCATAGCGACACACTGGAGCCGGCCGCTCCTCCTCTCGCGGAACCCTGGCCACCCACAGCCCTCTGCGTAGTCTGTCCCCTTGGGGGGGGGGGGGGCCCTCTCTACCGGTCCTATCATACGTGGGGTCCACACCTGCCATGAACCCCCGGGACATCTCAGTTCTCAGCTCAGCCACCACCTCCTTTACCACTTCCCGGGTTGGGCTGGCTCCGGTCACTTCACCACAAGGGATTACTACTGAGGACTGCACCCTGCTGACGGAGTCCTCTCGCGGCCCCAACACGTTCTCCTCCTGCCACACATCACTGATCAGCTGAACAAAAGACGGAGGGGGGAGAACGTCTTACAGGACTGTCGGAGACCCCACACTATCAGGTCCTGGGGCTGGGCGCCCCTGACTATCTGGTCCACTCTTAACTGATCCCCCTCAGCCGCCTGAATGAGCCCTCTGTGCCGCAAGCAATTTAGCTGCCTCTCTAGCTGAAAAATAAAAGCAGAAATCTTCTCCCCCTTCTCCTAATGCATGTTTTGAATCCCCAACAGGAACTTCATTGGGCTTTCAGTCGGACCAAATGCATTGTCCAGGGCTTGCAGATAATTTACAGCTGTTGCTGCAGGATAATTTAACCTGACAGTTCTGACAACATCAGCAGCCCGCCCATTCAAACTTTCAACCAATCTCTGTTCTTTTTCATCATCCGAGCACTGTCACTCATCTAACAACTGAGAGGTCCATTCCGCCCACATCTCGTACTCCTCCTTCCCTTTAGGGGTGGCGTTATTCCAGAGAATTGGTGGAGCCTGCCATAGCTGGGAGTTTGACTCTGATCTTTCCATTTATTTGCCAGAGAAAGTGGGGTGGATACTACCTCAGAATTCTCACTCTTCACCAGGGGACGTGGACTAATTAGATATTCCAAATCCAATCACTCTTTTCCCTCACTCCTCAGAAATGATGGAACCCTGTCTTCGAAATCTCCATCCCAGCTACCTCAGCACCTGTCTGCGTTAAAACGAGAGCTGCGCTCGCCATTTAATCAAACCTCCACTCACAATCACAACTTAACAGTGGAATTAACAATTCATCCAGAGTACAAATATCTGCCCAACTGGTTCTTTGCTCAGGGTTATCACACAGCATCCAACAGAATCAATCCAAATGTTGCCCCCACAATTGTAACACTCGCTTCTTCTAGCAGCTTAATCTAGGGGGTGATAAACCCCCTGCCTGGCCAAACTTAAGAAATCTTGTTTGGGTGGACACTGTGCGATGTGTCCCCTGTTACAAATCAGTACCCCGAAATAACAAACAGTACACAATATGCTATTAAATGATTAAGCTTTATAACTCTTACTTTGACTATATTGTAAGTAGAGAAACAAAATATAAAAGAAAAAGGGCAGCAATCTTACTAAACAATTTGTGCACAATAGTTGGAGCTCACGCTTTTTCAGTAGTCTGTCATCCCCCATCGATCTCCTCCTTCGGACCCCCTGCTCGAAGTTTATCCCGTCCGGCGATCTACCACATTTCTCCATTCGCGGCTTCTCTCTTCATCTCTCCCTCTCCTTCATGCAAAAGCCCGCAAAAACAACTGCTTCTAGAATCACAAGACAGGGCAACAAAACCCTGATTGGCTAACATGCATCAACAGTCTGGTTATCTCCCTCCTAACCCAAACATTGCTGCTACAGAGAAACCATTACTTCAGCAGTGAACATTACAAAAAAACCATTACATAGCAGAGAACCCTTACAACGTGTTACATATGCAATAGAGAGGGTGTGCAGTAAGCCTGTACAGCATTAGTCAAATATATAAAATTTGTGTTGTAAAACTTCAGGTTCAGATTAATTTAGTATCATACACAGCGGTGTGCAATGAAATTCCTCGTTTATGAGTAGCTTACAGAGGAAACAGTGAACGTGGTGATTATAAATACAGCAGTAAATGCACAATGGGCACAAAAGAGTAGAATGGTGCAAAGATGGTAATGCACTCTAACAGTGCAAAGAGAGATTGCAAAGTGACCATAATGGAATGACTGAGAGAGAGAGAGAGAGAGAGAGAGAGAGAGAGAATTGGAAGTCTAAGAACATAGCAACTCCATTGGGAAAGAGATGTGTAAGAAGTGATTGGTCCAGACGTTACTTGTTACTACAATTAGGAAGTACATAGAGGAGCCTAACGATCCATATTTAATGATTTGGAAGTAGCTTCTTCCCCTCCACCATCAAATTTTTGAGTGGTCCACAAACACTAACTCATTATTCCTTTATTTTTAAACTATTTATTTACTTCACAGTTTATATTTGCTTTATGTCTTTGCTCTGTCCTGCTGCCACAAAACAAAAAATTTAATGTCTTATAAGTGATATTAAACCTGATTCTGATTCTGAGATCTCATCATAATGGGGAAGAAGCTGTTCATATGTATGAATGGCTGGGCTTTCAAAGTCCTGCATTTTCTCTCAGAAGGTAGAATAAAGAAATGGGAATGGCCAGCATGACAGGCACTCTTGACAATACTGTTAGACTCCATGAAACAACACACCATGAAGGTGGACTGGATTGAAGGCAGGGCAGAGCGTGTAATGGAGAGTGTTTGCCACCCTCTGCAGTTTCTGTCAGTCCAGAGCAGAGTAATTGCTATGCTAAGCTGAGATGCAGCCTGTCAGGATACTCCCTATAATGCATCTGCAGAAGTTCAAGAGATCTTCATCAACAAGCCAAATCTCAAATGACTAAGCAAATACATACACTGATGCACTTTCTTGATCTGGGACCTCAGTTCCCTATTTTGCAGTACAGTTGTCGTGCGTGTAGGATGGAACTCTCGGCAGTACTGCCAGATTCAAAACCACCCCTCACAACCACATGAATGATCTAGAAAATGAATGGGTCCAAAGGTGGAAATTCTGCACCACCACATTTCCATCAGGTCTATCTGCTGGCTGTTCATAATCTCTACTCTTTATTGCTTTGAGGATTGGTCTTTAATTTACAAATCCTCCACACATGCAACACAGCCTCTCTGCACAGTGAACATGCAGTAGTGTTGACTTTCCCTTAGCTTATTATGATCGCGGGACTGAGAAGACAGGTGGGTCGCACGTGATTTCACATGGTCATGGATCAAAATCAATGGCAGTAAGAAAACAAAGAACTAAAAACATAAAAAATAATCAGCCAGACTCCCAGTCTGGAGCTAAGCCAAAAGGACAGTGTGGAACTGAACAGTGACAAAGAACCTGTCTGATTCGAGGTTTCAGGGAAGGAGACTTTGAAGCATGTAAATCAAGACCAGAAGGTAATCTCAAAGGGAGACGGGAAAGTTAGCTGATTCTGAAATAATACACAAAGGAAAAAGAGGAGAGGAACTTGTCAGTTATAAGTTGAACACAGGGCATGAACGAGGTTGATGGGAGAGGAAGCCAAAATGTTAGAGGCAAAATGAGAGAAGAAAGAAATAAGAAACAAAGAAATGTTTTGAGGTCTGAAAGGAGTAGGATTTTGGAGAAATATTTTGTAATTACGAACAGCTGGAGTCAGTTATTCCTATTCATGTTATGGAAGAGTTACCTTCATGAAATAGTGTTTACAGATCTTTTAATCAAACTTGGAATGGAAGAAGAACCACAATAAGAATAGCCCATCATTTTCAAGGCCCTGAAACCACTTTTCAAGAAGAATCTAAATTTCCATAGAAATTATTTTGAAACCAGTAGAATAGTTCTATTCTGAGAGTACAATAAACACAGAGTCTTTTCAAATGTATAGGCAAATAGCAAAATTGTTATTGAGTTGATTCCTAGACATTTGATCACATGGTGCATTTTTTTCTGTGTTGTATGACTGAAGATTAGTCTAGCATAGAGCAAGTCACAAATGTGATCACTCCTCGGTGAAATCTTGCCAAATGGGAAATCTAGTTAGACATGTCCAGTAGTGACCTTGTAATGAAATGCACATGACTGCATCTTCTCTAAATAATGTTCCCTCTGGACTGTTGCAGGGGAATCTGGATCGTGATGTCCTGGAGATGACGACATGAGGCCGTCCTCAGGTAACGGTTGCAATATTCACTTAATTCCACTTGTACTGGAGGTTCTTGAAGAGACCAATGAGAAAACCTCAGAGTCTGACATGGGTCTATCAGTAGATGCTTAATAGAGTATTTTCCTGGTTAGCTTGGGATGGTTTGCACTTACTCTGTTCTTTGCAGTGAACTGTTGCGTGTTCCCAATGAAACCTGGACCGCAGTGACACCTGAATGCTATCTATCCTTTTTGAGTCTCAGTGGGTCAAGGATTCCAATGACTCGTTATGGTTTTCTAATGAAAAGCATTGAATACAATGGCAAGAAAGACTTGAGGAACCTTTATAAAGCAGATTTAGTTGGAGTAGTGTGTTCAGACCTGAATGTTACCTACTTTAGGAAAGACGTAAAAGTTTGAGATGGAGTGAGTCGGAGAGTTTTACTGAAAGGAGTCCAGGAAGAAGGATCTTTATTTATATAGATAAATTAGAAAAGCTGGAATAGTTCTAGAGAAAGAAGAAATTACAAATATGTCTGATATAAGTATTTAAATAGTAGAGAGAGAGGAACTGTTTCCATTAGCAGAAGCATAAAGAACCTAGGGGCATAGAATGAAAGTGATTGCCAAAAGAACCAAACTAACATGAAGAATAGCTTTTTTAAGGAGTGAGTGGCTATGATCGGAACTGCACTGTGAAAGGAGCAATAGAGACCGACTTAATTTCAATGTTCAGATCAGATCTGGATAAGTATCTGAAGGATGAAGGATTCTGTTCTGATGCAGGTTCACAGCCCAAAACATTGACAGTTTATTCCTTTCTATAGATGCTACTCGACCTGTTGAGTTTTCTAGCATATTACATGGGTTAATCTGGATTTCCAGCATTTGCAGAACCTTTTGTGTTTATCTGAAAGGAAAGCATTTTTTTGGGTTATCGGGAGAAGATGGTGGATTGAGCACTGCTGAATTACACTTTTGTGGACCCATGTTGACATGGTAGGACAACTGGCCCACTTCTGTACTCTAACCATTTTGACTGCCAGTACCTGCTGTTGAACTTTGACTTTTTGTGTGTGTTCCCCCTAGCCGTCAGTCTGCCTCTTCCAGAAAAGTACTCAGTTGAGCCCGGTACCTGCCACTCTCTTCTTTCCCAGTGCACCCTCATTTTTGAATTGCAACCAACTACCTTTTCGACTGATCGAGCAAAAGTAGCCTATGTCATCACCCAACTGTCCAGTCAGTCGAGAGAATGGGGAACAGCCGACTGAGAGGCAGGCTCACCTTTCTGCATCAGTTTTCAGTTATTTTCTGAGGAGATGAGAAAAGTGATTGATCACTTCAAACATTAGAGAGAGGCTGCCCGTGAAATGCTGCACATGCACTGGGGCGCAGATCTGTGTCAGATTACACCATAGAGTTCCAGACCCTAGCCACCTCCAGTGGCTGGAACTCGGAGGCACAGTACAACACCTTCCTGAAGACATCAAAGATGAGCTCGTCACCCAGGACCTTCCTGCCACCTTTGAAGCCCTGGTGGATTTGATCATCCATATTGATGTTCACCTTCAGCAGTGCCGCAGAGGGAGGGGTTCCAGAGGGTCCCTGGGGGTACTGGTGAGTTTCAAGCTCCTCGTCAGTTTACTTTGTCCTGCTGTTTGCCCCCAACTACAATTCCAGTTCCAGAACCTGAAGCTATGAAGGTTGACTGTACCTGCCTGACGCCAACTGAAAGACAAAGGAGAATCAGCACCCGTTCCTGTCTGTACTGTGGCCAACCAGACCACTTCATCTCCACCTGCCCAGTAAAAGCCAAGCACTCACCAGTAGGATGAGGAGTACAGGTGAGCGTGTCCCCTGTCTGGCCCTCCTCAATGCCACTCACTCTCATACTCGCTACTCTGGAGTGGGGTGTCCAACGGCGGGCAGTCTCTTTCTTGGTTGATTCTGGTGAGGAGGGATGTTCTATCGATTCCGGCTTGGCTGCCAAGTGAGGATTACACTCATCTGCTCTCCAGTCACCATTGGTGGCCAACGCCTTGAATGGTCAGAGACTGGCTGACATCACCCATGTCACAGACCTGGTGAGTCTCAGTTTATCCGGCAACCATCATGAACAGTTAACCCTTTATCAGTCGACGGTTCTGGTGGCCCTCCATGGGAGACGACATCTGCAACTTCATCTCAGCCTGCTCTCTCTGTGCTCCAGCCTAGACCTCTAACCAGTCAACTGCGGGTCTGATACAAAACCTATCTATCCCCAAGAGATTCCGATCCCACATTGCCCTGGATTTTTTCACTGGTCTTCCCCCATTGGATGGTAACACCATCATTCTCACTGTAGTTGATCATTTCTCCAAGTCTGTACACTTCATTCCTTTACCTAAGTTCCCCTCTGCCAAAGAAACAGCCAAGTTTCTAGTACTGCATGTCTTTAAATTACATGGTTTACCTGTGGATGTTGTGTCAGTCAGGGGCTCCTAATTTATATCCAATTTCTGGAGGGCATTCTGTAATCTTCTGGGTGCCTCTGTGAGTCTGTCTTCAGGATTCCACCCACAGACTAATGGCCAGACCGAGCGGGCCAACCAACAGCTCGAGACAGTATTGGTATTTTGGTGTCTGGTCTCCCAGAACCCGTCTGTGTGGTGTCAGAAGCTACTCTGGGCCAAGTACACCATAAACTCTCATCAGTCCTCATCCACCAGTCTGCCCCCCTTTGAGTGCTGCCTTGCCTACCAACCTCCAATATTTCCTGCCCAGGAGGAGGAGGTTGGCGTTCCATCTGCCGAGGCATTTATCCACCGTTGTCAGCGGACGTGGAGGCGCACTCGCTCTGACCTTCTCTGTGCCTCTGCTAGGATCAAGCATCAAGCTGACCGCCATCGCTCCAAAGCCCCACATTACTGCCAGGGACAGCACGTGTGGCTTTCAACCCCGAGACCTGCCCCTCAAGGTGAATTCCCATAAGCTTCCCCCCACTTCATCAGCCCATTTCCCATTGCTAAAGTCATCAGCCCTGCTGCCGTACATCTCAAGCTCCCCTCCACTCTCCGCCGCATTCATCCCACCTTCCATGTGTCCCGCATCACGGCTTTCATGATCCACCCCCTGTGCCCCGTTCCCCAAACCACCCCCCCTGAAAGTTTTGATCCCCGCCTGAACTTCAATGCCAACTTTGTTTACCCTCTGGATTTGCTACTCAGTAAATATCACAGTGCCCACAGTACTTGGCCTGTGATTGGATCCCTGCTTCAGCATCCTGACACTGACATTCTCCAAACATTCTCATTATCTGCTTTCTCTCTATCACCTCACACCTGATGGTTTCCTCATTTCATCTCCCCAAATTAATATCCCCATTACTCTCTCCTGCTGGTGCTCCATATCCTTCCAGCTAATAATGTTCCTAAACCTCTTTTCACAATGACCTTCCCAATCCTCTTCTCCCCATCCATCTTTCCTTCATTGTAATTCTTATACCACCTTTCCTATTGGGGCTTATCATTCCCATTTCCCAGTGTTGTTTTCCATTTTCTATTTTTGATGGTGCTCTAGCTCTTATTTGCTGGTGTGCTGCCAACCCTATAGCTCTCTGTGGTCCTTCCCCACCCCATCCTTGATGATGCTACTCAGTACTGTTATCCTGAAAGACTACCCACCCAACCACACATTGAGCTCCAATGGCTCCAGTCTCCCCCAGGCATCGGACACTGAACTTAAGTTTGGCCTGAGGTGATACATTAGGAGGATGAAAATCATGTAACGACTGGTAACTAGTGTCTTTGTATTACAAGTTAGTAAATGTTTAGATAGGTATAATAAAGGGAAAAACAGAATATAATCCACTGTTTAACTGTTCTCCTACATACATTGTAACTATGCAGAAGGGACTTGGAGCAAGTTAAAAAATACTCATCCAACATTTATAGAAACCTTCTTGCTCACCTCCCCACCCCCTCCAGGATATCTTGTTGCTCAGAAATTACTAGGTTCATAATCAGCTCTCAAACACCCTAAGCTGTCCCTTATCTTCATTCAGAAATTAAGAGACAATATCCACTACAACTACTAAGCAAAGCCAACACCAGTTTTAGATCCTCATGAAACATATACAAACTGGCTTTGGGAAAAAGGCTATGTGACTCCCTGGACCAGGAAATCCTATGGACTTTGAAGACACAGGAAATGCTGGATTCTGAAGCAGCAGACAATTTGCTGGAGGAACTCAGTGGGTCAAACTGCATCTGTGGGATTGGAAAGAACTGCTGAAGTTTTGAAACCATGCCTAAGGATTTTGTGAGGCTTTGTATCAATTGAACTCTTCGACACTAGAATTAAAGCAGGACACGCAATGAGATGAGTTCATTTTTTTTAAGTTGGGCAGGCATGCGATAGGCTGAAAAGTTTAGGTGATAATATCAGGTAGTTAGGAACTTCAGCACCACATATGGGAACAGGAAGGAACTGAAGTGATGTTAAGTTCATTGTAAAACAATAGTCCAGATGATTTTAATGGAACACTCCTTCTCTTCTAAACAATGGAAAAATAATTTACAAAAATCAAAACTTAAAAGACAGACAAAACTTGAGATAAAGTCAATAAATGCTGGAAATAAGCAGCAGTCCAGACCACATCTATAGAGAGAAACAATGTTAACATTTGAGATCTTAAAAAAATTGGAAATTACCATTGCTTCATACTCCATCTTCATACTCTAAACCCAGATGAAGGGTGCTCATTGCCCCCCACCATAGTTTCTTCCTGACCTGCTGAGTTCCACAAGCATATTATGTGTTCTTTATAAGATCTCACCATCTAGTCTCTCATCTGTCTTCATATGTTTATGCTTGTGTTACGCTATGATCAAATTCTGATATACAGAATATAAGTCAGCTGAGTTATTATGTACATTGTAGCTACGCTAACTATGCACAAAGGACTCATGAACAAGTTGAAAGATTTCTCATCCCTCTTTCACAAGAACCTTCTCCCCAGGATATCCTGCTCTTTTCCCGCCAGTTATTGGATTCATGGTCACTACTCTATCAGATCTCTTCCTTAAGGATATTATGCTCCACACACCAGTGTTGTGAAAAACAAAACTTGCACCAACCTTAGAGAGCAACAAACATGGAATATACTGTACACTCAGTGGCCACTTTATTAGATACACCAGTACACCTGCTTGTTTTTGCAAATATCTAATCAGCAAGCCATGTGGCAGCTACTCAATGCATAAAAGCATTCAGACATGGTCAATAGATCCAATTGTTGCTCAGACTAAACATTACAATGGGGGAGAAATATGATCTAAGTGACTGACCATGGAATAATTGTTGGTGCCAGACAGGGTGGTTTGAGTATCCCAGAAACTGTTGATCTGCTGAGATTTTCATGCACAACAGTTTCTAGAGTTGACAGAGAAAGGTGTGGAAAACAAACAAAAAAAATCCAGTAAGTGTTCGTTCTGTGGGTGAAAATGCCTTGTTAATGAGAGAGATCAGAGGAGAATAACCAGTTTGATTCAAGATGACAGTAAGGCAGCAGTAACTTGAATATGCCACAGTGGTCTGCAGAAGAGCATCTCTTAACGCTCAACACGTAAATCTTGAATTGGATGGTGACAACAGTAGAAGACCACAAATATACACTCAGTGGCCACTTTATTTGGTACAGGAGGCACTCAATAAAGTGGCTACTGAATGTAAATCCATTGTTAAACTTTGAGACAATCTATATCCATTATTTAAACACTAACTTTGCACTTTTAACAAGGCCTGCTTTGCTACCATTACATTACAACTGCATTCATGCCAATGCAAGCAAACTACAATAATTAGAAGTAAATTGAAATCTCTAAGTAAGTTATCAATTTGAAGGATGAAATTTTAATCCTAGTTTCCAAATCATTGGGGGAAATTATCCAAGAATTATTCAATTGTAAATCACGACTCATTTCAAACTGAAAATAAATAAGCTTATTGTTAGCCACACATAATCAGCAGAAATCATGAAAATAAACAAAGTGAACATATGTCGCTGCAAGATTTGCTAAAAGGAAGTAAGGCTCTTACAATAGGTTGATTTAATTCAAATAACATAAACGTTAACAGCTTACATAAGGGAAGATTTCAGGCATTGTGTCTGGCCTGTTCTAGGAACTTCCACTGAATCTGATGACCTTTAAGTAACTACTTGGAATGAGTGTTGAAGGATGAGATTCTGAATTTAAAAGTATTTAATCCTGAATGGCATACAGGATGGTTACTGCTGACCTCCTGCAGAGAAAGCTGGTATGTTTCTGCACAAAAGCTATTGTAGTGATTGGTGAAAGGGAACTGTGGGAAGGAGTTATTTTCCAGTTATCTTTTGTTTAAACCTTTCTGCACAGGAAAAGGGAAAATGCTCTTTCTGCTCTGGGTATGAAATATTATATTTCCAAAGGGACAATCACAGGCAGGACAAAAGGTACAAGGCCACTGGTAGCTTTTGAAATAGACTGCCATTAACAGTTTCATTACTGTGCTTTTGTAGCTAAAGCCCTAAGCAGTTGACAATAAGCTTAGCCTTCAAACTTTTATCCATTCAGTTTTGCAAATTATTTTGCTTTTTTTTAAAGTCACATCAACTTATCCATCATGTACTGTATGAGAGAGCAGGAAACAAACTGCCTTCTTAGAGCTTTCACTAAAATGAAAATGGATCAATGCAAAGGTGTCTAGTTCAAGTTGTGTGCATGTTTCTTTCTCTCTCTTGGTCTCAATTTGCAACAGGATTTGGGAGGTCCACATATGGCTGATCATAATAGCAGTTTATGTGTGTGCGCGGTAACTTTCCAGTTTATTTGTGCAGCTGATCCAACTACAGAGCAGGCCTAGTGTGCAAATGAATTGAAATTTACACAGCCACAAGGTAACAAAGCGCACAGCGATCTAAAGGAATTCAAGATGCAAATAAAAAATAACATCAAGTTTATGTGATCTAACAGAAAAAGGAGGGATTTCTTAAAAGATTTTCCTGCTCCAATGTTTATGTAAAAATGAACAGTTTAGTTGAGCTGCTCATGTTAATTATTTATCATCTCCAATATCTTGTCTTTATATTTCACTGGTGCTATCCATTCTTCCACCCTTACCTGTTCACACACCATCATCCAAGACTCTTTCAGTGCTTGCATGGTCAACACTAGCCCACTCAGATCACCATTCTGAATTTCCTTCCCTTTGCATTTAAGCATACTGTACATCCTCGGCAATATCATCCAAATTTGAAGGGGTACCATCATTCAGTTCTAATGTTCCAGCTTCTCCACTGATCTAACAGCTCTGACAATCTTCTTCTTTCCTTCTATGACCAAAGTTAAGGATAAGCCACAGGCACCAAGACTGTGTCTTCCTGAGTTGGTATCTGAATTGTAATCTGTGTGAGCATTTTAATTCTCTCCTGACTGATATTAAAATCTTGCATTGGATGTTTTCTTTAAGAAGTCTCTAAATATTGAGTTATTTATTGATTATTACTTTGATTTGCTTGCAATTAGATGTGAAATCAAGTTGTAATTGATGGGGAAACATGCTCCTCTCTACTTCAATGGTGCAGAAGTTACGAAAGTTGAGAACATCATCAAAGAGTGCCTTGGTCCAACTATGCCAATTCCATCATCGAGAAAGCTCACCAGTACTCCATTTCCTCAGAAGACTATAAATATTAATTATACCCCTGTCGACCCTTACCAATTTTTAGCAATGCACCATAGAAAGAATCTATAATGACTTGGTGCTGCCATATCAAGACATTGCAGATTGTTGTGGAAACATCTCAGCACATCCCGAAAACCAACCTCCTCTCCATGGACTCTGTTTATACTTTTCACTGTCTCAGCAAAGAGTACAACATAATCAAAGATCCTGCACTGTCACGGTTCCAGTTGGCTGTTCCCCTTTTACATTTCTTTCTCCCTGATCATGCCCCAATTTCAGTCAATTGCTGCTAGTTACCCAATAATCATACACCTGGCTTTCATCAGAGACTGGGAAATAAATACGAGGACGACTCTATCATAGGTTGCCAGCTTGTTGGTCAATTCTTGTGTGATACTGTGTTCTCTGTTCTGATTAGAACCATTAGTTCTAAGTTCTGCTCTAGTTTCTAGAAAGTTCCTGTGAATCCTGTCTCCTTGTCAAGATCCCTCTGGTTTCCTGCTCTATGTTCATGTCTACACCAGCCTCCCCAACTGAGTTGACGTGCCAGTGTCCTGTACTTGGGTTCTCCTCCATGCAACATGCGCATCCCATACAGTCTCTCTTCCCCTCTCTCCCATTGAGCAGAAGATATAAAAACCTGAAATCATATTCCACCAGGCTCAAGGACATCTTCTACCCATTGTTATGAGACTATTAAATGGTTTCCTAGTATAATAAGATGAACACTTGATCTCATAATCTACCTTGTTATGATCTTGTACCTTATCATCTACCTGCTCTAATCTTTTTCAATATTTTAAATCTGTTTTTGTTTCAATTTGTACTACCTCAATGCACAGTGCATGCAAGACAAGTTTGTCACTACACCTTTCTACATGTGGCAATACTAAATTAATTCCAATTCTAATGACCTTTATCAGGAGAATGACTTTAATGTTTTGATCTGGTTGGCAGTGTATTTAGGTCTTAATGAATCTATTTTTTTTTTGATCCTCCAGTTACAGAAGCAGATCTTCTGCTACTTTGAGATATTTGATCAGCTGCAGTTCATTTTTTGATTTTCAGACATGACATTGCATCTCGCAAAGGGATGAGGATGGGGATTCCTTTCCGGATTCCAAATAAAGGCAGTGCAAGATTTCAACAAATGCTGGAGGAAAAGCTTTTTAACAATGTTAACCATAGTTAAATAGGTCATGATAAGACCAAATTATATTCCTGAAAACCCATTTTTGCTTCCTCCATTTCACAACATTGTTGTTTTGGAATCTTATCTGCTCATGCACATCATATTTATAATATCTTCATTGTATAAAGGAAGGTTGCTGCTGCACAGAGTCCTCATGTTCTCAGGTTCATCCAAAGAACTCTTGGAGATATTCACCATGTTAGACGGTTATCAAATAGATATTTGTTGGTAGCAAAAATGCAAACACAGTTTTAGCATTCACTTTGACAGGACCAGAATATAAAAACAAGGGTGTACTGTTAAGGCTTTATAAGGCATTGGAATATTGTGAACAATTCTGGCCCCCATATTTAAGGATGGATATGCTGTCACTGGAGATTGTCCAGAGGAGGTTCAAAAGAATGACAAGCCTAACAGATCAAGAGCACTTGATAAACACAAGTTTATTTCTGTAGATGCTGGAAATCCAAAGCAACACACACAAAATGCTGGAGGAACTCAGCAGGTCAGGCAACATCGATGGAAGTGAATAAATAGTCAGCATTTTGAGCTGAGACCGTTCATCAGGACTTGATGTTTGTGACATCATAGAAGCGTTTTATGTCTCTGGGCCTGCACTCAATGGAGCTCGGAAGGATGAAAGGGGATCTTATTGAAACTTATTGGATATGGAAAGGCCTGGACAGAGAAGTGGAAAGGATGTTTCATCTAGCAGGCAAGTCTAGGATCTGAGGGCACAGCCTAGAATAAAGTGCCATCACTTTGGAACTGAGATGAGGAGAAATTTCTTCAGTCTTCCGGTAATGAACATGTGGAATTATTACCATAGACAATTGTGGGAGCCAATTCATTGGGTGTATTGAGCATATTTAAGGCAGAGATTGATAGATTCTTGATTGGTAAATGTGTTAAGAGGTACAGGGATGAGGCAAGAGAATGAGGTTATAAAAAGATCTATCATTATTAATTGGTGAGCAGATTCAATGAGCCAATTGGCCTAATCCTCCTTTTATTTCTTATGATCTTATGGTGTTAAATAGAGAAGAGAGAACTCATTTTCGTGTGTCGATGTGTGATCAGAGAAAAAAAATGACTAATTCAACCAGCTCCTGATGACAGACAAACATACTTAAACATACAGTAGAGCAGGTCATCCATCGAAACCAACAGGCCTGTGCCAACCAGTTTTTCAATTTTTGATGCCACAGCACAGATTTCCAATTGTCAGGGTATCAGCTGCTGGACACCTGGTGGGTTCCACAAGAAGTGCGATAGGACAGTGTTCACTTCCTCAGCTTACCCAGGTCTCTGGCTGGAAATTCACCCATTGATCCCACTATGTCAAACCAGATATAAGCAGAGTAGACCTATTGAAATAATAAAAAAGAAAAGTAATAGAAGTTTTCTATTTGGTGTAATTAAGTTATTCAAAATATTTAAAAGTATTTTAATGTGTGTTTTTAATCAGATACTGTGTGATTTGGAACGTTTTTGGAGGTGAAATGTAGCTGGCCACTTGCATTTGGAGAGGTATTGAATCATGATGGAAGAAATGGACTGTTTTGGAGCATAGCCAACCAGACATCTCAGAACAAGGAATGACACCCCTCGTGGCTGGATGTACAAAATTAAGATCAATCCTGACTAAAACACACTACCAACTCTACCAAATCTCAAAGCCATCTCCTGAGAAAATATAAATAACAAGTGAAATCCCAAAGAAAACCAATTCAAAGAACATCATTATTAGCACTTGTCTTCACAGCATCGTAGTAGAAAAAATATCTCACTGTCCTTCACAGAACTGTTATCAAAATACTATATGTTTGACACAAAGATAAATATTAGGACAGATGACAAAAATCTAGTCAACATGATAAGTTTGAGAAGCATTTTTCAAAGTGGAAGGAGATGGAGCAGTGAAAAGGTTTTGAGTAGGAAATCCCAGGGTCTTTTTTTATCACCTAAATGCATTTGCCTCATCATTGCATAGTTGCCAATGATGGAACAAATACTTCTAGGGAAGATTTGAGGTTGTTGAAATCCTACACAGGTAGGTACATCTTAGTTTCCACCCAGCTAATAAAAGACACCTGCCACTCATTTCCAACTCATCACCTGCAACCTACTTAAACCAAGATCCAAGATCTCATCCACAGTCCTTGTTCACTCAATGAACCAGCCAGTCTCAACCTGTTGCTCCGAGCCTTCAGTTACCTTGTTGTCTGTGGTGTTTAGTATTTGTTCTCTTTTGTTTTGTGGCCCCTCGTGTCTTGTTATTTTTGCAGTCTATTATTAAAGTTATCATTCATCACTGAATTGTCTCCACTGCTCTGCTTTTGGGTCAAACCTCCTCTACATTTCCTGACAGGATGAGTGAACCAGCAATTGACCTAATGGAGTTTGCTTGTCTAAAGGAAGTCATCTGTTGATATGAGTATGTAATCCAGAATCCGCAGGAAATGATTGACCATCTGCTCGTCACTCTCAACCAACTCTCCATCTCACAGCAGCCACCATACTCCAGTCAACCTCCTCCCCCAGAGCCTTGGATCCTGGTGCCTGAATGCTTCAATGATCTTCAACCCAATCCTGCAATGTCCTGCCCCAATGCATCTTACACTTCGAGCTCCAACCATCTCAGTTTTTTACAGACTGAGCCAGGATTGCCTACACTGTCTCTCTCCTGACTGGGCGAGCTCTGACCAGTGCCACCTTGAAGTGGGACAATAAGACCTCCATTTGCAACTGATATGAGCACTTCACCACTGAGATGCACAAGGTTTCCGGAAGCGGAAGGGAGACAGTGGATCAAATACTTCACCTGTGTCAGGGCTCATGCTCTGTGCTAGGTTACACTGTGGAACTCTACACCCTCACGACAGAGTGCAACTGGAATGCAAAAGAGTTGCTGCCTATTACCATCTCAGCTTCTTGGAGCACTTGAAAGATAAGCTGTCTACTCGGGAGTTGCCCACTGACCTCAAAAGCCTCATCATTCTGGCCCTTCATATTGACAAGCATCTTCTGAAACGACCCTCCAGATCATCAGCCAAAAGCCTAGTTCTGTTCCCATAATCATTTCAGGCTATGGGACACTCATCAACAATACCTCCTGAACCCATGCCATTAGGGAGAGCTTCCTTAACCTTTCCCCCCCCCCCCCCCAACCCCCAAGAGCATGTATGTCGGTGGAGAAATAACTTGTGCTTTTACGGTGGAGCAGCAATCACCCAAGCAACAAATGCCCACATGATCCGGAAGCAGCAGCACCAGGTAAAGACAAGGGGCCTTTTAGGTGGTAAGCTTTCCTGGTCCCTCGTTAAGGCACCATACATATCCTGACTCACAATCTCTCCACAACCTGACAATTCTATGCACACAGGAGGCTCCCGTAGATTCCTGTGTGGCAGGCAACTTTCTGAAAAAGACTCTGTGTGCAGCTTGGAGTCCCTACCAAGCCTATCTCTCACTTCTTCTGCATCATAGCCATTGATGGATGCCCCTAGGAGTCTGAGAGAGACAGAGTGTGCAGACGGCTTGTGCACATGAGCATTGGAGAGCACTGCAAGTCCAACACTCCTCTCTCTTGGGAATGATGGCTCACCATTCACAACCCTCACTTCTCCGGTCATCCGCTTGACTGCAGCCTACCTGCCAGTCCACGTGCCTGCAACCTCAGTTGATGTCACCCTGTAAATCCGTGGAAATGGACAAAACCCTCTACTTCACCAAACTCCCACAGGAATACCACGCTTAACCAGCACCTTCTGTAAAAGGGATGCCAGCACCCAACACCTTACAGACCACACAATTGTGTAAACAACTTCCTCCTGCCACTACCCCTCCCTGAAGTCATCTGTTCTCCCTCTTCCCTCCTGAGACACAAGCTATGAATAACTACATCACTGAAGCACTACAGCATGCTATCAGGTTGCAGCTTGGATTTATCGTTCAATGAGGAGTTCCAATAGACCAATCCAGATCATCCTGGACTGTCAAGTGCCAGCCATAGGAAGAGGTCCTGTCAGGCATGCACCTCCCAGTTGCCACCCAGCCAATAGGAGTCACATGCCATTTGTTTCCAACTCATCACCTGCAGCCTATTTAAACCTAGCTCATTCACAGTCCTTGTTCACCCATCAAAACAACCAGCTTCTAGTTAGTTGCTTCAATCAACAATCAGTTGCTTCTAGTCTTCAGTTACATTGTCAGTGGCCTTTAGTATCTGTTTTCTCTTGTTTAGTGGCCCCTCATGACTTGTTATTTTTGCAGTCTATTATAAAAGTTGTTGTTCACTGTTGAATCATATCCACTGTTCTACTTCTGGGTCAAGCCTCCTCTGCACTTCCTGACATGTTGTAATTAGAGAGGTGTTGATTTCCCAGACAGTCATACGACACTGGAAGACCAAAAAGATTTAGCAGATCAAACGGCAAATCTTTTAGAGAATGACCGGCTTTTTTCATATTGCAAGTGGCATCCATGCAGGTAGTAAATCTCTTCATTACAGCTTGTGAACATAAAAGAACTGTGCACTTATTGCTTGGCAAATATCAACAGACGTATCTTTTTCTATGGGAGTGAGTGGGATCTAATAGCCATTTGCCATAATTGTATGGATATCCAGGGTGCCAATGTCATTAAAAAAGAAACACAAGTACTAAAAGACAAAATGTCATTTTTTCTGCATCACTGCCTGCTTGAGGATTTCTGTAATCCCAAGTTAGCTCTGTACATTTCAGCATCTGTTTCCAGTTCTTTGGCTGCCACCTCCACCTTCAGGAAATGTGTATTTTGGCAATGTTGAAGAGTGCATGTTAATGCAATAAGTGGCAATAATTACAAATTACCCTTCATTACAAAATGTATGTTCTAGAAGGTATGAAAGTTTCCAACTTTGGTTACTTTCATAGACTTACAGAATAATATACCCACAGATTATAACTAAATTCAAAAAGAATTTAGGGTTGTCCTTATCGCATTGGAAATCTCTCTGTGCAGTTGACTTTGGTAGTTTTAAATGGAAAATTGCCTTTGGTTCCAACTAAGGTCTCTTCTGGCATACCTTTTGCATTAGGACCTCAGGATCAAAGGAAACAATTCCTTCTGAATTCATCAATTTACCATTGTGAACTATTAAGGCCTTTACATCACTTTAAGAACAGCTGATGCTTTTATGTTTCCCAGCGAAGTATGTAACAAGCAAAGATCATTATGCTGGCTTTTAATGCAAATTTATTTAACTTCTATGGTTTGCTCACCAGAAATGCCCATGGTTTCCCCTTGGTCTTACTCATAAATGAAGGCATTTCAGCACCTTTACTTACTTAGGAGGTTAAGGAAGTTTAAGTTTACCAAACTCTCTCGTAAACTTCTATAGATGAACTCTTCAAAGTATCCTGACAGGTTGCCTCGTAGTCTGGTTTGGCAATTCAAATATGCAGCAATGCAAGAAGCAGTGGAAAATAGTGGACTCAACCTAATACATCAAGAACGTATCCTTCCCCTCCTTTGGTGGTATCTACAAAAGTTACTGCCTCAAGAAGGCAAACATCCATCATCAAAGATTCTCACCATCTGGGCCATGCCATCTCCTTGCAGCTGCCATTAGGGCAGGAGGTACAAGAACCCCATGTCCCAAACCCTAAGTTCAAGAACAACTACATCCCTTTAAACATTTGGTTCTTGAACAAACTTGCACAATTTAAATTACAGCCACAGTAAAAACAATGTTATGACCATTTTGTACCATATTGGGTTGTTCTTCTGCTGTAATTGTGTTATTTCTTGTATAATTTTGTACATTTTTTTCTTGTTAATGATGTGTACTCTGTGTGATACTACGTGCCTGGGTTGGAACTTCAATTACTTTCTTCATTGCACCCGCACAGACATGCACTTGTGCATATGATGGTAATTTCAACTTTGACTAATGTATTTGAAGTCATCCTTAATATAAAAAAGCATCAAACCAGCCTGAATATCTGCTCATCTGATGTTTCTGGGATTCTTCCTTACACTTACACACCACAAATTTGAAGAGATTATAGCATAAATATAAATGATTTTGATTTAGTGTAGTCTACATCCATATCACTTGCCTAAATCAGCATAATCACCTGGTTAGTTGGTCAGAGATAAGGAAATGCAGTTTGAGTCAGGCTCACTGTGGTTAGCCTGTGGAAAAGGAGCCAGAATTAGGTTAGTGTGGTGGCAGTTATACATAATCAGTGGTCTAATTAACCAGTTGAATGAGTTTCCTCAATGTGTTGGACATCCTATTGAGATTTATTCAGGGTGACTCCTCAGCATCTTTATTAAATTTGGCAAAGTGTAGGAGCCTGAAAGTGATGATTTTCGATGGGAATCATTATACTAAGTTATTGGTCAGATTCCCTTTACCTGTTGCTTGGAGTGGACGATATCAGGACGGGCATTCATGACCCATTGTGGGATCACATCATGGGAAAATCATGAGAATGCCTTTCCATTCCCTCTCCCAAAGAAAAGGGTAAGTTTCAGAATAAAAATTAATTCAAAAAATCTCTACACCCGATCTTTTCAAATAAGGAACTTGCACCTCACATTTAAATTGGCCCAGCTCCTACAAACTGCATGAACCATGGTGTTTTCGTACATCACTCACTTGATTAAATCCTACTGAGATTGTGCTGTGAATAGGGAACACAATTCTATTAAATTCCTTCAGATGAAACACAGCATTCCATTGGATTTTTTAAATCATTTTTTTTTTTCACCTGCAGGGTAACTTTTAAAGCTTGTGCACCTGGAAACCTTAATCCCTTTTTAATCCATCCCTTTCCCACCCATTGTGTTTCCCCATTTAGACTGGAGAATTATGCTCTTGGCAAAAGACTTGCAATGGGCGGTGAGACTATGATGTGAGTCCTGGATGGAGTATAGAAAATAAATAAAGTATACATTACTTTTATAGACAGGGACACTCTCAGATGCAATGTGTTCTTCAGAACCAGTTGGCGCAGGTTCTGTTTTCTCTAGCAGAGAACTGGCAGTGCTCCCAGATCATGAAAGCCTTTTCCTGTAGCCAAGGCAGATTTTTCCTTTACTTTTCCTGTAAGTCACTGATCATTTTCCTGTGTGTTTTCCTTGATATGCTCAGATGAGAAAATACACAAAGATAAGTATGGAAATAATTAAGTTGCAATTATACTCTGCTAAATAGGAGAACAGTCTGTTCTGAATGCCCCCAAAACTTGTAGCCATGATATACAGTAATTTGAACAGTCAATGCACGAATCAGCAGCACCTTTACTTTGGGAACACTAAGCTACCATTTTTGACAAGCGGAAAATAACAGGAACTTCAAACTTTGTTTCTTAGTGGATAACTTTCTCAGCATGTACAGGCAATACAAGCATAAAATTTTGGGCAAAGGATACGGGGGGGGGGGGGTGGGGGGATGAGTGTAAACACTTATACAGAGAATTCAGTGCAGCATGGGATGTTGGAAATAGAACAAGTCAATGCATTGAATGGGAAATTGGCTGGGTGTTTTAGAAATAATAATTTGTTCTTGGGGAAAAGTGCTGGTGTTTGTAACTGTTGGAGTTGCTTGTGAAGACCCAATGGCTGCTTGTGTACTAAAACAACTCTATGATTGTGGGCAAGGGAATTTGAGAATCTTTGTAGCACAACAAAAGATATTGGAAGAGTTTAATAAACTTGGGCATTTAATTAACACACACAAAATGCTGGAGGAACCCAGCAAACCAGGCAGCATCTATGAGAAAAGAGTAAACATAGAAACATAGAAAACCTACAGCACAATACAGGCCCTTTTGCCCACAAAGTTGTGCCAAACACATCCCTACCTTAGAAATTACTAGGCTTACCTATAGCCCACTATTTTACTAAGCTCAACAGTTGACTTTTCAGGCCGAGACCCTTCATCAGGACTCAACTCTACACCCATGAAGCTACATATTGACTGATAATTTGTTGGGAGGTCATGCTCTGTGGAAGGTATCTAAATTGGATGGAGGAGTTGAGAGGAATGGGACTGTATAAATCATTTATGCAATCTAAGTTAATAAGATAATTAAAAGCAAAGTAAGACACTAGCTGTAAGAACAACAGAGGAACATGAGAAAACAGAAGCAAGAGAAGGTCACTTGACCATCAGATCTGTCCCACCATTCAATCCGATCATAGCTGTTCTGACTTATTTGCTCTTATATGCTAGTTCATAGCCATGGATTCCCTGATCTTCCAAAAATTATCTACTCCCTCTTTAATTATCGCTAATGATTCAAAGTTCAAAGTAAATTTGTTATTGAAGTATGTATATGTTACCCTGAGATTCATTTCCTTGCAGATATTTACAGAAAAATAAAGACATTAGTTTTTATGGAAAAACTGTACATAAGCAAAGACTGGCAAACTATCAATGTGTGAAAGAAGATAAACTGTGCAAATAAAAAAAATTGAGAACATGAAATGTAAAGACTCTTTGGAAGTGAAATCTGTAGATTGTAGAATTTGTTCAGAGCTGTGGTGAGTGAAGTCATACTTGCTAGTTCATGACAATTGTAGAGTAATTACTGTTCCTGAACCTGGAGGAATGGGACCTAAGGTTTTTGTATTTCCTGCCCATTGATAGTAGTGTAAAGAGGAGATGGCCTGGGCGTTGGAGGTCTTTGATAATGGATGCTGCTTTCTGGTGGCAGCATTCCACTTAAATGTACTCAGTGGTGCAGAGGGTTTTTCCTGTGATAGACTCAGATGTATCTACCACTTCTGTAGACTTTTCCATTCCTGGGCATTAGTATTCCCAAACCAGGCCGTGATACAACCAGTTGGAATCTTTCCTCTGTGCACCTATAGAAGTTTGTCAAAGTTCTTGTTGAAGCTATAGGCAAACATCTAAGAAACTTACACAATAATGAGAATTCCAGAGGTTCTGTGAGAAGACAAAGAGCTCTTCAGCGCTTTCAACTTATCGTCATGCAAAGTGCATGGCAAGCCAAACAAATGCAATTTCTGATTGCTACTTGCTGCACAATTCAAAGCACATACAGCCCCTGCTATTCCACACTATAGAATCGGGCTGGAATGCCATTCCTCCATACTCTCAGCCATTAGTTACCTGTTCTCCATCACCAGAGCTATGGACAATAGTTAGCTTTGAAGGTGGGAGTCTACTAAGGCGAGACCTAGGATGGGACAAGGGAATTAGTGCTGTCAGTCAGGTAGAGGAAGAGTATGTTGACTAAGGAAGTGTCATTGCAAGCATTATTTATGTAAGTTAGATGGCAAAAACAGACATGTGTGGAGAAGAAACAAAATAATCTTTAATAAAGCATTAGTGTAAATGGGTGGTTGATCGTCTATATAGGCACTGTGGGCCAAAGTTCCTAATTTCTGGCAGTATAACTCTGTAACAGAAACTGTAAATGCAGCATCAGAACACATTCAAGGCTTTGGAGGCTTCTGGTATGATCTGCTCCCAGTGGAGGGTTCCAGGGTCTGAAGATCCCGTTTTACTCATGATGAAGATGGCCTGAAAGAATGGTGCCTGGAAAAGGAAATTCAGCAAAGTTCATATCTCGGACCGTACTGAGATCTTGATAGCACAGTGATTGTGAATCAGCTCCAGTAAAGCCTGGCATTGTGAATCTCGGTTCTGAATGCTGTTTCCTTGCTTTATTGTTTGCATGATTTGATGCTTTATTCATTCTCTGCACATTAGGTGTTTCATGGTCATCACTTGTTTTTAAAATGGGTTCTATAGCAGTTCTTTGTTTCATGGCTGCCTGTAAGATGAATCTCAAGGCTGTATAAAGTACACATTCTTTGATAATAAATTTTCTTTGAACTTTGAATGTCAAATAAATGAAGTCATGAGCACTTATGCCTTAAGGGGCCACCAGATCATTTTATAATGTAGAAAGAGGTACAATAAAATGGCTATTTCTGGAGTTCTGCATTCAGTTCTGGTCACTCCATTATAGGAAAGATGCAGAGGCACTGGAGGAGGTGCAGAAAGGGTGATATATTCCATATTCATAGGATTGGTTGGAAAGTGGGGACAAGCAATGAAAGAACCAGCAGGATTTTAATTTAAATCACAGGCTTTTGTGCTGTGAGAAATGGCTGAGGTCTTATTAGAGGCTATCAAGTCCTTGAATAAGTTCCCCATGCTGCAGTTAAGTGTTCTGTTAGACTGCCAGGAACTAATCTCTTTGGCCCACCATGTCTATTTCAACCATCAATCACCCACTCACACTAATGCTGTATTAAACTTACTTTGCTTATTCACCCTACATTCTCATCAGCACCCCAAAATTGTACTACTCGCCTCAACACTACGTGCAGTAGTCAATCTACCCACAAACCCGCATGACTTTGGTACTGGGAGAAAACTGGAGCACCCAGTGGAAAATCACATGGTTACAGGAAGAACAGACAGGAGGCAGTGACTCTGTTCACCGCTCTGCTCTGCTGCCCTTTCGTTGCCATCCTGGGCAACAGTGTAAGCTGCAGGTAGTGACTAGGCCTCAGGCTGCAGAAATAGTGCCCTGCCCTTAAATTCTCTGTTAGCCATTTGACAGCTCATGTTGTCAAGGCCTATTCCACTTTCTTAAAATACCTTCAAAAACAGACATTGAATAGCAGTTGAAATACATTTAATTAATTAAAATATATGAAGAAATTAAAGAAGCATTTAGTTAAAATATATTAAACCTCCATAGATTCATTTAAAGCATAAACATAGAGTGGAATAAAGAAATGAAAAAATAAAACTGAACTGTAATATTTGTTGAAGGTTGTTAACACATTTCTAATATGTGTAAGGTACAGCAGCACAGATTGATGTAAGTCAGTGGAGGCAGATTGGATGCTCAAGACTGAGTTTAGTGGACTCTGGAACTAACACTGAAATGTGGTTGTAGGAAGAAACTAGCCAATGTCTCTCTTTTGAATTGCAGGCCAAAGAGAAAGGTTTATCTGGCCGAATCCATGCCAGACTTGACAGGTGCCATTTATTCAATATAGCAGTTAGTCCAGGAACATTCCCACCACTCTCCCATTGCTTCCATTCCCATTTCCTCCGTGCTTGTTGACCCAGATATTCCTTCAGCACAGCTCTATCTCAGCTAAGACTGTCCCTCAAGCCTGGACCCTCTGTCAACATGGCCCTACCTCCACCCAGACACCTCAACCCTGACCCTTTCTCTGCCTGGCAGGCCTCTCAATGCTGACTGCCAGTTCACTCAGCCACTCCGTCTGAAATGTCAGTCACTAGAGCATGCCAGATTACAAGATTTCACTCTTCATTTATATGAATAAAACTAAAATAATTCTGGGTATTGACAAACTGAAGCTATTGACATGCTAACATGCACGTACAGTACTGACAAACCCAAAGAGACAACTGAATAATGGTGGAAACTTAATAAGTGAAAGCTTAAATCTTCTTATTCTATATTCAACGGCATTAGTTTCTCGAGCTTTTATCAACCTCTGCACATAATCATCAACATATGCATCATCATTCTTGTCCTTCTGAGTCTATAAATTGACATGAAATCACTCATCCACTTTTCTCCTGTGCACTTTATTCCCACAAGTCTAGATTACTACTGCATGTTGGTCCCAATAAGCCACCACTGGAGTTCTCACTCTGAGCTGTCACACTGCGGCTCTCTAGTTTTCTTTTTTGAAATGTCTCCATCTTGCATTCCCTGCAGAGTTTCAGCCAATGCTTCAATCTTTCCATGTAAGTAGTTTCCCTTTTAGTCACTTTATGCTTTTCCCTGAGATGCTCTAAATATCAATCAGGGTTTCATACTTGAGAAAATCCTTTCAACGGGAACTATAATCAGACAGTTCATTTGCCATGTTTTGAGATGATCATGTGATATACATCCACATTCATTATTCCAATATATTTTTGACGTTGAAGAAAAAATAGTCGAAGTAACAGTATTTTCATCTTATCATATTTCATCAAGTTTTAAGGCTTCTTTTATTTCCGGTTATTGAAGCTCCTGGCATTGAAAGAAAAAGTTGCTATTTCATTTCAATGTTAATCTCCATATTATATCTCTTTTGACTTCTTTGCTCTATGAAAGAATGTCTCAGCTAATATTGTTCTAGTAAATCTTCAATGCAACAAGTCCAAAGCCTCAACACCCTTCCTAAAGAGTTAAACAAAGTGGGACAGAACTTCTACCCTGTTGTTATGACTCACTCAAGTAACTCCATGGAAGTTAAGGTTTCCAGCATGTTGTTATTTCAAATCAGCCCACAATTGCTATATGTCACCCTCATTCTATTTCTATTGACTCTTCCTGCAGTCCAATGACAGAACATGAGCTTCTGTTGTTGTTCCTTTTCATGCTTCGTGGCGCAATGGGCAAATTTTTTTGCCATTTCCTTAGCGTTTGACTGTTTTTCATGAGACCGAGTTGCTAGCTCAATGCTCAAGTCAGCACGGATAGAAAGCATGCGGGGTGCTTCGAACCTTGGACCATTTATCTCCAAGTCCAGTGCTGATGCCACTACACCACCGGCCAGAATGAGCATTTGTAGAGTCCCTTCTTTTAGTCTGGGATATCTGGCTGTGTTGAACCTGGAAAAAGAACAATCATTCCAATTCAAATGAATGAGGACTTCAGCTCAGAAGGAAATGGTAGGTAATTTAATGATTTCAGTTGAGCTTTACTGTTTTTAGATGAAATACAATATTTACTTTAGAAAAAAAGTAATGTGTTTATCTTCTTGTTTGTGAATGCTAAAGGTGTTCAAATTCAGTGGAGACACAGTAGACTGTAACTGCTGGAATCTGGAGCTACACTCAGAAGCTGGAGGACTCAACCAGTCAGGCAGTGTCTATGGAGGAAAGTGAACAGTGGATGCTTTTGGGCAATGCCCTTTGTCTGGAGTGAGTGGTCAGAAGAAGATGATTCAGTGGTCCTGTGTAATGTGATAGATCTTATGGCCTTTGGGTTTTCTTCATTTTGCTACATGCTTGCGATTCCAGCAGGTCTACCTGGACCAGACAGCCCCTATGCTGCATTAGTTTACTCTGAAAGTTGTGAGCTGCACCAGTAAAATACTCCATCCTGGCCCATGTTAGAACAGAAACGAGGTGAAACAACCGACTACTTTGGGTCGAATTTTCACTCCAGATGTCAATTAAACTGTAAATCAAAAGATTTAGAGCACTATATTTAACATTTCCAAATCAGAATGTTGAGTGAGTTGTAAGTCATTTTGGTTGTGCAAGAGGCTCGAAAGATTGCAGGTGCTGGAATGTGGAGCAACATAGAAGATACTGAAGGAGCTTTGTGTGTCAGGCAACATCTGCGAAGGGACATGGGTGGCTGAAGCTTCAGTTCAAGGAAGTCCTTATAATGATGGCGATAATGATGATGATTGATAGTAACGGCGTGGTGATGTTGATAGCAATGGCAAATGATGTTGAATGTGTCTGATATTAGTAGTGGTGAGACTACACAATGAGAATACTGTGTGTAGCGTGTGTGTACCATGCCCGAATTAGAAACTTTGGTTCAAATTATAAAATAATTGAAAAGAATTCCAGCATAGTGGAAGACAGACGCAGGCCAAGGATATTGGAATACATGGTAGCTATAACAAAAAACTGAAATATTTAATAAGTATATGGTACAAATAGAGCTGTTTTACTGTCAATTAAAACTGAAGTAGCAACTGAATATTATAGCGAACAGAATATAATTTAATTATAATTAATTTAATTAATTAAATATAATTTGTGACTGTGAGAAAATAATTTTGCCAACACAATAACTATTGTGAGCTAAGAAATGTATCACCATCTTGGAGGAAAACCCATGTTCTATTCAATGAGTTTGTTGAAATATTGAGGAAATATTTTAATTTGGAGCCTTCAGAAATTTTCAGAAGCTATATTTTCAGTACTACCAAATAAAAGACTGGAGAAGTTTTTGGCAAATATAGTTTTGAACTAAATTACTTAATGTGGCACAGTAATTTTGGGAAATTTTGAAGTCATATATTGGGGGATGTTATTTAATGTTACAAAATGTGGTGACAGAGGGACCAAGAGATTCCAGTGAATACAGAAGGAAATAAGCAGTTAACGTCTGAGGGAAGCATAATAAAGATTTTCGTAGAAAATGTATTTCTATCTTTGGTTTTTAAAAAGGGGAGCAATATATATAGTGATGATTGTTAAAATGATGACTATGGCTTTAACCTACTACATCAGTAAGTATTGTCGTGTGACTTAACTGCTCTCTGATTGGCTGGGAGTTGTTTGCAGGCAATAAGGAGGGATAGAGATGGTAGAAAATGATGAGAAGATGGAGGTAGCGAATGGGAAGTGGTATTGGGTAATAGGAATCGAATGCGGGTTTTTGGAAAACAGAAAAATAAACAATGATTTGTGGATAGTATTAGCTTTTCATCTGGTGATGAAGGCAGGAGACAGGATTTAAACAAAAGAAGGAAGGAAGGGTTTAAGGTTTGTTTATTTTTTTAATGCCAGGTGTTTGGTCATATAGCAGCCATTTGTAAGGGTATAAAGAGGTGTGTTAGATGTGGTGGAAAGCATGATTATGGCAATTCTGGAGAAGACATTAGGCAAAATTGTAGCAACTGTGGAGAGAAATATAGTTCTGTGTCTGCAGGGTGTCCTGTTTATAAGAAGTGCAGCATGTTCAGGTGAAAATGGGCATATCATATGCAGAGGTTTGCAGAAAGTACAGAAGACAGACTAATATCCAGAATACAAAAAGATTAAAGTCAGTGTGTAAAGTACATGATTCTATAACAAAGGATTCATTGATTGTTGGTTTATTTCAGAGACACAGCGTGGAATAGGCCCTTCAGACCATTTGAGCCACACCAGCCAGCAGCCCCTGACAACCCCAGTTTAAACCTGACCTAATTGTGGGACAACTTACAATAACCTACCCAGTACACCTCTGGACTGTGGGAGGCAACCAGAGGACCCAGGGAAATCCACTCATTCCACAGAGAGGACATTCGGACTCCTTATAGAGGACATCAGGACTGAACTCCAAACCCTGATGTCCTGAACTGTAATAACATCACATTAATTAATATGCTACTGTGTTGCCCACAGTTTGGAAGTTTGCCACATTCTTGACAGACGCGGTAAATTGTACAGCATAACTAAAAGTTTGTACAGCTAAAAATAAAACAGAAAAAAATTAATACTATGTTAAAAGCTGCAGAAGAACATCTAGAGATAAAAGACCTAACTCTAAAAGTTATTCATGATGCTTTACAAGAAGGAGTAAATAATGTTTAGACTTCAAAGGAGGGTTCTTAATGGCTTATCTAATCTTACAATGGAATGTAGAAGCCTGTTAGCTAATAGTCCAGAAGTTAAGAAATTTATTGAAGATTTGCGAAATAAACTTGATGTTATTTGTGTGCAGGAGACCTGGTTGAAATCTTGTCTAAGTTTTAAGATATAGTACAAGGTTATGTTGATGTAAGACACAACTGGAAAATGAGTAATGAACAAGGAGTGGCTACCTTTGTCAAAAATGTATAGCACATACAGTTACGGAAATTGGAGTTGTTTATGAGTCAATTGTGGTTGAAACTTGGGGAAGGAGTAATAAAGTACAGATAAAATTTTTATAACCATTGTGGAAGATTAACACTTGGTATACTGGAAAGTGTGGGTGGAAATGGGGAAAAAACAAGGTAATATGGTGTGGGGATTTTAATGTTCGCAGTACTATGTGGGGCTGTTGTGAAAGAAATGTGAGTGGGATGGCAGTGGAAGACTTTCTGGAAGAAAAGTGTTTGGTGTGCTTGAATGATGGTAGGAGCACAAAGATAAATCTATTTAATAACACTGTTTCTGCTATAGAAAACACTGGTGTCTGAGGATATAGCAAGTGAGTGAAACTGAGATGTGTGTAATTATACAACAGTGGGGAATAATCATTTCCCATTATCTGTACAATGGGAATATATGTGTATCAGAGGAAAAGTTCTCATATCTCCAGATGGAATTTTTAAAAAGGCATATTGGGATCTATTTAATGATTTATGTGAAAGTAGATTTTGGAGGTTATCGATTTGAATAATAATACCTTCTGCTCTGTACTCATCTCAATAGCTAAGGAATCAACTCCCATATCATCAGGTGATAATAAAATGAAAGCTGTTCCCTAGTGGAGGGATGAATGTAAAAGAGCTGTGAACATGTGCAACAAAGGGTTTAGGAAAGTCATGCGGTGTAACTCCTGTTCATCTTTCATACAATATTGAAGAGCTGAAGCTATAGTTAGGGAAGTAGTGAGAAGGGCAAAGAAAATGTACTGGAGAACATACTGTGATACTATTAGGAAAGAAATCCAGGTAGGGGGAGTTTGGGGTATGGTACGGAAAATGGAGGGAGTTTGAAAACCTGATGCATGAACAGTTTTGTATGGTGAGGAGAAGGTTGCAGTTACTGACTCCAAAAAAAAGCATAATTATTAGTAAAAGTGCATGTCAGTGCACGTGGTTCAACCAATTTAAGCAAAGAAGAGAGTTCTTGTAGAGAAACATTTTGCCAAACAGACCTCAGATTCCAGAAAAAAAACATATGTTCCAGCCCCTGCTTGGAGTTTGAATTTACAACATCTGAACCAAAAAGGGCTATTAGTAGTGCTGGTCAGGCATCACCTGGGAAAGAGAATTGTCTATTATAATGTCAGGGTTATTAGATTCGAAACATATTGGTTTTGGAATTCTTTAATACAATATGCGCTGAGGGGCAACTTCCTCCTTTGTGAAAATTAGCAATTTTATCCCTATATTGAAACCTGGGAAGGATCACTCAGACCCATTTTGCTAACTTCACATGTATTTAAGATAATGGAACAAATGGTTATAACAAGGCTTTTTTGTTTTGTGAAAAGTAATAGAAAATGAACTGTATACCAATATGGAATTTGTAAGGGGAGAATGACCATGGACTCAATGTTAAATTTGGAATCTGATATTTGTAAGGCTCAGGTTAATAAAGAATCAGTGGTAGTAACTTTCTTTGATGTAGATAAAGCTTATGATATGTTATGGACACAAAAGCTAGGAAAGATGAGGCTAGGTGGTAGAATGTTCACAAAATGTTGGAGGAACTCAGCAGGCCAGGCAGCATCTTTGGAAAAAAAGTACCGTCGATGTTTTGAGCCGCGAACCTTTGGCAGGACTGAAGAGAAAAAGATGAGGAGTAGAGATAAAAGGAGGAAGGAGGGAAGAGAGAAACACAAGATGATAGGTGAAACCAGGAGGGGGAGGAATGAAGTAAAGAGCTGGGAAGTTGATTGGTGAAAGGGATACAGGGTGGAGTCTAATAGGAGAGGACAAAAGGCCATGGACAATAGAAAAGGGGGGAGGAGCAACTGAGGGAGGCAATGGGCAGGGAAGGAGATAAGGTGAGAGAATGGTGGGGGGGGGGGGGGTGCTTTGCCGGAAGTTCAAGAAATCAATGTTTATGCCATCAGCTTGGAGACTACCCAGATGGAATATAACCTGAGTGTGGTCTCATCGTAACAGTAGAGGAGGCCATGGATTGACATATTGGAATGGGAATGGGAAGTGGAATTAAAATGATTGGCCACTGGAAGATCCCCCTTCTTCTGGTGGTCGGAGCATAGGTGCTTGGTGAAGCCGTCTCCCAATCTACATCAGGTCTCACCGATATACAGGAGGCCACACAGGGAGCACCCAACTCAGTGTATGACTCCAAATGACTCACAGGTAAAGTGTCGCCTCACCAGGAAGGACTGTTTGGGGCCCTGAATGGTAGTGAGGGAGGAGATGTAGGGACAGATGAAGCAATTGTTCTACTTGCAAGGATAAGTACAAGGAAAGAGATCAGTGGGGAGGGACGAATGGACAAGGGATTCGCATAGGGAGCGATCCCGGTGGAAAGCAGAAAGTGGGGAGGAGGGAAAAATGTTCTTGGTGGTGGGATCCTGTTGGAGATGGCAGGTGTTCTGGACAATGAGTCTGGAGGAGTGGTAAACAAGTGGAACCCTATCCCTGGTAGGGTGGCGGGAGAATGGGGTGAGACCAGAAGTGTGTGAAATGGAAGAAATACTGTTGAGGGCAGTGTTGATGGTGGAGAAAAAGACGCCCTTTCTTTGAAAAAGGAGGACAGCTCCTTTGTTCTGGAATGAAAAACCTCAGCCTGAAAGCAGATACAGTGGAGGTGGAGGAATTGAGAGAAGCGGATGGTGTTTTTGCAAGTAACAGGGTGGGAGGAGGCATAGTCCAGATAGCTGTGAGAGTCCGTGAGTTTATAGTAGACGTCAGTAGATAAGCTATCTCCAGAGATAGAGAGAGTGAGATAGAGAAAGGGGAGGGAGGTGTTGGAAATGGACAAGGTAAATTTGAGGGCAGGGTGGAAGTTGGTGGCAAAGTTGTGTATTATTTTTGGTACCTGCAGCATTTCATGTATTATTGTTATTGTCCTGCCGAAGGGTTTCCCTCTGAAGCATCGACTACACTTTTTTCCATAGATGCTGCCTATCTTGCTGAGTTCCTCCTGCCTTTTGTGTGTGTTGCTTGGATTTCCAGCATCTGCAGATTGTCTCTTGCTTGTGGTAGAAACGTCAATTGGATTAGATTCAAAAATTTTTATCTGACAAGTTAGGTTGGGAACAACATTGTCTAAGGAGTATGAGATGGAGAATGGGACTCTACAGGGGAGTGTGTGTAGCCCACTCCTTTTTAATATTACAGTTAATTATATTTTCTTAGATGTTAGGTTAGTTATTTCCAAATTGTTACATGCTAATTACAATATGGAAGAGAAGCAGGAATATAAGTTACATAAAATTAAGGCTGTGATTACTGAAGTAGAGGAATAGGGATGTTGGTGGATTTTTAAATTTTCTTTTGGAAAGACTCAAGTTATTTGTTTTTTCTAAAAGGAACATTACACTTGCAATTGATCACAAGTCATATGGTAAATCTCAAACAGGAATCAGTGGTAAAGTTTCTAACTATGTGGATTCTCACAAGACTAACATGGAAGGTCCATGTGAATAAAATTCTAGAGAATTGTAAATAGTCCTTAATGTGCTCAGGTGCTTACTTGGGTGTGAATAGGAGGTCACTTAAACAAATGTATATTGCTTTAATCAGATCTGTCTTTGATTATGGATGGGTCTTAACCAGCACTCTTAAAGCTCCTAGATAAAGTTCAAGCTTAAGCATTGAAATTATGTTGTGATGCTATTAAATCATCCCCAATTTCAGCATAACTAGTGGAAATGGGAATTATTTGAGGGATTTTTTTGTAAGGTGAAAAGTTAGTGGGTATACTACCTGTCTCTTTGCACCACACTCCAACTCAGTAGGTCGTGGTAACGTACCTTATGTTGGTCTGCAAGCCACCATTAACATTTACAAGGCGCAGAAGAAGAACTGCTTTCGGCCTTTTGAAATTCTGGAGATCCCCTCAGAATGGAAAGTCATGCTTTGCTAAACTTTGTGTTTATGCAATTCTTCACTCACAAGATTACACAAAGACTCAAGCTTTACAATAAGGAGAAACCAGAACAAAGAAAGTAATTTTAAAGTTAATGCTAGTCCTTTACAAAAGCGAAAATACAAAGCACTTATCATAAAAATCTTGACCCACATTCCTCAATAAAGCCGAAGGTTCTGGGTATTAGGAAATTTCAAAACTCACTTCAACAGATATTTATTGCACAATAGTACCAAGAGATATGAATGAAAGGCATAAATTCATGGGTGTGACATATACTGCCTGCAAATTAATCACTGAGCTTTACACTACTTCTTTTGTTCTTAAAAGCTTTCTCAGGAAACTTTAATAGGCAAGTAATTAGATAAATTATCTGCCATGATTTAAAACTCCTGTTGGCTACAGTTAAGTAAGCAGTGGGCCTTTGAATATCTTTTTAACAAAATTTTGGGGAAATGGTCAAATCATAGAACATACAACATAAAACAGTACAGAACTAGACAGACCATTTGGCCCACAGTGCTATGCCACTCTTGATGCCAATTTATACTAAATGTCCTCTTCCTGTGTATCATGCATATCCCTCCATTCTCTGCATATTATGAGTCTATCTAAGAAGCCCTCTTACTCCGCCAAACTGCCTACTCCACTATTACACCTGGTAACCTATTGCTGGTACCTACCACTCTATGTGTAAAGTCTTGCCCCTCACGTCACCATTAAACATGTCCTGTCTAACCTTAAAAGCATGTCCTCTGGTGTTTGACATTTTTACGCTAGGGAAAAGATCCTGACTGTCTGCCCTATCCATGCCTCTCATAATTTTAAAGACTTTTGTCAACTTTCACCTCAGCCTCCAAAGCTCCAGGGAGAACAACACAATTTTGTCCAGCCTGTCCTTACTGTTCATACCCTCTAATCCAAGCAGCATCCTGGTAAACCTCTTCTGCACCTTCAAATCCTTATCGAAACAGGACAAAAGGAAATGCATGCAATACTCCATGTGCAGTAACTGAAGTTTCATGTTCAACACACTTTCCAATGAAGGCGAGCATACCATATGCTTTTTGCCACCTCATTCACTTATGAGCTTTGGATGTGCACCTCAAGATTCCTCTGTACCTCAATGCTATTAAGTGGCCTTCCATTTACTCTATACTTTCTCCTTTTATTTGACTTTCCAAAATGCAATGCCTTACACTGGCATGGCTTAGAGTCCATCTGCCATTTCTCTGCCCATATCATTAATTGATATATAACCTGCTGTGTTTTTGATGCACTTTACACTGTCCACAACTCCACCAATCTTGTCGTCTTCCCCAGACTTGCTCATCCACCCATCTACACATTCATCCAAGTTTTGATATATATTACAAACAACGGAGGTCCAAGTAAAGATCCTTGTAGATCTTCACTAGGTTCTGACATCCCATCCCTACACTCTGCCGTGTTTGGGTAAGCCAGTTCTGAACACAACCTTGCTACTTACCCTGGATCTCGTACATCTTTTCCACTGAATTAACCTACCATGATGGACATAATCAAAAGCCTTACCAAAGTCCATGTCGATAACACTCACTACCTTACTCTCCTTTTGCTTTTGGAACTGGCTTGCCCACAGAATGCAGAGAGTGGCAACAGATGGAGTATATTCTACCTGGAGGTGGGTGACTAATGATGATTCACAGGGATCTGTTCTGGGACTCCTGCTCTTTGTTTTTTTACTAAGTGATTTGGATGAGGAAGTGGAAAAGTGGGTTAGTAAGTTTGCAGATGACATGAAGGTTGGTAATTAGTGCAGTGTGTTGAAGGTTGTCATATAGTTCCTACAGAATATTGACAGGACTCCAGCCAGAAAGCTAGCTAGGGATTTTTTTCTTTGGAGAATAGGAGGATGAGAGGCAACTTGACAGAGTTGTATAAGATTATAAGAGCATATATAGAGTGGACAACCAGTTCCTTTTTTCTCAGGGCTTCAGTGGGGAAAAAAAAACAGAAAGGTAAGTGGAGGAAAGGTTAGAGGAAATGTTAGATGTAGATTTTTTACACTGAGAGTGGGAAGTGTCCCGCATGCATTGTCAAGAGTGCTGGTACATTAGGGACTTTTAAAATACTCTTAGATAGGGACATACCGTAGATTCCGGACTACAGAGCGCACCTGATTAAAAGCCGCTGGCTCTAATTTTAGAAATAAAATCAATTTTTTAATTGTAAAGGCCGCAGCGGATTTTAGGCCGCACCGGATTTTAGGCCGCACCGGATTTTCGGCCGCAGGTGTCCCACGTTGTAATATGAGATATTTACACAGAAAGATATTACACGTGAGGATTTTTTAACTTTTAATTAAATCCATATGGTAACAAAAACAAATACATATTGCAAATGCTTTTTTTCGAACCGTGCCCGTAACGCGGCTACTTTTAAATATACGTTGCGTATACTTCTTTACTGAACAACATTCCAATATCTCCTAACGACTGGTAAAAAATATATATACTGCAGCCTACCAGGAAAAGTTATTGATCGCCTTTAACTTAAAAGCAGCGTTTCGCTCCGCCGCTCGACCCCCGCCTTTCCGTTTATCGCAAACGGCATTTTTCCCACAAGACACCGCGAAACCGGGTGTGACGTCATAGCATCCCGCGATGTAGTACAGAAAACAAATATAGTTAAAACTCTTCTAACTTTAACTAGAAAATGAATTACTAAGCGAAAATATTATAAACTAAATAACTGCCATAAGGCAGCACAATGCTTCGAGTGTTTTCCATGTTGATGAGGGTGAGTACAAATGACTGATTTACAATAATTTAATTGTGAAAGTGCGCTTGATTTATCGTACAATTTCATTGGACCTCTGTGAACTACTCATCAATTTTATTGGTCTACTGTTATGAGGCAAAATGTTTACGAGGCGGCATGAAAAAAATCATGTATTAGCCGCTCCGTATTAAAGGCCGCAAAGTTCAAAGCTGTTCAAAATGTGGGAAAAAAGTAGTGGCTTAAAATCCGGAATCTACGGTAGATGAAATATAAACAAAGAGTTATGGGCTATGTAGGAGGGAAGATTAGATTGATCATGTAGTAAGTTTAAATGTCACCACAACATCATGGGCTGAAGGGCCTGTACTGTGCTGTACTGTTAAAAGTTTGATGTTCTATCATTGTCAGCTCAAAAAAAAAACTCAATCAAGTTTGTAAGGTGTGTCCTGCCTTACACAAAGCCACTGTGACTGTTGGTAAGTGTTTCCAAATGTGCAAAAATTAACCACCCCAGTATCCTCTTGAATACCTTACCTATGAATGACATTAGGTGCTCTGGCCGATAATTACCTGGATTTTCACTATTTCTTATCTTAAACAGAAGCATATAATTTCCTGTTCTTCAATCCTCTGGGGCCTAGCCTGTTGCTAGTGAGCGTATAAAGATCCTCATCAAAGCCCCTGCAATTTCCTCACTTATTTGTTTCAACACACTGGGATATTGCATGCCCTATGCTGCCTTCACCACGCTTCAAATCCTTCAGCTCGGTAAATGTCATCATAAAGTTCTCATTTAATAACTCGGCATGTGTTCTGACTCCAAGCACAAATTCCCTCCTTTATCATTGGTAGGACCTCAATTCATCTCGTGGCTTTTGTGATCTTGGGGCATTGAATTTTTAGCAACCAGTTAGGTTGTTTTGAAGTATAGTCATTCTTGAAAGAAAACATACCAAGCAATTTAAGCATAGTAAGGTTCCACTAAATAGAAGTTAAATAAATTACCAGATCCTGAGTCTTAGATGTTTTGTGAGATGAATAATGGTCAGGGTACAAAGAGAATTCCCTTGCATCTTTTGGAACATTGCCACATAATTTTTGTATCGTCACCTAAGGTTGCAACAACAATTTGCATTTATATCATGCCGTAACGTTATAGAGCCATAGAGTACTACAGTACAAAAACAGGCCCTTCAGCCCTTCTAGTCCACATCAAACTGTTATTCTGCCTAGTCCGGTTGACCCACATCTGAACAATAAACCCCTTACTCATCCCATCCATTTATTTATCCAATCCTCTCTTAAATATTGCCATTAAAACCCACAGCCACCACTTTCACTTGCATCATCCTTTGAGCGAAGATGTTCCTCCTCAGGTTACCTTTAAGTATTTTACCTTTCATCCTTAACCTATGATCTCTAGTCTCACCCAACCTCCATGGAAAAAGCTTGCCTGTATTTACCCTATCTATACCCCTCATAATTTTGCATAACTCTATCAAATCTCATGTTAATCTCCTTTGTTCTAGGAAAGAAAGTCCTAACCTGTCAAACCTTTCTCTATAACTCAAGTCCACAAGTCCTGACAACATCCTTGTAAAATTTCTCCCTAGCCTTTCAGTCTTATTGATATTTTTCATGTAGGTAGATGACATTAGCTGTACCAATATTCCAAATTTGGCCTCAGCAATGCCTTGTACAACTTCAACATTACATTCCAACTCCTATACTCAGTACTCTGATTTATGAAGGCCAATGTGCAAAAAGCATTATTTATGGTCGTATCTAACTGTGACACCACTTTCAAGGAATTATGGATCTGTATTCCCAGATTCCTTTGTTCTACTGCACTCCTCAATGCCCTACCATTCACTATGTAAGTCCTACCCCTGTTGGTCCTCCAAAAGTTCAACACTTCACACTTGTCTGCATTAAATTCCATCCTGATAAAGGGTCTCTGCCTGAAACATCAGCTGTTTATTCCCATCCATAGATGTTGCCAGACCTGGAGAGTTCCTCCAGCACATTGTGTGTCATGCTCTAGATTTCCAACATCTGCAGTATCTCTTGCATTTTCAATTCCATCTGCCATTTTCCCAGACAGTCTGGATGATACTGCAAGTTTTGAAAACCTTACTCATTGTTCACTACATCCCCAGTCTTGGTGTCATCCACAAATCTGCTGATCCAGTTTACCACATTATCATCCAAATCATCAATATACAGTAGAAGAAAAATGTCTGACCCAGCACCAGTCCCTGTGCCACAACACTTTCAGTTAGAGAGACAAACATTTACAACCACTCTCTGGCAGCTGCCGCTAAGCCGATATTGAAACTAATCTACTACCATATCATCCTGAATGCCAAACAATCGAACCTTCTGGACCAGCCTCCTGAAATGGTACTTTGTCAAAGACCTTACTAAAGTCCATGTAGACAATGTCTAATGCTTTTCTTTCATCAATGATCCTGGTAAAAGCATCAAAAACTATGAGTTTGGTTAGATATGACCTACCACACACAAAGCCATATGGGCTGTTCCTGATCAGGCCCTGTGTATCCAAATACTTATATATCCTATCCCTTACAATACATTCCAATAATTTGCCCACTACTGACATCAGGTTGACTAACCTATAATTGCTTGTCTTGTCCTTGGAGCCTTTCCTGAACAATGGAACATTGCATTTCTGATACACCTCAAGTATTACATTTATTTCTTGCTGCACATACATGCTATGCACCTCCTTCTTAATCAGGGCCTCAATATCTCTCAGAAATCAAGATTCCCTTAGTCTGTTAACCCAGCCTTTTATTCTAACAGAAATATACAAACAGTACTCTCAATATTTCACTTTTGATGGCCTTACCAAGCATCCCTTTGTTAGAAACCAACCTATCCCAATCCACACCTGCCAGATCCTTTCTGATACCATTACAATTGCTCTTTTGCACACTTAAAATCCTGAGGACCCGACCTATCCTTCTCCATAATTACCTTGAAATTAATGCCAAAGTGTTCCACTACACACACTTCTGTCAACTGCTGTCTCATTCCCTAAAAAAAAGATCTATTGCCAGGCAATCTCTAGTTGGAAATTCCATACATTGGTAAAGAAACACATCTGATGGACTCTATCCTATCTGGTCCTTGTACAATCTGCGAGTCCCAGCCAGTATGTGAAAAGTTAAAATCACAGGTGTGCAATCTCTCTACAAATTTGTTCCTTTAAATCTCGCTGACATTTGGAAGGTCTATAATATCACACCATTAATGTGGTCATCCCTTTCTTATTCCTCAGTTCCAACTATATAGTTTTAGTAGATGAGCCCTCCAGTCTGTCCTGTGTGAGCTTTGATGTGACATTTTCCAGGATGAGTAATGCCACGCCTCCCCCTCTAATACCTCCCCCTTTATAATGTCTAAAGCAGTACACCCTGGAACATTGAACTGCAGTCCTGTCCCTCCTGCAATCAAGTCTCATGAATGGCTACAATATCATAATTCCACAGACTAATCCATGCTCTAAGCTAATCTCCGTTCCCCAAACTACTCTTTGCATTGAAATAGATACAACTCAGAACATTAGCCCCACCATGCTCAGCCTTCCTGATCCTGTCTCCTGTCTGTTCCCCTTATCAATGAACCTCCTACCACTCCCGCTCACCTTTTCTTTCACTTCTTTTCTGAATAACAGAGCTGGAGAACTGACTGCTATGGCTTTCCTCTGTTTGGTCATGCCTCTCGAGAGTATCCAAAACAATATACTTTTTATTCAGGTAAACAGACACAGGGGTCCCCTGCACTGACTGCATATCCCCTTTCCTTCACATGTCCTGCACCTTACAGTTACATGTTACGTGTCCTGTAATTCCTGTCAATCAACCCCTCTATCTCCTGAATGACTTGAAGGTCATCTAGTACCAGTTTCTTAATGTTGTCTGAAAGAAGCTGCAGGTGGATGCATTTCTTGTTTATATATATTAAGTATAATCTCAGGTCTAGAAGTTCTTAAACATCCCAAAAGATTGATGTGCTTTGAAATTTCTTTTAAAAATACCTGTAAATAAAACCATGCATCTTAATAGGGTCGGCTTTCCTTCACAGTCCTTCCTCGTCAATAAATCTGTTGGAATTCTTCAAGGAAACAGCAGATAGGATAGACAAAAGAGGGTTAGAGGATGTTGTTTACTTGGACTTTCAGAAGGCCTTTGACAAGATGCCACACATGAGGCTGCTAAACAAAAGCTCATGGTACTACAGAAAGGATGCTAGCATAGACAGAAGATTGATTGACTGGCAGAAGGCAAAGAGGGTCAATAAAGGTTTTTATTTCTGGTTGGCTTCCAGCGTCTAGGGAGAGGGGTGAATCTTATTGAAACCTGCTAAATACTGAAAGGCCTAGACAGAGTAGACATACAGAGGATGCTTTCAATAGTGGGAGAATCTAGGACTAGAGGGCACAGTCTCAAAATAGAAGGGCATCACTTAGGACAGAGATGAGAAGGAATTTCTTTAGTCAGAGGGTGGTGAATCTCAAGGATTCATTACCACAGAGAGTTGTAGACACAAAATCACCGGATACATTTAAAGTGGAGTTTGATGGTACTTAATTACTAAGAGTGTTAAAAATTATAATCTTCTGGGCTTCGGACACACTGTGACTACAACGTGATGTCCCATATTCATAGTTTCCTGGTTTTCCTAAGCATTTCCATGGGTAGTAGATGGTACTGATTGTTCCTCATCCTCATTCTCCACTCACTCTCTCCACATTATCCTAAATGTTGTCCACCCTTCAAATGCTAGTTTAACTCTCACCCCATTTGCTGATTCGAGTCAAAACCCTCCACTTCAGCTCTCTGTCTTTCAAATCCCACTGGAATGCCTGCATCCCAACCCTACAATTTCATTATTTTTCTCTGCTTAATCATGAAGCTTTAGTTGAAACTAACCTCCATAAATTACCTGCCATGCGTAAGTGCACCCGTTGTACTATTGAATAATGAGTTCGTCTTTAAATTCTGTTTTCACAAAGTGCTTGAGACTTGAATTTAGAAGATTGAGGGGGGATCTTATTGAAACGTATAAAATTCTAAAGGGATTGGACAGGCTAGATGCAGGAAGATTGTTTCCAATGTTGGGGAAGTCCAGAACAAGGGGTCACAGTTTAAGGATAAAGGGGAAGCCTTTTAGGACCAAGATGAGGAAAAACTTCTTCACACAGAGAGTGGTGAATCTGTGGAATTCTCTGCCACAGGAAAAAGTTGAGGCCAGTTCATTGGCTATATTTAAGAGGAAGTTAGATATGGCCCTTGTGGCTAAAGGGATCAGGGGGTATGGAGAGAAAGCAGGTACAGGGTTCTGAATTGGATGATCAGCCATGATCATACTGAATGGCGGTGCAGGCTTGAAGGGCCAAATGGCCTGCTCCTGCACCTATTTTCTATGTTTCTATGAACAAATCAATAGGCAATTTTAGATAGCAGCTTCCATTACCTTGGGGCATTTCAAAATACCCTGAGTGAATGAAGTATTAGTCAACATTGTTCTATAGGAAGTTAAGTCAGTATATATAATCACAGCAAGTTGTAACTCCTGGAAGGGAGCATAGTCTAACCACTTTGCCAGCAATTACTTTGGCATCTCTCCTCTCCAGAGCTGGAGTGATATGCAACATTTTCAAGTATGCAACAAAACTTGACTGAAACCGAACACCATAATATAAACTTGTGTTCTACCTTGCAATATGGCTGTTAATAAAGTTCAGTCCATTGTCACACCATTCACAGATCTGATCTTTAAGCTACCTTCCATAATGAGGCACATGTCAGTAACTGAGCTGATTGCAATCAAGTAATAGTGCACCTTTGTGGATTGTGAAAAATGAAGATTAGTGGTAAAGGCAAGAGTCATTGTCCATCCTAAATGCCCTTAGGAAAATGGTGACTTTCTTGTGAAGATAGTTGCAGCTGTTAGAGCAACTATCACTTGTGGTTCAGGTGATCTAGATTTGGTCCTGACTTTCCCTGTTTACTTTGTAGAGTTGGTACATTTCTCCCTTATACCATCTAGTTTCCTTCTAACATCCCAAAGGCCTGCAGCTTTGTAGGAATTTACAAGGAGTTAATGGGATTATGAGAGAATAAAATGGGTTACCGTTGGAGTTGTGTAATAATGAGTGCTTGTTTGATAATTGGCAGGGACTTGGTGGGACAAAGGGACTGTATCTGTGCCATTTCTCTCTCTGACTCCATGACTCTATAATCATTGCAAATGAAAGTTCACTGTTTAGATCCAGGAATGGATCCATGGATCCTGGAAGAGAGATTGAGGATGAAGAGAGAGGGAGATATTTAGTGAGTTGGAGAAGACAGATATACAAAAAATAGAGATACTGAGCGAAATAGAAAGATAGAGAGATATTGAGATATATCTACCAAAACAGAGAGAGGAAGAGTGAGGGGGAGTTTGAGAGAGACTGTTTTGGAAAGTTTGAGAACTGGATGCAGATATCAGGTGATTTGGGAAGATTCAAAGACAACATGAGGATGCTTTCTTTCTATGCAATGTCCTAATATTTAACTGGCAATGCCTGACAGAGTGATGTTGGTGAGCCCATATGGCTTGAAAAAGGAATTGGATCTGCATTGCAAAAAAAAAAATTAAATAAAGCTGCAGTATCCTTGTAGTAATTCATCACATTGATGAAGGGGTGAATATCCTTTTGCATTGTTACCTTAGACAATTCTATCATAATATGCTCTCAGTGAAACAGGCAATATTGTGAAGTCCTGCACAGTGTTCATGGCAGTACACTCCATCAGACTGGAAACAGGGACATTTGCATTCTTCATTCCCTTGCAGTTTTCAACCCACTTTTGTCACTGATGAACTGGCAGAGAGGGCACAGTGGTTCATGAGTTGTGCAGGGTTCTCAATGGTGGAGGTTGCAACTGACTACACATACAGTATTTTGTTTTGTATACTGTACAGATAGAATTGGCCTCACTTTGTGACTAGCTGTCAGCTGATTCCAGTCATCTGTCAACGATCATGGGTATCTCCATTCTGTAGGTGCCTTCTCTTATGCTTAGGCAGTCCCTCAGGATCAAAGATAAGTTGCTTCTATTCCAGTTTTGTGAATTTTCTGTTGATTGATGAGATAAGTGTGAAAACCACAGATTTTTTATGGGGGGGAGGGGAAGGATATGGTTAGTGGGTTGACAGGTGTGTAGCTTGGGAGGTGGAGCACTCCTTCCACTGCTACGCCAGGCCTCTGTATCTGAACTTGAAGCTCTCAGTACTATTATGAATGCTCCTTCTCCCCCTTGAGTGACCATGAGCCAAATATTCCCAAGAGTCAGTCGGGTTATCAGTTAGGATATCAGTTTATTTTTAAAGATAGATAGAGAGATAAATTAGATTAGATTAGTTTATTGTCAAATGCACCAGGATACAATGAAATTCCTTGCTTGCATGCTCACAGAATAAACAGTATACATGGTAACAATTAATACAATAAATATAACAATAAATAATACAATAAACGCAAAGCAACAGAATGGTACAAAAGAGATTTATTCTGCAACAGTACTACACTGCCTGTACTTGAACCACCAGTGGTTTGCCATCTAATGACCTGACCTGCTGGTTGATTACTGTAGCGTGCATTTCTGGCATGGGCCTATATGAAAGATGTTAGATTATTCCATGAGTATGCTCAAATTATGCTACTAATGGTTGACCTGCTCCGAGGGAGCATGGAAAAGGAAGTATCAAGATTTCCAGATGCTCCCAGAAAAGTGGACATCTGGAACTGTGGGGTGTTTTTATTTCAGAGCTGTGCAACTTTGCAACCGAGGCTACCTCTTCTGGCTCTGCATAGTGAGCTGCTGAAGTGCTGGAGCTGGAGGAAGAGGATATGGATAAGGGAGATGAGCACAAAAAGGATTAATCAACACAGTTCCATTCTGTGAATGGAGAACTCATTCAACATGTATCTTCAGCCACAACTTCAATATCCCACCCATTAACTGTCCCATTTGCTCACCTTGAATTTTATAAAGGAAGCTTTAAAAAGTTTTAAAAGTTCAGAGTTTTAAAATTCAGTTTCACAGATTTTTAGCTCCATAGAATGCAGATAACTTTGAAAGGCAAGCTTCATTTATCAAAATGATGCTTTTCATCACAATGTAAAGGTATCTGTTGCCACAGGAGAATCTTTGCAAATTTATAAATTAAATTGTGCCATAATGTTTATAACTCTTAGTTCCTTTTTCTATGTGGGTGGCCTGTCCTTGTACAGTCTGCATCAGGCTTCTCTAATGGCTGTAGCCAATCTTATGCTGACTAACAGAGAGGGAATGCCACTGAGAAACTCTGAAAATAGAATGTACAGACATGGATACCATGTAAGGCAGCAACCTGACTGTGTAGCGACAAGCAGCTTCCCATATTCCCAAACTTCTTCCACTGCCTGTAATTTTTGGATGGTACTGGGGCATATGGGTGAAGGGTAGATACTTCTCTACCAAAGGAGGTATAAGGTGCTCCTTCCCTCTGCTAATGTGTAGGTCACCCTTGGGGAAGATTTAGCACCTACTTAACCCCCCCAGTCAAAGTTACATGAAGCCGCGGGACCAGGGTTGTATGGGAAGGTGCATGTCCACAAGTCCTGGTTATGTAACCACTGATGCCAGGCAGGCATCTCTGGAGAGTATTGATAATAGCTTGTGTCACCAATCTTGTAAAGTCACTGCCCAGAAGAAGGCAATGGCAAGCCACTTCTGTAGAAAAATTTGCCAAGAACAACGGTGGTCATGGGAAAACCATGATCGTCCATGTCACATGACACAGCATATAATGAATGTATGAAATAGGGCAAAGTTTGAAAGGAAAAACACAACAAGAAGCAACAGCACTTCACTTTCTACCCGGACACTCTCCGATCTGGTTACAACAAAGAGTTTATCGATATTCAGCATTGGTAATTGTACAGTTGTAGAAACAGCTACATGTTATACTCTCAAGAGGTGGGGAGCATGTTGAGTTTCATGTACACTTAGTGGCCACTTTAATTGGGTACCTCCTGGACATAATTAAGTAGGCACTGAGTGTATCTCCATGGTCTTTTGCTGATGTAGCTAGTCCACTTCAAGGATCGGCATGTTGTGCATTCAGATTTGCTTTTCTGCACACCGTTGTTGAAATGTGTGGTTATCTGAGTTACTGGTGCTTTGCTGTCAGCTTGAACCAGTCTGGCCATTCTCCTCTGATCTCCCTCATTAAGAAGGCATTTTCACCCACAGAACTGCCACTCACTGAATGCTTTTTGTTTCTCGCACCATTCTCTGTAAACTCTAGAGACTGTTGTGCTTGAAAGTACCAGGAGATTGGCAATTTCTGAGATAATCAAATCACCCCTTCTGGCACCAACAATTATTTCATGGTCCAAGTCACTTAGATCACATTTCTTCCCCATTTTGATGTTTGGTCTGAACAACTATACCTCTTCACCTCGTCTGTGTGCTTTTATGCATTGAATTGTTGCCACATGTCTAGCAAATGAGATATTGCATTAATGAGCAGGTGTAGCTAGCATGGTGACCACTAACTGTAATATCTTTATAACTGCAGTGTTTGAATGATCAATCTTGTGTCAAAGATGCAGTGGGTGAGTGGGTGTGTGACTTGCAGCTGTGCAAATTGTGTGATGATACTGTTGATACAATTGATTATTGGCTAATGAGTGATAGGGGAGTATCTCTCTGGTGCCAGGATGTAATATTTGAAGATGTACTTCCTGAGTTATAGAATTATTGAGTCGTAGATCAATACCACATGGATACAAGCCCTTTGGCACAACTAGTCCATGCCAACCTCTATGCTCATCCAGCTAGCCCCATGGTCTTATATTCGGCTCATATCTGTGTAGGCCCCATCCTTTCATGTACCTATCTACATACTACTTAGATGATAGTACTGTACCTGCCTCAACCACTTCCTCTGGCTGATCATTCCATGTATGCACGACCATCTGTGTGAAAAAGTCACCCCACAGGTCCTTTTTTTACCCTAAATTTATACCCCTAAATTTGTACTACCATACTCTAGGGAAAGACTGTTACAAACCACTTTTTCTATGTCTCTCACAATCGTAAATAATTCTATATAGTTGCCTGTCATTTTGGTACATCCCAAGGAATAGAGACCTAGAGCCCTAGCCTGGCCAACCTCTCCCTATAACCCAGATTCTCTAGTCCTGGAAATGTCCGCATAAATATGTTTTATACTGTCTCCAGTTTAACCACATTTTCCCTATGATAGGGTGACAAAAACAGTATATATTACTCCAAACGTGACCTCATCAATGACTTGCACAGCTGCATTTTAATGTCTTAACTACTATATGAGGTGCCATCACTGCTGTAAGTCTGCATGGTAGACGGCTTTTTGTTACCTTGTCTATTTGTGATGCCATTCAATGACCTATGCACCTGTACTTTTAAGTTTCTCTGTTCCATTAGTCTCCACAGTGCCCTACCATTAATGGTATACAGCAAGTTCTACATCAGCTTGACTTTTCAAAATGTATCAGATCTCACTTACTTGTATTGAAATCCATATACTACTCCTCAACCTATCAAGTTTGATTCTTCATTCATTCAACTTGTTGAGGTGTGGCATCAGGACTTGACTCTTTGCTTAATTCATACTAGACCTTTCAGCATCTTTCTGCCATCGGGCACATTCTCTTTAAGTGTGGAATGGTTTCAACTTTCAAAAAACCCCTTGCAGAAGCATGCATCCAAAGGGCTGAACAGGGTAAATACTTTCATCATTAGAACTAGCAAGGCAGTCAGTGTGAAGTTCATATACTGCTTCCATCACACTAAATCATAAATTGCACCCAATTTTGGGGTAATTGAAATAAAGTACAATTAATTGTGAATTCATTTAAGAATCAGAAAAAAAATCAAACATTATTAATAGTGATTCAACCTTCTGTTCTTTTGAAAGAACAGGTATCTAGTTTTGAGGTGAAATTAGATTGTTTGAGATTTATTTTACTGGAGAGAAGGAGGCTTAGGAGTGACCTGACACAATTTCACAAGATTGCAAGATACCTAGATAGGGTAGATCGTCAGAATATTTTCCCCGTGACAGGTTTACCGAAAACAAGAAGGCACAGGTTGAAGGTGAGATGAAAGGTTTTTAAAGGAGTCAGTGTACTTGGTATATTACACAGGGAGTGGTGGATAACTAAATGAGGCTGTTTTGGGAAGTGAGTTTACCTACTTGTTTGCCAGGGTGGGTCTCTTTGGTTAAGCCCACATTCAGGAGATGAATCTACAGCTGCTGAAAGCAGTGATCAACCATAGAGCAAACAGAAAGCAAAGTAATTAAAACGCAGGAAGTCTGAAGTAAAAACTGAAGAAGCCAGCAGTTTATGCAGCATCTGTGGAGAAGGACAAAAAGGTAAAATTTCGAATCACCAAGGCCATGTCTCTGTCTTTTTCTAATGCCGTTCAAGGCAGACTCAATGTTATACTGTTTGCTGACTGTTGGTGCTTTCAGGACACTATAGAGACTATCAACACAAGCAAAAAAAAAATCATATACTGTTCCTTGGATAGTGAAAACAGGCTGCAATAGCAAATAGCTTTATAGGAATAACAGAATCCTTCATGTTTTTGGGTGATTGATGCATATCATTAATGTTTCTGCACTGGAGCTGTGATGAAGGGCTTTCAGTCACTGCATATTCAGATGGTCTGCAATCCAAATGCAGAAAAGCATAGTCAGTGCTGAGCAAAGTTCACACAGGTCCTTCAACTGAAGAACTGTATTCATGATAGTGGACTCTGGTGGGAGTTCGAGCTCTGGCCCCTGATCAATCAACTGTCTTTCTCAAACAAGCTGAGCAGAATTCTCACTGAATTCAACTTGAAAAGCTACTCATACCATGGTATAACTACAACCAGATGCCAAATGAAAGAATTTAATGCTAGAGCTAATCTGAAGGTGCATTTCAATAGATTCTCAGGATGAAAGAAATAAAGCTGCTGTAGAAACTCAGTGGTGAGACAGCATCTATGGAGTCAATGCTTTGGGGTCAGAATCGTGCATCAAGGTTTTTCTGATGCTGCCTGACACACTGAGCTCTCCAGCAGTTGGTTTACTTTTTGCCCAAGATTCCTGCACCTATAGTGTGTTGTGTCTCCAACTCTCTCTCATGAGTTCCTTTTTCACCACTGGATGTGCCATGCTGAAAGTCAGCTTTGAATTTCTTTTCTCATAAATGATAAACTATGGTTTTGCCAAGTACCTAACAGATCATTGTGATTGCAGCCCACCAGAAAGTTCTATGTTTAAGCCTCATAATGCCTCAATCAATCAATCAATTGCTCTCAATGATTTCAACCTGCTGTGATCTGGGGAATAAAAGCAGGTTACACCATGTTATGGACAGCAATCAGGAGCATGGTGATCCAAATTAAGAGGCCTATTTCCTGTGCCAAAGAAGTATCAGAAATGTAAATCATACCAGCATGATTCAGAAATTCAAGAAACATTCCTGGGTTCTCCCCTTCTTTTTCCTCATTAAAACTTTTCACTAGAACCTACTTCTATGACCAAGTTTTCAGATACCAGTTATACAGCTGTTTTCTTTCATTCATTGGCAATTTGTGTTTGATTGTAGTCATTAGCCGGCTGGTGGCATAATGGCATTAGTGCTGGACTTTGGGGCAAGAGGTCCTGAGTTCAAATCCTTGCACGCTCTCCATCCTTGCTGGGTTAAGAGCTGGTGATCTCTTAAAAGAAACTCACCCGGCAGAAGGGGGCAATGGCAAACCACTTCTGTAACTTGCCTCAAACACGATTTCCCAATACTTCAGAGTGGCATGGAAGTAAATTGCCCACTAATTGGAAAATTCTGGATGCAACATACCTTTCTTGTAGTCATTTTCTTTGTTAAAATTACAGTATAAATGTAAATTGTTCTTTCAGCTCAATATAAATTTGTCCCTTCCCAGCAATATACTTCCTCATTCTGAAACAAAACCAAATTGATCATGCAACTTTCTTCTCTTTCTCTTGGTAATAATTGATCTTTGTAAAATTAAATTGAATTTGCAAGCTGCAAAAATCCCAACTGTTCCTACTTGTTCTAACCAATGACAATTTCTAAAAGATGGAGTCTGGCCAATTTAACTTTCAATAGTAGTTCTAACAACGTTCTATGGATTAACATTGATCAGAAACTTTGTTAGATTCATTCAGTTTAAGAAGCTACATAATAACGTATCAAATCAAGTTGCTTTTTATTGTCATTTCGACCATAAACTGCTGGTACAGTACACAGTAAAAACAAAACAACATTCCTCCAGGACCATGGTTCTACATGAAGCAACACAAAACTACACTAGACTATGTGAGACAACTCAAGGCTACACTAGACTACGTAAAACAACACAAAAACTACACTAGACTACAGATCTACACAGGACTAGATAAAGTGCACAGAACAGCAAATTAATTAATTAATTAACAAGACAATAGGCACAGTAGAGGACAAATTTCAATATAATCATAGATTATGTAGCTGTCAGTCTAGACTCTAGGCTTGGGGGACTGATGGCTTGGGGTAAGAAACTATTGCACAGTCTGGCCATGAGAGCCCGAATGCTTTGGTACCTTTTGCCAGATAGCAGGATGGAGAAGAGTTTGTATGAGGGGATGGGTGGGGTCCTTAACAATGCTGTTAGCTTTGCGGGTGCAGCGTGTGGTGTAAATGTCTGTAATGGCGGGAAGAGAGACCCCGATGATCTTCTCAGCTGACCTCACTATCCGCTGCAGAGTCTTGGGATCTGAGATGGTGCAATTCCAAAACCAGGTAGCGATGCAGCTGCTCAGGATGCTCTTGATACACCCTCTGTAGAGTGTGGTGAGGATGGGGGGTGGGAGATGGACTTTTCTCAGCCTTCGCAGAAACTAGAGATGCTTCTGGGCTTTCTTGGCTATGGAGCTGGTGTTGAGGGACCAGGTGAGATTCTCTGCCAGGTGAACACCAAGAAATTTGGTGCTCTTAACAATCTCAACGAAGGAGCCGTCAATGTTCAGTGGAGAGTGGTTACTCCATGCTCTCCTGAAGTCAACAACCATCTCTTTTGTTTCATTCACATTCAGAGACCAAAGACCACTTACTCACACACCTGCACCCCCCCCCCCCCCAGTGGGTTACCTCCCATCTTCCTACTGTTCACAAGGCACAACTTAGAAGTGTGAAGGAATCCTGCTCAATTGTTTGGATGAATATACTTCTAACAACACACAAAAGTTTTTCATATTCACTTATTCCATAATCAGCACTGATTACTTTGCGTAGCCTTTACAAAATGCATAAAGGTTTTTCAGAAAATCTTTTCTAACAGCACCAGCCAAACTTGAGACATGTAAAACCTGGAAGGATAAGGTAGCTGAGCTGTGGGATTATATGAGAACGTGACTAATTTTAGCCACAAATGATCCATACTTAACAATTTTTGCAGATAATACAAAGATTGGCAGTGTTGTGAAAAGTGTAGAAAACTAGCAAAGAATAAAGCAGGATATAGATCAGTTGCAGATATGGATGGAGAAAAGGCACATGGAGTTTAGACTGGCCAAAGGTGAAGTGTTGCACCTTGTAAATGTAAAGAGACCGTACATTGTTAAGCACAACAGATTGTTAAAGGAGATTATGAGCAGAGGAAGCTTGGGATCCAAGTTCATAGCTCCCTGAAAGTGCCTACAGAGTTTGACAGGGTGGTTAAGAAGGCATATGGCATGTTTGCCTTTGTTCATTGAGGCACTGAGTTCAGGAAGTTATTTTGCAGCTTTATTAAGCCACATCTAGTGCATTGCCTACTGTACATTTCTGATGACACTGTTATAGAAAGGATTCCGAGGCTTTGGAGAGGGTGCAGAGGAGGTTTACTAGGATACTGCCTGGATTATAGCATGTGCTATAATGAGAGGTTGGTGAAACTTGGGTTGTTTTCTCTGGAATAGCGAAGGCTGAGCGGAGATATGATAGGGTTTGTAAGATTATGAGAGGCCTAGATAGAGTAGACTGACAGTATCTTTTCCCAGCTTGAAATGACTACTACTGGAGGCCATGAATTTAAGGTAAGAGGGGTAATTTCAAATAAGCTGTGAGGGGCTAGATTTTTACATAAAGATTGGTGGGTACTTAGAATGCACTGTCTGAGGGGGTAGTAGAGTCAGGTATATTAGGGAATTTAAGAGATTTTTAGATTGGCACACAAAGGATATGGACATTTTGTAGGCAGAAGAGATTAGACTGGTTGGCAAATTAATTATTGATTTAATTGGTTTGGCACCTCATTGCAGGTTAACGAGGCCTATTCTTGTGTTGTACTGTTCTATGCTCTATGTCTCATTGATTTATTGTCACCGTACCCAAATTCAGGAACTCCTGCACAACATCATGCCGTGAACCTTTTACATGTAGACTGCAGCAGCTCAAGAAGCAGACCCACACTATCTTCTTGAGAACAAATAGGAATGGCTGTCAATGTTAGAATTTCCAATGACACCACATCCTGTGCGAAGAACTAAAGTAAACATACTTGTCAGTTAACATCCTCATACCTCCTCCATTCTCCCAGCTTGTGTCCTTTCTCACTGGCTTGGTTGCCTCAACAAAACTGGTGGCTGAATCAGGACAGTTTGGCACTGGGAATTATTAACATTTATTCCAGACACCATGAAAATTCTAAAAGCAAGAATGTTTCCTGCTTATTGCCCGTTTATCACCTTCTTTCAGCTAATAACTATCTTATATTGGAAATTGCTTAGAAGAAGTTTTATGAGTAACAAAGCCAGTAAATGTACTCAAGCTGGCATAATCAGAATCAGAATCAGGTTTATTATCGCCGGCATGTAACATGAAATTTGTTAACTTAGCAGCAGCAGTTCAATGCAATATGAAATCTAACAGAGAAAAAATATGATAAATAAAATTAAAATAATCATAATAAATAAATAAGTAAATCAATTACGTATATTGAATAGATTTTTTTTAATGTGCAAAAACAGAAATACTGTATTTTAGAAAAAAGTGAGATAGTGTCCAAAGATTCAATGTCCATTTAGGAAGCAGATGGCAGAGGGGAAGAAGCTATTCCTGAATTGCTGAGTGTGTGCCTTCAGGCTTCTGTACCTCCTATCTGATGGTAACAGTGAGAAAAGGGTGTGCCCTGGGTGCTGGAGATCCTTAATAATGGACACTGCCTTTTTAGACACCGCTCCCTAAAGATGGCTTGGGTACTTTGTAGGCTAGTACCCAAGATGGAGCTACCCAAGCTAGTACTCAAGAATGGCTCAACAGCACTACCACTGACTAACTGAGTTCCAGGCTACAATCATGGCAGGTGAGGAGAGACACAGGACAGAAGGGTGAAGCCCACCGGATTTGCTCACTAATGTACCCTTTCCAGTTGCATCCATCTCAGACGGAATGGTAGGAAATTCCTTGTGATCACCAGGTTATACAGAGAACATCACTTTTTGTCATTCAGCACCATTTTTGTGCTAAAATTGAGCCTGATGGTTACAACAACAACTGTATAGAACCACAATCTATAACCTCCTGACCTAGCATTATCTGTACCCTATTATTGCACTGGGATGTCAATTTTAATTCATGAAGACTGATGAAGAGCATGTGAGGAACAGTACTAGGTATACCTAGGGTCCTAACACTGGTGGATTTATACATCTGTATACAGTTTAAGGAACAGCTAATATAACAGACTTAAGTGATCCCACAAGCAACTGGTCAGATCAAAGAGCTACAGTCCTGCCATATCTTTGAGTTTGCTGTCCCTGGAGTGGAGGAATTTGAGGGGTGACCTGATAGATTAATAGACAACTAGACAACTGAATGACCTGTTGGTGCACCCTTTGAGAGAAAGGTAGTGCAGTTGGATGTGATATGCTTTGGAAATTAAAGAAGAAAAACTCGGTTTATTAAAGAAAGGCACATAGCAAGACAAATATAGCTCCTCCTCGTTCAACGAAGGACACTTTTTCAGATTCAGATTCAGTTTATTGTCATTTAGAAACCACAAATGCAATGCAGTTAAAAAATGAGACAACGTTCCTCCAGAATGATATCACAAAAACATATGACAAAACAGACTACACCAGAAAATCCACATAACGTTTGGCAATCCCCAATCCAGAGTCCGGAGAGGCTGCTGCGTATTAATATCGCGCTACTGTCTAGCACGTTCCCCGGAAAGGAGCTCCAATCCCACCAGACAAACAAGACCAAAAACTAAAGCTACAAGACCTGCACAAAACCACATAGTTACAACAGTGCAAACAATGGCATAATTGATAAAAAAACAGACCATGGACACAGTAAAAATAGTCCAAAGATGTTAAAGGACTATAAGTTCAAATGAAATCACCACACAGTTTCCACAAGTCCCTAGGGTCCCAACAGACTCGCCATCCCACGCCGGCGGCAGAAGGGAATACCCCTGCTATGGACTTCCACAGCCTCACCCGACTCAGCCTCGCAGACACAGCACACAATGAAAGCTCCGTCATAACCAGCCTCGCACACCGAAAGTGACCTGACCGCAGCGGACCCCGAGTCCATCGAACCTCCAAGCCGAAGACCATCCCCTCCGGCACAGCTTCTCCGAGCGTATTAAGACGGCCCCGCCAACGGCCATTGGCAACGCGACCTCGAGGACTGGGGGTCTGTTCTTCCCAGCAGAATCCTGGACCTCACAGCAGCAGCAGCAACAATGAAGAAGGTCTTCCTGGAGATGTTCCCGATGTTCCTCCATGCTCCCACGTCCGTTTCAATCGATTATGATTGTGTATGGTACCCCACTTCACAAATAACAGATAATCAGCTCCGGAGTGGCCGCTGCAAGCTGCGTCATGCTGCCATCTTGGAATCCAAGAACTTTTGATGAAAACATTTCTGGTTGTTCTGCCACCCTTCAAGAATACTCTAACGTTTTCATTTCTTTTTCCCCGGCTTAAAGCCATATACAGCTAACCATGCTGGAATACCGGTTTCTCCAGATAAATCAACACATTCTCCATGGTTTGACCTTGCGCCTTCTGTATAGTCATAGCGGAGCATTACTGTTTCAGGAACTGGTTCCACTGAAGAGGGACATCTTCTTCTTCTGATAAATAGAGAGTAATTCTTAGGATTATGACTATGTCATTTTTTAACACACCTATGTTTATCTTTGCGACGATGAGATTGTCATGCAGTTCTTCCACCATCATTCATGTTCCATTGCAAAGCCTTGGTGGATCCAAGTTCCTCATTAAAATGACAGGAGATCCCCTCTTAAATTCCAGTTTATGTGGTGGCAATCCAGAGAGTTCGACCAAGTCAAGGAATTCTGTTGGAAAATGAGTGGCGTTAGCTCCTTCACTTACGGCATTGAAGCAACAGTATTCTTTCATGATTCCAGGGAGGCGTCTAATGCACGTGAAGTTTATTTCTCGCATCATTTCATTGAGAGGAATCAAGATAGAATTCCTCAAGAACAATTCTGCAGGATTGTCGAATGTCGGGTAGATGAAATCAATGCATTCTTCCATGGTTTTTGCTGGTAGAATCATATCTTCAAGTAATTCAATTTCATCGTTTTCATTTTTCTCAATCTTGTCTTCTCCAACATCCAATAAGAACTCAGAATATCGTCTTTTTCCCTCACTCAATCACATGTTTCTTTTCAATTGAAACTTGATGAAGCTTCTCCAGAAGTAGGATTTTTTTAGGCATGAATTCTCCACATCAGCATCATTTCTGCATTTCACAACTGGTAGAAGCTGACGGAAATCGCCACAGCAAATGGTGAAATATTCCCGAAGGCCTCATTCTTGCAACATACATCACGAAGTGTCCGGTCCACGGCTTCGAAGCTCTCCCTTCTAATCATCCCAGACAATAAGCCTTGCATTTTGGAGTAAATTTGCAGTATTGGTGTTTTTATCGATGTTACAAATGGCAACTTCATTGACTTTGAGGGGTATTTTGAATCTTGAATGCACTGTCCTATCACCAGGCATCAACATTCCTGCAATACCTGATGATGCTACATCAACAGCAACACCTCCATCTCCCCCAACTTTAGCAAGGATCAAGTTGATGATAAATGTCTTGCCCGTTCCTCCTGGTGAAAATCATTGAAGAGAGATTCCTTTCCGAGTAGTCGTCCACATATTCATATACTTCTCTTTGCTCATTATTCAATAGGAGCTCCTTCTTTGAAACACATTCCTGCTGTTCATCTCTGTTGTATTGCAGTTCATGCAATAATTTCATATTGCCAACACTTTGAGTAATTGTACCGTTTTTTGGTGTTGGCAAGTTATGCTCTTCAAGTGTTTTGCCCAAGTTCTCAGGTTTCTCTTGGAAATACGGAAGATCTTGTCCATGATGCCTCTTATCGATCATGATATTAGGAACATTGATAGTTCTCCTCTCCATTTGTAAGAAATCTTCAGACATTGCATTCTTGAACTGGCTCCATAATTGCTGTGGATTGTTGATTTCAGTGTCTGTTAGCAAGACAACAAACAAATCTCTCATTGCTCTGGGCGTTCTTGTTCTCTCTGCTTCTCCCACAGTTTACTGACAATGATCATCAGCTTGCAACAACCCTCTCTCTCTGCAGAATTCTTTGAATGATGGAAGGATATCCCCATCATGTGTTTTCAATGATTCAAAAGATACTGGTCCCATTATGTGATGAAGAAGAAGTCTCAAATAGTAGAGGTCACCACTTCGTGGAGAAACGGTATACACTCGACCCAGAACATTTGGTTCAAAAATCCCAGAGTACTCCTCCACTGTTTTCCCCATTCTCGTTCTTTCCAATCTCTTATTAGTCCAAGTGTAGCATCTGGGAATATCTGCATAGTACAGGGTTCTTGCAAGTGGATCGTGAGTGCAAAGGTCCATGAATTCCATTAAAGTGGTTCATGCCATATCAGTATTCAGTTGCACAGCAGCATCATCTCAAAAGAATACTTGATGCTGTTGGGGAAGGTGCACTTGAAGGTGAACAACGGCTGGTTCCCTCTCATGAATTGGAAATCCAAGTATCGATCTGACAGCTTCACAGGGCCCAATATATCTGCCTGTCAAATACTGTGTGATTTTGTCATCTCTATTCACTCCAAAAATTGCCCGTTCATTCCCCTTCATGGTATACATGATCACGTATTTGATGGACTTGACAGATGAGCATTTTTCTACGTTTAGATGACAATTGAACAGTTTCAATAGTTGGGCATAATAGGGGACCACCCATTCAGAAGCTATAGTTCGACTTTGTCGTCCTACTTGATGATCTTCGAATCCGCCCATTTCCACAGAACGTCTCCTATACACAGGATATGAACCATCCCCACACCTTGTATGCTCAATAAATGGCTTTGGGTACCTCCTACTGCATGTACCATTTTGCCAACACGGTGATTTAGTGATGCAATACGGACCATGTATCATGTGCTTCAATACCAATTCATGCAGCTCTGGGTTTTCATTTGGGTCTGGTATTTCAGCTTGCACGAATCTATCATAATCTTGTGGTCTTGGCTTGAATGCCTCATCAAGCCACAGCAGACAGTGCAAGTGAGGCAGACCCCGCTTTTGGTATTCGACACTTACATTGTAAGTGATACACCTACCAAAGAGACCATCTGTTCCAGTGAGGTACTTCATAAGCAACTTTCTCTTCAAGTCAAACACTCTCACGATTAAATCTGGCCGATCATTTGGTGGCTGATGCAAAAAAAGGTGCTGTCAGATTTCGGGCCAGCATGTCATTGTAACGAACAATGAAGCATTACCATACTTCCTTTTTTCATCATGGCATCCTGACTTCGTTCCATCATGTATCTCAGCCCGCCGACAAATGTTGAGAAGATGTACATTCCAATGTTTCTGAAATCATCATCATTTTTCAATGCATCAGTCAGGCCTCTGTATGTTGTTGATCTCAAGGTTGCTTGATTCATTCAGATGTAGCTCAGCCTCTCACCTTCAATCTTAGCAGCCATATCGACCACGTATTTTCGGAATAGACATCCTCCTTTGAGAAGGTTATTAAACTCGTTCTCATGGTTCATTATTCGATACACATAATAACACATTGCTGTCAGTTTCTTGTTGTTTATCATTCAGAGTTGATGAAGCCAGCCATCGTCTCCAAGTGGAAAGAAAAGTATGTATTGAAAGCTGTCATATGAGTGATGGGACTCTGAAATTATTTGCAAATCACCTCCTCATTCTTTCAACACAATGTGCCATGACCTTGCTTCAGATTTGGTGCTGTTCGGTATAATGACGGCAATTTCGTTGGCAATTTGTGCATTAAATCTTCTCTCATGTTCAAATGCCGGCCTCCAGTCAGGATCAATGACAATGGACGCTGCTGGCATGCCTCGTATTTGTTCTTTTGCAGGTTGAAGGGACGCAATGTATGGGTTTCGTCATGTTGAATTCCATCATTCTGGACTAACCCCATTCTTAATTCTATGCTGTCTTCAGGATCCATGAAGTAAATTTGAAGGAGTTGGGCTTGCTGGTTGGGGTCTGGCACTAAATGTCCGATGTAATGATGGATTTAGCCTTAAATAGTCACGGAAGGATTCCGTCCATTCCTAGTTGGAAGGACTTCTTTGGCACCAAAGGATGTCATTCTGAAGAGGCAATTCTATTGTCTGATGTTCTTCCTGAACTCGTTTGCAATAGGTTCATCATTGCTGTATAAATTGAGGAGTTCATTAGGTAGAGGCTGCAAATTGCCTATCCTGACCTTTCCCTTCATACAGCAGAAAGTTGCGATTTCTCCAGTGAATAGGAAGGCATGACAGTGAGGGCATACTCTGGTCATCATACCAACATCAGCAAAAATGTTACGCCATAAGAGTTGTGCATTTTACCTTGCTCTTTCTCTGTCGAGGTATTGTCATGGAAAGCGGCCATTGTTGGCTTCAGCAACTCTTGCAATAATTACTCTTTGCCGCATATTCTTGAGTTGATCTTTCCTTTTCTCCTCTGTCTCTTCCTCTCTCCTCCTTCTCTGCCTTTTTTTGTCATTCTGGAGATGCACAGCCCTTTCATCCTTCATCTTTTCCTCTCTTCTACCATTTGTTCTTTCTCTCTGATCCTGGAGTCGTGTGGCCCTGGCCTGATCCGATTCTTGTTCTCTCCTCCTTCTATGCCTGTTGCTGTCATTCTGGAGATGTGCATGCCTCTCCTTCTCTGTCTCTTCTCTCATCTCTTTTGTCCTGACTCTGTGATCCTGAAGTCGTGCGGCCCTGGCCTCATCCAACTCTTGTTCCCTTCCTCTCCTTGCCGCTTCCCGCTGACACTTGGTGTCATCTCTTGACCATAATGTCCCCTTCTCTTCCCACACAGCATAATTAGGCAGTCCGTATTTTTTTTATCCTAATGCTGGATAGAAGATACGAAGCAGTAACACCAAAGCCTCCAGGATGCTGATTTTTCTTGATGATGTGGTTGGTACTCTCCTAAATGGACGTCATAGCCCTGCCCTTTTGCTGCGGTTGGTGTCGCTGCTGTGAGCATCGTGAGGCGCTGCCGAAGTTGGCTGTGCACATGCGTCGTGGTGTCGTGTAGTGGTTTCCAAGAAAGGTGGAATCGGCTCTGTGAGCATCGTGAGGCGCCCTGAGGCTGGCCATGCGCATGCGTCGTCGTGCTGCATCGCGGCTTCCATTAAAGCTGGAATCAGCTCGGGTTGTAGAAAGCAGAGCCTGTTGATTGACGAGTAAGTAATTTTATATGAATATATAACCATGAACTTTGCCTGCATTCTGTAAGTTAGCGCATCTTAAGACAATTTAGTCAAAAAAAGTGCTGCTGTAATGCACCATTTGGGCTACTTGGAGGTCGCAAACAGACAAAAAGAGCATGATAATTTTAGTAATGTATAGATAGATTATAACAGACATAAATAGGGAAGATAGTCAAAATCTTTTACCCATGCTACAATTATCAAAAACAAGAGCACATAGATTGAAGAAGAGTAAGGAGTTTAAATGGAGATCTGAGAGGATGAATAAAAACACAAAATGCTGGCAGAACTCAGCAGGCCAGACAGCATCTATGGGAGGAGGTGGTGACGACGTTTCGGGCCAAAACCCTCCATCAGGAACCCTTCATCGGCCCGAAACGTCGTCACTACCTCCTCCCATAGATGTTTTCTGGCCTGCTGAGTTCTGCCAGCATTTTGTGTTTTTATTTATTTCCAGCATCTGCAGATTCACTCGTGTGCATCTGAGTGGATGAGTTTAGTTACACAGAGAGTGGTTGAAACCTGGAATGCACTGCCAATAGAGGTAATGGATTCAGAGAAAACACCACAAAGTTCAGGCAGATGGAGTTGGATGAGAAGGTTGGAATGGAACTGGACTGTGTACAGTTGTACAGCTCTTTAAGTCTTATGGTAGAGAGAATCACATCACTACCGTGGAGTTAAGTTCCATAGGCAATCACCTTCAGCTGAGTTTGGCTGAGTGCAGTGATTTCAGGAGAAGAGAGTGAGGCACAGAACTTACTCTGTGTTCTGAGTAAGTTGTTGAGGAGAACACGCTGCAGAGAGGCATAGAGTCACAGAGAAAAAGAAAAGTGCAGTACAGGTCCTTCAGCCTATCTAGTCCATATGCCAAACCATTTAAAATGACTAGTGCCATTGACTTGGACCCAGACCATAGACCTCCATACCCTGTAATCCATGTACTTATTAAAACTCTCCTAACCATTGAAACTGAGTTTGCATGCACCACTGATACTGACAGCCCATTCCACACTTTCATGACCCTCTGAGTGAAGAAGTTACCCCTCATGTTTTCCAAAAACTTTTTACCTTTCACTGTTAACCCATAACCTCTAGAGTCCCATCCAACCTCAGTGGGAAAAGCTTGTTTGCATTCATCCTATCCTAACTTGTATACAACTATCAAATCTCCCAACAATCTTTTACATTCCAAGGAATAAAGTCCTAACCTATTCAATCTTTCCTTATAACTCAGGTCTTCCAGATCCGACAACATCCTTGTAATTTTTTTTCTGTGTACTCTTCCAACCTTATTTACATCTTTCCTGTCGGTAGGTGTCCAAAGCTGCACACAATACTTCAAATTAGGGCTCACTAGTGCCTTATATAGCTTTAACATAACATCGCCTCTCCTGTACTCAATGCTGCGATTTATGAAAGCCATTCTGCCAAAAGCTTTCTTTATGACTTATCCACCTTTCAGTGAATTATGGGCCTGTATTCCCAGATCCCTTGGTTCTACCACACTTCTTAGTGCCCCTCTGTTCACTCTGTAAGACCTATCATGGTTGGTCCTACCAAAATGCAACACCTCGCACTTGTCTGCATTAATTTCCCTCTGACATTTTTCAGCCCATTTTCTCAACTGCTCCAGATCCTGTTGCAAGCTCTGATAGTCTTCTTCACTTTCCCCTACACCTCCAACCTTAGTGTTATCTGAAGATTTGATGATTCAGTTAACCACATTATCATCCAGATCATTGCTACAGATGATAAACAACAATGTATATATATTATACATTATATATATAAACAACAACAATATCGATTCCTGCAACACTCCAATAATCAGAGGCCTGACTTCTCCCACAAAATTAATGTATAATCCAATTTACTACCTCATTTTGAATGCCAAGTGACTAAACCTTTTTGGCCAAACTCCCACACAGGACAGAAAGAGGAAGATTATACAGTTAAACATGTGACTATTGAGTTGGTGTCAGATTTTTGGATCATCGAGCTCTCTTCCAGGGAGGGTAGGAGCTGTACAGAAGAGACAGTTTGCACCTGAAATAGAAGTGTACCAATATCTTAGCAGAAAGTTTTGTTAGTGTTGCATACTGCTTAAACTAGAGTTGCAGGAAGACTGGAACCAGAGTGCCAGACAGACAATTGAGAGGTTGTGGAGGCAGATGTTGTTAACACCTTAGAAAAAGTCAGGAATCTAAAGGTTGAGCATGGTGTGACTAGTGCCCCGAGCTGTGTATACTTCAATGCAAGAGGTATTGTAGAAAGGCAGATGAGCTAATGGCATGGATCAACACATGGAATTATGATATTGTAGCCATTAGTGAGACTTGGTTGCAGGAGGGTTAGGACTGGCAGCTCAATATTCCGGGCTTCCATTGTTTTAGACATGACAGTGTGGCAGGGATTAAAGGGGGTGGGGTGGGTTACTCGTTAGGGAAAATTTCACAGCAGTTCTCAGTCAGAACAGACTGCAGAACTCGTCTAGTGAGGGTTTATGAGTGGAACTGGGGAATAAGGAAGGTATGACCATGTTAATGGGGCTATTTTATAGACAACCCAATAGTCCACAGGATTTAGAGGAACAAATTTGTGGAGAGATTGCAGGCTGTTGCGAGAAACAGAGTTGTTATAGTAGATGATTTTTAACTTTCTACATATTGACTGGGACTCCCGTACTTTAAAAGGATTACATGGGATAGAGTTTGTCAAATGTGTTCAGGAAAGTTTCCTTAATCAATATATAGAAATCCCAATGAGGAAGTGTGTGATACTTGATCTTCTATTAGGAAATGAGACTGGCCAGGTGATAGAAGTTTGTGGAGGGGAACTTCACATCTGGTGATCATAATGACATTAGTTTCCAAATAAAAACGGAAAAAGATATGTGATTCTAGATTGGAGAAAGGCCAATTATGATAGCATCAGAAAGGATCTGCTAAGTATGGACTATGACAGGTTGTCTTCTGACAAAGGTGTACTTGGTAAGTGGGAGGTCTTCAAGAGTAACATTTTGAGAACACAAAGATTGTCTGTTTCTGTCAGAACAAAAGGTAAAGGTAAAGGAACCATACTTTTCAAGAGATAGTGAGGCCCTGGTGGAGAAAAAAAACAGAAGATGCATATTAGGTATTGGCAGGTAGGAACAAATGAGGTACTTATGGAGTATAAGAAATGCAAGAGAACACTTAAGAAAGTAATCAGGAGGGCTTAAAGAAAGCATAAGGTTGCCCTAGCAGACAAGGTGAAGGAGAATCCTAAGGGTTTCTACAGATACGTTAAGAGTAAAAGAATTGCAAGTGGAAAATTGGTCCTCTGAAAGATCAGAATGGTAATCTATGCATGGAATCAAAAGAGATGGTGGAGATCTTTAATGGATTTTTTACATCTGTATTTACTTGTGGGATGAATACTGCACCTATAGAAGTCAGGCAAAGCAGCTGTAGGGTCATAGACCCTATAGAGATTACTGAGGAGGAGTTGCTTGATGTCTTGAGGAGAGATTTTGAAGAAATTACCTGGTGTTCTGCAAACACCAAATACAATGCAGTAAACTGAGAGAAGTAGATTTCTATGGCATCTGTAAGAATCAAATTTCTGAACTGCAGGAAGAGAGGAGGTAAGTGGACAAATGTTGCTTTGTAAGGTCCTGGGGGAGGTGAAAACAGATAAATGAATTTGAGCATCCAAGAAGGAAAACTCCTGTTGAATCTGAAAATGGGACCTTCCGCCATTAATATACTGTAGTCTGGAAACAATGAAATAGCTAAGGTCCTAGTTATCAAAAGCCCGTAAGACTTTGGAGCATTCTGCTCATTGAGACTGCTCTACTATTCCATCATAGCTATTTGTTATCCCTCTCGACCCCATTCTTCTGCCTTCTCCTTGTAACTTTATCCCTTACTAATCAATAACTTCTCAATCTCTGGTTTAAGTATATCCTTTGACTTGGCATCCATAGCCATCTGTGGTAATCAATTCCATAGAATCACCACCCTCTGCCTAATTCAAAGGGATGTCCTTCTATTCAGTGCCTTCTGGTCCCAAACTCCCCGACTATAAGAAAATCCTCTCCACATCCTCTTTATCTAGGACTTACAATATCTGATAGGTTTCAATGAGATTTCCCCCTCCCCCCTCATTCTTCTGCAGTGCTGTTCCTGAATAAGTTACCCTGGTAGAGAATATGAAATGGGTATTGGTGATTCAATGAATTTTCATTAGCGGACTATGAAACAGGCAGTGTTATGTAGACTCTTGCAAAAAAAGTTAAACCCGTCAAGATGAAATGTGACAATTTTTTCATTTAAAAAACAGAAGCTTGAGTTGGCTTTTCAGCTTCTTCCATTCAGTAAGATTATGACTAGTCCTTTACTTCAGTGACACTTTCCTCACTAACCTCTTGGCCTTTCATCTTTTTAATTCTAAAAATCTGTCAATCTTAGTACCGATTCTCAGCTGCAACTCCATAGGTCTCTTGAGTGAAGAATCTCAAGGACTCACTACTTACTAACTATCTATTTGTGGTTTATCATTGTCTGATGTAAATTGATAGAGTGAAAGCTTAGCTTTGCATGCCACTCAGACAGCTCATGCCTGTATCAAAGCAGTAGAAAGGAAAATAGTGGTTAGAAAATGGTATTGCTGTTTCAGAAAACTTGCATTGCCAATAGACAAATAAGGTGCAAGGGCCATGGTGAGGTAGATTGGAAGTTTGAGCATTCAAGAATTTGTCCTTTACTGTATGAGAGATCCATTCAAGAGTCTGAACAGTGCAATAGAAGCTATCCTTGAGTCTGGTGGTAGATTTTATCAGGCTTTTGTATTCTTTGCATGACAGAAGAAAGAAAAAGAGTGAGGGACTGAGGTGAGAGGGGTCTTTGATTATGTTAACTGTTTTCCAGAAAGTGTAGACAGTCAAAGGAAGTCTGAATTGTGTGTGGCCGATCCTATAATTGAGACTGCGATCCATGATTCTAGACAACTGAGTTTGCTTTACCCAGTCAAACCTCTTCAGAATTCTGTTCACAGACCTGGTCTGTTCATCTCTCTTTATAAGACAAACATATCATCATGCTTTCTTATATGCCTGTGAGAGAACATGCCTAAAGATGATGTGGGCCAAACTCTGAAGTGCGCATGCTAGCTATCGAAATGGTAGTGATGACGATGTAGCGAACTTGGGCATGATGATCAATGAGAGAATGATGAGAGTATCAGGATTCATGCTGGAGTAGAAAACCTCTACCAGAGACAAAGAGAATGTTACAGCCGTGTTTGGCTGCACTACAGCCCCACATGTAAAGAATGTCAATTAGAATGAAGGAATTGTGACCCTGGACTAACATTGTGCAATTGCTCCCAAATGAAGTGATTCATCTTCCTAGTCAGTGCATGGAAACAGGATGCAATGAGTGTGCTTCCTTTACTGTATGGATATGCTGATTAATGACAGTTGTGAGATACATGTCCTCTCACTCTTGCTCTTTTGTGTTTTAGCCCCACGGGAACTGTAAAAAAAAAGGCAGTGTCTCATTTATATCCAGTGGCAAGTTACAGCTTCTGATGAAAAACAAACCTCTTAATGGTGGGTATTAATTGTGATCCTTTGTTATTCAATATGAGAAAAATACTGTACAATTATAACATTTCAAAACTCTAAACTTTTGTACTCTGCTTCCAAAGAAACAGTTTTCTTTTCCTTTAAGTTTTTTTCCCTTAAAGTTCCTTTAAGTTCCTTTATGTTTGAGAAATTTCCTCCTTAGATGTTTTGATTGTATACAGCAAGGCAGAGTCTGCCTATACTAGTATCATATTACCATATCATTGCTTGCTTCACTCCCTAGTGTGTACAAAGGTGAGAAGCATTAAGACACATTAAAGTCCACACTGTTGAATTGAAAGCTTTGCTGCTTTGTGTTATTAACTTGGCAGTATTGTACTTTGGAGAATGGTTCCCATTAAGGGATATTATCTGCTGGTTATTTCTCCCTCAAGAAAAGTATGGCCGGGGAAGATTGTGTCAGTTCTTCACCTGAATGAATATCAAAACAGAGCCTCCACCCATTCTTTAAAATTCTTTAAAATTTGGATCAGCTGCATTGACCGAGAAATCAAGCTGATGTCAGAGTCAATGGCAAAGCATGCAGACAAAACCAAAATTGCTGTGAGCAGTGTAATTTTGAAAATGTCAGAGAGTCAGTCACTGAGTTGCAAAGATAGCGGAATGGACATCTCCAGACACATGCTAGTTTTCCTTCTATTTCTACTAAATGAGACAAATCTGGCTTATTTCTGTAACCTTATCCTTTGGTCAGTGAGTCTGATCACATTCTAGTCCTTTCAAATTATTGTGGTTGAAAAAACTCACTTATTGGTTAAAGGAATGTGTTTTTTCGTATTTTATAGCAGTTTCTCAATGTTCTCAGTCATCTGACAATGTCATATACTCTGAGCTGCAACACACACTAAATCCTGAAGGAACTCAGCAGGCCAGGCAGCATCTGTTCAGACTGAGACACTTGATTTTCTCGTGTTTGTAATTCAGAACTCCATTGTTTTTCTCAGGCATCTTACCGACTTGCTTAATAACAATCAGTATTGTGCAAGATGTGTTGCTACATCCCACCATTGAACTAGGCAGACAATTACTGTGATGCTTGCATCACATTTATAGTACAAGCAAACATATATCTGGAGGCCCACGCACCCAATGGAGAATGGCGAAATGATAATAGTGAAAGTACTGGAAAATGTCCACTGGTATTACACTTTCCTTCAGAAGCTTGCTGTGATAACTGAGTCTGGCCTGCTCCTGCTGACACCTACCAGCCTGCACATTCGGGCTTCTCCCAGTCTCCACACAGCTAATAGAATTCACCTGTCACTCATTCTAGTCTTATCACCTGCAGCCTATTTAACCCCAGTTCTCATTCACAGTCCTCGTTCATTCATCGAACCAGCCAGCCTCAACTAATTGCTCCCAGCTTTCACTCTGCCTGCCTGAAGCTTATCTTGTTGCATGTTGTGTATAGTTTCTGTTTTTGTTTTGCAGTCCCATGTTTCTTCTAATTTTGTGGCCTAAAATTATCATTTACTGCTACATCATCTCCTCTGTTCTGCTTTTGGGTCAGGGCTCCATCCACATCTCCTGACAGGATGAGTGAACCCTCGAGTGATTTTAACAGAGTATGCTTACCTAAAGGGGTCATCCACTAACACAGCACACAGTCCAGAAGCAACATTGGCCATCTGTCCGCCACTCTCATCCAACTCTCTGGTGAAGCAACTCCACGCCAGTCAACTTCCTCCCCCAAGCTCCGTATTCCCATACCCAAACACTTAGATGAATCTCTCATCCAATGTTGCAACTTCCTGTCACAGAGCACCTTCCACTTTGAGTTCCAGCCATCCCTGTATACTACAGGACAAGATCGCCTTCCTCATTTCTCTCTGGACTGGGTGAGCTCTGACCTGGGCCACTGCTAACTGGGAAAGTAAAGCCATCATCTGAAACAAATATGAGTTCACCACCAAGACCTGCCATGTTTCCAACCATCAGGGAAATGGAAAGGAGGCAGCAGATCTGATGCATCACCGACACTAAGGCTCACATTCAGTAATGGATTACACGGTGGAAATCAGGATCTCACAGTAGCATGTGAATAGAATATGGAAGTGCTGTTGGCCCATTACCATCACAGCCTCTCGGAGTGCTTGAAAGATGAGCTGCCTGCCAGGGAGATGCCCCCTGACCTTGAAAGCCTTAGTACTTGACTCTCTAGATCAGCAAGCATCTTATGGAATGACCCTCCAGATCATCAGCCACAGCCCCATTTTCATTCCCAGACATATTTCAGCTACAGGACTCTTGTCAGCAATGCCTCCAGAACCCAGGCAATTTGGGAAAGCTTCCTTAACCACATCCTCCCCTCCGCAAAAAAAAATGGAAATATTAGTGGAATTGAATTGAATTGACTTTATTACTTACATCCTTCATAAACGTGAGGAGTAAAAATCTTTACTTTATGTCTGTCTAAATGTGCCATGTGTAATTTATAGCAATTTTTAAGAAATAGTATGTACAACAGGACAGTCAATATAACATAGAAATACAGTTGTTTCAGCATGATTTAAGCAGTCTGATGTCCTGCTGGAGGAAGCTGTCCTGGAGCCTGTTGGTCCTGGCTTTTATGCTGTGGTACCGTTTCCTGGATGGTAGCAGCTAGAACAATTTGTGGTTGGGGTGACTTGGGTCCCCAATGACCCTTCAGGCCCTTTTTACACACCTGCCTTTGTAAATTACCTGAATAGTGGGAAGTTCACATTTACAGATGCGCTGGGCTGTCCGCTCCACTCTCTGCAGAGTCCTGCCATTGAGGGAAGTTGTGCACGTTTTTGTGGATAGCCAACTACCAATGCTTCAAAAGCTCACTGCATCTGGGAAATAGTGCATCTAGATGGAGACAAAGGGCCTCCAATCTGGCAAGCTCTCCCTGACCCCACATTCATATCACTTTCTCTATCCTCCTCCACTCTCTGTCAACTCTACACACACAAGAGGCTCTGCTGGATTCCAGTGCAGCAGCCAACTTTCTGGATTGTCCTCTGTGTGTGCAGCTTAGACACACTAACAGAACTATCTTTCACCTCTTCAACATTACGGCTATTGTTGATGTTCCGTAGGGTCTGTGGTATTCAGAGCATGCACATTGCTTGTGCATATGTGTGTTGCAAATTAGCACAAGTTCACCCATTTCCATCTGTTTGTCGCATTCAACAGTCTTCTTATTCTGGGTTACCCCCAGCTCTCCCCTCATCACCCTCACTTAGGCTGGTCATCTGGTGCACTGCCAAGTTGGGGACCCACTACTGGGCCACCTGCATGCAAACTTAGTTAACTTCACCCTATAAATCTGTGGAGATGAAGGAAACTCACAGCCCCACCAAGCTCCTTCAAGATTATCACAACTTGGCTATCACCTTCTGTAAAATGGAAACCAGCATCCTGCCACATCACGGGCCACATAACTACATAACCAACCTCATGCCAGGCACCACCCCTCCCCTAGGTCATCTGTTCCCCTTTCTCCTCCTGAGACCCAGGCCATGACATCGGCAAATCGGACATCGGACATTGCCGAAGTACTGGGATGGCTTCATTCGACCATTCCAGTCTACAGCTAATGCAGGATTCTTCTTTGTCAACAAAACAGATGGTGTTTTTATTCCTGCATGGACTACCATAGAATCAACAAAATTCACCTATAACTGCTACCCTCTTCAACTCCAAGGACCCTCAAAACCACGTCTATCATATCCATTCAATCCATCAACATCTCCTCGAATACTAACTGTACTGCAATTTGGAAAAATGCCAGTTCTCCACCCCAGTCATTTCTTTCATGAGTTCATCTTTAATGCTAAGGCACATCCATGGACTCAGAGGAATTGTGTATCATAGTTGATTGCCCCAACTATGCACCTTCAAGCAGCTATAGTACTTCTTGAGATTCTCCAACTATCACCATTTCATCAGGAACTACTGCCAAACCGCTCCTCCCCTCATCTTCCTCACCAAGTCACCTACCTCACCGAATACCTAGTTTGCTGCTGCTAACCATGATTTTGAGGAGTTCAGGAGATGCTTCACTACTGCTCCCATTCTCCACCATCCAACCCCCTCCACCTTTTATGGTAGAGGTGATCACATCTGACATGGATGCCGAGGCTATCTTCTCCCAGCAAGGAATGGAGAGGAAAAAATATCCTTGTGACTTCTTCTCGCACAAGTTGAACCCAACATAGCACTATTATGGAGTAGGTGGCAGGGAGCTATTCATTATTTAAATGGGCCTTGGAGGAATGGAGATGTTGGTTCATGGGAAGCACTGAGCCCTTCCTAACGTGAACCTCATATCCATATAACAGACCCTCCAATACACAGGCCTCTGGACTCTTGCGGCACCTAGCAGCCTCTCGCTGCCATGGTCCCACAGTGCTATTTCATCATGCAATTGCCACCTCTACTGGGATGATCATGAGAGTGGTGGATTGGTTCTCCAAATTTCTGTTTGCTGCTGAGATGGTGGACCTAGATCTCCAATATGTAGTTCACTTCCATGGCTTCCTCTAGGATATTGTATTGGACTGGAACCCACCATTTAACTCCTGCTTTTAGCAAGTCTTCTGCTCTCACCTCTGCACTTCAGTGAGTTTGTCCTCTGGCTATCATCTGCAGACCAACGGTCAGTCAGAAAGAGCCGATCTGTAAGTGGAGAAGTTTCTACAATGCTTTGACACCTGCTTTTAACCCTTCCACATGAAGATGAATCTTCTGAGACAAACTGGCCCACAATCTACATGCCTCATCTGTCATGGGTATATCACCCTTTGGCGTGCTTCATGGAAGAGGACCCATCTGCCAGGGCCCTGTTTTGCCACTGCCGGAATGCCTGGGGGAGAGCACAGAGGGCCATCTTAACTGCCAACTGCACCTGCTGCCAGCAGGCCAGCCACAGCCAGCCCCCGGCCAGACTACTCCAGCCTGTACTATGAGTCTGGCTGTCCAGCTGAGATCTACCTCTACGCGTCAACTCCTGCAAGCCCACAAGTGCTTGCCCTCGTTTATTGGTATCTTCAAGATCATCCATTGTATCAATCCAGTCACTTACCATCTCCAACTGCCACCATCCCTCAGGATAACACCTACTTTTCACACTTCTAACCTCTATGGACCACTTAACCCTCCTGAGCCTACACCTCTGGAACTTAGGATGGTGGAAGATGTTCCTGTGTACATGGTTTGCCTGTTGATCGATTTACTTCACCATGGACAGGGTGTGCAGTACCCAGTTGACTGGGAAGAGTACAGCCCAATGGGGAGAGTTTTGGTGTCGTCCAATTACATCTTGGAGCTATCGCTCATTGATTATCCTAGGCAACCGGGGTTTGGCCCTAGGGAGGGTAGTGTCCTATCAGGCCTTCTCCTGCTGACATCTCCCAGCCTGCTCATGCAGCTTTCTCCCAGTCTCAGCCCAGCTAAAATAATTTACCTGCCACTCATTTCAGACTCCTCACCGGCAGCCTACTTAATCCCAAGGCTCACTCATCAAACCAGCCTGCTCCTAGCCTACTTTCTCCCTGGCTGAAGTTTAACTTGTTGCTTGTTGTGTTTAGTTTCTGTTCTCTCTTGTTTTGTGGCCTCTCGTGGCTCATTATTTTGCAGTTTATTATTAAGGTTACTGTTTACTCCCATCATCTCCACTGCTCTGCTTTTGTGTCAAGCCTCCTCTACATTTCCTGACAAACTGCAGTTGGCACAGTGAGCTACTAAAGAGTGGCAATCTTGGCTAGTGTTAAAATACTGGCATGTGCATGGTAAATGGGATTAGTAAAGACAGTTACTTGTTATTCGGCACTGGCACGGCAGGTGTTGTGTGTCACCACAGCTCTATGATTTGAACTTCATTGATTGAGCATATTTAAATCGTGGTCATAGCAGTTAGTCACAAAATTGCATAGTACACACAGCAGTCATTTTCAACTTTCCCCGATCACTCAGCGGGACAATGAAAAGCTGGAACTCCAAAAGGAAAGTTTCAACTGTCTCCCCAGCACATGTGTAGTGAGATCTTCAGGCAAACTAACCAGGCATGGAGTAAGCACAAGATTCAAATGCAGAAAGTAATGCAGAGGATTTATTTGAAGAACAGAATAGAGGAATAGCAAATGAATGAGAATGTACTTACTCGAGAGGGCTGGAGTACACAGAATGTCTGTTCACTGTAACCCAAATTCAGGACTCAGTGCTAGTTGTAATGAACTTAAATATAGTGCCAATTGCACAGGAACCTTTTGCATATAAAAATCAGAACTCAATAAACTAAAAAGAGGATGCATGAGGAACTCACATTCACAAAGCCAGAGGCATGAAAAACATAAGGACTAAAGCAGCCACTTAACAAGTTCTAGTTAAAACAAATCATTGATGTCCAGGTGGATCAGTGTGCCAAAGCCTGACGATCTCTGTTGCTCACCCTGGTCCGAAGAGTTCATGACAGGACCCACTTTCCTATAGCCAGCACCTAACAGCCCTGGGCAATCTGGATATCTGTTACGATAGTCCATAATTAACTAAGGATCCAAAATATAATGAGAGTGAATCTAGCATCTCTCCTCAGAGCCATAACTCTCCTCCCAGTCCACAACGTACTGTAGTTTACCATGAACAAAACAAAAGTTGAGCAGTTGTCAAACTGTGTATATGTGTTGACCATAAGCAAAACTAAGAGGTGGAGGAGACTTTGAAACAGGAGCCAAGGGTCTAGAAAGTATGGGTTTAAGGCAGGAAACATGAAAGTTATTACGAATATGTAGGGTTTGTGGTAATTGTAGGTGGTATGATACTGGATTGATTCTCTGTAGAACTTTAAGTATATTTAGGAACTATTTCCAAGATTCAACCTGAACAGGAAGGTGTTAAATAGAAATCCAAAACCTCTGGACCAGACTAAACAAAGGACCTAGTCACCTTCAACAAATAGCCTGATGCTGCTGCTGTTGGGAGTTGGCCGTTAAAAGTGATCTGCCCTTTGACCATGTCTGCTTGCACCTCTTAAACAAGTTATCAGCTGTATGGACACCTCCTCAGACTCTTGCTCTGGGAATAGAGGAAGACTGCAGCTGAACTGACATTCAAAGGTTGGCAATCCAATGGAGAAGTGTAAAAGATTATTATATGTGAACTCTTCCCAAATAAAATAGTCTCTCCATGTAGGCCAGTTTTCTGAAACCGAACACCTCAGTGATCTTTCCAAATCCTGGTTCACTCTCACTGTTTGCCCATTGGTATGCGAACGGAACCCAGAGGACAGGCTAACAGTAGCCCCAGTGAGTAGACAAAAGGCCTTCCAGATTTTAGACGTGAATTGCAGACCACAGTCTGAGACGATATCCTGGGGAAAGCCATGTATTTGGAAGTAATTCCATAACATAAGATCTAATATCTCTGAAGCAGTGGGAAGTTTGGGAAGAGGAACTAAGTGGCACACCTCTGAGAATCAGTCCACCACAACCTAAATAACAGTATTTTCCCAAGAAAGAGGAAGACTAGTGACAAAATCCATCAAAATATGAGACCAGGGTCAAGTGGGAATAGGTGAAGTTTATAGGAGACATTGGGGTAGTGATCTAAGTTTCTTATTTTGAGCACACGCATTGCACACCAAAATGTAGCGCTTGGTGATCTTGGTTATGCTCAATGAACAGAACAGTCTCTTGATGAGCTCCAATGTACGTGAAACTTCTGGGTGCCTTACCATATTAGAGGCATGCCCGCAATTCAATACCTTGGAGCGAACCTGTCATGGTCCTGACCAAACAGAGGCAGGTATCCAAGTGTCAGCGCACCAGTTTCCTGGAGTATGATTAATTGCCACTGTCCCTTTAAGACTCAGACTGGCAATTATTGTCTGCCACATTCCTTCTGTACCTAAAAGCCTCATGCTGAGCACTCGGTGCTCAATCATAAGAGTTTAATTTCTAGTACTACTGTTTGTGATTTCATTTCTGTTGTCTTGTTTATTTCTAGACCTTACTCCACACTTGGGTTCACAGCATCCATAGCTCTCTCATTACAGCATGATTGAGCCAACATAAACCCAGCAGAGTATGAATGTTTGCAAATCGCATTGGACTACTAAAGTCCAACGGTAGGCAGACATGATAGTGTGCTTCAGGAGATCCTCACAACTCTCTGGAATCTCTCTGACTCCAGTAGGCAAGATCTGAGTACAGGCTGAGTGGCTGCTAGTTCCAGTTCCTAGAGACTCTGTCAATACTCAGAGAGCGTGCAGCACCTACCAGCTCCCGAGCAGTATGACAGTAACTCTGAAATATGCCGAGGATTGCTGTTGTAATGCACCTTAGCCTTCGAGTTACAGCCACCCAAGTTCCTGTTGGAATGCAGCAAGGTAGCCTCTGTCATCTCACTCCTTACTGGACGAGCCCTTGACTGAACCATCACACTCTAGGAGAAGGATTCACCTGTCTGTGCCAGTGCAGATCTCTTTTCAGAACTTTGAGGAGGGTATCCTATCACCCTGCTGGAGGACATGGGTCTGTGATAAGGCTCCTCAATTTGTGCCGGGAAACTGGTCAACTTCCATAGAACTTTGTACCTTGTCGGCAGTGAACATCAGAATATGGGAGCACTATCTACTCTGTTCCATAAGGGATTGAGTGATGAGCTAAAGGATGCCCTTTTAGACCAGGACCTGGTGGAAGGTCTTATGGATTTGGCAATTTGACTCGATAACCAATTAACAGAAAGGAGAAGGGATAAACAATGCAGATTATTCAAAGAGACTCTTCCCCTGACTATCCATCATCCTCTCCTATTCCCTGGGCTGGGACTCCCCCTCGACTACTGCTGATCCTAGCCTCCAAGGAGCCTATGCAAATAGGCTGGACCAGACTCACTCAAACCAAACGAGAGAGAAGAAGGAGGGGGAGGTGCTCCATTTCTGTGGAGAGGCCAGACGTAATAAGACCTCTTGTGCAAGCTGCTGGGAAACTCACAGGACTTTCCATTGTAGGGAGTGCTGTGCTGGTTTCTAGCATCACTCCCAGTTCAGCTCCCTTTGGAGTGGTGCTCCCCATGTAGCTTTCATGGGAAACCAAAAACATTCTCTGGATTCCTTTACTGACTCTGCTGCAGCAGGGAATTTTTGGGCCTCAGACTGGCCAGAAGATTGAAAATCCCCTTTTTATGTCTCAGCCAACCACGGAGCTGGATGGGAGACCTTTGTTGCCAGGAGAGATCAACCACTCAGGCTCAAGATTTGCAAAGTGTGGAATCAATCCAGCTCCAACTCATTTGCTCCCCAGAAATACCATTCATTGTGAGTCACCGCTGGGTGTCACCTCACAACCTGAAAGACAATTGGAAATTTGCTGCAACCATCTTGGTGAAAACAACTCCAGCAGTTTCTAGGTTTTCCCAACTTTTTGCAAGTCAGTTCATCTGCCTTCAGCTTAGTGGTGGCGCCGCTCACCAACCTCAACAAGAAATCTACAGAGCCCTTTCGCTGGACCCCAGAGGCCAAGGTGGCTTTTACCTATCATAGTTCCACCAGACCCAGACTTATCTTTTGTGATGGAAGGTGACATGTCAGACATGGGAGTTGGAGCCATCTTGTCTCAAAGACCTGCCTTGGACCATACACTGCATCCCTGTGCTTTATACTTTCTCCCACAGAGGCAAACTGTGACTTTAGTAATTGGGAATTGTTGACTGTTAAACTGGCACTGGACGAGTGGAACCACTGGTTGAAATGGTACAACATCTGTTCATGGTATGGACTGACCACAAAAACCTCGTGTACATCCAGGATGTGATGAGGCTGAATTCCTTATTCTTTAACAGGTTCAACTTCCTTATTACTTACCACCCAGGATCAAAAAATCAAACCCAGATGTCCTCTTTTAACTGTTCGAAGCACCTAATGGAGAAGAGAACCCTTCAACTATAATTCCCAGACCTAGAGTGGTGGCGCCCATCTGCTGGAACATAGACTTGCTAGTACAACAAGCCCAAGAGCAACATGGGCAGACTCAGGTAATGGTCCTCTGGATATAATTTTGTTCCCAAACCTGTCCATTCAGAGTTGATCAACTGGGACTCCTTTGAAAATGTTTGGGCATCCAGGGGTGGCTTGCACCCTAGAGTTCGTCAAGAGACATTACTGGTGGCCAGGCATGACTAAAGATGTCTGGGAATATGACTTAGCATGTGATGTCCGTGCATAAAATGAAAAACCTTCAGGACAGCCTCAAGGTCTGCTTCAGCTTCTCCTCGTTCCTACTTGCCTTTGGTCCCACATTTCTATGGACTTTGTCACTGGCCTTCTGGCACCTTGGGGTAACACAGTAGTCATGGTGGTTGTAGACCAGTTCTCCAAGGCCTGCTGCTACGTACTCTTTCCCAAACTACCATCAGCTTCAGAGACTGCCAAGCTCATGTTACATATCTTCCGGATTCACAGTATCCCCAGGACATTGTCTCTGATCACAGTCCTTAATATTCCTCTAAATCATGGAAGGGCTTTTGTGAGATCTTTTGGGCCTCTGTCAGTCTGTTATCTGGGTTCCATCCACAGCTCTGGGTGGAACTTGTGCACAACAGACTTTGACATTCATCTATTGAGATGTCCCATTTCGAATGCCGGTTTGGGTACCATCCTCCACTGTTCTCAGAACAAGAAGCAAAGGTGGGGGTTCAGCAGAACCATCTGGCCAACTGGTCCAGAGATGTTGCCAGAAATGGGTTAAGGTGAGAAAGATGTTATGGCTAATTCACAGCAACAACAAGACCAGGCCAACCACTGGAGAAGACAGTCCAAACCTCAAAGGAAAGTTTTGCCTCCTCCAACTAATGTCTACATTCTTCAAATGCCATCTGGACAGCAAGCAACTCCCTTTTGTCATAGTTCATCTCGACGGGAGAGACATGGAGAGGTGGTTCGTTGAGACAGCATGCTCCTACTCCGATGTCCTAGGCATCATCCTCCACTGCAAAAGGTGGATTCTGATTCTTAATAATAAACTGATTCAGATCCCTATAATCAGTACAGGGTCTCAGACCGCCATCCTCCTTGAATATGAGAAAAAATCACGCTCCAGCAGACAAAATGTACAGTTGAATAAACCAGATACCAAAACCTCTTTAATATATGCTTCCATGGCTTGGATCTTGGGAACAGATAGCCCAAAGAGCCTTTTCCAGGAAAGACGTGTACCTGATAGCAAGAGTATATCACAATCATATTCTTTATGTAATCATCCATAGCCAAGGATTAAGGGAGTATCTGGAGAGTGAATGAGGTGGAATTGAATCATCTCATCATGCATACTAATCATTAACTTGAGAGGAATGGAAGGATAAGAAAATTATCCCGGTCCCAATGGTCACCCATCCAGGCTGCAGAAGAGAGTGGCTGGATGAGTTGCAATTTAGGTTCTTGGATTCTCTTGGCCAGAGCGAGATCTGGAAAATTCCCTGTTGAACCAGTCTACCAATGCCTCAAGGGAATGATGATGTTCCCCTCCCCCCACAAGACAATAGGGAAGGTAACACGACCCAGGAATTTGTTGAACCAGGAGAGATACTAGAGATCATCTTATTTCTCCCCTCACTGGAAGGTCCTGAGAATTTCCCAGCAACAGAGAACAAGAGAACTAAAATGGCCAGTATAAGCAGCTTCTCTGCTTCACATATCTCCTTCACTCTGTGGTGCGGCAGGGGGAGTGGGGGTATTCTTCCAGAGAAAACTATGAGGATCTAGGTTGAGACTCGAATTGTGGAACCAGAGAAAGCACTGGGTGATTTTGAGAGATGCCGCTCTGGACAAATTCGCCATGCCTCTCCCTCCTTCTCCCAGAGCTATAAATTCTAATAGCCATATGTATAAGCTCTTCCAAATCATCTTCAGGATCCCTGGTCGCTAGAACATCCTTGAGTTGGTCATTTAATCCTCTGAAACAGGGCAACCAAAACCTCCATGTTCCACCTGCTCTCTCTCCTCCAAGATCTGGAACTCAATGGAATAGCCAGCAATGGATCAAGCACCCTGACACAAATGGACAAGTCTGCTGCAGCCTCTGAATCCCCAGCAGAGTGAAAGAATACCTCCCCCATGGTTCTTAAAACTAAGTTGATATCAAACACATAGGAGAGACCTTCTCCCGTAAGGCTATAGCCCATGAGAGGCTTCTGCCCAGTAGGAGGGAGGGTGTGCAAGCCACCTTACTCTTGTCTGAGGGGAACTTGGCAGGTTGTAACCTGAACGCTATAGAACACTGATATAAGATAGCACGGCAAGACTCAGAGTCTCCATTGTACCGCTCCAGGGTCAGCAGGTTACCTGCCCCTTCATGGAAGTCCTGGGCAAATGTAGCAGGACGCACAGACGAATGTTCAGTACCAGAGCCCATGCCGGAAGAATATTGATCTTGCCTACCAGTTTCAGAGCCTTTCTGCAATGATGCTGATAGCTCCTGCAGTACAAGTTCATGCAATCCACCTGCCTCTCCTTGGCAGGTCAATGCCATGCAGAAATGATCAAACTCCACTGGGTCCATGATGACTGAGTCCTGTTGTAGTGAGATCTTCAGGCAAAGGAACCCAGGCACGGAGTGAACTCGAGACTCGAAGGCAGAAAGTAATGACGAGGATTTATTCGAAGATCAGAGGAATAACAAATGACCCAGAGCATACTTATTCAAGAGTGCTAGAGTACACAGAACATTTGTTCACTTGGAACCCAAATGCAGGACTCATCAATGTATGCTAGCCTTGATGAACTTAAATAGTGCATATAGCACGGGAACATCGTGCTTATCAAAATCAAAATTCATTAAACTAAAAGTAAGGAACCTGCATTCAAAAAATAAGCGGGATGAAAAACATAAGGAAAATTTAATGTCTAAAACAGTCACTTAACAAGTTCTATTAAAACAATTCAATGATTTTCAGTTGTGATGGAGTGCTGAGGCCTGACGCCCTCCACCGCCCCGCACTGGTCTGAAGAGTTGACGACACACATGGGTGTCCTTTAGCACGAGGATGCCTGCAGTGTGACCAAAGCTCTGCCTGCAGGCCTGTGGAACTCCTAGACGAAGTGTGATGAATACAAATCATACTGGAAATATTCAGATCAGGCAACATTTGTAGAGGGAGAAACAGAGTTAACATTGCGTATCCAATGACATTTTGCCCATTTGTAAATGGCGCAGGTACAGAGGTGAGGAGAGCACAGCTGGAGGAGAAAAAATTTGGGAACTTATTTTTTTCCCAGATACATTGATCACTAGAACAGTGCCTTTGCCTACTCTTCCTCCAGCAGGAAATTGCCATTAATGTTGTTTTCATGGGAGTCTTCTGCATAAATTCAATAACTTCTATCCTCACTTGACCTGGTTGCAATGCCATTTGAGGCACAGAACAAGCTCAGCAGTTCAGGTGATGAAATTCACCCTTACAGAATTCACAAATCAATGCCCAGGTGTTTGGAGTACAGAAAAAAAATTGCTCTCTCAGAATTCTTGTAAATAAAATTAAATAAATAGCACAATATTTTTCTCAACTCATGTTTCTTGATGCGGCTTCACGTTAAAGGAAACTCATGTTTTGCATATTTTTCTGGGAATACAAATTCCCTGTAATGTGGAGGTCACCTGCTACGGGTCACAACTCTTCTCTCCCTTAACTCCACAAACATCCTGTCTCAGATGAGAAAGTCTACAGTTATGTTAATATTAATTGTGCTTAATCAGAATATCAAAACTGGAAGTACTTCACTTCACCAGAAACAGTTATTAAATTTGATTCCATCCACAGCACAATGTGAGAGTGAGTGGAAGTTATTAACATGGGAGACAAAGGAGGGTTGATGAACATTGCCTATATGGCAGTAAACACTTCATAAGGTTCTACATAGCCAATTATTTCAGGAAGAATGTAACCTTGTGACATGGTTTAGTCTTTGGTATTGGAGACAAGAAACAGAAGAGGTTTTATCAGGGAGAGTTTGAAATCGGATGCTGGATGTGGGCTATGCAATTTTGGGGCTAATTGCTATCACCATGATTTGAATATACTTTAAGATTCTTTACACAAGCACTGATTAGAACCAAAATAGACCTGAATTAGTCAGGTCATAGTGGTTGACCTGACTTCTGCTAAAGTTGTCAAAGCAGCATGCTGACAGATAACAAACCATTTTGTGTTTAGAATGTAAGAACATAAGAAATACGAGCAGGAATAGGCCATTTGGCCCATCGAGCCTGCTCTGCCATTCAATAAGGTCATGGCTGATCTGACCATGGACTCTTCTCCACCTACCTGCCTTTTCCCCATAATCCTTAATTCCCCTACTATGCAAAAATCTATCCAACCTTCTCTTAAATATATTTAATGGAGAGCATTCACTGTTCTTAGAAACATCTGTGGAGGTTGGGGTAAAGAGGTTCCATAAAATGGGGTGTCCAGCATCAGCAGTGAAGAATATTGCCCATCTCACTGCCCCCATCCATCTCCATCCTTCTTTTCTCCAGTAAGTGATACTTCATTCTGTTACTAATTGTATATAGGCCCTCATTTCTCACTTTAAATAGCCAAGCACACTAAGTCCGACTGGCAATTCTTAGTTAATGGAAGGATCATCTCCAGTTCCCTGCTCCTTCTTCATGTTCTATGCTCCATTCTTAAGTAGGCAGAGGACACTCCTAGGAATAGCAGTATGTATGACTGGTATGGAGAGAAAACACGCTGGCAGAAAAAGGACAATTGGTGAGTTTTAATGTTTCTAAACATGACTAGAAAATATGGACAATTGATAGTTGAGGCAGAAGAGTGATGTCTTAGAGTAGGCTTGAGAATAAGGGACTTGGATTAAAGTACAACAGTATGCAGTAAATTGTACCATTTTGTGCTCACTTTTTCTGCTTGCCTTATAATTTTGAACTAATGCATCTACCAGTGTGCTTTCAGACCACTGCCAATTCAATGGCAACCTGCCATTGTGATTCCATCAGCAAGTTCTTCTTCCTTTCAGTGGTGAGAATATCCTGATTCTCAAGTCAAAGCATATAGTTTTTCAGCAAAGATAAAGCATCCTGTCTAACTATCCTTTCTATTTGTTATTATTGTTCTTCTGAGGCTGGATTCATTTTTAGTGGAACCACATACGAGGTTAAGGATATAGAATCAGAAGTGGGTGTGGGATGGAGAATTAAAGTGACAGTTTAAGCCTGCTTACAAACTTAATAGGGCTGATCTGCTGTAGGCCTGATCTTCTTTTGGACTCCTCAGTGTATCAGAGACCATCAAATGAGTAGAAACTGCACTATATACGATTGAAGATGCAATTAAATGACGTTCATCTGGAAAGAATATGGGGACTCTGAACAGTGGTAAGAAAAGAGACAACAAGACAAATATTTCATATCTTGGAAAGATGCCAGACAGGGTAATGAGGGAGGAGCAGTAGAGAATCATATCTCCTCAGTGGAAATGATCCCTTTGTAATATTAAAGTGGGAGATGAGTAATATTAAAGTGGGAGACGGTGGTTTTGATAAAGGTTTAATGGGTTGTAAGTAACAGCAAAAGTGAAAACCAGAGCAGTGAAAGGTGAGGACAAATGGAACCCTGTTTTAGGTTCTGGGAGGGAAGGGAAGGTAGATGAGCAATGAAAAAAAGATGAGGGAGGCACTTGAGCAGGATTAAAACAAAGGTAGTTTTGCAAATGATGAAGCAATGTTGAAGGTTGATGAAGGAATGTCACAGATAATGTGTACATAGGTTATCAGGTGTTTTACAAAGTCTGACATTATAGAGTGAAGGCTAAGCAGACTGTAAATGCTGAAGTATAGAAACTGGAGGATGCCAGACAATGGTACTCCCCAGGGTCAGTGATAGCGCCACTGTGGTTTTGGTATATGTTAACACTTTGGATGTGAGCATGCAAGGTCAAGTTTCAAAGTGACATCAGTGAAACGGACAGATTTTACATTCACCATTACTGTTACTAGTTTTCTCTTTCAATTTCAGTTTTATTTGATAAATTGAATTTAAGTTTCTCTGTTGCACTGGTGGGATTTCTCTTGGACTCTCTGGATCAATTAGGCCAGACCTTTGGATAACAATACTGTTTATATGCTGCAGTATTTTATTACTGCAATAATAGACATTTATGGGAAAATGGAATATATATCTCAAAGTTCTGACATCATATTTGTAAGTGTAGTACCAGCTGTCATATTAACTACTTGATTGTGGAAGCTAAAGCTATTTTGTGACAGGTAATACAATGGATGAAAGTTACACTTTTATTGACATTGGATTCACTTTTCAATTAATATTAATTTGGAACTGCAGAGAAATGGTAGGAACAAAATCCTCCTCATCATTGTAGTAATCCCTTTGCAAGAAAAATGAAAAATTAATCCTAACTTTCTTCCTTGTAGCTCTGCAATTGTCAGAATAATAAGATTAAACAGCTGCTTTGATGTCAGTTGGCAGGTTTTATACAACCAGTATGCAATATGCCAGTCAACTATCCTGAACATAGAGGAGATGCATTGAAAGAGGCTAACGATTAGTGGAAAAACTGCAACAGAGTCCTTTGATACCTTAAGACATTATTACCCATCCACATAGCTCTGCTGCTAGAAGGCAAAGTCACCTTGGCCCTTGATTATTATATGCCAGGATCTTTGCAGCTAGCATTAGTCACATCTGCAGTGTCAGCAAGTTTGTTGCCCACACATGTACAGTGCAGGTGACAGATGTATTATTCGGCACGGACAATTTTTTTTAAATACAAGAACCAGCTGCAGCAGGAAGATCAGCCAGCACCACTCTACAGGTCATCTAGGTTTCCCCAGAGTAAAATTCATTAATTACATCCATGCTGTCACTTTGATGCACATGCATAGAACAATTTCTGTTAGTAAATATGATCAAATTCATTTACCTATGTCAATCTACACTTTCCTCAATGCATGATTAAAATATTCAGACGCAAATCCTGGAAAGCTCTTGCAATCCTACCTGTTATGTTTTGTAAGTTCAAAACATTAAACTAATTCAATGGAACACAAGGGGATCTGAAATGTACAAGTCTAACTGTGTTAATTTAAGGGAAGTGCACAAGTATGCACAAGTATGATGTGGTAGTGTGATGACATATGCAATTCATTTATTTTTATAAATTATCTGTAATGCGGAGGTTCCAAACTTGGGGTCCACGGACCCCTTGCTTAATGGTATTGGTCCATGGCATGAAAAAGGTTGGGAACTCCTGCCCTAATGAATTTTTTAAGTGAATAAGAAAATATATATATATACATTCATACAAAATTTCTAATTTAACTTCATCAGTCCACAGGACTTGTTTCCAAAGTGCATCAGGCTTGTTTAGATGTTCCTTTGAACTTTGTGAATAAAACTTTTTGGCCGCAATGAGCAAAGGTATGTTTTGAGAAAAAAGGGTGCAGAATTTCATGAAAAGAACACCTCTCCAACTGTTAAGCGTGGGGGTGGATCAATCATGCTTTGAGCTTGTGTTGCAGCCAGTGGCACGAGGAACGTTTCACAGGTAGAGGGAAGATTAAATACCAGCAAATTCTGGAAGCAAACATCACACCGTCTGTAAAATAGCTGAAGATGAAAAGAGGATGGCTTCTACAACAGGATAATGATCCTAAGCACACCTCAAAATCCACAATGGACTACCTCAAGAGGCGCAAGCTGAAGGTTTTGCCATGGCCCTCACAGTCCCCTGACTTAAACATCATTGAAAATCTGTGGATAGACCTCAAAACAGCAGTGCATGCAAGACTGCCCAAGAATCTCACAGAACTAGAAGCCTTTTGCAAGGAAGAATGGGTGAAAATCCCCCAAACAAGAATTGAAAGATTCTTAGCTGGCTACAGAAAGTGTTTACAAGCTATGATACTTGCCAAAGGGAGTGACACTAAGTTCTGACCATGCAGGGTGCCCAAACTTTTGCTTCGGGCCCTATTCCTTTTTTGTTATTTTGAAACTGTAAAAGATGGAAGTAAAAAGGTTTTCTTGCTTAAAATATTAAAGAAATATGTCATCTTTAACTTTATGCCTTTTGGAAATCAGTTCTTCTTTTACTCACTTAGCTATTCACAGTAACAGAAATTTTGACCGGGGTGCCCAAACTTTCTAATGCCACTGTACATATACATGATTGTTTAAGTATTACTGAAATATTAAATACAGAACACTATTTTTCCATATTTTCTTATGACATAGAAATAGGTCATTCAAACCATCAAGACTAGGTTCTAGGAGCCACACCATCATTCCTTCACTTATTCCTTGGAATCATCTCTTTTCATATGTTTGTGAACACTCACAAATTCTTTTATCAATTGCTGATATAAAAAGTATGTTCAGTGGCCACTTAATTAAGTATAGGAAGTGCCTAATAAAGAAGGTTTGCATATTGTGCATTCAAAGATACTCCACTGTTGTAATTCATGGTTATTTGAGTTACGGTCATCTTCCTGTCAGCCTGATCCAGTCTGCCTATCTCCTCTGACCTCTTTCATTAACAGGATGTTTTCACTGACAGAACTGCAGCTCACTGGGTATTTTTGTTGTTTTGCACCATTCTCTCTAAACTCTGGAGACTGTGATGTGTGAAAATCCCGGGAGATGATCAATAATAGAGTTACCCAAACCACCCCGTCTGATACCATCAATTGTTTCTTGATTCCTCAAGTGCCTTCAATGCTATTCTGCTCTCATTGCTATGGGAGAAGCTCCATTCAATGCAGGTTGGCACTTCCATTGTATCCTGGATAATGGACTACCTGACTGGCAGATCACAGTTTGTGCAGCTTCAGAGCTGTGTGTCAGAACTGTTTGGTTTCTACAACAACTGAATCTCTTGACCATGTCTGCGTGCTTTTATGCATTGAGTTGCTGCCATATGATCGGCTGATTCGATATTTGCATTAACAAGCAAGTGTACCTCATAAAGTGGTCAATGAGTGTAAGTCCACAATTTGCAAATTGAAGGATTACTACACTATCAAAGACGTGCCCCCATACAGCCATTCTCATCAACAGTAACAGACTGTGTAGTAAACAGCTTGAGTTGATGATTAGCTTCCATCTGTACCATAATTTAAAGATGTTCTTGTATTATTTGCAAAGTGACATTTCAACAATATTAGAATATGCATGATCCACAATCGCAGAGCTGGCATTTTTTTTTGTATAAAACAAGATAAATAAATTACAAAATCACAAATCATAAGGTGTTTATATATACTTGTAGATGAAAATGAAAATTTTATACATCTTAATTTATCCGCCCAATACTATAAAGTTACAAACTAGATCAGCATTGACTATGTTTAAAAAAATTAACCAGAATTGTAGCTGCATTGTCATTCAAAGGATATGCAAATTAAATTCTAAAATCACCTTTATAAGTAAAGATATCTAGTTGGAATTTTGTATCCTTAGCTCTTTCAGTTTCATGGGTCAAAGTCCTAGAATTAACAGAATCATCACTACAGAGGGAAGATCTATTATCATCTTCTAATTTCAAGTAGATGGGCAAAGAAATGGCCCAAGATCAATTAAGTAAAAAATTACTGCTTCAGAATTTATGTAGAAGTAAAAAGCAGCTAATGACACCGACTTTATTCATAATGAATCAGACAGCAACTGGAGATAACTTCAGATAGCCAGTAATAACATGAGATTAATCATGAAAACTGATGAAAGGAAATTAAGAAATGACAGAGACTTTGAACAAACATTGAAGAATCATAAGGGGGCTCAACAGAGGAGATAATGTGAGGATGTGCAATCCAGAGCAGAGGGCCATAAATTCAGGGAATATTTGTGTACCCAGAGGAAGCAGAGATGAGAAGGAATTTCTCCTATCAGACAATTGTGAAATGCTGGAATTTCTTCTCACAGACTGAGTTCCTAAGCACATTCAAACTGAAATTGAATTTTAGTTTACAGTGGAGTCTGAAGATTAACCATGGTTTAATTGATTTTATTGATCAATCTTTGCCCAGTCATAGAATGCAGAACAGCAGCACAGGAACAGGCCATTCTGCCCACTATGTATGTGCTGATTGTTTTGCCAGTCAAACTAATCCCATTTACCTGCACATGATCTGTATCCCCCATTCCCTGCCTGCTTATGTGCCTGTTTTGCTGTCTCTTAAACATTGCTATCACAGTCACGTAATTATTTGCTATCACATTATCATTTCTTATGTTTTAAAGCTCTTAAAATGAAAATCCAGAACATACTTTGCAAACTGTGCCATTCCTTTAGAATATAGTCAATACTAAGATCTCACAAGGTAGCTTCCCATTCGAATCCAGTGAACAACATCATGTTGCTTTATTTTCATAGTAGTGATGAACTAACTATGTAAAAGGAAGTTAGGGCTTTATCATTTCAATCTAAGTACCTCTTTTATCCAAAGAGTAAATTTTACACATCGGTGGTGAGTACCTAGAATGAGCTGCCAGAGAAAATGTTTGAGGAAGGTACAATAACAACATTAAAAGATATTTGGACAGGCACATGAATAGGAAAGGGTTAGGTGGATGTGGTCCAAATTCAAGCAATTGGGACTAACTTAAATGGGCACCTTGTTAGGCATGGGCAAGTTGAGCTGAAAGACCTCTGTTTCCGTTCTATAGCACTCTATGGATCTACGATAATTTGCTTTTACAAAAGTAAAATCACATTTCATTAATTATAGTTGTGTTTGAGATTGTCTTTAAGGATTTTCATTTTTAAAAAGATGATTTGCATTTGATCTCTACCTCATTTTACTTCTGGTTTCCCCACCTTCCCACCACAATGTACATCACTATCTAATATCACCTTACTTTCTGTAATAGACTTGATATTAAGTTTACCACTGAATTTTTTGGATGCTTGCTTTTTGGTTTAGGCCTCATTAACTTTTGTAGTTCTTCAATCTGATTACTTAAGAGGAACTCCTTTCCTTTTCCTAATTCATGTAGGTCCCAAGTGCTCTGTGAATGTTACCAGGGTCTTTATCTATGTAACTTCCAGCAACTTGAAGAATTATTGCTGGAGTTTATAGAAATTAAACACACAACTACAAGCCTAATGAATGACAGATCCTGTTCATTCACTAGCTCTAGTAATTCCAACCCAATTCACAAGCATTAAGTAAGAACCACTTTCTTTCATTTTTAGTCAGTATTAACTTTGTAAAAATATAATGAATATTTTTCTCCCATTCAGAACTTCTCATTTAAAAAGAGTTCTAAATATTAGGTTTACTTTGTCATAATTTCATCTTTAAGTATAATATAGAGTACCATGACAGGTAAAATTCAAGAGAGAGGAAGTCAAATGAATAGTGAAGGAAAATGAACAACACAAAGTAGATAAAAAGACAAATAATAGGAAATAAACAGAAATGGGAGAGAAAATCAGAAACTTAATTTCTTCATGAAAACACATGAAAGAAAAACCCATGGAACTACGTCCCTCATGTGATGAATTAAAAGTTAATGATCAGGAAAATTAAAAGTAATTTTCCTGATCTTTAAAATTTGTAGAACTTTTAGATTGAAAAATAAGAATTGCATAGAACACCATGCAAGAACACAATTTCTATTTCTTAAGAATGAGTCCAACATTAATTTTAATATTAAGACCATAAGACGTAGGAGCCCATTTCTTCCCATTGGGTTTTGTCTGTCTGTCAATCATGACTGATCTATTTTCCTTCCCAACCCCATTCTGCTGCCTTCTCACCATATTTTCGACATCCTTCTAATCAAGAAAAATGTCTGTTTTAAATATTTCCATTGACTCAATTTCTATAGCTCAATGTGGAAATTAATTCCATAGACTCAAATCTTATCAACCACTCAAATCAGGCCAACTAGCCTAATTTCCTATCTTTTGCCCCCCTCACCCCCAACCACCCATCTAAAAGAGTGAAGTGTCATTTGTAATTTTCCAGTCCTATGGAACCATTCCAGACCCTCGTGATTCTTGAAAGATCACCAATAATGTTTCCACAATCTCTTCATCTACTTCTTTCAGAAACCTAAGCTGTAGTCTATTTTATCCAGGTGGCGTTATCTACCCTCAGGCTGTTCAGCTTCCCACAACACTTCTCCTTAGTAATAGCAGCAAAACTTGCATCTGTCTCCAACTTAATTGAATTTCTGGAATACTCCTAGTGTCTTCCATAGTGAAGAATTATGCAAAATACTTATTGAGGTTGTCTGCTATTTCTCTGCCCCCATTACTATCCCTTCAGCAGCATTTTTCAGTAGTCTGATATCCACTCTTTCTTCTTTTCCTCTCCTTTATTCTTTGTATTTTGGGAAAAAAATAGTATTCCTCTTTCATATTATTGACTAGATTACCTTCATATTTCATTTTTTTCTCCCTTTGTTGTTCTTTAATTGCCTTCTGTTGATTTTTAAAAACTTTTCCAGGTAATCCAAGGCCAATTGAAGAGCCAGCGAGATTCCATCCGCTGTAGACGTATTGTAGCAATTGACCAGTTGCATTATGTGCAGGTCCTTGCTTAGGCAGGAGTTGATTCTAGCCATCACCAACCTCTTAAAGCACTTTATCACAGTATAGGCGAGTGCCACTGGGTGGTGGTTGTTGAGACTGCTCTTCTTGGGCCCTGGTATGATTGTTGCCTTTTTGAAGCAGGTGGGAACCTCCAGCTGCAGTGAGAGACTAAAGGCGTCCTTGAACACTTCCACCATTTGGTTTTCAGAGCCCTACAAGATACACCATCAGGATTTGACGCCTTGTGAGGCTGCACCCTCTTGAAAGGTGTTCTGACATTGGCCTCAGAGACAGAGATCACAGGATCAGCAGATGCTGCTGGGATTCATATAGGCATAGTTTTGTTCTCCCTTTCAAATGCATAAAACGTATTGAGTTCATAAGGGAGAGAAGTGTCACAATCATTCATGATGTTAGGTTTCATTTTGTAGGAAATAATAACCTGCAAACCCTACCAGAGCTGATGTGTGTCTGATTCTGTCTCTAACCTCAATTGGAATTGATTTTTCACTCATAAAATAGCCTTCTGAAGGTCGTATTTGGAATTATTGTATAGTTCTGGGTTACTGGTCTTGAGTGCCTCAGATCTAGCTCTCAGCACACTATGAATCTTTTGGTTCATCCATGGTTTTTAGTTTTGGGTGTCAGAATGTTCTCAAAGGCACATACTCATCCACACAGGTCTCAAAGTTGGTGACAACTGTAGCAATTTCATTCAGATTTGAAGATGAATCCCTGAATATTGTCAAGTCTGCCAACTCAAGGCAGTCCTGTAAGCATTCCTCTGCCTTTCTTGACCATGCTTACTTGGTCCTCACCACTGGTGCTATGGTCTTTAATCTCTGCCTGAATGCTGGGAGTAGAAGTACAGCCAGGTGATTGGACTTTCCAAGATGTGAGCGTGGGACGGCACAGTAAGCAGTCTTGATGATTGTATAACAGTGGTAAAGTGTTGGATCATCTGGTTCCACAGGTGATATGTTGGTATAAGTAGTTGGCCTGGTTGAAATCGCCCACAATGACAGGGAAGGCATCAGGATGTGCTGTCTCATGCCTGCTGATTATGATGCTCAGCTTCTCCATTGCCTACTTGACACTGGTCTTAGGGGAATCATGATGATGGTGGGAAATACACTCAGTAGATAAAAAGGATGACATTTGAATTCTGGATGATCAGGTTGAGTGAGCAGAATTTAGACAGACCTGCAATGTCTGTGCAACGTGATGAGCTAACCATAAAGCATACTCCACCTCCTCTACCATTAAAAGACTCAGTTGTCCTGTCTTTGCGGAGAACGTTGAAGCCATCTGGCTGCAGCACTGCATCCAAAATGGTGGGTGACAGACATGTTTCCATGAAGCAAGTACACAGCAGTCTCTGATGTCTCTCTGGTGCAGCAATCTTGCTCTGAGACCTTCAGTTTTATTTTCTAGATATTGTATATTTGCCAGCGAGATAGTTAGGAGTGGGAGTCCAACTTCTCTGTGTTTTAATCTTACTTACAGATTGGCGTGCTGTCCCCTCTTCTGTTTTCTTAAAGGGGAGTTGCACTCATGACCCCAGTCTGCTGTCAGAGGTTCATCGATCTTGAGAATCGATAAATTTTTTAAACATTTTACAATGATGCTGCTTACTGAAGTATCCATGCCCGTAACTGTGGATTTCTACTGTAGTAGTCCTATATGGGATTATTTGATGATTCCCATTAGAGCTGCATGCAAAGAGTCACCACTTATTGGACCATCTTTATGATTGGAAATTTAATACATTCTGTCTGGTTATAATGGTTATAAATTGATCTAAAGAATGAAGTTGAGGTTAACATTTACTGAGATCTCTCAAATATTTCTAGCCTTTGGTTAAAAATTCTACATATAACTAAGAAGAATAATGTGAGCTGCCTTAATGCCTACCGCCCAGTAGCACTCATATCTACAGTGATGAAATGCTTTGGGAGGTTGGTCATGACTAGACTGAACTCCTGCCTCAGCAAGGACCTGGACCCACTGCAATTTGCCCATCGCTACAATAGGTCAATGGCAGACACAATCTCAATGGTTCTTCATACCACCTAGACAAACATGTACATCAGGATGCTATTCATCGACTATAGCTCAGCATTTAACACCATCATTTCCACAATCCTGATTGAGAAGTTGCAGGACCTGGGCCTCTGCAATTGGATCCTTGACTTCCTAACTGAAGGACCACAATCTGTGCGGATTGGTGATAAAACCTCCGCCTCGCTGACAATCAACACTGGTGCAATTCAGTGGTGTGTGCTTAGCCCACTGCTCTACTCTCTCTATACCCATGACTGTGTGGCTAGGCATAGCTCAAATACCATCTATGAATTTGCTGATGATGCAACCGTTGTTGGTAGAATCTCAGATGGAGGTGGGGTGGAGTACAGGGGTGAGATATAGCAACTAGTAGAGTGGTGTCACAGCAACAGCCTTGCTGTCAATGTCAGTAGGACGAAAGAGCTGATTGTGAATTTCAGGAAGGTTAAGACGAAGGAACACATACCAATTCTCATAGAGGGATCAGAAGTGGAGAGAGTGAGCCATTTCAAGTTCCTGGGTGTCAAGATCTCTAAGGACCTACCCTGGGCCCAACATATCAACGCAGTTATGAAGAAGGCAAGACAGTGACTATGCTTCATTAGGAATTTGAAGAGATCTAGTACATCAACAAAAACACTTAAAAATCTTTTATAGATGTACCATGGAGAGCATTTTGACAGGCTGCGTCACTGTCCGGTATGGTGGGGGCTACTGCACAGGACCAAAAGAAGCTGCAGAGGGTCGTAAATTTAATCGGCTCCATCTTGGGTACCAGCCCACAAAGTATCCAGGACATCTTCAGATGTCTCAGAAAGGCAGTGTCCATTATTAAGGACCTCCTGCACCCAGGCATGCCCTTTTCTCATTGTTACTAGCAGGAGGTACAGAAGCCTGAAGGCACACACTCAGCAATTCAGGAACAGCTTCTTTCCCTCTACCATTCAATTCCTGAATGGATATTGAACCCATGAACACTACCTCACTTTTTTAATATATATTTTTTCTGTCTTTGCATGATTTTAATCTATTCATTATACATATACTGTAATTGATTTATATATTTATTTATTTGCCCTTTTTTTCTTCTTTATTATGTATTGTATTGAACTGCTGCTAAGTTAACAAACTTCACGACACATGCTGGTGATAATAAACCTGATTCTGATGTTTCAAGCTTTCATAATATGGACAAAATTTAAGGCAGAGCTGTAACAGAATTTTTCTAACGTGTGGCTGTGGAGTAATACAAATTATTGCAAAATCAACTAGTGATGAAATTGAAATGTAACCACTTCTAGATCTATCAAATGCACATATTATGATGGTGGTTAATGACTGCATCCTCACCTGGCCAAGAACTTGATAGTCAATATATTTCTTTGTATTGCTATTGCTAACATGAGGCAGGAGTGTTAGGTTCAAACCATCCAAATGAGTGGAAAAGATATAAAAAAAAATGTTTCTCTGATTGGAAAACCTTTCATTGGTAAAAGCTAGGACACTTTGTAGATCAGCATGTATGCATGCCTTAACTGTATATGGTTTTGAGTTTTGACTTGCTTCTGCTTTGGTTCAATGACATAACATACTCAACACATCACTTTGAATCAATGACATTCTTTTGGAATATACTACATTGGTACAATGACAAGCAATTGCTGCCACCCTGCTCTGTAGCATTGATACACTATACTATTCAGATCCTTCAAAGTCTTAATCTTCTAGGATTGAGTGGCAATCAATTCTTTTATGCTTTACCTTGGAAGCTTAATATGGGTACTGTATTATAATATTATACTAGATCATTGTGAAGAATATCAGAGGTAATACAGTACATTCTGAATTCTCTGGATCTCTCTAGGGATATTACATTAGTTTGCAAAAATATGTAGTCATATTTCAAGGTTGAAATAAAGGAGAAACCCACAGCAAGTTGGATCTTTGCCAAATAAGGCTGCCTAACTACAGAGGGAAAGCGGTGGGAGAACACCAGAGATGCCAATCAAATGAACACAAGCGTACTTGCAAAATTAAGGGAAAGGGAATCTGAGAGTTCGATAAATGCTCTTCCTTAGTAAAATGATGTAAGAATCTTAGTTGTAAGAATTGAGTTTAACTCTGTTCTGGGACAAATTTCATGCAGTTCCATTGATTGTCTGAGAAACAACATTTTCCATTACGCCTATTACCAACACTAATATATGTTCTAACAAGAAAATAGAAAATAGTGCAATTGCAATTGTTCAACAAGTCAGACAGCAACTACAAGAAGAACAGAAATTTTGAACTTCCTGAAATGGATTGTTTATCAGAGTACTAACAAAGGGCTCATGCTTGAATTATTTTCTTGTAAGATCTGTCTGCAGGTGTGGCTTGACCTTCTAAGGTTTTTTGGAACATTCTCTTTTTGTTATTGGTAAACTGTACCAGATTGCCTTTGAACCACATTTTCGTCAATTATCACCCTGTTATGTGGGTGATTATATAACAGCAGTTCTATTATTAGACTTGGACATTGTTAATTTGACAAAGTAAATTTAAATTCCTGACTGTTAAAGGTAGGAGGAGAGCCCTAACATGTTTTGTGGGAGACAGATGGTGAATGTATAAAAATGTACTTCATTGAAGTGCAGTGACTAATTTTGCATGCATTCTCATAATTGGACTTCCTGAGGTGCAAATCTCTCCACAATGTCTGAATTGATATTCCCGTACAGTCTACTACCACCAGCCTCAAAGAAATCCACACTTCTAGCTAACAAGCCCTCAAAACACCACCATGAGCCACCAACTCACATCCTTACCTCCTATTATAATATTGCACAATGAAAACATTCTCAATAACAAACATTCCTCTTTAGCACAATTCATGATGCAAATGGCAGCATCTAAGCTGTTCTGAGAAAAATGTTCAAAGCTGTTGCTTCGATTGCCAGCATCTGCAGATTTTCTCTTGTTTGTGGCCATCTTCAGATGTTGTTTAGAAGAATCTATTGTTACACTGAAAATCATAATTTGTGCATAACATAGATATGATTAGCTGTAATTGCTGGATAAAATATTCAGTACAATATTTTCGGCACTGCAGAAAGAGTTGGCAAGGTAGTAATTACAGCAGGAACCTTTTGTTGGAATCTGAGAGATGATATCAAATCTTGATAAGTGTGTGGTAATGCATTTTCAGAGGACTTGTGAGTCTAGGAAATACATAATGGATGGAAGGGTCCTAGAGGTTATACAAGGAATTGGATGTACGTCCAAAGATACTTGAAGGTAACAGCACAAATAAATAATATGGTTAAGAAGGCATTTTGGATACTAGCCTCATTTGTCAAGCCATTGAATACAAGAGTAGGAAGATATATTTCCAACTTGATAAAACATTGGTCAGACATCAGATGGAGCAGTACATGCAGTTCTGGTTACCATATTGTAGAAAGGATGTGATAGCACTGGAGAGGGTGCGGAGCTGATTCACCAAGATATTGACTGCGATGAAATGTTTTGGTAATGAGAATAGATTGCAGAGGTTGGAATAGAAAAGGTTAAGAGGGGACATTTTTGGCAAATATAATGGTATGAGGGTAATAGGTTGGGTTGGCTGCAGCAACCTTCTCCCCATATCAAAAACAGATAAAATTAGAGAACATAGTTATAGAATAAAGGGTACAAGATTTAGTGTTCGAGAAGATTTGAGTGGGACCATCTTCACCCAGAGACTGATGAACTGGGCTGCACTGCCTGCTGAGTGCCAGAAGCAGTCATGACAATGGTTAAGCAGTGTCTAGATGAGCACTTGACCCGCCTAGACATAAAAGACAATGAAGCAAGAGCTGGTTAATGATATTAATATGAAAGAGCACTCACTGTTGGCATGGAAATGATGGACCAAATGGCCTGTTTCCATGCTGCATGACTCCATGCTTCTATGATAATTTTCCTGTTTAATTTTTGTAAAATATATCACATCAGTATTGGTCTCGCAACAACAACATTTTGTTTGATTTTGATTGCCTTGTAATGGGGGTTACTGGATACCTTGTTTCAGTAATACCTTGATTAGGATTTTGCATTATTAAGAAAACAGTAGAAAAATAATCATTTTTGACAACTGATACATAAATGATTTGCAGTTTCTTCATTACTTTTGCTCAAATGACTTGCATTATTACCAAACTAATTATTTGCTGGCAAATTATTATAAATCTCATTAAAATATGCTTTAGAACCTAAATGAGCAAGGTCACTGTAGAGTTAAATATTATGAGATAATCAATACTAATCATTGTGCTGACAAGCATTCCCTATAAATTTAATACTTATAAATGATATAAAAGTCTAATTGGAGATGATGAAATAATTGAAGGCTTGATTATTATAGACAGATAGTTCCTAATTATACTTCTATTCTTTCTTTGAATGAAGATAGTAACTCACATTAAGGTACAATTCTAGGAACAGTGGAAGACTGTTCTTTGTTTAAGGAACCAATACCTTTTGAAAGAGCCCATTCAGTGACAGTTGGCAGGATGGACAAATGCCACATTCTGTGCCCAGCTTCACCCTCTCCATTTTCTTAATAACAACATCCTTCCAGCAGTGGTTTTGAGTAAGAACAAGAAATGGAATAGACGTGTTCAGCCTTGCTTAAGGTTTATTGAGCTCAATTGTTGGGACTCCCAACTGTAAGTTCCTCTTTGATACTGGACAAAAATATGATGAATCAAATTACCCTGTTCGTTAAGGAAGTTACTGACTTTTCTTTCTGTAGATGTTTCCATGCCAGGTGAGATTAGTTAGCTTGCGATTAAATTTAATACTTACTGATTTACAAACACCAAACTTCTAAATGGATTTTATCAATCATTTAACAATATGTTATTCAATGTTCTGCTTTTGTTTTAACTATGTACAGTTTCTAATTGAAGCTTGGAAAGGATGATCAGCATCTACAATGTGCTTTTAATACTAGTTGATGCTAGACACTCATAAATTATCAGGAAATACCAGTGCATAATATATAAATGCACCGTAAATCATTCCAATTAATTTTATCAATTAAAGTTAATGTCTGTGTGATTTGTGAGTTTACAAGGTTATATACATCATTCAAACTGAATTGAAGTGCTGCAGAATCAGCATTTTGAGAACTGGAGATAATCGAGAGCTTTGCTCAGCTAATGCTGTGACCTCATTGACCTGATTGGCTAGTGCTTTGAATGTGATTTACAGCACTTCTAGTAATTATTGCTGATCACTATAGTGGTGAAGCAATACATAATGAAGACCTGCTGAAGTAATGACATTTATTTGATTAGTCCTCACAGCTAGAACATTATTTGTTCATATGCAGTAGGTTGGTTTATGGACTATCCACAAATACTTTCCATTAACTCCTGAGAAAATAAATTGATACTATCTCATGATGACAGAAAGCCGCATTCAAGAAATATCCATGACTACACCTTCATATGCCTTAAAAATGCCTTGCTCAGCAGTTTGCAAAGGACAAATAGAAACAAGGGAAGCCACAAGTGAGTTATATCATGCTTCGCTGTGTCTCGAGTGCATAAGGATAGTTCAGTGATAAACCACCACTTAGTACATATTAATTTATCAATTAATGCATGTTCCTGGTGGGCACAACCCAATAGATTCACTTGATGCTGTGCAGAGGCACACAGAAAAGGAAGCTCCTCAATTTAATGGATTGTGCCAAGTTGCTGTCTCACATAGATAGGTTGTTGAAGAAATTTAATTCACTTTGGTATCTATAGGGGTTACAATCAGCTTGGGACCTTGCTTATGTTCAGTACCCAAAGCCTCCAGCTGAAAAATCTGAGGGGTTGAATGTTGTGTGTGAATATCATGGGAAGAAGGAGGGAGAATCAGCTTTATCTTTATTTTAACCCCCAGATAATTATTTGCAGGGAAATATTTGGAAAATATTTTCTGTTGTTATTTTCATGTTTAAATCTCTCGTCACTTACTCTGGAAAACTGCTAAATTGCATTCAGAACATTCCCGCCACGCCCCCCCCCCCCCCTTTAAAGTGCTCTAAGTCCTACATATGAGCATGAATCTGTACCCTGCCAGTACATTGCTAAGTATGAATTGGCACCATTTCATCAAAGAGGATTGTATTAGCAACCGTTTTAATCATGAACAGTCTAAGTACATATAATTGAAAAAACACTATTCATTTGAGAGTGTGATGTAAAAACACGCTGGAAATTATGAGTATCTTGGCCATTCATTTTCTGGATCTCACTCAAATAATTGGCCATACTATGCACAAATTTACGCTGTTGGGTAACAAACAATCTGCTGGAAGAGCTTAATGGGTTGAGCAGTAGATCATTTCAGCAGATTCCAGCATCTGCAGTCTCTTATGTCTCCTTTATTCTTTTGAGTCTTTTTCTATTAGTCAGCTTCAACCAGCATCTGAAGCCACACTATCTGGTATAGAGGTGGGGGAAAACTACTGCCCAGGACCCAAATAAGCTTCAGAGAGTTGTAAACTTAGTCAGCTTCTCATGCCTCCGTAGTATCCAGGACATCTTCAAGGAATGATCCTTCAGAAAGTCGGTGTCCATTATTAAGGACCACCATCACCCACGTAATGCCTTGTTAACATTGCTACCATCAGGAAAGAGGAACAGAAGTCTGAAAGCATACACTCAGCAATTCAAGAACAGCTTGTTCCCGTCTGCCGTCCAATATCTGAATGGACATTGAACCCATGAACACTACCTCACTATTTTTTATTTCTATTTTGCACTATTTATTTAACTTAGATATATATATATAGATGAAGCCCATGAGTGCAAGTTAACCAAATATGCAGAATTAAGATCAGAGTGCAGAAGAGACAGATGGTGGAAGGTCTCATGCTATCCATTCGTAGTAGGTTGCCGTGGCTTTATTGCGTTCACTTTCCAGAAGTGGCTGCGTGACCTTGGCTTCACTAGAAGAGAGATCAAGTCAACCAGCAGGGCTGTAGCTGAGGCAGCAGAGACATCATCATCATGGGTGTGGACTAAGTATGTCCAGAGGGGCAGATAGTCGGACAGTGTATCCATCTTTTGTAAACTCTTCAGTAGCTGCGTAGATACCTGAAGAGTAGACTATCTGTTGGATGGAAGCGACCAACAACTCTGATAGAGGCTGATGCCAAGTTGTTAAGCTCACCAGTGGGAGGTGGTGCTTTAGCACTGCTGGCCCACCACCTCGAGGGAGTCTTGATCATAAGCGGGCCGAAACTTCTGAAGACAGGTGGCAGATCAACTCATGATCCCACTGATGTTGGCACAGGACAATTAACATCTTAGTCCACGTGTATTTTCAATTCTTATATATATATATGTATAGTAATTCATGTTTTTCTATTATTATGTATTGCATTGTACCGCTGCCACAAGAAAACAAATTTCACGACATATGCTGGTAACATTAAATTGGATTTTGATTCGGATCAGGAACTAGTTCATTGGTATTGGATTCAAGCTACCAGCTGAAATCAGGATCACATATTGCACTTCTCACCTGAAATGTTCTGAGCATGATTTATTTTTGGTTTTGCACATTCCTTTTTGAAGCATCCCAACTTTAAATAAGAATTCTTCCTGGGATAATGATTAATGAATTTCTATAAAGTAGTCAAACAATTACAAAGAGAAAGATTAATTCTACTCAAATTCCAAAACACTGTTCAAGATCAAAAACAAAATTAAAACAGATTTCTGTTCCAGTGAAGCCCATATTAGAAAAATGCCAAACTCTGTGACTAAAAGATCAATATGTTATGAAGTTTATCTTTTGCAGCTATTGTCTTTAACATGTTAAACTGCCATCTGGCCAGTAATGGAGTTTCACAATAAAGTTGCTGCAGGCATAGGTCTCTTTTGGAGATATACAGCCAAGAATACGCTTAAAAATCTGTATCTTGAGTTAAGATGATATCTATCTAGCAACATGCTATATATAAATAAATGCAAGCAATATTCTAATGAAGATTCAATTTAATCATCACACTTAGCAGCTTAATTTTATATTCTGTTAATTAATTAAAAAATTGAAATAAAGTAATGGCGATATCAGTAAAGGTAACTACAGGACTGTCACTAAGTACCTATCTTGTTTGGTAATGTTTCTTAAAGAGGGGAATCTGTTTTCCTTATTTTGTCCAGTCTATATTTGACTACTACCCAACAAAGTTGTTCAATATTTAGGATAGGACTTTCGCATTTGGTTAACCACTTGTTAATATGTGGTGCTACTAAATTCTTCCAAACAGTTTTGGAAGACATGCAGAATGCGTATGCATTGAAAAAATGAGAAGTCCAACCAGTCACATTCCTCTTCTCAAGAGGTCCCTCAGAATTGAAGATGACTTGCTTCCATTCCAATTCTCTGGATCCTGACATGATATTTAAGACCAATGCTGAGCTGCAGACTGTGGCATTTAGAGTACAAGGCATTGGTGATGGGAGAGCAGTACATTATTTATACTGCATAGATGATGGATAGATGCAACCCCCTCAATGCAATTCAAGATACTCAGAATCCCTTTGAGCCCTTATAGGCTACGGATCTCCTCAAGATTGTCCATCTTGTGATTGCTTGCCACCATGAAACTTAGAGTTGTGTTTGTTTTTGGAGCCTGGTGTTCAGCGTGCAAACAATATGTCCTATCCCACGAAGCCAAAAGAGTGCAAAGCCCACAACTCTCAAGATGTTGGCCTAGAGGAGGAGCTGATTTGATTTTATTATCTTGCCAATGCATCAACAGGATTTAATGGAGACAGAGTTGGTGGGTGTGTATTCTGTGCTTTAAAATACCTCCTGTAGATAGTCCAGGTCTGAGAAGTATTTAAGAGGGTAGGGTTCACTGCTGTCCAGTAGGCCATGAACTTTGCACTAACCCTAAGCTGGTGTAGGAGAGAGCTGGAGTCTGTGCTGAATTAACTGGCACCTCCTGTTGGTGCTGCTTTCCAGTGGTCAAGTGACTGCAGATGCTGGAATCTGCAGCAACATGAAATTTACTGTGTGTAAGTATAGTGATTGATTTGTGCCAGATGCATAAAACAAATGGGCAACATTCATCCATCCATCCAGTCAACATTTTGTTTTTAAGTGTGATGCACCATCAATAACTCTTGGAGACGTGAGGCGAGATATAGGCTTTTATTGGCTGGAAGAAAGAACAAGCAGCAATTGACCACCACACTGCATCCTGGAGACTGAGGCCGGGGCGGTGTCCCCAATCGCCTTTATGCCGGGGTCCGTGGGAGGAGCCACAGGAGCAGTCAGCGGGGGGGCGTGTCCAGACAGGTATATGTAGTACACTACAATGTGAATCCCTTCTGTCATTTAGCCCTTCATCACATTCTCTAACAATAAGTTTGTCAGGTGAACAGTGTTGCTCTGATAACATGTACACTTAAAGCACCATGTGATACTTCAGTCACCACCAACTCAACCTGCAAATTAACCTTTAGGAAATCCTGCACGAGGAATCCCAAGACCATTTGCACTTTGGATTTCTGGATTTTCTTCTCATTTAGAAAACTCCTAGTTTTTATTCCTTTTACGAAAGTGCATAACCATACACTACTGAACATGTTTCCATTTGCCACTTCATTCCTAATTCTTCTAATCTAAGTTCTTCTGCTCTTCCAGCTTCCACAATACTACCTAGCCATCCACTTACCTTTGTATAGTTTACAAACTTGTCCAAAGAGCCACCAATTCCATCATCCAAGTCATTGACATACAATGTAAAAAAGAAGCGACCCCAACGCTGAACATCACTAGTCACCAGCAGCCAACTAGAAAAGGCTCCCTTTCTTCCCACTCCCTACCTTCTACCAATCAGCTACTGCTCTATCCATGCTAGTATCTTTCCTGCAATGCCATGGGCTCTTATCTTGTTAAGCAGCCTCTGGTACGTCACCTTGTCAAACGCCTTCTGAAAATCCAAGTACACAACACCTACTAATTCTTCTTTGTCTATCCTGCTTATTATTTCCTCAAAGAATTTCAAATAGGTTTATCAGACAAGACTTTCCCTTAAGTAAACTATGCTAACTTTCTCTCCCATTCCCCACACATCTGTCCTCACCCCATCTGCCCATCACCCCACTCAGGATAGGGGTCCCCTTGTCCTCACCTACCACCCCACCAGCCTCCAGGTCCAACATATAATTCTCCGTAACTTCCGCCACCTCCAACAGGATCCCACTACCAAGCACATCTTTCCCTCCCCACCTTGTCCTGCTTTCTGCAGGAATCGCTCCCTACGTGACTCCCTTGTCCATTCATCCCCCTCATCCCTTCCCACTGATCTCCCTCCTGGCACTTATCTTTGTAAGCGGAACAAGTGCTACACCTGCCCTTACACTTCCTCCCTCACCACCATTCAGGTCCCCAGACAGTCCTTCCAGGTGAGGTGACCCTTCAGCTGTGAGTCAGCTGGTGTGGTATACTGTGTTCGGCGCTCCCGGTGTGGCCTTTTATATATTAGTGAGACCCAACGCAGACTGCGAGACCGCTTCACTGAACACCTACGCTCAGTCCGTCAGAAAAAGCAGGATCTCCCAGTGGCCACACATTTTAATTCCATGTCCCATTCCCATTCTGATATGTCAATCCATGGCCTCCTCTACTGTCAAGATGAAGGCACACTCAGGTTGGAGGAACAACACCTTATATACCAGCTGGGTAGCATCCAACCTGATGGCATGATCATTGACCTCTCTAACTTCTGTTAATGCCCCTCCTCCCCTTCTTACCCCATCCCTGATATATTTAGTGTTTTCCCCCCTCTTTTTTTTCTCTCTTTCTGCCCATCACTCTGCCTATTCTCCATCTCCCTCTGGTGCTCCCCTCCCCCTTTCTTTCCCCCTAGGCCTCCCGTCCCATGATCCTTTCCCTTCTCCACCTCTGTATCTCTTTTGCCAATCACCTTTCCGGCTCTCACCTTCACCCCACCCCCTCCAGTCTTCTTCTATCATTTTGCATTTTCCCCTCCCCCTCCTACTTTCAAATCTCTTACCATCGTTCCTTTCAGTTAGTCCTGATGAAGGATCTCGGCCCGAAACATCAACAGTGCTTCTCCTTATAGATGCTGCCTGGCCTGCTGTGTTCCACCAGCGTTTTGTGTGTGTTGCTTGCTAACTTTGACCTATTTTATCATGTGCCACCAATACTCCAAACCACATCCTTAGCAATCGACTCCAACATCTTCCCAACTACAGAGATCAGGCTAACCAGCCTATAATTTGCTTTCTTATGCCTTCCTTCCTTCTTGACCCATTTCCACTTCAACTTGCATAGCCTAAAGGTGAGTGAGCTTTTGGACTGGCTGGTGATTATACTTGAATCTGCATTGCTTTTCTTACTGTTAGACACTTGGACTTCAATTTGCTTACCAATCAAAATAATGTATCTAGCAAATGATGGGATTCCTTAATCTTGGCACACATCTGGAGATGCTCAAAATTTAGCATGGATTATCATACCAGCTCTTGCAAATTGCACAGATTTCTTGTCATTATGAATCATCATACAGTTTAACCAGGAATAATCTGGTGGGGTAATTCCTTCCCTCACTTGCCTGTTGCAAATCCTAAGCCTCAGGATAAGTGAATGTATTATTTGCAGTAGTAATATAGCTATTTTCTTTAGGCATTCAAAGCTTAAATTGCTTGCTTGAAAAATTATGTAATGTAACGCAAGTTAAGGATGACTTTTTATAAAATCATGTTAAATTGTTTTATTTCAGGCATTCCACCAATCACACAGGCTTTCAAGTCCAACCTTGCCCATTAGAATTGGGGCAAAATGCACCAAAATGATCAGGATCATCAACAGCACACACAAAATGTTGGAGGAACCCCGCAGGCCAGGCTGCTTCTGTGGAAAAGAGTACAGTCAACATTTTGGGCTGAGACCTTTCATCAGCAGGACTTGAGTAGAAAAAGAGAGGATTCTGAGTAAAAAGGTGGGGGGGAGGGGATGAAGAATCATATGGTGTCATATAGAAGAATCATAGGTGAAACGGGGTGAGGGGTGAAGTAAAAAACTGGGATGTTGATTAGTGAAAGAGATGCAGGGCTGGAGAAGGAGGAATCAGATAAGAGAGGTCATAAGACCATGGAAGAAAGAAAGGGGGAGGAGCACCAGAGGGAGGTGATGGGCAGGTGAGAGAGGGAAATAGTAATGGTGAATGGTGAACAGGGGGGCATTACTGGAAGTTTGAGAAAACGATATTCATGCCATCAGGTTGGAGACTACCCAGACAGAATATAAGACGTTGCTCCTCCACCTTGAGTGTGGCCTCTTTACAGCAGTAGAGGGTCAACAATACAGGATTGGAACGTGCAACCACATGATTATTCAGAGCATGTTCCTGAAGATTTTTAATGAAAATATTCATTCCTTTTTGAGAATATTGTAGGAAAATGGCAGCAAATATATCTAACCAGAAAATGATTGTCTGCGAGGAAGAATCCAAAAGAGAAGGCAAGAGACTTGTGTTTACAATGCTTGTACCTGCATCCAATCTGCATAATTTGGATGATTTGTGTTGGGCGAGTGCTCGGTTATTTGGATAAGAGACTCCAGTTCAGCAAGGCCAGTTAAGAAACAGCAGTGTTTTTACTAAAGTATGGTGTAATTCAATCAATGACAACAATTTTGCTCATTAGAACTATAAGAGTAATAGCTCAAAATTAATGTTAGTAATTTATTTTAAGAATAAAGTCATGCTTTGTTATAATAAACTCAATTATTACAAACCCACAGTCCTGATCCTAGATGAAGTGCCATTAAGGTCTGTGGAGTTTAACTCCAACTAAAATAAACAGATCAGCAGCTCTTGCTGCTTGATTTCTGGCTCAGTGGAACAAAACAGCACAGCTGTAATTAATTTACTTTCTCAGGAAGTACCTCATGTCATCAGAATTTCCTGGGCTTCTTTCCAGTACATGAGCAACCCACCAAAACTGGGGTTAAACTGTAAATATTTTGCAGAAATCCATTCCCTGTAAGTAACATTGGGACAGAACTACAGATCCAAACAAGATAACCCTCTCATAAGACGTCTTCCAGTTCCCACAGCTGTGTAATAATGAGTGGTGGTCACATGGATGATGGGGTTAAACCAAGAGTGAGAACACATAGTTTACAAATATGATCTGGTAAGATCCCAACATGTGTTGATTTGGAGTTATTTACAACTCAGTTTCCAGCTTCTGAGATATATTAGGAACAAATCTTGGATTGAAACATATCTGAGGTCAGATTGTGTTGGACTGAGCGCTACCAGGGCTTTTTAAAGCTGCAACTTTGATGGGAATGCCACAAAAGGATTAGAGAATATACTTAGGGATGGATGCTCCAGAACCCAATCAAATTTGTCTTTGTTAATAAGTGGGAGGTGTCTTGCACAAGGGCCAGAAGTTCCAGTTCTTTTATTAATCCACATTCAACCAGGTACAAGTGTTAAACCATTGGAACCTGCGACAACAAGCTGGGGAGGAATTAGAATACAACTCTTAGCCAGTGGTCTGAGGGGGAGAGTGCTGGCCAGTATTTGTTTGCCGCCCCAGAGCACATGGACTGTGGCAGTGCAAAAGTAGTTGAAGATATTTTCAAGCTCACAATTCTGCTTTACAGTCCGTGTTGGATGCAAGCATCCACAGTTTTATTCTCCCCTCATCACAGCCCTGCCCTGATGCTACTGTTTTTCCAGGTAGACAGAATCTCCCACCTGACCAGCGACTGGGTTTTGAGTAACACAACAGTGATTTGTGGTTCTTGGTTCTGTGGAATGCTAATTAGCTCTTCTGTCTCATAATTACAGGATTCAATATCCCACTGCTGTCGCTCCATGAACATCTTAGCTGTTCCTCGTCAATATGCTAAATGGAAAACTGATGCTGTACATGGCCAAACAGTTCTCTGAAGCCTGCCCACTTCTTCCAGAAATGCTGAAAGTCATTCGACAAGGCCACCTACACAGCAAGCAACTTCCAGTACCTTGGCTGCAACTGCGGGGGGGGGGGGGGGGGAGGGGGGGTTCAATGGCTAGGGGCACTAGGCAAGCAAATGAAAGTTGAAGATTGCTGCCAAGAAAAAGCATGCAGATAGTTTGAAATAAATTGCTGGAAGCACTCAAGAAGCTAGGCAGCATTCGCACATGAAAATACATAGTTATTGTTTCAAATCAGAGACATAAGAGACGGCAGATACTAGAATATGGAGAAGAAAAAAAGAGCAGACAGTGGGAGGAACCCAGCATTTGGAGCAGCATCTCTGATGAGGTTTCAGTTCGAGAACATACATCAGGATATTGTTTCAGGTTCACAGTACTTGAATCTCTTTCCACAAACACCACCTGACCAGTTGAATGTTACCTGTGTGTTTGTTTTTTTTTTTGTTTCATGTTAACATCAGCAACAGTTTCCTGCTTTACTGCAAAGTTCAGATGCTGATTTGCTTTTCTTATAACTTGTGATCAAGTGGATATCAAAATGCCGCAGGACGTTCAGGGACACTAGAAAGCCCCAATTTAATGATCATCTCCAAGTATTCAGGGAAAGATTGTGGAGAACCAATTCTCAAATTTCTGCTTGTGGTGATGGCACTTCCCACAGCCCTGCTTGGACTGGAGTTCCAGGATTTTGAGCCAGGACCAAGAAGGGATGCAGATATCTTCCCAGGTCAGTTTGGTGTTTGACTTGTGGTCATGTTTGCAAATGGTGGTGTTCCCTTGACTTTCCTAAACACTATCTACAAGGGATATTAGAACATAGAACATAAAAAACCTACAGCACAATACAGGCTCTTCAGCCCACAAAACTGTGCCAAACATGTCCTTACTTTAGAACTACCTAGGCTTACCCATAGCCTTCTATTTTTCTAAGCTCCATGTACCTATCCAGGAGTCTCTTAAAAGACCCTATCACTTCTGCCTTCACCACCGTCACTGGCAGCCCATTCCACACACTCACCAACCTCTGCGTAAAAAACTTTCCCCTGACATCAACTCTGTACCTACGTCCAAACACTTTAAAACTGTGCCCCCTCATGCTAGCTGTTTCAGCCCTGGGAAAAAGCCTCTGACTATCCACATGATCAATGTCCCTCATTATCTTGTACACTTCTATCAGGTCACCTCTCATCCTCCGTCGCTCCAAGGAGAAAAGGCCGTTCACTCAACCTATTCTCATAAGTCATGCTCCCCAGTCCAGGCTACATCCTTGTAAACCTCCTCTGCCTCCTTCCTTTGGTTTCCACATTCTTCCTGCAGTGAGGCATCCGAAATTGAGCACAGTACTCCAAGTGGGGTCTGACCAGGGTCCTACATAGCTGCAACATTACCTTTCAGCTCTTAAACTCAATCCCATATTTGATGAAGGCCAATGCACAAAAACCTTCTTAACTACAGAGTCAATCTGTGTAGCAGCTTTGAGTGTCCTATGTTTTGCCATCATATTTGACCTACCAAAATGATCAACCTCACGCTTATCTGGGTTGAACGCCATCTGTCACTTCTCAGCCCGGTTTTGCATCCTATCAATATCCAACTGTAACCTCTGACAGCCCTCCACACTATCCATAACACCCCCAACAGTTGAGTCATCAGCAAATTTACTAACCCATCCCTCAACTTCCTCAGCCAGGTCATTTATAAAAATCACAAAGAGTAGGATCCCAGAACAGATCCCTAAGGCACATCACTGGTCACCGACCTCCATGCAGAAAATGACCCATCTACAACCACTCTTTGCCTTCTGTAGGCAAGTCAGTTCTGCATCTACAAAGCAATGTCCCTCTGAATCCCATGCCTCCTTACTTTCTCAATAAGCCTTGCATGGGGTACCTTATTAAATACTTTGCTGAAATCCATATACACTACATCTACTGTTCTTCCTTCATCAATGTGATTAGTTACGTCCTCAAAAAATTCAATCAGGCTAGTAAGGCATGATCTGCCTTTGACAAAGCCATGCTGACTATTCCTAATTATATTATGCCTCTCCAAATGTTCATAAATCCTGCTTCTCAGGATCTTCTCCATCAACTTACTAGCCACTGAAGTAAGATTCACTGGTCTATAATTTCCTGGGCTATTTCTACTCGCTTTCTTCAATAAGGGAACAACATCTGCCACCCTCCAGTCCTCCAGAACCTCTCCCGGAAGCTCCAGCACATCCTCTTCCTTAATATCTATATGCTCAAGCTATTCAGTCCACTGCAAGTCATCCCTACAGTTGCCAGTAGTGAATACTGAAGTAATGTATTCATTAAGTATCTCTGCTATCTCCTCCGGTTCCATACACACTTTTCCCCTGCCACACTTGATTGAGCTTATTCTCTCACATCTTATCCTCTTGCTCTTCACATACATGTAGAATGGGGTTTTCCTTAATCCTGCCCACCAAGACCTTCTCATGGCACCTTCTGGCTTTCCTAACTTCATTCTTATGCTCACTCCTGCTAGCCTTATAATCTCTTAGATATCTATCATTATCTAGTTTTTTGAACCTTTTGTAAGCTCTTCTTTTCTTCTTGACTAGATTTACAACAGCCTTTGTACACCACGGTTCCTGTACCCTACCATCCTTTCTATGTCTCTTCGGAACGTTCCTATGCAAAACCCCACACAAATATCCCCTGAACATTTGCCACATTTCTTCCATACATTTCCCTGAGAACATCTGTTTCCAATTTATGCTTCCAAGTTCCTGCCTGATAGCCTCATATTTCACCTTATTCCAATTAAACGTTTCCCTAACTTGTCTGTACCTATACCTCTCCAATGCTATGGTAAAGGAGATAGAATTGTGATCTCTATCTCAAAAATGCTTTCCCACTGAGAGACCTGACACCTGATCAGGTTAATTTCCCAATACCAAATCAAGTACAGCCTTTCTACTTGTAGGCTTATAAGCATATAACAATTACAGCATGGGAAAAGGCCATCTCAGCCCTTCTAGTCCGTGCTGAACTCTTACTCTCACCTAGTCCCACCGACCTGCACTCAGCCCATGACCTTCCATTACTCTCCTGTCCATATACCTATCCAATTTTACTTTAAATGACAATATCAAACCTACCTCTACCACTTCTACTGGAAGCTCGTTCCACACAGCTACCACTCTCTGAGTAAAGAAATTCCCCCTCATGTTACCCCTAAACTTTTGCCCCCTAACTCTCAACTCATGTCCTCTTGTTTGATTCTCCCCTACTCTCAATGGAAAAAGCCTATCAATGTCAACTCTATCTATCCCCCTCATAATTTTAAATACCTCTATCAAGTCCCCCCTCAACCTTCTATGCTCGAAAGAATAAAGACCTAACTTGTTCAACCTTTCTCTGTAACTTAGGTGCTGAAACCCAGGTAACATTCTAGTAAATCTCCTCTGTACTCTCTCTATTTTGTTGACATCTTTCCTATAATTCGGTGACCAGAACTGTACACAATACTCCAAATTTGGCCTCACCAATGCCTTGTACAATTTTAACATTGCATCCCAATTCCTATACTCAATGCTCTGATTTATAAAGGCCAGCATACCAAAAGCTTTCTTCACCACCCTATCCACATGAGATTCCACCTTCAGGTTAACTATGCACCATTATTCCTAGATCACTCTGTTCTACTGCATTCCTCAATGCCCTACCACTTACCATGTATGTCCTATTTTGATTAGTCCTACCAAAATGCAGCACCTCACACTTATCAGCATTAAACTCCATCTGCCATCTTTCAGCCCACTCTTCTAACTGGCCTAAATCTCTCAGCAAGCTTTGAAAACCTACTTCATTATCCACAACACCACCTATCTTAGTATCATCTGTATACTTACTAATCCAATTTACCACCCCATCATCCAGATCATTAATGTATATGACAAAAAACATTGGACCCAGTACATATCCCTGAGGCACACCACTAGTCAACGACCTCCAACCTGACAAACAATTATCCACCACTACTCTCTGGCATCTCCCATCCAGCCACTGTTGAAGCCATTTTACTACTTCAATATTAACACCTAAAGATTGAACCTTCCTAACTAACCATCAGTGTGGAACCTTGTCAAAGGCCTTACTGAAGTCCATATAGACAACATCCACTGCTTTACCCTCGTCAACTTTCCTAGTAACCTCTTCAAAAAATTCAATAAGTTTTGTCAAACATGACCTTCCACGCACAAATCCATGTTGACTGTTCCTAATCAGACCCTGTGTATCCAGATAATTATATCTGCATATTGTGTCAAGAAACCTTCCTGAACATACCTAACACACTCCACTCCAGCTAAACCCCTCATTCTAGGGAGATACCAATCAATATTTGGGAAATTAAAATCTCCCACCACAACAACCCTGTTATTATTACACCTTTGCAGAATCTGTCTCCCTATCTACTCCTTGATGTCCCTGCTACTATTGGATGGTCTATAAAAAACACCCAGTAGAGTTATTGACCCCTTCCTATTCCTAACTTCCACCCACAGAGACTCCTTAGACAACCCCTCCATGACTTCCTCCTTTTCTGCAGCCGTGACACTATCCCCGATCAACAGCCCTCACCTCTTTTGCTTCCCACCCTGTCCTTTCTAAAATATCTGAAGGCTGGCACTTGATGTAGCTATTCCTGCCCCTGCAGCATCGAAGTCTCTGTAATGGCCACAACATCATCACTCCAAGTGCTGATCTACACTCTAAGTTCATCTGCTTTGTTCATGACACTCCTCACATTAAAATAGACACACTTCAAACATCAGTCTGAGCGCCTCCCTTCTCTATCACCTGCCTATCCTCCCCTTTGCACTGTCTCCAAACTTTCTCTATTTGTGAGCCAACTCTTCAGTTGGGTTCCCACCCCCCAGGAATTCTAGTTTAAATTCTCCCCAGTAGCCTTAACAAACTTCCCCACCACGATATTTGTCCCCCTGGGATTCAGGTGCAACCCATCCCTTTTGTACAGCTCACACCTGCCCCAAAAGAGGTCTCAATGATCGAGAAATCTGAATCCCTGCCCCTGCTCCAATCCCTCAGCCATGCATTTATCCTTCACCTCATTCTATTCCTATACCCACTGTCACATGGCACAGGCAGCAATCTCGAGATTACTACCTTTGAGGTTCTGCCTCTCAACTTCCTTCCTTTTTTTTATAATTTATTTTTTTTATTGAAGTTCATCATCAAACAAATATTTCCATAAGATGTATTTCAGACATCGTACATATATATCATATAATCATATATGTCACAAATCTCAACTTCCTTCCTAACTCACTGTAGTCTGAATTCAGGACCTCCTCCCTTTTCCTATCCATATTGTTGGTACCTGTATGTACCACGACCTTTGGCTGTTCTCCTTCCCACTTCAAGATATCATGCACACAATCAGAAACATCCTAGACCCTGGCACCTGGGAAGCAAACTATCATCTGTGTTTCTTTCCTGCGTCCACAGAATTGCCTATCTGATCCCTTAACTATGGAGTCTTCTGTCACTGCTGCCATCCTCTTCTTTCCCCTATCCTTCTAAGCCACAGGGCCAGACTCTGTGCCAGAGGCGCGATCACTGTTGCTTCCCCCAGGTAGGCCGTCCTCCCCAACAGTACTCAAACAGGAGTACTTGTTAAAGGGGACAGCCATTGGGGGATTCTCTACCATCTGCCTCTTGCCCATCCCTCTCCTGACTCTTACCTACTTATCTCTCTCCCCAGGCCCTGGAGTGACTACCTGCCTGTAGCTCCTCTCTATCACCTCTTAACTCTCCCTGGCCATCAAACTGCATCTCCAGTTCCCTAACATGGTCCCTAAGGAGCTGCAGCTCGACGCACCTGGTGCAGATGTGACCATCCGGGAGGCTGGGAGTCTCCAGGACCTCCCACATCTGATTCTGAGCACAGAAAACCAGCCTCACACATATACTTTCTGTCTGTATTCTACACAAGTAACCTACCTCGCCTTGACCCGTTATCACCGAAGCCCCGTTGAGCCAGAGCCTTCCTACTCTGTTTCCCTCTACTCTGACGCCCGTTCCCCCAATGCCCGCTGCATAAATCTGTCTTCTTTTTAAACTTTTCTCGCTGTTCTCACTGGCTGACGTCCATGCTTTTGCACAGTCGTGCCCCATTCAAACCACTGAAGAGATAACTGTCAACTTTTGATCTCTTCTCGCTTTTAAACTCTTCTCACTGTCCTCGCCAGATGACATCCATGTACTTGCGCAGTCGTCCCCCGTTCAAACCGCTGAAGAAATATTTAGGAATGTGATTTAAAGTTCCATACCCACCTCAAGCATCTCTTGTAAATAATGAGTGTATAAGACCATAAGATACAGAAGCAGAATTAGGCCATTTGGCCCAGTGAGTCTAGTAGACACTTCATCATGACTGATCCAATATTCCTCTCAGCCCCAATCTCCTACCTTCCCTCCACCCCCCATCCCTTCATGTTCTGACCAATCAAGAATCTATCAACCTCATAAGGACTTGACCTCCACAGCTGCCTGTGGCAAAGAATTCCACAAATTCATCACCTTCTGGTTAAAGAAATTCCTCCTTATTTCTGATCTAAAAGAAGGCTCCTGTATTCTAAGACTGTATCCTTTACCCTTTGACTCTCCCACAATAGGGGTCATCCTCTTTATGTCCACTCTATCAAGGCCTTTCACCATTCATAAGGTTTCAATGAGGTCACCCCTCATTCTTCTGAATTCCAGTGAATACAGGCCCAGAGCCATTTAGCACAGGACAAGCCATTCAATCCTGGAATCATTTTCATGAACCTGCATAGAAAACCTGTCCAGTTTCAGTACATCCCTTCAAAGATAAATGGCCCAAAACTGCCCACAATACTCCAAGTGAGACCTCACCGGTGCTATATAAAGTTTCAACATTGCACCCTTGTTTTTATATTCTAGTCCTCTGAAAATGAATGCTAATATTGTATTTGCCTTCCTCACCACAGACTCAACCTGCAAATTAATCTTTAGGGAATCCTGCGCAAAGGCTGCCAAGTCCCTTTGCACTTCACTTTTTTTGTATTTTCTCTCCACTGAGAAAATAGTTAACCCTTTCATTTCCTCTATCAAAGTGCATGACCATGCACTTCCTCACATTGTATTCCATCTGCCATTTCTTTGTCCATTTTCCTAATCTGTTTTATATCTCTGTAGCCTCTCTGCTTCCTCAAAACTACCTGTCCCTCCACCTATCTTCATATCATCTGCAACAAAGTAATCAATTCCATCATCCAAATCATTGACATATAACATAAAAGGAATCTGTCCCAATACAAGCCCCTATGAAATGCCACTTGTCACGGACAGCCAGTCAGAAAAGATTCCATTTATTCCCACTCTTTGCCTCCTACCAATTAGGCTCTGTTTTATCCATGCTGGAATCTTTCCTGTGGTTTCAGGAAAGTCCTCTATTATATGCCGTTACTTTGGCCTTTATGTTGGCTTTGCCTTCTCTTGCTAGCCATGGTTGTGTCATCTTTCCTTTAGAATACTTCTTCCTCCTTGGGGTGTATATATCCTGTGCCTTCCTAATTATTTCCAGAAATTCCAGCCATTGCTGCTCTGCCATCTTCTTTTCCATTCAATTCCAGCCAACACTTTTCTCATGTGGCTGTAATTCCCTTTATTCCACTGTAATACTGATACATCCGACTTCATCTTCTCCTTCTCAAATTTCAGGATGAATTTGATCATATTATGATCACTTTTCCCCATAAGGGTTCTTTTCCTTAAGTTCTTTAATCAATTCTGGTTCATTGCACAACTCCAAATCCAGAATAGCTGATCACGAGTGGGCTCAACCACAAGCAACTCTAGAAATCCATCTTGTAGGCACTCTAGAAATATCCTCTCTTGTAATCCAGGACCAAACTGATTTTCAGATTCAGAATCAGGTTTATTATCATCGGCATGTGACATGGAATTTGTTAACTTAGCAGCAGCAGTTCAATGCACTACATAATCTAGCAGAGACAGAAAAAATAATAATAAATAAACTAAAACATAACAATAAATAAATAAATAAATAAATAAATAAATTGTGTATATTGAATATATTTAAAAATGTGCAAAAACAGAAATACTGTATATTAAAAAAGTGAGGTAGTGTCCAAAGCTTCAATGTCCATTTAGGAATCAGATGGCAGAGGGGAAGAAGCTGTTCCTGAATCACTGAGTGTGTGCTTTCAGGCTTCTGTACCTCCTTTCTGATGGTAACAGTGAGAAAAGGGCATGCCCTGGGTGCTGGAGGTCCTTAATAATGGATGCTGCCTTTCTGAGACACCGCTCCCTAAAGATGTCCTGGGTACTTTGTTGGCTAGTGTCCAAGATCGAGCTAACTAGATTTACAACATTCTGAAGCTTCTTTCAGTCCTGTGCAGTAGCTCCTCCATACCAGACAGTGATTCAGCCTGTCAGAATGCTCTCCAAGCTACAACTATAGACGTACTTGAATGTATTTGTTGTCATACCATATCTCTTCAAACTCCTAATAAAGTATAGCTGCTGTCTTGCCTTCTTTATAACTACATCGATATGTTGGGACCAGGTTAGATCCTCAGAGATCTTGACACCGAGGAACTTGAAGCTCCTCACTCTCTTCACTTCTGATCCCTCTATGAGGATTGATATGTGCTCCTTCATCTTACTCTTTCTGAAGTCCACAATCAGCTCTTTCGTCTTACTGACATTGAGTGCCAGGTTGTTGCTGCGGCACATTCCACTAGTTGACATATCTCACTCCCGTACGCCGTCTCATCACCACCTGAGATCCTACCAACAATGTTTGTATCCCCAACAAATTTTTAGATGGCATTTGAGCTATGCCTAACAACACAGTCATGTGTATATAGAGTCGAGCAGTGCACACACCCCTGAGGTGCACCAGTGTTGATTGTCAGTGAGGAGGATATGTTATCACCAATCCGCACAGACTGTGGTCTTCCGGTTAGGAAGTCAAGGATTCAGTTGCAGAGGGAGGTACAGAGGCCCTGATTCTGCAACTTCTCAATCAGGATCGTGGCATTAATGCTATTAAATTCTGAGCTATAGTCGATGAACAGTATCCTGACATAGGTGTCTACCTGCATATTGAAGAATCTTGTAAAATCGATGGCAAAAGTTATGTTTAGTATGCTGCTCCAGTTACCTTTAGTGATGTTCCTGAGGAGTTTGCATGTACTCCCTATGACTGTATAGGCTTATAACTGGGTGCTAAAGTTTTGTCCCACATTCCAAAGACATAATGGGTTAATTCACTACTGTAAATTGCTCATAGTGTACAGGTGATTGGTTGAAGCAGTAGTGAGGAATAAGAGCTGATATCTTAGGAAACTGACCCATCATTAAGGAACCCAACTATTTGAGCTATGCCCACTCCTTGATGTTGTCATCAGGCAGGAATTACAGGAGCCTGATATTCAACAAGTGCCTGAAACTGGCCTGAAAAACCCCAACTCTACCTTGGAAAATATTTCTTTATTCTTTCAACCTGCACTAAAGTTTTGCTTACTTTAGTTCATTGGTGTCATGTATAATGTCTGTTTATTTTTATATGTACAGGTATAATTTATAGATTTTGAATACATTATATAATTTATATAACATTCTGTAATTTATTTAAAGTAAACATTATATAATTTATAGAAACATGTACATTATGCTGGCTGGTGATGTAGCACTGGACTTCAGGGAGTGGTCCTGGCTTCGAATCCGGCCGGTTCTTTGCGCACTTTCCATTCCTGCTGGGTTGAGTATTGAGCTAATATTACAGCCTCATAAAAAATAGACAAAATGATGAAGAAACCACAAGGTTGCCGTCCGATGCATGACAAGGTGTGGAAAGAAATTGCAACAGCAATACATTATATATATAAAATTTATGTTAAAGTCTATGTTAATTTATGCATGTCATCTTTGTAACATACTGCGCCACTGCAACAAAAAACCTTACTTTCAAGGCAATTATACTCTGTTATTTACAAACTTGAAACTTGATGCGTGACATAATGGGTTACCAGGAAGTAATTAGGAGAATGGGACCTGGCATAGACTCAATGGGCCAAATGGGCTCCATCTACTATATGTCATTATAAAATTTAGAAGTAAATTTGAGCACACCTGTGTGCAGTCCAGTTATGTATGTGTTGCTTTCACACCATGGGTTTCTGTGCTGCTTGTTTATAAAGACATTAGCTTTCGTCTGCAGGAGAAACACATCAGTTAGTATGATGGTTGGAGTGTGACAGCCTCTGCTGAAATAAGATGGAATTGTGAGTTTGCCAGGTTTCTTTCATTGATCATTACAAAAATTATGGATCAGGTCCCTGGTCGATCCAGGTGAACAGTTATGTTGTTTGGTGAAGACTTTTACTGCAATGTGCATACAATAAATCATTCACTAGAATCTTAAAAGAAGCTTTCTACATCACTGGTAAACTATGGGACTTTGGCATCAATGCAGACAGTAATTTCTGGTATTTTTCTGGAACGTATTCTGACATTATTTAAATATTCTTAATTATTGATTTTTTTTACATTTTTAGAAAAAATGTTTTATTATATATGTCGGGAGTTGGAATATCTTTAAAAGATTTAAATGTTTCCGAAGTCAGAGAAGATATCCTCTGGCTGAGTTAACCATTCAAAGTTTCCAGAAGTTGCTGATCCAGTTGTCAACAGTTTCTTTTTTCCACTCAGGGCCTTGTTCTGGCTGCTGTACAAAATGCCATTTACCTTATGAAAAGCTGTGCCAATGGTCTGGGTATGACCACATGGGGTGGATGGAGCTTTCTATTATTAGTAAGTTCATGTAAGAGGATCTATTCAAGGTGAGTGTAATCTTTTCCATAGATCAACAACAAGTATGGGTTGCTCTTCATCAACCAAGACCAACATGTTTCATAAGTTGCATGACTGGGAGATAAATACATGGGACTGACAGCAATCCGGATATGAGGTGGTGGTCTGGGCTAACACTACGACCAATCCTTAGGTTTTGTTTGTGGGAATTGTAGTGGAATGCAACAGCCTAGAGGAAAAACACTGATATGATGATTCTAAAACTGATAGTATTATGTACTTCAGTAGCACTGATCTGGGTTTCAGGGCATTGATTTAACAAATTTATGGAAGGGGAACAAAAATAAAAGCTGGAAATACTTAATTCAGATCTTAAGGAACTGGAATTGGGCCATTAAGTCCTTTGAGCCTGTTTCACATTTACTGTCATGACATCTATCTCAAAAAGTTCACAAATGTCCCTTTGTCTGCAGCTTCAAAAAAGAACTTAGATTTTTTTTCAATTTCCTAAAAAAACTTAATTAAGTCCATTAGACATAATATATTGTTTCTTGAGCTCATGCCAGCTTTCTCTAATCAGTTCAATATCTCTATGTTGAATCACCTGGTCAGCAAATAATTTAACTGCACAAACTTACACAGGACAAAATTTGGGGGGAAAAGACTACTGGAGGAAAACTTTGTAAGAAATTTCCCCAAAGGCAACAAATTAACAGTTTAACAAAATAACGATTTCAGATACCAATTTGACTACCAACTCAATACACGATAATATTTCCAGAGCCAAATAGTTTTTCTTTCCTGTCAATTTTCTTTGTACAATATTAAATTAGGACCAAGTTACACACCCCACTTTCAGGTTAAATATGGTGATAATTCCAAACTTCCACTGTCCTCTGGATGGAAATAACCCACAGCTTATAAACTGATGTGTACATGCATTTTCAGAAGACCTTTGACAAATTGCTGCACATGAGGTTACTAAATAAGATAAGAGCCCATGATATTACAGAAAAGATACCAGCATGGATAGAGCATTGACTGATTGGCAGGAGTCAAGGAGTGGGAATAAAGGGAGCCTTTACTTGTTGACTGCCAATGACTAGTGGTGTTCCACAAGAGTTTTTGTTGGGACTGATTAATTTTACATCATATGCCAGTGATTCAGCTGATGGAATTAATGGCTTTGTGGTCATGTTTGTGGACAATATGAAGATAGGTGAAGGGGCAGTAGTGTTGAGAACGCAGGGAGGCTGCAGTAGAACAGATGGATTAGGAGAATGGGCAAGGAAATGGCAGATGAAATGAAGTATCAGGAAGTGCATGGTCATGCTTTTTAGTAGAAGCAATAAAAGTGTAGACTAGTTTTGAAATGGAGAGATAATTCAAAAAGTGAGGCATGAAGGTTCCAGAGAGTCCTGCTGCAGGATTCGCTAAAGGTTAATTTGTAGGTTGAGTGAATAGTGAGGAAGGCAAATGTGATTTTAGCATTCATTTTGAGAAGACTAGTATATAAAAGCAAGGATGTAATATTGAGGCTTAATAAGGCCCAGGTAAGGTCTCACTCGAAGTATTATTAGCAGTTTTGGGCTCCTTATCCAAGGAAAGATGTGCTGACATTCAAGAGGGTTCAGAGGAGGTACATGAGCATGGTTCGAGGTTTACCCTGTAAGAACTGATTAATGACTTTCTGCCCATACTCACTGGAATTCAGAAAAATGAGGGGTGAACTCTTTGAAACCTATCGAATGGTGAAAGGCCTCGACACAGTGGATGTGGAAAGGATGCTTCCTATAGTGGTGTAGTGTAGGACCAGAGGGCACAGACTCAGAATAGATGAATGTCCATTTAGAACAGAGAATAGGATGAACTTCTTAAGCCAGAGGGTGGTGAGTCTGTGGATTTAATTGCCACAGGAATCTCTGGAGGCCAAGTCATTGGGTATATTTAAGGCAGAGGTTCATAGAGTCTTGATTGGTCAGGGCATGAAGGGTTACAAGAAAAAGGCAGAAGATAGGGGCTGAGAGGGAAATGGATCAGCCATGGTAGAATGGTGAAGCAGACTTGATGGGCTGAATAGCCTAATTCTGCTCCCATATCTTATGGTCTTATAATTTCTTCCCCACTTTTTTCCTTCTAACATACTTTAAATCTATACATTTTGCCAAGGGAAGGAGGTCTTTTCAATCTTTCCTCACGGCTACAATTTCCAGTCATGACAGTAACTTCATCGCTTCTTCACCTTTTTGAAAGTAATCACATCTTCCTTGTAACAGTATGAAGTACTAAAGCTGGTGTTTAACTGATATCAAATTAGCACTGTATACCACTACGTCTTTGTCACCTGCTTCTTTGCAGACTGTTAAATGGATATGGAGAAAGACGCAAAAGTCCTTGTTTCAGTTCATACACAGCAGCTGTGCATCTGAGGACTTGCTGGTCTATGGTTGATCCCTGGGGGCATACAGTAAGACAGACATCAAGTGCTGCTGGAACTTACAGACATCAACTAAGTGAATGGTTGCCTTTCGAAAATTGTTGGTCTTTCAGCAAAGAGAGATGTCTGTAAGGGAAGGTTGCAGACTGCAACAGTCCAGGGTGCAGAAGGTTCTGCTGAAGGATGCTTGGTGCAGACAATGCTAAGGCTCTGTGGGGAAGGACCACATTCTGCTACCTTACCTGAAGGGGCTGAGCTATACACAAAAATAGTGTATAACCATGTAAATGGTAATGGTGCTATTGTTCAAAAAAAAAGGAAGCTTAAGCTACTGAATGTATTGACCATTAATGGAAAAAAACTAGCAGTTTCTTTTTCTGTATATTTTTATTATGAATAAAGTTTATTTTTGAAATACAAAAATGTTCTCTTTCCTATTCCACAGCTAATGAAGGAAAACACTGTCAATACTTTTTAAATTTTTGATCAGCTTACAGTATCCTGCTACCTTAAGGATCTCCACACGTGCTGCTACAAGACCCTGTTATTCTTCCACACTGCTCAGTATCCTGCTGTTTATTTGGAGTTTTCTTGCCTCGTTGCACGTCCCCAGATTTCCTCAAGTTTCTCTGAATTAAATTTATTTTTCAATTTTCTGCTCAACTGACCTGGCCATTAATATTTCCTGCCTTCTTACTTGACACTTCTGCTAACTTATTGATTGATTGATTGATTGATTGAGTGATTGAGATGCAACATGTAGTAGGTAGGCACGTCTAGTCCTTCAAGCCACGCTGTCCAGCAGCCCCTGATTTAACGCTAGTCTAATCACAGGACAATTTACAATGGCCAATTAACTTACCAAACAGTACGTCTTTGGACTTTTGGAGGAATCTGGAGCAGCTAGAGGAAACCCATGCTGTCACAGGCAGAACCTTACAGATAGCAGCAAGAATTGAACCCTAGTCGCTGGTACGGTAAAGCATTGTGCTAACCACCATGTTACCATGCTGCCCCAATTTAAATCTGTCCCTTGATTTAAATCTAAATTATCTACCTGTCTGTCTTGAATTTTTACTTAGGAAAACAATGTTATTTGTTCAGGCATGTGGAACATAATAAAATTGTATTGGTACTTAATGAAAATTAGTGTCTATCCTCCTGTATTGGCTGACTCATAAATACCAATGAACAGTTCTGAGAAAAATATTAATATTTTGAGATAAGCCAGCCATAGTTATATAGAATTAATAATCATACTTAATGAAACAACAATGTGACAATGTTACAATTAAAGTTCTGCAGTTGCCATGATGTTATATGGCAAATCTCAAGCAGTAATTCAATTTTAATTTAATTTATTCAGTTATTTAATGCTCTCCTGCTAAGCAATTTGCATGTTCTACAATTAAAATTAAGTAATTTAAATTTTCATTAATACATTTGTTTTAAACCCAGGAATGTAAAAAAAGTTTTTATCTAAATTCATGCAAGTGTAATAAATTTGCAAATAAATGGAAACAAATCTTAACTGAAGAGATGCAATTTTGGAAAATATTGCACACCATTGAAGTAGATACAAAATATTGGGTAACTGACAAAGCGCTCAGATGTATCATTTTCATAAGATTTTCATTTTCATTTGTGCAAACCTCTAACAGTGCTGCTCAGAAATAATAAGATGAAATGGTTCTCTCAAAGAACAGGAGTTTTATACACGTACAGTTGCATATACTGTTCCATCACTGGGGTGAATCTGTATCCACTTAAGGCTGAAAGTTTTAATTACTTTTAAGTAAACAGTGGATGAAGTATATAATTGGTCTTCCCAACTCAACCCTAACTTTCTTTAGGCCAGTTAAATGACTGCAGCTTTTCAACAGAATTTCTCTGTGCATAAGAAAGGACTGCCTTTTTTATTCCATAAGAAGATGAAGAATAAAAGCACACTAAGGCTTTATAACCCTACCTTTAGTAAAGTCATAGTTAATTATTTGCTTTAAGTCTAATTCCCATAACTCTCATTTCCAAAACTCTATCAGTCCTAGACTTAACCCAAAAACCAAGTAGCCATGCCACCTTCAATTTGAGAATAGCAAAGAGATAAATCCCTCTTAAGTAATGATATTTCTCTTCATCTCAGGTCTAAATAACTGACTCTTTCTCCTGAGATTCCAGCTCCTTATACTTCACTCTCCAGTGAAGCAGGCTGTCAGCATTTGCCCTGTTAACCTCTTCAAGAATGTTGAATACCTCAACGAATCATTTTTCATTCTTCAGTGCTTCAGTGGGCCAATATGTAGTACAAAAGGAAAAGCAGTAATAGATTGCAGAATATAGTCTTCCAGTTACAGAAAAAATGCAATGCAGGCAGACATTAAGGTGGAAGTAGGTCATATCAGGTTGGGAAGTTGTGATTTGCAGGGTACAACAGGGATCCGTGCTGGGGCAACCTAAGCCAATGATTTCAGTTTGAGGGATCAGACATGCAATATATTTAAGTTTAAAACATAGAACATAGAACAATACAGCATAGTACAGGCTCTTCGGCCCACAATGTTGTTCCGGCCCTTAAACTCTGCCTCCCATATAACCCCCCACCTTAAATTCCTCCATATACCTGTCTAGTAGTCTCTTAAATTTCACTAGTGTATCTGCCTCCACCACTGACTCAGGCAGTGCATTCCATGCACCAACCACTCCCTGAGTAAAAAACCTTCCTCTAATATCCCCCTTGAACTTTCCACCCTTTACCTTAAAGGCATGTCCTCTTGTATTGAGCAGTGGTGCCCTGGGGAAGAGGCGCTGGCTGTCCACTCTGTCTATTCCTCTTAATATCTTGTATACCTCTATCATGTCTCCTCTCATCCTCCTTCTCTCCAGAGAGTAAAGCCCTAGCTCCCTTAATTTCTGATCATAATGCATACTCTCTAAACCATGCAGCATCCTGGTAAATCTCCTATGTACCCTTTCCAATGCTTCCATATCCTTCCTATAGTGAGGCTACCAGAACTGGACACAGTACTCCTAGTGTGGCCTAACCAGCATTTTATAGAGCTGCATCATTACCCTGCGACTCTTAAACTCTATCCCTTGACTTATGAAAGCTAACACTCCATAAGCTTTCTTAACTACTCTATCTACCTGTGAGGCAACTTTCAGGGATCTGTGGACATGTACCCCTAGATCCCTCTGCTCCTCCACACTCCCAAGTATCTTTCCATTTACTTTGTACTCTGCCTTGGAGTTCATCCTTCTGAAGTGTACCACCTCACACTTCTCTGGGTTGAACTCCATCTGCCACTTCTCAGCCCACTTCTGCATCCTATCAATGTCTCTTTGCAATCTTCGACAATCCTCAACACTATCCACAGCACCACCAACCTTTATGTCATCTACAAACTTGCCAACCCACCCTTCCACCCCCACATCCAGGTCGTTAATAAAATTCATGAAAAGCAGAGGTCCCAGAACTGATCCTTGTGGGACACCACTAGTCACAACCCTTCAATCTGAATGTACTCCCTCCACCACGACCCTCTGCTTTCTGCAGGCAAGCCAATTCTGAATCCACCTGGCCAAACTTCCCTGGATCCCATGCCTTCTGACTTTCTGAATAAGCCTACTGTGTGGTTGCACTACCCTCATCCATATGCCTGGTCACCTCCTCAAAGAACTCTATCAGGCTTGTTAGACATGACCTGTCCTTCACAAAGCCATGCTGACTGTTCCTGATCAGACCATGATCCTCTAAATGCCCATAGATTCTATCTCTAAGAATCTTTTCCAACAGCTTTCCCATCACAGACATAAGGCTCACTGGTCTATATTAACCCGGACTATCCCTACTACCTTTTTTGAACAAGGGGACAATATCCAGCTCCCTCCAATCCTCCAGTACCATTCCCGTGGACAACAAGGACATAAAGATCCTAGCCAGAGGCTCAACGATCTCTTCTCTTGCCTCGTGGTGTTTACTGATTACTGATAAACTACAGTTTACTGATGATAAAAGGTCCCTGTAGAAATTGAGCTGGAAGGACAATGCAGAGAGACTTCAGAGGGATATAGATAGGATGTGTGAATGGGCATAGCCCTAGAGATGGAATTTAATGCAGAAATAAAATGCTTTGGTGGACATAACAGAGAAAGTCAGGGTTGAGTTTTAAATAGTGCTGGAATGAACTGTGTTGCTGTATAGAGGGACCTGGCTGCCGTTATACCTGACTCACTAAAGTTGGAATAAATACTTCAATAAACATTGAACATACAAATACTAGGATGATTTGAGCGCAAAACATAGAGAGATCTTGTGCCAGTTACAGAAAGTTCTGGTGAGACTGCATTGAAATACTGTGTACAGATTTTGTTTCCTAATGTAAGGAAAGGTTTAATGTGTAATAGAGGGAGTGCAGCAAAGTTCACCAGGTTGCATTTTGTTGTGGTGGCAGGTCATTTGAGGTGTCCAGGCAATCTTCCAGTAAGATGGCCGTGCTCTTGATCACAACCGCTACTGCAGGTTTAGCCAAAGGTGCAATTGTTCATCTTTTATGTCACTGCTGGTTACCAAGTACTTCAGGTACACCCCATCAGTGAGTTGCTTGATAGCAATGGAGCAGGACTTGGTGCAGATCATGCTGCCACCTACTACAGGAAAGCATTGGACTCAATGCACAAAGGCAGTGTGAGTGACTGTCTCGGATCACAAGACCCTTTTGGACATTAGTAATGTAGAATTTTGCAGGTCTGGTAGTCTGGTTCCCTGGCTCATTGGGGAGACTAACTACGTGGCCTCGGTTCTAGTGCAGACAAGGCCCTCGAGCCATGGCATTACCTATTACAGCCACTTGGAGAAACACCGGAGGCAGTGTTTGTAGAGAGCAGATGCATGGTGGGTAGGCTGGAGTCCAAGCTGGTTGGGGAATGGCCCCTCTTGTCGATGCTACTTTCCCGTGTCAGCTCGGGGGAAGACAATCTGATTGCATTTGCCTGCACATTGCTGTGTGTTTATTCTTGCCGACAACATTCAGGCTCTATCAGTCTACAGGACATGACACCCAAGCACCTGGGCCATATGATATACTTTAGTGTGACTGTAGGCTTACTGCTATCTTATGTGCCTTGTGTTGTACATGACTATTGGTATGATGTTTTGCACCTCAACCCTGGAGGAATGCTGTTTCATTTGTCTGTATTCAAGTGTGGTTGAGTGACAATTAAACCTGAACTTGAACTAGAATCAAGGGTTGCAATGTCATAATAGGGGCAGACAAACTGAACATAGGTGAGAAGGAATGTCTTCACACAGAGGATGTCAGAAATGCTTTACCTATGGTGTCTGCTGAAGCTCAGTCACTGGGTATGTTCCATAAGACCGTAAGACATAAGAACAGAGTTAGGCCATTTGTCCCATCATGTCTGCTCCACTATTCAGTCATGGCTGATTCTTTTTTCCCTTCCTCAGCTCCAAAGCAGGTCAATATATTTCTAGTCAGTAAGAGAATCGAGGGTTATGGGGTCAGTACAGCGAAGTGGTGCAGAGGTAACTGGTCACCCATGATCTTGCTGAGTGCCAGGGTAAGCAGGATGAGTCCTGCTTCTTTGATTAAATGTTGACTGAGGGACAGAATCACCCTATCCCTCACAGTACGGCACGGCGCAGTAGCGTAGCAGTTAGCGTAATGCTATTACAGCACCAGCGACTCAGGTTCAAATCCCACCAATGGACATTCTCCCCACGGTTGCATGGGTTTCCTCCTGGTGCTCCAGTTTCTTCGCATAGTCCAAAGACATTGGTCACATGGCTACAAATGTGCAGTGCAGTCTCATTGGGCTGGAAGGGACTGTTCCCGTGCTCTATCTCTAAATTAAATTAAATATTAAATAAGTTCCACTGTCTGAATCTCCCACAATAGTTTCAGCAAAAGATTGGCTCTGGAGCAAAGTATCTTCCCCCAGCCTTGCTAATCAGGAAGGGTTATCAGAATTGCTAGCAGTTAAAGTTAACTACCGTGTTTTGCTACTTAACTTACCATAGGCTTTACTTGGAGGGGAAATTAAGGCAGACAACTTCTTGAAGCTTTATTTCTTCTGAAGATGTAATGCGGATAACTGAGTAGTCTTGCATTTGTTTTAAGTGCATCAAATGGTGAGAACAATAGGCCCATTGGTCTGGATCCTGCAAGGTGATCTGTCACAAGCAAGGTGATAGCCCAAATGCCTGAGGAGTTACCATCAACTGGGAAGTCTTCCTGTTGCACTATAGTTCACCTACATTGATGTGAGGAACCAAAAAATCTTCTGCTAGGTGCATTTCTCTAAGGGATATGATGATATTTCCAAATCTTTTCCCTCATTAAACTTAGTGACACCAGATCTGCCTTGCATTAAGTGTTCAGTGTTTCATGAGTCTTCACAGCTGTGGAATCTGCACAATGTTTTCACTGATCAGGTTTTAACAAGCCATTAATGAGCATAGCTCTGTTCAAATCAGCACTATAAAGATCTTCTCATGTTACTTATTGAATCATGAAAGTTGAGAGAAGAAATCTTGTGGAAGTATTGGAGCAAGAAAAGCTATCTTGCCTCCTTAAACTAAATTAATAGCAAGTCCAAATACTTTACAAACTGCATAAGTGTATTCAATTTTGCTTCTGCTACAGAACTCATCACAGTATTCCCTCTTGTTGCTTTTGTATCTTTATCCCAGAGCAAATCATGTGAAAAAAATGGAAGGATTTGTGGACTGACTATTAATCTGATGCACTGCTTCTCTGCGTACACACACGTTATTATACTAACTGATACAATAAGTGGTTAGCCCTGTAAGGGAGCGCAGTGGTGTGAATTACATACATGCCACATGAGAAGAGGTGATGGATCAGCATTGACTGATACAAATCACCTGCCCCTAATATTTCAGAGCCAGAACATTTGTCCCCACTCATCAGAGTTGTATGAAGTGGGATTTGAATCCTGCCCCATCTAATGTAGAGAGAGGAAGTCAGAACTCCTCTCCTATTCTAAATTACCAGCTACGCGGCCTGCTGTCCTCAACTAACTGTGCCGCAGAATGGATTATTTTTCATTCAACTTATGATCTGTACAATGGAAGAGAAGCCAATATTGATTTCTCTAGTATCATTCCTCAAACCAAGCTATTTTCCTACATTAGTATTTCAGTTCAGATGCAATAACCAATCCCTTTTATTGCAGAGTATGGCACAAAGGACAATGGAAATAACAGTAGCAGGTTAACTCAAATTACATTATGTATAACTTTAGGACAAAAAATATGATGCAAAGGAGAATTTCCAGGGGTCAATTTGTGTGACAGTAATCCTAAGCGAAATCTGAGGGTCATGGTCATTAGCATAGCTGGGCAGGCAGCCACTTCAGTAGCAACACAATAGGGAAACCCTGTCAGTAAATGCCTTGAATAGTTCTGAAAAGTTAAGTCACAGTCTGTCAGGTCAGATACTCCTAGGCAAGAGTATATTTAAGGTTTTATTTCTCTTAATATATTCTTCCATATTGAATGGTTACTCCTCCAAAATCAATTATTATCTAATTGCCGTTAGAGAATGGAAGTCCTCTTCCAGTCAAAGATGTGCGTATTTCTGGATGAATGGGTAAGATTAATATTAGATCCAACCCTGATGGGATTTCTGAAACAACATGGAAAATCTCTTAGAAATACTCCAGGTTGCCATTGAGATGTCATAGTCATTCATAGAGCAATACAGCCCTTCAGCCCAACCTGTCTATGCCAATCATGGTGCTCACCCAGATGGTTCCAGTCTCCTACTATTGGCCTATAACACTCTAAGCCCCATCTTTCCATGTAACTCCCCTACCCTAAAGAAATGACTACTACTATTCACCTTATCCATGTCTTTCATAATTTTAAACATTACTATAAGGTCACTCTTCTATCTTTTTTATTCCAAGGAATAAAAAAGGCTAAGTCTCATCAACCTCTCCCTATAACTCAGGCCATCTAGTCCTGGAAATATCCTTGTACTGTAAACCTTTTCTGCACTCTTTCCAGTTTAGTCACACTTTTCCTATAAGAGGGTGACCAAAACTGTACACAATACTCCAAATATGGCCTCAGCAATTACTCCTACAACTGCAACATCATGTCTCAACTCCGATACTCAATGCCCTGACTGATGAAGGCCAGAGTGTTAAAAACCTTTTCACCACCCAGTCTACCTATTACACCATTTTTAATGAACTATGCACTTGTACTCCTAACTCACACTGTTCCATTGCTCTCCCTCATCCCCTGCCATTCATAGTATAAGTCTTACACTGGTTTGACTTTCTAAAATACATCCCATTACGCTTAATTGTATTGAAATCCATTTGTCACACCTCATCCCACTTCCCTAACCGATCAAGATTCCCTTATAATTTTCAATAGCCTTCTTGACTATCAGCAACACCTCTTATTTCACATTATCTGCACACTTAGTATTCAAGCCTAGTGCATTTGCATCCAAATTATTTATCTAGATAACTAATAACTAAGGTCCCAATACTAATCCCTGAGGCACCCCTGTAGTTTGCATACTCCGTTCTGAGAAACAGCCTTCAACCACCACCCTTCGCTTCCTATCTCAGAGCCAATTTGAAATCCAGCTGTCTCCATAGGACCTAACCTTCCAGGGCAGCCTACCATGCAGAATTTTGTTGAAGGCCTTGCTAAAGTCTAAACAGTCAACATCCACTGCCCTAGCCTCATCCATAATTTTGGTTACTTCTTCAAAAACTCTGAAAGTTTTGCCAAACACGACTTTCCACCCACACTGCCATGCTGATTTCTTCTAATCTGACTCTGTCCAAATGCAGGTAGATCCTGTCACTCAGAATTGACTCCAGCAACTTCCCCAGCACTGATGTCAAGGTGACCAGCCTTTAGTTCCTTCACTTGTCCTTGCTACCTACTTAAAAATAACCAAAGACATTAGCCACCTTCCAGTTTTTGGGAACTGCACCAATGGCTAACGATGAAGCAAATATATCTGCAAAGGTCTCCACTATTTCCTTGCCTGCCTCACACAGAGTCCAATTATATACTTTGTCAGACTCTGGGGAACTAACCATCTTAATGCACTGTAAGACTGTGACTACCTTCTCCATGGTAGTATAAGTGTCTTCCAAAACATCTCCACTTGTTTCCTTTATCTCTTAAGCAACCATAAATTCTGCCTCAGTAAATTCAGAGGAGAAGTATTCATTAAAAGTTCCATGTAAATCCTGCAGCTCAAGTTATAGGCTGTCCTGCTAATCTCTAACGGAACCTGTTCTCTCCCTGGCCACCCTTCTCAAAGTTCAAAGTACATTTATTCTCAAAGTATGTATACCATATACAACCTTAAGATTCATCTCCTTTCAGTTAGCCACAAAATGAAGAAACCCAACAGAAAAAGAACATCAAACATCCAATGTGCCCAAAAAAATCAAATTGTGCAAACAATAAAAATAAGGAAATAACAATCAGAACTGAAGTTTATGAAAGTGAGTCACAGCCATGAAGCCAGTCATCACTGCAGCCAGTAAAGAAGCTCATTAGTTGTAGTCCACAAGCTCAGTTCAGCACAGAGATAAGTAAATCTCCTGGAGCAATCAGATGAAACGGCCTGACCTTTCCAATCTGGCAAGGTGCTTAAATCATCCAAACTTCAGGTCATTCCTTCATCTCAACTTGGTCCTACAACTTCTATATGATCTCGGGCCTGGGCCCCATCACCTTGATCCAGCCCATACTTGACATTTCCAAATCGACCTGGTGCTTAAATTGATCAAACCTCGGGTCATTCCTTGCTCTCAGGCCCGGGCCTGAGCCCCACCTCTTTCACTCTGCATCACCTCCACTCGCCTCGCCTCAGTTCTGCTGCATCGAATCATCTAACAGTCCTCTCCAGCAATGGCTAAACACTGGCTCAGTCTCAACTCTCATGCCCGGACCAAGCTGCCATCTTCACTTAATATGGCTATTGAACCTCTTGGGTTTTTCCTGAACTGTACCTGCCAGATCTACCTCATGCCCTCTCTTTCCCCTCCTGAGATCTCTTCAAGGATATTTCTAATCTGTTTCACGATCATTAAGTGATTCCCTCAGTCTCAGCCTCCTAAACTCAATGTATGCACTCTTATTTATTTTGACCAGAGCCTCAACAAATCTCATCAGCCAAGGGTCCCTGATCTTGCCAGGTTTACCTTTCACTCTAATAGGAACATACTGCTCCTGTACACTTTCTATTGCACTCTTAAAAACTTCTCACTTGCTAGTTCTTCCTTTCCTTTCAAACAGGCTCATGCAATTGTCCTCTACTAGATCCTCTCCAATTCTCCCAAAATTAGCTATGCTTCAGTTCAGAACCTTAATCCGTGGAGCTGTCCTATTCTTTTCTATCACTTTCTTAAAACTAATAGAATAATGGCCAATGGACCAAATTGCACCCTGACTGTCATTTCTGTCAGTTGTCTTAGCTTCTTCCCTACGAGAAGATACTGTATTGCACCTACTGAAGTAAAACTTAGTGGCCACAATTTCACAATTTTAACCCCATCCAACCATTAACATTCCAGGTAGCCCAAATCAATACTGCAAAAATTAAAATCTCCTGTTAATACAAACTATTATTTCTATAACTATGAGCAATTTCCTGCTGCTCAAGTTCCCGCTGACTATTTGGGGGGGTTTCAATAATATGTTCTCACTTGAGAGACTCTGCCCGTCCTTTTTCTAAGTTCTCCTCATTTGGCCTCTTTGGATGATTTCCCCAAGTCTGTCAACTCTAAGTATTGCTGTTACATGCTCCCTTATCAAAAAGGTTTGTCCCTTACTTGCGTGCCTGTAACTTTTTCATGCCGGTAGTATCCGCATTCTGGAAAATTGAGCTGCCAGTCCTACCCTTCTCTCAACCATGTTTTTGTTATGGCTGTCATATTCCACTCCCCAGAGCCAAGCCACACTCTGAGTTGTCTAATGGATATCAGATGAATGAATGACAGTTAATGGCATAACAGCCTGAAAGATCAGGATCCTTTTCCAAATTCCAGTAGTTTGGGTCTTGCTGCATTAGATTATACCCTAAAGGAGGAGTGAAACTCCAGAACTCATAATGTAACTATAATAGACACTTTCAAAGGCATGATTGACAGGAGGAAATCAACTACATCGACAGTATGCAGAATTTTTCAAGTATTTTATCAATTGAATGTGAAATATACAGTACTGTGCGAAAGGCTTAGGCACGTATAAATAGCTAGGGTGCCTAAGGCTTTTGTACATTACTGTATTTGTCAAGCAGGCAGCAAGTTTGTAAATCTGGTGGGAGCAAAGGATATCAGGAATGGAGAGGGTGGAGTTCCCTGGGAGGTGTGTGGGACAGGTGACAGAGGAGTGCCAGGGGTGGTGGGGGGGGGGCAGGGTGGTACAGGTGCAGGCTCACCCAGCCCCAAGACACCAGGCAACGTCATTTGATTGGAAACAATTGGTTTATTGATCATCACAGAATGTCTTTCTGGTTCTTTCTGCTCCTGCCCCTCTCTCTCTCCCTTTTTCAAACCATGATTCCCCTTTTCCTGCCCCCCCCTTCCACTTTCAGCCCACAATAGAGACCCATATCAGGATCACATTTATCATCACTCACATAAGTCATGAAATTTGTGTGTTCTTTTGCGGCAGCAGAACAATGTAATACCTAAAACTACTACAGTAATGTGCAACATTCTGAGGCTTCCTAACTATATATATATGTATAAGCTTAAGACTTCTGCACAGTTCTGTATAAACTAGGATAGATAGATAGACAGATAGTGATACTGTGGTAGTGAAGTGAAATATTATAATTTAGGCTGCATTTGTCTTCCAAACCATTAATACACAAGTGATCGTTACGCCTGAAGTGAAAATAAAAGCACGATACAGGTCCTCCCAAGTTCCTGAGTACTGCCCGTAACCCAAACAGTTTTCAAATTGGAAAATTAGATACCCAGCAATATATTTAATTAAAAACAGCAACTAAGCAAGGATGCCATATAGTTAAACTAAGGCATTTATCTCAACCAACCAAATTTATCTGCCAGATGAGACAACATTACTGCAAACTAAGTTCCCACACAACAAGATGCCTGGAGGCCCACAGCAGCCAGCAAGTCTATCCTGCCAGTTTCCCAAACACATGTTGGTACATTTGGGCTACACATATATCCAGTCTTCATATACTGGTCAGTAATGTGAACCATTATTATCCAGTCTTGCACTACATGACAACACAAATGAAGAAATTGATCTCAATATCATACGATTAAGAAGTACAAGATATCCAATGGCTGTTGATGACAATTAAATACGCTGCTGAACACTCGGCTGTACGTAAGGTGAATGTGACTGGAAATAATAAAGTACTGATGGGATTAGTGGGTGGAGGTATTGATCAGCCTTACTGCTTGGCGAAAGTAACTGTTTTTGAGTGTGGTTCTCATGGGCGGATGCTACATAGCTTCCTCCTTGATGGGAGAGGAACAGACAGTCCATGGTCTGAACTTCGGCACTCCGCGGTGGAGAAAGAAGCCCAGGCCATAGTGGAAGCTATTAGGCACTGGAGGCACTATCTCGCCGGCAAAAGGTTCACCTTGCTGACCGACCAGCGCTCGGTTGCGTTCATGTTCAGCAACCAACAGCGGGGCAAAATCAAAAATGATAAAATTTTGCGATGGAGAATAGAACTCTCCACCTACAATTATGATATCCTGTACCGGCCTGGCAGGCTCAATGAACCCTCTGATGTCCTATCCCGGGGAACGTGTGCTAGCGCACAGCTCGACCAGCTGTATGCCCTTCATGCCCATCTTTGCCATCCGGGGGTCACCCGATTTTACCATTTCATTAAAGCCCGGAACCTGCCGTAATCCCTGGAGGACATCAGGACGATGACCAGGGACTGTCAGATCTGCGCTGAGTGCAAACCGCACTTCTACCGTCCTGACACTGCGCAGCTTGTCAAGGCCACCCGCCCTTTTGAGCGACTGAGTGTCGACTTTAAGGGCCCCCTTCCCTCCACCGACCGCAATGTCTATTTTCTCAGTATTATTGACGAGTACTCGCGATTCCCCTTTGCCGTTCCCTGCCCCGACACTACTACCACGTCGGTCATAAAAGCCCTGCGCCAGCTCTTCACTCTGTTCGGATATCCCTGCTATGTCCACAGTGATAGAGGGTCCTCCTTTATGAGTGACGAGTTGCGCCGGTTCCTGCTAGCTAGGGGCATTGCTACTAGTCGAAACACGAGTTATAATCCCCGGGGGGAATGGCCAGGTGGAGAGGGAGAATGCCACAGTGTGGAAGGCCACACTTTTAGCCCTTAAGTCAAAAGGGTTGCCGGAATCCCGATGGCAGGAGGTCCTCCCTGAGACACTCCACTCTATCCGCTCCCTGTTGTGTACGTCCACTAATGCCACCCCTCACGAACGCCTATTCTCTTTTCCCAGGAAGTCTGTCACTGGGACCACCCTACCAGTTTGGCTGACGTCCCCGGGGCCAGTGCTGCTACGTAAACATGCGAGGAGTAATAAATACTCCCCGCTGGTCGAGAGGGTTCACCTCCTGCATGCTAATCCCCAGTATGCCTACGTGGTCTTGCCTGATGGGCGGGAGGACACGGTCTCTGTCCGCGACCTGGCGCCCGCCGGAGCAACAGACCACTACCCCGAACATTCCACGGTAACTATGAACCCTGTACCCGAGGTGACACCGCACACACCGTGCCACACCCAGACTCCTCACGACACTCATGTACCGGGCATCTCGTACGCGTCTATTCCGGGGACCTCGCACACATGCGAGGGATCCCTGACACCTCCAGTTGGGACAGAACCAACCCACTCTCCGCCTCCGGTGCAAACACCACCTCCGGCACCTGTGCAATTGCAGCCGGAGCTACATAGATCGCAGCGAACGATTCGACCACCTGATAGACTTAACCTGTAAATATACTTGGGGACTTTTTTAAAACAAAGGGGGGGTGAATGTGGTGAACTAGATATACCTGTCTGACTGCTCCTGTGGCTCCTCCCACAGACCCTGCTGACTGCTCCTGTGGCTCCTCCCACAGACCCCTGTATAAAGGCGACTGTGGGCTGCTGCTCTCCCTCATTTTCCCCAGGATGTAGTGTTGTTTATTCTTCCAGTCAATAAAAGCCGATATCTCGTTTCCTAAGTCTCAGCGTGAGTTATTGATGGTGCATCATGAGCAGAGTGGATAGGATCCTTCCTGAGGTTACTGGCCCTTTTCCAGTACCTTTCTGTATGTACTGATGGTGGTAAGGCCGGTGCCAGTGATGCATTGGAAAGTTTAAACTATCCTTTGTAGAACCTTCCTACCTGCTGCAGTGCAGTTTTTGTACCAAAATGGTGATGCAGCTTGCCAGGATGTTCTCTGCTGCGCATCTGTAGAATGATGTGAGTATGGATGTTCAATCTCCAGCTCCCTTCAGCCTCTTCAGAAAGTAAATGCACTGGTGAGCTTTCTTGACTGTGTAGGATGTGGTCTGGAACCACCAGAGGTTGTGTGTGATGTGCATTCCCCAGGAGTTTGGAACTGCTTGCAGTTTCCACTACTGTGCCCCCAAAGTAAAGATGGATGTGAGCAGTGCAAGTTCTCCCGCAGTTGATAACCATCTCCTTTCTCTTGTTGACATTGAGGAAGAGATTAGTTGCCTAGCACCAGGCCTCATGCTCTTCCACTTCCTCTCTGTGGGCCATTTCATCGTTGGTGGTGATATGCCCCCCACACCCTGCCCCCATTGCCGTGTCATTGGTGAACTAAACGATGCAATTCTTCGGGCGTTTGGCCGTGCTGTCATGTGTGAGCAGAGTGTACTGCATTGGGCTCAGCACATGTTCCTGTAGGGCACTCATGTTGAGGATAATGAGGAGGGAGGAACACCCAGCTGCACAGTGACGTACTTAGGCCAAGGAGTAGGAGTTTGTTCTGCAAGATCTCTGTGACAATGCCGAACTGAAATCCAGAAACATCACTCTGACATAAGCGTCCTTGTTTTCTAGGTGTGTCAGGGCCAAGTGCATGACTGATGCAATGGCATCTGCCATAGAGGGAGGTTCTGTCTGTAAGCATTTTGGTGAGTGTCCAGTGTAGCAGGAATAGAGTTTCTGATACATGCCTTTATCAGCTGTTCAAAGTACTTCATGCTGATTAGCATTAGTGCCACTGGGTGGTTGTCGTTTAGTTCTGAAGCTATAAGAGTTGTTTGATACAGGGATCATGGTGGCTGATCGGAAGCATGCGGGGACAGTAGAGTGGATGAGTGAAGTGTTGAAGATGTCCATGAAGACATCAGTGAGCTGGTGTGCACACTCCCTGAATACTTGGCCTGGGATTTTGCCTGGCCTTACGGGGGTTGACTACTTGCAGAAGTCCTTCTCGTGTCTGCTGCTGTTACAGACTGGGAGGGGAGTAGATTTTCTGGCTAGCATTCTGTCACATACCTCAAAGTGTGTATAAAAGTTGCTTAGAGCTTCAGGGAAGGAGGCGTCACTGGAACAGTCAACACTGTTTTCCTTGTGCAGTCAGTAATGTCATTGATGCCCAGCTACATATACGAGACAGATGTTCCTGAATGTTCTGTGCGTAAGTGGCCTTTTCCCTCTTGATGCCTAAGATGAGGTTTTTCCTGGCTGCTCTGAGAGCTATTCTGTCAGTGGACCTGTAGGTAGCATCGCATGCTTGTAGTAGAGAGCACACCTCTGTGTTCAGCTAGGGCTTCTGGTTGGGCTACAAAATGGCCATTCTTGAGGTAGCAACGTCATCTACACGCTTACTGATGTAGCCGATGACAGATTCAGCATATTCCTTGAGGCCTATGTCTCCTCCATTTGTGGTGGCTTTCTTCAACATCTGCCAGTCCAAAACAGTCCTGGAGCAGAGAATCTGCCTCATTAGGGCATACAGTGATGGTCCTCTTGACTGCTTCTCCATTTTCAGTGGCAGTGGCTATGCTGGGATTAACATTATGGGGATGTGGTCAGAGAGGCTAAGATGAGGGTGTAGGATGTCTGAATAAACATGTTCCCCTAGTAGCTATTGTGATGTGTTGGTGGGATTTGAGTAAAACGTTCTATAGGTTAACATGATTGAACTCTCCTGCAATTCTGAAGAGAACATGCAGATGTTTGATTTGTAGAGAGTTGATAATACTGTAAAGCTTTCTGAATGCGACCTTGGCATTTGCACTCGGGCTGATATAGATAGTGGTGATGAACACAACAGTAAACTCCATGAATAGGTAATGTGGGTGGCATTTAATTGTACAATGCTCAATTCTCCCCAGCACAGTGACTGCTAACTACGGATGAGTTTATGCACCAACCTTTGTTAATGTTCCCACAGATTCCACCTCCTTTGGATTTCGCTGAAAGAAAATTCCTGTCTGTGCAGAACAGAGGCAACCCATTCAGTTGAAGTGCCAAGTAGGGCATGTTGTCGGCTAACCATGTTTTGCTGAAAACCAGAATTCAGCAGTTTCTCATCTCGTTCTGTGCATTCATTCTCAGTGTCACTAAGTCCATTTTATTATCTAGCGATGTAAACCAATAGTCAGGTTAGCTGTCAGCCAGGCTGTACTGACATGTTTCAGTTCCTCTCACACTGCTTGCACTTGTTGCTCTCTCAGCTGAGCCACTTAGGCCAGGTCATTGTCTGTAAAATTCCTTTCTTGTTGAGCATCGTCAGTGGATAGGTTTGAGGATAATTTGTAAGAAGTAGTGCAGCAATTCACCTAGAACTTCCAGTAACTGGCAAACTGTCTGAACATGTCTGTCAATTATCCTCAAGCTAGTCTCCAGGCAGAGTCCTCCATTATTATCCTTAAATCCAGAAGTCAGTCAGTTTGTGCAATTTAACTTTCTGCACACTCAAAACATGCCTTTATTAAATACATAACAATGTTTCTCCTTACATGTACTCAACTACAACATGTACATATAGTGAATTATCATAGTTTACAATATGAATTCTGAAGTTTCTCTCCTTACAGAGTAGCAAGGATATAACAATAAGGTCCTCTTGTGATCTGCAATACATTAATCAATGGAGGCAACACGAGGCCTGGTGACCAATCCAGCTCTGCACCAGTCTAAACTTGCTGGCTGATAAGCAATAACAAGAGCAGGAGTAGAGCTGCTGTTGTGGCAGACCAATATCGTTTTCCTGAAAGAATAGAGCAGCTTAACGCTCTTTGGAGTGTCTCCCATTCTCCATGCATGAGTCAGCTATTGCAGGTTACTACTGGAGGAGAGATTGCTGCACTGATGTGCAGCTTTGCAAATTTAATCTGTATAATCCATAGTCAGGGAAGTAACAGTAAACTTGTGCGAACACATTCTAAGCTTCCATTCAGTCACTAAGGAATAACTTCTTGTTCAAAAAAGGAATCTGCAATTTGAACCAGTCTGGTATAACAGCATGGTTAGATCCAGAAGTGTGCAAACAGAGTACCACATCCATCTTGGAAATGACAGACACTGAACTATGTAATGAGTCAAGGTGGTGCAAATTTTTCTACTCCCCTTGGCTTTCTGGCAGGGTTCCACCATTTCTTTGAGCATTCACATTAGCCTTCTACTCAAGCCTGTCTCTTCATTATCTTCCACTTCAAAACTTCTGCTCCTCTAGAAAAGTGACCTGTACCAAATGGACTAACTGAGAATTCAGACTTCCAAAACCACGCCTTCTCTGTCAGTTGGGAAATCCGCACCTTCCCAATCTAGATTGGTAGCCGTGTGTCTGAGTTCTTTGTGAATGGCAGCCATAATGCTTCGGGAGATGCATCAGCATGCCAGCTGTAGTAAATCAGGTACATGATTACACTGCCCTCTTCACAGTGATAGAATGCAGACTGCAGATCCAAGAATATGGGGTAATAAACAAGACTCTGGAGCAATTCAATAAGTTAAGCTGCCTCTGTGGACATAAATGGATAGTTGATGTTTCAGGTCAAAACCCTTCCCCTGGACTGAATTGATAGTTCCCAATACCCCTGCAGTCTATCTAACATTTCTGTGTTATCCAAACTCCATAGCTAAAGACCGTAAGACATAGGAGCAGAATTAGGCCAGTCAGACCGTTGAGTTTGCTCGGTCATTTATCATGGTTCATTATTATCCCTCTCAACACATTCTCCTACCTTCTCTCCATAGCTTTTAACACCCCTACTAAGCAAGAACCTATCAACCTCCACTTTAAATATACATAATGCCTTGGCCTCTGCAGCTGACTGTGGCAATGCATTCCACAAATTCACCTCCTCCTAAAGAAATTCCACTTCATCTAAAGGGATGTCCTTCTATTCCGAGGTTGTGCCTTCTGGTCCTAAACTCCCCCACTATAAGAAACATTCTCTCCACATCCATTTTATATAGGCCTTTCAATATTCAATAGGTTTCAATGAGATTCTCCCCTCAGTCTTCTAAACTCCAGTGAAATCAGGCCCAGAGCCATCAAATGCTTCTCATAGGTTAACACTTTGTTCACAGGATCATTCTCATGAACCTTTTCAGGACATTCTTCAATGCTAGCACATCCTTTCTTAGATAAGCAGCTCAAAACTGCTCACAATACTCCAAGTGCAGTCTGACCAATGCCTTATAGTCTCAGCATTACATCCTTGCTTTTATATTCTAGTCCTCTCTAACTGAATTGCTTTTGCCTTCCTTGTCACCATCTCAACGTGTAAGTTAACCTTTAGGGAATTCTGTACCAGGACTCCCAAGTCCCTTTGTACCTTTGATTTCTGAATTTGTTCCTCATTTAGAAAGCCTTTAATCCTTCTATCAAACTGCATGATCATCCACTTCTCTACACAGATTTCCATCTGCCACTTCTTTGCCCATGATCCTAATCTATCTAAGTCCTTCTGCAGGCTTCCTGCTTCCTCAACCACTCTACCTATCTTTGTATTACCCGCAAATTTGGCCACAAAGCTATCAATTCCATCATCCACATCATTGACATATAACATGAAAAGGAGTGGTCCCAGCACCAACTCCTATGCAACACTACTAGTCATCACAGCCAACCAGGAAAGTCTCCCTTTATTTCTCGTCTTTGCCTCCTGCCAGTCAGCCAATCTTCTATCTATGCCAGTTAATCACTCTATATTTGTCTTGATTTACTTCCCAGTACCAATGATGATGAACACCAGTTCTTTAAGTTAAAAGAAGGACTATTTAGCGTGTGTGATTAGAACATAGACCATAGAACAGACATCACAGGAACAAGACCTACAACCCAAAATATTGGGTCAAGCTAATTTTAGTTTAGTTATCAAATGTCCAAATAAACTAATTGCTTCTGCTTACACAATGTTCACATCCTTCCATTTTCTGTGCATTCTAAGAGTGTGAAAGAGCCTATCTAAGAGCCCATTGAATGTCTCTATCTTATTTGCTTGCTCTACATCCAAGGCAGCACAATTCAGGCACATTACATGCAATGTATAAAAAACTTGCCTGCATATCTCCTTTGAATCTCCCCCCTCTCACCTTAAATGCATTCCCACTGGCATAAGAGATTTCAACCCTGGGGGAAAAAGATTCTGGCTATCTACCATATCTATATCACGCATAATCTCATAAAACTCTATCATAGTGTTATATACCTCTGTCAGGTCTCCCCTCAGCCTCTGCTGCTCTAGAAAAAACAACCCAAGTTTGTCCAACCTCTCCTTATAGTACATGACCTTTAATCCAGCCAGTATCTATTTTTAAACCTCTTTTTTTTTTGTAAGCTTCTTCTGCACCCTTTTGAAAGCCTTAGCATCCTTTCTATAATGAGACAAGCAGAAATGAATTGAGGTTCCAGAGTTAGACTAACTAGAGTTTTATAAAGCTGCAAAATAACCTCTTGAACGAAATTCCTAGAGTAATAAAGGCAAGTATGCCATATTATGCCTTCATTACCATCTTATCAAACTGTGTAGCCGTTTTCAGGGAGACCCCAAGATCTCTCTGAACATCAATATTGTTCAGGGACTAGCTATTAACAGTGAATTCCCTCTTTACATTTGATCTCTGAAAGTGCAACACTTTACATTTGACAGTGCTAAACTTCATCTGCCATTTCTCCACCCACATCTGCAACTGATCTATAACCCAGTCCATCTTTTACCATCTCCTACGCCATTGACAACACCACTAACTGTTGGATTGTCTCCAAACTTACTGACTCACCGATCTAGATTTACATTTACATTACATCTACATTTTCATCCAGGTTATATATATATATATATATATCTCAAACTGGTCAGGTCCCAGTACGGATCCTTGCAGAACACCATTAGTCACAGTCATCCAGCCAGAATAAATCAGATCAAACTATCCTCTGTCTCCTATGGGCAAGCCAATTCTGAATCCAAGCCAGAACACCATGGATCCCATGCATCTTAATCTGGATGAGTCTCTCATGGGGGATCCTTGTCAAATGCCTTACTAAAATTCATGTAGACACATCCATGGTTCTGCCTAGTAGGTTCTGCTCCAGTTTATAGAGATACTAGTCAAGTTGATTCATACTTGACTAGTATCAAGTAAAAAGGGACTAGACTCTTTCCTAAAAGGGAATAGATTCATTTTAAATGCAGAAGTCATTAAATTCGAGCTGGAAGATAAATTACAGTTACTTGAAAAGAGTGAAGAAGAGAACCGTGAGCAAGATGGAAAAATAGAAGACAACATCCCTCCCCTTCCCATTTGCCCAACTTGCTGATGGAAATGACTGAACAGTCATGATAGTGGGCTTGCATAGTCTATAGCCAACCTCCACTCATCTACCAAGCCCTACTGCCCAAATCTGTGCAGTCATTGGAATTTTGGTTTGTGTGGCTCATGACATGGCTAATCACTACTTGTGTGGCATCAACGTGGTTGCATGCATGGGTGGTCTGGAGACATAAAATCACATTACAAATAGATGATCCAGTAGCTACCCTTGGTCTTAGTCAAATGCAGTGAAACACTGGCTGCTACAGAATGAGGACACCATCATAACAGTTAGCATTTCCAAGGATCGAGTGATGTCATGGTCTGTCTGATCACACCCCACCCAAATAGTGAAGAAGTGAAATTCTTTCCAACGATGTGCACTGAGTTGTGGTGTCACTAACCAGAATACAGTCACTGGCACAATGTGCCCATGGGAAACCTGAAATCAACGCGAAGCTATGCCTTCCTTTTTCCACATTCTGCTCTCTGCAAAGGGGGACTGAAATGTTCTCAGCTTTCTTTGAATTGAATGTAATAATAACCACATACACTGTTGTAAACTGAAAGATTTTGTTAATATATACATGGGAACATTAGAGCAGAACTTAACACATAAAAGTTAACAGTCATGATGATCTTAGCAGCCACAAGAAACTACTAGTGCTGGAATCTGAAGGAACAAAAAAATCTGTTGTAGGAATTTGGCTGACCAAGCAGTATGCATGGGGCAAAAGGAAGTTTTGAGGTTTTGATGTTTTGATTCGAAACCCTGCATCAAAACTGAAATTTGTCAACCACCAACAAAGTTCTAGACACCTTACTCTAAATGTTAAGTTATACCAAGACCAAGTGGTATTTTTCATTGAGTTCACTCATACTGGATTACAGCCTCCCCAGGCACTGTTCTGTGCTATATAGGGAGCTATAGGAAATATTGAAAGAAATTATTTCAGCTAGCTAGCAGAAGAAAGACGAAGGAATACGGCACAAACTGTCAGTCTTGAACTATCGGGGTCAGATGAAGAAACACCTCTACATATGTTGTAGAAATTTGAAATTCTCCTCAAACTGCAGCTATTTAATTGAAGCTGAGATTGCAAAAGAAAATGACAAACAAGGATATCAAAGAGTAAGTAGTTCATTCACAGTTCAGACACATTTTCATTGAAGAACAAAGCAGGCATGGCTAACACCTCTTCCTCTCTTCTTGTGCTCCATCCAATACTTCTGTGAAACTGTGCCACATATCTGGTAGCCAATAAGTCCTACTCCTCTGCCTGTTGCCAACAATCCTATAAATGCTTTGCTTAGCAGTATGAATCAAGTTTTATTTATCATCTTTGGCTCAGTGGTGCTATTTTTAATTCTGAGTTAGAAGACTGTGGGTGCAAGTCCCCTCCCAGATACTCAAGTAACATTGAGGCCATGGCAATGGCCTCAAGAAGAAATCTAAGCTCCTATCTTTAACATTCAAAGGCTTCGCCACCATCATAGACGTCACCATTAATCAGTCCAGTTATGTAAATACTGTGGCTACAAGAGCAGATGAGTGGCTCACATTCTGATAATCTAAAGTCTTTCCATTGGCTATAAAGCACAGTCATGACCACATTGGAATATTCAGCAAATGTCTGGATAAGTGCAGCAGCACCAGATCTCAAGAACCTTGACATCATCCAGGATAAAGCAGCTCACTTTTCTGACATCACATTGACCATCCCAGATAAATATTCACTCCCTCTACACAGCCACACCATGTTGGTTTACTGTTACATTAACAAAATGCAGAATCAAAATCAGGTTTATTTTCATTGATACATGTTGTGTAATGTGTTTCTTTGAATATATAATAAGAACTATAATTTACAATAAGAAATATAAAAAATAAATAAGTAGTGAAAAAAAGGACCAAAATAGTGAGATAGTGTTCATGGGTTCATGGACTGATCAGAAATCTGACAGTGGAGAGGAAGAAACTGTCCCTTAAATATTGAGTATATGCCTTCAAGACTTAAGGTGTGCTTCTGTTGATTGTCAATGAGAAGGAGATGTTATTTCCAATTCACAGTGACTGAAGTCTTCCAATGAGGAAGTCAAGGATCCATTTGCAGAGAGAGGTACAGAGGGCCTGGGTTTCAAGCTTGCACTGCAGTTACTACAAAATCCAGAACCTCTATTGCCAAGGAGGGCAGGTGAATACCCAAATACATTATAATGTGGAGATGTATTTGTGTTTTCACTGCCACTGGATCTATTGCTGAAACATCCCATTCAGCAACACTGTCAGAATACTATCCAAAGAAGCACTGCAGTGGTTCAGAAAGGTAACTTATCACCAAACTATCTCGGGCACAGAGGGTTTAACCAATAAGTTCTGGTTTTCCCAGTGATATCCACCTAATAAATAAATTTGGTTCTCTGGGTTAGAAAACAACCTCAGCTTAATTTATTGTATACTTAAAGAGATTGCAAAGAATGCAAAATATTATAAGTTGTATGTTTGGAAACAATGTAAAAATGGAATCCACTAGAGTCTTAGGCATGAATTTTGATGGTACTTTTATGTATAAAGCTTGGCAGATTAATTAAAGGGGCATAATTTTTCTCAAAGATAAAAAGGGGTCATTTTAAAAAAAGTAGAAATCAGCACCTAAGTAGTGAGAACGATTTATATAACCTGGCACAGATCTCAGGAATAGAAGTTGACTAATTAGCAGATTAATGCAAAGGATTAAGGAAAATATGGATTCGGGATCTCAAAGAATTAGGAGACATTGTGTTAAGACAGAGAAGTGAGCACAGCTAGTTAAGATTTGGTGGGAAGACACCAGGGTTGATGTAATTAGAAGAAGGAAGCACCTAGTCCTAGAATCATATAATTATATGGCATAATACTATAACCTAGTGATATAATTGGAATAACACAACCTTTAATATTTTGCACACTTTGCAATCTCTTTAAGTACATAATAAATTAAGCTGAGGTTGCTTTGGAAGAGTGGAGCTGGAGAGAGTGACTGCTGACTGGCAAGTCTGCCTGAAATCGTGAGCCGAACTCCTTGTTAATGTCTTTTAAATGTCAGAGGTATATTATTTTGGTTTACAAACTCTCTCAGGGTCTACAGGGATTGAAAGTTTCTTGGAATTCAGTTACAGTGTGCGCATTTGTCCTAAATGTTTATGCTGTATAAATAGCAAAGTGAAGTCAGGAGTCTTATCTGTAAAATATATAGTTGGGAGAATATGAAAAGATGAAATAAATGTATGTGACTGCAAGGGTTTTCAAAGAGAAACAGCAGAAACATTTTAAATAGCTATTTGATACAGCCTTTGTTAAATGTGTAATGGCTTAACAGTTGAGTAAAATTTTCAAGTTGGAATGGATTGCGTCTCTCCCTACAAATGACTAGGCCAAAATTCTCAGTAATATGAAGGATATTCCTGACCACAGTACCCACTATGAGGTTATTGTGATTGCCTTTGGGGTGGATTAGATGAATGTGGCCAAAAATTTCTTTTACAGCCAAAGCACTAAGCATACTGTATCTAGAGCCTACCAGAGTTTAACCCACTAAGCAATATTAGAATATAGAACATAAAAAATAGAACATGAATGCTGCTTTCCTGTGACAACATTCCATGCAGATGTGCTCAGTGGTGGAGAGAGCCTTACCCATGATGGACTGAGCTATATCCACTACTTTTTACAGGCTTTTCCATTAAAGGGCATTGGTATTTCCATACCAGGTCATGATGCCACCAGTCAATCAACTCTCCACTGTGTATCTATAGAAGTTTGTCAATACTTTAGATCGAATGCTAAATCTTCACAAACTTTTAAGAAAGTAACTACCATCATCCCTGGCAGGATGTTCCATTCACTCACTCCTCTCTGAGTTAAAACCTAACTCTGATATCCCCCCTATACTTTTCTCCAATGGCCTTAAAATTATGCCCCCTCATATTAGCCATTTCCACCCAGTGAAACAATCTCAGGCTATCCATTCAATCTGTGCCTGTTATCATCTTGTACACTTCTATCAAGTTGCCTCTCATTCTACTTCACTTCATAGAGAAAAGTCCTAGTTTGAATGTTCTGGTGGATAAAAGGCAAGGATAAGTTTTAGGGAACTTTGGTTTTTGAGGAATATTAAGCTCCTCATTAAGAAGAAGCAGGTGCATGAACGAGGCGCTTTAGGAATATAAGAAATTCAAGAGAACATTTAAGAGAGAAATCAAGAGGGCTAAAAGAGAATATGAGATTACTCTGGCACACAAGGTGAAAGAGAATCCCAAGGGCTTCTATAATATTGTCATGGTCCCGAACACTTATTCCCTACCTTGCTCCTAATTTCCATTGATTGTGCCACGGTTCTGACCCAGGCAACGGACCCTTGAATCGCCTGTTTGTGCCTGATTCCATTCTATCTCAGGTTTCCAGCAGGGGCACACGTTTAGTTTCACCTGCCATCCCGGGATTGATCGGACCTTGTCCCTTCAGAAGAGACATTTCTGGTGGCCCTCCATACACGCTGACACCCGTTCCTTCGTCTCTCCCTACCTGTTCCTAGTCGTCCTTGATCTCACATTGTGCTGGATTTCATTACAGGACTACCCCCTTCACATGGGAATACTGCTATACTCACCGTGGTGGAGCGCTTCTCCAAAGCTATGCACTTCATAGCCCTTCCCAAACTCCCAACGCTTGTAAAACAGCCAACCTTCTCATCCATCATGTCTTCCGCATTCATGGGGTTCCTTCTGACATTATTTCTGACTGGGGTCCCTAATTCGTCTCTCAAGTTTGGAGAAATTTTTGTCAAGCCCTTGGAGCCTCAGTAAGTCTGTCGTCTGGCTTTCATCTGCAGATGAATGGGCAGAGCAAACTAACCAGGATTTGGAAGCAGCAGTGCGCTGCATAACTGCCTACAACCCGTCTGCCTGGATCACCCATCTCGCTTGGATAGAGTACGCACGCAACTCCCTGGTCAGCACCGCCACCAGAATGTCTCCCTTTGAATGCTCCCTCAGTTACCAACCTCCTCTGTTCTCCAGTCATGAAGATGTCATTACTGTGCCTTCTGTTCAGGCTCATCTTTGCCAGTGCTGCAAGATCTGGAGAGACACATGCTCAGTCCTGCTCCGTTCAGCTGACCGCAACCAGAGGATTGCCGATCACCATCGGATTCCTGCACCTGATTAGTGGTCTGGGCAGAAGGTTTGGCTCTCTTCTAAAGACATCCCCCTCAAGAACAAGCCCAAGAAACTTACCCCCCGCTTTCTGGAACTATGGGACTATTCGAGATTGAGAGTATTATCAACCCCTCGGCAGTCCAACTCAAACTGCCCAAATCTATGCACATCCATCCTACATTCCACATTTCCCAATTGAAGCTGGTATTTGTCAACCCTTTGTGCCCTCCTGCTGAACCCCCTCCACCCGCCCGGATCATAGAAAACCACCCAGTTTACACCATCCGGCAGTTACTGGATGTGCGCCGCCAAGGCAGGGGCCTCCAATACCTGGTTGACTGGGAGGGATACGGCCCGAAGGAAAGTTCCTGGATTCCCTGCTCCTTCATCTTGGACCTTTCACTCATCTGGGATTTCCATTGGGACAATCCAGACAAGCCTGGTGGATCACCTGGAGACTCCTGTTGAGGGGGAGGGGTGCTGTCATGGTCCCGATAGTTTATTATATATATATGAGACGCTGTCTCTCTGAATCAAGTCTCTGTGTCAAGTCTCTGAGTCCAGGCTCCATGCCAAGATCCCACCTGTTTGCTGTTTGGTTTTTATGCCTGTGTCAGCATCCAAACTAAATCTCCGTGCCTGTGTCCTGCACTTGGGTTCACTTCCTTCGCTCTGTATTAAGAGCTAAAGGATAGCAAAGGACAAAATCGGTTCACCTGAAGGTCAACTTTGGTCATCTATGCATGCAACCAAAAGAGATGGTGAGATCATAAATTGATTTTTTGCATTTTGCCGAAACGTTAGACAGAGGGTTTATAGAAATGAGGCAAAAGAACAGCAATGTCATGGACTATAACTGGATTACAGAAGAATAGGTACTTTCTGTCTTGAAAGGAAAAATGGCTTTGTGCCAGGCAGGTCATGTCCAACCAATCTTATAGAGATTTTTGAGGAGGCTGCAAGGTAAGGTTGATTAATGGAAATGAATTGCCTAGGTGAAATTTATCAAGGCCTTTGACAAAGTCCTATGTGGGAAGCTAGTTCAGAAGGTTAAATTACTTGGCCTTCAATATGAATTAGTAAATTAGATTCAGCATTGGCTTAATGGAAGAAGACGTACTGGTAGTAGATGGTTGTCTCTCTGACCGGAGACCTCCACAGGAATCAGTGCTAGGTCCATTGTTGGTTTTTCATCTCTATTAATAATGTAGTAAATTAGATCAGGAAATCTGTAGACGACTCAAAGTTTGGGTTGTAGTGGACATCATGGACGACTAACAAAGCTTGCAGTGTCATCAAGACCAGCTGGGAAATGGGCTGAAAAATGGTAGATGGAATTTAATGCAGTCTGGTGTGAGATGTTGCACTTTGGCAATATATACAAACATAAGAAATAGGAGCAGGAGTAGACCATCTGGTCCATCGAGCCTGCTCTGCCATTCAATAAAATCATGGCTGATCTGGCCATGGACTCATCTCCACCTTTTCTCATAACCCTTAATTTCCCTACTATGCAAAAGTCTACCCAACCTTGTCTTAAATATATTTACTGAAATAACCTCCACTGCTTCATTGGGCAGAGAATTCCAGAGATACACCACTCTCTGAGAAAAGCATTTCCTGCTTATCCCCATCCTAAATCTACTCACCCAAATCTTGAAGCTATGTTCCCTAGTTTAGTCTCACACCAGTGGAAACAACCTTCCTTTGTTTCCCTTTCCCTTTCTATCCCTTTCATAATTTTATATGTTTCTATAAGATCTCCTCTTATTCTTCTGAATCCCAGCAAGTACAGTCCCAGGCAACTCAATCTCTCCTCATAGTCTAACCCCTTCATCTCCAAAATGAACCAGGTGAATCTACTCTGCACCACCTCCAAAGCTGGTATATCTTTCCTGATGTATGGAGACCAGAATTGCATGCAGTATTCTAGTTGCAGCCTCAACAGTACCCTGTACAGTTGCAACATAACCTCCCTGCTCTTAAATCCAATCCCTCTAGCAATGAAGGCCAACATTCCATTTGCCTTCTTGATAGCCTGCTGTACCTGTAAACCAACATTTTGTGATTCATGCTCAAGCACTCCCAAGTTCTTCTGCACAGAAGTTTGCTGCAATTCTTTACCATTTAAATAATAATTTGCTCTTTCATTTTCCTTCCAAAGTGCATTACCTCACATTTACCAATGTTGTACTCCATCTGCCAGACCCTAGCCCACTCACTTAAACTACCTATATCTCTCTGTAGACTCTCCATATCTTTTGCACAATTTGCTTTTCCACTCAATTTAGTATCACCAGCAAACTTAGATACATTACACTTGGTCTCCTCTTCCAGATCATTAATGTATATCGTGAACAGTTGCAGGCCCAGCACCAACCTCTGTGTCACACTGCTCAGCACTGATTGCCAACCAGAGTAACACACATGTATCCATCCCAACTCTCTGCTTTCTATTAGTTAACCAATCCTCTATCCTTGCTAATATTTCACCCCCCCCCCCCAACTCTATGCATCCTTACCTTATGGATAAGTCTTTTATGTGGCACCTTATCGAACACCTTCTGGAACTCCAAGTAAATAATGTCCATCTGTTCCCCTCTATTCACTGCACTCATGATATCCTCAAAGTACTCCAGTAAGTTTGTCAAACAGTGCCTGCCTTTGTTGAATCCATGCTGCGTCTGTCTGATGAATCCAATTCATTCCAGATGCCTCAGTATTTATTCTTTAATGATAACTTCAAGCATTTTCCCAACTACGGATGTTAAATTAACTGGCCTATGGTTACCTGCCTTTTGCCTACATTCTCTTTTGAGCAGTGACGCCATTCGCCGTTGGGACCTGCCCAGAATCCACAGAATTTTGGTAAATTAACACCAAAGCCTTTTCTTTCAAAGGCATTTCTTTCAGTACCCTGGGATGCATTCTATCAGGACCAGGAGACTTATCTGTCTTCAGGCCCACAAGTTTACTCTCAGTTTTCTCCTACTTCAAAGAATGACATATCCCTTCCTCAACCATCAACGCTGCCCTCACACACATCTCCTCCATTTCCTGGAATCTGCCCTCACCCCATCCTGCACTCACAGTAATAGGGTTCCTCGTTTCCTTACCTACCACCCCACAAGCTTCTGTATCAAGCAATCTTTCTCCATAACTTCTGCTATCTCTGATAGGATCCTACTACTAAGCATGTTTCCCTACCCCTACCTCCACTCTCGACTTTGCATTGGGATTGCTCTCTGCATGACTTCCTTAGCCACTCAGCCCACCCCACTGATCTCCTTTTTGGCATTTACCCCTGCAACTGGAAGAAGTGCTACACCTCCCATTCTCCTGCTCCCTCACCACCATTCATGGCCACAAACAGTCCTTCCAAGTGAGGGGACACTTCGCCTGTGAGTCATTGGGGTTATCTATTTGATCCAGTGCTACCAGTGCGACCTCCTCAACATCAGTTTAACCCATCAAAGATTGGGGGACCACTTTGTTGAGTGCCTTCATTCCATCTGTTGCTAAAGGCAGAATTTCCCAGTGGTGACCCATTTTAATTCAACTTCCCTTTCCCATTCAAACATGACAGTCCATGGCTTCCTCTATTTCCATGATGAGGCCATACTCAGGTTGGAGAAGCAACAATGCATATTCCATCTGGGTAGCTTCCAATCTGAACAGCAAATTCTCTAACTTCTGGTAATTTCTAATCCCCTCTTCTCTTCCTGCATTCCCTAATTTGGTACCCCTCTCACCCCTTCTCCTCACTTGCCCATCACCTCCCTCCCATATCCTACCTGCTTTCCTTTCATCCATGGTCCACTATCTTCTTCTATCAGATTATTTCTTATTCAGTCCTTGACTTTTTCCACCTATTACTTGCCAGCTTGTACTTCTTCCCCCTCCCTTCTTATTCTGGTTTCTGCCCCCTTCTTATCCAGTCCTTGAAAAGTCTTGGCCCAAAATATTGACGTTGTTCCCCTCCATTGATGCTGCTTGACTTTTTGAGTTCCTCCATAACTTTGCTTGAGAAAGAGCTGATCGTTGACTGCAGACTTCTGGAAGTGGAAGGAGAGTGAACATGTGCCAGTCTACATTGAGGGATCAGTGGTGGAAAGAGTCAGCAGCTTTAAACTCCTCACTGTTAACATATCAAATTACTTACCTTGGGCCCAACACATAGCTGCAATCACAAGGAAGGCTCATCAATATCTTTAATTTCTTGGGAGGTTAGGCCAGTTCAGTTTGTTACAGAACACCAACAAAACAAACTTCTACAGACGTACTGTTAAAAGTATCCTGACTGGTTGCATCATGGTCTGATACGGCAATTCAAATGCACAGGTATGAAAGAAGTTGCAGGGTAGAGGACTCAGCACACATTACAGCCACATCCTCCTCAACTATTGGTAGTATCTACAGCAGACACTGCCTCAAGGAGGCATCATCCATCATCAAAGACTCCTACTATTTGGAACAAGCCATCTTCTCGTTGCTAGCATGGGGCTTGAAATACAGATGCCTGAAGTCCCACAACACCAGGTTCAAGAATAGCCACTTTCCTTCAATCACTCAGTCCTCGAACCAACTGACACATGCTAACCATTACAGGTTAACAACAGTGTGACCACCTTGATCACTTTGCACTCTAATAGTCTTTTTTGTTCTAATGATTTTTTTTGTAAAATGTGTGTTTCATTTATACTTCTGTTTTGAACGCTGATCACTGGTTATGCTGCTGCAAGGAAGTTATTCATTGAACTTGTTCATACATGTATTTGTGCATATGGCAATAAGCACAACTCTGACTTCATACAATGAGTTCCAGACTCTTGCAATTAACTACACTTCCTCATCTCTTCTCTAATCCTCCTAATTATCTGAAATCTATGCTGTCTGGTTTTGACTTTCTACCAGGGGAAATAAGCCCTTCCCATTTATCAGTCTGGGCCACTTTTAGTTTTACTGGGACCACAGCAGCTTGCATTCAAGCACAATTGTGTGAAACCAAATATAATCAGATCATTTATTGTTGCTTATAAACCATGGTCAATTGATTTCCTCAAGCTAGCTGACGTAATCATTGCTTGTCAACAAGCCCATATCGTGATGCTGGAGATTGGTGACAGCTGTAAAGATTGAAAATGTTTAGAAATTAGATTGATGGGCTGGCTTGGCACTATATTATAGTAGGCAAGTAGGTATGGATAGCTTTTCTTACCCCTGTTCAGTCAGACTGAAATGTCAAAAGCTGTTCCAAGTCAGGAACTGTCAATGGTATTGGAAATTATTTCTAAGAACCATCACTTACCTTGGAGTCACTCAGCTGTTGTAAATGTGACTTTGACTTTGTTACTCATGCCCTTTCTGTCACAAATCCTATTCTTCTTATCTACAAGCAAAAGATTAAAAAAAAGTAATTATGACTCTAACACCCTGGGAAAGTTTTCACTGCTAATGTAATGGTCTTTCTGTAGAAGCAGTGTTTGAGTAATGGTTGGAGATAATATGTGCTTTGGAATGTGAGCCGTCTAATCAGGGGAGTGGGTTTTTGTGTTGTGTGCCCAACAGAAGTGTGAGCTGGGGTTCTTCGTTCAGCAGGAAATGAAGAGAGAAGATGCTGGAGAGAACTGATCATAGGATTCGACCTGGTGGGGGATCGTGATACGATGGAAGAGGGTACCAGGATTTTCTGAGGATCGGTGAATATGAATTTTGGAAGAGTTAAGTTCCAGCTTGTGCACAATTGACTGTTTAATTATAATGGCCTCAGTGTTTTTTTTTTCTTTCTTTTCTTTACTAACCCTTTAGTTAAGATTCATAAATATAATTCTTTTAATCGTATGCAATGCACTGTCTGTTATTTCTTGGCACTCGAGTTGTAACAGGGTAGCAAGTTACACAGCATCCACACAAATTGGTGTTTGGGATAGGAGAGCTGCCTCAGTCTCATGGGTCTGGTGGGACTGGAGTGTGCATTCCCTAGACTTACGCAGCTGAGAAAACCAGAGGGGTTTCATGACCAACTGAGGAATCTCACCATTATCAAGATTCTTAATTTTGGTGCTTTTGGAGCCTGTTTTGGAGCCCAAAATTTCATTCTCATGAAGAACATATAGTACTGAATTATTTGTGCAGATCATGCAGTATCATAGAACACAGGTAAACCCCATTTACATTGTTTTCACTGATTCAATGTGGAATCTCTGCTCTGGTCTCTTATACAGCACCAAGTAAGGATGCTGGAAGTTACTTCAGTGTATGGGTTATAAAGAGATTAAATCTAGAGCCAATTGGATTTTCAGACCAGTGTAAATCTTAGATTTATCGAAAAATATGAGTCCACAATCCATATGTGAATTGTTAATTCGTGATTTGTATATTTGCATCTCCTTCAAGGACACAATTGCCAATCAAAATATTTTTCCTGCAGCATACCTGAAGAATGATCTAGCACCCGGAACAATGGCCAGCCTGCACTAATTTACTTCTTGGCTATCCCAAACAAATAGGAAGGGACAATGAATCCAACAACTGTAGAAGTCGCTGTGCAGAATGTAGTCAAGAACAGTGACACAGGCAGGGAGCGAGCACTCTGTCTTCAGACATTTGCCGCAAATTCTACTGAAAGAGCTGGGTAGCCAGAGGAGGCGAAGAATGCAAAGCAACACGGGACAACACCACAAAGTGAGATGAAGTGCCAGAAGTGAGAGAGCATCCAAAGTGATGTTCCAAGAAGCTAATCACAGTCCTGGAAAAAGATTAATTATTTTAATGTCACAAAGTTTGGGGGTGTTGTGGATAGTCTGGAGGATTGTCAGAGGTTACAGTGGGACATTGATAGGGTGCAGAACTGGTGGATATACTTCAACCCAGATAAGTGTGAAGTGGTTCATTTTGGTAGGTCCGATTTGAAGACAGAACTTAATATAAATGGTAAGGCTCTTGGCAGTGTAGAGGATCTGAGAGACCTTGGGGTCCACGTCGATAGGACACTCAAAGCTGCTGCGCAGGTTGACAGTGTTATTAAGAAGGCGTATGGTATGTTGGCATTCATCAACCATAGGATTGAGTTCAAGAGCCATGAGGTAATGTTACAGCTATGTAAGACCTTGGTCAGACCCCACTTGGAGTACCGTGTTCAGTTCTGGTCACCTCACTATAGGAAGGATGTGGGTACTATAGAAAGTGTGCAGAAGAGATTTACAAGGATCCTTGCGAATTGGTTGAGTGTACTTGGCCTTTTCTCCTTGGAGTAACGGTGGATGAGAGGTGACATGACAGAGGTGTATAAGATGATGAGGGCATTGATTGTGTGGATAGTCAGAGGCTGTTTCCCAGGGCTGAGGGGGCATCGTTTTAAGGTGCTTGGAGATAGGTACCAAGGGGATGTCAGGGGTTAAGTTTTACACACAGAGAGTGGTGGTGGTGAAAGCGGATACAATAGGGTCTTTTAAGAGAATCTTAGATAGGTACATGGAACTTAGAAAAATAGAGGGCTATGTGCTAGGGAAATTCTAGCAGCTTCTGGAGTAGGTTACATGGTCGGCAAAACATTGTGGGCCAAAGGGCCTGTAATGTGCTGTAGAGTTCTATGTTCACATCTGATTACAGACAGTGAAGACAATACGGACACACACACGCACTCTCTCTCTCTCTCACACACACACACACACACACACACTCTCTCTCTCTCTCTCACACACACACGCACACACACACACACACACATGCACACACACACACAGTCACTTGCTCTCAGACTCTCTCTCACTCTGATATATGAACCCTCACACAATCTTGCATTCTTTCTCCCATATTCTCACACTCACCATCTCACTCACACACACACTTCTATGCACTCACACTGTCTTCCTTTCTTGCACTCTTTCTTGCAAGCAAGTTCTCTCTCGTACTCTCACACACACTCTCACTCTCAAGTTCTCATACATTGGCTCTCTCATGTACTCTCCTTCACATACTCATTCTCACGCACACGCACACACGCAAACACACACACGCACACATTTCTCTCGCAGGAGGAACACTACAGAAATACCAGCAACAGGATGCCCAGTTGTACCTCTAGTCATTGGATAATGAGCATTATTGAAGGTGATAGAAGGTTCTCGTTCCATTCATTTACTCTTTGCCCCACATGATTTTTCTGACAATGGCATAATTATGCCCTTCCCTCTCTCCCCACACTATGATTATGTGACACACAGGTGCTTGTGGGACATTGCCCAAGCTGCTCAAAAGCTCCCATGTGTTACCCAGCAACACAAGCCGGACCTTGCACATTCCAGTGAATGCAGCCAGAGCCCATCCTTTACACCACAGAGTTGCTGGTTGGCTCAACAACTATTGTTAAACAGGTTCCAAGAGCCCAAGTCAAATGTCCCGCCACAATATAGACAGAGGCCAGCTAATCTTTAAACAGAAGATATCATTTCAGGCATCCAAAATCAACTCGTGCACACTGTCAGCTTCCATCATGGGCTCTGGATGGGCCTTTTATTACAGGATCATAACACTGCACGATCCCTTAAGATAATAAGAGGGACTGACAGCCAGCCAGCATGTTTCCAATGGAACTAATGGTTAGTATGGAAAGGTCTACTTTTAAGGTGATTGGAGGAAAGTATGGGGAGGGGGTGTGGATGTCAGCATTTTTACACAGAGAGTGGTAGGTGCGTGGAATGCACTGCTGGGTGTATTGGTAGATATATTAGGGACATTTAGGTGACTCTTGGACAGGTACATGAATGAATGAAAGAAGGAGCTACATGGGTGGCTAGTGTTAGATTGATCTTAGAGCAGGTTAAAAAGCAGGCGCAGAATCGCAGGCCAAAGGGTCGGTATTGAGTTGTACCGTTCCATGTTCCAACTTCCAACTATTTCTCTTCAGAGATTTGTGAGATATAGTCTATCAGGGACCGGCATCAATCAGCTCTGTGTGTTATGATTTCACGGACTCTATGGACAACAGCAAGTGTTCTGAAGATGTCTTTCATTTTGCGTCAGACTAAACTACTCATGGTGAGATACCTGTGCAATGATCCATATGAACAAGTACAGGACATTGATGAGGCTCCACCTGGAGTATTGTACTGTATACAGATTTGGTGAACCTGTTATCTGAAAGATGTTTTTAAGTTGGAAAAAGTGAAAAGAAGACCTACGAGATTGTTTCCAGAACTCAAAGGCCTGAGTTATAGGAAAAGATCGGCTAGGCTAGGACCTTATTCGTTGGAGCACAGAATACTGAGGTGTTGAACTCATAGAGCTGACTAGAATCACGAAGAGCATAAATAGGGTGAATGCAGATAGTCTTTTTTACATGGAAAGAGAATCAGATATGAGAATGTGTAGGTTTAAGGTGAAAGGGGTAAATCCATCTACACCACTGGCCCATCACGTACACAGTCCTCCCACTGGGTTCTTTCCATCTATTGCTTTCATCTGCCCATCCTATCTCCTATATTTTGTTCCATATCCATCTTCTTTCCACATCGGATTCCATGATTTTTAGACCTTTGTTACCACTAACTATCACCTCCTAGCCTCTGCTGCCATTTCTACTCTTCTCTCCTCCATCTGCCTATCATCTCTCCACTTAACACTTGATAACTCTTGCTACACCCCTTCTACACACTTCTTTACTTTGGCAGTACCCCCCTCTATCTTTCATTCTAGGTGAAGGGTCTTGCATCAAGACAGTAGCAGTCTGTTTCCCTCTGTCAAACCTTCCTGAGTTCCTCCAGAATCTTGTTTGTTTCTGTGTTTAAGTTGTACCCTTTACCCATTAACTTTGTAAATGGAAAATAACAATTACTGACAGCATTACAGGTGTGGGGTCCTAGGTACCTCTTTATCTGCCGTAACTAATATGATGAATGATGCACTTCCAAATGTAGCGAACAGCTTTTGTCCTCTTTGCCACATTAAATGCTCAGAATTGTAACTGAACATGGTTAAAACACTCGTTCATTTCTGCTTACAGTGAATGTGCAGTAAAAATAAGGGAACTTAAATTTATAATTAAAATAACCAATTTAAGATAGTAAACAGATGGGCTTTTCTTTGGAGACAGACTATGGAATGTCCCACTAATATTGCTAATATTAGTGGGACATTAGTCAGGCAATATTAGTGCTAATATTGGAGCAAACAACATTTCAGTAACATAACTGGTAAAAATTGAAGAGAAGTGTGAAAAAAAGGAATGAAAATTAGGTTGATAGATGGGCAAGAATTGGTTTTCAAGTGGTAATTAAACACCAGACTGTTTCAATGTAACAACTTCAAAACATTGAAGTGATTTATATGTCAATTCCAGAGGTCAGTACAACACCGAATAATTATGTTAGTCATATTTTACTATTTTATTTGAATACACCCTATGGGTGTACAAGCAAGGTACCAACAAATACATTGGCTCATCACTTGTGACCAAGTAGTGAGGCTCGACAAAGGACTCTTTCTAAAACTAAAATCTACCACAAGACACTGCTTATAGAGGATGGGATTAAGGGATTAACAGCTACAATGTTGGCGAGACCTTTGTTTCGGCAGAGGTGCACAAGGGAAGGGAGGGGCATGATGCAGTCCATCAAGTGAAAAGCTTTTAGAGTGTTGGAGAGGCTTCAGAGGACATTCACAAGAATGATCTTGGGAATGAAATGATTAACATATGATCAGCATTTATAGACAATAGACAATAGGTGCAGAAGTAGACCATTCGGCCCTTCGAACCTGCACCGCCATTCTGAGATCATGGCTGATCATCTACTATCAATACCCGGTTCCTGCCTTGTCCCCATATCCCTTGATTCCCCTATCCATAAGATACCTATCTAGCTCCTTCTTGAAAGCATCCAGAGAATTGGCCTCCACTGCCTTCAGAGGCAGTGCATTCCACACCCCCACAACTCTCTGGGAGAAGAAGTTTTTCCTTAACTCTGTCCTAAATGACCTACCCCTTATTCTTAAACCAGGCCCTCTGGTACTGGGTTCTCCCAGCATCTGGAACATATTTCCTGCCTCTATCTTATCCAATCCCTTAATAATCTTATATGTTGCAATCAGATCCCCTCTCATTCTCCTTAATTCCAGCGTTTATAAGCCCAGTCTCTCTAACCTCTCTGCGTAAGACAGTCCGGACATCCCAGGAATTAACCTTGTGAATCTACGCTGCACTTCCTCTACAGCCAGGATGTCCTTCCTTAACCCTGGAGACCAAAACTGTACACAATACTCCAGGTGTGGTCTCACCAGGGCCCTGTACAAATGCAAAAGGATTTCCTTGCTCTTGTACTCAATTCCCTTTGTAATAAAGGCCAACATTCCATTAGCCTTCTTCACTGCCTGCTGCACTTGCTCATTCACCTTCAGTGACTGATGAACAAGGACTCCTAGATCTCTTTGTATTTCTCCCTTACCTAACTCTACACCGTTCAGATAATAATCTGCCTTCCTGTTCTTACTCCCAAAGTGGATAACCTCACACTTATTCACATTAAACGTCATCTGCCAAGTATCTGCCCACTCACCCAGCCTATCCAAGTCACCCTGAATTCTCCTAACATCCTCATCACATGTCACACTGCCACCCAGCTTAGTATCATCAGCAAACTTGCTGATGTTATTCTCAATGCCTTCATCTAAATCGTTGATGTAAATCGTAAACAGCTGTGGTCCCAATACCAAGCCCTGTGGCACCCCACTAGTCACCACCTGCCATTCTGAGAAACACCCGTTCACCGCTACCCTTTGCTTTCTATCTGCCAACCAGTTTTCTATCCGTGTCAATATCTTCCCCCCAATGCCATGAGCTCTGATTTTACCCACCAATCTCCTATGTGGGACCTTATCAAATGCCTTCTGAAAATCGAGGTACACTACATCCACTGGATCTCCCTTGTCTAACTTCTAGGTTACATCCTCGAAAAACTCCAATAGATTAGACAAGCATGATTTGCCCTTGGTAAATCCATGCTGGCTCGGCCCAATCCTATCACTGCTATCTAGATATGCCACTATTTCATCTTTAATAATGGACTCTAGCATCTTCCCCACTACTGATGTTAAGCCGACAGGACGATAGTTCTGTTTTCTCCCTCCCTCCTTTCTTAAAAAGTGGGATAACATTAGCCATTCTCCAATCCTCAGGAACTGATCCTGAATCTAAGGAACATTGGAAAATGATTACCAATGCATCTGCAATTTCCAGGGCCACCTCCTTTAGTACCCTAGGATGCAGACCATCTGGACCTGGGGAATTTGTTAGCCTTCAGTCCCATCAGTCTACTCATCACCGTTTCCTTCCTAATGTCAATCTGTTTCATTTCCTCTGTTACCCTATGTCCTTGGCCCATCCATACATCTGGGAGATTGCTTGTGTCTTCCCTAGTGAAGACAGATCTAAAGTACTTATTAAATTCTTCTGCCATTTCTCTGTTTCCCATAACAATTTCACCCAATTCATTCTTCAAGGGCCCAACATTGTTCTTAACTATCTTCTTTCTCTTCACATACCTAAAAAAGCTTTTGCTATCCTCCTTTATATTCCTGGCTAGCTTGCGTTCGTACCTCATTTTTTCTTCCCGTATTGCCTTTTTAGTGAAGTTCTGTTGTTCCTTAAAAATTTCCCAATCATCTGTCTTCCCACTCACCTTAGCTCTGTCATACTTTTTTTTTAATGCTATGCAATCTCTGAGTTCCTTTGTCAACCACTGTGGCCCCTTTCCCACCTTTGAATCCTTCCTTCTCCGGGGGATAAACTGATTTTGCATCTTGTGCATTATTCCCAAGAATACCTGCCATTGCTGTTCCCCTGTCTTTTCTGCTAGGATATCCGTCCATTTAACTTTGGCCAGCTCCTCCCTCATGGCTCCATAGTCTCCTTTGTTCAACTGCAACACTGACACCTCCGATCTGCCCTTATCCTTCTCAAATTGCAGATAAAAACTTATCATATTATGGTCACTACCTCCGAATGGCTCCTTTACTTCAAGATCACTTATCAAATCCTGTTCATTACACAACACTAAATCCCGAATAGCCTTGTCCCTGGTCGGCTCTCATACAAGCTGTTCCAAGAATGCATCCCGTAGGCACTCTACAAACTCCCTATCCTGGGGTCCAGCACCAACCTGATTCTCCCAGTTCACCTGCATGTTGAAATCCCCCATAACTACTGTGACATTACCTTTGCCACATGCCAATGTAAACTCCCTATTCAACTTGCACCCAATATCCATGCTACTGTTTGGTGGCCTATAGACAACACCCATTAGGGTCCTTTTGCCCTTACTGTTCCTCAGTTCTATCCACACAGACTCCACTTCTCCTGATCCTATGTCCCCCCTTGCAAAGGACTGAATCTCATTCCTCACCAACAGGGCCACCCCACCCCCTCTGTCCACATTTCTGTCCCTACGATAGCACGTATACCCTTGTACATTCATTTCCCAGGTCTGATCTCCCTGCAGCCATGTCTCCGTTATCGCAACAACATCATAGATACCCATTCGCACCTGAGCTTCAAGCTCATCCGCCTTATTTCTGACACTTCGTGTATTCAGATATCGAATTTTTAGCCCATTTCTCCTCTCTCTGTTTAAATCACTGCCTATTGTGCTTAACTCAGCTCCAAGAACTCCCATCGGGCTATAAGCCCCTTGAATTTTGTTGTCCTTCCTAAATTTACTTATTCTTTCTGCACATTTAACTCCATGTTCCATCAGACCATCCCTCTGTACATGTGTCCTCCTTATCACTTTTTCCGCCTCACCTTCCTCTACTACACACTTAATATTCTGGAACCGTGTAGTCCCCACCTGTCCTTTATTCTTCATCTCGCTATCCTCTCTCACATTCTGGATCTCTGCCCACTGCAAATTTAGTTTAACCCCCCCCCCCCCCCACGAGCAGCACTAGCAAACTTTCCTGCAAGAATGTTAGTATCGCTCCAGTTCAGGTGTAAACCGTCCTGTCGGAACAGATCCCACCTTCCCTGGAACACAGCCCAATTATCTAAAAACCTGAAGCCCTCCCTCCTGCACCATCCTCTCAGCCACGTATTTGTGGTGAACTACGTATACCTGTCTGGACACGCCCCCCCTGCTGACTGCTCCTGTGGCTCCTCCCACAGACCCCTGTATAAAGGCGATTGAAGGCACTGCTCCTCCCTCAGTCTCCAGGATGTTGTGTGGTGGGCTCTTGTTGCTGACGCTGCTGACGCTGCTTTCTTCCAGCTAATAAAAGCCTACCATGGCCCACGTCTCCGAGAGTTATTGATGGTGCATCAGTATTAATCTGTATAATCCTTTTGTTCCTTGCCTCACTCGCACGTGGTACAGGTAGCAATCCTGAGATTGTTACCCTGGAGGTCCTCTGTGTACCCTTTAATGTCTCTGTGCCTGTATTTGATAGAGAATTGGGAGAAGAGGGGTGGAGGAGGCAGGGGTAATATCAAGGAATGACACTTTCAGTAAGTAGGATTACAGGGTTGTGGGTAAGAGGACAGGAGGCTCATCAGGGCAAGAGGTCACAGAGATGGGAAGGCTGAAGAATGGTGTGTGATAAGCACATTCAGTTCAGAAATAATGTCCTTTGGCCATTCCTGTTTGGGTGGACCATCAAGAGTATGGTGATGCGATAATTGGGCAGAGGAGTGGCAGTCCAATAATGGTGATTCTGTAACACTACCTAACAGTATCCATGTCCTGCATTGTGATGGTAAAGCTGCCATGTCCTGGGAGAGCTTAATGACAAAACTCTTTATTAATAGAATTATAAAACACTGGTCGAGCCACCTCTGGGGTATTGGGTACCCCACTATAGGAAGGATGTTGAGGCTTTGGAGGGGGTTGCAGAAGAGGTTTTACCAGGACGCTGCCAGGTTTAGAGTGCATGATAAACTTGGGTTGATTTCTCTGGAGCATTGGAGGCCGAGGGGAGATCTGATAGAGGTTTTGAAGATTATGAGAGGCATAGATAGAGAGTAAATGTTCCCCAGTGTTAAAATGTCCAATACCAGAGGGAATGCATTAAAGGTGAGAGGGCGTAGGTTCAAGGAAGATGTGAGGAGTAAGTTTTTACTCAGAGAGTCATAGATGCTTGGAATGTGCTGCCTGGCATGTGGTAGTGTCAAATGCCTTAGAGGCTTTTAAGAGACGTTTGGATAGGCACATGGATCTAAGGAAGATGTAAGGATATGGACATGGTGCATGTAGGCAGGATTAGTGCGTGGGTGTTTTTGATTTGCTTTTTAACTGGTCCAGCATAACACTGGGGGCTGAATGGCCTGTTACTGTGCTGTACTGATCTATGTTCTATGATGGGTGTACCAAGGACAACATGATCCAAGTCCTCCTGCTGTGCTCCAAGATCAGTGTTGCATGTGGAAAGGTGGCAGTCCGTGTGCCCCTGACACTGAATACACATCAGGGATTCTGTGTGCTTGGACAAATTTTAAGAGTTTACAGTGTGATATAGAAACAGCCATTATTGTTGTTTTAATTCAATGAAATGATTTAAATTGTACAAAAATATGGAATTGAATTTCTAGACCATCTTCTTTCCCTTGTCATGGCAGATTGTCTGCCGCTATGGAGACGTTTTATTGTTCTTTTTCTTGTCAATTATATTCCTGCCTAACCCAGCCTAAAGCATCTCTTCATGGTGATCACGGTGTATAATGAATTCACCTCGACTGATTTTTGAATAGGAGTGATCCTCTGCTCATTGTTAAACATAGACAGGTAGATTATGAATGCTTTCTGTCAGTGGTGCTCCTATTTTATGCCTGTCTAATACTTCTTCATAAAAATGAATAAAAGAAAATATAAACCAAAATATCCCCAGTACTTAAATTTCTTACCCTTGGGCTTTGAACCATTTTGTTTAGCTCTTCTCCAGGCTCCCAATTCACTGCCTTAATTTTCTGGCTAGTTAGATTTTCTACTTAATCATCCAGCCATTTGCCTCTTACTTCCTGTCAATCCTGTAAATTCTTTTTATCTCCAAACTTCCTCCTCCTGTTACGTACCCCGTAACTGGGTCACTTACCAGCAAAGTTAGAGAGGTCCGTTGAAGTCTGATGGTACTATTTTTAACTGTATTTATTGATAGAAATATACAAAAATAATATCAATACAAACGCACAGATAATATATGTCGTCAATACTAAATCTAAAAGCGCGGGTATAATAATAATCAATAAGAAATAGCTCTATCGTTGTCTAGGGGATAATGTATTGTCCGATGGAAATATAAAAGTCACTTTAGTTCAGTCAAGCTGTAGACTGCAGCCTTTGGTTGGAGAGAGGGATGGGTTAAAACTTGCCCATTCCTTTTATGATGTCAATCCTTCGAGAGTCGTTGGGAGTTGAGTTCCCCGTTGTTAGCTAAAAACCGTTTTTCCGTGGCAAAGGCCACCGATTCCGGGCAAATGGAAGCGGACGCACGTGGCCTTCCACCGGCTTTCGCTATTACGGGATTGCTAGCGTTTCTTCTGGTGCGTCTGAGGGGCTGTTCCCACAGACCCTCTTTTTATCCTGACTCACAGGGTCTCAGTTGTCAATCAGGTTGGGATGATGTAATCCCTCCACCAACCTCCCCCTCGGTTCATTGCCTGGGGCTTCGATGCATAGTACAGGATGCAATACACAAGTCCGTCTCCAAGAGACAATAGCCGGTATCAATGGGTCCGCCTTTCGGAGGTCAGGACACATTCCAACCCTTTTGTGGATTCTGCATGTCTCTCTCTCATTTCCTGTGTCCCCTGAACTGACTTAATAGTGATCTTGCGATTCTCACAAAGGAGGGGGCTACCCCGCACCCTTCGGCCCCTCAGAGCTGTGGCACATTCGTAACACTCCACTCCCAGGAGCTGCTACAAATACAACTGATTCATTTGGAAAAATCAATCTATATTTCTGAAGGAGAACATGCTGTTTTTATTTCTTTGAGTAAGTTTATAAGTGCCTATTCTAGAACTTCATCCATTTTGGTGCAAAGTAACAATAGAGACAAGTACTCTGGGTCACCATGACAAATTTGTATATGTCTCTTCATGATTGAGCAGACCATTCTTCATTTGACCCACTAAGACACATCAGAGCTTAACTATGCTTTCTATGTGTTGATTTAAAACATGGTACAGATTCAGTAACTAAGTGGTTTCAAGTAACTGAAAGGATGTTGTTTACTGTATAACACAAATAACTTTGAAAGGAATAACATGGATTTGATGGTCTGAATAGCCTCTATCTATTGTTCCATGACTTAATGATTCTTTGATGAACATGTTCATGGAGGGGCACTGGTAAAGTTTTTGAATTACATCTACTAATGTTACATGATTGACAAAGGTTCAGGACACCCAAACTGATTGATTATGGGTTATATTTTCTTTCTCAAGTACGTATCTCCAGTAGTTTTATTTTATATAATTAAACATTCTTAATGTGTTAAATCAACCTTCTAATTATATTCAGCCCATCTTATATTATTATACACAAGACTTTCCAGTAAGTGTGCAATTGTTTCTGAAGATATGACTCTTCTGTTCCAATGATGACTTCCTTTGAATAATCATCCAGAAAATTTTACGTTATCCTTCCATGATTTCTCCTGCTTTGGTTTCAATAAATGGTAAATTACATGAGTAATTTGCTCTCTGTAAACCCATGAAAATGCCAGGAAAAGATCAGGCTTGTTAACATGCCATGTACACAGTAATGTCCAATCTAATTGGCATAATTTCAGCAGAAAATGTTTGCCTGAGTCAACTACTCTGATTTTAGCATCACAAGGAGAAACACTATTTGGTCCATTAGCTTTGTTAGTAGAAGATCATTCAAGCTGGAATTGAGTGAAAAGGAAGAATGATGAAAGAACTCCATGACTGAAACAGAAGAACTCTATTTAAGCATTTAGCAGCAGTGCCAACATCAGTGCTAAACTAAATGATAATAGGTTCACATACCCAAGCTAGGGTGAAAATTATAAACACACGTGTGCTCATGATATTCCTTTTGTTATGCCAGAGAAAATGAACGTGTTGGAGAAGACCTGCCTTTCAAGATGTACATTGAGATTCTCCTGGTTAAAATGGTAGCTTCATTACATGTAAATGGTAACAAGGAAGAGAGCTTCAGACTCCAGCAGATTTCCCTGGAACTGAGCACTGTCAATTGACTGTCTTCCTACTTGCTTCATATTCCTTCATTTGCCATTGATATCACCCCCTAATTTCCTATGATTAAAGAATAGCTTTATTTGCCATGCACAGAAACATCAAAACAGTGAAGTGTGTAGTTTGCTTTAACGACTAACAAAGTCCAAGGATGTGCAAGTGTCCCTACTCTTAGCATGCCCACAACTTACTAACCTTTACGTCCTTGGATTGTGGGAGGGAAGTGGAGTACCTGGATGAAACCCACATGGTCATAGAGAGGATGTACAGATTCCTTCAAGAGAATGGCAGGAATTGAAACTGATTGTTTGTGCTGCAAAGTATTATGCTAGCTGCTACACTACTGTGCACCTGTGATAGAGCCATGATTCACATGTTGGTTGTTAGTTGTGATTCATTGTTAATCATTTTTCATGGAGAAAGTTCAAAATGGAATCAGCATCTTAGGGCCAACTGGGATCTGACTGAACAGGGCCAATCAGACTGAAGTGTTGCGAAATGAACTGTAGAAATATCGAGAAGTGTACCAAAGTATATAGCTAGTGGTATCCTGCACAATAGTACACAAATGTTGCCCATTTCAGTCTCCACAGATGTTGTCTTACTGGCAGAGTATTTCCACTGTTCCTTCCATTTGACTTGAAGAGATTACTGTAGTGATAATGTCAAAGATGACATGAGGAGAAATAATGGGGGAGAGAAGGACAAAAGGATAGTAATTACATTGTTAAAATTATCACCAGCAATGAAAATTTGAGTCAGGAAGGACGTGTAGACTTTGGAAAGGCTGCACCAGTAGTTAACCACGATGCAGCCTGTATAAGGAGAGATTGGACAAATTTAGATTGTTTTCTCCAGAGTATCAGGGGTTGATGGGACACATGATACAAGTTTATAATATGATGAGAGGCTTCGAAAGGGGAGGCAGTTGGAAACTTTTCCCATGGTACAATTATGAAATAGGGTCATGTGTTTATGGTGAGTGGGAGACCGTATAAAGGAGATGTGCAGGGCAAGACTTTCACATAGAGTGTGGTAGGTGCCTAGAATGGGCTGCCAGGGAGAGTGGTTGAAACAGTTTAAAATGGTGTTTTACATAGATACATGAATATGCAAGGAATGGAGGGATATTGATCAAGTACAGATAGAAGAGATTTAATTTTGTGTCATGTTTACAGACAACAGGGCCTGTTTTATGCTATATTGTTTTTGTATATTCTATGTTAAGTACAAATGGAGTTTTATTTCTTAGTGCCATAGAATAAGTTATAGTTACACATTGTTAAAAAGCTGCTTGACCTAACCTTGCAGTCAATGTCAGTAAGACCAAGGAACTGATTGTGGACTTCAGATAGTGTAAGATGAGGAAACATACACCAGACCTCATAGAGGGATTAGAAGCCGAAAGAGTGAGCAATTTCAGGTTCCTGGGTGTCAATATCTCTGAGAATCTATCTTGGATCTAACATATAGATGCAGCCACAAAAAAGACATGACAATGGCAATATTTCATTAGGAGTTTGAAGAGATTTATTATGTCACCAAGGACACTCACAAGTACCTATAGATGTAGCATTCTAACTGACTATATCACCATCTGGTAAGGTTGGGGGGATGGGGTTGGTTGATGCTACTGCACAGAATCAAAATAAGCTACAGAGAGTTTCAAACTTAATCAGCTCCATCATGGGCACATCTTCTTCAGCCTCTATCGGTCAGAGTTGCGCATGAATATTGCGACCTAGCTGTCTAGATATGCAAGCCTAGGCAGTATGATTTGGATAGCAAGCAGTTGCCCATGTATGAAGCTCACCCTCTCCCATGCATCTCATAAACCCAAAGGAACTGCAGAGACTGATACAGTTTGGTACCAGAAGCGTCACAGGAGTTGCCAGTCTCCATTGAACTCAATGTAGGACTGCCTTAGGGACTCCAGCTTCAGATTTTTCCCTCAGGGTTTACTCCTGAAGCTTTCCCTGTGAGTGGGTATAGCTGTAAGGCAGCGGAAGTTTGAGATCAGAGTTTTCCTTTTCCTGGATGAGCTGTCAACCACAGCTGACGAGCCCCATCTGTCCGAAGCAACTGGTTTTACGGTGCCAGTAACCTGCCTTTGTCCCTTCTCCTGTCAGTTCAAATGGTTCCGCTGGGCTTAGTAGCTAAGCCACATGTGAAAGCCTGGAGCAGGACTTGGTTGTCAGAGGCTATTGGAGGTACATACCATTGGGAGCATTTATTAGGTAGTGGGAGCTTGTCCCCATTACCACCCCTGGCTATAACAACCTTATGGGCACCAGCTTCCAAAGTATCCTAGACATCTTCAAGGAGCGATACCTCAAAAGGCTGGCATTCATCATTAAGGATGCCCATCACCCAGGTCATGCTTGTTCTTTTTGCTACAATGAGGGAGGAGGCACAGAAGCTGAAAGGTACACACTCATTAATTCAGGAACACCTTCTTCGCCTCTGCCATCAGATTTCTGAATGGACTTTGAACCCATGAACACAACCTCACTACTTTTTTTATTTCTATGTTTGCACTACATTTAATTTATATACATGTACTTACTATAATTCTTGACTTTTGTTCTATTATTATGTATTGCAATGTACTGCTGCTGCAAAGACAACAGATTTCACGACATATTCCATCGCTCCCAGTCTTGATGAATGCCAGGATTGCACATATAGGCTCCTCCCAGTTTCCATCTAGCTAATAGCAGTCACCTGCCACCCATTTCTAAATCATCAACTGCAGTCCATTTAAACCCAGCATCAGCTCTTGTTCACTCATATGAACCAGCCATCTACTCTTAGCTTTCATTTAATCTTGTTACCTGGAGTATTTAAGTATCTTGTTTTGTGACTCCCCCCCCCCCTCATGGTTTCTACTTTTGCAGTCTATTATTAAAATGATTATTCATTATTGAATCATCTCTGCAGCGCAACTTTTGGGTCAACCCTCCTCTACATTTCCTGACAATGCAAGGATGTGAGATTTTGATAATGAAACATGGAAAGCTCTATTGGATATTGAAATCATATAACCATATAACCATATATAACAATCACAGCACGGAAACAGGCCATTCCGGCCCTCCTAGTCCGTGCCGAACTCTTAATCTCACCTAGTCCCACCTACCCGCACTCAGCCCATAACCCTCCACTCCTTTCCTATCCATATACCTATCCAATTTTACCTTAAATGACACAACTGATCTGGCCTCTACTACTTCTACAGGAAGCTCATTCCACACAGCTATCACTCTCTGAGTAAAGAAATACCCCCTCGTGTTTCCCTTAAACTTTTGCCCCCTAACTCTCAAATCATGTCCTCTCGTTTGAATCTCCCCTACTCTCAATGGAAACAGCCTATTCACGTCAACTCTATCTATCCCTCTCAACATTTTAAATACCTCGATCAAATCCCCCCTCAACCTTCTACGCTCCAATGAATAGAGACCTAACTTGTTCAACCTTTCTCTGTAACTTAAGTGCTGAAACCCTGGTAACATCCTAGTAAATCGTCTCTGCACTCTCTCTAATTTATTGATATCTTTCCTATAATTCGGTGACCAGAACTGTACACAATATTCCAAATTTGGCCTTACCAATGCCTTGTACAATTTTAACATTACATGTACAATTTTAACATCATCAACCCAGATATAATCAAAGTAGAGAGTAGGATCTTAGCAGCAGATACACCAAGAAAGATTCAGAGAAGTTCAATATTTCAGAGGCAGACCATTAATAGAAAGGGCATAGAAATAGAAAATCAGCTTAGAGTAATCAAGGATACCAAGGTTATGAATAGACTGATCTACTCTGAGAAGAGGGCCAAGCCAGATAATTAACTATATTACTATGAAATAGAGTTTGGGGTCATACCATAAAGAATGGCTATGCTCTTCCCATAGTTTAATTGGAGGAAAATTGGGCTCACAATGGATGACAGACAAGTAGCTTGATAACCAAGGGATCAAGTCAATTATTAGTCATGAAGTTGTAGATTCCCGATTACAATATAAATGTAGCATCTATGGGCAACCCTATTACAATCCAGTCAAAGATTTTGTCTCTTGTAGCTATGCCGTAGGAGTGAAAATAGGCAAAGCTTCTACAAACACTGTGGTTCTTGGAACCAGAGCAATTGTGTGCTTGACTTGATACTGCAAACCTTTTGTGCTCATTCCTTCTTAACTGTAGAACCTCTTTCTGGTGAAAACAAATAATCACACAAGTGGAAGCAACAGAAAGCAGATAAAGAGAGACAGGTTTATGGATGCAGTACCTATATCAAACTGTGTCATGGACTATTCTGACAGTGGTAATTCATATCAATTAACTGAGCAAAGATGTGGTAGCAATAATACTTCCACTGGTAGATACAGTAATTACATTTTTTTTTTGTCCACAGGAGTAACAGAGAGACTCATAGTAAACTGCCGAAATATTAATTTATTTCATTTCAGTCCTTCAAATCTTTCAGGTAGGAAAAGGAGTCTAAACATATTTTATCTTTTCTCCCATAGAACATACATATGTGAGGAATATGAAGAAAGATAGCTACTGTAATATACCAGCACCATGTTTATGTTGCATTTATAATACACTGTCGAACTGTGAATTGTCCTGTTCAGAGTCTGTTTGACACTGAACGAATTAACACTAAAAACCAACAACCATATTTATGTGAACAAAGCATTTTTATCTCACATCCTTAATATGATAAAAATGCATCGTTTCTTCATGAAAGTATAAACACATTTTAACAAGACCTGCAGGTGAGTGATTTAAAGCTTTGTCATAGTGAAAGGATAGAAGGATGGTATGAAAAGTAACAGGAGGGTAAAAGATAAGGAGAGAATTTCAGATCTTAACATTTTGGTTGCTGAAAATGTACTGTAGCTGCCTGTGTCAGAGCATTTAAAAAAGAAATAGGTGTACAAGGAGCCAGTGTTGGGGCAATGCAAAGAACTTGGCAAGTTCAGATGAAGTCACAGATATAAGCCAAGTAAAAAGTGATAGTGAGTATTGGGATAGCATGAGGTGAAGGATGAATGCATGGCTGAGGGATTGGAGCAGGAGTCAGGGATTCAGATTTCTGGATCATTGGGATCTCTTTTGGGGCAGGTGTGACCTGTACAATAAGGACGGTTTGCACTTGAATCCCAGTGGGACCAATATCCTGGTGGGGAGGTTTGCTAAGGCTACTGGGGAGAGTTTAAACTAGAATTGTTGGGTGCTGGGAATCAAACTGAAGAGACTGGGGAAGAGGCGGTTGGCTCACAAATAGAGAAAGCTTGTAGACAATGCAAGAGGGAGGATAAGCAGGTGATAGAGAAGAGACGCACTCAGACCGACGGTTTGAGATGTGTATATTTTAACACAAGGAGTATTGTGAACAAAGCGGATGAGCTTAGAGCATGGATCAGTACTTGGAGCTATGATAAGATGGCCATTACAGAGACTTGGATGGCTCAGGGACAAGAACGGTTACTTCAAGTACTGGTAGATGTTTCAGAAAGGACAGGAAGGGAGGCAAAAGAGGTGGGGGTGTGGCACTGTTGATCAGAGATAGTGTCACGGCTGCAGAAAAGGTGGACATCATGGAGGGATTCTCTATGGAGTCTCTGTGGGTGGAGGTAAGGTACAGGAAGGGGTCAATAACTTTACTGGGTGTTTTTTATAGGCTGCCCAATAGTAACAGAGATATCAAGGAGCAGATAGGGAATCAGATCCTGGAAAGGTGTAAAAATAACAGAGTTGTTGTAATGGGAGATTTTAATTTCCCAAATCTCAATTGGCATCTCCCTAGAGCAAGGAGTTTAGATGGGGTGGAGTGTGTTAGGTGTGTTCAGGAAGATTTCTTGACACAATATGTAGATAAGTCTACAAGAGGAGAGACTGCACTTGATTTGGTATTGGGGAATGAACCTGGTCAGGTGTCAGATCCTTCAGAGGGAGAGCATTTTGGAGACAGTGATCATAATTCTATCTCCTTTACAATAGCATTGGTGAGAGATAGGAACAGACAAGTTAGAAATGCATTTAATTGGAATAAGAATTATGAGGCTATCAGGCAGGAAACTGGAAGCTTAAATCGGGAACAGGTGTTCTCAGCGAAAAGTACAGAAGAAATGTGGCAAATGTTCAGGGGATATTTGTGTGGAGTTCTGCACAGGTACATTCCAATGAGACAGGGAAGTTATGGTAGGGTACAGGAACTGTGGTGTACAAAGGCTGTAATAAATCTAGTCAAGAAGAAAAGAAAAGCTTACAAAAGGTTTAGAGAGCTAGGTAATGTTAGAGATCTAAAAGATTATATGGCTAACAGGAAGGAGTTTAAGAAGGAAATTAGGAGAGCCAGAAGGGGCCATGAGAAGGCCTTGGCAGGCAGGATTAAAGAAAACCCCAAGGCATTCTACAAGTATGTGAAGAGCAAAAGGATAAGATGTGAAAGAACAGGAACTATTAAGTGTGACAGCAGGAAAGCGTGTATGGAACCGGAGGAAATAGAGGAGGTACTTAATGAATACTTTACTTCAGTATTCACTATGGAAAAGGATCTTGGTGATTGTAGTGATGACTTGCAGCAGACTGAAAAGCTCAAGCATGTGGATATTAAGAAAGAGGATGTGCTGGAGCTTTTGGAAAGCATGACGTTGGATAAGTCGCCGGGACCGGATGAGATATACCCTAGGTTACTGTGGGAGGTGAGGGAGGAGATTGCTGAGCCTCTGGCGATGATCTTTGCATCATTAATAGGGACAGGAGAGGTTCCAGAGGATTGGAGGGTTGCTGTGTCCTTCCTTTATTCAAGGAAAGGAATAGAGATAGCCCAGGAAATTATAGACCAGTGAGTCTTACTTCAGTGGTTGGTAAGTTGATGGAGAAGATCCTGCGAGGCAGGATTTATGAACATTTGGAGAGGCATAATATGATTAGGAATAGTCAGCATGGCTTTGTCAAAGGCAGGTCATGCCTTACGAGCCTGATTGAATTTTTTGAGCATGTGACTAAGCACATTGATGAAGGTAGAACAATAGATATGGTTAATATGGATTTCAGCAAGGCATTTGATGAGGTACCCCATTGCAAAGCTTATTGAGAACTTAAGGAGCATGGGATCCCAGGGGACATTGCTTTGTGGATCCAGAACTGGCTTGCCCACAGAAGGCAAAGAGGTTGTAGATGGGTCATACTCTGCATGGTGGTTGGTGACCAGTGGTGTGCCTCAGGGATCTGTTTTGGGACCCTTACACTTCATGATTTTTATAAATGACCTGGATGTGGAAGTGGAGGGATGGGTTAGTAAGTTTGCTGATGACACTCAGGTTGGAGATGTTGTAGATAGTGTGAAGGGCTGTCAGAAGTTACAGTGGGACATTGATAGGATGCAAAACTGGGCTGAGAAGTGGCAGATGGAGTTCAACCCAGGTAAGTGTGAAGTTGTTCATTTTGGTAGATCAAATATGATGGTAGAATATAGTATTAATGTTAAGACTCTTGGCAGTATGGAGGATCAGAGGGATTTTGGGGTCTGAGTCCATAGGATGCTCAAAGCAGCTGCACAAGTTTACTCTGTGGTTAAGAAGGCATATGGTGTATTGGCCTTCATCAATTCTGAAATTTAATTTAGGAGCCGAGAGGTAATGTTGCAGCTATATAGGACCCTGTTCAGACCCCACCTGGAGTGCTGTGCTTAGATCTGGTTGCCTCACTATGGGAAGGATGTGTAAACCATAGAAAGGGTGCAGAGGAGAGTTGCAAGGATGTTACCTGGATTGGGGAACATGCCTTGTGAGAGTAGGTTGACTGAACTCGACCTTTTCTCCTTGGAGCGACGGTAATGAGAGGTGACTTGATAGAGGTGTATAAGATGATGAGAGGCATTGATTGTGTAGATAGTCAGAGGCTTTTTCCCAGGGCTGAAATGGTTGCCACAAGAGGACATGGGTTTAAGGTGCTGGGAGGTAGGTACAAAGGAGATGTCAGGGGTAAGTTTTTTACACAGAGAGTGGTGAGTGCATGGAATGGGCTGCCGGCACCAGTAGTGGAGGCGGTAACAATAGGTTCTTTTAAGAGACTTTTGGATAGGTACATGGAGCTTAGAAAAATAGAGGGCTATGGGTAAGCCTAGTAATTTCTAAGGTAGGGACATGTTCCGCACAACTTTGTGGGCTGAAGGGCCTGTAATATGCTGTGGGTTCTCTATGTTTCTAAAAACATGAAAGAATTCCAACCAAGCACAGGTTAGCTTAAATTTAGATAGCAGATCAGGAACCAATGTATGTCAACCGGCAAAAAGATAGGGGAGAAGATCTGGTGTGAGCTGAGGTCAAGCAGTAGACTCACGTTTGGCATACAAATCAGGACCAATGCAGGTCATCGTACAAAGTTATATTGGAAAATGTGTGTACCTTTAGAAACAGTGTACCATATAGATATGTTATTATACCAGCTACCAATGTTTGAATGTTTACTTCCTTCAAAATTGTATGTGTTGAGGGTAGTGACTTTAAAGTTCAAAGTAAATTTATTATCAAAGTATGTGTATGTCTCCAAAAACTACCTTGAGGTTCATTTTCTTGCAGGCATTTATAGGAAAATAAAGAAATACAATAGAATTTATGAAAACCTAAATAACAAAAACTGACAAATAAACAATGTGCAAAAGAAGACAAATCATGCAAATAGTAATAAATACATAATACTAAGTTGTAAAGTCCTTGAAAGTGACTTTATAGATACTGGAGTTAGTTCAGCATTGAAGTGAATAAACTTATCCACATTGGTTTAGAAGCCTGATGGTTGTTGGGTAATAACTGTTCTTGAACCTGATGATATGGCACATAAGGCTCCTGTACCTCCCACTCGATGGTAGTAGAGTAAAGAGAGCTTAGCCTGGATTATGGGGTCTTTGATGATGGACGCTGCCTTCTTGGGGCTCTTGAGTACAACCCTGTGCCCGTCACTTGCCTCGATGAACATCAGGGCAAAAGAAGTTATGGACATTGTCAAAAAGTTGGACGTGTTGTTACTTTAGTGAGTAGCAGGACAGTAAAAGTGTGAGATAAGAGAGAAAGAGGTTCTTCAGGCAGACCAGTGGGAACAGCATGCAATGGACAAACTTTGACAAACTTCTATATATGTGTACTGGAAAGTGTATAGACTGGCTGCATCACAGCCTGGTATGGAAACACCAATGCCCTTGAAAATCCTACAAAAAGTAATGGATATGGCCCAGTCCATCCCCACCATTGAGCACATGAACACAAGAAAGCAGCATCAATCATCTGATAATCAGGGACCCCCACCATCCAGGACATGCTCTCTTCTCGCTACTGCCAATATCAGGAAGAAAGTATAAGAGTCTTAGGACTCACATCTTCAGGTACAGGAACAGTTATTATCCCTCAACTACCAGGCTCTTGAACCAAAGGGGATAACTTCACTCAACTTCACTTGCCCATCATTGAGATGTTCCCACAACCTATGGACGCACTTTCAAGGACTCTTAATCTCATGTTCTTGATATTTATTGTTTATTTATTTATTAATATTGTCTCTTTCTTTTTGTATTTGTACAGTTTGTTACCAATTGCACACTGGTTAGTGTGGGCTTTCAATGATTCTGTTATGGTTATTATTCTATTATGTATTTATTGAGTATGCCTGCAAGAAAATGAATCTCTCTGTTGTAAAGGGTTACATATATGTGTACTTTGATATTAAATTTACTTTGAAGTATAAACTTTGGACAAGGCAGATATGTTAGTAAGCTGGATAAGTATGACATTGTCCATTGCAAATAGAATAGAGTGGATATAAAAAAGATATTCCCATTAGTAGGAGAGGCAAGGATCTGACAGCTCAGCCTCAGAATAAAGGAATGTCCCTTTAAATCTGAGATGAGGAGGAAATGTCTTCAGCAAGAGTGTGGTGAATCTTGATTTTTTTTTCACAGAGGGCTGAAGATGTCAATTAATTTCATGCATTTTAGGCTAAGATTTCTAAATTTTTGGTTGGTAGTGGGGTCAAGGGTAACATGGAGAAGAAGGGACTTGACAATGAAAATATCAGTTATGATTGAATGATGGAGCAGACTTGATTAGGCAAGTACCTTTTTCTGCTCCAGTGCTTTATAATCTTTTGAATGGACATGTCCCTGTAAACAAACTGTATTGGTGAGGTTCCAAGAGAAAACAAAGTGCAGAAAAATACAGTCCAACAAAAATCTATAAGGCAGGATGCTTGTTGCTAGGAATAGGACCAGATCTTCAAAAAGTTGACGGGTTTATTGATACCAAGAAACATGCATGAGGTCACTTGGGAGATAATTATAAATGTCTTGCAGGAACATTTTAACCAAGAGCCTTTAGATCTTCCAAAAACTACCTGAATGTCATGTGTTCCTCTGGACAAAGGGAATGGTGGCTGTACTAATGAGTGTAAAATCCAGACTTATTTACACCAGCAGCTATTAGATCATCTGGTGTGCAGACTACCAAATGTGAGAATCAAAGTAGAAATGTATGGTATAAAAACAAAAAATGCTGGAGATACTTAACAGGTCATGCAGCATCTGTGAAGAAAGAAACAGAATTAACCCTTTAATTCATCAGAACTAGAATTGTGAGTAAAAAAAACCGGTTTTAGGGTGGAAACGTAAAGTAGGAGTTGCCGAGAGAACAATAGAACTGACTTTTAAATCTGGATGCTATAAATGGTATTGTTTATACCAAGGATTGGGTGATGAATGCTTCTCAATCCTAGCTGTTCATAGGAGGAGATAAATGAGAGTGGTACAAAAAATATAAAATAAAATACCAGTACATGGACTGTAGGTGCCACACACAATTTCTAGAAGTTGAAATAAAAGAAAATATTGTAAAAACTCAATAGATCAGGCAGTATGTGTAGGGAGAAAATTGGATTAATTTTACAAGTAATTGACCTTATATCAGAACTTCCCAATTCTAACACAAACAGGAAGGATTGGTTATCTGAAATTATGAAATTCAGCAACCAAGTGCAATTATATTCCTACATGGGAGATAGGAAATTACTGGAGCAGTGTAGGAAGCCGAAGTAAGGCTAAGGATGGAGAACAGAAATGGAAACTTAGGGTTATATTATCAGACTGGGAATTTAAACTAATGTTCTGTGGTTTACTTTTTAATTCACTGTCTGGTATAATTTATATTCTATGTGTTGTCTGAACCTTACATGCTTTGATGCTGCTGGCAAGCAAATTTTCCATTGTACCTGTACCTCACTGTAATTGTGCACATGACAATAGACTTGACTTAAGACGCTGAGACATAGGAGCAGAATTAGGCTATTCAGCAGAATCAAGTCTATTCCGCCATTCTATCATGGCTGATTTATTATCCCTTGCACCCCATTCTCCTGCCTTCTCTCTGTAAACGTTGATGCCCTGATTTATCAAGAAACTGTCAACCTCCACCTTAGATGTACCAATGACTTGGCCTGCACAGTCATCTGTCACAAAGAATTCCACAGATTTACCACCCTCTGGCTTAAGAAATCCATCCACAGCTCTGTTCTAAATGGACATCCTTCAATTCTGAGACTGTTCTCTCAATTCTGAAGCTGTTCTGTCGATTCTAGACTCCACCAATATAGGAAACATCCTCTTCACATCCACTTTATTCAAATATTTCAATATTCAATAGGTTTCAATGAGATCCTCTCTCATTCTTCTAAACTCCAGCAAGTACAAGCGCAGAACCATCATAGATTCCTCATATAGTATGTTAACACTTTCATTCCTGGGATCATTTTCATGACCCTTGCCAATGCCTGCACATCTTTTTTTAGATAGAGTTTTTTTAAACTGCTCACAATATTCCAAGTGCACTCTGACCAGTACCTTATAAAGCTTCAGCATTACATTCTTACCTTTGTATTTTTGGCATCTTAAAATGAATGCTAACATTGCATTTCCCTTCCTTACCATTGATTCAACCTGCAAATTAACCTTTAGGGAATTCTGCACAAGGACTCTCAGGTTCCTTTGTACCCCTGATATTTGAATATGCTCCCAATTTAGAAAATAGTCCACACCATTATTCCTTCTGTCAATTGCATTACCATGCACTTTCCCACACTATATTCCATCTGTTACTTCTTTGCCCATTCCCCCAACCTGTCTAAGTCCTTCAACAGATCTCCAGCTTCCTCAACACTACCTGCCCTCCACCTATCTTTATCTGATCCACAAACTTGGCCGCAAAGCTATCAATTCCTTCATTTAAATCATTGACATATAACATGCAAAGAAATGGCCCAAAACCGAACCCTTGAGGCACATTACTAGTCACTGGCCAACAACAAAAAAGGCTCCCTTTATTCCCAATCTGCCTCCTGCCAGTCAGCTATTCTATCCATGCTAGTATTTTTCCTGTAACACTATGGCCTCTTATTATATGGCAACCTCATGTGTAGCACCTTGTAAAAGGCCTTCTGAAAATCCAATAGACAACATCCATTGGCTCTTCTTTGTCTGTCCTGCTTGTTATGTCCTCAAGGAATTCCAAAAGATCTGTCAGGCAGGATTTCCCCTTTGGAAAACCATGCTGAGTTTGGACTACTTTATCATGCACCTCCAAGTACCCCCAAAACCTAATCCTTAGCAATAGACTACAACACCTTTTCAACCATTGAAGTCAGGCTAATTGGGCTCTAAGTTCTTTTCTTCTGCCTCCCTCACTTCAAAAGGAGTGGAGTGACATTTGCAATTTTCCAGTTCTCCAGAACCATTCCAGAATTTAGTGATTCTTGAATGATCATTACTAATGTCTCTACAATCTTTCAGAACCCTGGGATGTACACCATCTGGTCCAAGTGACTTGTTTACCTTCAGACTTTCCAGTTTCTCAAGCACCTTCTCCTTAGTAATAGCAATGACACTCACTTCTGCCCCCTGACACTCGCATTTCTGGCATTTTGCTAGTGGCTACCACAGTGAAGGCTGATACAAAATACTTGTTAAGTTCTTCCACCAATTCCTTATCCCCCATTACTACCACTCCAGTGTCATTTTCCAGAGGTCTGATATCCAGTCTAATCTCTCTTTTACTCTTTGTGTATCTAAAAATACTTCCTGTATCCTCTTTTATATTATTGGTGATCTTCCCTCGTAGTTCATCTTTTCTCATGTTATGGTTTTTTTAATTGCCTTATGTTGGTTTTAAAATCCTTTACCTTCCCACTAATTTTTGTTGTACTATACATCTTCCATTTTGCTTATATGCTGTCTTCGCTTCCCTTGTCAGCCACCCTTTAGAATACTTTTTCATCTTTGGGATGTATCTTATCTCTACCTTCTGAATATCCCCGAGAAATACCAGCCACTGCTGTTCTGCTGTCATCCATGCTTGTGTCCCCTTCCAGTCAACTTTGGCCAGCTCCTCTCTCATACCTCTGTAATTCCCTTTACTCAACTGATACGTCTGAACTTAACTTCCCCTTCTCAAACTGCAAGGTGAATTCAATCATATATAATGATCACCACCTCATAAGGGTTTCTTTACCATATGCTCCCTAATCAAATCTGGGTCATTACATAACACCTAATCCAGAATTGCCATTCCCCTAGTAGGCTGAGCCACAAGTTACTCCGAAAAAACCATCTCAAAGGCATTCTACAAATTCCCTCTCTTGGGATCCATCAGCCATATTTTCCTAATCTATCCTACCTGCATATTTAAATCCCCCATGATTATTACAATATTGTCCTTTCTACGTGCCTTTTCTATCTCCCATTATAATTTGTAGCCCACATCCTGGCTACTGTTCAGATCTCTGTATATAACTGCAGTCAGGCCTATCCTCCAGTTCCCGTCCCCATGCTGAATTAGTTTAAACCCTCCCCCACAGCTCTAACAACCCTATCTGCAAAGATATTGGTCCTCTTCGGGTTCAGGTGAAACCCATCCATTTAGCACAAATCATGCCTTCCCCAGAAGAGATCTTGATGATCCAGAAATCTGACACCCTGCTCCCTGCATCATTTCTTCAGCCATTCATTCATCTGCCAAAACATTCTACTCTTACCTAAGCTGGCATGTGACACAGGCAACAATCCAGAGATTACTACTCTGGAGGTCCTTTTTAGCAGCTTTCTGCCTAACTCCCTATATTCTCTCTTCAGGACCTCCTCCATTTTCCTACCTATGTCATTAATACCATGATTTCTGGCTGTTCACCTTCCTCCTTTAGAATATCATGGTCCCAATCTGAGCCAACACTGACCCTGGCACTTGGGAGGCAACATACCACCTGGTGTCTCTTTCACATCCACAGAATCTGGTTTCTGCTTGTCTCCTTATGGACTCCACTATCATTACTGCACTCCTCTTCCCCCTATTCCCTTTTGAGCCACGAGGTCTGATCACTGCAGCTTTCCTCTGTTAGGATGTCCCCCCCCCCCACCCCCGACAGTATCCATGATTTGATAAGGTTGGTTTTACTGTGCTTTGTAATATTCCAAAAGCAATGTACAATTGAAACCACTGTAGTAATTAATAAGTGTTATTAGCCTGTGTTAAATTTACTGTGGCAACTGATGTTTAGGGAATGTTGTATATTGAATTTATGTTTGTGAATAAATAAGTAGCAATTGTCACACAGGATGTGAGATTAATCATGGATGGAGCTTTTTCAACAAAGAAATTGATAAGAAATTTCAGTACTTATGATGGATCCTGTCAAAATGTTAAGTTTAGCTTAATAGATAATACTTGAAGAGAACAGAAGAAATGGGTAAATTTATGTCAGATCATTTTTAAAAACTATGTATACTATCTATTTGTGGAACTTGACATATGTAATTAGTTAACTACTGGGGGTTGTTATAAATGAACATTGTGCATCTTAAGAACAGGGTGAAGGATATTTTCCTGGTAGCTCCATCCTTGTTATGAACATGAGATATTCTGCAGGTGCTGAAATTCCAGAGTAACACACACAAAATGCAGAGGACCTCAGCAGGTCAGGGACCATCTATGGAGAGGACTAAAGAGTTGACATTTGGGCTAGAAACATTAAATCTTTACTCCTCTCCATATCCGCTGCCCGACCTCCAGCATTTTGTGTGTTTTACTGCATCCTTGTTACTTGCCTACGTGATTGGATCCCTCATAAATTACACTTTCTGGCTTTTCATTTGTAATTTTCAGACTATGTTAGAGCTGTGACTTGAAGATTTAATTTCTTTGGTTCACTTGAATACTTGCAAGACATTTGGATACAAAAGTGGAAGGCAATGACATGTAAAGAATGTGGAAAGATATAAAGGAGTTGAGAAAGTGTGATTGATTGCAGAACAGGGAAGTCAGTGAGACTTTGCTAAGGTGAACAGTCTCAAAGGATCAGAACTCATCAAAATCGGCAAGCACTGGGAATCTGGAAGGAAATCTGTGTAATCAAGAGATTAATGAGAATGGGCTCCAATGAATGGAAAGTGGGTGGAGAGGAAACTAACAGGAGATAAGAGATGAATCAGATATCAATTTTGTTAGAAGGCACTTTTGGATAAGATTGGTTTTACAGGATGTAGGAATTGTCAAGTCAAAGAAGTCAGTGTTGTTCTTGTTGGAAGTGACTGTAGTGAGGTGAAGTGGAGATGGCAGGCAATGAAATAAACCAGTGGTTTATTATACATTTTAGGAAGATCCTTCAACTGAGAGCATTTCAATAAGAAATAAGTAGTATTTAAGTAGTCAAGCTAGATTTGGCACAAATAACTGAACCAGATTTCTCCTAAATACCTTCAAATCTTCATTCCCCTCTGATTTGAATTAGGAAAGATTGAGCCATTCCACTGAAACCATCCACGTGCGAGAAAATAAGTACTTTTTCACATCAGAAGTATCAAAGACAAAGATGAGGGAGTGATTGAGCAGATCCACAAGTGTAGAAATATTTTGGCAGATGAAACACACAACCAGCCTCTCCATAAACATTGTGCTTTCCTTCTAATAATGAAAACTGAAGTGGAGATTTACTAAACTTGAAGTTATTGTTTAAAAAAAGGTTACTTTAATTTTTGGGAAGGATGTTTATAATTTCTGCCAGTGAAGCTCTCTGCTAACACTCATCCACCTGATGAGTTTGCTTCCAGTACAATAAAATTCTTGGGAGAGATTGAAACAAGAAATCAGCCTGCAATACTGGACCGCCATCATGCAGCTATAATCCACACACTTCATTTTGAGTTTATGGAAAGGGAAACAAAAGATATTGAATGATACATGCCCTTTGTAAAACATCAGGCTGCTCCAAAGCACTTGACAGTCAATGATCAACCTGCTGGAGGAGCTCAATAGGTCAAGCAGCATCTGTGGAGGGAAAGGAATTATTAACATTGCAGATCAAAACCCCGCATCAGAATTTCTGAATCACCTACAATACCTTTCTGCCTACAGATGCTACTTGCCTGCTTTGTTCCTTCAGCAGATCATCTGTTGCTCCAGAGTCTGGTATTTGCAGTCTCTTGTGTCTTCATGGCCATTGGTAGCATTTTTGAAGTGTTATCACTCACTGTTAAACTCCAGCACTGCGATCTCCCATCAACAGCAATTAATTAATAGCCAGACAGTCATTTCCCTCACCGATACTTGGACTATACCTCATCCCACCCTGCTACATGTAAAAGCACCATCCTCTTCTCTCAATTCCTCCGTCTCCGCCAGATCTGCTCTCAGGATGAGGATTTTCATTTTAGAACAACGGAGATGTACTCCTTTTTCAAAGAAAGGGGCTTCTTTTCCTCCACCATCAACGCTGCCCACAATCACATCTCTTCCATTTCATGCATGTCTGCTGTTACCCCATGCTACCAGGGATAGGGTTTCTCTTGTCCTCACCTACCAACCCACAAGTCTCCGCGTCCAGCACTTAATTTTCCAAAACTTTCGCCACCTCCAACTGGATCCCACCACCAAGCTCATCTTTCCCTCCGCCCTCCCGCCCACTTTCTGCTTTCCGCAGGGATTGTTCCCTACACGGCTCCCTTGTCCATTCGTCCCTCCCCATTGATGTCTCTCCTGGCACTTATCCTTGCAAGTGGAACAAGTGCTTCACCTGCCGTTACACCTCCTCCCTCACCACCATTCAGGGCCTCAAACAGTCCTTCCAGGTGAGGCGACACTTCACCTGTGAGTCTGCTGGGGTCATAGACTGTGCTCGGTGATCCCGGTGTGGCCTCTTGTATATCAATGAGACCCAACGTAGATTGGGAGACTGCTTCACCGAGCATCTACACTCCGTCCACCAGAACAAGCGGGATCTCCCAGTGACCACCCATTTTAATTCCGCTTCCCATTCCCATTCCAATATGTCCATCCATGGCCTCCTCCACTGTCCGGATAAGGCTACACTTAGGGTCGAGGAACAACATCTTATAATTCATTTGGGTAGTTTCCAACCTGATGGCATGAACATCGATTTCTCAAATTTCCAGTATTGCCTCCACCCATTTCCCATCTCCCTGCCCCTCTCTCATGTTATCTCCTTGCCTGCCCACTGCCTCCCTCTAGTGCTCCGCCCCTCCTTTCTTCTTTCTTCCATGGCCTTCTGTCTCTTTTACCAATCAACTTCCTAGCTCTTTGCTTCATCCCTTCCTTTCCAAATTTCACCAATCACCTGCCAATTCTCTCTCCTCTCCCCCCACCTTTCTAATCTACTCCTCAGCTCTTTTTCTCCATTCCTGCTAAAGGGTTTCGGCTCAAAATGTTGACTGTGCTTTTTTCCATAGATGCTGTGTAGGCTGCTCAGTCCCTCCAGTACTTTGTGTGTGTTGCTCAGTCATTTTTAGCGATTTTTTTCTGGAAAAGTATTGGCCTGAACTAACCTGATCTCTCTTAAAATTCTATCATGGGATCTTTTATAATCACCTGAGATGTATTTGGTTTGACATCTCATTCCAAGAGGTACACTGGGCTTTCAGTATAGATTTGTGTGTTTGGTGTCTCGGAAATCGGACTTGAAACCTCAAGCTTCAGATACAGAAGAAGAAAGGCTATCAATTGTATTACAGCTTTTACTGCACAGGTCTGTGGGCATGACATCAGGTTGGCCACTGAGCATTTCCTCAAATCTGACTGACTACCCAAAGATGGCGCATATGAGTGAGCAACAACCACTGATCAATCAAAGCTATCGTCAACTGTCCTATACCACTGCACAAAAAGTGACAACCTCGGCTAACAAAGTCTGAGCTTCTGGAGAACAAGATATCTAAACTGTGTACCTGCTCCAAGATGCTAACTTGCAGAAGAAGACTAATATACAGTAGCTGAAACTTGCCTCCTCCTTCTCGGGAACTTACATCATTACTTGCCATGGAACAATGTTATAGATAGTCTGCCTCTACTTTAGAATTTGTGCTTTGGATATTCATCTGTAGAATAGCTGTACTGATTTTAAATAGATTTATAGATTCACCACGGCTTTCCTTTTCCATCATTTTTGTCTGTTGTTTCCGTTATTTGGATAGCCATTGTGGTGAGGCCACTCTTGTAGTATTGTGTGTAATACTGGTCCTCTAACTATAGAAAGGATGTCATTAAGTTGGATAGGATGCAGAAAAGACTACCAGCACTGGATGGTTTGAGGAGAGGCTGAGGGATGACCTTATGGAGGTATATAAAATTATGAGGGTCGTACATAAGGTCATCATAGGGTAGGAGAGTCTAAAATAGATTATATGAATTGAACATGCACAAAAAAATCTGCAGATGCTGGAAATCAACAGCAATACAAACAAAATGCTGGAGGAACTCAGCAGGCTGGGCAGCATCTATGGAAAAGATTAAACAGTCAACATTTTGGGCCGAAACCCTTCATCAGTCCTGATGAATTGGACTTAGCCCAAAACGTCAACTGTTTACTCTTTTCCATAGATGCTGGCTGGCCTATTGAGTTCCTTCAGCATTTTGAATGTGAGTTTAAAATTGGAGGAAAAAGATATAAAATGGACCTGAGGGGTAACTTTTGCAAAAGAGGGTTTTGGGTATATGGATTGAGCTGCCTGAAGAAGCTGTGGAAGTGAGTACAATTATAATGTTAAAAAGACATTTAGACAGGTTCATAGACTGGAAAAGTTGAGAGAGATATGGGGCAAACAGGCAAATAGGACAAATTAATGCTGCCAGCTTGGTCAGCATGGACTAGATGAACTGAAGGGACTTTACTCTGCGCTATATAACTCCAAGACTATCAATCTGCAACAAATTCCTTTCCTTTGTCAAAAGTTCCAACATTTCAAGGAGATTTTAAATCCTTAATGCATGAAAGGGAGACCATAGAATTCTTCAAGAAGAGGAGACAAGTTGTTCCAATGATCTGGCAGGAGAATAGGGGAAAAAATCAGCCATGATTAAATGTTGGAGTAGACTTAATGGGCCAAATGGCCTAACTCTGCTCCTCTATTTTATGGCTTTATGGTCAACATGCATCCTCAAGGACTGTTAAAATAGATTGTTTGGCATATCTCTTACAGGTATTTGTGGGGTCCTGCATTGCCCAATGTAACTGCGTACCTCCTTGCATTCTTCCAGTTCTGCCTAACTAAGGTTGATTACCATCAGCGAATACTGCTCCCATTTCATTCCGAACTGCACTCACTTAGTGAATGTCAGGCTTACACTGTCTGGCTGCAATGTATGAGATCTTTCTACCTCTGACAGATTGGCTTTATTGTCCCCAAACAACAAAATTGAACTCAGTAGAAAGTGGAAAAAATCAGATTATTTCTAATTATTAGGACTTTTTCGAAGTGCACTTATTGTCAAAGTATGAATACAGTACACAAACTGAGATTTGTCTCCTCAAAAACAACCATGAAAAAAGAAAGCCATGGAATCTATTCAAAGAAAAGCATCAAACTCCCCCACCCACAACACACAAAAAAACCAAACAGCAAAACAATGAGTGAAAAACACAGAGTATAAAATACAACATCAGCTCAGTTCAGTTCAGGAACCTGGTTTTGGTCTGGACCATAAGAGAATGTTTCCCCATGTGAAATGCACATTTGTACATCTATTAAAGTTAGGAATGGGCTCCAACACTGGCCATGGTTTGGCCACAGAACCAGCCTCTTGCTATCAATACATTTTGTTTCTCATAGCATCACTCCTACAAGAAGCAAAATAGCAAAGGTGTGAGTACATTTCAGATCACAGTTTCATCATCAGGTCCAATGCCTTGCTAATTAAAACATCTTTTGTTTGAAAATTGGAGCTACATAATTATCCTTTCCTTAACTTACTTTTATGCCTGATGGATAAAGCAACCTGCTCCGAATCTCCACCTATGACTTTCTGACAATAGGAGTCATAAAGGTGAAGCCCTGGGTACTCTCTCTCTCTCTCTCTTCCAGTAAGATGGCAGAGTGTTCAGACACAGTGGCCTCTTGGGGTTAACCAAAGATGTTTTTCCCTTTTTTCTACATCTTTTTAAAGATTGCTGGGTAATGCTGGACATTAAGAACTTCAGGTACTGCAGGTCTACTTCATCAGCAAGCTGTTCGTTAAAGGAGGAGCTAGACTTGGTGAGGACCATGTTGCTTCATGCTACAGAAAGTCATTGGAGTCAGTATGTGAAGGCACTAAGCAGCCCAACAACAAGTGATTGTCTTGGATGTTTCTCTTGTGATCGCAAGACCCTGTTGGACATAGATAATGTAAAATGCTAAAAGCCCGTATCCCTTGTTTATTGGAAAGAAAAATGGTGGAGGAGCTGTGTGGCCTTGTTATAGCAAGGAATAGGCCTCAAGCCATGGGCTTACCTGTTACAGCAGTCTAGAAGAGGAGACACCAAAGGTGGGGTAGCATGGCATGTATGCTAGGTTAGGGACTGGCCCCTCATATTGGTGCTGCTCTCCAGTGTTCTACTGGTGAAATGACAAGCTGGATTGGTTGCATGCATGGGTACATTTGTCAGGGATTACTGAGAACTGCTTGTTCTTGCCAACAATAGGACCATAAGATCATAAGATATAGGAGCAGAATTAGGCCATTTGGCCCATCAAATCTACTCACCATTTCAACATGGCTGATCCATTTTCCCTCTCAGCCCCACTCCTGACTTCTCCCTGCATCCCTTCACACCTTGACTAATCAAGAATCTATCAACATCTGGCTTAAAGTGACTAGGCCTCCACAACCACCTGTGGCAACAAATTCCACAGATTCATCACTCTCTGGCTAAAGAAATTCCTCCTCATCTTCATTCTAAAAGGATGCCCCTCTACTCTGAGGCTATGCCTTCTGATCTTGGACTCCCACAACACAGGAAACATCACATCCATTCTATCAAGGTCTTTGAACATTTTATAGGTTCCAGTGAGGTCACTCCTCATTCTTCTGAATTCTAGTAAGTAAAAAGCTCTTCATACGATAAGCCTTAGAATCCCAGAATCATTACTGAAAACCTCCTTTGAACTTCCTTCAATATCAGCACATCCTTTCTTAGATAAAAGCCCCAAAACTGCTCCAACTGAGACTCCACCAGTGATTTATAAAGCTCAACATTACTTCCTTGCTTTTATATTCTAGTCCTCTTGAATACCCGTGCACCATCAATTTACAAGACGTGTCACTCAATGACTTGGGCTTTATATATTTTTTGTGTAACTGTACATTTGCTGGCTATCTTATATATGTTATATGTGCCTTGTGCTGTGTATGAATGTTGGTACTGTATTTTGTACCTTGGCCACAGAGGAATGCTCTTTCGTTTACCTTACTCATGGGTACTCATATATGGTTGAATGAAAATTAAACTTGAACTTGTTGAACTTCAACTTGAACTCTGATTCTCCTTCAATCACTATGTTTCTTGTACTTTCCAATGATGTTCCAGCAAGATAGGGAGTAGATCACTGAGAAAGTAAAAGGTAGATAGTTTCATGTCAGCTCTATTCACTGGGGCAACACAATGGTACAGCTAGTAGAGATGCTACCTCGCAGTTCCAGCAACCCAAGGTCAGAGGTGCCCTCTGTTGCCAACTGTGTGGAGTTTGCATGCTCTCATTGTGACTATTGACATTTCCTCAAGTTGGTTCAGTTTTCTCCCAATTCTCAAGTGTGTGCAGGTGGGTAGATGTAAATTGTATTTACAACCTTATCAGTTGCAGATTGGCCACTGTAAATTGCCCCTTGTATGTAGACAAGTCTTTGAATCTGGAGGAAGTTGTCAGGAGTGTGGGAAGAGTAAAATGGGATTTGTGTTGAATTAGTGTAAATGTGTGCTCAGTAGCTGGTGTGGACTCAATGGACCAGAAGGCCTCTTTGAACAGTGTGTAACTTTATGTGCAAATTCACATTTAATTAAATGCTGCATGATTCTGTTCCAGTCATCCAGAAACTTGAGGATCTGTTTGTAAACTTAACATGAATTTCTAGAAATTGGATTGTGCAATTATATGTCTTTGCAGACAGTGCAATTCCAGTTCAGTGAAAAACAAAGTGCAAAGGAAAATTGAGGCTTTCTATGCGGATTGTGGTCCTCAGATTTTCTTCTGATTCCTCTGTGCATCTGATGGGTGCCTAGACATGCAACTTCACCTGGCTGCCTTGCCCCATAACTTTCATTATCAGATCCATGGCCAAATCTATCTGTAGGACACTCACCTTAGAAGTAGTCTTTCACAATAAGAGTGAGGTTCTGTTGATATTGTTGAAGTTTACCAGCAAGAGAAGGCTCCAGCCTTAGTTGGATCCACTTTAAACTTCTCCCTCAAGCACTTAACACCTGCTGCCCCACAACCTCCCACTTAGCAACTCCATCCTCCTAGACTGTAAACCTCTTCTGGCTCATCATCCACTCCCATCCACTGATCTGTCTCCTAAATCCCTTTGACTATCAATCCCCTCCAGGAGACTGCAGGTTCTCTATCAATTCACAATCATGCTCTCAGTCTCTTTTTCACCTCTGATCATACTATCAACACCCACCCATCTGCCAATCCTGTCCCTGCTACTGCCCCTGCTAACCATACCAGCAGAGTACATGTAGAAGTTAGTTCTCTTGAATTACTTGACCCCATATAACTGACAATTTAATATGTCTTCCCTTTTTTACGATGACAATACTCCTTCGACATAAATAACAAAATTCTAGAAATATGGAACAGTAAATTTAATTATGGCTGATCCATTACGAAGACTGCTGCATGTTTCTTTTTATCCTTCACATGTGGCAAGGGTTAAAATAAATTCGTAATTCTAATTTTGAGTGCTTACCAACCTCAGTGACACTGTTATTGCATTGATAGGTGAAGAAATTGTACATTGTCAGTTGTTGTACTAAATGACAGACCCCGATTATATGCAACCATTAATTTGTTGAGAATGCAAAGCAAAACATGGGTGTGGGTCCAGAGCTGTGGAGTGTTTATAATACATATTACTCCATTTATAAAGAGTTGCCAGTGAAGCAAACATCTGACTCCAATAATTGTCCTGAAGAGTTACATATGTTCCAAAGTTATGTGTGTGAGCGTGCGTGCAGACACTCTTGTGTGTGTGTGTATGTATAGATGTGCATGCAAATATATGTCTGTTTAAGTGACTACACAATCCAGAAGTTCAGTCTATTTTCTATTTCTTGGGTATAGATTGGAGGGAAAACCTGAAAGACGATGGGGCAAAATCTCCAGAAATAAATTAAGTGTGACTTCTTGGTCCAAAATACTCAAACAACGTGTTTTGCTCCATACCCAAAGTTCAGACAAACGGTTTGGACTTTGTCAGAACATCCATGTTTTGTATAACTTGCCTCACTGTATGTTGTACTGCCTGAAGTCTTGATCAGTTGCCAAATTTCTATCATGTGAATGATTAATGATGTGAATTGCATTCCTGAGCCCAAATGGGAACTATTTAGATGAAATATGAGTACTGAGTTCAGTTTTTGCCTGCTGTTAATGTAAAAATGGGGCCTTAAATTAAAACTAATAGCATTTTGGCAATTTATTTTTCAGAAATTCATGTGCTTTGTTCCTTCATTAAATAATTTATAAAAATCAATATAAAACAAAGACAATGGAATCTTATGTATAAAACAGCTAACGTCCTATGACTAAGTTAGCATCAGGATCTGAGCTATAAACTAAACTTCTTGTTCACAAGTTAATCCTGGGAATGGGTAAATGCTTCTGCTCTGTATAAACAAAATGTGTGCCACTTAATTAGTGTTAATGAAATACCCTCCAAGAATGATGAGAGTCCTGTTGTTTAATAGAAAGTGATGAGTATTTTTGGCATTTAATGCCAAGAACGATTCCCAGGAGTTACATATTGTGTGAGACAGTCGTATATGAAACACAAAGCAAAAATGCATCTTCTGATTTAGTAACCAGATACCCTTCCAAACTTTACTTCTTAGTGCTAACATGTTTTTAGAATGTAATCCATTTCAAAGTGCTTTTCTTTTCCCTCATTTACTACTAAAAGCCAGAAACAGCTGTGGAGAAATCATCAGTAACATGTTGTCACAGTCAGTTAATTGGGTATTTGCATATGGAAGTTGAAGTACAGTAACGTGAAAATCAAATTAGCAGAGTTTCTGCACCTCCAAAAGTTTTTCACTCAAAAGTCTTGAAATAGCAAAGTTTCATTTTGAAAAGAGAAAGCAACTATCACCAAGATCACAAAAGCCTTTCAATGTGCCATCTCTCCTTTAAAATAAATTGCCAAGGAGAAAAAGGGGAGCAAAATTTCAACTGAAATTTCACCGCTTTACATGACTCTCCCACTATTATATCATTTATCATATGCATTTATAGTCACTCTGAGCAAGCAATGACTGAGTCCATCATTCATATTCTTTACTTGTTAGGAACAATTAGCTCTCTGCTACCATTTCTGCCAGTAATCTGGTGATAATTTGCTATAGAAATTTTACAGTCTGTCATCAGGATTCTCACAGCACTGAAACAGGCCCTTTGCCCTCAACTGGTTCATGTTGACCAAGATGGCCATCTAAGCTAGTTCCACATGTCTGAGTTTGGCTTATAACTTTTCAAAACTTTCCTGTCCATGTGCTTCTAATTGTTTTGGTACCTACCTCAACTACTTCCTCTTGTAACTAATTTCATTTATTACATCATCCTCATAAAGCAGTACCCCTTAAGATCCAATGGAATGTCTACCCACTCATCTTAAATTAATGTCCTCTTGTTCTTGATTTCCCAACCCTGGGAAAACGACTGAGTGCACTCACTCTGTGCTCCTCATGATCATATACACCTCTCTAAGCTCACCTCTCAGATTCCTACACTCCAAGGATAAAACTTACTTGCTTGACCAGCCACCCCTTAAGGCTCTGTCCCTCAAGTCGTTGCAATATCCTGATAAAGCTTTTCAATGCTTCTTTCTGTTTAACAACAACTTTCTTATAGCAGAGTTACCAACACATCAACTGTTTGTTTACTTCCGTAGATGCTGCTTGACCTGATGAGTTCCTCCAGCATTTTGTGTGTGTGTTACAATACTCCAAGCGCAGTTTCACAAGAATCTCATACAACTGCTGAATAAGTTTCCAAATACTAAACTCAGCGCCCCGACTGATGAACAATCCTCAGAATAACCAATTCCTTTAGCTACCTTGTTCTGGAGGCACCTTGAAATACACTACGGAACTCATGTCTCAGTTTGTTGTGCTGTACCTGTTAGTATTCTCTGCAGACTGGCAATCGAATGAATTCATGCAGTAATAGCAGCAGGGAGCAAAAGGTTGAGTAGAAGGAGAAAGGATAAAGAATATTGGGAGTTCTTGATGGCTAGCAGGGCAGGGACAGTTCAGTTGTATTGCACAGTCATTGAGGGCCTTTCCTTTTTGTATAATTATTTGGAGTTTAAGTTTTTCTTGTGAATGTACTGCATCTGATACTATGCGCCAGTGATACTACTGCAAATAAGTTTTTCATTGCACCTGTGCATACATACGCATGTGACAATAAACTCAACTTTAACAAGCTTAGATCTGTTACCCTTCCCAATCAATGTCCCAGGTTATGATGAGCGCACAAAGGACCACAAAACTCATTGGACCAACCATGTACACACAGCTGTCTAAAATTAGATTTACAATGCACAGTTTTGCTCATACCTTCCAACAATTTCCTGATATGGGTACAGGAGAGAAATGTGGAATTTGGGCTTAAAACAGAAACTCTGGAATTACTCAAGGGGTCAGGCGATATCTTTGAAGACTTGAAAAGACTTAACATTTCAGGTCATCTCCTGTTCTGGAACTTAAGGTCTCTTATAATAGAACAATCTTAAGAATAGAAACTGCAAGTAGGAGTAATTCACTCAGTCCCTTAAGCCTGTTCTGTTGTTCCACATGATAAAGTCTGTGGGAACCTCAATGCAGGTCCCATAGACATCAATTCCTTAATCTTTTAAAAATATATTTAGTTCCCTATAAGATATAGCCTCCACCAGTTCACCATTCTTCATCATCCTCTGCAAGAAGGAACTTCCTATACTCCTCATGTTTAAATGACTGCCCTATAATCTCCCAATTTTCAAGGTTTCCATTCTTGAAAACATCCTGATATCTATCTTGCCTACTCAATTTCCTACTAAAGAGCTCCTTAAAACTGCTTGACTCAGAGGAGCCAACTTCTCTAGAGCAATTAGCAATGACCATTAAATTCTAGTTCTGCCAGTAACACTCAGATCTAAGTAGTGAATAAGAGTAAGCAAAAACATTATTTTCCATTTCACCATAATCCCTTCCCTAAACTTTCTCTTGATGATTAACTCAGCATCTGTTTGGCTGTAGTTGAAATTAGGGATTGATCCAAAGGATTGTTTCAAATTATAAGTTTACATCTAGTCATGGCAGAATAATGTGCAATTTAAACCAATCAGACATTTCCATATTATAGGGGTGCTTCTCACATTTTTCTTCCTGGTCAACTACCCCTATGCAGTATTCTCTGAATGGTTATAAGAAAGTACTCACCTGGACTGGAGGAGGAGACAGATAATTTTGGAAATCAATCCTGAGAAGCAATGTGTTGAGATGACTTATCTAAATGATGCACTCTCTGATCCCTTATAATAGTAACAGACGTTGAACCTCTCTAGTCCCCTTGCAAACTGACCAATGCTGGACCACAGAAATTGTTTTTAATCATTTGCTCTGAGTAGGAAAACTTCAATTTTTTAAATACTGTACATTTTCAAGTTATGTGAAGCATAAGGCCTCAGTTTTCATTATAGTATAAGCAGAAAATTCCCAGTACTTGGGTTCTGCATTAGAAGCTCAAACATTAGACAAGCACCTGTCCATCACCTCACTAGCATGGAAGATAACTGCTAGTGTTGCTAGTTCAGCTATTGCCTCAGATGTCCAGGACCTGGGATCGATTGTGACCTGTGGAATTAGCACATTCTCCCTGTGATTGTGTGGGTTTCCTCTGGGTGTACTGGTTTCCTCCCACATCCCAAGACATGGAGATGGTTAGTTAAATGGCCAGCATAAATTTCCCCTACTTTGTGGGTGAGAAGGAGAATCTAGGGGGAGCTGATGAGCAAATAGGGAGTTTCAAATAGTATTCGTGTAGGGTTAGTGTAGATGGGAGGTTAATGTTTGGCATAGACTCGGTGGACTGGAAGGCTTGTTTACATGCTCATGTAAGCTCAGATTGCTGTGTACAGTGCTTTGGATACCCCAGTGTTCCAAGAGGCAGAGCACTCCAACAATCTGTCCTCCAATCGATTATGAGGAAGGTCACACCACTGCTTTGCGGAATTAGCATAGGGATTGTTGAGCAAGAGCTAGCTTTCCTTTCTCACAATGATACTGTTAATGCTCTTGCTGATGGTTCTTAGTTGACCAGCATATACAGGTTGAAGCTCTCTAGCACATTATTCAGTGGTCCAACAGCTGCCTTGGTCTGGCATTTTTTGAATCTGTAATACAGATCTGTACTATTTAACTAATTCCAACTAAAATCTAAAATTAACTTACAATAGACATGTATTAATCTGTTGCTAATTAACTCACCAGTGTAACTTCTGTGATCTCAGCCAACAATGTCTCGTTACTTACAAAAAGTTGGTCCTGAGGAAGGGTGGAAGGGTGTGGTGATGTTGAGAGATGGGGGGAGATGGGCTAGGAGGAAGGGCTGAAATGATCCATCTGCAGCTTGGATATAAAAAGAGATCATACATTGAAGGTGCAATGGGATATGCACAGAGGCATGAGTATGATACTGTCCATTTAAAATGTTCCTGGGCTGCTGCTCACTATACCATTGTGCTGGTTCAGACTCAAGAGAGTGAATCCTTTGTCTCAGCCCACTGCTACATAAGATCAATTTCCAAAATTATCCACCTTCTCCTCCAGTCTGGATGAGCTCATTCCATGCGATCTTCATTGAGGAGCACTGCATAGGGGTAGTTGGAGAGGGAAAAAATGTTAAAAGCACTGCCATAATATGTACAATTGATTTAAATACATTATTCTGCCATGACTGAAGGTAGATGATCTTGTGGCACAAATAGAGATTGGCGGGTATGATGTTGTGGACATCTCTGAGAGTGGCTGAAAGAAGATCATAATTTGGAGCTTAACATCTATGAATGCACCTTGCATCAAAAGGACGGACAGGTAGGCAGAGATGACGGGGTGGCTCTGTTGGTAAAAAAAAGAAATCAAATTCTTAGAAAGAGGTGACATTGAATCAGAAGATGTAGAATCCTTGTGGGCAGAGTTAAGAAACTGCAAGGGTAAAAAGACTGATGAGATGTATATACAGGCCTCCAAAAAGTACCAAAGATGTGGGCTACAAATTACAATGGGTGATATAAAAGCCATGTAAAAAGAGCAAGGTTGTGAGATTTCAAGATACAAGTAAATTTGGAAAATCCATTTGCTGCTGGATGCCAAGGAAGGGAATTTGTAGAATACTTGCGAGATGGTTTTTTAGAGCCCACTAGGAGAAAGGCAGTTCTGGACTGGGTGCTATGTAATGGCCCAGATTTGAATAGGAAGCTTAAGGTAAAGGAACTAGTAGGAGACAGTAATCATAATATGATAGAATACACACAGCAATTTGAGAAGGAGAAGATAAAATCAGATGTATCAGTATTACAATGGAGCAAAAGGAATTGCAGAGGCATGAGAGAGAATCATTCTAAAGTTGATTGGAAGGGGACACTAGAAGGGACAGCAGAACAGCAATGGCTGGTATTTCTGGTGGAAATTTGGAAGGAGCAGGAAGGATACATACCAAAGATGAATAAGTATTCTAAAGGAAGTATGAAGCAACTGAGGCTGACAAGGGAAGTCAAAGTCAAAGACAGCATAAAAGCAAAAGAAAGGGCATAATATAGCAAAAAATAGTGGGAATGTAGAGGATTGGGAAACCCTTAAAAACCAACAGAAGGCAATTAAAGCGCATAAAGAGAGAAAAAAACAAAGTATGAAGAAAAGTTCACCAATAATATAAAATAAGATACAAAGAGTTTCTTCAGATATGTGAAGAGTGAAAGAGAGTTGAGAGTGGATATCAGACCACTGGAGCAGTTGTAGTAGGAAACAAAGAAATGGGGGACAAAATTAATAAGCATTTTGTGTCAGTCTTCACTGTGGAAGACAACAGTAAAATACCAGAAATGTGAGAGTGTCAGGGGGCAGAAGTGAGTGTCATTGCTATTACTAAGGAGAAGGTGCTTGAGAAGCTGAAAAACCTGTAGGCAGATAAGTCACCTGGACCAGATGGACTATACCCCAGTGTTCTGAAAGAAGTAGCTAAAGAAACTGTGGAATCATTAGTAATGATCTTTCAAGAATCACTAGATTCTGAATTGGTTCCTGAGGACTGGAAAATTGCAAATATCACTTAACATTTTAAGACGCTAGGGAGGTAGAAGAAAGGAAATGATAGCCCAGTTAGCCTGATTTCAGTGGTAAGAAAGATGTTGGAGTCTATTATTAAGGATGAGGTTTTAGGCATTCGGAGGAACATAATAAAATAGACCAAAGTCAGTATGGTTTTCTATAGGGGAAATATTGCCTGCAAAATTTGCTCAAAATGGTATTACAGGAAAGGTATCAGCATGGATAGGAGACTGACTGACTGGCAGAGGGCAAAGAGTGGAAATAAAAGGGACGTTTCTGATTGGCTGTCCATGGCAAGTGGTGTGGTGCAGGAGCTGGTATTGGGACTGCTTTTTTTCAATAATTTGGATGACGGAATTGATGGCTTTGTGACTAAGCTTGCGAATTGTACAAAGATAGGTGGAGGGGCAGGTGGTGTTGAGGAAGCAGGGTGTCTGCAGGAGGACCTAGACAGATTGGGGGAGTGGGCAAAGAAGTGGCAGATGGAATGTAATGTAAGAAAGTGCATCGTCATTCACTTTGCCACAACAAATAAACTTGTGGATTATTTTCTAAACAATGAGAAAATTCAAAAATCTGATGTGCAGACCATCTTGGGTTTCCTTGCAGAGGATTCCTTAAGGTTAACTTGCAGGGTGAGTTGGTAGTAAGTAATGCAAACGTAATGTTAGCATTAGTTTAGAGAGTAATAGAATAAAAAAGCAGGGATGTAATCCTTAGTCATTGGTCAAACTACTCTTGGAATTTTGTGAGCACTTTTGGGCCCCTTATCTAAGAAAGGATATACTGACTTTGGAGAGGGTGGAGAGGAGGTTCACGAGAATGATCCTAGGAGTGAAAGGGTAAACATATGAGACGGGCTTGATGGCTCTGGGCCTGTACTCTCCTCCTATGTTTTAGACACTGTGAAAAAGCACTTTTATCTTCAAGGCTGATGAGGGGATGGATGTTTGCTTATCCTGTAGCACTCTGCTGCTCTTTTCTTCTGCTGTTCATGAGCAACAAGAGTATATGTGTCTTGAAATGCGTCAGGGTGATGTTCCCGTCTCAGCTAAGCAACTCTGGGTGAAACCTGTAAGTCTTAGATCAGTGGACAGTGTTTAATGTTTTGTCAGATTTCTGATTAACAGAGATAGTTTACAGATGAGAAAAATAAAGGCTTTGCTCCCGACAGTGGAGGAGCTTGCAAGGCTGGTAATTGAGTTGTTGGAATTTGTGATTTAATAACATACACATGGACCTTAATCTTGAGGGTGTTTGCTTTGAACCTAATGATCCTGAAGCCTTCTCCTCGGGGTTTGTAACAAGCTTTGTTCTCATTTTGAATTCTCCTCAATCTTGCTCAATTCTCGGCTTGTAGAAATACAACCCCAGTTATCCTCTTCATCCTGTAGAGTTACAAAGGAAATTTGGGGCACCACTCCTGGCCACTGATGTAAAACCAAGACAACTCCAAGGCTGCTGAGCATGGGAAATCAAGGTGTGTCAGCTGCACAGAAGAAAGCTAAACAATGCAATGTCAGGAACAAACTGAATGTTGTAAATTATTTCACGTTAATCATCAATTTTCTATGCTCCCATGGAAATTCCTAATTATTTTGAGGTAATTGACTAGTTAGAACATAGAACATTATTTCATAGGAACAAGTCCTTCAGCCCACAATTTTGTGCTAAACTAATTAAACCAGTCATTAAATGCCTAACAAATCTAAGGCATTCACAACGTCTGTAACCCTCCATTCTCTATCTATTCTTGAATGCCTTGATTGTATTCAATCCACCAACTCTGGCAGCATATTCCAAGCAACCCACCACTGTCTGTGTAATAAACTTGCCCTACACATCTTTGAACTTACCTCCAGTGTGTGCCCTCAAGGATTAGACATTTCAAAGCTGAGAAAAGATGCCAACTGTCTAATCCATGTCTCTCACAAGTGACTGTGCTGAGTGTCTGTGTCCTGAGCCCATCGCTATACAATCAGCTCACATGTGACTGCTCAGCCAAACATACATGTAATCACATTTTCAAATTTGTCAGTGACATGACAATGGTGGGGCTCATCACCAGCCTACATAGAGGAGGTGGAAGAGTTCAAGGCCTGGTGCCAGGCAAACAACTTCTTCTTCAATGTCAAGACAAAGGAGATGGTTACCAACTTCAGGAGGAATCACAAAATTCACACCCCTCCTTACATTGGGGGCACTGCAGTGGAAACTGCAAGCAGTTCCAAACTCCTGGGAGTGCACATTACACACAACCTCTCATAGTCCCAGAAGATGTCCTACGCAATCAGGAAAGCTCACCTGTGCCTTTACTTTCTGAGGAGGCTGAGAGCTGGACTATGCACATCTAAACTCACGTCCTTCTATGGTTGTGTGGTAGAGAGCATCCTAACAAGCTGCATCATGCATGGTGCTGAAACTGCACTGCAGCAGACAGGAAGGCTCTAAAATGGGTAGTCAAAACTGTCCAATGCATCACCGGCATCATCCTACCCACCATCAACGGCATATATACGGAAAGGTGTGGGATAAGGGCCAGTAACATCATGAAGGATACCACCCACCCTGCTCTTAGACTGTTTCTCCCACTCCCATCAGGGATGAGGCTACATAGTATCCATGCCAAGACCACTGGACTCAAAATAATTACTTTCCCAAAAAGGCTGATCAACACCTCCACCCACTAATTCATCTTTCCATACCCCACCCCCACAACTATTTTATAATATCCTGTCCAAGTCAGTTAAGCTACAGACACTCATGTGCCAAATATCACTTTATAAACATAAAATCAGTCTATGTATAAGCTATCATATGTGTTTATATTTATTGTGTTTTTATATTATTGTGTTCCTTATCTTATTATGTTTTTTGTGCTGCATTGGATCCAGAGTAACATTTATTTTGTTCTCCTTTACACTTACTGTATGAACTGGAAATGACATTAAAGAATTTTGAATCTTGAATCTTAAACCTCTTTCATATCTCCGCTCAGTCTCCAGAGCAAACCATCCCAATTTGTAACGGCTTCTCCTTATAGCATATGTCCTCTAATCCAGGCAGTATCCTCGTCTACATCCTTGTATCCACATCCTTCCTAAAATAGAGCAACCAAATTGAATTTAATATTCCAGATGCAACCTAACTACAGTGGTGCTAGAAAATCTGTGAACCCTGTAGAATTTTCTCTAATTCTGCAGAAATATGACCTAAAATGTGATCAGATCTTCACATAAGTCCTAAAACTAGATAAAGAGAACCCAATTAAATAAGTAACACAAAAATACATTATACGTTTTCATTTATTTATTGAGAAAATGATCCAATATTACATGTATTTGTTGGAAATAGTATGTGAACCTTTGCTTTCAGTAACTGGTGTGACCCATTTTACAGCAATAACTTCAACCAAATATTTCCACTAACTGTTGATCGGTCCTGCATATCAATTTGGAAGAATTTTAGACCATTTCTCCTTACAAAACTGCTTCAATCCTGGGATGTTAGTGGGCTTCCTTGCATGAACTGCTTGCTTCAGGTCCTTCCACGACAGTTCTATGTGATTAGGGTCAGGACTTTGACTCAGCCATTCCAAAACATGAATTTTCTTCTTTTTAAACCGTTCTGTAGTTGATTTACTCTTGGCTTTTGGATCATTGTCTTGTTGCATTATCCAACTTCTATTAAGCTTCAGGTGACCAACTGCTCCCCTGACATTCTCTGGTAAAGTGCCTTGATGCAATATTGAATTCATTGCCCTCTCAATGATTGCAAGCTGTCCAGGTCCTGAGGCAGCAAAGCAGCCCCAAACTATGATGCTCCTTCCACCATGCTTCACAGGTGAGATAAGGTTTTGATGTTGGTGTGCAATGCCCTTTTTGCTCCAAACATAGAATTGTGCATTTCTGCCATAAAGTTCAACTTATTGTCTCATCTCCCCACATAACATTATCCCAGAAGTGTTGTAGAATATCCTGGTGGTCTTTTGCAATCTTGAGATGTGCAGCAATGTTTCATTTGGAGAGCAGTGGTTTCCTCTGCAGTGTTCTTTCATGAACACCATTGTTGTTCACACAGAGCAACACAGTGTGTGTTGTTTGAATTTCCAGCATCTGCAGATTTCCTTGTGTTTACCATTCTTGTTCAGTGTTTTTCTTATAGTGGACACATGAACAGAGACTTCAACAACTTCTAGAGAGCTCTGTAGGTCTTTTGGGTTCTTTTTCATTTCCTTCAGTGTTGCACTTTGTGCTGTTGATTTGATTTTTGCAGAATGCCCACTCCTAGGGAGATTAGCTATAGTGGCGAGTTACCTCGATTTGTAGACAATTTCTCTTACTGTGGACTTATGAACACTCAGGTCTTTAGAAATGCTTTGTAGCCTTTTCCAGCTTCATACATCTCTATTATTCTTCTTCCAAGGTCTTCTGAAAGTTGTTTTGATTGAGGCATGGTGCACGTAAACAGAACTTTCTTGAGAAGGCTCTGTCAGTAACCTGCCTTTCTTATAGGGCAGGGCACTTTTACAACCCACACCTCCAATCTCATCTCATTGATTGGAACACCTGATTCCAAATAACTTTTGTAGAAGGCATTACCCCAGAGGTTCACATACTTTTTCCAACAAATGCGTGTGTGTTGGATCATTTTTTCTCAATGAATAAACAAACAAGTATAATGTTTTGTGTTATCTATTTAAGTGGGTTCTCTTTATCTAGTTTTAGGATTTAGGTGAAGATCTGATCATATTTTAGGTCATACTTATGCAGAAAGAGAGAAAACTCTACAGGGTTCACAAGCTTTCTAGCACCACTATAGAGTTTTATAAAGCAGCAACATACCTTCTTAACTGTTTCCTGGGGTAGTAGAGTGGTTAAGTTGTTAGAACCACTGCCTCACAGACCAGAGACCTTGGTTCACATGCAATATTGGTAAATTAGTTTATGTTAGTGATGCACCATCAATAACTCTGAGACGTGGGTTAAGGTAGGCTTTTATTGGCTGGAAGAAAGCACAAGCAGCAAGTGACCATCACACGACATCCTGGAGACTGAGGAAGGGTCTATGGCTCCAATCACCTTTATACCGGGGCCTGTGGGAGGAGACACGGTCTGTGGGAGGAGCCACAGGAGCAGTCAGCGGGGGGCGTGTCCAGACAGGTATATGCAGTTCACCACAGTTAGGATTAGTGAGTTGTGATCATGTTATAGAACCAAAGAACACTACAATATAGCACAGTACAGGCCCTTCAGCCCTCCATGTTGTGTTGACCCATATAATCCTTAAAAAAGTACTAAACCCACACTACCCCATAACCCTCCATTTTTCTTTCATCCATGTGCCTGTCCAAGAGGCTCTTAAATACCCCTAATGTTTTAGTCCACCACCATCCCTGGCAAGTCATTCCAGGCACTCACAATCCTCTGTGTAAAAAACTTACCCCTGATGTCTCCCCTAAACTTCCCACCCTTAATTTTGTACATATGCCCTCTGGTGTTTGATATTGGTGCCCTGGGAAACAGGTACTGACTATCCACCCTATCTATGCCTCTTATAATCTTGTAGACCTCTATCAAGTCCCCTCTCATTCGTCTACGCTCCAAAGAGAAAAGTCCCAGCTCTGCTAACCTTGCTTCATATGACTTGTTCTCCAATCCAGGCAACATCCTGGTAAATCTCCTCTGCACCTTCTCCATAGCTTCCACATCCTTCCTATAATGAGGTGACCGGAATTGAACACAATACTCTAAGTTGCGTCTCACCAGAGATTTGTCGAGTTGTGATGTAAGAAGTTATGATTAGGCTGGTTAGTTGGTTGGAACATTTTGCAAAGAAATGAAATTTATTCTCAATGTACATATATGTCACTATATACAACCCTGAGATTCCTTTTCTTGTAGGCACACTCAGCAAATCTATGGAATAGTAACTTTAACAAGATCAATGAAAGATTAACCAGAGCTCCCCCGCCCTTAGTTCCATTTTGCTGCTCTTTTCCTTACCTGTTTTTCCATCTGTTACTTACTAGCCTCTGTCTCAACACTCTGTACCTCCCCCACTTCTACTCCATCTGCCCATCATCTCTCCCTCACCTAATTCCACCTATCACCTACCAGCCTCTATCTCATCCTTCCCTCTCACTTCTTCATAGCTGTTATTTTTCATCTATACTCTCAGTCCTGTGTGTAGGGTCTCGACCGGAAATACCCGTTTACCTTCACAGAAGCTGCTTGTCCTGCTGAGTTCTTCCAGTAGTTTGCTTGCATACCCAGTGTCATTACTGGAAGCTTTTTGTCAACAATGTTCATGAAACTATTTGATAGATTTGAGGACAGTTGAAAGTAAAAACAGCTTATTCCAGTTCATTGAAGCCTAGTTAGGCCTTCCCAAGTATTCTTTGGACAGCATGCTTTCAGAAGGATATTAATTATTAGGAAGAATTTAGAAAATTATTATGTAAATAAGTAACCCAAACTTAGTACTTATTTTGCCCATACCATTCTATTAGCGTTAGCAGCTGTGCTTTTTGAATTTAATCCTAAATCGTAACATCTGATGGAAGTCTACTCAGGGAAGCCTGAACTAGTGCATACAAATGGAAAGAAGATGAATAAATTATCGTAATTGTTCTCAAACCTCAATCCACTTGGTATTATGGTTAGTGTACATTATAACTTACAACAGAACGTTCTCCAGATTCATTATTTATTTTAAATCCACAACACATGGGATTTAAAAAAAGGGTGTAGGTTCACAAGTGTGACAGTGTGCCACCATTGTACTGAATATTAGTCTTTATTGGTTTCATCTGCAGTGACACAGGATTTGTTTGGTCTGTGGGCGAACTAGTTAAAGATTCAATTCAGTAAGCTGTCAGTAACCCTGGGCATCAGGTTGAACATGTTGATAAACACACACTTTCATACGTTCCATATGGCTATTCTCCGCCCACCCAAAACTGTCCACGTTCATTCTTTTAAAAATGTTATGCTTTGTCAGACATTTAAATCATGCATTATATTCTAGCATTGTTTTCCCAATGTTTAAGTACAACATTATTAATTTAAAACATTAGTAATTTTAATGGAAAAACGTGAACCACACATCTTGGCAAAGAACAATTTACAATAAAGTTCTTATATATTTTACTTACAGTGTTCTGGAACATCAGTTATTTTGCTATGCAATTAGCACCAGATGGAAAACTGTAGTCTAAACCAGACTGGGAATATAGAATGGATCATACTGCATTTCATGTATATTAATTAAGATTTAGAGCAGCAGTAAATAATTATAAATAATTAAGCATTTAGGGTCTTGGTGAGACTGCATCTGGAGTAATATGCAGCATTTTGGTATCCTTATCTTAAAAAAAGAATACACATATCATTGAGCGAGAGCAGAAAGGATTTACTGGACTAGTTCCAGGGATGGTCAAAGAGGCTAAGTGTTCTGAGCTTATTTTCTCTGGAGTTCAGAAGAATGAGAGAAGATCTTAATGAAAATCATAACATTTATAAAGGGTCTGACAAGCCAGCAGTCAGAGTCTCAGAAAAAGGAATAGGCAATTTAGGACTTAAAAGAGGAAAAATTTCTTCGTGTAGAGCATGGTCAACCTTTGAAATTATCTCCCCCAGAGAGCTGAGTTCAATCAAAACAGATAGATAAATTTCTGGATGTTAAGTATTGGGATAAGGCAGGAAAATGATATTGAGGTAGACAATCAGTAGAGCAGGCCATCACTCCGATACTTCTCCAGGCCAGATTAAGGTATCATTCACCCTAGTATCTGGTGGCTGATAAACCTTGTGGGAATCATTATCCATATTAAGCAGAATATAATTATCCCTCTAATTATTACAATCCCTACAGTCACCAAAGTAGTATCTACTTCTGATTCCTTTGAAACAAATCCCACTCAAAGGTGCTAGGCATTCTGACCTTCTTTTCAACAGATATCATTCTTAGCATCACGGGTAACTAGCAAATACATTATGCTAGTTGGATAGGATCAACTTTTAATGGATTCCTCTGACTATTATTGCCTTGGCTCTCATAATAGTGATTTTACAACTTTACTCTCATAGTACACAGAACAATACAGCACAGTACAGGCCCTTCGGTCCACAATGTTGTGCTGACTCTTAAACCCCGCCTCCCATATAACCCTCCACCTTAAATTCCTCCATATACCTTGTCTAGTAGTCTCTTAAACTTCACTAGTGTATCTGCCTCCACCACTGACTTAGGCAGTGCATTCCATGCACCAACCACTCCCTGAGTAAAAAACCTTCCTCTAATAACCCCCTTGAACTTTCCACCCTTTACCTTAAAGCCATGTCCTCTTGTATTGAGCATTGGTGCCCTGGGGAAGAGGCGCTGGCTTTCCACTCTTTCTATTCCTCTTACTATCTTGTATACCTCTAGCATGTCTCCTCTTATCCTCCTCTCCCTTAATCTCTAGCTCCCTTAATCTCTGATCACAATACATACTCTCTAAACCAGGCAGCATCCTGATAAATCTCCTCTGTACCCTTTCCGGTGCTTCCACATCCTTCCTATAGTGAGGCGACCAGAACTGGACACAGTACTCCAAGTGTGGCCTAACAAGAGTTTTATAGAGCTGCATCATTATCCCGTGACTCTTAAACTCTATCCCTCGACTTATGAAAGCTAACATTCCATAGAACCATAGAACCATAGAACACTACAGCACAGTACAGGCCCTTCAGCCCTCCATGTTGTGCTGACCCATATAATCCTTTTAAAAAAAGTACTAAACCCACACTACCCCATAATCCTCCATTTTTCTTTCATCCATGTGCCTGTCCAAGAGGCTCTTAAATACCCCTAATGTTTTAGCCTCTACCACCATCCCTGGCAAGTCATTCCAGGCACTCACAACCCTTTGAGTTAAAAACTTACCCCTGGTGTTTGCTATTGGTGTCCTGGGAAACAGGTACTGACTATCCACCCTATCTATACCTCTTATAATCTTGTAGACCTCTGTCAAGTTCCCTCTCATTCTTATACGCTCCAAAGAGAAAAGTCCCAGCTCTGCTAACCTTGCTTCATATATCTTGTTCTCCAAACCAGGCAACATCCTGGTAAATCTCCTTTGCACCCTCTCCATAGCTTCCACATCCTTCCTATAATGAGGTGACCAGAATTGAACACAATATTCTAAGTGCAGTCTCACCAGAGATTTGTAGAGTTGCAACATGACCTCTCTACTCTTGAACTCAATCCCTCTGTTAATGAAGCCTAGCATCCCATAGGCCTTCTTAACTACCCTATCAACCTGTGCAGCGACCTTGAGGGATGTATGGATTTAAACCCCAAGGTCCCTTTGTTCATCCACACTCTTAAGTAACTGACCATTAGTCCTGTACTCAGTTTTCTGGCTTGTCCTTCCAAAATGCATCATCTCACACTTGTCCGGATTGAACTCCATCTGCCATTTTTCTGCCCAACTCTGCAGCCTATCTATATCCTCTTGTAACCTTCGACAACCTACAGCTCCATCCACAACTCCTCCAATTTTTGTGTCATCCACAAACTTACTCACCAATCCTTCCTCCTCTACATCCAGATCATTTATAAAAATCACAAATAGCAGGGGTCCCAGAACAGATCCCTGCTGTACACCACCAGTCACCGACCTCCAGGCAGAATACTTTCCTTCCGTAACTACCCTCCGCTTTCTTCCTTTAAGCCAATTTTTTATCCAAACAGCCAAGGTTCCACTTATCCCATGCCTCATGACTTTCTGGATGTGTCTCTCATGAGGGACCTTGTCAAATGCTTTGCTAAAGTCCATGCAGACCACACCCACTGCCCTACCCTCATCAATTTCCATATGTTTTCTTAACTACCCTATCTACCTGTGAGGCAACTTTCAGGGATCTGGGGACATGTACCCCCAGATCCCTCTGCTCCTCCACACTACCAAGTATCCTACCATTTACTTTGTACTCTGCCTTGGGGTTTGTCCTTCCAAAGTATACCACCTCACACTTCTCTGGGTTGAACTCCATCTGCCACTTCTCAGCCCACTTCTGCATCCTATCAATGTCTCTCTGCAATCTTTGACAATCCTCAACACTATCCACAACACCACCAACTTTTGTGTCGTCTGCAAACTCGCCAACCTACCCTTCTACCCCCACATCCAGGTTGTTAATAAAAATCACGAAAAGTAGAGGTCCAAGAACCGATCCTTGTAGGGCACTACTAGTCACAACCCTCCAATCCGAATGTACTCCCTCCACCACGGCCCTCTGCTTTCTGCAGGCAAGCCAATTCTGAATCCACCTGGCCAAACTTCCCTGGATCCCATGCCTTCTGACTTTCTGAATTATCCTACCGTGTGGTACTTTCTCATTTCACACCTTTCCACAAGATGTGACTAGGCTGGAGTAATCTGCTCAGTCTCTTTTTATAATTCAATCCCTCCAATCCAGGTAACATCTTTGAGAATCTTTTCCAGCATAATCACAGACAACCTATCTATCATCTGGTGACAAAATTGCACAAAATACAACCAATGCTTTGTAAACCTATAAGAACTTCTGTCTCAAATCTTGTACTTAGTGTCTCAGCTGATGAAGGCAAGCATGGCATATGCCTTCTTTAACACTCCTTCTACCTGTGTTCTCACTTTCAGGGAACTATGTACAATTACTGCGGGTCTCTGTTCTATAGCACTCCCCAGGACCATGTCTTTCACTGTGAATGTCCTGGGGTGGGTTAACTTTCTGAAGTGCATCACTTTGCACTTGTCTGAATTAAATTCTGTCTGCCATGCCTTTGCCCACTTTCTCACTTGATCACTATCCAGTTGTAGACATAGACAAACTTCTTCAGTCCATTATTTAATAGATAGCATTTATCAGTGCAGCCAAGCTATCACAAAAGCACTAGACAGCACAACCAAAAACTCACAAAGTAATGGTTTGCACTGGCCACAACAATTCCAATGATTAAACTAAAACTTGTGTATAAAACTTAAAACAACTGATTCATAAGCCTTAGTAATGATGACATCACTCTAAGCTTTCCCCCATTTTAAGTAAATCATGCTCACACCTCTCTTTTCCCAGACTTGCGCATCTCAAATTTTTCAACACATTATGAATTTTGTTGATTTTTGATCCTTTCTCACTGTTGATGAACACGTGTTCCAGTTTGATGTATTATTTTACTGAAACAAAAATAATTCAGACATATTCTGGAATGCTGCTAGGAGCACTGGGGAACTAGAGTTAGCTATGTGCATTGATTAACTTTTGGAGATTGTCCAACTTGCATGCAGTACCCAGAAAGGGCCTCTAAAAGAATCTAGTGATAAGTGAAGGCCTTCCTATTGCTTGGGAGTGTAATGCAGAATCAAATCCCACAATTTTTCATCTATAGTTGCTCCAATTGCCTTCCTGGCTTGCCTGTGACTTTAATCATATATTTAAGCATACATTACTTGCTGTACCTGTCTAAAATTGTAAACTGCAGTTTGGGCTTGAGCCAAGCAGAGATCTGCTTACATTCAACCTTTTTTTAGGAGAGAGCTTCAATAATGTACACACACTTTGTTTCTTCCTGTTTCATTGTCCCACATAGCATTGTAATCTGGAACTTTATCTCTTTATGTGTGGAAATATGAAGAACCAAAACTTGTGGAACAGACATTAGATTATGAGAAAGCTCTGGGAAGAACTGTAGTTCAGTGCTGTTCAGTGTTTTGAATGAACCTTACATGTAATTTGTATGCCATATATTGCCGTCAGCTGCATTTTCAAAGTTTTCTGATTAAAACTTTTCTGATCAAAGTTCTCTATTAAATAAAGCAATCTGAAAAAACTAGTTCTGCTAGAAGGATGGTGAGTGTTGTATTTATTGCATGAGCATTTAATGTAATTTGAACAGCATTTTAAAGAATAGGCCTAATGACATTTCATAAATTCAATTGACTACAACTCCTCCAGAATTATTTTAATTTAAATTATTTCCATAGTATCTCTATCTTCATACCTCTCAACTAATCTGCCAAGATAATGTTTAAAATATGGACAGAGGAGAAATAAAGACATCACTCCAGTTCTGTTGAATAATTACAAAATAATTCTAAACAGCTTTAAAAACATTAATATTGTACTGTATGCAGCTTAAAAAGCTGCAAATCACCCTGTCAAAATCAAAAAGCTGGCCACAGGGTGCAAACTCAATGTATATGTTCATAATGCTTGAGGGGTAGTGGTGCGATACTGTTATTGGGCTAAAAGCCACAGAAACCCTGAACTTAATTCCCACTGTAAATTGTGAAGCTGAACTCGGTAGGTCAGGTAATTGTGGGTTGCAACCAGAAAATAGAACAGCAACACAGTTTCCAGATTTTGACAAAAATCCAAAATGTTCACTCGTATGCTTCTGGGAAAGAGGACCAACTGGTCCCACGCTATGTTGCTGACTTCTGGTGCCCCTGAACAGCCCTGCAAGATATGCAATTGCAAAAACAACTGTTTGTGAAAGATCTATCACTGTCTTCTCAGGGAAATCATGGATGGAAAGGATTGAATGCATTTATAACCACAATGTTAAGTGTATAATTTTAAATATTATAATTTGAAAATTATAGCATTTATAAATTCTCTTCACTGTAAATGTACATGATGCATATATCCTCATGACCATTTTGAATTAATCAAAGTAGTGCAAATATGAATACGCTCACGATATTTTTGACGGTGTTTTTGTTGTTTATGTTTATAGCAGATACCTTTATTGTTTAGTTTCTGCAGGATAGGAAAAGGGTATGCTAATATTGCCATCATTTTGCTTTGAGCTTTAGTGTAAAGCTCACCATTATTATGGAGTGATAGTATCAGCATTATAAACTTAACCTATAAATAAGAATGTGAAACTTTGCACTTACCCTTGAAATACGGTAGAAAACGTTCTGGTCATTGTATTCAAGAGAATAGAAACTTTTAACCCTTACATACTGCTTGGATCAAATTTGACTCGTTTTGACATTTGACAGCAGTAAAAACACCCTAAGTGCTATTTTTTAGCCAAAATTTGATGACTTTTCCTAAAGTGACCCAAAATGTGTAAAAATTTTATACTTCTGTACAGATGCTATAAATATTTGTACATTGAGGATGTTCCTGGTCAAATTTGACCTGTATCTATTGAAATGGATTTTAGATCCCTGAAACATTAATTAAGGATTAATCACCCATTTATTAATGTCAGATAGGCTATTTATACATTCTAAATAGATCTATGGTTTAAAATTTGGTATAGACACTTGTTATGAGGGGATTCTTGGGCCAGGTCAAAATTGACCTGGACCATACTGTGAAGGTATAGAATATGAACGGGTTGCCTGGGTTAACATTGCAAGCAATTATAATTATTGCTACACAGTGTCTATAGTCCCAAAAATTGAATTTTACAATCATTGAGTCTTATTTGTTAAGGGTTTAATTAGTATTAAATATGTTTTTTAATATAAGAAATGTTCTTCTGTTTCCCTTACCCAACCTTTCTACTCAATGCTTGCAACAATTTGTGTTCATGATTTAAAACTCATCAAGGAATTATTGCTTATACTTCTTGGATCACAACAGATGATGAATTGGTTTTCGTTGTGCTTTTTTTTTGGCTGGAAAGGCTAGTGACCCTCTTGTAATTTTGAGTCATGAATTGCGAATGTACATTGTTAGCATTTCTTGTGTTGCTTGGCAAATGAAATAATGCAGTGGGGTGTACATACTGGAAGCATGCCGTTTAGGTGCTTGGTCATTTCAGTCCTTGTGTATGGCTGTTGTGTTGAAGACCTTAGACTCTGTCAACCAAGATCACACAGCATATCACAGACATGTGAAACAAAAGCTCAGTAACAGATACAACATAACCTCCATAATCTGCACAATATAAATATGTTTTCTGACAACTGAGCTAGGGATTGGAAGGGTCCAAAGAACTGTAATGAGTTAATATTTCAATGGAAACTGACAGATGTGATGCAAGAATTTCTGCGTAAGAATTGCGAGATCAAGAGCTTCCAGCTTGACAGCAGGAGAAGGGCTGTGAACAGAAGTGTCTGGAGGCTGTTTGAACACCTTCCAGAAGATGTGCTGCAGTTTAATTGGTGGTGACACAATTAGCATCACTTCATTACTGCAGGCTTTGTTATACCTGTCTTCGGTCATTTGGTGTGGGTGGGATGGGTGTATGATGGGAAAGAAGAAATTGTAGATAGCTGTAAACACAGTTCAGTCCTTCTCAAAATCCAGCCTCCCCTCCATAGTCTCTGTTTACGCTCCTTGCTGCCTTGAGAAAGCAGGCAGCATAATCAAAGACCCTCATCCTGTGGTCATACTCTCTTTCTGCCCCTTCTCTTGAGCAGAAGCTACAAAAGCTCAAGAACATATACCACTAGGTTCAAAGACAGTTTCTGTCTCACTGTTAAAAGAATCTTGAATGGATTTCTTTTACAATAAAGAACTCCTGATCTCTCAATCTACCTCACTGTAACCCTTGCACTGTATTTTTCTGACTGTTCCGCTTTCTTTGCAACTGTAATATGATATTCTGCATTGCCCTTTTATCGTCTGTCCTATTTCGATATACTTATGCATGGAATAATCGGTTTGGATGGCATGCAAAGTTTTTCACAGTATCCTGGTAAATGTGATGATAATAAGCCAATTACCAGTGACGAAGACATCCACATTAGCAAAAAGTCTATACACATAGGTGTTTCCAAGTCACCAAACCCTATCTGAAACTCCTAGATCCTAGAGGACTGGACAGTAGCAAGTGTGGTCCCTCATTCAAGAAAGCAAGTAAGGATAATCAAGGTAATTAAATGCCTGTGGGCCTCGTATCATTGACAGGGAAGCTAATGGAAATGATACTGAGGGATATGATTTATGCACATTTGGAAATTCATGGCCTGCTTCGTGGGGACTAAGTGTCAACTTTGTGGGGGTCAAGATGTTCTTTACAAATTTGTTAAAGATTTTTAGGGAAATGTTAAAGGAGCTTGATGGGGTAGGGAGGTAGAGATTTTCTATATGAACTTTAGTAAGGCATCTGATAAGGTCCCTCATGGTAGGTTATTAAAAAGCTAAAGACATATGGGATTCAGGGTGTATCTTAAGCTTGGATTCAGAACTGACTTGTCCATGGAAGACAGAGAATGGCCATTTAAGGCTGTTATTCTGGGTGGAGGTCCATAACCAATGGTGTTCCACAAGGATCGGTGTTAGGATATACATTCATGTTGTTTGTGATATGCATCAATAATTTGGATGAAAATGTAGATGGGTAGATTAGCATGTTTGCACCAAGATTGATGGAGTTGTGGATAGTGTAATGGACTATCACAGAGTATAATGCGATATAGAATAGTTACAGACAAGACCAGAAAAGTGACAGATAAAAGTAATCGAGACAAAGTGTGAGGCACTTTGGGACGTTAAATAAAAGGAAAAGGAATACAGTTAATGGTAGACCTCTTAATAGCATTGAGGTACAGAGGAATCCTGGGATTGAGATCGATAGCTCACTAAAAATGTCTATGCAAATAGTTAAGGTGTTAAAGAAGACATATAGCATGCTTGCCTTTAATGGTAAGGGTGGTGAGTATGAGTAAGGAAGTTATACTACAGCTCTACAAAACTTTAGTGAGACTGCATTTGTATTGCATGCAGTCTGATTGCCTCATTATAGGAAAGCTGCCTGCACTAGTAGGTATATGCTGTAAGGAAGCATTGAGCACACTTGGATTGTTCTCCCTAGAGCATCAGAGGTTAAACAGAGACCTAATAAAGTTATGAGAGGTATGAACAGGGTAGACAGAATCTTTTTCCCAAGGTGGAAATGTCAAACACCAGAAGATATGCTTTTAAAACAAGAGGAGGAAAGTTTGAAGACAAATAGGTTACCAAGAGTAGTAGTGGAAGCAGGCAGTTTGGTGGAGTTTGAGGCTTTTAGATAGACACATGAATGTGAAGGGAATGGAGGAATATGGATGATATGCGGGTGCAGGACATAAATTTGCATCAAGTTTGGCACAACATTGTGGACTGAATGGCCTGTTCAGTGCTCTACTGTTCTACATTTGATGATGGTTAGGACTCACGGGCTATCCAAGAAGATGGGCACCTAATCTGGGACAACCTCAGAGAAAACTTCAGTCAGAGACATGTACCTGTAATGTTCTCTCTATGGTGACTGTAAATGTCCTTGCTACATGATCTTCTCAAATAACTAGAGTAGAACCTCTGACATTCCTCTAAAGTTATTCCTCATTACTACAACCGAGAGGCCATATTCATGGTATTCAAAGTGGATGAGATGGCATCTCATCTGGTAGCCATTGACTGCATTTACGTACCCATAAGAACTCATACAAAGAATTCTTTTTTTATCAATGAGATGTTCTATGACCACAAGACAATAAGATCTAGGAGTGGAATTAAGCCATTTGGCCCATAGTGTCTGCTCTGCCATTTCATAATAGTGATTTATTATCTCTGTCCACACCATTTTCCAGCCTTCTCCCTATAATCTTTCATGTTCTTAGTAATCAAGAACCTGTCAACCTTTGCTTTAAATTTACCTAATGACCTAGCCTCCACAGCTTCTTGTGGCAATGAATGCCACATATTCACCACCCTCTAGCTAAAGAAATTCCTCCTCATTTCTTTTTAAAGGAATTCTGAGGCTGTGCCCTCTAGTACTAGACTCCTCCACTATAGGAAACATCCTCTCCACATCCACTCTATCTGTGCCCTCTGGTACTAGACTCCTCCACTATAGGAAACATCCTCTCCACATCCACTCTATCTGTGCCCTCTGGTACTAGACTCCTCCACTATAGGAAACATCCTCTCCACATCCACTCTATCTGTGCCCTCTAGTACTAGACTCCTCCAGTATAGGAAACATCCTCTCCACATCCACTCTATCTGTGCCCTCTAGTACTAGACTCCTCCAGTATAGGAAACATCCTCTCCACATCCACTCTATCTGTGTCTTCTGGTACTAGACTCCTCCACTATAGGAAACATCCTCTCCATATCCACTCTATTTGTGCCCTCTTATACTAGACTCCTCCACTATAGGAAACATCCTCTCCACATCCACTCTATCTGTGCCCTCTGGTACTAGACTCCTCCACTATAGGAAACATCCTCTCCACATCCACTCTATCTGTGCCCTCTGGTACTAGACTCCTCCACTATAGGAAACATCCTCTCCACGTCTGCTCTGTTTAGGCTTTTCTATATTCAATATGTTTCAATGAGATCTCCCCTCAGTCTTTTAAACTTCAGTGAGTTCAGGCCCACAGCCAAAAAAATTCTCCTCATATAATAACCCTTTCATTACTGGGATAGATCTTACAAACCTCCTCTGGATTGTCTCCAATGCCAGCACATCCTTTCTTAGATAAGGGGCCCAAAACTGCTCACAACTAACTAGTACTTTATGACGCCTTAGCATTACTCCTTTACTTTTATAGAGTCAGAGAAAAGTACAGCACAGAAACAGGCTCATTGGCCCAACTAGTCCACACTGAACCATTTAAACTGTCTCATGCCGTAGACTTGCAACCAGGCCATAGCACAACCCCCCCCACTCCCCTCCCCCATACCCCTACAATCCAGGTACCTATCCAAACTTCTCTCAAACACTGAAATTGAGTTTGCATGCAGCACTTGTTTTGGCAACGCATTCCACACCTTCATGATCCTTTGAGTGAAAAATTTTCCCATCATGTTCCCCTTAAACATCTCAGCTTTCGCCCTTTAACAATGACCTCACACTCAACCGCAGTGGAAAAAAGCATGCCTGCATTTACCTTATCTACATCCTTCATAATTTAATATACCTCTATCAAATCTCTTCTCAATCTTCTACATTCCAAGGAATAATGTCCTAACCTATTTAATCTTTCCTTAGGCCCTCCAGCCCTGGCAACATCCTTGTAAATATTCTCTGCACTCTTTCAAACTTATTTACAGCTTTCCTGTAGGTAGCTGACCAAAACTGCACACAATGCTCCAAATTAGGCCTTATCAACATCTTATACAACTTCAGTATAATATCCCATCTCCTGTACCGGAGGATTGGAGGGAAGCAAATGTTGTCCCCTTGTTCAAAAAAGGTGGTAGGGATAGTCCAGGTAATTATAGACCAGTGAGCCTTACGTCTGTGGTGGGAAAGCTGTTGGAAAAGATTCTTGGAGATAGGATCTATGGGCATTTTGAGAATCATGGTCTGATCAGGGACAGTCAGCATGGCTTTGTGAAGGGCAGATCATGTCTAACAAGCCTGATAGAGTTCTTTGAGGAGGTGACCAGGCATATAGATGAGGGTAGTGCAGTGGAAGTGATCTACATGGATTTTAGTAAGGCATTTGACAAGGTTCCACATGGTAGGCTTATTCAGAAAGTCAGAAGGCATGGGATCCAGGGAAGTTTGGCCAGGTGGATTCAGAATTGGCTTGCCTGCAGAAAGCAGAGGGTCGTGGTGGAGGGAGTACATTCGGATTGAAGGGTTGTGACTAGTGGTGCCCTACAAGGATCGGTTCTGGGACCTCTACTTTTCGTGATTTTTATTAACGACCTGGATGTGGAGGTAGAAGGGTGGGTTGGCAAGTTTGCAGATGACACAAAAGTTGGTGGTGTTGTGGATAGTGTAGAGGATTGTCAAAGATTGCAGAGAGACATTGATAGGATGCAGGAGTGGGCTGAGAAGTGGCAGATGGAGTTCAACCCAGAGAAGTGTGAGGTGGTATACTTTGGAAGGACAAACTCCAAGGCAGAGTACAAAGTAAATGGCAGGATATTTGGTAGTGTGGAGGAGCAGAGGGATCTGGGGGTACATGTCCACAGATTCCTGAAAGTTGCCTCACAGGTAGATAGGGTAGTTAAGAAAGCTTATGGGGTGTTAGCTTTCATAAGTCAAGGGATAGAGTTTAAGAGTCGTGATGTAATGATGCAGCTGTATAAAACTCTAGTTAGGCCACACTTGGAGTACTGTGTCCAGTTCTGGTCGCCTCACTATAGGAAGGATGTGGAAGCATTGGAAAGGGTACAGAGGAGATTTACCAGGATGCTGCCTGGTTTAGAGAGTATGGATTATGATCAGAGATTAAGGGAGCTAGGGCTTTACTCCTTGGAGAGAAGGAGGATGAGAGGAGACATGATAGAGGTGTACAAGATATTAAGAGGAATAGACAGAGTGGACAGCCAGCGCCTCTTCCCCAGGGTACCACTGCCCAGTACAAGAGGACATGGCTTTAAGGTAAGGGGAGGGAAGTTCAAGGGGGATATTAGAGGAAGGTTTTTCACTCAGAGAGTGGTTGGTGATGGAATGCACTGCCTGAGTCAGTGGTGGAGGCAGATACACTAGTGAAGTTTAAGAGACTACTAGACAGGTATATGGAGGAATTTAAGGTGGGGGGTTATATGGGAGGCAGGGTTTGAAGATCGGCACAACATTGTGGGCCGAAGGGCCTGTAATGTGCTGTACTTTTCTATGTTCTATGTACTCAGTACTTTGATTTATGAAAACTAGGCTGGCAAAAGCATTCTTTACAGTTTATCTACCTGTGCTGACACTTTCAGTGATTTATGGACCTGTATTCCCAGATTCCTTTGTTCTACCGCACTCCTCAGTTTCATACTGTCACTAATTATATTCTAGTCCTCTTGAAATGAATGCTAACATTACATTTACTTTCCTTACTACCAGATGAACCTGCAAGCTACCCTTCTGGGAATCCTGCACAAAGACACTCGAGTCCCTTTGCACCTCCAATTTCTGAATTTGCTCCCGGCTTTTCAAGTAGCCTACAACTTCATTTCTTCTAGCAAAGTGCATGACCATACATTTCCCTACACTGCAACCTATCTGCCACTTCTTTGCCCATTCTCCTAACTCGTCCAAGTCCTTCTGTATATTTCCTGCTTCTTCAACACCTCCTGTTCCTCCACTTGCCTTTGTACCTTCCATAAACGGCCACAAAGCCATCAATTCTGTCATCCAGATTATTGACATTATGTGAAACGAAGCAGTTCCAACATGGACCCCTGTGGAACACCACTGGTCACTGGCAATGAACCAGAAAAGGCTCTCTTTATTCCCAGTCTTTGCTATCTGCCAGTCAGCCAATATTTTATCCATGCTTGTGCTAGTAACTTTCCTGTAATATCATGGGCTCTTATCTTGTTTAGCATCATCGTGATTAAAAACTTCATCAGGATGGATTCTGTATCATTGCACATTCTGCAGTCAGCACTGTCTAGCGGCTTTCTGCCTCCAGAGCTCTCATATTAATGCACTCTCCAACCACAGAAGCTGAATACAGATACAATGAGACTCAGTGTAGAAAGAGAATGCACCATAGGGTTCCTGAAGAAAATGTTACATTGCCAACTGCAGTTCAAAATAGTGTAAGCCAAACATGATCTCATCATTGTATAATGCAGGCTGCTTAGTCTGTGAACTGAAGACAACTGAGACACAGGACTTGATGCTTTGGAAGACAACAGGCCCAATGGAGCAAGACAAGGACACAGCTTCCAGGGGACATTCCTGTTCAGTGTCTAATGCTTCATCTCATGGAAGTACAGAGAAATTCTGGTCTCACATGCCATATAGGGCTCTCATAAAAAATCATTTTACTATAGATTTGGTAAGTTCTTGGCTTCCAATACTCCAATCATGAGAAAATCAGTCCACAGAGGAGCTCAGATGATGGATATACATCTATCAGGATTTTTACAGGACCAATAATTGATCAGACTGATCATAATTGAGTGAATCTCTGCTGGTCTATCACACCACCTTTATAATTCCTAATGAGTTCAAGTTCAAGTTCAAACAAATCTGGGGTATAAATGCCTTGAACATAAGCTTTTCACAGCAGCAGAATAGTATTATACCAACAATGAGTTAGCATAAATTTAAATTAATATAAATGATATGTAAGTTATATGCCAATAAACAAAAAAGCATAATGATTCCAGAAAAACAGAGTGGCACCAAAGTTAAAGAACTCAAACTTGTAAATAGAATGCCCTTTAATTTTATTGTCAATATTTACTTTAGTAAACTAGTGCTACTTATAGAAAAGAGTTATCTTGATATTGCCCCATTTTTTTGACATTTCTTATTAGAAGAGTTTCTCACAGCTTTTTCTTGTCCAGTTCCTCTAAAGGTGTGCCTGATATATATCCGGGACCCTGGCTCATAAGACCATTATCTTGAAGTGCTCTTAGTTGACCAAGACATCTTTGAGCTGGCTCCCTCTCTCTGCTGTTGCTTTGTATCCTCCATATTAGCCACTGTTAGTCATTGGCTGTCAGGTTAGAGCAAGTGTCCCTCACTAATCACTGCTCAAAAGCCTCAGAGGGGATCCACAAGGATGCTGCATAAATAGAATTTGACTTGGAATAATTCACAAAACATATAATAGGCCATGCATTGGAATAAGTTGGGCCCCTTGGAAAAGAAATTGGGATAAGGGGTTCAGTAGGAGATGGATTCGGGATGAAGTCATGTGACATTATACAATGAACTCCAATAATATGCTATTCAGTTGGGGTCTTGGATCCTACCCTTATTTCAAAATCAGTTGATTGTTCTTCCCACATCTCCTGGAAACTAGGCTTATTGGAACTATGATTATACTATGGTATTGTATAACATCGTTAAGTGTGAATTACGTATCTGTTGCAGTATTAATTGGAATGGCATCCAGTTCTCCAAAAAATCTACCAGTGTAGCAGAACCAAAATTTCAACTGAGTGAATTAATGGAGTTTTACTAGTGGAAAGTTTCACTATAGAAGTGAATATGGCTGGGATGGATAACAGCAGATAACATGGTTAGAATTGAGAGATAGAGCTTCTGACTGAAAATGAAAGCCAGGCATGCTCCTATTAGTAACATCACTAATTTGAAAAAAATTCCCTCCGCACCCAATCTCAGTTGTCAACTGCTGTCCAACTTTGAGTGGCAAGACTCTGTTTGCCAACAAGGCCTTGCCCAATGTAATGCCATCATGTCTATGAGGCAGAACAAGGCTTGCTCAAAGAACAGCTGAAAAACTTCAGCAGGCAGCTGAACTCTTCCTCCTGCTTTTCCGGCTGTCAAAGCTGTCCAGAGCTTTGAAGTATTCCTAAAATCAACACGATTCAAGAACTACTGTATTAAAAATAAAATAATGAAAGTGTTTAGAAATAAAGAGAAAAATATATAATTAATTCATTTTTAACTATTAAGAATGTTAAAGAAATTTCAAGTAATTAGAAAAATTGGAAATAAGTACACTTACCCGCTTCACATGCAATTGTTCCTCTCCAATCAAGTAAACTGGTGGATGTTTTGCATCTGTAACTCCCAGGCTAAATGTTGGCACTAACTTGTGCTCCATTGTTGGGATTTATATGGGGTCGCAGTCAGGAATTCAGCTGGAAGATTTTGTGACCTTGTAGCTTCAGTCTTCTTGACATATAGACGGAGGTAATTTCTGCTCAGCCAAGGTTGGCTACTGGACAAGTATTTTGACAATAGTGAGGTCAAGAGAAGTGGTGATGAAATAAGGCCAGATATTCTTGAACTTATGGTCTTATTCATGGTCTAAAAGGCTACGGGGAGAAGGCAGGAGAATGGAGTTGAGAGGGAAAATGGTTCAGCCATATTGAAATGGCAGGCAGACTCAATGGCCGAATGGCCTAACTCCACCCCTATATCTTATGGCCATTCCTTTTAATGACATTGGATAGAAAAGTATATGAGATAGTAAGGGATTACTGAAGGAATACTCCATACAGCAATTTTTCTTGCTGAAAGAGGATGCCGTTACCAACAAGTCAAAGGGAAGGAATGTTTGCTTACCTTTGCAAAAGTTGTCCAAGGTATTATTAGTGACATTGACAGCAGCCATATTTTATTAATATGACAGAGAAAGAAAAATGATCAGGCTCAAACAAAAAGCTGTGTGTGTGTGTGTGTGTGTGTGTGTGTGTGTGTGTGTGTGTGTGTGTGTGTGTGTGTGTGTGTGTGTGTGTGTGTGTGTGTGTGTGTGTGTGTGTGTGTGTGTGTGTGTGTACACACACTACTACAAAGAGACATAGTACAGAAACTAACCCTTCAGCCCAACATATTCATGCTGTACATAAACTACCTATTTACACATATATAAGGACTTTGCAGAGGAAGGATAGTTGGGAGACGATTCAACAGTTTGGAAGGATGATAGATCTGGAATGATCTCTTGAGGCAGTGAGAAGGGAAGCGTTTAGATGGTAACAGCATGTTTAAAGTGGCTGAGGAGAGAGAAACATTAACAATATCAACTTAACATAGAGATAGGAATTGAAGGTTGAGTGTGCAACAGTTTATGGGAAACAGCATTGACAAAACAAGGAAAAGGACCTAAGGAAATAAAAGGCTTGGTGTCGGCAGAGCAGTAGCTGCAGGTGGTTTGTTGCAAATGTATTAAAATGTGGACAACTGAAAATTTACCAGTGAATTGGAAGCAGTCATGCTCAAAGTGCATTCAGTTAGGGAAGAACAAGATGCAAGATGAGATGAGGTTTAAGGAACTCATCAGATTTGTGCGAGGAATGATGATTGATTGTTTACATGGAAGAGGTAAATTGGAAGGGCAGCAAACCTTGGGTCAGGATACACAGCAAGTTGACTTGGTGGTTGAACTAGGTGACCTTAAGAACTCATTAAGTGCTGCAAAAGTTGGAGAAGGGGAGAGGGAAGGTATTTGGTGACATCAATTTTATAGTAATTGGGTGGAGAATAAGGGTTTTTTTTAAAGAAAGGCATATGGATATAAGGTGGAATGTTCAAAAGAAGATGAAGTGTAAGAGGAATAGAGGTGTATTAGATGTGGCTAGATAAAAAGCACACTTCTTGTTCTTTATGATTCTGACTATTGATATAAGGTTTAATAGGTGGAGAAGGATATTAAGGGAGACAGTATGTTTACCTAGCAGACAGCTCTCTACCCAAGCTGTGATATTAATGCAGAATATTGCTAGGCAAGGGATTTGTTCATTTATCCGTGGACACTATGGAAGAAGAATCAGAATCAGAATTGGGTTTATTATCACCGGCATGTGATGTGAAATTTGTTAACTTAGCAGCAGCAGTTCAATACAATTCATAATCTGGCAGAGAGAGAAAGTAATAATAATAATAAATAAAATAAATCATAATAATAAATAAACAAGTAAATCAATTATGTATATTGAATAGATTTTTAAAAACGTGCAAAAACAGAAATACTGTATGTTAAAAAAAAGTGAGGTAATGTCCAAAGATTGAAAGTCCATTTAGGAATTGGATGGCAGAGGAGAAGAAGCTGTTCCTGAATCACTGAGTGTTTGCCTTCAGGCTTCTGTACCTCCTACCTGATGGTAACAGTGAGAAAGGGGCATGCCCTGGGTGCTGGAGGTCCTTAATAATGGATGCTGCCTTTCTGAGACACTGCTCCCTAAAGATGTCCTGGGTGCTTTGTAGGCTAGTAACCAAGATGGAGCTGACTAGATTTACAACCTTCAGCAGCTTAATGCAGAGAAAAGAGAAAAAAAAAATGATAGCTGGTACTCTGACAAAAAGTCCACTGAATAAGCACTGATTGGTTAAAGATGGGTGTGACACAGGTTAGTATCACTGGAGGATACACTGGGCCAGGAGACAGGCACAAGAGTTGGATGGTTGAAACTGTTGTTCATTGGATGATAGTGGTTATCACCTAAAGTACCCCCAGAGATTTCTGTGAGAAAAGAGAGGGAGACCATAGGCTTATCCAAGAAGTACTCAAGACTGCAATGGTAATTAGAGAGTGGAAGGCTTAAGGATTACTTAAGGAATAAGATATGCATGCCCAAAATTAGTGAATTGCGTGGAATAATTTTGAGAGGAAATGAGTCAAACTGGGATAAGGAAAAAGGAAATAAAACTAGTGGACAAAATGATCAAAGTTCAAACTAAGGCCATTATTAAAGTACATATATTTACCATATACAACCCTGAGATTCATTTTCTTGTGGGCAATGATAGATCTGTATTTGGAATATCTGCCAAAAGTACATGGAAACTACATAGACTTAGTAGATAGGAACCATCAGGGTATACTGTACATATGTCCTCAGAAAGTGATCCACTTTATGTCTGGCATCTAAAGGCTTGGTTTCTAGAGCCCAAGTCCATAGCTGCATGACAGTAGCCATGCATGACTAAGTAAATAAAGCTTATGACATGCATGCCTTTATTAGTTGAGGCACTGAGCTCAAGAATCAGGAAGTTGTGCTGTACATTAATAAAACATTGTTTAGGCCACCTCTAAGAGTATTGCATTCAATTCTGGTTGCCCTGTTATGGGAAGGATTGGAGGCTATTGAGAGGGCTCAGGAAAAGGCTTAGCAGAATGTCGCCCAGATTAGTGGCATGTGCAGTAGGTGTTGGACAGTCTATGGTTGTCTACTCTGGAAAATGAGGAGAGACCAGATGTTAGTTTATAAATTATGACAGACATTGATAGATTAAACATCTTTTCCCAGAGTTGAAATGTCTAAAGCTCGAAGGCATGCACTTAAGATGAGGGAGGGTAAGTTAAAAGGATTTGTGCAGGATAATTTATTTTACATGTAGTGGAGGCTGCCTGGAATGTGCTGCCATGTTGGTGCTGTAAGTGGATATAAGAAAGGTGTTTAAGAGGCTCTTAGGTGGGCAAATGAAAATGCAGAGAATGAAATTATATGGACTGAGCACAAGCAGAAGGGATTAAGTGCCATTAGGTTGGCACAATTAGTTCAGCATAACTTTGTGTGTTAAAGGGCCTGTTCTTGTGTTGTACTGTTCAGCTACAACTAGGAATGACCAGAGGGACCAGAATTGGAAGAGTACTCTTAACAAATGTATGGGTCTGAGAACGGTTGTAGAGCTGGAATGGTATGAGATCACCATGAAGATTTAAAAATAGGGAAGATGATTTTAAGATGCTATTAACTGGAGCCAGAGAAGGTCAGAAAGCACAGGGCAATGGTGGCAGAATGAGAGAGGGTGGTTGGAGAGGAGTTAGAAAAGTCCATAAATAAGGAAGGAATTTAGCAGGGACTCATCATTGTAACTGGTTGAAAACAATATTTTCTTTTTATTACTCCTAGGTACCCTGTAGAGGGCTCCAAATGTGGTGAATTCCCTACTCTGGGATGGTAGAGGTGACAATCTGGAGCAACACATGAAAAACTGGAGGAACACTGCTGATCAGACAACATCAATGGAGAGAAATAGACAGTCAACATTTCAGGTCAAGCCTCTTCATCTGGACTAATAGGTTTGGAGCTGAAATATCGACAGTCCATTTCCCTCTATAGATGCTGCCTGGCCTGCTGAATTCCATCAGCTTTGTGTGTGTTAGGCAAGAAAATTTTTTTTGTGTGTTAGCTAAGGCAAGTAAAAGCATAGTCATTTTAAGTACCTGTAAATAACAGTAACAGAGAATAGAGAACAACCTATATAATTCACAGGGCAATCCAGTAAAAAAAAATTCAGCAAGAAATTCAAATTTCAATGCTGCTTCTGTTTTTTTTGTGTCTAATATGGGTTTTAAGCTTTGAAACCTTAGTACTTGAATCAGTCAAGGCCAAACTTGAAATTCTATTGAAAGTGTATCATTTACCTCCTCAGGAATGAACAAAGAGACAGAACACCAATGGTTGTAGCATAGCTTATTTTTATTTTTAAGTTGTTTTTTTTTCTTTATTTGCATAGGGAACATATCCACTTCCAGTAATTGACTGCAGTATGAGCAGCTGCTAGCAGTATAGGCTGGATATAACAGTTACAATCACATAAGTCAAGCTGAATTTACACCAGTTTAAAACTTGTGAAGATTTAGGCTCTGTAAGGGAACAATCTGGACAGTTCTCAATGCCTTTAAACCATCTCAGACATCTGGACCCAGACATGGAGAGCAAGAGTACTTTACTGTCCATGGCCAATTCAGTTACCTTTTCCTTTTGCTCCTTTTGGCAACTATAGTAGTGTGTATGGGACTAAAGCATCACAAGTTTCAAAATGGAACAACCCTGGTGCGTGGCTAGCAAGCACTTACTGACTACTTGTTACCTACTACTGGACTAAACGTAGCATCATGTATCTATGGAAACACACAGTCCTACAAAAGTTGTTCTCAAGAGAAAGATCTCAAAAGGTTTACAAGTGGGCTCCCTTCCCTTCCTCTCAGAATTACCATCTGCAGATTGACTAGGAGCCACACTCGCAACGAAAAGAATATCTGTACAATGCGCAGTGTCAAGACTTAAATGGTATCTGGGCTGTTACACACATCAATGCAATATATATATATGTGTAACTACCTTTGTGAATATGGAGCAGGTAAACAAGCTCTTGGAAGCTGACAGCTAGGCAGGATTTACCCTTACGTTCTGCAAGTTGGATCATTTTTGCAGAAAACAAGTTGTCTGAATGAATTGATTTACAACTGAACTCAACAGAGACTGCAAGATTAAACAGGCACTGCTTGTTTGACATTTTTGGTAAACATATGCTGGTATTTTTTTTGATTCAAATCCTCATTTTGCATTAACATAATTCAATTTAATATCCCAAGGTCTCCATAAAAGGAACATACATTACTGTAGTGACCAAGGTTATAACAAAGTTCCTTCAGTTGATAATACACATCAGTCCCTGCAGCACAGTTTTGATAATAAAAATGCATCATGCTATTTATTTAGAAACACAACAGTTCTGTGATGAAAGTGGTTTCAGTGTCAGTGGACCTGACTGCTGCCTCTTAAATATAAAGGCTTTGCAACCTCTTGTCATTTGTGAGAAATATTGAGGTTTGTTGGAACAGATGGGACAGATCCTACAGGATTGAACTTTTCAGTCCAGTCAGGCAGGCAACACATGAGAAATATTTTGTTTCTGCTAGATTGAAATATTGCGGAATATTGTTTCTGCTAGTTCTGACTAGTTATCCCTTTGATTCTAGAAGGAAGAAGGGATGCTGAGATATGCTGTTTAGCTGACTACCTTGGAAGAGAAAAGGTTACAGAGTCATGTTATGGTCTACCTAACTATCAATTATGTGTGTTTTATTTACATATGCTTTAGTGAAACTAGAAGTTCCCACTTGATAGCACTGTATACCTAACAAGATAACTATCTGTGAGTTTAAAACTTCTTAAAATCACGTACCTATCACTCAACAATGTGTTCTTCAATGAGTACATTTGTATTCCTATCATTTCAAGAAGGCAAACTTAGTACAACCACACTTCCCTATTTAAGAATGGTTCCATATTGTCATCAATGTGCAAGCTTAATTTAGGAATTAATAAGCCTGCATAACAAAACTCAATCTATACATGTAGGTGGTGGACATCTGAAACAAAAATAGCAAATGTTGAAACACTGAGATGATCATCAGAATTCTGACACTCTGACATGAGACTGTTTTTGATGTAAGCCTTTCCCAGAGCACTAACGAAAGTTCGAGTATAAACCTCCCCCTTGCTCTACGTTTCCTAGTAAACCTGACAAAGGGTTATGTCCAGAACGTCATTGTCTTTCCCTTCTTTGTGTGTGGTGCCTGATTTGCTAAACCTGTTCAGCAATGTTACTTTTAATTATAAGTGTATAATATACAATAATCTGAAAGCAAAAAGCTGGAGCAGCTTACACTGCCAAATGTAATTAGCCACTATTTTATTATGGAGACCATTATTGCTATTTTTTTTTTGCATCTGGAATCATAATCCAGTCATTTCCATTAAATTGGCAGAAGATTCGTTGGAATTGTTCATTATCAAGAGAAATTAGAATCGCATAATGTCTGTAATGGAAAGGAGGTCAAATGACTCAAACTCAGGGATGGTTGGATTGAGAACATTGATTTTTTTCAGAGTGGTTAGGCATCTTTTGGGTGAGGTGAGAAGTCGCCACTGATACTGAGACCATTTTTTACAAATTTAAACATACAGTAAATTCTTAAAATACAGATATTTCCAGAGACTCATACCTAGAGAAAGTTTTTTTAAATCTTTTTTTGCTATTAAATACCTCCTGTAAGAAAAAAAAAGCTGCAACAAAAAGGTGAAAATTGACCATTTCCAACATGTCCCCTTTAACTACTAACAAAGTGGCAAAAGCACTGTGAGATGGAACAGTACAATAAGTTGCTGCTGTGGCATCTGCGCCAAACCCACCACCCACCCTCCCACAACACTGCCCCCTGAGAAGGAACTGGTGCAAATGCTATTTTGCAGATTTAAAAAAGGCAACATCAGTGGTCCAGACTTAATCTTATTCAGTTAAAACCACTGATGTTAGCTATCCTGCTGCATATTCCAGTGAAGTCTGTTCAGCTGCCAACTGCATGCTCAGGAATTATAAAATTCAAATAAAAAAGAAAATAAAAAGCTAAGGAGCAATTTTCTGCTTGAAAGGCATATGGAGAATTAGTTTTAAAAAGTGCAAATATGAAAGAGTTAATTAGCACCCTTTCTTAAACCGTTTTCTTAAAATTTTTATTTCCTTCTGAACTATCATGTGCTACACATTAAAGATTAGCAGGAATAAATTTTGCCATCAAATTGGGAGAAGTCTCACAAAGCATGCAGCTGGTTATTATCAGCTGCAGACTTTAACAGGAACAAGTAAACCATGTCTGGTATTATCTTGGGACCTAACCGCCAGCAACATTGCATTGTCCTTTCAAAAACAGAATACTGTACACTGTATATGGGATATCTTTCTGACATCTCTGCATGGTGCAAGTGCAATGCAGTGGTGTGCAACAAAAACAAAATCCTTACCAGTGCCATAACCAAGAGGTCCCAGGTGGTTCCCTGAGTACTCTTGTATGGTTTCCACACTGTACAAGATCAATCAGGAATCTTCTCTGGGTTCATTCATTGGGTGGGTTGCCAGTACTGGATTTGTTGTCAAACCCCTTGTGCACTTTCTCTCTAATCATAAATACCAACATTTAAACTCACACAAACTTTTACTGTAGGCCATACACACTAATAAAAACAGTATTCCTTCCGACAATATGAAATGTTTCTGCAAACCAACCTTTTCAACACTAAATACAACAAAATAACCTTCATAAAATATAACTTTTCTCCATTTAAAACTGGATTAAAAATTAGGAACCTACACTTTTTAAGCATAGGATTACACAAGTTCAGCATATGGACAGTCTTTTTTGTAATATATAAATTAGGTAACTGGAGAGTTTTAACTCAAGTCCAGTTTCCAGACAGGATTTTTTTCTCTTAAAAATGGCATAATAAACTGGTCTTTCAAAAGCCAGTGTAATAATTTCTTCCCCCAATTAACTCATTTAAAAAAATGTTAGCATTACAAAAAAGGGTAATTACTTTAAAATGTTCTTAACAAAACTATACAGTGTACAAATTACAGTCTGCAAGGCAGGTGGTTCATTTTCAAGACCCCTCTTTGTTTCCCCTCACATTACACAACCATAACAAATCTACTAACACTTATTCACTGAGATGCCGTGCTTGAATCATACTCCCACAGCTATTGCTATAGATATTTGTTTTTGCCAGATTTTTTTCAATACAAGTCTCCTTTGCTGTTAATTTTTTTCCCAATCTATTTTGCCTTAACTTTTACAACACACTGGGGAAATGGCCAAGGCTGCAAAGCACTTTAGCAAAAGGCAGAAACAGTGCACATAGAACGGGGTGGCTTCAGTTTATCAGAATTGGCATCCTGGTGAAGGAGGAGAGCAGAGACTTGACTTGAGTTGCAAAGCCCTCTAATGTCATAAAGTTGATTCTCAAGAACCTCCCTTTCATTACCTCCCTTTTCTTATGAAGAGAAAAGCTCTTCGGCATACACCTTAGGCTATCACATCGTAAAAATGTCATAGCCAGTTAGAGCAGAAATGATTGGGTAATTCTCCTGTCAATCAAGCCTAGAGACCTTACTGTGTAGGTTACTGAGACTGATTTTAGGCACATAATTTATAGAAAACTATCCTCTATTCACTGCAATATTTTGGAGAAATAACCCTGCTTTTATAAGGAACTGTTGCCGAATTTTTTTCTTTCCACTATTCTTTCAATCAATTTTGTTTTCTGAATAAATTGATTTTTGTTACCTTAACAACAGATTGTTCACTCTGTCATATCCTGCCCAGTCTCCAACAAGTTGCCTGATGAAGTGTCAGTAAATGCTCAGAATTTGGGACAACATTTTAAAAAACTGTGTTCTCAAGTTTCCTTGTGAAACTTAATATCTGTCATTACAGTTAAGCAATAAAGAGACTTGCTCAAATAATTTTCCACTGATGATCCATTGGGTTAACTAAAATCACCTTTGTTTAAACTTATATTTGAAACTGAATTGTTTATATCTTGATTTGAGATTTTTGCAATTCCAAATGATTTGGCTTTAGGCTGCACTGATACTTAACAATGAGGAATTGATATCATTGATAAAATATAAATCTCCTTGGGAAGCTAAAATATTAAGAGCTATTTGAATTTAAAAAAAAAACATTTTTGAGCAGAATATTAGAGAAATGAAATGAATATCATTTCATCTCTAAATCAACTGCTAGACTGGTTCGAGACTGAATAGATTAAGTCACCTCTAAAGAATAAAAAGCTCAGTTGAGTCATCAGTGTTGGACATTGGACAGAAGATTTAAGACCTATAGATTTGCTGCTGGAATTGGAGGCCAGCAGTGATAGATCGCTGCCAAAGTAAATTTTTCACAAGAGAAAATCACAGCTCTTAACTGATATTGAAGCTCAAGTCAAGCCTGTCTCCTGTGAAAATGTCAACTTTTTTTAATATACTATTTTTTTAATTCAATGAGTTCATCTTGCACCCCAGGTGGAAAGTCAATAGAAGAACCAAGTTGAAAGCTTGTCACAGTAGACAGAACAGTTACTTTGCAGCCTCTGTCTTCCAAATGGCATTGTATCACAGCTGTGCTGTAGAGCTCGCCTTAAAAATCCCCCCTCCCCAAAGCATCCTCCCCTGACCATCTTTTAAGGACCTATCATACTGCATAGAAAGCAGCACCACTTTGGTCAATTAAAATGGAAAAAAAAAGCTTACATCACCTAATCTGCATACTAATGTGATAATCAATATAGCTAAAAGCTTTACCTATATAGACAAAACTTGGTATTGCATAATTCTTACAAGTTCAAAAATTCCCAAACAAGTAATTGATAGATGAAAAACATGAAAGATTAATAGAAAAAACTTGCCAAAAATACTGAAAAATATTACTGGCTGATTAAAAATTTTAAGCACCAACTATACACAGCCATGATATGCTTTATAAATGAGATAACAAAGTCAAAGTATTTGAATATTGACAATTAGTGATGTCACACTGTCCTCTGGAGTACAAAATAACTTTTTTTCATACAAATGGTAAATTTTATAGGATGAGCTATAATATATGCAGCAAACGTGTGCAGTGATGTCACTGTTTTATTTTAAAGGCAAGGCACGTAATGTGGACTATATAACTTCGTGCAAATCAAGGATAGATCCATTAGAGTTACAGAGAAACAGAAGAGGCAAAATTGACTTGCCATGCACACACTGGTGTCCTGCCACTAGCACTATCAGGCAGATAGCAAGGCTAAAGAAAAGCACCATGCAATACTCAGCACCCTGTGATTAAAAACAGCGTTTACACGGTAGAGTGCGGAAAATATTAGCGGCTGCATCCTGTTGCCATTGTAAACTGTGGTGCTCTTCACCAATACCCTCCATGAGACACCAATTCACCTTGGCATCTGTGTCCTTGGAAACTGCTAATGCCATGCTTTTTTTTCCTGACACACCTGATACATATATATTACATATTTTTTTAAATTCCACAGAGGTATTGGAGAACAAGGAATCAAGTGCAGAATTTTCAATTCCATTCAATTGCTTTCCTAAGCAAGCATGTCACAGCAGGATGTGTCCATATTTCATTCTATTCTTTCCTTAATTAATGCACATTCGAAGGGGACGATAAGAACTGTTCAGAATTATTTAAAGGTTATATATTGCATCCCCTCAATTTAGAGTCCTAGGGCATAAGGACTTTTATTAATCCCCTTAATCAGATATGTTAAATTGCACTTGCCTCTTAAGTGTTCTTTTAAAGAATTACTGACATTTTAGGGGAAACATAAAAATATCAGCAAGCTTCATTCTTGCATTCAGATACTTGTAATGCATCTGATACTTTGAGGGACAATTACAGCTTCAAACTACACTATGGTGCTTTTCCAAATGCAGTCTTGCATCAAATTTGTTCTGTTCAGATCTGTATACTAAGCATTAAAAGTAAAAGGAAAAGAGGGTTCAGTGACAAGAATAACTTGTGGAGCCAATCATCAAATGTAAATCCAGTACAACTGGATGTAACTTTTTTTTTTGTTTTGTTTTCTGCAGTAGCATAGTGTGCATAGACTAATTGTGTGCTTTATGGGCTTTTTGTCCCCTCAGACAACAATTTTGTAGAAAACACAAAATTACATGTACATTCCTCATCCAGCCTTTACCTTACAAAGTCAAATCTCATCAACCAGGAGGACTGGGCTGTAGTTTAACTACTCTTGGACTGAGTGAAAAAAAAGATACCTGAACCCCACTAATTGGCTAAACATGCAAACTCTCAAACATCTAAAAGCTAATAAGTGTATAATGTTTATCAGATCTGGAAATTAAACAATTGTCCCCTAGTGGATTCATTGTTCAATAAAGGCCGGTCACATAGACATAATCTGTCACCTCACCATCAAATACTAAAATCACCTTCTTAGTATCACAGATGAAATACCATTTATGCAGATTTTAAGCTTGCAAGAAATTGGTGATTGTGAGTGCAGCAATCACTTGTCTGTGTTTCTGAAGACTTTTCTATACAATCCAGAGATGCGGCTTGATCCTTGTTGTCCTCAGTTTGTCGTTTCTGCTTGGAGGAAGGGTTCACTGATAAAGTTTAAACTGTAATTCTGTACATTGGTTGGCAGGATGGTAGCCCCATTTGACACTTGGAATGGGACCAAACTAGCCCAGGTACCAGGACTGTAGAGAGAGAGGGGGGGGGGGGGGAGAGAGAGAGAAAGAAGATATAATTAAATATAACTTAATTCAGGACTATAGATATAAGAATTACCAAGTGGCACAATTAATACTTATGAAACCATCTTAAAAACTCAATTAATAAACCTAAAATTTGTGTCCATGAAAACAAAAATTACTAATCTCAGCATTAACCAGCTCTATGCTACACAAAACTCTGATAAGCTGGCATCCAAGTCTTTGGAAATTCTGATGGTTTGGTATTTCTGAAATGTGAGCATGAGGTCCAGAGTCGTAGGGCGAGAGGTGGTCTGGAGTCTGCTTCTCACCCAGAGACACTAGACCTCATGGTCAGTGCCCAGACTGTGGACAGATGTGCAGTCAGAGGAGGGGACTGGTGTCCAGGATGGGTGGGTTTGGAGTCTGAGCAGAGGTTCATAGTACTTCTATATTTTCCGTTCCCTTTAAATCACGGCATTCACTAGGAAATTAATTCCAATACTGTTAACATGTTAAAAAAAGAGTGAAATTAAAGTATGCTTAGGTATTATTTGCAATTACATCCAATAGTTCAGAAAATCTGCTAGTCAGCAGCACCACAATCCTGGAAGTTGTAGAATATCAGAGTGTTATACTGGTCTTCACTTGGACTCCAACACAACTCAATTCCAATGAGAAATTATACAGTAGATGTGAAACATTAACTCTAGTTCTTTTTCCACAGATGATGCCCAATGATGGAGTATTCCCACCATTTCCTGTCCTTAATTCAATAAAGAAGAGCTTGGCTACAAGGGGATTCAACCAACTTTATAAAAATTACTTTAAATACTTGGGGCAGCTGCCGCCAAAGGAAGTGATTACGCTCTGAAAACTACCATAATGAGGCATAATAAACAACTAAAATTGTGCGGCATCTATTTTGAAAAGTATATAAAAATAAATTACTGCAGGCAGTTTTGAAAACCTTATTTGTGGAATCATAAGAAGCTTGCAAAAAAAAAGTGTAATCAATCCATTATGCCTCTGTCAGCCCTTTGCTAGATCACTAAATTTAGTACCAAACTCCCAGCTTGCTCTCTTTCAAGAGTGAGAATCATCTGTTACTTAAGTATTTTTTTCAATGCCTCCTTAAATAGGATAGTGTAGTACTATAACTTAGTTCTCTGTATTCTCTTTCCATAAAGATCTTCTGTCCCTCTTCCTTCACATTCTCGAGCAATGATATGAAATGAAAAACCTCTTGTCAGTGATTCCCACTGAAGGCAATAATCTTCTTCTACGATCTCTACCCAAAACATTTATAATTTAAAATATTTTTATTCCACAACTTCCTTTGTTCCAGTCAAAATTTACTTAGAACTTAAGTTCTTCTGCATAACAATTTCTTCTCTGACAAACCTTGTGAGTCCAATTTCAGATCAGTAGTAGAATTTACAGAAGGAAACTGCAAGCAGTAATCTAACAGGAATATACAGGGGTGTGCACAGGAGTTTAAATTCTACTGCTTTTAGATGGTGGTGCTGTTAAAAGCAGATATTGTGCTTGTATATGCGTACTATCACTCAGGTCTGTATTGGCAGCAGCATCTCCGCCTCCAACACACTGAGCACCAGCTTCCCCCAGGACTGCTGCAGTTCATGCTACTGATGCTTTATTGTTCTGCTAGATCCATTTCCACAAATCATCATATTTGCAGATGACACAACAGTGACTGGCCTCATCAACAATGATGGTGTATAGAGGGGAGTTAGAGTGGCTATTAGAATGGTGCGAGTCCATTTTGAGTCTCAATGTGGACAAGACTAAAGAGATGATGGCAGACTTTAGGAAGGTGCAGGATTAATATTCCTCACTGCATGTACATGGCTCCGCAATGGAAAGAGTTAGGAGCACCGAGATTTTGGGGGGGCACAGAATGGACCGCCAGAGTCAAGAAGGTAGATCAGAGTCTTTATTTCCTAAGGACACTGAGGCGAGTGAGGCCTCTCCCCACCGAGCCCTGCCCCCAATTCTAACCAAGTGTAAGCACCATTAAGATTTTCCTGATCAGCTGTATCACCATTTGGTATAGCAAAAGCAAGGCATCTGATAGCAAAACTGTACAAAGGATATTGAGGACATCTGAAAGGATCATTGATGTCTCCCTTCCACCCATACAAGATATTACCAAGATCACTGTGTATGGAGGGCCCTCAGCATTGTCAATGATTCCTCTCATCCATCCAACAATCTTTCTGGCCTTCTACTATCAGGCAGGAGGTACCACAGCATTAAGAGAAGGGCCATTTGCATGGGAAACAGCTTCTTCCTCCAGACCATGAGCCTGCTGAACTTCCTGCCACCACCCAGGTGCCACTACATATGAATTGCCAGTATCATTATACCGTTTACTTTTTAACTTGTGCATAAATGCACCTTATTATTTGTTAATTTATTTTTCATAAGATTATGTGTTGTGTGTGAGTTATGTGCACTGAGTTGTGCACCTTGGTCTGGAAGAACGTTGTTTGGTTTGGTGGTATACATGTATATAGTTGAAATAACATCACACTTGAACTTGACATCATGTTTGATAATTATAGGAGAAAGGGACTGCTGGTAATTTCAATTTCTTCCACTGCCCCAGAAAAAGAAAATGTTTTTATACTTTCCTATCTGTTATCGCTTTGATCATTTTTCTCATATGTTCCTTACAATGTAATTTTAAATAATATTAGTCTTTGACATGATTTAAGTCACTTGCAATCATATTTTCTCCGAATTATTTATTTGAACCTAATGACTCCTTGCTCAGGCGTTTCTTTCGATATCATTCTGCTGTATGTATACTCATGCTCCTTATAGCCACCCACATAATCACATGCCCTCCTACATTAGATTGCACGGTCTTGGTCTTGCAAATTCAGCTAACCCAAGTCTTCTTAGCAAGACACTCAAAATGCTGGAGTAACTCTGCAGGTCAGGCAGCAACTAAGGAGCGGTGTAAACAGTCTGTCTCAGGCTGAGACCCTTCATCAGGACTGGAACAAAAGAAGCAAAAGCCAGAATAAGAAGATGAGGGGAGGGAGAGGAGTACAAGCTGACCCCTTATACCCCCCCCCACTTTCTTTCCAGTCCTGATGAAGGATCTTAGCATAACACAGCGACTGTTTATTTCCCTTTAAAGATGCTGCTGAGTTCTTCCAGTATCTTGTTTGTGTTGCTCACCTGCGCATCTGCAGATCCTCGCATGTCTTATTTATGTTCTTTTTTCAAGTTTCTCTTTAATGTTTGTCAAGACTCTTATTATGTCAACATGTTTTGAGGAAAGTGTTCTGTATTCCTTTCTAAATTAAAACTAGTTCAAAATTTCCAAAGCAAATATCTTGCGATTCTTTGTGCAATTTCTAACATGTAAGGCCTTTGACAAGGTCCCGCATGGGAGGTTAGTTAGGAAGATTCAGTCACTAGGTATACGTGGTGAGGTAGTAAATTGGATTAGACACTGGCTCAATGGGAGAAGCCAGAGAGTGGTAGTGGAGGATTGCTTCTCTGAGTGGAGGCCTGTGACTAGTGGTGTGCCACAGGGATCAGTGCTGGGTCCATTATTGTTTGTCATCTATATCAATGATCTGGATGGTAATGTGGAAAATAGGATCTGCAAATTTGCTGATGATACAAAGATTGGAGGTGTAGTGGACAGTGAGGAAGGTTTTCAAAGCTTGCAGAGGGATCTGGACCAGTTGGAAAAATGGGCTGAAAAATGGCAGATGGAGTTTAATACAGTCAAGTGTGAGGTATTGTACTTTGGAAGGAAAAACCAAGGTAGAACATACAAGGTAAATGGTAGGGCACTGAGGAGTGCAGTAGAACAGAGGGATCTGGGAATACAGATACAAAATTCCCTAAAAGTGGCGTCACAGATAGATAGGGTCGTAAAGAGAGTTTTTGGTACATTGGCCTTTATAAATCAAAGTATTGAGTATAAGAGTTGGAATGTTATGGTGAGGCTGTATAAGGCATTGGTGAAGTCAAATTTGGAGTATTGTGTGCAGTTTTGGTCACCAAATTACAGGAAGGACATTAATAACGTTGAAAGAGTGCAGAGAAGGTTTACAAGGATGTTGCTGGAACTTGAGAAACTGAGTTACAGACAAAGGTTGAATAGGTTAGGACTTTATTCCCTGGATCGTAGAAGAATGAGGGGAGATTTGATAGAGGTATATAAAATTATGATGGGTATAGATAGAGTGAATGCAAGCAGGTTTTTTCCACTGAGGCTAGGGGAGAAAAAAAACAGAGGACATGGGTTAAGGGTGAAAAGTTTAAACGGAACATTAGGGGGGGCTTCTTCATACAGAGAGTGGTGTGAGTGTGGAATGAGCTGCCAGATGTAGTGGAAAATGTGGGCTCACTTTTAACATTTAAGAAAAACTTGGACAGGTACATGGATGAGAGGGGTACGGAGGGATATGGCCCAGGTGCAGGTCAGTGGGACTAGGTAGAAAAATGGTTTGGCACAGCCAAGAAGGGCCAAAAAGCCTGTTTCTGTGCTGTAATGTATTATGGCTCTATGTAACTTCTTTCGTATCAGGGTTGTGATAGAGGCGCCTGCCAAGCAGAGAACATTAGAAGTGCTTAATGATGGCATTCTGTCTGCACTCTGCTGTTGGATACGCCATGGAATCTGGAGTGAAGTGCAAACTCTCTGTTCCTTTTCACCAGTTACAAAGGGAAATATGCCTACTTGCAGCAAGGAATGGTTGACAGACATGAGTGTGTTAAACATAATTTTCTTTTAAATTTAATTAAATATTTTAAAATGCATTAATTAACAAAACTAACTGTTTTAATTTTACTTCTTAAATTATACATTTTAGTAGTATTTTAGTTGAGTAGATTTTTAATGTTTCTGAATATTATTTGAGCGGAATGATAGCTAATTTGTGCTAGAGGCCTGGCTCAACTAACGTCTAAAGCAATTTATTGTTGTCTAATATTTTATATACTGTACAAGTTCTTATCCTGTCTTTTAATATTGTCTGCTGGGCATTTATAAAATTGCCTTTTATTCCTCCTCATTGGCTTTTTAAACTCACCAGTCCATTTTCAATAACCCTCACAATTATTATTAACTTTATTAGCTCAGAGTTCAATAGACTGCATCCTTTCAGCATATTTAATTGTCTTCATTGAAATTTTTTGCTGCACTCCAGTTTTGACTGCAGTAGGCTCTTCATATGGCATAACATGCACACTGATCAATTCATTTTTGCTCAATTAAGTATGATTTGTAGATTTCAAAGTACGTCGTAATTCACTAAACAAGGTGTAAGATATCTTCAGCAGCACAGACAGAACAAGCAGAATGAAATTTACAGGGTTTGTCAAGACCTCGAATAACTTCAGTCTTTTGAATCAATAGAGTTATTTTAGAACAGGAAATACTACAGATATTCAACATGTCAGGCAGCATCTGCAAAGAAAGAAACAGAGCCGATGTTTCAGCTCTGATGTAAGGCCCTTGAATCTGTCTGACTCGTAGATTATTTTTGACTATTTTTACTTGTCTTTCATACTTTAACTATCCACAGTTTGTTTTTATTCAAGTGCTTTTTGAAATCTAATTATAGCTGTGTTCATTCTAGTAGAATAAGCTTTAGATATAGCAGAGATCAGTAAATAGTTGACTTTTAACTGCCCTCTGAAATGGCCCAGTAAGCCACTCTGTTCAAGGACAATTAAGGACAAGCAGTAAGTGCCGGCTTTGCCAGCAACATCGGCATTCCAATGAAAGAACAAATAAATAAAGAACCAGATGAGAAATAAACTATGGTGAATTTTTCAAACAAATAAAGAGGTGCAAAAGGAAAAGTAGCTCTTGGTTAATAAGTAACAAGACAAGAAACAGATGGAATAATAAGGTAGCAAAGAAAAAGTGGAGGGTGCATTTGATGCAATCATGAAATGATTTCTAATGCTAGATAGCAATGTAAATCTATACGAAGTCTCTAACTCTTGCCTGAAGTAGTGTAAAGCTCCTAAGAAAAATAGCAAATATAGTTTACAAAGTGATTATCTCATAACACCTAACTACTTTTTAAACCTACCCAACTTGACCAAAAGAGAGCCACTCCCAAAACAGTTAAATTGCTGAATATTATCAGAGTTCTCCGAGTTTATTTATTCAGACATACTCCATTCTCACTCTCGCACAGGATGTTTGGAGGTATTTGGTGAAGCTGATTTTGCAGATGGATTGGCAGAGTCAGGGATTGGACAAGGCAAAGCTAACAAGGCACAGAAGATTTCATATATGTATATAGGCATATATGGATGACTGAGATTATTCACAGGGCTTTTGAGAGACCATCTTTAACAGCTAAATAATGGAATAATTTGACAGAAATTAGTACGGGCTTAAGTAATGATGAGAATAGATGTGTAACTGCTTAGTGACTGACATTGTGGAGTTTCTCAGCGAGGTACTGCCTCACACCCGCCAAGTCCTGGGTTCAATCCTGATCATGGATGCTGCTTGTGCAAAAGACTTTACATACATTTTTGAAGAACAGTTATGGCAAAGGTGTGCAAAGCACAAAATATTGATTGTTATGAGGTTGATTAAATATTTATCAAATTGCAACATACTTACAAAATAAAAAAATATGATTTTTCTCTTTTATTTGGGGATACATAAAAGAATATATTCCTCAAAATCTGTTTGCGTGGAACCTTTAGTATTTCAAACAATGTTATGCAATCTTTGTAATTAAACCCAGGCTTTCGGGGAGGCTATTATTTTATCAACGACTTTATCTTCTTGGGAATAACTTTAGTTAAAGCAACAGGCACTGGAATGTTAAAATAATGCACCAAGGCATTGTTTGCCAAGATGGATCAAAACTACTTCAAACCTTTTATGAGGTTTGTACTTGATTCTGTCGCAGCATAGAGTTCCTCAGAAAAAAAGGAAAGCAATTTTGTAATGTGGAGCAATTAAAATGATTAAAATTGATAAGCACAACACTAAGCAAAATCCAAGAATATTTTAGCTACATTAAAAATTGACGCTGCTAAACATCAAACTGCTACTTTGAAGGATAAGTGGGCCATAAATATTATAGAAGATCATTAACAGATAATGATTTTGTAGAAAATAATTGTTATTGGCATTCATTAAGTAAGACTTTGAACAAATACTAGATCCAATCAGTTTGGCTCAGATTCCATAAAATATATTGAGGTCATAAAACATAAGTTTGGGGAAACTCAACGGAAATGCGTCTTCTGGAAACATGAATCAGATAAGATAAACTTTGGTACTCTCAAGCAAATAAATATATATAACAAAATCAGAGCAAGAGAAGGCTACTCAGCCCAGCAAGCCTGTCCCACCATGCACTAAGATCATGGCTGATTTGTCCCAGGCCTATTGTCTTCTGATCCATTTCCAATCCTCAATTCTAATCCTCAATTCCCTAACCATTGAAACAACATCCTTTTCAAATACTTCCAGTGACTTTGGCTCCACATCCTTCCAGTGTACAGAATTCCCAAATTCACCACCCCAAGAAGAAATTGCTATGCAGCTCACTTTTAAATTATTGCTTTGTTCCCTCACTTATTTCCCTCTAGTGCAAACACTTCAACTTGTACTTCGGCAGATTTTATCTGTTTCGATAAGATCATCTACTTTTCTGCTGAGTATCATAGGGTATATGCGTTACTTTCCCAGCTTTTTGTAATATGATAAACCTCTTGACCCTGAAATTAGCCCTCTAAATCCCCTTTGAATTACTTTCCCAGTGAAAGAATATCATTTTTTTAAACCAGTGAATCAAAACGTACTCACCAAAACCACTTAGATATTAATGATTCTCTGTTTTCGAACTACAACTCTCTAGCAAAAAAGGCCCAAATATGTCATTTGCCTTCTTAATTCCATGCTTCACTTGCATGCTTTTTGAATGATAGCATCAAGATTGCTCATTTGCATTTCCTGGTAGGAGCTTTTTGATTCCTCCCCAAGGAGCTTGACTTCACACTTCCCCACATTAAGCTTAATTGGCTAAGTTTTTTATCCACATACCTCAGCCTACCTACAGCCAGTAGACAAACACACCATAGGTATCATTACATTCCCTCCCAAATTGTTGTGTCATAAGCATATTACATTCTGCCTCTTTCTCTTCCAAGTCATTGACAATAAATAATCAAGGGTCAGTTAGTGATCTTTGGAACATTTCACTAGTTAGGACACTGATCCTTAGGACACCACAGTAGTGATAGATGGTAATAATTCACTAGAAGGATAGTAATACTGGAACAAATTCTCACCCCAGTATTGAAAAGAATGGAATCCAATTGCATAATTACTGTAATATCCATTGTGAGGAGTGTATAGTCATTTATAGTATGTCAGACTGAGTCTAGAATAAATAGTCAATATTAATTTAAATGCAGCAGGTATTCAATGCAGTGGTATTTTTTTGAAGTGGCACAAAAGATTTATATCTTTAAAAGATATTTGATAATATTATGCAATTAGTGTCCTTTTAAATTATTAAATGTTACGCATCAAGCTTAAATTTGGACTGAAACTGACTACATAAGAAATTCTATTTGAAATACAATTCTCTGATCCTATAACAATATAAGGAAAGTGGCTGGCTGGTGGCGCAGTGACATCAGTGCCGGACTCCGGAGCGAAGGTTCCCGAGTTCGAACCCAGTCAGGTCGCTCCCGGGCACGCTTTCCATCTGTGCCGGGTTGAGTGTCCAGCTAGCCACTCAGCCTCGTAAAAAAAAAACAACTGTGCTGTGAGAAGGATGTGGGGGAATCACTCGCAGAATTTTCCCTCCAAGACAACCACTTGAGAAAAAAGCAGTAGCCAAGGCTCTGGCAGAGTATGGCACACAAAAAAAAAGGAAAGTGGACACCAAAGAACAGTCATCTGTGGCAAGTCTAATAAAACTAGAAGGATTCGAAGTCTTTAAAACTATATATTTTTTGGTTAACATATCCCAGATTATTTAAATATAAATATCCAAAATTGAAAAAGAATCGGATGCCTTGACCAAATTGTCATTGAAAGGACTTTGTCCGTTTTGTTATCCATGTTAGTTTCCCTGCTTTGTTCTGGATAAAAGAATCAATTCTGACTTATTCACAGGTTACTAGAAATAGAAGGTTCTTCATATTCATTTAAGGTTTAATATAGAGAATATACACATACTTGCTGGTGATTTATAAACAGGAAAATACAAAGTAATTTTATAATGATTAAAATATGGATAGTGCCGTAAGATATAGGAGCAGAATTAGGCCATTTGGCCCATTGAGTCTGCTCCACCATTTCACCATGGCTGATCCATGTTCCCCATTTGCCCCAATCTCCTGTCTTCTCCTCGTAACCGTTCATACTCTGACCGGTTATGAATCATTCATCCTTTGCTTTAAATATACCCAATGACCTGGCCTCTACAGCTGCCTTCAGCACTGAATTCACAGATTCACTGGTCTCTGGTTAAAGAAATTCCTCCTCATCTCTGTATTAAAAGGATGTCACTCTATTCTGAGAAACACACACAGAATGCTGGAGGAACTCAGCAGGCCAGGCAACATCTATGTAAAAGAGTAAACAGTTGATGTTTCAGGCCAAGACCCTTCATCAGGACTGAAGGAAAAAGATAAGGTCAGAGTAAGGAGGTGGGGGAGACGAGGAAGAAGTGTGAGGTAGTAATGATAGGTGAAACCAGGATGGGTAAAGAGTTGGGAAATCGATTGATGAAAGCGATAAAGGGGAATCTGATAGGAGAGGACTGAAGACCATAGAAGAAAGGGAAGGAGGTGGAACACCAGAGGGAGGTGATGGGCAGGTAAGGAGATAAGGTGAGAGAGGGAAATAGGAATGAGAAATGGTAAAGGTGGAGGGTGCAATTCCTGGAAGTTTGAGAAATTGATGATCATACCATCAGGTTGGAGGCTACAGAGATGGAATATAAATGTTGCTCCTCCAACCTGAGTGTGGCCTCATTGTAGCAGTAGAGGAGGCCATGGACTGACATGTCAGAATGGGAATGGGAAGTAGAATTAAATTGGGTGCCCACCGGATGTCCCGCTTTTTCTGACAGATGGAGTGCAGGTGCTCAGTGGAACAGTCTCCAATTTATATCACCAATATACAGAAGGCCAGATACAGTAAGTGACCCCGACAGGCTCACAGGCAAAGTGTCACCCCAACTAGAAGGACTGTTAGGGGCCCTGATTGGTAATAAAGGAGGAGATGTAGGGGCAAGTGAGGCACTTGTTCTTCTTGCAAAGGTAAGTACCAGGAGGGAAATTTGAGGGTAAGTGGACGAGAGAGTCATGTAGGAAATGATCCCTGTGGAAAGTGGAAAGAGGGGTGGGCTGAAGATGTACTTCGTGGTGGGATCCTGTTGGAGATGGCAGATGTATTCTGAGACTGTATCCTCTGGTCTTATATTCCCCTAGCATCAGAAACATCCTCTCCCCATCCACGCTATCATGGCCTTTCAACATAAGATCGCAGAAAGCTAAAAGTCTAAAATATACAAAATATTGTAAATTTGAAATGAAATAATTTGAAGTCCTGATTGCTATTCTGAACCTAAGAACTGTAAGTATATAGTAGTCTATACTGCATAATCTCCAATGGCCAACAATAAAATATCCTTTCTAAAGCAGAATTATTGTAAATGTGGTTTGAATAACTGAGGTTTTAATCTACAGGGAATCCTCAACTATACGTTGGCAGTTCTCACCTCCATCTGGGGAACATTAGGCTGTGGTTGGATGTGAAATGCTTTGCTATTCTTTGCAAATAAATCCTTTCATTTTCAAAGAACTAAATATGTTGATTTTATACCTTACTGAAATAAGAAATTTTAAATTCAACCAGATCTACATTACTCATTTTAATGCTGATGCTTAAAGAAAATGGATTTTGCCAAAGGCCACTAATCAATCGCATTAGCATTCACACTGTCAATGCTCAAGATTCAAAAATTGCTGCCATTGCTAACAAGGTTCTTGTAGAATTTGTACTTTCTACATTAGCGCTATCCTATAACTATACGGTTTTAATTCTCTCTTAATCAGAACTTCAAAGAAGAAACCTGTTTTAGGCATATACTCCATGAGAATTCATTATCAAGAATGCATTTTGAAGGTGTAAATTATTTAAATTGTGGATTTTTATGATAAGGGTCATGTGGGAAACTGAATGAAAATTGTAATAAATTAGGAAAAAGATCTTCGTTAAGATCTATCAGTGGAGTACACACTGGGGGCAGAATTGGGTATAGGTGATGGTGTGAAATAGTACCTCTGGGGGAGACACAGCAAGGATTAAGTATTTAAAGGGTGAATCAATGAGTGTACCATTGGTCAAGCAGAACCACTTTTGTATTATCAAAGTTGGCTTCATCTATGATGCCCTGCAGTGACTTTCACAACATGAGTCATTTGAATATCCAAAAGTTAGTACTGTGGTTCACGTGCATACTGTCTGTCTAGGTACCTCTGTGTGTACTTTGAAAGTTTTGCAGAAGCTACCTGACAACCAGATTTTGGACAAAAATTCTACTGCATAATGTTATTGGGTTTTATGGCTATACAGTACTTCTTGGCCATAACAATTAAAATATTTTTTTTAAATAGTTAAGCAACACACACACAGAGACATTGACTGTACTCTTTCTATAGATGCTGTTTGGCCTGCTGAGTTCCTCCATCATTTTGTGTGTATTGCTTGGATTTCCAGCATCTGCAGATTTTCTCTGTTTTTTAAATACCTAATTATCTCCATTCAGCTGCTATATTAATTATATACTATATGCATGTTCTAATTTTTCCTCTAATGTTCTGCAAAACAATTAAGAATAATTAGAAGTTTTGTCTCTTCCCAGTTGGCTACTCAGAGGGTTCACCTGAAAGCCCTTGATATAGCCTGTGAATGTAAATGTAAAAATTGTAGTGCAAACTACCAAAAACACATACAGGGAACTTCCTTTAGCAGTGAGCAGCAAGATTTCTTGCTTTGATACTGAAAGCTAAATTTGCAAGTGAATGTCACATAAAGAAAATTACTATGATGAAATAATAAAAACATAATGTGCAAAATGCAGTAACCCTGCAATATTTATTCTGGATGAATTATCAATCGTTAATACATTGGTGAACTGTGGCTAGATATAAAAACGTTTCATTTTTATATTGGAATGTCTCACATTTTTAAGGCAGTAAACATTCAGCAAAAATGTAAGTAAATTTGCTTTCAGAAGCAAGGCTAAATACTTAATCTGGGTTAATTGTACAGATTTTGAAATTAAATGTTGAAGTAGTTTGAAGAGTCTATGAAGTCGGTACAGGCTGAAATCAACTTCAATAACTTATGCACAGCAGATGACACATTTAAGTCTTCACAATTCCACGGTTCAACACCTAGAAAACAAGTGCTACATTCTGGCAAATATTATGTAGGCTAGTCTGTTCGTAACCCACTGCTTCAATGGAGGAATTGGTTTCCTGTGGAAATCTGTAAACATTCGGTTGGGTGTGAAAGGTAAACTCTTTCGCTCAAAGTGGAAACATTTGCACCGATTATTATGCACAGATCACACATTAATGCCATTTCATCCATGTTTTTTCAACACAATTGCAACCACTTTCTGCTGAAATCCCACCTGTTGTGAAGCTGGTCCATACACTGCTGGGTATGATTTGCCTTGGCAAGGCTGACATAATGACAACATCAGTGTGTCCTAGCGACAGGAGCTGTAATATGCAACTGTGACCTTTCTTTATAATTCCCAGTAAAACAAGCAGTAAACCCCAAAGAGATGTAAAGTAAAGAGCTCCCCACTGGGACATTGATGTGTGGCTGTCTGCCTCTGCCTAAAATAATTTTCAATGCCCTGCATACTTCTTCACACATGATTGCTATGTCTTACTGTACCTATTAACACCAATGCACAGCAGTGATCTCCATAGGGTACAAACCTTGTATTAGCTTGGAGTAACTGACAGCTCGGGACATGACCTACACTAATGAAAGGGGAGGATCTATCCCCCTCCTTCAAATACTTTTCCTAGTTCTCCCATCCACACAGTAACATGCAAAATGCTAAATAGACTCAAAAGGCTGGAAACGCTCAGCAAAATTGGCAGCATCTTTAGAAAGAAATACGACAGAAATGAACGCCTTCAGTATTTTCTGCTTTTGTTTCAGGTTTCTGGCATCTGCAGACTTTTAATTCTTCATCTCCATGGTAGCTTCCTTTACAGGCACTCTGGCTGCCATGGAGACTACTCCTTCAAGGCTTACCATGATTCTCAGCAGTAATGCAACAGCCCCTCAAAACTGAGAAGGAATTCACCACCAAAGACTCATAGACAATGCAAAGACATTCACCACCAAAGACTGCATAGGCACGAATTATAATAAAAAACAAGCCAAACAAATCCTTAAAGGTAATTATCTTTTCCAATTTTGGTATTATTTGGGGCCCAGCAACTGGGCACTTGTGCCAAACACCGTGTCTCTTTGACATACCTATTAAGGGTGAATTCCAATATTTACTTAAGACTTGAAACATTAAATTACAGCGAATTTTCCTCATCTTTGCATGACGGCATAAAATCAATATTGCTAATGTTTTAAAGTATTTGGAACTTCAAAATTCTCACCAAGAATAACAAACTATTCTGTGTACTTCTCAGTATTTCACAAGGGAAGTAGAAAAAGCAGGCATAATCATTCTTGGAGAATTGATAACATTCACAACTGTACAGCAACTCCCAGAGAGAGCAAAAAAACAAGTAGTGTGTGGTTTCTGAGAAGTGGAGACTGATGTCACACAGAATAGATGAGATAGAAGCGTGTGACTAAATGTCCAATACACCATAACTAAAAGGTTATTTCTAGTCCCTAGCCTAGACACTGGAACAGAACCAAACCTCAAGCTTTGACATAAGACAGAACCTACTGATTGGAAATGTTATTCCAGAAAATTATGAGAATTTTCTATTATTTTTCTTGAAATCTTTTTAATATTTCCTTTATGTTTTACAGAACAAATCTTATATTTAGACATATCATCAAAGCGGATATGTTTTGTTTAACATATTTTTGTTAATGCATGACTTGACTGGCTACTCTATCAAAATTACTGGTTCTTAAGATGTTTGCAACTTTTTATGCTTATCTACAGAGAAATCCAAAACTAAACAGAATAAATATGATCAACTGATTAGATAATGCTCCTAAATTATGTCATAATGTAAATATGTACATATTAAAAGTGTTAAAGATACACAAGTCATTAACATTTAAGATCTCCGCTACTCAGATATTCATGATCCATTCATAATGCATAAATAATAAAATATACGCAGTATATTAGCTGTTTTCTCTATATCCAAGCTGTAGATACTAATAGCTTCTGATTGAGGGTTATTCACCATCTAAATAAGCATGATCAGGAAATCACTTCATAAAAATTCAGGTCCAGAAAATGCTATGTATCTAACTATCCAGTGAGAAATCTTAGCTTAAATAAAACTGAAATCCCCAGACCTTAAGGGTCAGATTGCGAGGGTCTCAAAACTGCACATAGCTCACATCATGAATAGTTGAGGCATGGGCAACTAGCTTCCCTCAAGACAATAAACAGGGGAATTATTGTAAATATTCTAAGGATTGTTAAATTATCTACAATATTCTATAAGCTTCAATGTTCTTGAGTTTTTAAAGATACTTCTCTATCAGCTTAAAATGACTAAGCTTAAGTTGAACAAAATTACAAATTACTTCCAAATTTTATTAGATTAATGTTTTCTGAGAAACATACTTGACTGGTAGATAACAGACTATTTCTAGCATAGCTTTATTTAAATATTAATTGGTGTAATCTGAAACACATGAATCTGTTGATGAAGAATAATGTCCACATGGTTAATAACTGTAATAATTATAAACCATTCCAGAAGTATCCCATTGCTTTTCCCTGCACCTACTGATTCCCTATTCTCTGGTCTAGCGTATTTCTTGGTAAAGGTTTCCTTTCGTTATTCTAACCAAGATCTCCTGGAGCTACTCCAGAGGTGAAGAGTAAGGAATATGATGTAACTCTTTTCTTATGTCCTTTTCTTCTGAGTGAGGAAATGCTTTTCTTCACTCGATATTCATTCCACCAAGACTAGATACTAACTCATAGGAAGTCACAAATGAGGATATACAGCTAGTTCCAGTTACACACCATGTATCTTAATCGGCCAATGTTAGCTTAAGCCACCAGCTTTTTAGCAACAATGTTACTGATTGGTATTTATATTATTGGTAATTATATTAATAGAGGTTCCTGTAACTGCCATTAATAGATCTCTTTTATCTCTTCTGTAAAACAACACACAATAGACAGAACAGTTTTTTGCCATCATGAAAGTACTTATAATGACAAATATTTGTAAGCTTGGTGGCTTTCAGTTAGAATATCCTCAAACATATTTCCTGTTTATTCTGACCACATTCCTTACTACCACAGATCACAACCATACAGGGAATTCTTTCCTCTCCCCTCTTCTCTCAGGCAGAACATACGAAGTCTGGAAGCACATACTATCGAGATCAAAGGCAACTTCTATCCCATGTTATAAGAGTATTGAACAGTCCCCTGGTAGGATAAGATGGACTTTCAATCTCACCATCTACCTCATTATGGCCTTGAACCTCATTGCCTGCTTGTGCTGCACTTTCTCTGTAAATGTAACGTTTTATTTTGCATTCTCGTTTATTTTCCCCTGTCCTACCAATGTACTGATAGCATGAAAGGATATATATGGAGAGCATGCAAAAAACTTTTGTTTTAACCATTGTACTTGTGTCAATAATATACCAATTTACCGCTGCAGAAATGTTATAATACTTTGTTTCTATATTGAACTTAGTATAACACTGAGATAAATTAAATAACATCCATTTCAACCAAGTTAAACTTAATCAATTAGACCAAGGTAAGATGCTGCAAATATTGTAAATCTGAAGATGAAAACAAAATGCTGAAAATACTCAACAGGCCAGACAGCTACCATGGAAAGAAAAAAAAGTGTTAATCAGTTATGATTTTCTCTCCACAGATGCTGCATGACCTGCTAAGTTTCCCCAACAATTTCTGTTGTTATTGTAATGGGGAAAGTACCGTCTGTAATCCTTTGACCACTGTTTCTTCAGCAGCACTAACCAAGCCCTGCAGCTGTTTCAGCTGTCATCATTGTTGAATGCTCTGTTGACCTTTACACCAACAGCTGATTTCTCCCTTTCAATGTAATGAAGCCAAAGTCTTTGGAACTAGCCCAGCAGGCCTGAGAGCTCAGACATCTGTGGAAGTTGGCACTGAGCTGCTGGACTCCATTAGCAGAGAGCCGGATTGTCCTAAGGTCACGCTCAGCTAACTGCAATGCTCCATTAGGGCCTAAGCTTGGGAATTGTCCAGTTATGTGCATATTGACTGGCAGATCCTGATGGATCTCCACCCAAATTTGATCAATTAGGATTGGAAGGAAAACCCTTTGAAACCCTATTTTCTTTAGAAGAACATAGCAGCAGAGAAAACAGCATCATTTCATAACAATGATGTTGCTTAGTACTTACAGAACTTCATCATGATTGTTGACTTGTCAGTGTAAATCTACAATTTCCTTAATCCAGCCATTTCATACTATAAATTTATCCTATCACTTCACTAAAAAATTGTACCTAAAGGCAATGCTTCCGGCACTCTTCGAAAACAACTGTACCATTGTTATATACATTGTTCAGCCACTCAGTAACCAAAAGTAGTTACCAAATTATTCACAGGGTAGCTGTGTTCTGCAGAGATGTTGATTTTTATAAAATAACCTGGATGGAAAATTGTGTGGGGAGAAAAACAAACTCCAATGTGGAGCTTAGTGACTAGGAAGTAAGCTAATTGTCCCAGAAGAGGACAAAATCATACATATGATGAACAACAAGCAGTTCAGCAACAGCAAAATTAGTATCCAAGATCAATTCATGTAATAGTGACAAAAGACTTCATGGTCACACCCTTGGACAACGCTAAAAGGTGTAGCATTTATTATTCATTATGAGTGATATTTCTTATTTGCCTGTCACTATTCACTCCATGATCCTCTCTACCAGCTTCCTACAGACTTGGGCAATTTACAGTAGCCATCAACATATCAACCTGCATATCCCTGGGATGTGGGAGGAACCTGGAGCATCCAGAGAATCCTAAGTGGTCACCAAAAGAACATGCCAACTCCGCATGGACAGCACAGGTCAGAATTAAAGCTGGGATCTCTGAAGCTGTGACAAAGTAGCACCAACTGCTGCATTACTTGTGTGTGACCTCATATACAAGCACTGGTAACTTCTTTTAAATGCAAAAGTAGAAATATTTCCTACAAAATAAAGGAATTATAAAACAGGCTTCATTCCACTTTATAATGATGCCCGCCGTTTGCCAAGATTTACTTCTAATTGATAATTAAGGCTGTGTTCACGGATCTGAGCAGATGGTATAATTACAATCTGAATGTGAATTGAATAATCAACATGTTCTTCTTGAAGTGTAAAGTAGGCCTGTATAATATTACCTTTCTTTATGAGATGACTATAATCAAGAGAATAAAAAGAAACAACACATTATTTTGCAGAAAGTCTGGCTTTCCCTTTTTAAACATCCATCAATTAAAACAGTTATGCTGCAAGCTCTCAAGAATATCAGTTTACAAATTTACGTGAATAAGTATTAAAAATCACAATGAATTAATGGATTAAATTGCTTCCAAGTGGACGTCGTGCAAGTTTGGCAAAGAATTTAAAAATAATAATCTGCTGAGTCTGATGGATAAGCAAAATAGGTATGTTTTTCTCACCCAAAAGTATCTCTTGCCATACCCTTTATTCCAGTAATCTGAGAAAAATTATCGGCCAAACATGTTTCCATTAATGTTAATGACTTGAGGAGAAACATGATAGTTAGTTGGCCAGACAAGGTAATTGAGCTATGGAACTGCAACGGGACAATGTTGGACATGTTCTTGAACAGAAGGGTCAGCCACCTCCATTTGAAGTAACATACCGTAGCTGTATTTCTGAAGGAACTTCGTCTCCAGTCATTTAACAGCATGTTGTCCAACGACAGAACTATGGACATCATAATCTTTATTGTGAAATCTGGCCACTGTGATTGTTCATAGCTAAGCCAACTACATATAGTCCTGATGCTTGTGCAATTAGTATTGGTGTGTGAACTTGACAGAAACATATAAAACTCTAGTTATATTGCAGTTCAGGAGGTACATAAGAAATTGGAGCAGTGATTGACCATTCATCCTCGTATCTACTCTGCCATTCAGTAAGATCATGATAGTTCGCGGCCTGAAATACTTAATAGATCTGGGTATTTTTAGCAAGCCTCGGATTTATTACTTATTTCAAAGAATGTCAACCATTTCTATGGCACTAATATGCAGATAACGGACGGTGTTGGACCACGTACAGGCAGAAAGGATTAGCAATTCAGTGTCATTAGCTTATTTAGTTCAGCACAATATTGTGGGGCGAAGGGCCTGTTCCTGTGTTATGTTCTAATTTGTAGCTGTACTCTCTTACAGAGCTATACACTTGAGCATAACCCTGGGGCAATCCTACTCTCTGCTAATGCAGACCTTATGAAATCCAGTAGTTCAGTTCCACTGTCTTAAACTGCTGCAGTGCTTCTGCTGAAAGTATTCCCACAATGTTTCCAAGGAAGAAGTTTCCCTCTTCTAAGTGATCCAGTTTCATACAATTCATGGGGATAGATTTTATTGTTATTAACCATCAGTTTGGAGTCATGAATTAACTTCCTATTTAGAAGCCAAGTGATTGTCTACAATTGTTGAGATTTCTATAAGAGGTACATAGGTGATTCAGGACAAACAATGAAAATCTGCTCTTTGGATAAGTAAATCGGCAAAAGCCAATGAAAATCAACAACAAGGAGGTATTAAACGGAGTGAGAATGAAAGTTATAAGAAATACAAAAGTAACTTGTAGGCTGTTTCAAAAGATTGCAATAAGAAAGAGAGAGTGATTTAGTCTCTTGCAGTCTGCCTTGCTTGATGGACTATATTGTGGACATCCGATTGAGAAATGTGTGGATGCATAGACCTTTTGTACCTACTAACATTCAGGATTAGGCTGGAAGATGGAAAATGTTACATTCCTGTTCAAGAAAAGATGGGAAAAAGGAAATAGAGAACTCCAGATGAAGCTATTGCATTTTGATCATTGGGAAAAGATACAAATCCGTTTTTTTTTGTGTATTCACTTTCAGAATCTGAATGTTGACGATAAGGTCAGTATTGATTGCCCGTCCATAAGTGCCCTTGATGATCCACAGTAAGCTGTTTACTTGAAGCATCTGGTGAATATTTTATTTTATTTTACTTTAGCAAAACAGCACGGAGAAGGCGCTTCTGGCCCTTAGAGCCACACCGCCTCTGCAACCCCCTACAAACCTGATTAACCCTAACCTAATCATGGGAAATTTAAAATGACAATTAACCGGTACGACTGTGGGAGGAATCTGGAGCACCTGGAGAAAACCCACACATTCGACCAGAAGGACGCGCAGAGACTGGCGGCAGGATGGAACTCTGATCTGTAGAATAGCTTGAGGTGCAGAAGTGTTGCTTTCAGTGCTACACTACCATGGCACCCTGAAGAGCTGTTGAGTTAGCAGTTCTAGGAATTAGCCCAGTAGAAATGGAGGCCTTTGAATACATTTCCAAGTAGGGCTGGTGTAGAGCCTGGAGGGGAACCAGAAAGTGGTGGTGTTCCATGTTTGAACTGGGTGCCCACCAACTTAATCTCATTTGCCTGCATTTAACCCATATCCTCCAAAAGAACAGATCTATCCAGATCCAACATGGAATAATTTGTTCCAGTAGATCCCAATTGTTGGGAGTGCAGTCAGGAAAAGTTTCTGAATAGTTTTGAACTTCTGCATTGGCACATGTAGATACAGGAATCATAAGCTTGAAAGCACTTATACACTTTTGCTTGGAACTGCTCGGAACCTGTTAGCATTCTTCCAAATTGGGGCCATGAGAGCTTTATGTAAGAGAGTCTTAGATTTTCAGGATAGTGGCAATCAGTGGATAAAGTAAGCCTGCACTTTCCTGGAGTTTTTAACTGAAAATACATGCTCACGTGGTTGGTCCCTAATATAAATATTTGGTTAAGAAACAGAAGATGGAGATAAGGACTAATTCAGTGGTTCTCAGATAACTAGGGTATTACTAATAGGCAAGAGAGGAAGCAGGACAGAGGCCTCTATTATTTACCATTTATGTTATTAGGTGATGGCTAGGTTGGTAGCTGATGAAATATAATTTGGGTAGATGTATCTCTCTGGAGGGAAAGCAGCAATCAGTAGCACTTAGAGAGATAAGAGTTTTCTTATATAGGTAAACTTAACATACATCTCACACAGCAACTGGAAAGGCAAATGATATCTCTGAAATATTTTAAAAGATGCAAGTCTTCTTATGCACACTTAGCAGGCACTTAATCACCTTCAGTGCTTCCACTAACAGCCTGAATAATCTGGAGAACATGCTATTAAATATCTGTCTAGATCAATCTGATACAGCAATTCATCACGCTACCACGTCATTACCTTTAGCTTTAATTACACTGTTACATGTTATGCCAAAATAAATTAAAATACAATAAATTGCAATTAATTCAAGAAGTACTCATGGAATAAAAGACAAAACAATCAAAAAGGAATGATGTTTTTCATTCACCACCCTTTAGACTGTGTTGCAGGCAATGGCAATGGCAAGACTTAATGCCTCACATATGAAGTTTACCAGCTTCCTGGCCATATTCAACTTACAGTGTCAATGTATAGGTACATTAGTATGCTGCCAGAAGTAAACACAAAAAATTAAAGTCTCTAAGATAGTCTACAAAGTAAGTTAATTTGCTGACTAGTTTAATATTTTCTTCTTCACACCTCCAATTTAATATCATAAAATTGACATGCACGTTCTTGGTGTGTTTCCACTTACTCCTGATGTGTCACATGTAATAGTGCCGTCTGAAAACTGGAAGGTGCAGAATGATCTTTTGGGGTTGTGCTGTGGATATTTTGTTTGGCAGATGCTCTATCCTATCATTGATTTTGGATGGTTTCAACTGGCCAAAGCTGAATCAACTGAGGAAGTTCAACTAGCCTTTCAAGCACGTTGTTTTGAAAAGTAATTCACTTTGATGTTGCTGCTTTATCTAATGAGCAGGGTTAAAGCAACATCAGTTATCAATCTCAGGAGCACAGTTTGTTAAGTACAACTGGCTTTTCTGTTCTCCCTATTTTCTATAAAGAACCTTTGAAACTGTTGTATATTGGTATTGGTTTTGGTTTAGTGTTGTCACAAGTACTGTGATGCAATGAAAAGATTTTGTTTTCCATGCCTCTCAGACAAATCATTCCATACATAATTATGAAAACAGAATACAGAACATAGTGTTAGAGTTTCAAACAAATACTTTGCAGTTAGACAAATGATGTGCTATGGTGACATTGAGGTAGATTGGGACATCAGGAATTCATCATTTCATGGATAAGAGGTCCGCTCAAGTTCCTGATTAACAGCAGAGTAGAAGCTGCACTTGAGCCTGATTGTTTTCTATTCTCAAGCTTTCTTCCTGACAAGTGGAAGGGAAAGAGAGAATGACTGGACTGGGAGGGGTCCTCGATTATGTTGACTGCTTTCCTGACGATGTGTAGATGGGTCCATGCAAGCTAGTTTGAATGATGGACTGGCCTGTTCACATAGCTCTCTGTAATTGGGCAGAGCAGTTGCCGTACCAATTTTTGATGCCTTCAGATAAGATGTTTTTCATGCTCCACCTATCTATTGCAAGTTTTTTTTGTTTTTGGTCTTGTATTATTTTCAATTTCATGAGACTTTTTGCTGCTCTAAGCAAATGAAAGGTATTGTAAGAAAGAATGCTACAAAAATTATCTTTATACCCTTTTACCTTCAAGAAAAAAATCCTGAGAGACAAAACCATATGCAATATACACCGATTTGAGATGGTGAAAATATTTTTTTCTTCAATTAAGGCCAATAAGTCTCATCTTTATTTAGAGTCTGAAATGCATATTAAAGGAACCAAACAGTTGTACATGCTAAGTTTCATTTTGGAATACATGTTCCTTGCTAATGTAGCTTTGAACAGAGGAGTGCAGGAACAAAAACTGGACAACCATTCAGAATTGGACATGGAATAAGGAAACCCAGGATCTGGACACAACAAGACTGACAGCTGGAGTGTCCTTTCAGAATAAAATGTGAGGAATTCAAGAGTGAAAGGTGGAAAATCTGGTCTCTACTGCCAACGAACACAACCAGAATTAATTATTTTTGGCAGCTACACTCGAAGCTCCCTCTGTAGCCCCAAGCAATAAAGCAACTGGGATGCTAGCCACAGCCACATATACAAAACAGTGATGGTCATTCTGCTGCAGGACCTTTGCTTCTAGTTAACCATGATGTGGTGACAGACCCCTCTGAATAACCCTATGGGGCATCGGGGTAGCAAAGCAGTTAGCCAGCTGTTATTACAATTGGAGTTTGGAGTTCAATTCCCATGTCCTCTATAAGGACTCTGTACATCCTTCCCATGGAATGCTCGTGTTTTCCCAGATGCTTCAGTTTCCTCCCAAAGTCCAAAAACATTCTGGGTAAGTTAACTGGTCATTGTAAATTATCCTATGATTGGACTAGCGTTAAATCAGGGTTGTCAGAGGTTGCTGGCTGGTGTGGTTCAAAGGGCCAGAAAGCCTATGACCACTGTATTGCTAAAGAAAATAAATAAAAGGCAGAAAAGTAACCTCGAATCTCTACTCAGATCTATAGTGTTTGGTCAGTAATGGTTCAACATTATACTTTTATAAAATAAGAGGCAGATTTATAAATACAAATCCCAGATGTTCCCCTGAAAAGAGTATCACCTGGACACCTCTACCTGTATTCTGCATCAAACAAGATAATTTACTGATGAATTTACTTCAGATTGGCTGCTTGAAGGAATATGACTACAGTGTGTTATTTCTGGATTCTATTATGTTGTACTACAGAAATTAAATTCAGTGGAGGTAAACCTTTCAAAATATTGCTGGCAAAATGCATGACTAACAGCCACTAAATATACGACTATACTTCATCTTCTAGGAATGTAGGTCATATATCACTGTTACATGTACATTAATTCCTCTTTCAGCACAAGGGCAGTATCTCCACATATTCTCTGTTAGGGCTACCATGGACAAAGCAATGAATTGGACTCAGCAAATTTTGCATACTCCCTCTTCTACAATGCTAAATTAACAATATGTTTCACACTTATAACAGCCAGGCAACTCATCAACTACTTATGCAACTGATGAAAATGGTATAATTACAGGTGCAACATAAGGAGGCAGTTTCTTCTGCTTTCACTAATGAAAATATGTACTGGAAAATCATGAGCACTCATCATTTGGAATGGTAAATGGAGTATTATATGAAAAATCTGCAGATGCAGAAATCAATTCTCAACATAAGATAGTCAGCGAAGATATTCCTGGTGCTAGCCAAGGCCACAGGTTTCCACCAGGATGTCCATGAAATCCTGCCAAGACCTTTGCTTTAATCCTGGAAGTAACAGCATTCTCTGATAAAAAGAGATGCTCAGGGCAATGAAAAGATCATGGTGCCATGAAGTAAAATTTTGGTGTTGTCCCATTCTACATTGACTGGTGTACCACCATAATACTTCCACAAATTTGGCATTCATTCTTCACTCAGAAGCAACATATTTTTGGTGTCAAATATTATGAAACAGAAATTGGCTGAACACCAACAGAATCACATTTCATGTTCACCTCTTTTCATTATAGCTTTGATGAGCTGGAGAAGCAACAGAGTATAATGAACTTTGATGAGGTGGTGGAGAAATGCCAGTTGCAGAAGTAGAATAATGAATAAAAAGGATAGCTTTGAAAGTCGGAGGGAAAAAATGGAAAAGAGATCAATTGGGCAAATCAGGACAAGTAATCTCAAAAAGTATTTGTCCTGAGGAGGTTTAAAAAGATACCAAAGAAGTAATATTGACAGCTTCATCCAAAACAGTTGGGATATTGGATGAGATCAGAAATTGTTCAGTTTAGTATTGACTCCAGATAGCTGAAAAATGGTGAATGAATAGATCAAAATTCAAGGTAATCAAAAGTCTTGGGACAGACTTGAGGACTGTTCAGCAAATCTGTGAATTGCCTCCCATGTTCACAGACACCATCATAGGCAGTGATTACTGGATAATGAATTGAAAGAAGTGTAAGTAAATGCTTAAGTTAGAGAAGGTATATTTGGGATACAGTAGGATAATAGGAGGTGCTAAGATTGCCATTGTAAGGGGATGAAATATCATTGACCTGAAAATGAACTCTGCTTCCCTCGGCAGAGTTGCTGCCTCACCTACTTTATGTATTTTCTGTTTTAATCTCTTTTTCACAGCTTTTTTGATTCCTTTGGAGGAAATGTTAGGAGTGATTAAAGATTGAAGCAGGGTGTTGCTGAGGGCAAAAACATTTTGCAACGTTTTTATTGGACAGTCTGTAGATTAATTTGCATTTCTTCTTGCAAAAGTAAATAAGTTCAGTTAATCTTTTAGTCCTTTGATTGTTCTTGAACTGTGCACTCACATGTGACATTCCTGATGTATCCATTTCAGATACCCTTTATTCTGGTGTACCACCTCTTCCTGTGTGCTGAGTATTATCCGGAGATGCATGTTCCACACAGCAAAGAATGCTTCATAGAAATCACCCCATAACTCAAGATGTATATTCATTATTTACCTCATGTCCGTAACCACCAACTTCTTGTGTATAATTTGATCTAGTGAACTTTTTTTCCACACACTCACAGCCCCGTTTCATTATCTCCTTTCTCCCAGTACTTTCTCAACTCCACTTGATTCCACCTTGACAATCCCCTGTTGCTTGGTGGTAGGGGCACTCTCATAGTGCCTGAAGCAATCTCTCTGGTCCTTCGAACTTCTTAACATTCTGCATTCTCTTTCCTCCCCCACATGAACATTCACCTTAGACTCCTAATTTATTAGTCTCCTGCTCCTCTGCCTCTTTATACTGGTCATATTGCCTCTCCACTCTCAGTCCTGATGCAGCTTTTCAACGCAAAATGTCACCAATTCTTGTCTTTCCACAGATGCTGCTCGACCCACTGAGTTCCTTCAGCAGATTGTTTGTTGGAAACTGTTTTATATTTACAAATATTTCTCAAAGAAATCTCTTTAGAGAAGGCCCTGATAAGCAGAGAATGATGTATTGGATATAGAGGCTCATGGGGTGGTAGCCGAAGACAAATGTACTTACCCCTGCAAATGGCAGAAGTGAAACACCTGCCCATCATCTCTTCCTTCACTTCTATTCAGAGCCCTAAAAGGCCTTCCAGGTGGGGCAATCCTTCACCTATATATCTGTTGTGGTCATTTACTGGATCCAGTGCTCCCGATGCGGCCTCCTCTACATCGGTGACTCCCGATGTAGATTGAGGACCACTTGCCGAACACCTCTGCTCCATCTGCAGAAAGCATGATTTCCCAGTGGCCAACTATCTTAATTCATTTCCCCATTCTCGATCTGACATCTTGGACTACGGCTTCCACTTCTGACATAATGAGGCCACTCTCCGGTTGGAGGAGCAACACCCCATATTCCAGTTAGCTAGCCTGTACCCTAATGGCAGGAACATCAATTTCACCAACTTCTGGTAATCTTTTCCCCTCTCCCTTCCCTCTTTTTCTATTCCTTACTTCTTCTCCTCATCTGTCTATCACCTCTCCCAGGTTCCTCTCCTCCTTCCCTTTGTCCCATGGTCCACTCTCCCGTCCTATCAGATTCCTTCTCCATTTCTTTACCTTTTCCACCAATCACCTTCCAGCTTCTTACTTCACAACCCTGCCCCTCCCATCACCTCCTAGCATTAATTCCTTCCACTCCCCTACCTTCTTATTTTGGCATCTTCCCCCTTTGACAGTGATTATATTTCATTACGAGTTTGAGGAGTCCTGGTATGTCACCAAAGACACTTCAAATTTTTAAAGATATATGATGGAGAACATTCTAACTGGTTGCGTCTATGTCTAGTATGGACGGGCCACTGCACTGGATAAAAAAAAACTGCAGGAAGTTGTAAACTCAGCCAGCTTCACCATGGGCACTAGCCTCCCTAGCATCAAAGACACATTCAAAAGGTGATGCCTCAAGAAAGTGACATCCATCATTAAGAAGCTTCATCAGACAGGACATCATGGAGGAGGTACAGGAGTCTGAAGTGTCAGGAACAGCTTCTTTCCTGCTGCCATCTGATTTCTGAATGGACAATGAATCCATGAAGTACCTCACTATTTTATTTTCCTTCTCTTTTTGCACCACTTACTCATTTCTTAAATACTCTAATACTTCTTATTGTAATTTATAGATTTTTATGATTATGTATTGCAATGTACTGGTCTGCCACAAAGCAACAACAAATGCCAATGATATTAAACCAGATTCTGATACTGACAAAGACAACATCATTATGTTTTTTTGCGGAACTAACAGCAGAACTGAGGGAAACATGTCAAGCTCAGTCATGGGAGCCACAGTTGACCACAGAGGCAGGAATCCTCATTTAAGCAAGAGAGTGTGAATGTGGCCTCTGCAGATCAGGTACGATGGATACAGAGGAAGTTGCATTGAGTTTGTGAAGAAAGCGGACAGAAGAAAGCAGACAGAATCAAGCGGTAGCTGTGAGAGTTAATGGGACTGGGTTTGATAATGGCCACCGACCAACCTCTGGCATGGAGCCAGAGGTGCATGTAGGAACATGAAGTTAGGATGAAACATGCAAAGAAAGGTGCAGACACGTTCCAGGGTGTGGGAACAAGAAACCTGATCTATACAGTCACCAATGTGCTGTGAATGATATAGTAAGGAGGATACCCATGTAGAACTAGAACAATGACTTTCCATGTATGCCATATAAAGGTGACCACAACTGGGATGTATAAAGCTTTCCATAACTACATCTTTTATATAGAGAATATGAGTGAAGTCAAAGGATTAGCTGTCTGCTGTGAGATGGAAGAGAGCGGTGGTGAAGGGCTCTTGTTGTTCCTCTAGTTAAGGCAGAAGTGAAGGATCCTCAGGATATGCCAAGTTACTTTCTAAGGCCACTCTAAATATTTATTTTCAGCCTTGTACTGAAAAATATATGTCTGCAAAACATAGAAAAAGCTGTCTGTGGATATTTAAGGGATATATAGTAAACAAAGTCTTTATCAGATTGGAAAATGCAATAGATCTCATGTAATCCTGCATATAACTTTAGTTACTAGGGTAAAAAGATGAGTAGCTTTAAAATATGAAGCTTTAGAATCTACTATTGCAAATTAATAAATGGTATTCTTCATTGAAGTCAATAATATAAATTGCAAATAGTTGAGATCCCAACACTGGTCCTTACAGATCCTACATGTTGCATTTTAGTAATTTGGAATGATCCAGTTATCTCAACTCACTTTTTCCTGTCACTTGATAAGTTGTTCTTTACTGAATTTTATCTTATGTGGTACTTTAATAAATGGTGTTTCACTACATCCACCCTTTCTCCATTATTCCCCTTGCACATTACATCCTCAAAGACTCTAACAGATATGTCAAATATAAATTCCATTTCATAAAGCCAAGCTGAGTCAGCCGAACTGCATTATAATTTTTTAAGTGCTCACTACTTCCTTAATAATGAACTCCAGCACTTTTCCAAAGACAGATGTAAAGCGATCAAAGCTTTTTCTTTCTTCTTTCTTGAATAGGGCTATTGCATTTGCAGGTTTCTAATCCTCTGGGACCTTTCTAGTGTCTTAGAGATTCTGTAAAACTTTGATTTATGCATCCACTGTCTCTGCAGTTAGTTAATTTAGAATCTTGGTGTACAGGTCCCCAGCTCCAGTGGATCTTACAGTTTGTGGACCCAATGGTTTCCATTATACTTTCTCCTCTGAAGATAAAGATTGTTTGAGGTTCCTCCTTTTATTTGCCTCTTTATTCCTACTATTTTTGATGTCTTCCATATTGAAGCCGGACGCAAAATATTTATTTAGTGCTTTCACTCTTTCCTTATTTGTCAGTATCTATTCATCAAAAGGACTAAGCTCACTGTGCTACTCTTCTTCCTTTCACTTATTTAGTTCTTCTTTAATATTTCTTGTTGACTTATTTGTAGATTGTATTTTCAGCAAGGGATTGGCCCGTCCGGCCCCCTTTGAGCTGTGCCACCCAGCAAGCACCCGAATGATTCCTAGCCTAATCGCAGGACAATTTACAATAGCCAATTAACTTACAACCAGTCCGTCTTTGGAATGAGAGAGGAGACCAGAGCACCTGGAGGAAACCCGCACAGTTCCAGGGAGAACATAAAAACTCCTTACTAGTAGCAACGGGAATTGAATCCTGGTCGCTGGTACTGTAAAGCTTTGTGCTAACCATGATCCTACCGTGCTGCCCCATCTGTAGTTTATCAGTATATCTAGTCTTACATCTTTCTCATTTACACTAATCCAGCTTACCCTGTTTATATCTTGCAATTTTAACAATGAACCACGAGGTAAAATACAGAACACAGTGTTCCTTCCCTGATGGGACTGCTTACAGGAGGGCAGTTCATCACAATCTGGTTCACCCAAACCTCCAAATAGTAACTATAAAGTCAATAACCAGAAATCAGCAATTCTCAGAAGTGTCTTTGACCAGCATATTGAGACAGCTCACATCCCGCAAAAGAGGTTGTGCCCAAAGCACCAACGTGTTACAGTTTATCTAACTAAGTTTACAGTATCTTGCTGATTTGATTCACTCTAATTTAAATAAGGTATTGATCCAGAAGTGGTATAATGTAACACATCTTTTGCTCTTGACTTTATGCGTTCGTATTCTGGGATGTGGCAAAGTTGTGATGGACAGAGCTTACTGTTCAAATCCAATGCACAAGGTGAGAGTGGTGAGATGCCATTTACAATCAGTACAGTTGCATTGGTGTAAGTACTCCCACAAGGCCGTTGAGCAGAGGAACAGTGCTGCTTTCCAATTCAGAGAGGTTCTTCACCTGGAGTGGAATGTGCAGGTGTTGGTGTTCTCTATATCCATGTTTTTCATTGCACCAAAAATCATCATCTGGTCCAGACTTCTGATCTGTCCTATATTAACTTCCTACATGTTGGTTTCTATGCTGGTTTCAATTATGGATGCAGTTAATTTGTAAACAGCTCCATAGGAAACTCTTTAACCTCTCATGCCATCTAATAATTGCATAACTACATTGCATTCTCCACTTCTGAAGGAAATTATACACCTTGCTTGCACTGTTAGAAGCCATGACTATTGTTTGAGGTATATAACTGGTTGCTTGGCTAGTTTAGCAACATTCCTTCAAATATTTTCCAACAGACCTTTCAATCACCACACCCTAAGGTGTCTAAATATTCAGAAATAAAGCTGATTACAAAAGACAGAATGGGCAACTTCCACCTATGGTACCTTTCCTCTACCAATGCTGACACCACCGATTTCACATGACCATCACACCTGACTGGTACCAACTCTCAGAGAGTTCAGACAACAACAGGATGTTTGGAAAAATACTGCCTTTCTTTTAAATATAGTTTAAGCTTTATGATGAAGCACTGTGAGCACTGGGGTGTAGTCAGAAGGAATTAACAGTGTCTTTACCTGGAAGTATTAGTCAGCAACATTCAATGAGCATTCTCTGAAGTTATATAATCAGAAATATAAAACTTCAGTGTAACTTATTTACTCAGGACTGAACTCAGATAGTGGGGAGAATTTCATGTCACATCAGAAAAAAGGCTGAAAGGCCTGCAGCACTTTATGAGAAACTTGACAACTTTTATCGATTCCCCAGCAAAGAGAAAAGCAAAACATATCATTTCTCATTTATAAAAGGTGTAAAATGTCACTTATTGGATAGCCCGGAACTTAACTATTTGGCTAATTTTAAAGATCTCAACATTGGAATCATTCATGATATTGATCAAAGCCACATAGAAAAAAAACCTGACAAAAGAGGGACCAAATACCAAAATAAGCTAATTTATCAAAGGTGTTAGAACAGAACCCTATAATCCACTGTAAAGCCTCCTCTGTTTACAATTCAAAGGTGATGCTAACAGAACAGAAAAGTACTAATTTCTGAACTTAAAAAAAATGTTCACTCTTCAATGGTTTTATGATCTTGACAGCAGCTAAAGTATCTGTTGTAAATGAATATTTCCTTTCTACTAACTCTCAAATTTAAGTTAATTATTTATGCACGTAGAGTTTTCTTAAGTGTTTATTTTGTTTCAATATTATTTCTGTACGGTACTTGGTTTATAAAAGGAAACTGAAGATTATGTTAATAAATTTTTGTGATACTTTGTAGTACTCATTTTCCTTGTTATATTCTTTGCTGAATTCTCAGCAAATTGTTTAAGAAAAGAGTACTCTGTGGTGGGGGCAATGTGCAAATTCCAGATGGGACAGCTCTAAATTATTTTCCCTAAAGACTATATTTGCAGCATTTTCAAGGTGGCAGTTTCTACAACATTAGCATGGAGGGAAATCAGTATTTAAATGTTGTACTGCTAGACTCTGCCATCGATAGTTTCTTCTATAATTCATTTCCAAATCAAAGTTAGTAACCAGTCCTCACACTGTGTCGGGCTATGTTGGTGTTGTATTTTGAATGATGTTACATGCTCCTCCTTTCCCCCACACAGCCTCTGCCAAAGTCATCTGACAGGAAACTAAAGATTAAGTTTGTCCTACCGAAGAGAACAAAGAGCCCACAGAGCAGTGAACCAGTTTACTGCAGAGTGCAAACTTTCTAATCCACTCCAAATCTTGGGATTTTCTGGAAAATGCTAATGCAAAGTTGTTTCAAATGCTTTAGTATTTTGTCTATGGATCATCTTTCGACACTTTAGCATTTACACTCACCATTTCCATAAAGGTTAACTTGAAGTACCAAACATAATCATGTGGAAAATAGACGTTATTGATTGCTATGGTCTATTGTTCCCCTTTTTTTAAGTCCCTGTAGTTCAAGTTCAATCTGGAATTACATCATGTCTCGTTTCCCTTGGTTACGAGACAGCTTGCGACGTGACCATGATTAGAGTGAAACAAATAATCATCTTCATGTATCAACTCCTCAACTACAAACTTCTTTTCCACAAGGACACCTGAAGTACGAACTCCAGCCAATTTATGGATTATAGTTTAAATTAGATTATCTAATGGCTTCTTAATGGATTATTAATCCGCATGCATTCATATGCTTATCTGGCTTTCTTGGATCAAAAGTTCCTGAGAGGAGTAACTACAAAATTATATTTAGATCTATGAAAATTTAATGGATTCTGCTGCATTAATCATATAGCGTATTTTCTAAGTACAGTGAGGCTTCTTGGCTGTAAGTTTAGTTTTTGTTAAAGCAATCAATCTGTTCTTCCTCTTGCAAAAAATTAACATGTTTTTTTGTTGCACTGTCTATCAAATTAAAAGTTTCTGAAAATGTTCGATAAATCTAAATTACAGCACTGGCGAAAATAAGATCAGGTGTAATAGATCATTTGGACTGTATTTTTCTCCCAAAGACTTTGATTTAAGAACACAAATCAATCTTTTGAGCCTTTCACATACAATTATCAAGTTAAACATCCTCTTCCAGGGTATAGACTGAAACAGCTGCTTCACTGTAAGTTTAATGCAAGTTACTGCAGTAACATAAACTTATGGCAGGAAGTGTTGACCCATGTATTTGCTAGGATAGTCAAAAAGAAACGTTTAGTTTTTTCAAGAAGAGGAAAAGAAATGAGGGTATTGATGCTGCAAGCAAAAGGATTAACCTTTTGAGTACTGATGTTCATTCTTATTTTTTATCATTTGACTATGTTTCCCATCACCCAATATCTATAAAACCAACAGTTACTTGAAATTCAGAAATCCTTAAGACTAACAACAATGCAAGAAAGGCTAAGGAACTTCCTACAATACGACAATTAAATGACAGATTGGGCGCACTGCCAAATCATACGTTTTTCCATGAATTAGAAGAAACTTAAATCTGATCTAGAATACACAAATACTCCTAACAAAGTCCCACACGTATGGCTTACTTTAAACAACACTGCCCCATTACATGACTCACTGAACCATGCTGTAATGCACAGTTCTTAAAGACAGTCATTACACCTGCAAACAGAAACAAACAAATCTAGTGCACAGTGGTAAACGACCTCATCAGGGTAGATGGAATATGCCTTTAAAATTCCTAAATATATTACTGTCTTTGTAAAACATTGTACATACATTTTCACTCAATAAATAAAATAAGCATAATTTGCCCTGTGATTAATCTAAGCAATACATAATCAAAGAAGGCTGTTCTAAATTTTCAAAAAGTTGAATTTTTAATTGTACTTTAAATATTAATTTGAAAAAACATGATTCTTAATAAAAGAGAAAAATGTGAGAGCCAATAGTGTGGTGCACAATGTTATGTCACTGTACATTTTTTCAAACGCATCCCTAATTTATTGGCTGGGGTCTAACTTTTCACACGCTTAACAAAAAGTAGTAATTTCTCTTCAAAAAAAATCAGTATTATAACTTTTAAGACTGCAGTATCCCTCTTTGCTGCCCTGCATCTGTTCAATTTCAACATCATTAAATGTCATCTTTGCTCTATGATGACTTAATTTTGTTTTTGTGAAGTTGCAGTAAGTATTTGGTTTTGCACAATTGTTAAGTGCCTCTATATTTGGAAATAGCCCACTTGTTTCACTGTTTCAAACATACAGTTATTCAGTGCTTGTCTTGAGTCAATATTCCACAAATTTATAATGTCTCATCTTTTGCTCCTTTCTATAAAATTCACTATGTCACCTGGGTCATAAACTGACCTTGACTTAGCTCAATGCATGGTTTGCTCCACAAAAGATTTCTTTACTATTGGCGAAGTGCCAGGATATACATGGCCTTATTTGCCTATCCTCTCTATCTGGAAACCCTAAGTCTCTCCTCATTGCTACAGGACAACTGAGATAAGAGTTTCAGGCAGATGGGTCTGGAACCTATGAGTCACACATCTGAAGATTTAAATATTAGTGTACCATTGTACTGTGCTATTTCACTGCAGATTAAACCAATTATTACCCAAAAAGTACTTCTTTATAACAAAGAAATTATAAATGAAAAAGAAATAAACAGTATCCTAAGTACCAAACATTAAGGGGTTAAAATTTCTTCTGTAAAAAGCTTCCTTTAACAGAACTCCAGTCTTCTTACAGTACTCTGAACAGATGTTTTACATTTAATTCTCTGAAGAGGATGGCAGCCATGTTTATATGGAGCAGTGTGGGAAAGTACAAGTACTTTAACATTTCCAAATCCACTGTACTCAAAGTACGAGAAAATACTGAGGTGGCAGCTGACTCTTTTGATTTATACCAAATAGTAACAGTCCTGATGCTGGACAACAAGAAGAGATAATGCAGCTTCATTTTTGATATGCATGTGTAGATTTTAGAAATATTTAAAATATTACCTTTGCCAAGCAATTCCCAATGTATCGTCACTGGCACTGGGGTATAAATGCCTGCCGTTTTGATTCATGGTCCAGTCACAAATCCTCAGCTGTCAATTGAAACCTATCAGTGAGATTGGGTGTCGAGCAGAACTAGACTCCAAGAATACATGCAAAAAATTCACTTCCATTAAGAAAGGCATTAGTCTGATTAAGATGCAACACAGATTTCAATCAAGAAATATTAGAAAGTCAACCATATTGGTTCAACATTCCAGACAGACAGATAGAGTAAAAGTTAACAAGAGAAACTGTTCACTTTGTTTGCTTTAGGGAACCATTTATGTAGCTGGAACTGGCAATGCCTTTCTTCCAGTCCAGAAACCCTTTGTGTGAAGCTATAAAGTATTAATGCAGGAACCTACACTGATCTTGGATGGCTCTACATTAAATCCCTCCAGGAATTTTATTCAGTAGCAACATTTAGAATCAGTAATATTCTTTGTCTGTCATTTTCTTTATAGTGACACCCAGATTTAGATTTGATTTCAATGATAGTCCTCTGTAGTTCCCTATAAGACATCACGGGGTAGATCTGCCCCATTTATCAAAAACAGAATCCTTGAACAATATATAGGACCCTAATAAACAGTGGAAAGTGAAAATACATACACAGAAAAAAAAATCTGACACAATATAAATCGTGAATCTTAGAAGAGAAAGAAGAATATAACCGACAAGGTGCTTATATTTGCATTTACATATATAAAATTTAATCTTACATACAAATCACACAATTAAAATTACTTTACTACAAATAATACAGATAAAAAGTTCTTCTTAACTTCATAGGAACAAAACATAGTTATGCCTGATATAGTGCATTTATTATTAAAATAATCAATACTATTGAAATAACACCAATCACTAAGGGGGTAAAATTAGTAGATAATGTATGATGTTCATTGAATTTTCATGTAAGGTATATCTGACTTCTTAAACAATTTTCAAGACTTTAGCTGAGTTTTTATTTTAATTATATGCAGACAAGTTTCCTAAGAGGCTCTTTATCTCTATTTCCATCAATTAACTGGTTCTTTCCCAATCCTCACTCAGTAATGTGATCCATTTAGAATTCATGTGGTAGAATCCAAGATATTTAAGACTAAGCGGGAGCAAAAGGGTTATTTACTGTGAGATTCTGATACATTTAATAATGCCAGGAAGACAAAAAAAGCCCTGACAAAATGCATATTCCCATTTCAAAAGATGTTCATGTTTTGGAGGGTCAAACAGAATTAATGGCTCAATCAAAAAGAAGCTTCCACTGATTTTGTATCAGTTTGAGTGGATTACATGCATAGAATTGTTCTGACAAAGAAGCCATTAGACCCATCAAATTTGAACTGGATCTTTGTACAGCATCTACTGCAGTCAATGCCATTTGGTCACCTCTTGACCTGTATTTTTTTTTACCTTTGCATGTTTAACATTTCCCTGTTGAAAGTCATAGATGAATCTGTGTCCACTGCAATTTCAAACAGCACCCCCCAGTAAATGGCCAGTCCTTCTATGACATGTGCTCCAACTTTTCTCACCTGGATGTATCCCTTTCAGATATGTGCAGTAAGCACACCCAATCTTGCCAATGCATCGACCTTAACAATTGTCATCACATTCGTTATCTTCCCTTTTTACTCAGAGTTGGATAGCATACTTTTCTTTGACAAAAGTAAATACAATGCACTCACTGGACTATATCACGGTGGAATTGACCTGCAGCCCAAGCTGCTCAGCTGGCAAATGCCTGCCCACAGCTACCTGGCTGGTGCATTAAGGCTTCACAAAACAACAAGTGTCTGAGGGCCTGCTGCAATAATGCCCCGGCAATCTTTGACAGGAGCAATGCCATAGATGTTGTCTCACTTTCTGTCAAAATTGAGTGGCATTTTAAACAATTTTAAAAAGACTTTGATCTTTAGGGATTTGCACCATATGAAAATGTTATATTCATTATAATAATTTTAAAAAACTATTTAAACATTTTAAAATATTATGTTTCAAATACAAGGAAGTTATCAAAGGTGAGAAAATAAAAAAAAAGTTACTCTGCTATTTAAGAAGGGTGGGAGGCAGCAGAAAGGAAATTATAAACCTGTTAGCCTGACATCAGTGGTTGGGAAGTTGTTGAAATTGATTATTAGGGATGAGATTACGGGGTACCTGGAGGCACATGACATGATAGGCCAAAACCAACATGGTTTTGTGAAAGGAAAATCCTGCCTGACTAACCTATTGCAATTTTTTAAGGAATTACAAGCAGGGTAGACAAAGGAGATGCAGTAAATGTGGTGTACTTGGATTTTCAGAAGGCTCTGACAAGGTGCCACATGAGGCTGATGAGCAAGATAAGAGCCCATGGAATTACAGGGGAGTTACTAGTATGGGTGGAGCATTGGCTGATCGGCAGAAAACAGAGAGGTGCAATAAAAGGATCCTATTCTGGCTGGCTGCCACTTACCAGTGGAGTTCCACAGGGGTCGGTGTTGGGACTGCTGCTTTTTTACGATGTATGTCAATGATTTGGACTATGGGACTAATGGATTTGTGGCTAAATTTGCCAATGATACAAAGATAGGTGGAGGAGCTGGTAATGTTTAGGAAACAGAGAACCTGCAGAGAGACTTAGATAGTTTAGAGGAATGGGCAAAGAAGTGGCAAATGAAATACCATGTTGGGAAGTGTTTGGTCATGCACTTTGGTGGAAGAAGTCATTTAGATGGGGAGAGAATTCAAAATGTAGAGATGCAAAGGGACTTGGGAGTCCTTGTGCAAGATACCCTAAAGGTTAACCTCCAGGTTGAGTCGGTGGTGTAGAAGGTGAATGCAATGCTGGCATTCATTTCTCGAGGTATAGAGCAGGGATATGATTTTGAGGCTCTATAAGGCACTTGTGAGACCACATTTGGAGTACTGTGTGCAGTTTTGAGCTCCTTATTTTAGAAAGGATATGCTGACATTGGAGAGAGTTCAGAGAAGATTCGCGAAAATGATTCCAGGAATGAAAGGGTTACTGTATGAGGAATATCTGGCAGCTCTTGGTCTGTATTCCCTGAAGTTCAGGAGAATGATGGGGGATCTCAAAGAAAAATTCCGTATTTTAAAAGGCCTGAACAGATTAGATATGGCAAAGTTATTTTCCATGGTAGGGGAGTCCAGTCCAGGATGTCCATTTAGAACAGAGATGTGGAGAAATTACTTTAGTCAGAGGGTGGTAAAGCTGTGGAATTTGTTGCCATGAGTGGCTGAGGAGGCCAAGTCATTGGGTGCATTTAAGGCAGAGATAGATGGGTTCTTGATTAGCTAGGGCGTCAAAGGGTATGGGGAGAAGGCAGAGGAGTGGGGGTGACTGGAAGAATTGGATCAGCCCATGGATTGAATGGCAGAGCAGACTCGATCGCCAAATGGCCTACTTCTGCTCCTATTTTTTATGGTCTTAAGTAAAAAAAGAAATCTTCCATGACATCTCCAGGCCGGGAAACACATTCAAATCAAAAGGGACTCTGATCCGGCACTGTGTTTGAATGTGACACTGGGGAGATCCAGTATGATCAGGTTTCACCACTGGATATTTCATGAAGTTCAAGAACACCCATACAAAGTTAATAGATATTTCCCTCTGAATGGCTACACACAGGTAATTGCCTGCCAGGCCCACTGTTTCCATGCATAAATTAACAATTTGGCCACTAATTTGCCCTGTCCTCCAACTTGTCACTCATTTTATACACCTGCTCATGTTCTCTTTATGCCATTTTCACTCTTTGTTTCACCTTGAGCCATTTTTTTCACTCCCGCTGCAACCACTTCTTCTTCATGTCTCTCTTTACATCTTACGTCAGTCAGAGTTCTGGCTTTGAAAACTCTAGATGCTAGCCAGACTACTGTCTCTTCAAAGACCACCCATTACTCACTTGCAATTTTACCGATCAGACATTGGTTCCTATTGGCTACAGGAGCTCCACACACAGAAACTCAGCCGACCAGGTGGCTTTTCACTGACACTTACAGAGAGTAGTGAGTGCCTGGAACACCCTGCCATGGGTGGAGGTGGGGGCAGAAACACCTATCTACATTTTCATATTGGTCAATCATATAAATCATAAGCGGCTAAGGTCCCAGTACAGATCCTTGTGGAGCACCGTCAGTCACAGACCTCCAGTCAGAAAAAAGCCCCAGTGAAGAGTATCCTCTCTTTTCTATAGGCAAACCAATCCTGAATCCATCAGCCATGGATCTCATGCATCATAATCTTTTGGATGAGTATCCCTTGTCAAGCACCTTACTAAAATCCAAGTTGGGCAACATCTATTAATGTACCTTTATCAATCATCTTCATTATCTTCTCAAAACAAGTTAGCCAGGTATGACCTGACCCACACTTAGCCATGCTGACTGTCCCTAATTAGGTCATGTTTTTCCAAATGCTCAATAATCCTATCACTTAAGAATCCTCTCCAGTAACATCCCTCCCGCTGATGTGAGGCTTACTGCTCTAAAGGTTCTTTTTTTCTGGCAAAGGGATACTTTATAAGTAGGAGACCTTCAAAAATGAAATATGGTAGGCACAGAGTTTGCATGTTCCTGTTAGAATAAAAGACCAGGCTAGCAGACTTAGGAAACCATGGCTTTCAAGGTATATTGAGGCCCTGTCTAAGAAGGACTAGGTGCAAAGCAAGGAATAAATAACGTACTTGAGGAGTATAAGAAATGCAAGAGAACACTTAAGCGGGAAATAAGGAGGGCTAAAAGAAGGCATGAGGTTGCTCTGGCAGACAAGGTGAAGGAAAATCCCAAGGGCTTTTATAGATAGATATATTAAGATATATTTTATTAAAGGTAGGAAGGGACAAAATTGGTTCATTTGAAGATCCCCGTGGACATCTATTCATAGACCTGAAAGAGATGGTGGCACAAGCAGACATCTTCCAGTCTCCACCCAGCTAAAAGGAGTCACCTGCCAGTTGTTTCCATCTCATTATCTGCAGCTCTCATCCACAGTCCTTGTTCACTCATAGAACACTTGTTGCCTTGCCGTGTTAAGTATCTGTTCTCTCTTAGTTGTTGTCTTGCTATTTTGCAGTTGATTATTAAAGTGATTGCTCACCACTAAACTGTCTCCACCACTCTATGTTTTGATCAAGCCTCCTCTACATTTCCTGATAAGACGAGTGAACTAGCAATTGACCCAATGGAGCATGCTTGCCTAAAGGAAGTTGTCCGCTGACATGAGAACGTGATCCAGAAGCAGCAGGAAACCAAGGACCATATGCTCGCCACTCTCTTCCAACTCTCTGTCTCAATACAGGAGCCCCGCGCCAGTTAGCCTCCTCCCTCTGAGCCCTGGATTCCGGCGCTCAAACGAAGGAGCGGAGGATCCCCAATGCAATGTCGCAACTTCCTGTCCCAGTGCATCCTACACTTCAGGCTCCAGCAATCTCTGCATTTCATGGACTGAGCAAGATTGCCTTTGTCATCACTCTCCTGACTAGGCAAGTGCTGACCCGAGCTGCCACTAACTAGGGCAATAAAAACCATCATCTGCAATAAATAAGAGGAATTCAGCACTGAGATGTGCTGAGCTTTCAACCATCCAGAAAGTGGGAGGTCGGCAGTGGATTGGATACTTAGGCTTACGCTCAGTGCAGTTGAATTCAGGATCCTTGTGCTGGAGTGCAGCTAGAATGTGCAAGCATTGCTGGCCCACTACTACTGTCACAGCCTCTAGGAGTGCCTGAAAGACAAGCTGTTGACCCGGGAGATCCCACCAACCTCAAAATCCTCATCACTCTGGCCCTCCGTGTTGACAAGTGTCTAATGAAACAACCCTCCAGATCACCATAGAGAACCCCAGAACCACTTAAGACTGCAGGACCCACATCAGCTATGCCTCCAGAACCCATGCAGTTAGGAAGAACTCTCTTAACAAGAGTGTGAGTGTCGGCAGAGAAGCAACGTGCATATACTGTGGAGCAGCTGATCACCCATGCATGAAATGCCCACTGCATCTGGGAAAATGACACGACCAGACAGAGTCAAGGGGCCTTCTATCTCGTAAACACCCCCCCCCCCCCCGCCCCTCCTCCACATACCAAAGGCTTTACATGCAGAGGAGTCTGGCAACCAGGCAACTTTCTGGACTAGATTCTGTGTGTGTGCATTCTGAACTCCCTACCGAGCCTACCTTGGACAGCTTCTGCATCATAACCATTAACAGATGTCCCTTGGGGTCTGGGATGGTCAGAGCTCGCACATGGCTTGTGCACGTGAGCACTGGAGAGCACTACAAGCCTACCCAATTCCTCCTCATTGACTCACCCATAATGGGTTACCCTAGTTCTCCACTCATGATCCTCCCTTTGCCTGGTCATCAGGCTCCCTGCTGGGTCGGGCACCCACCTGCTTGCCTGTAAATCCATTAAGATGGAGGAAGCCCTCAATCTCATCAAGCTCCCTCAGGAATTCCAGGACTAAGCCATTGCTTTCAGTAAAAAGAGGCCAGCTTCCAGTTGCCTCACAGACCACAACCACTGCACACTAGAACTCCTCCCCAAATTCTTCGGTCCTCTCTCTCCCCTCGTGAGCCCCAAGCCATGAGTAACTACATTCCTGAAGCACTACAGCATGCCTTCATTTGACCATCCCAGTTCCAGCCAGTGCAGGATGCTTCGTCGTCAAGAAAAGAAAGTTGAGGGTCTTCGTCCTTAATAGACAGCGCAATCCTAACATTCTGCAGGATCCAGATCTTCACCAAACTGGATCTACAGAGTGTGTACATCTTGGTCTGCATCTACCAGGGGCATGGGTGGGTGTTCATAACATCCACTGACCACTACCATAAGACCAAAAGGATATAGGAGCAGAATTAGGCCATTAAGCCCATCGAGTCTACTCCACCATTTCATCATGGCTGATCCTGGATTCCATTCAACCCCATATACTTGCCCACTCACCATTTCCCTTTGATGCCCTTGATCAGTTTCCCGTTTAAATATATTCATGGACTCGCCCTCCACCACAGTCTGTAGCAGAGCATTCCACAGTGTCACTGCTCTTCAGCTAAAAACATTCCCCCTTACCTCTGTTCTAAATGCCAATCCTCAATTTTGAGGCTGTGCCCACTAGTTCTGGATACTTAAGAAACATTCTCTCCACATCCACCTTATCTAGTCCTTTCAACATTCAGTAGATTTCAATGAGCTCCCCACACGTCCTTCTAAGTTCCAGAGAGTACAGGCCCAAAGCTGTCAAACGCTCCTCATATGTTAACCCCTTCATTCCTGAATTATCCTCATGAACCTCCTCTGGACTCTCCAATGACAATACATCCTTTCTGAGATAAGGGCCCAAAACTGTTGTCAATACGCCTAGTGTGGTGTCTTATAAACTTCAGCATTATATCCTTGTTTTTATATTGCTTTCCCCTTGAAATAAATGCCAACATTTCATTTGCCTCCTTTACCACAGTCTCAACTTGTGAATTAACCTTCTGGGAGTCTTGTAGGAGGACTTCTAAGTCCCTTTGCAACTCTGATATTTGAGTTTTCTCCCAATTTAGAAAAGAGTCCACACTATTGTTTCTTTAACCAAAATGCATGATCATACATTTCTCAACATTATATTCCATCTGCCAGACTTTTTGCCCATTCTTCCAAAGGCAGTCAACCAGAAAAGGCCCCCATTTATTCCCACTCGCTGCCTTAGCCATTCCTCTATCCATGCCAGTATCTTTCCGGTAACACCATAGGACTGTATCTTGTTAAGCAGCCTCATGTGAGACACCTTATCAAATACTTTCTGAAAATATAAGCAACTGACATCAACTGCATCTCCTTTGTCCAGCTCGCTTGTTACTTCCTCAAAGAATTCTCACAGATTTGTCAGGCAAGATTTCCCTTTATAGAAACCATGCTGACTTTGTCTTATTTTATCATTAGTCTCCAAGTACCCAGAAACATCATCCTTAATAATAGACACCAACACTTTCCCAAACACTGAGGTTAGGCTAACTGGCCTATAATATCCTTCCTTTTGTCTTCCTCCCTTCTTAAAGAGTGGAGTAGCATTTGCAAACTTCCAGTCTTCCAGGACCATGCCAGGTTCAAGTGATTCTTGAAAGATCATGACAAATGCATTCACTATCTCTTCAGCAACCTCCTTCAGGACTCTGGGATGTAGTGTATTTGTCCATATGACTTATCCCCTTTAAGACCTTTGAGTTTGTCTAGCATCAACAAATTCCCTCTCTTGTAATCCAACACCAATCTGATTTTCCCAATCCCCATGCATATTGAAGTCCCCCATTAGACCGTAAGACCACAAGATACAGGAGCAGAATTAGGCCATTTGGCCCATCATTTCTGCTCCACCATTCAATCATGGCTGATTGTTTCTTTTTCCCTTCCTCAGTCCCACTCCTTGGCCTTCTCCCCATATCCTTTGATGCCGCATCCAATCAAGAACCAATCAAAATCTGCTTTAAATACACCCAACAACCTGGCCTCCACAGATGCCTGTGGTAATAAATTCCACAAGCTCAGTACCTTATGGCTAAAGAAATTTCTCTGCATCTTTGCCTTAAATGGATGCCCCTCCATCCTGAGGCTGTGCCCTTTGTCTTAGACTCCCCACCATGGAAACATCCTTTCCACAACTGCCATTTCGAGACCTTCTAACATTCAAAAGGTTTTAATGAGATCCCCTTCCTCCATCCTTCCAAATTCCAGTGAGTATAGATCCAGAACTATCAAACATTCCTTTTAGAACATTTTAGATAACCGTTCCATTCCTGGAATCATCCTTGTGAACCTCCTCTGAACCCTCTCCAATGCCAGCACATCTTTTCTTGGATGAGGAGACCAAAACTACTCACAATACACAAGGTGAATCCTCACCAGTTCCTTATAAAGTCTCAGCATCACATCCTTGCTCTTGTATTCTAGACCTCTTGAAATGAATGCTAACATCGCATTTGCCTTCTTCATCACCAAGGAAGGTTGTTCTGTACAAGAACTCCCAAGTTCTTCTGCATCTCAGATTTTTGGATTTTCTCCCCTTTTAGATAATAGTCTGCATATTTATTTCTTCCATCAAAGTGCATGACCATGCATTTTCCAACATTGTATTTCATTTGCCACTTTCTTGCCCATTCTCCCAATCTGTCCAAGTCCCTCTGCAGCCTACCTGTTTCCTCAACACTAACCGCCCCTTCACCAATCTTCACATTGCAATTGTGATATTACTCTTATCTCATGCCTTTCCAGCTTCCCTTGCAATCTCAACCCCACATCTTGGCTACTATTTGAGGCCTATATATGATTCCCATAATGTTTTTTATTACCCTTGCAGTTTCTTAACTCCACCAACAAAGATTGAACATTCTCTGACCCTATGTCACCTCTTTCTAAAGATCTAATTCCATCTTTCCAATAGAGCCACACCAGCACCTATGCCTTCCTGTCAACTATGACTTTCTTTTAGCCACAACTCAGTGATGCCCACAATGTCTTAATGACCATTCTCTAATTGCCCCTCAAGTTTGTTCACCTTATTCCATATGCTATGTGCATTTAAATACAGCACCTTTCATCCTGCATTCTTTACCCTTAAGAATTATGCTCTATGGTACAACTTAACTCTTTGTTCTGTTTGCAATTGTTCCCAATCATTGGCTTGTCCTTCCTTACATTCATGATACATATTACATCATCTACTTGTAAACCTGCTGGCTCATCCTCAGATCTATCATCCTGGTTCCCATCCCCCTGCCATATGAATTTAAACCACTCCCAAAAGTTCTAGCAAACCTGCCCGCAAGGATACTTGGTCATGCTACGAATGCCTTGGTGATGCCTTCCAGACCTTACAATGGTCCACATTTTCCAAGCCTTCATCAATGAGATCTTCCAAGACATGCTGCACAGGTATGTGCATATCTACATCAATGGTGTCCTCATCTTCTCCAAGGATCCTCAAGACAATATCTGTCATGTCCAATCAGTTGATCTTCTCAAAAACTAACTGTACTGCAAGTTAGAAAAATGTTAATTCCACGCCCCAGTCATTGCGTTCCTGGTTGTCGTTCAGTTTCATCTAGGATCCATTGCTCATTGAGGATTTCAAATAGACCCATTGGGATCATCCTGGGCTGTTGGGTGCTGGCTGAGGTAGGGGATGGGGCGTCCACAAGCAGGCAACTCCCAGTCTCCGCTCACTAACAGGTGTTCCCTTAGATCTGGTGTGAGACCAATGCAGAAATGCAGGGGTCCTATCAGAGGTATTTGAAACATTCTTAGCGATGCATGAGTACTGAAGGATAGCTAATGTTCTTCTATTGTTCAAGAAAGGCTCGAAGAATAAGTCGGGAAATTATACATCAGTGAGGCTGATGTTAGTAGTGGTTAAATTGTTGAAAGGTGTTCTAACGAATCTAATATATGAATATTTGGATGGACATTGTGTCCTTGGGGATAGTCAATGTGGCAGGTCATGTCTACCCAATCTTAGAGAATTATCCAGGAGGTTACCAGGAAAGGTAATGAAGGAAAGTTAATGGATGCTACCTACATGGACTTAAGCAAAGCTTTTGACAAATTCTTGCATGACAGGCTAGTCCAAAAGGTTCAATTGCTTGGAATTTAGGATGAAGTAATCAACTAGATACAGCATTGGCTTAGCAGGGAAAGCCAGAGTGTAAGCAAATGGTTGTCTCTCTGACCGCTGGCATGCTGCATAGATTGGTGCTGGGTCTATCGTTGTTTGTCATCTACAGTATATTAATGATTTAGATGTGCTAAACTAGATCAGCAAATTTTGGGATGATACCAAGACTGAGGGCATAGCAGACAGTGAGGATGGCTATCAAAACTTGCAGTGGGATCTGGACCAGCTGGAAAAATGTGTTGAAAAATGGCAAATGAAATTTAATGCAGATAAGTGTGTGGTGTTGCACTTTGGGAGGACAAACCAGGGTAGGGCTTACACAGTGAGCAGTTGGGTACTGAAAGCTGTGGAAGAATGTAGGGATCTAGGGATACAGACCTGCTATTCCTTGAAACTGGTGTCACAAGTAGTTAGGGGTATAAAGAGAGCTTTTGGCAAGTTGGCATCACAAATCATAGCATTTAGTACAGGTACCGGGACGTAATTTTGAAATTGTATAAGACACTGGTGAGACCAAATCTGGAGTATTGTGCACAATTTTAGTCACCTACCTACAGGAAATATATCAATAAGATTAAAAGAGTACACAGAAAATTTACAAAGGTGTTTCCGGGATTGAAGGCCTGAGTTAAAAGGAAAGTCAAGCCAAGTCAAGTCACTTTTTATTGTCATTTGTACCATAACTGCTGGTACAGTACATAGTAAAAACAAAACGTTTTTCAGGACCATGGTTGACTAGGTTAGGACTTTTTTATTCCCTAGTGCATAGGAGAGTAAGAAGAGATTTAAAAGTGTTATGATACCAGCCCCCTCCTTTGTGAGAATCGCAAGAGCCCTAGTGAAGGGGGGGGGGGGGCTCAATGACCCAAGAGAGAGAGAGACGTGCTGAATAGACACAGGAAATGGGAGAGAGAGAGATGTGCTGAATACCGCGTTCCACCGGGATGCAGAATAAGGCGACCTTGACTATTGTCTCATGAAGACCACGTGTAAAGCCCTCAGGCAAAGTGGGCTGGTTGAGAGAGAGATTGACACCTGCGATCCCGTGAGGAAGTATAAAGGAGGGTCTGGGGGGGGGACGACCCCTTCAGACGCACCAAGGAGACACGATAGCGATCCCGTCGTAGCGGGAAGCCATTTTGAAGGAAGCCACGTGCGATAGATTCTGAATCGGGAGTCTGTGGCTGGAATCACGGAAAATCGCTTTTAACTAACAACAGGAAAGCCTGCTCCCCTGATTCCACGGCTTTGCTTCGTAAGGACCCGGGCAAGTGTTCCTTTTCTCACCAACATCTCTCTCCCTCTCCAACACAGGAAACCCAGCGGTTCCCAAAATGCTAAAGCCTGCAGACTTTTGAATGACTGTTATATTTCCATCGGACAACCGTTTAACCCCTAGACAACGATAGAGATTATTTCTTATTGATTATTACTATACCTGCGCTTTAGATTGAGTATTGACGACGTATGTTATCTGAATGTTTGTATTAACCTTACTTTTGTGCCCCTTTATAAATAAAAACGTTTGAAAATGGTACCATCAGACTTCAGCGGACCTCTCTATCTTTGCTGGTAAGTGATCCAGTTACGGGATACGTAACAAAAGAAGTATACAAAACTAGGTGCAGTCTAGATAGGGTAAATGAAAGTAGGCGTTTTCCCACTGAGGTTAGGAGAGACTAGAACTAGAGTTTGCAAGCAAAGGGGAGAAGGTGAAATATTTAGGAGGAACCTGAAGGGCAATGTCTTCATTCAGAGGGTGATGTAAGTGTGGAACAAGCTGCCAACAGAAGCAGTGGATGCAGGTTTAAGAGACGTTTGGGTAAGAGAAGTTGTATTTAAGAGAGACTTGGATAAGTACATAGATGGGAGGGGTGTGGTGGGCTATGGTCCAGGTGCAGGTCGATGGGACTAAACAGAATAACAGTTTTATATGGGCTAGATGGGCCAAAGGGCCTGTTTCTGTGCTGTGGAGCTTTATGACTCTACCGTTCCAAGAGTATCCCTAACTCCCTTCTTAAATGATGGAACAACATTAGCTACTTTCCAGCCCTCTGGGACCTTGCCTAAGATGATAAAGTACACAAAGATATTGGTCAAGGTTACAACAATCTCATCTCTTGCCTTACTCCATAAACTTGGGCATATTCCAGCATCCAGCCCTGGGTACTTATCCACCTTAACGTTCTTTAAGAGACCCAACACTACTTCCTTTGTATATCAAAATGCCCTAGCAAGTTAGCATGGTCCACACTGATCCCTCTATCCTCCATGTCTTTCTCCTTGGTAAATACTGATGTAAAAACATTCATTCAGAACCTCACCCACATCTTCCTCCTCCAAGCACGTGTTCTTTCTTTATTCCTAAACAGTTTTACTTGCTCCATAGTTATGCTCTTGCTCTTGATAAATGTATAGAAAGCCTTGGGATTCTTTTTAATCCTTTTTGCCCTCCTGGCTCTGCTAATTCCCTTCTTGAATTTGTTTCTGGCTTCTGTATAATCCACAAAGGCTGTATTCGATTTTAGCTCCCTAAACCTTACATACAGTAGAGTTCCTTTTCCTTCATGACTAAATTTACTACCTCCCTCAACATCCAAGGTTTCATGAACTTGCTATCCTTGCCCCTCCTGGAACATATCTGTCCTGTACTCTGTGCAGCTTGTCTTTTAGCAACCTTCCTATGTCAGATATGAACTTGCTCAAAAACAGCTGTTGCCAATTAATTCTCCCTGGTTCCTGCCTAAAACTCTCATAATTTGCTCTGCTCTAATTTAATATACTCCTGCAAGTTCTATAATTGTCCTTCTCATAGCTATCTTAACACTTAAGAAATTGTAATCACTGTTCCTTGACTGTTCTCCCACAGAAAGGTCAATCACCTGTCCAGGCTCATTAACCAACACCAGATCTAGTATGGCCCTTCCTCTTGTAGGACTATCTACATACTGACAAGAAATCCCCATTGATGCACCTTACAGATTCTGCCACTTCTAATCCTTTTGCATCAAGGAGGAGGTCCCAAAATGTATTGTGGATGTTGAAGTTAGCTATAACAATAGCTCAGGACAAATAAACTTTTCTCAGGCTTCCCGCCGGGTACAGGTATTGTACCCTTCTTGAAATAGGAACAAAAAAGGTTTGGGGTGATTTCTGATTTTTGATGACAACCTCTGCCATCTTCAATGGGGAAAGCACTAGATCCTTTATCGATTGGCCAGAAGTTTATGCACCTTTCCCTAACGTATCTGCATATCTGCTCCTGAATATCACAGTGGCTGTAGTAAAATTCCCCTCAGAATCATCATCCAGTCAATTCATCTCACTGGACTTTATCCATTTCCTCCTTGCCCAACTCAATGGACCATGGAATCTTCAGAATATCTCCCAACAGAGAAAAGGTGCATTTCTTGTATCTAAATTTTAACCAGAAGAATTCTGCCTTGACCTCTCAAGAATATCCTCTTTGTCCATTATTGTAATAATCTTTAGAAATCAGAAATCACCCCAATCCTTTTTTGTTCCTATTTCTTGAACATATTATTTATTGAAGCAATCAGCACTCTGGCCTGCTTATTTTATTCCATGCCTGCATCATTTTACTTTTTTTTTTATATATCCTAATTCATTTTCCCCACCTTATACAGGTCCTCCCCGAGATGTGAACACACAACTTATGAACACTCTCAACATACAAACAAGTGCTTGGAAAACCAGTGCATTGGTATGGATGAAAGTGGATTTGCTAGCATCTGCAGTATCTTCTGCCCTATGTGATTGGGACATGTCCACATGTCTTCCCTCCCTCCCACTCCCTGCTCAATCCTACCATTGTTCCATAGCAATCAGGACTAAGTTGAGTCCCAGGCAGAGCCAGGAGTGTTGAGCAGATCTAGTACTAGTGCATGTATTACCTGAATGAAATATAAGCATAAACAATGAGCTATTTTTTATCCATATACCAGCTCCTGCCATCAAGCCAAAATTTCTGCAAATTTCCTGCCTATGTAGATATCTAAAGTAAAAGATCACACAGAGGAAAAGATTAAAAACAAAAAAAAATGGCTTGCACTTTAAAAAAATTTCTACATCTAAAACTATGGTTTTGATCGATTATAACCAGACCATGTCAATCAAAGGAGAGATCATCTATTTGTGATAACATTTTTTGTCATTGTAATTTTTTCACTTATTTGTTTCTTTCCTTTTCTGACTTGTCCTTAAAGTGCTCTTGACTACAATTGTATAATCATATTACATAGCCCTGAGCTAGAGTTTAAATCTGGTGTTCTACTATAAGACCATCATAGGCAAGTGTAGATCTTTAGATTTTATCAGTGCATGCAAATAAGTTCCCAATTTCTTCACAGGAATGGAAAGTTCCAAGTAATAATATAATCAATTGGAGGAAATCCAAAAGCAAATTCATCACTGGAATACCCATAATTGCTTTTATATCAATGCATGGAATCAATAAGCCAAAACTTTGACCACAGAGGCACATGACCCGAAAAGACCAGCAAACAACAAATTAAAGTCCAAATATAAAAATATAGATAGGACACTCACATTGTGCATATTAACATTACAATCAGAGCATAAATGGCTTATAATTTTACTTTAGAAAGAAATGAAATAAAATGATTCTCAAAAATATTTTGTATTAATCCTTGAAATAAATTACAATTAATTTTATGGCAATGAGATTCTCGGCTGTCGAAAAAGGGAGAAATTGAGATACAATTTCAAATAATCTAAAACATGGGCTGATCAATATTATTGAGTAAATATGAGGCAGTATTAATTAAGGGGAAATAAAATCCTGCAAAGGTTCAAACAATTTCAAGCTCAAATAATCAGAAATATTATAATATGCAAAATCTTTGAAGAAATGCTGAGCAAATTGATTTCCCTTTACGTTTGCATTCTGAGAGTTTTCATTCTGGTAATGGACAATTTGCACAATTTTGCCTCATTCATGGTATTTTTAAATTTTAATTATAAGTCATTATCATGTGAGTGAAATGTATTGCAAAATAATTAGCAACTGTATGGTCCCATATTCTGACATTAAAATACTGATTGAACAGCTGGGGTCATCAGTAAAAATCTGCTGCTGTCCCTTCAAGTAGCTTTAATACTTTTTGATCAGGTAGATAGCTAATATATTTGTACTGAAATCAAAAGTCAAAGTCCTTAGGTTTCCAATCCAAGCTTTGCTGCTTTTAAGCACAATTTTCAAATATCTCTAGACCTTTATTAGCATTTTAATCTTTCATCTTTAACATTTCTCCTGGAGCCTAATCCATTCTAAAACTGCATATTAAGGGGCTTTGAAAGAAATGAGGATTAGAATTTCAGCCATCAGTGAACTCGGTTATAAGAATGATTTGTGGCAATGACAGGTGAATATTTCTGGTGCATGCACAAAGCACAGTTAAAAAAATTCATGATGTAATAGCCACACTATAAGAAGCTGGAAAAGAAAATCCAAAATAAAGTTGTTGTTACCCTCAATATCCCGCTGGCTCTCCAGTTGTTGCTTTGATCTATTTTTACTTACTTCATTTGATTCTCATTTGAAAATTATGCAGTTATCTTAAAAAATAGACTGCATTGGGCCAGTTCTTTCAGCACTTCACATGCCAATTTGCTTTCCAATTCACTCACAAATATTGAATGCATATTTTAGTGTGGATTAAACTGCACTCTAAATTGGATTGTGTGATAGTCAATATTGCTGCAGAATCAGCAAGATGTTGCAACTCAGCTATGCCATCTTCCAACAGCTACCATCAGGCAGGATGTACAGAAGCCTTAAATCCCACATCACCAGGTTCAAGGGCAGCTACTCCCCTTCAACCATGTGGACCATCATAATCTCTACAGATTAGCAAAGCAATGACCACTTTGCATTAAAATATACTTTATTCTAATTGTATTCGTTCTTGTAAACATTGTGTTTTATTTATTTTTTCATGCGAATGCTGCTTATATGATGCCTACAATTCTGTTGCAAGTAAGTGTTTCATTGCATCTATGCATACGAGAATAAACTTAACTTTGATTTTTGACTTTGAACTGGCACCAATAAATAGGGATACTGTGGTCCTGCTAATGCTATTTGCTGAATCTTTCTGACCTCTTGACAAACTACTGACATTTAGCCTTGTAAATGAAAGCAGGTTCTGGACCTTGGAACACATCCATTTGAATAGGGAAGACTCAGATTTGTTAAATTTCTTCACAGTGAACTCGATAGTACATTGTATTACTGAACTCCACTCGTAACCAATGACAGAATACAAATTTGCTGAGGTTCCCTTGCTCACTTCAACTGATATATTATAGATGTCAGGAATAAAGTTCAAAATGAGTTTACAGTGATTATTGGCATTTACTTTAATGTTTTTGGTTACTTTAAAATGTTCCATGATTAGTTCATACAGTTTGGAGATGTATTTATTCCTCAGAGAATAGTTGCTGTGTGCTTTTGGGCATTCAGAAATATTTGGAATTCTCCACCGCCTTGACAATAAAGGCAAGGAGCATTTAAAGTCCGTCTGTCAAAAGGTTTTCCCAGCTGTTGCGTGGATGGGGAAGTTTTTGGTGCACTTATAGGACTAAATTACATGGTGTGAGGGCGGGGTCTTATCAAGGACACTCTCAGCTAGCAAGTTCAGACCCAAGCAGACAAGCTAGGACAGAGAGAATGTGTGGTGGATCCAGGCCACTGTGTTCATAGCACAGGAAATTTTTGATGTTTTGCACCAAAAGAACCCCCATTCCAATCTTCCCTATTTAAAGGATAGCTGAATGTTTTTGAAAGTTTGTTGTCTTACAGCTTGTTGGAGAGAAGCTGCTGATACTGATCTGCAAGAGGTCCTGTCAAACTTGTAGACAATGCTGCTGCAGGATTTGATTGTTCCATCTCTAAACACCTCTGTTTCTTGGCACAAATAGGTGCTCTCTGCCACAAAATCAATAGGTGCACATGATAGGAATACAGAGGAGAAAGGGATGGTCTGCTGAGCAAGGAGGTCCACCAGAAGAGACAAAATGCAAGGGATGGTGAAGGTAGATTATCAAGCAAAGGTGTTTAGGTGGCAGACATAGTATGCGGACCTGAATGGTGACAATAACAACTGAAACCCCACTTCTTCAAGGAGGTTAAGATTTACACTTTGTCCTAAGCCATACAATGATACATGGACTATTCTGCACCTGGAAGTGATTATCATTATTCCTTCTCTTGAAGAATCATCCTAGAGAGATTCTGGTTAAACTGCAAAGTGTCACAGCATGTAGCTCTCTGTGCCTGAAGTAGCAGGCCTCTCTTATCCAAGAAAGACAAATTCATCTTCTTTTCAAGAGCAGCACAGTGGTTTGGCTATATGGTGAGCTTCCCAACAATGTATTGTATGATTGAATGCAGGTACATTGGCTCAAAAACTTCACTCAGAATGCAAACCCATATAATAACAAATCAATGCTAGACTCTGAAGGAGTCCACATAATCACCCTGTACTCCTGACCACTGGATGGCTGCTTGGTAGACAAGGTTTATGGGGACAACAGCATGCCAGTTCCTGATTCCTCTCAGTGCTACTTTAATACAATGGTCTAATCATAAAAGACCATTATATCACTGAACTACCATGAGTCTACTGAATCCAGGAATGAAATTGAGATCACGCAGGTATCCCTCGCCAGTGGCTGTAGAGGAGAAGAAGAGAACAAGCAGCAATGAAGAAGGTGATTATCACATCCTTTGCTGTATGCACTCAGGAAGAGACATGTTCAGCAACTCCATTAAAGCAAAGTCAAACGGAACTGCCAATGCTCAAATAGTGAAGCAGGTCTTGGCTGTATGGACTACACTGTAGCTTCAGGGCAACCAACACCTGTGCCACATGTAATAATAGAGTCTAGTCACTTACTCTTGATATTCAAAAGGAACCACCATTGTGCAATCCCACATTGGCAAGAGCCCAGGTTTACTGCTGATCAAAAACTTAACTGGACTAGTCTCTCAATTTCTGTGTTTATAATCACACTTTGGAGACTGGGATCCTGCAGTGAGAAAGCCAAATGACCCCATAAAGCCCTTCCATAATCCACAAGCTACAAGTTAGTGGCACAATGGAATCATTACCACTTGCCTGGATGAGGGCCTAACAACACCCACTGACATTTGAAACTATCCAAGACACAGCCTGTTTGATATATGAGCGACAAACAACCTGCTGTATGAACTTAGCTTGTCAAGCAGCATCTGTGGAAGGAAAGGAATTGATGTTTATTTCAGCTGAAACCCTACTGCAGGACTTTCTGTATGCTCTATTCACTGCGTGAATTTTCCTTCTCAGCACATTTCATCACTTTGACACAGTGGTGTCAAGAAAACAACCTCTCCCTGAACGAAACATAAACAAAGAGGCCGGTTGTGGACTACAGGAAAAATGGAGACAGGCTAACCCCTATAGACATCAATAGATCTAGGGTTCAGAGGGGGAACAGCGTGAAGTTCCTCGGCATAAACATCACCGAGGATCTCACATGGTCTATACATACTGGCTGTGTGGTGAAAAAGGCACAACAGCACCTCTTTCACCTCAGATGGTTGAAGAAGTTTGGTATGGCCCCCCAAATTCTAAGAACTTTCTATAGGGGCACAACTGAGAGCATCCTGACTGGCTGCATCACTGCCTGGTATGGGAACTGTACTTCCCTCAATCGCAGGACTCTGCAGAGAGTGGTGCGGACAGCCCAGCACATCTGTAGATATGAAGTTCCCACTGTTCAGGATATTTACAAAGACAGATGTATAAAAAGGGCCTGAAGGATCATTGGGGACTCAAGTCATCCCAACCACAAACTGCTTCAGTTGCTGCTATCTGGGAAATGGTATCACAGGTTTACGGTAAGCCAAGACAAACAGGCTCTGGGACAGCTTCTTCCACCAGGCCATCAGACTGATTAACTCATGCTGATGCAACTGTATTTCTATGTTATATTGACTATCCTGTTGTACATACTATTTATTATAAATTACTATAATTGCACATTGCACATTTAGATGGACATGTAATATAAAGATTTTTACTCATGTATATAAAGGAAGTAAATAATAAAATTCATTTCAATTCAATGACAGTGGTGAATGAACAGATTATGGAATAAGAAGAATGTGGGATCTGAGAAAGAAGAGTTATGAACGCCATTTTCTTCAGTGCTCTCTATATCACTGTTGGTTACGGACTCATTGATAATCATACTTTCCATATTGATGGAAATAGCCGTGTTCTTGCCAATCTGGTACAGTCTTCTGCAAGAGAGGGCATGATTGTGCTGGAGGGGCTGCAGGATTTGCCTGCCAATGTTGATTTCATAGCAGTGTGTTGTGAGATGTAGGTGCAATGCTTAAAGCCATGAAAAGCATGTGGTGATATGGTGCAGAATATAAATGTCAGGTAAGGTTATACTCGCTGATGGAGATTATTAGAAGATGAGAGAAGCAACAACAAGTGTTTTTGTCTCATGGCCTAAGCAGAAGGCAAATCTTGGTGACTACACCTCTGTATACAGGACCTTGGCATTTTATTCCTGGATTGCAACTTCCTCCTACTGAAACATTATGTCTGGCTTCCTGTGGAGAAGTACTTATCTCTTGCTCTTCACCTCAGCCAATGAACCAACTGTAGACAAAAACTTGGGTGTCCCTTCTCATCCAAGAAATGTTACAATGTGGGGAATAACTTCCATTGACGGCCACAGCCAGAGACACCTCCTCTTTCAGATGTGAGACATGGTCTTAGTCAGTGCTGGCCAGAATCATCTGGTGCTCTTCTTCCACAAAATAAAATACCTGGGTTATCCACCAGAGTCTCAAAGCTGAAAATGACTGGTCTGCAGACTGCATATACATCCTGAAACACGTTGAGATCCCAAAGCATGTTCCCAATGCACTGGCATCTCAATCTGGGTGGAAGTTTTAATGGCATTAATTCCACCCCTCTGTATGGTGAGCACAACACTCTGCACATGGCAGAGTAAAGTAGTGGTCAATGTTACTGCCACAATTCTCCTGTACCTTCAAGACACAAGTTTAAACTACCTTCTATTGAGTGGAATGAAATATAATATTAAATAGCCGTGGCATGTTTTTTGCATTTTTTCAGCTCTGTCGTGTCCTTGCATGTTAATGGGCAGCTTTAGCTACTGTTAAAATTTTCTCTTCCAATATGCCCAGCAAAACAAGATACAGTATCACAGAACCATTTCTGCATGAATTTTCTCTTTAAAATAGCTGTTGCTTGGTCCTCTATTAACCCAGCACCATATTCATAACAATGAAATATACAGTAAGGAGCTTGACAAATGTGCCATTGTACAGATTGTACATGTCACCCATAATTGCTATTAAAATATACCCTCCCAAAGTATTAATAGGCACTTGTGTGCTTTATATTAACCTGTCCCACAAAACAAATATATTTTAATACATATATTTGATATTAATGCATTGAAATTCGACAGAACAATGCATACTGAAGTATGTTATCTCTAAAAGTAATTTCAATTTATTTTTAAATGCCACTAATGCAGTTTTATAACAGTAACAAGTGCTAACTGTTCACTAAGAACAAGTAAACACATCTTAAATACACTTTAACAAAGTAGCTAATATCCAATTATGGAGGATACTGAGTCAAAATAGAACAAGGAATTTGCTTATGCTCGCTAGAATGTTGAATTACATAGCAGTACCAAAATATTTTCAAACCATCTCTTTCAATTATTGCCATAAACAGCTAAAGTGTGAAGAAACACAAAGTAAATATGGGTATTTGCTCTCAAGAAAGGACAACAAAAATGGACAGATTTAGTTTGAAATGCCAGAAGGGACAGGAAGTCCATGAACTTAGACAAGCCTGATTTTCCATGGCCCATCAATATTTTGACTGCAGTTTCCTTTCTCCACTTCCTTTAGATGAAGCATATGTGGAATGTGACCCAACTTCCTCCTCACTATATCTATACATTCAACCGTCACCTTCGTAGTCCTGTGATTTGTCTTTATGTCAAACTGCCAATCATATGCCAGAACACAATGAGAACACAGAGCCTGTGGGATCCTGAATACAGCACACTTCCTTGCACTCCTGAAAAGTTCCCCGTGGGGGAAGAGCTATCTTACATTGGTGTGATTTTCCATTCACCATGTTATCAATACAGCTGCATTCTTTGCGAGTCCATCACTTCCACCAAGCACTAAACTTGAAAGAAAAGAATACAATCCAACAATTCTAAAACGTAGCTTACAAGTCAGATTATTCTTGACTAATGTGTTTTTTTTTAATCATCTTTGGTGAATTAAAGCCAGAGAAATATGCATGTTAATTTGTCAAATGGAAGAACATGACTGATGCATTGTATTGCAACCAAAAGTAATCACAGAAATGTAGGACTCATCCTGGTAGCTGAAGACAATTACAGGTCTCCAATATGTGCTGTGCTACATTTGTGCTGCTACAGCTGTTCCCTGTGAGATGCTCCAGAAGAGCGAGAGGGGTTAGCTGGTGGTGTGTCAATTATGGCAGGGCTCCATTTTGTACAACCAATTCTATTTTGCATACTGATCTTTTCATCAATCATGCAAACCTAACAAATAGACTAAAACTTCAGTGACGAATCATTGCTCACCTGGAAATCAAGAAATAGCACCTGAAAATTTGGGCTTAATTTCAAATACAACCTATCAGCTATCAGGTTTGACCAAATCATTATGTATTGCATTCAATGGTATAGCAATTCCATTTTGGTAGATAAAATATTTGAGAACAGCTTCTTTACCAAGTTGGGGGGTTGTCAGTCAAATTTAACATTATGAATACTAGTTCTTTATCCCTAAAATAAATATTTATCTTCTAATTAACAAAATTTGCTAAATGCCAAATAGATTCCTGTCACTAAGTATAGATTACACCTTATTATATCTATTTGAGTGCCCAGGTATATATCCGGGTTTCATCCATATCAGATATCTAATGGAAGAACTACTGAACTTCCCTCAGTTTGGGGTCTTTAACTTGTATTAATGAAGTGTATAACATTGGAAAACTGGAACTGTTCCAGAATGCATGAATTTAATTCACATCACACTTCAGTTCAGTTAATAAATACTATTTCAGGCTTCACTATACTAAGTATAGGTGACACTTAATCAGCAACACCTAGAAATAAGTCATGTTTTGCAGTATGTAGGGAAAATTGATTTTGGTAATTGCCTTTAGAAATATCAAACCAGTAAGGGAGAAAAGAGGGGTCTGTTTTTTAATGAATGGATTCACTCCTGTGCTTGTTACATATAGCTCTATGTAAATGCTAATACTACATACATATTCACAGTCTATACATTGTTCACATTTCCATTTGCTGGTTCAAATTTTAAAACTGTGATGCTGAATTTACAATAAGTATAAAGTAATCTCACTCTTTAAAAAGTGCAGGTTTTCTGGTGTAAATGCAAGTTGCTCACTTGATACCCTGTAATATTTTTAATGTGATGCTATTCATTTCTAATCGTTACAATTGCTCATTAACCTGACTGGCCAATTAACTACATATACAGACAGAGCAAGCAGTGTACGGATTTTGCTTGTTGCTGTTTCGATGAGTGTGGCAGACCCATTTTGTATGCTCTAATTAGTTATAGATAGACACTGCAACAAACTGCCACCAACTACCTCATGCTGCTTGATTAACGGCCATGCCACAGATGTCAGACAGAGACCATGGCTATAGATTCCCATCAAGATTCAGACTTCCTTTATACTGACAGATGAAAGAGCTCTAAGTAGTTAGAAAACTATAAGCCATGTCCTGTCTTTCTCTGTGCATTCTGCCACGTTTGCATCACTTTGAAAAGGAACGACCAGTTTCAACAGATCAGCTTTGCAGAGACTAACATATCTGCATACAAAGACATTAATCAACCATTGATAGTTGCCCCAAGTTAACAGGCTGACCCCACAAACATTCACTAAGATACTTTGTTTAGATAGCTGGTGGAATTATATTTTGGATCAATTGACAACAGAATTATGAAAGGGTACTCTCAAAATTTTATTTGTTCAATTGATATATTTCCCATTACAATATGCTTTGTTAAAGAATTACCTTCTGATATTTGTGGTTTGGTACTTTCTAAAAGTAAAGATTACAGTGTGAAATATTAGTAAATATTTCTCTGCTCAGAGCACCCAAGGAGTTCAGCGCAATACTATTTATTACTAAACCTGAATGATTCACGTAATCTTGAATTCTGCTTCTTGTAAGCAACTTCATTGCACTTTTATTCAAATGAAGTAACTGTAGAAGTGGTAAAAAGATACAGCTTATCGCAATGTTGGCGCGACATTGCTTTACTATCCACTGTCCATCTGTAGAAAAAGTCCAGGTTTTCCTTGGAACACAAGCCACTTAACAATGTCATAAAATAGCATATGGTCACATGATATCATACCGCAGTTATTATAAATCACAATGCAGGCAGCAACAGTAGAGGGAATAAGTTACACAACTGATGTTATTTTATACTAAGGGTCACCACCTATTAAAATATCTGCTGATAAAAAGACATATCAACTCATCCTTCCTATTATTGTTTTCCCTTTTCTTGGCTCATATATAATGATGAATATTTACTTTGTTGATTTATTCCAACCTTTCTACTTACTTACAACTTTTTTTGCTCTGGAAGTACAAAGGAATAAGTATCCAACACCATAAAGTAGATAAGCAGCATAAACTTTCTTCCAAGTTCACATCTCTAGAGCATCAAATAGTGTCTGTCTCCAATTCATTTGCCCTCACTTTGTCTTCAAGATCATAAACTACAATGCTATGCTACATGTACAAAAATAAATATTGGAAGTGCTTACTTACAAAAGTCTCTTGACATTTTCAGTTTTTATTCCACAATTAATGTTAATGTAAGTGCAGAAATTACCAATGCTGGTCATATATTTAAAATGTACCACCACCTAATGCAGTCTGTGAATTAAAGCTAATTTCTGACAGACTGCAATCTTTTATTTCATGCTAGATCTGTTAATGCTACTTCGTACATATTGTAAAACCACCAGCTGCTTTGTATGATTAACTTACATCTATTTCTAAGCTATACAGTTCAGACAAATTGATAACAGCATTTTTGTTCCAAAAATTTGCATAAGGGAAATGAACAATGCTGTTAATGTCATTTCTGATGGCTTCTAGTGAATTTAAAATACAGATAAACTGAATGATTGCCACTTAGTTTAAAAGTCTAGTATGAAAGACTGTTTACAAGTTACAGAGAAATTACAAGTGTGTAAATTATACTTTATTATGACTATATTAAATCTAGACACAGTAGATAATTTCAGTATTGTATTTAAATCCATCTTGATTAATGAAAAAATAAAATTCATAGAATATGAAATACTTAACTTCTATTAAATAAGCATTAAATTTGGATTTGGAGTGGTTAATTCTGAAGTGATAGTGCTTCGGGAAGAACATGGAAAGAAGAAAATACAAATTTATTCTCATGTTTCTGCTTTTATTGGGTCTACGTTGTTTTGATCTTGCCATGTGCAATACAGAAATTGAAACTACATTAGGAATGACAATGCAGCATCAAAGACCTAACTTACAGGAGTTTGATGTTTTGCTTTCATGAATCGATTCTGCTGTGGCTATGAAATGTGATTTTGTTTTGGGGGGGATGTAATTCAAAGTGCAAGAGCTTTCAATAACCACGCTGCAATGCATTTAATGTTTATGATCATTTTCTAGGAAGAATTTGATCGTGCATGAAATCCCATTAGATTAGGATAGAGCATGATTATAAGAGCTTCTAACAGGTGAAGCTGCTTCAGATTGCATTCACTAACAAAACCACAAGATACTTATGCTTTCCAGAATAAAAATCATAAGCAAAATGAGCACTGGTGGTTCCTGAACATGAAACATCTAGCAATAGAGAAGACGAGGCTTCAAATCAGAGAGCTGTTAATAGAGGCTGGCATAGAGATAGGAAAAAAAAACCTATGTATACCTTATAGCACAATCTACTCAACAACCTCATATTGCTGCTTCAGGGTTAATTTATGCTCTTTGCAGCAACATATACCTGGGTGACTAATAGAGGGGCAGTGTGCCAAAATTACCTCATTTACTCAACTAAAGCTGCCTTTGAAAAATGACCATAGGCGGCTATGTCTTAAATTCATTTGTTCTTCTCATTTTCTAGCAGTATTATCTGCAATATCTTCTTGCAGGATCAATATACCATGCATTAAGCTTGAGATGAATGTGGTGCTTTTATTTTGAAAATCTGACTATTTTAAGGGAAATTTAATCAAAGATATTAGAAGAGAAAATTGTAAGGAGTGATTACAAATAAATATGACAGGGAAGGACAGAGAAGCAAAACCACTAATTATTACTTTGTGGCTTTTGTGGTTGGTGTTCAGATGTTCATAAATGAGCACTTGAGGTTATTTTGGCAAAGATACATTTATTTAAGCAATAATGGACATATGCATGCACTTTATTGCAAAGTTAATATTGAAGCCATCAATTTGTCATGGATGCTGCATTCTCGATTTACCATGGCTATGTCCATCAAGTCTGCTATTTAGTTCAACCATTTTTCAAGGAGTGTTTACACTTAAGCCGTTTTATTAAATGTTGATTTATGTTAGAAGACTCTGCCAAATACTGCAATGTTTATATGGATGTTGCCTATTAATACTGAAGCCATACAATTTAATGAAAGGAAGACAATTTTAATTGACTATCTGAGTATGTTTCAGTATGTGAGAACAGTGACAGGGAGATGCCTCATGATTTGTACATAAATCATATTTATCAACCACCACAGATATTTATGCATTTTGACAATTTCTGTGTAGGGACAAAATAACTAATTTATTGGATTTTCAAATAATTCAGAACATCATCAATAAGGATACCTATTGTGGATTAATTGAATCATACAGCACAAAAATGGACCCTTAGAACACCACATCCATACCGACCATAGTACATTCTAAACTAATCCATTTGTTTCCGTGGGATTTTGGAAGTTTCTCATTCTCCTTTTACTTTATGTGATGAAACTTTGCATCAGTGGCGTTTGAGGACACACACTATCTGAAGACCAAAGGCAATCCCAGTCAGAGCCCTTGACGATTCAGTTGTGCCCTTCTCCTCTAATTCACACACTATCAACAATATTGCATTTGTCTTCTTTGAATGAAATGAGTTCTGCGGTCTTAAAATGATTCACAAAATTTATCGTAAGTAATGTGTAGTTTTTCTTCCCATTGATATATCATTGTTATGCCTGCTTGTTTTACTTATAAATCACTATAATGAACAAGTTAAGTCATCTATCCCTTCCATGAAGGAAGTCTGCTAAAATGATGGAGAAAATTCAACCTTGGAAAGTTTCATGGAAATCTGCTGATTCCAGATTCAAACCAAATGATGCATGCTATTAGAGAATGGAGGAGAACATTCATCCCAATGATTCTCTATTAGCTCCCCATTATTTTCCAGTATCCTTGTAATTTTTTTTCACCAACCATTTAACTGATTTCTCTGTTGGTTTGCGACACCTGCTGACAGAAGGTTGGATAATTATGGGAAAGGGTTTTGGCTTATTTTTTAATAAACCTACAGGAGTGTTAGCTGGTTTACATATAGTTGAACTCTTAAGCACTTCTGATCTCAAAATTTAGCAGCTACGTGTCACCACCACTAAAGCAGTCAAGACTCCCATAGCAATGCACATGGAACACAGTAACAGTGTGATCAATAATGCTGTTGTGAACTCTTGTTTATCCTACAGTTAATGAAGCAATAGGAGCCACATTAGGATTCTCATCACAACCAGAGCCTCATTATGTTTTGGAGTGGGGAGGGGAAGTGGTATTCACTTCTGTAAAGGCAAGTATAGGCCAAGTTCACGTCTTGATTTCTCACCAACAGTTCTACGGTGCAAAAGGCTTTGATCATCTGTGGTGTGCTAACAATATGGATCTGTATGTGTATATATATCGAGACAAAGAGTGACAGGAATTTTGCCCACCTGCTGCTGGTGTAAAAAGGCTGGGTCCCTTGAGCTGAGTCCCACAAATTGCCGGTTGGCAGGGGGTGTACCTGAACCTGTATAGGCTGGTCAGAAATAACGAAAAGTTAGAATCAATTCAACAGACCTTTTATAAACTGTTATATACACACACCTTTCATTGCATTATTAAAGCAAACTGTTGTATATGGCAAATTTCTCAGATACCGAGGCAAAATATAGTTTTAAGTTGAAGATAAAATAGAAGTAGTTGAAGTATTCAGTGAGCTAGATAGCTCTACAGATATTCCTTGTATTTCCAAGATCTGCAGTAATTTGCTTTGGGCTTTAAGAAAATGCTCTGCAAAAATTAACAACTGGTACCTATGCCTATCTCAACAGTAGGGGTAAAACAGCTTAAGTATTGCTCCTGGCAATACTAACAGAAGAATTTATTCAACGAGACATTTGATTGTCTGCCTTTTTAAGAGAAGACATTAATTTTCTTTAATGAGTTAACATCTGCTAAATGAAATCACATACAGTGGAATACAATGTAATCAGTGCAATACTTAGTTTAACAAAATTAATCTTTTTTTCTTTGTAATGTGTTCTGGGTGATTCTGAAGATTGCTCTATGGCCTAGATTTCAATGGGTGTCATCATGCTTTTATTATTGCCAAATCGAATTAGGAAATTTCAGTACATTTTTGGTTTTTGGTTCTCAGAACACAGAATGGTCCAATCCAACTACTAAAGGTTAAATAAATTGCCTAACAGTATGATTGAACTGCTGGAGACATGCCATCAGAGTAGAGCAAGGAACATCTCTTCTTTCAGGAAAACCATCTTTATGAATAAACTGACAGCTGTAATATTTTTAAGGATGGAAAATATGGGCATTTATACATAAAATTTGTGATCGCATTGAAAAACAGCATGAACTCAACATTTGAACAAAAGCTTGCTTAGAAATTTATCTCCAGCCATTTTGTGGTGCTTGGTTGCAGATGCACATTCCATTATATTTTCCAAAATTCATTTGATTACTTTAAATAGCCTGTATATTCTAATGCAGTGGGGCACACTGCTACCACTGAACCATGCAGCTTTCCCATAGCAAGGACAAATTTCTGAGTAATCACTCCAGGAATGAAAGGGTTATCATAGGAGGAACATTTGATGGCTCTGGGTCTGTACTCGCTGGAATTTAGAAGGATGAGAAGGGATCTCATTGAAACCTTTCAAATGCTGAAAGGCCTAGACAAAGTAGATGTGGAAAGGATGTTTCCCATGGTGTGGGAGTCAAGGACAAGAGGGCACAGCCTCAGGATAGACGGGCATCTACTTAAACAGAGGTGCAGGGATATTTCTTTACAGAGGGTGGTGAATTTGTGGAATTTACAACCATAGACAGTTGTGGAGGCCAATTCATTAGGGGTATTTAAGGCAGAGCTTGGTAGGTTCGTGATCGGACACGACATCAAAGGTTATGGGGAAAAGGCTGGGAAATGGTGCTGAGGAGAAGAAAAAAGTTTCAGCTATGATTTAAAGGTGGAGAAGATTTGATGGGCCAAATGGCCTAATTCTGCTCCTATCTCTTATGATCTATGGTCTTATGATTTGAAGATTTGGTCAAATGTCACATAAAACTGGAAAGAGAACAAATCACCTGTCAGGATCATCTTTCTTTTCTACTTATAATCTTTGATTAGTTTATGGTTTTGGACTTCACCTGCCTTTTCAGGTTTAACTGGTGGTTTTACATCAATTTCCAAAAGGTGCACAAAATGCTGAAGCAAAATAAATGGGTATTGCAAAGGCTACAGAGTACTGCTTATCAAAAATGACTGTACTTCAATACAAGTTGGCAACACGAAACATTCTATTTAGATTGTAAATGTGAGCAGAGTTTCCGGTTGTCTACACTTTTGCTTTTCTATCCCACTCTAATTGTCCTCAATTTACCACCTGTTGAGTAAAGTTTAAAGTGGTACAAACGTTTCATCTATGTTTAATACAATCTCCAAGGAACAACCAGCTTATGTAATAATTCTGATGTTTCAACTCTACCTGACCTTTCTTTTATTGTTTTGTTCATCTGATTCCTACATTCCTTAACTTGTACCATTAACAATTTTATCATTCAATTGCTCCTGCTTCCATCCCTACTCTAGAGGCCATTTTCTTTCTGCTCCTTTTTCTGCATCTTGAAGCTTGCTTTCTCTCTTATTTTTTTCTATTTCTGGTGAGACAGCACTGATCTTGAATGTTTCCTCTGTCTTTTCCTAACCTGCTAAGTGATTTCTAGCAGTTTCTCTTTTTCCCTTACTAAAGCTGTTTGCTCTACGGTTTATGAAAGATTAGCACTATTTGTCACATGCACACCGAAGCCTACAGTGAAATATGTTGTTTGCACCAAATCAAATCAAATCAGTGAGGATGGTGCTGGGCAGCCTGCAAGTGTGGCCACCCTTCCGTCACAGCATAGCATGCCCAGAACTCACTAACCCTAACCATGCATTTCTGGAATGTGGGAGGAAACTGGAGCACCAGAGGAGACCCACACAGTTACAAGGAGAATGTACAAGCTCTTTACAGATACTCGCAGGAATTGAACCCCAATCTTACAACTGGCTCTGTAAACTTTTGTGCTAACTGCTACAATACCATGCTACCCCTGTAGCTGGTTTGAATGGAAATGATAAGCAAAAAGACCCTCAGTATGTAAAAATAAAATTGAAATCTAGAAGAAAATCACATTTTGAAATAGTGAGACTAATTTTATTTTATTGTTACTGATTTTAGCTCTTGGAACCAAGTTATTTATCCTGTCCTTCCCTTCCTTGTCTGGAGCAGAGTCTGTGGCTGCTAAGTGGCTCCAGGTACCTTGCTAGATAGCTAATGTTATTGAAAAGCTCTGGATTCAGTGTTGGCAAATGGTTCAGTCACAGGTTCTGGCTTTATCTTGTCTTCACCCAAAACCAAAGATTAAAGAGTGGCAGTGAGGAGAATGACCCATGGCAAATATTAACTTTCCTAACCAGGAACACTGAGGTCAATTGTAAAAGCCACTACCCTACTATTGTGTGATCAACTAACTAAACACAGATGGAGGATTAAACTGAGGGCTTTTGCAACTGAGCTGGTATTATTCAGCTACTCACTATGTAAGCCTGAAAAACCACTGGGGAATCTCTGCTGATTTTACACTGTCTTTATTAAGAAATGGACAAATTTGCTCAAACCATAAGTGCCTGGTCAGCCACAAATAAAACTTCTTAATTGACTTTGAAATGAAAATCATTCTATAAGAATACATGTTACAAATCTCAACAGTATAGCTGTTCCAATAAAGCCCACGACAGATGCTTTGGGTTAAGGAAAAAAATATGCACGTACAGCATTCATCGTAAGCTCACCTTTAATTCTTGGGCTCAGGACAACTACCTGTACTTTATACGTGACCAGACACGGGTCTGAACAGCTGAGAAGCTGCAAAGCCACAGCAAATCAATTAGTACACAAGTCGCAGCTGTCTGGAGGTTTTCTCAAAAGAAGACATTGTTCTCTTATTTCATTGCTGACAGTCTCCCACGGAACCCATTAGTGAGCCTTTGTTAACTTCATCCAGACAGAGAATCAGAACACAGTGTGGCAGTTTAACCACAGTACTTGGGAAAGAGATGATCTATCTCAGCACGTTCCAGCACATCTGATTTTCATCATTAATACAGTCTGAGACTGCTCTCTTGAAATTTGCTGTGGTCAGTCAAAGCTCATAATACCATTTCAATTGTAGGTTGCAGCTGCCACAAACCAAATTTTCTGGAATAATTTATTATTACCGTAAAATCAAAAGTTCAAGTATAATTATATCTCCATCCAATGCAATTCATTGTTTTGAAGAAGCTGATAAGTTAACGGTCAAATAAGCAGACCTTTACTGAAATTCATAAGTTCACAAGAATTAGCCCTCTTCATCAAATTGGCTGTGTAAAATTATTGCCACTCTATTGTGTTTGCATATTTCAGGTTCTGTTTTAATAATGCAAATGAGAGAGAAAAGCATAAAAGGCAAGACAAACCAGTTTAACTAAGTGCATGTAACTCAGCGAAAAATACTTTTACAAGATATTATATTAGTTACCTCATGAATGTGAATTCTATTCCTGCATCAGGAATTTATAACCACAGGGTAACACCTCATCTAACTTAATGGTACTTACTGGATGAGGGGGATGATGATGCCTCACCTTCGGTTGATGTAGTGATGGGTTTAGTGTCTGAAGACATGGCCAGGGTCACCGGTCTGGACATGCCATGATGGGGTGAGGGAGCCAGTACTGATGTAAAATGACCAGGCACTTTGCCCACTACTTGACCACTACTATTTGGCTGTGGAAAGGAACACAAGAATACAAATCAGTATTCCCTCTTCATAGCTTTGAACATTGGTAATCTTTATTTTTAAACTGCAGAATTTAAGCCACCGAAAACATTTTAGAACAAGAATCCAATATTGCTAATAAGTGTCAAACATTCTTATGTACATGGTTTTACCTATGATACATCGTATGGAATTTGCTGTGATCTGTTCATGCTAGTGGCCAGGTTCCACTTAACCCTCTTCCCAACAATCCTCATTTAAATTTCTCAGTGTAACCCTCTATCCTTTCCTCACTTAGATCCTTGCACAACAATCAATCCTTCAGAGGAACAGGGTCTTTGGGGAGGAAAGGGATTACCAATGTTTCAGATTGCAACCCGCATCAGAACTGAGTATTCATATTTACTCTGTTTTCACTATTTACTTCAATCTCTCCCAGTGGGAGTGAGTTTCACATGATAAAAATCTTCCTTCAGCATTCTATATTGAATTTGATCACTTGTCTGAAAACTTGTTCTTCATTTTCTCCCTTCATGTGCTTTAACGATTTCTGTAAACCTATCTGCATAATTACCTCCATTCTCCCAAATAAGTTGTGACTTATTACTTGTAACCTTTTGACCTCCAACCCTATGGGATGTTCTTCTAGACTTCATGTAAATACAAACTGTTGTGCTGTTGAAATCCTGATTTTAGCATATTTATACATGTACACAGGAGCTGACTTTCCAGGAGAAATGGCAACAAGTATCAGCATTCAGCATAATTACAACACAAAACTACCAGAATTTCTGTTATCAGTGTTCCTCTGTTTTCCAACTTTTTTCTGGCATGATCAACAAGATCAACGTTCTGACAAGTAATTAAATAAAGTAAGCCCTTCGTATTGTAAGATGTCTCAAAAATGCAATGTTTTGATGCACCATGTGTAAGGGAGTTTTTAAACTAAGATGAACAAGCAGTATTTCCCGCAAATCCTAATTTTACGTACATGGTTGGTAACTTCCTCAGACAAATGTTTCAATGTGTAATGCATTTTAAAACAGTTCATGTCTCTGCTTCCAAATGTTGCTGTGGTATTTCAACTTGTACCTTTAACTTTATGTGTAATCTCCAATCCTTATGTCACACCCTGTAAATGTTTAACATATTGATTAAAGTTTGTGCTATTTTGTTGATATTTTATGATTCCTGGAATCATACAAAGATACATTCTACTCCCAGCCCATTTTAATGCCCAACTCACACAGTATGTCTATTAACATTTAACAAAATAATGTTCAAACAGTACTGTTCTCATAACTTCAGAACTAAGGCATCCAACACATATCCTTTGGGATATGAATGTTGGATTTTCAGAAGGCTGCAATTTATTATGAGGAATGATAAATGTGTGGAATTAAGCTAGCAATTCCAGCATGTGGAACATTTATAGCAAAACCTACTTGTGTTGAAATAATAGCACCTGATAAGCAAGATTGCTTTTGGAACAAAGGATTTAAAAGAAGAAACTTGGATATGGGTTCATCCAAATAAACTACACTGTTAAAGTCTTTATGCCTACTCTTGTGAAAGTAGTCCATTTGCCTACTCAAAAATAGTATGCATTTGCTTTGCAACAAATTGCTTAACTCACTTTTCTATATTATTTGGAATGTTGCTTTTATTACCTCTGATATGGCAATACATATTATATTAAACATTTCTGCAGACCTATTAAACCTTTTTTCCTCTTTCATTAATGGCAGCAAACTTATACTCTCAAGGAAGATTTATTTTATTAGCAACCATTATGGACATCTTACTTTTTCAAACATAGTTTGATCTGTGAATTTTGTGCTTTGGATAATCCTTACAAGAACCAATTTCCCCCAAACCCATTCAAGTAGTTGAAAAGTCGAATATTGTTTCCATAGTTCAGTGTCTTTCCTTTACCCTGAAGTGCCACTTACTGGTTATCATCGAAACAAGTTGTTCGATGAAGGTAGCAATTGTAGAATTTATCTAATTCAAACTGACTGCTCTCTTCTCTATGTAGCATGATCCTCAAAGCTTCAGCAAAATTCATCACAGTTTAGACAGAAGACATTTAAATATGTTAAAGCATTAGCTCTGGGTTTCTGCAGTTTTTGGGATTTTTGGTAGAAGAGTTATGACAGCTTCCTTCCTTGGAGAGGGTGCAGGAGGGAAAGGGGGTCAGAAGTGACGAGTAGTGTATCTTTTGCAGTTTCTTTTCAAAAGTGACGGCATCAATTTATTCTCCAGATTCTGTAATGTGTGTTTTAGAATAGGATGCACAATGCAGACCATTTACAAAATACTCATGAACTCTTTCTTGATTTGTGGAAGTAACACCTGATTCCATAAAACAGGATGTATTTATTAATAAAACTACATTAATAGTTTTCTTGCTTTTCCCATTTTTATCATTTGTAATACAAGAGTTACTAAATTAAACTTCTTAGCATGTGAACACCATCTGCTTCATTTTTATTTCTTCAAAAATGTAATCCTACCCAGACTGTTGCAATAACAATGACTAAAGTTTACAAGGCTCAGTGACTTAATTTAGAGCTAATTTATGAAATATTTTAATAAACATTAAAAGGAAATGAGAAAACTTTAGTTGGAGCAATGAATCCAAGAGCAATGGGCTATTTAATGATTAAAATATTTAACCCATCCTTCATAATTTCCTTCTGTCATTCCGTCCACATTCATCTTATAAACTAGTATGGAATAGGCCCAACAAGCTACTTAACCCTTCCAGCACTGCAAAATATAAGACAAAATTTAACATAAGTTTTTCAGTAAATGTTACATCATGAAATATAATTACAGTTAGGATAAAAGCTCAAATAAATTAATCAGTCAGAAAAAAAACTCAATTTGTTAAAGCTGAGACAGATATGCATTATTTTGTAGAGAGCTGTATATAGAAGTAAATTGAACTTGTAGCATTAAGAAGTTTTTTTTTCTATCACTAATGTGAAATATAAATTGAGTTTAATGTGGAGGTATGGGAAATGATCCATACTGGTAGGCAGAAAAGAAAAGCAAAATACTACTTAGATGGTGTAAGATGAATGCACAAGTATAGCAAGTAACCAGAAAGGCAAATGGGTTTTCGTTGTCATTGGAAGGAGACAGGTAAAAGAACGAACAGGGCAGTATTATACAGGGCTGTGGTGAGGAGAATCATGTACAATTTTGGTCTCCTTATTTCCAGGAAAACTTATTTGGAAAACAAAGATTCATAAAGGAAAGTTTAAGCAGATTAGACCTATATTGTCTGGAAATTTGAAGCATGAAAGGATTGTTTTTAAACATATAAGTATTTAAGGGGCCTTGACAGATTAGACACAAAGTAGTTTCTCTCTGGTGAAAGGGAATATAGACCTAGGGACTATAGCTTGGATGTAACGGGTTTCACGTTTAATACCGTAAAAGAAAGAAGCTCTTCTCTAGTCATTTATGAACCTTTGGAGTTCTCTACCCAAGATCAACATGGAGGCTAATTCACTAGTACATCTAAAGCTGAGATAGACTGTCAATCTTTAGGATATTCGATAGGAAAGAGCAGATGAAGCCAAAGAGTGGGCCAGGCAAGAAGACTTTGAATGGCAGTGCTGGCCTCAGAGAACATACTACTTACTACGGTTTCAACTTTTACCAGGAAAGGAAGTAACATATTGTACAAGCCCATTCCTCTTCATAGATTAATTCCAGCTACACAGAGTCCTGTCTTATGCCCTCCCTTGCCTAGAAAACATTCATCTGTAAGCTTCAAGAGTCACCCTTCTTTAGGTTTATTGGGCACTATTGAAAAAAAATCATCTTGATCTGTACTGCCACCAATCCCATTCTTGTACATTGATAGTCTCCCCTTTCTTATATGTCGCTAACCTTCCCTTCTTTGTACATTCTTGCATCACCCTCTGTGTCCTGTTAATTTAAATTTTCACCAAAGTGAAAGTTGTTCAGAAGCAGTCAAAGTACTCCAGGTTCAAATAGTTTAGGGCACAGGCAATGCTATCAGATTATGACCAAGCAGTTTGCTGTTAAATCACAATTAAGGCATGTTATAACATCAGGAAATGACAAAATACAACTGCCACCCTGAGCAGTTGCAATGCACTGAAGTGCTTACGCTAATGAATTTTGAGAGTTGAGAATATGGAAGAGTAGAAATAGTGTGTTCAAAGGAATTGGAGAGGAACAGTAATCCAGATTGAAAAGAAAGGGAAGGAATGGACAGAAAGGAGGGGGAATTAGTAATTAAAAGTAAGACTGCAATTAACCTAGAATAGATAGCAGAAAGAAACGGTCTGCAAGAAAATGAATCTCATGGTTGTATATCATGACATATATGTACTTCCATAATAAATTTGCTTTGAACTTTGAAGAAGCAGAGAGAATGGAGAGAACTGCATCCAGGGGCCAGAGGAAGAAGGATACCGTTAATTTAGAGTAATAAGGAAGAAATGTTCCAGAGCAGGAAGGAGACAAACAAGAATCTAGGAAAGAAACAGCCATCTCTGCAGTCCCACATTCACTTCTGGAGTCCTGCACTCATCCCTGTTGCATCTGTACAGCAAAGACAGCCATGTCAGACTATTGCTTATTGACTACAGCTCTGACTTCAATACTATAATTCTAAACAAACTCATCATCAAATTCCAAGACAATGAGACATAGACACAGAAGCAAGGATAGGCCTTTTGGCCCATTGAGTCTGTTCTGCCATTCAATCATGGCTGATTTATTATCCCTCTCAATCCCATTCTCCGACCTTCTCTCTGTAACCTTTGACATCCTGACTAATCAAGAATCAATCAATCCTCGCTTTAAATATATCCAGCAACTTGGCCTCCACGGCCATCTATGGCAAAAAAATTTGACTGATTCACTATCCTCTGGCTAAAGAAATTCTTCCTCATTTCTGTTCTAAATGGATAACCCTCTATCCTGAGGCTATGCCCATTTGGTCTTAGACTTCTCCCCTATAAGAAACATCCTCTCCACATCCACTCTATCTAGATCTTCCAATATTGAGGTTTCATTAAGATCCCCCCTCATTCTGATAAACTTCAGCGGCACAGGCCCAGAGCCTCATACATTATCTCTTTCATTCCTGGGATCACTATTGTGCACTTTCCCTGGACCCTCTCCAATGCTAGCACACCTTTTCCTCAATAAGGGGCCCTACTCTACTCACAACACGCCAAGTATGGTCTGATCAATGCCTTATAAATCCTCAGAATCATATTCTAGTCCTCTTGAAATGAATGCGAACATTGCATTTGCCTTCCCCACCACTGATTCAACATGCAAGTTAACCTTTAAGGAATCCTGCACCGACATTCTCAGGTCCCTTTGCATCTCTGATTTTTGAATTTTCTCCCCATTTAGAAAATAGTCTTCACCTTTATTCCTTCCCCCAAAGTGCATAGTGTATTTCAATTAACTGTCTAAGGAACTCATCTCCAGAACAGTAGGCAAGACAAGCTTTTCAAGGTGCCTTGGTATGTGTCAATAATAATAATAAACCATTAGGCAATGGTGCAGTGAGGGAAGGAAGATGGAAACAAGAATCTAACAAGGGAAGGTGAAGGAACTGCATTTCAGGGTAAAAAGGAGATGGTCACCAGTGATCTGGAATGTGAAGGAGCAGGTGATCAGTATTCTAGAAGAGGGAAGGATGGGAGCAGCAGTTTCTTTTCAAAGTGGGAAGCAGAGAAGTAACAATAATGTAAAGAATGTAGGGAATGGAGAGAAGCAATAATCAAGAAAGGGAGTATGGCTGAAGATGGGTAAAATGATTCTGCCAAACTGGAATGAGAATATGAAGATATTTGAGGGGAATATATGGGACTGAATATGAACAAATGATCAGAATAGGGGCATTGTTGGTGGGAGGTAGGCAGATCCTTCACTGAGGCATTTTAGGAACAGTTGAAGAGGTGGTCTATCACACACGTTTTGCTGTTCTGAAAGTAGGTCAGACTAAGGACAAACAAGAACCTTTTAAGCCATGGATTTAAATGATCAATGTAGACTAACAACACAAGTAAATTCCAAAACTTTGGCAGCTGCTGTAAGAAGTGTAGAGATACTTAAACCTTTCACTCTTCGTGCAAGTTCAGACAAGTAACCTGGGTGTTCAAGCACACAAAATGCTAGAGAAAGCAGTGTCCATTGAAGGGAAAAGGACAGTCAATGTTTGAGGTTGAGACCCTTCAGGGAGAAAGGATATAGCCAGTTTAAAAGTGGGGGGGGAGGAGTTGGAAGAGGAATTGGTGGGTGACAGGTGGATCCAACTGAGAGGACAATGATTATCAGGTGAGGGAGGGGGAGAATGGGAATCATGTCAGAAACTGGGAGGTGATAGGGGGAAATGACTAAAGCCCGAAGAAAATGGAATCTGAAAGGAGAGGACAGTGAACTATGGAATAATGGGAACATGAGAAGAGGAACTGGAGGGAGAATATGTGAGTGATGGGCAGATCAAGGGGAAAGTAAGGGGAAAGTGGTGGGATAAGGGAAAAAAGGAAAGAAAGGGAAGTGGTTACCAGAAGCTAGAGAAAACGATGTTCATGCCGTCAGGTTGGAAACTACCAACAATGTGTGTACATAAAGACTCCAAGGCACACCACCTCACATCCCACTATGAAACTCCACCGCCTCAGAGAAGTTACATATGTATTTATAAAGGGAGAGAAAAACAGTGCCAAGGGTATTTGCATGTGATTTTCTGATTTACAGCCAGTTTTTAATGATGTAGTGAAATAAATAAGTTACACAGTAGGTCTTTGGCCAGTACTTCCAGCTCAATTATTGTAAAAAGGATGGCCTTTCAATTGTCAAAAATTAACATTTCAGCATTAACTCACCTGGCTTGTTTGTGGATTAGATGGCCCGCAGCCAAGTTGTACAAAGTTCTTTGCTGTGTCCTGAGGGGTAAGATGCGGTGGGTATCTGATTGTAGGATGCGAGAAGTAACTACTGGGAGCAGGAGGGAGAATGGAAGAGGCTGAAAAATGTAGCGGTGATGGAGAAGGTGGGCTTCTTGTTGAGATGACTAGAAACAGAAAAGAAAAGGTTAAAAAAATTGTGTATTTCCTTTATACCACTGGCCTTATCTGTACATCTCATATTTTCAGTTCCTGTAACATTGAACATTGTTTCTGTGCATAATATGATCTTATAATAGCTTTTGTATACTGCAAAGAAGGATAAAGACTTAAGGAATTATAGCTTAGTGCAGAATTTTTTCTAAGTAAGTCTCAGCACCCAATCTAATTTTCTATTACCATCGTGGTTTGTAATCAGTTTAACAGTTTGGCTGTTGTGATTGTTTGAGCCTGTTAATTCAAAGTGTACTGTTCCTTTTGATGGATATTGCTGAAGTACACTTATTTGTCCTTTTTGCAGAGCTCTTTCAGAGGAAAAGTACTCGGAAGAGAATAATTCAATTACTATTAAAACACAGACGCCATTCATGAAGGACTATATGCACATAATATGGCATGCTGAACTTCAAGATTTTTTTTCTTTTTAAAATCAAGAACATTATACTGTTCTACCATTAGTAAGCATGAATGTTGAATCCTTTGGGAAAACAAGCCATTGTATTTAACATTTTTCATTAATTATATTTACTATTGTGTCAATGTGTAGAGAAAGACAATGCAAGTTGATACAGATTTTTTCTGACATTCCCTCTTCCTTATTGTTTTCGTTCAACAAACATACTCTGCACGTTTCCAAGAATCCAACAGAAATCTATTCAACAGTTTGGCAAGACCAAAGAGGTAACAAATATCCAGGTTCCCCTCAAACTTCAAGGCGCACTGCACAGCGCAAAACAGAAGTAGACACCAAAGCAGCCACTCTTTGAATTCTGAGTGCACCCTCCGACTTATGGTTTTGCACTGTGCAACAGCTAAAGTGGTCAAGTGACATGTTCTTGGTTGAAATGAAATCTCCCCAACCTGCTTAAGAGGAAAATGTAATGTGCATCATCAAAAGGACCCTGAAAGGATGGTGCATCAACTGTATTTTCCAATTTGTTTGCATTTATTTAAATCACAGATAAAGTATGAATTGAATTACCACTGTGTCCTGGGATGCCAGGGTGATGATGCGGTGGGAAAGTACTCAGTCGTGGTGATGAACCTTGTGGAGATGTGGGGTCACTATATATTGGCTTCTCGGGCTTCTTCATTGTAGGAGATGACATTTCTACCAAGTCATAGATAGAAATATGAAAACAGGTAAATACTTATATACAGGTGTATTAGGCCACTTTAGAAAGGCGTATTGTTTCAGTACAATTTTGCCTATATCTCTGGAGAACCTGCTATTACCACTTTTGGGTCAGTTGCTGTCAATCACCTGTGCGTGTAATGACCCAAAGCCAAACAAAACAAAAATAGCAGTGAAATATGGTTAATAAATGGGATCATTCTTAAGATGCAAAAACTATTATTTGGCTTACTCTTCTCACCCTAACAATCCAGAATTATTCATCAGCAAACTAAAAGCAAAAGACACAGTAATAAAATTATTACAACCTTCAATGAAAATAATATTGCTGCTATTTCATCTTTTAACTCAAAAAAGGAATGAACAGATCATGGCATTTTGCATGATTACATTGAAGTGCAGCCAATTTAGGGAATACGTTAACTAATAAGGTCTCAGGAACAACAATAAATTATCTGACACCTTCCTTTCCAGTCCTGAAGAAGGGTCTCAGTCTAAAACATTGTCTGTTTATTTCCTTCTATAGATACTGCCAGATTTGCTGTTCTCCAGCATTTTGTGTGTGTTGCATAAAATGTTCAGCATCTGAAGAATTATTTGTGTCTACCATTTGAAATTCGATTTGTTAAAAAGCTCAGACAGAAAAGAAACAGGTTTATATCTTTTTTTATTGTATATCATCAGAAAAACATCTGAGTTGAAGTAATTGTGCTTTTACTATGATGATCATTTTGCACACTAACTTGCTGACTGTGAAATTAGGGAGTTTAATGATTCATATCTGACTTGTCCTCAATAAATTATTTTCAGTTCACTTACTGAAAGTTTGGAAATGCATACATGAAGATAGAAATTCACTTGCACTGGAAAATAACATCGTTCGGAGATCTTTGCCAGTTTTTCATTGTATTCCGTGTAATGATTTGTCCACCAGAAGAATGTGATCAAAGTATTTTTCATGAAAACTTCCCACCAGAACCAGTAACTTCAGGAGGATCACACAGGATACAAATTTTAACACCACAAATCAGTGAGTTGCTTTGTTATGTCTCCCCTCTCGCTGTGAAACGGGGACACCCCTTTTATCCCTTATTAGGGAGATAGAGAGTCTGTAGTATGCCAAATACCAGGTGAACGAGTAGTCTTTGGGATACTGCAAGTCTGTGTCTTTATTGATGCTGTCTGCACACTTGAGTGCTTGATGGGGGGTGCCGATGTTTTTTTGCTGGTGTGGTGGGGGGTGTTGTTGCTTTGCTGCTGCATATGATTGGGAGGAGAGACCTGGGGGGGGGGGTGCTTTGGTGTTCTAATATTTAACTGTCATTCATTCTTTGGGTCACTCCTCTGTTTTGTGGATATTTCCAGAGAAGAATTATTTCAGGATGTATATTGTAGACATTTCTCTGACATTAAACGTACCTATTGAAAGCTATCAAAGATGTGCTCTGACTAGTAAAATGAATGGTCGATGCCTCCTCAAAGTTTTGAAGGAAGTTGTTATGCTAGTTGAGGGACTCAAAATGGAAAGATAGTCAGACAGTGACTATGCACTCACTTCTCAGAGGCAGACCTGAGCACTCCTAAAGAAGAACGTTCCAGGAAGCCAATCAGAATATGGCATTGGAAAATGACGTGGTCAAAGAAGTCAATGCAAATTGCTACCTCCCTCAAGTTCCTGGGTGTCAACATCTTAGAGGACCTATCCTTGGGCCAATATACCGAAGCAATCCCAAAAAGCATGCCAGTGGCTATACTTCATTTGGAGTTTGAGGAGATTTCGTATGTCATCCAAGATTCTTGCAAATTTGCACAGATAAATAATGGAGGGCATTCTGACTGACTGCATCACTGCCTGGTATGAAAGCTCTAATGCATATGACCAAAAGAGGATGCAGACTCACGTTGTAAAGTCAGTCTGCTCCATCACAGGCATAACCCTCCTCACCACCAATGACATCTACAAAAGGCGGTTCCTCAAGAACGCAGTATCCATCAGAAGTATTTATCACATGCATATCAAAACTTACAGTGAAATGCATTGATTGTGTTAACAACCAACACAACCTAAGATGTGCTGAGAACAGCCTGCGAGTATCACCACACATTAAGGACAACCACCATCCACTACATGCCGTCTCCTCATTACTACCGTCGGGGAAGAAGTACAGGAGTGTGAAGACCCATATTCAATATTTAATGAACAACCTCTTCCCTTCTGCTATCAGATTTCTGAATGGGGCAGGAACCTCAGAACGCTGCCTCGGAATTCCTCTCTCGCTAATTATTTATTTGTATGTTTATTTGTTGTAGCTTTTAGTATTGTGATTTTATTTGTTTGTTTGTTGTAATTTTTATGTCTTACGGAAGACATAAAATCTGTCGCAAAATAACGAATTGCATAACATTCTGTGTGTCAGTGGTAATAAATATAATTCTGATTCTGACCTAGTCCCAGTTCAAGAAGAAATCTAAGAACCTTCCTTGTATAACCAAGATCAGAGCTACAGAAACATATCCCACATATACAGTATGTGGTTAAACACATTTCCATTACTTACACAAATATTTTACATATCCTTTGTTATTCAACATTATATACTAATAATCTGATATATTTTTAACATTCATATTTTTTGAAGAAAAAGGCAGTAACCAACAGCCAAATGTAACAGCACTCTATAAAGGCCCTCTACAATGGTCAGAGTCTTCCAAAGGAAAGAGTACTTATGAATGTGAGCTCTGATTTAATGTAGAACATAGTAAGTTCAGAGTTCAATAATGATGGAATGCTTGTAATACTTATCCTCACAGCTGAACATCTCATTCTCAACTTCTTTTCTCACAGAATGCAGACCCTGGACCACTGCTGCATCCATTAGGGGAGCAAGGTGCCAAAGTGTTTATTCAGACAAAGCACCACAAAAGTGAGGTATGGCTTTGGTCTTACCTGGATTCAAAATTTAGTTGGCATTTTGCTTCAATTGTGTTTGTCACTTGTGTTTAAGCTGATGTTTAGAGTATCAAGGACAGAGTAATGGGAACATGGAGACCAACACTTTGGGGTTGAGTTTCCTTTTAATCCTTATGATTCATATTAGATACACCCAACTTTGATATTGGTGTTTGTTGATTACCTTACAGCATTGAGGATGTGGAGAAGTCAGCTCTCTGGTGTGCTGTAGTGCCTAAGCAGAAGTAACATCCACAGTTCTGTCACATCAAACAGCTTCAGCAACATAACTGTACAATCTCAGAGAACTTGCAATATACTTCCATGTTAGACATGGAGAATATCTTGTATTTGTCACAGATTTCATGGAATGAACGTCATGTTTATTTAAGTAATACAGACTGAGGATATTGCAACCATTGGGTCAAAGGCAGAATGCAGTGAATTGGGATCTTGATAGGACTGGCACTCAAGGGTGTTTCTTTTGTCCTGAATGAATTCGGGCTTCTTTAATATGTTCATTTGTTCATAGATGCAAGAAGGGAACATTCTTCAGACCTCATTTATCCAACATTATTACTGGCACTTATGATGTGCAAGTGACACGCCTTGTGTCAAATGACCATTGTTAACAATTGATACATCAAACGTGACCACAAAATACAAGCAAACAAGTAACATAAAGTGCTCTTTATTTTGCTGGTCACAAGTTGTGACCTGAATTACACCCAAATGGGGACATGTCGTTATAGAAAATATCTGCTGCATGACTGCATATTTGGGCTATGACATCCAGTTAGAACAATGTTTTTGCTTATTGTCTTTTTATTTGCATCAAATAAAGTACATTTATTATCAAAGTACGGATATGTCACCATTTTCAACCCTGAGATTCATTCTGTTGTGGGAATACTGAATATATCCATAGAATAATAATCACAACAGAATCAATGAAAGATTGCACCTACTTAGGCAATCAGCCAGTGTGCAAAAGACCATAAAATGTGCAAAAACAAAGAGAAAGAAATAATAATAAATTAACAAGCAATAAGTATCAAGAACATGAGATGAAGAGTCTTGAAAATATGCCTATTGGTTATGGGAACATTTCAATGATAGGGCAAGTGAATTTGAGTGAAGGTATACCCTTTGGCTTAAGAGCCTAATGGTTGAGGCATAATAACTCTTCCTGAACCTGATGGTGTGAGTCCTCAGACTCCTGTACCTTCTTCCTAATGGCAGAGACAAGAAGAGAGCATGTCCTCGTGGTGGCGGGGGAAGGAGGGGTGAATTCCCTGATGATGGAGGCAGCTTTCCTGCAACAGCATTTCACGTAGATGTGCTCAGTGGCGGGGAGGGCTTTACCTGTGATGGCTTGGGCCGCATCCCCTACTTTTTGTAGGATTTTCTGTTCAAGAGCATTGGTGCTTCCATCCCAGCCTGTGATGCAGCCACTCAATATACTCTCCACTACAATTCTATAGAAGTTTGTCAAAGTTTTAGATGGCATGCTGAGTCTTTGCAAACTCCTAAGGAAGTAGAGGCGCTAACGTGCTTTCTTTGTAATTACACTTGCATGTTGGGCCCAGAATAAGCCCAGTGAAATAATATCACTGAGGAATTTAAAATTGCTGACTTTCTCCACCTCTGATCCTTCAATGGGACTGGCTCCTGGACCTCTGGTTTCTTTCTCCTGAAGTCAATAATCAGCTCTTTGGCCTTGCTGACATTTAGTAAGAGGTTGTTGTTATGGTACCATTCAGCCTGCGACAGTCGGCAAACTTGAAAATGGCATTGGAGCTGTGCTTTAGCCTCCCAGCCATAAGTGTAAAGTAAGTACAGCAGGGGGCTAAGTAAACAGCCTTGTGGTGCATCTGTACTAATGGAGATCGTGGAGGAGATGTTGTTGCGAATCTGAACTGACTGGGATCTGCATGTGAAGAAATCAAAGTTCCAGTTGCACAAGGAGGTTTTGGGGCCAAGGTCTTGAAGCTTATTGATTAGCTTTGAGGGGATGATGGTATTGAATGCTGAGCTGTAGTCAATAAAGAACATCCTGATGTATGCATCATTGCAGTCCAGATGTTCCAGAGTTAAGTGAAGAGCCAATGAGATGCCATCTGCTGTAGAACTGTTGCCCCGGTAGGCAAATTTGATCGGATCCAAGTCACTTCTCAATCAGGAGTTGATATGTTTCATCACCAACTACTCAAAACACTCCATCACTCACCAAATTGCTCCAGGGCACTGGTATAACTGAAGCCAGCGTGAAGCAGGCGGGTAACTTAGACTGCTGAAGTGAGAGGTCAGAGATCTCAGTGAACTCTCCAGTCAGTTGAACAGCACAGTCTTTAATACTTGGCCAGGATTCCCATCTTGGCAAGATGCTTTTCATGCATTCAACCTCCTCAAGTCTGATTGTATGTCAGCCTCAGATACTGAAATCATGGATTATTTGAGGCTGCAGGCGTTTGTGATGGTTCCTCCATGTTTTGACGGTCAAAGTGAGCATAGAAGGCATTGTGCTCATCTGGGAGCGAAGCCCTGTTGTCGCCTATGTCACTTGATTTAACTGTACAATACAGTAGGTGAAAGTACTCAAGCTCAAACACAACTGTTCAGCATCCTTCATTGAATCAAGTTGTCTGGAATTGCCTTTGAGATGACTTTCAGGAGAGCACACTTGGAGCTCCTGTAACTTACTTGATCATCAGACTCTCAGAAGATTGTAGATCTCATGGTTCATCCAGGGATTATGACTGCAGAAGAATTGTAATGACTTTGTGGGGACACACTCAACCACAACTGTTTTAGTAAAGTTGAACAACACAAGCAGAAGCTCTGTATCTGGAGACATCTAAGCACCACTGACTCAGGCAGAATAGCTAACTCAGCTCAACCCAAGATTTAACTATAAAAGTAGCTCTGGATTTGTTCCTTTCCATGAAAATTAAGCACAGAATGTAAAACTTTACCTGGAATAATCTTCATTAAAAAAAAATTTGATTATATTCAAATCATTATTTAAATCTGTAGCCAAAGCAATTACAACAGCATAAGTATCCTTGATAAGAAGCAAATACTTTATGGCTGCACATGGGGAAAGGAATATCAAATGATTTGTTATTTTTAAATTTTTTTACCCATAACAAACGTTATAATTGGAAAAATCTAATTGTTTTTTGCCTCAACCACTTACAAACTAAATGGGCAGTAAATTATCCTACAGTATATGCAACATACAAACAGAACACAATTTGATTGTGATTGCGTACCTTCTTATGACTTTTCCTCCACTCCAACTTCCTATTTCATTTTCTCTCATGAACTTATCTATTTTCCTTTTGAAACCACTTAAACTATTTTTCACAAACATTTCCAGGGTAGTAGTTTTCCTACAGTTACTACTCTGAGTAAAGATCATTTGTCCTTCATTACCTATTAAATTCATGAAAAAATGTCCTATAGTCCCTATTTTCCAAAACAAAAATAATCTCTTTGCATACTCACAACTCAACCGGGTAACTTTCTCCTCACACCCAGCCTACAGAGCCCTTTGAATTTTATTCCTTTTATATATTTCAATTATATTCCTATGGAAATAAGTGAATATAGTCTTAGATTATTAAAGCTCTCCTTGTGCAACAATACTGACATCCCATAGATCTGTCTGACAGATTCTCAACTCTAGCAAGTATATCTTGACTTAGGCAAGAAAATTGAAACTGTACGCATTACTTCAGGTGTGGTTTCAGCATGCCGTATATAATTGTAACAAGGCATGTAGTCCCAGATCAAGCCAACAGAATATGTAATAAAACAACACACTTAACAATGTAAGGCAATCAAAAATAAGCATACTGCAATGATACTTCTAATTCTTCATCTTCATACACTACTGTGCAAAAGACTAAGGCACATATATACAGCTAGGGTGGCTAAGATATTTGCACAGTACTGTAGTAATTTGTTTATCGCACTAGACTGCTGCCATTAAAAAAAACAAATTTCATGACATGATTGAGTGTCAAACCTGATTAAACCTGATTTTGATGTGGGCTTCAATTGTGGACTGAGAGTGGGAAGGGGGTAGGGAGAGGGGAACCATGGTTGGGAAAAGGGGAAGGGGAAGGAGTGGGAAGCACCAGAGAGACAGTCTATAATGACCAATACACCAATTGCTTAGAATCGAATGACCTTGCCTGGTATCTCAGGGATGGGCCTGTCTGCACCCACAACACCACATGCTCCTGGCAGTCCTTCTCTGCCACCTGCCTCACACCCATCCTGTCGTTCCCTACCCTTGCCATTCTCAACATCCTTTGCTTCCGCCAGATTTACAACCTCATTTTGCTCCACGATGATAAATACAGTACTGTGAAAAAGTCTTAGACACCCCAGCTGTGTATGTGCACAAGGCCTTTGCTCAGCACTGTAGATTATGAACACAGAAACATGTATTCAGTTCAACTCATCCATGTTAAGAAAAATACCCATCTTAGTTAATCCCATTTATCTGTGCATAGCCATATACATCTAAACATTCCCTATTTATGTACAGTGCCTGTCCAAGTATCATATAAATGTTGCAATTGTTTCTGCTTCTACCACCTCCTCTGCAGCTTTTCCCATATACCCACCACCCTCTGTGTGAAAACCTGCCCTTCAGATCCCCTATAGATCTTCGTTTCCTAGCTTAGACTCCATACTCTGGGGAGAAAGGCTATGGCTATCTAACCTATCCATACCATTGTCTACTTTCCAAATTGGTTTGCTGAAGTTGACAAAGAAGAAATGAAAGCTTTTCAGCAGATTCAAGAGAGTAAATGTCTCCAGTTGCTGTGCAGGATTTACTGATCAAAACCTGGCTACTGCTTTGAAATCCTTGCGTATTACAAGGGATGGAATGGGGGGGGGGGAGGGTGCAGGAAGGCAGGCACGATTGAATTTTGCTAGAAAATAGGTGCTGTACAGTCGCTGGGTAACAAAAGAAAAATCGGGTTTGGTCACAAAGCTCGGCCCAGGGGTTGTGGGCCTCTCCTTCAGTATCACTCTTCTGGAATTAATATAAAAGTGTCACATGACTCTGACAGTAGGCATTTTTACTGACAAATACTGCTGTTGCAAGACTGAATGAAAATTAAACAGAACCTTCAGATAAAATTAGCAGAGAAAGTGATTCAACTATTTTACTTTCAAGCATTCCCAAAGTGCTTGATTAGAATTCTCCCTGGTTATTACTCCCAGATAGTCTACTCCATTTAATATGTTTCCTGCACAGATTCATTGCTCTTTTCTCCTAACTTTCCTTTTAAGCTAGAGTTTCTGCTAATTACAGTTATTCTTCTTACTCACACATTGCTAACTATTTGCAAGTGCATTTCATTTTTGTGTGTTCTGGCCATGCTTATTACAGGCACCAATTTATCAAACTGCTGAATTACTGCAAAACTATTTTGGCCAAGGTAGTGGTGACTCACTGACAAACATCTTTTGTGTAAACTTAATAACGGGTGGGGAATATTAGTTTGTCCGCTAGTAATTATTATTCAGGTCCAGCAGTTCTGCAGTAAGTCACAAAGGACTGGTATTTAAAACTTGGCCGTACAACATACAAGTGCTGTTCTTGGGTTGTCAAAGCTTCTTTGTGTTAGAACAATTTTTCTGAAGTATAAATAATATATTGTTCACTAGATTTTGGCATTTGTCATAGTTAATATCATTTAAAATATTTTTAAAAGTCACCATTATTAATAAATTGCCTTGTGAGCATTGATTCATGAGTTCCACTCCGTTAGTGAACAAGTAGACTCTGAAACTTTTCGTGAGTTGAGCGAGTGCATCATTTGAAGCAGTATTTCCAGCAGGATGATGTGTTTACAGGCAGAAATTTAAATAGACTGATTCCCAAGCATAATGCAACTTAGTGCCTGACAGCCTCCCCCCCCTGTGAGTGTAAGTATTTTTTATGTTAAGACACAGTGGGGTCTTCAGACAGTTGAAGATCCAGTTGCTAAGCAGTTTTAAAGCAATGCTGTGAAGAAAGGTTGTTTCAGATGTGCTGTTGCCCAGTCAGGCTGGTTACACATACTGGTATCTGTAGCAGCTTAAGCAAAAATAAACTAATGCCAATCACAGATTGCCGCATACAGTTTCAAAGTCAATCATCCCCACGTAAGATGATAATGTCCTTATAATATTTTTAGAACTGGATTTCATCTTGACTAACTGCTCATAAACTAAGCTTAAAAATCAAGAGGGACAACACTAAACCAGCATAGCTACATCCTAAAAACAGATTATGTTCATCTTCCAGTCAAAACAATGGGACTGAAGCCATAGCTAACAAAATAAATAAGCTTCACAAGGGAGAAAATGTCAAAAGTTAAACTGGTGTACTTGTTGGATAAAGATTCAATCTATCATACTCTATAACCAATTTCAAAGACTCCTTAAACTTTTGCCCTTTCCATCTTGAAGATTACTTTAATTAGACACCTCCATTTAGTGAAATGAATCAAGTGAGTTTGAAGAAATTAATATCTTGTAAGGAGTTATCTCTTTGAGAGAGACCTTCACATTGCACTCAATCTAATTTAACCTTCTATGCACTGAGCACCCACATCATTTACTGAAATATAATTAAAATTACTTTTACCTCATAATTATAAATATTTCTGCTTTAGCCCTGTATTATCTCCTGAAAACTTTTTTATTGATAGTTGCAGGATAAAATAGGTTAATTTTAATATAATTACAATAATCCACAAGGTGATTATTATTATTATTATTGTTATAGTCCAATATAGAAACACAGAATTAAAGGCCTATGGGGTTCAAGTAGTACCATGGATTAGTTAAGAGACTAGAATCAGTACAAAGATAAATATATGGTTTTCAAATTGCCAGACCATTACTGGTGTGATGTCATTGGGTCAGATACAGGCTATTCATAATAAATACTAATGGCTTAAATTTAAAAATGTTATATATCCACATTTGCTGATATTACAAAGTTAGGTGGGAAAATACACTGTGAGGAAGATGCAAAGTGTCTGCAAAAAGGGCAAGGAGGCAGCAGAAGGTCAAGGTGGACACTCCGTCAATGCACTGGTACAGTCTGACAATGTCCGATTCAATAGAAATAACAGAAATAGAAGGTTTAAATGATAATGTACAAAGAACACTGGCATGCTGGTTTTTGAGAGGCAGAGGGTGATCATGCAGGTACAGCAGTGATTAGGAAAGTGCATAGTTTAATAACCTTTAATTCACAGATTGGATTGGAAAAAGCAATGCAGTTTAGTTGGAATAAAAGCACAAAATTCTGGAAATGCTCAGACTTAATGCATCTGATTTGAAATATTAGCTCTGTTTCTCTTCCACAGATGCTGCCTGACCTGCTAAGTATTTCCAGTATTTTCTGTTTCTGTTTCAGACTACAATCATTTGCAGATTTTTTTTTGTATTTCCACAATAGCTGAGATTGTGCTTAGCTTTGATGAGACTTTGGAGCGATGTGTGCAGTTTTGGTCTCTGTATCTGAAAATCAATTTGCATGAGTTTCAGTCGGTACAACAGTACTGTGAAGTACCAGATTGTTTTCTAGGATGGGGTGATTACCCAATGAGGAGAAAGTAGGTGGGAATGGCTATGTTCACTGAGCTAAGAGAAATGAGATGTGATCTCAGTGAGACAGACAAAATTCTGACAAACAAAATAAGTGCCCTCATTTTGGAGATTCTCATGAATTCAGAATAAATGACTGGCCATTTGATACTAAAATAAAGGGAATTTGATTAATACCATGGATTGTAGATTTTTGTACTTTCCATGCTGGGATCTTTGAATGAGTAGGACAGTAATCCTGTGTCATTTTGTGGAATGTTAAAACAGATCTGCGAGGCCATTTTACATACTCCTGCTTCCAATTCAAATTTTCTCAGAAGGTCAAGAGTATAGAAAACCTAATATCTCTATGTTTCATTAACCATTAATATTGCTATGATTTTTCATTATCTTTAAAAGGAATCTGATTTTCATTGGATTTATTGAGTAATTATATTTTTCTGAATTTAAGTGCCCTCCTTAAACTCTGGATAAAGGCTAATGCCCATCTCAGTGCAATGTCAAGAACAGTGAGGCTCCTTGATGTGGGTGTTCTGGTCTTGGAAGTACCTTTGAAGCAGCATCCAAGTAAAAGATGAAGACAGACCCTTCAAGTTGGTACTTTAAAAAAAGTAAAAGTCATCAATTTAATGTGCCATGTTTGACTTTAATTCTAGGTCATATTCAATTGATATTATACTTGGAGCTTAAAGAACTAATAACCTGTTAAATAACTATCTAATCTTGCTAGCCTGGCCAAGCAGGATATTTGCAGTCAAATGTAACACAACATTAAAACTGAGAACACAATAATATTACAATAATGTAACATTCTGAATACTATGCAGTTTGATCCTGTATACAAATTGTATAATATGTATAAATAGTATGTTAGTTAAATTTTCTAGAGTTCCAATGAAATATATTTATATAATAAAAATGTCTAACTGGGAAAACCCTTAGAGTCAACGAATCTTCATTGATTAATTTCATTATAGGACACTCAATGGGCTGCCAATCCACTTTCTGTGCCAACTATTCCATGAGGTTGTGATACTTGTTCTTACTAATCAGCTTGTGAAGAATGAACTGTTTGGCTGTTTATCTTGCTTTTGGGCACTGAATGTGATTCATACCGTAGTATGCATATAACTATCATCTTATAACTCTATTTCAACTGCTGCTTCAATGTCTGAAAGTATACAGTAATTTTTTAATGACGGTTAACCCAAACTCTAAATGCAGAGAATCACGCAGCATGGAATCCACACCTGATATGAATCACCTGATCCATACAGACCGTAATTCCCATCTAAGGTAGTCCCATTTCCTACTAATGCACAGTTCTGGGAGTAAACTTTGGTCCCTGGCACAGGAACAGCATCCTTTCTGATGGTGACCATGGCAACACCTTCCCCTTTACACTTCACGAACAATCTGCATGTTTTGTTCCTCCACACTTTTTGCTGGTTGCATTGCCACAGGCTGGCTCTACCCGTTTGTCCATTTGTTGCATGGATATCTCAGGTGACTGCTTCGCGACTCTGTCAGCACTAGACTCTCAAAAGTCATGACCAACATTCTCCCTCTACGTCTCAGCTATGCCTTATCCAGTGTGAGATTCTGCATCCATGTTGACAACAGCCAAATCTGCTGTACCACCACCTCACTCAAGGTCTCCACTTTCTGATTTGGCATGCTGTTAGTCCATAAAGGCAGACTCTGAAGGTTAAAAGTGTCATCTAATTGGAAAGACTAAAACCACTGTTATAAATTCCAATTCCCAACATAGCCTCTGGACACTGTTTCATCCTTTTGCTGGTCATTGTCTAAGACTTAACTAGACTGGGTGTCCCCTATATTAAAAAAAGTCAAAGCATTCTGGTACTACTCTATATGTCTATTTCTGGATATGCTAGTGATGTACTGGACTCAGCTAAATACATCACGGGCACATTCCTCACACCATTGGTAGTGCATCCAGGAGGTGCTGCTTCAAGGAGGTCACATACATCATAAAAGATCCCTGCCATGGCATGCCAACATCCCACAGCAACCATCAGGCAAGAGAAGTTTGAAATCCCACACCACTGGGATCAAAAACAGTTACTTCACTTCAACCATTCAGTTCTTGAACCAGTCTGCCAGCCCATGTAATCTTCATCAATATCTCAATAAAGCAACACAATGACCACTTTAACTTACAAAGGACTTGCATTTTTCTTGCAAAATTTATGTCTTTCTTGTGAGTTTGTGGATTTTGTGTCTGATGCTATGAGCCTGCGATGACACTCCAAGTAACCTTTTCACTGCATATTTGTATACAAGGGGTGATTGATAAGTTTGTGGCCTAAGCAAAAAGAGTCAATTTTAGAAAACCTGGCACATTTATTTTTCAACATAGTCCCCTCCTACGTTTACACACTTAGTCCAGCAGTCATGGAGCATATGGATCTTGGACCACCAGAAATTGTCCACAGCAGGGGTGAGTGACTATGCAGAAAGTTTGAAGTTAATAACTCATATTGTTTTACCATAGGCCACGAACTTATCAATCACCCCTGCTGTGGACACTTTCTCCTCTCGTACATGTAGTTATATAAAATGATAATAAACTCAACTTTGACTTTGACTTGTTTATCTCCACTTTTCTAGCTAATGGCATGGTATTTGACCTTGGCATTGCCTTCAAAGGCTTTAGGCATCCACATTTGGGTGACACAGAACACCCACCTTCCTGTCCACAACACCAACACATCTGCCTCTCAATCACCTCATTGGTGTGAAATCTTCAAGCTTATGTTTTTAACTGCTAGACCACTGAGGTGCTTTCCAAGTCAGTAGTCAACATGTATCCTCTGTAAATATCCCTGTAATTTAAGAATGCGAATTTTAACTCGCATGCAGCGTTACCTTGTTCTCACTGGCATGCCCAGGTACCTGGTCCTGTAGGCACTTGCTCCTCTTTGACTTTCAGCACACTGCCACTGGCCTTTAGCTATGTAGATGCTAAGATCTAGAATTCACAATGCTTGACTTGATGAATGGCACCCATGCTGCTATATAAATGCATGCTAATGTAACGCAGCAATTTTAAGCTTCTGGGGGTGTACGTGTTATCCATTCATAGTATCACATTGTTGTTCAGCTTCATCAGGAGGAAAATGTTTTCTTTTGCTTTGGCTCTTCCTTTTTTAGTAACATCAGTTGTAAATCTGGGATGATTGCAGTGGGAAAATTGCATGAAAACTCCTTAACATACAGCTATGATCTTATTCTGGCCAAGTCCTTTCAATATGATGAATCATCCTCTTAGTTCTTGTCACTTGGCATGGAACATAATTTATACTTTATCTCATTTTATGTCTAAGTGTCAGCGGAAGTACACCAGTAATCTGTTTTATATTTCACAATGCATCAAGCTCACTCCAAGAACTAACCTTGATCCCTTTCATGCCATGTTCTGCTGACACTGGTAGGTGAGCTGGGAGATGGATAGAATTCTCCAGTTGGACTGGTGTCTATGCTGTCATCAATAGAGATGGTCTTGGGCCGTTTGCTGGTAAACAAACACATAATTCAGATGAAGGTGTGCTGATAAGATTGCTGGTTCTCTTGGAAATAACTTCAGTGCATTTTGCAAAATTCAGCTATAAACATTGTCGGAAATCCAAATAAAATGTCAGAATGACCTCAAAGTAAATAGAATTTTTACGAATTGTCTTCTGGTCCCAAATATCAGCAGCAAATTTTCAGAGAGCCAAAAGAGCATCATACCTGTCTGTAAAGAAGTAAGTGCACTTTTGTTCTGTAAGCAGCAACTTAATGGCATCAATCACAGCAGTACAAATTGGCATTTGTTAAAAAGTTACATCAGTCTGTTTTAACTTTCTGTAAAGCTTGTGCCAAAATAACCAGAAAAATCTTATTAAGTCAAGGAAAATTGATGTGGAGGAATGTGCTAGATAATACACTTGGTGAAAAAAAAGCTCTCCCTCTGGTCTAGAATACAGAAAAATAGTGGAAAGGAAAGCTGACAGTGTAAAGAGAAATGTTATTGTTCTTCAGTTACATTTTCTTCAGATATTCATTCATTCAGTGTGATATTATTAGCAAGGCTGGCACTTATTGTCTACCATCAGCTTCATCGATAAGATGATAATGGCTTTTTCACTGAAGATTGTTCTTGATCTTGAGAGCTTTATGGTTCCCTGGAAATTCCATGGTGATCAATATTTTAAATTTGCAGCATGAGATCTGAACTCCAATCTTTTGAAGTCATTCATCCAATTGATACTTATTATGCCACTCATCCTTGCTGATAGCAGGTAAAGATGAGAAGCTTATCCTCTGTGATATGCACAAAATATTAAACTACGTATTTTGTATGCTGCTACTACAGATCAGTTTCTTTGAAGTCAATGGAGTTGAATTTCACATGCAGAGTTCAATGCTCATACCGATAATATTATGCATTTTGCACACGTGACCATGGATAAATTTCCACCACTCCTGTGTCTTTGGGTCCTTTTTGTGGCTCTAGGCTACAACTTAATAGTGTTGAAGTGAGCATCTCTGTTTAGGGAGATATAAGTTTCTTTTAACAAATATCGTTTCATAGAGAACACTTACGACCAAATTATTTTGCCCTACGATATACTTTATTGAATAATAGCTGAAGAGCTGGAGAGGACTCAAATATGTTTTCAGGATACATTTCCATACGCCACTGCAGGTATTGATGATATAAATAGAAAATGTATTAAATCAATGAAATTACCTGCCCGGTGGGGAAGACAGTGACCTCTGTAGGCTGGAGTTTATGTCATGGTAGAACGGTTGGCTTTGAATCTCTGCAAGGTTATAACTAATCCCACTTCCTTGTGTTATAGCCACTGAAAACATAAAACAATTGTGAATTATGATCGTCAATATTTCTGAAAAAAATAATTATATATTGTTCACAAAAAATAAAATTATTTGGAATACATCTGTGCTTTGGAATAGAATTTGTTAAGAAGAACACAACATGGACTATTTTTAAGACAATATAGTTTGATTATTATAAGATATACAGATGAAACCATAAACATTTCTGAACAAGACTAGCATATACCGTTTTCACTTTTGCCCTTATCTTTTTCTTCATTATTTTTCAAAGGTTTTGCTATCTCAAATAGCTACAAAGTTTGTATCAGCAAAACTAATCAGAAACAATTTTACAAGTTTCTGCTTTGTAGTGGAGCATCAAAGCAGAATAGTCAAGGTGCATCATAACTCTGGCTGATAACATCTTCTAAAGTCAATAGGGTCAAGTTTATTTATCTAGTTGCACATAATCACAGTAAAAAAAATAACCATTGTAATCTAGAACCAATTTCTGATCAGCCTGGTAAGTTGCAGAGCTCAGCAGTGCAAGGGTGGGTGGAGGTCTCGAAGACCAGATGGTGAAGGATATCCCAGGGCTAAGCTGAATCTCCTGGAGAACTCTATCCACAAGCAGGGAGAGGCAGTGTCAAAACAACGATCTGTGGGAGTCCCAGAGTGATAGCAGCCTACATTTGTTTTGTAGGGCTCAATAGTGAACTTGCCATGTTCCTCTCAGTCCAAGGAAATTAATTCCAAATGTATTTGGCTGGATTCTTTGGCTCCAGCAATGTGAAACTTGTAGTGTGTATGGAGCACACACTAATTCCTATCAAAACTACAGTTTGTGTCTCAGGACCTGATCTATTTATTAAAGAAGGTCACTGCCCGAAGTTTACCTGTTACACACACACAAGGTGAAAAGGCTGTTGTGATTTTAAGCCTGTAAGATTGGTGTAGTCAACTGTGTGGATGTGGGGTATGGAAATCCAAAAGTCAAGGGATATCCCATTGCTGGATAAATAATTGGATGGTAAACTTGAACATGTGAAATACTTAATATCCAAATTAATAATATACCTACAGTTAAAGAGTGCTCAACAAAAATGAAGATTCATCTATTAGCAGAGAAATTCAATTTGTAAATAAAAGCAAGAGGCAACAATGCTTCTATTACTGAGAGAAGTTCATATGGAATAACTATAGAGTGTAAAAATGAAAAATAACTCATTTTTTTTACAAAGTGTAGAGAAATAAATCATTTGAGAGATGAAAGAATAGTCATACCAGTATATGTGACTTTACCCTCAAGATTCTACATACAAAGATTGAGCTTATGGGTATTAACATAGTAGTGATGATGCAAAAAGATATCATGAATATTGTCAAAGAAGTAATATTGAAACTATTGCTAAGATGGAGAAAATGCTGCAGGTTTGCACAATGCAGATAACGCCAGGAGTTATAACCACGAACCATTAATCAAAGGATGAAGAATAATTAGGCAATATCTTGTTCTAATGCAGCTAAAATAATAAATGGACAACCATGATTCAATCAGTTGACCATTGGTTGCAAACAGAGAAAATAATAATTGATTTGAAAGCATAAGGGGTGTGATGGTCTGAATAAGACGACCATGGGAATGGTTAATGAATGTTTGAGAAATATTTCAGGTAAGTGGAGAAACTTAACCCTCTCATGGCATGTAGAATTGATCTGAACTAACATTTTTTTAAAAATATTTCATTCAAGGGACTTGGGCTTTGCAAGCTGAGCCTGAATTTAATTGTCCATCCCATGATCAGACAGGACATCACAGCATGGAACACAACATCAAAAATTTCAAATAGCCTGAACAGAGAGATTTTTTAACTTTAAATGGACTGTAAACACTCTTACAGAATTATGAAGATGGGCAGAATTGGTGATAAAAGGACTCAAATTCGGAGATGGGCAAGCAGCGGGTAGAAAGTTGTAAGACTGCAGTGAAACATGAAACCTACAACAGCATGATGTTAGGCTTCAATCAGAATTACATCTTAGAAGAAGACTGGCAACAAGATGCAGTTGGAATTTCTTTTATGTATTCTCTTGGGATTAAGGATGACTTTCTATAAATTAATCACATATATTATATTCGATTTAGATTGTGCATCTGGTTGTTCAAGTTTATCAATATCTGCATTTGTTAGAGTGCAGGTAATGGTAGTGCAAGAAAATTTATGTAAAATATACAAAATAAAATGTGTATGATCATGGATTTACAGCACTTACTGAGACCTCATTGGAATAGGTGTTGTAAAGTTGACTCTCTACAGAGTATTGCCATGTTAGAACAGTAATCAGCCACTGAGCCACACTCCATAGCATCAGAGAGAATGAGGCATTTGTGGATCATACTCACTGAAAGCAGCAATAGTCAGCCCAGGTAGTTCAAAGTGGAGAAGGAATATACAGGTGACCAACTTTAGAGGTGACAAAGGATAGCATGATTTGCAACTGCAGGAAATCTTTGGCCTTTTTAAACATGTCCTACAGATGTAATGTGGCAGGCAAAGACGGTAGTTCAATCACGTACGGTCGCATGCAGTATTGAAGTGAGATGGCTCATGGGCTAAAATACAACTTAATTGCAAAAAAAATTGGTTAGAGACAAGGATTTGATAGCTTTGGGAATAGGCTGCCTTGATTCCATTGAGTTTGACAGTCATGATAAGTTACTTCCATAGCGAAGGATCTCACAAAAACATATGAAAACACTTATAGAATGAGGAGATCAGCCAAAAAGTATAAACATGTTTGAGGTCCTGAAGAGGGAATCTATAATAGAAGAAGAAAATAACTTAGGTAAAATATATATTGTCAAAAATGTTAATTCATCTGTGTTGTTGCAAAAACTAGAAAAGCAGAGTTTTTTTTTAAATTGAAGAGACCTTACACATAAATGAAAGTTAATATGCAGGCACAGCAAGAGGCTATAAGGCAAATGATATGTTGGCCATTATTGCAAGAGGACTTGAGTATAGAAACAGAAATCTTACTCGAATTCTACAGAACCCTGCTGAGGCTACATCTGGAACACAGTGTACTGATCTGATGAAGGATCTTGGCCTGAAACGTTGACTGTTTACAATTTTCCATAGATGCTGCCTGGCTTGCTGAGTTCCCCCAACACTTTGTGTGTGTTACTTTGAATTCCAGCATCTGCAGATTTTTTCTTGTTACCGATCTGGTCTCCCTATCGACTTGTGATGGACGAAGTACATTGAAATTTCACTAGATTGATTGCTAGGATAGCAAGGTTGCTATAGGAACAGAGATTAGACAGATTTGGTCTGTACGCTCCAACATTTACATGGATGTGAGGTGACTCGTTGGATCATAGCTTGGTATAGAAACATCCCTGCCCAAGAGTGAAAAAGTATGTGTGTGTATATATATATATATATATATATATATATATAGTAATGGATATAGCCCAGTCCATTACAGGTAAGGCCCTCCATTCTATTGAGCAGATCTACAAAGAGTATTGCCACAAGAATATAGCATCCATCTTCAAGGACCCCACCATCCAGACCATGCTCTCTTCTCACTACTGCCATTCAGATGGAGGTATATGAGCCTTAGATCCTATGCCCCCAGGTTCAGGAACAATTATTACCTTTCAATCATCAGGCTTCTGAGCCAATGTGGAAAACTTAATTCAACTCAACACTGAACTGATTTCAGAACCTATGGACTCACTTTCAAGGTCTCTACAATTGATGTACTTGGTATTACTTATTTATTTATCTATCATTGTTATTAGTTGTTTCTTTTTTGTATTTACTCAGGTTGTCCACTTTTGCACATTGGTTGCTTATCAGTCCTTGTGTCTAGTCTCAATTGCAGTTCTGTGTTCTATAATGAATGCCTGCAAGAAAATGAATCTCAGGGCAGTATATGGTGACACATATCGTACATACTTTGATAATAAATTTACCTTCAACTTTGAATTTTGAAACACACTCAATTTTTTTGGATTGTTTCCCCTGTTGAGAACAGAAATAACAATCTCATGATAAGCACTGCAATGAAAGGGATAAATGTTTGGGATACTCTACTCAAGAAAGGTGTGGAGGCTCAGCTGTTGAGAATATTGAAGACAGATATGATATACTATTGTTTTAGATTATGAAATAATCAAGAGTATGGAATTATTGCAGGAAAATGATGCTGAAGTAAAACATCAGCTGTAATTATATTGAATAGCAGAACAGACAAGTGGGGCTGAATGGTCACACTGCCTAGAGCCACTTGATCATACTCCGTTAGGCATTTACAGTTGCTAGCCATTGAACTTGTTACAGACGGGGTAATTTTCAAGATGGACAAGGCTGCATAATCGAGCAAAGAGAGGGGAAGACAGCAGCTTCCACCACTTCCACCAGGGAGTTATGAGAGAGACTGTAGGAGCTAAGCAATTGGTCCATACACAGAGCAGCTGCTGTCTGACTCTAGTTACACAGCACACTCACCACGTGGACTACAGTGCAGCTCTAACACCACATCTCCTTGCTGAGTAACTGTATGGATTACTCCAGCCCACCCAAACAGCCAAACACAATGCGGCTCCTTCCACAAGAAGATCACTTTACCTACTTCTTTGCTGTGAGAGCAACAGTGTGGGACAATGTAGTCAAATGGATTCCTTGCTGGCCATTGCAACATAATGTTATAATGAATCTTTCTAGTACTGACTACAGATCTCATTCATGAGAAGAAAGTGAAGTACCAATATACACAACTTTGTCCGATGTTCAAATATAATGCAGCAAAGCCATATTAAAATGGACTTTGCTTAATTTTATATTATCGAGATTTTTTAAAATTTTCTACAATGCTGTTTGGCAATAAAATAGGTTCTTCAATTTCACAGATTTTCCAGACTAGACTTTAGATTTCATTGTGTAGTTTGTAATTAGTGGAGACAATAAAAGTTGGATTAACTTTTATTGTCAATTTGCTGGTCATGTTAAAATCCTTTCACTATATGGTCTGGGACAAAAATCAAACCAGCAGCTAGAAATTATTTAAGACAGTGACATTTCAGAGGTTCTATTGTTCAGTAAGAGAGCATCAGGTAAGGTGCCAGTAATGTGTGCTTTCTGAGTAATTTACATTGCACAGTTGACTGCAGAGCACCAAATGGAATCTGTAATTCAACTTACATGGTCTATCTAGTGGCCTTTCTGAGTCCAGACAAAGGTGTAATTGTTCATCGTTTACCTTTTTTTTATGATTGCAAGTCACTGCTAGATACTAAGAACATCAGGTTTAGTCCATGAGAAAATTCCCTTCCAGTCCTGAAGAAGGGTCCTGGTCCGAAATGTCAACTGTTTATTCATTTCCATAGATGCTGCCTGACCTGCTGAGTTCCTCCATCATTTTGTGTGTGTTGCTCTGGATTTTCAGCATTGGCAACATCGCAACCAACACACACAAAATGCTGGAGCAACTCAAACACGAGGAAATCTGCAGATGTTGGAAATTCAAGTGCTACACCTGCTCTTACACTTCCTCCCCCACCACCATTCAGGGCAAACTTCCCTTCCTCCACCATCAACTCTGGTCTCAAACACATCTCTCCCATTTCACACACATCTGCTCTCACCCCATCCTCCCAACACCCCACTCCGGATAGGGTTCCCTTTGTCCGTACCTACCACCCCACCAGCCTCCAGGTCCAATATATAATTCTCCATAACTTCTGCCACCTCCAACGGGATCCCACCACCAAGCACATCTTTCCCTCCCCACCCCCCATTCTGCTTTCTTCAGGGATCACTTCCTATGCGACTCCCTTGTCCATTCGTCACCCCCATCCCTTCCCACCGATCTCCCTCCCGGCACTTACCCTTGTAAATGGAACAAGTGCTACACCTGCCCTTACACTTCCTCCCTCACCACCATTCAGGGCCCCAGACAGTCCTTCCAGGTGAGGTGACACTTCACCTGTGAGTCGGCTGGTGTGGTATACTGTGTCCGGTGCTCCCAGTGTGGCCTTCTATATATTGGTGAGACCCGACGTAGACTGGGAGACCATTTCACTGAACACCTATGCTCTGTCTGCCAGAGAAAGCAGGATCTCCCAGTGGCCACACATTTTAATTCCACGTCCCATTCCCATTCTGATATGTCAATCCATGGCCTCCTGTACTGTCAAGATGAAGCCACACTCAGGCTGGAGGAACAACATCTTATATACCGGCTGGGTAGCCTCCAACCTGGTGGCATGAACATGGATTTCTCTAACTTCGGTTAATGCCCCTCCTCCCCTTCTTACCCCATCCCTTATTTATTTATTTATTATCCCCCAGCACACACACTTTTTTTTCCTCTCTTTTTTCTCTCTCTGCTCCTCTCACAATCACTCCTTGCCTGCTCTCCATCTCCCTCTGGTGCTCCCCTCTCCCTTTCTTTCTCCCTAGGCCTCCTGTTCCATGATCCTTTCCCTGCTCCAGCTGTGTATCCCTTTTGCCAATCAACTTTCCAGCTCTTGGCTTCACCCATCCCCCTACCATCTTCTCCTATCATTTTGGATCTCCCCTCCCCCTCTGACTTTCAAATCTTTTACTATCTTTTCTTTCAGTTAGTCCTGACGAAGGGTCTCGGCCTGAAACGTCGACTGTACTTCTTCCTATAGATGCTGCCTGGCCTGCTGTGTTCCGCCAGCATTTTGTGTGTGTTGCTAGATGAACTCAGCAGGTCATACAGAGATGTTAGGGGAGCCAGAGTGGGAAATGGAAGAAGAAGAAAGGGGAAGGGGGAAAATAACTGGATGTCTGAAAAATTGATGCTCATGACATCAGGTTGGAGGTTGCCCAGACAGAGTATGAGGTCTTGCTCCTCCAACATGAGAGTGGTATCGTCGTGGCAGGAGAGACCATGGACTGACATGTTGGGATGGGATTGTAAATCGGAATTAAGTAGTTGACCACTGGGAAATCTGTTTTTTTGTGAATAGAACAAAGGTGCTTGACAAAGCAGTCCCACAATCTATGTCAGATCTCAATAATGTAGAGGAGACCACACTGTGAGCACCAGATGCAGTAGATGATCTGAACAGATTTACAAGGCTTAACTGGAAGGACTATTTGCGCCTTGAATGAGTGAGTAGGTGAATGGGCAGGTGTAGCACTTCTTCTGCTTGCAGGGATAAGTGCCGGAAGAGAGGTTAATGGGGAGGGACAAATGGACATGGGAATGAAGAAGAGCATGATCCCTGCAGAAAGCAAAGAGTGGTGGTGAGATAAATATATGTTTGGTGATTGTATCCTATTGAAAATGGTGGAAGTTGTGGAGAATGATGTGCTGGATATGGAAGCTCATGGGGTGGTAGGTAAGGACAAGAGGAACTCTATTCCTGTTACAGTGCCAAAAAGATGGAGTGAGTATGGATGACTGGAAAATGGAGGAGATGTGAGTGAGGGCAGCATCAATGTTGGAGAAAAGGAATCTCCGTTCTTTGAAGAAGGAGGACATTGCTGAAGTTCTGGAAAGGAAAGCATTATCCTGGGATTAGATGCAGCAAAGATGAAGGTCCTGAGAAAAAGGAATAGCATTTTTACAGGAGACAGGGTGGGAGGAGATACGGGAAGATAGCTGTGGGAGTTGGTCGGTTTATAAGTGATATCAGAGACAGTTTGAGACAGAGATATCAAGAAAGCAAAGAGGTCAAAAATGGACCAAGTAAATTTAAGGACAGGGTTGAAGTTGGAGGCAATGTTGATGAAATTGACAAGATCCATATAGGAGCATGAAGCAATGTCAATGCAAAATCTTGCATATTTCTTCAGAATCCACGTTTTTGTGGTTATGGGTATAAATTACAATAGTTTTAAGCTAATGAAATAAAACAACAAGATATACAAAGCACAGGTGATTACACTGTGTCTGATTACTGGTAATGAATGCAGGCAACTTTCTATTTCACCATCTCTGTAAGATAAACACACTTTTACCCTCATCCTGAGCAGAAATGCATTCTGATAGATCACATGATGAGGCATGGACACTAATTTGCTTTACTGTATGTGAACCAGTTTGTAATGGGAAATACTCGCACACAGTTCCAGCCGATTATAAAACAAGTAACTAATTCTCTAAGAGTAATCCCAATTAGCCATACACTTACTTCGAGATACTCGCATAAGTTCTCCAATGCTGAATACTCCTGATTTTATAAAGCTGTCCTCCAGGTATGCTGAAAGAGAAAGAAAAGAGTAGTTTATTTCAGATATTACTAACAATTCATATTTTTGATGTTGTTAACAATTATTAACAATTCATAATTATTAAATATTTTTCATAATTTTGTATGGTCCTGAACATCTTAGAAACAAACAGAAGTAGGGAAAAGTTATGTTGTGAATAATTAGCAGATTGTAAGAACAGTGACCATATGACCAAATAAACAACATACTGAAGGTTTGGGCCCTTATTGAATGGGTTCAAACCTAAATGTGGATTTGCATTCCATCTCTAACTACCCCCCAAAGTTAGATTGGCTGATCAATAGAGTTTCTATATCTTTGAAACCCAGGTACATACTGCAGACAGTAAAATTAAGAATGGAATGTAGCTGTGTACATATGAAATATGAACTAGTGAAACACTCTGCTGTTCCACACAAAAGTAGGATAGTTATGAGAGGGCATCTATAAACAGATAGGAGAGGGTTAATGCTTTATTATAGCAAGAAGTAGCATATCTTATTTATTATGGAATGTAAGTTGCAAATCAGATTAGGTGAGGAGAGTGAAGATGACTTATGAAGGGTGATTTATAGAAGAGTGTTGTACAGTTGTAAGTTCAGTCAGAATTTAATTTCTGATTCTAGAAGTGCTTATTTTACATTTAAAATGAGTGAGTTAGTGATTATATAATATAATCTGTTCCATTCAAAAAAAAAACACGGAGTAAAGCTGAAATGTTAATTATGAACATAGAAGGAATTTTACTTCTTCAGTAGTTTCTTCATACATGTTTATTGGTGACATGAAATAAAAGTAAAAGGTGTACAATAGTACACGCTAAAATGCTAGTGGCATTAAATACCCTCAAAGATTGCAAGGAAGTATGAACTATTGTAACACAACAGCCAATGGAAAAAAAATGTGTGTGAAAATTTGCAGGTCAGCTCATTAGCTAATTCTTCTTTGGATTGAGCTCATTTAAAAGGGTACATTGAGGTGCTAAAAATGTCATTTCTGCAAGAACATAAAAACTTCCAAATGACAGCAGGAAAAGCAGCAGGCGGGAGGTAGATGTGGCAGAATATGAAGCAGACACTTCTCTAGGGAAATGGATATGGTGAAGATTGGGTGATCCTCCACGAAAATCAGGACCTGGAGCTTCGTGAATACTTTGGTTTTCTGATGTCATTGCTAATCCATTTTTGGTTTGTAAAGTTAAAGTAGCTCATATGGTAAGGGTAGTGTCAAGGATTATTTAAAAATTCATTCATTCATGAAATAACATCACAATAGCTGATCCAAAATAACAACATGGTCACAATTCAGTTAGGTTTTTTCACTCCAGTTGTTTGCATGTGGACAACTCCGTTCTGCACCACTGTTGATTATAATTGAAGAAAAAATACAAACAAATGTATTAAATTATAGATAAAACTTCTAATTGTCACAGGATATTTCACTGCAGTATCATTTTCTCCCTTTTCTTATGGAGGAAAAGCCATGATTCGTATCATGCATTTAAGTTTTAGATTCTAAATAGCTTCTTGACCTTTCTCACAACTAACCAAAGCCTATAAAACAATGACCACTATTCCCAAGATGCCAATTAACTGCTGCATTATCCAAATGACCAGATTTGTTCCTCACGTCTGGATAGCCCATACAGCAATACCATCTTTCTGCAACAATCCTCATGCGCACACTTTAGAAATTTCTCCTTTTATCAATCACTCTGCATTCATTATTAGAATGAATGTCGAAATCCTCCCTGCCCACCATTACCACCATCCTGAACTCTTTTTTCATCTTTCAGTTCTTTCTCTGTAAGTCTCTTCTTTCTCCTCTGGTGGTATCATGGTTCTTATATTGTTAAACATCTCCAACCAAATACAGTATGCATTGGATCATGGTGTAATATTTTTCTTACTGAAAGACACCACTTCATTTGATAATTTTTTAAATTCATTTATTGAGATACAGCATGGAATAGGCCCTTCTGGCCCTTTGAACCATGCTGCCCAGCAATCCCCCAATTTAATTCTGGCCTAATATCGGGAAAATTTACAATGACCAATTAACCTGCAAATCAATAAGTCTTTGGACTGTGGAAAGAATCTGGAGCACCTGGAGGAAACCCACGCAGTCATGGGGAGAACATACAAACCCTCATAGCCAGGGGCGGGAATTGAACCTGGATAGCCTATACTGTAAAGTGTTGTGCCACCAACTTAAACCAATTCAGTTTCATAATATTAAATAGGAGATTAAAAAAAGGATATCACACCAAGGTAGGTGATTAGGCTAAAATAAGGGTAGATCAAGATTTTATTTAAGGTGAACCAGCTAGATGTACTGAATATTCATTTATTCTACTGAAAGACTGCAATTGAATTGCATCACTGTAATCCCTACTTGGGCCTCATTTTCAAATTGAAAAGTTGAATCATGCTCCAAGTTTCATGCCTGGGGTAGTATATTCTGCCTTTTCTGTGCATCTAAGTTTCACTCTTCATTTCCTTTTTCAACTCTAAGGGAAAGGCTGAAGATTCAAGTTTGTTCATATTCTCCTTATTTAAAATTTATATGACCATCTCATTAAATCATTTTTATTAATACCTTAGCAATCTAAATATATTGATTTCACCAATTCCATGCATAATTGAATGATTTTGACACGACTGCTGTCAATTCATTTCTGTTACACCTTTGCATAAGTATATTATGTCATGATATCTGAAGCAAATTTATGTAAATAATTATATTTTAATTTACATAACCAGTTCAATGATTGATTAGTCAATAATTTTGATCTGTTTAAGAAACTACATACATATCCTAAATTTTAAGGAGTACTCTTTCATCAGTTTTCCTAAAGTCAAAGCATTGCATCAGATTTGTTTGTATTTTAGGCAAGTTGATATGATTATTAGAATTATTTTGTTGTATGTTTATTCATAATGTATTTCCTTTCACAATTATAATTTTTATTAATTCTTAACAATTCAATTGGCTGCATCAAAAAGGGTCTAGAGTTCAGGTAACAGTAACCCTTTTACACTTGTTATTCCATTCCCAGATTTCACGAAAAGAGATCATGATCCAAAGTATCGGACAAACAATTGCATAATATGAGTCACGAAACTTCGGGATTCGATCATTGGTCTAAGCCGAAAAAAAAAGAATTCAGTTGGTGTGGTGACACAGTTGTAACGATTTATTTCAGTATTCCTGGGCCAAAGGAGTAAATAAATCAGTTATGTTTCATACTGGTGATTCTCTTGTTGAGAAGTGCGTGCATATGATATTGGGAAAGACAGGATCAGAACTGACTATGATGCCTATCTGTTTGGACAACTTAGCCTGCCATCATGCATTCATAGGTGAATAAACTCTTGGACAAAGCACCAGAGACCTTTGATCCACAGTTTGGATGACACTGCAAAAATAGACAATAGCAGAGAACGATGATTTTAGAGAAGTTTAATTAAGTCAGAGTTGCATCAGCTAAAGCTTCAAAATGACCAGAAACTACCAAATTTTTCCATTAGGTTGATGGAAAGTAACATCATTGCGTTCCAGGTGTTAGATAGATAGATAGATAGATACTTTCAGTACTCACGAGCATTTATGTAGATGTTAAATGAACATATCTCCTCAAAATCTATCGAACATTTAAAGTCTTAGATATAGTGAATGCAGAGAGGATTTAATGTATTTAGTTTGCGATGCAGCGCCGTACAGGCCTTTACAATCCAATGAGTTGCAGCAGACAGCAACCCATCTATTTATCACTAACCTAATCACAGGACAATTTACAAGGACTTATTAACCTACTAACTGACACACCTTTGGAAAGTAGGAGGAAACTAGAGATATAGTTTTCACACTTCCTTCTTTGTACCCTCACTCCAGACACCCAAAATGAATGCTAAGCAGCACTGTCTGTTGTTTTCAATTACCTGCTGTCCAGAGCTTTAAGAAACTATCATCCAGTGTTGCATTTTAAATTCAATCTACAATCCACATTCAGGTCTAAAGATTGCTTGCTGAAGTTAGTTGTTGGGTTAATATTTTGCTACATAACCTAACTCGAGAATACCTCCTAACTGCTCTCTTGGGTGAATGTAAAAAAAAATTCTATCCAAAAAGAACAAGAGGCATTTGCTTAGTCAAAATTCATCCATAAAACCTAATTTTAACATTTATCATTACTATTGTGATATTTTGATACTTCTTATGCCTCGCTCAGTATCCTAAAAATGCTTAATTAATTCTCAGTCACTTTCAGCATACATAAAAGATAATGCATGTAAAGCAAAGAATTAGTGAAACCTATTTCAAGGAAGAAAGGGCCAACAGCATGCTATGTATATGCTGGCTCTTTGCTTTATCTTCTTACATCCAGGTCTTTTAAGAAGTAAGCTTGGATCAGTTCTACCCAGAATCCTCTATGATTTATGTATTAAATGTAAATCACCCCATTATTAATTTTGGATCAAGAAAAAATAAAATAAAAATTATGGATGCTGAATATATCAAAATTTGTCAAGGTGGGGTTTATTAAAGGTATATTATGGTGGATAAATATGCTCTAATTATTTGAAGATATGACAAGGTGCGTTGATAGAGGAAACCTTGTAGATTCTGTATAGGTAGACTTCAAAAAGGCAGTTGACAGTCACATAAGAGGTTGCTGCATAAATTAAGAGCCCAAGATATTGGAAGAAGTATAGTATGTTACCATGTATTGAAAGCTAGCTGTCATGTGTAAAATAAATGGTTGGAATATATGGGTCCTTTTAAGGCTGGAAGGATGTAACTATTGCTATATCCCAGGGATTAGTTCTTGGCCCTTAGTTATTTACTGTTTACATTACTGTCTTGGAGAAGGGTACTTCTTGAGTTCTTGTGAAGTCCTTTCAACTAAGACCCTAATTGTGTTTATGATTATCCTCCAATCCAGGATTCCTCCTTGAGACTTAAGGCAGAGAGCAAGTGCCAGCATTTATGAGTGGGAATCTAAGTACTAAACCTAGTATGGGTTAGACCCAGAAAGGTTCAATGATTTCAATCATCTTAATCAACGGGAGGTGAGTATGTTTCTGGCCAATAATCCCAACAAAATAATGCAAGCCCAAAATGTAGCAATTTTTAAGCATTGTAATTATTTTCATGTTTCAGTAATTTTCAATTAGTTCATCTTTTTTAATGGCATCACCGCCCCCCCTTAATATTTTGGAATGCTGTGAATGTTAACAACATTGAAGGATATTCAAAGTCTTTTGACAGGTTTGATAGTTGCTTTAACAAATGATATTGTTCAACAGGAGTAAACATTCTACAGGGATTCACCGATTAGAAAACAGCTTGGAGTCCAGTTGTAAGTCTCCTAAATGGAACTCAGGATTCTTATAATACTGGGATAGAGGCTATCTCAGATCATCTTCAATCTGAAATGATAAAGAGAATGATGATCTTCTGACCCCGCAATCTATCTCATCAAGGCTCTTACCTATCTATCCATTTTACCTTGTCACTTGCACTGCACTTTCTCTGTACCTGTAACACAACACTCTGCATTCTATTATTGTTTTCCTTTTGTATGGAATAAACTACCTGGTTGACAGGCAAACAAAAGCTTTTCACTGCATCTTGGTACATGTGATTATAATAACAAACCAAACCAACTTTGTGAAAATGGCTTATACGTTAGAGTTAATCTTGGTTCTCATGAAAATATATTGGCCTCTAGAAAGGTAGGAGCAACAACAGCCGAGTGTTATTCATTTTAAACCCAAGAGATTCTGCAGATGCTCAAAACCCAAGATAACATACAAAAAATGATGGGGGAACACAAAAGGTCAGCCAGCACCTATGGAGAGAATTAAACTGTTGATCTTTATGGCCACGACCCTTGATCAAGATTGGAAAAGAAGGGGAAAGAAGACAGAATAAGAAGGTGGGGGAGGGGGAGGAGTACAAGCTGACAGGTGATAGATGAAGCCAGGTGAGGGTGAAAGTAGGTGGAGGGGGTGTGAAGTGAGAAGGTGGCAGGTGATGGGTGGAAAAGGTAAAAGGTTGAAGAAGAGGGAGTCTGATAGGAAGGAGAGTGGACCATGGGAGGAAGGGAAGGAGAAGGAACACCACAGGAAGCTGCTAGAAAGGGTAAGAGGAAAACCAGAATGGGGAATGGAAAAAGGGAGAAGGGGGAAGAGGGAGAAGTTACCAGAAGTTAGAGAAATTGGTGTTCATGTGGTCAGGTTGGAAGGAATATGAGGTGTTCCTCCAAACTGAGAGTGGTCTTAACATAGCAGTAGAGAAGGCCATCAACTGACATGTGGGAATGGGAATGGAAAGTGAATTAAAATGCTGGCAACCAGGGAATGCTGCCTGTTGTGGATGGAGCAATGGCGATCAACAGGGCAGTCCCTATCATCTGGTAGTGTGTACTTCCTTTCCCAGCCTCCGTGCCCATCCCCCTTCCTTTCTGGTTCTGACGAAATGTCAATGTGTTTATTCCTCTCCATAGACGCTGAGCTCTTCCAGCATTTTGTGAGTGTTATTAATTTACTGTCTACACAGTGAGTTTCAGATGCTGAACTGTTCTCTCTTGAAAATAGCTTTGAGAAGTTGAACAGCTGAGCGAAGGTAAATAAGTGTGTGCAAAAGATAGATGGGCTAATTCACTGTCTGTTACTGGAACCTCATCCACCTCAAAGTTACATAAATTAACTGCGAATATGAGAATGGAGCTAGCCAGTCCCTGACACTGGCTGAACAAAGGTATCTCCTGACCTGGATCTTACAGAAAAGTGATTTTCTCTTCCGCCTATATTCCTGGCAATACCTAACATGTTTCCAAAATGATTTATGAAATCAGCTCGTAAAACTTTACAGAAACTGAGTCCTGAGTCCTGATAACCTCCCATGAAAAAAAATCTTCATCTCCTCTCTAGATCTTTGGCCAATGATAGCTAATTGTTGACCCATTCACCAAAAGGACTTTTTCTCCATATTCTCAGAACATTGTCAGATGATTTTATCATCTCCAAGCTTTTATTGTATTGTATTTCAATGTACACGATTCCAGAGAGAACTGTCGTAACCTTTCCATCCTCCTCTCTCAACTGAAAGATGGTATGCAGACAACTATCGGTAATAAACTACAAAGCCAGCATAAAAGAACTGCCCTTATATCACAGGCCTATTATCTGCCACTTTTTTTTTGTTTCTACAGGTGTTAAAGGAAAGAGTTGATTGTCTCCTGGCTATTTTTAGTATATGGCCCATAATCTCTTTACTCAGTTGCAACCATTTGCACATTTTGGAAACGAAAGTGCAGGATCAAAACCCCTCCGAAGCATAGGCAAAGCTTCTGCAATGCAAAAATACTCGTACACATTGCTGGCAGCGCTACATAATTAAAAGCAGACTGTAAAATTACTAGCTAAGGGCTAAATGGCTTAACTCTTTATTGTACAATCTGACTTCCTCTGTACACAAAGAATACAGTGTGTAGAACTTCTTAGGTAGGTCGATTGCAGACAGACAGTTAATGAAGGAAGCATTTCATTGCTCTAATGCATTTGGCAGTGTTTGGAATGGTTCCGAAGAGCAGGCAAACTCAGAAGATTTTTTTTTGGAAGAAGTGAAACCTGTATTTCATCTTTTGTATTTCCATACAGTATGTGTATGATTGTCTGAACATGAAAATCCTGGAAATTATGTGGAAAGAAATGTCATCTACATCTTATTTATAACGTCCAACCATGATGTTTTGTGAGCAAGTTTGTAAGTTAGTGTGATGTGAACTATCTGTGCCAAAAAGGTCTTGGGTTCTACCTTGTCCTGTAATGAAGTTACTAAGGATAGTTTAACTCAGTCAAAAAAAAAATAATTGGTTAATTCTGTGTGTGTGTGTGTGTGTGTGTGTGTGTGTGTGTGTGTGCGCGCACGCGCGCGTGCTTGTAGATACTTATGAAATTTAGGCTCAGATATAATGGCCTTTCTTAGTAGATAGTTACTAATAATCAACCTGGTCAAATATCAAATATTGCAGATACTTTCAGAAGTTTAGTTTGCATCTGAGAAATGAAATTGTATTTCTTCCTTCCCACTCCCTAAGACATTCCTCTGTAATAATGGCCACTTCAGTAAGATACCAGAAGGCACTAGTGCCATGAAACTATATCCCAAAATGAGTTATTGCCTTCGGGTGAAGGAAGGAGAAAATCAGACAGAAAAAAAATAATAAAAAGCAGATAACCACAATTCTGGAAACTGACTTTGTCTGGTGGTGATCAGTAGTAACCTGACACATTGGACTCCAATTACATTGAACTCCATTACACAAAACAAGCAGTACTGACAGAAATGCCACAGCTTAAAAAAATGGATTTAATGGGTATGGAAATTTTTCTGCAAACAACCTAAATACTTGCTAATGTATACAGTATACATTTGCAGAAATGTTTTGATCATGAGACTCTTCTTTCATCAATGTGTTCAAAAGCTAAACTGTAACTTGCAGGATCTTTACTTGTCTGCTACACACTGTAATCAAAATGTCTGCCAGATTGAATTCAAGTCCATTTCCAGTATCCACAGGCACAAATCCCTATTTGTTGTTGTGTTGTTACATGTGTTCCCAATGTACACATGGAACCGGAAGTGACATTGGTGAACTGGGGGCACGTGCGAAGGTGCGAAGCTAGAAGCTGTGTCTGGAGCCTCCTGTTAATAAATGTGTTGACGTTTAAACCCACACAAACTTTGTCTTTTATCAAGAACAAACATAGGAATTCAAGAAGCAGGCTTCTTTTCAAGGGCAGCAAAGGATGAGCAACAAATGCTGGGCTTAATGACAGAAATGACATACTACAAATTAAAAATAAACACAGAACTGACTATCGTATTCTTCATTTAGCCAAAATGGAGAGAGAATACCAAAAAGAGTAATGTAGACTATAAATGTGGTTGGGATTTTTTAAAATCTTTAATTTTCTTTTCAATTGCGATACGGCAAAGAGCAGGCCCTTTCAGCCTTTCATCCCACCTTAAATTCATTGTTTACTGAATTAAAATAAAATATGACTATTGATGCCAGTACACAAGAGATTGACATGCATATGCAGGAATCTGAAGCAACAGATAAAATGCTGGAAGAACTCAATGGGTCACATAACATCTGTGGATGGATGTGGACTGTTAGCAATTTGGGTCCTTTACCTTCCAGTGCTCCTACAATGTGGCTTCTGAATGCCCGACAACAGTAGATTTTCCATACACGAGGCTTCAAGTGATCTCACTTTGACCGTCCAAACATGGAGGGATCTTCACAAACCCCCACAGCCCCAGATGATCCTGTGACTTTCAGTCTCTGAGGCCAATGTGAGAACATCCTTCAGAAGGGTGATCGCACAGAAAGCATCCAGCCCAGTTGGGATACCTGGCCGAGTTCTAAGGACCTGTGCTGATCAACTGACTGGAGTGTCCACCAATTTCCTTGCTTCAAGCAGGCTTCAATTATACTGGTACCTAAGAAGAACGTGGTAATCTACCTCAATGATTATGTCCACACAGATGCCATTTCACTGGCTCTTCACTCAACCATGGAACATCTGGACAGCAAAGATGTCAGGATGCTCTTTATTGATTACAGTTCGGCATTCAATATTATCACTCTCTCAAAGTTAATCAAAGACCTCAGCTTCAACACCTTCTCGTGCAATTGGATCCTTGATTTTCTCACTTGCAAACCCCAGTCAGTTCAGGTTGGCAAAAACACCTCCTCTACAATCTCCATCAGCACTGGTGCACCACAGGGTTGTGTGCTTAGCCCCCTGCTCTACTTGCTTTACACTTATGACTGTGAAGCTAAACACATGTCCAATGCAATATTTAAGTTTGCAGATGACACCACTGTTGTTGGCCGAATCAAAGATGGGGACAAATCAGCATATAGGAGACTGAAAATCTGGCTGAGTGGTGCCACAAGAACAACCTCTTACTCAATGTCAGCACGACCAAGGAGCTGATTTATTGACTTCAGCTGAAGGAAACTGGAGATCCATGAGCCAGTCCTAATCAACGGGTCAGAGATGGAGAGAGTCAGCAACTTTAAATTCCTTGGTGTTATCTTTTCAGACAATCTGTCCTGAGCTCAACATATAAGTGCAATTACAAAGAAAGTACGGCAGTGGCTGTACTTCCTTAGAAGTTTGTGAAGGTTCGGCATGATATCTAAAACTCTGACAAACATCTATAGTTGTGTGGTGGAGAGTATTTTGGCTGGCTGCATCACAGTCTAATGCCCTTCAATGTAAGATCCTACCAAAAGTAATGAATGTGGCCCAGCCTATCACGGGTAAAGCCCTCATCACCATTAAGCATAAATACAAGGAGTGTTGTCCCAGGAAAGCAGTCTCCATCATCAAGGACCCCCAGCACACAGGCCATGCTCTCTTCTTGCTGCTGCAAGTGCCTCAGGACCCATCAGTTTTGGGAACAGCTATTACCCCTCAACCATCAGGGTCTTGAACCAGTGGGGATAACTTCACTCACTCCAATGATGAACTGTTCCCACAACCTATGGACTTACTTTAAAGGACTATTTCTCTCACGTTCTCAATATTGATTGCTTATTTATTTATTATTATGATTTATTAAATTTCTTTTGCATTTGAATAGTTTGTTGTATTTTGAACATTGGTTGTTTCTTTGTCTTGTTGTTGCGGTCTTTTATTTATTCCACTAGGTGCCTTGGATTTACTGAGCATGCTCACAAGAAAACAAATCTCAGCGTTGCATACGGTGAAGTATATGTACTTTAATAATAAATTTACTTGGAAATTTGGAGAATGGCACAAGGCTAAGGGCAAGCTTCCGACTGTACCATCTCAGCACATGGGCTCTGTTGCATTGGCAGTTGTGGTAACACTAACACGGTTGCTCAGAGAAAAGGCCGCTTATTCTTGCTCTTCAGAATTACAGCCACTCATCAGTGCTTTTGATAATGAAATCTGGAGCACAGCATTCTACCAGTCTCTGTGAGCACTGTAGATCACAATCATGATAGCAACATGAAGGTAAACCTGTACTACTCAATAGTAGTCTGAGTTCTGCCAAAGTACTCAGAACCTGAGTAACCACGGCTATAGAGCTCATCAAACCAGCCATCAAACAGACCACAAAGTTTGGAAATGAGTCTGCTACCACTTTCACCTTGAAACAATAAGCTCCAACCACTGGATATGGCGTTCACAAGCAAAAAAAAACCTAATTTTGCTCGTTGAAACTATCTTTTCCAAATGTTTTCCCATAAAGTTCCTGATATTCTGTATGTACCTAAAATGCTTCCTTTTGATTTATTAATTCATGGGTTAGTAAGATATTTATTCAACAGACCTTTAATTGAGCGGTTCAGTCAGTCTTTTCCAAATGCAGTGAAGTTAGAATAAACCATGTTGCTATGGGTCTGAAGTCTCCCATGTGCCAGTTTGTGCAAGAATAGCTGATCCCTTTTCCTAAATGACACTAGTGAAACAGTTGTGTTTTTATGAAAATCCAGTGGTTTTGTGGCCACTTTTACTGATAATGGCTTTTCAATTAATTAATTGAATTTAGATTCCCTTGTTGCTATGGGTAGATTTGAAATAATGCCAATCAATAGTCCATGCCTGCGGACTGCTAATCCTCTGTACTGTACCGACAGATGCTGACTCGTGGTGTCTGAGTTCTCTACTTTAGCTCCATACTCTCTGATCCAGAATCACATTGTTGTCCTCTGGTATCCTTTAAATTATTGGTAGAATCTGCATCTGAACCTAGGTCCCAAATTTGAAGTTGCGTGATGTTAAATCTTCATTTACCTTCACTACCTTTTGGTTGTTATTCCCTCACTTGTCAGAGCTTGTGTTCATGGAAGTCTTTAAATGCCACATTCAGGCAGCTGTATCAGCAACCCAGTGCTCACCAAATGGTTCTGTCCCAGTCCCAGTCCCTCTGCAGAGACCGGCTACCTGCTGAGTTCCTGCTGCAGTTTGTTTGTCGCTCCAAACTCCAATGTCTACGGTATCTTGTGTCTCTTTAATGTTTGCAAGTCAGAGACATCTTGGTTCAACTGCAGAGACCCCTGGTGACAACACAGTTGGTATATTGTATCCAGGTCTAGTCTCCTGATCTAATAAATAAAGAATAGTTTTAATAGAGGGAACATCCTGATGCTGGCTCTTAATCTGAAATATTGACAGTTTCTTTCTTCCACAGGTGGTGCTTGGCTGGCTGAGTTCTTCCAGCAGATTTTTTGTTTCAGATTCCGTCAGCTGCAGTCTCCTGTGTCTCCAACCTTCAGCTCCTTTCTAACATCCTTATCCTTCACCTCAGCCACACTCACTGGATACAGGTGCAGGAATCCAACCTACAACATCTCATCACTTGCATATTCTGCCAAACAATCAACCAAGCTAATTCTGTGCAAAGGAGAGGTGGGAAAAGTCAGAGGTGGATGTTAACAATATCGGCACGTGTTAACCAGTAGGAACTATCAGATGAATAGCACAAACAGTGAGAGAAAAAAGATTTAAGTTTGAAAGACCCTTTTGGGCGACTGGTAAATGGCTTCTGCAATGAACACTCCAGTCATGGCCAGCTCAGTTCCAAAACTGCCTTCTTCACGCAGGATATTTGAGCTAAACATACTAGTTCCACTGCAGACAGTCAGTGCAGCCTCTGGTTTTGTGTTTCAACTTCCTGCAAGGCAGCAAGCTCTGTGTGGCAATGCGTGTGACCCAAATGACTGGAAGATGCAATGCAGGCTGGGATGCAGGTTGTCCATATCAGGTGAATGTGGGCAAGCTGAAGGTTTGGAAAGAGAGATATTATTGGCTGAGGTTGTCAGCAGCTGGCACTAAAGAAGCATTTCTGTTGAACTTCTTCTTAGACTTTACGAAGGTTCTTGCAATTCCACCAATGATAGTGACACCCATGGCCATCTGCGCCAATTATTTTTGAGCAAATGCTTGGAGTGGTTTGTCTAGTGGGGAAGGAGTTTAGGAGACAGCATATCTATCCTGCTTTCCACCTCCACAGATATGGCTCTTTCCTGCAGCATTTTTCACTGATTCCAGTCAGATAGATCCAACTGACAGCGACTGCTGGAGACAACGTACACCACCCCACCCATGCCAAAGTCTGTGAGTTAGCTTTAAGCAAGATATAGCAAGTCATGATGTTGTCTGCCCTGGTGATGCACTCAACCATTGACGTGATGTTAGTACTGGCTACCTAGAGTTATCATGAGAGCAGAGGTACTTGAATCTGGCAATGCAATCAGTGTTAATCACACATCACAATCTACACACCCATTTGCAGAAGCTATTCAGTTTAGGTCACGTGGGATCTCAAAGTCCCTTACAAAGAGTGTTTTTGGTAAGATGTTAACCTGATCATTATTTTTGTTTGTAAAGCATTGTAAAGAGTGATAATGGATTCATTTTGTTGAAATATGACAAATGGGTTGTTTTTAAACTGAAATGGTTAAAATAAGGCTCTGTAGACTTGTGGAAATGCTGGTATCTATTAGTAAGAAGATGGTGTTAGAGTATTGAGAAAATACCAGTAGGACTACACAGCACCAACACAGATTTGTAAAAGGAATATCATGTTTAACAAATCTGCTAGACTTTTTTGAGAATGTAAACAACAATGTAAATAAAGAGGAACCAGTAGATATAATGAACCAGTGACAGGTGGCTACTAAACAATGTTAGACTGGACTTTAGCAAGGATGTTGGAGTATAAAATTAGAAGATCATGAATTATATACCAGCTACAATTAAGAAAACAGGGAATAAGAATAAATACATAATTGTCAGGTTGTTAAACTGTGATTAGGAGGGTGCTACAGAGATCAATGCAGGTGCTCAGGATCTATTTTGATCATTTGGATGAGAGTGCAAGTACATTATATTCAAGTTTGCTGATAACACAAATCTGGACGGCCGAATGGATTGTCCAGCGGATGCACTGAGACCTCAGGGGAATTAGAGACAGGCTACTGGAATAGGTGAAGGCATGCCAGATGGAATGTAATGATGACAAAACGTGGTAATCACTTGGTAGGAAAAAAAGGGAAGTGAAAATGGCTCACTACTTAAGGGAGGATATGCAGACCAAAAAAATGGCTTACCAGACGGAATCCAGGAATGGTGTACTTCTCATAGGAATAGAAATTAAGCAGACTAGATCTATATTCTCCACAAATTAGGAAAAAATGTGTGGTAAAAACATATAAACTTCTTCTGAGACTTGACAAATTTAATCCAGAGATGATGTTTCCCCTAGATTGGGGTGTCTAGAATCAGGGGTGACAGCCTACAAATAGGAGTTCAGCTGTTCTGAGCAAAAAATAGTTTAAATTTTTCACTGAAAATGTAATGAGCCTTGGATTTCTCTATCCAATTGAGAAATGCAGGTTCAGTCAAAGTATATTCAATACAGACAGCTGTAGATATTGGGATAGGGCTAAGTTCCTGCTCTAACCTGAACACAGAAAAGCAGCCATGATCTTATTGAACAGTACAGGAGGCACAGGGGAAAAACAGCTTTCAACAACGTTCAATATTTCAAATTGTTTTGTTCTGCAGTACTCACCAGTCTATCTACACTATATCAGTATTTTGCTTTTCTAATGTGCAGACAAACCTCCCATTTCCTCTCATTATTCCTCATTTGCCACACTTTTGCCCACCTGGCAACATCTTTACATTCCTCTGCAAACTTCTGTGAGCTTTTCACACTTGTTTTCTGATCTATTTTTGAGCTGTCAGTAAATTTGGCTGCAATACACTCAGAGTATTATCGATCATCAATACAGGAAACACTTAAGGTATACATCATGAGAATTTTTACGTATATCTCCCGCAAAGAGTGGGTGGCGGTGGGGGGGGGGGGGGGTAGAGGGGCAGTCAAGCATCCCATCAGGGCTGGTGCAGGCTGTCAGGCTATGAATTCACAAAGGAGGTCAGTCTTCCCAAGATGAGTACGTTTCCACATAACCCACAATGCTCACAAAGTTCTGGTTTTCAGGCATGGGGTATGTGAGGCAGATAGTTGGGTTTTCAAACGATAGTTCATACTGAAGGGCTGATGGGAATGGCTTAGGATGGGCATTCAACGCTATGATCAGCAGGTGATGGCCACTGGAAAACCAGTAGCTTGAAATTCATGGCTGCCTCTGATCACTCAGTCGTATGGACTAACAAACTATCTGGTGGAGGAACTCAGAGAGCTGAGCAGCATCATTGTGCTGCTGCAGGGATTCTCCCACAGTTGCTGCTGGACCTGCTGGGTTCCTCCAGCAGATTATTAAATGCTCCACATGACAGAATTTGCAATCTCTTGAGTTTGCTGTCTTGAAGTTCACTGTCAGCCGAGGGCCAGGGCTTTAGAAAAAAGAAGGTGCCTGTTACAGGCTGGATGAGTGAGAACAGCTGAGTCCAAGGACAGTTCTATAGGATATCATAGAATCATAGAAATCTACAGCACATTACAGGTCCTTCGGCCCACAATGTTGTGCCAAGCACATAACTGACTCTAGAAGCAGCCTAGAATTTACCTGCTGGATAGCCCTCTATCTTTGAAGGTTGAATCATGAATAGAAAGGGGTTCACGCTGAAGGTCAGCAACCCAGTAATGGAAAGGCGTGTAAATGGCAGAAAGAGGGAGGGTTTTTGTGAGCTTGCAGAGGGCCTTAGTGAGGTAAGACCTCTGAATGGAGAATCTGAGGCCTTGTTTATGGCGAGTACCTAGCTATAAAATGGAAACACAACGTGAGCTAGACATGCAAATCAAGTGAAGCAGCAAAAGTTGTGCAAGCAAGCAAGTTTCTTCAGAGTGGTCCAGAGGACAAGGATAAGGAGATAATATGATACAGTCAATGCAATTAAAACCACTGTGCATTGTGCAGAGAGATGGCAGAATTTGTCTTGAGCACAACAGCTATGATGTCACCTGCTTTTACCAGGTCTGCCTCCAAAAAGAGAACCACCACCTTCATGGAACCTCAGACATGCCAGATGTTCACCACTGGCCACACTCTATTAATGCACCCTGAAGTGAACTTAAATAAACTCCAACTTTGACTACTCAGTGACCCAGTGATCTATAGCAAGGTGTTTTTCAGCTCATTGACTGTTGTACAAACCTGTGCAGTTGTGATGAGCTAGTCCTGTGCACACTGAAGACCCCTCCAGTTTTTTCCAAGCATCTAACAGCAATTCACCCATGGCCTGTACAACACCACATCTGGCTTTCTTTGCATTACCCCTGGGGTTCTCATGGGTGTTATCGGCCACAATATAAATGCTTATTACTGTTGCTCTTAAGGGAAGAGGGAGAGTAGATTGCTCTAAGACAGAAGCATCATGACAGCTGGTCAAGAATTGTGTACCTGACTGCACACCAGTTGCATCATGGGAAAGTGGAAGGCCTTCTGTTTCATGAAGACTCATGGGTCGTCGAGGGCATTCCTTAATTGTCACGTGTGCATTAAATGCCTCCCTTCACTAGGTGGAACCTGAGCACTGATTCACACTGACTGTTCCCCTCAAATTAAAAAATACTTAACTGTTCCCATTTGAGAATCGAGGATAGACAGAGCACAACTTTTTTTAAAATGGTATCATTTTGCAATTTGAAGTATCACTAATTAGAACCAGTGGTAACACACTTTTTGATTTTTTTTAGCAAAATTGAAAAATTAATTATTTGTAAATTGGACATCAATTTTGTGGCAGATGAACAAAAGATGTTCCAAAAGATGTTACTATTTGAAAGATGGAAGAAAATCACTTAGCAAGTTGAGTGAATTAAGTGAATTAGTGAGGTGTAAATAGACAGCATAAAATTAATCAGCTATGTGCGTCCTATATGCTATCCTAAGGTGGTAAGAAATTATTAAATGCAAATTGATCTATATCAATCACTGGAGAGTAAAGTAGTACTGTAATAGTTAACTATTATATCTTTTAAGTAAGATGCATTTCTGTTTAAAAAAACAAAACACAGAAAAATACTTAAACTTTCTTGTCGTGTGCAGCATGCTGAAGCTGGAGAGGGAGATTAAATATTATAATACATATTTGTGGATAAATTGTAAATTAAAAAATAAGGTCTGCATTGTCAAGTCAACTAGGGTGATAGAAGTATACTGCATTAATCACACTTGGTTGACATTTAATTAAAATTTAATCCATTTTATAATGTTCAACTGTATTTCCACACCCAAAAATTTGATGATCATATTACAAGCTTGTGAGTGTTACAACAGGACAACAAAAGCATCTGCTGTTTCACCAGACATAAACCACTCAAATCCATACAAAAGTTCTCAAAAATATGAATTCATTTTTTATTAAATCACTCCTTCAACTTGTGAATCCTAGAATTAATAGAAATCCCTCAGCACTTAAACGGAATCAATTTCAGTATTGTGTGGGAAGTTTACAATTAAAATGAGATCTTCTTTCCTCCTGACTTATAGTGTTCTCACAAATAGTTTTGGACTCTCAAAATACTTGTATGTACTTCTTTTAGGGACGCGTGACACCATGTATAATGCATACACGTGGAAACATCATTCTTTTTGCTTCCACATTTAAACACATTATTGCAATGCCAGATATAACATTTTGCTAAACATAAATGGGTCAAGGCAAAGAAATGTTTTTGATGCAAAGCAGCACAGTTTTTTAATGACCACAGTGAAAATGTTTAAGCAAACATCTCTAGAGATAATTACCTGGTTACCTGGTTAGGATAACTACAGCCCTTAGGATAACAAGACTCAGAAATAACAGCAGATGATAAGCAGAAGTGAACTGCAACCAGCTTGCAGAGCAGTCAACTTAAATGGCTAAAGGAAATTTTCTCAAACACCCCTAAGCTCCATTCCCTAATTCAACAGCCTTTCTCTAAAATATACAGTTACTGAGGCAAAAGTGAAAAACAGATTCCTAAGCAAAGATTCAAATATACAGTGCAAAGAAAAGCAAGACGTTCTGGATTCACTTAGCAGGTTAAGCAGCATCTTTGGGGAGAGACATTCCCTCTGTTTAATTCAGCTCTCTCCCCCTACATCTCAAAACACACACTTGCTTCCAGCATTCCCATCTCCATTGAACGAGCCTTGATTTGAAATATCAATTAAATGTTTCTTCCCATAGCTACTCTCTGACCTGCCAAGTGTTTCCAGCAGTTTCTACTTTTGCTTTTGAGGTTCTTGCTTCCTTGCAGGGATGCTGACACATTCCTCTTATCCACACTCTCACAATGGAGCAGATGCCCAAACACACACACAGGTGCACACACACTTACCCATCTATGCATGTGTGCACAACTGAATCTCCTCCCATTAAGGGGTCAAATCTCTGAAGGTAGGATAATGTAAAGGTCACTGCATGACCTTCATCTCATTGGTTTCAGGTAAAAATGGAGGAGGGAAGCCACTGAAAGAATGGTTATGAGGAAATGATCCTCCTTCTGAAGGGCAGTTGTCCATACAGGCTCAAAGCATCCTATGAACGGAGACTATAAAACATCTATCAGATTTGCTTGTCTCTAAGCCCCCTTTGATGGACCCAAGTGGACCCTTTCATCATTATCCACATTGTTCCACCACCAAGAGCTGCCTTGGGGAAAGCCTGCAAGTGGAGCAATCTATCCGTGTTGAATTTCAGAAAATGCATCTTGTTTTCACCCTATGCAACACAACAGTTTGGAACCGCAAGGAAAACTGGAGAGGAGAGAGAAGGGGTGACGATGATGATATTGATGACGAAAAAGCATGTCATTTCACTTGATACCCCACAGTGCCACCTTAAATGCTAGCATGTTTGAAGGGTGGGTCACAGGGAGATATAAAGAACACTGTCAGATTGCCACAAGACAATGGGACCTGGTGCATGGACTTGCTAGAAGGTTAGTATTCAGATGTAGGATTTAGATCAGCTTCACAGTTGGGGTACTCTCCTGACCAGCTCATCAGCAACCAACAGTAGTTCTTCAGGAGGAGTATAGAATAACAAGCTATGCTGAGGACTTCTACACTAACAGAGAGACACAGAGCTAAAGATCATTCTTTACAAGGGTCAGAGATATGCCCTGTGGAGACCTGTCTCTTCATGCTGCAGCAGCCAGAATACCACTTACATTCCTCTTTGCTGTGAGCAGAGTCACGCTCAGATGGTGAAGACAACTGGTTCTGAAAAGAGTGGGGGAAGCTGCGGTTCTGAGTCTGACAGCCACAGTAGCTTCAGGCCCCAAAGTGAAAGCTGGTGTGCTATGACTGCCAAACGAATGTAATACCATTGTCTCCCATTGCTGGCACTTCAGTAGCCATGCCCCATGTATACCTTGAAGAGAACAATTGCTGTACTTTGACTGGTGGTTGAATCACTGACTGCCTTGACTGGCTTCAAATTATGCTTTCCAACACACTCACATATTGAGCATTGATCTGGTTAACATGTTATTTTCATAATAATTTGTGCTGACATGCCAGATCAGGATTGAGCAGCAGTCCAAAAGGTTGAAGGTGGTGGTCAGTATTTAGACATACAGTATAGAGCTGCTCCAAATAAATGAACTTATTGTACACTGCTGTTTCAGCAAGTTGCCACTCATCAGGAAGTCCAGTTTGCTGTAGCAATGTAAGTTATGGGGTCAAGCAACCATACGTAAGTAGTGCCCAGTTCAATTTTGTAATTGGCATGACTTCACATAGAAATGATCACCAATATAATTTACTCTAAATAAAAATTGATTTGAGATTGCATGTTGCTTTAAAAATGCATGTTGCTACACTACTCATTTTCCAGGTTAGTATCTTCTTGTTATTTGTTACTGCAACCATCCTGTTATGCTGGTTGTTTTTATGAGATTCTTTACATATTTCTAGGTTATGCATAACTCAGTTTGAATTAAAACAAACTTAAAGAGAAGAGAGTTGGTTGAAATCTCCTGTAGAAAGGTCAGGTCGCAGTCATATGGTGTTAGGCACCCAGATTACATCGCTGTCTTAGCACTGCTACAAAGGAGAGGTCACGTTTTGCTAGTCCTTTCACTTCAATCAATCTAGGGGGAAGAGGGGAGTGAACACAGGGACACGGCACGTTGGGATGTAGAATGAGGTTAATGAGAGCAAGCGAAGGGAAGCACTGCAGATCAGAGTTAACACTTTATTTCAAAACCACCATTCAAAGTGTTTTGCTCAGCTTCAAGTGATTCACTAACCTGGAGTATTTTTTGTAGACTCACTGTGACTGGGACTGTCTTCTTGTCCTGAATCTGGTAAAAAGGAAAGAAATACATCATATAAAAGTGCTTAAAAGTAATTCAATGAATTGAAAATCAATTAGCTAGAATTAACTGTTTGTCTAGCAACATTGGCTAATTTCAATTATAATACAATAAACTCTAGCTTATCTAGATAGATAGATAGATAGATAGATAGATAGATAGATAGATAGATAGATACTTTATTCATCCCCATGGGGAAATTCAACTTTTTTTCCAATGTCCCATACACTTGTTGTAGCAAAACTAATTACATACAATACTTAACTCAGTAAAAAATATGATATGCATCTAAATCACTATCTCAAAAAGCATTAATAATAGCTTTTAAAAAGTTCTTAAGTCCTGGCGGTAGAATTGTAAAGCCTAATGGCATTGGGGAGTATTGACCTCTTCATCCTGTCTGAGGAGCATTGCATCGATAGTAACCTGTCGCTGAAACTGCTTCTCTGTCTCTGGATGGTGCTATGTAGAGGATGTTCAGAGTTATCCATAATTGACCGTAGCCTACTCAGCGCCCTTCGCTCAGCTACCGATGTTAAACCCTCCAGTACTTTGCCCACGACAGAGCCCGCCTTCCTTACCAGCTTATTAAGACGTGAGGCGTCCCTCTTCTTAATGCTTCCTCCCCAACACGCCACCACAAAGAAGAGGGCGCTCTCCACAACTGACCTATAGAACATCTTCAGCATCTCACTACAGACATTGAATGACGCCAACCTTCTTAGGAAGTACAGTCGACTCTGTGCCTTCCTGCACAAGGCATCTGTGTTGGCAGTCCAGTCTAGCTTCTCGTCTAACTGTACTCCCAGATACTTGTAGGTCTTAACCTGCTCCACACATTCTCCATTAATGATCACTGGCTCCATATGAGGCCTAGATCTCCTAAAGTCCACCACCATCTCCTTGGTCTTGGTGATATTGAGACGCGGGTAGTTTGAGTTGCACCATATCACAAAGTCCTGTATCAGTTTCCTATACTCCTCCTCCTGTCCATTCCTGACACACCCCACTATCTAATATTTATGCATCCAGAATTTTCATGCAACAAGCAACATTTTCTTAGAAAATTTAGCGATATCATAAAATTTTACTTCAAGTGTTATGCAAGATGTGTAAAAATAATTTTTTAGTTTATTTTATGCTTATACAAAAAGACAATGCAGTTGGGGATATCACAAATTAGTTCTAAAAAAAAGGTCATTGACCAGAAGCAGATGCAACTAGACATACTGCACATTTCACAGCCATTACTTCAGATCGGCAGGATCCACCATGTTTTGCTTTTTAAGTTCTGTCACTTAATTCTTAGCCATTGGAAACATAGATTTGCTATTCTAGTATTAATCATCCAGACCAGCATCATCTCCAGAAATAAGGGGCAAACAACCCCCTTTGCTGTAACCACTAAGAGATTTTACGCAGGCTTAAAGATAATAATGCACATATTCGCTCAATAACCAATCAGGATGCATACACATGCCCCTTCAAATGTGCACCCCTGAATAAAACCATTGGTAAAATCATATCTTACATGCACTGTCTGAAGTGACATAAAGCCTACAATATTTGGAGGAACAGATTTCAGGACTTCCAGTTGTTTTCAGAATAAATATAAAACTTAAATGCTCATTTTAGTATTTAATATGATCTATTAGTTTAAAATATACCCTAGATATCTTTCATAGAATAAAGACAATAGTGCAATATTATTTCAATTCATATCAAACAGCACTTTGGTTGCCTATAAGCATCATGATCCAACACACAAACCTGCTTCCATCTTTCTCAGCTTACTGTTTAGAACCTTGCTTTATGATGTGATTGGAACAAACCAACAAAATTACCATCCAGTAGTCCCTTCAGATTTGGTTTGCAACTTTTTTTCTAAGCTTCTGCTTATTCTCATTGTGTTCAGTTCCAACTTATTTTAAAAGCTGTCTAAAGGCTCCCCTTTCTCCATTTCTTTCCTACTCTACTCCCAATTACAACTGACACATTCACACACACACACACACACACACACACACAAAATCAGCCCACACACATATAAACAAGAGCATTAATTATCACTTGTCATTATGCTGTAGACCACTTGATATGATAAATATGACTGTATGTCTGGCAAAGTTTGCAACACAAGAAGTTGCCACTATTAAACTATAAAATATACTATATACAGTATGTGTGTATTTAGTATAAAGTTGAAAAGTGGACAAGGGGTAGACTAGAGCAAGCACTTAGTGGATGATAACAGATACTCAAGAGGCCATTATCAGACAGCCATGCAGCTGTCAAAACAGTCTGTGTGTAGATGTTGCCAGCACTTAAGGCAAGGGTAATTTTTTAAGCGACCTGATTAAAAGTTTAATTTAATTTATTTTATTTTATTTGTTATTGAAAATGATGCCAAGGTGAAACTGTTGCTGCACTTCTACGAAGTGAGCCAGCTTTCCTTGTACTCAGTTCCTTGACGAAAAGCACCACATGACTACCGCACTGGGTGAATCTGAAGACAAAGGGAACACAGCAGATGACAGGGAGCACATCATTGGCCGGTCTCATCTGGCAACAGGCCTTCAAGCTGGGTGAAGTAAGTCACATGCCAAACCAGAAATAAATGAGAAAACCCAACACTTTAATTGTGTAAGCAGAGCATTGTTTGGCGAGAGATTCATGTTTAAAAGGCTTACAGGAAACACTCAGGCACACACACACACACACATACATCATTGATATACGGACATGAGCACTGCATGCCTGCAGATACACAGAAAGCAAACGATTAAATCAGAGAAAACAGAGTAAATTCCTTAATCTTGGATTAATTGGAAATTAAATAAACCCTGCATTTATATGAGCAATAGGATCTGAGGGTAAACCCAAGGGGAGGCATAATGCCAAAACAGGACAAGGCCAATATGACTTCAAAGCCTTTTCTCCATTAATGTCTAACTGTCGGCTGCACAAAGTGAGCATTAGGGTTTACACACTCAAATGTAGTAACATCATGTCAGGTCATCTCTATAGAATATGCATGATGTTAAAATTTATATCCTGGTGACATATCTCACGAAAGTTCTGAAGATATGAGACAGCCAAATGAAACCAGCACCAAAATGCAGTTGAGTGCCGATCGCAAACTCAAACAGATGCTGCTGAAGTTGATGTAAACCAAGCAGCACTGCCCGAGCAGGCATCAATTACAAAAGTAACAGGTGCATTTCTTCACTAACACAGCCACAAATAAATCCACGAAGGCAGATAGTAATTAACATGAAGACATTTTATTTATAACTTTCTGGAACCTTGTTCACACTGGAATCTCGTGTGTTAACACTTGCGGGCTGCCTCAAGCATTTCCTTAGGTTGTGTTAGTTGCTAGCGCAAATGATGCATTTTACTATAAATTTCAAAGCACACATGATAAATAAATGAATCTGAATCTTCTGGAGTGAGTCTAGAATTGTTGGAGTTGGAAAGATAGTAATGAGATTGGACTCTGAGTTGCCTACCAAGGATAAATTATATAGTAACTTGTAAAAGTATCCAGCCCCTAACTCTTTGTTCACATAAATGAGAAATACAAACAGGGACGTTGATCAATTTAACTGTGAATCACGTGCTCATTTTTTCCACAGTAGAGCTCAAAAAAAGAGAAAATTGTAAAGAATGAAAAACTAAAAGTTTAAAAACTGAAATGTCAACTGTTCAAAAGCATTCATCCCCTTTGCTCACTACTTAGTTGAACAAAGATTTTTTGGTTAGGTATTTGTTAGCTTTGCACAATGTAATGGAGCAATATTTGCCCATTTCTCTTTGCAAAATTGCTCAAGCAGTGCCAGTTTAGTTGGGAAGTGACAGTGACAGCAATCTTGAGGCCTTGCCAGAGACGTTCGATCATGTTAAGGTCAGGACTCTGACTGGGCCACTCACAGACATCAAGTTTCTTCATTTGAAGCTATTCCATGGTTGCTCTGGCAGTGTGCTTTGGGTTGCCATGCTGAAGGATGAACTTATTCCCCAGTTTAAAGTTAGTTTCTGGCAGAGGCGAGCAGGTTTTTATCCAGGATCTCTGTGTATTTAGCAGCATTAATATTGCCCTCATACCGGACCACATTTTGAGTCCCTGCTGCTGAAAAGTATCCCCATAGCATGAAGCTACCTCCACCATACTTTACAGGAATGGTGGTGTACCTAGCTGATGCGCAGTATTAGATTTATCCCTTATATACCAGTTAGTGTTGCGGCCCAAAGGTTCCACTTTAGTCTCCTCCAACCAGAAGATCACCTTCTGCATCTCTTCAGTATCTTCTAAGAGAACTTTTGCGAAGTTTTTATGGACAAGGATATGCTTTTCCTTAGCTGGGGCTTTTTCATTGCCATTCTTGCATAAAAATTCTTTTTGTCCAAGGCCTTTGAAATTGTGGAGCCATGATCTTCATTTCCAGTTGCAGCCACTAACTTTTGCAGCTCACTCAGAGTGACTGTTGGCATCACTGCAGCCTCTTTTACAAGTGTCATTCTTCCCCAACAACTAAGTTTAGAGGAGCAGCCTGACGTAGGCAGTGTGGCTGTGGTTTCATATCTTTTCCGATTTTTCACGATGGACCATACTGAACTCCAAGATATGTTCAGTGCCTTTGAGATGGTGTTGTACCTTTCTCCGGAATCATGCTTCAAATTTCAACCAAATTTATTATCAATATACATATATATCACCATATACAACCCAGAGATTTATTTTCTTGCAGGCATACTCAATAAATCCATGATAGAATAATAACCATAACAGAATCAATGAAAGACCGCACCAGCTTGTAATTTCAGCCAGTGGGCAAAAACTGTGCAAATACAAAAATAATAATTATAATAAATTAGCAATAAACATTACAACCATGAGATGAAGAGTCCTTGAAAGTGAGTCCATTGGTTATGGGGACATTTCAATGATGGGGCAAGTGAAGTTGAGTGAAATTATCCGCTTTGGTTCAAGACTATTCCTGAACCTGGTGGTTTGAGTGCTTTGAGTACCTTCTTCCTGATGGCACAAGTGAGAAGAAAGCATGTCCTGGGTGGTGGAGGTCCTTGAAGATGATGCTGCTTTCTTCGACAGTGTTTCATGTAGATGTGCTCAATGGTAGGGAGGGTTTTACCCATGATGGACTGAACCATAACCACTACTCTTCCATTCTCGGGCACTTTCATACCAGGCTGTGCTGAAGCCAGTTAATGTACTCTCCACTACACATCCACAAATGTTTGTTAAGGTTTTAGATGTCATGCCACAAATTCCTAAGGAGGTACAAGTGCCACTGTGCTTTCTTCATAATTCCACTTACGTGCTGGGCCCAGGACACTTCCTACGAAATAATAACACCGAGGAATGTAGACCTCTCCGCCTCTGTTTCTCTGATGATGACTGGCTCATCGACCTCTGGCTCCCTTCTCCTGAAGTCAATAATCAGATCCTTGGTCCAGGTGACACTGAGTGACTGGTTGTTATGGTAATGCTCCATCTCCCTTCTATATGCTTCATTCATCACCACTTTTAATTTGACCTACGATAGTGGTGTCACCAGCAAAATCATTGGAGCTGTGCTTAGCCACACAATCAAAAGTGCAAAGCGAGTACAGCAGAGGACTCAGCACACTATCTTGTGGTGTACCTCTGCAGATGAAGATCACAGAGGAGATGATGTTGCCAATCTGAACTGACTGGGGTCTGCAAGCAAGAAAATTGAGGATCTAATTGCACGAGGATGTATTGAGGCCAAAGTTTTGGAGCTTATTGATTAGTCATGAGGGAATGTCGATATTGAATCCTGAGCTGTAGTCAATGAAGGACATCCTGATCTATGCAACTTTGCTCATGATGTTCCAGGGTTGAGTGAAGAGCCAATGAGATAGCACCTGCTGTGGACCTGTTGCTCTGGTAAGCAAATTGGAGCGGATCCAAGTAACTTCTCAGGCAAGATTTGATACCTTTCATTGCTAACCTCTCCAAACATTTTATCACTGTGAAAGTAAGTGCTACTAGATGATAGTCATTGAAGCAGGTTACCTCATTCTTCCTGGGCACTGGATTAATTGAAGCCTGCTTGAAGCAGGTAGGTACCTCAGACTGCTGACTCAAGAGGTTAAAGATCTCAGTGAACCATCCAGCTGGTTGACCTGCACAGGTTATTAGTAATTGGCCAGGCAGCCCGTGTGGGCCGGATCCTTTTCATGGGATCACCCTCCTAAAGGCTGCTTGCACATCAGCAATAGAGATGGAAGTCACAAGATCATAGGGGGCTGTGGGAGGTCATGATGGTTCCTCCGTGGTTTGATGGTGAAAGTGAGCATAGATGGTTTTGAACGCATTGAAAGGGAAACCCTGTTGCTGCCTATGTCACTTAATTTAACTTTATTGGAGGTGATAGTATTCAAGTCCTGCCACAACTGTGGAGTATCCTTCGTCGGTTCAAGTTTTCTATTATCGTTTCCCAGCCTTGCCTTGAATGCGCTTTTGTCTTAATTTTGGTTTGTGCTGTTCAAAATGTTAAAACTGTTAAAACTTTATAAAGAGAGGGGTTATTTTTTCAGGTGATCCTCCAATTTTCTACATCAACAAATTGGGTGAATGGTAAATTAATATGTAGTATTTTATGTGAGGAAATTCAGTGTAGTAATTACAAAGGGGACAAATACTGTTTCAGCCTCACAATTTGGTTTATAATTTTCTAATTTGTTGACAGGTTTTGTAATTTTACCTTTGATGTGACATGATACACAACATTTTGTAGATTACCTCAAAAAGTCCAACCTCAATATATTTTAAATTTAGAGGATGAGACAGTAAAATGTGAAAATAGTTTTGGGGCTAAGTACTTTCTCGAGGCACTTTTTTGAGGCTCTTCACTTGCAGAACAAAGAATGTAGAAAAGTTCAAAGTTTTTTATTATCAAACTACATATATGTCACCATATGTTACCCTGAGCTTCAAGTTCTTTCAAGCACTCTCAGTAAATAAAAACACACAATAGAATCAATGAAAAACCACACAAGGTGGACAAACAATGCGCACAAGACAACAAACTGTGCAAATACAAAAAGAAAAAAAACAAAATAATATTAATAAAAATGAATAAGCAATAAATAGTGAAAACATGACCAAGTCAAGTCAAGTCAAGTTGTCAACTTTCATTGTCATTTCAACCATAACTGCCGGTACAGTGCATAGTAAAAATGAGACAACGTTTTTCAGGACCATGGTTTACATGACACAGTACAAAAAAACTAGACTGAACTACGTAATAAAAAAAAACACAGAGAAAGCTATACTACAGACCTACACTGGACTGCATAAAGTGCACAAAAACTGTGCAGGCATTACAATAAATAATAAACAGGACAGTAGGGCAAGGTGTCAGTCCAGGCTTTGGGTATTGAGGAGTCTGATAGCTTGGGGGAAGAAACTGTTATACAGTCTGGTCGTGAGAGCCCAAATGCTTCGGAGCCTTTTCCCAGACGGCAGGAGGGAGAAGAGATTGTATGAGGGGTGCATGGGGTCCTTCTTAATGCTGTTTCCTTTGCAGATGCAGTGTGTCGTATAAATGTCCGTGATGGCGGGAAGAGAGACCCCAATGATCTTCTCAGTTGACCTCACTATCCACTGCAGGGTCTTGTGATCCGAGATGGTGCAATTTCTGAACCAGACAGTGATGCAGTTGCTCAGGACGCTCTCAATACAACCCCTGTAGAATGTGATGAGGATGGAGGGTGGGAGATGGACTTTCCTCAGCTTTGGCAGGAAGTAGAGATGCTGCTGGAATTTCTTTGCTATGGAGCTGGTGTTGAGGGACCAGGTGAGATTCTCTGACAGGTGAACACCAAGAAATTTGGTGCTCTTTACGATCTCTACCGAGGAGCCGTCGATGTTCAGCGGGGAATGGTCACTCTGTGCCCTCTTGAAGTTAACATCCATCTCTTTTGTTCTGTTCACATTCAGAGACAGGTTGTTGGTTCTGCACCAGTCCGTGAGCCGCTGCACCTCCTCTCTGTAAGCTGACTCGTTGTTCTTGCTGATGAGACCCACCACAGTCGTGTCATCAGCGAACTTGATGATATGGTTTGAGCTGGGTGTTGCAGCACAGTTGAGGGTCAGCAGAGTGAACAGCAGTGGACTGAGCATGCAACCCTGGGGAGCCCCCGTGCTCAGTGTGATGGTGTTGGAGATTCTGCTCCCGATCCGGACTGACTGAGGTCTCCCAGTCAGGAAGTCTAGAATCCAGTTGCAGAGGGAGGTGTTCAGGCCCAGTAGGCTCAGCTTTCCAATCAGTTTCTAAGGGATGATTGTGTTGAATACTGAACTGAAGTCTATGAACAGCATCCGAACGTATGTGTCATTTTTGTCCAGGTGGGTTAGGGCCAGGTGGAGGGTGGTGGCAATGGCATCATCTGTTGAGCGGTTGGAACGGTGCGCAAACTGCAGGGGGTCCAGTGAGGGGGGCAGCAGGGTCTTGATATGCCTCATGACGAGCCTCTCGAAACACTTCATGGTAATGGATGTAAGTGCAACAGGACGGTTGTCATTTTGGCAGGACCCTGAAGACTTCTTCAGCACGGGGACGATGGTGGTGGCCTTGAACCACGTTGGAATGGTGGCGCTGCTCAGGGAGATGTTGAAGATGTCAGTGAGAACATCTGCTAGCTGGTCTGCACATCCTCTGAGCACTCTACCAGGGATGTTGTCTGGTGCAGCAGCCTTCCATGGGTTGACCCTGCACAGGGTTCTTCTCACATCAGCCAAGGTGAGACACAGCACCTGGTCATTTATAGGAGGGGTGGACTTCCTCGCCGCCACATGATTTTCCACCTCAAACCAGGCGTAGAAGTTATTCAGTGCATTTGGGAGGGAGACACCACCTGCACAGTCAGGTGATGTTGTCTTGTGATGGTGTCCTTGAAAGTGAGTCCACCATTTGTGGGAACTGTCAGTGTTGGGGTAAGTGAAGTTGAATGACTCAGTTAGGGTGAGTTAAAGCATAGTACAAACCCTTAAGCTACTCTAATGTTAATCTAACTCTTACTTTTCATATAGTCCTCCATTCTTCTTTCATCCTTGTGCCTATCTAAGAGATTCCTAAATGTTCCTAATGTAAGGCAAACGGAGTTCAAACCAGTTAAGTGTGAAGTGGTTCATTTCCGAAGGTCAAATTTGAAGACAGAACATAATATTAATGGTAAGACTCTTGGCAGTGTGGAGGATCAGCAAGATCTTGGGGCCCACGTCCATAGGACACTCAAAGCTGCTGTGCAGGTTGACAATGTTGTTAAGAAGGCATATAGTGTGTTGGCCTTCATTAACCGTGGGTTGAGTTCAAGAGCTGTGAGGTAATGGTACAGCTATATAAGACTTTAGTTAGACCCCACTTAGAGTACTATGTTCAGTTCTGGTCACCTAATTACAGGAAGGATATGGATGCTATAGAGAGAGTGCAGAGGAGACTTACAAGGATGTTGCCTGGATTGGAGAGTTTGACTTATGAGAATTGGTTGAGTGAACTTGGCCTTTTCTCTATGGATGAGAGGTAACCTGACTGAGGTATAAGATGAGGCATTGATTGTGAGGATAGCCAGAGGCTTTTTCCCAGGTCTGAAATGGCTAAAATGAGGGGTCATAGTTTTAAGCTGCTTAGAAGTAGGTACAAGGGGGATGTCAGAGGTAAGTTCTTCACACAGAGTGGTGGGTGCATGGAATGCACTGCCAGTGAAGGTGGTAAAGGCAGATACAATAGAATCTTTTAGAGACTCTTAGATAGGTGCATGTAAAATAGAGGGCTATGTGGTAGAGAAATTCTAAGCAGCTTCTAGAGTAGGTTACATCATCGGCACAACATTGTGGGCCAAGGGGCCTGTAATGGACTGCAGATTTTCTATGTTCTGTGTTTTATCTGCCTCTATCACCAACTCTAGCTGTGTGTTCCACACATCCATCACTCTCTGTAAAGAAGCCTACCATTTCCATTTAATTGCTAACAATATTACTTAAAGAGGAGCAGAAGATGATTTTAAATAGAATTTGCTATTGTGTGAAAATGACAGACATATCTGACTGTAAAAAATATTACCACAAAATACTCTGGAAAAGGACTAGATTTTCAGGTAATTACATACATTTTCTTCATCCTAGCTATGACACCAACAGTCCTTCCCACCCCGATATCTGCCTACCCAGTATATTGCCTTTCTTGTTCAGAATTCTCTTCTGGCTCCTCCTAGCTCCATATTATCATAGTAATTAACTTCTTTCACAGATTTGACTCTCGTTATCTACAAAATGGATCACAGGCATGTTGTACCCTGCACAATTCCAAATGAATCCAAGTTTAAAGGAAAATCAGGTTCACAGAGTTTGTCATTTTCCCTTCAGGGTTCTACGTGTATCTGACAGGCCACTGCATGCTGGGACCCAGTGAAGAAAGCAGTGTCCAGTGAGGTGATGCAGATCATTTAGACAGAGTGCTGAGCTATATTACAGAGTGGGTAAATGTCTGAACAAATCCCAAGCTGGTCAAGCACCTGCATTGCTTGGATAGTCTTTTGAAGTAAAATTCAGAATCATAGTGGCTGCCCAGCACTTCTCTGGATCTGGTCTCCCAGCCTCTGCAGCCTGCTGACTATCACCTAAAACTCCCCCCAATTTTACATCAAATTCCCGTCTACTTTGAACAGACACCCTAAATCGGGCCATACTTACTTCCAGCCCCATCAACTAAAGTGTCATATTGACTGCTTGTCTGTCTCCTACTCAATCCTTCTCCTTAAATCCCCCACTAATACACCTATTATTGACCTGTTACTTGAAGAATAACCCCCTTGCTCCCCAGCATTTCTCACTTGTTCCTTTGCTGGTAATGGTAACCCTTCCACCTAATCATCCCAGCTGAACCTCAATGTCCAAGTCTCCTCACCACTGATTACCTGATCCTCTCTCCCACTCTGTGACCTGGGCCCAAACCAATGGCTCATCTTGTTCCCCTGTATCCCTACCCTCAGCCACTTTCCCCATGCGCTGCAATCAAAGGAAATGTCTTCAGAAAAAATGTCTCCTTAGATTATCCATCTTGGACTTTATTTACTTCTGAATTTTGTAATCACAGCTCCCTGAACAAATCAGTTGATTGCCTGCTGCACATCACTTCTTCAATGCATCTTCATGTGTGCAGTACAGTGTCTCATGTTCTTTATAATCATCTCTAAGTGTGGTAGTATCTTGTACACAATGAACCATTATTTCTAATCATGCATTTTCTTTCTCTCTGATTAGTCTCAAGGTATGGAATTTCTTGTCTGTGGCCCTCTATCTCTAAAACACCCCTTTAGAATACCGTCTACTCCTTGACCAACACTTTGTTCATTTTTCCTGGTCATCGGCTCAGCACATGCTTCTGATTTTGCCTTTACTTGCCACCCAAAGCAATTTTCCTGTCTTAAATACAGCAAAATTCTCCCTTTGGAAACTACAGTGTCTATAACAAGTATTCATCCATTTCCCCACCCCCTGGAAGTTTTTTTTGTTTTAATTATTTTACAATTTCAAATCACAATAGATTTAATTTGTTTTCTTTTTGCACTGATCAACAGAAAGACTCTTTCATGTCCAAGTGAAAACAAATCTCTACAAAGTGATCTAAATTAATTACAAATATGTAACACCAAATAATTGATTGCCTAAGTATTCACCCCCTTCAAGTCATTATTTTATAAAAGCCAAATTAAATCCATTGTGATTCAATGTTGTAAAACAATAAAACATTTGGCAGCAATTACAACCTTAAATCTGTGTGGGTAGTTCTCTAACAGCATTGCACATCTGCACACCACAATTTTTACCCATTTTTTTCTTTACAAAACTGCTCAAGCTCCGTCAGATTGCATACGGATCATGAGTGAATGGCCCTTTTCAAGTCCAGCCACAAATTCTCAATTGGATTGATGTCTGGACTCTGACTTGGCCACTCCAGGACATTAACTTTGTTGTTTTAAAGCCATTCCTGAGGAGCTCTGGCTTCATGCTTGGGGTCATTGTCTTGCTAGAAAACAAATCTTCTCAAAAGTCGCAGTTCTCTTGCAGGTTTTCCTTCAGGATTTCCCTGTGTTTTACTGCATCCATTTTACCCTCTACCTTCACAAGCTTTCCAGGGCCTGCTGCCACAAAGCATCCCCACAGCATGATGCAGTCACCATCGTGCTTCACAGTAGGGATGGTGTGTTTTCGATGATGTATAATGCTTGGCTTACACCAAACATATCGTTTAATCTGATGGCCAAAAATTTCAATCAGAGCATAGAACTTTCTTCCAGCTGATGTTACAGGCTCCCACATGCCTTCTGGCAAACTCTAGCTGAGATTTCATTTCAGTTTTTTCCACAATGGCTTTCTCTTTGCCACTGTTCCATAAAGTTGTGACTAGTGAAGCACCCTGGCAACAATTGTGGTATGCGCAATCTCTCCCATCTCAGCCAATGATGTTTGTAACACCTCCAGAGTTGTCATAGGTCTCTTGGTAGCTTCCCTTCTTGCCCAGTCACTCAGTTTTTGAGGACGGCCTGCTCTGGGTAGATGTACAACTGTGTTGTATTCTTTCCATTTCCTGATGATTGACTTAACTGTACTCCAAGGGATGTTCTGTGACTTTGAAATTGTGCTTTTCAATTAACTTTTCATGGTGTTGCATGGAGTATTTTGCCTTCATGCTGTAGTTTTTGCCAGGATACTGACCCAACAGCAGTTTGGTCTTCCATATTTTTTACTACAATCAATTGAAACACCTTGACTACACGCGCGTGATCTCCATTTAACTAATTATGTGACTTCTAAAAGCAATTGGCTGCACAGGTTATGATTTGGAGTGCCATACTTAAGCAATCAATAATTTTGTGTTTTATATTTTTAATTAATTTAGGTCACTTTGTAGAGATCTGTTTTCACTTTGACATGAAAGAGTCTTCTTATGTTGATCAGTGTCAAAAAACCCAAATTAAATCTACTGTGATTCAATGTTGTAAAACAATAAAACATGAAAGCTTCGGGGGGGGGGGGGGGGAGGTGAATACATTTAATAGGCACTGTGTGTATGCATATAAGTATAGATAGGGTGGAGTTTTTTCTGGGAGCCGTTGATAATATATTTTGCACTAAACGATTGTTGACAGTATATTTCTCCCTAAACAATTATTGTTGTACAATCTCCCAATGAAAAAAGAGGAAATGATCAATTTATGCATCATCGTTAAATTAGTGGCAAAACACCTTACAGTACCAGTGACCCAGGTTCAATTCCCACCACTGCCTGTAAGGGTTTGTAGGTTCTGTCTTTAACCGTGTGGGTCTCCTCTGGGTGTTCCAGTTTCATCCCACAGTCCAAAGATGTACTGGTTAATTGGTAATGACCAATGATTAGGCTTGGATTAAATCGGGGAACTACTGGGCGACATGGCTCAAAGGACTGGAAAGGCCTATTCCACACGGTCTCTCAATTAATAAATTAATTCATTATTCAGGGGCTCCCCAAGTTACCAATGACTTGATTATTATTATTAATCAGGTATAGATTGTCCCAATAGTAATATCTACAACTGGTATCATTCCAAAGTCACCATACAATAGCATTAAACAATTAGGGATACAAATTGGAATGTAAATCTGCAGAAAGCCACAATACTAACACCACTGGAGTAGTCTGAAAGTTCCTTGCAGTTGAGAAATGAGTGTGTTTGGCTGTGCCTCTACCACAGGTTTTATCTGCTTGAGCTGAGAAATAAATAAAAATATAATAATTATAATATGTTTCCTGGCTTTCATTAATGAATGAATACAGCATACTGTAAATTCCATTTGTTTAATTATGGATATAATTAGTGCTAGTGCTAGTGAAATAACTCAGTGAAATGAAAGAATTCATGTAGAGCGATATGTTATTGGTAGCTATAGAAAATGCACTTCAAGACTAATGGAGAAATCAGATTGTCCCCGGGAACAGAATCCTTGCAAAACTCGGGTACCGCCTGTACTGCTAAAGTAACTTTCTAGATCCGTGTTCTTTCCAAATCAATCGCTTAAGAGAGGCTCTGTATTATGAGCTAAATATATCTGTGAAAAAAATATTTTCAATGGGCTTATCTGGAAACTGAGAGCAATTAACAGAGCACAATATGCACGTTCTATGTAATGTAAATTCCCAAAGAGGTGCACGATCCTGCCCAGTATCAAAAACTTTGCTGAGAGTTTCACAGATGTTGGAAATGATCCTGCCTTGCCAAGTCCTGCAGTCCTGCTTTACGTAAAATCCAGGCCTTTTTGTGCCTCATTAAGAGCAATGAACTGTTTAAAAGCAAACTTGGCTGCTGTTCCACACTGTACGCTGGCTGTCGACATTTCAAGAAAAAGGCTTGGCAGCCATTTTATGTCTGACCTATGCTGAGCACACGTACAGAGTGCCTGCCAAAAGATCTGAGTGTGCCAAAACTTTCTTGGCACAAACAACAAATTTTATAAAGATAAATTTGCCAGAAATATTGTAATTACAAAACACCAAAGCCAGGATGTTGGAACATTACAGCTGTGTCAATATAAATATCTAATTTAGTAGACTTCCTGCACCTAGCGTAGAGTAAGCCAAGTCTGAATATCTGTAGTGAAGTTAAAGGCTTCTGTTTCGTTTTCCAGTTTTGCTATTAATGAGCAACAACCTGAGCTGAAGAAATCTATCATCTTGAATGGGTCAACATGCATAATAGACACATCCTTATATACAAATCATAAGCAAGTTTCATTCTAATAAAGTGATGAATCAATGCATTGATGCGTTTCTTTGTTTTTAGTACAAGAATCACAAGAGTGAAAGTCGCAGGAAAATACATGTGTAAAAATACAGAGTACGAGTAACGAGTAAACACTATCAGTTAAGATGCAGGATTAACTTACAGAACCATTACAGTATTGAGAAACCCTTGCTGATATGCCACCAAAATGACATTTAATTTACCTGCTACATAAAGGATATTGTATATTGTGATCACCTGCACAACAAATATGAAACCTAATTAAAAAGTATGCTTCCACCTAACTTTAACCCTGAAGCCATGGATTACTCTATGTGAAATAGTGAACCAACAGACAACTATATCATTCTAGGAAGTCTGAAATAAATCAAGAAATTATAGACATCTCTTCATCTATAAGGGACTAACTGGTATGTCATGCAGGAATGTATTAATTTACTGATTGTCTTTTAATAAATTAATTGACTTAATTTGAATGTGTGAGTGGCTAGGGATAGTTATCGACAGGAGAAACAGGCATAGTAAAGTACTTTGAGAGAAAATCGTCATGCAAATTTGACAGTTGTATTCTTGACATACAAGCTATTCAGCAGGAATTAGAGATCTAGTCACATAAGTGATTGCAGTGAACCATAAGCACAAGATTGCTATCAATATTGTTTGTATGTTTCTTCTTCTTATTTGCATGGTGCCCTTGCAACTTTTCATGATATTCAGTCCATCTTTCTTTGTTGCTTTATTTAAAGGATGACTCTAGGATTTTTTATCTTTTAATCAGAAATCATTTTTTGCAGGTTTATCCTCACTCTCTGACTCTGGATTACTTTACTTCCAGCTCTCTGGAACTCATCCACAAAGTCATATTGATTTCTCCCACCCTATGTGATATTCTGAAGACATTGATCTTATTTACACTGTTGAGGTGACTCCTTACTGCTATCCACCCTCTGCCTACCTGTTCTCAAACATTCCAGGGCTCACCAATATTCCTCTCTGGAAGTCTGCAAAGTTTACACAAGCATAAAAGGCATATTGTTTTTCCCTCTGATTGTTTTTCAATCATCTTTTTCACAACCTGAGAAGAGCACAGTCAGTTTACAGGAATTCATCTGGAAACATTCTTCCTTTTATTCAGCATCGGTAAGCATTTTAAGGCAATTTTGTTTACTGGTGGAGATTTCATAAATCATCATGGCCAGGAAGTTTGCTTTGGAAAATAGTACAGAAATTGAATGGGCTTGGTGATAAGTCATAACTTAACTGATTTTGATACAGGCAGAACACCAACTTAGTGCTCTCTGCTCACTATAGTAACATCAGGTGAAGACTACTGCTGCTACTGGCTAGCTGGACGGCCAACAGAAACTTAGTGGGTATGAAGAACGTCGTAGTATCTATCTAGTACCAAATACATTTCAAGCTACTTTGTACCTCTTCAAAGGAATGTGGCCCAGAAATTTGAGCAGGGGCTGATATTTATTTTATAACAGAAGCAGATCTGAGAATATCACAACATTGGAGAAAGCAGCCTCCAACTTTTCTGGACTTACAGTGGTGAACTGGGGCAGAGGAGAGGGAAAGAAGAATTTAAGCGAAGTACAGAGAGGCAGAGTACAGGTAGTTCAATCACTCTGCAGGAGTAGTCGAGGTCAATAAGTATAACTTCTTACTATTAGGATGACTGTAAACTATCACTGTACCATATACTCAGTATTAATCAACTAATCATCTCTGTCAGTAAAGATTTATACCTCACATTCATACACATTGCCTTACTCTTGCACCTTTAACACAACTGCAGGGTGCACACCGCTAGCTATCAGCCAATAACAATAGAATTACCCAAAAAGATTGCACAATATGTACAGGCATAGTTCCCCTCGGTTGCAAGTCAGGATGGTACACAGTCAGAGGCAGCAATAACCAAATGCAGCATGCCTGCTAGTGAAAAGGATTGTGGTGGTCATTACTGGGCAAGTCACTGCCGAGCCACCAATGAAAGTGATAGCATGCTGATGCACCATCAATAACTCACTCTGAGACGTAAAGGCGAGATATCGGCTTTTATTGACTGGAAGAAGGAACAAGCAGTGAGTGACCACCATACTACATCCTGGAGACAGAGAGGCCGGGCTCAGACCTCCATCACCTTTATACAGGGGTCTGTGGGAGGAGCCACAGGAGCAGTCAGCAGGGGGCGTGTCCAGTCAGGTATATGTAGTTCACCACACATGCTCAACACAAATCCTCCCTCACACATTCAGCAAATCTTGCAACCTTACTCTCTTCTGACTTACCAGCCACAAATGATACGAGCACGTGACTGTGGACTGAAGGGTCTGTTCCCATGCTGTATATGACTCAGCAGGCCAGCGCTCTGCTCTAACAGCTTTGATGTGACATGCAGTTTGATATGTTTGAAACCTGTGCACTTGTATCGAGATCGCTACAGATCAGAGTTGTCAGTCATGACTTCAACGGATAACTTGCTGATTCATCATGTGTTTGCCACGAAGGGTCAAATATAAAAGACACAATGTACTAGTGCAGCAGTAGCAGCGCGATCCACTGGTCACAGTTGCATTGGTGACCTGCAAACTCTTTCAGTTCCAATATAGGGCAAAGTGGACAGGGAGCCATTGCACAGAGCTGCTCAAGTATACTTAGGACAGTGCAGAGTACCGCAAAATGTAAGGATCATCACTGCCGACAGGATACCAGTCACTGACCACATTGTTCATTGCCTGTGATCACCCAGCAGCTGACATGACATGGAGAAAGTGGAATCCATGTCAGTTTTGGCTTGAAAAGTTTATCAAATAACAGTGATAAATTAAACTGGCGTTCAGTTGAAAAGCCCTTTGGCACCAGGAAATACTTTTAGAGGCTATCCAGGTCTGGAAAATGGCATCTACATCTTGAGCCCATATCTATGGTGTGACTTTCATTGGATGTAACACTGGAAAGGCCATTAGTAGGCAAGCAGAGAGCAGAATCCCAGAATTGCTACTGCACAAAAGTAAGGGCCAAGAGCACTGCACACAGTGCAAGTACGTCTGATGACACAAAGGTTGGGGGTGTTGTGGATAGTGTGGAAGGCTGTCAGAGGCTACAGCAGGAGATCAACAGGATGCAAAACCAGGCCAAGAAGTGGCAGATGGATTTCAACCCAGATAATTGTGAGGTGGTTCATTTGTAGAATATAGTATTAATGGTAAGACTCTTGGCACTGTGGAGGATCAGAGGGATCTTGGGCTCTGAATTCATAGGACACTCAAAGCTGCTGCGCAGGTTGACTCTGTGGTTAAGAAGGCTTATGGTGCATTGACCTTCATCAACCGCGGGATTGAGTTTAAGAGCCGAGAAGTAATGTTACAGCTATATAGGACCCTGATCAGGCCCCACTTGGAGAATTGTGTTCTGTTCTAGTCACCTAACTACAGGAAGGATGTGGAAACTATAGAAAGGGAGCAGAGGAGATTTACAAGGATGTTTCCTGGATTGGGGAGCATGTCTTGTGAGAATAGGTTGAGTGAACTCGGCTTTCTCTCCTTGGAGTGGCGGTGGATGAGAGGTGACTTAATAGAGGTATATAAGATGATAAGAGGCATTGATCTTGTGAAGAGTTAGAGACTTTTTCCAAGGGCTGAAATGACTAACATGAGAGGACACAGTTTTAAGGTGCTTGGAAGTAGATACAGAGGAGATGTCAGGGGTAACTTTTTAATGCAGGAAGTGGTGAGTGCGTGGAATGAGCTGCTGGTAACGGTGATGGAGGCTGATATGATAGGGTCTGTTAAGATGCTCCTGGATAGGTACATAGAAAAATAGAGGGCTATGGGTAACATTAGGTAATTTCTAAGTAAGTACATGTTCAGCACAGCATTGTGGGCCGAATGGTCTCTTTTGTGCTGCAGGTTTTCTACGTTTCTATGTTTCTAAATTGCAAAGTGTGTAATGCTATGGGTACTTCAGAGCAACATTGTTTTAAGTCGTTTTAAAAAATCTATTGATACTCATATACAGCAATATCAGTGATTCCCAGACTGCAGACTCAGTTCACGAATTCAGTTCTCCTTCACAAAAACGGAAGCATGGAAGCCAAGCCAATTTAGAGGTATGATTGAAATGTAATTGCTTTAGACCTCCACTACTGTCTACTCTGCTAGCAAATGCATGGTCTCTGGAAAATAAAACTGAAGACCTCAAAGCACGATTGCAGGAGCAGAGGGACAACAGCGACTACTGCATACTCTGCTTTACAGAGACATGGCTCATACTGCCATTTTGGACATAACAGCATAGTCCGATGGCTTCACGATTCTCTACAAAGTCAGGACAGCTCAAGTCTTTTAAAGGTACTGGAGGTGGAATATGCTTTCTGATTAACCTTCTTGGTGCACAGATCATACCATGGAGAGCATTCTAACTGGTTGTATCACCCAGAACATATCCTCTTCTCATTGCTACCATCTAAGAGGAGATACCAGAGCATGAAGACACACACTTGACATTTCAGCAACAGCTTCTTTCCCTCCATCATCAGATCTCTGAATAACATTGAACTCATGAACACGAGCTCACTATTTACTTTTTGCTCTCTTTTTGCATTACTTACTTAATTTATTTTTATATAGTTCTTATTGTGATTTATTGTTTTTTATATTATTATGTATTGCACTTTACTGCTGCCAGAAAACAACAAATTTCATGACATGTGCCAGTGATATTAAACCTGATCCTGATTCTGTGCAGTGCTAATTTGATGCCAGCACGATTTCTGGTGCTCATTGTCTAGCTGTGTTAACAATATACAGTTACCACCTACCAGTTCAGTTTATAACTTTCTTCCATTAACTATATGTTAATTGCTGATTGATTTATTTCAGCTGTTACATGGACTACAGGCTTGTGTCTTCTGTAGATGTTTCAAGTTTCAAAAGTCTGCAGGGAATAGAGTGCCAAGTGGTGAAGTAGTGACAAATGCAATCCTTCACAGCACCAGAATCAATAATCGGGGTTCAATTCCCACCACAGTCTGTAAGGAGTTTGACATTCTCTCCATTATCGCGTGGGTTTCCTCAGGGTGATCTGGTTTTCTCCCACATTGCAAAGATGTATACAAGTGAGAGTGCATTGTGGGCATGCTACATTTGTGCCAGAGGTGTAGTGACACTCGTGGACTATCCCCAGCACAATCTTCAGACTGTGTTGGTTGTTGATGCAAATGATGCATTTCACTACATGTTTCAATGCTTTCATGTACATTAAAAAAGCTGAAGGGTCTACTGTCTATACCAGTAGAGAGATTTGGATGCAGTCAGTGGTAAACTGTAGCGTGCGGATGTCTGCAATCCCAGATCATTCTCTTTGTACCTTCCCATCAAAGAAGATAGTAAAAATTTCACCAACTTCCTAAACACATCAGACCAACATAAATTACAGGATGGTGCAACTATCTTCAGCTCCTGCCTGAAAAAAAACAGATGCATTGCTATGGCTCATTGCTGTAACAAACTTGCAGTCACTAATGATACAATGCTTGCAGTTGAGCTACAGGTGGTAAGTTTCAATGAGGACATTTCTGCTGAAGATCATATGACTTAATCTTTTTCCCACAATACAACTCAGGGAAAGGTTTGCACCTCCAGCACCTTGAATGGATATGGACTCTTTTTTCCTTTTTCAGGAGAATGTCTTTTATTGAGTGATCACTATTTTGCTGGTCACACTGAACTAGAAATATATGCAAACTAATGCATCTGTGTCTAGGAACACCTGAGTGTGCAGTAAATCCTTCAGCACTTGGCATGCCGTTACTTCAGACTTTTGAAACTTGAAGCGACTACAGAAAACACAAACCTCTAGTCCAAGCACCAGCCAAAATACATCTACCAACAATTAACATATAATTCAAGAAGAAGTTTTAAACTTGACTGGTAGGTGGTCACTTGCACATTCAACTTTGTATTGATAAGACAGCTAAGACACTGAACATCAAAAAGGTAGTGATGGCATCACATTAGCACTGCACACCATAACGTCCAATGAAATTCAGAGCACAGATATGGTCTTAAGCAGTGGATGCCATTTTCTACACCTGTATTGCCTGCCATTGGGAAGGAGGTACAGGAGCCTTAGGTCCCACACCACCAGGCTCAGGAACAGTTATAACCATTCGGCCATCAGGATCCAGAACCAGTGTGGATAATTTCACTCACCTCAACTCTGAACTGAATCCACAACCTATAGACACACTTTCAAGGACTCTACAACTCACGTTCTCTGTATTATTTATTTACTTTTTTATGTACTTGCACAGTTTGTCTTCATTTGCACATAGGTCGTTTGTCATTCTTTGTGCACAGTTTTTTCATTGATTCTATTATATTTCTTTGTTGCACTGTGAATGCCTCCAAGAAAATTAACCTCAAGATAGTATATGGTGATGTATATGAACTTTGATAATAAATTTACTTTGAAACTTTGTAAATGTGTACTTTTTGGTCTAAACATGCACGTCAACTAAACCCCAATTTAGATCAAAGATATTCTAGTTGTCCTTCAAACCCCAAGTATTGTTTCTGTTTTCAGAAATGAAATCCACAATCTATGTTAAGACAAAAATATTCAAAGTTGTAAATTTAAACTTAAATAATCACATTAATATTTGTGGTCCATATGTTTGTTCAGATTTGTATGAATATTCAGTCAAGTGTAAGATTGAAATGTACTAAAAGCAGTCTTTTATTGAAACTGTCCAGTCTTAATATTTCCAATTTTGCATATAAATACAATACCTGGTTTAAGTTGCTCAATTATTTGAAAAAGACAGAAAATAAATAAATAACAGACAAAATTCTTGCTAAAAGACTTGTTAATCATCTAATTTATCACGGCTTTAATCTCGAAGTAACTGAACGGATGTTGCAATTACTGCACATTTCATTACATTCTTGTGAAGAAAAATTCCTTATTTTACTAATCCATGGTGTTAATTTCCCTTGGCACTTTCTGGGGGCAAAGAAGCAAAAAGCAACCTGTGTTTTCTATATTGCTCAGATTTGACACAGATTGCAACATACATCCGCTTCTGTTAATTACAACACTGATCGGTCTTAGGGGTAACATTCCCCAATGTATATTAGAACAGCCAGTTAAAAAAAAGTTCAGTCAAATATGCTATGCAATCTAACTGCGGTGAGTTCACTCTATAAACTAACAGATGGCTGCAGAGCCTGCAAAAGGATGCACGTGTAAGTTTACTTATTTTGGCACCGTGTTCATGAAAACTGGCTCAAAACCAACATGTCAAATGTCTGACCACTCATTGTTCTAAAGAGCACATCCTTCAGGCAAATATTTGCCTACTTCAGCAACTATACTGCACCATCCCCTGTGCACCTCCATACGAGCTGCATTAGAAGCGTCTGTGGCAAAACATTGTTTACAGTGTTCTCTTAGCTTGCAGATTTATGCCTAGGCTCCCGTGATTTTGAGTTACAGAATCATATAGCACAGAAAGAGGGCCTTCAACCCATCCAGTTTGTGTTGAACATCAGCCACTCACTCACCTTAATCCCTTTCTATATTTTCCCCACATTCACATCTAGATTCCACCACTTAGCTATACATGAGGGACAATTTACAGGAGCTAATAAATCCCCATCAGCAGACCAAAGTAAATTTTATTATCAGAGCATATTAATTTCCAATTAAATTTTATTATCAGAGCATATACAACCCTAAGGTTCATTTTATTGTGGGCATACCCAGCAGATTTATAGAACAGGAACTATAAGAGGATCAGTGAAAGATCGGACAGAGTGCAGAGGACAACAAACATAAATAAACAGCAATAAATAATGAGACGGTGAGATGATGAGATAAAGAGTCCTTAAAGTGAGACCATTGGCCGTAGGAACATTTCAATGTTGGGCCAAGTGAGTGTACTTATCCCCTTTTATTCAAGAGCCTGATGGTTGAGGGGTAGTAACTGTTCTTGAAGCTGTTGGGGCGAGTCCTGAGGCTCTTGTACCTTCCACCTAATGCCAGCAGCAAGAAGAGAGCATGACCTAGGTGGTGGGGGATCTCTGATGATGGATGCTGCTTTCATATGACAGCAGTTAGGATGTGGAAGAAAATCGGAGCAACCAGAGGAAATTCACATGGTCACAGGAAGAATGTAGAAACTGCATCCAGACAGCATCCAAGGTCAGGACTGAAACTGGGTCTCTGGTGCCATGAAGCACAGGAAACACTAGCTGCACCTAAACTTAAGTTTTTCTGAATCCAAAGTACCTGAAAATATACAGGAGCAATTAAAGTTCAAGTTTATTTTTACAAACCAGATTTTCATTACAGTTCTAAGAAGACATGCCAATATCCAAACCTGGTTAAATATCCTAACCAATAATATCTTAGCAGATATTAATATTCTATGCTGAGTGGCAGCACTGTACAATTCTTTATTGTGTCCAAGAAGCATGGGTTTCCTTTACTTGCTGGAGAGCTGAAAACCAAATGAAACAATAAATACTCCCCAACACACTAGCAAGGACTGTATGGGATAACCAGCTCTGATGTTTCACAATTGTTCAATCATTAAACCCTAGCATGTTCAGGAAACATAGATTTTTGTTCCAATCTTAGAAGAAACTCAAGAACATTAATAAGGTTCTTAATAAAGTGCCCAAGGAAAATGGTAATTCACTGAGTTTACAGGCACTGCTGTTATGAGGTTCAGTATCAAATGCTCACTTAAATTAAATACTGAATGTATAAAGCTACAGTATGTTCATTGTTCCAACCAGTTACCAACCACTTTGATGCTGATGCTATAAAAGTAGTTGGAGATTATGTGCAGAAGAACTTACTTTAAGTGAACTATTCCTTTGCATATGGCCCAGATCCACCTTGGCCGACTTTTGATGTTAAGGTTGTCTGCTCAGAGGTGTCCAACTACTATACTTCTGCAGTCGTGCAAAAGCTGAAGTTTCACCATGACTTTCCCTTGCAACCAAAACCCCCACTCATCCAAGCAGAGACACTGCCAGCCTCACTTCAAAGTCTCAATCTCAACTCTCCCCCATAAATCAATCACAAATTCCTTCAGCTAAACAGACAATTAAGGTCCTGCCATCACCAAACACAACCCGACCCAAAGCTGAAATCCCAATACCCACCCCATCTCATTCCACTGTAACTGCTTCCACCAGTATCCCACCACTTGACCGATTTCCATGTCCCAAGAAATATTTTACACTTGTTCCACAATGGCAGGGCAAACAAGAGGAAATGCTTTTGATTTAATTGCATTGAATATGCAAAACATGTTCTACTGTGTTGGATTCTTTTTGCTGCAAGGGGGACAGAATTTTGCAGTGGTGGATCCAAGTTGGTCTGATAGGCGAACTTTCCCTCAAAAGAAAGTTTCCAGGACTTTATCTTCTCAATCCAACATCAGTATAAAAGTGTTGATCACCTTGTTGCTCCTCTTGATGAAAACATGGTTCAACAATGCATGATTGAACAATATCAGAAACATATTTTTCCTTTTCAACAAATGAGCATAAGCAGATTGAAATACAGCGTAAAGAAAATCTGCAGATGCTGGAAATCCAGACAACACAGACAAAATACTGGAGGAACTCAGCAGGCCAGGCAACATCTCTGGAAAAGAGTAAACAGATGATGTTTCGGGCTATGACCCTTCATCAGAAATACATTGTTCTACAATTTGAATATATCATACCTTGGACTGTACTAGTCACTCCCCAGTTATTCAATAAACAATCAGTGGGAACTATTGTACACAGGTGAGCTTGTTCTTGACCTTCACATCTACACCTTACAACAAAGAGCTGGAGGTCAGATGTCAGCACACCTGGGCTCCTGCTCCAACTCTGGACCAGGATTAAAGCTCAAGCATATCATGCAGATGCAATTTACATGTGGCCTCTCAGTTTATTTTTTTCTTTTTAAGTAATCGCTCTGGATCAAGTCAACTGGTTTCCTTTCCAGCTCTGTGAGTTCTGAGATGAACATTTAATGTCAGCCATGAATGTATGGCTCCATTCATTTAAATGGGATCAGCAAACTGAACTGGAAATCTCAGAGGAACTGAGTGCTTTTTGTTTTCTCAAACTTCACATCATCTCAAGTATTTCAAATTAGTGCCTGTCATTTAAATACATCATTAAATACATTTATTTTGAACCATTTTTTAAATTATTTAAGCTTCCTTTGAATTCAATTCAATGAGTCACAGACACAAAGTATAATGAATCCACTCTGCCTTGCATTTAGCACTATGGACCAGGATTGCATTTCTAACCATTTGCCTTTTGAAGGAACAAGTCAAGGATGTTGTTCATTGTGACATGAAAGCAGGTCCAATGAATGAAAGCAGAAGCCTGAAGTAACATGGAGCTGTATAGCAGCCTTACAGTTCCAGCCAGCAAGGCTCAATCCTGAAAACTGTCTGAGTGGAGTCTGCACATTCTCCCAGTGACCACATGGGTTTTGTCTGCTTTCAGCTTCCTTCCACATACAAAGAATGGAGAGGAAAGAAGTTAACTGCCCCTATTGTGTAGGTGAAAAGTAGAGTCTGAGGTAGATGTTAGGAATTTGGAGAAAATAAAATAAGATTAGCGTAAACACGTGCTTGATGATTGGTGCAGACTCTGTGGGCTAAACTCCTTTCCAGTTAAAAAAAAAAACAGGGCAACAGTTAGGATCTCAGTTGAGAAGCATCTGAGAATTCCAGGGTCATGAATCACAATGACTGGTACCTTAGCAGGGAATCACTTTTCTTATCCATTGATAGGCTCACACAGTGAAGAAGGGAAAGGAAAACAGAAAATGTTGTAAATACTCAACAGGTCAGGCATATATGTGGGAAGGGAAAAAGAGCCAATGTTTCAGGTCGAAGACCTTTTGTCTCTATTGAAACAAAAGTAGCATGTTACGCTGTAGGGAGAGTGATATCTTTGATAGTGGAACACCAGGGTGACTATGATGATATGATGTTAACAATGTTATCATCAATGAGTGACTAGAGAGTGAGAACATAGACAAAGAATGTAGGAGTTGTGAAATGCAAAAGAGGAGGGCTCCTTCACTCTTGGAAAGAAAGAAAGGGAAAAAAACAAACTGAGCCAGATGTAAAACAGAGATGGACTGAGAAGTCAAGTTACCTGAAGTGTAGAATTCAATATAAAGTCCAGAAGGTTGCAAGATACCCAGACAGAAAAGAAGGAAATGAGTTCCATTACAACTACAGACATACCTGTACGTGCTTCAATTGTATAAACACTAATGTTGTCGCACGTGCAACCACATGGTGCAGGAGGGTCAGTAGGATTTGTTTAACGGTAGGACTTGGAATAGAATTCAAGGCTAGATCATACCACAAAATTAATTAAGTGTGTTACATGTTAATTATATTCTTATGCAACATTTGAAATACAAAGAGGTTTTCAACAAATCAGGTGACTTTTTCATGAATAAGATAAATGAAGATCTCCAAGGTGATGAAATCATTCATGAGTTAAAATGTCTCCTCCCTGAAGTGAATATAATTAAGTGTTCTTTAGTTACCTACTGAGATTTCCAGATCTGTTTGAATTAATAAACACCCTAAATCATCTGAGGAATCATTCAGTTCTCTTCATTACTAATAGTTATGAACCACAGTCCTTCAGTCTCTCACTCTTCATTGTTCCCTCTTCCCTAAGTATGGCTTTCATGCAATTAACTTGCTTTTTGAAGCAAAATGAAAAAAAAATCTTAATAAGTATTTTGTTATTCTGGCAGGTGAATACATAAACTGGGAGAGCCATCCAATCCTGACCTGATTGTCTCTCCATTAGCTTTGGGTCTTAGTTGCAAGAGTAGGAGGGGAAAGGGGAAAATAGTATCACCAAAAAGCAGAGAAATGCAAAATTGTTGTTGACCATTGACCAATGAATAACTAATGTTTTGTTCTCCAACCTTTTAACAGAGATGAACTATCTAATATATCAGATCATATTATGAAATAGTTGTACACACAAGAAACATCTTTTCTAAATTTATACAGATTAGGACTTTTATTCATTGGAGCATTATAGACTGTGGGGTGCCCTCATCAAAGGTGTATAAAATCATTAGGGGCATAGGTAGAGTGATTCCCAATAAAGGGAATCAAAAACTAAAGGGCATAGGTTTAAGGGAGGAGGTGAAAGAGGTAAAATGGACCTAGAGGGTAATTTCAGTATGCAGAGGGTGACCACTATGTGGAACAAGTTGCCAGAGAAAGTGGTTGAGGCAGGTACAATAATAATATTAAAAAGACACTTGGGCAAGTACATGGATAGGTGGGACTTAGAGGGAGATGGGCCAAACAAAAGTCTGGTGGGCACCATGGTCTGCATGGGTAAACTGAGACTGGTTTTCATGCTATGCTATTCCATGAGTGGAAGCACTGCCGATGGTAAGCCCAGCTCCCCGAACCGTATTGGATGCTGAGATCCCTGCTGCCTGGTAGATGTTGCATTTTCTATCAGGTCTGATGTCTTGATCTTCAAACATCCTTTTCTTCAGTCAACCAAAGTGTGTGCTGGTGCACTGAGGACAGAACTGGATTTGGGAAATGGTCTACATTTTGTTGGGTCTCATTGTTAATCTTTATTGTTGAGGGCCCATGTTGTACAGCTGAGTGGAACTTTGTCACATGGATGCTGAGTGCAAGGCACCACCTATCAACTGCTCTGATGATCGAGACAATAATTCCTTGGATCTTGATGTCCAAACACTTGCAAAGATGAGAATCATCCACTCACTACTGCTCATCACAGAAGTTCAGTTAAGCTTTGTTATGAAAACAGTCACTGTAGGTTTCCTATCAATTCAGATTCTCTGTTAAGGATATTAAGAAATCACCCCATTGGGCACAAAACTGGCTGTGGAGCTAAACAACAGTTTAGTTCTAATTCTGAAGAGAGACTCCAGTACTAGATGTGCATCTGCTTAGGCTTTCCCAGTGCAGTTTCAACACTTTCATCTAAACAACAGAGAGAAATTTTCATTGAGCATAAAAAGAGGGCTGTCTGGTCAATGTCCTTCCTGTAAATCTTCTTGAAGTTATCTGTACAGTAATAAAATATGTTGCCGATACAACAAACATTAGTAATTATTTATTTGTAATCTTCTCTCAGATGCTCAATTTGTGTTCCGCCAGGATCTGTCACCCTTACCACAGCCTTAGTATAAACATTGGTAGCAGGGTTGAGAACCAGTGGGGAGGTGACAATGCCCTCTTTTCACAATAAAATGAGGTATCAACATGAAGTCAAAGGAAGCTGAAGAGAGGCTGCCTCACGGGCAGAAATTGCACCATACACAACTAGTTCCAATTGTCTGAGGTCAGTCACTCCAAGAGTTCCTCAGAGCTGTGATCCAGTCATAACCACCTTCAGGTCAGAAGTGTGGATGTCCATCATGAATACACAATGTTCAGTTACATTCGGAGTTCCAAGTGTGAGATTGTCGGGTTGTACATGAAATCATCTGTAATTAATCTGCTCCCTAAGGCAATCATACACCACCAGGGCTGCAAGCAAGAAGTGGATATCACCACTGGCCACCAAAATTCATCAAACACTGAGACTGGCAATGTCTTGGCGGTAGCTGTGAGACTGAGTAGGCTCATAGTTCTATTAGTAGCTAGCCTATCTCTCCAATGGAGTCAGAACAGGAAAGGAAAAGTCAAAGGTTGACCACATGATGGTGAGGGCAGATGCAGAAATTGGCAGCAAAATTAATGAATAGCCAAGTTATGCATCAGTACAGGATGCAGCATCCTGATATACAGGAAAACGGAGGTGAGGAAGTAACTCCAGGTAGGACATTTCCCCATATCCCAGAAAATTCAGATATAACCAGAATTCATAACTGTTAGTTGATTTGGAGAAAGTGAATGGAGGTGAAAAAGTTGTTCAATGTGAGAAAAAGTTCAGCCAGACAAATCAGTTGGTTGGTGGTGGGGTATGGGCCAGGCCTCTGTTTAAGAAGCAGCTCCTTATCTCTTCTTCCCAGGTCTAACTTCAATCTTAAACATTAACTTTGTTTCTCTTCCAGCAGACACAGCCCAATCTGCTGAGTAATTCCAGCATTGTCTATTTCTATTTTGAATTTCCAGCATTTGCAGTTTAACATTTTCATTCAACCTTTCCCCTTCCCTTATTCTATCACTTTACACTCACTGTGTCACCTTCCGTTGTGCTAACAGTGGCATATAAACTAAGATCACTACAGTCTTGCTTTCTCAGGCTCTCAGAATTTTGCTATGTCAAGGCAGACAAACGGTAAACATCCTTATGATAAACTAGCCTTGTTTTTAAAGAAAAATGCTACCATTCTGCTTCCTCTCCTCTGCAAATTAGTCACAAATAGATGTTTAACCCATATTTTTAAAAGTAAAATTAAAAACTTCATTTGCTGGAAATTTGAATGATTAAAAGTGGAAAATACTCAAAAGTTCAGGCACCATCCAAGAGCAGATATCACCAGGCTGGAGACCTTTCATTAGTTCTCACTCATCTGTCTTGAATTGCTTGGATTTTATTTACTTTTCTGAAATTTCAGAATAGGTAATAAATGTGAAAGGTGCTCCGGTTTGATAAGTAACCACTCTAAGGTGGAGGATGCATTTAGATACATTTCACAGAAGCTCAGGTCATTATTGCACTGGACGAGAAACGCAATGTAGAAGGATATTCCAAATAAAGCAGCATTCCGGACAGGTCAGCCTGTGTCAGGCAAGACCTAGTATTTTTCAGGAGGTGACAAAAGAGTAGAAATAAAGAACAAATACACAGAAATGCAGTCCACACATGAGAAATGGCAAACTAACATACTTTTTCACTACAGCTGTTGATGAATTTCCAGTTTAAGCTGTCACTGCTGAAGTGCAGTGACTACTTACTGGTGGTTAACAAAACAAGGAATATAACTGACTACTTTATTAATAGCATTTTCACTGTAAAAAAAAATGCTAAACAATCACCACAAACAATGAGGAGGGAAACGAAAGCAAGGCTGAGTCGAAGGTTGAAGCATGCAGGTGCAAGGCAAAATTGAAGCGAGGTCGAGGCAGATTCAAGGCAAAGTCAAGGTGAGTGGAGCAGAACAAAGTTGTAGCGGAGGAGAGACAGCTTCGAGGCCTATGCATCTAAACTGAGAGTAAGGTTTGATATATTTAATTGCCAAACTGATTTGCAAAGGTCAGGTCCGGGCAGAAATGTGGCAGCGGGGTCCAGGGCCAGAGCATATTGGTGCAACAGGGCCTGGGACCTCGAGCAACCTGATATTTGAATAGTTTGAACACCAAGCCAGATGGATTGTAAAAGCAGGGTGTTGTGACCAGGGCAAGGGTTGGGCTGGTTCTTCTCGTGGCTCCGTAACGTTTACTCCATTCTGAGCTGTACTGAGTCTGCTCCGGGATTCATGTCTGAGAATTCACTTTCATTCTAAATGCTATCTGCTTACGTTTATTGTTTGCATGATTTTTGTTTGCACATTGGGTTCTTGACTGTTTTTTTAATGGGTTCTTTTGGGCTTTCTTTGTTTCATGGCTGCCTGTAAGTAGACAAATCTCAAGGTTGTATAATGTATACATACTTTGTTAATAAATGTCCCTTGAACATGTTATAAATATCTGGCATGTTTTGCTGCAGTTCCAATATTTCCATTTCTATTTCAACTGTTACAATTATTTTGCAATAGAATATTACAGGTAATATTTTCTTCTACAGTGAATTATAAAGGGAAATATGGAAAAAGATTACTTATCAATTAGAACTTTCTATCAAATTGTTAGATGCTTTAATAAATACTCCATCAAACAATATAAACTACATATGACCTCAAACTATACATTTTTGATAATAAGTAAAGATATTTGATCTCTTTTGTTCTACTTGTATTCTTCAGTTTGTTGGATTTCTGTTTTCTATACTATTCATTAAATAACATGCTTTGTGCACTGGTGTATTATTACTAGTCTCCATTTAACAAAATCTATGGGGAAAAGGTCTTCATCTCCTGCACTTTCAGTCCATGCCACAAAAAAAAGCTGAAACAATGCACTCAGTTGTTATACACTATTTTCCAGCAATGCACAGTATTGGTATAAAAGATACCTGGCACATATTTATTACGAAAGGAATTTCAACCAGGCTACCAGTGTTTTTCCCAATATAACTCTTCCTGTACCAAACATGATTTTACCCTTTACTGCTGCTTTCTTGAATATAACCATATGTTGAAATTAAGATACTGTATGCACGGAAACAATTAGATTGTTATGAAATTATGCTATACTGAATAGAAATGGATTGTGGTCAGAATATCCCAAACATTAACCTCACCATTATGCATGTACTCTACATAAACTGTGAAGCCATTTTAGATCTTGGAAATCAAAAAGAAGCCATTTTGAAATCAACAAAATACTAAACAGAAAGGAGTTTACAAATCCACTTCAGTTGATTTTGCAATTTTGCAACCAAAGTAATTCACTGCATCTTCTAGACAGCTTGAACAACTCTCCTCCACTACCAATGACACACATTCTTCGTTACCAAAAACTACCTCTAAATATTTTGTTGTTTCTGACCTGAAAATTAAATTGTGACTATGAAGCTACATCAGCAATATTTCTCCTTGAAGCAGATTATTCTGGATTCTAATCCTACAGCAAGTTTCTCAAAATGATTCCAGGCACAACATTTGCATTATAGCCCTGAATATTGTAAATAGCCAAAAGATAATAGTGGCATGTAAAACTATAAAATAGAGAGAACTCACTGTAGTTAACACAAACAAATCAATCCACTGATGATATCTCATTTCAAGATACGTAGATCTGAGAGATAAAGAAAAATCATTACCCAGGATACTTGTGTTGCAGCCATTGGCTGCTAAAAATCTGGATATACCCAATAAACTTTATCTACTTGTATATGATGAGTATGCATAATTCAATACTTGAAAAATGCTGATGTGTTACTTAATCCAATAAGTTTTTATTTTGCTTTGCAAAAGAATACGTAATTGCATTGCTCTAATTACTCTAATACATAATTGCATTGAATAAAAAACAAAGTGTATTCCCAGATCTAAAGGTTAAAAATTCTACATTGTTCAATTTCAAAGTTCAAAGTAAATTTATTATCAAGGTACATACTGTATATGTTACCATACACTACTTTGAAATTCATTTTCTTGTAGACATTCACAGTAAATATAAAAAAGAAGCACATTAGAATCAATGAAAAACTGCACACATAGATGGACAAACAACCAATGTGCAAAAGACAACAAACTGTGCAAATACAAAAGAGAAAAATAAACAAAATAATAATAATAAATAAATATTGAGAACATGAGTTGTAGAGTCCTTGAAAATTATTCCAAAGGTTGTGGAAATGTTAAACTACCTGAAAAATCAGCCGTCTTAAATGCAACTTTAATATTGTACGATTTCATTTTACACAGGTTACATTAAAATTTGATTTAGCAAATAATTTTAATCCAAAATACAGCCCTGAACTTACAATAGAATGACTAATGTAAGTGCCTTCGAGTGACAATGCATAATAAGTAAACAAGCTGGAATGATTATTGAACGTATCCTAAATTCTTGTGTTTGGAGTGAAAGTGCATAGGATGTACGTCAACCAGCTTCTACCCTTGTACTACAGTTAAATGTGATGAGAAGTTACAAAATGCAGTTCCTCAAAAAAATTCTTGGATAACTTTGGGCTACCTTTCTACATCTATTTGACATGCATGATTTGCATGTGATACATCACAAAATTTGTATCTTTTTTATCAGTTGGTTATCAAACTATCAGAAGTGAGATAAGACTAATTTTTCACATATTGAGCTACTATTTAAAACATTCCACATAGAATGACAGCAAAAATAGAATTGAACTGCAATTTATGTATGAAACTGGCTAAGTACTTGAATAAAAACATTGCACGCTTACATAGGGTAAAAAGAAAGCAGTCCCTTAAAAAGCCCAAAACAAAATGAAGAACTTTTGTTTAAGCTGTACTACTGTCTGAATTATTAACTGCATGTTACAGCATATTTTATTCAAAAGTGTTGAATTTTTATTATTGTTTATAATAGACCACTTGAAGCTGTATACAAATATAATTTCGGACTACTTATATCATGTAGGACTTTGGAGAAACAATAAATTAATTTTATTGAATATAATGCATTTAATTGCATAAAGTGCTGAAGTTTTGCAATAGTTCAATAAAGCTAAAAATGTTTTGTTGATGATTTGCATTTGTACTCAGTATCTGAAGCTTCTCGCTTAAATGTCCAACAATAATCAGCCAGCATTGATAGATTCCAGTTGTCCTGATACCATTTCTCCATGACTGCAATGATCTGGTGAAACGTTTCACCATGCTCATCACTGATAGTGCCAATATTTGCAGGGAAGAAGTCTAGATGGGAATGCAGATAAGAAATCTTTAGTGACATGTTGCACTTCATGGTTTTGTATGCTTGAAGCATGTTGTCAACCAGCTGAATACAGTTTGGTGCTTTGTAGATGCAAAGAAAATTTTCAACAACATCAATGAATGGGTTCCATGTGATTTTCACTGGTCCTACTACAAGTTCTTCAAATTGCCTGTAATTTATGACCTGTCTGATTTGCGTGCGATCAGAAAATGCCTTCCTTAAACTTGGCATCAGTTATTCTGGGGAACTTCCGTCACAAATATCAAAATCCTTCATGGAAATTTTTGTGCCTGGTGACAGCAGATTCCATCCTTGCAGGCTTGAACCCAGTAGTTCTGCTTTAGACTTTGACAAACCCAAGTAACTGACCAGGTCATTTAACTCACATTAAGTTATCAGAAGAGCCTCATTCAACATCAGTCATGCATCATGGCATCTTCATCTGGATCCTCAGCCCAAGTTCCATAAGACGCAGTATATTTGTCCAAATGGGTGCATTTTTGTTAGTGGTGGGGGGAGGGGGGGTCATTGCCCTGCAGCTGCTTGTGTGTGGGAGGGGAGCTTTGGGGTTCTAACATTTAACTGTTGTTCATTCTTTGGGGCTCTCCTCTGTTTTCATGGATGTTTCTGAAGAAAAAGAATTCCAGGATATATATTGTATACATTTCTCTGACATTAAATGTACCTATTGAAGCCTAGTGAAAAGTATTCAGGAAGTAAAATCTTTGTTGTCCATTGTTACTGACATTTGAGAGTAGGCGCTTATGAACATGTTTAGCATAAAATACCCTGTGATGTTTAAACAATCCTAGCAATTAATAGAGGTACAGATAATTCTGGATATGTTCTGCAGATCAGGCAGCATCTGTGGAGACAGTTCTAATGAATTGTCAAAGTCAGTATTGCACTGCAATCAACTGCTACTCAACAATGTGCTCTGGAACCAATCATTGTCTGCTAGGCAATTACCGGTCTCTACTCAGTCACTATCTGGTAACAATCAGTGTCCAACAACCAGTTAATATCCCGTAATCAGTCACTCCTGTGTAGCCGATTCACTTCTCCCAAACTCCTCAGTTACAAAGAGTTAGCAAGACCACTAAAAACACTTAAAATCACACCAGCCACTCTAACAAGCAGCCAATATTAGCGCTGCAAGGACAGATTTATCCATATCTAAGGACATTTGGGACATGTCTAACATACATCATCACTAATCCCACGGTAGAGGTCTCTGGCTTTGACCTTACTGTCAACGGACAGCCCTCAACGGAACTCACACATTACATCCAAGATGTGGCCACCTGTTCCCTCTTTAGAGGATGATAGGCATCCCAACCCATACAATATATTTTCACGCTCTGAATATGCACACAGAACGTGAAGACATGTTGCACAATCTGGGTTGTCTAGCATATTCTAATAGATGCTAGATAACCCAAAATATGCAACTCATCATCAGGTATATGGAATGAGCTGCTAGAGGAAGTGGTTGAGGCAGGTACAATAATAAACAGTAAATTTGGACAGGTTTGGATTGGTTTATTATTGTCACGTGTACGAAGGTATAGTGAAATACGTGCCTTACCACAGTGCACTGAGGTAGTACAAGGTAAAGCATCAACAGAATACAGAATAAAGTATTACAGTTAAAGAGAAAGTGCAGTGCAGATAGAAAAATAAGATACAAGGTCACAGCAAGGTAGACTGTGAGGTTAAGGGTCCATCTTATGATACTAGGGAACCATTCTATAGTCTTAAAACACCCAGATTGAAGCTGAATTTGAGCATGATGATAAGTGCTGTCAAGCTTTTGTATCTTCTACTCAATGGTGGGGGAAGGTGCGTGGGAGGTTCTGGGGAAGAAGGTTTTGCTGCCTGCTTTACCAAGCCAGCAAGAAATATAGACAAAGTAAATCAAGGGGTCTGGTTCTACGTCCACAGCTCTCTGCAGTTTTCTGCAGTTATGGGGAGATCAGTTGCCACACCAAAGCATGATGTATTCAGATAGGATGCTTTCTGTTGTGGATCAATAGAAATTGTTGAGGTCAAACAGGACATGCCAAATTTCTTTAGCCTCCTAAGGAAGTAGATGCGTTGGTAAGCCATGGAGGTGGCAGTTGCTTCAGCGGTAGGTGAGTTGCAATGTTTGAAGTTGTCTGGGAGGCTGGAGTTAATGCATGGCATCACCAGCCTCTTGAAACACTTCATGATAGCAGATGTCACAGCCACTGGACAGTAATCATTAAGGTATGATATCTTGCTTTTCTTAGGTACTGGAAGGAGAGTGATCTTCTTAAAGCAGATGGGAACTTCAGATTGAAACAGAAAGAGGTTTGTAAATACCCTGGCAGCTGATATGTACAGGGTCTAAGGTTATGATCAAGGACACCAACTGGGCCAGATGCTTTCTATGGGTTCACACTTTGGAAGACTCACCTTTGCAACAGTTGGAGGAAGCCAGGGTGGATGGTGCCATTTCTGATCAAAATGTGCACAGAGCATGGTTTATGGTTTGTGAACACCTAGACTGTCCTCTTTGGTACTCTGTCCTCAATATACTTGCTGATAAAGTTCATGATGGTGGTGACATACACGTAATAGGAAAGTTTTTAAGGGATAAAGGGCAAATGGACATCTTGGGTCAACAGCTAGGCTGAAGGGCCTGTTCTTGTGCTGCATTACTCAATCATTTCAATCTGTCCATAAGGACTTATCGCAGAAGACAAATTGCATCTATTTGGCATCCCAGGAGAGTTTTTCCTGGGTCTGTAGACTGGACATCCACATGTGGAGTTCCGCTTCATATGGAGGGAGGAAAACTATTCCCTGCTTTGAACCTAGTCAATGCTCTTCCGCAACCACTATTCTCCATCACTACAGTAACCAGCAACTGATTTTTTATTGATAGCCAATTAATCACTTAATCTTCACTTAAAGGATAATGGTGTGAACCCAGGAAAGTATATTAGCATCATGTGAACAATTCTCTTGTGTATGAGAAACTCTACAGGAGCTTCCTCCCCACCAATGAACCACCTTCTCATAGCTCCCATTGCAGCCAGTAATGTTTCAGCCAGTCATAATGCATAGAGACCCCAATTGGATTGTCAATGTCGCTAAATTAATCGACAACAAACATGGCACCAGAGCTTGACCGAGAGGCTAATAGGTTCCAAGCCAACAGACATCTTCAGCAATGTTACAGGTGGATTACCTGCATGGAACAGTCTTTTCGTTTGTGTCCCAATTGCACATCACTGGATCTAGCAACATCAAACTGATGCTTCCTGCTATGAAATAAAAATCAAAAAGCTTGCAGAAGAAGAACATGAAACAGGTAGCCCCAGAAGCTTAAAAAGAATGATGGAGTTTACAGACTGGTGAAACTCCTTTAAAGAACAGGAATTACTCAACTCCAATAATTTTACTTCTCATGATTTAATTTAGTGGACTCTTCTAATAATTTTTAAGATGTTATAGCTGGTCAGGTAACTCAGAGCAGAATATTCACATACGCAGAATGAAGTTGTGGCCTGGACTAAGGATCAGAGTTTTAAAAAGTTACATAAAGGTAGTTAATTATGGGAGAACAGGTTTAAGTATTTGCATCATGGTTCTTTAATAAACAAATGATCACAACAAAGGCAATTTCTATCTGATGAAAGATCTGTTTTACTACTTTTCATTGGTCTCCACGTCTGTTAACTTTTCATAACTTCCATCAAAGTTGAATCAGGTTGAATCATGTTTGCAGTAAAATGGCATACTGGAGGAGATTCAAGTCAGCAGTTTGAAGCAGTGCCAAATCACAGTAGGAGAGAAGAGACTTCTGCATCATACATTAGCCTGTCAGCAGTACACGACAGTTTGAAACAGCAATGTCATAACATGTACCCAACATTTTGAATCCTCCTCACACCTTTACATTTCATATTCAGCCCCAGAAGTAATTTATCTGCTGTTTAAATGAAATTCAATGAATTCTGATAGAAGGCCTATCTGCTTGTTATTAGTCAAATTTCATTCAATGTCTAGTAGAAACATTAAAATTGCAAACCTTCAATTAATGCCATCCTGGTGTAAAATTTATAAAGATACAAAAACCAAGGCTTCTCTAAGCAATGAATTCATCCACCTTTCATTGCTTGAAGAAGCTTAAGCCTTTGGACTTCCATCATGTCAATTCAGAAATATAAATAGGACCATTGGTTATTTAATACTCAGAGGGGAAAAACTGTGCTGTGACATGTTTAATGCAGACAATGTCTTGCAGCTTTTGTTTGTAATTAATATTTGTTATTTCATATACTTGGCTCTACAATGAACATTTACTTGACTCTACAATGAACTGGGGCTGTGGCCTGCCCTCATTTCTTTTGTAAAACTTCAGTCCTGATTGCTATTTGCCTACTTTTATTATTTGGATGATTTTTTTTCCCTGAGCATTGGGTGTTTGATGGTATGTTTTAATGGGTTCTTTGGGGGTTTCTTTATTTTGTAGCTGCCTGTAAGAAGACAAGTCTCAAAGTTGTACAATGTATACATATTTTGATAATAAATGTGCTTTGAACTTTGAAGAAGATGACTGTGTGACCTCATGACTCACTGCCAGCCAAAGCAAGTGCATGAATCCCACTCTTCTATTTATGGAAAAGATAATTTACCGTAACCAGTTGACCCCTACCAACCAACACAACTTACGGCCGTGGGAGGAATCCAAGCAATCAAAAAGGGAAAATGAAAACTCCATACATACGTCACAAGAGGTCAGGACCAAATCCAAGTCACTGAAGCAGTCAGCAGCGCTACCTGTTGCATCACCGTAATATAAGTAAGGGAAATTAGGGATGTCTAGTGAAGAATCAGGGCATCATAATGAGTGTGCTCCTTTAGTAATATCTCTAAACTCATTCTAACTGCCAAGGACACCATTAGAAGAGTCCTTTCTCAAATTTGTCTTGCATTCTTTTATTAAAATAATCCATTATAAATTAAACCTAACTGACCTCATGCATTCAAACCATTTACAATACTTGTATATGAAACCACAGAAAAGCATCTAGGTCATTCAAACAAAATTAATATTTCCTATTAGTCAAGAGCTTCTAAACTTAAAATCAGCTAGCAAGCTAAGATCTATGCAATCATGACATTTACCTATAAAAATATATCCATTTCCTCAGACCGTATGAGTACAGATTGTGTTATTGGATCAGCTGCCATTTTTTGCTTACAATGAAGTTAATTACTTCACTGAAAAAAATACACAAGGGAAGATCATTCATCCTTACTTCACTTTGAATGTATATAGCTGTTCTATTCCAGAGAATAAACAATCCAAAATGTCAAATACATATGTCCATATGTTTACCAATACCCCTTGGAAATGAAGTAAATTATATTTAAAATGAAATGCCCTGAGTAATTGCCATAAGACTTGTCCATGGGCAAAAACTGGATTGCATTTTTACCACTGTCTATAAGCCAAATGTTTTAATTGGAAAATAAACAAAAAATCACTCGAAATTGGAACCCTATCTCCACAGCATTGTAATGAATGGAATCCAAAGTATATAAGTCTAATTAGAAAGAATTATTACTAAAAGCGGAGAGAGAAATAAAAGGCTGACCTCATCATTTTTTTCCAGTCCTGATGAAGGATCTCGGCCCAAAATGTCGACTGTTTGCTCTCTTCCATCAATACTCCTTGGCCTGCTGAGTTCCTCCAGCATTTTGTGTGTGTTGTTTGAGTTATGTACTTCATTGGAACAAATGAATATACAACTGCCAGACTTCTAATTTTAGTAATATTATGGAAGCTCATTTGTATGTCGATGAGTTGGTATTCCTAACCAGGGGATGGCCTGGACACTTGAAAGGTCTTCTTATTCATATTATTTTAAGGACTTTATTCTAGTAATTTTAGGCTACCATTCAATCTTCCTCTCTCAAAGACAGTAATAAAGGAAGGTCAAACACGAGGAAATCTGCAGATGCTGGAAATTCAAACAACAACACACACAAAATGCTGGTAGAACACAGAATAAAGGAAGGTATTCTGAAACAATACTTTTCAAGTATTATCGAACAAAGAAAGAGTAGGCAGAATTTTTCTTTGTAATATTGATCAATCAAAAAACTGTCCATTATTTTTGGCTTTGGTGTGACAAAGCATACAATAGATAGATTTTTCTTGCTTCCGATATCAGTAAACATATTACTGAATTGGTATAAATGACTTTTAAGTCCGGAATTTCACAGCAGTCTGATTCCAGGTAAAGGCACTGCCTACAAGTTCTTACATCCCGTTTCAGCTTATTAATCAAATTGCAGCCCATTTTTGAAATTCTGTGTTCTGTAAACCATAAGTAACCTGCCAACCAATTACACCGACCCACATTCGGCAATGGCTTTTGTCCAACTTGGTAGAATGTTCAATGATATGTTCCGTGGAACATTGGGTCTTGGCTTTAGAAAGATCATAATTCTGGCACTTGCTTGTCAAACAAGGAACAAACTTCCAAGCTAATTGTGTAAAACTATACTTACAGAAAGCTGTTACAAATAACTCAATGTTACTTTGAATATCAGTGCCAAGAGCTTTGTTATTTTGGATGATAACCGTGGTATCCAAATTTAATTCAAAGACTTGCCCTAACAAATTGTGTCTTTTTAACAGCAGCACATGTGTCGCTCTCTGTTGATATAAAAATAGCCCCAACAGTGGGCCATCTCCCAGGAGTCTTTGCTACCAAATTGTATGCTTAGTCTTCTGTACATTTCATATGTTTGCAGCAGGAATAGCAATCTGCTAGTCAGGAAAAAACAAAACAGGAATCTTTTGATCATGTTTCTAGGAAGCAGACCCAAGGGTTACATTTGAAAGTGTTCAAAACCATTATTCAGATTATTAATGTATTAAACATTCTCAGTTTAATTGTGCAATTTATATGTATTTTCATACTTTTCACGCTGGTTTATCATTAGAAACTACTTTCCCTGCACACTCGCCCAAACTTGACTAGAATAATGGATTTTGACTAAGCTGTTCTACTCTGAGAATTTTGTACAATTTTATTATGGGCAGATTTCAAAGGGTATATTTACTGTAAATATGATTTAAGTATTTAACCTATTCTGAAGATAGGAGTATTTAGCCTTTCAATCCTGAATATCAAAGAAAAACCTATGGGTGCATAGGAATATAAAACTTAGAATTCTGGGAACACTTAGCAGATCAGGCAGCATCTGTGTGGTAAGAGACAGAATTAACAATATACTCCTTAGATCCAGCTGCCTGACCTGCTGAACCACTTAAGACTTTACTTGCGCTTAATGAGACAATATTTGCTCTATGAATACACACAAAATAACTTTAAAATTTTGATTTGTAGAAGTGTACTAATTTTAGTCGTAAAACTGTCAATGGAACTATTGTAAATTGAAGGTTGTTGAAACAGAATTCAAAGCTTCTCCAATACTTGGCACTTTCACTCTTGAAAGGCTTGCTGTTACTTTTACAATATGTTCCCTTTTATTTTACAATCACTAGCCAATGAAAATAGTTTTTCTACATCTACCCCACTGGTTTCATTTTATACCTTGACAGTGAATGAATTTGTCCATAATTTTCCACAATCCATGGAAATAATATGTTTAATCAATATTTAAGATATTGCTTTAACATAGTAGAATCCTTGAACTTCTGGCATCCGAACTGACATTTTGAATATCTACACTCAATAATTATGAAGAACTTAAAATGATTTATATAGTGGACAGGATAAAAATAAAACTGCCTCATCATTATTAAACTGCATGCCAATAACCCTAATGTTATTATCTTTCCTTTTTCTGTTGACTCATGTTAAATGCACGGTAATGAAATTTCTGCTGCTGCTAGTAAGCAGAAATCCAAAATTAATCATTAGCTTTATGCATTTCTGCAATACATTGGGAGTATGGACTGCCCATTTGTAAATGTAGTCCATTTTCTGGAGCATGCTTGAAATATAGAAGAATAAATAGGTACTAATTCCTACAGAAAACTGCCGAATACAGAATACACTAACATGTGTATCATTAATCTCATAGGGCAGGGATATAAATAAACACATTTTAACAGCCTTCATGATTTCCGAAAAATGAAAGTGTTCCTTAAAGCCCCAAACACACCCATGCCAAATGAACAAGATCAATAATTTCCATTAACTCTGCTGCACTCTATTCACAATTGCAGGAGGCTTACATAGCAGGCAGTCAGTGAATTCACTCATTAAAATTGCAAACCACTTATCCCATTTTCCTGACTTTACAACATACCTGTCATCTTTTTGCCTTCTACAAATATTCATCTAATTTTCTCTTTAAATCTAACGTAGTAATTATCTCTTATGATCTATATTAAAATCTAAATAAATTATCCTGGAAATAAAGGACCAGGGGAAAGAAATGCTCATTTAGTCTTCGAAAACAATCTTATGATCATATGTGCTTTGCACACAAATTTGGTGGTTATCCAATTTGACTGCAATATAATTTTATTATATCAGCTAGAGTCCCACAAGTCTGAAATACCTGTAATAGAAATATAAAGTAATTAAGGCTGTACGAGTCTGCCACTGCCTAGAAAATGACTGAGAGCCAATGTGTTGTGACTACTGTTGTTCACCACTTACATTAACATCAGACGCTAGAAAGAAAAAATAATTATCAATAACACCAGTCAATAATGTTGTACGGTCAACATTACAATTTATTACAAGAGGGTGTTAATAAATTTGCACAGCAACCTGGTGAGAATGCAAAGAAGTAGGGAGGTGCCTGAAGAAAGCAAAGCGCCATCTATCATTAAGGACCTTCACCTTTCGGGACACTTCCTCTTCTCATTACCTCCATCAGGGAGGACGTACAGGAGCCTGAAGACCCACACTCAAAGTGTTAGGAACTTTTTGAGATTTCTCTATGGTCCATGAACCCATGAACACTACCTCACTATTCCTCCTTCGTAGTGTTTATTTATTTTACTGTATGTTGCAGTAATCTGTTATGCCTGCACTGTACTGCTGCTACTAAACAACTTGAACGATTTATGTCAATGACAATAAGCCTGACTCTGACTCTGATTTTAAGGAATTAGATTTCAGAGTTAAAAAAAAGATATCACATGTTCCTTGGAAAATAAGAATCTGAATAATATAGAAGTACAAGGGGAACTTGGAAGACTAATGTATAAATGACTACAAGCAGCAACACAAGGGCATAAAAATAAAAGGTGAAGAAGCTATGTTTAACCTAATTCAAATCTTAGTTAAACTACACTTGGAGTTGTAGCTACAGTTCTTTTCACCATACTTGTCAATAAAAACAGCGAGACTGAAGAAGATGTAGAAAAGATGTCTTCTTTTCAGGATCCAGGAAGACTTGTTTCCACTCCAACCTTGTGGGTTATGTGGTGGCTAATGACTCTCCACAGATGGGCAGGTGATTGCTGATGGGGTGGGGAAAAGATTTACAAAGAGCAGCACTGAGTTATGAAGATGTGTCTATCAGCAAAGCATGAACAGGCTGGCTCATTCTGTTTTTGACAGAAAGCCAAGAGGTGACCTAATTAACAACTTCTAAGTTATGCAAAATTTCCTAAACATACTACTGGATAGTTTCCACATTTCAGTGAAACTACAGGCTATAGGTTTAAGGTAATATTCAAGAAGTCAAAGAGGGAATTCTGAAGAAGCTACATAGTGAGTGTCAATGCTATGAAACTCACTCATCAGCATGTTACTGTAGTTTCCTTATTTTGTAATTTATATTTATTTATGCTTAGCACTATACTACTGCTACAAAGCAACTAATTTCACATTATCTAATTCTGTGATAATAAATCTGAGAGACATAGAGTCATCAGCATGGAAATAAACCCCACGGCCTGCCCAACTGGTCTATGTCAACCAAGATTCTTATCTAAGCAAGTTTCATTTGCTTGCGCTTGGCCCATATCTCTCTATCTTTCCTATCCAGCTACCTGTCCAAATGTCTTTTAATTGTTCTTAATGTACTCGCCCCTCCCACCCCATCTCCTGGGGATAAAGTCTTTCCTCAGGTTCCTATTAAATCTCTCTCTTCTTACCTTTGTTCTTGTCTTTTCTCGTTACAAAAACAATCATAGACAATGGTGGGAACACAGCACGATGACGGACTATAGTAAAGAGTACATGTTTGTCCAGAAGAGTAAGATTGGTTTGGCATACAGAGCAGATGCACAAAGCCTGTCACCAGTTACCATTACTTGTGGAATCCGGTTGATAGTGCCATCAGTTAATTAAGAAAGCTACTTATGTGGGACAGCTTTTAAAGAACAAACATTAATTAAGAAAATTACGGTGGTTCCCTTCAGTTATTTGGGACGTTATGTCACTTACCTGGGGCAGGAGACTGTTGCCAAACTGGTTCTAACTAGTGTCAGTCACGTGGACTTGTGTGGCTGTTAGGCACTACACCGTGCTTAGAGTGGGCAGTTTTTCAAGTAGCATCAGTTGGGTAAGTTTTTGTTTTAAAAAAACTGATTTTTTTCACTGATACCTGGCAAGAAGTAAGCAGCTAGACAATTCTGAACTGTTTCATTCACTGCGGTTTCAAGCATTCAGGCTTGGAAACACTAGAAACAGCCAGAGAAAAAATGAAACAATTTCACTATTTCAACAAGTAAGAAACTACAAAGAATTTGAAGGTACCAACAATTACCTTGAATGTTAAAATGAAAATGAGGATTTGGATGATGCAAGCATTGTGTGAAGGCAGTCCATTATCTGCACTCAAGTCTCTGTGCTGATTTTGTTTATTGCATTCACTGGATGAATTCCTCTATCGATAACCGGAACTAATACACAGTTTTATAGTAGTGTAGCACTGTGGTAGTATTCTAATTTGTTCTGCATTTCATTTAAATATATAATGTCTTACTCAGTTTGTCTTTTTTATACATTTTAACTATTTCCATGAAACATCGGTCACTTAACTGGGCCAAACTGTACTGGTCCCGATGTGTCCCAATTATTCTTTTCTCCTGTCCACCCTCATCTCTCCATCCAATTCATGCTGATCATTCACTTCCTAGCCAAACTGAGGATCATAATCGGAGCGCACACAAACACTCTAAGCTTGGATGTAACATATGTCCAGTCTCTCTTCTTTGATAGGGGCTAAAAGAGAAAGCTAAAACAAACTGTGGAATTTAATAGCAAGTTAACCTGAGAATTTCAAAGAAAATATAGAATTTCCATCGAACAAAGAAAATAAAACAGAAGAAAGCAGGGAATTAGACTAAAGAGGAATAAAATTGAATACAGTTTTGTAAACCTACAACAAAGTAGAAACAGAAAAAAAAATTCAAAAGTCTTGAGATTATCTCTTGCCAAGTTTACAGTAGGTATGTTTAATATAATTTCATGTTGGATTGTTTAATACACCTGTGTTTAATTCCTCGGTTTTGTATTTAACCAAAACATTAATGAAATTTAATACAAACATCCTCCAAAAGAACCACAACCTTGTCGTGGTTTGGAGGATTACATGCCTCAATGACCCAGAGAGACATACTGGTTGGAGTAAGGGCCTCATGCTTAGGCTTTTTGTAGGGTCATCCATGCCAAACAGGTCAAAGTGTACAGAACAGGCTAGGAGTGGTCTCCAGGTTCAGGGGCTTAGCTCAAGACTAACAACCCTGGCTAGTCAAACAAAACTGTTACAGAAACAGCAATGAAGAATCCTTCTACATCTGTGTGCAATGGAATTCCTCAATCTCTACCTGGGACTTACGTGGCCAACAGTAGTAAAAACTGAGGAGAAGCTACTGGCATGAGGAAGGAAGCCTTAAATATTGCCAAGACCAATACAAAAATTGGTTTCTGGTTGTACACAAGGACAGACGGAGATGGGGGACCTTCATTGGTACCCTAAACACTAGCAGTGTAATGGGCAGTAAGTGAATACAAATATTATAAAAGTTCATATGCTAACCTTAGCCAGAAGGACAAACCACTCTTTAGGGGTATGCTGAGTGCAAAATTTGCAAGACAGAAAGAACAAGCAAACTTAATGAAATAATTTACAATATAATCACTCACAGAGTGGGAAAACGTACTCAGCCCACAAAAGAAGCAAAGACAAAAGGCAGAAAAACTATTGTCTGAAAGTTAAAAAAGAACAGAGGGAGAAAGATGCCAAAAAATGGAACATTAAACAACCAGGAAGTCAGTTAAATGAAGATGAAGATAGAGAGACATAAGTTTTCATATTTTAATTTGTGAGCACAGACTTTAAATTGAAGCTGATTTTTGAGGCCACATCTGGCACGTTGCAAAATGATTTCAGAGATCTACAGTTTCCTTCCTTCATCCCATTTACTAATGAGCACCTACAGCAACAGTAATGATCAGTGACAATTATGAATAGTTAAATTAAACAGCCATCCAAATTTGGCCTGCTTTTTTTTTTGGCATTATCTACTACCTCTATGCAAATCGTCAGCATCGCCTCCTCACAATAGATACTAATCACTCGAAGGCAGAACATTTTGGGTGACTAAGTTAAACATTTTAGAAGTTTTTGATGCAGTTGATGTTTTTCTTTTGGGTGGATCAATTGCTTTATTGGTTTTACATGGAACACAGAGCATAGACCAGCACAGAACAGGAGCAAATCATGATGTGCCAATCTAGTTGGATTAGCATTTAAACATATAGCTAAACTAATCCTTTCTCCTTACACAATGTCCATATCTCTCTACATAAATATACATATATAAGCATATCTATCTTATTTACCTCTACTACCAACCCTGTAGGCACATTCCAGGCACCCACAATTCTCATAGTGTAAAAAAGTATACCCAACATATCCCTTTGAACTCATATTAAATGCATATATTCCTTTGCTCTGCCACTTCTGACTACTTCAATATACATTTTAATTTCTACCCTTCAACTGGGATAGGAAATTAACCTTGATTAAGAGCATAACCACATATAACTAGTGATGAGTGCAATCATTCTCCTCTTTAAGATTCTTCCTCCAAACATGCATGAATTAGAATTAGAATCACAATCAGGTTTTTTTATCACTGACATACGTTGTGTAATTTGTTGCTTTGATGCAGCAGTACAGTTCAAGACGTAAAATTACTATAAATTATATAATTAATAAATAGCACCGAAAAGGAATGGTAAGGTAGTATTCGTGGGTTTATGGATTATTCAGCAATCTAATGGTAGAGAGGAGAAAGCTATTCTTAAAATTCTGAGTGTGAGTTTTCAGGCACCTGTACTTCCCCTCCCCACCCCCGATGGTAGTGATGAGAAGAAGGTGAAGGTGCTGCCTGCTTCAAGCACAGTGTTTGGAAGATGTCCCTGATGGTGGGGAAAGTTGCTCATGTGATGGATCTGGCTGAGTCTACAACCCTCTGCAGCTTTTGCAATCCTGTGCATTGGAACCTCCATACCAGGCTGTGATGTAACCAGTCAGAATGCTCTCCTGTAGAAATGTGCAGGAGTCTTCGGTAACACACCAAATCACCTCAAACTCCTAATGAACCACAGCACCTGGCGTGCCTTCTTTGTGACTGCATCAATATGTTGGGCTCAAGATATATCCTGAGATGTTGATACCCAGAAATCTGAAACTGCTCACTCTTTCCATCACTAACCCCTCAATAAGGACTGGTGTATCTCCCCCTCCCAACTTCCCTTTTCTGTAGTCCACAATTCCTTGGTCTTGCTGACGCTAAATGCGAGATTGTTGCTGCGGCCCACTCAACCAGCCAATCTATCTCACTCCTGCACTTCTTCTCATTGTTTAAGCAATGATATAAACAGAAATGGCACCTGAAGCTAAAAAAAATGCCAGCTAGTTTCATCACACATTCTGCTGTCTGCAATACATGGATCACTTTTATAATAAAAGTCCAGTGACTTAAACAGCATATTATTGCTTCTGTTTCACTAAACAAACTGTTATCCATTATGGACAATCTGGCACATCCTCTCCATGACCTACTGAATAAGTAGAAGAGTACCCTTTTGGACAGACTTATTCAGCTTCTTTGACACAAGGATTATTACAGAAGATCTTTCCTAACAGATGCAATAGGTTCATCTCTGCACAACAGGAGAACACACATCATAGTACAATTGTCTCTGTTTTATTATTTTGTACATTATTACACATTGCTAAATTATTATTGTGTATATCATTATCCTGCACGTTATTAGTAGTTAAGTCTGTACACTGCTAAGTGAGTCTTTAAATGTTGCTAATGTAACAAAGGATTTTTCCACTCGGGTTCAATAAAGTACTTATTAGTATTATTATTATATCAAGAAAATCATAGCTGATTTCATTACTCAATACCATATTCCTGTACAAACCAACTCAGATATTTTTATACATTTTAACAGTTTTAGATTAGTGTAAATAAGCTGTTGATGGTCAGCATGGACTTGATAGGCTGAAGGGCCTGATTCTGTGCTATATCCCCCTTTGGCACAATGGCACATTTCATTATTTTTATTAATTTTCATGCTTTAACATATTCAAGAAATTATTCATAGCAAGTTGAATATCAAAGTAAATTTAAAAACTTATAAAATCTCACAGACTTTGATAGGAAACAGATTTCAATCCCTAGCTTTGCTTTCTGGAGACAGGCTCTCAACCATCGCCTGAGGCCTATTTCTTGCTGAGAACACCAAGTAAATGGGATCAGTTCATTTGCCCTCAACATCTGGCTCAAGCAGATCTGAGGGGCCAGGGAGTGGGTCTGGGCAGCAGACAGAATCCAGGTTGATTTAAGCTACTGCTATTAGGAGTACATACAGGTGGCAGCTATAACAAGAGGACGCAGTGTGCTTAACCTTGCTAGTCACATGAAACACGATGAAAAATTCTATGTACTTTGAACTTGGCACAAAAAAGTCAGCTTTGGCCAAAATGTTTCTTCTGCTTCAACTCTGGCTCAGAGACAGTGGCTTGAGTATAATAATATATTGAGGCTTTATAGGATTCAAAGAATCTGGGGATAGAACAGGAATATAGATATATATTATCTCCATAAAATACTGGCTTAAAAAGGCACATCTGTTAACAAGGATCCCAGCTATCTGAGTCAAGCCACCTTCTTACGGCTACCATCAGGCAAGAGGTACAAAAGCCCAAAGTTGTACACCACCACATCAAGAACAGACACTATTTGGTATTCCAAGAACCTAAGAAGGTTGGCGTCATTCAATGTCTGTGGTGAGATGTTGAAGATGTTCTATAGGTCAGTTGTGGAGAGCGCCCTCTTCTTCGTGGTGGCGTGTTGGGGAGGAAGCATTAAGAAGAGGGACGCCTCACGTCTTAATAAGCTGGTAAGGAAGGCGGGCTCTGTCGTGGGCAAAGTACTGGAGAGTTTAACATCGGTAGCTGAGCGAAGGGCGCTGAGTAGGCTACGGTCAATTATGGATAACTCTGAACATCCTCTACATAGCACCATCCAGAGACAGAGAAGCAGTTTCAGCGACAGGTTACTATCGATGCAATGCTCCTCAGACAGGATGAAGAGGTCAATACTCCCCAATGCCATTAGGCTTTACAATTCTACCGCCAGGACTTAAGAACTTTTTAAAAGCTATTATTAATGCTTTTTGAGATAGTGATTTAGATGCATATCATATTTTTTACTGAGTTAAGTATTGTATGTAATTAGTTTTGCTACAACAAGTGTATGGGACATTGGAAAAAAAGTTGAATTTCCCCATGGGGATGAATAAAGTATCTATCTATCTATCTATCTAATTGTTTGGTCTCCAAGAAAACTGCACAACCCTAGCCACTCCATCAGTATAGTAACACCACGACCACTTTAGTCACTTCGCATAACAATGGACTTGGCTCCTTTTCTGCAAACTGTGTTTTCTCTTGTATAGATTTGTATAATTTATTGTTCTGCTTTACTTGTGAATGCTGATTATCTGATGCTATGTGCCTGTGATGATGCTGCATAAAGTTATTTGTTGCACCTGTGCTTGTGCATATGACAACAAGCTTGACTTTGACCTTAATAGAAAGCCAATCATAATATTACTGATTAATAGAACTGGCTCAATGGCTTACTCCTGTTGAGCATGTTCTTTATATTCTTAATATTATCATGTCATGATACCTTCTGGTAGAATGGTGTTACGCTCAGATGCAGCGGCCGTTCAAGGTCCAATCAACAATTCATTTGTTTGTCTTGTAAGTCTCTTTTGCCATTGAAAATCTCTATCAGATACTAAGACCATCAAGTACTGCAGAACTATCTCATCAGCAAGTTGATCGATAGCGATGGAGCTGGTCATATCATTGACGTGTTGATGCCTGGACCTGCTGTGCTGAGATGGTGAGCAATCGAACAAACGCAGCAAGCGATTCAAATGGAGGGAGTGTTCCCCTTGGGACAATCTTATTGGGATTGCAAGACCCTGTTGAACATTGGTGTAGCAATAGAACTGGACTTGTTGCATATTGTTGTTGAGTTGTCGCCTGGACTTGTTATGTACCATTGTGCGATTTAACAAATTGAATGAGTACTATTTTGGACATTTTTATTGGGCTCGCTAGGCCCAGTTGGACATTGGTATTGTACAATACTGCGAGACCATTCATTGGTGAGACTGACAGCAAGAGAGCAGTTAGAAACATAGGAAACCTACAGCACAATACAGGCCCTTCGGCCCACAAAGTTGTGCCGAACAGGTCCCTACCTTAGAAATTACTAGGCTTACCTGTAGCCCTCTATTTTACTAAGCTCCATGTACCTATCTAAAAGTCTCTTAAAAGATCCTATCCAGTTTGTCCAGTTGGGACAAGGACTAGGCTTCAGCCACAGGTTTGCCTTGGACATAGTTGCCTGTTGCAGCCAGCTAGGGCAGAGAGTAGAGACGTCTGCTTGGTGTGCTGAAATCATGCTGATTTAGGGGCTGGCCGATCCTGTTGGTGCTGCTCTCCAGTGTTTGCTCAGCGGAAGAACAACCTAGACCAGGGCAATCTACAGTTATGCAACTCAGGGACTTTAGTGATATTATTTTTTTCTTTGTGACTGTATGTTTTTCTGAAATCATAACCATATGTGGTATTTGTGTTATGCACTATTTGCAGTGTGCTGTGTACTGTTGGCACTGTGTTTTGCACCTTGGCCCAGAGGAACACTGTTTAGTTTGGCTATATTCATGTATGGTTGAATGATAATTGAACTTGAACTTAAATAGTCTCTTTACACATAACAGCTCAATGTTAATAGTCTTAATTCTCAGAATTACAGATTTGACTCCATCAAAACTATTTAAACCAAATAGGGCTATTGAGAAAACACTTTTAAGTGTCAAGTATAACAAGGAACGTTTCAGAATTCATCTTCAACAAGTATCTTTTGGACATGTCATAATCACTTTATAAGCAACAGCTAGTTAAGATAAGGGCTGAATGAACAGTGTTAGGAGATTAAGTAAACAAAGATCTGTGTTGAACTTTGCAATGAGTCATCAGACAGTCTTTTTAAAAAAATTGGCATAGCCGATGCTGTTTGTGGTATTTCTGCATGATTTCATTTTTGGAAAGAGAATGAATACCAGCTAATGAGGATAAATATATAATCTGTTTGCAAGCTTCCACATGCTTTCCTTTTTTTTGAGCACTCCACAATCATTAACTTCTGACCTAGTTGGGCCAATGCTACAAAGTAATGAGTGTCTTTGCCAAGTAGGCTTATTTAAGCAAATTCAATTTAAATTGTTGCCACCAGTGTAGGCACAAACTCTGCAACCAGAAGAACCATGATTTTAGATCTAGGGCTGTTGAGTCACACAAGATAATGGCATAAGGAAGGATATTTAGCTTATCATAATTGATTATATTATTGTACAGATCCTCCTGTGGCTGCTGCTTTTCACATGCCTCCTAATCTATCCAGTTGCTCATATACCTACACCAGCACCCTATCACCCTGTTTCTTTCCCCTCCTTCATCCATTCCACCTGCCATTATCCACACACTCCTTTTGAACTCACTGCTGTTTAGAGGAATGAGGGGGATCCAGTTGAAACCTACCAAATATTGAAAGGCATAGACAAAATAAATGTTTAGAGGATATTTCAATTAGTGGGAGAGTTTTCAAATAATTAGAGAATCTGGGTACCAGAGGACACAGCCTCGGAACAGAAGGATGCCCCTTTAGAACAGACATGTTGAGGAATTTCTTTAGCTAGAGGGTGGTGTATCTATGGACTTCATTGCCACAGACAGCTGTGGTGACCAAATCATTGGGTATTTTTAAAGTGGGGATTAACAGGTTCTTAGTTAGTAAGGGTATCAAAAGATTCAGGGAGAAGGCAGGAGAATGGGGTTGAGAGTATTCTGAAATACCGACTATCCATTCCCCTCCACAGATGCTGTCTAACTCACCAAGTTCTTCCAGCTTCTTATCTGTTGTTCCAGATTCCAGCATCAGCAGTCTTGTGTGTCTCCTCCTAAGTTTTTCTATGCCTGTACCAACATTGTGGACATAGTGTAAATATTGTCAGAATCTAAGGTTAGGGTCCATCATGACCATAAAGTTCAAAGTAAATTTATTATCAAAGTACATATGTAGATGTCACCATATACAACACTGACATTTGTTTTCTTGTGGCTGTGGAAAGCAAATCTTTGAAACGCAATAAAATCAATGAAAGACCAAGGAGGATGGACAAACATGTGCAAAAGACACCAAAGTATGCAAATACAAAACAAAGAAAAAAGAAAGAAATAAGCAATAAATATCAAGAACAGGAAATGAAGAGTCTTTGAAAGTGAGTCCATAGGTTGTGGAAACAATTCAATGGTGGGGCGAGTGAAGTTATCTATCCCCTCTTGTTCAAGAACCTGATCGTTGAGGGGTAATAACTGTTCCTGAGCGTAGTGGTGAGGGTCCTGAGGCTCCTGTACCATCTTCCTGATAGCACCAATGAGCAGAGTGCGAGAGAGTGTGAAGAGAGAAGAAAGCATAAGTAGGTGATTTCCCATAGAAAACTATTTTTAATCAAAGATTTGCACACTTTAATACACAGAGGGATTTGCTTGCACCCTGTCTTGCTTCTGTGCTGAGATCACAGTCCATGACATACTATGGGCAAATAAGAATACAAAGCATAAGTAAAACAGCACCACATGATCAAGTTTCTTTTATCCCTTAAAGTTTCCAGTGCACGACTAGATTAATACAAGGGAATGCAATGATCAGCAGCTTTTATGGGGAGGGATGAAATCACTGCTTCGGGTATAATATGCCATATTTTCAAAGTTTGCAAGCTCTGACAAGTCCTGCTTGAAATGTATTGCTCACAATAGGATAGATATTTCAACTGCTGGTGTTAATTAAAATGTTTAGTGTAGCAAGTTCTGGTTCGAGCTCTCTTGAGGCAGGCAGGCCTTAACAGGGATAATATGCGCAAGCCAGCAACAGTTGCATTTTATGCTTTAATATTCCAGGAAAGGCTCCAGGTTTGGATAACTTTGCTTGATCAGGTTTCAAACTCTACCTGGAACCAGAATGTGATATTACATCTCAGGAATTTGAGTTGCCTGTTATATCCAGTGACTCTCTGGATTTGCCCCCAAAGTTTACAGACAGCTGGTTGAAAATGAATGAGACTCAAATTCATATGATGTACTTTTGCCACGGATCCACAGAAATTTAAAATAATTACCAGGTTTCCTATAGTACAAGCATAGTCCTAGATACTGCAATGTTACTCAAAATACATGTTTGTTTTGTTTGTATGTTTGTGGTCTTCTGATACTGTAGCTTATCCACTTCAAGGTTTGATGTGTTGTGTGTTCAGAGATGCTCTTCTGCACACCACTGTGCAGTTACTATCACCTTCCTGTCCACTTAAACCAATCTGGCCATTTCCCTCATACCTTTCTCATTAATAAGGTGTTATCATCTATAGAACTGCCGCTCACTGGATGCTTTCTTTTTGGTTTTCATACCATTCTCTGTTGTGTACATAAATCTCAGGAGATCAGCAGTTTCTGAGATATTCAAACCACCCCATCTGGCACCAACAATCATTACACGGTGAGAACCACTTAGCTCACATTTCTTCCCTATTCTGATGTATAGTTTGAACTTCAGTTGAACACTTGACCACATCTGCATGCTTTATGCATTGAGTTGCTGCCGCATGATTAGCTAATTAGATATTTGCATTAAAGAGCAGATGTAACTGGTATACCTAATAACGTGGCCACTAAGTGTATGTTATGTACTCCAACTGGAGAGCTATCTAGCTTTTGAGGGAGCCAGTTAGTCGATAATAATAGCATGATGCAACATGTGTTGGGGCCTTGTGTTGCTGATTGATTAACTCTCAGTGAGTACCCATCACAATGTACAGTATTTTTTCATTTTTGTACTGTTGTCAAATTATGCAAAGGTCAGCTCATTTTCCAGGCACTCATCAACAACTTGATGCAGTGTGCGAGTTCCACCTTCAACCTTTACTCATTAACTGAGAGCCTGTGATCTTCTAGCAGGCTGAGACAGTTATGGTACACTGGAAATTGTCATGCCTGTGACCACAGGAATCATTACCCCTGTCATGGGAGTAACTAAGGCCAAAAATTTCCAAGTATGTCCTGAGAAAATCTTCAGTAGTTCAAAACCATTATGGACACAGCCTCCTCATTATTAACAGCACCCGCAGGAGGCTCTGACTTATGAAGGCAGCATTCATCATCGAGAATCCGTATCGTGCCATCTTCATCCTACTATGTTCAGGCAGGAAACACAAAGGCCTTAAATCTCATACCACCAAATTTAGGAATAGCTACTTTCCTATAGCCATAGGAAATATATAGTATATTTTTCAGCCTCCTGAACTGACCTGATCAAACCATAACCCTACCTCAGCAATGAAAACTACCAAGCACTTCTTGTATCAATATGCAAATGTTTCTGATTTGGTCTTAATTTTTGCACTAAGGTCTTGTTTTTATCATTCTTTTTGTCTCTCTCTCTTCAATGTACAAGTTATATTTTGTGTGTTGTCTGTACCTATGTGCTTGTGGTGCTGTTGCAAGCAACATTGCCATTGTACCTGTACCTCACCATACCTGTGCACATGACAATAACCTTGACTTGATTTAACTTGCTTTACCATTAGCAAGCTGCCCCTGCTCAAGATGCCATTTGCCCTATTGTCTGAGCTGAATTGGGAATATTTAAGCATAACCATCAAGCTGCCACTTCGAGATTACCCTTGAAGGTGCCCCGGAAGCTCCATTATGCGCAGTATCCAAGACATCTTCAAGGAGCAGTGCCTCAGAAAGGTGGCATCCATTATTAAGGATCCCCATCACTCAGGACATGCCATCTTCTCATTGTTACCATCAGGAAGGAGGTACAGAAGCCTGAAGGCACACACTCAGCAATTCAGGAACAGCTTCTTCCCCTCTGCCATCTAATTTCTAAATGGACATTGAACTCACGAACACTACCTCTCTTTTTTTTATTATTTTTGTTTTTGTATGACTGTTTTTAATTTATAGATCATATATATATATACACATACACACTCACCTTACTGTAATTTATTTATTTTTCTCTACTATATTTATCATGTATTGCATTGAACTGCAGCTGCAAGGTTAACAAATTTCACAATATATGCTGGTGATATTAAACCCGATTCTGAAGTAAGTTTTTAATTTATTTTCTATATTGCTCCAATCCTTTAAAGTAATAAAATGCAAATTTCAATACTATCTACTTGTTTTTGATAATTTCTCAATACATCTTAAGCACTTTGGTTTTAAGTCAAATTTTGGCAGCTTATTAACAGATGTGGGTCTATAGCTCTTTCCTAAATAAATGCTATGCATGTTTCTCTGGCTATTTGAGAATACAGTGCAATTGGGAAATGACTGCCTTATTTGTGATAAAGTATTATAAATCTCCCCAATAACAGAAAAGATAGCTGTTAGGATTGGATTGTATTGGTGAGATCCTGGGACAATGATGAAGTTTGCTTTGTACTACAGTACTACAGATCTAGCTAGCTTCCTGTGAAAGAGAAAATACTTTATTATACAAGAGGACAAGCCATATTCTCCATCTGCCAGAATTGGATCTGAGTTCTTGCCAGTAACATTGACAAGAAGGCAATATTTATTAAATCATTATCTTGCTGAAAAAGGAGATTTGCAGATCATGCTTACATCTTACTTACAGAGGTCAATAAATCTGTATCAAGCAATATTTTGAGCCAGCACTGAAAACATTCTCTGGGAAGAGCTGCCAGACTTTTCTGAGAAGATCTGGGAAAATCGGAAACTCAGACAGTCTGGACTGAGTACTGCAGTGACCTGGTCTCTCACCGTGCTTCTGTTGTTGCTTTGTTCCCAAACTGCTAATGATCAGAGATACAGTGAAAAGCTTTGATTTTATGCCATTCAGCCAGCCCAAGGCATACAGAAGTGCACTGAGGTTGTACAACTGGAAAGGCAGAAGGCTGAATATTGTGTTATAGTTACAGAGGAAGTGCAGTGCAGGTAGTCAAATAAGCTGCAAGGGCCATGACAAGGTTGACAAGAAAATCAGGAGTTCTTAATTACACAAGAGGTCCATTCAAAAATCCAACCTCCAGAATAGAAGCTGTCCTTGAGTTTGGTAGTAAGTGCTTTCAGGTTTGTGTATCTTCTGTCTCCTGGGAGTGGGGAAAAGTGAGAATGACTGGGACGAGAAGAGCCTTTGACCATAAAATAGAACTTTTCCAATTTGGTAATTAGGTTTTTTTTGTGTTTTCTGTACCAAACGGCAATAGAACATGGCCAGTAACTTTCAAATCATCCCTGTGCTCTTTATATCTTCTGACAGAATGACTCAATAGCTTTGGGTTCCAAGAGTATTGTGTGTAGTTCTGGTCTTCCAACAATAGCCGTGCTGTCATTGAGCTCGCAAGGGTGGAAAACAAGATTCACAAGTATGTCACTGTGTCTAGAAGGCTTAAATATATAAAGACAAGCTGCACAGGTGGATAAGGTGAATTTGCCACATTTTTTCTTCTTTCCAGAGTAAGGACGGTTTAAACTAGAGGACATATTGTTAAGGTGAGAAGATATTGAGATGGAACCTGAAGGGCAACTTTTTCACAAAGGAGCTGGTGTATATGTGGAACGGTGTGTCTGAGGAGGTAGTAGAAACGGATATGATTACAATGTTTAAAAGACACTTGGATACTTGTCTAGGAAAGATTTAGAGGTATTTGCACTAAATGGGACGAGTTCTGTAGGCAACTTGATTGGCATGGGCAAGGTAGGCCACAGGGCCTGTTTCCATTAAATATGTCTCTACGACTCTAAGGATAAACTAAACCATTAATTAAAAAATACCCTTTCAGTTCATTATTATGCCAGGCTAAGGTATTTAAGGGTTAAAGCTGACAACAAATGTAAAGCAAATATTGCAATCCTTTCTACAGTATTGTATGTTAATACATAAAGAGCATAATGCCTGAGGCATTTTCTCATGCTCTGAACAGAATGATGGTCGGTGACTGCAAGTCAAAACAGCATGAAGCAAGATATATTCTGTAAGAAATACAAGGAGCTGCAGCTCACACAAAACCAAGTTGTGTGTGTTAAAGGGGAACGACTGTGTGCTTTTATTCAATCTTGGCCTTCAAGGGGAGACGTGAAAAGAAAACAAAAACTGTCAAGCAATGAGGAGGGGGCAGAAGATCAAAACTAATCAGAACCCTCATGCAAAAAGTTGGCATGGATGCAATGGGCAAATGGGTAGTGGCGGAATCAGATGCAATTGTGACATTTAAGGGGCTTTTTGATAGACATATGAATGTGCAAGGAATGGAGGCAGTAGAGATTGATTTGGCATTATGTTCAGCACAGATATCATGGTCCAAAGGGCCTGTTCTAACTTGTATTGTTCTAAGACATATTTTCCCTTTCTTTTTCATCCAATTTTCCTTTCACTCACTCCGTTTTGCTTTCTGCACCTTGCTTGGCATCAAATCATCCACCTTCCTTTTGTATTGTCCTTCACTTTCTTTTCTAGGTGTTAACTCTCATTGGATTAGGAAATAGGACATTGTTCCTTTTATTTACCAAGATCTCAGGTTGCATTGTCAATTCAAGCTTCCTCAGTAACATCTTGTGTTTATAAAATGTGATCAAACAACTCAAAGCAAGTCACATGAACATTACTAACAAAATAAATGAACAAGGGCATATTGAGACAGATGATTAAAAATTTGTTAAGTACAAGAAGTTATTCTGTCAATAAGAAGCCAGAGTAATGGAAACTCCAATATCTAGATAGGTTTAAGGATTGGAAAAGATTAGAGGGAATGTGACCATATGGGACATTTGTAAGCAAAGAGGAGAACTTTGAGATTGCTTTATAAGGAGTTAAGTAGGTCAGAAAATACAGGCTGAGTCAGGACATAGGAATTAGAGTTTTAATGACTTTAAGTTGACAGGATGCAGAACAACGAAGGGGAGGTATTCACCAGAATTAACAAGTTATGGATGTAACAAGGGCATGAGTGACATTTTCAGCAACTGGGGAACTGGGTCAAGAGAGGAAATGGATAGGGTTACAGAGCTGGAAGTGAGTAGTTTTGATGGCAATGATATGCAAATCAAAGTTTGTCAAGGAATCTATTACGACAGCAAGTTTGAAATGCCAGGAGAGGACTAAAACTGGTGGCCAGGGAACAAAGCATAACACAGGAAATGACGATGGCAGGGTGGTTAAAATTTTGTTCATTCACAACTCTAGGTCAGGTGACTCCTTAACAATTTAACAACACTCAAGGGACATGGTGGTGAGATAGAGCTGAGTATCATCCCTAAAAATTACAGGAACACCTGTTTTAGATGGCACTTTAACAGCAAATAAAACCCAACTTTCACGCAAAGTGCCATTGCACAAAGACTTAGTACCAGCAATATAAATATACAAAGTTCAGACAAGAAGGCTTTACAACAGGTAGTCAAAACCGTCAAGCATCAGCAGCACCACTTATCTACCTGCCACCACGGACATGTATACAGAAAGGTGCCAGAAAAAAGCCAACAACATCATGAAGGATCCCACCCACCCTGTTCATGGATTATTTGTCCCACTCCCATCAAGGAGGAGGTTACATAACATCTATGTCAGGGCCACCAGTCTCAGAAACAGTTACTTTCCCCATGCAGTAATGCTGATCAGCGGCTCCATCCACTAGCCCAGACTTCCACACCCCTCACCACCACGACTGCATCATTTCCTGTCAGGATCACCTTATGTACAGACACTCTTGTACCTAGCATAATTTTCTGTACATACAATCAATGTATATAAGCTATCTTACATATTTATATTAATTGTATTTTTAATACTGTTTTCTTCATAGTATTGTGTTTGTTTCTGTGCTGTATCAGAACCAGAGTAACAATTATTTTGTTCTCCTTTACATTTGTATACTGAATATAGCATTAAACAATCTTGTATCTTGAAACCTCAAATCTTGAAACCAATAAATCTTAAAAACATATCTAATTGGAGGAAAGGAATGTAGAGAGTTAAAGAGGTTTCATAGAATCATAGAAATCTACAGGACATTACAGGCCCTTTGGCCCACAATGTTGTGCCAACCATGTAACCTACTCTGTAAACTGCCTAGAGTTACCCTACCACATAGCCCTTTATTTTTCTAAGCTCCATGTGCGTGTCTAAAAAAAAAACCCTATTGCATCCAATTCTACCACCTTCACTGGCAGTGCATTACACACACCCACCACTCTCTGCGTAAAAAAAAATTACATCTGGCATCCCCCTTGTTCCTACTTCCAAGCACCTTAAAACTATGCCCTCTTATGCTAGCCATTTCAGCCCTGGAAAAAGCCTCTGGCTATCCACATGATCAATGCCTCTCATTATCTTGTACACCTCTATCAGGTCACCTCTCATCCTCCGTCGCTCCAAGGAGAAAAGGCCAAGTTCACTCAACCTATTCTCATAAAGCATGCTCTCCAATCCAGGCAACATCCTTGTAAATTTCCTCTGCACTCTATAGTATCCACTATAGGTTTAGAAATATAATTCTGGAAGATGTTCCCCTAGCAGATGAAGGAGAACTCCTGATTAGCCTCAATAATGAGAAAGAGGTCGGAACTGGACAAGGACAGGAATCTGAGAGCACTCAGCTGAAGGAGGTAACAGACATAGAGAAAAGCAAGGTTACAAAGAGCTTTGAAAACAAGGGTGCAATACTTAGATATCAAGGCATTATTAAAGCAGAAGCCAATTAGGGACAGGAAGTGAACCGTACTTGGTGTGAATTAAGGTAGGATGATTTCCAGCTACTGAGCCAAGCTAGAGAGCTGGCCAGAAGTACAGTAGATGTGCCAAATCTGGAAGTAAAAAAAAAGACTTCAGTTAGAATTTTGGTAGCAGTTGTGGTGTGAGATGATATAAGGGAGGTATTGTTGACGTGTACATGTGGTCAAGAACTCAGGCCAACTGTGAAAGCAACATTGAGAGCCAACTGGTGAATGATTGTCCTCAAGTTTCACAGTTTTGCATACACAGAAAATATTAAAGAATCAAAATCACAATGATTTAGCACATTCTGGGGATGTAGTAAGATACTACGTGAATGGTAACTCTTCTTACTCACTCCTTGTGAAACACCATTAATGTGGCCACAATTGCACTTTTGCTTCATTGTGTTCTTAGTTCAAATGACTGCATTGTAATTTGCTAATTATACAGTATGTACTTCAACTACGAGTGATTTCTCACGATAGCAATCTGTGAGAAAGAGCACACAAATCAAACTTTTTTTGTGTTGTTCTTAAAAATATAAAAATGCAGAATCACTTGATTACATTATCTTGGGTCATTTCCCAGCACAAGAATCCAATTTATTTTGGTACCATTATGACTAAGCCATTAATTTTGGAATTTTCTCTGTAATAATTCTGTCTCAGCAACAAGTCAAGTTAAGTAAAGTCAAGTTTATTGTCATTTAACTATATACACGTATATAATGTCTATAACCATATGATGTATATAAAAATGAGACAACTTTCCTTCGAACCAGGGTGTAAAGCACAATATTACACATAACACACAATAACTTTAGAAGGCAAGAATAAAATCTACAGATGAATCACACATAAATAACGAACTAAAGTGCATTAATATTAAATATTGTAAGATACAAAACGGATTAATGAATGACACTTCAAATATAATGCAGCAGGGAGTTCAGAAGCTAAATGGCCTGGGGCAAGAAATTGTTTCTCATCCTAACCGTTAATGTCTTTATGCATTGTAGTCTCCTGACAGAAAGTCAAAGAGGATGCTGGATGGATGGGTGGGATCATTAATAATACTAAGCGCCCTGCGTACACAACGTTCCTGATAAATCTCCCTGATAGATGAAAAGGGGGACCCCAATGATCCTCTCAGCTGTTCTCACAGTCCTTTGGAGGGACTTCTGGTTCAATGCTTGACTGCTCCCATACCAGATGGAAATACAACTTGTCAGAATGCGCTCAATGCTGCTCCTATAAAATGCAGTTCAGTTGTGGGGGGTGGGGGGGGGGGGGAGCCTCGCTTGCCTCAATTTTCTTAGGAATTGGAGGCACTGTTGGGCCTTCTTGTTCAAGGAGGTGATATTAAGGGAACAGGTGAGGTCATCCACGATGTGAACTCACAGGAAATGGTGCACTTAACTCTTCCCTTCTTCAACTTAAAACACCTAGATTAGAGTACTTCAATGGCAAACTGCATGGACTCTGCACTCTCACAGAGGTCAAAATAGTTTTCCTGATGCACTTGAGTGAAAAACATTATACAGTCTCACTAAAGGCTTCAATTAACACACACTTCCTCAATTACAAATCTAGAAAACCTTGAAATATATGAGAACATCTGATAATCCTTTGTATCAGTGGTTTTGTTTTATACCGATCTGTGTACCTAGTTATCAAAAACCTTCTTATCACAACTCTTATCACAAATCCAATGGAAATGACTTCATACATAAAGAATGGATTTTTCCAGTGTGTACATTGATCTTTCGTCTCCACTAAAGAAGCTCAAATCTCTTCGTTCTTCCACCGTTACTAATCTATCAACAATAAACAGAAATCTGATTTGGCTTCCTCAGTTTGAAATGGGATTATCCCACATTCATCAAGATTCCACCTGCCAGAGTTGTGTCTGTTTATCTCACACACACAACTTACCATCCCTGAACATGAAAATATCTGTATTTTAATCTAGGTAAAAAGTTGAGGCCATAATACGGATATCCAGGAAAATCACTTATCATATTCCCTAAGAATGAATGTTTCATCCCCTTTCTCTTGTATGTCACAAGATTATCTCTGATCATGCTTATTCTTGCACTTTGCAGAGAACAGCCTCTGCAGAACTTGTACAAAATTCATGTTTGCTTACCAAACCACTGATGTGGGTGCAGGAAGTAGCTTATCATTCACAAATATATGGTAACTCCTGATTTTACTCAAAAAACAGTCACCATTTCTCTGAGGATAGGGCCTGATAATTTCTCCATAATTAAGCATTCACTACTAAGTCTGGAAAAACATGTTTCCCTTCTCATTCACTTCCTCTTTCTCTCCACTTTGAGTAATCATTCTTATTTTATCAAGTCTTATGTGGCACTGACTCAATACAATACTTTGGAAGTATGGTTACCATAGTGAGTGATTTACGTCTATGTATTTTCCACCTTACAAACAAAATCAACTTAATTGTGTATGTAAAAGCACAAGGCATCTTCAAAGTTAATGTTAAAAGCTAAATAAAAGCTTCTTCTGTCCATGGAAAAATGCACTTGGGGAATCTTGCTCTATATAAGCACCAAACTTTTGATGTAACCATGCAGAGTCCAAAATATCACACATATAATGATGCAGCCATTATGCTCTCAGATCTCCCTTGACTGCAATTAAATGCAATCTTAAACATTTTAAGTATGAGGCAGAGGAAGAACACTATTTTACATATTTACTTTCAGGTCATTTGCTAAACGTTCAAGTATGTTATCCAATCCAGTTTTCCGTACGTTGTAAGTTACAAGTTTGTTAGTGATTGGGCTGATGGGATTGGCAGCTGATCTAGGAGAAGGAAAACTCTGATCTCAAACCTCCGCTGCCTTGCAGCTACACCTACTCACGGGGAAGGCTTTGGGAGTAAATCTTGAGGGACAAATCTGGAGGTGGAATCCCTAAGGCAGTCCTACATTGTGTTCAATACAGACTGGCACACCTGTGATGCTTCTGGTACCAAACTGTATCGGTCTCAGCCGTCCTTTCGGGTTCATCAGAAGGGGAGCTTGCTACATGGGCAACATCTTGCTCTCCATATCGTACTGTCCAGGCTTGTGTATCTAGACAGCTAGGATGCAAGATCCATGATCAACTCAGACCAATGGAGGCCATCACATCATATGTAAAAAAAAAGGTAATTTTGCTACATGGTTAGTAATCATTTAGGCAACCTGAGGCAGAGTAGGGTTAACAGGTATCCTTATTGGCAAAATGCAGGAGGAAATCAGTATATGACCTTCAGCTTTTCACTATGTATCACCATGCTTCAGGATGCAGTTCCCTCCTGCTTCAAGCAGACCACTGTAATCCACGTACCAAAGAAAAATAAGATAATGTGTTTTAATGACTATTGCCCAGCAGCTCTGACATCTACCATCATGAAGAGTTTTGAGAGGCTGGTCATAGCATGCATCAACTCCAGTTTTTGACACAACCTCAACCCACTACAATTTACCTTCTGCTGAAACAGGTCCCTGGCCCTACAGTCAGCGCTTTAGCATCCGTAGGCACTTAGGTCAAAATATTGTTTATTGACAACAGTTTTGACTTCAATATTATTATTCTAAGCAAACACATCACCGAACTCTTGAGCCTGCGAGATAATGGCTCCCTTTGGAACTGGATCCTTGTATTCCTGATCAGCAGAGCACAAATAGGATAGGCTGCAACACTTGGTCGTGGCTATTCTAAATAGTGGTATTGCACAAAGGTGTGTCCTCAGCTCCCTCCTCTACTTCCTGTACGCTCATGACTGCATTGTCAGGTTCTGCTCTAATTCCATCTACAAGTTTGCAGACGATACCACTGTAGTAGGCCACATCTCAATACAGTACAAGAAGGAGACAGAAAGCTAAGGAATATGGTGTCATGATAACAAGCTTTTGCTCAATGTCAACAATCCAAAGGCACTGGCCATTGACTTCAGAAAGTGGGGGATTAGAGCACATGCTCCTCTCTACATCAGTGGCATTCAGGTTGAGTTTTTCCGTTTCCTAGGTGGGAACATTACCAGTGGCCTGTCCTTGTACAACTACGTTTTTGGCATGGCCAAGTATGCTGACAATGTCTCTACTTTCTCAAAAGCCTAAAGAAATTTGGTATGTCCCCGTCAACTCTTACCAATTTGTATTGATGCTCAGTAGAAAATGTTCTCTCTGGCTTGCAATGGCAACTGCTCTGCATATGATTGCAAGGAAAGACAGCGAGCTGTGGACACAGCTCAGCACATCAAAGGAACTAGCCTCCCCTCTATGGAGTCTGTCTATATTTCTCACTGCATCAGTAAAGCAGTCAGCATAATGGAATACTCCACCTACTCTGGAGATGCTCTCTTTTTGCCTATCCAGGCTCAAGGACAGCATCTATCCTACTGTTATTCAGATATTTCAATGGATCTCCTATCGCTTGCCTGCACAGCACTCTTGGCACTATAGTCTGTATTATTATTGTATGACCTTATTCTAGCTCAATGCATTGTGTAATGATTTGATCTGTACAACCAGTATGCAAGACAAGCTTTTCACTGCATATTGGTACATGAGACAATAATAAACCAATACTAATACCAATCAGTGGCTGGGATAGAGAATGGGGCAGCATATAGCTGAGCTTGCAATTGAAACTAAGTCCAGAGGCACAACAAGTTTTGCAGATGGGGCAAACAATTATGAATGCAGCCTAGAGAGTGTATTAAACAATGTGAAATGGAGGTAACCATGGCAAAATCTGCAGTCTTCCACACAGTAAAGAGGAAAGACACGTCAGCATATCTCCAATGGAAGACCAGAAAATGAGGCTGAGCAGAACCCATAGAAGCTATCACTAAAAGCTTATAGACGTGAATTGAAACATTCTTGGTGATGCATTCAATTGTTGTTTGCCCTTTACTTCAAATGAAGCGGAATGCAAAAAGGAGGAAAATGTTCTTCATTTATACAAGCTAAACATAGTGAAACCTAGAACATGAGTGATGGGCAAGTCTGAAGAGGGGAAAATGAAGGATGGGAATAGTGCTGGGAATCAAGGATGCTGAATCCCTGAAGAGTTAGGGTGTAAAATGATAGGCAGAAGGACAACTTCTGCTCTCCTCACACCACTGCCTCCCCTCCAACACACACAGGACTGTACCTGCCGCAAACGCTAACTGCTCTCATTCTAACTTTGCTTGCCTACACCATCCATGAAAGTGTTAAAGTTAGAGATTGCACAGATTCAGCTGCAGATGATTCAGATGTGGATTCTATTATAGAAGCTGACAGAAGAGGATATGCAGAGTGGCCTACTCAATGCATTGTCAGACCTGACTGGAAACATTTGGAAAACTTGCAACCAAACCACATCGCGACTAGTTGACTTCAAATCCAACAGGAACAACTACCTCTACGATGTGGTGAAACAGACTAAATTTCTTCTTTACTACTGGCAATCAAACTTTGACATTGTACCACAAGGAGCTATTAGGCCTTTAGCCCAAGTTTGACCAGGGAGCAAGGTTGTAAGGAGCCCCCAATGGAGAAAAAGAAGTAAAGATATTTAGTGACTAAATTCTAACGTTTTAGTAGTTACACTCAAGGAAGCAAACCGGCCTGCTCACTCATCACACCCGTACCATGAAATCATACAGCCAATTGAGTCTACACTAACATTCATGCACTAACTTGCACTGATCCTACAGTAATCCATTCTCCCTACACTACACAGCTTCTAGCTCACTGTTATCAGACTCTTGACTGGTTCTCTAATATGATAAAGATGAACTCCAGACCTTTTAAACTAGCTCATTGTGGCCTTTGCACTTTACTTATTTACCTGCACTGCACTTTCTCTGTAACTGTAACACTATGTCTTGCATTCTGTTTTGTTTATAGTTTGTACTACCTTTATGTACTTGTGACATGTTTGGATGGCATGCAAACAAAAAGTCTTTACTGCTTCGCAGTACATGTAGCAATTAAAAACCAAATTCAAATTACTTTGTCCCATTGGCAGAATCACCAACCCACCATTTGTCCAGCAAGCGAGAGAGATCAGCAGCAAGTGAAAATATAAATGAAACATTAATCTGACAGTGGGTGCATAATGTATACAGAATGCAAATATCAACCACATTAATTTAAGACCAATTGTCACATTTTGAAGAAGCTGGGCCTTTCAGAGATGAATGAGTACAAAGTTAAAATAGTGTTAGCATTTATACAGAAAAGGGATGATAGAAACTAGCACTTTTTAAGCAATGGTATTAACAAAACTTTTCATATATGTAAGTTCAGAGAGGCCATTCTGATCAATATATATTTTGTTTCAACTTATGCACTTGCGCAACAAGTTGATAAAAGATAGCAATTAACAATTAAAAATTAAAGGACAGTGTAAGCTTGCAACTTTTCAAAAGAACATTAAAAATATATCCAAAATTGTTCAAGAATTATATCATGAAGTATTACCAATTTTAAAATACTCCAGGACATGTGGAACAGTTTGTTCATCGGATGTCCAACCACACAAATAAATCACCATTCAACCTACAGAAACTATTTAACAAAAAACAGTAAACATTTCCTGAATATCAATCAAAACTTAATTATAGAAGTGCTGACACCAGAAATTAAAATGTAAATTTTTTTAAAAATCTTAAACGATGATTATTTGATTGATGGTAGTTAAGAGTAATTCAAAGGAAAATAATCCCGCAGCTCACAGCTTCCTGCTAAGCAAATCTGCACTCAATACCTAAAATCCACATTCTACCAGAATTTACAAGATTTTTCCTGCACAAAAATACTTTGTAGGATATGTTTAAATTATAATGCAGTATAATCAGAAAAAAAGTAAATTAGAAATCTTTTCTATCATTCTTGTACAAAGCACAAAAGAAAAATGAAAATACAAATATTGTTTTCACTAGTCTCTCTCCTACCTACAGAATTGAAGACAGTAAATGCAACAAAAAAGCCTCCACTTAATTTATGATTCAATCTAGACAGTTAAAGTTTTTGTTACTCACTTTCACTGGAAGTTTAAATAAATTAAAAGATTACACAAAAGTGCAAAAGGCTTATGTGCAATTCTCATGAAGATTACTTCTTCAAAGTTGATAAATATTTATAGAGTAGTTGACTCTGCCCAATACATCACATATCCACTCCGTCTGCAGCTCCCGGCAGACCAGGTAAAGGAACTGGTGTGGGTTACACTCAGGACCATTAAGGAGGCCGAGAGCCTCATAGATGGGACTTACACTCAATTAGACACACTGAAGTTATAGGTTTCAGATAGATCGATGATCATCAGGAAAAGGAAGGGATGAGGGCAGTCAGTGCAGGGTTCCACTGTGCCCATTCCCCTCACAAATGGATGAATCTCCTTGGACACTGTTGTGGTGGGATATTCTTTTAGGGGTCTTTTAGCAGCATGACTGTCTCCGAGCTTCAGAGGGGAAGGGTGCAGTCAGACAGTGCAATAGCCGCAGAGGAGACACCATGAAGGCATGTTGCCTCCCGGATCAAGGAGGTCTCGGAGTGGCTGCAGAAAATTCTTGTTGCAGAGGGTTGGGGTGAACACTGGTAGAGGTCATTGTACATATTGGTATGAGCAATACAGGTCAGCTCTCATAGCATTCATTTATTTTCAGAACTGTCTCTAAAACACTCCATTTTATCAAATGGAATTTCTACACAGTTATTGATGTACTAAAGATTAAATACTGTGTCTATGGGCTTCCAAGAAATGTTTGAGTACATTATAAGATACACAAACCACTTGATTATAAGTCCAACCTGTGTGTCAGCAACAGCAACTCCTTTTCTGATAGGCTGAATGCACGATTTGATTTACTGAATGATGTGACATCAAGGAAAGACCTTTCTCCCCCTGACGAGCAGGCACCCTATCTGGCCACAGCCAAGATGAAGAGGGTCCTGGCCATGGTAAAGCCACACAAAGCTGCGGAACCGGACAACATACATGGTCAGGTGCTGAGGGGCAGTGTGGCCCAGCTAACAGAGGTCTTAATGCACATCTTTAATACCTCTTGGAAACAGTTCACCCTCCCTGCAGGCTTCAAGGCAGCCACCATCATTCCGGTTCCCAAGAGAGCAATGGTAACTGTTCTAAATGATTACTACCCCTTAGCACTAACCTCAAAGACCACGAAATGCTTTGAGCAGCTGGTAATGGATCATATAAAATCCCACCTTCCAGCGACATTAGACACTTTCCAGTTCACGTACCACCTAAACCAGTGTCCTGAGGATCCCACTGCATCAGCCTTCCACTCCATCCTGTCACAACTAGAAAATGATGCTGTTCATCAACTTTAGCTCCGTGTTTAACACAATCATCCCTCAGAGGCTGATGGGTCAACTGTCCTCGTTGGGTCTCAACACCCTTCTCTGCAAGTGGATCTTGGACTTCTTGACAGAAAGACCCCAGTCAGTCAGTGCCAGTTGACCACACTGAGCACTGGTGTCCCTAGGACTGCATGCTCAGCCCTGTGCTGTTCACGCTGCTGACCTACGTCTCTACCTCCTGATCCAAACCACAGCTCAAGCTGCAACATCAAGTTCACTGATGGTTGGCTTCTTCGGCCACAACGATGAGTCGGCATGTAGTGAAGTGGTAGAGAGGCTTGTCAAATGGTGTCAGAACAAAACAAGAGCCCCAATGTGGACAAGACAAAACAGCTGATTGTAGACTTCAGAAAGGCACAGGTCAACCACTCTCCATCGCACATCAATGGCTCTGCCGTGGAGAGACTGAAGAGCACAACATTCCTTGGTGTGCACATAATGGACGAAACAACCTGGGCCCACCACACCTTCTCACTAGTCAGGCGTCTATACTTTCTGAGAAGATTGAGGCATTCAATCAGAGGCACCATCAAGAGTATCCTGCCTGGCTGTATCATTGTGTGGTACAGAAGCTGCAAAGCACTGGACTGCAAGAACCTGCACAGGATAGTAAGAAAAACGCTTAGAGGATTACTCCCTCCCCACTATTTGTGACATTTACCAGGCGAGTTGCAGACAAAACGCCTGAAGCATTGTTGAAAATTCCTACCAGTCATCCCATAATCTCTTCGACTCTCTACCATTGGGAAGGAGGTACTAGAGTTTTGGGACTAGGACTGTCAGACTGGTTAACAGCTTCTTCTCCTAGTCTGTGAGACTAACAAATACCCTGCCACCACCAAGGTCTTGACACTAGGACAGCAAGCTGGATGCATTTTGAATTATATTTTATTAACTTATTAATGGTAAGAGTTTAGTTCATGTGCTGTGTGTAATATATTTTGTGGGTGCACTGTGGTTCGGCGGAATGATATTTCGTTTAGTTGCATATATGCAGAGTCAGATGACAAAAAAATCAAACTTGAAATTGAAGATAACAATAAAGTAGCCAAAAGAGAGATGGGTAAAAGGTGAATTGTGAAGTGTTGCAGTACATTAATTTCTCCTGGAATATTAGTTTATAGATAATTGCACATTCAAGAAGTCAGTACTTGGGAGCTTTTAATTTTGGACGAAGAGCATAGACAATAGATACTCTAGGGAACTATTCGATAAATGAACACAAATCTTGATTAAATAAATTTTAAACAATCAGGAAGAAGAATAAAGAATGGGAAACAAACCTTAAACAGGAAGTTTCTCTGTCAGTGGAAAGCATTTGAAATCTGGAGAAGTGCAAATCTTGTAACATGGAGTAAACATAGCAACCTATCTATAGACAGTGAGCGCTACAAACAGTATTCCAACAAACTGCTGGATAATTTGCATTTTATATTTCTTACGACAATAGTTAAAGAATACTGGATTTGAGTTTCTTGATGAAAATTTCTTCTGAATTCCATTTCTGTTCCAAACCAAATTATCCAACTCCCTTTTGAAGGAGTTCAACTCAAACAATAATTGTATAATTTTCATTTGATTTATGAGCAGATCAATGTCTCACTATTTCTTACTAGTGATAAAGGAAAATAAATACTGTGAATAAGTTGACAAACATGTATTCATTATCTGAGAACTAAACTCTAACATTTTTATAAAAATCTTTTATCAAGATGAATGTTACCATAAAACATTTAATGCATCAAAGGTAGAGAGCTAGCAAATTTCCTTACAACAGCCAAGATTGCCTTTTGGCCCATTGAATCCATGTTGGCTTTCAATGCCAAAGTCAAAGTAAATTTGTTATTAAAGTATGTATGTGTCACCATATACTACCCTGAGATTCATTCAATTCCATTCCCCCATGATTTTCTCCTTCCCGCTGACCACATTCCCATGACCTCCTTTCCCCTGAGGTTCTACTACTTGCTTACACACTACTTCCAGTGGCCCACTCACTCACCAAGCCACATGCCCTTAGAGTTTGAGAGGAAACAAGAGCATAAAGAGGACATCCATGCAATCATAAGCAAAGCATGTAAACTCCACAAGGCTGGGATTCAATCTAGGTTGTACGCACTGCAAGGCAGTGCTCCTCTGTCTGTGCCACACTGTGCCTCTTCTGTCTTACATCCAAACCAAAAAAAATAGCCCACAAACAAAGTTCCCTTCATTCTTTTAAAATAGTTTCAGGGCTGTGTTGTTTGATGTCTCAATTGCACAATCGAAGTGTGACAACAGACAGAAGAGAACAAAAGGTCAATCCTTCAGGTTATTCATTGTTTCAATGTGAGGAACTGATTTTATCAGAGGTAAAACAACAAATTGGTCTGATCTTTATTCAGCTGCAAATTAAGCAACGTGAATATGGAAGGTGGGAGGGTCCAACAAGGTTTACAAGAGTAGAAGTATTCTGTACAGCAGAGCATGATACTAAAAATAACAAATAACCCACAGTTCAAGGTACATTAGACACCCTGAGATAGCAAAGGAGACTACTTGTTACTAATATCAGTTCATTTGCTGCTTCATACTCTGACTTTTTGCCTCCCTACTCTTGGCTAAGATAGGTCCCAGGTGCAAACACCAAACTATTGACAAGTTATCATCAACTCTGAGATGACCGACAAGGCAGTGAGCAGTGTAAGGTCTCACTGATGGGCCGAATGGCTTAACTCTGCTACTGTGTCTTAAGATCAACCACCCCCACCCCCGCATTGCTTTGACAGTCAGTGATGTCATATAACCAGGCCGAACTAGCTGCCAGTGTTAGCAGTTTAAATGGAACTAAATGTCTCACGCATTCAAAGACATTCCAGGATGAATATAACTCAAACATATCATTAAGAAAATTAAAAATATTTTTAAAAACTATCATTACAAATTAAAAACAGCAGAAAACACTTACAAACAATTACATAAAATAACCCAATTAAATCAGAAAATGTAAATTACCTCATTTCTACATTTCTCATTTGAGTTGGGAAGAACAACTGCAATGAATGGGCTCACTGTTCCCTCGTATATGCATTGGGAAATCTACAGAGGGCTATGCTTCAACATTGACCAATAGCAAATTTTCACAGATTTCACAGCATCTAAGCTCAAAAATCTGCACAACTTTCCCATACCCTGTGTATAAGAGTGCAGGAAATTAACCAATAGTTGAACACAAGACATGAGCGAGGCTACAACTGGAACAACGGTTCAGTTTGGGTTGCTCACATATAGGAAAGATACCATTAAGCTGTAAAGAGCGCAGCAAGCCTTTAAGAGGATGCTGCCAGGAATTGAGGGACTGAGTTATAGAGAGAAGTTGAGCAAGTTGCGCTTCTTTCATTGGGGTGTAGAAGAATGAGGAGTGATCTTATCTAAACCATGACAGGCATAAATAAATGTGCCATCTTTGGGTTGGAGAATCAAGAACCAGAAGGCATGGGCTTACTGTGACGAGGGAGAGGTTCAGCAAGAAACCTGAGGGGCAAATTTTACACCTAAAGAATGGTCAGTATATGAGCTGCCAGTGTAAGTGGTTGAGGCAGGTACATTAAGAACATTTAAAAGACGCCATGTACTGTTGAAAAGATAGAAAAGGTTTGGAGCAGGGGTTCCCATACCCCTTGCTTAAAGGTATTGGTCCTTGGCATAAAAAAGGTTGAAACCCCTGATTTAGAGGAATATGGGCCAAATGCAGGCAAATGGGATTAGCACAGATGGTAATCTTGGTCAGTAGAGACCAGCAAGGCTGAACGGCCTGCTTCCTGCCGTATTACTCTATGACTTTATAACAGTGATCACTGACCTGATGCTTCGCTTCTGCAGGGCCTATGAATTACAAAGCTAAAAGCAGGTAGGTCCAAGCAACTGGCTTTATGCAGAAATTCTGGGATATCAATTTAGATCACTGAAATGCAACAGAATGTCCAGAGTTGTATCCTGCAATTACTTAATAAATAGAACCCAACAGAGCTATGCAATGAATGCAAAGAGGGTGCTAATTCTTCAATGAGTTTTCACTAATGAGTTCTGAAGTGAATAATGAAAACTTCCAATAATCAAACTGCAACTGTATATTGCAATTAACACAGTAACCATTACTACATACTGTGCTTTGTGATTCAACTAAAAAAATCTCAACTTTTTTTTCATTATTATAACATTTCATTTTAATATTTCCTTACTAATTTTTGTTATTATTATAACTGGTTCCTTCAGATTGTTATTGCTGGGAGTGGTAGTGGGATAAGCACCTTCTATCTATTAAATGTTCCCAATGGTATGTGTCTCAAATACACTTTGACAAGCAAGTGCAGCTCCTAGCCTTCACATGTGGTTTAGCTACAAAGCCCAGCAAAACTATTTCTACTGACTGAAGGGTTACTGGCACCTTAAAGACAGTCACTTCAGGCAGATGGGGCTCATCAGACTTGGCTAGCAGCTCATCTAGGAGCAGGAAAACTATGATCTCAAACCTCGACAGCCTTGCAGCTATAAAAACTCATTGGGAAGGCTTTTGGAGTAAACCCTGAGGAAAACTGGAACTGGAGTCCCTAAGGGAGCCCTGCATTGGGTTCAATGCTGACTGGAAACTCATGCGACACCGACACCACTGGTACCAAACTGTATCGATCTCTGCCGTTCCTTTGGATTCATCAGGAGAAGGGGAGCATGTTGCATGGGCAGCAGCTTGCTCTCCATAGCATACTATCCTGGCTTGCATATCACGTAGAGAGCCGAGACGCAACATCCATGTTTGACCCTGGGCTCATTAATATATCTGCTCTGTGTTGCATTAAGAATGAATATCTCTCTCCATTGTCCTTGCACAGATGCTTCCCCACGCTACAGTGTTACAGCTGTCTCAGAGTGAATTTCAGTTAGTACCATCCAATCAAAGGGCATGGTCCGAGTCAAACAGTGGGTGGGTTAATTGGTCATTGTAAATTGCCTTATGATTAGGTTAGGGTTAATCGAGTTTGGCGGGGCTTGCTGGGGTGGCTGTAGTGCTAAGTAACTAAATAAATAAAGTGCTAGATAGAAGCGAAACACAGCCAAGCTGATAGTTAGGTTGCACTGAGGGAGCCAATCTTGCTCAGGGCAGTGGAGGCAGTTCCACAGTTGGCGTCAGTGATCCTTCTTTTAAAAAGTGGACTACATGCCAGGGCCTCCATTTTTGATTCTTGTCCAGTGGCTCCTGTCAAAAATCCATGCGTGTAAATTTTAGGTGAGGCAAGGTTATGCGACGAAGTCTCCCACGAACAAGTAGGCTGCACTCGTGCATTCAAATGGCTCTCCCATGAGTGGTAGTGTCCTTGAAAGTGAGTTTGTAGGTTGCAGAAAAAGTTGAAAATCGTGGTGAGTGTAGTTATCTGTCCAGTTCAAGATTCTGATAATTCTAGAGAAAAACTGCTCCTGAAACTGTTGTGGGACCCAAGGCTCCTGCCCGCTGAAAGTAGCAAGGAGGGAGCATGGCCTGATGATGGGGGTTCTTGATGAATAATTCTGATTTCTTGTGGCAGAAATCCATGTAAATGTGCTCAATGTGGGGAGGGCTTTGCCTGTGATTGCCTGTATCTACCATTTTTTGCAGCCTTTTCCATTCCTGGGCTTTGATGATTCCATACCAGGCCATACTGCAACCATTTAGGATACCCTCCACTGTGCATCTATAGAAGCTTGTCAAAGTTCTAGTGACATGCCGAATCTATGCAAACCTGTAGAAGCACTGTCATGCCTCCTTGGATAGCACCAGGACAGATCCTCTAACATGATAACACCGAGGAATTTAAAACTATTGATCCTCTCCACCTCGTATTCCCAGATGAGGACTGGCTCATGGACTCCAACTTCTTCCTCTTGCAGTCATTAGTCAGCATTTTGATTTGCTGACACTGACTGAGAGGTTGATCTTGTGGCACCACTCAACCAGATTGGATGATGTTCAGCAGTATTTAATATGCATGTGGTATTTGCCACAATTAGCATGTAACCTGCTTATGAGCAGACAGAGCAAATTCACAGGTACACAATGTGAAACTGTTTCATCTGCCTAAACCAACCATGTGTCTTTTCTCTGACTTAGAGGAAAACAGTACAGAAAAAGCCCCTCAGCGCAGCTCATCCACGCTGACCAAAGTGCCTATCTAACCTAATTCCACTTGCCCGCTATTGGCTATTTAACTTTAAACCTTTCCTATCCAGCAACTTGTTGAAATGTCTTTTAAATATTGCTATTGTACCTGCATCAAATATTTTCTGTGGCAGCTCATTTCATATATGTACCACCCTTTGAGTGAAGAAGTTACCCTCCAGATCCCTTTTAAATCTTTCTCCTCTCACCTTAAACCTAAATATGTCCTGTAAATTTTGGTTCCCTTTCCCTGAGAAAAAGACTACCCACATTTTTAAGTTAAGATGATCTCTGGGCCACAAACATAGCTAAAAATCAAGTGCATGGTTTTTTCTGTAACTACCATGAAACACTGTTAAGAAATCAACCCACTCACATGAATAAACACTGATTCAACTTGATAATTGATAAAAATGGATTCATCAATAAATTTGCCTTATTTCCCAACCTATAAGTGAAGCAAAACAGACAGAACAAACTGCCCACTTTATTGCTTGGGACACAGCACCTACAGTTGATGGGATAGCAAAGCTTAAACCTACACTGAACCCCACATGCTGGAGAATGAAGCTCATATTCCTGATGCCTAATATGGGCAACAAGAGATTATCATCCAACTCCTCTGCCCAAGACCACAAGAAATCGCAGAGCATTGTGAATGTAGCCCAGTCCATCATAAAAACCTGCTTCCTCTCCACTGACCCTGTCTACAACTCCCACTGCCTCAGGAAAGCAACCAATATGATCAAGAACCCTCCCATCCTGATCATTTTCTCATCTTCTTCTTCTATTAGGAAGAAGGGTGAAAAAGAGTTCAAGAACATGTACCACGAGACTCAAGAATAACTTCTATCCTGCCATTATAAGACTCTTGAGTGAACCTCTTATATAAGAAAGATAAACTCATGATCATGGGTTGAGTGGGATATGGGATCAGCCATGATGGATTGGCGAAGCAGAAACAATGGGCTGAATGGCCTAATTATGCTCCTATGTCTTATCTCTCAGTCTACCTCATTGTGGCCCTTGCACTTTATTTATCGACCTGCACTGCACTTTCTCTGTAACTGTAATGCTACATTTTGCATTGTATTTTGTTTTCTTATTGTACTACTTCAATGTACTTGAAAGTGGAATGATCTTTCTGGATGGGATGCAAACAAAAGTATTTCATTTATCTCAACTCATGTGACAATAATAAACCAATTACCAATCCTCAGAATGATAATTAAGCAATGTGTGTAGGGTCCATTGCAGAATCTCCCTGCAAACATCCTCAGGTAAGGCTAATCAAAAGCCAGAAATCTAAAACAGTAAAATACTTCTCATTTCCATAATGCTTTTAATATGCAAGACATCCCTGAGTTAAGAACATCCGACTTATGGCCATCTGACAGGAATTTAGAAGAATGAGGGGGGCTCTTATTGAAACTTATCGAATGTTGAAAGGCCTTGATAGAGTGGATGCCAAAAGGATGTTTCCTATGGCGGTGGAGTCTAGGACCAGACAGCGCAGCCTCAGAATAGAGGGACATAATTCTGAATGTAGATGAGGAGGAATTTGTTTTGCCAGAGGGTGGAATTTGTTGCCACAGGTGGCTGTGGAAGCCAGGCCATGAGGTGTATTTAGGGCAGAGGTTGATAGGTTCTTGATTAGTCAGGGTGAAGGAAGGAGAATGGGATCACGAGGGAAATGGATCAGCCAAGATGAAATGATGGAGCAGACTCGATGGGCCAAATGGCCTATTTCTGCTCCTGTCTTACAGTCTTATATTTATACAAAGTGAGTTCTGATAGCAATTTTAAATTCAGAAGTCAAACATATGTACATACATTCATTCCTATAAACAGCAGAACATTTCTCCACTTTTAGTAATTGTTCTTTCTTATCAATATTATGTGCTTTTGAGGCCACAAGCACATATTGAGTGATTTTTGTGTATTTAAGAACAAATTCAATTCTGGAGGTCTGTAAAAACAGTACCCTATTTGCAACCCAGGGAGAACTTGATAGTAAAACTTAAAGGTCCTTCGTGCCTGCATTGTCAGTCAACAACCGACACCAAAACAGTGAAGGAGAGAATAAGACAGACTTTGGAATTATGCACCCTCCCCAACCCCATCATGTCTATCAACCTCTTCAAGTTTTCTCCTGCAAGATGCTCATTAATACCAAGTGTTCAGCCGTCCTTCCCCCAGTTATTATTTTGCCTGATAATAACTGTGCAAAGTCTTGTGCAAAGTCAGAGTAATATGTTAAAGTGTGCTAAACAAATGCAAGTCACTGTTAGCGAACAGCCTCACGAAGCATTTATGATATCAATTATTTTGCCAACAACTGATAAACAAACAGGCAATGAAAGCTCCTTAACGATTATATCTTTATTTCCTTAACCATAATATTTCAGATTGCACACTAGAAAGTTAAAGTACATCTCACTGGTTCTAGTTTTCTGGTACAATATTTAGTTAAAACACGTTGTAAGTAAGTGGTCAAAAATAAAGTTATATCGAAAACCAAGTTCATTATCTTGTGTTAATTACTTGGCAACAAACTCTGTGGTAATGTGCATCAAACAGTCAGCGCTGCGCTTGTGCCAAACACTCCCTTTTCTGAGCCTCTTCAGCCAGCATCACCACCTCATTTGGCACAGACTTGAAGTACTTTTGCATTCATGTCCGTCTACTCTAAATTCATTCCACATATCAAACCACAACTTATTTATGCAGACGCAGAACTGCTAAGGGAGAGGAGTCCATTTCTAGCTTGGAAGCACACTGTACATTCCTTAAATTTCTTTTTATATACAGCTATCTAATAAAACTTGCAATGGAACTGTAATGTCATCATGAAAATTCAAGAGTTCTGCAGTTCCTACAATGTTCGCATTTAACAAATACTTTGATCTGCTTTCTGGTTGTCTGGCTGCCCCTGACCTACTTTTGTTAGCATTTACTTATAGAGCACAGCCGCTCACGAAATTTGATACCATTTTCTGGCAGTCTTTCAGATTTTACTCTGCTGTTTATGCAATGAAGAGGGTAAAGAGGCAACATTTCTGAAAAATAAGACAAAAGGCTCAAAATTTTGGCTTAAACAAATGAAAGCCTGGACATTTTGGAGACAAGGTTTAGAAGACAAGCTTTAAAAGCTAAGAATTTGGAATCTGAAGCTTTTTATAAAGACCTTGCATTCATTTTCACTCGTTAGATTTGCAGGGCTGCTACCCTGTAATCCATTAAAAGGATAACTCAACATTACTAATTTTGTTTGGTGGTGGGGGGGAGGGGGAGGTGGGTGGGTGGTAAGCACCCACTACATATTAAATGCTCTCAATAGCAATAACCTCTGACAACCAAGTCCAGCTCCTGGCCTTCATGTGTGGCTTAGATATTAAGCCCAGTGGTACTGTTTCTGATGGGGAAGGGGCAAAGGTGGGTTACTGCCGCCTCAAACCCAGTCCCTTCAGGCAGATGGGGCTCATCAGCTGTGGTTGGCAGCTCATCTAGGAGAAGGAAAATTCTGATCTTAAACCTCCGCTGCCTTGTGGCTATACCCACTCATGGAGAAGGCTTCAGGAGTAAACCCTGAGGGTAAAATCCAGAGCTGGAGTCCCTAAGGCAGTCCTACATTGAGTTCAATGTTGACCGGCAACTCCTGCAATGCTGCTGGTACCAAACTGTATCAGTCTCTCAGTCTCTGCCGTTTCTTTGGGTTCATTAAATGCATGGGGGGGGGGGGGAAAGAGTTTGCTTTCCATATCAAACCACCCCGGCTTGCATATTGAGACAGCTAGGACACAATATCCATGGTTAACTCTGACTGACGAAGGCTTCAGACTTGGACTAATATTGTTTACCTTTGTTCCAGCAATCTCATTGACGACTACACTTTAGCTCATTGTCTAACAATATTTGTATTCCTCCATGAATCTCATTGTTCATTCTCAAGTACCTCATCGAGAGAAACACACCAAGCACAAACTATCCCAATGTAGACATTCAGTCAGGAAGTTCACAGTACTTTTTTCAGCACTAAAGACATCAATGAGGCAGAAGTCCAGAATCTGCATAAAATGTTGACCATCTGACTGAAAACCTACCCAGATGGAGGGGAACTATGTTCTAGTCTTCAGGAAACTGATGATTATTTAAGATCTGCCTTGAAAAAAATAGCAGAAAAGTGTATTTTAAGGTGCTGGCAGCAAAATGTAGAAAGCCACCATCACAAATATACATGGGAGACTCTGTGGATGTGTGATATAAATCAGCAGTAAACTAAGTGGTGTTAGATCAGTGACACAATTACAGAAGCTGTCTTATGACCCTAACTCATTAATCTTACTGGTATGTTTCAAAAGTAACTCGAGAGAAATGGGTGACAATCGATCTCTCAATAGACAATGCAATCAATGAAAAATACTTTCGCTGACATAGAACACTATAGGGAAAAATTAAATCTGTAATCATAGTTAGTGGCCACTTGGCATTGTATAGTGCTGAAGATAGTTTCCATGAAGATAGACCAAGATTATAAATATATTGACACAATGCATAACAATAGGAGTGAAAATTTAAATGCCCTTAATTACCATTAATGATTAGTTTAGAATACAAATTATTTCCACTCAATATTAGAAACCACACAAACCACATCCAAGAGTCACAAATTGCTACTTCTTGATTACTGACATAGCAGCAATATTGGTTAAATAGACAAGTACAGCTAATAAAAAGTTCCTGGGAAAGACAAAAGGCTATTGCAACACTACCACCTTGCCTCATGTAAATTTGGACCACTCTTTGCTCTTATTTGTAAAAGCAGAAAAGAATGGGAAAGAACGTATACTCATTCAATTCAGATCAAACCTTAAAATGAAGGTTATAGCAGCAGTATTCCTTAAGTTATACATTCAACCCAAACATTTTGTCAAAGTGTTGACCATTCCCATAAAGAACTTGCAAAGTGAACACAATCTGGGAACAAGTGGAATGAGGTTTTGAAACCACAGAGTAATTGTTAATGCTCATCTAACCACAGTGCACCCCTAAGTTTAAAAATATTTATCTGCCATCTCCTATTAACACATTGAATAGTGCAACAGGACCACACACACACACTTCTAAAGAGATTGAGTGACAGTAGCAACATATTCTATGACAACAGTTCATACCAAGACTGACACCAAGGCCAGCAAGGGTTATAGGTTTCTATTCATTGTGAGAAAGTACAATTTATTCATACTGAGTGGTTGTTTTTGAGAAGAAAGAAGAAAGAATATGATGTCTGAAGGCTGGATTTAATTGAGACTTTTTGTGTCTGGTGCAAGTAAGACTAAAGAATGTTAATAATGTAGCACAAAAGTCAGTTCTCTCTCTATGAGGTTTTAGAGAGACATTGAATATGGCTTTAAGTAGAATTATGAAAACATAAGTGTTTGCAGTGTTACTGATGACATTCAAATAACACCCAATGTGCATAAAAGTACTCCTGATGGATAAATATTTAATGTCCAAAAAACTATACGATTTACATTTTTAAGTTACTTAAATAGATACTCCAGAAAATTTAAATTTCAGTCAGCGCATTTCAACAATGTACACAGTAAGTCAATCAAAGAGCATTAGTTAATATAATTTCTGCTCTCACAGATTGTATTCACCCCATAGTAACTGTGTTCCACGCTATATAATTGTTGGTATAGTTTTGCTCCTCTTCAAACTTCTCAACACAATGTTTGGCACCCAAGCCTAAGCCAATAAGAACTTTGCTTTAGATTTTCTCTGCTGTATGGTGGAAAATGGAACTCCCACTTTTACTCTGTACTTCTCAGAAGCTTGAAAGAAGGGAGACAGGAGTTGTTTCTGTAGCAAGATACAGCATCTTTCAACTCTGTATAGCCCGATACTCATGGGTTCATATATGTACAAACTACAGGAATGCAGTCACTAAGTGCAAAAGTGGACAATTTGCAAAATTTGACTTAGTTCTACATACATTCCAATCTGAAAAAGATCTAATCAGATGCAGCCATCTGATAAAAGTCAATGCATTAATTAGATATGATCTTTCCCTCACTTCAATGTTTTTTAATTAACTTTTCCTTGCTCTCCCCCCAAAATATCCAACATAATATTTGTCAGAAGCAGAAGGAAAAGCAGGAAAAAAAGCTATCCAATTATTGACTTTAATCCTCTCTCAGCTTTACAAGATGTTCATAAATTCCTTGAGCTCACACATGCAATTTGTTGCACCTTCCAAATTTTGCAGCAATTATTGTCTTCTAAACATTGCAGGTAGTTCATTATTCCTCACTTTGAACAACTTAGAAGAACTAAAGCTAAATTATCATTAAAAAGTAGGCTTATTCTTCAGAAAATGAGGGGCATCCTTCAATCTTCCAAAACTGTGTCTCATGCTCAAGCATGTTTCAATGAGGCAGAACTTGCCACCATGGAAATTCATTCCTGCAAATGCCCTTCTGAAATGAATGGGTTACAGATTCTTGGTAATGTACAAAAGAATGCGATCAGACCCAATGTGTGTCCATACTGCTTAAAGGGATCTTTTCTGACTTCCCATGATTCCAGACCCTAACTGCAAGCTACAGCAAATCAAGTGCTTAGAGTTATAAAGGCACAGATCTATGCAGCGTGGAAAACAACCCTTCATCAAAAACTTATCCATGTGACCAAGTGGCCTAAATGAGCTAGTCCCATTTACCCATGTTTAGCCCATACCCCTCTAACTCTTTCCCATCCATGTAACTTTCCAAATGTCTTTTAAATGTTATAATTGCACCTGGTGCTACAACTTCCCTGACATCTCCATTCATGCCCCCACCACCCTCTGTATGAAAATGTCGTCCCTCGGTTTCCTTTTAAAACTTAGCCTTCTCAGTTTAAAACTATGTGTTCTTGTTTTAGACTCATTTAGCTTGCGGAGGAAAGCTGGCACCTTATCCAAGTTTGTTTCAAATATTTGGTTTCTACCCTGCTTTTGGCGAGTTTCACAGTCCCAGCATTCTTTTTGTGAATCATGCTTCTTAATCGCTTCATCTTATGCACTTTACCATGGGTAATAGGTTTCACTGGTTACCTTATTATGGCTTATGCTTGTCTATTACCCCTTAATCAAATCGCTCTCCAAATCCAACCCTGGCTCTGATTACTCTAGATGTCGCCAGCCCCAATCCCAACAACCCTGAGTGGATCCAGACCCCAGATTCCACCACCTATGACCCCGGCTGCCTTCAGACTGCAAATTGCACCAGGTCTAGCTCCAGCTCCAGCCTCAAACTCAGCCACCAGCACCTCCAGTCTGACACTTTCCTCGTTGCTGCAGGGCCCCAGGCTCCCCTTCCCCCACCACCATTCTCCAGCCCATGTCTTTCAGGCTCCACAGTCACCTCTTAGGTCCTAGAGCCTCCATCTTCCTTCCAGCCCCCCCCCCCCCCCCCGACAACCTTCCCTAAACACCCTAACTCTCCCCTCTCCTCTGGAGCCACCAAGTCTTCACCATTCCCTCCAACCTTCTCCTCTCTGAGGTGGAACGTTCTGTCTTCTACAAGGGTGTTGCTTTTTTCCCCTGCACCTGGACCATCAATGAGTTCTGTGCCAGCCACGACACGAAGCTCTTCTTCCTTTGCCTCGGTCTCCAAGCCCACATCTTTAGTAATAATTCCCCACTGTGCAGTGACGTCCCTTCTCCAGTCTACAACCCACCTTCTCTTCTTGGCCACCCCACTCTGGTTCTCTGCGTGCTCTACATCTTATCATCTCTAATTGCCACCAAGACATCACTTCCTTCTTCTCCTCGACCCTTACCCTTACCATCTCTGAACACACAGCCCTCCACTCGCTCTGCACCAATCCTAACTTTACCATCCATCCCACAGACAAACAGGGTGCTGTTATGGTGTAGTGGACTGACCTCTATCTTGCTGAGGCCAGGCAGCAACTCTCAGAAGCTCCACATATGTACCCTTTCAAAAGGACCCTTCACTGGATGAACAGAAAACTGACTTTGAAACCACCAGTGATCTCAACAACTCTGCAGAACTCCCATGCACTGCCTCCAAACTCATAGTTCCCTTACCCCACACTGCTTGCTTCTACCTCCAACGCACGATCCCAAACCTGTCTGTCCAGTTGGGCCCTTTATCTCTGACTGTTCCTGCCCCACTGAACTCATGGCCTCATACCCTGACTCCATTCTATCCCCCCTTGGTTCCCACCTACATCCATGACACTTCATGTGCTCTTGATCTTTTTCTTGGCTATGTCTATGTTCCAAGCCTTCCCCAGTAATGCTCCCCAACTGTTCCTTTGCTACATTGATGACTGCATTGGTGTTGCTTTATGCACCCACACAGACCTCATCAATTTCATCAACTTTGCCTCTAACTTTCACCCTGCCCTTAAATTTACTTGGTCCATTTCGGACACATCCCTGCCCCTCTCTTGATCTCTCTGTTTCCATCTCTGGAGACAAACTGTCTATTGATATCTTTTGTAAACGTACCGATTCAAATTATTATTTTGACTACACCCCTTCCCCCCGTCACCTGTAAAAATGCTACTCCATTTCCTCAGTTTCTTTATCTCTGCCACGTCTGTTCCCAGGGTTAGGCTTTCCTTTCCAGGACATCAGGGATGTTCTTCTTCTTCAAAGAATGGGGTTTCCCTTCCTTCACCATTGATGCTGTCTTCACCCCACATCTTCTCCATTTCCTGACCATCCACACTCAACCCATCCTCCCACCGTCTCACCAGTCCTTACCTACCACCCCATGAGCCTCTGCATCAAACACACCATTCTCCAAATCTTCCACATCTCCAAAGGGATCCTACCACCAAACATATCTTTGCCTCCTGCCTCCACTTTCCACAGGGATTGCCCCCTCCAAGAGTCCCTTGTCCATTCTTTCTTCCCCACTAATCTCCCTCTCGACACATCCCTATAAGTGGGCAAAGTGCTACACATACCCATTCATCTCCTCCCTCACCTCCATTCGGGCCACTAACAGTCCTCCCAGGTGAGTGAACACTTCACCTTTGAATTTGCCGGGGCAGTCTATTTCGTCTGTTAATCCCAATGTGGCCTCCTATGCATTGGTGATACTGATTGTAAATTGGGTGATGGCTTCACCAAGCACATCCGCTTAAACAGAACTTTCCAGTGGCCAAACATTTTAATTCTGATTCCCATTCCTGTTTGCTGAGTATGCCCAGAGGAAAAGGAATGTCAGGGATGGATATGGTAACATACGTGTACTTGGAAAATAAAATTGACTTTGAAGTCTCACATGTCAGTCCATGGCCTCCTCTTGTGCCATGATGAGGCCAGGGTGGAGGAGAAACTCCTTATATTCCATCTGGGTAGCCTTCAATCTGATGGTATGAATATCAATTTCTTCTTCTGGTAAAAAAAATTCCCTCCCCCTCCCCTCTTCTTCTATTTCCCACTCTGACCTCAACTCCTCTCACCTGCCTATCACCTCCCCGAGTCCCCTCCTCCTTCCCTTTCCCCTATGGTCTACTCTTCTCTCCTAACTGATTCCTTCTTTTCCAGCCCTTTACCTTTCCCACACATCTGGCTTCATCTATCAACTTCTAACTATCCCCTTTCCCTCACCTCAATTTTTTTTTATTCTGGCATCATCCCCCTTCCTTTCAGAAGGGTCTTGGCCTGAAACGTTGACTGTTTATGCATTTCAATAAATGCTACCTGACATGCTGAGTTCCTCAAGTACTTTGTATGTGTTGCTTTGAATTTTTAGCATCTGTAGACTTTCACATGAGTTTGAAGAGTATTTTAATATCAAAACCTCTGATATTGCACAGTAGCACAGTAGCACTAGGCAGCATGATCACTGCATGCCTAAATGGATCTGCGTACTGGACTACCTTCAGCAGGCATCTCAAGATACTGAAAAACGATCACCAATATTGTTTTGGCAAAATCCACTAAATTTATTGGAAAGATAAGCAAACCAACATGTGTCTTTGGCCTGGCCGACATTCACAGCATTGAAGCTCTAATTATTTTCAACTGGAACACGGGGCAGGCCACACTTCAACAGATTTTCAAAATAAACACTCTATCTTAACATCTGTTGTGAGAGGACAAGTGGTCAGAGAAAAAAGATTCAAGGATTTGTTCAAAAGTCCCACCAGCTCCAGGGAACATCTAACCCATCACCGCTCAGAGTAGAGAAGGAGCATTCTGTATCAAATCGAGAGCAATCAGGGGAGCCCAGGGAGCCTGCATAAATGACAGAAGGAATGCACAGCTTCATGCACTGCCATTCCACTGCCGGCTCTGTCAGCTGTTGCCCGCTTCATCTCTGTGGAAGTCTCTATGCTTTCCGCATTGACCTAATTGGCCATCTTCATTAGCCAACAGAAATGGAAGCAAGTTTCCTCAACCCCGAGGGATTGGAGAAAGAGGAAGAAGGAGAAGAAACAGAGAGGAAAGAGTAGAATGAAAGAGGAGGAAGAAGGAAGAGCAGGAAAGTGGGGGAGGAAACAGGAGAACTAGGAAGTACAGAGAAGAAGGGGAAGGAGGAGGAATGAAGGGGGAAGAAGAAGGTGGTTCTTGAATTAGAAGAGCAAATATGATAGATTTTATAAAGAGAACATCCAGATGCACTAGACAGAGGTTGTTTTTAATTATCTCACTACTTGTTATCTTCAGCTACTCTCTGCTGCCCTTTGATATCCCCAAACCACTGTCACCAAATAAACAGTAACTATGATTCAATGTAACTGGAGACCAAAGACAGAGTCCAACTTGAACACGTAGGTGAGGACAAATAACTAATTCTAACAATTGAAAATATTAATATCATGAACAATTGGATTCTAAGTAAGAAGTTTTCAAAACATTGATCAGGTACTTAACTGCTTTGAAATCACCTTGAAAGTTTAGCACATTTTTATTTTCTGTTCCAAATGATTTAATATTTACAGTTGTAATCTGATGGAAATATACACTATCCCACAATGTGATCAAGCTCATAAGTAGTGATTTGTATGTGCACATTCAACAAATATTTATTTGTTGATAACTGCTACTACATCCATGGTGGGATTATAGGACTTGTAATCCTGATAAATGGATGACCAACTATAGAGTATCAACAGTAAACAGGTATGCCCTTGCAAGAGAAAGAAATCATTTGGATGACCAAGTAACTATAAGCAAGTGGCAACTGTGTTAATGGCAAATCATTCACAACTGGATCTTAATACCTGCACAGAACATCATCAGCATCTGGTAACAGGTTATTGTCACTGTGGCAGTGGCAAACATCAGCCTTCAAACTCATTGTGGAACTAGAACAATGTCAGCAGGAGTCAAAACTGGAACTTGATAATTTAGAATATTGTGCCTCTCCCTTTGATCAAAAGCTAGATTTTAAAAGTGAGCTCCCTACCAATGTACTGTCTGCTTCCTGTGCTTTAGGGTTTAATACGAAAGAGAAAGTTTCGTATTAAACCCTAACAGTTTCGTGTCTCAAATCAAGCTTTCAAGTACTGTATGTTCTATGATCTAAGTTATTACGTAATCTTTAATAAGAATCAATTTAAACACCTCAAACCTAAACAAACCTGTATGATCTTTCCCATACTTCCCCAACAGAACTTAAGACTGTCTGTATATCTGGATGACAGACAGCTCCCTGAAAGATAAGTATTATTTGTACTTGTGTGCCAAATTTACTATCAGTCATCTCTTATCAATGTGTACATAGTTAATAAAGCTCTTATTCTGCAGGGACCACACAATGAAAACAAAATTAAATTCATCTTATAAGATGCAAAATAACAACAATATGGCACTCAGAAGCCAGAAACATGTTTAAATGCAACAAATTATTCAAGAGATACCAGCAGTCTAAAAGTTTACACACCCTACATACCTGAAATACATCTCGGCTTTAAACATTGACTGTTCACTCTTTTCCATAGATACTGCCTGGTCTGCTGAGTTCCTCCAGCATTTTGTGTATATTACATTATATTAACTTAAAAGCTCATTACGACTTATGTATCTAAGAAGTTTTGCACTTTAATTTGTTTTAGCTCATCAATAACAGAACAAAAAAATGTAAACATTCAGCACAGAAAAGGACCTTCAGCCCATTGCGTCTGTGCTGTCAAAGATCCATTCACCATAATCCCGAAAAAACCTTACATTTCAATTGCTGCAAATTCTCAGCAACTAGCCTCCCTCAGATTTTATCACTCACCTTCAACTAGCAGCAATTTACATCAATGGTGCTGAGGTAAAGAGGGTTGAGAGCTTCAAGTCCTAGAGTAAGCAGCACCAATAGTATATGTTAGTCCACCATGGCCAAGAAAGCAGGTCAGTGCCACTATTCCTCAGGAGACTACAGAAATATGGCATGTCCCCTTTCAGACTCACCATGTTTTATAGGTGCAACACAGGAAACATCCTATCCGGGTGCACTATGGTTTGGTATGGCGCACAAACCAGAAATCATTCTCGCCTCCAAGGACTCTGAATGCACTTCCCACTGCTTCATTAAAGGAGTCATCATTATCAAAGAGCCCCAGCCAGCCAGGATATCCTCAATTCAACAAACAAAAGAGACAAAATCCTGACAGCACATAATGCCGGGCTTAAGGATAGTGTCTATCCCACTGTTATAATTTAAAAGAGTAGGATGAGACCCTTGAGCAATAAGATGGAAGTTTGATCTGACAATCTACTTGGTCATGGCCTGGCACCTTATTGTCATCCTGCACTGCACTTTCTCTGTAACTCCAACACTCGATTCTGAATCTGGTTATTGCTTTTACCTCATACTATGTCGATGCACTGATGTGATTCAATGATCTGTATGGATTGCATGAAAAACAAAGTCTTCCACTCTACCTCAGTACATGTGACAATAATGAAGGGTCTCGGTCCGAAATGTTTTCCATAGGTGCTGCCTGGCCTGCTGAGATCCTCCAACATTTCATGTGTTGCTTTGGATTTCTAGCATTTGCGGATTTTCTTGTGTTAGCGAGCCAATTTACCATCTTAGAATGGCCAAATAATCTACTAACCAGCATATCTTTTGAATGTGGAAGGAAAGCAGAACACCCAGGGGAACCCTCACAGTCACACAGACAGCACAAAGTCAGGATTAGTGAGGCGGCAGCTCTACCATGCCATGCTTAAAATCATATGACAGTAGTAAAAAAACGAGCTTGAAAGCATATTGCCCGAAAAACGTTCAAAATGCCTCTAGTTTAGAAATTCTGCAAAATAAAATGTGCTTGCCATTTTCCATTTGTTGAAACTAAATGCTCTCTATTTGCATTTCCAAGTCTTCTAAACACTGAAAGGCATGATGTGTTTCTGTCAATGGGCGAGCAATGACACGTTCTTTTTGCTATTCAATTTCCTATCTCAGTTCTGACCTCAGATAAAGTACCACTTCTATCCACTTGATTGTAAATTTCAATCACACAAGATATAACATAATAAATGAGAGAGATGCAAAATAAAAGATGCTTCTAAAAATGTATTCTTCACAGAGGAACACTTATGCACACGCACAATAAAACGAACTATAAAAGACAAAAAAATGCTTATAAAGCAGAGCATTCTGAGGGATGAAACAAGTTAGGAAGCACTGAGAGAGTTGGCGTCACTATGGAAGACCTACGGGTCTTTACAGAGGGCAACCAATGGCAAATTGCCTATCATGTTTCAAACATTTTGGACAGATATCCACTTCCTCGCAGTAGGTAAATTGAAAGTGTGCTTGTTGGGGCTTGGAGCCAACTACTGAGATCAGTGCCAGCCAGGGTGGTTTTATGAAAGGTGATGTACTGCCAGGATTCAAAGCAGTTCACATTGTCCATTCATTTTGGTTATGTGCATTCTGTTCAGCATCTGCTCTGTTAAAAAGGGATATTTTTATCTTCATTGGCAAATGCATCACCATAGGACAATATATGCCACAGTTCAATTTACTGCCTGCAAAATGGATTTATTACGTTAAGGGACAGATTATTGTGCATTAAAATTCATATTTTGTGATAACATTCTCATTGAAGTATATTATGTCAAACTATTTTCGAACAGATGCAGTATTATTTCATTCCAAAACCAGACTACACTCCCTCTGACCCACTCAAACTCATGTTTATGATCATATTATTCTTGAACTCTCATCATCTACTGCCCCAGCTCCTTTAAACCTGACATTGCCATCTTTCATCCCAGAAATGACAGTCCATCAGTACCTGGAAACAACAGCCCTATCTCCACCCATTTTAATTTTTCTTCTCATTCCCATTCCAACATGTCAGTCCATGGCCTCCTCCACTGCTGTGATGAGGCCACACTCAGGTTGGAGGAGCAATACCTTGTATTCCATCTGGGTAGCCTGAACATCGATTGCTCAAACTTCTGATAATGCCCCCTGCCCTCCTTCAGCATTCCTCATTCCCTTTTCCCTCTTTCACCTTATCTCCTTATCAGCCCATCACCTCCTCTGGTGCTCCTCATACTTTTCCTTCTTTCATGGCTTTCTGTCCTCTCCTATCAGATTCCTCCTTCTCCAGCCCTGTATCTCTTTCACCAATCAACTTCCCAGCTCTTTACTTTACCCCTCCCCTTTCTCTGTTTCACCAATCACCTTGTGTTTCTTCCTCCCTTCCCCCACCTTCTAACTCTGCTCCTCATCATTTTTCCTCCAGTCCTAGTGAAGTGTCTCAGCCCAAAATGTCGACTGTACTCTTCTCCATAGATGCTGCCTGGCTTGCTGAGTTTCTCCAGCATTTAGTGTGTGCTGCTTGGATTCCTGCATCTGCAGATTTTCTGATGTTTGTGATGGTTCTCTTTCTATCCACTTTTTCCTCCACAAAGATGTGGTCACCTCCAAAACACATGGTTATTATTCCTGAAGCTCTCATCACAGATGCTGCCTGCCCTGCTATTCCATCACTTTATGCTTTTTTCTCCCAGGAACTTTGCTTCAATCCCTTCATCCCCAACACCATAGTAGCAAAATAGGTTCTATCAAAGTTACTGGTGGCAATTCAATTGTGTGATTGTCACCAATACCTTTGCTGGGATATTTTTTGCTAGCGTGGCAGTGACAAAGGTCTCTGCGGCAAAGTATCTCTCCCTGCTCTTGCTGTCTTCAGCCTTTGACACGATCGTCCCATCTTCCTCCAACATCTCTGCCAAATTAGTCAATTTCATGGGACAGGGCTTGTTTGCTTTCAATCATTCCCTCAATGAGAGAGTAGCTACCATTGGCTTCTCCTTCTGAATCTGCACTGTTACCTCTATATCAGAGATAGGACCCTCCCATTTCTTATCTACATGTATTCCTCTCAGTAACGTCACCCAAGGACAAAGTGCTTGTTCCAACATGTAACTTATCCAATTCTACCTCATTACCACTTGAATCTCTCCAGTTATAGCTCAACTCCTTCCAGTGCTTGTCAAGTTTTTAGCACATGATTTGTAGAAATTTTCTTTATCTGAAACCATAGCAAAACATTTGCCGCCTCTCAGCTAACCCTGAGATCAATGATTAAACCACTACTATTTTTGTTTCTATAACTCTGTTCAAAAGTGTCCCTATCTCAGCTCCTATGCTGTTAAAACCCTCAACTAGATTCAAACTCATAAGCACAATAACTGACCATTCTGCCCAGTTCATTCAAAATGACCAAAGCAAGCTAGTCCCATTTCCCTACATTTGGGCCATACCCTTCTAAGACTTTCCTACCTAGGCAACTCTCAAATGTCTTTTAAACATTGTAACGGAATCCACTTCTGTAATTTTCTCTGGCAGCTTGCCCAAATATCCATCCCCCTCTGTGTAAAAAAAGTTAAACTTCAGATCCCCTTTTAATCTTTTCCCTCTCAAACTTAAACCTATGTCCTCTAAGTTTTAGACATTAATATCATGGAAAAGAAATTACCTCACCTATACTCTGTTTGATTTTATAAATGTCTGTTAGGTCACCCCTCATTCTCTTTCACTCCAGGGCAAATATTCCCAACCTATCCAGTCTCTTCTTATAACTCCTGGCAATATCCTTTCTTACACCCTCTGTACCTTTATAAATCCTAGATTTGACCTCCTCACGAATGCAACGCTGACCCACCTCACTGCGTGTCCTGTTATCTTGAAGTTATCCCAAACTCTGCTGCCACTGTTCTAACTAACAATATATCATGTGTACCCATTTATCTCAGACTAACTGATCGGTATAGGCTTGCCATTAAGTTACAAACCATTTAGGTCACATTTCTCCTTTCTTTAAATCTGTAATCTTCTCTTGCCTAAGAGTTCCCCCGAGATACTTACATTCATCCAGTTCCTGCAAACTAATTATCTGCTATCCTATTGCTGACTAAACCCTCCACTGAAACACAGTAACTCCCAGAGTTCCTTTCCTCATATTTTTTTACTTCCAAATCTCTCTCTCTCTTATTTTAAGATACCCTTAAAATCTGTCTCCAGTCCTGATGACATGTCTCAGCCTAAAACATTTCTTCTTTATTCATCTCCATAGATGCTGTCTGACCTGTGTATGATGGCTGTAAGCCAATAGCTGCTCTTCAACATACTAAAACAAGCCTTAGCATTCCTGAAAATGAGGCTCACACCTTCACTGTGGTGCTTATTTGCATTACAATTTTGCGAGAACGGTGTAAGTCATGTATAGCAAGCATGTTAACTCATATCACTAGGCACAAGCATAGTTTTTATGCACAAACACAATGGCCGAAAAAATAAATTCTCCATAAATTGTAGTGCTCGTTGGCATTTAGTGATTTATCTCAGCACCACATCATGTAAAAGCATTTTCTAATGCAATGGAATTGCTAGTGTGGCATGTCATTTTTCTGATGATCCTATCAATTTACACACCTTTATTATCAATCAGCTCCTCCCTTTGCAGATCAGCAGCCACTTTTGCAAAGCAGGATCAAGGAAACAAACAATCTGAAAGCAGTATCTCATGTCATGTGTATAAAGTGACAGATGGCCAGAGCCCTTGTTGGCAGGACAGTGAGGGTAGCGCTTTGTCAGCAAAATTGGCAGTACTGTACAAGCTTTTGTCAGTGTTGGATGTCAATGTTTCACATTTTGGCTCAAGACCTCAGAGATGTACATGAGTTTAACTCCTCTTAATTCAAAACTCCCGCTAGATCAGTATGGCATTAAGATCTCAAACTATTTTGGCACTTTGCAAAACCTACATATTTCTTAAATTACACTGTTAGAGGTATATGTCTAGAAATTGGAACAAACAAGTCCATCTTTTTTCCACTAATCAATTGGGGTTATCCTGGATTATGTAGGGATAATCACCATTTCCAGTTGAATTAGAGCCTAATGTGAAATTGGATGGGCACCTTTATGTAGGATTAACTTTGACATGCCAAACACCCTACCAGCAACAAAGGAGTATTTATACAGATATAATGCCATTTCCACTGATATCGAAATAAATGTGAAGTAAAAAGATTCAAGCAGTGACAATAGGTTTTAATGCAGTAAACACAGAAAGGCGGAGTTTAGAGGGATAATGGCACCTAACGGCGACTCCTTTGCTTGCATCTTTAGAAACAGCTTTAATATCTCTGTTTTTTCCCTTTCAGGGTCCTTTTGAAGACCCTGACCTGGAATTACATGCAGGCTTCGGTTCTTTGCGGGAATGGGACCCATTCTCGGGGTTCCACAACTGGCCGTCATTTGACATGCCAAGGGTTTGGCCTGAGAGTCTCAATTGTGTTTGGAAGCCTAAGATCTCAGGGCTCTGGAGACAGGTGTATCAAGGGTCAGTGTCACGGCAGGAGACTCGTGTGTCGACAGGGAGGCCAGGTAATCTTTCACCGTGGGCCCGAAGACCCGAAGTCTTTGCGATCTTCAGACACGGAGCTCGAATAAAGCGATGAAATGGACTTTTAACATCATAAACCAGCGGTTTCCTGCTCGCTGTGAAAATAGGAGACATTTCCCTGTGGTTTGTCAAATGCCAGATGAAATGTGAAGCCTCTGGGATAACTTTGGTCTGCGTCTTTGCTATTGCTTAGTACGCGCTTGGGCTCGGTGATGATGCACTTTTGCTGGTGGGGGAGGGAGGATCGTTGCTTGCTGCCGCTTACACACAGGAGGGGAGATCTGGTGGGGGAGACTTCGGGGTTCTCATGTCTAACTGTCATTCATTCTTTGGGGCACTTCTCTGTTTTCGTGGATGTTTGCGAAGAAAAGGCATTTCAGGATGTATATTGTATACATTTCTCTGACATTAAATTCGATCTTTGAACCTTTGACCCTTTGAACATCACACCAGTCTGTTGTGATCCTTGCTATTTGAAGAGACACACTTTTGACATTGGATTGGACAATGTTAAAACTGTTTTCAGGTTGGTCAAATACCATCCTAAAGTATGAATGAATAAACAGGGAGTCCTTTCTCTAACAATTAACTGCTGATACATTCCAGTTGAAGGCACCAGTCTATCATTGTAAGTGTTACCATGGCAGCGGCTGATGGTGAAGTTGGGTTAGGAAACCTGGGTTGAGAGTCAACAATGTACCCGTCAGTAAATTGTCTTGGCCTAGAGAGTCCTCAGAGACACTCAATTCCAACTGGACCTCTCTGGTATTCATGGCATTGCAGGATTTCCAAAGCTGCCATCACTGAGATACATGGCATCTGCAAGAAATCTATGACAAGAATCCAGTGCCTTGATTGTTCTTTCCATCAAAGTCAATGTCATGTTAACTCTCAGCTTACCTGCCCAACACTCATTGTCTTCTAATGTGATGCTGATTGTTTTGCCAGGTCGGTCACCAGACATTGTATGTTAAAGGCAGTCTGCTTCCAGGATGACCTGAGCTTCCGGTCTGCTCAGAGTGTCTGCGCTGGTGGACATTTTCAGCTCTGTCCAGTGGAGCAGATCCGAGGTTGTAAGAACAACTTCTTTCCCTCTACTGTCAGACTTCTGAATCAATCACCTCCTTCACCTCCCCTTCCCAGCACCACTGCACATCCACACATGCTTAATTCTACCTCTCTCCCTTACTCTGTTATTGTCACTTCAATGTTTGTTTTTGCAATACCTCTTATTTGCACTAATATCTTTGCACCATTTGGCTGTCTTGCAGTTGTTGCTGTATTTATTGTAATTATCATTACCAGAATTACTGTTTACTCTGTGAGCTTCTTGCAAACAAGGAATTTCATTGACCCTGTTGTATATGAAATAAACTAACCCAATTCTGAAACTGCTTTCTATTTCCCTTGTTCCCCATACCAGTTTACTCTCCGACTACAGGTACAAGCCACATCAGTACCAGGATGGTGGTAGAAAACACCTTCAACCTCATTGGTTGCGTCAATTTGTGGATGCCCTGCAGTGTCTGCCAAACAGATGTGGGACTTCATCACCACATACCACGCAGCACATAATCGGCAAGCTGTGCAAGAGGAAGAGCATGAGGATCATGAAGCAGAGTCTAAGGAGAAGCAGGAGCAGGCGAAGCATGGATATGAGAAGGAATGTCCCTCATCAGCACGCACAGCCTGATATCCCAGTTGAACAAAGGAGAGAAGCATTGTCAGCACAGAAATTCCTCAAAGAGAGATTCTTCTACAAATATAATCCTACACCCCAATGCAGGCCTTCCACTTGAATTGTACACCAGTAATCAGGTACCAGTATATATACAAAGGTCTCTGATACCCTGTTTTGAAGGGTAACAGCACAAACAATGAAACAGGAGGCACACACCCACACCTCGAGGTTCAACAACAGCTGACAGGTAATGAACTGACCTGAAAAACTTTAATCCTATCTCAAGCTAACTCCTATCTTACTCTTTCCCTCAACTTTTACAAATGCTGTTGTTTATTTTTGCACATATGAAGTTATGTATAATTTATATTAATGTAAGTTTGTTAACTGATGTATACTGATGATGCTGCAAAAAGTTTAATTTTATGACATTTATATCCTATGTATATGTTGGAAAATAGACTTGACCTCAGTGAATAAATCTGTGCATTGGCTTGGTATAATATCTCTGGATTTCCTGGTGAGGGTAATTCATACCTTCATGCAAAGTAGACTTTTCTGTCAGGATTGCCACTCTGCATTTGAAAGATTCAAAGTTTCAAGGTACATTGTTCACAACTTCAAAGTACAATTATTATCAAAGTAGTATGCAGTATACAGCCCTGAGATTTGTCTTCCCCACAGACAGCCATGAAACAAAGAAAAACAGGGAACCCGTTCAAAGAAAAACATCAAACCCCACCTGCACCACCCCCACCCATATGTGCAAAAAGAAAATCATGCAGGCTGCCCCAATTCAAAGCTGGCCAAAACAGCCAGAAAAACAGGAGCAACCAAAAACACAACATATCGTGAACTACAGAGTCCGATCCATGAACTGCATCGACATCATCCTCTGACAGAAACAAGGGAGAGAGAGAGAGAGGGACCCTACTTTGGGAGCAGCAAGCGAGAGCAGGAGCAAGCCCATCACACGCAGACACCTTTCTCCAGCAGCAGCGAGCAGAAGGGTCACCTAACAAACTCGTACCTTCATTCAGAGTAGACTGTCCTGTTGGGATCTCCACTCTGCACTTGAATAGCAGTTTGCAGATTCTCCTGATATACATGGTGAGGGAAAAATGCTTCATTCCTGAAAGAGATCTCTATGAGCCTCCTCCCGGGCTCACATTATCATGTATCTGACTGCTCTCTATCTTCGCAGGCATGCAGCACCTTCCTCTCAGCGTAGCACTTTGACCAAGATTTGCTTGTACAAAAGTGGTGGGGCTTCTCCTCTTCAGTGGCAGCCAAAATATGTGCCTATACTGTCCCAATGTCATGGGAAGTGCCCTTCTCTGAACGTTACACAACAAGATGTCAGGAAATGCATAAAATTGAACAAGGTCCTATTAGGAATTATACAGGTTCTATTTTAACATTCACCTATTGGTGTAACCCAGCAAACGATTGTCTGAAACCTTATTCTGACTGATTTCACAGACTTTTGGTTGGGTACGCAGTTAATCATTAATCATAAAGATAACAATGTCTTAGCGCTTCAAAGTCAGGTGCAACACAATTTCTGGGCACCAGAAGGAACTACAAAATACCTACTCAGCATCAGTTTTTCCATTGCTCGTTAATGATCTGAAGAAGTTGGTCACAGGCCTATTCCAAGACCCAGCTGACTTTACTTGTTTCTACTGAGACCAATGCTACAAACTAAATGTTTTAAAGTTGAACATTTCACTAACAAAATTAATATACAAACTTTGTACAAGAGATAATTTCAAGATAAAATTTCCCCAATTATTGAAAATTCCCAGCTGAATGACAGCAGTTCCTAGACATAAGCAAGTCTCAACAGGGAATTGCCTTTACTCTTTAACAGCAGATAGGGCTTGGGTTGTGAGAGGTCTAAAAGAGGTCGTTCTTAGAACTTCCTGGCATGCTTCACTGAATAGGACCTTAAAATAGGCATATTTACATATGTTGGTTAAAAGTTGATTGGATAATTAGCTCATAGACTGCAGCCAATAAAAAAGAAGTTCAGGGCAGGTAGAGGGGTTATTGTATGGATGGAGAGTTGAGACTTTTGGGGGGGTAATGTCAGTGTCAGTGTCAGTGTCAGTGTCAGTGTCAGTGTCAGTGTCAGTGTCAGTGTCAGGACCCTCTTGTGTTGGTAGTGAGAGTAGCTCTTTGAAAAGACATAAATGAAGTATTTGTATTTGTGTTGACCTTTAGCCCTTGATTTGGGGTAGGCGGTGTCTGCAAAATTTGGGAAACCAGGGAACCTTATTTTCTCCAGATGACAACATCTATGGACTGTAGACTCGGCTGTAGTTCCTGACAGACCAGCTCAGGGACCTGGAGTCACAGTTGGATGTGCTCAGGTTCATCTGAGAGACTGAGGGCTTCATGGATGATAATTTCAATGAGGTGGTTGTGCTCAAAATACGGGCTTCAGATAGATGGATAATCACCAGAAGCACTAAATGCAGTAGGAAGGTAGTGCAGTGTTTCCCTGTGGCCATTCCCCTCACAAACAGGTATACCTCTTTGGATAATGTTCTTTCAGGGGCTAGTAGCAGTAATCACGTTGGATGCTAGGATGAGTAGTTGGGGAGGATACTGTGGGATAGCATGAACCAGTTGGGCTGCAGGGCCCGGTCCTGTGCTGTATACTCCATGAATCTAAGGTTTCATCTTACTTAAAATCTTCCAGAAATACAGGATTCTTAAAACTGAGAGGCATTGGTATGAAATCATATCAGATCTAGTTTCTGTGCAGCAAGAAATTCCTGTTTACAAACAATAACAGTGTCCACAGTTGTATAGTTTGAAATGAAAATAGGATCCAAATATTAACTGTTGGTTTTGGCCTACTGTCAAGCAGTCATAGTAAGGACTGCTAAGAATATGCAGAGGTGTGGCATCCACCAATACAGCTGATCAGGTAAAACCAAATTGAAGATGAATACTGCAGCTGATGTAACCTGTCAGCAATAAATTAGATGTGCAAATTTTGGAACCAGTTTGCCTAATGAAAATACCTTTGATCAGCAGGGTATGGAATTTCAGACCTAAGTAGGCTTTTGACACTGTTGTTTTCAGAAGACAATTGAAATATGATTACAATGGAAAATTTACTGTCAATGAGTACTGTTAGAATTGATCAAAGATAGGCAAATTTAGCTTTTCATTAGCTATTCTCTGTATTAAAACAGGAGTTAATTCTGAGAAACTGGAGTTAATGTGTTCTCTGTAAATAAGTTTCTCCTCTTAGTAAGGGAGAGCATTATTGGCAAAATGCCACCACCTGTCAGAATATTTGGCTTCAGCTGTAGGGAATGGTGGAAAAAGATTGTTCAAGGGTTTGCACACAAAGCCCTGGAGGATCTGAGCTGGTCAGACATCATCTATGGTGGGATTTGGATATCTGGACAAGAATTAATGCTTTTCTTTCAAGTGAATCTTCATGGGTTGCTATTCTCTCCAATTACAATGACATAATAGGATCTGTGTGGAAGATCATTCTCCACTGCAAATGGTGGGATTTGGGTGTGGCACGTGGTGCTGCTGCCTAACAGTTCCAGGAACCTCCATTTTGTGTGAAGTTGGCACATCCACAGTGGCTGCATAGATTTCTTCAGGGTGGTCCAGATTCTGCCCCCCTTCCTAAAAATGTGCTTGCACTTTATTCCCCATTCCGATGACCTTCTCCTTTCTCTTCTCCTTACCTGCCCTTTACTTCATTATCCTCTACCCTTTCTTCCAAGCTGAATTGCCTTTTGAGATTCCTCCCCCTTTCACACATCAAAATCTGCTACCTTCCTCATTCCTTCTAGTCCTGAGCATCAACTGTTTATTATACAGATGCTGCCTAACCTGCTGAATTCATCCAGCACTGCATGTGGTGTGTAAATTTCTAGCAACTTGAACCTGAAACTGCACTAATGAGGACACATTCCTTTTTCAATAGTTCATGCAGTTCATATGAAGTTCTCACACTTGTTAACAATGTTGTAATCTTTATGTTTTTTAATTCATTTGTTCACTGAATATGAACAATTTTGAGACTGGTATCATTAATTGTCTGAATCGCCAATAACAGTCAACAACACGGTGGGCCTGGAGTCACATTTACAATACAATGGATGAAATGGACCATCCCTTCGTTGTAGCACATTCATGAACCACAAGGGATTTCATAACTTTCTGTTAGTTTCACCCTTGCTGATATTTTTCTTAAATCCTTGATTTTAATCGTTTGAATTTAAATCCCCCAGCTACCATGAAAGAAATCAAAAGTGTCTCTGCGTCCATAGAACAGAATTTTGGTAAGCACGTTTCTGCACCTTGTGTTCAAATCAATCTTTAGTTTACGGTATTTACTAACATCTGGAACCCACTTTTCAAGGTTTTGTATTTGTTTTGTAGTAGTTGACATCTTAGGAATCTTCCATTGATTTCCTTGAACGTTATTTTTATAGTGGAGTCACAAACTGGGTCCAGGACTCTATTAATAGTCTACACAAACTTGTTTCTATTAGTACATTATAAAACTTGGGGACAGAATTAGGCCATTTGGGCCACTAAGAATGCTACACCAATCAATCACGGTTGATTTATTTTCCCTCTCAACACCATTCTCCTATATTCACCCTGTAACCTTTGACACCTTACTTAATCAGAACCTATCAACCTCTGCTTTAAGTGTATCCAAGTTGGTCTCTATGGCCATCAGTGGCAATGAATTCCACAGATTTACCCTCTCATCTGTTATAAAGCAAGGGTTCCCAACCATTTTAATTCCATGGATCAATATAATTAAGTAATGGATCCATGTTCTAAAGGGATGTCCTTCTATAGAGGCTATGAACCTCTGGTTCAAGACTTCCCCACTATTGGAAACATCCCCTCCATGTTTACTTTGTCTGGACCTTCGAATATGCAGTAGGTTTCAATGAGAGTAACTCCACCACATTCTTCTAAACTCGCGTGAATACAGGCCAGGAGCCAACAGACTCTACTTATGCTAACCCTTTCATTCCCAGAATCATTCTCCAGACTGTCTCCAATGCCAGCACATCATTCCTTGGATATGGGGCCCAAAAACTGCTCATGTACCCCAAATGTGGTCTGACCAATGCCTTATGAAGCCTCAGAATTACATCCTTGCTTTTTGTATTCTAGTCATCTCAAAATTAATAACATTATAAATGCTTTTCTTACTACTGACTAAACCTGCAAGTTTATCTTTAGGGAATCCTGCACGATAACTCCTAAGTCTCTTTGCACTTACGAGTTCTTAACTTGCTCCCTGTTTAGAAAATAATCTATGCCTTTTCTCCTCCTAGCAATGTGCATGACCAATATTTCTCTACACTATATTCTTATCAGTCACTACTTTGCCCATTCTCTCAATCTCTACTTTATCATGGTATGAAGTCTTAGATAATCATTGGAATATTAGTTTTACTTTGCAGTCTCTCTTGATACAATGCTTTCAATATCATCTTAACTTGATCTCTTAAATCCCAATCTTTCAAGTCCAATTAAATACTATTTTTGAAAATTGTTAACATTGAATTACTATAGTTCTGATTATTCCTTCAGTATCCTCTTGCAACCTCCAGTCCTCTAATTATTAACCTCACCTTTACTCACAAGTCATAGATTTACAACACATATGCAGGCCCCTCAGCCTAACTTGCCAATGCCAACCAAGTTGCCTATGTCAGCTTGTCGTATTTTCCCATGTTTGGCCCTTCTCTGAACCTTCCCTAAATATCTACCCATCTAAATTTTTTTATCAGCATTATAATTGAATTGCTTCTCTAGCAGCGAATGCCAGTTATACATCAGCCTCTGTTGGTGAGATAAGTTGACCCTCAGGTCTCTTTCAATTCTTTCCCCTCAGCTTAAATCTCTAGTTTTGGATTCTCCTATCCTGGAGGAAGAGAAGACAGACTAACCACCTTACCTATTCCGCTCATGATTTTATAAATTTTAGTGAGTCACCCTTAGCTTCCCATCACCCCCTCCAGCATCATTTTTGCACTAAAAACAAAACTATAAGGGAAACAACATCTATGGGTCATGTACAATGAACCCACAAACCAACATATAATAATAATTTTCATCATGCTTATTGTACCTATGAAATGGTACTTGTGACCATATCCACCATTCAATGCAAAAATAATACTAAAAGGCATGGAGAAATATTTACATACGATAATGAGAGAGTTAGTGATTTAAAACAAACCTACACTATTAACCCTTCAAGGGTCAAAATACTTCAGGTATTTATTTTCTCATGGGGAATGTAAAGGGAAACAAAAAAAGCATGGTGTCAACAAATAATCATTCAATGTGATTTTGAAATATTTTGTTGCCTGCTCTGTTGGATTAAGAGCATTTAAAGCTGGATTAGTATTTACTGAAAGTTTCCTCTGAACTCCTTCCTGAATGGGGAAGGGTATTCAAATCTTGGAGAAAACAGCAATTGTTGTACCACCTGCAAAATTAAATAAAAGCCAAAGATGAGTCTCACAGCCAACAGCAATCATAGATAAGTATCTCCACAAGTGAGCCTGACCAGATAAGGCAAAACTGTGCAGCCAAGACTGAGTTATGTGCAGTTACAACAGTGGAGATAATGATCACATCCTGTTGGCCAGAATAAATCCAATTGTACCACACATTCAAAACGCTCAAATCTTATTACAAGATCACAGGAGCAGAGGGATGACTCGCAAGTCCACAGATGACAGCCACAAGATGAAAAGTAAAGATACACGTCATTGACATATCCTGAGTTGCATAAGAACGCAACCAAATGTGGTGAAAAGATCTCTTCATAGTAGAGGTCATTTTCGTAATATACTACCTCACATACTGAAGACTCCAGGAAGATTGTTCAGAGTTCATGGAGTTTCAGTCCAAATAGTCCATGCCAACATGGGTTCTCCATCCAAGCTACTCCCATTGACCAATGTTTGGCCCATAACATTCTAAATCTTCCCAATCCACGTACCTGTCTATTTATCTTTTAAAAGTTGTTACTCTACCTAACTCAAACACTTTCTCTGGCAACTCATTCTACATACATACCATCCTTTTTTTGTGTGTGGGGAGGGGGAGTTGCCCCTTCAGATCCTAATAAACTTCCCCACTCACAGACTAATGGCCTCCCAGCTCTGGGGAAAAAGACTTGGTGCATTTACCCTATCTATGCCCCTCATGATCCTATACACCTCTATAAGATCACCTCTCAGTGGCCTGTGCTCCATGCAATAAAGTCCTAGCCTGTCCAACCTCTCCCCTCCAGACTTGGCAACATCCTTGTAAATCTTTTCTGCACTCTGTCCTGGTGAATAACATCATTTTTATAGCAGGGTGGCCAAGACTATACACAATACTCAAAGTATGTCCTTGCCAGAATCCTGTAAAACTTTACCATGACCTTTCAAAGTGTAGACTCCCTTCCTCACTTATGAAGGCCAGAGTGCAAAAGCCTTCTTCACCAACCTGTTGAGCATCTTACTGCTGAAAGCTGATGTCAATTCTTTACAAACCTTTGGTACATTTCTCTGCTTTGCTCACACATTACAATTTGTTTTGCACCTTCTTTTTGATGTGTAGTTTTGAGAAGAGACAAGTCTGCATTTGGACTAGGTCGAAGAACACAAGCTGCAAATCCAAGTAAATTCAGGTTACTTTAAGCACACTTTGCCTGCTTTGTGCCAAACTGTGGGACGTGGGAGATACTTGCTCTTTACTTGATATGGAATTGATCTGAGTGTCTTTTAAAAACATTTCTCTCCCTGGTAAAAGACAAATAGATTCCTTCACGTGGAAGTATTGCAGATGCACAAATGAGGAGAAAAACTCAAGTGTTGTCATAACAGTAAATCAACTAATAAAGCATTTGCAATTCCTGTGAACTTGAGTAAACTTTTAAACACTTAACTGGTTTTCACAGTGTTGAAAAGTCCTCAGTTTGCACTGTAGGCTTTTAGTATTGGCAGAGATTTCCAGATTTGTTGATAAGCTGCTTCCTGTAGCTGGAAAGTTTGGACTCAAGAGGGCATTGTCCCAGGATAAGGGATTACTTATGCTGGACTAAGTGGAAGAGACATTTCTTTACACAGGAAGCTGTAGATCTTTGGAATTCTCTAGCTTTGGCCATGGATGCTCAGTCACTGAGTATATTCAAGGTTGCGACTTGAAGAATTTTGTACCAGCGGATTCTGGTCTATCTCTCCCTGTAATCTTTACATACTTATGTTCTTATTGCTAATGTGCAGTTCAGGGAGCACAATTACATATAAATTCATCCATATCCTGCCGTATCATATGCTTTATTCAGTAGTATCAGCAAGTGGCATTTCACTTCTGTTAATCTATTGAAAACATTTTTATTATCCTTCCAACCATTACTGTTTGAACAAACGTAAAATTTACTTTATTATGTCTATCATAATATAGGTATAAAATAGTTTATTTTTCTAATATATAAAAATGAAGCACATAGAATCCTGGTAATGTGTTAGGTAACATATCCATTGTACCTTCAGGTATATCAACATCTATTGAAATTTGTTCTGTCTGAATATCTTATTAAGAAAATGTCCTCAATAAAACAGACAGAATTACTGAAATATGGATAAAACTGTTGGGCAGCAGGAGGAAGGCAGAGATAATGAGTGGGGCCACTGATTAAATAATGGGAAAGAGAGAGTAAAAGAGGAGGTCAAGTTGAGTTTATTATCATATTCATAAGTATATGTATGCAATGCATAATTTACTTTCAGTAACATCATAAGTACATAGCATGAGAGGCACATTCAAAAGAAAAATAAACACGAATTATTCAAAGTTATTTTCCCAAGACCATTGTAATGCAAATTGGTCATAATACTGCTATATTGAGGTAGTGACTGAGATTGTGTAGGTTGGATCAAGAATTAAATGGATGAAGGGAAGTAACTGTTCTTTAACTTAGTTATTGAATAAGGTAGGGGAAGGACAAAGACTGAGAAAGGACAGAGAGAAAGGGTACAGTAGAGGCCAAGAATTGGGATGCAAGAGCAGAGAATGGGGAAGAAATCTGAAGGCATCCCCTTCCAATGAAGTAGCTACTAAATCAATTCCAGGCAGTAAGGCCAAAAACCCACCATGAGTTAGAACTGATGATTTTGTATTTTTTTTTATAGATACTATAAACAGCCCACTTTTTTTTTCTTCTTTCCTTTTTTTTCTTAATATTTAGTGGTTAGTTTGTTAGTTTAGTTTTTCTTAGGGTATTAATTTTTTTTTCTTTTTCTCTTTTCTGTTTTTTTTTCAACATGAATTACTTAGTTTTTTTTGTTTCGTTTATATGATGTTTGTATCATTCATGATTTGGGAAGACTTAACTATAATGTACTTATTGCTTGTGTATCCTTTTATGTTCATTTTAATTTTGTAAGTTTGTAATCCCATTATCTATGTACTAATCTTATCATGTTGATATTAATAAAAAGATTGAAAAAGAAAGAGTTAGAACTTTGCTGCTAGAATCGAAGTGGATTCTACAATTTGCTGCAGTTAGCAAACTGCCGGTGAGAACATCTCAAAGTTTGAAGCTTTGGGAACTTTACTTGTGCTTGTCCCTCTGTTTCCATGCAACATAAAAGACATTTGCAGTTCTGAGCAAATGTGATTGAGCTAAATCTTTAACATCCATTTTCACAGATGCCGCCTGATCTGCTAAGCATTCCATATATTTACTGTTTTAATTTTCAGAACCTACACAGCCTGATTTTTATTATCTCGTGCCTGCAGGCAAAAGAGATGTGGTCATGGTTCTTAATTAACACTCAACTTTTGTATTTGCAAGCAAATTGGACAATGAAGTTGTAGTTAAGAACTGATCCTGGATAATATAGAGAGGGGCTTGTTTGAAAGCAATACAGTCCCAAGCTCAAATAACCTGCATTTGAGACTTTAGAGAAGTTTCAGGGCTCCATCCACCATTTTCCAGTGTTCTCTAACCACAGATACGGTGCCAGTGGAATGCAAAATTGCCAAAAAAGGTACTCTTGATTACATCAGGCAGTCAGTCTAAATAAATCTAAAAGAATAAAATTACCATTGAGTCATAGAAATGTATTTTTGTAAAATGGGCAGAGACATTATCACTTTATTAACACCAGTGGTGAATAACTACCAGGGATTTATTAAAAAAATCTATCGGCAAGAGGAGCCACCAATCAAAGGGATGATGAATCGATAAATTACAGTGTTTTGTTCTTGCTAATTAAAATTTGTGTACAAAGCACAAGTTAAAGCAAAATTCAATCATCAGGTCATTATATCTCTTAAAATTATATGTTTAAAATTTTCTCTCAACATTTCTCACACACTCGACAATTCAGGAACAGCTTCTTCTCTGCTATCCATTTCCTAGATGACTGCACTGCTCCAAAGAGCGCTATGAGGTCATTCTTAATTTTTTTTTATTTATTTCTGTTTTTGCACTACTTATTTTAATTACATTTAATATACATAATGTATATACTTACTGGAGTTCAGTTTTTCTATATTCTTCATGCATTGCATTTTATTGCTGTGCAAATTTAACAACAAAAGCTGTTGATATTAAACCTGATTCTGAATTGCTTTTGAAACTTTAAATGTTCAAAGCTATCATCCATCTCAAAGGCCTGTTTCAACATACTTTTTCCCACACCAGCTGAGGTAAGAATACCCTAAAGAATTTGTCATATTTTGTAATATGCTAGCTCAACCCATTCCACTTGATCTTTAACCCCATGTTCCCGTCATTGAGCTTACGTCAATGACTTTTTTCTTCTTCCAAATTATATTCTCATGTCATGCTCATGACATTTTGCTAAAACTTTCTATTTTCCATTGTTTCAATATGATTAATAAACAGAAAACCTAATCCAAAATTATTCCTAAACTTTTAATCTAAATGGTCACTTATGCATTGATATTTAGTAGTTTTTACAGTAAAATGATAGGAATAAGTTCAATTTTATTCAGAGGCCAAAACCTAAGGTAATATTACAAGGCCCCAGAACCAATTTTTGACATTGCTCCAGTCACATTTTAAATATATACAGTATACTTCTGAACAAGCCTGCACTGTGTTGCTGTAAGCACACACTTTTTGTCCTACTATTAATCATTAACCCTGAGGGTGAAACTCTGCTTCCAACCCACAAACTATTTAGCTTGTATTCTGAACTTCTATCCGAATTGGATAGAAGTCTGCACAATGACAAGGATCTACTCAGAGCATATTGACAGTGCAGCAGCAAAATGAAAATTAAGCTGAGTGGACCATCCAGCATCAAATTCGGACAACACACAGTCACTCGCTGCTCTCATATTCTTTAATCTCGCCTGTCTTCCACCTTGCTGCAAATCTTTTCTTTCATTCTTTCTTTCCTCCCACCAAATGGATGTGTTATTCCCATATACCAAGATACAGAGAAAAGCTTCTGTTTTGCATGCCATCCAAACAGATCACTCCACACAAAAGTACATCAAAGTAGGACAAAAGGGGCAAAAAGTTAGTAACAAATAAATGCAGTGCATGAAGACAACTCCTCCAAGAGGACCACAACCTTGTTATGGTCTGGAGATTTGCGTGCCTCAGCGACCCAGAGAGCTCTGCAGTCTGGAGTCAGGGCTTTATGCTTTGGCTTTTGGTGGTGTCACCCATATCAAACAGGTCAAAGGGTAGAGACCAGACTAAGAGTGATCCACTGGTCCTCCAAGTTCGAGGGTTCAGCTCGTGGCTAACAACCCTGACAGGTAAAACAAATTGTAACAGAAACAACAATGGAGAACCCTTCTACATCTGAGTGCGATGGTATTCCTGACTTTCCACCCGGGACTTGCATGATGAACGGTAGTGTAAATGCCACCAGAGATGGAGGACCTTCATTGATCCCCTAAATGCCTGTGGCGGAACAGGCAGTAATGCACACACACATTAAAGTCAACAAAAATGCAAGGGCCACGACAAGGTAGAATGAGACATCAAGTCTTCACCTTTATTGAATAAGTAGTCCATTCAAAAATCTTACGACAGCAGGATGGAAGCTGTCCCTTAGCCTGGTGTCTTTTAAGACCTATTTCTTTCGTATCTTTTGCAGTTGAGTAGAACTGATTTTTTTGAATTGTTATTTGGTTCTCTTTACACTGATGCTGCCTGATCAGCTGAGTATTTCCAGCATTTTCTGTATGCAAGAAACCACAGAATATACATTTGTCATATGCATGAGGCAAAACAAAGTGTGATTATGGTTGATAATGAACTCTTGCAAAGTCTTCCTCAAAGCTTTTGAAGGCTAATGCCTTAACTGAGAGACTAGTCCAAGCAAGCACCTCTCACAGAAACGTACCTCACAGACAATGTGTCAAATTCCTCCCTCACCATCCCCGGTCACTCCTGTCCCATTGGATCAATGCAACATAGGCCACCATCCTGGTTTAGATACCAAACACCATTCCTTCATTTTTGCTGGGACTCTGTAGTAATGATGAATATATATGCAGCTTCTAGAAGACCCTATCAGAGGAAATGCAGTGCCCAACGAAGGAAGTTCACCACACTGATGGCATTTAGAAATGGGCAATAGATTCTAGCCTGGGCAGTAATGCACAGTTTCTGAAAAACATATGCAATTAAATAGGGTATGTCCATCCTGAATCTTACAAGAGTTCAGAACTTCTCATTAATTAGTGGTACTTTTTTTTGACAGAATGAATATAAACAGCTGAATTGCTCTTGCTATATATGTGGTACTAAGAATCTGAATGAAACATTCAAGCAAGTTTTAATTATACTAGCATGATTCATTGGGGTTTATAAAAACTACATATTTAATCATATATAATGTGATCCATCTGTCAGAATTAAAGTTAAGTTAATTTGCATACTTCTCTGAAAAATGTCACAGGTGATGAGACAGGTGTGGGACATCGTCCCACAGGTGACAGGATGTAAACTCCCATTCAGTCTACTAGAGCAGTGCAGCAAGTTGCTCCATATCAAGGCATTGCTATTGTTGTTGACTCATGGTCCAGTCCATCAAAACCTACCAGTAAATTTCACTCAAACTTTTATCACAATAACAAGCTCAACAGAATGCTTTGAATTAATCATGGAGTGGTTACTAAAATACATACAACACTTGTTGAATGTAAGACGGTAAAGTTGCAGTGTAGTTCAGTGTAACTCAGCAGGTCAGGTAGCATTAATGGAAAGGAATAAACAGTCATAGTTTTGAGCTACGACCCGTCATCAAGACTGGAAAGGAAGGTGGATGGAGTCAGAATAAGGAGACAAGGGAGAAGGGATGGACTTCTGGTTTTCTGATATGTAAAATGTGCTCTAAAACCACTTCATATGCAATTTTGCAGTATCTTTGCACAATACTCCAGTTGTATGAGCATCCTTGATTAATGTAATGATTCATGCAATATTCTAATAATGCATCATTGCAACACAGTGCACCAAACCGGCGTAGACTGAAAACCATAAAAAATAATGCTTGTGACATTAACATATTGCAACAGATTCATCAGTTGTCATTATTTATGTGTTAATGTGTTTTTAAGTATATTAACAGTACACAATATGAACACATTTAATGTTCCCAAGTTATTGTTGCAAACAATAATTAACATTTCTCTGCAAAATTGATCTAAGAAATGCTTATCCACTGGTTGAGCAAAGCAAATGATTACTTTTCTATATGTTGTAGGTAACAGTGCATTTCAATATTTGGATTAGGGATGAGTTAACTCATGCTTAAAGTTTTTACCAAAAAGAGAAGGAATAGACTATCCAATTTGTTCTTCGTAATTTTAAATTTGACTGGACATTAGGTACATAAGTTTGGAGCCCTGCTTTCCAGTTAAAATTAGTCTGATCAGATGAGGTATTATACACGGAGCTAGAACAATAACTTCTGCTTTGATTAGATGGGGATTATTATGGTGAAGGCTGCTGGTAAGCAATAAAAAAACATGTAAATCTTTTTTTAAAAAACCTCTATTTCATTCTGCAATTGCAGAACAACAGATGTGCACAACCTTTCATTGTTTTGACTACATTTTCAGTTTTAATTGTTGTTTTGGCTATAATCTAAAATATGAGTGAATTAATAACATGTTAGGTGTCCTTCTTAAATTCATTCCTGTGAATGAACACAACATTTTAATTTATAAAATTCAACTTCACCGAGAAAATCATTGTAGCAGCTGTGGAGGCAAGTACTCCACTACAGCATTTTTCAAAAATGAAGTTAGAGGTTTTGGAAGAAAAAATATAGCAAAAATCAAAATTCTTTGAAAAGAAGTTATGCAATTCTAGGTTGTCACTAATCCAATCCAGACATTAAAACTGAATCCGACAGATTCAAAAAAATAAAATCAGATCTGGTGGCCTACTTGAGTTTCTCTGTTCAATGACATTTAGAAGGCTCCACCATGAAGCAATAAACACTGAACAATCTAACCACAAGTTTACAGGAGGAAACCCCAGCATCCTCCTGAACAATACTGAGAAAGCTATGCAATTGTGTGTAACCTCTCCCCGTATCAGCGCCAGTGGCTGTGCTGCCCAATCTCATCTGGGTTCTATCGACAGACATCATCTGCTTGGCAGTTATTCAAATCTATGTAAAGTTATCTACGGAGCTGAGACTTTTGTGCTTTGTTGTTTACACTGTAAGACTTTAGTGTTTCCCATATTTAAAAAAAGAGTTCTTGTGCACATAAGCTTAATAGCCCCACACATGCTCACTAAGTAAATTCAGCTATCTGGGAAACAGGCTGAGCTCCATTAACGTTAAAAAGTAAACATCATGGAGAGGGTGGGAACAGTCAAATCAGGCCTCTATTTTCCCTTTGCAGAAGTCAGTTTTGACTCATTGAGTCAGAACATGTGGGTTCAAGTCCTCCTCCAGAGACATGAACACAGATATTCGGGCTGACATGAGGAGATGCTGCAGATTCAAAGGATTTGAAATATGGCTCCTCTATTAATTAGCCCCCTATCTTCTTTCTCAGTCAGAGGTAGAAGATGCATGGACATTATTCCAAAGAAAAGCAGGGAAATCTCCTCAAGGACTAGGCCAACACTAAAACAAATGTGTTGTACACAAATTGCTGACTGTATTGCCTACATGTCATAGAGTCATATGGGGAATACAGCACAGCTACAGGCCCTTTGGCCCATCTAGTCCATGCCAAGCATATCTCAGGCCTTCTCATCCTGGCACATGCTCCTTTGGTCTGTGCAGCCTCACCAATGACTTATACAAATGCAATATAATGACTTAATTCCTTTACTCAGTGCCCTGTAAGGTGAAGACCACTGTGCTAAAAGCCTTTGTCACCTTGTATGCCAGTGATACTTCTTTCAAATATTCACTTGTTCTCCTGCGTCCTTCTTTTCCCTACCAATTATAGTATAAGTCCTACACTGGTTTGGCTTACAGAAATGCATCATGTCACACTTGTCTGCATTGAAATACATTTGCCATTCTCAGCCGACTTCCCCCACTGATCAGGAAAGCCTTGTAATCTATGATAACCTTCTTCACTGTCAACAACATCTCCTAATTTTGTTCTCATCTGCAAATGTACTGATCCAGCCTTGTTATTTTGCATCCGAGTCATTTATGTAAGTAACAAATAAAAATGATCCCAAACCAATCCCTGCGGCACACCACTAGTCACCGACCTCCATTTTTAACCAATTTTGAATCCCCCTAACTAGCTCTCCCTGGATTCCATGGGACCTAACCTTTCTGACCAACCTACCATGTGGGACCTTGTCAAAGTTCTTGCTAAAGTCCAATTCAATATTTACTGCCCGAGCCTTATCTATATTTTAGTTTTTTGAAGAGGCAATCAAGAAGGTTCATCAAGCATCACTTCCCAAGCATAAGGCTATGTTGACTCCTCCTAATCAGACTCCATCTATCCAAGTGCTGGTAGTTCCTGTCTCTCTCAATTCCCTCCACAACATCAATGCTAGTTCGAAACTTACTTAATAAAGTAGATGCTCATGAAAAGTATTCTATCAATGCAAGGGCCTTTTTGTTGTTCCTTTTAACAAATAGAACTACCTTTGATGCAATGACTGATTTCTTTCAGTATATGTTCTTTGTTAAGGACCTAGATTCTTAGAATTGGAGCAGTGATAATCAACGTAAAATTTGACTATAGTTTGAATGTATATCCGTAGGTCAGATACTCAGAACAAATTTTGCAGTGAAATTAACTGTTTTAATCCTTGTCATTATTTTTTGCATTCTTCAAATTTTCTACATACAATTATTTATAAAATACAATCATCCTTGTTATGTGGGTAAAAGAAACAGCTAACTTACACAGAGACTCCCACAAATAAGAAGAGTCTGCAGTTATCCTGTTAATTAGTCGTGTTGTCTAAATGAAAAATATGTCTCGGACAAACGCCTGCAGGCTCATCCATACTTTCCCTAAAACAGCAGAACACAAATAAGGATTTGGTATTGCAACTTAGGCAAAGCAGCTCACCCCTGTACAACATTGGCATGCTAAGCAAAAGCATGCATTCAGTTCTAAGGCAATTCTTTAGGAGGTTAAAGAGGTTTGCTTGTGAACGAACCTGTAACAAGCATCTACAGATATATAATTGGAAGTACCTTAGTTGGTAGTATCATGGTCCAGTACAGTAATTTGAATGTGAGTAGTGAAAACAGCCTAATGCATCACAGGCACATCCCTCCCCAACATCAATAGTATCTGCAGGAGGCACTGGCTCAGGTAGCAAGCAACATCCACCATCAAAGATCTCCACCATATGGGCCATGCTGTCTTCTCACTGCTACCATTGGACAGTAGGAACAGAATTCTGAAATCCCACATCACCAAATTAGCAACACTATGACCAATTTGTACCAAACAAACTTTGTGTTATTTGTTCTGATTGTGTTCTTTCTAGTAAAAAAACTGTGTACGCTTAATTTGAGCGTTTCTTGGGAATGTTGTTTGTATGATACTATGTGCCAGTGCTGCTGCTGCAAGTTTTTTTTATCTTACCTGCACATGTATGTTCTTGTGCACATGGCAATAATCTTGGCTTTGGATCTGCAATTGACTGAATCAAAATTTTCCAGCATATGTAGTTTTTTCTTGCTCCAGTCTCAAGAACTGCCATCTTCTGTTTTAACATTATAGTGCTGTTTAATTTTCTCAAAGATAATTGTTCTTTTAAACAACCCTGAAAGTATGATCTTTTTGAGTACATATACACAAACTGCAAATTTGAAACATACCACTCTATGGTTTGACATTAGAGGAATCTTAATTAATGGCACACATAACCACCAAACCAAAACTATTCAGTCACTCATCCATAAGCAAAGAGTGACTTGAAACAGGGCAGCACCAACAGAGATTTTAACAAAAATAAGTACATTGCCTCTTCCCAGAATTAGCCAGCATTTAATGGAGAAAGCAAGAGGACAATGAGTAACCATCATGGGGAGAGTACTCCGTAGCCTCACACTTCTTTGCAGAACAAAAGCTGCTCATACATAGGAATTAGACATAAGGAATATGTTGCATGGAAATGAGTGCCATTTTATGTGCCGAAGCCATGGAAAGAGATTGCAGATGTAACAGGGAGCTACATGCATGTTGTTGCACCTATGATCCAGGTCACACACTGTTGAAGTAACAAAATAAATAAAATAATTGTTAACTGTCAATAATAAATGAAATAACTAAATAATTAACTGGTCCAGAACATGCGCACTCTCACGACTCAAGCATCCTTTTTATTTTACTTATGCACAAGAAGAACAGCATGGCTCCTGTCACCCACACCGTTCCGACATCTGAACAATGAACTGCCACTTCCATACAGAACCAGCTCATCAGCCACAGACACTGATCACTGCAAACTGGACATGCTGGGATTCCCCACTCGCAAGACCAATCACCACCTACAATAGAGGCCCCAAAGTCAATCAAAACTTCAAGCAGATAGCCGATGATATTTTAACGTTAGCAAAGACAACCGTTCCCAGCTGTTGAGTGTGTTTCACAACCTTCTCTTTCATCCTTATAGTAAGCAGAGGTGTCTCTGGTAGTCTCACTTCAAAGGTCTTGCTTGGCTATAACTGCCCTCGGCTATCTTGGGACAATTGTATCAATGCAGATCGGCAATTCCATTGTATCCTGGACAATGGACTACCTGACTGCAGCTTCAGACTTGTGGCTGGGGGTACCTGGGGGTGCACCTGGATGACGGACTTGAGGGGAGCACCAACCATAGAGGCTGTGTACAAGAAGGGCCAGAGCTGCCTCTACTTCCTGAGGAGACTAATGTCCTTTAGAGTATGCAGGCCTTTCCTTCACATGTTCCGCCAGTCTGTTGTCGCCAGTATAGCCTTCTATGCGGTGGTGTGCCGGGGCAATGGGATCAACACAGATGATGCCAACAAGCTCAAAAGACTGATTAGAAAGGCTGGCTCTGTTATAGGAGTCAAACTGGACACATTGGAGACTGTAGTAGAACAAAGGACCCTACTGAAAATCCTGGCAATACTGGACAATGTTTCTCATCCTCTGCATGCCACCTTGGCTGAACAGAGGAACACTTACAGTAATGAACTAAGACAACTGTGCTGCTCCAAAGAGATCACTCTTACCCTTGGGCATTAGGCTCTATAATAAGTCAACCTATCGCTGGGGAAGTGATGAGCCCCTCATGTTGACTGTTTGTGATAACTTATTTTTTATTCTTTCGATTTCTCTTCTAATATTTATATCTGTGCACTTGTAATGCTACAGTGACACTGTAATTTCCTTTGGGATTAATAAAGTATCTATCCCTGCCAGACCATGACTTCCACAATACAATTGCTCTGATATGATCGGAGAGTAGAATTCAAACACATAAGACAGATTGCACAACAGTTATTAGAATCACACTCTGCTGAGAGCTCAAACAAAACTGGCATAGGTACAGATGCAGAAAGTCACTTCAGCCACTCCTATCACATCATTGTTACTGGACCCTTTTTTTTCCCAGTGGTTTCCTCAGCTGTAACAAGAATGGGGGGAGGGAGGGTTTTAAACACTTCCCTCAATTTCAGCCAAGAAGAAGCTTTCATGAGATGTCAATCCAATGATACTGATTCCTCCTACCGTTTACTGTCACAAAATGCTCCAATCAGTACTACGGCTAGTGTGCTTCAGTGTAGCTGTTGAAGAGAACTGTGATCACACATGGATCTGACCTTGGCCTCATCATTATAAATTGAGAAATGCTTTATCCTTCAATTGAGCACTTTGAGAATGAATGTAATTTATTATTTTCGTGTTTGTGTTATGATATGCCCAGGATGAAATTCAAAATCTATGGAAAACTCAGTGTCCTCCTACATAAAGATATCCAGACAAGCATCAAATCTCATTTAGAATTTCAAACAAAGAGATAAAGATGAACATGCATTTTGCTGCTTTTTGTTTTGCAGGAAATGATACATGCTACTTTTATTAATTTACGTTCATGCAACTTTTAGGGGCTGTTAGAGTCAAGCTTCTAGCTGACACCAAACTGAAACTCAATCCTTCTGATCCTCCATCCTGCTCTCTCCCTTTTTGTGCTTAGAAATCTATTTACTTCCGCTTAAAATAGTGTCAGCAATTTGGCATCCACAGCCTCTGTGGTAGAAAGTTCCACAAGTGGATCATGCTCTGAGTGAAGAAGTTCCTTGTCTTCAGATTCCCAAATTTCACAACATATCCTAAGACTGTGTATGTTTATTCAAGACCCTCTTTTCCTCCCTTACCCTCACACACCCAACCAGGAAAAATATCATCCCTGTGACCGGCTTGTTGAAGCCAATTAGGATTTTGCAAGTTTCATTCCTCGAAACTCTAATGAATAGAGCCTAGTTCACTCAAAATGACAGTCCTAAATTATCTAAATGTCCAGGAAGCTAAAATACAGTATAGAGGGAACCTCCGTCTAACATGGAGTGGGGGTTTGCATTATAGAAAATGGTCGGAGTCAAGATTTTATATTGCTGACATACTGTATGTTGTGAATTTTGTTGTTTTGCGGCAACAGTACATTGCAATACATAATAATAAAGAAATAAAAATCACAAATATATATATATATATATATATATATATATATATATATAATGATGGATGCCACTTTTATGAAGTATCACTTTTTGAAGATATCCTCAATGCTGCAAAGGCCAGTGCCTACAATGGAGCTGGTTAAGTTTGCAGATTTCTGAAGCCTTTTCTACTCCTGTGTAGTGGAATGCTTTCCATGGTACATCTGCAGAAATTTGAAAAAGCCTTTGGTTGCATAAAAAGTTTCTCCAAAATCATAATGAAATATAGCCACTGTCATGCCTTCTTTGTAATTGTATCAATATGTTGGGCCCATGATCGATCTTCAGAGATGCAGACACCCAGAAACTTAAAACTGCTCACCCTTTCCACTGCTGATCCCTCGAAGAAGGCTGGTGCACATTCCCTTAACTTCCCTTTCCTGAAGCCAACAATCAATTCCTTGGTCTTACTGATGTTAAGTGCAAGGTTGTTGTTGCAAACCTGCTCAACCTGCTCAACCAGCTGATCTACCTGTACAGCTCCTTGTCACCATCTGAAATTCGGCCAACAACAATAGAGTCAGCAGCAAATTTATAGATGGCATTTGAGCTGTGCCTAGAGAAGTGAGTTAAGCACACATCCTTGAGGTGCACCAATGTTGATTGGCAGCGAAGAGGAGATGTCATTTATGATCTGCATTGACTGTGATCTCCCAATGAGGAAGTTAAACATCCAGTTGCAGAGAGAGTTACAGAAGCCCAGGTTTTGGAGTTTGTTGATGGTTAAGGGCTTGTTAAGGGTATGATGGTATTGAATGCTGAACTGTAATCAATAAACTGTAGCCTGATGTAGATATTGCTATTGATCAGGTGGTCCAAGGCCTGGTGGAGAGATAATGAGGCTGCTCTACTATAGACCTATTGTGGCAATAGGCAAATTGCAGTGGGTCCGGGTTTTTGCTTAGGCAGGAGTTGATTCTGACCATGGCCAACTTCTCAAGGCACTTCATCACAGTCAAGGTGAGTGCAACAGTCCGTATCCCAGTTTGACATGAAGCATAGACTTGTCATCTGTGCAAGCATTTAGAGCTGCAAGTTGAAAGGAAAGTTGTATTTTATTCATTTTATTTTTTGTTGTCATAAATTCTGTGAGAGTGAATTTTATTCCACATCTCAATCATGTATTTGAGCAGAGATTAATGAATTCTGTAAGAGAAATTTTCCATAAGCCAAGCATGGAGTTTGGTAACATCAGCTGTATTGTGTTCTAGAGGGTTGAGATCAGATAGGGTTGAGGGTAGTGGGGGCAGGAGGGGGGGGGGGAACAGAGAAAAAATGTACTGGTTTGAGACAGTGATAACAAGTTTAAACCTCAGGTGATGAAGAAGGAGGCAAGAATTAAGGTAAGACAGCATGGGAGTGGTGGTACTGGTGTAAGTTAGGATGCAGAGTGCTGGCAGAGAAGTTGAAGGAGAGTCTGACAAGAATCCTGGTGTACGGAAGTGAAATAACAATGAGGAAGGATTTAGCAACAGATGGGCCATGGTGAAAACAGAGATCAGAGGGTCCCTTGAACTAATGTCCTAGGTTGGTTTTCATACTTTCCTGAGACAAGTACTGTACAAAGAGGGGTGTAATTATGGAGCGGAAGCTAAACTTCCAGGTTTACGGGCTGACTTCCTCCTGTTGATATCTGCTGATTTTCTGAATCAGGAATCCATTTCAAAACTCAGAATCACTTCAGGGAAGTTGATGCACTAAAGGAAATATAATGCTTACTTAATTAACCTCAGTCTTTGCTTCCCCGCAGACTTGTTCCCACCCATATTTCTCTTGCAGAGGCTGGAGATAAATATCTGGAAATTCCAGAATCTAGGTTACAGACAAGAGGGCCAGGGAGGCAAATAACATCGGTCACAAATTCCCTGAAGCTGTAAAGGTCAGCTCAATGTGTTTCATTGTAGATGCCTTAAGCAGGACAATTAAAATATACTCTCTCCAGTTGCAAATTATTGGCAGTGTATCTTTTTTGATCAGTCTGCACCTCAGTGGTTTTATCAGATAGTCTGTAATATACATTGGGGAAGCAAGTGTCACAGAGAAGTATAATGTCAACATTGCAGGTATCAAAAGGGAAGAGGAAGCCTTCGTCATTAGAAGATAAAGCTCCTTTATGAAGTCAATTTTGTCAGCCAGTATCTAAGCTATCTGAAGTGAGAAACAAGAATGCAAGTCCTGTAAGTCTGTGCATCAGTTACAAAGCAGTTGATGGGGATGGAGAGAAAGGTACAGTTTGCACACTAACACTGTCCATTCTTTTACACTCTGCATGAGATACAGTAGCCTGAAAAGTCAATGGTATTGTACATTTGCTTCCTATGTCAAACAAACTGAGATATGCAAACCGAAAAAATCACTCCTCTTCTCAGATCCTGAACTTAACTCTCAAGGTACCCTTCGTAGCCCCAGCTGAATGCAGTGCTCTTTGTGCCAAACTTTACTAAGTCTTGCTTTTTAATGAATTAGCCAAGTCACGGCGGCTGCAATCTCCTCCCTGGGTTGCTGTCTCTGCTTTTCCAATACCCAGACTTAAGCGAGGTGGAGTTGCAGGTGGAATCTCACTGGGCCTTTAGATGCTGCAGGCATCCAGCATAGCCACAATAGCAGGAAGAATTGTCCCAAGGCCCCAATCTTGATATACCCCTGAGCCTCGATTCCTGTCAATGCTTGCTTCAGTATTGAAAGGTTTTTAATTAGTGAAGGTAATAATAATAATGCAATTCAGGCAGAAATGGGAACTCCTTTCAACTGAACGAGGGGCACAAAGGCTGTGGAAATACACTGCACAGCCTTGTCGGATGCTAACTGAACCATGGGTAAAGTAAATACTAAATACATTGCAATGCAGCCTGGACAGTCATAAAGTAAGAGATCCTTTGGCTTTTTATTTATGATATCAAGGCTTCATCTCGTAAAGGTGACCTTTTGACCGATTTACATCATATCCTCATGGAAAAACGATGAGCTGTGGGAGAATTTCCATCCTGATTTGAAAATAGATCATTGTTCTTTCGTCATTAATGTGTCTAAATCCTGGAAATTCCCTGACAATCGCACAGTGAGAAAAGCTGTAGAGAATGACAGCAACAGTTTAAAAAGTTCATTCCCAAAAGTACTTTGGGACACATATTATATGCCCATGATGCCCAGATCCTGGAAAATTAAAGATTAAAAGGATCTTGGTGATGTTTTACAAAGAACATCTCAAGTCAGCTGCACTTGACCCCCCGTGGTTGGTTAACCTTTTATGTCTGTCAGGTCCTCTCTGTGCGGCTCACTCCACGTGTCCAGAGAGTGAGTCACTACACAACATTGAATTCGCCAAGTTCAGATAAATAGAGTCACCCAGTAAAACAGCATGGAAACGAGCCCTTTAGCATCACTTGCCCACGACACACATCAAGCTAGTACCATCTGCCTGTGTTTGGCCCTTATCTTTCAAAGTCCCTTTTATCAATGTACTTACCTAAAAAACTTTTAAATGTTGTTAATGTTCCTCCTCCGAATCTTTACTGTACCCTAACAATCTGCCCAGTTGCTGCTCCCACCCAGTCCCAATCACCCCCTTTCCCCTCCACCGCTCACTCCATCTGGCCATCACTCATACAGCACTTTGACTGAATCCCTTCCCCCACCATTTCTCCATCATCCTCAGCTCCCTCCCTTTATTCTATGTTCCACCTTCATTTCCAATAAAATTTCACCTCCCAGCCTCTAGCACGATTTCCACTCTTCCCTTATCCTTCTGCCTGTAATCGCTCCTCAGCTATATCCACCTATCAGCTACCAGCTTGTACTCTAGCCCTTTCTTCCCCCACTCCCCAACTCTGCACGCCATTTTATATGGGCTATCTTCACCCTATCCGGATACAGGTTTTCAACCCAAAAAGTCAATGGTCCATTTCCCTTCACAGATTCTGTCTGAGCATCTCCAGCATTTTTTATGCTGCTAATAATTCCATCATCTGCAAAATCTTGTCTCAAATGGAATTGTATGCTGTGGTTTGGCTGAGGGCATTCTAGATGGGCCTAGCTTTATTGCATTTTGATACTAGAAAGAACTCTTCAAATTATGTGAAACCAAGCAGTTTTGTTGCACTCACCCAACAGAAATGTCTCAAGAGCAGTTTTCAATCATATAGTACTTAAAAATCAAGCTCTATGTGACAGATTAAGCCACAGTGTAGATGATTTACCAGTCATGTAATGGAACACCTGGGCTCATTTCAAATTAATATTTTCCAAGAAACACGGTTCAAAAAATGACTTAGGATACACTTATTTATGGCATATAAGATTCAACTTGGGAAGGCAAGGAGAAAGCAGAATTATTTAAATAGTTTTATCCATTCTAAGCATAGAAAATCAGTAAATATATCAATATTCTTACGTTATCTGATCTCACACATCCTAGCTTCACAACATAGTCCAAGTTCACTGGCTGAATGTTCAATAATCTCAAAACTCTTTGCATCTCAGCACCTCACAGTCAGTATATAGAGGTGTAAGTACTGCAGCATCCACATCTCATCTCAACACAACATGGGCCTTGTTTTCTCCTGAGCCACTGGGCAACCTGTATTCACTGTTACCTAAATGGCTGATGTGCAAAATCAATACCATCCCAATGATATATAATCTCCTTTTCAAATTTCTCAAAGTCAATCAATCTCACACTGGATACAGGAGTGATGCTCCTGTAAAGAAGAAGCAAATTCAGGAAATGTCTTCCATTCAGCTCAAGAGAGCTTATCCATAAATCACTAGACAAAAAGCTGTTTGGAGAAAAATGCTATTGCAAATGAAAAAAGAAAGAAAATTAAATGAAGATATCAATGAATTAAAACATTTGCAGATGAATAAGCATTTGGTTCCAATAAAGCTAAAACAGTTCATGTTTCTTTGATAGGCTTCATTTTGATGTTGAATTTCTTCCCACTCAGGGAAGCATTAAATGCATTGGTCATATCAGTCCAGCATATAAAAGGAACACAAGAGAGTGCAGATACTGAGATCTGCATCATAAGCAACCTGCTGTATGTACTCAGGAAATCAAGTATCATCTACAGAAGGAAAGGAATTGTCCTGATGCATAGTTTCAATCACTTCCTCTCACAGATGCAGTGGGATACTGAGTTCTCCCAGCAGATTGTTTTTTAATCTAACGCATCAGATGAGAAGTCACTGTTCCTAAACTCTACTGCACATTGGGTGCAAGGCATTTGGAAGATTAGAACTGTCTCTGCATTTCCTCTGGCTGTTCCATGACCATAGCAAACACACACACATTAATTCACATTATCATTAAATCAAACTAATTCACTGCAGATATTCATCAACAATGAAATGTTATTTCAGCCTTTTAAGTTATTATGATCTTGCATTCATGAAGAAAATGATTGTAAAATTCTATATTTGTACACTTAGGGAACATAACCACAGAAATGTGGCAAATTTCCACCTCTGTAATGAGACATGCAAAAAAATGAACCACATTTGCAAGAAAAGAGAGGTTTTCCACATACATTTTGTGTAGCCAAGAGCTTTTGAGTACATTTCCTCAAAACTCATTTTGGTCCTGAGAATAAAATTAATGAAGCCAAATTAAGCATTGTGAACACAAACTGTGACAAAACAATGTTGAGTGTATGTCAAATATTCCCTGTTACATATTTATAGTCAACTAAAAGCAGGAATGAGTTACTGATCATAGTTAATGGATAAAACATAGAAGATACCAGCATATTACCTTTGATGTGGGTCTTCTATCATGCACAATAGCCTTCACGACAATGCTTCATTCTTTGCTACCTCCAGCCCAAGCTCTAAATCATGTGCATCACAAGATATACTGTCCTTTGCTGGAGCACCAGTACATGGCACAATGCGAGACATGATCTCACTCTGGTGTATCAACCAATGGCATTCACTAACCAATTATCCTATTCTGTTTCAAAGTTACACTTGAATTATGCAAATAGCCTTGTGCTACAGGATGCATTCGCAATGATTCCATTCTTCTCCTTGGCAACTGTCTGTAACTGAAACACATTTTTCATAATCTTGGCTCTGCACTGGATGCAGAGTTGAATTTCAGACCATGAAACCATATGTTCACTAAGGCCACCTACTTCCACTTCTGAAACACTGCCCAATTCTGACCTGACCTTCAGCTACTGAATCCCTCATCTGTATCTTTGTTACCTATTCCAATTCCTATTACCTATTCATGGTCCCTCCCAGTTGGTGAATGGTCCCAGTCTTCATCTCAGGATAGCAGATTCTAAAACTAGAGAGCTCAGGCATAAAGTGAGAGGAGAAAGATTTAAAGGGGCATGAGGGCAAATTTTTCTACAAAAGGGGTAGTGGCTATATGGAACAAGCTAACAGAAGAAATGATGGAGTTGGGTACACAATTACTAGTTTTAAAAGATATGTAGGCAGGTTCACGGATGGAAAAGGTTTAGAGGGATGTGGGTCCAAACATGTGGAATGGTATTAGCTTAAGCAGAAAACATGGTCAGCATTGAGGAATTAGGCCAAAGGGCTTGTTGCCATGCTGTATAACTCTTTGACTCCATGACTCTCCCCTCTTTTTGCTCTTGATAAGCCTGAGGTCAACCTTATCTTTGCAGCCTGTGAACTAAACATCTGTCCAGTTACCTCCTCACTTGCTGATCTACACTGGTCTCGTTAAACTGTGCTTCAGTTTTAAAACTGGCTTTTCAACTCTTTCTTCCTACCCCTTCCTATTTCTCAAATCGCCTCGAGTTTCAGATATCTATGTTTCTCTAATTCTTGTTTCTTGCTCATTTCCAAATTTAATCGCATTGCCTCTCATCGTCCTGGGACTCTGATCAGGAATTTCCGCCCTAAATCTATGCCCCACCTCTCTATCTCTTCCTTCCTTAATCCACTCCTTAAAACTTACCCTTTGACCGAAGAGGCTGGTATCTGCCTGAATATCAACTTAGGTTGCACAATGTCAATTTCTGGTTGATAAAGGCATTTTGACTACTCAAAGATTTTTCCTACTTTCAAGGTTTGACACGAAAGGAAGTCCTTTAATGGGGTTAGATAAACATATGCATTTGACTGGTTTAGTTTCACACTCTTTCTTCTACACAACCTGAGAGGCAATGAGAGGTTATGCACTGCTCCTAAATAATTTCTTCTATCCCGGGTTTAAGCTTTCTAATGCACTTAAGGAATCCATTAGTAGATACCACTCTTACTCTTATGGTAACCTTACACTGCTGTGAATGTCACGTAGACCTAGACACTGACTTGGTTGGGTAAACGTGAACAGTATTTAACTGTGCACATTTGTGGTGTTAATGCTGTTAGTATCCCTGTTCTGGATGCAGTGAATACTTCGTTCAAGGTCCAGATCTTGATAACTCCACCATATAGTTTCTATGAACCTTATTGTTTTAACTGCTATCTTAAAAATGTAAACATTGCAATTCCATTCTGAGCAGCTGGCACATTAGGGGAACTTTATTGAGAAAGCATTGTATTCTTTTTCAGAAAAGTTCATCTTAAAGGTCAATTGGCTAATAAAGAATAGTTCACAGGTTCACTTTTTTTTAATGCATTGCTGATGTCAACTTTTGTCTCACAGGCAGCTGCTTCTGTGCTATTATGCCATTACATTTAATAGAAAAGCACTTAACTTTTCTATATCATGCATCATGACCATCACAGGCAAAGAAACGCCATTTAAGTATAGTCAATTTGAGCACAGAAAGGTCACACAAACAGCAGTGAATTGGTGACCAGATATTCCTATTTAAGGGAATGTCAAGTCGAGTTGAATGTCATGTGCACAAGTATGGTGAGGTTCAGGTTTAGTGAAAAACATGCTCACAGCTGCATCACAGGTACAAAGTTACAGACAACACAGAATCTAAATTTTACATAAATTATTCAAGATAGGGAAGAGAGAGAAAGAGGAGGAAAAGCAGTGTGAAATAAAAACAGACACAGAGACTAGTCCATGGTAGTGCAAGATGTGATCCTGAGGTGGGGTTAAGACTGTGCAGGTTGGTTCGACCTGATAATTCCAGGCTTCTCTACCTCCTGTCTGCTAGCAGCAGTGAGAAGAGGGCATGACGACAATGTGGGTGTAATCTGATGATACTTGCTACCCTCTTTTCCAGTACTCCCGCAGATGCTGCCAATGATGGGAAGAGCTGTGCCCATGATAGACTAGCTGGGTCCACTATTCTCTGTAGACTCCTGCCTTCCTGTGCATTGGAACTGCAACCAGCCAGGATACTTTCAACAGTGTATCTGTCAAAGTCCATTAGGCTGTGGCTCAGTGCACCTCAAATGTTTCCTTACTCTTCTTCAAATATGTAGTGGTGTTGTGTGTTTAATATTTCAGCAATTTGTGAGTATTGTAAATATATTGTTTGATTAAGCATTCTGTGTTGTTTACATAACGCAATGTGGTTTATAGGTAAAAATACGTGAAAGGCATACGTCATCATGCTACCACATTATACGTGCACACCTCGCTGGAAGTAAAAACAAAAATAAGACAAACATTCCAGATTCCATTTTTCCCTTCAATTGGTTTTATGTTTTGCAGTAACAAAGCATAACAACTGAGAATTCTAGACTTTAAACAAAATAGGAGTTTCCAACAAGACACAGCAACATTCCCTTGGTGGTGCATCAATTTAGGTTTCTGCAATGATATTGAGCACTTCATTTCCTGTTTGAGTGAGGTGGTTGGATTGGAATTTTGAATGACCAACAACAATTTCAAAACAAGCCATTGTAGTAACCTTTCCCCTCACCACAGTTTTGTGTTTAAGGCTCAACTGCTCTTAGGTTATACTTTTGCCTAGAATTTCTCTAAGCATCATCATTTCTCCTGCACCAAATTAATTTACAATCCTTTGATAATCTATGACATCAAACGGTACTGCTTGCTCAATAAAAATCCAGAACCTTTGAACATTCCCGTTAATGAGTTAACATGCACCTTCCATCCAGTACAGAAGTGCACAAAGAAAGTCGTAAAATTAAACTTCAAATTTTTTATTAAGAACAGTTTGGGAAGGGTCAGTCACTGCTGGCAGGCTCAGTGAAGCACAGCCAGCAACCTACTGGTTACAGAAATTAATAAGAAAACACAGCACACTAAAAGATTGCAAGACTCAGGGCATTTATGTCTGTGCCTATAATGTTCATTGAATAATTAAGTAACATAAATGTAATCAAATACGCATGTCTTAAATTCAAGCAGAACTATTCACCAACAAAGTAACTCTGAGTCATAGAGAAAGAAACAGGTCCTTTGAGCCACCAAGTCCATACCGACCAACAAGTGTTTATTTATACTTTTCCTAAGTAGTTCCATTTTTTATTCTCCTCATCAATTCTCCCCAGAGTCTATCATACACCTATACAATGGCCAATTAACTCTCTAGAACATCTTTAGCAAATGAGGGAATAAAACAAAGCAAATGGGGAAGCCCATGTGATCAGAGCGAAGGAGCAGGTGAACTCCACACAGACAGCACCCAAGGCCAGAAGGGAACCCGAGCCTCTAGGACTGAAGCAGTCACCAGAAGCATCGCATCTTTCGGGAGGCAACAGCAAAACTGGAGCACACATCATTAAATAATTACCATTAGTTAACTCCTATGAAGCACACTGGAGATATAAAACAAGTATTCTTTTGTAACATATCCTCTTTGATTTTGCTATGGTATATTTGTTGATTTCATAGACAGATATTTAAATTTGCTTGAACACTATCACTTCCTGGACAGGTGGATTGATAGAAATATGGAACTTCCTTTCATCCCATTGAAAACTGATTATTCCAGGTGGTGTCTGTTGATGTGTAAAATTTAAAAAGAGAAAATCTAATAAATAATTCAGCTGGGAAACTGCAGCTGTTACTTTATGATTACGTACAATTACCAATAATTAATACTAAACTATCAAGGAACTTATTTTTATGATTTATTTAGCTTTCATGTCATGTAATGTACGTAGTGATTTTGTTTTCCCTTTCCTTCAAAAAATGCGGGCTATCACATGAAGAGATTTTTCAAATTTACACTGAACATCTGGAATAGTGAAGGCATTCCTCCCAACAGAAGCTTGCCTACATAAGTAGTTAATGGCACTTTCGCACTTTCCTGTGCCAATCAAAATTGAAAATGTATCAAGGTACGATAATTGGATCACAACATCTGATTGGACAATCGATTGCTCACAGATAGTTGTTTAGAAAAAGCTACAAACCTAGTTGTATGAATGTGCTGTACTCCCACTTATGGAAATTCCAACCAAGACATTCTTTGATTTTGAACATGAGTACATTAATAGTTGTTACATGACATAACTGTTAGAATTTCAGCAGTGATTCAAGTTCATGGTCCTTTGAATGCTGTATCCCTGAAAAATATGGAAAATAAACCTCGGAGTGAAGTCTGAGCAGGTGAGAGAGCTGGCTCTCATGAAGTGGGCTTCAAACTTGTTTAAAGGGCTTGTGAATCAGGGTTGAGAGAAATCATGAATTAGAGGCATCAAGGCCTGAAGTGATTCAAAAAAGATCACGTGGTCATGGCAGGATGGGAGGAAAATAAGCATGTCGATGTCTGGAGGGGTTAGAACCTTTTGAAGTTGTTCAAAGCTCAAAGCACATTTAGTATCAAAGTACTGTATACATATGCACATACAACCTAGAGATTCATTTTCTTGCAGGCAGCCACAAAACGAAGAATCACAATAGAACTCATGAAAAACCCCAAACCACAAAGCAGTCATACATCCAAAGTGAAAAAGAAATCTTGCAGACAGTAAAAAGGCAAACAAACTATCCGCATGGTACATGAAACTCAGAGTTCCTGAAAGTAAGTCCACAACCACGGAGCCAGCTCACTGCTGCAGCCAATCCAGAGTCTGACGGCTGCAGGCCACAGCCAGGGTCAGCGCTGAGGCGAGTGCCGATGGCTGCAGGCCACAGCCGGGGTCAGCGCTGAGGCGAGTGCCGATGGCTGCAGGCCACAGCCGGGGTCAGCTCTGAGGCGAGTGGCGATGGCTGCAGGCCACAGCCACGGTCAGCGCTGAGGCAAGTGCCGATGACTGCAGGCCACAGCCGGGGTCAGCGCTGAGGCGAGTGCCGATGGCTGCAGGCGACAGCCGGGGTCAGCGCTGAGGCGAGTGCCGATGGCTGCAGGCCACAGTCGGGGTCAGCGCTGAGGTGAGTGCCGATGACTGCAGGCCACAGTTGGGGTCAGCTCTGAGGCGAGTGGCGATGGCTGCAGGCCACAGCCGGGGTCAGCTCTGAGGCGAGTGGCGATGGCTGCAGGCCACAGCCGGGGTCAGCGCTGAGGCGAGTGCCGATGGCTGCAGGCCACAGCCGGGGTCAGAGGTGAGACGAGTGCTGATGGCTGCAGGCCACAGCCGGGGTCAGAGGTGAGGCGAGTGCTGATGGCTGCAGCCCACAGCCGGGGTCAGCGCTGAGGCGAGTACAGCCTCACAGAGTAGTGAGATGAACACTAGTTTGTTCTCCGCCCTCACCACCTTAATCTTTTTAATCTTGCTAGCTGCTTATATTCATAAAAATGGGAAGCACTTTTTTTTCTTTTTAAAGCACCTTCTGAATCTTTGCCAATAACACATTGTATTCTGTGGTTCTTGCTTTAAGACAGGGGTCGGCAAACTTTTTGCCTCTGTGGGCTGGATCACGTATTAATGAGCGGATGGTGGGCCAGATAAATGCCATAAAAAACTTGAAATATGGGAATTATCCATTTAAATACATCTAGTTATGTATTGCCTCAAATTAATGAATAACGCATACTAGAAAATCATTTGTGCTTAAGGTTGCCTACCCCTGCTTTAAGACATCAGGAAGAGCATGGCCTGTTTAGCAAGATCTTTATATGGGCAACAATCTGCAAAATCCTAGAACAGGATACAGAGTCACAAAGTCATCCAAAGAAGAAACTGGCCCTCTAGCTCACTATGTTTATACTGGCTATCAAGTACCTATCTATGCTAAATTTATATTCAGAATACATATATTTTAATTAATTTTTTTTAAGTGTGTGCTATAGAGCAACACATTGATGTAGCATCTGAATTTCCACTTTTAATTAAAGCTTTACACTTTCTTTAATGATACACAGTGCTTAACCAAATTTCAATGATGCGGCAATTGATAAAATCGTTATACTTTTTGAAATCTATCATGAAAGTTAAGAATATTACATCCCCATTACTTTTGGAAGCTAGTTTAACACAGATGCAGGTAAAACCCTCCAGAATGTAAATAGTGCAAAGGACCAGGCTGAAAGTGTAAAGTCCAAAGTCAAGTAACATTGGCACACTGCAAACTCATTCTTTGCTGAAACTTTTGAAGTTCACAGAAGTAAACTACTTGGCCTTTGATGTTTCTGTAAGCACTTTCCCAGTGCAACTCAAAAATTAATCCACCCCCACCTGTTCACTCTCTAGAGCCTTGTTCTACTGCTGTATTGTATATCCACCACGTTAAAACAAAATGGTTCTGCTTCAAATATTCTCAGATGGTTGCAAAGCATCTAGAAGGTATTTTTCTTAATCTCTCTTCTCACTCACTTAATGATAGTTAGGACTGTAATTTCATCTGTTCTCTATATATCACTTACATAGAAATAGAATAGGCGAAATATCAGACATTGAGGGAAATGATCCATATATTTTGCATGTTGGTTGTCTCTTTAATTGCTTTCTGCTTCCAGACATTAAGATGGTACGGTAGCCAAAATCTATTGTTGGATAAGGATTGAACTGATTGAGTACTGTAAAAGATTCCACTTAACAGGGTATTCCATTGTCAAATGGATTTCCCATATTAAGCCAGTGGAATGTTCAGTTTATATGGTTGACATTATTTTTATTTCCATCATATTGGTAACTCCCCTTTCAGAAATCTCTGGTTTTTGACTAGTGCAATGAAAAGATGGCATGTTACATAAATCAATGGCTTGTATTTGCTGAGCATTGAAGGGCAAGGTAATCTGAGAAAGCCTGCTGCATTACATAAAGACTTCTGCTAATTTATTTATGAAGTCATTTACCATTACCCAGCTTTCTAGGAATTCCCCAGGCATCTACTGTGGTTACAAAATCTTAGTGAAATTATTTGGAAACACTGTTTTTGTGATAATTCCAGCCCATCATTTTGTACAGCATGAAAGAACTCCAGCTGTTATGTCTAGCTGTAATTTTCTGTGTGCATATGCAAAATATGGACTTACACTACTGCTGTAACTTTTAAGTAGAGCAACAAACTTTGATGAAATACTAGAGCATTACTAAAATTAGCTGTATTGAATTTCAAGATGCATCATCATTGGGAGTAGATTATACTTTTTCTGTTCTGAAGTTTGGTTCCAACAGTGTCAGGTTTCCTCCCATGCCTCAGAAATGTTCATGTGTGCATGGCCTGGCAGTGAAAGATGGAAGGCTATTCCACGACAAGTTCTTCACTGCCAAACTTAATCACACCTTCAGCCAACATCCACACTTCCAACAGTGGATGCTGGATGCCTATCAGGCATTGGGCCTTTGACTGATTTTCCTTGTCTACCCAAGAGCACTTAAGCCAAGTATCCATCCTGAAGCCAAGATTAGCCAAGTGAGAACACAGCAGAAATCAAATCCAAAGCACTCTCTGTCTGCATACCTTGGATTTTAACTGCATAAGTTTGTTCAGCACAGTTGGCTTGCAGAATGGCAAGCTACTCTGTTGCCCTGACTAGTTTCCAACTAAACTGAAACAAAGGCAAGTGTCAGTATTTACTCCACTAGCAGTTAATACTTGAGTCAAATGTTCTATCTCTAGACTGTACTGTGTATTGACAATAAACAGAATGACTGGACACTTCTGGAGGTACAAGACCCACTAGATCAGGCAGCCTCCATGGAGGGAAATAGTTGACCCCCTGGGTCAAGAAACTTCATCTGGATTGAAAGATAGAGGGGAGCCAGCCAGAATGAAATGGTGGAAGGAAGGGATAGAGCAAGAGCTAACAGGTGATAGAAGAACCCACATTGGGTGGGGTAGAGGGAGGGGAGCTGTTGACAGGGAGAGAGAGGAGGGGAGAGTCAGAATAGCACTAGAAACTGGGAGGTGATAGGCAGAAATGACAAAGGGCTGGAAATGATGGAATCTGAAATGGGAGAAAGGTGAAGCATGAAATTAAGGGAGGTCGGGAGAGCAGATGGGACTAGTAGGAGAGAAGAACCAGTGGGAGGAAATATGTGGGCGATAGCAGATGAAGAGGGCAGGGGAGGGGTAAGAGATAGGGTGATTGTGGCTTGGTGGATTAGAATAAAAGAAAAAAGGAACAGAGGGGAGTGGACAGAGAATGCAATATTTATGCTGCCAGGCTGTAGAATACCCAGGCAGAGGTGGACACTTCTGACCAATATAAAAGATGATAAATTTGACTATACAATAGTCTTTCCCTTGTCCAGCCAGAAATTACACACCAACACTCTAGAATGAATAAATCTTGCATTTGATCATTGCTCACGTGTGTGGAATACCTTTAATAGGAAGCATGATTAATATCCAATAAATATTCTAGACTGCATTATGAATCTATTTGTAAAACTGTTTGTTGCAAGATTACAAATCTCAAATGCCTTAGTGTTGCCAAACACTTATGAGATTTCATTTCAAACCCCTTATTCACACATTAGTGAAATATGCTGAATACATCTTAAATATTTAATAAGAGACTAGGACACAATACTGGTGATAAAGGGCATTTACTGTCAAATCCAGGCTGCTATTACTTTCAGTTGGCCTGGGGAATAGCTCTAAACAACTTGAGAATTAACACATTTCTCTGAATCGGGGTTCCCAACCCTCCTTATGCCATGCACCTCTACCATTGACTAAGGGGTCCATGGACCCTGAGTTCAGGAGCCCAGCTTTAAAGAAACCCCCAAAGTTTTGAATTGCATTTTGAAACTTTTAATTCACACAAATGTACTCACCAGAATTCTGCAATGTTACAAATGCATGTTACAAGGCTGTATCTAAGGACTGCTAAAATTGCTGATAATTGGCAATCAAGATTCAGCACAGTAATGATAAGCATGAGGCAGGACATTTTGGCAAGAAATATATGAAGAATACATGTTACTTGAAAAATAACCAAATGTAAAAAGATCATGAATCTGGAATCTTAATTTTTTCAGTCTTACAGTTTTTTTTATATTCTGTGTTTATTGACTGATCATTCTCATTTTTTTGTGTGTGGGTGTGGTGAACTACATATACCTGTCTGGACACGCCTCCCCCCGCTGACTGCTCCTGTGGCTCCTCCCACAGACCCCGGTATAAAGGCGATTGAGGCCTGAGCCCGGCCTCTCTGTCTCCAGTATGTAGCATGGTGGTCAATTGTTGCTTGTTCTTTCTTCCGGTCAATAAAAGCCGATATCTCGCCTCACGTCTCAGAGAGTTATTGATGGTGCATCTGTGGGTGAGGGTTTTGGGGCCCGTTCGATTTTTTGTTTGTTTTTTATGCGGGGATGGGGGGTGGGTGATTTGGGGGTTTTTGATTGTGCTGCCATTCTTTTTCTTTCTTGGTTTTGTGGCTATCCAAAGAAGAGGAATCTATGAGTTGTACACGTTGATAATAAATGAACATCTGAACCTTAGAAAACAACTATACAAATTGCTGGGAAAAAAAGTATTGTAGTTTAATACTCACATAGAGAAACTGAAGAGGGTGAACAGTTTGTAATTATGATACCTGGGAAATGACTTTATGCCAATTGGGATCTTTTTCTCTCCTGAAAAAAATGTATTTCTACTGGTGGGGAAGAGCTAAGCGAGAAGCCAACAACAGACTGGCACCAAGAAATCAAACTGGTAACTTAAAGAAAGCCTCTTTCTACAGAATGTAGTGGGAACGTGAAACATGTTTTCACAGTCAGCAGTAAAAAAGCATAAATGCATTTAAATGGGAGCTAGATGGGCATATGAAAGCTGTGGGAAATAGTGGGTCATATTGACACTGTTCATGTGAAGAATGATGGACATGTGTTTGAGTATGACATAAATGTTGTAAGCCTAGGACAGGTTCAGCAGAAGGAATGTTTATTTCAGTTAATTCTGCCGTATGTTTTAAATTAACCAAAATTTACATACACTTTTGAGATTTCTCGTAAAATAGTGCTACAGCAAAACTATAATATCTGGGTGTCGGGGTGGAGATATGCCTCGACCAAAGGAAGTGTAAAGCACTCCTCCCTCCGCTAGCCTGCAGGTCACCCTTGGGCAAGGTACAGCACCTGCCTAGCCCCCCAGTCAGCGTCATGTGAAGCCATGGGGCAGTGGTGGATGGTCGTATGAGCAGCTGCAGATCACAAGTCCTGGTTATGAGACTCCTGATGCCAGGCTCTCTCTGAAGAGTATTAATTATGGCTGTAGTCACCTGTTTTGTAAAGACACTGCCCAGAAGAAGGAAATGGCAAACCACTTTCATTGAAAAATTTGCCAAGAACAGTCAATGTCATGGAAAGACAATGATCTCCTCCATAATACAGCAAAGCACATAATGAACAAACGATAACATACCATTTACATAGGATTCACACATTCTTTCTCAATGAAAAATCATACACCAGCTTCTCAATACTATAATATTAGAATGGCAAGGGAACTGCTGTATATTGCACAGACTGCCATAAAGAAACAACATCAAAGTACTGTTGCTAAGAATTACTCTGTTCTTTAAAAACTTACATCAATTTGTTAATATTTTCTCCACTAATATTTCAGACAAAACTGCAAGGTTGTCCTAAAAACACATATGATTCTATTTTAAATGCCAAATGGCATGTTTATGAATACATTTACAATATCACAGAGAAACAGTTCCCTGTAAGAGTTGCAACATGCCGGCTTAATCTTTCATTCTAATGTTATCCAGACAATGCCAAGTCCTATCTAAGTGTGCTTGTGTTCCATTCTAGTAAGAGGGTTGCGCTGAGTTGAGCTTCCTGGGTGATCTGCAGTGTTTCAATGAAATGAATCAGTTGGCTGACTCTGGACACATACCAAGTAAAGTCACAAGAAACCCCAGAGCTAGTGTGACCCTGTTCTCTTCCAACGGAGGCAGTTTAAACAACAGATTTTGAGAGTTAATCTATTTTACTTGTTGCCATTGTAAGCTTTTATTTAATTATGACTATAGCTTAAAAAATTAGTTATTCTGTAAAAAGATTGTATATTTATAAGATCTATTAGATCACAATGGGTTATTATCATTCAATTTTAGCTGGAATGCAAGTTTTCAAATTCAATAAATCTGCTGGGTATCATCTTTTTTGTATTTAAGAGATGCTGTTTTATAATAATGAAGTATAGCTAGCTGTCTAAACTGATTTAAGCCTTTAACCATACATTAAACTCAGTGATTCACATTTTAAGACCACCCACAAATTTCAGACTACATTAACCTGAGCTGAGTTGAGCAATAAGGAGAATAAGGAGAATCTTTTCTTAAGTCTCTGATAATAAGATTAAGTTCAGAAAAAAAACTCCCATAAGCATTAAAGTAGTTTATACTTGATCACTGCTGATATCATTATTATAAAAGCATCAGTTACTTTTCAATTTTCTGCAGCCAGTTTCCAAATCCGTCCAGTAAAGCCACAGACAATCCATCAGACAACATTAATGGCCTACTCTGGGGTTCAGATCTGAGGATTCAATATTAGTTCAGAATGCCGCTGTTCACTTCAATTGTCTGCATGATTTGTATTTTTCCCATGCTCATTGAATGTTTAATTTTTATTCTTTTTTTTCCTTAATTGGGTTCTCTCAGGTTTTTTGCTTTGTGGCAAGTCCTGAACCATTCAACCTCTATCCTAGAAGAGGCATTTCAGAGACGTCGCTAATCAGATACTAACTTTGTAAATAGAATATGTGAAACTGATGCACTTTTCGAGTAACTATTTTAATATGTAAAATGTTTTAGATCATTTTAATGTGCAGTCCACCTATAGAGATTGCCAAGAAATTAGTTACTCTGAACATCTGGAATGCCGCTTAGTCACCTAATGTAGTTTAGCCTATCCAGCTAAACACAGATGGAGTTGTGCCAAAACATTGAACCTATATAACCAGGTAATTTACACACCAAAGATCAAAACAGAGCTTGAAGCATCTGCACAAAATATTAATATATTTAGTATTGGACTTGCAAATAGCTTAAAGCAGTGTTTCAACAATGTAGCATTTGACCCTCGAGGTAGGATTTCAACGTTCAAATTACAAATCAGACAAGAAAGAACAGAAACTTGTCAATTATATGAAGAAGAGCATTTAAAACTTCACAGACATCAGACTTTCATTATCAATGAAGAAGGGCACTTTCAAAAGATAGCAACGACTCAAACAATACTTTATATTCATTGTCCTGTGATTAGGTTAGAATTAAAAATTGGAGGAGTGTTGCTAGGCGACACAACTTGAAGAGCCGGAAAGGCCTACTCCAATCAATAAATAAATACATATAAATATAAAGATAAATATAAAACGAGGTACTTAAATCTGAAGAGGCATAACAACAGCCAAGCCAAAAACTACAAGTAAGTCAGACACTCTCATTGCTAATTAGCTTTGTCCTTTAACACCTTAATAAAAACTGTTGTTTGGTAAAGAACAGAGAGTATTTGCATGCAGGATGCCTTAGTGGAGGAGAACACAGGGAAGGACTGAGTTGTGGCACGACTGGGGAAACTGGAAATGGAGCCTTATCATTATGGTTGACTGTGGTTGTACTAAGCCTGACTCCTAATCCAGATGGAAATGGCTTGTTGTAAAATAAGTTTAAGATTGAGAATATAAAGCTTAACCACGGTGGCTGTGGTTTGCTCAAACCTCAGGAAGATAGTGACTTAATGGTGAAAAAGCCATACAGAAACATTAATTATTTCAAAACCAAAAGAATGTAGAGTTTTGAATGTACCCTATAATCGCAATTGGTCGTGCTACAGCATATTTAATAAGGCAGGCTTGTAAATAAGCAATATTTTTGTCATGCTGGTAGTTTTTACATATGGTTGTGATTATGATTGTTAAACTGTGGCCATAACTACATACCATGACAAAACTAAATTAATCTCTGACCAATTTAAAAAATTACCAGCACAAAATATATTAAGAAATGAATTTAGCATCTAATTGGCAAACTGTAGGGTTTTGTCCTGGACAGTTCTGTTGTGACAAACATACCCACCAAACTTTGCTGACCCCTGAGAATGCCTCCTTGGTAATAATAACTCATTGAGTACAGCATTTATAGAGTCCAAGATGCTTTCCTTACAGCTGTATTAACCCTGCTTCCTGTACAGCATGTGGAAGGTTTCCAAAAACAAACATTTTTATGTAAAACTTTATTACTCGAAAACCACTAGCTGGGCCGCATCTCTTAACACTTTAGCTTTGCCCACATTGAACACGACACACATCTCCTTTTGTTTTACAGCAAATCGCGCTCTCCCTCTTTTCCTTTCAACTTTGACTCACTTTAACAGCTCATGAGAAGAAGAAATTACGTTCAGGAGGGGTGCCACCTGCTCACTAAAAATCATCAAAAACAAGTGTGAATGTACAAAAAGTAATCAAAATGTCATGTAGAGCTTTTGCAAATTGGAAATGGGACTCTGGCTACACCTCTCACTGCCTCAATAAAGTTCAAAGTAAATTTATTATCAAAGTACGTATATGTTATCATATACCACTCTGCGATTCATTTCCTTGCAGGCATTCACAACAAAGAATTTAATAGAATTAATTAAAAAACTACATACAAAGACTGACAAACAACCAATATGCAAAGGAAGATAAATTGTGCAGATACAAAAATAAATAAAAATACTGAGAATGTAAGTTGTAGAGCCATTGAAGGTGAGTTCATAGGTGGTGAAATCAGTAAAGCACCCTCCAGAATCAAAGACCTCACCAAGCCTGAACATTCTCTTTTTTCTCCTCTCCAATCAGGCAGATGATACAAAATACAGAAAGCATGTAGTACCAGGTTCAAGGACAGCTTCTGTCCTGCTATTATAAAACCAGTGACTGGTCCCCTTGTACTATAAGAAGGACCCTTGATCTCACAATCTAACTCACCTTGGTCTTGCATCTTATTGTCTGCCTGCTCCGCACTTACTCTGCAATTTGCTATTTGTGTTATTGGCTTTCTCTCGCACTACTTCAATGCACTGATCGGATGTAATGATGTGTATGGATGCCAAAGCTTTTCATTGCACGTCAGTACATGGGACATTAATAAAACAATTTACCAGATTCACCATTTATCTCAAGTGGATAAGAATACAAAAGATTCTGCTTTATTTATCCTTAGTCAGGCACCATTTTGGGAATTGTATATCATGGAAGAGGAATGTTACCTCAGGGATATATTTCTTAGGATATATAGAGTAGTTAAGTGAATTAAGAACATGGATTAACAGAAGGACCGACGAAACAGGAAGAACTGAATGGGCTTTCTTGTTCAAATATTGCATTTGTTTGTAATTCAGTTCATTCCAATCACAATCGAGTAATTTCTATAAAATTCTACCAATTTACTCCACTTTTAGGGAAGTAATTAACTCATGTTCTGTTACCTGAAACAAAATCTATTAATGTCAAAAATAAAACATAAATTTCATGCTTGGAAAAGTAACTCAGAAATTTCAGATTCTAAGCAGACAAATTTGACATCTATTAGTCCATAAAAATTACTGGGGAGGATCTGAAACAGAGCAGCCATATTTCTACCACAGAGCAATGGTTTTAAACAACTCACTGTAAATAACTAAAAGGTGACTGAAAGAAGGTGCAACAGTGTTAAGGAAGGAACGCTGCCACTTCTGATATAGGCATTTGCTTCCAACATTGAAAAGCTTGAACCATTTGTCACTATGAATACTGTACCTACACTTCATAGGATGTCTTACAAACATATTTGCAGAGCTAGTCACACCACTCACTTGGGCAAACATTTCAGTCCTTCACCTAAGGAATATCACACATAACTGCAATTCCTTTATGAGAGGTACTTTGTCATCTTATCTAAAGGAGGACAGTAGCCCTTTGTTCTTTTTCAGCAAACACAGTCCAGTGCAATTATTTCACTTCCTTTCAAGTTTGTAAAATTATTGAATAATATTTTTCATACCACTGCTTCATTGACTTAAAGCTAAACAGATAAAATTATCACGGAGTAAATATTACTTTGGGTAAGTATTTAACATCTGAAAATAGCAGAAGAATTAATTCCAGAAGACCTTGCAAATTGCTGGAAGAGTTGGCTAAACATTACTGGAGTGGGAAGCTGGATTTTCAGACCCTGTGTGGTGGAGACTTCTTGTACATGCAGGCCAGGTACCTCCCCAGGCACAACTGTGGCAATGGGTGCAGGTGGGGGAAGAATCTGCCAGGGATAATTCAAGAAACATACCCCAAAAGACCTTAAGACTGTGCTGCAGTAGGATGCCTGGAGGATTGGCAACATTCCGACAGAGGGTCTGGGAGTTAATGCTGCAGGAATGTGAATGCAAATATGTGGTTTTAACCAGGACAGATGTGGAGAAAAAGAGGAAGAGGTTCCAATGGAAGTACTGATTACAGAACTCAGGACAACAACAACAGCAACAATGAAAGTTTCTTTCCCATGTCGTCAGGTTATTGTGCCAACCTGAAAATTCTTCATTCTATCTCGGACTATCTTTACTTCATCTTGCACGAATGTTGTTATTTTTAAGTGTATGTATGTATGTGTATATATATAAAATTCATGTTAATTTAAGTTTATGTAATTTATACTTGTCATGTATGTAATGTACTAATGTGCTGTTGCTGCAAAAAATGCTCATGCTTATAGCATTTATAACCTGGGTAACTATGCCCATGAAAATAAGTGAACTTTAATTATACCCAAATTTTAAAATGAAGGGCATAATTAGAACAAAAGAAAATGAGGTACTTTTTATTTCAAAGTGATCACTGTGTTGCTATACAATGATAATGATTAGGATTGTGCAGCTTGTTTCAAGAACCAAATGGTTGATGAGCAGTTGCTGTTCTTGAACCTAGTGGTGCGAGACTTCAGGTTTTTGTAAACATATCAATAGGAATTATTGGTCTGCAAAATGCAGAAGATAAGCTATTGCTTTTAATTATCTCTCTGTAATTTGAAAAAGAGAAAGTGTTCAATGAATTTCAATAACATAGTATCAACTTTATGAACATTGTAATAGTTTTCACTCTTAGATTACTACCAGCAACCTTAATAAATTTGAACTGTCTCTGAGAATTAGGGATGTTTAAACACTGTAAATTTCCTTGATATTTCTGACAGTATGTACAGATTTGCCCCATTTTTGTGGGCAATTCCAGAGCCTCTTGGCTACATCATTTGTAACCTATCTGCTATAGCGTCCTCTCTGCCCATCGGCAGGTCAGGAAGACTGGGCATAAGTGAGCGGAGAAGGCAGCAACTACAGCTAGGAATTCTGAACCAGAAGATCCACTTACACTGGCTGCTTCATGCATGCCTCTGGATTCAGAAGTAAGTTTCAGCCAAAATTCCAGAAATGACTCGGCCTGAAGGAACATGCTCAATGCCTCACAATAAGAGCAATCACTTTTACCAGGAAAATGTATTAAATCCACTGTGTCCTGCAATTTCAAGTAAGGGCTGACGCATTTGTAAATGTCAGCTTTTTGTTTCCTGTCAAACAACAGATTTAGCTTGTGACATCTATTCCAAAGGAAATCACAAGGAGAAGCCAAAAAGCTGTCTTTCACAACTGCATTCAACAAAAAATAAAAGAACTCTCTGGATCTGGAGCGTTTAAGAGCCTTACTGACCGATCAAACCCCAGAAGATAAGCTTTTCACTAATATAAAGTATAGGCAGAAAATGCTGGAAACACTCAGCTGGTCAGGCAGCATCTGTGCAAAGAGAAACAGAATTAAACTTCCAGATCTTTTGTCCCAGACCAGACTAGATCTGCATCTCCTTCCACAGCTGAGTGTTTGCAACATTTTCTGTTTTTATTTCAGATTTTTCAGCATCTACGTTCTTTTTAATTTTCATCAACCTATTCTTAAACCATTGGAGATTTCTTTATTGGGGAGAGTGAACTATTCTCTATTCCTTTCAACAACTGCCTGCAGGGTCTAATTTGCCTTCTCATTTTTTTTCCTATCTGATATGGGTCAAGAGACCTAGGAGGAACAGATAATTAAAAGAAAAAAATTGCATTAACAAAACTATCCTCAGATTGTGATTATGTAGTTTCTTCATAATTATTCAAGTTATTTAACAAAACATCAATACAAAATAAAATACATGAGCAAAATTCACAGCATACACTCAAGAAGCAAATAATAATTGACCACCAAATACTTCAGTTGCATACAAAATTTTCAAAAGCTCCTCAAACTGATAGCCCTCTGGCGATTTGACTGTGATTCAATTTATTAAGAATTTAGCCTCTTTTCAGCATTAATCAGTATGGGAGGAGGAGACCGCACAGATAAAAAGCATTTTCAATGTTGCAGTCCAAATAAACAATGACATCAGATAGTTGAGAGTTTATAGCTGTAAAGCTGCCAATAGATTTGCCCATCTAAGATAGAAAGTATATACAATCAAACAGTGTTCCTGAAAACAGAAGTTTTATAAGACACTCATTGACATTTTCAGGCAAGGTTCCAGTTTTGAGCTGAATATTCACAGGGTCCAAATTTTTGCCACCAAGCAACAGACACATTACAACATAGTAAGTTTGATATATTAAACACTGTCAGAATGTGTGTGAGCAAATTGAGTGTAATGGAATGTATCCTAACACTTAAGTACAAATCTCAAGCAGCTTTAGACTTTGTATTTTTCCCTGTTTTTTTTTCTTGTGGAAGTAGTTTAATAGTGCATTTAAACTATGGTAAGATTCATTTGTCCATTTGCTCCTTCAACTGTTTTGTTTCTTCTAGTGTTGCCAAAATTGCAATCCAAACATCTGTTCTTCTATTAGAGGTCAATGAATCACACTCATAAGCGGCAACCCAAGCTGGCTTCCACTCTCACCTCAGACAGTATTGACTCAGATCAGAGATCAAATGCAGGATTGAACAACACCGGTGTATTAAAAACTCAGTTAGCAGAAGAGCCTGACTTTAACACACTGAAGGTAAACTGTTTCCCGTACCTGGAATCTGTTTCCTGTAACAAAGTTAACAGAAGTTAAAGCAGTCGGACTGCTAGTGTCAATCCTAGCTTTGGCCAGTTGAAGACTGAGTTCTCAGTCCAACATAACAAAAAGAAGTCAGCCTCACAAAAGCACAGGAGGCCATTGGGCCCATTGAGCATGAGCCAGCCCCAAGCAATCAAATCCTATCAATTTTGTACACTTTTTCTTTTCCTGCAATCCTGAAGATAATTCTCGCTAGAACTTACCCCCTTCACTTCTGAGAGCCTTGACTGTAAGCTTCAAATCATAAATACTCTCAGCACAAAAAAAAAGCTTTTCCTCACAAACCATTCTGCTTTTCGTCAAAAAATTTTAAATCTGTGCCTTGAATCATCCTCTAAAGTTTCTCTATAACTTTTTGAATCTTGTACAATTTAATTAAATTTCTCCTCAGCCTTCCTTGCTCCATCAAGAGCAACCCTAACTTGTCTGCTCTGACCTAACATCCAAAATCCATGAACACAGAATCCATTCTGGTGAATCCTTTCTGCTCCCTCAACAATCCTAAAGGACTGGATACATTACTCGGTTGGTAGCTCAACTAGTATTTTTTTTCTGAAATTTATTCTGGCTTTTACCTTAATAAGCCAATTCAGCTTTTATATAACCTCCCTGTTTTTGTAGTCTATGAATCTTAAAATTAAATCTACATTACTAACTGTCCTCTCAACTAGCCTTGCCTTCTCCATGGATGATCCAGGTTTCTCTACCGTTAAACCCCCTTGAAACTTTATCATTTATCCATATAGTCTTTCTACAAAATGGTTCAATTTACACCTCTCTCTGTTAAATTTCCTCTTCCAATTAGAAGACCTTGCTGCCAATTTATCTGTATCTCATGTTATTATTATATTGTTTCACACACTTAGTCATCTACAACTATGTGATTTTTACTCTGTACACTAATATTAAGTTATTAATGAATATTGAAAACTCAACTCATCCACTGGTCATATAAAATGCTTCATGCCAACTGATATTGTCTCACATTAAATAAAATACTTCTTTGAAAAAGATTGTCCTTGGTAAAATTATCCATCCGGTGGATTGATAAATAAACAAAAGGACCCAAATTTTTTCCACTTTACTCATATTGAACTTAGATTACAGAAAAAGGATCTCAGCCCTGAGTCTTATCGACCCAAAAGAAATTGAGTTGTTTTGGACAAAGTCCGATATCTGAAGCAATACATAATCTCCTTTAGCTACACTACCAATCTTATTCATACAATCCAATTTAGTGAAATATAATATTCCAATATTTGTCAAAGGGACTTCATGTTTCACAACCATAGTGTGAGATCTGCTCAATTACTCTATGTGTCTCTGTAACCTATTTTCTTTTGGCACAGTTATTGTTTCATATTATATTTGGAATAAATTGGCTTATTTAAGTTAAAGTCAGAAAATACTTAAATGCAGTTTCTATAATTTTCTGGGAGTTTTATGTAACACTTTATATTTTATCAGTATTCTGCTTACAAACTCAAGTAGTGAAAATCCACTCATGCACATATGAAGTGCATCAATTCCTTTAATCTTTCCTCATACGGTAGTCAAGCTGGTACTTTAAGTAGGCGATCCATTACACATTTTCAATAACAAAAAGAATGAATAATTAACATTGCAGCCAAACAAATATGTTACAAATTAAAATGAACATTCTTATAAACTATATATTAAATGAGATTATTTTAACCATCTCCACTACAAATAATGCCTGTACGATCAAACTCAGATTATACCAAGTGAAGTTGTTCTCTCAACTTGAAAAGCTAGTCTATAAATTCTTAGCAAACACGAGGAAATCTGCAGATGCTGGAAATTCAAGCAACACACACAAAATGCTAACGGGCCAAAACGTCGACAGTGCTTCTCCCTATAGATGCTGCCTGGCCTGCTGTGTTCCACCAGCATTTTGTGTGTGTTGCTATAAATTCTTAGCTGTGAATCATTTTTTCTGACTGTGACATTTATGAAAATTCTTTAGTTCCAATGTGCAATTTCCAAGACAAATCATATTTCTTTAGAGCAGAGGTTCCCAACCTGGGGTCCATGGACTCCATGCCTAATGGTATTGGTCCATGGCATAAAAAAAGGTTGGGAACCTCTGTTCTAGAGGTTTAACTGGATAATTCCAACCACAAACACACTGCTGTGAGGATGGGATTTCAGAGTCAGGCACACACAGTAATCTTGAACCCCACATAGTACTAGTGGTCCTAAGATATACCCCTCATTGACTTGTCACTGATTAACAGCTCTGCTGTCAGAGTAGATGCCAGGCCAGGACTGAGAACTCCACTCAATTCAGTTCCCTTCCTTACCACATCTCTTTTGACTGATGACCCTACTAAAACCACAACTCCTAAACGAGGGCCTGACTTAACGTCTGACAGAGTCCATGATTCCTCTCCTGATTATCAGCAATCTTCCTCGCAACCATTGATTCCACCTCACTACGAGACTTAAAAACTTCTGCAAAACCAAGGTGTACAAAGGTAAGTAAACAAGGGTCATCCAAACAAGGTCAATAACTTGAGCCTTAAACATTCTTGATTTGTCAAATAGGCACATAACTTAAATGGCATTGGCACACCAGGCAACAGCCCAGCATCAAGCCTTCTTGCATCAATAGTATGTGGGACATTGTGTATTCAAAATAAATCCTTTAGCCACGTGATCTTTTAGTTCTATACAAACAGTTCATTGAATTCTATTATTCAACCACCACTACCAACTTCAAAATTAAATTCTGTAACACAAAGCAGGACATTTGAAGAACTCAGTGAGTCAAGCAGCATCTCTGAAGTCAAAAGGCATATGTCGATATTTCAGGTTGAGACCCCGCCTCAGTATACAAAGTTTATTTTCTCTTCTGAGATTCTGTGAACCTCTTACCCTTCCCCGTATACAACTTCTCTCATTGATCCTCCCTCACTGGAACCTCCAGTGCTTTACACAATCGTATCAGCCACTTTTATTTAAAAACTCTCACTAACCTTCAGGAAGAAGCCAGAAGTCCTTTCAGCTGAGGGATTTCAGAAAGTTAACTACTCCACACCATAGATACTACTGTTTGCCAAAGAGAAAGATGCAATATGTATGAACAAATCCACACTTTACAATTAAAGTACCAGTAAAATGGTAATGCATCTTGTCCAGTTGGAGAAAGTATTCAACTGTGAATCAACTTCTCTGAATTAATTCCTTAATTAGTGCAGGCAAGCTTAATTACAATTTGCATTAAGACCACGGACTCAATTACAGAACTGTGATATTTCTCATCAGATAACAGTACTTCCTGTCATCCAGTCATCAAATCATCAGAGAAACCTATCACCATAATTATGAAATCTCAGACTACATGGGAAGAAGTAGTGCCCAGTTTAAGTACTGGAATATCCTGGATTCCACAGAGATCAAACTTGATTCCATTCTTTCAACAGAGACATGCTTTCTTGGAGCTACCTTCTAAGCCAATGGGATTCTGCTAAACCTCTTCTATGTATTTTAATAACTAATCACTAAAATAAACTAATAAGGATAAATACTTTCTGGGTTACCAGATACCACAGATCCTTAAACTAAAGTATGTGCAGTTACCTGAAATTATATATAAGCACAGCAAATATTGTTTGTACAAACATTCTATCTATTGCCTGAACGACAAAATTTTCCAAAACATTATGACTGATTGACCATTTTATATTATTTAGAATATATTACTCAGAACATGCATTGATGTAACATTTGGTTACAAGGATTACGTAATTCAAAATTCAAAGTAAATTTATTATCAAAGTACATGTGTGTCACCATATACAACCCTGAAGTTCCTTTACTTGCGGGCAGTCACAGCAAGTAAAGGAACACAATAAAAATAATGAAATATCGCACCCAACACGGTGGCAAGCAACCAATGTGCAAAAAAAAACAACTACTTATGCAAATACGAAAAGAGAAAAAAAACAATATCAATAAATAAGCAATAACATTGAGAAAATGAGATGAAGAGTCCCTCAAAGTGAATCCGTTTCAGTAGGAACAGTTCAGTGATGGGACAAGTGAAGTTGAGTGAAGTTATCCCCTCTGGTTCAAGAGCCTGATGGTTGAGGGGCAACGACTGTTTCTGAACCCAGTGGTGTGGGTGCTGAGGCTTCTGTACCTTCTTCCTGATGGTAGCAGCAGCAAGAAGAGATCATGGCCTGGATGGTGGGGGTCCTTGATGATGGATGCTGCTTTCCTGCGACAGTGCCCCGTGACAATGTATTCAATGGTGGGGAGGGCTTTACTCGTGATGGACTGGGCCGTATCGACTAATTTTTGTTAGATTTTCCATACAAGGGCATTAATGTTTCCATACCAGGCTGTGGTACAACCAGTCAATATACTCTCCACCACACATCTATAGAAGTTAGTCAAACTAATTTGTCTGCCTCTCCCCCAACTCTGGAGTTAATTTATGTTTTTACCCTAAGGTTGGTATGATCAATTCTCATAAACAGTCTGCTCAAATTGTGATACATCTTCTGGGACTATTTAACTGTACCGGATTCTGAAGCAAAAGATCTAAAATATTCCGAATCCTGGTGCTGTCCTTGACTCAAGGAACACTCACTAATTTGTTCACTTATTCTGACAATGTCCAAAAGAAAGCAAACACTTCAGCAAAATTCTATCAAGCAGTGACAAATGCTCCCAAGGGATGCATGCAATCCACTGCTTGGAGAGTCAGATCAGTGACCCCTGTGTTAGCAATCCTCACACAGAATCGAAGGAAATGATAACACTGCTAACAATGTAAAGGTCAAACGGCTGGCTGCCATTCTGTGCGTCAAACAACGGAGGTCAAGGGCTTCAGGTAACATAAGGCTTCAGGCTGAATGTAGGAATAATCAATCTGCTTTAACAAATCAACTTTAGTCGGCTAAGCTGCACAAGGCACATGGCTTCTCGTTGCGGGGGTCTTGACTTTGAGGCAGGGAGTCAGACAGCAACCCTCATAAATACTGTTCTGAATGTGCCGGAACAAATTAAAGTTGATGTATCTGGGACGCAGGGATGTTGTAGCCTAACCAGTACAAAACAGTGGTTTGAATAGACATCAGTCACTTCCAGGGTCTAATTTGTTGCAGCTTTTCTATAGCATGAGAAAAATTTCTAACACCACATTGTGCCAATGTATTATCATCCTCAATCATAATATTAATATTTGAGTTGAGTAGGTAAAATTTGGTGAATCAAATTTTACAGATGTATTGCTCAACCTAACAGACCTCTAGTCCTCAAAATGAAGCAAATGCTTTGGTCAGTCAGTTGTGACACCGACTGCACCAAACACTTGGTGGAGAAAAGAGTGTAAGTGGACGTATATAATCTGTTCAGAATTATATTCAAAATATAGGCTCTGGTTCCACAGCAGGAGTGCTCATGCTCCCGATATCAGACTAGTTACTGGAAATTGCACTAATCGTGTTTGCGGAAGGTGTATAATGTATCTGTTCTACCATCAGCACCTACGTTTAGCGGGTTTGGCCACTGCCTATCTCTACACACCCCTGGAGATCTGCAGTGAATTGATGAATATTTTCCAACAGGGCAAAAATTAATCACGTGGACCACAAAGGTATTTCTAATGTTCAATACACAACACATTCTGCCATATGTTTTTTTCCACCTCCATCAAGGCTCAATTATCAAACTGCAATGCTAATGAATCAAGGATGTTCTCAATGTAAACAGACTCTACTTCAACCCAAATCTCTGCCCCCATTCTCCAGAAATAAAAACATTGTACTGATACAGGTATGAAAAAATATGTAAACAACCAGCTTTTTAAAGTACTTCTCAAATCCACTAACCACAATTGCACAATTATGTTCAAAGTTTCACATGAATTCTGTGATTTAACTTCTGTCATCATTAACTTATGGAGAGAGGCTGAGCAGGGTAGGATGTTGTTTTTCTTTTTGGAATATGAGAGAACGAAGTGTGATCTTATACTTTTAGGAGAGACATAGATAGAGCGAATGTGCATCAACTTTTTTCCCATGGTTGGGGAAAGAAGAACTAGAAAGAATAGGTTTAAAGTAAGAGAGGAGAGATTTCACAGAAAGCTGAAGAACAACTTTTTCACCCAGAGGGTGGTTAGTATACAGAATGAGCTGCCATAGCAAATATTTGAGGCAGATATATTAGCAACATTTAAAAGACACTTGGACAAGTACATGGATAGGAAATGTTTAGGGGGATATGGGCCAAATGTGAGCAAATGAGACTAGTGAGATGGGAATCTTGGTCAGCATGGACCAGCTGTGCTGAGGGCCCTGTTTCTATGTTGCAGGGCCTGTTTCTGTGCTCTAGGGCCTGTGTCAATGCTGAAGGATCTGTTTCAATGCTGAAAGGCCTGTTTCTATGCTGTAGGGCCTGTTTCTATACCAAAGGACCTATTTCTATGCGGAAGGACCTGTTTCTATGCTGAATGGCCTGTTTCTATGCTCTAGGGCCTGCTTCTATGTTTTTGGGAGCTGTTTCTATGCTGTAGAGAACGTCTATATGCTGAAGGGCCAGTTTCTACGTGGAATAAACATGATTCTATAACTTCCAGAGTAATATTAGGAGGGAGATGTTTAAACTTCAAAAAGTAATTCTAAAACTAAAAAAACCTGATATTATGAAACAGTAATTCAGGTTCAATATCCTCATTAAAGTTAATCAATTTCTAAACATGAACTTGATTTCACTGCGTGACGTTATTACCACACTTAGCATACAAATTCCAGAAGAAACCATAATATGCCAATCAATCAATTGAAATAAAGACATGATTATAACTTGGTTCTGCCTTTTATACAACAGATTCCTGTTCCCCCATCCTAATCTGTAGCCGCTCCATTCAAGAATAGCCATAGAACCACACAACCCACAAAAGAATTCTGTGATCCCTTGCAAAATGTGTGTTATTTATGGCAGTCTTCACTGCAAAACTGCTAAATAGTGCATTACCATTACTGTGGAGTTTGACTGCAATAACATGTCCTCACCAGACTACTATGATGCACTGCCTGTGGATGTGCATGTTTATATTTTTCTGTGTCTTTAATGCTATGTGCTACTCTGGGTCAGTTTTCGCTGCTCCTGTGCATATGACAACAAACTCAACATTGGCCGTGACTAGCCACAAGAGATTCTGCAGATGCTGGAAATCCAGAGTAACGTGCACAAGATGCTGGAGGAACTCCGCAGGCCAGGCAGCATCTATGGAGAGGAATAAATAGTTTGCCATTTTGGGCCAAGTCCCTTCATCAGGACTATTCATCAGACCCTTCAGCTGATTGAGACTACAGTCTGTTGTGCTGATCTATTTGTCTCCTGATACGAGAGGAGAACCTGGGAATTTCTACAAAGTGCTTGCTATTAAATTTCAGCAGTATACGTAGCGAGTAAGATGATAAGAACTTAAGTCTACTCTGTATCAGTGTATCTACTCAAACTTCACTAGATTTGGCAAAAGGAACAGTAAGCTCTTCAATGCTGAGTCACTCACCACAAGTGCTTAAGGTAAGACGTGACTGCTGTGCAAAGCCTCTTACGGCATACAGGAAGCTCTCCAAACACCGCATAGCTGGATGCACAACAGGGTGTCAGGAGGCCATTGAACGACTGGATACCTCTGGAGCAACAAGAATAAGTGTACAAGGTGCTCGCATGAACCCTGGCTACACAGTGCACTATTGTGGACTGCCAATGATGTGACAGGATGACATAACAGACCCTTGTGAAGATAGCTACATCTAAGGAAAGAGTACACTCATATACATAAGGAGTCCAAAACATGGAAATCTGCCCTGCAGCCAGGAATGCACCATGTTATCTTCAATGTAATGGAAAAACCCTCCTTCCAAATGAACAAGAAGTGATAAAAAAGCACCCAGCAGGTTATAAAACCAATAACCTTTTCTGTTGCTTTTGATTTCCAGATCAATTAAAGTTATTTCTAAAACTATCAACAGGACAGTGCAGTCTGTTGTGCTGATCATCTTGTCTCCTGATAGGAGAGGAGAACCTGAGATTCTTCCAAAGCAGTTGCACAGCCGGCAGCAAATCTGCTTCACAGCAACAGCGTTCCAAGTTCAATCCCGACCAGGGGCTCGCCCTGTGGGAAGTGTGCACCTTCCCCTCCATGGCCCCACGGGTTTCCCCCAGGTGCACTGGCTACCTCCCAAGTTCCAAAACTATGTAGGTTGAGAGGTCAGTAGGACACTGCAGGCTGTGCCTAGTACAGGGGTGAGCAGTACAATCTGTGGGGGAGTTGAGGGAAACGTGGGGAGGATAAAATTGTATTCATATAAATGAGTGCTCGGTAGTGTGCTGAATGGGTGAGCTGAAGGGCCCTGCTTCTATGCTTTGTCACCGTAAGACACTGCCTTTAATTACCTTGCATTCACTGTTCAATACCAGACACACATGCAGCAAAGCATTCAACAACCCACTGCTTGAAAAGGCACGCAGGAAGGCTGCAACAGGAACGTAGGTCAAGGCATGACTCATCTCACACACTAAACACAATGTTCTACATGCTTCCAGGTGAAGTAGAGGTGGGGCCGCTGGCAGGAAGACTTTCACAGGCTCCAAATCCAGAAAGCCGCGGCTCAAAGCTTTCACCACTGAAGCAACTCCTGGGGGAGAGGAGGAGTCCTGACGAAGGGTCTCGGCCCGGAACGTCAACAGCGCTTCTCCCTATAGACGCTGCCTGGTCTGCTGTGTTCCACCAGCATTTTGTGTGTGTTGCTTGAATTTCCAGCATCTGCAGATTTCCTCATGTTTGCTTTTTAGTCAACACTTGCTATTTTACAAAAAAATAGGGGTGGAAGCTTTCCAGCGTTAGGTGTATTTTGGACCTGCATAAAAATTTACATTTTGGCACCGCTTTCAAGTCTGCATTAGTTACCTTTGTCGCTCAAGAACCACCCTTTAAATTAGTGTGAAATGTGGGCTTGACTAGGAATGTCTAGATGTCTGCAGGACTGGTTTGTGTTGGTGGAAGAGAGCCAGGCAGAGAGGAGATGCTATCTAGGATATGTCTGCTGGCACTTGCAAAGTGCAACTGAACGTCACAGCCATGAGTACAAGCCAAGTATCCTATGCAAAGATAGACACTGCTCCTCCAATGATCCCAATAACGTCTTCTCTTCCTGCTCCTTATCTAAAGATGTTATCCCTTGGGTTGGACATACAACCAGCCCTCACTGCCGTACATTGTTGTAAAGTGAAGCGCAGACTATCAGCTTCCTACAATTCCTATTGGTGCATACTCTAATTCATTACTTTTTTTCTCTATTATTATGTATTGCATTGTAGTACTGCTGCAAAGTTAACAATTTATGTTGATTATACTAAACCTGATTCTGATTCATCAACACATATAAAATGCATTTTTAATATTTGAGTAGCTTGCTCAATAACAATTCAGGTGTACAACTGGTTTAGGCTGAAGTATTGCTGCTGTGCTTTCTCGCATGGAATCCTCACTGGAAGCACCAGCCAGGCTTCCAATTTATCACTTTTTGCCAGCCCTTTCCTCCATGAATGGAGGTAAATATATAGTGGTACCTGCCGAAGTAATGTTCGGGCACCTGGGTAAAAAATCTTCCTACAGTTGTACAGCCAGCATGAGAACAGGGTGCCTCAATACCCGTGAGTGCAGTGATGACCCCTGTTCTAATGGGAACAGAGCCACAAACTCACTGCTCATTTCAACAGTACTCATTGGTGACACAGCTCCTGTTCATGTCAGCACTTGTGGACAAAGATTCAGGGAACTGTCAATGATAAACAGCTGAATACATAGTGAAACATGGCCTTAATTGTCTCCCAAAGAGCAGAGACAATAGATCGTGAATTTTTTTCATGGCCACCGAAGCAACATGTCCACCAGGAACATCAGGTAACAAGTTTTGTTCTAGGATTTTTAAGAAGGTGTATGGTGTCTTGGCCTTCATTGGTCAGGGGATTGAGTTCAAGGGCCGTGAGGTAATGTTTCAGCTCTATAAAACCCTGTTTAGACCATATTTGGAATATTGTGTTCAGTTCTGGTCACCTCATTATAGGAAGGATGTGCAGGCCATGGAGAGAGTACAGAGGAAACTTGCTGGGACTCTCCTGGATTGGAGAGTATGTCTTATGAAGACAGGTTGAGCAAGCTAAAGCTTTTACTTTGAAGGGACTTGATAGAGGTGTACAAGATGGTATGAGCCATAGATCGAGTGGACAGAGACTTTTTTCCAAGGGCAGAAATGGCTAATATGAAGGGACATAACTTTAAGGTGATCAGAGGAAAGTATAGGTGGGATATCAGAGGTATTTGTTTTTACACTGAGAGAAGTGGGTGCATGGAATGTGCGCCCAGGGAAGGTGCTGGAGGAAGATACATTGGGGACATTTAAGAGACTTTTAGATATGCACATGAATGATAGAATAATGGAGGCCTATGTAGATGGGAAGGGTTAGATTGATCTCAGAGTAGTTTAAAAGGTCAGCACAACATTGTGGGCTAAACGGACCATACTGTGCTGTACTGTTCTGTGTTCTGTGACTGCAATGATCTGTCACCATCTTCCATATCAGTCTGAGCCCCAAGAATATAAAATTTTAATGTTCAGGAAATTGAAGCTTTGCCTATACTCCCTGAGTGCAGGATAGGAACTCCTGCAAGCTGCACCCCCTGTTAGCAATCCCCCCCTCTGGCTCGCCATGCAAACTTGCAGCAGTAGCCGAGGGTGGGGTGACCTTGTCCCATTCCTTGCCGCCTGAAGAGCACTTAGCAGGAGAGCTCCCGACTACAATAAACACGTGGAAGGCTCCAAGCTTAGACAAACCAAACAGCAAAGTATTCACAACCTCTCCCAACATTTTGTCCAACCTTTCCTAAAAAAAGACACTATCAAAATTCTCAGGAAGAAAACCATTTAAAGAACCTGTAATTGTGAGGCCTATAATATTAACAGAGTGATGAACTTCTCCTCCACCTCCATTCAACACAGACACCGAAGAGATCTGTGGAACTTGGGAAAGCAAGTGTCCAAAATTGTACAAAAACTCTCTGATTGAGTCAGCAGCATTTCAAACACCTGCATTTATTAAGGATGTTTGCTTTCTACTGCCAGATAGAGACAGGTCATTGCAAAAGTAGCGACCTTCCTATTGGGGTCCGCACCTTTCAACTGTGGTGCAATTTTAACCCCACCTCATCTTCTCCTCACGGACCTGTCTCACTTGTCAACTCACCCTGACGAGATGGGACTTGGAACTTGCCCCATTCCTATTACCACCACCAAAGTCCTAGGATCACAATGAAAGCAAAAGATACCCTGCTGCCCTTGAATGAAAAATTGCAGAGTTTGTGAGCAGCAATACCGTACTTACGAAGGTCTTCAATGCCAAATGCCCAACAAAGAAGAATGCCAGATTGCAATGATTTGCATGTGCATTTTCATCTACGCTCTAAACAAACTGTAAAATTATAATGGTGGGAATCTAAATGTCTGTATGATATAAGGAATAGAGGGGAAGTAATATTGAAACAGGACACATTCACAAATTCCCTTGCTACAGATTAAAATTTATGCTTAGCATTGCCACCCAGATGCTGGCAACCAATATATTTTTTTGATGGTATCTGCTGAATTTCCCTTCTTCTCAACTAGCCCTGAGATTAAGAATATTGCTCAAAGGTCATTACATTGATTTCCCAACTGTGAACGCGAATCAACAATTTCTGGTCAAATCTTGAATTCTGTCATTCATCGTACAGATTGGCAAAATTTTAAAATATATATATTTCCAATATTTTTTCAGCCTTATCAAATACTTGAGTGATGTGCTTTCTTTTTTTAAAGAGGGAACACGGTCGATTTTTAAAATTCCACTAGTTGTGTCAAGAAATTCCCTCTCTTCCCTAATGTTACTGCATAAGAGATGTTTTGATCCTGCTTCAAACCAAAGTCGCCCAGGAAGCTAGCAGGTGTTACCATTGTTATTTCAGACCAATTTGTTAATAGTTGCAGAGTATTGATAAAACTAGGTTCCATTCAATAAATCACACTATGTTGCTCTATGTCTGCAAAACAAACCCTGAAAATGTTAAACTTTGAAAATGGCAGGGGCAAATTAAAATTAAACATAAATGATAAATTAATGTGTGCAGCCAATGTTTATGCATTCTTGATCCTGGGTAATTATGCTAACACTGCATGCTTACACTTAGTTTGAAAGCTCATTTTTAAAGAAGAGAATTTGAAAAAAAGGCTTTATTTCTTAAAATCATGCTAATTCTGAGGGAAAAAAAGACAACAGCTTAGGAACAGCAACCATCAAAAACTTTTCAGAATCCTTCACTGCATTGCAGATGCCAGCTAGCGAATCAGAGCCACCACACACATACACAATCAGCTTTCGATGCCAAGTTTAGTTCCACTGGCAACCATTATTGGCTCCGCGCATGTGCCTTAATCTCTCTTGGCATGAGAAGAGCAAAATGGTGGCTCGCAAATCAATGGTACGGAGATACAAAAGTGCTTCCGTGCTCTGCAGAATACAATAATTTAAACTAAGAAGGCGCTTTTTTTATTAACCGACATCTTGAATCATTACCAACAAATTCAACTTTGCTACCCAATCTTTCAAAAGCACAAAATGCGATTTAGGTTTTCAGATTTCAGTGGCTCATTCTGAGCTTTAGACTGCACTGCCTTTAACAAGCATTTTTCCTCCAACTGCTTCCTTTCCAATCCTGCTACTGAGACAATGCCATTTAAATGAGAAGATTTTTGCTAAATTCATAATCATTATTATATCAAGCACAATGTTCTTGTAATAAATATCCTAAATGACAGAGGAAATTGTTAAAACTGCAAATTAGTCAAAAACAATGTACTTTCTGTCTAGTTAGCAAACTTCTGCTTCACTAAAAGCTTATAAAGTGAGCGATTCTTTTGTATAGTTCTCCTTTTAAGGATGCAGAGAAAGGAAGAAAGTTCCTAAAATAATTAAGTTATGTCACAACTTGCGAGGCGAGTTGAAAATTAGTTTTTCTTTAGCTTAACAGTTTTATTAATGATCTGAGCTACATTAAGTGAACATCACTAGTGGCTCATTTTCTCCCTCACATCACCAGATGCCTTAAAATATTGCGATTCCATGTAACTAAAACATAATTCAAATGCCTTTTACTTTAGTTCTTATATTGTGATTGTTAATGTTTCCATTTTAAAGAAAATAACTGAAAGGCAAACATCATATCAGGGTTCAATAAAAATGGATATGCATATATAAGACAGGAGAGCCAGCTTGTACTGAAGGCGGAGGAAAAACAGGTTCTGTTGTACGGGCATTGTCACCCGGTGTTTCCAAGCTGGAGTTTGATGAGGCTTGCAGTACATGTGGTCAAGCAGGTCAATGTGGTAATGCTAATTTTCCTTCTTTCAAACTTCTCCCCAGATCCTTCTAGGAGGTGCAGCAATGGCTAAAGATCTGATACATCAAAGTAAGTTATCTCGAAAAAATCATTGGGAAAAAGGTAATAAACAGACTTCTGAAACTGCTATATGTACACAAGTTTCTTTAACAGCATTTATTCCCAGTGACTCTATTTTTAGATTGCTGCACCACGTGCAAACAGATTGTACTCAGACCCACGTATATCTGAGTGTTACTTGTACCTTTATAAAAAATGAAACAGCAACAACCTTGTAATCCTTCGCACTGCACAAGCTGGCAAATTCATTCCACTAATGCAGCATCACCCAAATACAGTCATTGGCACCAGTTGAAAATCAGAAATTTTGAACGATAAAATCAGATTTCTAAAGTAAAATGCGAAGCACGTGCCAGTTCTACAGTTATTAAATCCAGATTAGTTAGCTTAAGTATTGCTGGCCAACAGAGGATCTTGTACGTTGGTTGTAGCATCCTACCAGCCCAAGATTGTTTAAGTTGGTGATTCGACATTCTGGAGGTTCGTTTACAAGCAAACTGCAAACAACTATTGACAAAAAAAGCAATCAGAAAGCTTATAAATTTGTGATTTATTCTGGTCACACTGATCAAGCATACCCTAAACACACAGATGAATTCTTCATGTCCCTTCTAGCCGGCAACTGCATACTATTATTCAGAATCCTCTTTCGATATGCAGTTTAACCAACCACAATAAAGTATCATAATGTTATATTTAAATATTCAATTTGATACTTTTTTTCTAAATTACACCTATTGTTTCTGCATTGTAATGTCTTCAAAAAGGAAAAGTACAGTCTCAGTAAACGGAAAATATCAACATAATTACAAGACAGGGCCTCACCTACAGATTAGGAAGGAGAAAAAATACATCACTGCGGTTTATTTTCCATTATTGTGCTAAACTTTGGCAGAATAACAAACAAATAAGCAGACACTACAGAGAAATTATTTGAGGACAGTAATGCATAAAAAAGTACAAACGCCTTCCATGTTACAAAAAAGTCTATTCATTCAGAATGTTTCAAATGATTTCTAACACTGTCATATCTAATTTTACCAACATAATAAACCTTTGCAGGGTGGAATATCTATTACCAGTATGTTCCTTCCTGTACTGTCTAATAAAACCCAGGGAGTCTCCATAAACACTGGCACTACCCGACCACCAAGATCTTAAAAACTTCTGGATTTATTGGACAGATATGACTTCTGCCAGTGGAACAGAATGGTCTGAAAATTGTAAGTGCCAGCAGGCACATCTAGTTGTAGCAGCAATCTCTGTTCCTATTCATGTTTCTTATTGTGTGATCTTAAATCTACATTCTGAAAGACAGACATCCGAGAACTGTTTCGGCTTAAGGCTCTCAAAATTGAACCAGGTCCTGTCTTTGCAAAACTGGAACTACCCACTGTCTCTCAAATTAAAACTGTAAACTGCACTGTGCACGGAAGCAAAGAAAAAAAAAAACTTAGTGACTTAATGTGAAAGTGGTGCTACGCACTGTACTTTAAAAGGTAGAAACCCGACAACTTCCACAAGCAGAAGAAGCTTCTGCTTTTATTGGAAAGTGTCTGAACACTGTCAGTCACAAGACTGTGTTGACATGTTTCCCATGGCAACAGCATTTCTATAGCTGATATGAAACAGGCTGCCCACTTTAAAGTAGAAGGGATACAGGTTCATGCCCGTTACTTTCCAAATGCCCAATTCCAGTTCTTGCCCAGTAAGCCCCGAGGAAGTTGTAAACAGAGACAGTACTCCGCCCTCACAAGAACAGGCTGTCTGTCAAGCTCAGCAGTGTTACACAGTTCCCCATGGTCAGTTAATGATGGACATTTACAAAGGTCTGGCCTCTCGGCATTAAAATGGGGAAACCTAAAGAAGGGAGAGAGAAAAAGTATCAAAGAAATACTTAAATCGTTTCAAGTTCTCTTGTAAATGAAACTTCAAGGAACATTTTGGGGAAGAAGTCAAATCATATTGTACACTATTGGATGAAAAGTAGCATTAAGTTCCATATGTTCAAAGAACATTTCAATATCTATGTTAAAAGGACCATGAGGTTACTTGTGGTCATCGTTGCAAATGAATAATATCACTTCATCAATAAGCTGTGACAGCTGATAACTGGTCCCATTTCAACTGTTAAAGTGGGTGAAGAGCTTTCTGCAGAGAATGAACATTTATGAAACTACATGCAAATAGTGAAAAATAACATCCCATATTTGCAAGATAATTTCTTGCCTATAACCTTACATTTTCCAGGTAAAATTAAGGCTTGAGAAATAATGTAAGCAATACAAATTCTGAAAAGGTTTTGAAATGCCTGAACAAGATGGTTTCAAAGTGGAAGACAGAATAGTAAAAACACTTCTCAATACATTGAAAAAATTATATTCAGCCAAGGAATAATGGAACCACCCAATGATTATGCCCCCTTACCTTGTTCCTGAGCATAGTAAGCCAAAAACAGATCTAACTCTTTCACCGATACAGTTATGTGATGTGGCTGCACACAGAGCATTGGGTTGGAGCACTGAGGGGATTTGACAAGTCGTTCACCATCAGTACTTTCCAATGGGATGCCTTTAAACAGGATCACCATTACTAGATCCAGCCGCCACACCTTGTCGGCTTGCCGCAAGCAATCGATTCTCCGCATCTTGCCTTTCTGATCAGGGTTGGACAGGACACAGCAAGGATGCTTCTTGCCTGTAACTGTGAGCACAAAATCCTCCCGATACTCTTGCCTGATGTCCTTGCGAAGTTTCGCAAGCAACCTCGATGCCCACTTCTGCTTGATTTCTGGCTTCTCACTCAGCAGCTCATCTTTGACTACTCTCTCTTCATCCTTGGACATTCGCTTCTCATGCTTCTTGAAGTATTTACGTTTACGGGCTTGTAAATTGAACCAGGTGTATGCAATTGCACGGACATGTGGAAGAAGTGCTTCAATAAATGGATGGAATTCATCCTTTAATACAAAAGACACAAGAAAGAATAGCAGAAAAATGTCAACAACTGTAACAATTTTATTTTGATGATATCAATGATATGATGTATACAAAAAAAGCAATAAAGTTCAATAAAACTGACAGAATTGAGAAGAATGAAAATATATTGCTTTATCTCCTTATTGTGGGATGACTAAAGAGCTAAATACCAAGTCAGACACAGTCTTAACCATTGCTAAATATCCAACATTTGAGAGTGTTCTCAGCAAGGCAACACCTGAATAAAATATAACATTATATCAAGTTTTATTTCCTGTCAAATGACCTGACATTTTTGTAGCTCCATTTTAGTCTGCCTCTTAAGTAAACCTTTACACATTCAGTTAATGAAGAGTCATGGAGAAAAGAGGTTGCTGTTGCGAGGAAGTTAGGCTGGAAAAGCGATAAGCATATCTGTTAATAGGTCCAGTCATTTTTGCTTTCAGTCTTACATTTTGCAGTGTGAGGAACAGATCAAATGCACTCATTGGAAAAGATATAAATTATTAAGTTCACAATATCCATTGATCTGTTATTGCATTCTGTGCAATTATTTTCCAAAAAATTGAAACCACAGCTGCTGTGCAACAATAAAAAATTATAACTTCTGCACTAAGCTTTTTTTTCTTGTGTTTTGCATACTGTAACTGGAATGTCAGTGCAAATTTGCTTAATGTTTTAATTCAAACAGCATTTTCTACCTAGCAGTTCTAATGAACTGTTCTCTTTTTAATACTGTCTTCAGCAGCTTTTTAAATTTTACTTAATTATTTATGCTTTTAATAAATAGGATCTTTACATCATGTAATAATATCCTGGCAAATCATATTCACTCAATGATGGGTAACATTTCCACCTCCCAATAAAAGGCTTGAAAATTCCTGGATAATTCTGAACACTATCTTTAGTGAGCAGTTGGCCACATAAATGCAATGAATGTAAAATGTAGTAATTTTATTTTGGTACTTTAAAAAATTATTATACTATAATAAAAAAGATCACACCGTCAGTGGTTTTATAAAATATAATAAGACACTAAAGAGTTAAGCCACAAACTTTTCTGCATGAATACCAGCTCTGTTATGAGTAACCACAGCCTGGGATATAAATGCTTCTGCTCCTCATCTCCACTCCCATTGTTCAGTTTCCTAACTATCCATTTACGAAGAATCTTGGATTTGGAACCAGGTGCAAAAATGAAGAAAGTTATTTTGTTCTTTCTAACGTGTAATGCATTTATAACACCTGTGAAAAAAAATCTTTTGTCAAACTTAGAAATTTTTAGCACAAAACTTAGCAACTGCGGAACAACCAAGCAAGCCAATAGCATCAGCTGCGCAGTTCTTTCAGAATCTGAAACTCTAAAACAATGATTCAAAAACCCCAAGCTACCGAAAAGGGAGATCTACTTACCACCTTCCTCTGCATACCCCCCCCCCTCAGTAATTTAGACGTAGTTTGTCATTTTAGTTTAAAACTTGCAAAAATAAATTAGAACCACTTCACTTAACCTCGTTCTGCATCTAAAGTGTTTAATAAAAAACACTCAGACACCAATTTATTCTCATGATTTGTGAAACAGTAGATGGTCATTTCTCCCCACTCTAAAGTTAGATTTTAAAAAATAAATGTGGGATTAAATTGAAAAAAATATTAAAATGATTTCCAAAAGTGTTTTAATTATTTTAACATGCTATAGTCAATTTATTAGTTGAAATGTAGTTTAATGGATGTTACAAATTTTCTCAGTAAAGTAATAAATATGGGAAATGTATAAGTAAATCTTTACAACATCCGCCATTGTGGCTCATTGCGCTGAAAGAAACAATGCAGCAATGCTACAATTACTGTTCTTTTGGTGTTTCTTTTGATTAATTGACTACCTTAAAATTATACATTGGCATTTTTCCTGATAAAAAGGCAACTTCTAAGCATTCTGTATCACGCAAATTTAAAATTAACTTGAAACAATGTCTCCAACATTTGGCTGAAAAAGCTACAGGATTCAAAGGAAAATCAAGCAAAAATATATTTTATGAGTTTTTTTTTAATCCAAGATGACAAACTCTGAATTGGCACGGATTTCTTTCTCAAGCCAAGACAATCTTCCTTTTATTTTAATGTGCTGATGGCATTTGCCATTCGACAGGCAAAGTCAAGTCAAGGTAGTTAAACTCAAGTTATTTCATTTGGTCTTATGCCATGGCTCGCCAAAGCTGTGGAGAAATCACTTAAACTATAAAATGATCATTTCAAATTAAATCCACATATTTGTTTTATATATTTACTTATAATTCTTCAAAAATTTCTATTTTCTGCTTTCGAAAATTACATGTTGTATTTTTGCCTTTTTCATTATTTATTTTAAAAATAAGCATTTCCGTTTTTTTTCTCCTTCATTTAACATGCGCCCTTTCTCTAAAATTGCCTTTCTTATTTTGAGACATTTAGGCACTTTGGAACAGGAATCAAATCCATGCATAAATATTTTTGTCTTTGTTAAAGTCATTGTGTGAAATCATTTCCCTTCAGCCAGTTCAAATGCTATTGTAGTTTTAAATTTTACTTATCGTTAAATTGAAAATTTGCATTTCTTTCATAACACATATTAACAGAAATATTTAAATACTTAGTCTGCTCAATAAGTAAATTTCAAGCTCTTTTCAATGGCTGAGACCAACCCTTAACCGTACGGCTACCACTAGACAATTCACAAAGCGCTGTGTAAAACTACACTCCAGTTATATATGAGAAGGAACTAAAACATGAAGTGTGTAAGATTAAAGAGTCACTGAATATTTATATTTTACCTAATTGTAATATTCTTATAAAGTTCATCAAGCCCCACGGCCAGTACTATACGTAAAGCTAAAAATACTTCAATGATAGACACCATAATGTTAAATATTTGCAATCTTATTCACTATGACTGAAAACTACCACATGTTGTGAAAATTGAAAAACGTGTGATTAAATTGCTGCAATAATGTAAATGGAAGGAAGATTGAAATTATATATAGGTAAATATTAATCATTTAGGTTGATAAATGGTTCATCAATGATTATACCAATTGACAAATATTCATAGGTAACAATGAAAGGTAACTTTTCAATACTGTATAAATGGTCAAACATTTTTCTAATGGATACCAGGTACTACATTTTCAAAATTACGCTGCTAAATTTTTAAGTACTACTTGCTTATTAATATAAACAATGAGCTTCATGAATTGTATTTGGACAAAGCTTTCATTGTCTTAAAAGTGTTGTTAAAAATATTAGAATTCTTAGATTCATCAATTTCTGTTTATTTCTATAACTGCTTTGCACAGTTATTTTGGCACATTTTGTTCCTGAAATATTTCTGACTGCAATTTTGAGCTATGGCATTTTACGGAAAACAAACCTATCTCAGTAAATCTTTTCAGCACGCCAAACTAAACAGAGAGAAGGAAACACAAAAGTGTTAGCAAAACAACTATGCGACTGTTCTCAATTATGAAAACCACATCATTTTTTCATCTTCAAGCTCAATTCATATACTTAAAGTGTCTTCTTTTATGCCATATCCAGTCATAAAAAATAATTTTGATCAGCGACTCACAAATTAAAAGTACGCATTTGAGTTAGTAAGCATGTAAAGAAAATACATATTTTAGTTACTTTAAAGATTATGAGTTTTACAACTATCATAAAGTTCATGATAAACATTTAAAATCTATAAATAATGGGAATTGTATGCAAAGCACAAATTTATAGCTCAAAAAATGCCAGTTTTCTTACTTTGCGTATTTTCTACCAACACATTAAAATTCTGTAATATAACTGATATGGCGTAACAAAGAAACATGATTCTTGAACATTTACATTTGTCATTAGTTTCTTTGCACCTTTGTACTAATTTAACATACCTCTTGTAAAATTAATCCTATTGCCTGCCTAATACTACCCTGTAAACAAAAGTTGACTTTATTGAGAGAAGGACACCTTTACAAATGTCAATCAAAACATGTTTTGCCAATATAATGTTAATGTTTAGAGTAGCTATTTGAAAATTTGATTAAAATTGCATTTCCCGTTCATGTTGAGATATGTTGCCAAATCTATTTCTTCTTTCTATGTTATATATCAATATAGTTTTCTGCATCCACTTAAAAGAGACAAATGTAAAAAGTTTAATTGCAGTGGAAGTTTAAAGCAAGTGAACTATATATTCAAAAACTATTCTGTCTACCATCTCAAGTACAACTTTTTTAATTGCTGGACGGATTTGGTGTGGTTTACATATTTTTTACCTACACTATGCTTTCTTTAACAAGGTTCACAGGGCACATTTACCACCCTATCACTGCAGTTTTCCCACTCAAAAAAGCTTTTCTCATCTTGGATAAGCATCTTTTTCTCCTCAAATCTAAACATAACCTATCCATTTTTACAGAATTATAAATGTTTTAAGATAAAAGATACGTATTTCGACCTCTGCCTTTAAGAAACTTAATTTATAAAATATTAATCCGCAAGTAGATTGTTTCAGTGTAGTTAACTACAAATAAAAAATTACTCAGAATATAAAATTCCGAAATTCAAAACCCGAACCCATGCAAAATTGCATTAGATATATTTTATTTCACGTTGCCGGAAAAAAACGACCGACTTGACTTATAAAAGTCCATAAACGACATGAGATTCATTGTGATATGTCCTTTGTCCGATTACCTTTATGGGCCGTTAAATATATCATGACACGTTTGGAAACTGACTAAAACTAATTAGGAGCTTCAAAAATGAAAGTAACAACAAAAAAAAATACTACCACTAGATCAAATTAATCTTTACAAGTAATCCTGTCACGAAATGTTTCAACGGCGGTATGAAAACTAGAGACACTAGAGGGGTAAGAATGAAATAGAACCAATGGATGGAGTTTGTTTATAAAACAAAACTGCTTTTGTTATGGGCAGGTGACTAAAACGTTTTATTAAAACACTAACACTGCGTAGTTCTGCGCTGTCTCTCTACAGTGGAAAGTCCTGTGCTTCAGACTGGCGATTTTGGGAAGTGACTATTTGGTATCCGTCCATTCGCTGCCAGGTTTGTACTGAAACTCCACTTGACTGACATTTGCTTTCGCTCGTATGAGACCGATCTCTCTGTATGTTACTGTACTGCTTTACCGAGAGGCTCGGCGCGATCAGCAAACACGTCCACCCCCCCCCCTGCAAACTGCAACGGGATCTAATGCAACCTTTTCACTCTTACCCCACTCCTCCCAAAGCAACATGCGCTATTAAAAAAATACAAATACCTGTGTGAGACAGATCGGGGAATACATCATCACGATGCCAAAGAGAGAGAGAGAGACAGAGAGAGAGAGAAACAAGAAAGGCAAATCCTTGAATAACTCCGGCAGATCTCAGGGAGCGGAGCCTCTGAGTAACGTGTTATCCATTCATATACTTGTCGAATAAAAAGTCTCTGATGTGGAGAAGTCGCAAAGTCTGCCGGTATTCGCGCCTAAAGATGCGATGGCAAGTTTCCCAGAAAAAATCTGGAGTCAAGATTTGTGAATTTTCCAGTGGGATATCCTGAGTCTGTCTGCAGCCAGTGGGATAGTGCAGCAAGCAATGTTGCGAGTGCACGCCAGTCAAGTCCAAGACCAAGTCCACGCAGAGGCTAGAATAGAAGACGAAACTTTCGATTCAACGCAGTAAAACGTGAGCTGGCTGGAACAGGGACTATGTCCCACGAGTGGCACTAGGATTGGGGGGGGGGAGGGGTGGTGACCAGGTACAAGTGCTGAACGCCCCCTCGCTTCTCAAGCACGGGGGTAAAACAGACCGAATTCAAGCCTCAGGTCCGCTCTGCTGAGCTCACTGATTTCTTTATTTATTACACAAACGCAACCTTCTCTGTCGCCTCCTCCTTCCCTCCCTTCGCCCCCCCTCCACAGACTCCATGCACGCATTCCTATCCACCAACCCTCGATCTTCTCTGCTATTAGGACAAAAGAGTCTCCTTACAACGGGGGGGGGGGGGGTAGTGAATGAAAGGGGGGGGACCCCTCCCGATTCTGTCAAAAGCTGCCGCGCATAGTGTCATTTTACAAGCTGAAGAATTTGTATAAGTGCTTGCCGTAGACAACAAAATGGAAACATTTCCAGATCGTGAAACCCTAAAATTCAAGGAGTCACTTCATCAGAACAACATCCCCTGAAGTACCATTCGCAAAGATTCACTTAAATAAAACCCGTCGAAAACGGATCAGAGTGCCCGTCTTTTCACCCACTGCACCTTGCCCAACATCCCGCAATGTCAGTTTGCAAACTTCAAGCGTCCCTCAAAACTTGGACACCATCTAACAAGGTGTTCTTATTGCTTCAGTTTTATTTTAAGTGATTATTTTTATTTGCATTAGATATCCTTGTCAGATTCAGCACTATAATATCCCAACAGGTTAGGGATAATTAGATAATTATAGTTTACTAAGTAGAATGGACTCCCCCAAAAAACATCACTCTTGTGGTTTCGCGTCGTCTTTAGATAATGTTTACAGTATGTTAGCACGGATTCGTGTTTTGCACCTATTATCAAACAATAACCTTGTATTTTGCCCCACCTACGGTGAATTCAGTATTTATACACTTAAATAATAATAGGCATAGAGGTAGCGAAACGTTGAAATCAGTATCATTCCAATGATTTATCAGAAAGTGGTGCGTTGTAGGAGTTTGCATGGCACAGCTTGTGCCTTTATGGAATGCATTTTATATCGTTTTTGTTACGGTTATCTCCCCCCTCCAACGTGTCTGGCGATATGGTATTTTCCCATCCTCTTAACTAGTCACTTTCTCTCGTATATTACTGCCCTCAATACTCGGGGTAGAAGGCCGTCGTCTTCCCTTTCCCTTTGGAGACTGACGCAAGTCACGAAGCCCAAACTCAAAATCTGAATTAAAATCCGGACCTGCGTTTAATATTATTTCCAAATAAGAGTTAATTTCAGTAGTTATATGCGGAAATCTAACACACGAAAGTGTCGTTCTTCTAAATTAGTCTAATTCCAATTTGGATAGGCGCAAGTTTTGTTTTGTTTGTATTTGGCGCCCTTTTGAATTATTGCAACATGTTATATTACTAACTACTTCGTGGGAATTCAATATTTTTTAAAGGTTACCTAAACTTCATTCAGTCCTTACATTACTCTGCACGTAAACCAGATTCCAACCTTCTTTCAAGTCAATTAAGTAGCCACCGTTCATACTGTGGAATTTTCATTGAAAACCTGGCCCGCTGCAATAATTATTAACAAAGAAAATGTATCTAATGTATTCTTTTTTCCCTGGAAAAAATTGCACCTGTTTAAATATCTAGGTAGCAAGCGCTCCATAGTAAGATGACAGTGTTTTAAAATCGTGCCAACCACAGTATTAATAATATTGCGACCAATAGTTCACTGAATCCTCCGCAGATCTTGCTTTTGTGTGCTCTACGGTTCCGCATTTGTATTTCTGCAGAGAGGAGGAGGAAGGAAATATGCAGTAAAAACTCCGCCAGTTTTGTATGGCTCCTCAAATGTTTCTTCCTCTGGTTAAAGGGGAGAAAGGATGTTGTGTAAGTCTACAGGTTTTGAACAGAAGCATGGAGAAAATGACGGTAAACTTTAAACACATCATTCCATCATTGCAAAGTATAAGATTGACATAATGCAGTTGAAACAGCGCTTTTGCTCCCTGTTCGCTAATATTTCTGCTCGCCCCCGTTTTAGGGGGAAAAAGTTACTGGGTGTGCGCGACGTTGCGGAGTGCATTCGTTTCAGAAAGTCGAAGAAAGCGGACTTCGCCCCCCCCCCCCCCCCGCCCCGTCTTCCTGCCGCCTTTCCTCTGCCGCTTGGTGCGGTGCAGAGTCAGAAGTTGCTGAGTTCCTGGTCTGATCTCTCAAGTTCAATGGCAGCCGGTGAGAAGTTGCCCTGACTCGAAGCTCTGTGCATTCCGATCACGCCACATCAGCATGCCGTGTCAAACACCGAACTCTCTCCCTCCCCCGTCGCCAATCAAACACTCTATTAATAAAGGCAGTCCGCCGGTGCGCGCTAGGGACATGGTGGAGATGTTTATAAATGTATTATAAAAATACGGAGACCCGAAGGAAAAATCCAGAAGGAAAATAGCAAATAGGACGCGTAAAACATTATAATTAAAAATAATACGAGACCAAAATCTAAGAGGGGCAAGTCAGTGAATGAAAGAATCAGACTGCAGTGTCTGATTTAAATTTTTTGTCTGATTTCAGCCAACATAATGCGACCATCAATCTCAGATTCTCTTGGAGCTGTCGCGCAGAGGCAGAGGAAGAGAGAGAAAAAAACTAAAAGTAGGGAAATTTGCCAAGCTCAGCGCTTTTTGGATACAACCACTACTGATTCATTACTGACATTACAAAAAAACAAATCTGATAGCGGTGTGACCTACATCGAAAAAGCTGGTGATTGCGGACAAAAACAATCCAATAGTATCGCCAAAAAATAATAAAATAATTGCAAAGTGAAATCAGCATTTAAATAATCTGCAGCTCGGCGACCAGTACACAACCTGAGCAAATAATAACAAGGAAAAATATTAACATATTTGTTGTAACGTACCATTGCAATGTTGCAATAAAGTATACTGATTTGCAGTTTGCCTACAACGGTTTATAGCGTCACAATTCTCCTCAAGTTCAAATTGAGCTTCTGTAAAACTGCCAAAAGGCTTTTTCCCCCTTGTTTCTCTTGAAGTGGCCTTTGCAAACCGGAAGCGAAACCTCGGCTTTTAAAAAAAAAGCGGCAAAGTCAAAGTCAGGCAGTTTGTCCTTGCCAAATCTATGCAAACCACCCCCCTTCCCAAATCCCTTTCTCTCTCCCCCTCCCCGCCTTCTGCTGGAATGCTGGACTTGGCTGTGAGTTTGACTCGGTGCCAAGAGAATGGGCGGTCCATCGGTAGCCCTCCCCCTCCCTCTGCCCGTGTTTACATCCCTCCGCTTGGCATGTCTTTCCACACCGGGAAAGGGGCCGGGGTTCAAATTCTCTTCCACTGCCACACCCCCACCAACCCGCCCCCATCTCGCGTTTATGTAACCCACCCTCCTCATTGCGCTACCTTCGGTCTCCCTAATCACTTCTATTTAATTTATTTTTCTCTATTTTCTCCCCAACTTTACTTTAAATCTCTTTATTCATAACCCTCCTTTAGTTTTTTTTTACCCGTTTACTAATATTGTAATTTATTTTGTCGCCCAGTTCTTTTGGCTCTTTGTTTCAATGTAGGTTTTCTCGTTTATGTCTTTTCTTCAGCAGACCCCCCCCCCCTTCCTCTTCCATTCGCCACCCCACCCCCCGATTGACAAACTGCTGGCGAGGTTAGGGGTGGGTGAGGAGGAGGGAGTAAAGCACCCGCGCAACTCACAGCGGCGCTTCTCTTTCTCTCTCAGACACACACACGCACACATTCCCACAGCATCAACTTCTCCCCGTGTTACTACAGCCCATATCTGCAGACCAATGAGCAGCAGTCACCCTGGTGTGCAAATCCCGCAGCTGGTCACTGCCTCCGCCGATTCGCTCGAATGCTGCTTCAGAGTCTGTAAAAGCAACACAGTGCGTGTGTGAGAGGGAAGACCAGCCGGCAAGCACGGGGGGGCGAGAAATCCGTCCGTTCTGTAGTGCGCAGGATTCTTTCTAAGAGTCATTCTTAACACGCTGCCGATGACTGTCATACTTGCTTTCTGTGGTTGGAAGAGGGTGCAATCCAATTTGTTCCAACCCACGCAATCTCGGTTTCTGGCACAATCAGACAAAAAATAAAGCTGGGAGTTCAACTTGCAAGAATCCTACATCAAGACCTTAATCCGTGCCGCTGCCAGTATAACAAAAGTTTCCTCTATTGCTTCTTCGGCAAGATCACTCACTAGTAAAGAAGAGCCGAGGAAGATAGTGTAGAGAAGTGGTGCATTTTGTGCTAACAATGAACAGGTCGATGAAGTTTTTTTTCAAAATAATCACCCTAAATATATAATCCCAAAGGCAGCTAAAGGTCGTCTACATATTCTACATTCACCTACATACCAATTCCAGAGGATAATTTGCTCAGATAAGATTTGTACAAAACTGAACAGTTTTAGACTTTAGATGTTTCAAGGGCGTCTATGTATAAAATAAATCCTTTAGAATACAGAAACCATTGTACTATGTCAGGCTGCATGAGCCTTGCAAGTTTACAGTCTTGTCTTGGAAAGATCAAAATACAAACCCACAATTTATTTTTGAAAAGTTGCAAACCCTATCTTTCTGTCACACTTATTTTAATATAGCTAGTCTGGCAGAAGATTGTACTAATGCAAAACTTTTGGAATGTTAGCCTGTTCCTAAGTGACCTCAAAATCCATCTTCAATGGAATTTGTTCAATAATAGAAGTAAGCCCTTTACTTAAAACTCACTCTAACATTCAACAACATCATCCTGAATCGTCTACTTCAGCTTAATTTTTTCTCCATATCTCTTGATTTCTCCAGTATTTAGAAAACATCTGTCTTGGTTGTGAAAACAATTGATGGCAAAGTCTCCACAACCCTCAAAGTTCAGGCTCTTAGTTCTAGACTCAGCTAGGGAAAATTCCTCCCTATAAGTACCTTCTTGAATCCTCTAAGAATTCTGTATGTTTCAATGAAGTCATCACTTCTTCTGAACTCTATCAAGCCCCGTCTGCTCAGTCTCCCATCATACTGTGATCCCTCATCATAGTGCATATGGCAACACTAGGCTGAAAATACCTGGTCTGATCTTGGAAGCTAAGCAGGCTTGGTTGATACTTGAATGAGAGATCACCTGGGAATACCAGGTGCAGTAGGCTTTTCTCCTCCTTGAATCCTACTGAATACTGAAAGGCCTGGATAGAATGCACATGGATTAGATATTTCTTTTAGTAGGAGAGTCATGGATCTGAGGACACAGATAAAACTGAAGAGGAATCTGGAACTCCTTGCCACAGAGGGTTGTGGAGGCCACGTCAGTAGGTGTACTTAAGACAGGTTGATAGGCTCTTGATTGGTAAGGGGGTTAAGGATTATGGGGAGATATCAGCCTTGTTTAAATGGCAGAGCAGGTTCAATGGAATTCAATTCTGCTCCTATATCTTTTCATTTTATGCAGATTTGCCTCTAACCACTAACTCCTACTCCAACAATCAACTTAGTATTTGCTGCACTGTGTAAGAAAACTTATTCATTTTATGCCAGAGTGTGCCTTTCACCTTAAACAAGACCAACCTATTTAACCTCTTCCCCAATAACTAAAATCCTTTCAGCACAGAAACACGTCCTTCAGCAGACCACATCCATTCCATTTTTTTTGCTTATCTGCACTACTTCTATTTGCCCACATTATGTCCATGTTTTTCTGTACCCTTGTCTATTCAAGTATTTGTCCAAGTGCCTGTCGTATCCAGGATATCTTCAAGGAGCTGTGCCTCAAAAATGCAGCATCCATCATTAAGGAACCCCATCACCCAGGGCATGCTCTTTTCCCATGGTTACCATCAGGAAGGAGGGACGGAAGCATGAAGGCACACACTCGACAATTCAGGACCAGCTTCTTCCCCTCTGCTTTTTCACCCTCCGATTTCTGAATGGACATTGAACCCATGAACACTACCTCACTACTTTTTTAATTTAACAATTTCAGATATATATTCACACTGCAGTTCAGTTTTTTTCTGCTATTTATTGCATTGTACTGCTGCCACAAAGTTAACAAATTTTGCAGCATACACCAGTGATATTAAATGAGTTTGATAAATGTAATGGTCATATCGATCTCCTCTGGCAGCACGAACCAGATACAACCACTCTCAATGTGAAAAATATTTCCCTCAAAAAAACTACTATGAATTCTACTCTTACCTTAAACATTTATCTCTCACCTTAAAGCTCTTCCCTATCTCTTTAGATATCTGACAATCTACTCCATAAATTCTTACAATTTGACATATCTCTGTTGGGTCACCCCTTAGCAGCCCTCAATTCATAGAAAACAATTCCAACCCCTTTAATCTCTCCCCATAACTGAAATCTTCCGACCCAGGCAATATCCTGATGAAGCTCCTCTTTGTCCAGTGCAACCACATCCTTCCAATGGCGTAGTGAGCAGTCTTGCACACAATACTCAAAGAGTAGTCTAACTAGTGTCTTCCAAAATTGCATCATAATGTCCAAACATTTATATTCTAGGCTTGAACAAACATGCAATATGCAATATGCCTTCTTTGCTACCCAGTCTACCTGTGTGACCACTTTCAGGGAACTATAAACTTAAACCCCATGATCCCTCTGTTTATTAACATTCTCAGCATCTTAATATTTTCTGCTTTATTTAGGGATTCCAATCTGTACACAGTATTCCATGTGTGGCCTCACCAAGACCACACAATAATCAAAAATAGCATCAAATCGAGGGTAAAAATTATTCATGTCCTCACCAGCAATACTATTCATTGTAAGTAACATGATGTTAAATGTATTAATTTTGTATTGGGTATAGGAGCTGAGCATTGAGGATAGGAGCGTCAGATTTAAGATGGTGCTGGTGAGACACAGTAATGCTTTAATGGCAGCAATCAAATCAACTAACTACTCTATTAATCACACTATTGATGGACAATGATCACTCTAATAACTAGCCTGTATCTTTCCTTTTAGGGTTGTGCTTTTGAACTGCCTGTATGAACTGGCACTTTTGCATTGTTTTGGGGCATTGGCGAGCTGGACTCTCGAAGGTGCAGTGCCAGGACCTGGGCCTGAAAGCAAGGAATGAGCCAGTGTTTGCCCATTGCTGGGGCAGATTTGGGGCTGAATCAAAGTGCCAGGGCCTGTGCCTGAGAGCAAGGAATGAGCTGATGTTTAGCCCATTTAAGCGCTGGGATAGATTGAAAAGGTCAGGTATGGGCTGAATCAAGGCAACAGAGCCTGGGCCTAAGAGCGAGGAACGTGCTAATGTTTGGCCAATCTAAGCACAGGGGCCTATTGAAAAGGTGGTGTCTCGGGGCCAGAGGCAAGGAATGGGCCAGAGGTCAGCTCGCTGCTCTGCAAGGTTTACTCATCTGTGTGCTGAACTGAGACTGTGGCCTGCAACTAATGGGCTCCTGGACTGGCTTCATGGTTGTAGACTTTTGTAAAATTTAATTCCAAGTATTATTTGTTTACTTTTCAATGGTTGCGTGAGTTGCTCTTTTTTTACACATTTAGCGGTCATTTTAATGGATTCTATTTTTTTTGTAGAAGACAAATTTCAAGGCTGTATACAGTACACAAACTTTGACAATAAATGTTCTTTGATATTGCTGCAATGTAGAAATCATTAGTAAGGCCACACTTGGAGTACTGGGTACAGATTTGGCTAAACTGTTATAGAAAAGATGTGGTTAAATTGAAAAGATTGCAGAAAAGATTTACAAGGATGTTGCCAGGTCTAGAAGGAATGAACTATAGAGACAGGGTGGGCAGGCTAAGTCCTTATTCCTTGGAACGCAGAAGAATGGGTGATGGCCTTATGACATTGTTTAAAATAATTGGAGGCACAGTATAGACAATGTAGACCCCAGGCTAAGGGGAGGGCAGACTCATAAACTAGGGAGGGGGGCATAGATTAAGGCTCAGGGCCAAGTTTTTTCATGCAGAGGGTGGTGAGTATGTGGAATAAGCTGCCAGAGCAAGTGGTTGAGGTGAGGAAAATAGCACTTGGCTAGGTATATGGAGTGTCAGGGCATAGAGGGCATATGCCGAGAACAGGGAATTAGGACGAGAAAACACGAGGAAATCTGCAGATGCTGGAAATTCAAACAACACACGTAAAATGCTGGTCGAACATAGCAGGCCAGGCAGCATCTATAAGGAGAAGCACTGTCGACGTTTCGGGCCAAGACCCTTCATCAGGACTAACAGAAGAGAAAGATACTAAGAGATTTGAAAGTAGTGGGGGGAGGGGGAAATGCGACATGATAGGAGAAGACCGGAGGGGGTGGGATGAAGCTAAGAGCTGGAAAGGTGATTGGCGAAAGTGATACAGAGCTGGAGAAGGGAAAAGATCATGGGACGGGAGGCCTCGGGAGAAAGAAAGGGGGAGGGGGGAGCACCAGAGGGAGATGGAGAACAGGCAGAGTGATGGGCAGAGAGAGAGAAAAAAACAAACAACTAAGTATGTCAGGGATGGGGTAAGAAGGGGAGGAGGGGCATTAACAGAAGTTAGAGAAGTCAATGTTCATGCCATCAGGTTGGAGGCTACCCAGCCGGAATATAAGGTGTTGTTCCTCCAACCTGAGTGTGGCTTCATCTTGATAGTGAATTAGGACGAATTGGGTTGGCTTAATGGTCAGCATGGACTGGTTGGGCTGAAAGACCTGTACACATGCTGTGTAAGTGTTTAATAGAACATTATGTAAGCATGTTAATGAGCAAACAAAATTTGCAGGAGAATGCAAGGAAAAAAAATAAAATAGGGTAATCTCGGCTTGCCCATGTCTTCAATTGTAAAGCCATTGGGGCCCTTCCATTTTGATGGCTCTACAGTGAAGTGATTAGCCGGGGGATTAATTAGTAAATAGAAGGATTACTATACATAGAAACTATTGCATATACTAATGGTTAGTTTACTGTGTTTTATTTTAAAATAAGTAAATCAATTACAGTATATATATATTAAATAGTTAAATTAACAGTAGTGCAAAAACAGAAATAATAAAAGTGAGGTAGCGTTCATGGGCTCAATGTCCATTTAGGAATCAGATGGCAGAGGGGAAGAAGCTGTTCCTGAATCGCAGAGTGCGTGCTTTCAGGATTCTGTGCCTCCTTCCTGACAGAAACAATGAGAACAAGGCATGTCCTGGGTGATGGGGATACTTAATAATGGACGCTGCCTTTCTGAGGCACTGCTCCTTGAACACGGCTCGGATATTATGGAAGCTAGTACCCAAAGATGGAGCTGGCTAACTTTACAACTCTTCTGTAGCTACTTGAAACCCTGTGCAGTTGCTCTTCCCCACACCCGCCACCCCCACCCCATACCAGAATGGTGCTGGTCCTTTCCAAGGCAGGAGTTCATTCTGGCCATGCTCTTCTTGGGCACTGGTCTAATTGTTACACATTTGACTGTAGCAATGGGAGGTTGAAAATGCTCTTGAATACACCCGCCCAATTGTTAGCACAGGTTTTCAGAGCCTTACCATGTAGTCCTGCCACCTTGCGAGGTTTCACCCTCCTGAAAGACAGACTGACATCAGCCTCTGAGATGGAGATTACAGGGTCACCAGGTGCAACAGCAGAGAATGTAACTAGAGCTGTGAAGATCCCTGTTGCACCTGGTGACCCTGTGATCTCTGTCTCAGAGGCGTTGAGTTAATCTGGTAGTGAAGCATCACTGCCATTCATGCATCATTTATGTTTCATGCATAAAAGCACGCAGACATGGTCAAGAGGCTCAGTTGTTGTTCAGACCAAACATCATAATGGGGAAGAAATGCAATCTAAGTGACTTTGACTGTGGAATAATTATTCATGCCAGATGGGGTGGTTTGAGTATCTCAGAAACTGCTGATCTACTGGGAATTTCACACACTACGACTACAGTCTCTGGAGTTTACAGAGAATGGTGTAGAAAATAAAAGATATTTAATGAATGGTAGTCCTGTACATTTTTGCCGAACTAAGTGCCGAATTTTCCAAAAATTAGCTGAGGAGCCAATAGGCTGAATTATCTTGAAAATAGTCAGAAAGTTATAAAAAGTACAATTTTTTTTTAACAGAACAACAAATTATGTATTTAAATGAAATGCCGAGCAAACTAGAACACTACCAATGCTACTACAGAACTATAAAGCTGTATATTATTTCCTAATAGTTATCGATGGAGAAATTCATCCAATGTATGCTGCTATGTTCTTTTGATTGACTATAAATGAACAAAATCTACACAGCCACCTAGAGCAGATAATTGACTGCCTTTATTGTCTTCATGCATGAAGTAGTGTCAGATTTTTTAAATTATATGTCCTTCGGCCCAGATGAGTAATGTAAAACAGGCACATGCAACTGATGCTATTTAAATATTGTTTGCTCTAAGCACTTGGTAGTGTCTAATTGCCACACAAGTACACATGACTGACAATAATTAAAAACTGCTTAGCAACAGTGTCCTGTCCCAATTAAACAGCATTGTGTCCCAAATAAACAAATTAAATTCCTGCTATTTTCCCTATTAATTTCTGTTCCTTAAGAGTTGTCCCAAATAAGTGGCTGAAGTGGCTGCCACAATTAACTGGAATACATTGCATTACTATATATAAAATAAATATTTTATATTTTTAAATATTTAAAATGAAATTATTTTATATTTTATGAAGAAACTTTGCAATACTTTCACATTCAGAGTTAATACACAGCAGTGTTAACAGAATTTTTGAAACCATTGTACCATTGCCATTCATGTTATCACCCTGAGGGTAAGCCATTTCAGTTCTTGAGGGGCTTCCCTGCACAACTCACAGTTTTAGTGTCCAGTAGCAGAACGCTAGACTGAGGCCATTCCACAAAACGTTTACACATTAATTGCACCGACTTTCAGTGCATCCTTCAGCACATACTCCTGCAGTCTAGAACATGCCAGTCTGCAGCGTTCCCTTCTTACTGTGCTGGAAGAGCTAATATTAGTTTACACCAAAAAATGCAGCAGATATTCAAGAAGCGGATGAAGAATTGCCATTTAAGTGAATCTTCCCAAGACTCACCCCTGTTACATTCTTTGATCCCTCCACTGTGATACAATCAGGACATCAAACTATCCAAATAATATAAGATAAAGCCAAATGTAACAAAAAATCTGGAAGATCATTATTACATTTCAATACTTTGTTTCGCTTTGTCTGAGTACAGTATATTATTTTCCCTATATGTGTGGCAACCTAACACTAACCATTCAGGAGTTCATCAAAGGGCTTCTAAGTATTTATAGAGAAGCACTTGTCCCCTAATGGTCAACAGCTTCAAATTTTTGACCACAAATAATTTCAAAGTCTCAGTCAGAATTGGGTTTAAAAATTGATCAAGTAAGAATCAGATTTATTATCTCTAACATAATGGCACAAAATTTGATGTTTTGCAACAATAGTACAGTGCAGTACATAAAAATTAATGCTACAATGCAAAATAAATAAATAAATAAACAAACAGACAAACAAACAAACAAACAAACAAATAAATAAATAAATAAATAGTGAGAAGAAGAGAGCCTAGAGTAAGGTAGTGTTCATAGGTTCATGGTCCATTCAGAAATCTGATGATGGAGGGAAAGAAGCTGTTCTTAAAATGTTGAGTGAGTGTCTTCAGGCTCCTATACCTCCTCCCTGATGGTAGTAACAAAAATAGGGCATGTCCCGGATTACCTGCTGTCCAGTCCTTGGTGTGGAGCATGAAGACCTTGGGCTCAAAGGTCTCTTGTCCAGAATGCTGGCGACATCTAACTACCACAGTAGATATTAAAACAAAATCTGGCTTTCAATTTAACAGTTGAACAACTCAGAATATAAAGTTTGACTTTGTTTCTGAATCAGAACATGGAAACAAGAATAGAAGCTAGGAGAAACTGGAGCAGTTGTAGACCATTCATCTCTTCAATCCTACTGTGCAACCCAATGGAATCGCAATTGATTTCTATCCAAACATGATGCTCTTTCTCTCTCCCCATATCTCATGAAACCTTATAATTAGGAATCTATCTATCTCCTTAAGTGTATTCATCAACTTGGCCCTCATATTTGTCTGTGGTAGAGAAATGCACACGTTCACATCCTATCAGCGAAAAACTTTCTTCTTATATTAGTCTTAAATGTCTCAGGCTATGAATGGAAAGGCTTCAACATTTCCATATTCTTGTCAATTTATAAATGAAAACATAGGCTCTGACTTTATGCCCCTCATGAAACTATCGTTTGTTCTGATAATTGAAACAATATAAATAAAGTTGACTCAAGTGTTTTATGAGATTGGTGTTGATTAAAATGTAGGCATGTATCTACAAATCTGAATCAATCAGTAAACTATTTTGTTTAAAGCTGAAGCCATGTAATTGCAATGTTAAGCCTAAGGTCACTAATTTCAAATTAGGCCAGATTTATTCTGGTAATTACATGAACAGTGTAATAAAACTTCCCATTACTGAGCACAATATTCAGAATCTTATCAAGGATTGCTCATGACAATACAGACTCATGAATTGGATTTCATTTTTATTTATTTACACAGTGCATGATTATATTCTGTGATAATTGTACACCTTCAGACCATCCTAGAAATTTGACTCTTGACAGTTTATTTGGGAGAAGAACTAGTGACAGTCATTCAATCATAGAGCACGAAAACAGGCTCCTCACCCCAACTCGTCCTTGCCCACCAAGTTGTTTATGTGAGCTCATCCCATTTGCGTATGTTTGGCCCACATCCCTCTCAATCCCCCTATCCGTGTACTTGTCTAAATGTGTCTTAAACATCGTATTTGTACCCATCTCTATTGCTTCCTCTGGTAACTCCTTCCATAAACCCACGGTCTCTGTGTGAAAATCTTGCCCCCCTAGTCTCCCATAAATGTTTCCCCTTTCAAGTTATATCTATACTCTCTAGTTTTAGATTTCTCTGCTCTGGGGGACAATAGCTGTGCTTCCCAGCAATCCCAATCCTTTCAGCCAGGTTTTCAAATCTACCACTTAGAGATGAGTTTGGTGATCCTGTTTAGTACCTGTAGACTGTTCTTTTGCTTGGCGTCCATTTGGTCTGAACACACCATTGTGAAGCAACTTGGAATAATTGTACACACTAAAAGGCTTTAAACAGAATTAAACTATTAAATCTTGCCTCCAATAGCCACTATTCATAGTGAGGACAAAATAACATGCAACCAAACTGATTTGCTTTTGTACTGTGTACTACTGTACTATATTATAGAACTGGGTTTTTTAAAACAAACTGACAGCTACATGGGCTCTTCTAACAAGATGATCACTTAAAAATACATTCAGGTTTATTTAATTCAGAGTATCAATTTCCCAGCAGTAGCAGTGGGATTTGAATTCATGTCTTCAGATAATCCATTCTCACTGACCTCTGATTACAAGTCCATTAACTTTGTTTGCATTGTCTGTATTTCATTTAACATCTGTTTCCGTGGCAATTATGACCATCACTGCTATTGCTACAATAAGTGTCTTAAAGTTACCACTGATTTATCTGCAGTTGACCAGTGAGCTCTTACAGCCTCTAGTTTTGCTATGACTCCAGCTTTTACACCTCACTGCTTGTATAAACCATTGGTTATGGTGCCTTCAGCAGCTCTGTTTAGGGTTTTCTATCCAAAGAATATATTGTATATGAAGGATTTCAACAGACTTCCAAATTACATATTGGCAACAATCACTTCAAGCCACAGAACTTTTGATTCAAAACAAAGTGATAGTTTTTCTTACTATTTGAAAAACTGATTTAAAAACTAAATTCTATAAAGATTGCCTGCTTTTATCAAATAGAGGCTTTATTCAACTGCAGGCTGCTCATGAACCTCCTGGTTTGTTCTTCCCAACTTATTTTACATTTTGCTTCGATATTCTCTGTTTTGTAAAATAAAACAGTAATACATTGAAATGACTTTGTAATGAGTGGCGAACTGTTCTGTAAGTATACTAGTTTGAACATAAATACAATTTTAGCTGGATCAAAAATTCAAAGGTATTTCCACTTTTCAGCAAGCATTCAAACTTTATGCCCGTAAATCTGTTTGTCATGAGACTGACCTTTGCTCTTGGTCTTGGTTCTCTGATTATCTGGAACTATGAAGAAATACCATGGACCAGCAGTATGCCAACATCAGTGCACCGCACTCTGAAATCTTTGCTCTTCAACAACAAATTACACTTTAAACATGAGGCTTTGGAAAATAAATAGATTTTATTCATAAAGTTTCAATCTGAGGCTGTAATTTAGCAGGTATTGGAAGGCACAGTGCAGAAAAACATCAGATTGACTACATATATCCCCTTCTCTCGTTTGAGCATGTTTTAATTTTGAAAACAAATTATCTTAATTCTATAGATTTTCTTCTGATAGGAAAAAATAACATTTCACTATTAAACATATTTCTCTTTTCTATATGAAAGGACCCTCGGTTTCCCTGCTAATGGGTGGGAGTGGTTGTAGGAGTGAAGGAAGAGAATTCTCTCTGTATGAGGTAATTCAAATGATTAGTCACAACATTCTCAAAACCACCACCAAAATATGTACCTCAATTTTTTGAAAACTTAAGCAGAACTGAAAAGAAGTGCATTACTTCAGATGAACTGGTACAGTTCTCCTACTAAAGAACACAATTTATCCAGGTTGATCTTTTAAGATCTTATATAATTCTCATTTTGAAATTCCTTTTGTCCATAAATTTAGAGTATAGGGAGAAGCAGCATAGAAACAGGCCCTTCGGTCTTTCAAATCTGTGCTAATCATTACCTGTACACTAATTCTGCATTTTTATTCCCTCCACAGAAGCTGCTTGGCGCACTGAGTTCTTCCAGCTTTTTACATGTTGCTCCAGAATCGAGCAGCTAGACTCTTGTATATTCCTTATCTGGTTCCTCTTCATTTTCCTTTCTTATTAGACTAAACTATCTGCAGCCCTTTTTTACCTTCCAGCCTCTGTCACATTCTCCACCCTTTCCTCCCCACCTGATTGTCGCCCCTCTGCACCTGAATCCACCTATTATTTGCCGGTTTTTAACCTCTCTGCCCTTCACCACTTTATTTTGGTTAGCTCCCCTCATCCTTTCAGTCAAGATGAAAGGTCTTGACTCAAAACATATGCTGCCAGCTCCCCTCCATAGATGCTGCAGATCCATGGAATTCCTTCAGCACCTTATCCTTTTGCTCCAGATGTTTTATGGAAACAAGCTCCTGTTCGGTACCTAGTTTTGAACAAGTTAATATGAGATTACCAAATAAAAATGTTTGACTCCTGCAGAGAAAATGTTATCAAGATGGAGTAGATGCTGAAAGTCAGATACAAAATTACTTAAAGAGCCATTTTGCTCACCTTTCCTTCTCATCCTCGTTTTCAATTTTTATTGAACATATTCTCTCTCTTCAAAACCTTCTCTTCCTTTACAATAAAGGATGTTAATAGCTTATTCCTATTTACAACATTAACCTTAGTACAGCCACATCTATCCACCAAATGTGTGAATTCAAGAAAGTGTGAGGTCAAACAAATGCTTTATGGTCAACTTTTGTTGTTTTTGGGTCCTTTTGGACATTTCTCATCGATTAGTGTTGCTATACCGAGGTAGTGATTAGAGTTGTGTCTGTTGGTTCAAGTTATCAATAGTTTAAGCTGTACTTAAACCTGGTGGTGTGGGATTTCAAGTTTCTTTATTTCCTGCCTGATGGTAGTTGCGGGAAGATGACATGATCTGGATTGTGGGGATCTTTGATGAAAGATGATGGACAAGTCCTTCATCTCAACCGAGAGATCTCCATCCCCTCTGTTCCCACCTACTGGCTAAACCTCCCTTATATGGGGAATGCCCTCGACCCAGATGAAAGGTCTCAACCGAAAATGTCAACTGTCCATTTCCCTCTACATATACTGTTCCTCAATCAAATCATTTTTATTTCACTCCCCTATGTCCTTTCTTAAACATGAGGGCCAAATCTGTACATAGAACTCTAGGAGTGGTCTCACAAATATTCCGTAGAATTTAGCAATACTTTCCCAGTTCTTGATCCCAACTCTTGCATTTTCCTACCTACCCAGTTGCTTCACCTGACTGTCAATTCTTGTGATTCTGGCAGTCTGGATAAAGATCCTTCATTAATGAGTGGTCTCTTCATTTTAGTTACAATGTTAATGGTCAGACTTACTATTCCAGCTTTATTTCACTTATTAGCTGAACCATTCCCATCCTTCCCAGAATCCCTTCGACTTCCTGCAGACAGGCAGAAGGTACTACTGCTAAAGAACCAGAATTGTCAGGCTGGGTAACAGCTTCTTCCCATAGGCTGGTAGATTCATTAACACCCCACTGCCACCTGGCTGACAAGTACACACAGTCTGAATGCCCCTCCTCAACTCAGAGACACACTCTCATCCTACATGGTCATTTTTCATCTTTTATTGCTACTGTTCCACATGCTTTGTATGACGGTTTGTTTTATTCTAGTAGTGCCACTAGCATTATACTGTCTTACATAGACATGCACTTTATATCAATCTATCAATCATCAGGCCATGTCACTCAGGGACTTGTGCTAATATTATTTTGTGACTTCATGTGCTAGATCATAACTATATGTACTGAGAGTGACAATCTGTACTGTGTTTGGCACCTTGGCTCCAGAGTAATGATGTTTTGTTTAGCTGTATACATGTGCATGGTTGAATAACAATTAAAATTGACCTTGAACATGAGCTTGAATTTCAAATTCCCTAAGCTGGTGAATCTATATCTCTGATCTTTAGTATGAATCTATATATTATTAGCTCATAAACATGGGCACTACATTAGTATATACTAAAGTTTTCTAAGTTTGCAATAGGGTAATTAACGAGTTTAGAATGACAACCTAGAACACATTTCCTCTCAATCTTTTCTATTGTAAGCAGAATAAACACAGATACTCCAGTCCTTTCCTGCAACGTGCTCCTCACTTCATGAACTTTTCTAGAAAATATTTTTCTACTCTCTGCCAAGGCCTTCACATCTCCCCTATAGTGCAATGACCAGAATCTGACACAGTATTTCAGGTGTGGCCGAATGACTAGTTCAATGTAACCTTCCTGTTTTTGACCTCCATACCACTATTTATAAAGAACAGGATCCCACATGTTTTTAAACTGCTTTCTCAGAAAAAAAAAACTGGTTGACTCAGCTGAGAGGGCAAAAAAATGATTGATCCAACTAAGTTGTTTTTATTGATAAATGGACAGCTTTGTTGATTTAGTTATCGCTCAATAGCTACTGTGACATTTGCCAGATTCAATTTCACATCATCATGCATGGTGGAAGAATGCCTGGCTATAAATTAACAAATACATTTCAGCTTGCAAATCATAATATTGCAGATACTTGATTCTAATATTGAAGCTACCTTAGAGTACAACACTATCTGGTGACAGTCCCAGATATCGTCACATGTAGCATGAAACAACCATCTGATGAAACCAAGGTGAGCTGAAATTTGCACAGCTTAGCGTCAGTGGAAAAAAAAAGAGGGATTAGTGTTTGCTATCCTGATTATTGCCTTACAGTAAAAGCTCTACAGAGTTCTTGAAAATGCATACAAATAGGAGATTAGAACTAGGCATCTATTTATAAATAACGGGTCACTAATTTAATGTAGAGCTGTCTCAATCCTTTTCTTGTGAAAGATTGCATGTATTTGGAATTCTCCTCCTCGAAGGATGATGAAAGCAGAATCTTTGAAGACTTAAGATAGTGGTAGATAGACACTGGATTACCAAAGGGGGAAAAGTCACCAAGGATAGGTATGAGTTCAGCCACCATTTTATTAAATGGTGAGCGGGTTCAAGGGGATGTGTGACCTTGTCCTGGATCCCAGTTTATGCATAGTAATTTTACTATTATCGCATGTACCAAGATGTAATGAAAAGTGCCATCTAGACTGATCATGCCATGCATTATTATATTGATGCAATAAAGAGAAAACAGAGTGCAGGATGCAGTGTTACTTACGGGGAAGTGCAGTGCAGGTAGACAAATAATTTGCAAGGGCAACGATGAGGTAGATTCAGATATAAGAAGTTCAGCTTTAAGCATATGAGAGGTCTGTTCAACAATCTGGTAGCAGTGGAATAGAACTCTAAATGTACTCTCAGTTGGAAGAATATCATGCCAAAGAGGCACTATTTTCATAATCAAACATACATATAAGTGCAAGTAGTCATGCGAACACTAAGGTTCAATCTACTCACAGGTCGAATGTTAACCCACATGATAGGATTTGGGACCAGCTAGCAGGTTAAATCCACTGTAATCCCAAAATGTCCTCCATCTGACTTAACCTGAGCACTTTAGGCTGTACCCAGGTGGAAACATCAGGGGAGATAATGTTGATTGTTCATTAACAGGTGTTTGGGACTATGTCAGAGCATGTGGATCTCCTGAGCTTCCAGTAAGATTTTGAAGCACATTGGTGGGGGCTAATGAATTAACATGAATCTCTGGCAATCTGCAGTCTTTGTGTAAGGCTAACTTTCCAGAAGCTTTTAAACCAGGTGACGCAGAAGGAATGTGTATGAGTTGTAGTAGCTTTGTGAATATCACCGTACATGATCAAAACTTTGAACCTGTCCACCTGGTCATTGACCTTGGCCAGCTTCCATTCCCATATCATTTATGTAGGTCATGCTTTTACATCATCTTACACAGATGAACGTGGCAAGCCTCATTCACAGTAGGTCAAGGACCCCTTACACATGGGAAAAGGAGCATCAGACAGATCAACCATCTCAGAGACCAGAGAGAAGCGAAAAAAACAGATGCAGATACTGAAAGTCCAAAAGGATAATCAGAAAAACCACCAGTCAGGGAATTTACATTTCTGATAAAATACTTAATGTACTTCTCCGGTGATTCTGCCTTTTCTGCAGGGATTTGCAGCAGGGGACCATATTTGACCATGTAGATGAAGGTGGAACTTCCTTGACAGGCCTAAAGATCAATGTCAGTTGAGGTTTAAAGTATCTCAGTAATTTGTAGGTGATCTTAGATTGTGCAGTGTTCACCAAGCTTGGCAATTAGCTTGCAGACGTTTCATCACCAGTGAAGGCAAAACCTCAGTATGCAGTCGTTGTTGATTCTCTCTGGCAGTGCTCGCATTTATATAGATCCCTATTTGCTGACCTCGGTTCAGATTGGCTACCCCTTCAGTTGACCTTTCAGTTCTATTGGCTTACATTTCTTTAGGTCCTTAGGGGTTCATAGATGGCGCCTATTTTGATCTGTTTGTTTATGGATTTATCAGAAAAGAACCACGCTTCTAAAAACTCTCATGCCTGCCTTGTGTTTGCCTGTGCTAGAAATTCTGTAGTGTCCAAGTTAAAATGGTGTCCTTCTCGTGGACACTGTGGAGGTTCAAGCAGAAAGCAGGCGCAACAATTTTTAGAAGCGTAGTTCTCTTCTTATAATTCTGCAAACAGGCCTATTGGAATAAATGCCTTCTATGAATCCCTAAGAGCCAAAGAAACCCGAGCCAACAGAATTCAAAGGTCAACTGAAGGGGGAGCCAATCAGGACCGAGTCAAATGAATGGGAGCAAAATAAGCAAGCATGCACAGGGAGAAACATCAAGAACTGTGTGCTGAGGATGTCACCTGGACTGGTGATGAAATATCTGCAAGCACATTGCCAGGCTCAGAGAACACTGCAACATTAAGCACCTCAACCCAAACTATCAATATTCACCACCATTCATAGGTGAACCTTGTTGCATTTGGGAACATGATCGACTACCAGTTAGACTTGGTGGACTCTACTGCACAAAAATGATCAGCAACTACAACTTCTAAATCTTGTGATGCCTCTGGGCACCACCAGAGACATATATAGGATCTTGCAGTCTGCTGACCTTTATTGCATTAGGCAATGCCACCAGCTTTGGCACTGAAGGAGGTAAACAAACTGAGTAGATGCTTGTGGCTTCTGTTGGCTTTTTATAGGTGTAATGTGTAACCTAACCATATGATTCAGAACTCTGGTGTTCAGTAACTGTAAAGACTTTCATTGCGTTAATTGTTCAGGTGGTGTATAACCACAAGGAGAGATTTCCCCAGATGTGCGCAGAATTCCTGAATAAGTGCCAAAGATTGTTCATCTCACAGTACTTTATCCTCCCTGATTTATGCACAGTTCCAAGAAAATGTGGGAGGAGGGGAGTGCCTCGGCATGAACAAAGGATTCCAGATAATACATGGCCGATAACCACACAGCTCTAGGGGGGAAACCAAACAACAAGGTGCATCATACTCAAGACTGCCTGTCCAAAAAGAATGTCAGGAAGCAAGACTTGCCGAGGATGTGCTTGAGGAGAGCTGATTAATCTAGTGATGTCCTTCAGTTTGGATCAGTAATGGTTTGCTGTATATATCACATCTGAGAGACTCAGAGGCACAAACCAGGGGTGAGCGGAGTTTTGGTAAATTGGTAAATTTGTTCATTATTGTCCCATGTACCAAAATACAATGGAGACAGTTTGTTTTTGCCTGCCATCCACAAATATCATTTCAAAATATCAAAACATTAAGTAGACTAAAAATTTAAAGGTCAGCTTTATTTGTCAAATTAGTTGTTTACTAACCATACATCTTGGGAATGTGGGAGGAAACCAGAGCACCAGGAGCAAATCCATGGAAACACAGGGAAAAAGTACAAACTCTTTACAGACAATGGTGGGAATCAAACATTGATCTTACAGCTAGCTTCATAAGCAATAGCATTATCCATTATGCTACCATGCGGCGTCCTCCCACACACTGTGGCATCAGCCTGTCTTTGGAGTCCTGGGCCAGTGACCTTGGGCCAAACATCCTGGGCCCTTGAAGGAGCAACTCTGACACCCAGGACAGTCCTCAGGTGCTCCCAAGGGGTAGAAGCAGAGGGGAGTGCTCAGCATGAGGTGGCGGAAGGAGGTTGAGAATCTGGGTGTCCTCCCAGGATGTGGGGTGACGACAGCAGCCAAGCCAGCGCTGAAGAGTTTGGGCAGCTCCCAGCACTGACGAGCAGGTGATAAAAGCAGTTCAAATGAAAAGCAATAACCAACGTCAAGTTACAGTAAGAGAGGAAGTGCAATGCAGGTAGATGATAAGGTACAAATGCCGTGTTGCGGTAGATTGCCGAGATGTTATTTTATCATACAAGAGTTCTGTTCAATCGTCTTATAACAGTGGGATAGAAACTCTCCGTGAGCCTAATGGTGTGTGTGTTTCAATCTTTTGTTTCTTCTGCCCAGTGAAAGGAAGAGAAGATGGGAGGGGTCTTTGATTATGGAGGCTGCTTTTCAGAGGCAGCATGTACAGAGGAGGGAGATGAAGAAGATACAGGGAGAGGCAGCAGAGCAGAATATGTTGTTGCTCACATCACTCTCAGAGATTCAGTAAGTATATAGGAACCTTCCATTTGACGGCAGAGTAGCAACTCTTTTCCATGACCTTCCTGCAACAACCCCAATTTCAGCCCCTCGAACTGCCTTGTATCCCTTTCCCAACTCCCACATTCCAACATTAATTTATACTCTCAGCTTTCTACACCAAGGAACTTGCCACTTACCAGCACTAACCATAAATGTTCTTGAACAGGATCCAAAAAATAATTTTTCTGTCTATGATGGAAGCATAGTTTCCCACCTGCAGTTTGGAAATACCATTGTACTCAGGAGCACTGTGATGCCTTAGTATATTTAGGAAACTTAGTATGGCAGAGAATAGGTTGAGTGAACTCGGCCTTTTCTTCTTGGAACGATGGAGGGTGAGAGGTGACCTGATAGAGGTGTATAAGATGTTGAGAGGCGTTGATAGTGTGGATAGTCAGAGGCTTTTTCCCAGGGCTGAAATGGTTGCCACAGGAGGTCACAGGTTGAAAGTGCTGGGGAGAAGGTACAGAGGAGATGTCAAGGGTTTTTTACTCAGAGAGTGGCGAGTGCGTGGAATGGGCTGCCGGCAAAGGTAGTGGAAGCAGATACAATAGAGACTTTTGGATAGGTATATGGAGCTGAGTAAAATAGAAGGCTATAGGTAAGCCTAGTAATTTCTAGGGTAGGGACATGTTCAGCACAACTTTGTGGGCCGAAGGGCCTGTATTGTGCAGTAGGTTTTCTATATTTCTAAATATACTCAGCACACCTACTGCTCCATCTGTAGATTGTACGCTCTTGATAAGTACTGTCCTGTTATGCCTTTTGTTTTGCCTTATTAAAATATGTGGCAAACATATATTTTAATAAGTGCAAACAAGTAAGGCTTTTATTCAAATTGGTGAGAAACGCTGGTGGAAGATGCCAGTGTGCATTGCATCATGCAACCGCCGATGTGTGTGCCCTTCCTTTCCTGGAACTCCTGAACAGAGTAACTCTGGTAGTAGGACATGCTGTTTTGGTCCTTGCTGACTGGAGCCTGGCTTCATGCCTGAATTCCTTTATTGGTCTAAAGCCCATGAAGATACAGCCACAGGATTAGGGCTATGGTTCAGCAGCTTCACTTGTACCTGGGCAAGTTAAACAGTCACTGGAGCAGAAAGCTACAAGGCTCCACGCAGGGGCAGGGGTGATACACGCAGATGGAACAGTGTGTGGCAAATGGGCAAGGAGGGCAAATACCTTTGCACTGGGTTGCTACCAGAAAACAGCAAATGCCATGCCATTTAAGTTTGTGATAATAAATCTCATTCCGATTCTCAAAGCACCTGATTTTTTGACATTCTCCAGGGAAATAAATTTGGTGTCCTTATCTGGAGTCAATTCCTCTGTCATTGTAACACTATATTCTGTATTCTGCTACTGCTTACAAGAGAAAATCTGCAGGTTCTGGAAATCCGAGCAACACACACAAAATGCTGTAGGAACTCAACAAGCCAGGCAGCAACTAGGAAAAGGGTACAGTTGACATTTCAGGCCAAAACATCAACTGTATTTTTTTTTCCCTAGATGCTGCCTGGCCTGCTGAGTTCCTCCAGCATTTTGTGTGCATTTTTCTGCTATTACTTTCCCTTTTGTATCATCTCAACGTATTTATGTACGGAACGATCTGTCTGGGTGGCCACACAAAGAAAAGCTTTTCACTGTATCTCTCTACATGTGACAATTATAAACCAATTACCAAAAAGCCAGGCCAGACCAGACAGGAAATGTGGATGATTCTTAACTCCCCTCCAGCAAATCATTGAGTTGCATCATTATTGAAGCAATTCAAAAAGTGGACAATTAGGGACGAGTAATAAACTCCGTCTTGCCAGCAAAGCTCACACCCTGGAAAATGAATAAAGCAAATAAGATGAACACAGTTGGCTTTAAATATCAGTGTTAGTGACAGATAGGAATGTGAGCAAGTGCATAGCAGAACAGCATGGCAAGTTGGAGAAACAAGCGAAGTACTGGATTGATTATACTCTACATATAAAAAATATAGCTACAGTAAGTGTACCTCTGTGAACTTCTTTCCTAATCTGTTGATGTCATTAAATGACTTTCATCATCAAATCTATTCTAGGGACTTGATAAACACAAGATGGTGGAAAATATCTGTTAAATGGTTGCCCTAACAATTAAGAGTGAATACGAACAATTGAAAGGAATGGCCTTGGCCAAGAACAGCAAGATGAATCAGTGCTGTTGGAGATAAAGTAATAATAAGAAACGAAGAACATAGGTTTACATAACCACTTTGCAACAGTAACAAGAATTGGTTTAATTCTTATAGCAAATCTGAAACAAGATTCACGGGATCTTAATTCTTCATAGTAACAAGGAATATCAAATTGGCAAAAAAATATTTTTGAGGGTAAGTTTCTGTAATGCATCTTGGAAAGTTTCCAGGAATATTTTTGTCATGGAATCAATATAGGGAACAAGTAATCTTAGATTTACATAGTTAATTGATATTGTGCAGAATATGAAAGCTATGAACAATTAAGTAGCATTTTGTATGTAGTTCAAGGTCATTATGGGTGAGAGATTTCAACTTAACTAAAACTAACATTGATGAACTGGGTGGGATAGGTTGGGAAAATAAATTAATTGGTTTGCCAGCAGGTAACGATGGCAAGAGGTCTATAATCCTGCCATATGTAGTCCCGAACAGAATTGCAAAGGAGGAAAAGAGGACCTGCAAACTAAAAAAAATACAGGGATACAAATTGTGAATAAATTAAAAATAAAATGATTGAATGAATTTCTAAAATTATGTGAAAAGAAAGCAAAATTAAAGGTGTATTCCTTTAAGGCAAAGTGTGCTCCTTAAAGGCAAGACCAGTAGAATTATCATCACAGGGAATAAAAGAATTGGTGAGACTTTAAATCCTTAAATTATATAAGCAACAGACAGAAAATGTAGGAGGAACTCAGCACATCATGTAGCATCTATGGAAAAGAGTAAACAGTTGAGTAAGCAGGTCCTGATGAAGGGTCTTGGCCCAAAACGTCAATTGTTTATTCTTTTCCATAGATGCTGTCTGATCTGCTGACTTCCTTCAGCATTTTGTGTGTGTTGCTTGGATTTCCAGTATCTGCAGATTTTCTCATGTTTGTGCCTTAAATTACGTATCTTCTTTTTGGAGAGTATGATAATGGGTGTCAGGGTATCAACAAAAGAGAGCAATTTAAAGTAATAAATATCACATTAGAGAAGGTAACAGATAGAATAAGGAGACTTAATTCCAAAAGCCTGGGTAACTAAAGAAAGTTGGTCATAGATGAGAGGCATTAACAGTACTGTTTCAAAGTTTCCTAAATTATGCAAGAGTCTCACTAAATTTCTTGTTAGAAAAATATTGCATTTTTGCCCAACAAAAGGACAGAAGAAGAAATGGGGAAATTTAGATCAATTAATGGTTTTGGTATTGGTTTATTATTGTCACATGCATTGAAATGCGGCGAAAAGCTTTTGCTTATAGGCCGCACAGACAGATCATTCCATAGTAGGAAGTAGGAAAAAAGGAAAACAGAATGTAGAATATGGTTTTACATTTACCGGGAAAGAGCAGTGTAGAGTGTAAATTAAGTTTTCTTAACCTTTTGCATCTTTTTAACTGTTGGCAAATGATGAGGAACCAGTATTAAGGATGCAAAGATAGAAAGTCATAAAATGATTGGGAAAGGGTAATTATATTCACCGAAGTAGATGATGGGAATCAAATGGATACTGTATGTTTGGGTTTTCAAAGGGATTTAATAAGATGGATAGCAACATTAAGTAAAGATTTATAGGATTACTTATTTATTAAAATACAGCTGGAACAGGCTGTTCTGGCTCTTCAAGCCATGACTCACAGCAATCCCTTGATTTAATCTGAGCCTAATCACGGGACAATATACAATGACCAATTAACCTACCAACTGGTACACCTTTGAACTGTAGGAGGAAACCGGAGCACCCGGAGGAAATCCATGTGGTTACAGGGAGAATGTATATACTCCTTACAGGCAGCAACGGGAATTGAACCTGTGTCGCTTGCACTGTAAAGCATTGTGCTAACCGTATGCTACTGTGCTGCTCCAATGAGCACTATTGGAATGGAGAGATGGTTGGTTAAAGAATGAAAGACAAAGTAACACTAGGCAGTCTTTTCAGGTTGCTAAGATTCCACAGCACTGAATCCTCAGATTACCACAGTTTATATCAGTCATCCGGATGGAGGAAGTGCAGTGCACCTGCAGATGGTAGAAACATGAGAGACAACATGATCTATGGAGGATACAAAGAAATAAGCAATTGTAAAGCTTTCAGATGCAGAACCAATGGGAAGATGAGGACATGATTGACAATTACAAGAACAATAGGAAAACATAATGTTTTTCAAACAGTAAGGAACCTCATAAATATGATATTTAGAGATCTTGGAGTGGTGGTTCATGATCTTAATTCAGCAAACAATTAGAAAGGCAGATGTTATGTTGGTTCTTAACTCAAGGTAGACACAAGAGACTGCAGATGCTGGGATCCAGAGCAACACACAAAACACTGGAGGAATTCAGTGGGTTGGGTAGCATCTAGGCGGGGAAATGGACAATTGAGATTTAGGGTTAAGACTTTAGCAGTCCAGATGAAGGTCCCTGAGCTAAAACATCAGCTGTCCATTTTCCTCCATAGATACTGCCTGACCTATTGAGTTCCTCCAGAGTTTTGTGTTGCACCTCCCCCCATTTAAAAGTGGTTAGAATACTGAAAAAGTAAGGAAAGCTTGCTGCAGTTATATGTTGAGAATGTACCTGACATGTTGTTTGCTGTCTTGAACCCTGCCCAATGCCCCACACTCTCTCTCTCTCTCTCTCCCTCTCCCTCTCTCTCCCTCTCCCTCTCCCTCTCTCTCCCTCTCTCTCTCCCTCTCTCTCTCTCTCCCTCTCTCCCTCTCTCTCTCTCTCTCTCTCTCTCTCTCTCTCTCTCTCTCTCTCTCTCTCTCTCCCTCTCTCTCTCCCTCTCCCTCTCCCTCTCTCTCTCTCTTGAAGTGTCCCTGGGATGAGGGAATTGTCCTATGAGGAGAGATTGAGTAATATTGATCTATATTCACTGGAGTTGCAAAGAATGGGAAATTATCTCATTGCGGTACACAGGGCTTTGATAAGTACATCACAGGTAAAGCCCTCCCAACCATTGAGCACATCTACATGAACCACTGTTGTAGGAAGAAAGTATTCATCATCAGGGACCCCCACCATCCAGAACATGTTTCCTTCTCAGGGCTGCCACCAGGTAGAAGATACAAGAGCCTTAGGACTCGTACCACCAGAACAGTTCCTACTTCCCAACCATCAGTTTCGTGAATAGAAGGGGATAACTATACTCACTTGCCCAATCATAGAAATGTTCCTAGAACTAATGACCTCACTTTAAGGACATTTATCTCATTATCTCATGTTCCCAATGTTTATTGCTATTTATTTATATTTGCATTTGCACAGTTTGTTGTCTTCTGCTCTCTAGTGGATCTTTCATTGATCCGATTATAGTTATTCTATAAATTTGCAGAGAATGCCCGAAGGAAAATGGATCTCAGGGTTGTATATGGTGACAAATATGTACTTCGATAATAAAATTTACTTTGAACTTTGATGTGCATGAATGGTACACAAAATGAAGATTTTCATGGTACCTCAGTACATTTGACAATAATAAACCAATTCCCAGAGACCAGAACTTGTGGTGGGAATGCAAATGATTACAGCTTGAGAAGAGATGGTGTTTTCTTGTTCCTAATCAAACACAAGTAATGTTTGAAGGCATCTGAGGACCATTATACATTAGCCGTGCTTGTGTGTGAGCGCACTACCGTGTAACTGCTGCAAGACCAAGGAGATGGTGGTGGACTTTAGGAGATCTAGGCCTCATATGGAGCCAGTGATCATTAATGGAGAATGTGTGGAGCAGGTTAAGACCTACAAGTATCTGGGAGTACAGTTAGACGAGAAGCTAGACTGGACTGCCAACACAGATGCCTTGTGCAGGAAGGCACAGAGTCGACTGTACTTCCTAAGAAGGTTGGCGTCATTCAATGTCTGTAGTGAGATGCTGAAGATGTTCTATAGGTCAGTTGTGGAGAGCGCCCTCTTCTTTGTGGTGGCGTGTTGGGGAGGAAGCATTAAGAAGAGGGACGCCTCACGTCTTAATAAGCTGGTAAGGAAGGCGGGCTCTGTCGTGGGCAAAGTACTGGAGAGTTTAACATCGGTAGCTGAGCGAAGGGCGCTGAGTAGGCTACGGTCAATTATGGATAACTCTGAACATCCTCTACATAGCACCATCCAGAGACAGAGAAGCAGTTTCAGCGACAGGTTACTATCGATGCAATGCTCCTCAGACAGGATGAAGAGGTCAATACTCCCCAATGCCATTAGGCTTTACAATTCTACCGCCAGGACTTAAGAACTTTTTAAAGCTATTATTAATGCTTTTTGAGATAGTGATTTAGATGCATATCATATTTTTTACTGAGTTAAGTATTGTATGTAATTAGTTTTGCTACAACAAGTGTATGGGACATTGGAAAAAAGTTGAATTTCCCCATGGGGATGAATAAAGTATCTATCTATCTATCTATCTATCTAATGAGTGTTGGTGTGGGTGCAGGCACGTGGAAGATGGATCAGGGGGTGGTGGGAAGAGGCAGTGTGCAATAAGAGGATAACTTCACTCAGCTTCAGTTGCCCCATCATTGAAATATTCACACAACCAATGGACCTGCTTTCAAAGACTTTTCATTTCATGTTCTTGTTATTTATTCCTATGTATTTATTTATTTATATTTGCATTTGCACCATTTGTTGACTTCTGCACTCTGGCTGAATGCCCTAGTTGGGTGGTCTTTCACTGATGCTGTTATAGTTACTATTCCATAGATTTGTTGGGAATATCCACAAGAAAAGGCATCTCTGGGCTGTATATAGTGACATATATGTACTGTACTTTGATAATAACATTTACTTTGAACGGTGACAGGGTGGATCCAGTGAAACTGCTTTCTTGTGTTGGAGAATCTCAGGCACATAACAATGGGACAAAGTCAGCCATGGAAGGCAGGAGGAGAAATTTCTCATCATGGAGGTTTGTACATTTTGGAACTCACAAATCCTAGTTGGCTGTGGATGTTTGGTGTAGACTGAAGATTGAAAATCAATGCATTTTCAGACCATAAGATATAGGAGCGGAAGTAGGCCATTTGGCTCATCGAGTCTGCTCTGCCATTCAATCGTGGGCTTATCCAATTCTTCCAGTCATCCCCACTCCCATGCCTTCTCCCCATACCCTTTGATGCCCTGGCTAATTAAGAACCTATCTATTTTGCCTTAAAAACACCTAATGACTTGGCCTCCACAACTGCTCGTGGCAACACATTCCACAGATTTACCATGCTCTGACTAAAGCAATTTCTTCATATTTCAGGTCTAAATGGACGTTCTTCAATCCAGAAGTCATGCCTTCTTGCCCTAGAATCCCCTACCATGGGAAATAACGTTGACATATCTAATCTGTTCAGGCCTTTTAACATTCACAATGTTTCTATGAGATCCCCCCTCCTTCTCCTGAACTCCAGGGAATACACCCCAAGAGATGCCAGACGTTCCTCATACAATAACCCTTTCATTCGTGGAATAATTCTTGTGAATCTTCTCTGAACCCTCTCCAATATCAGTATAACCTTTCTAAGATAAGGAGACCAAAACTGCACACAATACTCTAAGTGTGGTCTCACGAGTACCTTATAGAGCCTCAGCATCACATCCCTGCTCTTATATTCTATACCTCTAGAAATGAACGGCAACATTGCATTCTCCTTCTTCACAACCAGCTCAACCTGGAGGTTAACCTTTAGTGTATCTTGCACAAGGACACCCAAGTTTCTTTGCATCTCTGCATTTTGAATTCTCTCCCCATCTAAATAATAGTCTGCCCGTTTATTCCTTCCACCAAAGTGCATGATGACCACACACTTTCCAACATTGTATTTCATTTGCCACTACTTTGCCCATTCCCCTAAACTATCTAAGTCTCTCTGCAGCCTCTCTGTTTCCTCGACACTACCCGCTCCTCCGCCTATCTTTGTATCATCGGTAAATTTAGCCACAAATCTGTTAATACCGTAGTCCAAATCATTGATGTACATTGTAATAAGCAGCAGCCCCAACACTGAACCCTGTAGAAATCCACTGGTAACCGGCAGCCAGCCAGAATAGGATCCCTTTATTCCCACTCACTGTTTTCTGCTGACCAGCCAATGCTCGACTCATGCTAGTAACTCCCCTGTAATTAAAGAGGCTCTTATCTTGTTAAGCAGCCTCATGTGTGGAACCTTGTCAAGGGCCTTCTGAAAATCCAAGTACACCATGTCAACTGCACCTCCTTTGTCTACTCTGATTCGGAGCAAGAAGGCTGTGGGTAAATGGCTAAGGATTTCCGGAGTGAAGGCAGCTTTACTACTCAGGGTAAATGAGAGGCAAGACTGCACAGGAGTGTGACATCAGCCAGTAGAGCAGGAAAGGATTAAAAAGGCAAGAAAATTTCAGTGGTTTTTGATTCGGAGCAAGAAGGCTGCGGGTAAATGGCTAAGGATTTCCGGAGTGAAGGCAGCTTTATTACTCAGGGTAAATGAGAGGCAAGACTGCACAGGAGTGTGACGTCAGCCAGTAGAGCAGGAAAGGATTAAAAAGGCAAGAAAATTTCAGTGGTTTTTGATTCGGAGCAAGAAGGCTGCGGGTAAATGGCTAAGGATTTCCGGAGTGAAGGCAGCTTTACTACTCAGGGTAAATGAGAGGCAAGACTGCACAGGAGTGTGACGTCAGCCAGTAGAGCAGGAAAGGATTAAAAAGGCAAGAAATTTTCAGTGGTTTTTGATTCGGAGCAAGAAGGCTGCGGGTAAATGGCTAAGGATTTCCGGAGTGAAGGCAGCTTTACTACTCGGGGTAAAAGAGAGGCAAGACTGCACAGGAGTGTGATGTCAGCCAGTAGAGTGGAAAAGGTTTAAAAAGAAGACTGCCATATCGAGAAGGCAGTGGAGTGAGAGGGAGGCAGAGTGATAGGGCTTTGGCTCAATGCGCTTAGGCGGTAACGAGACGAGGCGAGGTAGGTTTACCTGTGTTAATTGCAGAAATGAAGTATTAGGTGTGTGAGGCCAGTTTTCTGTGCTCAGTGTCAGATGTGGGAGGTCCCAGAGTCTCCCATTCTCCCAGACGGCCATATCTTCACCCGGTGTGTCGAGCTGCAGCTCCTAAGGGACCGAGTTAGGGAACTGGAGATACAGCTCGATGACTTTCGCCAGGTCAGGGAGACTGAGGAGGTGATAGAAAGGAGTTATAGACTGGTGGTCACAACTGGGCCACGGGAGACAGACAAGTGGGTCACAGTCAGGAGAGGAAAGGGGAAGAGTCAGATACTAGAGAGTACTCCTGTGGCTGTGCCCCTTGACAATAAGTACTCCTGTTTGAGTACTGTTGGGGGGGGACAGCCTACCTGGAGGAAGTGACAGTGGCGGTGCCTCTGACCCAGAGTCTGGCCCTGTGGCTCAGAAGGGTAGGGAAAGGAAGAGGAAGGCAGTAGTGATAGGGGACTCTATAGTTAGGGATCAGACAGATGATTCTGTGGACGCAGGAAAGAAACTCGGATGGTAGTTTGCCTCCCAGGTGCCAGGGACCAGGATGTTTCAGATTGTGTCCACGATATCCTACAGTGGGAGGGTGAAAAGCCAGAGGTCGTGGTACATATTGGTACCAATGACATAGGTAGGAAAAGGGAAGAGGTCCCGAAAAAAGACGACAGGGAGTTAGGAAGGAAGTTGAGAAGCAGGACCGCAAAGGTAGTAATCTCAAGATTACTGCCTGTGCCATGCGACAGTGAGTATAGGAATAGAATGGGGTGGAGGATAAATGCATGGCTGAGGGATTGGAGCAGGGGGCTGGGATTCAGATTTTTGGATCACTGGGACATCTTTTGGGGCAAGTGTGACCTGTACAAAAAGGACGGGTTGCATTTGAATCCCAGGGGGACCAATATCCTGGTGGAGAGGTTTGCAAAGGCTACTGGGGAGAGTTTAAGTTAGAATTGTTGGGGGGTAGGAACTGAACTGAAGAGACTGGGGAAGAGGAGGCTGGCTCACAAATAGAGAAAGCTTGTAGACAGTGCGAGAGGGAGGATAGGCAGGTGATAGAGAAGGGATGCGCTCGGACCGAAGGTTTGAGATGTGTCTATTTTAACTCAAGGAGTGTTTTGAACAAAACAGATGAGCTTAGAGCATGGATCAGTACTTGGAGATATGATGTGGAGGCCATTACAAAGACTTGGATTGCTCATGGACAGGAATGGTTACTTCAAGTGCTGGGTTTAGATGTTCCAGAAAGGACAGGGAGGGAGGCAAAAGAGGTGGGGGTGTGGCACTGTTGATCAGAGATAGTGTCACAGCTGCAGAAAAGGTGGATGCCATGGAGGGATTGTCTACAGAGTCTCTGTGAGTAGAGGTTAGGAACAGGAAGGGGTCAATAAATTTACTGGGTGTTTTTTATTGGCCACCCAATAATAACAGGGATATCGAGGAGCAGATAGGGAAACAGATCCTGGAAAGGTGTAATAATAACAGAGTTGTCATGATGGGAGATTTTAATTTCCCAAATATTGATTGGCCTCTCCCCAGCACAACGAGTTTAGATGGGGTGGAGTTTGTTAGGTGCGTTCAGGAAGGTTTCTTGACACACTATGTAGATAAGCCTACAAATCAAGACTGTACTTGATTTGGTATTGGGGAATGAACCTGGTCAGGTGTCAGATCTCTCAATGGGAGAGCATTTTGGAGATAGTGAACATAATTCTATCTCCTTTACAATAGCATTGGAGAGAGATAGGAACAGACAAGTTAGAAAAGCATTTAATTGAAGTAAGGGGAATTATGAGGTTATCTGGCAGGAAATGGGAAGCTTAAATTGGAAACAAATGTTCTCAGGGAAAAGTACGGAAGCAATGTGGGAAATGTTCAGGGGACATTTGTGTGGCATTCTGCACAGGTACATTCCAATGAGACAGGGAAGTTACGGTAGGGTACAGGAAAGGTGGTGTACAAAGGCTATAATAAATCTAGTCAAGAAGAAAAGCTTACAAAAGGTTCAGAGAGCTATGTAATAGATCTTGAAGATTATAAGGCTAACAGGAAGGAGCTTAAGAATGAAATTAGGAGAGCCTGAAGGGACCATGAGAAGGCCTTGGCAGGCAGGATTAAGGGAAACCCCAAGGCATTCTACAAGTATGTGAAGAGCAAGAGGATAAGACGTGAAAGAATAGGACCTATCAAGTGTGACAGTGGGAAACTGTGTATGGAACTGGAGGAAATAGCAGAGGTACTTAGTGAATACTTTACTTCAGCGTTCAGTATGGAAAAGGATCTTGGTGATTGTAGTGATGACTTGCAGCAGACTGAAAAGCCTGAGCATGTAGATATTAAGAAAGAGGACATGCTGGAGGTTTTGGAGAGCATCAAGTTGGACAAGTTGACAGGACCGAATGACCTGTACCCCAGGCTACTGTGGGAATTGAGGGAAGAGATTGCTGAGCCTCTGGTGATGATCTTTGCATCATCAATGAGCACGGGAGAGGTTCTGGAGGATTGGAGGGTTGCTGTGTCCTTCCTTTATCCAAGGAAAAGAATAGAGATAGCCCAGGAATTATAGACCAGTGAGTCTTACTTCAGTGGTTGGTAAGTTGATGGAGAAGATCCTGAGAGGCAGGATTTATGAACATTTGGAGAGGTTTAAAATGATTAGGAATAGTCAGCATGTCTTTGTCAAGGCCAGGTTGTGCTTTACGAGCCTGATTGAATTTTCTGAGGATGTGACTAAACACATTGATGAAGGAAGAGCAGTAGGTGTAGTGTATATGGATTTCAGCAAGGCATTTGATAAGGTATCCCATGCAAGGCTTATTGAGAAAGTAAGGAGGCATGGGATCCAAGGGGACATTGCTTTGTGGACCCAGAACTAGCTTGCCCACAGAAGGCAAAGAGTGGTTGTAGATGGGTCATATTCTGCATGGAGATTGGTGACCAGTGGTGTGCCTCAGGGATCTGTTCTGGGACCCTTACTCTTTGTGATTTTTATAAATGACCTGGATGAGGAAGTGAAGGGATGGGTTAGTAAGTTTGCTGATGACACAAAGGTTGGAAGTGTTGTGGATAGTGTGGAGGGCTGTCAGAGCTTACAGAAGGACATTGATAGGATGCTAAACTGGGCTGAGAAGTGGCAGATGGAGTTCAACCCAGATAAGTGTGAAGTGTTTCATTTTGGTAGGTCAAATATGATGGCAGAACGTAGTATTAATGATAAGACTCCTGGCAGTGTAGAGGATCAGAGGGATCTTGGGGTCCGAGTCCATAGGACACTCAAAGCATCTGCGCAGGTTGACTCTGTGGTTAAGAAGGTGTATGGTGTGTTGGCATTCATTAATTGTGGAATTGAACTTAGGAGCCAAGAGGTAATGTCACAGCTATATAGGACCCTGGTCAGACCCCATTTAGAGTATTTTGCTCAGTTCTGGTCGCCTCACTACAGGAAGGATGTGGAAGCCATAGAAAGGGGGCAGAAGAGAATTACAAGAATGTTGCCTGGATTGGGGAACATGCCTTATGAGAATAAGTTGAGTGAATTTGGCCTTTTCTCCTTGGAGCAACGGAGGATGAGAGGTGACCTAATAGAGGTGTATAAGATGATGAGAGGCATTGATCATGTGGATAGTCAGAGGCTTTTTCCCAGGGCTGAAATGGTTGCCTGATTAGGACACAGGTTGAAAGTGCTGGGGAGTAGGTACAGAGGAGATGTCAGGGGTAAGTTTTTTACTCAGAGTGGTGAGTGCATGGAATGGGCTGCCAGCAATGGTGGTGGAGGCGGATATGATATGTTCTTTTAAGAGACTTTTGGATGGGTACATGGAGCTTAGAAAAATAGAGGGCTATGGGGAAGCCTAGTAATTTTTAAGGTAGGGACCTGTTCGGCACAACTTTGTGGGCCGAAGGGCCTGTACTGCGCTGCAGGTTTTCTATGTTTCTATGTTACCCTGCTTTTAATTTCCTCAGAGAATTGCAGTAGGTTTGTCAGGCAGGATTTTCCTTTCAGGAAACCATGCTGGCTTTGGCCTATCTTGTCATGTGCCTCCAGGTACTCCGTAATTTCATCCCTAACAATCGATTCCAACAACTTCAAAACCACTGATGTCAGGCTAACAGGTCTATAGTTTCCTTTCTGCTGCCTTCCACCCTTCTTAAATAACGTAGTAACATTTGCAAATTTCCAGTCATCCGGTACAATGCCAGAACCTATTGATTCTTGAAAGATCATCATTAATGCCTCCACAATCTCTCCAGCTCCTTCCTCAGGACCTGAGGGTGCATTCCATCAGGGCCAGGAGATTTATCCACCCTCAGGCCATTAAGTTTCATGAGCACCTTCTCAGTCGTAATTTTCACTGCACAAGCTTAATTTCCCTGACACTCTTGAATGTCCAGTATACTGCAGACATCTTCCACTGTGAAGACTGCTGCAAAATACACATTCAGTTCCTCTGCCATCTCTGCATCTCTCATTACAATATTTCCAGTGTCATTTTGTATTGGTCCTATATCTAACCTTGACTCTCTTTTACTCTTTACATACTTAAACAAGCTTCTAGTATCTTCTTTGATATTAGTCACCCAGTTTTGTGTTAATGAAAGCAAAATATGAATAATACCACTTAAGAGATTTGTATAGGTATAGGGGCAAATGGGGTAATTAGATGGGCATTTTGGTTAGCATGGTTATGTTTGGCTGAAGGGCTTGTCTTTGTGCTGTATTACTGTGAGACATTTGCAACATTTTAATCTCCCAGATACCACTTTGAATTTCCTACCTTTCTTGATGCAAATTTAGTAGAGTGGACATCTACTGCTCTTGAGTCAATGATTTGGCAAGCTCAAAATTAATTTATAACATGGAAACATTAGAATTCAAATTTGAAATAAAAACAAATATGCAAATTAAAAGATTTTGGCAATAAGGATTCCCACCAAGCCAGTGAAGATAAGGAGACTGTCGAAGAAACTGAGAACTAAAAAATAGAAGGAACAGAATTAGTTTATTATTGTCTTTCAATAAGAACAAGGAATTTTCTTCTGAGTATAATACCGTATGCCAAACCAATGCCCTTTTAGTAATATTGCCCTTCAAAGTTTACAAGTTGAAATGGCACCACCTTTTCAAAGACAACAAATGACAGTGATTTAGATGACTTCTGAAACATTCAATGATAATTATCTTGAATAGGTCTATAATATTGTCAAAGAAAGTATTAGCCCTCGCCACTTTTTTTTATTTAGATTTTTTAATATATTTTCAAGAGCATTAATAGGGTTTGCCTATAAGAGCCCTTTCCTGGATTTCTGCTTTTATTCAGCAAGTTTTGTTGCCCCATGACATCAATTCATTGATGGTTTATTTGGTGTGGTGGTTTATCGTAGCAAATGTTACAATGGGAATGATTTTCCTTTTGTTTTAAGTAGAACACTGTAACCAGAGAAGCTTGGTATACATGACTAGGGAAGACAAAATACAAAGAGCTGGAAGTTCTTGCTGGCAGCAGGTATTAAACTTGTATTAAAAGCAAAGGTTGTGGCAGTGCCAGAAGAATGGACTACTTACCACCACTAAATTTGGTAAGAAATGAATCCAAGTTCAATGCTGAGTTTTGAGCAATTGGTACACAAGATGCAACTGAAGACTTCCAATCACAAAGGAACGGCTGTCAGATATTGAAGGAAATTCATAAATCCAGATTCTAGTCATAGAATCATACAGCACTAAAGCAGGCTTTTCAGCCCAACTGGTGTATGCCATCCAAGATCTCCATCTCATCTACTCCCATTTACCCATGTATGGGCCATATTCCTTTAAATATTTCCTGACCATATACCTGGTCAGGTGCCATTTACTTGTTGCAAGTGTGCCTGTCTCAAACACTTCCTTTGGCAGCTCACTCTATATATTGACCACTCTCTGGGTAACAAAAGTTACCCCTCACATTCCTATTAAATTTCTCCCCTCTCGCCTTTAAACTATGTCCACTAGTTCTTGCTTCCCCAGTTCTAGGAAACAGACTGTGAGCATTAACCCTCTCTATGAACCACATAAAATTATACAAATCTCTAAGATCAAAGGTGTTATTATTATTCTTTGTTGAAGTATTCAGACTAAGTGTTTTTCTGTTGATAGGAGAGTCTCAATTGGCACAATGCTGTGGCTGATACTTTTTTTTTGACTGTAGAAAGCTTTCTGTCAATGCTGATGAATGTTATTGACAACAGTAGACTACGGGATGTCTGGTACTGGCTGAGCCTGCACGGTTAGGGGGCAGTGTGCCAATGAGTCCTCACTGGAGCACATTATCTAAGCTCTCAGATTGCTCTGCTCCTGGGCCAGAGAGATGCATTCAAGAACATTAAAACCTTTGCAAAACACTTGATTGATGAGATCATCCATACAGCTAAAGACTCCTCAAAGTTGCACTCCATTAAGAAGAAGAATGAGCTGGTATGTGTAGGGAACTCCAACCATCCATATTGTCACATCTGATCTGCATTGTCTCATAAGAGTGTTTGAAAGATTTAAAAAATTGAATGCAGAGGAAAGCAATGTTCTTCTCAGATCCACCTCGGTTGCTGACGTTTCCAGGAAAGGGAATCACAAACTAGGGGGCATAGGTTGAAATTGAGAAGGGAAGGATTTAGAAGGGATCTGAGGGGCAAATATGCAGACAGTCTTGCATATATGCCAGAGAAGGTGGTTAAGGCAGATAGAATAACAACCTTTAAGAGATACCAGTGCAGGTATAGAAGCAAATGGGACTAACTTAGATGGGATATTGGTTGGCATGGATAGTTGGGCTGAGGTGTTATATTGCTGTATAAATCTAAGTGCATGTTGTTCTATAATGAAGTCATTATGTGTGCTTTCAGGACACAAGAGAATGAAATACAAAATCATATTTTAAGAATAAGATGCACTAATAAAGCACTTGGCCTGTTCCATTCTGAATGTTCTAAAAAGCTTTACAGCAATGCTCTCAAATTATGACATTGTACTTTGATTTACTGGTCAAATATAGCCTGAAACTTAATTGAAGAAAAGTTGCCTTTGAATATTAAAAAAAAAATGATATGGGAGAGACATAAACCTTGGATGTTAGCAGGCCAAATGGAGCTGAGTCCGGCCTGCTGCTCATAGTCAGTCCCTCTGGACTCAGCCTGCCCACACTTATCTGGGCTGACTGACATTGACACACTCAGAAACTGGCCTCAAAGATAACTAGGCCTCAGACAATTTCCTCCTTAGGCCCCGCCTCATGAAACACCCTCACAGCTGGAGTAACAGCTGTGTTTCCTCTCAAAACACGAGGCTTTTCCTTTGTAAAATAATATTTAAATGTTTCTGATATTTCTCCTAAACTCCAGACTAAGAATTCCCACTGAAGTGAAAGGGGTCTCTGATCCTGTGCCAGGCTTGACTAGAGTTGCATTGGAGGGAGAAACTCTCAGCAGGACAGGTCTTCACCATTGGACTCCACATGGAATCCAATGATAAAGTGGAATGACAGATATGTCAACATCTGTCATTTCACTTGTATTTACCCGGTCTATGCAAGTCCCAGTGGTGTGTGAGAGACTAAACACCAGCAGTTCCGAGAACAATTGGGCACAATATGTGTATCGTCTGAATTCTGAGTACTTTATACATTTCGTAACTCCTTTTCATGAGAAAAGTGATGTGGTGTGTCCCTTCATTTAAGAGCAATGTTCAGCACTTGATTGATACAGGTATTCATTGCTGATTATCCAATGTGACAGGTGTTTCCTGATGTGGGATCCAGGAGCACAAAACCTTCATGCTGTCAATCACTTCATTTCCACACCAGAGAGGTACGTGATCAAGGCTCTGTCTGTGCAGCAGATGGCAGGCTTTATGACAGCTTGTCTTGTGGAATGGAAGCAGCAAAGACAGATGTCCTTTGACAAGCCCAGGTATGTTTGGAGAGCCCACCAATGAGTGCGCTAATGTTGCCAAAACATCACAGGTATCATTGGACCTAGATCGTGACAAACCCCTCTTTGCAACACTCACCACAGAAGCATCTCTCCTCGTTCGATTATAAGACATAATTTCAACAACAGCTGCAACCAAGAGTAATGAAGCAAAGGAAAAAAATGGAGGTGCAGAATTAGTAAATTAACCATGAGCTGCATTGGATGCAGGGAGCCATATGTACATGAAAATATGGCATCAAAAATAAGGATGGCGTAGCTGGTTGAGGTACTGCCTCACAGTTCCTGTGACCCATGTTCAATCCTGACTTCAGGTACTTCCTGTGTGCAGACACTTGCACATTCATCCTATGACTGTATAAATTTCCTCTGTGTGCTCCTGGTTCCTCTCACATTCCCAAAAGTTAATAAATAAATAACAGTTCACTCACCAAGGGGTGGTAAAATTTGGGGAGTGTGGAGTGGCTGGGAATATTGAAACATGGAGAGAATTAAATGGGAGGAAAATACATTTTCCTCCTTCCTCTATTCCTCACTCCACTCTGGTCTATTATCTCTTCTCACTTGCCTAATCACTTCCCATGTCTCTTCCTCCTTCCCTTTATCCTATGGTTCACTCTCCAGTCCTATTAGATTATTTTTTCTCTTGACCTATCCTACCCTCCTGGCTTCAGCTATCACCTTTCAGCTAGCTTCCTTCCCCTTCCCCCACCTTTTTGTATTGGCTTCTTCCACCTTCCTTCTCAGTCCTGAAGAAAGGTCTTGACCCAAAATGTTGACTCTTTATTCTTTTCCATAGATGCTGCTTGACCTGCTGAGTTCCTCTAACACTGTGTGTGTGCTGCTTTGGATTTCCAGCATCTGAAGGCTTTGTGCTTATAAACTGGGATAGTTTGGAATTGGTGTAAACAGGACTTGATGGCTAGAATGGCCAAGGGGTGAGGCCGAATGGCCTCTTTCTATGCTGTATCCCTCTCTGAGTCTTTGACCAAACACTACAGTAATTGAGCTGTTTCAGGTTTCTAGTCAAGCACACTTACAGTGAGATACAAGTAAACTTGTTTGCTGCAGCATCAGAGGCACGTAGGAACAGACAACACGTAGAATACAAATTATACATAAAACAGAGAAAAGGGGGACAAAAGACTGTGTAAAGACAAACCTCAGAGACAAGTCTATCTTGAAAATGGCAAGCACAAACCATCTAGAAGCAAGTTTCTAATTGCCAAGATTCTTATTTGTAAGTGATGACAATATTGATTATTAGATTTTACAATGAGCATGCTGGGAAAGAACCACGAGAATGTGCCTTACTACCAAAGCTGCTAGGGTGTAATACTAAGTCCTTGAGAATTATTCACTGCGATTTCACTGTATATTCCCCAAACTCATTGGGAAAAGGCTGATGTCCAAAACTCAAACTACCACCAGTCACTGATCAAGCTAGTAAGAAGCATGTGCAGAAACCAGAGATGCTTCTTCTTTTTAAATATTCCCTCCTTCTTTCCAATCACACTGATGTACCTTTGTCTTCTCATAGTCCTTGGACTTGTCTTTTATTAAGAAACCATGAAAACTCCTTAGTGTACCTCACTAAATAAAAAGTGTCTGTATCAGGTATAATCATTTTGATTTCAATTAACTTCTGGAAGTATTAAATTTGGTATAAAAATGGATACTTGATTGAATATCACCAGTTTCTCACCTGGTCAAAGTGGTTTTAAGAGTAGCAGAGAAGAATTTTAGTCTAATCTAACTGGCACAGTAACTGTAATCACACTGTTCATTGTACACAGTCCCTGATTTTACTTTGTTTGCAGTTGATGTGATCATGTCAATAAACTCAAGAGGGCGGATTAAGTTAAAATTATTCCCCCATCTTGCATCATGGATGAATCTGGCAGGTAGCCAGGAGAGGGATTTGAAGGTACATCATGCATGAAGGTACCCAATGGTTACGTTCAAACAGAGAAGACTGAGATCAGGATCTCATGTGGGGAATTGTAGGCACAAATCCAAATCCCACAATTCTTCCCTTTATAATCAGATTTTCACATCATCATCAGCTACTCTGATAAACATAGGCTGTGTCTCAATGGGGTTCATACCCCGAGAGCACACTTCAGGAAACAAGACTCCAATTAAAATCATGAAATGAATTTTTGGCAGTTGTGCCACAGTTGCCTAAGATAATTAGCCCATTTGCATCACTTTGCATGAACAAGGGCATATTTTTGGAAGTTCTGTGTGCATCACTGACTGAGGCAATCATTTTTGAAACAAAGGGAAAACAGCTAAAATTAATGATTTCTAGAAAATTGGGTGGCAAGCGTTTGCTGCAAAAAAATATACGCTCAAATATAGCTTGGCCTAATGAGATGTATATCCATTGTCGATAATGCTTTCAAGGATCCGTTGTTAAATAAGTTTAAGCAATCACAATCTAGCTATTCATCACTACAGAGACAATACAAATCACCTCTTAGCCCAGTACTAGTATAGCAACCTCATGCAGGAAATCCAAAGAATAGCTTGTTAACACACTGAAAATTTTTCACTGATGCTTGGTTGGAAGAGACATGATTATCAAAGAACAGGTGTTTTATTTTGCTCTCAACAAGCAAATAAGTCAGTTAATAAGTTAAGTTACTGGTATTGATACTGGTTGGTTCCAATACAAGGTACTCCATTCCCAATCTCCATGATCAAAACATCGGCTTGAATGAGAATTATTTTTTTTTAAAGTATTTGAAGTTTATATTGCTGAGTTTACTGGTTTTGAATCATACTGCCATTTTATTGTGCTATTTCATTGCCACCATTCTCTGAGGCATGTGATCAGAAGCAGACAATGGAGGTATAATCCTTCCTGATATCATCTGCACATTAACAAAGCAACTATGCAAATTGATAACTAAACACTACTTTAATAGAGTAGAGATGATTATAACCAAATTTCTGACACCAAAATGTAAATGTTTCAAGCATAACACTGCACCTGGAAAATGCTCAATCCAGCCTTAAATGGAAAGTAGCTCACCTACTTCATTGGCAATTATAAGAGGAGATTTCTTAAAATGAAAGGGGGTGGGGAGGAAAAAAGAATCAGGCAATTTCTGACACCAATGTATGGTCCTCCCATGCCAGATCTTCCTCTCAGTGGAGGCAAAGCTGTACTCATGAGAATTAATAACCATCTGTCAGCAGCATTTGAATATTACATTACATCAAGCTTCAGCCATCAATGTTTAATCAATATTACTAACCAATCACTAGATATACACAGCTACAGTACGGTGCAAAAGTCATAGGCACATGTAAGAAAATTCTGTAACTCAAAGATGCTTTCAAAAATAATGAAAAGTTTGTAAGTATCAAAAAAATTTACTATAAAGAGCAGTAAACAACAAAAAAACTAAATCAAATCAATGTTTGGTATGACCACTCTTTGCTTTTAAAATGGCATCAATTCTCTTAGGTACACTCTTGCAGTTTTACAAGAAAAATGGATGGTAGGTTGTTCTAAGCATCTTGGAGAATGTGCCACAGTTTTTTTTGCAGACTTAGGTTGTCTCACTTGCTTCCACCTCTCCAGGTAATCCCAGACAGCCCCGATAACATTGAGATCAGGGTTCTGTGGAGGCCATACCATCTGTTGCAAAACTCCTTGTTCTTCTTTTTGCTGAATATAGTTCTTTACGATCTTGGCCACGTGTCTGGGATCATTGTCTTGCTGTAGAATGAAGTTGGGACCAATCAGACCTGATATTGTGTAAAGGATTAGAATCTGCTTGTGCTTCTCAGCATTGAGGATTCTGACCAGATCGCCAACTTCATTTACAGAAATGCAGCTCCAAACCTGCAGGAAACCTGCACTGTGCTTGACAGTTGGCCTGAGCCATTTGTCCGCGTAGTGCTCTCCTATAAACAAACTGCCTCATGCTTGAACCAAAAAATTTCAAATTTTGCCTTGTCAGTCCGGAGCACTTGCTATCATTGTTTAGCACTCCAATCCTTGAGCTTTTCTGCATAGGTGTGTCTCCTGGCTTTGTTTCCACTTTGGAGGAGTGGCTTTTTGGCAGCAACTCTCCCATGAAGAGCACTTCTGACTAAACCTCTCTGGAATGTAGTGAGACATTCTTGGGTTCCCGTGGTTTCTGTGAGTTCAGAGCTGGTAAGTGCTGGACCTCAAATTTAGAAGGGACGTCAGTTTGATGTATCTCTCCTCTGTTGTACTCAGTTTCCATGGCTGACCACTACATTTCTGTTCCTCAACCCTGCCCACTTCTTTGTGCTTCTTTAGGTGGCTTGCACAGCATATCTTGAAACTCCTGTCTGCCACAAAATTTCTGCTTGGGAGAGACCTTGCTGACGCAGGATGACCACCTTGTGTCTTGTTGCTGTGCTCACTCTTGTCCTGCTGTAAGAACTGATGATTTGTAGGTTAAACTGTCATATCTGCCATACCCTCACCTTTTAGTTTGGTTGTCCACAACTGTTCACAATACTCAAGGTGAGGCCTCACCAGTGCTTTATAAAGCCTCAGCATAGCACCCCTTTTCCTGTATTCTAGACCTCTTGAAATGAATGCTAACATTCCATTTGCCTTCCTCACCACTGACTCACCCTGCAAGGTAACCTTTAGGGTGTTCTACACGAGAACTCCCAAGTCCCTTTGCACCTGAGATTTTTAGATTTTCTCCCCATTTAAAAAATGTTTGCACATTTATTTCTACTACCAAAGTGCATGACTGTATTTTCCAACATTGTATTTCATTTGCCACTTTCTTGCCCATTCTCCTATTCTGGCAAAGTCCTTCTGCAGCCTACCCATTTCCTCAACACTACCTGCCCCTCCACCAGTCTTCAAATGATCTGCAAACTTGACAACAAAGTCATCTATTCCATCATCTAAATTATTGATACACACCATAAAAAGAAGCAGTCTTGACACCAACCCCTGCAGAACACCACTAGTCATGGGCAACCAACCAGACAAGGTTCATTTTACTCCCACTCATTACCTCCTACCAATCAGCCAATGCTCTAACCATGCCGGTAACCTCCCTGTAATACCATGGGCTTTTAACCCTGGTAATCAGACTCATGTGTGGCACCTTCTGAAAGTCCAAATATACAACATCCACTACATCCCCTTTATCTATCCTACGTGTAATCTCTGCAAAGAGTTCCAACAGGTTCGTCAGACAATATTTTCCATTAAGGAAACCATGCTCACTTTGTCCTGTCTTGCCCTGTGTCACCAAGTACTCCCTAACCTCATCCTTAGCAATTGACTCCAACATCTTCCCAACCACTGAGGTCAGGCTAATTGGTCTATAATTTTCTTTCTGTTACCTTCCTCCTTTCTTAAAGGGTGGAGTGGCATTTGCAATTTTTCCAGTCCTCTGGCTTCATGCCAGAGTCCAATAATTTTTGAAGGATCATTACTAAAGCCTCCACAGTCTCTGCCGCTTCTCCTTTCAGTACCCTAGGGTGCAGTCCATCTGGTCCGGGTGACTTATACATCCATAGGTCTTTCAGCTTTTTGAGCACCTTCTCCCTTTTAATAGTAACTTCACTCACTTCTCGACCCTCAGAATCTTCAACATCTGGCACACTGCTGGTGTATTCCACAGCAAAATACTCATTTAGTTCATCTGCCATCTCCTTGGCCCCCATTATTGTTTCTCTGGACTCTAGATTTTCTAGCAGTCCTATATGCACTCTTATCTCTTTTTTAAACAAAGTTGAAAAAGCTTTTACTATCCACTTTGATATTTTTGCTAGCCTGCTTTCATATTTCATCTTTTCCCTCCTCATGATTCTTTTAATTGCTCTCAGCAGTCTGTTAAAAGCTTCCTAGTCAAAGGTACAAAGGTCAAATTTAATCATCTCTCTTACCTCTAATTTTTGCTTTGCTGTATGCCCTCTCTTTTGCTTTACATTTGCTTTGACTTCCCTTGTCAACTACAGTTGTACTATTTTGCCATTTGAGTGTTTCTTTGTTTTTGGAATACATATATCCTGCATTTTTCTCATTTTCCCCCAGAAACTCATGCTATTGCTGCAGCTGTCATCCCTGCCAGTGTCTCCTTCCAATTTACTTTGGCCAACTCCTCTCTTATACCACTATAATTTCCTTTACTCCACTGAACTACTGCTATGCCAGACTTTATTTTCTCCCTATCTGATTTCAAGTTGAACTCAATCATATTGTGATTATTGGCTCCCAAGGGTATTTTTTTTAACCTTAAGCTCCCTAATCACTTCTGGTTCATTACGTAACACCCAATCCAGTATATCTGATCCCCTGGTAGGCTCAATGATCAACTGCTCTATAAAGCTATTTTTTAGGCATTTAACAAACTCTTGAGATCCATGTCCAACCTGATTTTCCCAATCAACCTGCATGTTAAAATTTCCCATGACTATCATAACACTGCCCCTTCTGACACAGCTTTTCTATTTTCTGTTCTAATCTGTAGTCCATATCCCAGCTACTGTTGGGAGGCCTGTATATAACTGCCATCAGGGTCCTTTTACCCTCGCAATTTGTTAACTCAACATCTTCTGATCCTATGTTACATCTTTCTACTGATTCGATGCCATTCTTTACCAGCAGAGCCACACCACCCCCTCTGCCTACCCTCCTCTCCCTCTGAGAGGACATGTAACCTTTAACTTCCAACTACAACCATCCTTCAGCCATGATTCAGTGATGGCCACGACATCAAACCTGACAATCTGTAATAGTGCAACAACATCATCTGCCTTATTTCTTATACTCCGTGCATTGAGGACCATACACCAGGAAAGCACTAGATCCTTTTGTCCGATAATTTTTATTTTTTTGTTTGTGATTAATAATTATCAATATTTACACCCAAATTATATTGGAATGACAATTGTGCATTGTAGTTATTATTATAAAGATTCCAAAGTTTCAAAGATACAATTTAATGTCAGAGAAATGTATACAATATACATCCTGAAATGCTTTTTCTTTGCAAATATCCACAAAAACAGAGAAAATCCCTAAAGAATGAACAACAGTTAAATGTTAGAACCCCAAAGTACCCCCCAGCTCCCCCCTCCTGCATGTAAGCGGCAGCGAGCAACAATCCCTCCACCGGCAAATAAAAACTTCGGCACCCGCCACTAAGCAGTCAAGTGTGAGCAAGGCAACAGCAAAGACACAGACTTGCAGTTACCCAAAGACTTCGCATTTCATCCAGTATTTGACAAACCACAGGTTCTTTCTCTCTCTAATAAGGGAGAAAGAGATGTCTCCATTTTCCCAGTGAGCAGGGAGACATAACTAACTGGCTGGTTTATGATGTTAAAAGTCCGCTACGTCGCTTTTTTCAAGCTCTGTACCCAAAAAACCTAGGCACACAACCACAGATACTCCTGCCTTCCCAACGACACACGGGTCTCTTGCTGTGACACTGACCCTCAGTCCGCCAGTCTCCAGAGCCCCGAGATCCTAGGCTTCCAAGTCTGAGCTGGACTTGGCCGTTATGAACAACAATGGCCGTTATGAAACCCCAAAAGTGGGTCCCATTCTCACAAAGAACTGTAGTCAGCATGTAACAACTACTTGGCCAGTATTATTAAATTAGGATTGTGTATGATGAATTTGTACCGTCTGAAGACTCACTTATGTTGCTGCTTGCAGAGGTGATAGTGGTAGAACTATTAGTGTACTCCTTATTGAAGTCACAATGCCCAACTTGACCTGGTACAACAATGTATCAAGGTCATACCTAGTGTTGCCGGCAGTTCTTAAAGATTTTCTGACAGGTACTCACATGCTTTGCTTCTTTTCCTTTTGAGACAAACTACCAGTCTCACTGTACATATATTTGCTCCTGAATATTACTACTTGCTTAATCATATAAAAAATATACTAAATCCTCATTTGTATTTCTTAATGTTGTATTGCAAGTTATAGTACATATAATATATCAGTTTTGCCTGAATGCTATATAATTTATTAATTTGCAGGATGAGGCTGATATTTACTGGCCACCCCTATCTCAGAAGTTCAACTATGGCAAAACTTACACATTAAATGACAGGATTCTGGAGACTATTGTAGAACAGAGAGATCTGAGGTTTCATGTACACAGTTCATTAAAAGTAATGACACAGCTAAGATTATTATGGAGAGGGTATTTAACATGCTTCCTTTCATCAGTCACACCACAGTGTAGGGACGTCACGTCACATCAGCACAAGATGTCGGTGAGACTGCGCTAGGAACATTGTGGCTTGTTCTGGTCACCTAACTATAGCATGAATCTCATTAAGCTAGAAAATGCAGAAAGATTCACAAGGATGCTCCGGAGACTGAATGGCTTGAGTTAAGCTGTGACAGTTTTCCTTGGAATGTAGGGGGCTGAGCAGTGACCTTACAGAGGTAAATAAAGTTATGAAGGGCATAGAGAAGGAGGATGTTCACAGTCTTTTTCCCCTGGTAGGAGAATCTAAAACGAGAAGATCTAGGTTTAAGTCGAGAGATAAAAGGTTTAAAAGGGTCCTGAGGGCAAGCTTTTCCCAAGGATGTTGGGTCTATGGAATGAGCTGCCCAATAAAGGGGCATAGGTGGGTGCAACTGCAATGTTTAAAAGACATTTGGACAGGTTCGGTGATAGTAAAGTCTGATGGATATAGACTAAATGTAGTCAAAAGAGACCAGCTCAGGTCGACATGCACGTTTAGGTTAAAGAGCTTGTTTCCATGGTGTACAGCTCTATGATTCTATAACTACATTGGTGAGCCTGAAATTACATGCAAAATTGACTGGGCAAAAATCACAAATGTACTTAACTGAAATACATTAGTGAATCAGATGAAGATTTTAAACAGCAGTCTCATGTTTTATGATTACTACTAGTCATTTTAGTTTAAGTACTCAAATTATGTTCCAATTTGCATGATGGGATTTGAACTCAAGTTTCTACATTGGTGGTCCGGGCCTCCAAGTGCCAGTCATAACAAAACGTTTCTGCAACAGGTTAGTATATTTGGGTTGTTATACATATTAGTAAAGCAAATATGTTGCTCTTTGGGAAAGTGACAAAAAATTGGGATTAACAATTGAAAAATTAGAACGTAGAACATAAGGCATTACAGCACTGTATAGATTCTTTGGCCATGATGTAGTGCTGACCTTTTAACCTACCATTGCCTCTTAGATAGCCTTTCATTTTTTATCATCCATGTGCCTACTTAAGGGATTCTTAAATGGCCCTACTGTATTTGCCTCTACCACTACCCCTGATAGGGCATTGCACACACCCACCACTCCCTATGTAAAAATCTTACCTCTGGCATTGCCTTATACTTTCCTCCAATCAATTTAAAATTATACCCCCTTGTATTAGCCATTGAAAGATACGTGCAATACATTTTGTTTTACTGCTGTGCAATCAAAATCAACACTTGATGTATTTGCCTACTACTCTCCCCATGTCTCTGAATACTTTGAAACAGCCCTGCTCCCCTTGACAGTTATTGAATTTCCAGTTAAAATATTCCTTCAGTAATATTAGAGAAACTGCAAAGTCTTAAGGGAAACAAAGATGATTTATTTTCCTTGTTGTTTTCAGATTGAATGCATGCATTATGAAAATAAAATCCGTAGAGTCACTGCTATTAAGTTTTCTATTTTTATTTCCATTACTAAAAGGTTCACCAAACTAGATCTCCAGAACTAATCAGCATTAAAAAGAGTGTCACTGCCAAGGTTGCTGTTTACCTTCAAATAGCAGAGATGGATATTTGCAACAGCTTGAAAGTGAATGCAAATGGAGGAGTAGAAAATATGTTCATGGATGTACTGTTCTACTTGAAAGTACAGGGAGAGTGTCTTTGCTTTGGGGGATTGATAAATAAGTCCATAACGACTAGACCCTGATTTAGCAAACTCACTACTTCTCTCTCAAGTATTACTACCCAAGCCAATGCAACAAGGAATGAATAACCTTTAAATCCACAACTTCTCATGAACATTTTGAAAGAAAGCTTGGCCAATTTGTAAGCATTATTTTACTTCAAAATATTCAAGTGTTCACTATCTGCACATCTACTTATATACATCACTGGTGTACCATAATACAAAACTCTACTTTTTCTTTGCCAAGATTATTTACTATATTTTTCCAATAGTTAACTAGCACATACTTTAAAAAGTCTGATTTTACAAGGGCAAGGGGAAGCTCCACTTTCCAATTTGCTTCTCAATTTGATCATGTTTAACAAGTTATGAACAAATTATTGACAGGTCATACTAATTATTATATTTTCATTAATCATATTTGATAGAAGAATCAAATTCTGATTTTTTAAAATCAAGTAATAAATTTTTATTCCAGTCAAATAATATGCATGTCTACCAATTTTAATATATACAAACAAACATTTTGCCAAATGTCCACTGCTTTTTGACTTTTCTGAATGCTAATTAACAAACAATCTGCTTTTAAGCGATCACAGAAAAGAGCAGTGCGATCCTATGAGAAAATCCGCTAAACAGCAATTTGACATAGCTTTATTTGCAAAAAATAGTCATGGCTGCTGGAGTTGTCATATGAGCAATCGCAATATGCATAGCAGGAGAACACGCGTCTAATTCTCTTTAAGCAATGCCTTCTTAAATTGTGCCATGCCAATGCTAGGAAAACAAAATCATATCCAGGGTCTTCAACACCAAAAGAGGGAGTAAATCAAAGGGAGAGTTTCTGGACCATTCTCATTCATTGCCTGAGTACACCTGTCAGAAGAGCAGATTTGTTCACTAAAATCACAAGAGTTTCTGCAAATGCTAGAAATCTTGAGCAACACACACAAAATGCTGGACACGCTCAACAGCTCAGGCAGCATGCATGGAGGGAAAATGAACAGAACATTTTGGGATTAGAAATGCAAAGGAATGGGCAGAAGCCAGAATAAAAAGCTGGGGGAGGAGAAAGAGTACAAACTGGCAGGTGATAGGTGAGTCCAGGTGAGCAAATGAATGGGTGGATGGGAGAAGGTGATAAAGAATGACATGAGAAGCTTGGAGAAGATTGGTGGAAGGGGCAAAGGGCTGAAGGAGGATGAATCTGATAGGTGAAGATAGTCCATCATGAAAAAAAAGGAAAGGAGATGGGGAACCAGAGAGAGCTGATGAGCAGGTCATGAGGGTAGGGGAGGGGAAGAGAATGGGTTAGTGGGCCAATAGAATGAGGGAAACAAAGTGTGTGGTGAGTCAAAAAGAGGGTAATATTTACTGAGAGTTAGAGAAATCAATGTTCATGCCATCAGATTGGAGACCATTCAGATGGAATATGAGATGTTGCTCCAGCAGTCTGCATCTGGCCTCATTGTGGCATGGGTGGTGGACAAAGCAAAGATGTTTAAAGAAGCAGTCTTCCAATCTGTACCAGGTGTCACTGATGTAGAGGAGGTTGCACCAGGAGTGCCGGACCAGGCTGCACCAGGAGTCTTCCAATTTGCATCAGGTGTCACCAATGTAGAGGCTATATGAGCCCAACAGACTTGCAGGTGAAGCACCACCTTACCTGGAAGGACTGTATAGGGCTCTCGGTGGTGGTAGCACTTGGCACAGTTGCAGGGATAAGTCCCAGAAGGGAGATTGGGGGGGAGGGATGAGTGGACAAAAGAGTCATAGATGGAGTGATTCCTGTGGATAGTGAAGGAGGGAGAGATATGCCTAGTGGCGAGATTCCATTGGAGATTGTGAAGAATGATGTGTTGAATGTGGAGGTTTATGGGATGGTAAGATGAGGGCAAGGGGAGCCTGACATGAAATGCACAATATTTGAATTAAGCAGGTTAGTTTACTCAAGTTTGAATTCTGGTGCAAAATAAAGTAAATTATTTGACCATTGAAACAAAAGAAGTTCGGAAACAAGAGGAAATGAAATGGTTTTGTTACTGCATGCATTGGCAATAGACTTCAAGCTCTGAAAACTAAGTAAAATTCAAAAGGTCCAGGTATGATCTCTAGAAAGCAATCTCACGTATGAAATGGCCCTTTCAGACCAAACTTGAAACATAAAGGGATGCTTGACATGCCATCACCTCCAACAAAGTAAAACCAAGCAGCACAAGTGAGAATAAGATTTTACTCCCAGATGAGCTCAATGCTTTGTATGCTCACTTTGACCAACAAGACATGGAGGCACCTTCACAAACTCCCACAGCCCTATGGTTTTAGCCTTTGAGGCTAACATGAAAGCATTTTTCAGGAAGGTGAACCCACTAAAAGCGTTTGGCCCAGAGGGTGTTCCTAGCCAGGTACCGAAGACCTATGTTAATCAACTAGCTGAAATGCTTATTGACATCTTTAACCTCTTGCTTTGGCAGTCTGGGGTATCCATCTGTTTTGAGCAGGCCTCAATCATATGGGCAGCCAAAAAGAACCTGACTCAATGACTATTGTGCAGTAGCACTTGTATCCACCATGATGAAATGCTTTGAGAGGTTGATAATGAAGCATATCAACTCCTGCTTGAGGAGTGACTTGGATCCATCCTAATTTGCCTACCATTACAACAGGTCAATATCTTGAAATTCCTGGGCATTATCATATCAGAGAATCTGCCCTGGGACCAGCATTAATTGCCATTTCAAAGAGAGCACAGCAGCACCTCTTTCTTAGAATTTTATGCAAATTTGGTATGTTATCTAAAACTCTGACAATCTTCTATAGTGGAGATATTCTGACTGGTTGCATCATGGTCTGGTATGGAAGTGCCCAAGAACGAAAAAGCCTACAAAAAGTGATGGATACAGCCCTGTTCATCACAGCAAAAACCCTCCCCAGCATTGAGCAATACCACAGGAAAGCAGCATCAATTGTCAAGGACCCCCTGCACCCAGGCAATATACTCTTCTTGCTGCAACCATCAGGAGCTGTAGGTCCAATGCCACCAGGTTCAGTGTTGGTTATTATCCTTCAACCATCAAGGTCTTGAACCAGTGTGGATATCTTCACTCACCAAGACATTAAACTAAATGTTGAGCACAACTTTTTGTCTCAATTTCAAGGTCTCTACAATTCATATTCTCAGTTTTTTATTATTACCAATACTTGTTTGTTTTTGTATTTGTACACGTTGTCAGTCTTTGTGTGTAGTTTGTCATTTATTGTATTGTATTACTTAGTTCTACTGTGAATAGCTAAAAGAAAATGAATCTCAGGGTAGTATTTGGTGACATACCGTGCCTATAAAAAGCATTTCCCACCCTTGGAAGTTTTCTTGCTTTATTGTTTTACAACATTGAATCATTGGATTTAGTTATGCTTTTTTAACACTGATCAACAGAAAAGACTCTTTCATGTCAAAGTGAAAACAAATTGGTCTAAATTTATTACAGTTATTGAACACAAAATAAGTGATTGCGTAATTACTTCTCCCCCTTCGAGTCAGTGTTTAGTAGATGCACCATCAGCAGCAATTACAGCCTTGAGTTTGTGTGGATAGGTCTCTATCAGCTTTGCACATCTGGACACTGCAATTTTTCCCATTCTTCTTTAGAAAACTGCTCAAGCTCTGTTAGATTGCATGGGGATTGTGAGTGAACAGTCCTTTTCAACTCCAACCACAACTTATCAATTGAATTAATGTCTGCAGTCTGACGTGACCACTCCAGGACATTAACTTTGCTGTTTTTAAGCCATCCCTCTGTAACTTTGGCTTTCTACTTGGGGTCATTGTCTTGCTGGAAACAACTCTTCTCCCAAGTTGCAGTTCTCTTGCAGACTGCATCAGGTTTTCCTCCAGGATTTCCCTGTATTTTGCTGCAGTCATTTTACACTCCCCCGTTACAAGCCTTCCAGGGCCTGCTGTAGTGAAGCATCCCCACAGCAGTGATGCAGCCACCACCTTGCTTCGCTGTAGGGATGGTGTGTTTTTGAAGATGTGCAGTGTTTGGCTTACACAAAACATAGCATTTAGTCTGATGGACTAAAACCTCAAATTTGATTTCATCAGACTGTAGAACATTTTAACAGCTGATGTCAGAGTCACCTACATGCCTTCATGCTACACACACAAAATGCTGGTGGAACACAGCAGGCCAGGCAGCATCTATAGGGAGAAGCACAATTGACGTTTCAGGCCGAGACCCTTCGTCAGGACTAACTGAAAGAAGAGATAGTAAGATATTTGAAAGTGGGAGGGGGAGATCCAAAATGATAGGAGAAAACAGGAGGGGGAGGAATGAAGCTAAGAGCTGGAAAGTTGATTGTCAAAAGGGATACAGAGCTGGAGAAGGGGGAGGATCATGGGACAGGAGGCCTAGGGAGAAAGAAAGGGGGAGGGGAGCATCAGAGGAAGATGGAGAGCAGGCAAGGAGTGATTGTGAGAGGGACAGAGAAGAAAAAAGAGAAAAAGGGGAAAATAAATAAATAAATGAGGGATAGGATAAGAAGGGGAGGAGGGCCATTAAAGGAAGTTAGAAAAGTCAATGTTCATGCCATCAGGTTGGAAGCTACATAGACGGAATCTAAGGTGTTGTTCCTCCAACCTGAGTGTGGCTTCATCTTGACAGTAGAGGAGGCCATGGATTGACAAGAGTTCATTAAAGTTTTATTCCCCAACAGTAGTTTTCTCTTTACCATTCTCCAATAAAGCTGCAACTAGTGAAATACACAGGCAACAGTTATATGTACAGTCTCTCCCATCTCAGCCACTGAAGCTTGTAACTCCTCCAGAGTCATAGGTCTCTTTGTGGCCTTGCTCCTGCACAGTCACTCAGTTTTTGAGGGCAGTCTGTTCCATGCAGATTTACAGCTGTGCCATATTCTTTCCATTTCCTGATGAATAACTTAACTGTACTCCAAGGGATGTTCAATGACTTGGAAATTTTCTTGCATCCATCTCCTGACTTGTGCTTTTCTATAAATTTTTCGCAGAGTTGCTCAGATTGTTCTTTCAGATTCAGATTCAGTCTATTGTCATTTAGAAACCACAAATGGAATGTAGTTAAAAATGAGACAACGTTCCTCCAGAATGATATCACAAAAGCATATGACAAAACAGACTACACCAGAAAATCCACATAACGTTTGGCAATCCCCAATCCAGAGTCTGGAGAGGCTGCTGCGTATTAATATCACGCTACCGTCTTAGCATGTTCCCCGGAAAGGAGCTCCAAATTCACCAGACAAACAAGACCAAAAACTATAGCTACAAGACCTGCACAGAACCACATAGTTACAACAGTACAAACAATAGCATAATTGATAAAAAAACAGACCATGGGCACAGTAAAAATAGTCCAAATATGTTAAAAGGACTATAAATTCAAAAGAAATCACCACACAGTTTCCACAAGTCCCCAGGGTCCTGACAGACTCGCCATCCCACGCCGGTGGCAGAAGGGAATACTCCCACTATGGACTTCCACGGCGCTGCCCGACTCAGCCTCACAGACTGAAAGTGACCTGACCGCAGCGGACTCCAAGTCCGTCGAACCTCTGAACCGATGACCATCCCCTCCAGCACAGCTTCTCTGAGCACCATCCTCTGCTGAGCGTATTAAGACGGCCCCACCAACGGCCATCGGCAACATGACCCCGAGGACTGGGGACCTGTTCTTTCCAGCAGAGTCCTGGACTTCACAGCAGCAGCAGCAATGAAGAAGGTCTTCCTGGAGATTTCCCGATGTTCCTCCGTGCTCCCACGTCCGTTTTCAATCGATTATGATTGCGCACAGCACCCCACTTCACAAATAACAGATAATCAGCTCTGGAGTGGCCGCTGCAAGCTGCGTCGTGCCACCATCTTGGATTGAGCAGTAGTGTAGTTTTTGCTGGGATCCTAACTCACCAACAGTTGGACTTTCCAGATGGAGGTATATTTTTACTACAATCAATTGAAACGCCTTGACTGTGCACAGGTGATTGCCATTTAACTAATTATGTGACTTCTGAAACCAATTGGCTGCAGCAATGATTATTTGGTGTGGCATATTAAAGGGGTTAATACTGATGCAATCAATTATTTTGTGTTTTATATTTGTAATTAATTTAGATCACTTTGTAGAGATCTGTTTTCACTTTCACATGAAAGAGTCTTTTTCTGTTGATCAGTGTCAAAAAAAAGCCAAAAAAAATCTACTGTGATTCAATGTTGTAAAGCAATAAAACATGAAAACTTCCAAGGGAGGTGAATACATTTTATAAGCAACGTATGCATACTTTGATAATAAATTTGCTATGAACTTTGAACATGTTTTAATTCAAATTGCCTCACTCCAGTAATCCAGTAGTTTTCAGATAGTAGTAAAAAAATCAAATATTATGAGTTATCAAAAACCAACAGAATGTTCATAAATCCATTTACTATTTCCAAAAATAATGAATTTTGCAAGCAAATATAAAACAAAAATAGTCTTAAATAAAACCAGAAACTGAAAATTTTGGAGATGCTCAAAAGGTCAGATAGCATCTGTAGAGAGCAAGACAGAGTTAACAATGCAGATCAAAGACCTTTATCTTTATTCTCTTGTAACAATTAATTTTCAGTCAGCAAAAGATAAACGAAGAACAATCAGGGAATTTTGATATGACTGCATCTGCAGATAGTGAAACAGAGTTAGCATTCCAGGTCAAAGATCATTCATTGAACAGCTTTGACATGAAGTGGTAGTTTCTCTTTCCACAGATTCTGCCTGACATGCAGAGCATTTTCTGTTTTCATGCAGAGACATTGAGTGAGCTATTCAGCATGGAAATCAGCCCTTTGCCCCTACTGGTCATACTGATGAAGATTCCCCATCCAAGCTACTGTATGTCTGTGGGGAAATGCCTGGATAATATGGGTTCAGAATTTAAATGTGTAAATTACTCATTAGAAGGCATGCCAGCAAGAGTCTGAAGCTTTAATGATCTCTTAAACTTCTTGGCATTCACCATTGATACCAATGAAGAGATTCATACTCTGGGATGAGGATAGAGTAATTATCTAGTAAATTTAGTAACAGTAAATGCAGTCACAGTTAGTTTCCTTAATAATTCTGTGGATGGAATCCCTCTTCAATACCAAACCCACCTCACAAACTGAGTTGTCGGCTATTTACAAAATGTCAGAGAAATGTCAATTGGAACTAGCACTGACTTTCTGAACCCCACAGCTCAAATTCCAAACTTTGGACGTGCCCACTTGTGAACTGCCCATTGGAGCTCTCAAATGATCATATTAACAGTGGCAAAAGTTCAAAAAAATGAAATTGCTGGAAATCTTCATTAAAAACAGAAAACACTGGAAATACTCAGTTCAGAAAGCATCTGTGGAAAGTGAAAATAATTAATGTTTCAGGTCAAAGATCTTTTGTTAAATTAGGAATGAGAGATTACAGGTTAATTTTAAGTTGCATGGTTACAATGACGTTCAAGAAAAGAAACTGTTTGACAGGCATTGACCATTGCAATATTGTTAGAGAATGCAGCAAAGGATGCAGCTGAACTACGAAAAAGAGTTTAGAATGTGAAATGCACAAAATCTCCCTGAAAGGTGCAAGAAGCCAAAAATCTTATTGATATGCCAAATCCACCCATAATGCAAATGACTATTGGTTCAAAAAACAGTCTGCAGGAAGTTTACAGACAAGGCCACACAAAGTGAATGTGCAAGTCAGACAAAAAGCACAACCAAACAGAAAAAACACTGTGAAAGTTTCAAACACAAAACTAAATAAATGCATAAAGTGACTGAATGTGAAACTGAATCAAAGAACACAGTCTCTAATAAAGGTGAACTTGAACTGCATAGCATTACTGAAGCAGATTGTGAAATCACATGGATCACACACATCTGTTTGGTGTAAAACTGAAAATGAAGCTAGGTACAGGGTCAGTTTTGTCTGTAATTTCAGTGGCTGACTACAACAGAGTGTTTTCTACCATTAGAAAAAATCTCGATGATGCTAAAGACCTACACACGTGAAAAAGTGTCTTCCAAAGGCAAACCGAAAGTGAATGTGATGTAGAGAGTCAAAACACAGCAGTTAGAGCTTTATGCATTGCAAAGTGGAGGGCCAGCTCTTTTTGGAGATGAATAGTTGAGAAAATCCAACCAGACTGGCACAAAATCAAAGCTCTCAATGTGTCATCAACAGGCAACTGCAACCCAAATGGTAACACTAACCAGAGACTGTCACAGCTACTTAGTGCTAATGAGAAGGGCTTGAGAAGGGTATAGGTAAACTCAAAAGCATGAAGGCCAGAATTGATTCCAACACCAAGATTCCATAAAGTGTATTTGTGCCTTACACACTACATCCTAAAGTGGATGCTGAACTTCAGAGTTCAAAGATGTTTGATATTCTCTCCAAGGTGAAGTGAAGCGATTGGGCCATGTCCATTGTTCTGGTGATTAAGAAAGGGATCGATGGAGCTGTTTGCATCTGTGGAGACTTCAAAGTGAGCTGCGTACCATGCAGTATCCTCTGCCATGAATAGAAGACATTTTGGTATCATTGACAGGTGAAGAGAGATTTTCACAAGCCTATCTGCAAATGGAGATTGAAGAGTCAAGCAGGAGGTTCCTCACAATCAACACTCACAAGGGACTGCTGCAATATATTATTGTCTCGTCTTTGGCGTCACATCAGCTCCAGCAATTTGCCAAAGAGCAATGGACCAAGTGTTCCAGGATATCCAAGGAACACAACGTTACCTTGATGACATCATCGTGACTGGCAAGAATGATGAAGAGCACCTCTAGAACCTTGGTAAAGTGCTTAACAGCCAGAGTGAGTATGGTCTGCATGCAAAGAGAGAGAAATGTGAGTTTTTTAAGAACAAAATCTCATATTGTGGACAAGTCATTGACAAGCATGGCTTACATAACTCACAAGAGAAGACTGAAACAGTGCTGCAGGTACTCCAAATGGAAAATGTGTCTCAATTCAGGTCATACTTGGGCCTTGTAAATTACTACCACTGGTTTCTCCCAAACATTGCTACGATGCTACACCTATTGAATGCACTGTTACAGACAGGAACAAAGTGGGAATTGTCAGAAAGATGTGAAAAAGCATTCAAGGAAACAAAGAGACTAATAAAGTCAGACAAACTGCTCACCCATTATGACCCGTCTCTGCCATCAGACTGGCGTGTGATGCATCCCCTTATGGCATTGGTGCCATTTTACCACACACTATGAAATATGGATCTGAACACCTGATTGCATTTGCTTCAGGGTCACTGAATGGCACTACATACAGATTGACTTAGAGGCTCTTAGTCTAGTATGGGGAGTAAAGAAGTTCTATCACTACCTCTGTTGTCAAAAGTTTACGCGCGTGACAGATCACCAGCCCCTTGTGTCCATTTTCAATCCCAGGAAGGGAATCCCAGTGATGTCTGCTACCCAGTTGCAATGTTGGGCACTTTTTCTTGGGCCCACTCTTATGGCATCGAGTTCCAGGGTATGAAACAACACAGCAACACTGATAGCTTATTACATCTTCAGCTGTAAAAAAAAGTCTTCATTCTGTTTTTTTTTAGCATGTCACACCAGACAGTCAGCCATTCTTGTCTGGTGCGTGGAGTCAGGATCGGTCTCCTTTCAGATTAACCGGGTCACGATATGAACGTTCCTGACTCGACCCTTTTTTTTACGAGGCTGAGTGGCTAGTTCAATGCTCAACCCAGCACGGATGGAAAGCATGCTAGGATGTGGCCCGACTTGGATTCGAACTCAGGAGCCTTCGCTCCGGAGTCCGGCGCTGATGCCAATGTGCCACCAGCCGGCGTCTTCATTCTGTGATCCAGAAGAAGTGTTCCACACAGCACTGGCGGACCAGCTGCCGGCAACAAGTTCTGAAATACAAAGAGAAACAAGGAATGACCCTACATTGTCAAAAGTCTATGACATTACCATGCAAGCATGGCCAGCTCTTAGTAATCCTATGTTTCCAGAGTTTTCAGTGAGACAAGGCCAATTCTGTCTATATGTCAAAGAACCATGATTTGTGGATTTTGTGTTGTGGTTCCCTCTAAACTGCACACCAGAGTGTTATAAAATCTGCTTGAAGGGCACCTGGGTACCGTCAAGATGAAGAGTCTTGCCCGGAGTATGTATGGTGGACAGGAATAGATAGACAGATTGAAGACTTGACCAAAAGCTGTTCAGGATGCCAGAGAGTTTAAAATGCACCCCCACAGACACCATTACACCCATGAGAGTAGCCAATCATCATCATGGCAAAGAGTGCATATTGACTTCGCTGGGCATTTCATGAACTCCATGTTTCTGACTGCTGAAATACTGTCTGTCCCATTTCCCTCCACAAATGCAGCCTGATTTACTGAGCTCCTCCAGCACTTGTCTGTTGCATTAACAATGTTAACTCATGGCCATACTGGTTAAGGAATTTTTCCCTTATAGAATTCACAAAGCACTCTCCAAAAATTTGAGGTACAGATTTTATGTGAAAAAAATGTAAATAAATCAGCACAATTTTCTTTCATGTTTCTTGATGCATGTGTAGATGATGCAGCTTCTCATTACAGAGAACTGTGAAATGACCATTTTCTGGGAAAGTAATTCCACTGTAATACGGAGTGCCCGGTATGTTGCATTGCTGCAGCTGCTCAGGTAGCACCTTGTAAAAAACATTACAATTACACTGGGTATAAAGACAAAATACAGTCTTACTCAATACATCTGGTTACACTGGACCACAAATATTTTGCTTCCTGAATAGTTTTAGGTGTATCTTATAGATTTTGGGCTGCTGATCATGACAATCACCATGAAATTGCCCTATCATGAAGCTTTTTTTGAAATTGCCTACATTTGTTATTTTAGTTAATAATTCAAGTCAGAATAACTGATGCCAAGATTAAGGAAGGCATTTTTGTTGATCCACAATCAAAACAAGTCATCCATGACAGGTGATTTAAAGAACTTCTATTGGGACTGGAGAAAATCACATAGAAGGCATTCAAGAATGTAGATAAAAATTTTCTTGGCAACTACAGTGCACCAAACTAGATACAGCTGGTTGACAACATGCTTCAGCCATACAAAACCATGAAGTGGAACATGTCACTGAAGATTCATTTTCTGCATTCCCATTTAGACTTATTCCCGGCAAATCTTGGTGGGGTCAGTGTCGAGCATGGGGAAAGGTTTCACCAGAACACTGCAATCGTGGAGAAATGGTATCAGGGCAACTGGAAGCTATCAAAGCAAGAAGCCTCAGATGCTGAGTACAAATGAAAATCATCAACAAAACATTTTTAGTTTTGTTGGACTATTGCAAAGCATCAACAACATTATGAAATTAAATTCAATAGAAGTTAGTTTCTTGCTTCTCCAAATTCCTACATGATACAAGTACTCTGAAATTATATTTGTGTTCAGCTTCAAGATGTCTATCATAAGCAAAGAAAATTTCTGAGGAAGCAACACTTTCGAAAAAGTAATTGTTGTCCAGTGTTATCAGTGTGCAAATGGAGGTAAGGATATTGTTCCAGCTTTTGAAAGTTCTATGCAGCCAAGAGCAGCTGTGATCTGCTGGTCTTACCTTGCAGTGGTTGTCAAAGCTCCCAAATTTCTTCACAGAATCCTACATTTAGCCATGCATATTCGGGTAAGGCAGGTGAATGCTGTCTTCCTTTCCAGGATGAGCAAGAATATAGAACCACGATGTTCTGTTGACTTATTTAAACCTACTCCACAATAAATCTAACCCTTCTCTCCTACACAGCCCATAATACTTACATCCATGGGTCTTCTAAATATCCCTATCACCATCCCTGTGCAGTGCATTGCAGGTACCTTCGACTCTCTGTGTAAGAAAGCCTACTGTTGATATCTCCCTTAAACTTTCCTTAAATGGATGTCCTCCGTTACTTGCTACTGCCACCCTCAGAAAATATATGATGGCTGTTTAGGAGATTTGCAGTCTGCTGAGGGCTAAATCTGTGATGTTCAGGACCAGTGATACAGAACTATGCAAGAAGTCTAAGCACAACATACAGAAGTCTATTTTATGAGTGATAAAACAATGCTGATTGAAGTTATAGAAGGAACTGGATGCAGGCCATTGCTTCCTACAAGGCAAAACCTAGCATCATGAATGGCTGATGAGTTCATGAATTCACTCCCAGATAAGCTGAACACTTTTTATGCACACTTTGAAAGAGAGAATAAAATGACAACTGTGCAAACCTCTGCGACATATGGTAACCCTGTGATCTCTGTCTCCGAGGCTCATGTCAGAACATCGTTCAAGAAGGTGATCCCTCACAAGGTGTCAGGCCCTGATGGTGTACCTGCTAGGGCAGTGGAAACTTGTGCTAACCGACTGGTGGGAGTGTTGATGGACATCTGCACTGCTGCAGTCATAGGTTCCCTGCCGCTTCAAAAAGGTTCAATCATACCAATACCCAAGAAGAGCAGAGTGAGCTACCCCATCAACTATTTCACAGTTGCACTCACATCGGCTGTGATGAAGTGGTTTGAGAGTTTGGCAATGGCCAAAATCTATTGCTGCCTATGCAAGGACCTGAACACACTGCAATTTGCTTGTCACGACAATAGGTCTACAGCAGATGCAATCTCACTGGCTCTGCACTCAGCCTTGGATCATTTGCACAATAGCAATACCTACACCAGGCTGCTATTTTTTGACTACAGCTCCGTGATCAACACAATTATATTTTCAGTAATAATCAACAAGCTCCAAAACCCAGGCCATTGTACCTCCCTTTGCAAGTGGATCTTTGACTTCCTCACCGTGTGACCATAGTCAGTGCAGATTAGAATCGACATCTCCTCGCTGACAATCAACACTGGTGCACCTCAAGGACATGTGCTTAGCTCACTGCTCTACTCTCTCGATTGTGCAGCTAAGCACAGCTCAAACGACATCTATAAATTTGCCGATAATACAACTATTGTTGGCAGAATTTCAGGTGGTGATGAGGAAGCGTACAGGAGTGAGCTAGGCCAACTAATTGAGTGGTGTTGAAACAACAGCCCTGCACTCAACATCAGTAAGACCAAGGAACTGGTTGTGGATTTCAGGAATGGAAAGCTGAGGAAACACACATGAGTCCTCATTGAGGAATCAGCAATGAAAAAGGTGAGCTGTTTCAAGTTCCTGAGTATCAACATCTCTGAAGATCTAACCTGGGCCCAACTTATTGATGCAATTGCAAAGCAGACACAACAGCAGCTGTACTTCATTGAGAGTTTGAGGAGACTTGGTATGACACCAAAGCCTCTTGCAAGTATCTACAGATGTAGCATGGGGAGCATTCTATTTGGTTGCATCACCATATGGTATGGAGATGTGACTGCACAGGATTGGAAAAGGCTGCAGAATGTTATAAACTCAGCCAGCTCCATCGTTTGCACAAGCCTCCCCAGCATCGAGAGCAAAAGGCCATGCCTCAAAAAGGCAGCGACCGTCACTAGGACCCCCATCACCGTCAACACGCTGCTTCTCATTGCTGCCTTCAAGGGGGAGGTACATGATCCTGATGACACACATTTAATGCTTTGCTATCAGATTTCTGAATGGACACTACCTCACTATACTTTTCTCCTTTTTTGCACTGTACCACTTCTTTAATTATTTTATCTATATACTTCATATTGTAATTGATTGGTTTTTAATTATTGTTATGTATTGCAATGTACTGCTGCCGCAACAAATTTCATGACATCTGCCAGTGATATTAAACCTGATTTTGATTTTTGTTTATTTTTCACAATGTACAATCTATGTTAATTTAAGTTTATGTTAATTTAATTTGTCTTCATCTTGTAATGTATTGCACTGCAGCTGCAAAAAGCTGATTTTCATACCATTTATACTCTGAATAATGTATGCCTATGATAATAAACTTGAATTTGAACAAAAGACTGGAAAGCCTTTGAGTTAGTTTGCCACAGTTTCAGGCTAAATTTCACAAATACCTCAAAAATATTCTAAAAACTGGTTTAAAAAACTGAAAAGTCTGGACATTTTCAGTAAAGTAAACCAAATTGCAGAATAAAATCCATTTATTAATATTACTTCTCAAAAGATGTCCTGCCATCCTTTCCAAGTCTTCCCCCAATCAGTTCCAGTATCTTACGTTACAGTACAATATTTCATGGTTTATTTATTTCGGAGGGGAAAAATGTTGTACACTGGAAGTACAACTGTCCAGCTGGCAACCACATGGAGATGTGTAATCACTGCCCCAAAAGCTGGGTGTTAAAATGTGAATTTGTACAAGTGCCAGCAACAGTAGTTACTACTTGAGGAAGCTGTTGTGGTTTGTACAGTATTCTGCAATTGGGCAATCACTTAGCATCCTCCCAACCAAGAAGTGACTGAAACTCTGCTTCAGGATTATGAGCATCAATAAGCCTGCCTGTCTGGTCAATTAGTCAACGCATTCCAATATATTTACTGAATGCATTTCCCCTTGTTTATTTGGAGAGAGGCAGAGCTAACGTGCAGGCTTCCCTATTCACAACATGTGCCTGTCACTCACATTGTGCCCTTGTGGTGATCGGCCAAGGGTGAATTTTTTTAAAGAAACTTCTAAGCACCAAATACTTTACTGAACATCATTTAGCTGGTTGTATCTAATAATCAATGTTTTACACTACATGACTAAGCAGCACATCACTGGTACCGAGGAATGCTGAAAAAATTCTCAGCTCTCAAGCCCCTTATAATTCCACACATCTAAAGGGGAGAAAAGCACTTGCACTCCTTACATTGTTTTGGCCAGAAATATTGACACAAGGGACATGGCAGCCGGTAATGGATTTATTCTGGTTCAGCTTCCTTCCTTATTCCCACTTTACCATTGATCCACAAGGAATCCGTGAAGATTGCAGCATCGGAAAGGGCAAGCGATGTGCGGGGCTGTTGCGCCCTCTGGACAGTTGACCAGTACAGCGTTAAGCAGGGCTGAGCGGATCAGGGTTGCCTAACAGCAAACTGCAATCTGCCATAACCTACCTCCTGCATTAACCACACAGTACTCTTCAGTTCTGCTCCCTGCCATTTGGAATCGACACATTGGTCAGCACCAGGAAGTTGTAGCAGGAATAAATGCCCTAATTAAAGACCCCGACCTGAAACATGAACTCTTTCCCCTTCCACAGATGCTGCCCATCTTCTGAGTATTTCTAGCACCTAATGTTATATTTTATTCCAGTTTTTCAGCATCTGCATTTTTTAAGCTTTATTGAAAAATCTGAAAGGTTCTGCAGATTCACCACCCTCTGGCTAAAGAACTAAGATGGTCCTTCTTTAGCCAGGGGATAGCGAATCTGTGGCATTAACTGAAACAGACAGCTGTGGAGGTGAAGTCCACAGTTGGATATGTTTAAAGTGGAGGTCGATAGGTTCTTGATTAGTAAGGTTGTCAAAGATTACTGGAAGATGGCAAGATAATGGGATTGAAGGGGATAATAAATCAGCCATGATAGATTAGCAGACAGACTTGATGGGCTGAAGAATGGACTAATTCTGCTTCTATGTCTCATAGTCTTACTAGATTCCTAGTTTTATTATCTCAGTAAATGATATTTCACTAATGCAACATCAATGTGAATGGTTGTAGACTAAGTTTTTTGATTGAAAAACATGAAATAAAGCGGTAGTTACTACTTCTCAAAAACAGCAGGGCTGACAATGGTAATCAAATGCTTAAAAAAGCAAATCATCCACATGCCATGATGTGGACCAGAACTATAGTCCCTAGATATAGAGAGAGGTCATAAAGAGAACCCTATGATAATTCTGAAGAAATTGGTTAGGCAAGTGGTTAGGATTTAAATGCAAACAGAAAAGTAAACACTAATAGCATCAGTAATAGCAACATCAGTGGTGAGGATCTGGAAGGTATGGTCAAGGGAAATGGAAGAAGACTTATATAACTGTTTTTTATCAATCGATTAGACAATATGCAGGGATTCACGTTCAATTTTGAATGAATACACCATATTTGTCACCAACTTCATCAGGACCTGAGTGGATGAGTGTGTGCTTTCGAGAACATACTGGACATACCCAAACCAAACACCATGGATGAACCTGCAGGAACAAGTTGCCTAGGGCAAGATCTATAGCGTTCAAGATTTCTGATAAAGAACTATACAAGAAGTCCAGGTACAACTTAGAGAAAGCAAATTTAAGAGCAAAAAAAAAATTTGAGCAATTCCAGTTGAAGTTAAAAATGGAATCAAATGAATATCAACTCTGGCAAGGTTTGCAGCCCATTACTTCCTACAAGGCAAAACCTAACATTATGAATGGCTGTGATGATTCACTCCCAGATGAGCTCAATGGTTTCTATGCAAGCTCTGAAAGGGAGAATAAATCTACACTTGTGCAAATCCCGACAGCATTTGAGAACCCTGTGATCTTTGTTTCAGAGTCCAATGTCAGAACATCTCTCAACGGGGTGAACCCTTGCAAGGCATCAGGCCCCAATAGTGTACCTGGTAGGGCAATAAAATTATATGCCAACCAACTGACGGGAGTGTTTAAGATATCTTCAATCTCTCACTGATGTAATTGGAGTCTCCCACCTGCTTCAAGAGGGTGTTCATAAGAGCAGGGTGAGCTGTCTTAATGACTGCTTGCACTCATATCTACTGATGAAGTGCTTTGAGAGGTTGGTCATGGCCTGATCAACTCCTGCCTTGGCAAGGGCATGGACCCATTGCAATTTGCCTATCATCAAAATAGGTCTGTAGCAAATGCAATCTCACTGACTCTCCACTCGGCTTTGGACTACCTGAAAAATAGCAATACCTATGCCAAGCTGCTGTTTATTGAATACAGTTCAATGTTCAACACCATCATACCTTCAGTTCTAATCAACAAACTCCAAGTCCTGGAACTCTGTACATTCCTCTGCAATTAGATCCTTGACTTCTTCATTGGGAGGCCACAGTCATCGCAGAACTGAAATAACATCTCCTTGCTGACAATCAACACCGGCCTACAGCTTTGTTCTCTCTGCATCCTCCACAGTGTAGCTAGGTACAGTTCAGACCCCTCATTGGCAGAATTTAACATAGTGCCGAGGAGGCATTCAGGAGTGAGATAGATCAGCTGATTGAGTGGTGTTGCAACAACAACCTTTCACTCAATGTCTGTAAAACCATTGAATTGATTGCAGACCAGGAAGGGGAAGACAAGGGAACACACACACATCCTCGTTGAGAGATCAGCAGTTTCAGTCTCCTGGATGTCAATATCTCTGAAAATTTATTCTGGACTATACGTATTAATGCAATTACGAAGAAGGAACGACAATGACTATATTTCATTTGTAGTTTTGGTATAACACCAAAGACACTTATAAATTTCTACATCAGATATAGAAACCTTCTAACTGGTAGTATCATTGTCTGGTATGGAGGAGCCACTGCACAGTATCAGAAAGTGCTGCAGGAAGTTGCAAACCCAGCGAGCTCCATCATGGGCACTAGCCTCCCTGGCATCAAGAACATTTTCAAAAGGAAGTGCCTCAAAAAGGCAGCGTCCATCATTAAGGACCCCCATCACCCAGGACATGCCCTCTTCTCATTGCTGCCATCAAGGAGGAGGTAGAGACCCCTGAAGACACACACTCAACATTTTAGGAACAGCCTCATCCCTGTGCCATCAGATTTCTGAACAGACAATGAACCCATGGTTTGCTCTTTTTTTGCAGCACTTACTTAATTCAATATATATATGTATTTAGTATTGGAATTTGTAATTTTTATTATGTATTGCACTGTACTGCTGCTGCAAAACAACAAGTTTCACAAAATATGCCAGTGATCTTAAGTGTGACTCTTATTCTGATTTAGTGCAAGCTACATAGAAGCAATCTGGTTGAGTAAAACGAGTTTGGGTAACAGTAGGCTGGATCAGTTAGATTCAGTGGTTTGTGAGATTATGCCACATATTATTACAAATATGGATATATTAAATGAAGTTACTGCATGACATTTACAATTTTTAATTATTTATCTACAGCATGGGTAACAGGCCTTTCCAGTCCAACAAGCTCACTCCACCTAATTACACCCATGTGACCAGCTAATGTACTAACCTGTACATTTTTGAATATAAGAGGAAACCAGAGTTCCAGGAAGAAATCAAAGCAGTCATGCATAGAACGTACAAAGAGCTTACAAACAGTAGTGGATTGAGTTTGGGTCACTGGCGCTGTAATAATGTAATAATAACCACTATTCTACTGGGCCACACCTTTTGGTGTACTACATATACCTGTCTGGACACACCCCCCCCACTGACTGCTCCTGTGGCCCCTCCCACTGACCGTGGCTCCTCCCACAGACCCCGGTATAAAGGCGATTGAGGCCTGAGCCCTGCCCTCAGTCTCCAGGATGTAGTATGGTGGTCAACTACTGCTTGTTCTTTCTTCCAGTCAATAAAAGCCGATATCTCGCCTCACGTCTCAGAGAGTTATTGATGGTGCATCACACCTGCAATAATATTCTTTGATATTACTAGCTACTTGCTTTATTTATTTCTTCTCTTTATTAACCATTTCAGATTAATTTCAGATTAAACAAAACCTGTATTTCATTAACTCAGCCTTTCTCCAAATACTGTATATTCCAAAAAATAAAGAACAAATGAAATATATATCTCCTTGGGAGATGCATTGCTTCAAAATTTTCTTGTTAGCAAGAATTACATTCTGAAGAAAGTAATGTCATATTTTCCTCTCTGTCCATTTGACCGTTGAGAATCAATACCTGCTGTGACCACAATGATTTTAATTCCATGGCCCAAAATGTTTCATTTACACAATGGATGTCCAATCTGCCTCTACTCCCTTCAAAATGCTTAACCAAGCTCATTAACATCTCATCTGATAGTTAAAATTCACTCCCTCTATCATCACTACAGTGTATACAATCTACAAAGTATACAACAGTTACATTGCCTAATACTCTAACAGCCCCTTCCGCAGTCTAAGCTCTACCACCAATTCCTTACCCAAGTGCATGGTGGCAACACCTTCAACAGAAGGGCTGCCTGCAATGGTTCAAGTAGTAACACATTCAAGGACAATTAAGGATAAATAATTATTAACAATCGAGCCAAAGATGTTCAGGTTCCAAAAGTAGACCTAGATAATGAAGCCCTGTGGACTCATTGTTTCCTTTACTGAATTGAGGCTCAAGTAATCTCCCTCCATAGCATTTGTCTTTGCCCGGGTGAACATCTCATATTGAGCTCCCGACCTCCCTTAATTAAAAGGTGCTGGCTGGGAACCCACATTGTATTCCTAAGTGTCAGTTTTACCATGTCTGTTAAATGCCAATGCTGCCTTGATGTCATTCTCTGCTCTGTAGTCCAGCATCTGCAGATTTTCTCTTGTTTGCAATTTAATACAGGGTTTACTGTGTAGGGTATTAGTTTCAGAATATGAAATTATGATTTCTGTTATGAAGAATAAGCCCAAAGATTATTTATTCTGGCTCATTTCTGGCTCACACTGACCATCAATCACCATTTACAATAATCCAATATTAATCATATTTTTCTCATCTCCCCTCATACTCATCAACTTGCCCCAGATTTTACCAGTCACTACCACTGATGTTGCTGAAGAAATGAAGAACATAAGTAGAATATCATAAGCACATTAAAGGAAGTATACTAATCTCACAACAGAGTTTCAGAAAGAAAAAAGTTGGAAGTTGTAGCAGGAGTAAATGCCCTAATTAAAGACCCCAACCTGAAACGTGAACTCTTTCCCCTTCCACAGATGCTGCCCATCTTCTGAGTGTTTCTAGCACCTAATGTTATATTTTATTCCAGTTTTTCAGCATCTGCATTTTTTAAGTTTTATTAAAAACTTTGAAAGGTTCTGCAGATTCATTTGAATGCCTTTTGCTTTTAATTGTAAGTGGAAAGTTGAAAATGTATATTCCTAAAGTTGAAATGCCTCACTTGTATAAAATATATCATAAGCTAGCTTTTGTGGTTTAACATGAAATATGCCCCAAAATGAATTGTTACAGGTGTATACGATCTGCTTTACATTTTCTATTGGAGCCAAGTCAAAGAACTGAGATGAGTCAGTGACCTCTGTGTGCTGATATTGATTCACTTAAGGAAATGATACAAGCTATTGCTGATCCAAGATGATTTATATAAAACAAAGTTACAGTCAACTTCATTATGAAACTAAAGGAAATTCATTTTAATTTAGAAAGCATCCTTGATTTACAAAAATCATTTCTTTATTACTCATTAGATCACTTTCTAATTTAAATGTTTTAAAAGTCCTTCAGCTGATCTATTTCCTTTAGCCAAGGTAAAATATTTGGAGGGAGAAGAGGAAAGATGTTTTTCACCAGATGGTCATAGAGGACTAGAACTCACTGACTGAAACTGTGTAGAGTTGCTGCCTCCCAGCACACAAGACGAGGTTCTTTCCTGACCTATGTGAAGTCTGTCCATTTTCCTTGTGATTGTGTGGGTTTACTCTGGATAGGCCAAGTGGCCTTATTCTGCTCCTACATCATATGGTCTCGTGGGTGCTTTGTTTTACATCCACATCCCCAACATGAGCAAATTGGCAGATTATTGAGAAAGTCAGGAGGCATGGGATCCAAGGGGACCTTGCTTTGTGGATCCAGAACTGGCTTGCCCACAGAAGGCAAAGAGTGGTTGTAGACGGGTCATATTCTGCACAGAGGTCGGTCACCAGTGGAGTCCCTCGGGGATCTGTTCTGGGACCCTTACTCTATTCTTGTTGTATTGTTCTGTTACAATGGTCTCAATCCATGGCAAGAACCATCCCTGATTTGGTACTAATTGGTGTTAAATTGCAAAATACCAATAAATTTTTCTTCATTGCAGTCTGTATTTCCTCTTAATTAGTCAAAAAAGCTGCAGCATAATTATTGGAAATGATCAGAAGTATTAAAATTCTTCTAATTTTGGGACTGAAACATGCTTAAAATCTAAAAAAATAACTGCAATTGCAGGAAATCTTAAATAAAAACAGAAAATGCAGGTCAGACGGCATCCATGCATAGAGAAGTAGAGTTTAATTTTTTAGGTCAATGATCTTTCATCAAGATGTGATGAATGTTATCTTTCTCTTTTTTGTAACTGTGACACTTTGCATTGTAGGGAGAGTTTTATTCCACATCCAATTCATTTCTGACACGGTGCAGCTCTTAAACACTGTGTACAGTGCTTCACGTACTGCTGCCTTTCAGCTCCAGGAAACTGAATTTGATCCTGACCTTCAGTGTGTTATGTGTGGAGCTTGCATGTTCTGTGTACAATCACATGTATTTCCACTGCGACGTCCAGTTCAGAATCAGAATCAGGTTTAGTATCTCTGACATATGCCGTGAATTTTGTTGTTTTACATCAGTAGTGCAGTCCAATGTATAAAATTTGCTAAAAATTATAAGAAATATATATAAATTAAATAAGTAGTTAAAAAGGAAAGTAAAAATATAGTGACATCGTGTTTATGGGTTCGTTGTCTTGTCATGAGAGCCCTTAATGAGAGACACTATCTTCCTGAGGTGTCGCCTTTTGAAGATGTCCTTGGTGCTAAAGAGGCTAGTGCGCATGATGGAGCAGGCTGAGTTTTCAACTCCTTGCCACTTGCCACTTTATTTGATCCTGTACACTGGCCACTCCATACCAGACAGTGATGCAACCGGTTCCATCCGATTCTGATCCTGATCTGTAAAAATTTGCTGGAAGTTTCCTTCCATGCCCAAAAGATAGGCTGTGAATTCACCTTTAGCACAAGTGGATGATCAGCAATCACAGGCGAGCTGAGGAGCATATATGAAAGATACGAGTTGCAGCGGACAGGGACAAAAGAAGAGGGGGAAATGGGACTAAAGCAATTGCCCCCCATATCAACCAGTATGAACTTAGTGGGACAAATGACTATATTTTGTGTCAATATAAGAAAAGATATTCTGGAACATAAAAGCAATGAACAAAAAGTGTGCATGTTATGAGATTGTTTTTGGGTGACACCAACCTTCTCCGACTACTGAATTTTCAACTTTAAAACGTATCCTCTTCTATCATCTTTTTGTCCCTTTTTTTGCCTCAATCATTTCCAATATGGCTGTTGTCAATCCCCCTCTATTCCTTCCTACAAGTACTGCTTTCTATTTCCCTTGATATGGCTCTGCCCTCTTTTTTCCCCCTTCTTTCAATGTCCTTTTTGACCAGTGTTAGCGCATACTACTGAAACAATAGATTTCATTAGCAAATCTACTCAAGCTTTCAGGCAATAAAAACTAAAGTATAATTTCCTAAGTGTAGTCGACAGTGATAATAATTTTGGTTCAGAGAACCCAGTTCAATAAATAGCTTCTCCACTTTGATTTAATGGTGAAACTGAATTAGCAGAAGAGCACTTCATCATCATGGACAATCCAGGCAAAACACACATCACTGGATAATTGGTTGAGTCTCCCATCCATTATCTGCTGTCACTAAAACCATGCCACATTTAGACAGACAGGGGAAAAATGTTTATACACAAATATTCACCAATTTTCAGTTTGCTGAGGCTTTACAAAACCTGTTGATTTTTCTTTGTGCTGGGTACTCTTCACCTGCAACATGAGTAGACTGGAAAACACATCAGTCACTACGAATTGCCTCCACGACTCATTCAGTCAGCTTTAGTGACTATTATTGACTGCGGTATTGGCAAGATGCAGGGAAACACAAAGGCTAATTTTGAAACACAAATTTGAATAATTGAACATTTTTGTTAATTGTCATTTGGCTAATTGATGGGAGTACTGCGGCTGGTTAAGAAATGGCTTGATTGCGTAAGATGGCAAAGAAGGAATAATCGATCATGAGGGCTGAATTTTCCATAAAGTTAATTAACCTTCTAGTAAAACTGAATGAATCCTTAAAGGGACTTCACAACACAATGTTAAATTAGCAACTTGTGTTCTCAATTCAGCTCAGCAACATTAAACATAATCAATAATTCAAAATGGCAGTGTTTTCTTAAATTAAAAAAATGACAACAATTTTCCATCAGATATCTGCTGCAACTGAGGTAAACTGTGTCCACCCAGTTCTAGATTGAAATATTTGTATTAGCAACATAGACAGCAGGTGGTCACATGCTATTCTTAAAGGGGTGAATGTGGTGAACTACATATACCTGTCTGGACACGCCCCCTGCTGACTGCTCGTGTGGTTCCTCCCATAGACCCCGGTATAAAGGCGATTGAGGCCTGAGCCCGGCCCTCATTCTCCAGGATGTAGTATGGTGGTCAACCTCTGCTTGTTCTTTCTTCCAGTCAATAAAAGCCGATATCTCGACTTCACGTCTCAGAGAGAGTTATTGATGGTGCATCAGGTGCATACCCAATTTTGCATTTCCTTAAGTACATAGTAAACTATGCATGGTTACATCTAGCTGAAGTTCTGTCAGTTTGAGGGCTTTATCAATCATCTTGCACTTCACATGCTGACCTCCCTTCCATCATAAACATTGTTTGACATCATACGTTAAGTCACACCTTTTGCATTATGTTAATGTTTTTCTAACAGTAGATAACATTGTCATTTGCTCAATCATCGCCTTATGCTTCAATTAACTGTTTTTATTTTTATTTCCAAGAATGATTTACATGACAGATAAAACTTTAACTTGACTATTAGCTTGTGTTCGATCCTCTCTTCTCTCCTCCATTTCTTGGAAATTACTGCTTATATTAATCAAAACTGCTATAGTGATTCTGTATTTTAATCTGATTAATTAAACTCATTTGCTTTATTTGATATATTACAATATGTGGCACTGCTACCAATGCAAATAAGGTGCAGGAAATGGTTAGTGATCATTATCAAATTATTTCTTGTCATGAATATGATTAGTCAAGGATATAAAAGCCTCTATGCAGCTATTGATCTGTAAATGTACAGAAGTTCCCTGTAAGTTAATGTTACATTTTGATGTTGAGTGCTCCTCTTTGTGGTAGAATGGGACAGCTGTTAATAAAGTTTAAATATTACAAGCACCATATTAATACGAAAAGCATTTTCATCAATATCATCCTTTGTTTTAATAGTGTCAACGTTACCAATCCTTTTCTTAATAACTTTTTTTAAAGTTTTAAGAATATTTTGTTTATATCCAAAATGCTGAAGAGACTTAGTGAAGCAACTGGGTGAGTGACTTCTTTAAATCGAAGGAACTGCAAGTGGTGTTCTCACTTTTTCACAGGACTGAACTATTCCTCAATATTAACCTCCTCCTTTCTTTGTAATGTATAATTTTGTGTTTGGGCAGTAATGTTCATGTTTTTGGATGCATTTCTCTTCTTTACTGAGCAATTAGAAAAACAATTAGTGCAATGTTTCAAATATTTCAGAATACCAGCTAGAAACATTGCATGTTTTTCAGAGGGTTAACTATCACAGCACGTTTTCAGTTATTGTAGAAATGCTTTGGGCTGCTATTTTCAGGGCAAGTTCGACTGTGAGGAAAGAAAGTATGAATTGCTTCAATATCAACTTTGTGTCAATGAGAATGGTCAACACTTGGTTATTTGAAATATAAGTTTACTGGGGGTATGTATTTTCCTGTGATTATTTGGTTAATAATGTCCTTCCATTGGTAACAGTGGAAGATATGGACAGTAAGTGATGCACACAGTTAGCTCTTGAACACATATTAATCAAGCCATCAGAAAATAAACTTTTTATTTATATAATAGAAATTGTACACATTACCATAAGATATATGAGCAGAATTAGGCTATTTGACCCATCAAGTCTGCTCCACCATTCAATCATGGCTGATTCTTATTTCACTCCTCAGCCCCACTCCCTGGCCCTCTCCCCATTGCCTTTTGATGCCATGTACAATCAAGAACCTATCAAGCTCTGCCTCAAATACAGCCAATGACCTGACCTCCACAGCTATCTGTGGTAACAAATTCTATAAATTCACCAGCCTCTGACTAAGTTTCTCCGCATCTCTGTTTTAAAAGGACAACCCTCTATCTTGAGGCTGTGCCCTCTTGTCCTCGACACCTCACCATGGGAAACATCATTTCCACACCTACTCTGTCTAGGCCTTTCAACTATCGAAAGGCTTCAATGAGATCCTCCTCATCCTTCTAAATTCCTGTAAGTACAGACCCAGCCATCAAACATTCCTTATAAGATAACCCTTTCATTCCCAGAATCATTCTTGTGAGCAGCTTCTGGACCCACTTCAATACCAACACATCTTTTCTAAGATGAGGAGCCCAGAACTGTTCCCAATACTCAAGGTGAGGCCTCACCAGTGCGGTATAAAGCCTCAGCATTACATCCCAGCTCTTGTATTCAAGACCTCTTGAAAGAATGCTAACATTGCATTTGCCTTCCTCACCACCCACTCAACCTGCAAGTTAACCTTTAGGATATTCTGCACAAGGACTCTCAAGTCCCTTTGCATCTCAGTTTTTTGAATTTTCTCCCCATTTAGAAAATTGTCTCCACATTTACTTCTACTACCAAAGTGCAAGACCATGCATTTTCCAACATTGTATTTCATTTGCCACTTTCTTGCCCATTCTCATAATCTGTCAGTGTTTCCTCAACACTACCTGCCCCTCCACCAATCTTTGTATCATCTGCAAACTTGGCAACAAAACCATATATATAATCATCTAAATCATTTATATACAGCATAAAAAGAAGCGATCTCAACATCAACCTCTATGCAACACCACTAGTCTCTGGCAGCCAACCAGAAAAGGATTCTTTTATTCCCACTCATTGCCTCCTACCAATCAGTCAATGCCAGTAATTTTCCTGTAATATCATGGGCTCTTCACTTGGTAAGTGATGCACTATCAATAACTCTAGGAGACTGGAAGTGAACGATAGGCTTTTATTAACAGCGAAAACGGAACACGACCATGTTGAAGACTGGGAGGAGCAGTGCCCCAATCACCTTTATACCGGGGTCTGTGGGAGGAGCCACAGGAGCAGTCAGCAGGGGGGTGTGTCCGGACAGGCATACACGGTTTACCACAGTAAGCAGCTTCATGTGTGACACCTTGTAAAAGGCCTTCTGAAAGTCCAAATATATACAACATCCACTGCTTCCCTTTATCTATCCTACTTACACCAATCTCCTCAAAGAATTCCAACAGGTTTGTCAGGCAAGATGTCCCCTTAAGGAAACCATGCTGACTTTCTGCTATTTTTCCTTGTGTCACCAAGTACTTCATAACCTCATCCTTTACAATTGACCCCAACATCTTCTCAACCTCTGAGGTCAGGCTAACCGGTCTATAAATTCCGTTCTGCTGCCCTCCTCCTTCCTTAAAGAGTGGAGTGACATCTGCAATTTTCCAGTGGCACCACGCCAGATACAGTGATTTGTGAAAGATCATGGCTAATACCTCCTCAATCTTTACCGCAAGCTCTTTCAAAACCCTTGGGTGCAGTTCTTCTGGTTTGGGTGACTTATGTACCCTTAGGTCTTTCAGCTTCTGAGCACCTTCTCCCTTGATATCGTAACTGCACTCACTTCTCTTCTTTCCACTCAACATCTGACACATTACTTGTGTCTTCCAAAGTGAAGACTGATGCAAAATACTCATTTCGTTCATCTGCCATCTCCTGTCCTCTGTTATTATTTCTCCGGCCACATTTTCTAGCATTCCTACATCCACTCTCACCTCCCTTTATTTTTTTACATAATTGGAAAAGCTTTCACTATCCACTTTGATATTGTTTGCTAGCTTGCTTTCATATTTCATTACAAATTGGCTGTGAACTCAACCTATTGACAGATCGCCATTATTTTCTATTACTCTACATAGGACATGTCTAGCTAATATAAATTTGAATTCGTAATAGTCTCTTCATTGTTAAAGGTTTCCAATGCTTATTAGTGATACTTACTGTTAGGTTTTATTTTAAGTCCTGTGGATTTAGATCCTTCATTGAGAAATATGTTGACTGCCCCCAAAATGTTTCATTACTGCCGGAGTAGTGGAGTCAAATATGATATGAGTGAATTCATATGGACCTTGTGAAGGCAGAAGGATTAATGTAGTTAGGTAATTTAAATCATACAAGTTCAATTGGTTACAGTGACAGGAGCCTGTGCTCTAACTTTTATGGAGTATAGGAATTGGAGCATTATGTTACAGTTGTATATGGTATTGATGAGTCCACACTTGAAGCAATGTGTCCAGTTTTGGTCACGCTATTAGGAAACATATGGTTAAACTGGAAATAAAGCAGGGAAGATATATAAGGATGCTGCCAAGACTAGAAGGCTTGAAATATAAGGGGAGATTGCTAGGCTTGCTTTTTATTCCTCGAACCACAGGAGAATGACAAGTGACCTTATAGAAGTTTTTAAAATTATGAGAGACATAAATAAGTGAATGTTAACTATCTTTTTCCCCGAGGCAGAGTTGCCCAAAACTACAGGACTTAAATTCATGGTGAAAGGGAAAAGATGTATGGAATGATCTGTTAGAGAAAGTTGTTGAGGCATTTCCAACAGGATAATTTAAGAAACACTTGGAGAGGTAAGTGGTGGGGTGGTACTTGGAGAAATATGTGACTAACACAGGGAACTGGTACTAGTTGGGTGAGTATCATGGTCAGCATGGACTCGTTGGACTCAATGTCCTATATCTGCGCTGCATTGTCCATGATTCTGTGAATCTAATTCACAGTATTACCTGTTCCATCATTAAGTGATCTGACAAGATGAGAGTTAAATGTCAGAAAATGCATTTATTTTGAATCTTTCATAACCTTAGAACTTCCCTAAAGTGCTTAAGAGGCAACAAATATTGACACAGAAAGCTGTCACAAGCAGCATAAAGAAGAAGACTAAATTTTAATAATTATTTGAAGGAGAGATAACAGAAGACTAGGGAAAATTTCCTGTAGTTCATAGAATTGAATCCTGAAACATTTTTTGCCCAGTTGTGAGTTTAGTTGCATCACACAGGATTACAAGCTGATATATTCAAAGGAGGAGATGTACTAAGATTCCTCTGGCTCACACTAATGCAACTGAGCCAAGTCTATCTTTAATATCTTTGACTTATAATAGAATGCTGTAGGACGTTTAGGATTTACATCAGAGAATAACATGACAGAAGGAAGCTACTCAATCCATTGTACATGTTCTTATCCAATTAGCCAGAATCCCTCGACTTTATTCCATAGATTTATAAACTTTGCCCTCTTGGTTGTTTATCCAAGCCTCTTTCAGGAAGTTCGTTTCAGAGAACTCACTCCATATTTTTTCCTTATGTTTCCACTGGTTCTTTAGCCAATTTTCTTCAATTCCAGTTCTCCAGTCACACAGTTTCTGCTATTGGAAACTGTTACTTCTTATTTTTTCTGCCAAAATCTTTCATGATTTTAAACACCTTCATTGAATTTCTTTTTTATTTTCTTGGTTCTGCAGTGAACAACGTTGGCTGCTGCAGTCTCTCCGGCCCTGATTCTACCCTTGTATTCTCTTCACTTTTGATTGATGCTCAGGATTTGCCGCAATACTTCAGCTTGAATTCACTTAGTGTTTTATAAGTACCTTGCCTTTGTATTCCATGCATGTCAATAGAGCCATAGATTGATGATCTGCTTTATTTAATGAGTTCTTTTGGGCTTCTTTGTTTTATGGCTGCCTGTAAGGAGACAAATCTCAAGGCTGTATAATGTACACTTACTTTGATAATAAATGTACTTCGAACTTTGAGATTTTATTTGTTCCTTTTCCTTTTATTTTTCACCTTTCCTACTACCCTCAATGCCTTTCAAACAGTACAGCCTTTAGCTCATGACAACTGAGCCTACTATGATCCCAAAAGAAGTTAATCCCATCTGCCTGCTCATGATCCATATCCCTCCATCCCCTTCGTGTTTGGTACCTCTTAAATACAACTATCACTTAATTAGTTATGCCTCTTATTATTGATATATATACTGGGAAGTGGAGTTGTTCTTGTACTTCAAAGTTGCTGGGGAAAATAGATTATGATTCCCTCAAGCCTGAGTCTGCTCATGCATTGCTGCTCTTGTCTTAGCCCATTTCATTCCATGCAATCCCTGCCCTTCTTATTTAAGGGCATTAGCTGTAATAAAATTTATGTCCTTTACCCTTTAGTATTCTGAACAGTTAGATTTTCTGGGTCACCAAGATGAAATATCTTTTAGTTTACAGTACTGAATAGTTTTGCTCTGATCAAACTTCTTTACAGCCAATAAAAGGTTTTCCCATCTTGTTCTTAGGTCAAGGAAGTAGACTGATAAATGACTCAGAGCCAAAGGATCTGAGAAAGAAATTGTAGACCTCAGTCAAGGGTTGCTCTACATTTTTAGACTATTCTCTCCCTATGCGCTTTGGAGTTCTGAGAACCTTTGAGTAGACTTTATTTGGCAATTGGTTTATTATCATCACATTGTTGGTAGAATCTCAGATGGAGATGAGAGGGTGTACAGGAGTGAGATATACCAACTAGTGGAGTGGTCCACAGCAACAACCTCGCACTCTTGTCAGTAAGACAAAAGAGCTGTTAGTGGACTTCAGAAAGGTTAAGACAAGGGAACATGAACCAATCCTCATAGAGGGATCAGAAGTGGAGAGGGTGAGCAGTTTCAAGTTCCTGGGTGTCAAGATCTCTGAGGATCTAACCTGGTCCCAACATATTGATGCAGCTATAAAGAAGTCAAGACAGTAACTATACTTCGGTAGGAGTTTGAGGAGATTTGGCATGTCAACAAAAACACTCAAAAACTTCTATAGATGTACCGTGGAGAACATTATGACAGGCTGCATCACTGTCTGATATGGGAGAGGCTACTGCACAGGACCAAAAGAAGCTGCAGAAGGTCATAAATTTAGTTGGCTCCATCTTGGGTAGTAGCCTACAAAGCATCCAGGACATCTTCAAGGAGTTGTGTCTCAGAAAGGCAGTGTCCATTATTAAGGACACCCAGCCAGCACCCAGGGTGTGCCCTTTTCTCATTGTTACCACCAGGTAGGAGGTACAGAAACCTAAAGCCACACACTCAGTGATTCAGGAACAGCTTCTTCCCCTCTGCCATCCAATTCCTAAATGGACATTGAACCCGTGAACACTACCTCACTTTTTTAATATATATTATTTTTGTTTTGCATGATTTTTAATCTATTCAATATACATATACCATAATTGATTGATTGATTTTCTTCTATAGTATGTATTGCATTGAACTGCTGCTGCTAAGTTAACAAATTTCACGATGATAATAAACCTGATTCTGATTCTGTACCAAGAAACAGTGAAAAACTTTGTTTGGCATGCCATTTAGAAATAAGTACACGAAGGATGTAGAAATAGGAAAATAATTACGGGACGCAGAATATAGTGTGCTGTTAGAAAAAGTGAAGTTCAGGTTGGGAAATAAGATGCAAGGGCCAGTATAAATAATCTGTGAGACCAAGAGTCTATCTTTGTTATACAAGACCTCCTTTCAAGAGTCTTCTGACAGAGAGATAGAAGCTGTATTTGAAACTGGTGGTAGTAGTTTTCAATCTTTTGTATCATCTCTCCGATGGGAGGGAGAAGAAGGGAGAATGAGTGGGATGGGTGGGGTCCTTGTTTATGTTGGCTGCTTTCCCAGGCAGCGGGAACTGTACAGAGTGTCAATGGAAAGGAAGCTGGATTGTGTGATAGAGCTATGTTCACAACTTTGCAGTTACTTGTATTCTTGAGTAGAGTGGTTGCCATTTCTAGCTGTAATGCATCTGTCTAGGATGTTTTCTATGATGCATCTGTAAAAAATTGGTGAGTGTCTTCGGGGACATGCCCAATAATATTAATCTGTTACCCTGCACATCTTCATACCACCTGACACGTTTTGCTATGTACTTGTCACTGAGTGGATATAGTGAAATATTGTGAAACTGTTCCTTAGGATGGAAAAGCTGATTTAAATTTAGAAGAATATTGCACAACCTACAAGGTCTGAACTATAGGCAGAGGTTGGGTGGGCTAGGACTTTATTCATTGGAACACAGAAGACTGAGGAGTGATATTACATAGATGTGCAAAATGATGAGGGATACGGAGAGAGTGAAAACAGACAGTCTCTTTCCCATGGAAGGTGAACCAAGATTTAAAGTGAGAACGGAAATATTTAAAAGGACAACTTATTCATACAGAGGGTAGTGCATATATGGACTAAACTACCCGAGAAAGTGGTTCAGGCAGGTGCAATAACATTATTTAAAATACACTTGGATGAATATATGGTTGGGAAAGATTTAGAGGGATATGGGCCAAATGTGTGCAGCTGGGGCTTTTAGCACGGATGATTTGGGCTGAAGGGTCTGTTTCTATGCTGTGTTACTCTATGGCTGAAAGTACAAGGATATATTGAATCAACAGGGCCTACTCGAGGTTACTTTATGGCTGAAAGTACAAGGATATATTGAATCAACAGGGCCCACTCGAGGTTGAAGGAAGGTGGAGGGGGATACCACTGAAACATGCTAATTTTTGACATAGATAAACCAGTCGGTTCAAGGGAGTGCTTTTCTACTGGAAGGGAAGCCTAGGACTAAGGACCATAGTGCCAGGATAGGTGGGTAGCTACTTAAGAGACAGGTGAGGGGAAATTTCTTCTCTCAGAACCTCTTCAATTCTCCACCACAGATGGCTGTGGATGTCAAGTACCCAAATATATAGAAAAAGATAGACTTTTAAGTGAGAAAAGGATTCAAGGGCTTCAATTGTACTGAGATAATGGATAACCATGATCATAATGATTAGGGAAGGGTGGAATGCCCTGCTCCTCCTTTGATCTCTGTTTCCATGTTGACCCATCGCCAGCCCTGGAAAGTTCTTGAGAACTTCAGGGGAGCAGAACTTTGGATTCAACCCTGCTCAGAAACTTTCAGAATACTTCAAGTTCAAGACCATCCACTTAAATTATTCTTTCAGTGGATTTTAGTATTGCTTGTAAGGACAGCATTTGGTACCAATCTTTAATTTTCCTTGAGAAGGTAAAGGCCAATGCTACTGGTACCTCTGCTCACTCAGAATAACTCTTTTATTTATTTAATGAAAGCAAAAGAAGTTCTTTTCAAAATACAATCAGTGGCCACTTTATTAGGCAAACATGTACAACTGCTTGTTGATCCAAGGCGTAAAAGTGTGTAGATATGGTCAAGTGGTTCTGTTGGTGTTCAGAACAAACATCAGAATGGGGAAGAAATGTGACTTTGACAGTGGCATGACTGTTGCTGCCAGACAGGGTGGTTTGAGTATCTCAGAAACTACTGGCCTCCTAGGGTTTTCATGCACAAACGTCTCTAGAGTTTACAAAAATTAATGCAAAAAAAAAATTAAAACACCAAGTGAGCAGCAGTTCTGTGGGTGAACATGCCTGGTTAATGAGAGAGGTCAGAGGGGAATAGCTAGACTAATTCAAGCTGATAGGAAAGTGACAGTAACTCAAATAGCCATGTGTTACAACAGTGTTCTGCAGAAGAGCATCTCTGAATGGTAAACAACATGTCAGACATTGAAGTGGATGGGCTACAGCAGCAGAAGACCAGGAACATACACTCAGTGTCCACTTTATAAGGTACAGGAGGTATCTAATAAAGTGTCCACTGAGGGTAAGCTGCTTTTATATAATTCTCTGTAGAGTAAGGATTCAAAAATAAAGAAGAATATGTTATTCAAGGCAGATAAAATATAATTATCACCTGCTTCCGATCTCTTCTCCTACTTGTGATTCAACTTGTACGTTGCTAGTTCAGACCAATCGACCAGGCTTGGTTTTGAAACAAAATGTATTGTAAGAACAAAACTTTCTCAAAGGACAGAGAGAAAAGAGGTATTGAAGGTATAACCAATTGAAGCAGTCTTTTGAAAAGGGTAATCTTGATATCTTGAAGCTCTTATGATCGATAAAGTTCCAGGATAAACTTTCGGTTCTCTTGGGAGACTTTGATGTTTGGAGGTAAAAATACAAACTTAGAAAAGCAGATCCACAATGTCAGAAAATTGTGACGTTCATCAGCTTAATTATTTACACTTATCTCTGCTGTAATTATATTCAAAAGTCAATTGCACCTATAGACTGTTACTCATGTTTGAGTCAAACATATTTAAAAATATCTCTTACTTTACAGCACAAAAGCAGAGATGTAGGAGAGAAGGGAGAGAACCCCATCTGTACAATGTCAAGATCTGTAAAGTACGAAGAAGAAGCCTGCCTGCAAATGGTTCCCTTTATGTCTGATTTCGTCTTGCGAGATCACATACAAATGTTTTTCTTCAAAACAGGAACAGCAGTGCCCCCAAATGCAAAATAAACCAACTGCATCATATCTGGCCATACAACATGACTGCAGAACAGAACCCTCATGTATAGCTCCGATGCCTCTAATAACTTTGAGATTGCATCTGCACTGTGGATGGAGTGACATAGTCCATGTCTATGTTACAGTCAATCAATGACTGATTGACTGCAACATAGACGTGGACTAAACGATTGCACTACCCATGGTAATTGATTGACTGCAGCATGCCTGATAACTAAGTGATTTCAGTCTGCTTATAAGATATGTAACCACACTAGCTGCTTTGACTGAATAGAGTGGCATAATTTAGGAGAGAATACAGTGGCTGAAGAACTAGTTGATGGCATCTCTACCAAGAACTGAATATATCACAGCCCTACCACTAAGTGACTGATCATAGCACTCTTAAATAAAGTATGATGCAACATATAAGATAAAGCAGTAACTGCAAAAGAGTGATTTTATCATTTCCAATGACCAGTTGAAAGCAGTGGCCTTAGTGACTGATTGTGTTGCTCCCAGCGACTGTGCTATTGAATCATCCCTAGTGCCTGCATAATTACAGAGCCAGAAATGGACTGGCGTTTATGTGGTATTGCCCTTGACAGTTATAACAATTTAACCTAAGAATGGGGATGGACATACCAGCCATACACTGAGTGACTGTGCTTTCCATATTAATAATGAGTGGCTGCCCGAGCCTCCAATGCCCACGGAAACACACTCAGTGACAATGATTACAGTACTGAAATCGGTGAGGAAATGTACGTTTGTCTCCCTAAATAAGAGTAATTGAAATTAGATTATATGTAAGGGGATTGCTGTGTCCTTGACTATGTGTTTTATCCTCATCAAGAACTAAACAATAATGTGTTGTAATAATGTAAATGTAAATGTGAATAATGTAAGTAAAGAACTAAACAACTGGATGTGGTGTTCCCCAATAATGATTACTCTGCCCTAAAGGACTGACTGAATTCAGAGTCCTGAGCATCTATGTGAGTGTAGACAGTGACACCATTGACTCAATGATTATAGTTCTCCCAATGGATGAGTGACCGCTTGTCCCAGTTGATGGATCACCAATGAATGAGTGAAGTAATGCACCAGAAGACGAAGGATGAAAATTACTGAAGCTCTGCTGCACACCCAATGACTAAACGAACAAAACAACCACAAGGAGTGCATGATTGCGTCTCAACCAAGAAGTAACTGAATGCAGTTCTCTCAATGACTGTAGTCCCAGGTGACTGTACGATAGCTGCATGCTCCAAAATAATGTGATAGCCCTGAAACCAAGTATTGAGTGACTGCACAGTCCCCAATTACTTGAGAGAATTGTGTTGCCAATTGCTTGTCTAACAAGGGCAGATTACTACATTTTTAATGCTGTGATGATTGCAGATTTTATACATGAATCACAAGAATGTCCTCTTCAAATGTATGTTTACAATACCTTTAAGCTTCTTGAATGAAAGCAGAAGCCCCAATGTTTACATGATTGCTTTACAAGCAAGGCTAAGCAATAAGGGCAGTAAAATTCCAAATGACCATGCCATCGTTATGTTGTCAATCGCTCTATGGCAGTAGTGTTTCCACTGACCAATTGACTGCAGTAATGCCAACAAGCAGGCAATTACAGTGACCGAGTGCCAGTGGAATTGAATCTTAGCTGAAGTTTGTCCCCAGTAATTCAGTGGTGCAGCATCCCAAGTGACTGAGAATCTGCAATGACTGCAGTAACCGTCCTGCAGTCTTCTCAACAGCAGAGTGATTGCATTGTCCTTGGTGAAAGAGTGATTGCAGCATTTCCAATGATTGCAGTGCCCAAAGTGTAGAGTGCCAGTGACTAACTGATTCCAGCATCACCATGATTGGATCACAACTAAGTGACTGCAAAGTCCCGAAGACCTTGCTGAGTAATTGCAGAGGCCTAGATGATTGAATGAATGCTGCACTATCAATAATCCTGCAGCTGCACTCCACAGCCCCTGAAAGCATGATTAATTATAATCTCTACATTAGACTCAGCACTGTCAGTACCTTGTTGAATCATTGCCTACACTGGCTCAAAAACTACTTGAAAGCAACTGGTCTCAATGATTTAATTATCATTATGCTCCCATGACTATTATGGAATGCTGACTTCAAAAGCTGCATGTTTGGAAAGGTTTAGTGAAGGGGTTCACACCTTGGGATTTAAAAAAGTTTGGGAACCCCTGGTTTAGGGGGATATGGCCAAACCCAGGCAAATGGGATTAGGGTACAGTAGATTGGTATGGTGGTCAGCATGGATGAAAAGGGCCAAATGGCCTGTTTTCATGCTGTATTATTCTATGGATCGATGATCCAAATGACTGAGTAACTGCTATGATTGATGGGACATATTATCCTGAATTACAGGTAGACTAAAGCGCCCTCTTGTGCCTGAATGCTGATAATATCCAAAACAGACTGGGTGAACACACGATCCCCAGGGGCTGGCTGTCTGCTAACCCTTTGCTGAATGAGTGGTGTTACTCCACCAACTAACAAGTACAAGGGATGGTAGGACTTTCCCCATGAACCATGGAGCCCTGAGGAGTGTTGTAGAACAGAGGGATCTAAGAGTACAAGCACATGCTTTTTTGAGAGTGCATCCCAGGTACACAGGGTGCTGAAGAAGGCTTTCTGCACATTGGCCTTCATTAGGCATGGAACCGAGTATAGAAGCTGGGTTATTATGTTATAGGTGTACAAGACTTTGGTGAGGCTGCGCTTGGAATATTGTGTTAGTTTTGGACACCCTGCTACTGGACAGATGCCATTTAGCTGGAAGGAGTTCAGAGAAGATTTACAAGGATATTGCCAGGACTTGAGCAGCTGTGTTATGGAGAAAGGGGTTAACAAGTTGGGACTTTACTGAATGGAGTGTAGGAGAATAAGAGGTGATCTAGAAAAGGTGTAACTCCACCATGGACTGTCGCAAGCCTGGCAGTGAAAGGAGGAGGGTTGGACAAGGGGCTAGCAACCCCATTCTGTAAAAACCTAGAGTAACAGAAATGGCAACTGAAGCTCCAAAGACCTCGTTCTGGGAGAGAAAGAATACTTGCCTCGATGATGTATGAAGTTGTGTGGTGAAAGCCACAAGTTCATGGAAGCTGTATGGCAAATCATCCTTCTATCATCCAGCATGTTCACCACTGGAACTTGGAATGTATGAAAGTGGAAAGACAGCACAAGTAGCAGCCAAAATGAAGAACAGCAATCTGTGCCTGCTCTGCACCAGTGAGACATGATGGGTAAAGTCTGGGCAGAGGCAACTGATGTCAGGGGAGCAACTGCTTTATTCAGGGCATTTGGAACATGATTTCCTGTACAAAGAGAGGCATTCATGCTATCAAAAATAGCACAGAAGGCATTGATAATGGTCCCTGCATCAGCTCAGCATTCTTTAGAACAAAGAAGAAAAAGATCGAGATTACCATCATACAGTATTATGCAGTGACAAAGAATCAGGGATGCTCGCAACTACAGGACAGAGGTGTATCCTGAGAGAGATATTATGACTCTCATGGGAGACATCTATACAAAAATAGGATCAGATAACACTGGCGATGAAGACATGATGGGAACACACGAACTGGGTATGATGAGCAAGAATGGACAGCACTTGCCGATATGTGCACATTGAATGACATGGTCATCAGAGGCAGCATCTTCCCCCACAAAAGAATTCACAAGAACAGCTGAGTGTCATCTGACCACAAAACAGAAAACCAAGCAGACCACATCTGTATGGGCAAGAAATTCAGATCTCCTTAAGCTGCCAGAGCGAGAAGAGGAGTAAAAGTTGCACCTAACTACCACCTCTTGGTTGTGAAGCTAAAATTCAAACTGAAGAAGAACTGGATGGAATCAGCCCCAATAAGGCAGAGATTCAACAACAACTTTTTGGGAGACAAAAAGACCCTGGAGACATTCAGATTGGGCCTCAAAAATAAGTTCCAGTCCTACAAGAACTGCATGAGAAAGAGGAATTACACAACAAATGCCGGAAAGTTAAGGAGACACGAGTCTTGACATGTCAAGAAATACTAGGTGTCAAAAAGAATCAGCATGAAGAATGGTTCTCAGCTGAAACGTTACGCAAGACTGCGGTGAAGAGACAGTAATCATGAGTAACAGCAGGACTAGAGTGGGAAAGGTGAAAGCACAGGAGGTTGACAAGGCCGTGAAGAAGAGTGCTAACTCAGCCAAGCGCAGTTATATAGATAGCCTGACAGAAGAAGTAGAGCAAGCAACAGGGTGTAACAACATGAGAAGCAGTACGACACCACCTGGAAACTACCTGGCAGGTACACTAAGCCTGAGAGGCCTGTCAAGGACAGGGGTGGAAAGCCCATAGTGGGAACAGAACAAGTGGGCTGAACACTCCGAAAATCTGCTGAGTAGCCTCGCATCTCTAAACCCACCTGACGTTCCTCCAGCCAATACTGACCTGCGAGAGGCCGACCAGAGAGGAGATCAGGAAAGCAATAAAGCTGCTAAAGAACGATAAAGCAGCTGGTCCAGAGAACATTCTTAAAGAAGCTCTCAAGGCGGACCTGGACACTACAGTAGAGATGTTGTACCCTGTCTCTCAGAAGATCTGGGAAGAAGAATAGTACCAACAGTCTGGAAAAAGGGCAACCTTGTCAAAATGCCAAAGAAGAGAAAACTTACCAACTGTTCCAAATACGGAGACATCACATTCTTGTCAGGAAAAGCTCTCTACAGGATAATATTAGGGAGGTGCAAAATAATACTAGAGAGGATGAAGGATTCTGTAGGTGCTAAACCAAGAGATGAACAAGCAGGCTTCTGTAAAAACAGAACATGTAGTGACTAAACAGCCACACCAAGCATCATAGTTGAACAGCCACTGAAGTGGAATTTGTCTCTGTACATCAACTTCATTGATTATGAAAAAAACCTTAGACAATGTAGAGATAGAGACCCTATGGAGAGTACCAGTCCTGCAGAGTCAGTCATGACAGACAGCTCACTAGTAGCTTTCAAGTGAAGACAGGAGTCAGACAAAAGTGCTTGATGTCCCCTTTCCTGTTCCTTCTGGTCATAGACTGGATCACACAGACATCTACAGCACAGAAAAGGAATGTGGACCCAATAGAAACAACCGGATAACCTCAATTTTACTCTTCTGACCCATACCCACAAGCAGATGCAGGGAGAAAAAACAACAAAACTGGCAACTACATCAGCACGAGTGGGCCTTAAAATTCAGAACAGGAAAATGAAAGTCCTCAAGATTGACTCAACCTGAGTCGACCCAGTCACTCTTGAGGAGGTAGAAGCCTTCACCTCCGTGGATAGTGTCACTGACAGACCGAGCAGCACTGATGCTGATGACAAGACAAGGATCAGCAAAACCAGGACAGCCTTCATAGAGCTCCAAAACATCTGGTGCTCCAAGGAGTTATCACAGCACACTCTGGTCAGCTTGTTCAACTCCAACATGAAGTCATTTCTTCTGGAATGGGTGAAGACTTGGAGAATAATGGAGATTATCATTAGGAAAGTGCAGACCTTTATAAATAGCTGTCCGAGAAAAATCCTCTGGATCTGCCAGTCAGTAGCCATCAGCAGCATCGATCTGTGGCAGAGAACATAGAAAACCATCAGCACAATACAGGCCCTTCGGCCCACAAAGCTGTGCCAAACATGTCCATACCTCAGAAATTACCTAGTGTTACCCATTGCCCTATACCAGCCATTGAATTAAGAAAAAGCAGGCAGGGATGTGTAGGATATGTTGTGTGAGCCAAGTTCTAACATTAGCATGGAAAACAGAAGAGAGGCCAGCCAAAGAACACCTGGCAACATGATCTTGAAACTGACACCAAGAAGATGGGCTACACAACTTGAAAGCAACATGCACAAAATGCTGGAAAAACTCAGCAAGCCTGGCAGCATCTATGGAAAAAATTAAACACTTAATGCTTCAGGCCGAGACCCTTTATCAGGTCTGGAAAGGAAGGGGAAATGTCAGAATAAAGGGTGGGGTAGGAGAGGAAGAAGTACAAGGTGGCAGGTGATAGGTGAAATCAGGAGAGGATGAGGGGGAGGGGTGAAGTGAAGAGCTGGGAAGTTGATTGGTGAAAGAGATAAAGGGCTGGAGAAAGGGGCTTCCGATAGGAGGGGACAGAAGATGATGGGAGAAAGGGAAGAGAGGTGATGGGCAGCTAAGGATAAAAAGTGAGAGAGGGAAACAGGAATGTGGAATGGTGAAGAAGAGGAGGGGTGGGCAATTAACAAAAGTTTAAGAAATTGATGTTCATGCCATCAGGTTGGAGGCTACCCAGATGGAATATAAGGTGTTGCTCCTTCAATCTGAGTGTGGTTTCATTGTGGCATAAACTGACATGTTGGAATGGGAATGGGAAGTAGAATTAAAATGGGTGGCCACCAGGAGATCCCAGGTGTCAGACGGAGTGAAGGTCCTCCGTTACACAACTTGAAACACTGGCCCAGGGCAGAGGACTCTGCTGAGTTTGCTGTTAGCAGCCTATGCCCCAGTGAGGGTGATAGTCTTAACTAACTAGAAAAGGTGTATAAAATCACGAGGAACATTGTGTAGGCGAATGTGCACAGCTTTTTTCTCCCCAGGAACTAGAGGGAATAGGTTTTATATAAAAAGGTTAATAGGAATCTCAGGGGTAACTTTTACACCCGGGCAGAGATTAGTACATGGAATGAACTGCCAGGGGAAGTGGTTGAGTCAGAAACATCAGCAACATTTTAAAAGTCCTTCGACAGGTACATGGATAGGAAAGGTTTAGAAGGCTATGGGCCAAATGCAGGCAAATAGGACTAACTTAGATGTGAATCTTGGTCTGCATGCGCCAGTTTTTCCAAAGAACCCGTTTCCATGCTGTATGCCTCCATGACTCGATAACAGTGTGATAAGAGCATCTCCAATGACTGAAAGATTGTTCCAGTGGTAGCATTCTAAAATGTAGATGTTATATAAGCACACAAAGCTACAGTAATCAGCTATTCAGCCACTCTGGAAGACTATGTATGTCCTATTTGAAATTCATCCTCCAACATTTTGCACATATCTTTGATTACTTTGGAACCTAATATGTTACCCATTGCTTGGCCTCCATTCATTTCACGCAAATAAAATGTGCAGTGTCAGAATCTCATGCAGGCTGCTCAATCAAAGTCCTCAATTGGTTCTTCTGAAGCAGAACCAACTAAACTTTGTCCCTTTGGGGAAACAGGTTGATGATAGACAAAATGGGATGAAACCCATAGTCTACTGGAGAGCAATGATTCCTTCCCTCCTCTGTTCTTTCAAGATCTGCTCAACTTATAACACCAATGTTGTCTCTATGAAATCCTCCAAAATCATTGGAAGAACAAGTGATCTGCTGTCAATGTCCTCTCCCTGTCCTGCATTCCCAGTATCAAGGTCCCAGTTACTTATCTGATTATATTAGTCTGGCCACATCACCTACATCACTGAGACCAGAGTGCTAAAACAAACACTCTATTCCAAGCTCAGAAACAGGAAGAGATTACCAAATGGGAAGAGGAAAAGATTCAAGGGTATGTGCAAAGCCTCCAGAAAAAAATATAATATGCCACTAACTGCTGCAAATCCAAGCAGAGGAGTATTCTTGTGGAGAACCTTGAGGCCACACTTTAGGAACAAACAGTGGACTTCCATAGGTGCACAGCATCTCACAAATTATATCTACCCATCCTGGTGATCAACACCTGTGGAAGGGAATATGGATTTGATGATGGCCAACAATCAGTGGAAGCAATTCATCCTTGATCCCAAAAGGACTCCAGAAACTGCCTTGAAAATTTCCTCATATTTATCTCTTATCAGGGTTGGCGATTAATGGAGTATCTTCTTCAATAATTTGTGACTGGGCCCTGGCCAAGTTGGTGTTTTTGGGTGCTTCAAGCAGGGCATTGCAAGGGTAGGGTCTTCGTGTGAGGAGGGGCAGCAAATGTGCCTGTAATATTATGTAAAATACCATCTATATCTTGTAAGTCAGAACAGTCTGCGAGATGAGAGAACTGGTGTACATGAACTGGATTTGAGCAAGTAGTCATGTTTATATTTCACTGCACTGTTAAGTTACATATAGTGTGTTTGCCATGAGAATAATGACCTACAGTCCCTCCTACACTGAGTTAACAACCATTGTATTGCTTGCTATTCTCCATTGTTTCCATAATGTTGTTTTCATCTTCTTCTGGCAAAGAAAAGGAAGCTTATTCATGGGTGAGTTCCACTGGGTTGACCCAGTCTGTGTTCCACATTCATCTGCTGTGGGATCACTGCAGCTGCATTAACCTAGCTGCCGTCACACAACTCTTCCAGAAGGGCCCGTACTGCCTGAATCTGCAAGCAGTGACTGAGCAGACACTGGAACCTTCACTACCTGATGAAGGGTCTCAGCCTGGAATGTTACTGTCTATTCCCTTCCATGACATGCTGAGTTCCTCTGGCATTTTGCGTGTGTTGTTCACTTTCCACTCCGATTGTCTTCCAACAGCATATACCATCAAAAGTCTTTTTCACTATCTCTATACAGTATGTTTTCAATGCTCAAAGAGAGCTACAAAGAGTTGAAGTACATCTTCAATTAAAATTATTTCTAGAAGTATATTTAAAACTATATATTTAAAATTTGTCTTCAAGTAATTATTAACTTAATGAAATGAAAGATAAAACTATCACTTCACTTTCCTTCTTAATAAGATTTGGGATGCCATTCAAATTAATTAGCTGAAAGGCCAGACTCAAAGTGTACGTGGTGCTTTACTCAGGTCAGTAAAAATGCTCCCCTGTACTCTGCAGCGTGCAGCTGTAGAAGGAAGGGCAGATGTAAACTCCAGTACCATAGTGTATTGGTGACTACAAACTGACATCATCTGGCTTATTGCTGCCTGCTGTAGAACATAGAACAGCACAGCCACAGAGCCTTTGGCTCACAAAGTCTGTACTGAACACAATGCTGAATTGATCTAATACTCTTCTGTCGGTATATTACCCACATTTTAAATACCACTATTGTACCTGCTCCTCCGGTCAACCCCAGCAGTCTGTATCGGCTATCCACCACTCACTGTGAAAAAGTCTTATGGTAAAAATTTCTAAACCTTCCCCTTCTCACCTTAAATGCCTGTGCTCTCATACATGACTGTCTATCCCATCCATACATCTCATTATAAATTTCTGTCTGGAAGTTATCCATGTTGAGTAACTGGGATCGTTCATAAGTGGTAAGGTGTGGATGTGACTGTTAGTAGTGATAAGTCAGTGAGAGTAGGGTGGGACATTTGAGTATTGATTATTCGATGAGTGATGGTTTTGCATGAGTGCCATGGTGTAGTGTTCTGGAGAGGAATTTGTTAACATAATCTTGCCCATATGTGTGAAAACTCTTTAAATCTTTTCTAGCATTTAACTCAGGTCCTGGGAGCTTCATTCCTGCCACCGATCTCACTAATGACCTTCTAGCATTGAAGCTTTACCCGGTCTTTGGTAAGTTCTCCTCCTCTCCTTTCCCAACTTAAAGGAAATGGACATCTTTAATTTAAGTTTTGTTGAAATGGATTCAAGCAAAACTAAGTAGCCTCAGCTCCTGCTAATGACTTGTGTTGGCGCCTTAAGAATAAGCACTGATGTGATAAACTGTGTGATTGGCACTAACTGGAAGCTGTGATCATTGTAATGAAGTGCTTATAACAACCTCAAATTTGACCTGCATTGGATTACATTGGCACGTGACATTTGGCGTGACCATATCAGCACACATTTCTGAATTTGTCCTGTAAAAATAGTTGAGATGATGACTTGGCATTTTGACTCCACGATTAATCAGACAGATGAATTAGATGCAAGCCTGGAAAACATGTCAACAGTGGATTGGCAATTCATTACCAGGGTCAACAAGATAATCTATTTATCCATCTGCACAGAATGCAGAGTACTTCCAATGATTGTATTTGTGAATCTTTAGCACTTCAGCACTAAACAGATGCTTACTTTCTTTTGGGCTGCATTAAACAGCACATCTAAACCCTGACCGCTAAATGAGGCTCAATAGCAGTCATTTCAGAGCTTTAATGACAACAGTTTCCCCATTTCGGGGAGATTCTGAGCAGCATTTCATCATAATAAACTAGTTTTCTAGAACTACAACTACATGGTTTATATTCATCCAGCAACTAAAACATAACAAGTTGCTTTACCAGTGTGTCATCAAAATAACATCCACTCGCGAGAAACCTTTAGGGGAAGAAACCATGGGATGGGTCAAAAACTGCTGCAGAAGAACAAGAATTAAGAATAGGTTCTATATCCCATTGTGTCTGATCTATCATCAAGAACAACCTCTTACTCAACATCAGCAAAACTAAAGTGCTGATTATTGACATGAGGAGCAAGAAGCCATTGGATCATGAGACAGTCCCCATTCAGAGATTGGAGGTGAAGAAGGTCAGTATCATTTCATCTGTCCTGGAACCAGCATGTAAGTGTCATTACAAAGAAGGCACAGCAGGATCTCTACTTTCTTAGAAGTTGGCCAGATTCGGCATATCATCTGAAACTTTGTCAAACTTCTATAGATACACAATAGAAAGTATCCAGATTGATTATAACATGGCCTGGTATGGAAAGACCAATGCCCAGGGATGGAAAACCCTATGAAAAATACAGCCCAGTCCATGACAGGAAAAGCCCACCCCAATATCGAGCGCATCTACAAAGAACTCTGTCACAAGAAAGTAGCATCCACCATCAAGGACCTCCACGATCCAGGCCATGTTCTCTTCTTGCTTCTGCCATTGAGAAGAAGAGCATCATAAGGTTCTGGAACAGTTCTTACCCTCCAACCACCAGGCTCCTGAAGCAGCGTTGATCACTTCACTCACCTCAACATTGAACTGAATCCACAACCTATGGACTCACTTTCAAGAACTCTACAGATCATGTTCTTAGCATTATTTATTTATTTCTTGTATATATTTATGTAGTTATTGATTGATTATGATTAGTTTTTTATATATTTGCATAGTTTGTCTTCTTTTGCATATTGGTTGTATTTCAGTCTTTGTGTAGATTTTCATTGATTCTATTGTATTTCTTTGTTCTACTCTGAATGCCTACAAGAAACTGAATCTCAGGGCAGTATATTGTGATATTTACTACGAACTTCGGTAATAACTTTACTTTGAACTCTACCATTCTGTAAGACAGCAACTGATCCTCATAGAATCGTACCGAGATATATCTCAGAAACAGGCCCTTAAACCATCGACCACCCATTATTTATACTAATTCTACATTTATCCCATTTTTGATTCCTCTTAAGTTCCTATCCATGGTGCCATGGTAATGAAGCAGTCAGCACAACAATATTACAGTTCAGGCATTGGAATTCCAAATTCAATTCTGGCATTTTCTGTAAGAAAGTTTGAATGTGCTTCCCATGTAAGTGTGCATTTCCTCTGGATGCTCCAGTTTCCTCCCACAGTCCAAAAATATACTGGTTAGTAGGCTAATTGGTTATTGTAAATTGTCCTGTGATTCTTGAGACCTTCTGTCGGTCACTGTATACGTGATATGCAAACCAGGGCAGTATGGTATGGAGAGCAAGCTGCTTGGGTTGCAACAGGCTCACCCTCTCCATGCAGATGATTAATCCAAAAGAACAGCAGAAACTGACTGAGTTTGGAACCAGCAGCATCGTAGGAGTTTCCAGTCGGCATTCAACTCAATGTAAGACTGCCTTAGGGACTCCATCTCTGGAATTTTCCCCAGGATTTATTCCAAAAGGCATGAGCAAGTATAGCCCCAAGGCAGCAGAGGTTTGAGATCAGAGTTTTACTTCTCCTAGATGAGCTGACAACTGTGGCTGATGAGCCCCATCTGCCTGAAGCAACTGGCTTTAAGGCTCCAGTAGCCTGCCTTTGCCCCTCCTCCTGTTAGCAGAGATGGATTCGCCGGGCTTAGTAGCTAAGCCACATATGAGGGCCAAGACCTGGACTTGGTTATCAGAGGCCATTTGAGCTGCACGTCATTGGGAACATTTAAGAGGCAGTGGGAGCTTATCCCCACTACCTCCCCAGCTATGTCAACCTTAAAGGACCATCTGCGATTAGCCTAGGTGTTAAAGCCGTGGGTTGCCGGGTGGCACAGCTTGTTGGGCCAGAAGGGCCTGTTCTGCACTGTATCTCTAAATAAAAAAGCTCCTCCAGATTCTATCACTCACCTGCACACTAGAGGTGAGTTAGAGCAGCCAAGTAACCTACCACAGCATTGAACAAAAAACACACGGTCACCAGGAGAAAGTGCAGATTCCATACAATCAGGATTGAAAGCGTACCTCCAGCACTGTGAGTCAGTGGCTCTGCCCACTGTGGTACTGAACCTTAGATTCATTTTGTTTCCTGTTTCAATACCCTCTGAATTTTAAGGCTGAAGTACAGTAGACAGATTTTTGGTCATTTAGTGAGTCACAGATTTTGAGTTACAGTCAGGAAAGTGGAGCTCCAGCCAGGATCAGAGAAAATATGAGCTAATTGAAAAATATAGTCAGCTGAAAGGGGGCGTGACCTCCTCATGTTCCTCTTTCTTCTTCAGTTAGTATCTTCATCACCCAAAAATCTATCAGCCTCCACCTTGTGTACTCTGAATCATTTGTCCAGCTGAAGGGTCTCAACTCAAAACATCAATAGGCAGTCCATCTTCAACCTCTGACTGCTGTATGCAAAGGTCCCCACCTGCTTCAAAAGGGCATCAATCATACCAAGACAAGCATGTTCAGCTGCTCTAATGACTACTGCCCTGTAGCATTCACATCGACTGTGATAAAGTACTTTGAGAAGTTAGTCATAGCTAATATTAACCCGCCTGAACAAGGACTTGAACTCACTGCAATTTACATGCCTCCACAGCAGGTCTACAGATGAAATCTCAGTGGCTCTCCACGCAGTCTGGGATCAGCTGGACAACAGCAATGTCCACATTAGACTGCTGTTTGTTGATTACAACTCAGCCTTCATTACTAATCCTCACGTCTCAAAACCTGGCCCTCTGTACCTCCCTCCTTGACTTCCTCAGTGGGTGAACACAGTGTGGACCAGAATTAACATTGCCTCATCACTGACAATCAACACAAGCACACCTCAAGGATGTATGCTTAGCCCACTGCTTTACTCCCTCTACACTAATAACGGTAGCCAAGCACAGCTCCAATGCCATCTATAAATTCACCAATGACTCCATTGCTGTTGGCAGAATCTCAGATGGTGACAAGGAGGCATGCAGGAGTGCAGCTGATGAGTGGTGTCACAACAACACCCTTGCCGTAAAACTGAGGAATTGATTGTGGACTTCAGGAGAGGTAAAATGGGCGAACACAGACCAGTCTTCATCAAGAGGTCATCAGTGGAAAGGCGAAGCAGCTTTAAATTTCTGGCCACTAGCCTCCACATGATTCAAAGACATCTTCAAATGGCGGTGCTTCAAGAACTATCACCACCCAGGGCTTACCTTCTTCTCATTAGTACCATCAGGGAGGAGGTACAGGAGCCTGAAGAAACAAATCCTTCTGCTCCACTATCAGATTTATGATGAACCCATGAACAATACCTCACTGTTTTGCTCTCTTTTTGCATTATTTTTTAAAATATTATTTTATTTATTTTGTATGTATTATGCTGTACTGCTTCTGCAAATCAACACATTTCATAGCATATGCCAGTGATTATAAATAATTCTGATTTTGAGATAAAGGGTCCAAACTGGAAATATTGATCGTTCATTTCACACTAATGATGCTGCTGACTCTGAATTCCTCTGACAGCATTTTTGCTGCTCTCTATACCAGCAAGTGCAGTCTCTTGTGTCTCTGTTAGGGCTAGCAGGGCCATCTGGGTGGAGTTGATTGTGGATTGCAATTGTTGCTGGCTGCATGCAAGATTCAGCATGGAATAGAGGCCATGGTGTATGCACGGTGATGCCTAATGTTGCAATGGGCATTGAACACAATAGGCCAGAGAGCAGTTAATTTTGTCATCAGTTGAAGGTCTCTATCCTACGTTGATTCCTGTGGAGGCTATGTTTCTCCAGGAAATTATGTTAAATTTCCATTACCCCAATCCATCTGCAACCCACCGCTGCAATCCCATGGGCACCAATGTCCTCAGACAATTCCCTCCACAGTCAAACTCATCACTCAATGTCACTTGAGTTACTATCATCATCAATCCAGACACACCCCGTTGTATAGTTCCATCATCTCCCCATTATAGATCTGACAATGGCCCCTACAACCAACTTGATACATCCCCTTTCTGAACCATCAAGATTATTCGTGCATCCCTAAGTCATCATCTTTTCGAATCCTCCCAAGATCTGGATAATTTTCCCTATGCACTCTCCAAACCCCTTTCCCTGTGTGATCCTTTTCAACATTTGTATTAAATGTTCTTAACAATCATTACTGCTTTAAGGCAATACCACCTACAGACTGTGCTCTTTCAGTGACAAAATTTGCGAGGAACCATCTAGCATTGTGAGAAAACACTACAGTTAAAAAATGCAGACCTGACAATTACTTTAAAAATTGTTAGTTTGAACCTTGACCATATTTCCAGTATCTGATACAATGATCTTGATGTACTTGCCTCCAAACCTTCCCTACCCCCAATGTCCCAACCATCCTCTCTCAACAACACTCCCAGCTGTGTGATCTTCTCCATTACTCTCTTCCCTTGAAATAGTGGGAGAGTGAAGGATAAAGAGTGCTCTACTATACATAACATCTTGAGACCTATGTACAGTAAATTGATGGAATCATTCAGCATAATGTACAGCAGGCCTATGGACCACAATTTGAGAGTCCTCATCCCTTCCACCTTGAAGAAACAATCACTCTGAAACTCCTTCTCAGAATCTTCTACGTCTCTATGATACACCTCTCATTCCAATTTCACAGTGAGCATTCTCAAGCCTTCTCAACCAAAGGAGCATTATGGTTGTATTAACTCGAAGGCTTACTTCCTTAGGTACAAAGAACAAAACTACATTCATTTGTCTAAAGCTCTGTGCAATCACATTAAATCTTTCTGCTTTTAATCCAACTCCTTCTCATAAAAGCCAGCACAATTCTGCTTTTTAAATTGCCTACTGCATCTTCATCTTTACTTTCAGTGTCCTTTGAACCAACACACCAACATTGATTTGTTTCTCCCCATTTACTAAATAATTCAGTTCCTCCAACATTATCCAATACTGTTCTCCAACCTCTATTTTCTTGCCAATTTAAATTTGCACCTTTTATCATCTTCTTTATAGACCACGATATCAAGTTAGGGTTCACATTCCCACCTATCATTGTATCATTAACAAACTCAGATATTTACTAATGACTAAAAAATATGCCAAACTATTTATTCCTATTTTTTTGTTGTTGTTCCTTTCCGTGCCTTGTGGAGCATCACCTTGCTGTTTCTTAAGCATTTTTGTCTGCATTTTTTTTTTACAAGGCTGAAAGTCTAACTTGACGCTCCACCCAGCATGAATGGAAAGCAGAGAAGGGGCTGGCCAAATTCAAACCCAAGACCACTCGCCTTGAAGTCTGGTGCATATGCCATTACTCCACTGGCTGGCTAATTTATTCCTATTTTCTGTCCTTTAATTCATCCTTCATCAGTACTAATGTGTTAACTCCACACATTCCTACTCCCATTTCAAAATCTGTGAAACTTTAGTTTATTTAACAATATTTTTGGATGGTTTCTGACCAAATATCTTTTCAATATCCAAATACGTTACATTCACTAACTCCCCCAGTAGTTATATCCTGAAAAAATTCCAACAGATTTGACAAGTATGACTTTTCCTTCAATGAACCATATCTGATATGCTTAATCATAGTATCCTATGATTTAAAGGTAGAAAGAATTGGTGATCTTAGGATGGAACTACAGAGCTTAGAAATTGACATCTGAAGGTTCAGCTATCAATGGAGGAGTGTTTGACTTCAAGGATAATTAAGGGGAAAGATATAGAGATCCCAGGATTATATAGTGCTGGATGAGATATTAAGAAATGGATAAATTTGCACAGAATGATTGGTTCAGAGGTATTGATTAAGGTAACCCCAGTAATTATAACATTTCTAAAAAGCACTGATTAATAATTATTGGCACTGAGAAAAGTAGAACATTCCAGCACAGAAGCTGACCATTCAGCCCATTTATCTATGTTTGTTTATCTATAGTTTGGAAGTTGGTCTCCTTTGTTACATGCCCGCATGAAATCTTATAATCCAAAGGTTCTCAGACAAGTAGGCAGTCAGATACATTTCACAAATAAGAGGCTGCATTTCAGGAAAAAGATGCAAGGCCTGTTGTTGCATATATACATAATAATGATTTCAAAGCATTTAACTGATATTGGGTTTACATGAAAAAGAAAATAAGTCCCGTCAAATTTAAGCTAGACGTTAACTTGCTATAATTTAGCCCATGTTAAATAACTTTAAAAAACTAATAAGAAACATATTGCTGAGAAAATCTACTTTATATAATATTAATATATTTACTGAGAAGACTTTAAATCCAGACCACAAGATCACCAGATATTAAAAATCAGCAGCTTTGAACTTGCTAAGCATTGAATCAAACAAGTCAGCATACTGGGACCTCTGCACTGTTTTCCATGCTTCCTCACTTTGGTTATTTGAGATTGTTTTAGACTTCTAAACCACTTTTAAAAGATGATAAATACATGGACTGTAAATTGTTAGACAGACAGACAGACATACTTTATTGATCCCGAGGGAAATTGGGTTTTGTTACAGTCGCACCAACCAAGAATAGTGTAGAAATATAGCAATATAAAACCATAAATAATTAAATAATAATAGGTAAATTATTCCAAGTGGAAATAAGTCCAGGACCAGCCTATTGGCTCAGAGTGGCTGACACTCCGAGGGAGAAGTTGGGGAGTTTGATGGCCACAGGCAGGAATGACTTCCTATGATGCTTAGTGTTGCTTCCATCCCAGATGTGGTCTTTAATGTGAATAAAGTTTCCAAAAGGATAATAATGATGTTAACAACAAATACAGATGAATTTACCATTTTTTTAAAAAAGTGTGCATTTTAAAGGATATGTAGACTTAAAGTATAGAACTTATAAATTAAAGAAAACAAAGCACACCCCATTGCCCATGAGTCCATGTGATCTCATGTGTTACGTGCAGGGGGGAAATCAAGTCATTGGACATTTAGACAAAACAATCAGAATACTTATTCTATGGGCTAATTTTAGAAGCATGTGAAAAATGGGAATCCTGTGCATTCATGCATTTTTTAACAATGTTAATGCAGAAAAGGTTAATAAAACTTCTGAAAATATGCACAAAGGTTTTGTACAAAACTCACTTTCAAGATGTTTTTAATAATTTATTTTTAATGCACTCCTACTCAGACACTTCAACAAAGCAGTTGTGTCTGAAAATGTCTCATGTTGACACAAGATTATTGACCCTCCTGACTGACGACTCTAGTTTTTTACAATCCATCCCAGAGAAGTGTTGGATATTATTAAACTGCTTATTTATTTTAGATGATTTTTTTTCTTTTGGTAGCAGAATGATAAAATCATAAAAATGTACAGTGCAAAAGTGAGCCAGGCTGACCCACTTTATCCATGCAACAAATGCCCATCTATGCTAATCCCATTTGCCTGCATTAAGCCCGTATTTAAAGGATCCATAATTTAAAGGAAATTTTGAATTAATACCTGATCCCCTCAGGCTCTTAAGCAGTACAGCATATTGCTAGGAATGAGAGTTTATCCTCGTTCAGCGTTCTGAACCTGTACTGTGTAAAGTTATTGCCCATTTTCAAGTTTCATGCAAAATACATAAAGAGTAGGGCTATAGTCCCTTACTGTCTGAAATATATATATAGACACACACATACACGAGGGGTGATTGATAAGTTTGTGGCCTAAGGTAGAAGGAGTCAATTTTAGAAAACCTAGCACATTTATTTTTCAACATAGTCCCCTCCTACATTTACACACTTAGTCCAGCGGTCGTGGAGCATACGGATCCCTTCTTTGTAAAAGTCGGTGTCTTGGACCTCCAGAAGTGGCCCACAGCATAGGTGATTGATAAGTTTGTGGCCTAAGGTAGAAGGAGATGAGTCATACAGCTCTCATTACATGCACATGCAGTTCAACTCTTTGTGTGATTATGCAGAAAGTTTGAAGTTAATAACTTTTGTGGGTTTTCTGTTTCAGATAATTGAAAATTGCAAGTAAGCACTGTCTGAGAAAATGGATAACAGCGGTCTTCGTGCAGTCATCCGCTACCTCAGTCTCAAGGGCTTATCACCCAAGGAGGTCCACGGGGACATGGTGGCAACACTAGGGGAGGGTGAAAAATAAATGCACTATATATATATATATATATATATACATATATATACACACACACTAAAATGTGATCTGTGTGATTCCTGTGGGGAAATCTATGCAAAGTTCATAGCCATTATATCATTGCCCTGTTGGCTACTGACAAAGAAGAAAGACGTTAAAGTTCCTCCCTAGGACAGCCACAATAGAGCCAATGCTGTACCCATGCAAATATCCTTCTTGTAATGCCATGGGCTCTTAACTTGTTAAGCACCCTCATGTGTGGCACCTTGTCAAAGGCCTTCTGAAAATCCAAGGACACAACATCCACCAATTCTCCTTTGTCTATCCTGCCTATTATTTTTTCAATAATTCCAACATATTTGTCAGGCAAGATTTTCCCTTAAGAAAATCATGCTGACTGTGGCCTATTTTATCATGTGCCTCCAAGTACCCTGAAGCTACAGTATATAATGATCCTGGTAAAAGTCACGAACGGAAGGCAGGGTGATCCTCTCAGCAGTTTTCACTATCCTCTTGCAGTCCAGTACCTCGCAGCATCTGCACCACCCAACGATGCAGCTAGGAAGGACACTCTGGTGGTGCTCTTGTAGAAAGTTCCTAGGATGAGATTGGGAGTCTTGCACACCTCAATCTTCCCAGAAAGTATAGAACCTGCTCTGCCTTCTTGACTAACGAGGAGGTGTTGTGGGTCTAGGTTAGATCACCCACTATTTGCACTCCAAGGAACTCTCTCCATGGCAGAGCAATTTATGTGCAATGTAGAGTGGTCGACATGTGCGATCCTGAAGTCCACATTCATCTCTTTTGTCTTGTCCATGTTGAGACTCTGGTTGGTGTTCTCACACCATTTGACAATCCTCTTTACCACCTCTCTGTATGCTGACTCATCACTGTTGCTGCTGAGGCAACTGTTGTAATATCAATGATGATGCGGCTCGAGTTGGATACAGTCATGGGGCAGCAGTGTGAACAGCAACAGGCTGAACGCACAGCCATGCGGCACCAGTGGTTAGTGTGATGGCGCTTGAGATATTGTTACTAACTTGGACTGACTGGGGTCTTTCCGTCAAGGAGAACAGATAGGGTAGTGAGTCACAACAAAGATGGCTTGCCCACCAGCCTCTAAGGGATGATCATGTTAAATACCAAGATGAAGTCTATGAAAAACAACCTGGCATCGTTTTCTAGGTAGATCAAGGTGGAGAGGAGGGCCAAGGCTATGGCATCATCAGTGCAACAGCTTGAAACAGTCCAAGGAAGCTGGAAGGTGGTATTTTACATTATCCTTTGCAGCTACTCAAAGTACTTCATAGTTGTTGAGGTTAGTGACACTGGACGGTATTCATTCAGGCCAGTTACCATCGCTCTCTTGGGCACCAGAATGATAGTGGCTGCCTTGAAGCCTACAGGCACAGTGGACTATTGCAAGGAGATGATAAAGACTTCTGTTAAGACCTCTGATAGATCAGCTGCACAATCCCTAAGCACCTGACCAGGTATGCTGTCTGTCCCTGCAGCTTTGTGTGGGTTTAACCTGGTTAAGATCCTCCTCACCTCAACTGTGACCAGATAGGATGCCTGTTCCTCATGGGGAGAGGTGGCAGAAAGCTATGCAGGAAAACATACCTTTCTGCCTAATGTCTAAACTGACCATCCTAAACTCATTTATTCTAATCCTACTGTGTTGCTATTTTATTCTCCCTAGATCCTACCCAACTACCCTCATTTACACCCTTGGGACACTGAACACTTCAGTCCACGTGTCTTTGGTATGTTGGAGGAAACCGAAACCCATACAGAAAATCCACATGTTCACAGAAAAAAATACATACAATCTCCAGACATTTGGCATTGGAGATCAGGATTGAACATGGCTCACTGGAGCTGAGCTATGCCAGTATCCTATCGCTTCTGAAGTTGTCTGTGTTCTCCTCTATGAATACCATTTGATAACCTGATCTCTCTTGGTGACACAGCAAGACAAGCAAAGATCTCTGGGCATTTCCTCATGCCTAAATAAGATTACTGGACAATTTGCATTGAATGAGATATGGGATATGGTACTGGAATAAAGTGTGATTGTTGCACGTGAGGCTTGCAGCATATGGACAGTACAGAGAATCAGCAATACAATAAACAAGTTTGACTTTGACTTTGACAGATATGTACTTTGACCTGATAATGGCAAAGGCTGAAATGGTTAATGCTGTTTTGGATAGAGACAGCCATCAACATACTAACATGAAGTCATCAGGCTATTGTTAAACACATTGCAATTAAAGAGGAGGCAAAGAAGAATATATACCAATGAAACTGAGAGAGTTGAGAGCAAAAGAGTATATAATCCTAAAAGTAGCCCACATTAAGGAAACTATGAATCAAATTTTTGTCCTCAATTTATCGATTATACGTGGCTATTTGGCAAACCTTTGCCTTCTGTAAAATGTGTTACAATATTCTTTGTTTACATAAATATACGTACTAATACAGAATTAGTGGCACTTCTTTAGAAGGTTAAGGAGCACAGACAGATTATTAAACTATCAAAGAGGGAGTTAATCAGAAGAAGTCCATACTTTGTTGCAGAAGGCTGATCATAATATTACAATGATTTAAGTACAAATTAGATTAAGTTCAGATTGTTCATTCATTTTAATAACTGGAATTACCTGTGGGGAAACTTACTGGAATAATCCTAGGGATACTTTAGAATTAAGCTATATAAGTTAACCTGCTGGAATTTAAAAATAAAACTTCAATCAGAAATGTGTAACAATTTATCATATTTTATGAAGGGTTAAATTGGGGAAACCTGCACTGGACATTTAGCAGTCTAAGAGTCAAGAAGTCTAATGGTTCAGAATCAGAATCGGGCTGATTATCACTGACACGTTGTGAAATCTGTTGTTCTGCAGCAAGTGTATATTACAGGTCATAAAAATTACTATGAAGACAAATAACCATGTAGTGTTTGTGGGTTCATGGACCATTCAGAAATCTGATTGCTATTCTCAAAACATCTTAATGCTCCTGTACCTCCTCCCTCATGATAGCAATGAGAAGAGAGTATGTCCCAGATGTTGAAGTTCCTAAATCATTGATGCTGCCTTCTTGAGGCATTGCATCTTGAAGGTGCTCTTGATGGTAGGTAGTGTTGTGACAATGATGGAGCTGACTCAGTATGCAGCCCTCTGCAGTCCCTTACGATCCTGTGTATTGGAGCCTCAAAACCAGCCGATGATGCCAACAGTCAGAATGCTCATCTGGCAATATTTGTTTTCCACTGTTTCAGCCAGGATTGGTACCAGTGTGTCTGACAGCTGAGCCTAATTCAGTCTTACTCATAAACATGAGAAAGTCTGCAGATGCTGGAAATTCAAAGCAACACACACAAAATTCTGGAGGAACTCAGCAGGTCAGGCAACATCCATGGAGATGGTTGACATTTCCAGCTGAGACCCTTCTTCAGGACTGAGAAGGAAGGGGGTACATGCCAGAATAAATAAGGTGGGGGGAGGGGAAGGAGAATAACTGGAAGGCGATAGGTGAAGTCAGTTGGGTGGGGAAGGTCAAGGACTGAAGGAGAAGGAAGCTGATAGGAGAGGAGAATGGCAGGTGAGAAGAGGTAAAAAGTTAGAGAGGGGATTAGTGGAAAGGGAGTAATTTGTTTACCTGAAGGAGAAATCATTCATGCAATCAGGTTAGAGGGTATAAGGTGCTGCTCCTTCACCATGAGGATGGCCTCATCATGACACTTTTACCCTGTTGTTAGTACTCTTCCTTCTGAGGCTCCATTTTCTTCTTTCAGATTTGAGCACATAATCTACACTGACAAGGTGGAACAGAGTGACTGCTGCCAATGTCAGATTCACTGTTTTTTAGATACAGTATAAACACAACTGACAGTACATTCCTGATGGCATGAACATCAATTAATCAGTCTTCCGATAATGGCCACCACAAGCATTGCCCCCCTCCTTCAACATTCCCCATCCCCTTTTCCATCTTCACTTTATCTCCTTGCCAATATTCTCTGGTGCTCCTCCCCCTTTTCTTCCTTCCATGGCCTTCTGTCATCTCCTTTTAGATTCCCCTTTTCCTGGTCTGTATCTCTTTCACCAATGAACTTCCCAGCTCTTTACTTCATCCCTCCCATCCTCCCGACTTCACCAGTCACCTTGTGTTTCTTCCTCCCCTCCCCCAACCTTCTAACTCTTATTCCTCATCTTTTTTCCCCAGTCCTGAGGAAGGGTCTCAGCCCAAAATGTCAACTGTATTCCTTTCCCATAGATGTTGCCTGGCTTGCTGAGTTCCTCCAGCATTTTGTGTGTGTTGCTTGGATTTCCAGCATCTGCAGATTTTCTCTTGTTTGTGGTTTGGGTGGGATGGCAAAGTGCAGACAGAGTTCATGGAGGAGAGGCTGTGATTAGACAAACTACAGTATATATTTTTGATCAAAAAATGCTATGCAATTGCAATTAAAATTAGGTTATTCTTTACCTTCCAGTCATAACACATCTTTCCAATAACTGGCAACTGTTGCAAGCTGATAACGCACAGGGAAGAAGTGAAACCAGGTTTAAAATGGAAATAGCTGGAAATATTTATTTGGCTATGCAGCATCTGTGAGTAGGGAAACAGAATTTTTCTGTTTTTGTCTGCACAAGTGCTACCTAACTTGCTGGGTTTCTTTGGGGACTTAATTTTTCAAAATTTTGTCTAAATCAGTTCAGCCCTAAAGGAAGCATTGCATGCAATTCTGGGCACTAGGCTCCAGGAAGAACTTAACAGGTACAGAAGAGATTTATGAGATTGGTTTCCGTTGTGAGGGATTCATTCACGGGGATAAACAGTGGAAACAGGTGGTGTCTGTAGAGATGAGAATGATGAAAAGAGGTTTTGCAAAACCATGAATGCCTGAAGTAGAATGCAGAGAGACTAGCCTGGAAATTTAATTGCATTGCATATGTTTTTTCCCCAATGTACTGCAGAATTGATTTGTGGTGGCGGTGTGCTCCCTAGCCGTGTGAGTGAGCTGGAATTTCTGTTCTCCAGATGCATGAGATGATTCTGCACAGAAGCTACTGGCTACATAACAGTAAAACCAAATACTGTGCAAAGCACATTTCATGATACTGCTGCAACACTGCAGTGCTGAAGAAAGTGCGTCATCTTCAAATAGCCCAGTTGCGAAGAAATCAGCAACTAAAGCCAGCATTCAAATCTTCAGCAACTCCCTCTACAATCAAGCAAGAGTCTCTTGGCTTTAGGGAATGCTGCAGCTGCTCACATACTTAGCAGCAGTGTCCGTCCCCACTGTTGCAAAGGTCTGATTGTCTATTGGAAGGACTGGGTGCACTCTCCTATCTTTTGACACACTGTTGTTGGGTCGGCCATTCCCACTGAGGCTCACCATAGGAAATGGCTTTAAAAGTTCCCAGCATAGAAGGAGATTGCACTTGTGATAGTTGCATACTTGAAACACATCATCTTGAATTTACGTGTGGAATTACTAGACATGACTATGCTGAAGTCCCAGTGCCATTGACACCTCCATGGATAACTCTTTACTTAAGTGATTTCAAGTCAAAGATCAGAGTCTCTTTTGATGATCTTAGACTGGGTGGAGCTGCAGTCTCCCAGGTACAGGACAGTCCTTCCTTTTAATACTTATATTTTTCTACTTCTGCAACTTCAGATTGAATAATATACTTTGATTAATTATTTAATGAATAAAGGCTGCACTATCACTCCCCTATAGCCTCTGTGTCAATTTTACATTAAATAGTTAACCAAGTTGCTGGTTCCCACTTGCTTATCATTGATCCCCATTGGAAAATCAGTGTAGGAAGAATCATGAATATTCTAATACATGAACGCATGAATTATTGACAAGCTCAGATCACTAACTGTGGTTTAAGAGCTGAGTAATACAGCACAGGCCATGCTGGCCAATGTGTCTCCAGAGCTAGGACCATTTGCTTGGATTTGGACCAAATCCCCTTGCCTGTGAACTTGTCCAAACGTCTTTTAGTATAGTAATTGTATCCACCACTATCACTTCCTCTAGCAGTTCATTCACTTTACCCACCACCCCCTGCTCTGTGTGAAAAACTTGCCCCTCAGGTTCCTTTCAGATCTTACACTTCTAACATAAAGTGTATGCCTTCTCATTTTAGACTCCCCTACCTTGGGAAAAAGACTGTAACCATCCGCCTTAATTGTGCCCCTTATGGTCTTATAAATGTCTATAAGGTCATCCCTCAGTCTCTTATGCTCCATGGAAAATATGTCTTAGCCTTTACATTCTCTCCTCATTACTCAAGCCTGGAAGCCCCAGCAACATTTCTGTCAATTTTTTCTTGCTTAATTATATTTTTCCTTTTGTAAGGTGAGCAGAACTGTCCGCATTATTTCTGGAACAGTATCCCCCAACATCTTGTAGAATTATTAACATGACATCCCAACTCAACACCCTGTCGAATGAAGGCAAGCATGTTGTACATCTTTTTACTGACTTTGTCAGTCTGTGTCAGGGAAATGTGACCTTGTACCTCAGGGCCCTGTCACTTATAAGGTAGGTCATGCTGACTTGGTTTCATGTGGCTGTATGGCAAGGACGAAACATCAACAAACTCAATGGCCAGCTCCACTGAGAAACATGTAGATAAAGTTTTGTAATGCATAGAAGATTCCTGGACTAGTCCCATCTTCTATAATTGGCCCAAATCTCTCCGACCCTTTCCTCTCCCTGAACCTGTCCAAATGTATTTTAAACATAGTAATTGCACACACCTCTATCACTTCCTCCGGCAGCTCGCTTGACTGGGGTTGAACAGGAAAGGATAGGTAAAGTGGCAAGAAAAGTGGCAAGGCATCTTAGTTTATTTAAATATCAAATATTTACTGCCAACCAGTTATCTGAATCACTTTGGTTGTGATGTCCTCTGTGTCAAAACTCAGACGTCTTAAATGTGTCAAAGGAATTGTATACCTCTTTATAAAAGGGAATATATGTTTAAAGTAGGGGAATGGAAGTACCTGGACCTGCCTTCCAGAGAACAGCACTGATATGATAGGCTAAACAGTTTCTTCCTGTGTGATATCTGCGGAGAAATGTAAAAAGGCAGACTACCTCCTCGAGAAGGAGGTAGAACTGAGAGTTACAGTATAATTCTGAGCCTTTTTAAACAATGATTTTGGTGTTATTTCAGGCAAATGGTGGTAATGATACAAGCTTTATTTGCTGAATATGGTCTGATGGCACATTCTTACCCAATGAGTGAAGTAAGCAATGTGCATACTGTAGCTTCTCGTAAAACATGTCACAAAATCAGTTGCAGCTATATCCCACAAAAGGTAATGGATTCGGCCCAGTACGTCTCAGATAAAACCCTCCCAACCATTGAGCACGTCAATATGAAACATTGCTGTGGAAGAGCAGCATCCATTATCAAAGACCCCCACCACCATGCACTTTTCCCGCTGCTGCCATCAGGTTGAAGGTACAAGTGCCTCCTACCCCTCAACCATAAGGCACTTGAACCAAAGGAGGTGACTACACTCAGTTAAGGACTCTTGTTATTTCATACGTTATTTATTGCTATTTATTTATATCTGCATTTGCACAATTTGTTGTCCATCAATCCTCTTTACAGTTACTTTTCTAATAGATTTGCTAAGTATGCCTGCAGAAAAAGAATCTCAAGGTTGTATGCAGTGATATGTAAGTACTCTGATAATAAGCTTTACTTGGAACTGGAGTACTAAAAACAGGGATTGGCTGAACCAATGATGCTTGACTGAATGTTTCCTTCAAGGAAGACCTCATTCTGTTTAGAACTTAAATAGACACAGAGCTGCAAAATTAATGTCGAGCTCTTATCAACGATTACTATGCATAACCTGTCACCCAAAGTCATTTTTATTACGTTAATTGGAAAATAAAAGAAGGTGACTATTTCACCCATAGGTGGCAGTGAAGTCCTCTTGAATGCCTTGAAGAATTTGTAAGCAGTTTTGTTGGTTAAGGGAACTGTTGAATTTCTGAGACCAGGAATGCAGATAATCAGACTGCAATCCATCAAAGTGACTTGAATAAACATAACAATCATAAATTCACTTTCCCTATCTTACAACAATACTCTTTCAAACAGTCCTGCCTGATAATCAATTAGCCTGAATGGAATCAAATGAAGTAAAGAAATTAAAAGCAACATTTAAAATCTGTGTTTCAATCATAACCTCTCAGAGATGTAGAGTTCAAACAGCACAGATACAGGCCCTTTGCCCCCCCCCCCCCCCCCCCCCACATCTACACTAACCCAATTTGCCTGTATTGGGTCAGTGTCTTTCTACTTCTTGCCTATCTAAGGTCTACCAAAACATCACCTAAACAGAGTGATCTATAGGTGGGGTTGTAAAGAGAACTTTTACCACATTGGCTTTCATTGGGTGCAGGAGTTGGGATATTGAAGGTGTACAAAACATTGGAGAGGTCAAATTTAGAGTATTGTGTGTAGTTCTAGTCACCTACGTATGGGAAAAATCAATATGCTTAAAGGAATGCAGAGGAAATTTACAAGGAGGTTTCAGGACATGAAAACCTGAATTATAGGGAAAGGCTGAATAGGTTAGGACTTTATTCCCTGGAGTGCAGCAAAATGAGAGGGACTCTTGTAGAGGTATACAAATTATGAGGGCATACATAGGGTGAATGCACGCAGGCTTTATGTACTGAAGTTGGGTGAGATAGGTTTAGGGTGAAAGATGAAATATTTAAGGGAAACACCTTTGCTCAGAGGGTGGTGCGAATGTGGAACAAGGTGCCAGCAGAAGTGGTGGATGCAGGTTGAAATGCAACATTTAAATTTGGATAGGCACATGGATGGAAAGGATTTGTGGGATGTAGTCCAGGTTCAGGTAGATGGAAAGATCAGGTCAGCATAGACTAGATGGACCGAAGAGCCTGTTTCTGTGCTCTGGTACTCTATTTCTATGATTTTATATTTGATCCCACGACTTCCCCCAACAGTGAATTCCAGATATTAATTCCCCTCTGTATAAAACACATTTCCCTCAAATCCCTTTTAAGCTCCTTTTTAAAAAGTAGTTGTAAGGGATAGGTGTAAGTAAAAGAAAATGTGAGGATATTTAGATTTTGAGGTAGTTCCATTCTTGCAGGCGCACTATTTCATTGGACCATTGCAAGAGAAAGCATTCATCAAGATTAAGAATATTTTCCTATTAGCATTCATTTTGGGATTGCCAGATGCATTGGGCTCTGTAACTCTAGTCTTCCAGCATCGATCCAAGTGCCTCCCAGATTCACATTGCTAGATGCCACTTCAGGTCGGATGACTACATCCAGAACTCCTTGCCACCCATATCTAAGTTCCTTCCTAACACACTGTGGTGAACTACATATACCTGTCTGGACACGCCCCCCCCCACTGACTGCTCCTGTGGCCCCTCCCACTGACCGTGGCTCCTCCCACGGACCCCGGTATAAAGGCAATTGGGGACTCTGCCCCGGCCTCAGTCTCCAGGATGCAGTGTGGTGGTCAATTGCTGCTTGTTCTTTCTTCCAGCCAATAAAAGCCTATATCTCGCCTCACGTCTCAGAGAGTTATTGATGGTGCATCAGACACATTTGCTTAACTATGTGATTTGATCAATCCTAATCCCATCTGTGATTGACACACCATCTCTTAAAAACACCCAGCAGTTCATTCCCTAATTCAAAGACTCTTTTCTGCATATGTGCCCACATTATGTTCTTCCACCTCAAATGAAACGGTGCATGTCCTTCAAGTATACATCCTGATTGACCTGGCTAGGTATCAATGTAGATATTTATTGCTACTTCATCATTTAACATGGCAGTCTTAAATATACTATACATAATATTCACTCAGATGGAATAATGCTGCTTTCTACTTCCTTTTTATCTAGAGTATCACAGCAAGACTGTTTGACAATTTACTCTCTCAAACCTGACCAATATTGACTGCCACATTCCTTAGTGACTTTCACCTCATTAGAGTTGGCTCCATACTGTGACAACTGAAGCAGTGGACAACAGTGAATGAAGATCCTGAGGCCAGGTGTCTCACCTCACAGCCACAGCAATCTTCCTGCCTTGCGCGCTCATGCCATCTACTGGTTTCTTGCTGAACATGTTTGTTGCATGACTCCCCCAGTATTACTATTTCTGTTGTTGCTTTCTCTGCTTGCTTCACCAATCAAAACTGTTTTTAAGTTCAATTCCTTTCTTCAACATTAGAGCCAGCATTTTAAGTTACTTTTCCTAAGATCGCATATCGGTCTGTCTGCACACTGAATAATTTTGCAGTGCTCATTCCAAAAGGTCTGACATATTTTGCCAATTTTTTTTAGACAGAGTATGTTACTTCCATCCATTTTCTCTTGTTTCCTGACTGAATATATCATACTTGTAAATGTCAATGTTGGTTTTGGTTTGAAATGCCTCTTCAAGACTTTTATAATGTATAATATCTTAAATAATACCTCAGCTGCTATTTGTGTTTCCAGAACACTTGTTATGGAGTGCCCATGTCTTCCACCCCACTAGTAACAACAATATTCCCCTTCTTGTATCTCCACACGTCTATTTTTCTGGTCATTCCCTGGGACTTAGACAAAATTGTTTGCCTTCAGAAACATTTCCACCTCTTCAATAGTTTTCTCCTTAGGCAGCCCCTCAGGATTGCCGATAACTTATTTTTACCCTGGTTTTGTAGGCTTCTGAGGAGGCCAATGTGGGGACCACAGATGCTTTCACAGATGAAGCAGGTGTCAACTGTGCAAACAGATGAGTAGTTTGTGAGGTGGTCAGCTCCTTCTGCCTTTTACATAGGGTGTCTTTATGCTTCCAAGTCTTGTACTCAATGTTCTCAGTAACATCTGAATATTGCTTCTCTTGCAATTAATGTTGAGGAGTCTTATAATGAAAAGTATAGTGAGAGTTGACTGCCTTTAACATCAAGACAGCAATTAATCTAAAGTGAGATCAGGAACCAACAATGAAATCTAAAGGATTGAAAAAAAAAACAGTCCACTAGCTAAAGTTATAACTTACACCAATTAAAAACAGCGGTACTTGTCAAAATCTCAATGTACTGCCCTCAGGACACACTGTAGGACAAAGTGGCCAGTGTCACCACAAATAACCTTACATCACCGGGACAAAAGTATAGATGTTCACTGACAGTTGCACAATCTTCAAATTCATTTACAGTTCCTCAGAATGTGAAACAGCCCTTGCAGCAAGACCTGGAAAATATCCAGCCAAGGGCTAAGAGGCAGCAAGTAACATAAATACCACTAGTCTCAGGCAATGATCATTTCCAACAAGAGAGCATCTAACAAATGAGTTTCACTGAGTTTTCAGTCATTAGCATCTTAGGATCACATTGACCAGACATTAACAAGACCAGTCAGGTATGTGCTGTATCTATGAGAGTAAGTCAGAATCTGCGTGTCCAGCTTCTCCTGACACCCCAAAGCTTTCCCACCATTCAAAAGACACACAACTCCAATGTAATAGAATACTCTCCATCTTTCTGGCTGAATGCAGTCTCAGTATTAGTTAAGAAGCTCAGCACCATCCATAACAAAGCAGACACAACGGCCACTTTATTCACCATCCTGATTACTCACCCTTTGGCTACCATGTTCTGGAGATGCAGTGAGTCTGCAACCTTCAGAGTCCAACTGCTTCGCGAAAGATATAATTCTAATCAAAGGAATTTTTTTTCTTCTTGACCACTATTGTCTTCGGTAGTAGTTCCACCTAAAAAATGCACAGCAGTTACTCACCCAGGGGACTCCAACTCCATCACTGAAGCCAGTGAGCTCTATCACCAAGAAAGCAAAAGGCAGCAGGTCCATTAGAAGATCACCACATGCTAGTTCTCCTACCTCCTGACCTGGAAATGCAGGAGACCCTGACATTGCCAGGAAGGATACGGGGGGTTACATCCCTCGAAAACCATCCTTACTGTTATATTTCAGAATGTTAAACCAATTTTCCATTAAATCCCATATTGCCATATTATAAGTGGTGATGCATTCCTAAGAGCTTTTGTTTCCTCCCACGAGGCATGATGAGTACCATATGAACACATATGAAATGTTGGAAGAACTCAGCAGTCCAGTTAGCATCTGTGGAAAAGAGTAAACAGTTGACATTTCGGTCCAAGACCTTTCATCAGAACTGGAAAGGAAGGGAGAAGTAAGAAGAAGAAGGGGATGAGGGGAAGAAGGTAGCAGGCCTGAAACATTGACTGTTTTCTCTTTTACAGAGGCTGCCTGTCCTGCTGAGCATTGTGTGTGTGTTGATTTAGATTTTTAGCATCTGCAGATTTTCTCGTGTTGATGAGTGCCATAGTGGTGGTTTACGGCTGGGAGCCATTTAAGAGATTTGCTTTAGGAACTGAAATGGTAATCTTTTAAGTGGCCAGCAGCTGCATTTGGAGACACGAGTGACTGCAGATGCTTCCTTTTAATGTCATCTGTCACGTGCCTTTCCATCCCACCAACCTGCCAATGTCCTCTTCAAGTCTACTTTTTTCACTGATCATTATGTTTGAAGTTTTCCTATTAGTATCTGAATATCCAAATCTATTCTATTGTTCTTTTTTGCCAAAATATTACACAGTATGTTTCCTTAACATTTATGCTCCCCTAAGTTATGTTCACCAATGATAATTTTCCAGGCAACTGTGCATGTTGTGCACAATATTATCATAGAAACTTAGTTACATATTTCATATTGTTTCCATATTCTGGCTTCTGCAGAAGTGTTCACCAATGAAAAAGGTGTAAATTTCAGTAAGCTTTGTGCAGATGTAATTCAATAGGTGTAGTTCAGGAATCTGAGTTGAAATATTACTTCATTTATAAGTCAGGTGTCAAATGATAGAACAAATTAATTAACCAATTTAATAAGATTTAGAAATCAAAGTCCTGTTATATCTGGTCCATCATTTGTTATAGTATTGGCTCCAACAAGCAACAATTTCATTCACTTCTCTCACTGATATACCATTTTGAAAAAAAAGACACCAAGCTTATTTTTCCTTAACAGTATACATTTCACTGGACATTATTTCACCAACTCACTTCAGCAGATGCCCATGTGACGAGCTCACAAACTTACGGTATTCATATGTACTGTGGAGGAGGTAGGTAAGATTCATCAAATGAATTAACATGGAGCTGGGTACAAATGAAGGATTGTTACTGCAGTATACAAAGAAATTATTTGTTTCACCATACACCATGTTAACCTGTTAGACACCAGAATTCTATCAGATATCACATTTTTAGGCTTACTGTTGGAGTCTGATGTTAGGTCAGTCAGAAGGTCAGATAAACCTGAACATCTCCAGTATGCCCTAATTGAACTGAGCTCTATTAGAATAGCTAATAACTTTCAAAGCATCCAGATTGACTTGTATTTGTCTAGGACTTGGAGGAAGGTAGATTTATATACCAATCAGATTACTCCTAACCATGGCAAAGCAGAGTGGGCAAATCAAAACCAAATCTAATGGAGTGCCTCAGAAATACACACATACTCTCTTATTAGTCACTATCTAGACTCACATTTAATGACTGCGTAAATTGTTAATGTACTTATTGCTAAACATTTGATTAACTTTGCAGTCGTGGCTTTGTGAGTAGAAAAAATGATAAATAGAGCAAAAATGTATTTAAAGTTTGCCATCTAATCAGGAGTTGTAGTCATACAGAATCCTTAAAACTTATCTCAGCCCTACCAAACATTGTTCTTCACTTAGATCCAAATTTTCACACTTTCAATTCTTGTTTGGATATTTGATGTGTAAATAATTAGACCATAAGACCATGCGATAAAGGAACAGAATAAGTTTATTTAGCCCATTGAACCTGCTCTGCCATTTTATCATGGCTGATCCAATTTTCCTCTCAGCCCCAGTCTCCTGCCTTCTCCCCATATCCCTTCATGCCCTGACCAATCAAGAATCTATCAGCCTCTGCCTTAAATATACATAAACACTTGGCCTCTACAAACGCCTGTGGCAAAGAATTCCACAGATTCACCACTCTTAGGCTAAAGAAATTCCTCCTCAACTCCGTTCTAAAAGGAGACCCCTCGAATATGCGGCTGTGTCCTCTGGTCTTAGATTTTCCACATCCATTTTATCAAGGCCTTTCACCATATGCTAGGTTTCAATTAGATTGCCCCTCATTTCTCTGAATACAGGCCCAAAGCCATCAACCATTCTTCATATGACAAGCCATTCAATCTTGGAATCTTTTTGTGAACCTCCTTTGAACCCTCTCCTGTTTCAGCACATCCTTTATAGTATAAGGGGCTGAAAACTGCTCACAGTATCCCAAGTGATGCCTCACCAGTGCTTTATAAATTCTCAACTTTACGTCCTTGTTTTTAATATTCTAGCCCTCTTGAAATGAATGCTAACATTGCATTTGCCTTCCTCAACATAGACTCAACCTGAAAATTCACTTTTAGGGAATCCTGCACAAAGATTTCCAAGTCCCTTTGTGCCTCTGGTTTTTTTTTGCATTTTCTCTCCATTTAGAAACCAGTCAATCCTTTCATTACTTACACCAAAGTGCATGACCATACACTTCCGAACACTCTATTCCATCTACCACTTCTTTGCCCATTCTCCTAATCTGTCCAAGTTCTGCTGTAGCCTCTCCACTTCCTCAAAACTACCTGCCCCTCCACTTACCATCTGCAAACTTTGCAACAAAGCTATCAATTCCAACATCCAACATAAAAAAAAATCAGTCCTAACACAGATTCCTGTGGAACAGCGCTTGTCACTGGCAGCCAAGCAGAACAGGCTCACTTTATTCCCACTCTTTGCCACCTGCCAGTCATCCACTGCTTTATCCATGCTAGAATCCTTCCTGTAATACCATAGGCTCTTAACTTGTTAAGCAGCCTCATGTATGGCACTTTGTCAAAAGCCTTCTGAAAATCCAACTACGCAACATCAACTGATTCTTCTTTGTCTATACTGCTTGCTATTTCTTCAAAGAATTCCTACAGATGTGTAAGGCAAGATTTTCCCTTAAGGAAACCATGCTGACTACAGCCTATTTTGTCATGTGCCTCCAAGTACCCCAAGACCTCATCCTTAAAAATCAACTCCAACATTTTTCCCAACCACTGGCTTATAGTTTCCTTTCTTCTGCCTCTCTCCCTTCTTGAAGAGTGGAGTGACATTTGCAATTTTACAGTCTTCTGGAACCGTTCCTGAATATAGTGATTCTTGAAAGATCATTGCTAATGCCTCTACAATCTCTTCAGAACCAGTGTCGACCATCTGATTCAGGTGACTTATCTACTTTCAGACCTTTGAGTTTCCAAGAACTTCTTCTCTAGCAATGGTAACTTAACACACTTCATGACCCCTGACACCTGGAACTTCTGCCAAACTGTTAACGTCTTCCACAATGAAGACTGGTGCAAAATACTTATGTATTCAGTTCGTCCACCATTCCCTTGTCTCCCATTACTACCTCTCCAGCATCGTTTTCCAGCGGTCCGATAACCACTCTCACCTCATCTTTTACACTTTATGAATCTGAAAAATGTTTTAGTATCCTCCTTAATATTATTGGCCAGTTTACTTTTGTGTTCCATCTTTACCTTCTTAATGACTTTTAGTTGTCTTCTGTTGTTTTTTAAAAGTTTTCCACTTCCCTAACTTCCCACTGATTTTTGCTTTACTATATACACTCTCTTTGACCTTTATGTTGACTTTGATTTCTCCTGTTAGCCACAGCTGTGACATCTCACTGAGATGAGATTCACAATACTCTCCGAAGACAAAGCATTTAAATTAACATGATAGGAACAAAATTATTACTATTAAACCACACAGGTGAGCAACTGAAGCAGTTTTTTTTTAACCTGGTCACTGCAAGATTATGATGATATGGCCTCACCTGCTTTCTGTAGTAGACATTTCCAAATTTAATCACTTCTTGGGTCAACCATAGAAGGCCTCCTCTACATCCTTTGCTTGTAATCTGTGCTTTGGAACTTCCCCACCACAACCCAGCCTTGTCAGAGATGTGTAAGCTTCACTGAGGTTCCCCATCATTCTTGTAAATACAGTTGTCCCAATCTGTCTTCATATATCAGTCCCTCAATACCAGGGATCATAGTGGTAAACCTTAGCTTAGACATTCTTTCTCAGAGAAGAAGATTAAATCTGCATTCAGGATTCAAGGTATCGCCTCACCAGTGCCCTGTTCAATTTCCCAGCTCCTGTACTCAATTCATTATGCGATGAAGGCCAGCATGCTATTTGCTTTCTTACCTCTCTGCTACACTTGCATACTTTCAGCAGAAGGATGACTAGGTTTCGCTACACCTTGCCTTTTCCTCCTCTATCATGGTTCAGGTAATAATCTGTTCACCTGTTCTGCTACCAAAGTGGACAAACTCAAATTGATCCATAAATCAAGAACTAGAGGATATAATTTAAAGTGAGAATGCAGATATTTAATAGGAACCAGAGGGAAAACATTATTACCTAGACAGTGGTCAGTATATGGAATGAGCTATCAGAAGAAGTGGTTGAAGCAGGTACTACCATACATTAACAAAATTTTTGAGAAAGGAACTTGGACAGATAGAGAAAAATCGGAATCAGGTTTAATATCATTGACATTCCTGTAAGTCATGAAATTTTGGCAGTACAGTGTAATGCATACAGTCAAAAATCTAAAACATAGATTACAAAGTTAAATTCAATAAGTAATGCAAAAAGAGAGCAAAAGTAATGTAGTAGTGTTCATAGGCTGGTTCATTGTCCATTCAGAAATCTGATGGTAGATAGGAAGAAGCTGGCTGTAAAATGGTGACTGTGTGTCTACTGGCTTCTGTACCTCATGCCTGATGGTAGTATTAAGAAGGGAACATATCCTGGGTAATGGGGCTCCATAGTGATGGATGCCACCTTTCTGAGGCATCACCTTTTGAAGATTACTCATTGCTGGGGAAGCTAGTGCCCATGATGGAGCTGGCTGAGTTTGCAACCCTCTGCAGCATTATATGATCCTGTACAGTGGCCCTCCATACCAGATGATGATGCCACAAGTTAGAATGCTCTCCATGGTACATCTGTAGAAATTTGTTTGAGTTTTTGTTGACATACCAAATCTTCTCAAGCATCTAATGAAATATTGCCATTGCTATGCCTTTTTTGTAATTCCAATTATGTTGGACCCAAGAACAAAAAATTGCACACCCTTTCCACTGCTGGCCAGTTCTGAGCATGTGGATGAACTGAAATGGGAACATTGGTTCATACGGACCAGTCAGGTCAAAGGGCCTAGTTCCATGCTGTATGGCTCTATAACCTCGTGATTGTCCTCACCTGGCATGCACTTGCACAATCACTCTATAGATTTAGGATTTGCTCCTGATTTACTTACCTCTATCTGACGTGCTCCCTGTGAAGTTTACCCTGCACCCTGCTGCCAATACTGTCTCTGTTACAGTAACGCACAATTCTGCCTTTGGTTATTGTGTTTTACATCTGCACTACCTCAATAGAGTTATGTTCGTAAAGATATTTACGGATGGCATGCAAACCTAGCTTCTAGCTTTACCTTGCACATGTGGCAATAATAAACTAATTACAAATATGTTTGAGCTGCAAAGGAAAGCACTGCGCAGCTTCCATGTACTCTGCACAGAGCTGCTACCTTATCGTGGCTCTGACCATGAAGATAATGGTCATGTCGGGCAGTAAAGCTGACAATGAAACAACACCTGTGTTCTTCTGGAACGAGATATGTGGCCTCAATACAAAGCCTCACACAATGGATGGAGAGTGTCAGTTTAAAATATGATGTGGTTGCATCCTATTCGTACTCACTACCCTCCTTCTGACAAGTGGATATGTGTTCCTTGATGGAATACTGAGACATTGAATATATTAAAACTGAGTTCTTGCTATGCAATTGGAACACAGTGCACAGTACGGAACAAAAACACACCCTTTGTTTCTCAATGTTGTGCTGAACTTACTTACTAGTAATGAAATAACTAGCTAAACTATTTCCTTCTGCATACAGAATGCCCTATACTTCCATTCTCCGTACATTCCGGTGTCTCTTAAAGGTCAAAGTTTAATGTAATTTTTATCATCAAAGTACATATATGTCACCATATACAACCCTGAGATTCATTATCCTGTTGGCATATGCAGCAAATCTATAGAACAGTAACTATAACAGGATCAATGAAAGATCAGCCAAAGTGCAGAAGACAACAAAATGTGCAAATGCAAATATAAATAAATAGCAATAAATAATGTCAACATGAGATAACAAGATAAAGAGTCCTTAAAGTGAGATCATTGTTTGTGGGAACGTCTCAATGGATAGGTAAGTGAGTGTAGTTATTCCCTTTTGTTCAACAGTCTGATAGTTGACAGGTAGGAACAGTTCTTGAACCTGGTGGTGTGAGTCCTGAGGTATTTATACCTTTTACCTGATGGTGGCAGTGAGAAAAGGGCATGGCCTGGGCGGTGGGATCTCTGATGATGGATGGTGCTTTCCTATGATAGCGTTTCATGTAGATGTGCTCAATGCTTGGGAGAGCTTTACCTGTGGTGTACTGGGCTGAATCCACTACCTTTGGCAAGATTTTCTGTTCAACAGCATTGGTGTTTCCATACCAGGCCATGAAGCTGCCAGTCAGTATACTCTCCACAATGCATCTATAGAAATTTGCCAATGTTTTAGAAGTCATAAAGAAGTTTGTCGAACATCTCTTTAAGGGCCTCTTAAACACCTCTATCATATCTAGCTTGACCACCACTCCTGGCAGTGCATTTAAGGCATCCACCACTTCCTATGAAACAAGAAAACTACCCACACAACTCCTTTGAACTTATCCCCTTTCCCCTTAAGTGCATACCCTCTAGTATTAGGCATTTAGACCCTGGGGGAAAGATACCAGTTATTTATCTATACCTCTCATAATCTAATGAACTTCTATAAGGTTTCCCCTCAGCCACTGCCACTCCAAAGAGGACAACCCATGTTTGTCCAACCTCTCCATATCGTACATGCCCTCTAATCCAGGTAGTATCTTGGTAAACCTCTTCTGCACCCTCTCCAAAGCCTCCACATCCTTCATACAATGAGGCAATTAAGACCACAAGTTAAAATTCATTGCAGATTTTTGTGCCTTTCTGGGTTAAATAATATGATAAAGACAGAGTGAGAGCTATTGGCTGTGCAGCTATGCAGGACTGTGTACAAAACCCAATCATCTTCAGCTGTTTCATCAAGGACTTTCCATTTTCCATTGAGAAAATGGGAGAAGATGTGCTGATAATTGCAGAGAGCTCAATTCCATTCACAACTCCTGGGCAACTGCCTATATGCAGCAAGAATTAGATAACATTCAGGCATGGACAGATGAGTGGCAAGTAATATTCAAGGGGAAAAAAAATCAAAGCAACACTCATCTCCAAGAGGAAAGAGTCTAAATGCTTAAATTCAATGACATAACCATCTCCAAGTCCCCCATTAGCACAGGGCATCATCACCGAGCAGAAACTCAATTGGATCAACCACATCAGAATAGAGGACTGACTTACGCATTAACATTTTCACCATCTAATAGGAACAAGAATGTGACGTAATACCCTCTACTTCCCTGGATTAATGCAGATCCAATAACTTTCAAGAATCTTCACACCATTGAGGACAAAACAGCCTGCTAGATTATATTCCATCCACTAATGGTGCACAATGGCTATAGAGTGTACAATCTATAAAATGCATGGAGTTACTCACTTAGGCTACCCTTACACCATCTCCAAACATATGATTTGTTCCACCAAGAAGAACAAGGGCTTCAGAAGCAAAGAAATATAGCCAACTGAAAATTCAACTCCAAATCAAATATCCTGGCTTGGGAGTAAGTTGCTGTTCCATTTCTGTCACTAGGTCTAGTCCAGGTAATTTCTCCTCAACACCTCTGTGGGAGTACCCACAACAGAAAGATGGTAGTGGTTCAACTATAAAGTACTTCTCCAATTTGTCAAGAGCATTAAACCAGTCCAGCTTGAAGAAGTCTCTGACCAACCACCATAAATGTCACCTGTAGAACCAGAAGTGTCAACACGTTCAATCACTGTTGGACAACCATCAAGGATGCTTACCATGCCATCTCACACCTATACTATGGCAAGTCTGATCACCTTACTGTACTTCTACACCAAGGGTATAAGCAGAGACTGAGGAACACAAAAATATGATAAAGGTAGGTGGAGAAGTGTTTACAGGACTGCTTGAAGCAGTGGACTGGACCATATCTTCAGATTCATCCTTGGACCTGCCACCTTTCTCCCTAATTTCATGAAGATCTGTATGGATGAGTGTGTGCCTTTGAGAACACACTGAGCTTTCCCAAACCAGAAACCTTGGTTGAATCTGGAGACTGGCAGACTGCTGAGTGCTGTTCAAGACAGGCAATCCAAAATCCTACAACAGCATCCAGAATTCTTCTCCAGCTACCTCTGTCAGAATCCTGGGTGAGATTCTATCCAGTCCAGGTGATTTATCTACATTCAGAACTTCCAGCTAATTTGTGCAATATTGTATGCTCTCTTCTTTGTTTTTATGTTGTCTTTGATTTCCCTTGTCAGCCACAGTTGCTTCATCGTCCTTTTAGAATGCTTCTTCTTCCTTCACATGAAATGAAATTTTTCATATTACTGCCAGAAACTACAACCTTTTCTGCTCTACCATCATCCCTGTTAGTATATCAACTTCCAATCAACTTTTGGCAGCTCTTCTTTCATACTTCTATGGATACCTTCACTCAGCTGTAATACCAATACATCTGATTTTACATCTCCTACTCAAACTGCAGGGTGAATTCTATCATATTATGAACAATGCCTCCTAAGATTTCCTTTACCTTAAACTCCCTAATCAAATCCGATTCATTGCAACACACTGTAACGAACCCCGTAACTGGGTCACTTACCAGCAAAGATAGAGCGGTCCGTTGAAGTCTGATGATACTATTTTTAACAGTATTTATTAGTAAAAATACACAAAAATAATATCAATGCAAATATACAGATAATATACGTCGTCAATACTAGATCTAAAAGTGCGGGTATAATAATAATCAATAAGAAATAAGCTCTATCATTGTCTAGGGGATAATGTATTGTCCGATGGAAATATAAAGTTCACTCATTTCATGCAGGCGGCAGCCGTTGGGGACCGCTGTGTTGTAATTGTTGGAGAGAGAAAGAGAGATTTGGAGAAAAACTTGCTGGCTTTCCTTTATGATTTCGATCCGTCAGGAGTCCCGTTGTCGTGGCCGTTCACTTGTGGCCTCTCCTTTAGCTAAACCGTTCTTCCGTGGTGAGCTCACCACCCTAGGCAAAGGGAGGACACACATGAGCCCCCACCGGCTTTCGCTATTAAATGCTGTCACGGGATTTCTAGCGTTTCTCCTGGTGTGTCTAAAGGGGTTGTTCCCCAGACCCTCTTTGATCCTTACTCACGGGGTCTCAGATGTCAATCAGATTGGGATGATGCAATCCCTCAACCAGACCACTCTGGTTGTCCCCTGAGGGGTTTCAATGAATAGTACAGTACTCAATACACAATTCCGTCTCCAAGAGACAATGGCCGTTATCAGTGGTTCCGTTCCGCTGAGGCCAGGACACGTTCCAAACCCTGTGTATTCTGCGTGTCTCTCTCTCATTCCCTGGGTCCCAGACCCGAATTAATAGCGATCTTGTGATTCTCAAAAAGGAGGGGGCAACTCTGTACCCTTCGGCCCCTCAGAGTTGCTTCACATTCATAACAACACCAAATCCAGAATTGTCCTTTTCACTAACTATCTTGTAGGCATTCTTCAAATTCCTTTTCTTGGTATCTAGTGCCAAACTGATTTCCCCAGTCTATCTGCACATTCAACTCCCCCATTATCACCATAATATAGCCTTTGTTATGTGCCTTTTCTGGATCCTTTCGCAGTTTTTACCCACAAGGATTCTACATCTTCTGATCCTGTGTCACTTCTTACTAAGGTTCTGATTTCATTTTTTTCCAACAAAGTCACCTCACCCCTTTTCCCCAACTGCCTATCTTTTCAATAGGGTTATGATCTTCTTTCAGCCGAGACTCTATGATGCCCACAGCTCCATAAGTGCCAATTTCTAACTGTGCCATAAACTCATCTACCTTCCCAGACAAGAGAAAGTCTGCAGGTGCTGGTAATCCAAGCAACACACAAAAAATGCTGGAGGAACTCAGCAGACCAGGCAGCATCAACGGAAAAGTCGCCATTTCAGGACTGGAGAACAAAAAAAAGATGAGGAGTAGATTTAAAAGGTAGGGTAGGGAAGAGGGAAACACAAGGAGATGGGTGAAACTGGGGTGGGGGGAGAGGGATGTGTTTTATATATTGTATGCATTCAAATATAACACCTTCAGTTCTGTGTTCACAACTCCTCTTTGCAATTTTGTCTTCATGTTGCTTGAAGATAAATTTTTACCCCTTTCTAAATATTCTGTTTTAATTTTTATTCTGGAGAACTTCAAGGTAGTGACCTCCAAGGCATTAGGCCCCAGTCATGTACCCAGCAGGGTACAGAAAACCTGTGCAACCAACTAGCTGGAGTATTGAAGGACTCTTCAACCTCTCACTGGTATAGCATATGATTCCCTCCTGCTTCAAAAGGGTAACAATCATTCTGGTGCCTAAGAAGAGCAGGGTGAGCTGCCTCAATAACTATCACCCAGTAGCACTCTATCATAATGAAATGCTTTGTTATGACAGATGCCATCTCACTGGCTCTCCAATCTGCTCTGGGGCATCTGGACAACAACAGTACATAAATCGGGCTGCTGTTCATCGATTACAGCTCAGTGCCATCATTGCCTTATTAGTAACACCCAAGCTTCAAGATCTGGACCTCTGAATGTCCCTCCACAACTGGATCCTCAACTTAATTATTGGGAGACCATAGTAAGCCCACTTTATAATAACATCTTCTCCTTGCTGACTGTCAAAACAGGAGCACCTCAGTGATATGTGTTCACCGTCTGCTAGCTTCTCTCTATTCTCGTGACCGTAGTTCCTTAAGTTTGTCATTAGCTCCCTCTCGTTGTGTATTTAATATTTCAGCTCTACTTGAGTAATATTGTAAATATATTGTTTGATTAAGCATTCTTTGTTTAAATAATTAATCATGGGATATACATAATAGTACTTGAAAGCCATATGTTATCATGCTACATCATTATATGTACGAGACTCGCTTATAGTAAAAATTAAACTAAGACCCTTTCTCCTGGGCTCCCATCTGTTTCTTTCAATTAGTTTTATGTTTTGGAGTTATAAAACCTAACAGTGGCAATGAGGAAATTTTAAATGAACCTGAGACGACTACCTCCATTGAATGGCAGTGAGACATTTGAGTAAAAAAAAATGCAGCACCTTTTTTTCCTTCAGAACAACATGTATTTCATAAGTGGAAAACATGGCTGTGTTATATAAAAAGGGCAGAAAATGGATGAAAACAATGAGTACAGGTTGGTAAAAATCACAAACTAAAAATGTAGAAATGGCAGGCTATATTGAAAAGATAATCGTTTGCACAGTGGGCTGAGGAGCGAATTTAGCTGTATTTTGAAGCAAATAAAATAGCCAAAGAGAAGCAAGTACCAGTTTTGCTGAGTGCATTTGGTGCAAAAGCATACAGCTGGTTTAGAAGTTTGACTGGTCCAAGCAAACAAATGAAATGAACTTTGCTGATATCATGTAAGCAATGCAGGAACATTTAGAATCAAAACCATTGCTGATTGTAGAATGCTTTCGGCTTCTTAAGCAGAATTAAAAGGAATGTGAATCCATTTCAGCATATGTTGCCGAAATGAAGAGATGGTTGCAACTTTGTCAGCTTAGTGGTGGGCTTAATGATGCATTGAGAGATTGTTTAGTCTGAGGAATATTACAAGAAGGCATTCAAAAAGAGCTCCTAATGGAAGCAAAGCTCATATTTAAAAGAGCAGTTGAAATTACTGTATCAATTGAAATAGCAGGCATAGATGGAACTGAGTTGCAGTCAGGAATGTAAGTGAGTGAGAACAAAAGTACGTTTAAACAGAAACCAGCCTGGCTGAGAAAATAGTGTTACCTTTGTTGCAGGGGTTCACATACAACAAACCCACGCCAGTTTCAAGGAGAAATTTGAGGAAAATGCAACAAAGAGCATATCAGGCAGCCAAAAATAAATGGACTGCACAGAGAAGTGAAAAAGATAGAACATCTAGTTGCAGTTTCAAAAAGATCACTAATCTGCATGCTGCTGATGAAAAATCTGATAATGGTGAGAGTGGACACAGGACTGAGTAGCCTTAAGATTTGAACTGTGAAAACTAACAACTGGTGAGCAATATGAGATATGCCAGAAGTCAATGGCAAATTAATAAAAATGGAATTGGACACTGGCACAGCTGTTGCATCACTCTACAACATGAGTGTGAACATCATTTCGAAGATACTAAACTGAAGCCTACAAATATCAAACTACAGACTTATACTAGAGAAAAGTAACTTCTGTTGGAATGACGTTTGTAACAGTGAAGTGCAACAATCAACAAGCCAGCATTGTGTGATTGTGATTGGCTGAGGCAACCATAACTTAATTGGAGAAACGTCCACCATTTGCAGGCCACATCCCCTGAAACAGAGTTAACTGACAGCCAGTTGAGAAAGTTGATGATATCACAGCAGTGTTGGAAAACACTGGCATTGGAAAGCTCAACAAATCAAGGGTAAAATAATGTTAAATGAAAGTGTCACTCCCAAGTTTTACAAGGCACATCCAGTTCCTTATACCATTCATAATAAATTAGCCAGTGAGCTAGATCGCATGAAGGCTGAAGGAATTCTCTCCAAAGTTGAGAGGAGCCTATGGACAGTGTTGATAGTCCCAGTAGCCAAGAAGAATGGGTCTGTGAGGATCTGTGGTGATTTTAAGGTCATTGTCAACCCAGTATTGAAAGTAGGTCAATACCCTCTGCTCATAATGGATGATATATTTGCAAACCTTTCTGGAGAAAAACACTTCAGCAAAGTGGAGTTATCTGAAGCCTACCTACAGATGGAGATGGAAGAAAAGTCCAAAGTGCTTCTCATCATAAGCACTCACAAATGCTTTATTGCTGTAATAGACATAATTTTGGAATAGTCTCTGCACCTGCACTTTGGCGGAAAACTATAGACCAGGTGCTGCAAGTCTGTTGAAACACTCGTTGTCACCTGGATGACATCATTGTTACTGGTCAGGATGACAAGCAACATCTCCAGAATGTCAAGACAATGTTAAAGCAATCAGAAGATTATGGGTTCAAAGCACAATACAACGAGTATGAAGTCTGGGTAAATCAAGCATCACTTACTGTGATCACAATCTTGATGCATAAGGATTACACTAATGTGCTGAGAAAGTTCAAGCAGTGGTGGATGCCCAAAGCTAAAGGACATGTTACAATTACAGTCCTCCTTAGGATCTGTCAATTACTGTAACTGATTCTTGACAAATTGCCTACTGTTCTCAACCCATTGAACTCATTTTAAGTTCTCCTGGGTTCCTACCCTTTTCTTGTAATTATTTTTATGTTGTGGATTTGCAAAGCAAAACTTCACTGCCTATTAAATGCTTCCAATGCCTTGCATCTCAAATAAGCTTTGACAATCAAGTCAGGCCTTTAAATGTGGCTGAGCTACAGGAGTAGGAGCAAAGGCAGGTTACTGACGCCTTAAAGCCAGTTGGTTTGCACAGATGGGGCTTATCAGCCGTGGTTGGCAGCTATTATAGGAGAAGGAAAACTCTGATCTCATACCTTAACTGCCTTGTGGATCTGGAGTCCTTAAAGCAGTCCTACATTGAATTTAATGCTACAATCCACTAGTGCCAAACTGTATCAGCCTCTGCCATTCTTTGGATTCATCAGCTGTGTGGAGGGGGAAATCTGAGGCATGGGCAACAGCTTGCTCTCTATACCATACTACCTTGGCTTGCCTAGACAGCTAGAATGCAACATCCATGATCAACCCTGATCAATGGAGGGTCTCTCTCATGACTGTGTGGCCAAGCACAGCTCACATGCAATCTTTCAATTCACTGTTGTTGGTAGACTCTCATAGGGCAATGAGGAGCCTTACAGGAAGTGAGATAGATCAACTGATTGAGTGGTGTTGCAACAACAACTTCAGACTCAATGTAAGTAGGCAATGTTGGTGTCGGTTCTCCAGACTTCCCACGTGGGACTTCATCAAGTGATCAGGGTGGAAAGAGTAAGCAGCTTCAAATTCCTGTGTGGCAACATCTCAGCGGATATATCCAGGGTAAATCACATTGACACAAGAAGGAACGCCAGCTTCATTAGGAGTTTGAAAGGATTTGGTAATTCCCCAAGGCTCTTTCAGATTTCTATAGCAGAGACATGCTGACTGGTTGGAGCCTCTAATGCAGAGGACTGCACCAGACTGCAGAGAGTTACACACTCAAACAGCTCCATCACAGTCTCAACCTTCCCTATCATCAAAGATATCTTCAAGATGTAGAGCCTCTAGAAAGTGGCATCAATGATTAAGGATTCTCGGCATCTGGGACATGCTACCTTCTCAGTCCGTGTATTAGGGAGGAAGTATAGGAGACTGAAGACCCACACAATAATTTAGAAACAGCTTCTTCCCCTCCACCATCAGATTTCTGAACAGTCCATGAACCCATGAACACTACCCTATCATACTTTTTTAAAAAATTATAGATTTTGATGCATTTGCACTGTATTGCTGCTGCAAAACAACAAAGTTCCTGATACGTCAGTGATAATAAACTTATTTTTGATTCTGCCCCTTTACAGTAAATATCAGACCCTAAACTTATGTTCACTTCACCCCTTCTTGGTTTTTAATCTGGTTTGAAGCTGCTGAAGTAGCACTAGAGAAGGCAAAACAGTGCACTGGGTCAATGAGCCTGTGGTCATTGCTCTCGGCTTTTTGTCAAACAGATATTCAAATCCAACAGAGTGTTTTACTCAAGAAATACATGAACATAAATGATTCTAATAAGAAAACCAAATGTGCAAAAGGCATAATGCTTTAAAATCCATAATGTAAAAACACTTAAAACTGATTACCCTGATCCAAAACAAACATTTTATTGACATTTTGACAACTTAATTGTCAACGAACAAAATAATACAATTTCCAGTTAATATCCTATGCTTGAGTCAGAAAGGAAATAGTTAATTCTAAGTTGTTATTTTAATTGAACATGATTTGAGATTTGAAACAATTTAATGATTCTCTTGTGCATAATGATTAATCATTTACCAATTCGGCATTTACAGAAACAACTATCCTTTGAAAGAGGACAAGGGATCATTGTCTCGACTTTTAAGCTGATTTAAAATCCCCTGTGATCAATGATGTTTGTTATAATTTGCCTGCAGTTATATGTATTATCATCAAAACTTCACAAGTATCATACAGAGCACTCTGTTCAAAATCCTAAAGATGAAAGTTTTAGTGAAACTAATGTTGCCTATGATTTAATCACTGCACAGAACATGCTTTTAACTAGAGATTTTCCCAGAATTTCATTGCCATTTCTCAGATCTTTTCATGATAATGGGAAAATGTGTAAAATGTGTGAAACTAGGAACTTAAATACCTCAATATTTTAAAGTCAACAATTTACACTTTCATATAGTCCAATTTGAAGTTTCTCTCCCTACTTTGCCACCTGCATTGAAAGATATGATCCCAATTATTAATATTCCTTTCTCTTTCTGCATCTTCTGTTGTAATCTCCATATTTCACCATCGTCTAGAGCAATATGCTTCCAAGCTGCAACAATCAAATAAATTGATACATAGCTTTTGTACTAGTTCAGGTGCATTAAAAGTATCAAACCAAAGTTTAAGCAGTTTTTGTCATATTAATGATATTTTCCATTGATTAGCCTTCTGCAGAGAACATGTGACCTATTGAAGGATACTAGGTCTGCAACATAGTGACCATTCTGACACTCTCCTATGGATGCAAAATTGGAATGACTTTACCGGCTGACAACATCTCAAGTGTTGGGGAAAACTCAGAAAGTTTACAAGCTGTTGCTTAAAAAAAGTTATTTTTGTGCAATATATCTGATCCCTTAAGCTCAGGCTGTGACCATAGTTCAAAACTTTAGTTGAGGAAGCATACTCTCAGTATCAAACCTTCCAGCCCCTCTCTGAATCCTGTACATTTCAACTTGATCAGCCCTCATTGTTCTCATCTCAAGCAAGTACAGAAAAAATCTAAATTTTTCCTCATAGGATAAATGTATTCCAGAAATCAATCTCGCCCTTCAAGTATAGAAACCAAGACTTTACACAACGCACCAAATGAGATTTCATCAGACACTGAGGTGTCCTGAACTTCACTGGTTCATTAATCCACATTATGTAGTCTGCTGCTTTTAAAGAGGCTCTTGTATAATTTAGGAACATTTATCCAAACTGTGTGTAGCAGATTAGATAAGCGAATCTCCTCAAGGATTTATACATATTTGAGTTATAAGGGAAAGGAAATACTATCTAAGTTATTGAAAAAATACACCATTTGCCACAAATATTTACAACTTTGTAATTCTTATCAATAGTAAATGCTTCGCCCACATTCAGACAACTTTGATCCTGTTGATGAATGTAATCTCTAAATGCAATGTTGGAACGAAGGAGTTTGAAACAAATCCTTGTGTTCTGCTTGTCAGCAGTTATTTCTCTTGTTGTTGAGAGCATCAAAAACAATATGATGATAGGAATTAGGAGCTTAAGCTATTGCTTTCAATAATGCTTGTCCTCTTCAACTTTTTAGTTTCCTCAGGAGGAAACAAAAAGCATTCTGAAGTTGAAACATTCAGGAAATCTCAATTTTTTGCTACTATTGCAGTATTTCTCATGTGAATGGGTGTTGTTTTTGTTGATATGTAAGGTTGATTATTAAGTTTATATCAAAGGATTGGATTAGTTACCAGTAGCAGGTACTTTGACATTCCAGCCATGGTGTTTGCTACCGTTCTTATCACTTACCCCTCCAAGAGGACTTCAACCTTGTCGTAGGGTTTGGAGACTAGTGTGCCTCAATAACCCTGAGAACTATGTTGGCTGGAGTCAAGGCCTTGTGTTTTGGCTCTTGATAGGGTCACTCATGTCAAACAGGTCAAATAGTAGAGACCAGCCAAAGAATAGTCCACTGGTCCTCAAGGTTTGGGGGTTCAGCTAAGGGCTAACAACCCTGACTGGTCAAAAAACAATTGTTACAGAAACACCAGTGAAAGATCTTTCTATACAGGCAGAGATGGAGGACCTTCATTGCTGCCCTAAACGCTATAAGTTATCATTTACCATTTATAAACCCTTCACTGCAGTGGAAAACAGCGTTCCATCTGAGCAGTCGGAGACGTGTTGGAACTGTTGAGCTCTGGCATAAGCAAGCAAGCAAGTTTATTTATACAGCACTTTTCAAACACAAGGCAGTTCAAAGTGCTTTACATAGAACAAGATATAAAACTCAAATATTAAATTTCAAACAATATATACGAGAATAAATAATGTGGCAGTTAAAATTTAAGTCGGAGTCCATCACAACACCAAGGTTTCAGGCTTGGTGTGTGGTCTGTAACAACAGGGATTCTAAGTAAACACTGACATTTAATTGTTCTTATTTTGGCACCAAATCCAATTACTTCAGTTTTCTGTTTGTTTAACTAGAGGAAATGTTGGCTCCTCCAATATTTTAGTGATTGTATAGGACCATAGACAATTGATGACACTGTTATATAAATCTGAGGGTCATCCATATAATTAAGGTAAGATATTTTGCTGCTTACCAGGATATGAGCTAGAGGGAGCATGTATATGTTAAACAGAAGAGGCCCTAGTTTGGACCTTTGAGACACTCCGCATGTCAGATAAAGAAGGCGACTGAAATCTCCCAGGTGTAACCAAATGACATGCACATACCTGGTGAAAGCAAAACACCTGGGCTCAGCATTTCTGGCTGTGGTCCTTCATCAAACTACAGCGCTGATGAAAGGTCTTGGCCCAAAACACTGACTTTATCCTTTCCATAGATGCTGCCTAGCCTGCTGAGTTCCTCCAGCATTTTCTGAGTGACTGGAGGTGATGGGGTGGTGTTCAGAATAATTGGGGAATAAAGAATGGTTGTAGTTTAGAGAGCCAAAACCATGCAGTATGAAAATAGCAGACCAATGAGGAATAACTCAGGGCTGGACAATCCAAGGCAAGTTGATCCTGCAAAGATGCTCAAGGAAAGTCTGCACTCAATATACCAGGAGATGTTGGATCTTCAGACAGCAATAGAGAGCATCATTCCCACAATCCTGATTGAACCTGGGCCTCTGTACCTCCCTCTGCAATTGGATCCTCAACTTCCAAACCAGAAGAACACAATCTGTGCAGATTGGTGATAACATCTCCTCCTTGCTGACAATCAACACCGGCACACCACAGGGGTGTGTGCTTAGCCCACTGCTCTACTCTCTTTATGTGTGTCTAGGCATAACTCAAATACCATCTATAAATTTGCTGATGATACAACCATTGTTGGTAGAATCTCAGATGAAGACGAGAGGGCACAAGATATACCAACTAGTGGAGTGCAGTCACAGCAACAACCTTGTAGTCAGTGTCAGTAAGTCAAAAGAGCTGGTTGTGCACTTCAGGAAGGATAAGACGAAGGAACTTTTGCCGATCCTCCTAGAGGGATCAGAAGTAGAGAGAGTGAGCAACTTCAAGATCCTGGGTGTCAAGATCTCTGAGGACCTAACCTGGTCCCAACATATCGATGCAGTTGTAAGGAAGGCAAGACAGCGATTATACTTCATTACGAGTTTGAAGAGATTTGGTATGTCAACAAAAACACTCAAAAACTTCTATAGTTGTACCGTGGAGGGCATTCTGACAGGCTGCATCACTGTCCGGTATGGGGGTGGGGGGGCTATTGCACAGGACCTAAAGAAGCTGCAGAGGCTTGTAAATTTAGTCGGCTCCATCTTGGGTACTAGCCTACAAAGTACCCAGGACATCTTCAAGGAGCGGTGTCTCAGAAAAGCAGCGTCCATTATTACAGACATACAGCACCCAGGGTGTGCCCTTTTCCACTGTTACCATCAGGTAGGAGATACAGAAGCCTAAAGGCACACACTCAGCGATTCAGGAACAGCTTCTTCCCCTCTGCCATCTGATTCCTAAATAGACACTGAACCCGTGAACACTACCTCACTTTCTTAATATATCTTATTTCTGTTTTAGCACTATTTTTAATCTATTCAATGTATATATTTTGTAACTGATTTACATTTTTTTCTTCTTCTTTATTATGTATTGCTTTGAACTGCTGCTGCTAAGTTAACAAATTTCACGACACATGCCAGTGATAATAAACCTGTTTCTGATAAATCTATCCCATGAGAGGGTCATGGTCAGGGAGATGGACCTGAAAGGGCAAAGATGGGTTGTTGCAAGGTGACTGCAATAGATGTAGTCAGTGCGATGAGTCATCTTAGGCACCAATCCTTAATTAGTCTTTCAAGCCAATGTACAGTAATTCTTATAGCTCTGTGCAACTATTAGGGCTAACTGTCAAAACATTACACTAACTGACAGCTGAATTATTCCAGTGTTTCAGTACTTAAAATTCCTCAGTGCTGTTGGTGTTTTCATTACTCACAGTGTGCTTAATGTCTAATACGTACACATGAAAATGCCATCCAACGTGTATTCAGTGCAGGCACTTTCGTGTGATTGTCACACCTTCAGTGTTGCAATTGTCAGTTTTCATTTTGTGGTTTATCAGCATCTTCATTAATACTTCAACTATTTCCACAGTCAATTGCCACCGAAAGGCAGTTGCTGGAAGTGTTTTGCCTGCTGCTCATTATTATCATCTGGATGTATTTCAAAGCATATTAAAGATGTAATAGAATTGAGTTTGCGAGCAATGTTACAACACGGTTCATAATAAAAATAAAAGTTGTCAAAATAAGCTTACTGATAAGCCTTAGAAAATTAATGAAACTTTACGTAATAGAGAAATTTGCTGAAAGCAGAACGGATTTAACAAAGTAGAATACAAGATATATTGCTGCTTTTCATTAATGCTTAAATCTCTAAACATGAAAAGGTATAATCATATTGAACAACACCATGACTGAAGAATTTTGAACATGATGTATGACTCTTGTCATGTATAATTATCATTCAACCATACATGAATACAGCTGAATGAAACAGTGCTCCTCTGGGGCCAAGGTGCAAAACATACACAGCACATTCGAAATAGTGAGCAAAAAAACAGTTACATAAAAAAAACAAATATATAGCCCAAGTCCCCGAGTGACATGTCCCACAAATTGATGGTACAGTTCTCGGCAGTGCATAGACGCATGCAATCCAAGCTGTCATTCCACCAACCGAACACTAGAGGGCAGCACTCATAGGAGAACCCATTCCCCAAGCGAGCACCGACACTGCATTACACTGCCTCCAGTGTCTCCTCTCCTGGACTTCAGCAGCAGGCAAGCCCACGGCTTGATGCCGAGTTCTCACTACAACCAAGGCCACATAGCTCCCCCGGCATCTGTCACACCACCAAACCAGGGAAACAGGCCTACACCATCTTACGTTATGTCCAACAGGGTCTTGTGATCGTAAGAGAAATGTCCAAGACAGTAACTCACAGTTACACTGCACTGTGTGATGTTAACCAAAGGCTTTTGGTCCCAATTTTGCTGTGTGTACCTTGCCACTCATACGCGATGCTCTGCATACGTTAGAAACCTTGCATGGTGAATCTGCTGACAGATTAAATCTGTACCCTAATTGGAAGGATAGACACAGTTGCATGCCTAATGTAAAAGAAAGTTGTTGGCAATTGAGTGAGATATATTCCATTCCCATTTAGATGTTTTCATCTCCATTAGTGAACAGCTAACAAGCTGGGATGTATCAATCTTTATAGAGAGCAGTATTGGAGACCCTCCAATGGATGGGATTGAGCATGGATGTTGTGTCTAACTGTCTACGTTCAGTCAATATGCAAGCCAGTAAACGAGCCAGGACAGTACGATATGGAGAGCAAGCTTTTGCCCATGCAAGCATACAGGCTACCCCTCTCCATGAAGCTGATGAATCCAATGGAATGGCAAAGACCAATACAGTTCGGCACCAACTGTTTCACAGGAGTTGCTAATCACGCTAAACTCTACATAGGACTGCCTTTGGGCCACCAGCTCTGGGTTTTTCTGTGGGGTTTACACCCGAAGCCTTCCCCATGAATGGGTATAGCCATAAGGCAGCGGAGGTTTGAGATCAGAGGAGAAGACTCCTTGGCCTTGTTGAGCTGCCAGCACGGTTGATGAGGCCCATCTGCCCAAAGCGGCTCATTTTAAGGCACAGGTAGCTTGCCTTTGCCCCTTCTCCTATCAATAGAAATGATTCTGCTGGGCTTAATAGCTAAGCCACATGTGAAGGCCAGGAGCTGGACTTGGTTATCAGAGGCTATTTGAGGTGACGCCATTGGGAGCATATGAGCATATGGATAATAGGTTTAATCGAGAGTAGTATGGTAATGTCAAACAGCAAAGTGCAGATGTTTTAGTGGGGTGGAGAGTGGTTTCAGGGTTAGGGCTGGGCTACAGGAGTAAGGCTACAGAATTGTTGGCATGCAAGGTAGAGGAGGGGCCCTGGAGGTGTGAAATTGCAGTAATTTAGGAGGCAGCCTTCAACGAGGATAGAATGAGCAGCTGACAGGAAGAAAGTGAGAGAAGGCTTGGATGAGGGTGCGGAGGGGTGAATAAAGGCAAATTGGAGTAGGGAGGGAATGAAGGAATGGGCTGGGGAAGAGGGAGCAAACAAGAGCATTAATGTGTGCATGTCTGTGTGTGCCCCCACAAAAGGAGTCTGTAGCAAAGCCTTGCCTCCAAGTATATTTCATACCCTTTTCTTTGGACCAAGACCTCACTGTGTCAAGGCAGTGTGGTAGCTGGGTCCTACTCTCAACTAAGAATTGGGCGATGATAATTTGAAACTCCTTCTTGCGTGTTAGCATCATACAATGGTTGTCCCATGTTAAAGATAGTTGTACACAGTTACCTCCCAAAATCTCAGTCAGGAGTGGAAGCAAAGCATCCTCAACTCTGATGGACTGCCTAAGAAGATGAAGAGAATTGTCAGGTGGGTGGATCAGAAAGAGCCCTGGTGGCAATAAAGCCACATTCCCCAGTATTGCCATCTCAGAAAGATTTTACAATGCTTCTGGGTGCTCCTAGTATTCCAGAACTACTGAAAATCAAATGAGGAAAAATATTGCTTAGTTGGAATATTAAAAGTTTAATTTATCAGTCCACCAGAAACAAACTGGTACAGAAGAAGAAAGTTTACCTACTTTTTACCTTTCTTTCCACATCACTGTAAGATCTCTTCCCGATTAACTGAATAACCTCAAAGATCCTGCCCTCTAACTTGGCTCAGGAAATGCAAGCAGATTCCCTCCAATAATCGTAGGGGATTTCAAGCTCATCTTCAGCAGATGATGACCCTATGCAGATTTTATATATCCCTTTTGCAGATGACATGAAGGTTGGTGGTGTTGTGAACAGTGTAGAAGGTTGTTGTAGATTATTTTTCAAAGCTTTAGAGATTGTAGAAAAATAAAGATTTCCAAAACAGTTTTAATGAAGAACATGACCAGAACATATGTGACAAAGTAGCTACTTCAGTTTTACATCTATCACAGTGATTATCTACACTAGGAAATATTTTAGATAGTCTCTCCTTTGTTAAATAATAACGATGGACAATTTTAAGTTGAATTAAACAGTGATTGGCACATATAGAAGAAGAATTTACGTTTTTCAAAATTCAAACCCAATCTTCATTTACAAAGGTCATATTAAGTTCTCCCTCCCAATCTTGTTTAATCTTTAGTGATAGGTTCTCTTTTTGTAACAAAAGTAAATTATAAATTCTACTAATGGAACCTTTCACTAAGGGATTCAATTTCAAAATGGTATCCAACAAATCAGATTCTTGTAAATTTGTTGTAAACAATGTCTAACCTGAAAATATTGCAAAAAAATGTGTATGAGCGAGAGAGTATTTATTAATTAACTCTTCAAAAGTCATCAATCAACCATCACAGAATAAATCAACCTAATAGACTAACTGTTCTATTTGGAATAGTTCCGCATCATATTCAGGGTATTTTATCTTCAGATCAACATGTAATTGCATTTGTTACATTGTTGGCAAGAAGGGCTATTTTATTAAAATGGAAAGATATCTCTTCCCCTACATTAGTTGAATGGTTTTCTCAAGTAATGTTATGTCTCAGTTTGGAAAAAATTAGAAGTAGAACTCTTGAACCTCGATTTGATTTTGAGAAAAGATGGGGTTCTTTTGCCAATTATTACCATTTAATTTGAATTATTCTATATGGTTTCCTTCCAATTTTATTATCTTTTTAAAAAAATATGAATTGGAGGTTGATGACTTTTTTTTATATATCTAGATGATGGCTAAACATATTGTTTCTGGGGGTTGATTCCTAATGGGTTTTTTTTGCAGTTAATGGGTTTTTTTCCTTAGTTAGATGGAGTTCTTTTTTTCCTTCTTTTTTCTATATAATTTTTTTTTCATTTTTATATATTATTAGTTTTTTTCTTCAGCTTTATTAATTGTATACATTTCAATTTGTTGAAGTTTTGTATTACTCTATAGTTGTAGAAGATTATGTATCAATAAAAAGATTCTTAAAATGAAGGTTGTTGTAGGTTACAACACAGTGTTGACGGGATGCATAGATGGGATGAGAAGTGGCAATGGAGTTCAATCTGGAAAAGTGTGAAGTGATACACTTTATAAGGTCAAACGTGAAGGTGGAAACAGTTGATGGCAAGATTCTTAGCAGTGTGGAGGAGCAGAGGGATCTTAGGATCCACATCCATAGATCCCTCAAGTTTGTCGTGCAAGATCATAGGGTTGCTAAGGAGGCTTATGGTGTGATGGCCTTCATTATCAATGGATTGAATTCAAGAGCCATAAAGTAATGTTGCAGCTTTATAAAATTCTGATTAGAATATTCTGTTCAGTTCTGGTGCCTTATTATAGGAAGAATGTGGAAGCTTTAGAGAGATTTTCCAGAATGCTGTCTGAATTAGAGCTTGTCTTAAGAGGACAGGTTGAGCATGCTAGATTTATTCTCCTTGGAATGAAGGAAGACAAGAGATGGTTTAATAGAGATGTACAAGATGATAAGAACATAGATAGAATGGACAGAGACTTTTTTCCCAGAATGGAAATGGCTAATACAAGAGGGCATAATTTTAAGGTGATCGAAGTATGGGTGGGTTGTCAGAGGTAGTGTTTTTTATACACAGAGTGGGAGGTGCATGGAATGCACTGCATGAAGTGGTTATAGAGGCAAATATATTATGGATATTAAAGTGGTTCTTATATAGGAACATGGATGAAGAAAATTGGAGGGCTACGTGGGAGGGTTTAGATTCATCTTAGAATAGGTCAGCACAATATCGTAGGTGGAAGGACATCTACTGTATTTTATTGTTCTACTTTCTCTGTTCTTTACTAGCAGAGTGTACTGACAGATGGTGATTAAGAGTTTGCTGCCTAGTACAGGGCTCCCACACTCAACTGTCTGTACACTAATGTCTCAAAGTTGCAAGTATTTACCAGCAAGCTGAGGAAATTTATTTCCCATGAAACTTGTTTCTGATTATGATTTTTGTACTAAAGTCTTGTTTTTGCCAAATCTTTTTTTTTCTCTCTCTCCACTACCTTGTATAATTGATGTATAATTTATATTCTGTGTGTTGTCTGAACTACATTAAGATTTTACTGCAAGCAAAGTTTTCATTGTATGTGTACATGTCAATAAACTGGACTTGATATTAATCTAGAGCCTTCTATTCATTTTGACTCAAATCTGTGGAAGGAGTTGTGAATTCCCAATAGCAACACTGAAAATATAGATAAAAGAAATCCCAATTCAGAGCAGATTGAAGTCACTTACATGTCTCAAATAGTCTTCAGTATTCTAATCTACAATATGTCCTCTAATAGTATTGAGACAAAAGTACATCCCAGTGCCTGGATGACTCCAATAGCAGCATGCACTCCCCTGGACCACAGCCAGTGCCTCAAACTCAGCATGCAGTGGAGTTGTCTGGAAAGATGAAGATGACCTCATCTGTGCCTGCTGACATCTGTCTACTCCTTCTGACCATTTGCTAAGCAACGTGTAATGTATGTAAATCACCTAAAGTTGACACAAATGTAGGGAAACCTCACACTGCTGCCAACATTACTGACAAGTGTTTGGCTTAACCCTTTTGCATTGCCCACAACATGACTTCCACATATCCAGTTGACACATTTGGGTGAACATTGAAGTTAATACTGTTTGATTACTGTGAGCACACTCCTGATAGTTCCCCTAATGCTGCTGAGTCTACAAATGACTGACGCAGTGAAAGTTCATCGAGGAGTAAAGTAAAAAAAAGTGACCTGTCACCTTATGTTATTTATACTATCTGTATCGACTGTGCTGAGAATACCGCTCCCGATCTGAGGTTTTTTAGTCTCAGTCTGAATGAGTCCAGATATCCAGTTGCAATTGCTCCCTTGGTCTGCCAGCTGCCCTGCTCTAGACTGCAAGAAATTGCAGAGAGTTGTGGACTAAGTCCAGTGCATCACAAAAAGCAACCTCCCCTCCATGGACTCTGTTTACACTTCCCACTGCGTTGGGTAAGCAGCCAACATAATCAAGAATCCCTCCCACTTTGATTATTCTTTCGTCTCTGTCCTTCGTTGGGCAGAAGATACAGAAGCTTAAAAACACACACAATCACGTTCAAGAACAGCTTCTGTCCTGCTGTTATAAGGCTGGTGAACAATCTTCCGATATGATAACGATGAATTCTTGATCTCACAAGCTACTTCTTTGTGGTGCTTGCATCTTATTGCCTGCTTGCACTGCACTTTCTCTGTTACCGTAACACTATATTCTGCATTCTTTTGTTGCTTTGCCCTCTGAACAACCTCCATGAATTTATGTTTTGAAATTATCTATATGGATAGCATCCAAAGAAAGTTTTCACTTAATCTTTGTACAATAATAAACCAATTACCAATTCTAACAATAATTTCCATAATGAGCATTAAAATGTATACTTTTAAACAGTTAATAAAGAAACTTCTTTTTAACTTTACTCTATGATTTAGTATCCCAAGTGCAGAACATTTTAAATATTCTATAAAGTATCCATGAGTGGTCAACAAATTATTTTATTAAAATTTAATAGTTGTTTAAAAAAGTAAATGTCAGTATTGGTGTAGAATAGGCAGAGCAAACAGTTGACTCCCATCTAAAGTATTGAAAATAGGGCACTACTGTCCCAGTGCTAATATTCCATTCCAAAAGCAGTACCTTTCTCCATCTTTTCTCATTATTCTTTCAATGCTCCTTCTTTATTTAATGCTCAGTTCTCATTTTCATGGGCTTTTTTTTTCTCATCTTGCTGATACAATTAAACACAGTGAGAATGGACTAGGACTTGCAGTAAGCATGATGGGCTGAAGGGCCTGGTTCTGTGCTGCATGACTGTAACTAAACAGCTGCTTGGACAGCCAGTTGAGGAAACATTCAAGCCACATAAGAACGTCAGAGTTTGGTGTAGGGGTTTAAAAATTCAAAGGTTCAAAGGTTCGTTCATTATTTAAGTATGTATGCAGTATACAACTCTGAGATTCGTCTTCTCCAAACAGCCACGAAACAAAGAAAACCATGACCTCCCCCGCACAAAGGAAAGAAACAAAAACTTGCAAACCCCAAACTTCCAACCCACTCCCTCATCCAAAAAAAACTAACAGATTATTCCACACAGCAAACAGCAACTAGAACATCATACCCCAGACCGCCAACCATCTCCCTCGCACAAAGAAATCTAACAGATTGCTCCACATGGAAAATGGCAGCTATAACAACAAACCCCAAACTCCCAACATGCCAATCGGCAACAAGAAAGAACATACACATAGTAAAAGACTCTGCTTTTCCGCTCTGTTTTCAGGGTGAGAAAAGATGCCTGCATTGCTGTATAACAGTAGTATTAGAGTTCGGAGTCTTTACATTGTGGCCAGAAAAGTTAAGGTTAGTTACAGTAGCTGTTCTGGGTTTGACTTTCTTTTAGAACAGCAAATATTTCATGGCACAGGGAAAAAGAGCATTCGGCTCTCTTATTTTTCAGCAGAATCCAAACATATCTGAGAGAGTTGCCTCAAGAAAAGGACTATATCCCCAAGTAGTCTGCTAATAGAGATAACGAATAAGCTGTCTGGTTAATGGGGGTGAAAACAAAATCAGAAAAAACATTGTAGCTTTTTGTGAGGGGGACCTGTCAATCAGCCTTCGCATGATAACACTACCCTTGAATTTTCATGAAATTTCAGCAAGGTTTCAGTATCATAGTGTTGCCTCATTTTCCTAAAGTGCATGCAATATCCCTGTGTAGACTGGATCCTACATGCTGAGTGATAGTTTCCTGATTTGCCTATATGCTCAAAGTAAATTCATTATCAGAGTGCCTATGTGACACCATATACGACATTCACAAGGGAACAAAGAACACGCCAGCATCTATATCCCTGGGGATCATCATTGACCAGATGTCAAGTAGACTAGCTGCATAAAAAATGTGGTTATGAGAGCAGGTAAAAGATTGGGCATCCTGAAGCAAGAGGCCCACCTCCTGACATCTTGGTTCCATCATTTATAACATACAGGACAGGTGTGTGATGGAATATTTAATAAATCCTCTATGAGTGCAGCTCCAGCGGCTGTCAGGAAGCTCAACATTATCCAGCCACAGCAGCCTGCTTGATTAGCACCTCACTGGACATCCAAAGAATTCATTCCCTCCACTGCCACTGCACAGTGCTGCAGTATGTACCATCTATAAAATACACTGCAGGGCATAACTATGGAGCTACTTCAGCCCTGAGGTGAGTGTCAATGGCTACGGGCCACAGCTCCAGAATCATTTCAGCCCTGAGGTAAGTAAAGCCTCACAGAGTAGTGAGCTGAACACCAGTTCGCTCTTTGCCTTTGGCAACAATGCCTGATCATTTAAATCTGGCTCAGCACTTAAATCAGCTAAACAATGGTTCATTTTCCACTCTTGGGTCCAGGCCCTGCCATGTCAAACCAGCTCAAAGTTCCAATCTGGTCCCAAGTCCGCTCCAGCAATGGACACCGAGGCCAGACTGGCATTTTGCAGAGACCAGCTTGCTGAATTCTTCAGGACACTGAAAAACTGTACAAACATTTACAAAGCACAACTCACAAAGGGAAATTACAGGCGATGGATTGCAGTGATTGTAGTCAATAAAAAGTATGTTTAATAGAATAATTAGTAGTTTTGTTTGCTGCCTGCCAAATGTTCCCAAGTCTCACCAGTGCCATCTTGGAAAGCAATTGTCAATGAGTCTAAATCCTAGAACTAACTCTTTGACAGCACCATTGGAGTACTTAGAGCTGAAGGACTATAACTGTCAAGGAAGTAGATAACCACACCTTCCTCAAGGGCAATTGAGGATGGACTAAAAATGCTGCTCTCACCAATGAATGCAGATCAGACAGAATGGATAAACAAAAGAAAATTCAGAAAGCATTCCCTGAAGAATTTGCTTTCCAAATCGAGGCATGGTAGTGTGGCAGTTAGCACATCACTTTACAGCAGCAGTGATCACTGATCGGCAGTCAGGTTCCACCACTGCTTGCAAGGAGTTTGTAGGTTCTCCCCATGACCGTGTGCGTCTCCTCCAGGCACTCTACATTCATCCCACATTCCAAAGACACATGGTATGGCTAGGGCTAGTAAGTTGCGGGCACTCTATGTAGTGCCAGAAGAGTAGCAACACTTGCAGGCTGCCCATCACCATCCTCGCTGATTTGATTTGACACAAGTGACACATTTCACTGTGTGCTTCAAAGTTCCGATGAACTCTCCTTGTGACAAATAAAGCTAATCTTTAAGTTTTAAAAATAATCTTTAGAGATGAGTTGACATAAATAGCAGAAATACATTTGATTGGCAGCTATATAGCCACCTGCAGGAGAAAGAAATATGCAGATAGAATAAGATAAAAATGGCCGGACAAACCTTGAAGTGGATGGACTATAGCAGCAAATCGCAAACATACACTCAGTGGACCAGTTTATTAGGTACAGGGGATACCTAATAAAGCAGTCACTGAGTGTATAACACTACTTGCTATTGTTAATAAGTTATGAACTATTTTCTTAAATTATGAATGAATTCCTTGAACATCATAGTGCTCTGGCCTTTTACACACAAAAATATTCCTGAGTAGGGATTCACTGATCTACTTTCTCCCAACTAACCGTTAACCCATGTCCGACATATATGAAAATAAAAGAAAAGAGAATATGTGGGAAACCTTTAGCAGGTCAATAACATTCATAGAAAGAGCAACTGAATTTCAATCTTTATGAAATGCAGTCGCAGGAAAGCAGCATCCATCGTCAGAGACCCCCACCACCCAGGACATGCTCAATTCTCGCTATGGCCATCCGGAAGAAGGTAGAAGAGCCTTATAACTTGTAGCACCACGTTTAGGAATGGTATACTACTCCTCAGCCATCAGGCTCTTGAACAAAGGGGATAACTTCACTCGACTTCACTGAAATGCTCCCACGACCAATGGATTCACTTTCAAGGACTCTTCATCTCATGTTCTTGATTATTTATTTGTGTGTGTGTGTGTGTGTGTGTGTGTGTGTGTGTGTGTGTGTGTATATATATATATATATATATATATATATATATATATATATATATAGTTTCATCTTTTTGCATTTGAGCAGTTTGATGTCTTCTGCACTCTGGCTGAAAGCTCTAAATGGGCAGTCATTCATTGCTTCTGTTATAGTTACTACTCTGTAGATTTTGAGTATGTCCAGAAGAAAATGAATCTCAGAATTGTATACAGTGACATATATGTACTTAGATAATAAAATGTTCTTTGTACTTTAAATTAATATCTCAGGTCGAAGACTCCTAGTCAGGTTGTAATGCAGCTTGCTTATTACTAATGGATTATACTATTGCTGGAAGAGGGAACGCTCAGTGCATAATAAACGCTTGTGGATAGGCCAGCTTCTAGCTGCATTACCTTTGTTACCCCTGCCCAGGTCAGGTTGATTTATGGGCGTCAGCATCTTCTACTGTGTAACAAAGGCCCATTTGTTACTTACAAAATGCCACTTAAAATCCATGACATTTACTGAGTCTGTTATGGAGAACACAGAGAACTATTGTGAAAAAAACACCAATGGAAAAGATATTACAGATCTAATTCATTAACAAGTTAACAAATAAAGTTAAATTAGTGTCTATGGATGTTTTATGGGCTACAAAAGGCATGTCTGTTTTCTGAAGACCAGAGTCCACAATGACATCTGTAGGACAGGTCTGACCTGTTTATAACTTGGCATATTATTGATTCAGCCCTGTGATGAGGCATTCTGCCAAGTGGTTCTGACAGTCTGCTCAGGGAACAATCTGACAGAATTCTCCATCTCCATTTCCCATAAGGCCTCGAGGACATTCCGTGCAGAGCGCTGCCTGAATGACTTGTGAACCAGTTCTGAGCTTGCACAGGCTTTTCTGTGAGGCATGGGATGTTCTGCAACAACATGGCCCAAGTAATGCTTATAACAAAGAGGACAAATAGGCCTCAACATGTTGTGACTTGATGGAAGGAAGTCCTTCTCCTTATACAAACCTGGAGTCTCTGCACTGCTGCATACATCTTTTGAGACTGTTACAATTGGGAGGGGGAGGGAAGACCAGCATTACTTAGAATAAGCATTTGTTAAGAATGGAAAAGGGCTGCAATGGTCCTTTTCAAAGATCATCTCAACCAGCTGGATATGACAGGACAGTGCTTTTTCCAGGGGAGGTGCAGGCTGACACGAAGTGTTACTGGTGACTGCTGGAGAGTTATCAGTCAGGTGAAGGTGTAGTGAGTACGCTCTCAACCTGCTGGTCTTTCAGTGTCAGGTGCTGCCCAAAAGTAAACTCCAAACCACCGGAATCATGTGCTGGGGGACGCTCTGAATCTTGGAGGGTGGGATCTTCCTGCCAAGGAACTCTTAGAAACTGACCCTGTATAACGTTTACTTTATTGAGGTACAGAGCAGAGAAGACCCTTCCGGTCTGTCGAGCAGCACTGCCCAGCAACCCCTGATTGAACTCTAGCCTAATCACAGGACAACTTAGAATGAACAATTTGCAATGGAAAGCTGAGCCTACTGGGCCTGAACACCTCCCTCTGCAACTAGATCCTAGACTTCCTGACTGGAAGACCTCAGTCAGTCCGGATCAGGAGCAGCTCTCCAACACCATCACACTGAGCACGGGGGCCCCCCAGGGCTGTGTGCTCAGTCCACTGCTGTTCACTCTGCTGACCCATGACTGTGCTGCAACACACAGCTCGAACCATATCATCAAGTTCACTGATGACATGACTGGTGGGTCTCATCAGCAAGAACGACGAGTCAGCTTACAGAGAAGAGGTGCAGCAGCTAACAGACTGGTGCAGAGCCAACAACCTGTCTCTGAATGTGAACAAAACAAAAGAGATGGTTGTTGATTTCAGGAGAGCATGGAACGACCACTCTCCGCTGAACATCGACAGCTCCTCGGTAGAGATCGTTAAGAGCACCAAATTTCTTGGTGTTCACCTTGCGGAAAATCTCACCTGGTCCCTCAACACCAGCTCCATAGCAAAGAAAGCCCAGCAGTGTTTCTACCTTCTGTGAAGGCTGAGGGAAGTCCATCTCCCACCCCCCATCCTCATCACATTCTACAGGGGTTGTATTGAGAGCATCCTGAGCAGCTGCATCATTGCCTGGTTCGGAAGTTGCACCATCTTGGCTCGCAAGACCCTGCAGCAGATAGTGAGGTTAGCTGAGAAGATCATCGGGGTCTCTCTTCCCGCTATTACTGACATCTGCACCACACGCTGCATCCTCAAAGCAAACAGCATTATGAAGGACCCCATGCACCCGTCATACAAACTCTTCTCCCTCCTGCCGTCTGGGAAAAGGCATCGAAGCTTTCAGGCTCTCAATATGTAACAGTTTCTTATCCCAATACTCCTTAATACTCAGAGTCTGGTCTGACACCAACTTACTTCCCTCTACTGTGCCTATTGTCTTGTTTATTAGTTATTATAATGCCTGCACTGTTTTGTGCACTTTATGCAGTCCTGGGTAGGTCTGTAGTCTAGTGAAGTTTTTGCGTTGTTTTACGTAGTTCAGTGTAGCTTTTGTATTGTTTCATGTAGCACCATGGTCCTGAAAAACTTTGTCTCGTTTTTACTGTGTACTGTACCAGCAGTTATGGTTAAAATGACAATGAAAAGTGACTTGACTTGACTTGACTACTAATTTCAAACCGTTACGTCTTTGAACTGTAGGAGGAAACCGGAGCACCCGAAGGAAACACACACAGTCATGGGGAGAATGTACAAACTCCTTAAAAGAAGCAGCAAGAACCTCTATATATCCTCTATATAACTTCCATATAACCTGTATATACCCTCTATATAAACTCTACATACCCACTTGGACATACCACTCATAAAATATACAGTATGTGAAGGTAAATTGGAAGTGATACTGATGTAATGTACATCTTTTGAACAAATGTCTTGTACAGTGAATGGCATCATTATATATTTTGCACTTCATTATGCACTTCATTATATATTTGCAACTTTTCTGAATAATGTACTGGATATCTTTGTTAAAAATAACAGATTCATCATTGTTTATAACTTGGCACACTTGCAGAATTGAGCCTCAGTTTTCAGTGCTCAGTTTGCTATTTGTTTCTATCCAGACATTGTGAAACTTATATGTTTGATCAAACTAAGTCTTTCCTCTCAAGTAAGAAACCAAATATCTTCCACTTGAATTTGTTACTACAGTTGTTGCTGTCTCTGCCCCTCCTCCTCCACTCCTTCATTCATGAATGCTGTCAAGTGTTTGCTCAGGAAAGTTTTAGATGAGAACAAGTAAATGATATTCCCGCCTCCAATCCCCTTATATTGCCTCAATGCATTACTGAAATGAAATGATCTGTCTGGATGGCATGCAAAACAAAGATTTTCACTGTGCCTCAGTACACGTGACAAAATAAACGAACTTCCTAAGTTACTTCACCAAAATGTGATGGAATATTGTCACACAGATCCGAGGAGTTTCAGTCAAAGACTAATTCTTCCAAAAGGTGCTTCATATGACACAATATAGACAAAAGAGACAACACTGAGTCTTGATTAACTAACTTTGTTTCTGTGTAGCCCAAGGCTACTTATTTACTTTTGTCTCACAACAAGCTTTGTTTGATCTCTGAGTGTACTTGCTCACTTCCATCCAAAGTCATAGCAGAATCATATGAAAAGTTTAAGAAAGACAGACTGTCAGAATCTGTCCCGCAGGGTAAAAGTTTCAAACATCAGAGAACATGATTTTAAGGTTAGAGGGGAAAGTTTAAAGGAGATGTGAGGCACAAGGTTTTTTTATGCTGAGAGTGGCAGGTTCCCAATAGGGAAGCAGGCAATTTGGTGGAGTTTAAGAGGCTTTTGGAAGACACAGGAATGTGAAGTGAATAGAATGATATGTATAACAAGCAGGAGGGGATGTAGTACGAATCAGCATCAAAGCTGGCACAAAATCATGGGCTGAATAGCCTGCCCAATGCTATACTGCTCTATGTTGAAGATTTGCAGTTTGCAATTCATGTGTGGCTGGTTACTGGAATATTAGACCATTTGACCATAAGATACAGGAGCAAAATTAGACTATTTGGCCCCTTGAGTCTGCTCCACCATTTCATCATGGCTGATCCATTTTCTCTTCTCAGCCCCAATCCCCTGCCTTCTCCCAGTATCCCTTCATGCCCTGACTAATCCATCAGCCTCTGCCTTAGATATACCCAAAGACTTGGCCTCCTGTGACAATGAATTCCACAGATTCTTCAATCTCTGGCTAAAGAAATTCCTCCTCATCTCCGTTGTAAAAGGACGTCCCTCTATTCTGAGGCTTCCTCTCGTCTTAGACTTGCTCACCATAGGAAACATCTTCCACACCTCCACTCTGTGTAGGCGTTTCAACATTTTGAAAGTTCTAATTAGGTCACCCCTCATTCTTCTGAAGACCCGTGAATACAGGCCCAGAGCCATCAAACATTTTTCACATGACAAGCCTTTCAATCCCGGAATCAATTTTGGGAACTTCCTTTGACCCTCTCTAATGTCAGCACAGCGTTTCTTAGATGAGGGGCCCAAAAATGCTCTCAGTAGTTCAAGTGAGGCCTCACCAGTGCTTTATAAAGCCTCAACATTACAACCTTGCTTTAATATTCTCGTCCTCTTGAAATGAATGCTAGCATTGCATTTGCCTTCCTCACCATAGACTCGAACTGCAAATTAACCTTTAGGGAATCCTGAATAAGTACTACTAAGTCCCTTTGCACCTCACATTTTTTGAATTTTCTCTCCATTTTGATAATAGTCTGCCCTTTTATTTCTTCTACCAAGGTGCAAGACCATATACTTCCCGACACTGTTTTCCATCTGCCACTTCTTTGCCCATTGTCCTAACCTGTCTAAGTCCTTCTGTAGCCTCTCTACTTCTGAGAAACTACCTGCCCCTCCACCTATCTTTGTATTGTATGCAAACTTGATAAGCAGCCTCATGTGTGACACCTTGTCAAAGGCCTTCTGAAAATCTAAGTACACAACATGCACCAGTTCTCCTTTGTCTATCTTGTCAGTTAACTCTTTAAAGCATTCTAACAGATTTGTCAGGCAAGATTTTCCCTTGAGGAAACCATGGTGATAACGGCCTATTTTATCATGTGCCTCCAAGTACCCTGAAACCACGTCCTCAGCAGTCAACTCCACCATCTTCCCAACTACTGAGTTCAAACTAACTGGCCTATAGTTTCCTTTCTTCTGCCTTTCTCTCTTCTTGAAGAATGGAGAATCTTGAAAACTCATTACTAATGTCTTCTCAGTCTCTTCAGCCACCTCTTCCAGAACCCAGTGGAGTACACCATCTGGTCCAGGTGACTTATCTACCTTCTGACCTTTCATTTTCCCAAGAACCTTCTCCCTAGTAATGGCAACTTCACAAAATTCTGCCTCCTGACTCTCTCAAATTTCTGGCATACTGCTGGTGTTATTTACAGTGAAGACTGATGCCAAATACTTATTCAATTCATCTGCCATTTTCTTGTATCCCATTACTACCTCTCCAGCATTGTTTTCCAGTGGTCCGACATCCACTCTCTACTCTCTTTTATACTTTATGTATCTAAAGAAACTTTTACTATCCTTTTTAATATTATTGGCCAGTTTACTTTTGTATTCCTTCTTTTCTTTCTTAATGGCTTTTTTTTTAATTTTAAAAGCTTCCCAATCATCTAACTTCCCACTAATGTTTGCTCTATCATTTTTGCTCTCTCTTTGGCTTTTGTGTTTTGACTTCTCTTGTTCACCACAGTTGTATCATTTGCTAACTAATTCTACAAGGGGTAATTGATAAGTTCGTGGCCTAAGGTTGAAGGAGATGTGTTATTAACTTCAAACTTTCTGCATAATCACTCAGAGAGTTGAACTGCAACAAGAACTGTATAACTCATCTCCTCCTACCTTAGACCACGAACTTATCAATCACCCCTCATATTTTAACTGATGCCAGCATTAATAATAATAATAATGACTTATTTATAGAGCACTTTTCATACAGATGATGTAATTCAAGGGGTTTTGCAATGAGGTAAAGTGCAAACATGAAATAAAAGATAAAAAATATGTTAGTTAAAAGAAAGGTTAAAAAAATAAATAGGTTTTGAATGTAAGCTGAGTCTTATAGTTTTAAGCATTGAGTTCCAGTTTAGGAGCACAGTTCAGAAAAGGGGACCCGCCAAGTATCTTTCGCAGGAGATTGTTTGAATTTAAGAGACTGGCAGAAGAAGACCAGAGAGCTCGAGCAGAATTACAAACTAAAGTGATTCTGTGATGTACTCCATTCCTAAACCACTGAGGGCTTTAAAAATAAGTAAGAACAATTTAAAATCAATTCTAAAAGATTACGGAAGTCAATGCAGAGTAGTTAGAATGGCAGTGATATGCTCCCTCATCCTGGTTTTAGTTAAAAATCTAGCAGTGGCATTCTCAAAGAGATGAAGTTTGTCAATAGATAGCTTTGGAAGGCCAGTAAGAAGTACATTGCAGTAATCTAGCCTATTTCATATAAAGGCATGAATTAATTTTTCAGCATCATTATGTGACAGAAATAAACCAACTATACACCTGTAATATTTCTTCAGTGTAAAATTGCTGCTCAGGTCACTTTCTTTCTGTGGGATCTAAAACTCAAATCTGAATCAAGGATCACACCCAGGCTTGTTACTTCTGATTTCACAAGGGGAGCCAAGTCCCCAAGTTGATCTTTTTTGGCTTTGGGACCAATCAAAAGTAATTCAGTTTTTACATCTTCATTTAATTTTTGGAAATTATTGCTCATCCATTAATTATTGTAGCTATAAGAGAAGATAGGGAGCTATCATCAGGCTCAACCGAGATATACAATTGTGTGTCATCTGCATAACTGTGGAAATTAAGTTTATGCTCCTTAATGATGTTTCCTAAGGGAGCATGTAGAAGGAGAAGCGCAGGGACCAAGACAGCTTCTCTAAGCAACACCAAAAGGTACATTGTATTCTTTAGAAAATTGGTCTCCCAGCAGACAAAAAACTTATTTCTAAGATACAGTATATGAGTAAAACCAATTAAGACACAACCAGAGTGCCCAACCCAATTCTCAAGGTGATTTAGGAGAATGTATTGGTCAATGTGTCGAAGGCAGCGCTTAGATCTAGGAAAATTAGAACTGAGACCCAGTCAGCATCAGTGTTGAGTCTAAGGTTGCTGACAATTTTGGCAAGGGCTGTCTCTGTGCTGTGGTTTGCTCTAAAACCTGACTGGAACTTTCTAGAAAATTGTTGTCATTGAGAAAGTTGTTTACTTGTTGAAAATAACTTCCTCAAGGATCTTGCCCAGCAAGGGAAGTTTTGATATAGGCCAGTAGTTAGCTAGTACCTCAATATCAAGGTTTTGGCTTTACTGAACCTTCCAGCATTAACTCTTTAAATGATGTGAAGCAATCTAAGATCAGCTCAAGGCTATATGGACTTGTAAGAGGAGAAAACCACATGGCCCATGAGGAAAGCTGATCCAATTTTCCTCAAGTGCCCTCTGCCCAACTGAATAAAAATCTTACTCAGCTTTGTATGTATTCTACAATTCAGCCTCCACACATTCACAGACCTTTAAAGGAATAAGTTATTTTTCATTGCAGTCTTAATTGGGCATCCCTATTCAAGAGACTATGCCTTCTGGTCCTAGTTTCTACATTAGGGGAAACATTCTTTCACTTCCACTACTAGTCAGTTCCCAAAGAATTCTGTATGTTTCCATAAAATAGCTTTGTGCTTGTTTCACCAACCCTGTTTCACCAACTTCACCAACCCTGGTGAAGCATTTCTTTGTATGTCAACAATAAATACGATCCTCTGAATGCACCTTCTCTTAACTGCCTTCAACGACAACTTATTTTTCCATAAAAAATGGAATGAAAGTTCTTGATAATACTGCAGATATTATCTGACTAGTGCCTTGCACATCTCTCTACTGTTATACTCCAGCTCCCTTAAAATAAAAGCCCAATTTCATTAGCCTGAAGATACAGAGACTGCAGATGCTAGAATTCAGAGCATTAAACAGTCTACTGGAAAAACACAGCTGATCGAGCAGCATCTGGAGGGGGTTGCCTTCTCAAATGGCTGCTATGCCTGCAATAATTTCTTTTTAATTTAAAAAAAAAGTTAGATATGGCCCTTGTGGCTAAAGGGATCGGGGGTGTGGAGAGAAAGCAGGTACAGGGTTCTGAGTTGGATGATCAGCCATGATCATATTGAATGGTGGTGCAGGCTCAAAGGGCCGAATGGCCTACTCCTGCACCTATTTTCTATGTTTCTATACTGTCTTTTTGTGCACAAGGTCCCAATGTTTCTTTGTATTGTTATCTTTTGCAGTATTTCTCAATTTAAATGATGACCCACTTTAACTTTCTGTCTTTAAAAATGAATTACTTCCTACATTAACTCAAATTTCCAACTTTTTGATTCAGATTTATCTATTACATGTACATCAAAACATACAGTGAAATGCATCATTTGTACTAACAACCTACATACCTAGGAATGTGCTGTGGGAAGCCCACAAGTGTTGCCCACATTCCAGTACCAGCATAACCTTTTGCCACACACCTAACCTGTAAATCTTTTAAATCCTTGCCCGCTTACCTTCCACCATATCTACCCCCATGCACCATAACTTCTGTGCCATCTGCAAATTTAGCTACAGAGTATTTTCTTCTTCCCTCTAAATCTTTAAAATTCGCTGCACACAGCAGCAGCCATAGCACTGGTCCTTGCAGAACCCCATTAATTACAGATTGTCAACATGAATCTGTCCCTCTTATCCCTGTTTGCTGCTTTCTGCTCATTAGCTAATCCTCTATTTATTTTAATATATTACCTCTTACACAAAGTAGTCCTGCGAAGTAACCTTTGTTGTGACATTTAGACAATCCAAATACATTGCATCTACTGTTTCTCCTCCATTTACTCTAACTGATACTTCTTCAGATTTGTCAGTCATTGTTTTCTCTTCATGAAACCATGCTGAACCAAATTGTGACTTTACATTTTTCTGCTATTAGGTTCTTAATGATTGATTCTGGTATTTCTCCAGCTATAGAATTTAGTTCTTTCAGGAAAAAATCCTCATGTTATAAGCAAAGAGAATTGACTTATGTAATGTGATGATCTGGATTATTACAACATTTCTGATGGAAGGAAACAATTGGCAATAATTGAATGCTTAATTAAACCAACACCCCTCTGTTGAATGAAGGAGTGGAACTTTCCTTTGGGTGTGTTTTTTATTAGCCGTGACTCCAAATGAAGCCAGTCCTCATTAAGAATAAAGATCAGATAATTCAGAAACAGAACAGGTGAAATATTTTAACTCGAGGTAGACTAGTCTTTCATTCAGAAATGTGAGAAATTTTCTATTGATCGACAGCTTTCTCTTGTTTGTGATGTGAGAACTTAAATTGTGCAAAAATAATCTCACAATAAAATTGACAAAATCTAAAACACCGGGTCTTATTTATTTATTTAAAATAAACTTTTATTTTAAAATTCTGTAAATATTTATGACTATCTGGAAAGAATATTTTCATTGTTCAACCATGTTTTCTTCTAAAATCATGGCTCGATTGAATGTTGGAGAATTCAAGACATACTTCAGAAGGAATAGAATGGCTTCTCTCTGAACTCACAGATTTAAAAAGCAAATAAATTCTGGCATTTGCTTACATAGCCACTTTAGGCATTGCATCGTACCCCAGACACGTGATATTGTGAGGATTAAAAAATGCTTTGTATTTGTGAACTGGTAGGTAGATTAATTGGTCATTGTAAATTGCCCTGTGATTAGGCTAGGGTTAAATATGGGATTGCTAGGCTCTGACGTGGCTCAAAGGACTGGAAATGCCTATTCCATGCTGTATGTTAATAAATAAAAAATATTAGGGCAATCTCATATACCTTGGAGAAGCCACACGCACAAGAGGTGTAGGCTGCAGAAATGGAATTCTGACGGTAGATCCGTATCTTAAATCTGCTTATTATTCAATGAGGCTTTGCTTATTTAAGTAATATTCTTAATTAAAACTCAAAATCAATGAAGTTACTTGTGTTGAAGTTCTGAAACCAAAGCAATCAATTAAAAGGTTAATAATCAGACACAACTACCAACACTTGAGAATTATCACAAAATCGATTCATGAATTTGAGTATTAATGCTGTGGGAGGATGCCATATGGCACATTAAGCATTTATATTCATAAATCAGGAATTATCAAAGACTATGGTTATAAAAATGCTAATACGTTTATAAAGTGCTGGTCTATGTTCTGGAGAAAATTATTCACTAGAATCATTCAGTGTAATATTCATGAAGGAAGACTTTAGTATTTCATTCATTTCAGTAGATTTCTGCAGTTGTTTTTAAGTAACATGCAGTAATAAAGGATGTGGAATAAAATTATCAAAGGATTGACAAAATATACTGTGTAGTTAAGCATTTTGAAAATAAAATTCTGAAAAAAATAAGTAATTTTTCTAGCCAAGTTAGTTTTAAGCTTTTGGAAAAAAGGCATAAATAGAGAAATGTTGACTGAATTAAAACATGATTAATATTTAAATTAATATATGTGATATTGTATAATTAGATTTTGCCAGGTTTTTGTGTGAGGTTTGCATAATTCTTACAGAGTTCTCAGTGTGATCTTGTAAGACATTCATTTATAAAATTTGCAAATATATTTCCAACAGGAAACCACATCTTTTCAAATTTTCAAAGAATTGCTTATTAAAGAAACTGAAAAATGTTTTGATGATCGAGGAAAAGTCTTACATCTTTGTGAAATTTAAATAAAATCAGCTAAGACATTACAGAATCTATATAAAAAGATCATTGGGATATTAGTTGAATGAATAATGTCAGTAAAACTAACAAGCTTAAATAGTACAAATGCACGTTCTACCCGATCTTGTTTATTGATGTAATAAAGTAAACATGTGCTATGGCTGCAATTGAGAGCTGTTTAACAAAAGTCATCACCAATCATAACAGATTTATAAATAAATAAGTAATTGGTACAAATTTGTGAAAATAGTTTATCCTCTTAATGATCCAACAAAAACAAATTAATTAAGTGCAAAAATTTGAATTAAAATTGTTTAATATAATTCAACGATAATTCAACAATCAGTTTATGAGATCCAAATTCTGCACAGTCATCATCCTGTTCCTAAACTTTGTAAATTGCTGAATGAGCTTTGATATTAAAAGATATTATAAATGTAATAATTATGTTATTTTCTTCATGCATTCTAAACATTTAGCGTGTTCATATCATGTTTGAACTTCACATAAGACAAGTATTTAGAATTGCTGATTACAAATGAGCTATGCACTGTCTAAATTTTACCAGACCAGAACTTTAGTTACTAGTTTGTATAATAAACCTCATCAAACAGATAAGATTAAGCAAGGTACCCTCTATAAATGTAGAAATCATAAAGGACTATACTAACATCAAGAAAAAAATGATAACCTTTGTTCTATAATCTCCTTTTTATTGTCCCGTCATCCTAAAGAAGTGCAAAGTGTATTTTTGGTCCTTGCTACATTGTGCTATTTTTATCAGTTTGGAACTTGAAACAATACTTTGCATTTGCACACATTGCCACTTTACACAACATTGCCAGCTAAGATATTATATAAGGACAGAAAAAAACACTAAGAACATGTCAAGAAAGTTAAGAGCAGCTATCTCAGAAATAACGTATATTTAATGATAATGCATAATAATCAATTCATTATTATTTATTTTTTAAAAAAGAATGGGAAGGGATAGTTTGCCAAGGGGGAATTAGGTCCAGGTGTTACCTGTAGTTGAAAATAAAAGGAGTGTGCTTTCAGACACTGTTAAATCTTGTACAAAACAGAACCAATTTCAAAATAGTTATTCACCTTCACAACCAACATGCCTCCCTAAACACCCTCAGATTTTGATATATTTTCATTTCTTATATACACAGGCAAATATTACATAACACTTGTCTTATGATTTACTTGTAAAATGACATTTATTTTTTCAAAAACCTTTAAGAGCAACTAGACATCTGACTGAGACATATAATTACCAGCATCGAACATGTAGAGCAATTTCTAATGGACGGTTCTTGAACTCTCAAAACAGCTTTATTGTATTTTATGAAATCATTTCCAACACCAGAGAAAATAATACATTTGGAAAGACAAAATCAAAGTTCATCAACTCTCCACAATTGACATCAGAATAGGTCTAAATTAAACATGTTGTTCACTGCTCACTTAATACTGATACTTCAAACTATCACTTTTACAGAGAGATGTCTGATGAATAAATACCACAGAAGTTATGAAATCACTGTTGCCATGAAAACTGAGAGCATCTTTGTATACGCACAAAATCTAAAAATTGATCAGATTTCAAAAGTTTCAAAAAAATCTACTGCGTCTAGAAACAAACAATGTCAAAAAATGACAAACTCAAAGCATTTGATCAGTTACTTAACAAACCTTGCAGGACATGGGATGCAAAACTGGCAACAATTTTAACCTCCTGGAAAAACGCCTCTACTTGAGAAATTTCATAGAATTGTCTTGAGCAATAACTATTTGTCCCGGCAGTTCAGATATAACAGGCATTTTGACTCCCGCACTCCACATTTTCTACATTTTTTTAACTGATTCAGAAGACGTGCAGAATGAGAAGAGGATTCGAGTCAGAATCTCTGGATACTAAAATCCCTAAACAAGTCACCAGTGTCCATTAGTCAATAAAACTAATCCAATCTTTGCAGGAACAAGATAGGTAGATAAAACTATGAGAGAGATCCTTTCCACCTTGGCTGCACAGCCCGCTGCATCTCTCCTTCCCGCTGGGCAGGAATAGAGTTCTCATTGTCTCAGTGCATTAGTAATAGTGAAAAAGAAGGCAATGCATTAGGCATAATAATTATCCAGGCAAACAAGCATCTTCAATGGGAAGGAATTGGAAAGTTACTCCTTTGGACAAAGCAAGTCTGAGTGAAATTAATATTCATAATAGACAGTCAGCCAGCAGAAGATTTTCATTCACAATCAGAGTGAATATACAGGGGACTATTGTCTACATTACAAATGAGAACATGTTGGAAGTATAGCATACTACTTGCGAGGAAGAAAAGTTTTGCTGCTTCCTACTACTGTTCAACTTGAACTTGCCATTTTCTAAAAAAAAGGGGGACTTTGATCTGGGGGTTATTTGAGCTCAAAACAATTAAAGCTACCCTGCAGCATTTAAGACACCCGGGCTGAATATGCATGCCCTCATTAACAGATATATAATGAGGCCAAACAGCATATTAATTAGTGATGGCTTGAATGTCATTGTTGTTAAAAAGGAAAGCACATTAAACTAGATGAAGCGTGGGATTGTATGATGGAATATGGAATGACTAGCTGTACAAGACAGTCTCAGTGAAGTTTGGTTGCTTAAAAAGAGATAGAGAGAGAGGGAGAGAGAGAGAGAGAGCAAGGGGAAGAGAAAGGAAAGATGTTGGAGAGTAGAACGAAAAGAAGATAGCAAACAATGAGAGCAAAAGCGAGAACAATGACCCAAAAGTGCTCTGAACTAGTCGGGCACATTTAATCAAAAGTCTTATGTGACAGAGGGTCAGTCCCACTCATTTGCATAAACCAATTTGGATTACGTTGCTAAATTTGCAGGGCTTTTTTCAAAAAAGATTATTTCTTGGCTGCATTTTCTGAAAAAAGTACAGAGAAGACCCTACGCCTCTGTGCAAGAGGAAACAAAGGTTTGCAGCACACTGGCTAGGGAAAGCATTACGAGATAAGTTGTCCAGAAATTGTGTACTTCTGCTCTTCGACTGATTAGACCAATTGTTCTGAGAGGAGTTGTGGGGAGGGGTTGGGGGGGGGGGAGGAGGGAATCATTCTTACAAAAACTTCCTAATCACTGCCAACTCACCATCCACCAAGTCCTGGCTGACATGTCATAACACAGCTGCCATTTTATGGAGCCGTCCGATGCTTTCCCAGCCATTACGCTGTCAGCAGCCTTCATCTGATGCAGCTTGTGGAAGATAAGACACCTAATCAAGAAAATATCAGCTGTGGCATGCTGGGTTACACTGTAGGCCAATCCGTATCAGACTGCATCATGGGAACAGCGGAAAGGTTTCATCATTACCACTACCCTAAAATTCACAAGTCCAGTATGTGACTTTTTGAGGTAAATGGTGAGGTGGGGCGAAGCAGGGAGACGTGTGGTAGGAAAGCTGGCAATAGCTCTTTGTGTGCACAAGGACAAATTCTTGTGAGTGGGTGGCTCATTAGATTTCAAGACAAACTGCCTACGTCTGTTGTTTATTGTCAGTTGCATTGTAGCAAAGGGAGTCTTAATTGCCTGAAAGTAATATTGCTTTGGGTATGTATACGGATTACCGTGACACTGAGAAGACATGGTTCAGGTGACGTAGCATATACACAGGTAGTACCTGCAACTGAGTTCAACACTGTTTAGCCAAAGGCTAAAACTCTAAATTCACAGTGAAATAGAACCAGACTGCACAGAAGTGAAAATAACATGGAAAGAACCATCAGCTACTCAAGCTATCCTTACAGAATTATTATACGCTTGGACTCAGCAATTTCTCTGGACATTTGAATGCACAAAAATAACAAAGAGAGACTTATTTTGTGTGTGAGTATTTGCAAGCATGTATGTGAGCTATGAAGATTCTTTACATTTCTTGGGAATAGTTTGTGCTTTATACTCTTTACAATTTGAGTTTCTAAGCGGTAAATATGCATTCAAAATAAGTCTAATTGCTTTTATTCAACTACTTAGCAGCTTTGCTTAAAATAGAAACAGCAGCTGGACCCTAGCAGGTGGTGGCCGGACTCTCTTTTATTTCAGAAGTTCACATGCAGTGTTCAGTGCTTAATTTCTGGTCTTATTTTACAGATGCTCAAGCATAGTAGTCTTAGCCTTCCACCAAAGCAACTGTCCCTAGTTCAATTAAGCTAATTAGTTTGCGTTAACCATGACTTTGCTAATGAGTTTCATTTATCTTATTAACGGAGGGTAACATTTTGCTGCGGTAATAGGCAAAACAGAAAAACAAGAATATAACACTGCAAGAATTAATTTCTCAATGATGGCCAACAGCAGTCAGCAGGATACTTGTTTGCATTAAGATGTTGGTGTGATGTGGACAATAGACCCAGTTTGGAGCCTAGCAATGTGACAAACTATTGAAGCAAGGAGTGTAGTGTGAGTAATAAATCTCAGAGACCTCTGTGCTAAACTCCATTACATAAAGAATGGAAAACCTTACTCAGTATATGGTACATAGGTAAAAAAAAACATATGAACATAAGTTAATTCTTTGAGATGGATTGAAAGCTATTGATATTACTAGTGAAATTATTTAAGTAGTAAAATTTACTTCTTATAATGAAGAAACAGGATGTGGTTAGGGAGGGTTTATTAAAAGCCCTTGCAGAAAAGCAGAAAGGGATGGTGAAATGGATATTTTTCTTCTTTGGATAGGAAAAATATCAAAAATGGTTTGTTTCTTTGGTGAAATAAAATGAAAGGTGCATTTCAGAGCAGTCTTTCATTCCCCAAAGCCATTTAACTTTATGCATTAACAGGAACAGATAGATAGATCAATACTTTATTGAACCCAAACGAAATTACAGAGTCACAGTTGTATTTCAAGTGCACAGACATACAAATATTAGAAGAGAAGTAAGAAAGAATTAAAAAAATAAGTTATCTCAAACAGTCTATCGGCAGGGGATGGGGGGGACGTCATCACTTCCCTGGCTATAGATTGACTCATTATAAAGACCAATGGTCAAAGGTAAGAATGACCTCACATACATTCTTTGGAGCAGAGCAGTTTTCTTAGTCTATTGCTAAAGTGCTCCTCTGTTCAGCCAAGGTGGCAGAAAGAGGGTGCTAAACATTGTCCAAGATTGCCAGGATTTTCCGTAGGGTCCTTTGTTCTACTACAGCCTCCAGTGTGTCCAGTTTAACCCTTATAACAGAACCAGCCTTTCTGATCAGTTTATTGAGCCTGTTGGCATCACCTGCCATTGCCCCAGCATACCACGGCATAGAAGATTGCACTGGGAACAATAGACTGGTAGAACATGTGAATGAGAGTCCTGTATACTCCAAAGGACCTCAGTCTCCTCAGAAAGTAGAGTTGACTCTGGCCCTTCTTGTCCACAGCCTTTGTGTTGGTGTTCCATTCACGTCTGACATCCAGTTGGACCCCCAGGTACTTGTAGGTCCTCAACACATCCATATCCTCACCATCAATAGTAACAGAGAATAGTGCAGGCTTAGTCTTCCTAAAGCCGTCTCGATCTCTTTTGTCTTACTGATCAATCAAGTGAATTATCTTAATAAGACCATAACACATATGAGCAGAACTAGGCCATTGGGCCCATTGAGTCTGTTCTGCCATTTTATCATGGCTGATCCATGTTCCCACTCAACTCCATTCTCCTACCTTCTTCTTGTAACCTTAATCATGAACCTACAAACACCTGCCTTAAATATACCCAAATGACATGGCCTCTACCACCACCTGTGGCAACAAATTCCACAGATTCATCACATTATTCACCATTTCTATTCAAAATGAATATCTCTCTATTCTGGGCTGTGTCCTCTGGTCCTAGACTCCCCAATTATGGGAAATATTCTCTCCACACCCAATCCATCTAGGTGTTTCAACATTTGAGAGGTTTCAATGAGAGTTCTCTCATTCTTCAAAAATCCAGCAAAAAAACCATGTGCTCTGTCAATGGTAATATTGGCAAGAGTAACTACTACATAGTCCCCATGGAGACAAAGGCTTCCTTCACCCTAAATGCTTCAGGAAGGTGGAATATGATGATGATGGTGATATGTCCTATGATACTATTGCAAATAAGCTTTTCATTGCACCTGTGCATACATATACAGTACTTGTGCATATGACAATAAACTTGACTCTGACTCTGTGACCTTGAACTTGATGTACAACAGCTCAAAATTGGGCATCCATAAGATAGCAGCAGCAATGTTTTGCACCTCATTCTGTAAGCTGTGACGCTCACTCTACGTTCACCAGTGAGTCATGATTCAAGCTAGTAATTGAATTCAATGAAGGACAATGAACCAAGAGCCACACTGGGCATAGCCAATAATGAGCTGTGCATGTGGCAATCCAAGACTATATGTGCTAAACATACTTAAGTCATCCACTTACCAAATCAGATCAAAGCTATGCAGATCTACCATCCAGCTTTGAATGCTAAAGGATAATTAACAGGAGAAGAAGACTTGAATTGAACTGATCTTATTTCTTACATCCTTCACATACATAAGAAAGAATCTTTACGTTACTTCTCCGTCTAACTGTGCAAAGTGCAATCATAGTAATTTATAATAAATATAAATGTAACATAGAATACACTCAAATCAGCGTGAGTTAATCAGTCTGATGGCCTGGTGGAAGAAGCTGCCCCGGAGCCTGTAGGTCCTGGCTTTTATGCTGCGTTATCATTTTCCAGATGGTAGCAGCTGGAATAATTGTGGTTGGGGTGACATGGGTTCCCAATGATCCTTTGGGCCCTTTTTACAGACCTGCCTTTGTAAGTGTCCTGAATAGTGGGAAGTTCACAACTATAGATGCACTGGACTTTCCGCACCACTCTCTGTAGAGTCCTGTGATTAAGGGAGGTACAGTTCCCATACCAGGCAGTGATGCAGCCAGTCGGGATACTGTCAATTCTGCCCCTGTAGAAAGTTCTTAGGATTTGGGGGCCCATACCAAACTTTCTCAACCGTCTGAGGTGAAAGAGGCGTTGTGGTTCCTTTTTCACCTCACAGCTGGTGTGTATGTGAGATCCTCGGTGATGTGGATGCCAAGGAACTTAAAGTTGTTTACCCTCTCAACCCCAGATCCATTGATGTCAATAGGGGTTAGCCCATCTCCATTCATCCTGTAATCCACAACCAGCTCCTTTGTTTTTGCATCATTGAGAGAGAGGTTGTTTTGTTCACACCACTGTGTCAGAGAGATGACTTCTTTCCTATAGGCCAGCTCATTATTGTTTGAGATAAGGCCACTCAATGTCGTGTCAGCAAATTTAATTAGCAGATTAGAGCTGTGGGTGGCGACACAGTCATGGGTATACAGGGAGTAAAGGAGGGGACTTGCTACATGGCCCTGAGGGGTTCCTGTGTTGAATGTCAGAGGGGCAGAAGTGAGGGAGCCCACTCTTAACACCTACCAGTGATCTGACAGGAAGTCCAGAATCCAGCTGCCCAAGGCAGGGTCAAGGTCGAGGTCTCTGAGCTTCTTGTTGAGCCTGGATGGAGGAGCATTCTCAGCCTCATCAGAGAGTCCTCTCTACTGGCACTCTATAGACAGTACTGAACCACTTGCAACCATCTTCAGCCAGAAGTGTGAAGAAGATCCATCTCAGCTTCTTCCTGAGATCGACATTATGCAGAAGCCAGGTGTGATCTAGTTCTATTTACTCCACCATGATATGGAGAAATAGCTGAAAGCACTCAATAGAGTGAATTCCCTGCCAAGTTCTAGCTGAAATGAAAAATCCTGGCAACAATTCTAGAACTAACTTCACCTCAAGCCAACCTGTTCAATGCAGCCTCAACAGGAGTATCCCACCCAATAATGTGCAATAAAAAGAAAAATCTTTAGTTATCCAGACCATAGAACACGGGACAAAGCCTTTCTGGCAAATTGCCACTGATGTCTATTCTCAATTATCATGGAAGTAAAGGAAGATCTCATTCACATCACCTCCTTCCAAGCTGTAACAATTCTCTGATCCTGATTTTACCAGCTCTGACTTACCAATAACTCACTAACCAATGCTCAGGTGGAGTTCACTAACGTCACTCCTCTCTGGGCAACATCACAATGTTGGTGAAACCATGAGCAAAGGAGCTGAACCACAGAGATGAGATGAGAATGACTACCCTCGACACTGAGGAAGCATTCGACTATGTGTGGCATCAAGGAGCCCTGGTAAAACCAATGATAATTGTCATTGAGGGAAAACACTCCACTGGCTGAAGGACTTGCTCAAAGAAAGATAAGTGATGTGTTATTGGAAGTCCATCATTCCTAGCCCCGGTGACTATTGCAAGGATTCCCAAATTACCACTTCTGGTCAATGATGGAAGCAATCAGTTAGGTCATTAATCTGCCCCAATCATTTTTTGCATCATTAGACCAGCAGTGGTAATGTTCAATGATGATTGCAGTCTTCATTTCCACTCCTGAATCCTTAGAGCATGGCATTATTCTTGCTTACATTTATCTAGCAAAATATTGGAAGGTTACTTGAATGGAAAATAATAACTGTACTGCTCACACTGGTTAATGATCATCACCAACAGAATTTATGTCAATCTATTTCCTCAGTATATACACCACCATTGCCGTTGGTATTTCCACCATCATTGGGTTCATCAGTAATCGGAAACTCAAATGCACCTGTTTCATCAAAAGCATTGCCACAGGGACAGAACAGAGTCCAGGACCGATGCCACGATTGTCTCATTCCACGAAACTTCAAAACCCTTCCACCATTCACAATGTGCAGGTCAGTAGGAATATCCTCCAGCTGCCTGAATGAATAAAGGTCCAGCAACAGGTCATTAGCTCAGTGCCATCCAGGATCAAACAGCGTACTCGACTGGCACGTCAGTCACAATCCAGAGCCGTCACTCTCTCTACCATGACAGTGTGTAATGTGTGGGATTTTAGTCACTGCATCATAGGAGCACATCTCCATGTAAGGGGTCAAAGAGGTGAATCATCATTTTCTCCACTGTAAATGGGAATGCATGATAAAATTACAGACTTTAACTTATTCTCCTCTGTTATCCTCTGAAAGTGGGCTAATTTTACTTATGATAGTCCTGCTATCTTACTAAATTAGTATCATCTTGAATAATATTAACTTCTGAAATCCAAAGCAGGTCTCGCAATTTGATTTTTTCTTCTATTTTGAATAATTAATTTTTAGAAAGTCCCAAAACCACTGACATCTGGGAGACATTTTGGCATGTTGCCTCCTTAAGGTAACAGATTTTTGAATAAATAAATCTTTATAAAGCATCATCTTTTGATATCACAGATATGCATGCAGGGTTGTAAGATGGCTCTGATCATTTTGAATATTTACATATTTTTCAAGTTGCTCCGGTGTCAGCAACTTTCTGAATTTTGATCAGCTTCTTCCAACTAATAATACACATGTGTTCTAGGTGGTTATGTCAGTGGTTATTCGTGTAGAGATTACATGTCATCTGGGCAATGAATGACTCAAAAGCATTTTTTAAAGCTATAGCAAGCAACACGTATAACATATTTAAAAAAATCACAGAAGTAATGGCTTTTATGAGAGCCGCTTGCACAACCTAGCAATTATGGCAAGTTTCACTCATTGTTAGATCTGTTGAAGGATTGCTCATCATGAATGCTGACTATTTCTCTTTCCACAGTTGCTGCCTCATTTGCTTGGATTTTACAGTGATCTTTGATCCTGCTCCCTAACTCTACAAGGAAAGGTAAAATGCAAGTATCACTGCATGAAGAAGAAATGTGTCAGTGCAATCTATAGATATACTATATGTGTAATGCACAGAGCGATGGTCTGAGTACATTGCTGCTGCGTGAGACCACTAGGTTTTGAAGAGTGTCAGCACTGACATTTGACTATATGCATATATGGATGATGTCTTTGTTTTCTGCTCAGATTTGTGGCTGGTTCACAGATTGATCAGCATCTGTGACCAATTTGAACTGGCTTTAGAGGCCAGAGTGAACCACATGAAGTGTGCGGCCATGCTCTTCAGCAATTGGCTCAACCCTTCAATGCCAAGTCTGATTACCTGAAGGTGCCAGGGTTCTGGCTCGGAGAGGCCAAGGCATGTAATTAGGTTTGGCAGATGCAGACTGGGAAGATAAAACAGAAACTGTGGCTGTGGGGAGGATGTTTCCTATAGACAACTGGAAAGTATAAAGTATATATAACTGGAAAGACACTGGTCATCAGGTATAAGGTACTCTCACGACTGCTATACTTTAAAGCATAGGCTTTAAAGCCTTCTGTCATAGGCTTAATCAAAGGTGGTGATGAATCCGCATATAGGAAGGAAATTGAAAATCTGGCTGAGTGGTGCCACAACAACAACCTCTTACACAATGTCAGCAAGACCAAGGAGCTGACTATTGACTCCAGGAGGAGGAAACCAGAGTTTATGAGCCAATCCTCATTGGTGATCAGAGTTGGGGAGGGTCAGAAATTTAAAGTCCTCGGTGTTGTAATTTAAGGGCACCTGTCCTGGGCTCAGCATGTAAGTGCAATTATAAAGAAAGCACAGCAGCACCTCTACTTCCTTAGGAACTTGTAAAGATTCAGCATGACATCCAAAACCTTGACAAACTTCTACAGGTGTGGGGTGGAGATTATATTGACTGGTTGTATCACAGCCTGGTATGGAAACGCTGATGCACCATCAATAACTCTCGGAGACGTGAGGCGAGAGATAGGCTTTTATTAGCTGGAAGAGAGCACTATCAGCAGCAAGAGACCATCACACAACATCCTGGAGACTGAGGGAGGAGCAGTGCCTCCAATCGCCTTTATACAGGGGTCTGTGGGAGGAGCCACAGGAGCAGTCAGCAGAGGGGCGTGTCCAGACAGGTATATGTAGTTCAGCACATTCACCCCCTCCCCTTTGTTTTAAAAGAGAGTCCCCATGGGGCGAAGTTTCTTACAAGTATATTTACAGGTTAAGTCTATCAGGTGGTCAAATCTGTAACTGCGATCTTCGTAGCACCGGCTGTGATTGCACCGGAGACGGTGGTTGTGCTGGTTCCGGCCTGACTTGAGGTGTCGGCCCATTAGGCATCAGTGATCCCTCATGCGTGTGTGAGGCGCCCGGTATGGGAGTGTCATGAGGAGTCTGTGTAGGGCTTGGTGTGCGCGGTGTCAGGTAGATATACACCTCAGTGGGTACGGGGTTCAAAGTCACCGTGGAGTGTTCGGGGTAGTGGTCTGCTGCTCCTGCGGGCGCCAGGTCGCGGACGGAGACCGTGTCCTCCCGCCCATCAGGTAAGACCACGTAGGCATACTGGGGGTTCGCATGTAGTAGGTGAACCCTCTCCACCAGCGGGGAGTATTTATTGTTCCTCGCATGTTTCCAGAGCAGCACTGGCCCTGGGGACGTCAGCCAAGCTGGTAGGGTGGTCCCAGTGGCAGACTTCCTGGGAAAAGAAAAGAGGCGCTCATGAGGGGTGGCATTGGTGGACGTACATAACAGGGAGCGGATGCAGTGGAGTGCCTTGGGGAGGACCTCCTGCCATCGAGAGACCGGCAACCCCTTTGACTTAAGGGCTAAAAGTGTGGCCTTCCACACGGTGGCATTCTCCCTCTCCACCTGTCCATTTCCCCGGGGATTATAGCTCGTGGTCCTACTAGGAGCATTGCCCCTAGCCAGCAGGCACTGGCACAGCTCGTCACTCATAAAGGAGGACCCTCTATCACTGTGGATATAGCAGGGATATCCGAACAGAGTGAAGAGCGGGCGCAGGGCTTTTATGACGGACGTGGCAGTGGTATTGGGGCAGGGGATGGCAAAGGGGAACCGCGAGTACTCGTCGATTATGTTGAGAAAGTAGACATTGCAGTCAGTGGAGGGAAGGGGGCCCTTAAAGTCAACACTCAGTCGCTCAAAGGGGCGGGTGGCCTTGATAAGTTGCGCCTTTTCAGGACGGTAGAAGTGCGGTTTGCACTCAGCGCAGACTTGGCAGTCCCTGGTCATCGTCCTGATGTCCTCAAGGGAGTAAGGCAGGTTCCAGGCTTTCATGAAATGGTAAAATCGGGTGACCCCTGGGTGGCAAAGATCTGCATGGAGGGCGTATAGCCGGTCGAGCTGCGTGCTGGCACATGCTCCCCGGGATAGGGCATCAGGGGGCTCATTGAGCCTTCCAGGCCGGTACAGGATATCATAGTTGTAGGTGGAGAGTTCTATTCTCGACCGCAAAATTTTATCATTTTTGATTTTGCCCCGCTGTTGGTTGCTAAGCATGAACGCAACTGAGCGCTGGTCGGTCAGCAAGGTGAACCTTTTGCTGGCAAGATAGTGCCTCCAGTGCCTAATAGCTTCCACTATGGCCTGGGCTTCTTTCTCCACCGCGGAGTGCCGAATTTCAGGGCCTTGAAGGGTACGAGAAAAGAATGCTACTGGCCTGCCTGCCTGATTGAGGGTAGCAGCCAGTGCGAAGTCGGAGGCATCACTCTCTACTTGGAAGGGAATGGTCTCGTCCACCACATGCATCGTTGCTTTGGCAATGTCCCCTTTAATGCGGCTGAAGGCCGCGCGGACCTTGGCTGAGAGGGGAAATGCGGCGGACGACCAGGGGGCGGGCCTTGTCTGTATAATGAGGGACCCATTGGGCGTAATAGGAAAAGAAGCCCAGGCACCGTCTGAGGGCTTTGAGGGTGGTGGGAAGAGGGAGATCTAACAGGGGGCGCATACGGTCGGGATCAGGGCCAATGACCCCGTTCTCCTCGACATACCCAAGGATAGCGAGTCGGGTGGTTCCAAACACACACTTGTCCCTGTTATAGGTAAGGTTCAGAGCTTTGGCCACTTGGAAAAATCATTGGAGGTTGGTGTTGTGATCCTGCCAGTCGTGACCGCAGATGGTGATGTTATCCAGATATGGAAATGTGGCCTTCAGTTGGCACTGGTCCACCATCCGGTCCATTTCCCTCTGGAAGACAGAGACACCATTCGTGACCCCGAAGGGGACGCGCAGGAAGTGATAGAGCCTGCCGCCCGCCTCGAAGGCGGTGTAGGGGTGGTCCTCCGGGCGGATGGGGAGCTGGTGGTAAGCGGATTTCAGATCTATGGTCGAGTACACCTTGTACTGATCTATCTGATTGACCATTTCCGCAATGCGGGGTAGGGGGTACGCGTCAAGCTGCGTGAACCTATTGATGGTCTGGCTATAGTCCACGACCATCCTATTTTTATGCCTGGTCCAAACAACAACCACCTGGGACCGCCAAGGACTTGTGCTTGGCTCAATGATCCCCTCCCTGAGCAGCCGCTGCACCTCCGACTGAATGAAGGCCCTGTCCCCCGCGCTGTACCTCCTGCTTTTATTTGCCACAGGTTTACAGTCGGGGGTCAGGTTGGCGAACAGCGGTGGGGGAGGGATCTTGAGGGTGGAGAGGCTGCAAGTGGTGTCAGTAGCGCAGCTGTCGGCATGGTGCTGGGTGGGATGTGTGGGTCGGTGTGTGTGTGTGGTCAGTAGCAGGTGTTACGCCGGTGCCCAACTCTGAGGGGTCGAATGGTCCCAAAGTAGCCCCCTCCTTTTTGAGAATCGCAAGATCACTATTAATTCAGGTCAGGAGACCCAGGAAATGAGAGAGAGACGTTTGGAATATCTTGGCCCCTCGGCGATACAAAGCTACAGGAAACGGCCATTGTCTCTTGGAGACGGAATTGTGTATTGAGTACAGAGCTATTTATTTGAAGCCCTCAGGGAATGACCAAAAGCGGACTGGTTGAGGGGAGGCATTCCTCCACCCTGATTGACATCTGAGACCCTGTGAGTCAGGATAAAAGAGGGTCTGTGGGAACAGCCCCTCAGATGCACCAGAAGAAATGCTAGAAATCCTGTAACAGCATAATAGCGAAAGCCGGTGGAAAGCCACGTGTGTCCTTTTCCATTTGCCTCGGAATTGGTGGGCCTTGCCACAGAAGAATGGCTTTAGCTAACAACAAAGGAGAAATCAGCCCCAACGACTCTCGAAGGATTGACATCAAAAAAGGAATGGGCAAGTTTTAATCCGTCTCTCTCTCTCTCCAACCAAAAGCTGCAGCTTGAATGAACTTGAGTGACTTTTATATTTCCATCGGACAATACATTATCCCCTAGACAACGATAGAGCTTATTTCTTATTGATTATTATTATACCCGCACTTTTAGATTTAGTATTGATGACGTATATTATCTGTATGTTTGCATCAATGTTATTTTTTTGTGTATTTTTATCAATAAATACTGTTACAAGTAGTACCATCAGACTTCAACGGACCTCTCTATCTTTGCTGGTAAGCGACCCAGTTACGGGATACATAACAATTGGGGGCTTATCCGGGATTTGACACCGAATTGGGAGGCCAGTGAATCGGGCTTGTAAGTCCAAACTTGGATCTGGTTACACGAGTAGCCAGAAGGGAAACCAGCAAAGATGGACGTGGGTGAAATGATAGAAAATCCGACTCTGGAGGCGCTAGAGGCGGCCACCAAATTAGACTTGATAAATGTGGTGAAGGGGTTAAACCTCGCAGAGGTGAGGTTGTCAATAAAAAAGCAGGAGGTGCGAAGGGCCATAACTCAGTATTATATTGAGAAGAATGTGTTTGCAGCTGAGGTATTGGAAAATATCCCTGAAAAGGTACCAGCCAGTGAGATGGCTCAGTTAGAGTTGGAGAAATTAAGGTTGGAACATGAAGTTAAAGTAAAGCAGCTGGAAGCAGCTGAAAAAGAGAGAGCAAGAGCTGAGAAGCAACGGAAGCATGAGCTCCAGCTAAAGGAGTTAGAGGTGAAAAGAGAGCAGGACAGAGCTGAAAAGCAACGGGAGCATGAGCTCCAGCTAAAGGAGTTAGAGAGGACAGGGCTGAGAAACAAAGGGAGCATGAAATTCAGTTAAAACAGCTGGAAGCAGCTGAAAAAGAGAGGGAGAGAGCTGAGAAAGAAAAGGAAAGAGCTGAAAAAGAGAGGGAGGCAGAGAAACAGAGGAAACATGACTTGGAGATGGAGAAGTTAAGGCAAGAGTGAAGCGATCAAGGGTCAGACCGAGAGGAGCGGTTTAATGCTGTCGGGAGTTGAGGTTAGTACCTCCGTTCGAGGAGACGGATGTTGATAGTTATTTCTTGCTTTTTGAAAAGGTGGCAGTGAATCAGAAGTGGCCAAAAGAGCAGTGGGTGGCATTGTTACAAAGTGTGTTAAAAGGGAAGGCACAACGAGCATATGCGGCGTTGTCCATGGAGGAGGGAGAAGCGGAGAATTATGCTGAAGTAAAGGAGGCCATTCTCCGGATTTACGAATTGGTACCTGAGGCGTATAGACAAAAGTTCAGAAATTTAAAGAAAGGGTGGAATCAGACGTATACCGAGTTTGCCTATGAGAAGGGTGTGCTCTTGGATCGTTGGTGCACAGCAGAAATAGTGGGAGAGGATTTTTGGTGTCTCAGGGAGTTAATTCTGATTGAGGAATTTAAAAGTGGTGTTTCGGAGGATATCCGGATGTATTTGAATGAGAAGCCGTATAAGTCCATCTCTGAATTTGCTAGGTTCACAGATGAATATGCCCTAACCCACAAATCAAAGTTTTCCTCGAATAAAAGTTCCCAGAGAGACCGTGGGAATGATAGAGAAAGCCCGCCGGCTGAGGCAGAGGTCCCGCCGGGAGCTAGTGGTAAGGTTGGGGAGGAGAGGCAAGACGGCCAGAGATTTCCGGGCTTGAACTGTTTTAATTGTGGAAAGGAGGGACATATTGCATCTAGGTGCTTTGCTCCGAGGAAGGAGACAGGAAAAGGGAAAGCAGCGGTCCCTATCTGATGTGCCGTGGTAATCAGTAAATCGACAAGAGATCCCCGGGTAGACAGAGTACGAGAAGGGTCTGAGACTTGTATGTCAAACGGAACCGTGTCTGTGAGGGAGGGAGACCCACCAGTTCCCGTGTGAATCTGGAGAGACATGGGCGCTGAACTGTCATTGATTAGCAGTAAGGTACTAGAGTTTGGTCGCAAGATGAGAATGGTAGCTGTGAAAGGAATAGGAAAAGGGACAGAAATGGTACCCTTGCATAGGATCATTATGAATTGTGAGCTAGTCTCTGGACCAGTTGAAATGGGGGTGCGATCAGAATTCCCGAGAACTGACGCGGACGTCCTCCTGGGTAATGATTTAGCCAGTGGTAAGGTTTGGGCAGCAATGACGCTGACAAGACAGCCTGTGAGTGTTGAGGCTCCGCCCCTAGATCCAAAGATCTATCCCGCATGCGCGATCACTCGCAGCCTGTCGAGAAAGGTAGTTGAGAACGACAGCAGTTTAAATCCGGCCGGTATCGAGTTGGCCGAGACGTTTTTACCGACCCTGTACCACGAGGGTTTAGAGGGTGGTAAAACTAAGAGTAGTAAAGTGAAAGAGAGTAAGGGAGAGGAGATAGACCTTCCCTTAGCGAGGAGAAAAGTTCTAGAGGCACGAAATAAAGATGAGAAACAGATAAAGCGGTTAAAAGGTCCAGGGTTGGACATGGATGATCTGTCTGGTTTGGCAGAACTGTCTGAAGAAGTGGAAACTTCTAAAGGTGTTCCCGATAATGAAATGAGGGCAGTCCTAGATGAAAAGGGTGCCCTTACTTTGAAGAAGTCTGCTGGGTTGGCAGATGAGGTTGTTTCAGCCCGCGAGGGTGAGGTTACTCCGGAAGGGAGTTGCCCAGAGAGTCGCTGGGAGGATCAGGGGAATTTAGAATTTGGACCGGGTACGGGTATTGAAAGCCTGGAAGAGGCAAATGTCCCGTTTGAGTGTGTCCAAGATGTGGATGCACGTGGTACTGAACCTAGTAATGGAGCTCAGAAAAAGTCTGAGGTATTTGATTCAGTTGAAAAGGAATGCAATCCTTGTGGGTCAGATGGACTTGGTTCAGTGAAAAAAGGGTTAACCTTGGTAATAGTGGGAAGTGAGAGTTCCCAGGTGTTTGTGCTCGAAGGTGTGGTAAAAGTCAATGAGGAGATCAAAGGTGGTGGGGTAAATATTATTATTGAAGGAAAATGGGACTGTGTAGTTCCCAAATTGAATGAAGAAAATTTAAAGGCTGGACTGATATCAGAAGCAGCAACCAGGCTACAGAGACAATGGCTCGATACCACCATGCCTGTGAATCAATTATAGGTTGAGTTGGAAGGTAAAGGGGCCCCACACGCTATTGTTATTCCAGAGTGTGGTGTAAAAAGGCAGAATTTGAAATGCTGTTTGAATAAAGAGTTTAAACTGAAAACTAATAGCCTCAAGGGTCCTGCAGAGAAAACTAGCAACTTGCGTAAAATTAAAGAATTGGGTGGAAATTCGGGAAATGGTCTAAGTCTGGAACACATTGTTGATAAAATAACTCCTATGAAAGGAGCGGACAAAAGCCTATTTCGCCAGGGTGCACAAGCTCCCCACGGGGGAATTAACCGGAAAAGAGGCGAGGGTTAATGGGGACGCCATTTTTAAATAGCAGAAGCCGGTTTTACGGGATTTTGACAAAGCATGTGAATAATAAAGACAACCCCATGGAAGCTTGACCGTTAAGTTTGAAAGTAACATAAAGATTAGTATTTTGCATGAACTTTTGTAGTATACACGTAAGCTAAGATCCCAACTCTTTAGTTTTGATTGCTGAAAGAAAAAAAAATAGGTGGTTATTAAATTGGAGTCTGATGCTACAAGAATTTAGTAAGGTACAAGATGTTAAGATATTAAAGGAAGTGACAATGTAATCATTACCTGTTTAGATGCTGAATTGAATGTATATCTGTATTACTCTGTAGTGAAAAAAAAAGCTTTTGTATTGTGTTAGATTCTAAAATCCTGTAAGACTCTGTATTACTTCGTTTTTACCAATGGTAAAAACGCGTTGAAGAAAGGGGGTGTTATGACGATGCCCAACTCTGAGGGGTCGAATGGTCCCAAAGTAGCCCCCTCCTTTTTGAGAATCGCAAGATCGCTATTAATTCAGGTCAGGAGACCCAGGAAATGAGAGAGAGACGTTTGGAATGTCTTGGCCCCTCGGCGATACAAAGCTACGGGAAACGGCCATTGTCTCTTGGAGACGGAATTGTGTATTGAGTACGGAGCTATTTATTTGAAGCCTTCAGGGAATGACCAAAAGTGGGCTGGTTGAGGGGAGGCATCCCTCCACCCTGATTGACATCTGAGACCCTGTGAGTCAGGATAAAAGAGGGTCTGTGGGAACAGACCCTCAGACTCACCAGAAGAAACGCTAGAAATCCTGTAACAGCATAATAGCGAAAGCCGGTGGAAAGCCACGTGTGTCCTTTTCCATTTGCCTCGGAATTGGTGGGCCTTGCCACAGAAGAACGGCTTTAGCTAACAACAAAGGAGAAATCAGCCCCAACGACTCTCGAAGGATTGACATCATGAAAGGAATGGGCAAGTTTTAATCCGTCTCTCTCTCTCTCTCCAACCAAAAAGCTGCAGCTTGAATGAACTTGAGTGACTTTTATATTTCCATCGGACAATACATTATCCCCTAGACAACGATAGAGCTATTTCTTATTGATTATTATTATACCCGCGCTTTTAGATTTAGTATTGACGACGTATATTATCTGTATGTTTGCATCGATGTTTTTTTTGTGTATTTTTATCAATAAATACTGTTACAAATAGTACCATCAGACTTCAACGGACCTCTCTATCTTTGCTGGTAAGCGACCCAGTTACGGGATACGTAACACAGGGTATATGACGAAGTCCCACAAAACTGAGGATTCCTGACAGTGAGTGGTGGGAGGGGCCCGTCATACGCCATTGTCACACTTTTTAGGTGGCTCTGGAAGTCCAGCCCCAATAGCACAGGGGCACACAGTTGAGGCATGACCAGTAGCGCAAAGTTCCGATATTCTGTGCCCTGCACAACCAATGTCGCTACACAACCCCCCCCCCCCCCCCCCCCCGGATGTCTGTGGAATACGACCCAGAAGCCAAGGTGACCCTCTGGCTTACCGGTCGTGTCACGAGTCCGTAGTGTTGCACCGTGTCCGGGTGAATAAAACTCTCAGTGCTGCCCATGTCAAACAGGCAGCTGGTCCTGTGCCCCTCCACCAGGATGTCCATCATTGACCTTGCAAGCTGGTGTGGGGCGCTTTGGTCGAGGGTTACGGAGGCCAGAGTTGAATCGCCGTCTTGGTGCCCGGTAAGCACCCGTGGCTTGGAGGCGGGGTGAGGTGGCGCCGACAATGATGCCCACCTCCATGCCTCGCACGAGACGGGCAGGCAAGATGGCGGCGACCAAGATGGCGACCCCCATGCCTTGCACGCGGCACTGCTTGACCCCGCTCGTGGTTTAGACTTACAGACCTTGGCGAAATGGCCCTTCTTTCCGCAGGTAGCTTCTCGGGCCGGGCAGCGTTTTCGGGGGTGCTTTTCGAGTCCGCAGAAGTAACACTGTGCGGACTTGCGACTGGCAGCAGCTGTGGTCGATTCGCCGGAGGGTTGCGGGGAGTTCACGGATTCGCAAGTGGCAGCAGCTGAGGTCGATTGGCCGGGTGGCGGGGTCTGCGGTGTCCACGGGGCCGGCAGGAGATTGTGCGGCTGGACAGCGTCAGCGTTGTGCAGCACGGCCTCCAGCGTGTCGGCCAGCTCGATCGCCAAGCGTAAGGTAAGATCGGCGTTTTCCAGCAGCTGCTGGTGCACGTACCTGATCACTGACCTGATCCCCGTAACGAAGGCGTCTCGTACCAGGAGCTCCGCATGCTGTTCCGCCGTCAGTCCCCTGCAGTCGCAGGCCCGCACGAGTGTCTGTAGGGCTCGGACAAACTCAGCGCTCGACTCTCCAGCCTGCTGCCGCCGCGTCGCTAAGCGATGTCTTGCTAGACGGTTTTCACCGGCTGCAGGTACTGTCTTTTGAGGGCATCCAGTGCCCCTTGGTAGGTCAGCAGGTCTCTAATGAGGGAGTATACCCTCGGACTGACCTTGGAGAGGAGGATTTTGTGCATGATAGCAGGCTGAGTCACGGGAATCTCTTCCAGGTACGATTGGAAGCATGTAAGCCAGAGTTCAAAGGCAATGGCTGCTTCGGGAGCTTGAGGATCAATGTCCAATTTTTCCGGATGTAAAATACTCTCTATGTTTTAAAATTCCAGCTAATAAAATTGGTGCACCATCAATAACTCTCGGAGATGTGAGGCGAGAGATAGGCTTTTATTAGCTGGAATAGAGCACTATCAACAGCAAGAGACCATCACACAACATCCTGGAGACTGAGGGAGGAGCAGTGCCTCCAATCGGCTTTATACCGGGGTCTGTGGGAGGAGCCACAGGAGCAGTCAGCAGGGGCGTGTCCAGACAGGTATATGTAGTTCACCACAAACGCCAATGCCTTTGAGTGGAAAATCCTACAGAAAGTAATAGGTCCAGTCTATCACGTGTGAAGACATCCCCACCACTGAGCACACCTACATGCAGCATTGTTGTAGGAAAGCAGCATCCATCATCAGGGACCCCCACCACCCAGATCACGCTCTCTTTTTGCTGCTGACATCAGGAAGAAGGCACAGAGCCTCAAGACTCTCACCACCAGGTTCAGGCACATTTACTACCCCTCAACCAGCAGGGTCTTGAACCAAAGGGGATAAATTCACTCAACCTCACATAACCCATCACTGAAACATTACCACAACCTATAGACTCACTTTCAAAGACTCTTCATCTCATGTTCTCAATATTTATTGCTTATTTATTTATTTTTATTATATCTTTTTGTTTTTGCACAGTTTGTCAAATTTTGCACATTGGTTGATTGCCTAGTTGGTGAGGTCTTTCATTGATTCTATAATGGTTATTATTCAATTATAGATTTATTAAGTAGCCCCACAATAAAATAAATCTCAGGTTTGTATATAGTGACATATATGTATTGTGATAATAAATTAACTTTGAACTTTGAACTCCTCCAGCTTGGAAATCACCTGAGTCATCATCAGGTTTATCTGGGGATCCAAGATGGAGCAGGTCAGACAGGTCCCAGAACAATGGGGGGAAAATGTACGCAATATCATCCTCACTCTGATGAGCACATTCATGTGTGGCTGCATTAGGCTGTGTTTGGAACTAAGTACATGGGCAATTTGTGCTGAGTTTCTACCTGTCCCCATTGTTGTGAAGGATGGGTCTGTTACCATTGCCTCTCAAAATCCCAGTCAGTTGGATGTTGTCATATGCCACATTATCTGTCCTTCATGGAAAAATTCTTCGAGACCAACACCTTTCACCACAAGTCCATCAGTCATGGAACATTCTGCGGACACTGCAAGAAAACACAATGGGGTGGTTCTCCGAGCAGACTGTCCAGGCCATCTGGCAGAATGCCTCATCACCAGAGCATGAAGACCTTGCCTGGCTGGCAGTGAAATGGGCCCTCCCAGTCAGATCCTTCCTGCATGCCCAGAGTATCAATCCCACCATGCACTGTCCAGAGTTGATGGTGGTGGGGAACAGACAGTAGTTTTGTGGACTCTGTGTTTGCAAAGAGGGTGTGAAGGAAGATGCAAGGGCCTGTGACATGCTTCATGCTAAGCAGCTGAGTGACAGAGGACAGAGGATCTATGGGCTGTTCCCAGGGACACACACAAAGATACACATCAAGTTCTGCTGGCAGATGCAAGACGCCCTTCAGTCTGCTCAAAGATGTCTGTAGAGGAATGCTGCAGGCTGGCACATTCCAGGCTGCATGAGTAAGTGCTGAAGGACGCAGTGAAGCTTTGTGCAGCCACTGAGAGCGCTCGGTGGAGAAAGCGCACAGTTACTGAAGGGGGAGAGGCTGGATTGGGTGCAGAAGTCCCTCAACTATTGTAGTATCGTACAGCAGTACTACTGGTTTTAAGGAATGCTATAGAACCGCAATGAAAGCATTGTCTATGAATGTAAGAATGAGAGACATTGCATAGTTTATTCTTGCAAATAATTTACTTTATTATGGATAAAGTTAATTTCGATATTTAAAAAGCCATGTGTGAGATTACGGAATTTCTTCTGGGATTCCAGCTCCTGAGAAATTTGACCCCGACCATCTCCTCTTGGGACATATCTGTCATGCTGCTATGCCAACACTGCTACTGTACTGATAAGCTGGAACCCACTCTTTGCCCAGCTATGACATTCTCCCCAGCCACTCAGAGCATGCTGTATTGAATAGCTAGTGGTTCTTTAAAAGCTCAAGACCTGGCATCAGCATTAGATCTAGTCAGCATTGTTGACTAAGGACTGCATGCAATTCAATCATCAGTCATAAATTTATAAAGTCACAGTAATGCAACATAGAAACAAGTCCATTAGCCTAATTTGTCTGTACTGACCAAGATGCATATTGACATTAATCTCCTTTGCCTATGTTTGTCCCATATTCCTCTAAGTCAGGGGTTCCAAACCTCCCAACCTTTTTTATGCCATGTACCAATACCGTTAAGCAAGGGGTCTGTGGAGCCCATGTTGAAAACCCCTGCTTGAAACCTTTTCTATCCAAGCATTCCAGATGTGTTTTAAAACTATTACTTGTGCCCATCTCCAGCATATTCTGTTTCTGTTTTGAATTTTGAGCCTCTCTTCTGCTTTGCAGCTCCTCTGCCAAGACCAACATCTGAAACCTGTGTGGAATCCATTGTCTGCCATCTTATGCTGGGTCAACTTCATTTGTCGAACGCGTGTCAGTGTCATGGTCCGCATCAGGTTCCCTTTAAATTTATCTAGGTTGTGTTATAATCCGGACCGTTGACTCCTTGTTCCCCTTTAATTCCCTGTTTCCTGTGTCCCTCGAGCTTGGTGATTAAGGCAATCTACTCTCGACCGAACTGGCAGTTTATAAGCCCCCGCCTTCAGCTGTTGGGCGTGAGAGCGTTATGGAGCATTAGCGAAGTCACCGTAGCTACCGTGAGCCAAAGTCATCTAGCCAGAGCCAACTAAGTTTCTTGCCAGAGCAAGCCAAGACTCCTCCCACAACAAGTGCCAGCAATTCGCCTTCTCTTTTCAGAGCGGGTCCGGGCAAGGTTAACCCGCCAGGAGTGATTTAAGAGCTCCCACAGCTTGGAACGAACTTGGGTCCAGTGATAGTACCGTCCGTTGTCTTGTCGTCTTGTATCCAGTTCAGTAGGCAGTCTGTTTGCCGCTACTCGAATGGACTATCGTTGTGTGGTCTCCGTATCCATGTCCTCTGTAAAGAGGGGTCCCGGCCCTGTACCCTAGAACGGTCCTGACTCTGTGTTAAAGAGTCCCGGCTCCATGCCTGGTGTGAGTCCTGGCTCAGTGTTTCATGTCCTGTGTCTGAGTCTGTCCCTTGAAGAAGAAGAGGCCTGGATCCATGCCTGGTGTCTTAAGGCGGAGTCCTGGCTCAGTGTTTCATGTCCTGTGTTTGAGTATCAAGTCCTGGCCCTGGTGTTCCAAGTCCAAAGTACCAAGTGCTGGTGGTGGTGATCCAAGTTCCCAGTGTCTAAGTCCTGGCTGCGGTGTTCCATCTCCCAGTCCAAGGTCTGTGTTCCGAGTCCTGGCTCTGATCCCTGATCTCCAAGTCCTGGCCCCCCAGACCCTGAGCCCCAGCCTAGTCCTGGGCCTGAGCCCTCATACATTACGCCTATTCCCATTTCCTCTTTGCCCTCCTTGATTTCCCTGTTCTATCCTTGCATCACAGCTCTCCTTGTAAAGTGTAATAAACTCTATTTTATTTAACCTTAGAAAAACGTGTTTATGTCCTGCTTTTGGGTCCTCCTCGAGCACCCTTGCCCCCCACCTTGTAACAGTCAGCATCTGCAGTGGCAACAAATCACACACACTTTATATGAGATATTGACCTGCCTTAATACTGCAGGATTTCTTTAGGTGGACTGTTACTGAGGCATAGAGACAATGAATAGAATATGTAAATGAGCAGTATGAAGCTTGTGTCGAAAGCCTCATGCATGGACTTATGTGAAACAGATAGTTATTTTCAGCGGTTGCCCACTTTAGCATTATTGTAGTCAGCTATTACAAACTCTGCAAATTCAATACTCATTAATTTGGTAACAACTTTAATCCTATTGTTATCAGACTCTTGAATTGACAATCATATGCCTGCTCTCCCAAACTTCCTCATCTTGGTCATAAAGCTTTGTTTTTCTTCCTGCGCTACATATTCCCTGAATCTGCTACACTATATTCTGCATTTTGCTTTTTTCTCTATTACCTCGATGTACTTATGTATGGAATGATCTGCCTGGGCAACATGCAAACAGGAATGTTTCACTGCATCTTGGTACATATGCAATTAATAAACCAAATCTAATTTACTCCATAACACAGCTACACAATTCCTATGCAGCCGGACTATAGAACATGAAGTCAATTCATCTACAATTGGGGTCAAAAGAAGGAGCAATCACATCAAGGAAGATCATTTCCAAACATCACTCGAAAGGCATTGCTCTATTGCACTCTGAGTCAAGCAAACTATTCCCACTATTCAGGACATTTACAGGGACAGGTGCATGAAAAGGGCCCGAAGGATCTTTAGGGACCCGAGTCACCCCAAGCTCAAACGGTTCCAGCTGCTACCATGTGGGAAACAGTACCACAGCATTAAAGCCAGGACCAACAGGTTCCGGGACAGCTTCTTCCACCAGGCCATCAGACTGATTAATTCACACTGACACAATTATATTTCTAAGTTATATTGACTGTCCTGTTGTATATCTTACAGTACATACCGTATATTACAAATTACAAAATTTTCACATTGCACATTCAGGCGGAGACGTAACATAAACATTTTTACTTCTCATGTAGAAGAAGGATGTAAGAAATAAAGTCAAATCAATTCAATTTAATTCAATTCCAACTTCAGCCAAATCCTGGAAACATATCTGAGTTCTATTAGCATCTATGGTTGTAGGTTTATATCAAGAAGCAATCCAACAAATACATGTCAAGATTGCCATATCAGATAATTAAATATTTCCTTTGCCTCTATGATTTTGTTCTATCGCTGGCTGTTCTTTTATAATAAAGTGAGATGGCAGAAGACAACAATTAAACTTTATTAGAGAGATGAGTGTGGTTCTTAAATGTAGCATAGGGAATGTAAATGGATATGGAAAGCCTGCAAGAAGGCTTTTCCCACTGAGCTTGGGTGAGACTGCAACCAGAGGTCATGAGTCATGGGTGAAAGGAGAAATGTTTCAGGGGAATATGATGGGGAGCTCCTTCATGTGGAGGGTGGTGAGAGTGTGGAATAAGCTGCCAGTGCAAATGATGGATGTGAGGTCAGTTTCAACATTTAAGAGAAATTTAGATAGGTACGTGGGGCATGGAGGGCTTTAACCCAGGTGCAAGTTAGTGGGACTAGGATGATTAATGGTACAGCATGGACTAGATGGGCCAAAGAGCCTGTTTTTGGACTGTAGTGTTCTATGACACTATGCATAACATAGGATGCTGTCTCTGAGTTACAAACCAATCTAGTCGCTCTAGTTGTATAAGGAAAGTTTAATAGCTTTTAATTGTGTGGCAAGGAGAATAAAGGTTTTTCCATTATGTCAACCTTCCATAGTAAATTAGTAAACTCTAAATTGAATTCCCACTGTATCTTCAGCTGCGCAGAACTGAATCCCTGTTCACCTGGGTCATAGACATGTTATAGTATAAGCTTCCTGTTCTCTGCTCTCTTATTATTAAAGTCCTTTATTTCAGTTAGCCAAGAACATATTCCTTCCACCGTAACTCAGACTACAGCTTGTCAACGACTCAGTGGATAGAAGCCCCTTTGTTGTCCTGTCTGCAGACATTGTGCTAAATGCTGCTTGTTTAAGATAAAAAGAGTTGCTTTTTGTCTCATCAAAGCTATATTTATAGTCCCTGTACTTATCTTTTCTGTGGAGAACAAAAGGATTATTTTAAACGTGGAGTATGCGCTATAATCAAAAATGACCATCAATTTAGAAAATAATAATGTCAGTCTTGAAGGAAAGATGTTAACTGCCTGACTACTGAAGAACAATGGATTACTGAAAGCCTATATCATCCCTGGTTCAAATCCAGTGTGCACATAAGTCCCTTAAAACCAAGTCCATTGAATCAACCCATACCTTAGCATTTCATTTGAATCTTACCATCTGTTAGCTTTGAGAATACACACAACATTTTCTAACCATCATCTGGTTATTTATAAATGAAATGATAACTTGTATCATGGTGTCAAAGAAGTGAATATCAGCAAATAATCCAAAATTTAAATGATATGCTTTAGTATTGGAAATACAGAGCAATGAACAGGTATTAAGCATCAATGGGTTTGGAAATTTATGTTTTTTTATTGTAATTTATATGACTGCTGATTTGAAGCTGTCTGACAAATCTTCAACCATAGCTCATCTCACTATGACCGGGGAGTGAATATCGAATGCACAGATCTTCGATAACACAAACTATTATGTCAATATCTACAAGAGCTTAACACTGCCTTAAGTGGTACTATGTTAACTTTTGATGTTTTAAGCTTTATAATTTATGTTTGTCATGTTTGTAACATACTGTGGTGTGGCTATTCTGTACATATGTCCATGCCAGTAAGCTTGAACTTAAACTTGAAGTGAAAACACAAAATACTGCAGGTAAGACCATAAAGTTCAAATTTTGAAGTAAAATTTATTATCTGAACACACACGTGACCACATACAACCCTGAGATTCTTTTTCTGTGGGCATACTTAGCAAATCTATAGAACAGTAACTGTAAAATGTAAATATCAGGAACTATTACTTGTAAACAAACTATGCAAATGCAGATATAAATTACTAGCAATAAATAACAATATAGCAGAGTCCTTAAATGAGTGTAGCTACCCCAATTTGTTCAAGAGCCTGATGGTTAAGGGGTAGTAACTGTTCTTGAACATGGTGCTGCGAGTTCAGAGTCACCTGTACTTTCTACTTGATGGCAGCAATGAGAAAGGAGCATGGTCTGGGTGGTGAGGACCTTCGATGATGGATGCTGCTTTTCTGCAGCCACGTTTCATGTAGATCTGGACCAATGGTCTTCTCCCTTCATTTCCCGCCAAACAAAAGACCCAGCTCACACCGGAGTCGGGCACACAACATGAAAACACATTCCTTTCATTGGACAGCTCATATTCCAAAGCACCCTTTATCTCTAACCATAATCCAAACACTGCTTGTACAGAAAGTTAACGGTAACGTTAAAGTTAACGTTAACGGTGAAATCTCTCTCAGGGCGTTACAATTCTATTGTGTTTCTTGGACTTACTGTGTATGCCCACAAGAAAACCAATCGCATGATTGTATATGGTGACATATATATACATATATATGTGTGTGTGTGTGTGTGTGTGTGTGTGTGTGTGTGTGTGTGTGTGTGTGTGTGTGTGTCTGTGTGTATGTATATGGTGACATATATATACATATACATATATATATATATATATAGTGACATACAATGTCTATAAAAAGTATTCACCCCACTTGGATTTTTCATGTTTTATTGTTATACAATATTGAATCACAGTGGATTTAATTTGGCTTTTTTTGACACTGCTCAACAGAAAAAGACTCTTTTGTGTTAAAGTAAAAAAGTGAAAACAGATCTCTACAAGTTCATCTAAATTAATTACAAATATAAAATACAAAATAATCGATTACATAAGTATTCCCCCCCCCCCTTTAATATGACACTCCAAATCATCACTGGTGCAGCCAGTTGGTTTAAGAAGTCACATAATTAGTTATGTAACATGCTGTAAGGTTTCACTACGAATGTAATGGCCTCTCTGTAATGTTTCACTGCTATGGTAATGGTTTCTCTGTAGCAGCAATGCTTGGGTTATGACTAGAGTCGACGGGGACTTTGGAATGTATGCTAGCCAATGAGAGGCATGCTGTTCTTTCTTGTGGGTCTGGGAGCAGGGATTTCACAGTCTTTTGTCGGTGAGAGATGAAGTGGGAGACGCGACTGGAGAGAGTTGGTAGACCGCTAGATGTAATGGACTAGGAGTGAGGGTTCAAAGGTCAGCGATGCTTGGAGGAGGTCGATGGGGGTCGAGTGGACAAATCCGTCAGCTCCAATGTGCACGTTAGACTGTTTCATTAAAATGAGCCCTTTTTCTTTTTATTTTCTGTACTAACCCTACAGTCAGATTAAGATTTGTAAAGTTGAATCGTTCAATTGCATACTGTGTACTGTCAGATATTTTGCGGTTTGGATTTGTAACTGGGGAACACATCACGCAGCATCCACACAAAGGAGATTTCTCAGTTTGGCTGAGCCAGAGGCTGTCTTCCCCTAGACAAACACGTGCTGGCTGAACCTCAACTTATAATTGTGGGGTATCGTTTGGGATTGATTCCGTTGGATGCTGTGTGATTGCCCTGAGCATTGAACCAGTGGGTTGTGTGTTTAAGTCTGTGCTGGTATAGATACTGGCAGGGCAGAACACTGGTGCGCCTCCACGGGGTTACCGGTAACTAATGCGTGTGTGTTGAGTGGGGTGGATATTCGTACCCCAGATGAATTGTTAATTTGATTTTTGAGTGCGGTTAAAGCTATTGGCAAAGTTGAGGTTGTAGCACGGAGGTTTGATATAACGGCGGTTTCAGACCTTGTTTTAGTTCGGACTAGCGCTGATGTAATGGTAGTCGAACTGCCCACTTCTATCAGTGCCCCAGGTGAGGCGGGGCCATGGCCCGTCCATACTGTCAGGGAGGAGAAGAAGGTAGCAGATTCCCGTAGACTTCAAAGACAGGGTTCCATCATTTCTGAGGAGTGAGGGGAAGGGTTAGTTGGATTTGGAATGTCTCATTAGTCCCATCCCCCAGTGAAGAGTGAGAGTTCTGATTTGGCATCAGCCCTTACCTCTCTGGTGAGTAAGTGGCCCAGTACACAGGCAGAGGGTCCCCACCGGAAGCTAAGAATATTCTCCAGTATAATGCCCACCCCTGAGGGGGAAGAGGAATAAGAGGCTTGGGCAGAGCAGACCGCTCAGTTGTTAGATGAGTGGCAGCGTTCTGATGATGTAAAGCAACAGAGATTGGTTGAAAGTTTGAGGGGGTTGGCTGCTGATGTGGTGAGAGCTGTGAAAACTCGTCAACCCTCAGCTAACCTTGCCGATTATCTGGGCTCATTGGAGAGTGCCTTTGGTATGACAGGGAGCCCTCTGGAGCTAGATGCGTCCCCCTTCCCTTTGTTGAGCTGATCAGAGAGGTATGGGAGGAGGAGAACACATTGGAGGCGTGGGAACACTTTGGAGGCCTCTCTGTAATGTTTCACTGCTAAGGTAATGGTTTCTCTGTAACAGCAATGTTTGGGTTTTGACTAGAGTTGACGAGGACTTTGGAATGTATGCTAGCCAATGAGAGGCATGTTGTTCCTTTCCGTGGGTCTGGGAGCAGGGATTTCACAGTCTTTTGTCGGCGAGAGATGAAGAGGGAAGACGCGAGTGGAGAGAGTTGGTAGACCACCAGACGCAGTGGACTACAAGCAAAGGTCCGAAGGTCAGTGACTCTCGGAGGAGGTCGATGGGGGTCAAATGGATGAATCCATCAGCTCTAACGTGCAGATTAGACTGTTTTGTTAAAATGGGCCCTTTTTCTTTTTATGTTCTTTACCAACCCTATAGTCAGATTAAGATTTATAAAGTTCAATCGTTTAATTGCATATGGTGTACTGTCTGATATTTTGCGCTTCCGATTTGTAACCAGGCAACACACCATACAGCATCCACACAAACGAGATTTCTCAGTTTGGCTGAGCCAGAGGCTGTCTTTCCCTAGACAAATACGTGCTGGCTGAACTCAGGGTTATAGTTAAGTGGCGATCACCTAGAAAACATAGAAACATAGAAATTCCACAGCACAATACAGGCAATTTGGCCACAATGCTCTGCTGAACATGTACTTACTTTAGAAATTACCTAGGGTTACCCATAGCCCTCTGTTTTTCTAAGCTCCATGTACCTATCCAAGAGTCTCTTAAAAGACTCTAATGTATCCTGTGTGCAGTCAAGGTGTTTCAATTGATTGTAGTAAAAATACACCTGTGTCTGGAAAGTCCAACTGCTGGTGAGTCAGTATCCTGGCAAAAACTACATCATGCAGACAAAAGAACTCTCCAAACAACTCTGTGTAAAGATTATTGAAAAGCACAAGTCAGGAGATGGAGACAAGAAAATTTCCAAGTTACTGAATATCTCTTGGAGTAGAGTTAAGTCAAATATCAAGAAATGGAAAGAATATGGCATGGCTGTAAATCTGCTTACAGCAAAATGTCCTCAAAAACTGAGTGAATGTGCAAGAAGGGGACTAGTGAGGGAGGCCACCAATAGACCTATGACAACTCTGGAGGAGTTACAAGCTTCAGGGCTGAAATGGGAGAGATTGCGCATCCAGCTGTCGCCCGGGTGCTTCACCGGTGGCAGTTCTATGGGACAGTGGCAAACTGAAAGCCACTGTTGGAAAAACTCACATGAGATCTCAACTAGAGTTTGCCAGAAGATATGTGGAAGACTCTGAAGTAAGCTGGAAGAATGTTCTATGGTCAGAAGAAACCAAAATTTAGATTTTTTGCTATAAGTCTAAACATTTTAGTGAAAGCCAAACACCGCATATCATCAGAAGCACACCATCCCTATCGTGAATCATAGTGGTGGCTGCATCTTGCTATGGGGATGCTTTACTGCAGCAGGCCCTGGAAAGCTTGTGAAGGTAGAGAGTAAAATGAATGCTGCAAAATACAGGGAAATCCTGGAAGAAAACCCAGTGCAGTTTACAAGAGAACTGTGACTTGGGAGAAGATTTGTCTTCCAGCAAAACAATGAGCCAAATCAGAAAGCCAAATCTTCATAGAAATAGCTTAAAAACAACAAAGTTAATGTCCTGGAGTGGCCAGGTCAGAGTCCAGACCTTAATCCAATTGTGAAATTGTGGCTGTACTTCAAAAGGGCTGTTTACTCATGATCCCATGCAATCTGACAGAGCTTGAGCAGTTTTGTAAATAAGACTGGGGAAATAGCAGTGTCCAGATGTGCAAAGCTGCCAGACCCCTATCCACACAGACTCAATGCTGTAATTGCTGCTAAAGCAGCATCTACTAAATACTGACTTGAAGGGGGTGAGTAATCATGCAATCAGTTATTGTGTTTAATAATTGTAATAAGTTTAGAACAATTTGTAGAAATATTTTCACTTCGACACAAAAAAACTTTTGATCAGTGTCAAAAAAGCCAAATTAAATCCACTATGATTCAATATTGTAAAACAATAAAATGTGAGAACTTCTGGGGGGGGGGGAGTGAATACTTTTTATAGGCACTACATGTGATCATTTATTTTGAACTTTGGTTTCTCAACATGATTCTACAGCTTTCTCCCTGTAATCAATAACAGCTTTACTAAATAAGAACCTATCAACCTTTGCTTTATATGTGTTGAAATGTGGACCAAAAATGCACATTGCTGGTGGAACTCAGCTGGTCAGTCAGTATCTGAGGAGAGAAAAGCACAGTCCATGTTTGGGTTGAGACCATTTATTTAGACTGAAAGATTCTGAGGCCATAGCCAGTGTAAAGAACTGAAGGGAATGGGTGGATTGAGAGCTGACAAATAATAGGTGAATCCACATGAGGAATGGTGATGGGCAAATGGAAAAACGGGGAGGAAAAAATGGTGACAGTGGCTGGGAGGTGATGGATGGAGGTGACAAAGGGCTGTAGAAGATGGCATCTGACAGGGAACGAAGGTGGAACATGGAAACAAATGAGAGAGGTAAGGAAAACAAATGGGATCAGTAGGGGGAGTAGACTCAGTGGAAGGTGTGTGTGGGTGATGGGCAGGTAAGTGGGTGGAGAAGGGGAAAGAAACAGGGAGATGGGGGGTGGTTTGTCGGGTGTGTGTAGGAGGAAATTGAGTGGATTCACTCCTTTATTTAATATGTCTGAGCATTCACAATTTGAAATTAATAGTAGCAGTCCCTGCCAGGTATACACTACATTTGTTACAGAATCATAAAATCAGTATGGACTTTCAGCGCACTAAGTCAATACTATTTTTTTATAAAACAATCAAGACAATTGTATTTCACTCCTCTTTTCTCCCAAGGCTGAAATTTACTTTCTCTCAAATGACTATCAAGTTCTCATTGAACAAAAAGTAAGAGGAGCCCTGGAGGAATAAAAGCAATAGGCTAATTGGCCTCTTGTGATTGTTCCTCCATTTAATAAGATCACTCTGTTCTTTCATCTCAGTTGTACAAGCTCCATGTCTCGAGTATAGTAAGTGATAATCCTTTCACAGCACTTTTGGACAGAGATTTTCAAAGGCCTATTTTGCTTCAGTAGAAATCCCTTCCATGTACGGCCTTATTGTGGGACTGCGGCTTCTGGTTTTGGTCTCCCCAGCCAGGGAGTACTTCGCTCCCTCATCAACTTGCGAATCCTTGTAAAGCATCTTGTATATTTTAATGGGATCACATCTCATTGTTTTTGAAATGAGGAGGTTATCAACATAATCTGCTTAATTTCTCCTTGAAGTACATTCTTTCTCATGCCACAAGTCAATTTGGTAAACACTCATGCACTTCCTTCATTCCTCCTTGGCAAGAGAAACCATCCACATAATTTTCATAGAGGCATTCCCATCAGCATATCATATATATCCTCACTTCATATATATTTGCAGTAGGGTATCTTTACTCATAGTCAAACACTAAGCCCAGTTTACTACTTGTCTAAATGCTTGCTGCATCTCCATGTTAACTTTGAGTGATTCTTGTACAAGAACATCCATCCCCCTTTGAAAACCAATATGTTTCTCTGCTATTTTATTTTTCCTACTAAAGTATCTGAGTTAATTTTTTCAATGGTATTTTCCATCTGCGCATTCACTTTGCCTGCCTGTATCCCACTGAATCCCTCCTGCATCCTCCTCATATCTCACACTACAACCCAGCTTTGTAACTTCAACAAATCTACATAAATTTGGGGCACATTGATATAGAGTGAGAACAGCGAGCACTCCAACACCAACAGGACTGCACCATCAGCCAGGGCTCTAACACCACCCAACTATGATCCCCAATCTATACTTCAATTGGTCCTCTGTTCACGGCAGTACATTGCCCACAAATGTTTAGTTTGATGCCTTATTAAAGGCCTTCTGAAAATCCAAGTTCACCACATCGTGTGCCTCTTACCTGGAACATAAGAGACCGGGGGCATCAAATGATAAAGTTATGTAAGATCGTGAGAGGTATCGACGGGATGAAAGAAAATTGCATGTTTCTAAGGGAGTTGTTATCAACAAGAGAGCACAAGTTTACAGTCATACTGGGGGGATTTAAAAGTGGTATCAAGGGCAGTTCCTTCACAGTAAGGGTGATGCATCTTTGGAATGAGCTACCAGAAATAGCGATTGAGGCAGGCACAATAATAATGTTTAAAAGTTATCAAGATAGGTACATAGATGGGACTAGCTCACTGGGTGTCATTGAGTATAGACAAGTTGTGCAGAAGAGCCTCTTTGCAGGCTGCAAGACTCTATCACTCAGGTGGAGATCGATTTGATACCTTTCAAATCTGTCAGAGCTGTTCCAGAATTTTAGATTCACTAACTCCAAGAAAACCTTGTTCAAAGCTTTGTGTTCAGGTTAGCATTGCCAATAGGCCAATTTATTGTTTTTATTTCTTCACTATTTTTTTAACTAATGCATCTTTTTTTCTGGTCTACATTCTCTCCAGACTTAATATTCTCAAATATTTCTAGGAGTGTTTTTTTTTTGGCTGTTTACCTCTGCAAAGGAAGACACAAAATGGTTGTTTAATTTAGCTATCATTTTCTCATTCCCCAATGTAATTTATTTTCATTCAGTAAGGGACTTGTATTTGCATTTGAGATCAGCTGTAGGATCTATTGGCAGCAAAATTAGCCCAAGCGCCATCAGTCAAAAGTGCTTCTGCTGTTGTCTGCCTGGATACTTCTCTGCTACCCGCTATCTATCAGATAGTTAATCTTCAGCTCACATGCCATCTTGAAATCAAAATCTGATGTTTAGTACCAAGATGACAAGTGATAGTAGTAGGAGAGATGTGGAGGGGAGGTTTGGAGAAAGTGCTGGTAATGTTTCTTCAAATTTTCATGGCTACTAATTGAAAGGAACTTTAAATGCTGTGCATGACATTTAGCATCAAAGAGCAAGGATAATATTGTGTAGAAAGAGATGTGATTTGCCTCAGTTGGTATCAAAGAAAATGACAGCATGTTTTATATTCACTCAAAAGCTAAAAGTGAAAAGCCATGAATGATATTATAATCTTCTTTGTGCTGATCCATTTAAAAGTTTATGAAATGCCCTAAGCTACTAACTCAACAAGAAAATAGTTATAAACACAAGAGATACTGCAGGTGCTGGAAATCCAAAGCAACACACACAAAATGCTGGAGCAACTCAGTGGGCCAGGCAGCATCTGTGGAAATGAATAAGCAGTCAACGTTTCAGGCTGAAACCCTTCATCAGGACTGGAAAGAACAGGAAGAAGCCAGCATAAGATGGTGTGTGGAGGGGAATGAGTGCAAGCTAGACGGTGATAGATGAAGCCCGGTAGGTGAGGGGATGAAGTGACAAACTGGGAGGTGACAGGTGGAAAAGATGAAGGGCTGGAGAAGAAGTAATCTCAGGAGAGTGGAACATGGGAGAAAGGGAAGGAGGAGGGGCACTGGGGGGGGGGGTGATAGGCAAGAGAGGAGAAGTGAAAAAGTAACAGGGGCCAGAGTGGGGAATTGAAGAAGAGGTAAGGAGGAGGAAATTAATGCTCATGCCATCAGGGTGGAGGCTACACGAACGGAATGTGATATGCTGCTCCTCCAACCTGACAATGGAGTGGCCTCATCATGACAGTAGAGAAGGCTATGGACCAATACAGTATGTCAGAGTGGGAATGGGGATTGGAATTAAAATGATTGGCTACCAGAAAATCCAGCTTTTTGTGGATGGAGCAAAGGTGCTCGACAAAACCGTCCCCCAGTCTATGTCCGGTCTCACCAGTGTAGGAGAGACGACATTGGAAGCATTGAATACAATAGTCAACCCCAACAGATTTGCAGGTGAAGTGTTGCCTCACCTGGAAGGGCTATTTGGGGCTCTGAATGGAGGTGAATGGGCAGGTGTAGCATTTCTTTGACTTGCAGGGAGGGACGAATGGACAAGGAATCACAGAAGAGGTGATCCCTGTGGAGAGTGGGGGGAGGTACAGACATGCTTGGCGGTAGGGTTCCATTGAAGATGGCAAAAGTTGTGGTGAATAATGTGCTGTATGCAGAGGCCCATGGAGTGAGAGGTGAGGATGAGAGGAACCCTTTCTCCATTAAGGTGGCAGGAAAATGGGGTGAGGGCAGATGTTCAGGAAATGAAATTTAGTTGTAAGTTATATGGAACTTGGTTTAGTCAGGAATTTAATGAAATGGAGAAATTAATTGTATAATTTCATAGTACAGTAAAACTCTAATAATTTGCTATTCCGTTGTTTGGAAATCCTGATGGTTCAGTATTTGGCTTGCTAGATTTACTTTCAGGAGCTCACTTTAAACTTACCAGGACCCCATTTCACACTCTCCTATGAACTCCAATTAAAATCACCAGGGCTGTGTTTCTGCTCTACCTTTAAACATACTGCTGTCATTTTCCTGGGCTCCTGTTAAACATACAGACACCCTATTTTTCCATTGTCCCTACAAATTCATGAAGTTTGTTTGAATTGTATAAAACTGAGTGTGTTGGCGCGTAGCCAAGTGGCTAAGGTGTTGGTCTAGTGATCTGAAGGTCGCTAGTTCAAGCCTCAGCTGAGGCAGCATGTTGTGTCCTTGAGCAAGGACTTAACCACAAACTGCTCTGCTTCTTCATCCAACTCAGAACCCTGTACCTGCTTTCTCTCCATACCCCCCTGATCCCTTTAGCCACAAGGGCCATATCTAACTTCCTCTTAAATATAGCCAATGAACCGGCCTCAACTGTTTCCTGTGGCAGAGAATTCCACAGATTCACCACTCTGTGTGAAGAAGTTTTTCCTCATCTCGGTCCTAAAAGGCTTCCCCTTTATCCTTAAATTGTGACCCCTCGTTCTGGACTTCCCCAACATCGGAAAGAATCTTCCTGCATCTAGCCTGTCCATTCCCTTTAGAATTTTATACGTTTCAATAAGATCCCCCCTTAATCTTCTAAATTCCAGTGAGTATAAGCCTAGTCGATCCAGTCTTTCTTCATATGAAAGTCCTGCCATCCCAGGAATCAATCTGGTGAACCTTCTCTGTACTCCTTCTATGGCAAGAATGTCTTTCCTTAGATTAGGGGACCAAAACTGCACACAATATTCTAGGTGCGGTTTCACCAAGGCCTTGTACAACTGCAGTAGAACCTCCCTGCTCCTGTACTCAAATCCTTTTGCTATGAATGCCAACATACCATTTGCCTTTTTCACCGCCTGCTGTACCTGCATGCCCACCTTCAATGACTGGTGTACAATGACATCCAGGTCTCGTTGCATCTCCCTTTTTCCTAATCGGCCACCGTTCAGATAATAATCTGTCTCCCTGTTCTTGCAACCAAAGTGGATAACCTCACATTTATCCACATTAAATTGCATCTGCCATAAATTTGCCCACTCACCTAACCTATCCAAGTCACCCTGCATCCTCTTAGCATCCTCCTCACAGCTAACACCGCCACCCAGCTTCATGTCATCCGTAAACTTGGAGATGCTGCATTTAATTCCCTCATCTAAATCATTAATATATATTGTAAACAACTGGGGTCCCAGCACTGAGCCTTGTGGTACCCCACTAGTCACTGCCTGCCATTCTAAAAAGGTCCCATTTACTCCCACTCTTTGCTTCCTGTCTGCCAACCAATTCTCTATCCACATCAATACCATACCCCCAATACTGTGTGCTTTAAGTTTGCACACTAATCTCCTGTGTGGGACCTTGTCAAAAGCCTTTTGAAAATCTAAATTTACCACATCCACTGGCTCTCCCCTATCCACTCTACTAGTTACATCTTCAAAAAATTCTACAAGATTCGTCAGACATGATTTTCCTTTCACAAATCCATGCTGACTTTGTCCAATGATTTCACCGCTTTCCAAATGTGCTGTTATCACATCTTTGATAACTGACTCTAGCATTTTCCCCACCACCGATGTCAGACTAACTGGTCTATAATTCCCTGGTTTCTCTCTCCCGCTGGAAATGGACACTTGATACTTACGGTAAGACCCCTCACCAGGACGTAATGAGATCCCGTGTGTCTGTAATGAGCTATCCCAGGTTATGATGGGAAGGAAGGGAGGAAAGAGCGGTGGTCCACAATGTAAATTTGTGTACCTTTGTTAGCCATAGGTGCCAGGAGACTGGGTGACATCTATTGTTGTTCTTTTTATTTAAAATACAACAGGGGTAGTCCAGGTAACTACAGATTGGTGAGCCTTACATCAGTGGTTGGAGATTATTGGAAAAACACCTAATGGATAGGATTGTGTACACTTAGAAAAGCAGACTCTGATCAGGGGTAGTTAGTATGGCTTTGTGCATGGGAAATCCTGCCTCACTTGTATGTCTGAGCTTTTTCAGAAGGTAACCAAAAAGACGGAAGGCAGAGAGGCAGACGTTGTTTGTATGGACTTTAGTAAGGCACTTCATAAGATCCTGTATAACAGGCAGATCCAAGTAGGGATGGTTAATCGAATTCAAAGTTGATTTGGTGATGAGGCAAAGTTAGTGATGAAAAGATGTTTTTTTTTCAATTGGAAGTCTGTGACCAACAATGTATCATAGGGATCAGTGCTGGGAACTCTTGATGGTTGTGATATACTTTAATATAACAACTTGGTGTACATACAGTAAGAAATTATGGTGAGTAAGTTTGTGGACGACACAAAATTCAAGTGTAGATAACGAGAAAGGTTGGCTAAGGCTGCTGTAGGATATAGATTATATTGGAATTTGGGTGGAGCATTGGCAGATGTCATTTAATATCAACAAATGTGAGGTGATGTATTATGGGAAGTCATGTAGGGGTAGGAAAATCGAAGGGCAGTAAGGGATCTTGATGAACAGAGTGAGCTTGGGATTCAAGCCCCTACTCCCTGAAAGTTGCAAGACAGGTACGAATACAGGTTGGTGAAGAAGGCGTGTGGCATCATTGCCTCTATTGATGAGAAACAGATCATGAAAACTGGGTTATAAAATTACAACTATAAAACCACTGAAGACTACCCTTGGGAATACCTGTGTAATTCTGGTCATCACATTAGAAGAAAAATATAATTGCATTGCAGAGAGAATGGAGGATATTCACCAGGATGTTGCCTTGATTACAGGGCTTTAGCTATGGGGAAGCATTGTTTAGTTTGGGATTGTCTTCTCTGGAGTGAAGGAAGCTAAGGAATGGCTAAATAAAGATAAAGATGTATAGTATTTTTTATCTTTGATGATGATCCCACAAACAAGTGGCCATAGGTTTAAAACTGAAAAAAAGGATTTTAAGATTATTTAAGAGTAAAGATTTGGTGGAATTAGATACAATCACTCTATTTAACTGGCAATTAGACCAACACTTGAATGGGTAAGTCATGAAAGGATATGAACAAAAAAACAAAAAGCATGCAAAGATTGGTACTACTGCAGTTGCGAAAAATTACTCTCTTAGACATAACCAAGGCTTGTTGCTTAGGGCTATGCAATTAATCAAAATCATTTAATTAATTTTCTGGATAAATGCAAGTTTCTAAAAGGTCCTGATATCTTCAGATTAATTATCATATCTCTGGAAATGTGCATTTTTTATATATGTTTGATACAATCATTACTGATCTGAAACCTATAATTTACAATTAAAATAGCTAATAAAGAAATGAGACTGAGTATTAAATTACTTGTGTAGTGGGAAGAACAATTCAACTGGAATTGTTTATTTTTATAAAGTTTTAACTCTTCTACCTTGCTCAAGTAACTACAGTGAATTATTCTACCTTAGCAGGTAGCAAGAGATAAGCAAATGACTAACAAATATTGAGAGTTTGAGCAGGTTGAGAAAATAATATTAGAAGTTTCCAAATATTCCTTTGATTTGAGATTCTACTACCTTTGAAATATGATCTCCTTCCTTAGCTTGATTTTCACTGAGGGCATACTGCTGCATTAATCTAAAGACAATTCACTGATAGTGATTTTTGTTTTGTGACGTTTGAACACAGGGACTCTTTGTAAATGAGTCCTTTGAATTAATGTCCCAGTACACTGTCTATAGTAGTATGTGAAGTTTTAAATAAACTATGGTGCCATGGGGTCAGAAGAGCCACTCTTGTGTACTTGCAGTTTCCCTGTGAAGTTCCCCGTTTTGGCTGAATCATTGTGAAATGCTGGTGAACGGGGAAAAAGTCTTTCCCACAGGATCTGAGGAAGAATCAATAGACAATAATTTCCTTCATTCTCCAGGTCACTTTTGAAAGCCTTCATACCGCTGACACAAAAACACCATTGTGAGGTGCTGGGGAAACATTACCTGGGAAATAGATGATCACAAGGATACAGTGGTATGAAACTCATTCCAAAACAAGCCAAAATTTCATTAAAGAAAACAAGAGAAGGGAAAAAATAGTAAGATCTAGCAATTAACTAGCCCATTTTACTCTCTCAGTATGTTCCAAAGCAAACAGATTGAGTCCAATATTGCTGTAATGTAGGAAATGGGAGTCAATACATGCAGAGCACATCGAACAATGAGATAATAGCCATGATGACCATATTAGGCTGCAGTCTTTTCAGGTGCTAATGTGTTCCCAATTTTCTTGATAATGCAGAATATAAAGAAGTTTATTGATTATATTAACTTTCACACTGTGTTGATATTACCACTAGCAGTTTGAGACAAAATAATCAAATTAATGTGTTAATCACACATGTGAAATCTGGAGTTTATCTGCAAGAAAATCTCCCTCAATATTCATAGGGATCATCAGTTACTTGTATGTGTGAGATTTCTACGAGGAGGAAAGATTCTATAAACTCCACAGTGTATGCATAGGCTGCTGTTGTGGTTATGCATACAATTGTTCTTTCTATTGTTTCTGGTAGATGGCAGAAATGGCTGAATTAGTGGCCATTTCTCTGTGCATAATCAGTCAGCATCAACATGAGCGGTTGGGGAGGAGAAGGTCTTTCAGTCTGAGTGGATATTTACAACAACCATTCAAAGAAAGATTGTTCTATGTTCTCTTGAGATAAACTCAATTTCAGTAAAGGGTCCACCTCTTCCAGGACTATTCCTTGTATAAGCATTAGTATAAAGGTTATCAAGATTTGCAGAGGTATATTGATCAGCGGATTAATGGGTGAAGAAATGGCAAGTGGAGTTTAACTGAGTTAAGTGTGTAGGTTACATTTTGCGAAGGCAAATATGGCAAATAGAATTTCCACAGCGAACAGTAGTGCCGTGGTAGAAGCAGAAGAACCAAGGAGTACAGGAACATGGTTCCTGGAAAGTGGTATCACAGGCAGTTAGGGTGGGGGAAAGGGCTTTTAAAACACTGGGCTTCACCAGTCGGGGCATTGTGTATAGAATTTGGGATGTTATGTTGCAGCTCTACAAGACATGGCTGAGGCCTCATTAGGAACATTGTGTTTAATTTTGGTCAGCCTGCCATGGAAAGATACTACTAAGCTAGAAGGAGTGCGAAGGAAATTTACAAGGACATTGTCAGGACTCGAGACTGAGATATGGAGAGTTACGTTGAGCAGGTTGGGACTTTTTCTACTTGGATTGTAGGACAGGTGTATAAAATTTTGAGGGGCATCAATGGGATGAATGTACATATCATTTTTTCATGGGTTAGGAAATCAAGGACTAGAAGGCATAGGTTTAAGGTATCACAAATATGAGGCACTGCAGATGCTGCAAATCCAAATCCTGATGAAGGGTCTCGGCCCAAAATGTCAATTCCTTATTGTTTTCCATTGATGCTGCCTGATCTGCTGAGTTCCTCCAGCATTTAGTGTGTTTTGCACAGGTTTAAGGTAATAAAGAAGAGACTTCATCGGAATGTGAGGGTCAACTTTTTCATCCAGAGGCTATTCAGTATATTGAGTGAGCTGGCAGAGGATGTGGTTGAGGTACACTAACAGCATTAAAACATACTTGAACAGTTATATGGATAGGAAAGGTTTAGTGGGATATGCAGACAAATGGGACGAGGAATCTTTAGTGGCCTGAAAGAGTTGGGCTGGAAGGCCTGTTTCCATGCTGAGTTACTCTATGACTGTGGGTCTTTTGCCTATAATTGTCACCGTATTCACTGTCTCAGGGAAATTCCAGGTGACATCAGCATCACACCATAGTGTGTGGAGCATCACTGCACTGGGCAGATGACAACGTTGCTAGAAGATGTTCTTTTTGGGTAGGTCATAGTAATAGCACATAAGTAGATTGACTGACATTGCATGTTTCCTGATATTGTGAAAAATGGCAGGCTATACTCACTCACCTGAGCCCTCGACATTGATCACAGAAATGTATCCTAGTTCTATCTACCCACTACACCCACACAGTTCAGCCACAAGCTCCCCAACCTGGTTACGTTTCTAATTGCTGATCACTTCTCTCTAATGATTCCAAATCTCACCTCCTTTTACTTGAAGTCAAAGACCGATATTCTTGCTTATGTCCCTCAGCATCCATCTCCCATATTCACACTCCCCTCCCCCACCGTCTCTGTTTGCTTCTCCATATATATATTTACACCTCTCTCTTTGTCTGCCTCCATCAATCATTCACCTGTCGCTGTCTCTCAACTCCACCCCTCCTCCCGGCAGAACCTGCCTGTCATCTTATACCCCCTCTCAGTTCACCAATCACTTCAGACTCCTGAAACACCACTTCCCCTTTCCCTCTTTGACTAGCCATCTCACCTCTCCACACTCAATCCTGGTGCAGGGTTTCGGCCCAGAACATTGACAATGCTGTTAAAATTGCTGATCTCATTAGTAAAGGGACAAGATGTCATTAGTAGAGGGACTAGATGTTTAAGCCAATTATTAATGCACTGAACAAATAATAATAGAAATCTATGGCAAAGCAAGAGATCATTCAGTTCCAGATGTTCAGGACATCCAAAACAAAAACAGTTACTTAGGTTTACCCTACTTCCCAATGGATAACCTTGTTGGATATGACACAGTTAGCGATCATTCTGGTCCTTGAATTCCCTTGGCACTGTAGGAATTCAGGCGAGAGGAGAAAGTTTTAGGGCACTCTCTTGATCTGGATATTGAAGGTTCTGCTACAGTTAAGTTTCTGGTCTGTCAAAATATTGATATTGTGGGAAATTCCATGAAGGTAAAACCATGGAACAGTGGGGTGAGGTGATTAATTGGATATGGTCATTATGACTGAAGGGAGAAAATTGCAGTCTAAGTATTCCAATATACAGCTGAATAGCTCAACTCTGACTTTCCACTTGTTGGCCCAAGTCATCAAGTCATCACCCTCACCACCGTTGGTGTCATAGGCATGATTGCCTGAGGAATAATAATTGGAGCTGAACAGCAAAATAATCAGTGCACCTGACTTCATGATGAAGGGAAGTAATGATTAAATTACTAAAGAAAATGGAGTTAGTTAGGCTTCTGACACAGCTATTAGAAATATGCTAGCTTGTTGGAAGAGGGAATTTAAATGACCATTCCAGATGTTATGCTTCAAACCATGAAGGTTTTCTGTCTGGGTGTCATCGGGGAGGCCGGAAAATTTTTCGCTGTGGGCCTGGAGACCCAAGATCTTTGCGATCTTCAGGCACAGAGCTCGTAAAAAGCGATGAAATGTACTTTTTAACATCGTAAACCAGTGGGTTGTTGTTATGTCTCCCGCTCACTGTGAAAATGGGTGACACCTCCCTCTCCCTTCCCAGGGAGTGAGAGAACCTGTGGATTGCCAAATGCCGGATAAATTGCAATAGTCTTTGGGGTAACTGCAAGGTCTGTGTCTTTGCTATCGCTTAGCTCGTGTTTGTGCTCGGTAGCGGGTGCACATTTTATTTTTGCCGGTGGGGAGAGGGCAGATTGTTGCTTGCCGCTGCTTACACGTGGGGGGGGGGGGGGAGCTGGGGGTGGGACTTTGGAGTTCTCACATTTAACTGTCGTACATTTTGTGGGGCACTTCTATGTTTACGTAGATGCTCTGTGAAGAAAAACATTTCATGATGTATATTGTATACATTTCTCTGACACTAAATTGAACCTTTGAACCATTGAACCATTGTACGACTCTTCTGAGCAGTAATTACCAGTAAGTGAAACGAAAGGCCTTTAATCTTTTGCTTTTTACTTGTGTTAAGATAAATAGCTTTTTCCTGTTCATTCTATAACTCATTAATTATTTCATACAAAAATTGAGATGGTGGAGGAATTCAGTGGGTCAGGCAACATCTGTAGAGGAAAATGAACAGTTGGCATCTCAAGTCAAAATCTTTCATCTGGTCTAGATGAGTTAAGATGAAAGGTTTTGAACTGAAATGACAACTGTACGCTTGCCTACTCAGATCCTCTCCCTGATCTCTTCAGTTCATCCAATAATTTTATATGCCTTAATTAAGTCACCAATTAACAGACATCCCTCCAAACAAGTCATTCATATCTTGAAAGAAAAATTATGGCATAGAAGGAGGCCACTTCGTGTATCTTATTACAAAGTAGAATTTAGGTTAATCTTACTCCTAAAGCTCCTGTCCAGAGCCTTCAAGTGATCAACTGTATTTATATCTAATGAAATGTTTTACTTCCTCTTGCCCTATCCCAACACCCTCCCACCCACAATCAGTCATCGAAGCAAGTATTTTTCCCTTAACCTCCCTCTAATCCTACAAATTAATAAAATCTATCTACCCTCATCTGTGGCATTTCTACTTTGGGAAATGGGTCCTGCCTGATTCCACTCTCCAGATTTCTCGATTTTAAACACCTTAATTAACCACCTCACGCATAAGCCTCTTTTGTTCCAAAGAATACAACCCCAACTGATAGAGTTCCCTCTATATAGTTCTTTTGTCTAAAACTTCCTCATGACCTCTTTATCCCTGAGTATTTTTACATCCTTACTGTAGTGTGGCAATGTAGTACTCCAAATATGGTCTAATTAATGTTCAGTACAGTCCCAGTTGTAACCTCCTTGCTATTGTTTTCTGATGCCTCAGTCTGTAAAGGCAAGTACCCTGTCTCCATGTCTGCTTTTCAAGTATCAATGGAGACATTCTTAAAACTTGCTGTTCCTTGGTATATTTTAATATCCTGTACTCTTTTCCCTTGATTGACATTCCCAGTTGCATCAGCTCATTCTTCTACTAAAAATGAATCAGCCATTCCAGAATATGGAGGCGTTAAATTTGTAAATGGATAAGGATTTATGTATCTGTACAAATTTACTGCACTAGGCTCACTGTACTTCATACCATTGCTGACTTCAGAGCTTTCCATAAAAGCAAGACATGTGTGAAGCATAAAATCTGAAATAAATATGTCAGAGTGAATGGCTGGGTTCTTTGATGTACATTCCCTGTAGCAATAAATCCACATATCTTGAAACCAGAATTAAGTAGCAGTACACTACTCTCTTGATGAATCTTGCAAATGAAATAATAGCAACCTTTTATTTACTGGCAGCATTTCAATTCTACCAAAAAAAGAGTAATTTATTAAGGCCCTGATTTAGCTGCTGTGGGTATTCTCTAGTGGAAATGCAAGTGGAAGAATTGTATTTAATCTGTTACTGTTAAAATGAAATTGTGGCCCTTTAGGACTAACTGAGGATAAACCATTCTAGCAGAAAATTCAAATGGTAGCTGTGTGCAGCTCAGCAAAAGTCTATTCGGCCCTCCATGTCCTTACCAAACATCAAGTAGCATCCATATTGATCGCACTTACTAGCATTTAGTCAACATCTTTAATGCCTTGACAAAGAAATTACATTCTCCCCGAAGATTTCTGCAAAACCATCTCATTCTTCTTCACAAGAGGTTTCCAGGCATCACTGGTGATTCATGTAGGATGGAGTACAGAACGTTAGTACTACTTCACCTGGCACTGTGGCAAATGACAGAAGTGTGTACATAACACTTTTTAAGGTGCTTGGAAGTAGGTACAGGGGAGATGTCAGGGGTAAATTTTTATGCAGAGAGTGGTGAGTGCATGGAATGGGCTTCTGGCGACGGTGGTGGAGGCGGATACAATAGGGTCTTTTAAGAGACTCTTGGACAGGTATATGGAGCTCAAAAAGACAGAGGGCTATGGGCAACCTTAGGTAATTTCTAAGTAAGTACATGTTCAGCACAGCATTGTGGGCTGAAGGGCCTGTATTGTGCTATAGGTTTCCTATGTTTCTATAACCACAGAATCAGATTTATCACCACTGACTTGTATGATGTGAAATATGTTTAGCAGGAGCAGTACAGTGCAAAGACAAAAAAACTATAAATAACAAAAAAATAATTAGTGTGAATAAAAATAATGAGGCAGTGTTCATAAACTGCTGAGAAATCTGCTGGCAGGTGGGAAGAAAATGTTCCTAAATTGAGTGTGGATCCTCAACTTCCTGTACAAACTCCCCAATGGTAATAACAACCTCTAGATTTTGGGGGCTCTTAATGCTAAATATCACCATTTGGAACCATCGCATTTTGAAGGTGTATGGATGCTGGGGAGGCTGTCTCCATGATGGAGTTGGCTGAGTTTACATTTTTCTGATCCTGCGTAGAGGCCCCGCCATGCCAGATGGTGATGCAACCAATTAGAATGCTCACCATGGTACATCTGTAGAGATTTATGAGTGCCTTTGACATACCAATTCTCCTCAAATTCCTAACGAAATAGAGCTGCTGTTGGGCTGCCTTCCAAATTGCATCAATATGTTGGGACCAGGATAGATCCTCAGAAATATTGACATTCAGGAACTTGAAACTGCTCACCCTTTCCACTTCTGATCCCTTGATGAGGACTGGAGTGTGTTCCCTCAACTCCTTCTTCCAGAGTTCACAATTAATTTCTTGGTCTTACTGATGTTAAGTGCTGATTGTTGTTGCGATGCCACTCAACCAGCTGACCTATCTCACTCCTGTACGCCTCCTTGTCACCATTTGAAATTCTGCCAGCAACAGTGTCATTGGCAAATTTATTGATAGCTGTGCTATTTATTTGAACACAATCGTGGGTGTAGAGAGAGTGGAACAGTGGGCTAAACATACATCCTTGAAGTGTGCTTGTGTTTATTTTCAGTGAGGAAGAGATATTATTTCTGATCCTCACAGACTGTGGTCACCTAGTAAGGAAATCAAGGATCTCGTTGTAGAGGGAGGTACAGTGGTCCAGGTTTTGAAACTTGTTAGAGCAGAGAGAATGATTGTGTTGAAAGCTGAGCTGCAATGAATTAAGAAGCAGCCTCGTGTAAGTATTACTATTGTTCAGGTGATCCAAGGCCTAGTGGAAAGCCAGTGACATTGCATCTGCTGTCGGCCTATTGTGATGATAGGCAAATTGAGGTGGGTTCAAGTCCTTGCCTAGGCAGGAGTTGGTTTCAGCCATGACCAACTTTTTAAAGCACTTTATCACAGTAGATGTGAGTGCCACTGATGATGGTTGTTGATGCAGCTCACCCTACTCTTCTTGGGCACTGGTATGATTATAGTCCTGTAGAAGTAGATGGGAACCTCTGACTGCAGCAGTAAGAGATTGAAGATGTCCCTGAACACTCTCACCATTTGGTTGGCACAGGTGTGAGAGCCCTACCAAGTACACTATCAGGGACTGATGCCTTGCGAGAGTTCATCGTTTTGATAGATGTTCTGATATCAGCCTTCAAGACAGAGATGACAGGATCACCAGGTGATGCAGGGATTTGCATGGGTGTAGTTTTATTCTCTTTCAATGAGTGCATAAAAGGCATTGGGCTCATTTGGGTGTGAAGTGTCATGATGTTAGGCCTTGCTTTGTAGGAAGCCATGGCCTGCAAACCCTGCCAGAGCTGAATGCATCAAATTCTACTTTGAAACCCAATTGGAATTGTCTTATTGCCCTTAAAGTGGTCTTCTATAGATAGAACCTGGAACTCTTGTACAGTTCTGGATCACCAGTCCTGAGCTACAGATCTAGCCTGCAGCAGACTACAAATCTCCTGGTTCATCCACGGCTTTTAGGTATGTCCGGTACTTTCTTCAAGGCACACACTCAGGGCTTGATGAAATTGGTGACAACTGCAGCATATTTATTCAGACTCATTCATATTCATTCAAGATGAATCCCTGAATATTGTCCTGTCGACTGACTCAAAGTAATCCTGTAAGTGCTTCTCCACCTTCCTTAACCACATCTTTTTGGTCCTCACCACTGGTGCTGCGGTCTTCAGTCTCCTGTCTATTCACTGGGAGTCGAGTTACAGCCAGGTGACTGGACTTTCTGAAGTGTGGGTGGATGGCACAGTAAGCATTATTGATGGTGGTGTAACAGTGGTCAAGTGTGTTGGTTCCTCTGGTTCCACAGGTGTTATGTTGGTAGGAGTTGTCCAGAGACTTCAAGCTAGCCTGGTTGAAATCTCCCATAATGATAAGGAAGGCATCAGAGTGTCCAGTTCCATGCCTGCTGATTACGTTATTCAGTTCCTCCAGTCCCTGCCTGAAGTTGGCCTGAGGTGGATTTTACTTTGCTACCAGGCTAATGGCAGAAAACTCCCTCAGCGGATAAACTCGATGATATTTAACCACTAGATACTTTACTGATCCCAAAGGAAATTACAGTATCACAGTAGCATTAAAAGTGCACAGATATACAAATGTTAGAAGAGAAGTAAGAAAGAATTAAAAGTAAGTTACCTCTTACAGGAGGTGTCATCACTTCCCCGGCTATAAGTTGAATTGTTACACAGACGGATGGCCGAGTGTAAGAATGACCTTATAGCACTCTTTGGAGCAGCACAGTTGACTTAGTCTATTACTGAAAGTGCTCCTCTGTTCAGCCAAGGTGACATGCAGAGGGTGAGAAACATTGTCCGGAATTGCCAGGATTTTCCATAGGGTCCTTTGTTCTAATGCAGCCTCGAGGTGTTCCAGGTTGGCTTCTTCTTGGAAGTCCGTCAGGAATAACGATGATATCAGTGACACCTCTGAGGGCAAAGCCCAAACTGGGAAGCTCAGATGCGTCTGCAGGTCAGGCACATTACGGCCATTGAAAGGTCGGGTCGCCTCTCCTTGCAGTCCTGGCGCTTTTGATCGAGGTCCTTCAGCAGCTGCTCTTCGAACGTGCTGGGGCCCTTGTAGACGGCCAGGTGTTGTGGACTTTGGACAAGGCCTCCCAGCCTATGCTTACAAGGACACTTCCACACAGTCTTTATAGCACTTTGTGGGGCCTCCCTGCTTTCTGGTGCCAAGTGCCAGCTCGGTAAAGAATGCCACCTGTCGAAGGAGGTTGTCTTCCATCCGGACCACATGTCTAACCCAGTGAAGTTGAGCCTTCATGATCAATGTCTCTGTGCCAGAGCTCTCGGCCCTTCATTGCACTTCTGTGCTGGGGACTCTGTCTTGCCATGAGATGCCCATGATCTTGTGAAGGCATTGTAGGTGGAACTGGTCAAGCATCTTGATGTGCCAGTGGTATGGGTTCCACTCAGCAGAGAAGTCAGGATGACTGCTCTGTAGACTGCCATCTCAGTCTTCAATTTATCAAGAGCCCTGATCTTATCTGAGAAACTCCATTAGGTATTCACATCACTTTCTCCTGTACATTAAAGTCTTTGCTACTGGTCAATTTTTTTTTCCATTACATGTAACTTGAATCCTGAATTTCTCAAGTACTAAGAGAAAGTTCTGGAAGCACTCAGCAGGTCCGGAAGTTTTAGTTCTATTTGACAACTCTATTCAAGTTCAAGTTTAATTGTCATTCAACCACACCCAGGAATACAGCCATATGAATCAGCATTCCTCTGGGATTAATTATAAAAATAACAATGTAGCCCATGTCCAAGTGTCATGGCCTGTAGATTGGTGGTGCATGGATGTTGTCCTGGAGCCATGTTTCTACAAGAACAAGCCGCAGCAGTCCCTCATCTTGTGCAAGTGCAGCTGCGATCAAACACAATCCAGCCTATCTTCCTGGGATGAACACTGGAGGGCAGCACCTACGGGAGTGGCCAGCTCTCAACCCAGTGCAGAATTCAGCAGCCCACAGCCAACTCAAGCATCTCCTTCCCCAGCATCCAACTCAAGCGATCCCAAGGCATGAGGGTCAGGCCTGTGCAACAACTGAGGTAATGAAGCTCCCCCACAGTCAGTCTCACCAATCAACCAGTGAATCAGACTTGCAGTATTCTACAGTACCAATGTCCTCTGATCACAAGAAAAAGTTCCAAGCCAATCATTTCTACCATTTGCTGGGCCACAAACCGCTTGGGCACTGCCACTGATTCCTTCTTTCCTGGGTGGCAGAAGCAGCCTGCAACCCAGTGGCGCAAGAAATCCAGCTCCACTACTATCCAGCACCTCACTAGTGGGGCAGACCTGCAGTACTAGATGTTCTTAATATCCTGCAATGTCTTGCAATCATAGAACAGTCAAAAAGAATGAACAGTTGTCCCTTTGATTGGACCCATAGATTGCGCCACAATCTTACCAGAGAAAGAGAGAGCTAGTTAACTGTATTACTGCAGAGTCCTGGAAACCTACAGAAAGAGTTAAAGCAATTGCTGATTAAAACAAAATCGCCCACAAAACTTACAAAATTTACTGTTGTAAGCCACAAACATAATCAAGGAGGGGATATGACAACTGTGAAGGGAAATTTCTTTGGGTAGTGCCGCAATATAACTGGCATATGTTAGAAATTAACAGACAATATGAGGCAATACCATGGTGTTGCACTGTGTTATAATTTCTTAGACTTTTTTGTTGTTGCTTTATTCTTTCTTGTTAGGTCGGAAATACTTCTAGTGTTTACAATTTACAATCTTTGATCCTTTCAAGAGTATAACGGCATCCCAGAATGATAGGGTATTCCAGATAAATAATGAAGGAGTTTTTTAGATATTACTGGATCAGATCACATCACAAATTATGTGGCCAAGCCTCTGAGGTGTTTGATTTTACCTGTGATTCTAGCTATGAGCTCAATTCTCAATGAAGAACTTCTGTGATGACAGGGAAGAGGCTCACAGAAGGGGAAGTATACAGAGAGAATGACCTGCTGTTTCAATGCCAAGTTATATGATTCTCCCATAAGATTATTGTGAAACAATGAGTAAAGTTGATTATGTTGTTAAATACTTGCTGTGCAATATATTTTATAAAATAAAATGGGAAACTAGGCCGCAGAAAGTTAGTAGGTAATGGGATTTTAAAATATACGCATTGTTCACTGGACCCTGTAACCTGCTGCAGAAATGGAATGAAATGGTTTGGGTTATTGATGACTTTGATGTTTGTTGGGGTGTTTAGCACTTTCTCCTGAAGGTAAGTAGAAACACTTAGACTGAACGATAAATAAATTGACATTTGTGATAATGTCTGTAGGCTTGATATTTGCATATAGGCACACCCTCAACTTTGACCTTCACATGTTCCTGCATTTACAATTCCAGCTAGGCCCGTCTTGGCCATGGTGCAGTAGGAATGCAGTAAGCAATTCGAGCTGAAGTGTATCGGTACTCTGCCCACTGTTTTATAGAGCACACATCAAATGGAACAATCCAGCAAGATACACAAACCTCATCTGCAACAAAGCAAGTTTTAATAGCAACCTATAACTGAGGACAGTATTGACCACATGGAAAAGAACTAAACGGGAGACTCGGAATCTGGTTTAATATCACTGGATTATGCTGTGAAATATGTTGTCTTTCCAGCAACAGTACAATGCAATACATAATAGAGAAAAGAACTGTGAATAACAGTAGGTTGAATGTTTGCCTTCAGACTCCTGTACCTCCTCCCTGATAGCAACACTGAGAAACAGGACCTGCCCTGGGTGATGGGGGTCCTGAATGATGGAAGCTGGCTTTTTGAGGCATTGCTACTTGGAAGAAGAGACTCATTATACTTAATAGCAAAGATCTGCGCAAATTACTTTAGGAATGGTACCTCAGCTAAACCACTCCAATTAGCTCAATTATCATATGGTTAGAGAAATTTTTGCTACAATCAAGGAAACCAATTAGTGTTGAGGAGCAAACTGTTTCTAGTTCTAGTGTTTGATTCCATAAGGCATGGTTCCCTGACCTTAATCAAATGGGTTTATCGCCTTGTTGAAATACAGATAAAAATCTGTCTAACATTTGAGCCAAATGGTCAATGTCAATCACAGCCTCCTCCCTGCTAGAGCTAGTTGCCTGCATTTGGCCTATCCAAATGCCTCTATAATTATACCTAACTGGAGCACTTGCCCTGGCCATTCATTCCAGGTACTCACTATGATCCTGGAACTGTCAGAGCCTGTGATTTGCAGTTTGGAGATCGTCTGGGTGTTCCAGCAGTCTGCAGGCTCTGAGAGGATGCAGAGAGGCAGAGGGAGTGTGCATGAACCTCGCGGCCAGAAGGCTGCGGGACTGGCACAAGCCGATGTTTGACTCCATATTGCCAATTAAAGCTCCTATTGTTCACCAGTTAAAACAATGAGGGAGATTGAAACATCTAGGTGAATGCGGAAGGTGTGCGCTGGCTACCTGCCTTCCGATCGCTGGGAGATCACTTTGCTATCAGTGAGGGAGACTGCCTTTTGATTGCTGGTGGGATCGCTCTGCTATCAGTGAGGGAGACTGCCTTTTGATTGCTGGTGGGATCGCTCTGCTATCAGTGAGGGAGACTGCCTTTTGATTGCTGGTGGGATCGCTCTGCTTTCAGAGAGGGAGACGGCCTTTTGATTGCTGGTGGGATCGCTCTGCTATCAGTGAGGGAGACTACCTTTTGATCACTGGGGGATTTCTCTGCTATCAAAGAGGGGAGAGGCCGAAAATGTGCCCAGAGGATTTTACCCTGGTTTTCTGTGTTTTGGATATGGACTTGGCATATAGATTTTGTTTCAGTCTACAGGTTTTTTCAGTTTTGTGTTTTTCACCTGATCTTTATCCTTTTATTGTGGTTGGGGGAGGGGGATTTGGGGGTTGATGATCAGGCTGCCGTTCCTCTCTTTCTTGGTTTTCTGGCTATCTAAAGAAGAAGAAGAATTGCAGACTTGTATACTTTGATAATAAAATGAACCTTTGAATATTTTTAGACCTTCAGTTTTGGACCTCTCCAACACTGGGGAAAATGTATAGCTTATACATACCCCCATGATTTTATTAACTTCTAGAAGTACCGTCTCATTCTCTGACACTCAAAGGATTACAGATCCAGCATGGCCAACATCTCCCTATACCTCAGGCCCTCTAGTCCTGGCAGCCTCTCCTCTCTGCCACTTCAGCTTGTTTTTCCTATTACAGGGTGACTAAAACTGTACACAATACTCCAAGTGTGGTATCACCACCAACATGATACAACTGCAACATAATACCCCTACTCATAAACTCCATACTGTTACTAATAAAGGCCAGCATGCTAAACATAATCTTCGTCACCCTGTACACTTGCGCAAGTCCTTTCAGCAAACTCTGCACTTATACTCACGGACTCATCTATTCCCCAACACTCAGCAGGGTCCTGTTACTGTATAAATCTTACCCTGGCTTGAATTCCCAAAATGCATAACTTCACTCGTATCTAAGTTGAAAATTATTTGCCATTCCTCAGCCTTGATCTCCTTAACTGATCAAGATGTCTTTGTAACTATGAATGAGGCTCCCTAACTTTACCATCAACAAACTGCCAATTGTGCCATATACATTCATTCCCAAGTAATTTATATTAATAACATATTAACATAAGAAATAGGAGCAGGAGTAGGCCATCTAGCCCGTCGAGCCTGCTCCACCATTCAATAAGATCATGGCTGATCTGACCATGGACTCATCGCCACCTACTTGCCTTTCCCCATAATCCTTAATTCCCCTACTATGAAAAAATCTATCCAACCTTGTCTTAAATATATTTACTGAGGTAGCCTCCAGTGCTTCAATGGGCAGAGAATTCCACAGATTCAGCACTCTTTGGGAAAAGCAGTTCCTCCTCATCTCCGTCCTAAATCTACTCCCCTGAATGTTGAGGCTATGTCCCCCAGTTCCAATCTCACCTACCTGTAGAAACAACTTTCCTGCCTCTATCTTATCTAGCCCTTTCATAATTTTATATGTTTCTGTAAGATCTCCACTCATCTTTCTGAATTCAAACAAAGGTCCTAACAGTGAATTTCTGGGGCACCTCACTAGTCACAAGCCTCCACTCTGGAGAGTCCTTCAACCATCAGCCTCTTCTTCCAATCATTGCACCAAGTCTGAATCCAATCTATTTCCTTGCCCCCTGAATCCCATGAGACCTAATCCTCCAAATCAGCGTTCCACGTAGGACTTTGTCAAAGACCTTAATGATACTCAAATGGACAACATCCACTTCTCTACCTTCAGCTAAGGTAGGGAACCTCCTTCAGCTACCTCCTTGGTTAACTCTTCAGAAAACTCCAAATGTTTCAACAAATATGACCTCCCACACGCAAAACCATGCTAACGTCACCATGTCTGGAGTATGTCATAGAAACTCTTTTGTTTCATAATTGTGCTTGAGCTCACGGGCCTTCTTCCGCTGGTCTGTTAAATTTAAACAATTTTCCTCAAAAGGTAATTGGCAGATTAGCTGTTTTGAACTATGTTCCTAAACTTTCAAATTCAATGCCTAAAACTATAAAGAGTGCAAACTCATTTGACACTCTTAACTGTCAGCTCAAAATCTATGTATTTAATATAGCTTTTAACTGATGACTTTTTAACCTACACCTTTCTGTCTCTTATCTTCATGTCTGCACTTTACTATATTGAAAAGCACTTTGAATTACACTGATTGCATGAAAAATGCTCTATAAATAAAGTTACTATTATTATTATTATTCATGATGAGGCCTTGATGATCTAAGTGATGGTAGATCTTGTCCATCAGAATTCCATCCAGTGACTTTCCTGCAGAAGTCAGGTTCACTGGCCAGTACAAAGTTCAAAGTAAATTTATTAACAAATTACTTATATGTTACCATATACTACTCTGAGATTCACTTTTCTTGCAAACATTCACAGTACTTACAAAGAAACACAATAGAATTAATGAAAAACTACACATAAATAAAGATGGATAAATAACCAATGTGCATAAGATGACAAACTGTGCAATTAAAAAAAATAAATAATAAAAATATTGAAAGCAGGAATTACAATATCCTTGAAAATGAGTCCACAGGTTGTGGAAAGGGAAAGAGAGAGACAAAGGGAACGGGATTGACAGGGGACTCGATAGTGAGGGGAACAGACAGGAGATCCTGGGGATGTGAATGGGACATCCAGGTGGTATGTTGCCTCCCCTGTGCCAGGGTCAGGGACGTCTCAGATCACATCCACAACATTTTGGAGAGGAAGGGAGAACAGCCAGATGTCTTGGTATGTACTGGTACCAATGACATAGCAAGGAAAAGCAAAGAGGTCCTGATAAGACATTTTAGAGAGCTAGAGAAGCAGGACATCCAGGGTAGTATTTTTGGAATTGCTTCCTGTGCCATGCACCAGTGAGAGTAGAAATAGGATGATAAGGCAGATAAATCTGTGGCTGAGAAGCTGGTGCAAGGGGCAGGGCTTCAGATTCTTGGATTGTTGGGATCTCTTCTGGAGAGGTGTGACCTGTTCAAAAGGATGGGTTGCACCTGAACTCGAGGGAGATCAATATTCTTGTGGGCAGGTTTGTTAGAACTATTGGGAAAGGTTTAAACTAATTTTGCAAGAGGGTAGGAACCGGCGTGACAGGACTCAGGATAGGACAGATGGTAAAAAAGTAAAGATAGCATGGAGTCAGACTGTCAGGAAGGGCAGGCAGGTGATGGAACATAGTCGCAGCCAGCAGGCTAAGTATCAAAACATTAGGGATGCAGAATCAAAAAGAGTAGCAAAAATGATACTCAAGGTATTGTATCTCAATGTGCAGAGTATTAGAAACCAGGTGGATGATCATGTTGCACTATTACAAATTGTCTGGTATGTTGTGGCCATCACTGAGTTGTGGTTGAAGGATGGTTGCAGTTGGGATCTGAATATCCAAGGTTACATGTTATATTGGAGCGATAGGAAGCTAGGCAGAGGGGTGGTGTGGCTCTAGTGGTAAAGAATTGTATCAAATCAGTAGAAAGATGTGACATGTTGAATCCTTGTGCGTGGAGTTAAGAAGCTGCAAGGGTAAAAAGACGTTGATGGCAGCCACGTATAGGCCTCTCAACAGTGGCTGGGAGGGGCACCTCAGATTACAACAGGAAATAGAAAAGGCTTGTCAAAAGGGCAATATTATGATTGTCATGGGAGATTTTAACATGCAGGTCGATTGGGAAAATCAGGTTGGTAATGGATCGCGAAAGAGTGAATTTGTTGAATGCCTAAGATACGGCTTTTTAGAGCAGTTTGCTGTTGAGCCTACTAGGGGATTGACGATACTAAATTGGGTGTTATGTAATGAACCAGAGGCGATTAGGGAGCATAATGTAAAAAAAAACCCTTAGGAAACAATGATCACAATATGATTGAGTTTAACTTGAAATTTGATAAAGGGAAAGTAAAGTCTAACGTAGCAGTACTTCAGTGGAGTAAAGGAAATGACAGTGGTATAAGAGTTGGCCAAAGTAAATTGGAAGGAGCTGTTGGCAGGGATGTCAGCAGAGCAGCAATGGTGTGCGTTTCTGGGAAAAATGAGGAAGGTGCTGGACGTGTGTATTCCAAAAATGAAGAAATACTCAAACGGCAAAATAGTACAACTGTGGCTGACAAGGGAAATCAAAGCTAATGTAAAAACAAAAAAGTGGAAATACAACAAGGCAAAAATTAATGGGAAGATAGAGGTTAAGGATGTTTTTAAAAACTACAGACAGCAACTAAAAAAATCATTAAAAGGGAAAAGATGAAATATGAAAGCAAGCTAGCAAATAACAACAACGTGGATAGTAAAAGCTTTATCAAGTATGCAAAAAATAAGAGAGAGATGAGAGTGGATACAGGACCGCTGGAAAATGAGGCTAAAGAAATAATAACAAGGAGGTGGCAGATGAACTAAATGAGTATTTTGCCGGTTTTCACTGTGGAAGGCACTAGCAGCGTGCCAGATGTTGTAGTGTGTGAAAGAAGTGGGTGCAGTTCCTGTTACAAGGTGATAGAAGGTGCTCAAAGAGCTGAAAGACCTTGAAGTACACAAGTCACCCAGACTACAAAGACGGAGTGATTGTGATGGCATTAGAAATGAACTTTCAAAAATCATTGGATTCTAGCATGGTGCCAGAAGACTGGAAAATTGCAAATGTCACTTCACTCTTTAAGAAAGGAGGAAGGCAGCAGAAAGGAAATTATAGACCAGTTAGCCTGACCTCTGTGGTTGGGAAAATGTTAGAGTCAATTGTTAAGGACGAGGTGATGGAGTACTTGGTGACACAGAACAAGGTAGGACAAAGTCAGTATGGTTTCCTCACGGGAAAATCCTGCCTGACGAACCTGTTGGAATTCTTTGAGGAGATTACAAGTAAGATAGATAAAAGGGATACAATGGATGTTTATTTGGACTTTCTGAAGGCCTTTGACAAGGTGCCACACATGAGGCTGCTTACCAAGTTAAGAGCCCATGGTATTACAGGAAAGTTACTAAGATGGTTAGAGCACTGGCTGATTGGTAGGAGGCAGCGAGTTGGAATAAAAGGATCCTTTTCTGGTTGGCTGCCAATGACCAGTGGTGTTCCGTAGAGGTCAGTGCTGGGACCACTTCTTTTAATGCTGTATATCAATGATTTAGATGATTACAGTACTTGTTACCAAGTTTGCAGATGATATGAAGATTGGTGGAGGGGCAGGTAGTGTTGAGGAAACAGGTAGGATGCAGAAGGACTTAGACAGATTAGGAAAATGGGCAAGAAAGTGGCAAATGAAATATAATGTTGGAAAATGCATGGTCACCCACTTTTGTAGTAGAAATAAATGTGCGGACTATTTTCTAAATGGGGAGAAAATCCAAAAATCTGAGATGCAAAGGGACTTGGGAGTTCTTGTGCAGAACACCCTAAAGGTTAACTTGCAGGTTGAGTTGGTGGTGAGGAAAGCGAATGCAATATTAGCATTAATTTCAAATAGTCTAGAATACAAGAGCAGGGATGTGATGCTGAGACTTTATAAGGCACTGGTGAGTATTGGGTACAGTTTTGGGGTCCTCATCTTAGAAGAGATGTGCTGGCATTGGAGAGGGTCCAGAGGAGGTTCACAAGGATGAGCCCAGAAATGAAAGGGTTATCATACGAAGAATGTTTGATGGCTCTGGGACTGTACTTGCTGAAATTCAGAAGGATGAGGGGGGGGGGATCTCATTGAAACTTTTCAGATGTTGAAAGGCTTAGACAGAGTAGATGTGAAAAGGATGTTTTCCATGGTGAGACAGTCTAGGACAAGAGTGCACAGCCTTAGGACAGAGGGGCATCAATTCAAAACAGAGATGTGGAGAAATTTATTTTGCCAGAGGGTGGTGAATTTGTGGCCACATGCAGCTGTGGAGGCCAGGTCATTGGGTGTATTTAAGGCAGAGATTGATAAGTTCTTTATCGGACATGGCATCATAGGTTACGGGGAGAAGGCTGGGAAATGGGATTGAGGAGGAGAAAAAAAAGGATCAGCCATGATTAAATGGCAGAGCAGACTCGATGGGCCAAATGGCGTAACTCTGCTCCTTTGTCTTATGGTTCAGTGTTGAGCTCAGTGAAGTAATCTACACAGACTAAGGAGGCCAATGTTTAAGGGTAATAATTGTTTCCAAACCTGGTGGTGTTGGTCCTGAGGCTCCTGCAGCAACCTTCCTGTTGGCAACAGCAAAAAAAGATCATGCCCTGATGGTGGGGGTCCCTGATAATAGATGCTGCTTTTTTGTGGCAGTGCTCCTTATAGATGTACTTAATGATGGGGAAGGATTACCCTCTAATGGACTGGGTTGCATGCATTACTTTTTATAGGCTTTTCCATTCATGAGCATAAGTGTTTCAATACCAGGCCATGATACAACCAGTCAAAATGGTCTCCCTGTGCACTTTTAGAAGTTTCTCAAAGCTTTAGATGAAAAGTCAAATCTGCACAAGCTTCCAAGGAAGTAGAGGCACTGCTGTGCCCTCTTTGTAGCAGCACTTACTTACTGGTCTCAGGACTAATCCTCTGAAATGACCAAGGAATTTAAAATTTGTGATCCTCCCTACCTCTGATCCGCTGATGAGTACTGGCTCATGGACATCTCGGTCTTCATTCTGTGGTCAATAATCAACTCTTTGGTTTTGCTGACGTTGAGTGAGAGGTTGTGGTGGTATCATAAGACCATAAGATATAGGAGCAGAAGTAGGCCATTCGGCCCATCCACTGCTTTGCCATTCAATCATGGGCTGATCCAATTTTTCCAGTCATCCCCACTCCCCTGCCTTCTCCCAATGCCTTTTGATGCTCCGGCTAAACAAAAACCTATCTATCTCTGCCTTAAATGCACCAATGACTTGGCCTCCACAGCTGCTTGTGGCAACAAATTCCACAGATTTACCACCCTCTGACTAAAGGAATTTCCTGCTTCTCTGTTCTAAGTGGACGCCCTTCAAAACTAAAGTCATGTCCTCATTCAACCAGATTTTCTATCCCCCTCCTTTATGCTAATTCATCACCACCTTTGACTCAGCCAACAACAGTGGTGTCATCAGCAAACTTGAACACTGCATTGGAGTACACCTGTGCTGATGGTGATTATGGAGGAGATGTTTTTGCCAATCTATACTGACAGGAATCTGGCAAGTGAGGAAATCAAAGATCCAGTTGTGCAAGGAAGTATCAAGACCTATTTCTTGGAGCTTATTGATTAGTTTTAAGGGATTGATCGTATTGAATGCAAAGTGAAGAATCGCAACGATTTATGTGGTTTGGTTTCACCTTAAAGGAAGTAATGCATGCAAACCATGCCACAGATATCGTACATTTGCCTGTATCTGACTTTGGTGATTGGGTGTGCTGTCTTGTTACTGCTGATAATGATAATGAACTCCAGTGCTAGTTTAACATTTCCCAGGGAAGGAATGCACACCAGTACCAGGTGTGAAGCCCTCAGGCTGGGGTGCACTATGTTTCTGTGAAGCAGAGTATACTGTAGTTCCTGATGTCCTCTGGCACTGTAATCTTCCTGAGGTCTTTAATTTTTCAGAGATTGTACATTAGTCAGAATAGTAGCAGGATTGGAGCAGAACTCTCTGTTTTACCCCCAGCCCGACCTGACAGTCACACTTCCTGACATAAAAGAGACATTCCCTAAGCTTCCTGTTCCTCGGGTGATACGCCATCCTGAAACGACGGATACCGAAGATCGATAGTTGTTTTTTCAAGCTGACTGGAAAGAATGTTGCTTACTGCAGTATCCGTGGCTGCAGATTGCAGCTGTAGTTCTGAACGGGAATACTTCATGATTTGCTCAGGAGCTGCACGAAAGGTCTTCACTCTCAGTGCCATCGTGACTTTTCAGCTCATACCCTCTTTTGTTTGCCTGCCTGTTTTCTCTCTTAAGCCTGTTCTTAAACTTTTTATATCAAGTACACTTTATTCTTTTCTCTAACTAGAACCTAAATATCTCTCGACATCCAAGGTTGCCTACCCTTCACCCTAACAGGCTCTAGATATGGTCTAACTAGGGTCACCAACTCTCAGACACCTCCTCTTACATACCCCTCGAACAGGACCCCACTAAGGAAAACAGGCCATTGTCTCCCACACCATCACCAACCCTATTGACTCTGGGCATCTCCCATCCACCACCACCAACTTCATAATTCTCGCAACCCCCGTTTCTACCTCCAAGATCTACATACCTGCTTATCCAGGTAGACCATTGTTTCAGTTTGTTCCTGCCCCACTGAACTCATATCAGCATACCTTGAAGTTGTTTTATTCCCCCTCCCCCCAAAATTAGTCCCTTCCTACCTATATCCCTGACACTTGACACGCTCTTGATCTTTTCAATGATTTCAGGTTCCCTGGCCCCCATCATCTTATGTGGAAGGTAACTACAACTGAGAGGCACTGGAGCTACTGGCTGCACAACTGTGCCACCCTTTTCTGAATGATATTTACAATGGGTGGATTGCCTTTGAGGAAAAGTTGAATGGACTAGACTTATGTTGGATGCTAAATGAGCAAAGGGTAGATGTCAAGATGTATACAGCCTTGATAGATAGGGTAGATGTGGAAAGTATTTTTACAGTTGTGGGAGTATCTTGAGTTTGAGGTCACTGTTTAACCCATTTCAGAGAGAAAATGTTTTCTGAAGTTTGCATATCTTTGGATCTCTTTCTCAGAAGGTGTTGTAAGTAGAATCTGAATATTTCAAGGCAGTTACATAGATGTGATAAGCAAGAAGATACATGGTTTCCATGGGTGCAGAAATAATTTAGTATCTCTTCAACCATGATCAGATTGAATGGTTATTTGAGGCTAACTGGACTAAATCATGCTTTCAATTTCAATTCTTACCAGTTAATCGGCAATTTTATTTTAATAATGTTAACTGCACTGGTTTATTTGCATTTATATAGACGGAACTGGCTTGCAGCAAATGCTGGGATTGTTTCTGCTGAACTATGGACCAGGTTCACATCGCAGGCTGTGCAACCATCAACTAAAGTATCTCAGCCAACTAAATCATACTCCACAGCTCAGCAGGAATTTATCACTTCAATTTATTTTAATTCTATCAGTGAGGTTCTTCTGTTAAGAACTTACCTGGGCTTTAGTGTTCAGAGTATTTCTGGATAATTGCAAATAAAGGTTAGATCAGGATTATTCTGCCAATCTACATCATAAGGGTTTCATAATGATCAATTTCCCATAATTATCCTGACCTGCTCTCTAACATAATATCTGTTTAGCATCACTGATATGGCCGGTATCAGTATTTTATTGTCATACATGAATTCAACTCTGCAGTGTCAAAATATTACAAAGACAATTTACTCATATTATGATAGCTTTGTACAGGTGACCAACTTTTATGATTTACATTTTCTGAAAATTTAAACAAATCCAATGAAACAAAAACAAACCCACAGTAAACCACTCCTAATCCAAAATGAATGACTTATATTATTAACATATCACATGGAAATGAATGGCAATGCAAACAGATATTAAAAATGTTGTATGATGTCTGAAGGGTTACAAATTTTACAAGATGTCACAAAACTGTTTTCTTCAACACATTATAAATGCCAAGCACCTTGCAATATAATGTATATCAACACAGGGAATTCTGTGGCATCATTTTAGAAATGGCAGAACTAACCAAGGTTGACAGTAAACCTTCTGATTTTCCCTGTGAATGTGGTAATATTAGTAGTGATTAGTTTGCAACAAAAATGGTGTTCTAAAAGTGGACATTGTTTATATTAATGTTAAAGGTAACAGATCAAAGAGAATCTTTCAGGCAAGATCAGCTCCCAACAAAGCCAAAAATAATTACTCTTATAATTCTGGAAATGCCATTTTAAATGACTTAGAAAAATCAGCATGAAAAATGTAATTCAGTTTTGCAATAAGGTGCTAATTTTGTAAAGGGGTGCAATTGTATCACTGATTAAGGCACTGTTTCTGATGGGTTTCTTGGCAAAGCAAATGACTTGGATGGCTCAGGTGAGTATATTACAGAAGGACTGACACCAGTCAGTTCACAGCTAAGTGTGTGATGGATCAGAATGGGCAGCTGGTAGTTGGAACTGGTGTTTGTGCCACTGAACAAAACGGGGTGAGGAAAATCAATTACCTTTGGTCCTGACAGCAACAGACAAGCATGAGACAAACAAGAGAACACGGGGTGTGGTTTTGTGAATACAGTGATTTGCTGCTCCCTTTCCAAACTGAAATAGCACCTTCTCAGGAGGAAGAAAACTAAAGAAAACATGCTCTTGTGAAATATTTAATCAAACACAATCCCAAGTTAAACATAAAATTTACGAGGTGAACATTGTACATGTATATGGCAAAGCAAATTTCTCACAATAATCCTGACCTGATGTCTAACATAATATTCATTTAACACCACTGATATAGCCAGTATCAGTACTTTAGTTTCATGCAAGAATTTACCTCTGAGGCTCAAAACATTGCAAAGACCATTTACTCCATTTTATGACATTCCATAGTCAAAGATAAACCACAATTTTCACAATTTTTAAAAGCACACGATTACTCAAGAAATATCAAGATTAATCTATTGGCTAATCATTTGGATACAATAAAGTTACTGCAACAATTTACTGCAGGCTTTACTAAAAATATTAACTTATTATTTACACTTGTCCCCAAATGATATCTTTGGTTCCTGAACAGTTTTGGACAAGCCTAATAAGTCATCAAATTATAGGCACTTGATAAAATGTTTCATGTGAATTGCTACCTTGTCAACTGCTTCCCACAGGATTGGTCATATTACATAATTCCCACCCAAATGGGCACATCTAAAGTTCCATGATCCTCGATAAATGAGAATTTTAAAATTGTCACTTTTTCCCCCAGTTGTACTAATGATCTTGCAACCCTCAGTAGTAATAAATAATAGATAACAAGTTCAACACGTTTGATACAAAATATTGGTACAAATGAAGTGCATAAATTGTACAAAACATTGAAAAAAACCATGAAACAACATTTTAAACATTTTAAAACCAGAACTGCGTTTTTCAGAAAGCACCCAGTTAATTTAAAACTTATTTCTTTGCATTAACCTTAAAATGTATTTTATTTTGATGTAGTGACTGATATAAGTTGAGCAACGCGTGGTTTTGAAATACTTTATGCAAAAGAATTTTCAGGATGCAAAATCAGAATTAATCAAATATGAGTATGAATCAGACGTTACAATACTGCTAATGCTGTTACAAACCAAAACATTTTAATATGTTTATTTAAAGAAAATTCCAGAAGAAAATGAAGGTAGTCACTGTTATGTTTTGACCAAAGCGGTCGTCTCATTAACTTTCTGATGCAGATTAAGCCAACTTTGGCTGGAATAGTCCCATTATTATTCCCATCAAAATGCCTACATTTTGTAATATTTCCAAGACCGTCATTGCATTTTCAAGGGGTTGTATCCGTTACTCTAAATTGACCTTGAAATTAAACCTACAGCAGCCATTAATAAAGAAAGGATTTTGTTACTTGGAAGGTATTACTGTTGCTAGGAAAATAAACAGAAGGTGAAGATGGGAGTATCACTGAAAGGTTGTTAAGTACTTCGACACAGGAGGACTTGTCTTTGCAGTTTCCATCTATTAAACGTGATTGGCATGATTGTAGGAGACTCGCAGCGGTTGCCTCTGCCTGAATGGAATGAACCACAGGATCTTCCAGCGAGTGCCAAACACTTCTGAGAATGTTTGCTGCCAAGGCTTTCTGGGCTTCAATCTACAGATAACAATGTTAGTAAGAGGCAGCATTCCCACTGAGTTCTGCAGTCAGTTTAGAACAATAGTTTGACCAGTATAGTGCCACCAGCTCATCATGACTTCTTTACCTATTTAAAATTAAATCCCAACATTTTACCAAATAGTTTGAATTCAATGCACTTTTATTTTTAAATTATACTTTAAAATGCAGTACTTACAGTTGCATGTTTAAAAATGGTGGCTTTTAAGACCATAAACATAAGAACAAAGTTAGGCCATTTACCCTATTGCGTCTGCTCCACAATTTGCTCATAGCTGATTTATTTTCCCATTTTCCTGCTTTCTCACCATGACCTTTGACGTCTGTACTACAAGAACCTACCAACCTCTGTTTTAAATATAGCCACTGACTTGGCATCCACAGTTCTCTGTAGCAGCTGTATTGGGCTTGTAAACAGTGCAGGAAAGCAAGTCAAAGTAGCATTTAATTCACTTAGGAACAGACCTACATTGAACATCACTGAAAACTGAGCCCTTTAATCTTACTTTTCATAAATTATTGCAGTGTGCATTCTATATTGTTGATGTACTGTGTTCCTGCTTAATTAGAAGCTGGTTCCGTACATAGAAAGCTAAATGCACCCGGTAATGTTAAAGTTGTTTAATTTTAATGATTAGGCCATTCATTTATTCGCTTCAAAATCATCACACACAAAAATATAATTCAAAGTAGGTAACACAGTGCTGAAAATGTAATTATCAGATCATTAGAATTTAATTATTTATCTTCAATATTCTAATACTTTTATATATTATACTCCTTCAAATTATAAAGCACATGATTCTGTACTTACATCTCATCTGGACAACTTGACATTCTTTCTATAGTAGTCACATCCTATTGGGAAAAATAAAATGGACAGTATCAATGAGCGATCCAGCACTTCAGATTATATTCGTGAAGCAGAACTTTAAAATTATCACTCATTTACTCCTCCATAGTAAACAGAGAGAATCAGATCCAGGTTTAATATCACCAGCATGTGTCATGAAATTGGTTATACTTGGCAGCAGCACTGCAATGCAATACATGGTAAAATATAGAAAAAAGTGAATTACAGTAAACATATATTAAATAGTTAAATAAATAGTGCAAAAATAATTAAAAAGTTATGAGTTAGAGTTCATGGGCTGAATGTCCATTCAGAAATTGGATGGCAGAGGGGAAGAAGCTTTTCCTGAATTGTTGAGTATGTGCCTTCGGCCTTCTGTATCTCCAACCTGATGGTAGCAATGGGAACAAGGCATGTTCTGGGTGGTGGGGGTCCTTATTGATGGATGCTGCCTTTCTGAGGCACCCCTCCTTGAAAATATCCTGGTTTACTACGGAGGCTCGTGGCTAGTAGTAATTTTATAACTTCTGCAGCTTACTTGAAAGATTATTTTTAGCAGAAGTAATTCCCACATTCTTGCACTCAGTCTAAATTCTTCATATTCCCAACATTCTGATTTTAAAATCTTCACTCTGACTAGCTGCACTAAAATGAAATCTATCTTACATTTCTGATACTGGCTTCTTATTTGACTCGAAGGTTATGCTACCAAGTCCTCAGAGTGTACTTCAGGCAGCCGTTGCCCTTCAGTAACAGTTATTTATCACTCCCACCTGCAGCCTGCATGAGGTTCTGCACACAGATGCCTTCCAGACTTGGCTACCGATCATCGCAGATAAAACCTTTACAAAAAGAAAAGAGAAACAAATGGCCCAGAGCAACAGAAGAAAAGTAAGAATACATGAAACATGGAAGTTAAGTTAGCCTACAACATCTGGTCCTTATAGGAAAGCTGCAGTATCATGGTCATTGTGTGTTATAGGACTAAAGTAGACCCTTTAACTCACTGAGTCTGCATCACCTAACAACACCAATACTATTTTATTCTCCCATCTACTCCACTAGATTTTAACACTCATCTACACTCTGGGGGGCAGTTCACATTGGCCAATTAAACTTCCAATCTGCACACCTCTGTGATGTGGGAAAAACTTGCACTATCACAGGGAGAACATGCGAGAACACCAGAGAGCACTGGAGGTCAGCACTGAACCTAAGTCATAAGAGCTACAAGGCAGAAACGCCACCAAATGCACCACTGTCTGGCTGGAGAAACCCCTACTATTAGCTCCATCTACGGCAAAAGACTTCTCAAAGCAGCAAATTACAGCATATTAGTGAAAACTGTAGAAGACTGTAGTTTCCACAGACTTTCAAAGTTCTGCTGAATTTAGCAATAAAGCGAGTTCCTTCTACGATAAAACTGATGATTATTGCTTTTACATTTTTGTATTATGCATCCACTCAACGAAACTCTAAGGAGGACAGAGGGGTGTAAAGGGAAGGTTTTCCCCATCCTTTGAATACAGACTTTCACAAGGTTAAAAAAAAGTGTGTGGAGCAGTGAGATGTGAGGGGGAAAACAGGAAAACAGAACTAATGAGTGACGTGCCCAATTAACAATTAATATTTTAAAATTATCTGAAAAAGGATCTTCTTCCTGAAATGTTGACTGCTACTCTCTCCATCAATGCTGCCTAATATAGAAAACCTACAGCACACTACAGGCCCTTCGGCCCACAATGCTGTGCCGAACAAGTACTTACTTTAAAAATTACCTAGACTTACCCATAGCCCTCTATTTTTCTGAGCTCCATGTACCTATCCAGGAGCCTCTTAAAAGACCCTATCGTATACACCTCCACCAGCGTCACCGGCAGCCCATTCCAAACACTCTGCACAAAAAACTTAACCGACATCTCCTCTGTACCTACTTCCAAGTACCTGAAAACTGTATCCTCTACATATTGTGCATGCAGAGCATTTGTCATATTTCATTCAGATTTTCAGCAGCTGCATAATTTTAATTTAACTTAGTAGTCAAAGCAGTTTTCTGCATTAAAAAGCCAAGCCCTGCCCCCCATTCTATCCCAACCCTTTTGCCAAATATAAATTAGGGGTATGAAGAAATTATGCATACCACAAAAAAGAGAAATATTTGAGACTCTAATTTTAATAACTGAATAAAACAATCAATGTGAGGCTTATTTAACATAAGCAGCTCTCATCATTTGGCATGGGTTGGCAGGAAGATTGGGTCCTATCAGGCAGAGGCAAGGTCCTAGGGGTGGATGCCTTTTCCTTCTACACTAGGATTCAGAAGGATACAGTCTGAGTAAGTCTTGTACACGACTTTCAGTTTGCAGTAGTGATAGCGAGGTCGAGTGGAATCATTGAAACAAGGAAGTATCAATGCACATGTTTCACTTTTGCCAGTAAAAAGAAGGAAAGTTTAAGACAGCAGCCATTATCAGAGTTGACAGAGTGAGAGTGGGATAGAGTAAAGAAGTATTCTAAATGAAGAATGAACTAACCGTGGTTGACAAGGGATGTAGTAGTGCTCTTTCAAGAATTACTAGATTCTGGAATGGGTCTAGAGGACTGGAAAATTGCAAAATCACTACACTCATTCAGAAGGGAGTAAAATGGCAAATGTTAGAGTCAATCATTAAGGATGAGGTTTTGGGGTACTTGGTGACACGGCCGAAGTCAGCATGGGTTCCTTGAGGTGAAATCTTGCCTGGAATATCTTTTGGTATTCTTTGAGAATATAATGGGCAGGATGGACAAAACAGAGTCAGTGGATGGTGTTTATATGGCTTTTCAGAAGGCCTTTTAAAAGATGCCACACATGGACTGAAGATTGGTTGACTGACAAAGGGAATAAAGGTGGCCTTTTCTGGTTGGCTGCCGATGACTAATTCTTTTCCACGAGAGAAAGTGTAGGAACAGTTTTGTTTCATATTGTATGTCAATGATCTGGATTGCAGAATTGATGGCTTTGTGGCCAGGTCTGCAAGTAAGTTGGACGGGTAGTAGTATTGAGAAAGCAGAGAGTTAGAAGAAAGACTTGGACAGATTAAGAAAATGGACAAAGAAGTGGCAGATGGAATACAGTAGAGAGGAGTTGTAGACTATTTTCTAAACAGAAGAAAACTGGAGTTGCAAAGTGACTTGGGAGTCCTAATGCAGGATTCCCTAAAAGTTAGCTTTCAAGTTGAGTTACTAGTAAGGAAGGAAAATGCAATATTAGCATTAATTTCAAAAGGCCTAGAAATATAAAAGCAAAGAATAACACTTGGGCTTTATAGCGCATTGATCAGACTGTACTTCATTATCGAAGTATATATACATTATACAACTTTGAGATTAGTCTCCTTACAGGCAGCCACTTGGAGTACTGTGATCAGTTTTGGGTCCGTTTTCTAAGAATGGATGTGCTGGCATTGGAGATTAAGTGTTAACATATGATGAATGTTAGATGGTTCTGGGTTTGTACTTAATGGTGTTTAGAAGATGAGGAGTGGGGGGGGGGGGGGAATCTTATTGAGACCTACTGAATGTTGAAAGGCCTAGATGGAGTGGTCATGAAGGTGTTTCCTATAGTAAGAGAGTCTATGACCAGAGGGCACAACCTCAGAATAGAAGGATGTCCCTTTAGATCAGAGATGAGAAGGAATTTCTTTAGCTTCATGCCAGTGAACCCATGGAATACATTTCCACAGAGAGCTGTGGATGCCAATTCACTGGGTGTATTTAAAGCTGAGGATAATGGTTCCCAACTAGTAAGGGCATCACAGGTTACAGGGAAAAGGCAAGAAAATGGGGTTGAGAGGGGAAATAAATCAACCATAATTGAATGACAGAGCAGACTCAAAAGGCCAAATGGCCTAATACTACTCCTATATCTGAGGGTCTTATGGAAGTGTATTCAGCAACACATCTTGTAGGTGTCTGCAAAGCCGTGACACAGAGTAAACTTCAGTCAAAACTTTGGAGTCACTAAAGCTGCAGCCTGAGATTCAGATACAAGGTGAATGCTGCTCATTCTACTGAGGAACCTATAAAATTATTCACCTACTCTGCTAGTATGTTATGATCTGTGGGTTTCAACCCAAAGAAAAGAATGGCTGGAGTTACTTAGCACATTTGTGCAAGGGTGTGTATTCTGTCAAGTTTGCAAGAATTAGTGAAAAGAAAAAGGCCAATATTTATAATAAGTTATCTACCAGAAAACATAATTATAGCTACATACCAAGTCCAGTGGGAACTCCTGGTAGCTCAGTCTCTCTCGCTCTCCCTGCTCCAAGAGTGAACCGCCCCATTTTTCTTTTAGGCACCAGGACATACCAATTTTAATTACCCATAAAGTTAACTTAAGATTACATACAAATTAGAATATGATGCACTCTAATACAATTACAATCGTATTACAAAATAAACAGAAGTATCTTCCCTAAATACAATATATAAAAAACATGCAGACATTTACGCATGCCCATTTCTGAAGAAATGGAATATTCCACCGTGTATAGCAGGAAAGGCACCATAAAGCCAACTCATTGTAAGAATGTTATGGGGTGTGGGGGTGGGGAGGACAGTGAAGTGCGTACATTCAGCGCCACAACAGCAGAATGACGAGACTCTGTGTGTGTGTGTGTGTGTGTGTGTGTGTGTGTGTGTGTGTGTGTGTGTGTGTGTGTGTGTGTGTGTGTGTGTGTGTGCGCGCGCGCGCATATACCGAGTGCTCTATGTCACAAAGTATCATAGTAGAATCCACATGAGGGACATTTGCAACCACTTCCATGTTGGAAAAGGCATGCTCTAAGCTTTGTGCAACATCTTATGAAGTTTGTGCTGAACCCTCCAGTAAACTCACTGAAATTGAATATAGGTTCTGCTGACTTGCATTTGTAGCTTGTTCCATCAATACCTTCATCAAGTATATGGAAACATACACCACTGACTAATTGGCATCCAAGTTATCTTTTCTCTTTTCCTTTTGTACTGACAGCAGGAAAACCTAATGCAACACACAGAAAATGCTGGAGGGACTCAGCAGGTCAGGCAGCATCCACGGAAATGAATAAACAGTCGACATTTCAGCTGAGACGTCTCACCAACTTCAGATCACAATTCCAATTCCATCATTTTACAAGCAGTGCCAAACTCTGAGCTGTGTGCTTTGGAAATCTTGTGCTGCATTCCCAATAGTAGTGATTGGCTCTTTGAAAAGGGAAGGAGACAAAGATCGGGCACAGGAGTTTTTAAATCAACTGCAACTTGCAAACAAGAGAGAGTGTAGATCAAGGGACAGGATTGTTATGAGAACTACTAAGCATGCAGATATTGGAGTATTTTATTTTAGTTTTCTTATTGGCTGTAAATGAGGGTCCTCACAGCTTAAAGACGACCTGGCTACATATCCATTTTAAATACTTCTGTCTTTTTAAATCCTTCTATATATTTGTAGTTTGTGTGTGGAACTCTCTGTAATGGATTGAAGTTGTTAGAATTTAGAAAAACACCATTCATTACAATGTGCCCATTCAGTTCAATATGTCCAGGTTACCATTTAATGGATAAATCCAATTAATCCCTCCTCTGATTTTTTTCCTTCAGATGTCTATCAAATATTTACTCAGGTCCTTCTTGAATATTGTTATTAAATCTGTTTCACCTAGTCTTTTGGCCACTGCAATCAGCATCATTGTGACATCCTTCATAAAAGAGTTTTGTCATCACCTCCTGATTCTTTAGTCATTCCTTCAAATCTCCAGCAAATCCAGTTCCTCTGAAGGGGAGAAAACTATTTTCATAATCAAAAATGTTCATGGTTTAGCATCACAGTGTTCTGGAGGAGTTCATCAGGCTACAAAGCATCTATGGAAAAGAGTAAACTGTCGGGTGTTTCGGACCAAAACCTTTCATCAGGATCCTCGTATTAAGTCTCCTTAGTCTTCTTACCACAGTAACAATCCAACTTCTCCAGACTTCCCAGGTTGTGGAAGACTCTCATTGTTCACACTAACCTAATAATTTTCCATTCCATCCTCTAAAATTCATGATATCCTTCCTAAAATGCAGACGTAGGACAGGTAAATTCTTAACCAATGATTTATAGAGGTTGAGGACATTTATAAACCAAAGAAATATTTATAACAAAAAGCAGAAAATGCTGAAAGAATTGAGGACAACAGGTAGCATCTGCAGAAAGTGGAACAGTCGACGTTTCAGGTCTCTGACCCGCATTCCAACTCCAACTCTTTGGTATTTGGATGAAGAGTCACAGACCTGTGACTACTGACGGCTTCTCTTTCCACAGATGCTGCCTAACCTGCTGAGTTCCCCAAGTTATGTGTGTTGCAGTGGATCAAGAACACTATTTTTGTACAATTGTAGTACAGTACTGTTATGAATGCCTTTTTTAAACTTTTCATGTTCCTGTTCATTTCTGTTTTATTACGGATGCAAGAGCCTCTACAATGCTGTCTCCAACAGTGCATTCATGCACTCTCTGCCAGCCCACCTAGTTGTCACCTACCATTAGGCTCAGTAACTGCCAAAGAATTCCAGCTGAATGTCTGAACTTAGTCATCTCCAACATCTACTTAACTTCACTCACATTGGCAAGTTGAGCTGTCACGATAGTGACTGTCTGATTCCAAATACTCTTTTTATATATACAGACACTGCAGATAATGGTTAGAAATTCTTTCATATTTCACATTTATGGATATAACAGAAAGGATCTTAAACAAAGACCTCTAAATATGACAGAGTTCTTTGTTCAAAGATTGTACTCATATGTATTTATATTTATTAAAATGCATACAGTTGGCCCGTTTTTTGGACGTTCGCTTTACGACACCTCGCTGTTACGAAAGACCTACATTAGTATCTGTTTTTGCTAACCAAAGAGAATTTTCGCTTTTACGAAAAAATGATGCCCGCTTTATACGTGTGTTCACTCTGAGAAAGACTACCATGACTGTGAAGCCTTGTGCAGGCAGTTGTGTGCGCATACCGGTACGTGCGTAGGCGTGTACGTGCCAATTTTTTATGCTCCAAATCGATTTCAGCTCGCTGTCTTCTCGATTTTGATAAGTGAAACTACACCGTACATACAATATTTCTACTTTATATAGGGTGTATATTTATCATATCATTCCTGTTTTTACTATATGTTAGTGCTATTTTAGGTTTTATGTGTTATTTGGTATGATTTGGTAGGTCATTTTTTGGGTCTGGGAATGCTCAAAATTTTTTCCATATAAATAAATGGTAATTGCTTCTTCACTTTACGACATTTTGGCTCACAAATGGTTTCACAGGAATGCTCTACCTTCGGATAGCGGGGGAAACCTGTACTTATTTTATTTACACCCAAAGCAAAATTCTCCTCTGACTGGCTCCTCCAGATTTAATGGTCTGCATTTCGCTTTTTGATAACACCATCAATGTTGTTAAAATGTACTGAAGTGCTGAGAATTCAATGGCTCCACCTGGTGGGACGACTATATCATTTCCAAAGGGAAAGGCTTGCTTTCACTTCTGACCACCTTCTTCACAACATCCATGCATTTTTCAGAGTTTGTTGCACATAAACAGCTCAGAATATATACAACACAATAGGCAATACGGGAAAGCTGAGGGCAAGTGTTGGACATGTGTCACTGAATGAATAGGAGTGTCAGATGCTAGAGAGAACAGATGCGGCAAATCTGATGCAGTTAACATTTCCTCTCAGCTACATAAACACCTAGTTTGAAGAAAAACAGAGGAAGGTGTTTGGAAGGATAATATATGAAATGGCAGGAAGGCAAGCAATGGTTCATTTAAGTTATCTTAGCAATGATCATCTTGAGATCATATTTTCCAGCAGCAAACAGAAATAGGTTCAATGTAATATTTTTAAGTCAATAAATGTTCCATTGACTTAAGCAGATAGGAGAATCCAAGCTCAAGGCTTCTTTATCGCTGGATGAAAAGCCCTCTGCTATTGAAGAGTATTGAGCTTGCAGCTTTTTCCACATCTACTGACTTACCTCAGCTCCTACTCAGGACCTTAAATGCAACACCTCTCATTCTCATCGGTAACTATTTTATAATCTAAGAACTAAAGCAACTCCCTCAATTTTCAGCATTCTTTCTCAACCTTTTCCTCAAATGTATCTACACGACTCTCACATTCAGCAAATAAAGATAGGAAGGCAACAAGAAACACGTGGAATACAGGAAAATTTGTGTAATTCCATAGCAGTTTTTAAATTCAGCCTTGGGTTGCTTTATAGCCAAGAACTTTGAAGTATGTTACTGTTGCAGAACTACATTTTTTGGAAATGCACATAGCTTAGAGCCCCTACAGATGTGACATCGGTAAATTTGCTGATGATGCTACATTGATTGGCCTAATCTCAATTAATCTCAACCTACAGAGAAGTCATCACCCTGACACAGTGGTGTCAAGAAAACAACCTCTCTCTCAATGTCACAAAAACATAACCATATAACCATATAACAATCACAGCACGGAAACAGGCCATTCCGGCCCTCCTAGTCCGTGCCGAACTCTTAATCTCACCTAGTCCCACCTACCCGCAGTCAGCCCATAACCCTCCACTCCTTTCCTGTCCATATACCTATCCAATTTTACCTTAAATGACACAACTGAACTGGCCTCTACTACTTCTACAGGAGTAGAAGTATGGAACCTAAGAACATAGGAGCTGATTGTGGCCTACAGGAGGAATGGAGACAGCTAACCCCTATTGATAACAGTGGATCTGGGGTTGAAAGGGTGAACAGCCTTAGGTTCCTCAGCATAAACATCACCAAGGATCTCATGTGGTCTGTACACACCAGCTGTGTGGTACAAAAAGCACAACAGCACCTTTTTCACCTCAAACGGTTGAAGAAGTTTGGTGTGGGCCCCCAAATCCCAAGAACTTTCTACAGGGGCACAATTGAGAGCATCCTGACTGGCTACATCACTGCCTGGTATGGGAACTGTACTTCCCTCAATTGCAGGATTCTGCAGAGAGTGGTGCAGACAGCCCAGCACATCTGTATATGTGAGCTTCCCACTATTCAGCACATTTACAAAGACAGGTGTGTAAAAAGGGCCCAAAGGATCATTGGTGACCAAAGTCACCCCAACCACAAACTGTTCCAGCTGCTACCATCCTGGAAACAGTACCGCAGCATAAAAGCCAGGACCAACAGGCTCCAGGACAGCTTCTTCCATCAGGCCATCAGACTGATTAATTCATATTGATACAACTGCATTGCTATGTTATATTGACTGTCCTGTTGTACATACTATTATAAGTTCCTATAAATTGCATATTTAGATGGAGATGTAATGTAAAGATTTTTATTCCTCATGTATATGAAGGATGTAAGTAATAAAGTCAATTCAATTCAATCCATGCAGAGGTTATAGTTTTGCTTGACAAGAGAACAGAATAACTAACTCAATACTAAATATTTTAAGATCATTTCCTTTCAACTAAGATTGCTTCAGATTTTAAACACTTTATTAACTTACGTAATATTTAAAATAATTCATTTTATCAGAATTAAATGTTACATGGAATGAGGTTGTACACACCATTCATAGAGGAAGATTAAGAAATACTAAAATGAGTTTTACGGTGCATACAGAATTTTTTTTAAGAGTACAATAATAAACACAAGTAATAAGTGTCTTAGTTCATAAAAAGTTTCAGAATAGATTTGGACCTCTTCAAACTGGAACAGTACAAGTAGTAAAACAAGCTAGAATCTTTGTTAGAATCAGGAACTTTACTTACGGCCAGAATGTTTGTCAGTTGACTGTAAAAGAGGCCAGACATCCCTCCAGTCATCACTAAGGCCATTAAGGTAGATACCCGCAGCAAGGCCAATTCATGCCGAAACATAAAGAGATCCTAGTTGGACGCAATAAAAATGAAGCTTTATTCAATATTAAGATTATATTTTTGATAAAATTATTATCAGAACTGTTAACATCTTAACATTCAAAGTCATTTAGTAATTTTGATCATTCCATATTCTATTGGATTTGGGCATGCTGCATTGAATACACAGAATTATTCCTGTTTTTAACACTTGATCCATGTTCTTTGGGATCTGGCTATATATAAAAGGATTATAACTTTAAAGGAACACATGGCTAAAGATTGCAAGGTTTTAAAATATGCAGGTTGTAGACCATGAACAGAAAATTGAATAAATTTAGATCAAATGACAATGACACCTTTTGTTACTTACAAATATCCTGTAAATGTGGTCCTAGAAATTTTAACAAAATTCCATGGATTTAAATTTTAGTTACTGGCTTCACTATCTTTCTTATTGGGTAAAATAATATTTCACATTTTTAAGCATTCAAATCCAGTTAGATTTATGAGCAAAATCTGCTGCATTTTGCAGGCACAGTTGGAGACAGTTAGGATGACCAAAACCACTTTCGAAGACACTATAAAATATACTGAAAATGCTCCAGACTGGAAGCTTCAATTACAATTTCGTGCTAAACCAGAGATTTCTTTCTGTTCATTTAAAGTATATGGGCTTTGCAACCCAAGTAAGCACCGAATTGCCTCTCCCTAGTTGCCCCTGAAAGTGATGGTGAGCTGTCGTCTTGAATCAGTACAGTTCTTGAGGTATGGCCTCTAAAACCTAACCTATAACCATTTGGAAAAAAAAACACTATACACTGCATGGTGTAAATTGGGAATTAGGACAGGGCCTGTACACTGAATATCGTATTTGTGTGTTAATTCTTAAGTTGTCTGAAGACTGAAAAGCACAGCAAGATCATTCTCTTCAGTCAACTCATATGGAAGACATTTCATTGTAAAATGAGAGCAGAATCATTGGCCACCATCTCAGCCTATGTTGGTGTACATCTTTGTTCCTAACGTGCAGGAGCATACAAAGCTGCAGAGAGCCATGAACTCGTGGCTCGTGAACATCATGCACAGATCCCTGTCCACCATTGGTAGTATCTGCACGAGGCACTATCTCAAGAAACCAACATCCAAAGACACGCACCTTCTGGACCATGATGTCTTCTCACAACTGCAACCTGGCCGAGGTCTCACACCAAAAGGATCAAGAACAGCTACCTCCCTTCAACCATCTGATTCTTCAGCCAATCAGAACCCGTCACTATAGAAACACAAAATGCTGGCAGAACTCAGCAGGCCAGACAGCATCTATGGGAGGAGGTAGTGACAACGCTTCAGGCCGAAACCCTTCGTCAGGAAGGTGAGGGTTTCGGTCTGAAACGACGTCACTACTTCCTCCCATAGATGTTGTCTGACCTGCTGAGTTCTGTCAGCATTTTGTGTTTTTATTTATTTTCAGTATCTGCAGATTCACTCGTGTTGCCTAGTCACTATAGTTCCACTTTGAACAACTTGCACTAAAATGAATTTTGCTTTCTTTAAACAAGAGAAAGTCTGCAGATGCTGGAAATCTAAAGCAGCACACACAATGCTGGAGGAACTCAGCAGGTCAGGCAGAAACTATGGAAAAGAATTAGCAGTCGTCATTTCAGGCTAAGATCCTGCTTTAGGACTGAGAAGGAAGGGGGAAGATGCCAGAAGAAGAAGTTGGGGGTAGGGGAGGGAGGCTAGCTAGAAGATGAAGGGTGAAGCCAGTTAGGTGGGGAAGGACAAGGACTGGAGAAGAAGAAATCTTTCCTTGTTCTGATTGTGTTCTTTCTTGTAAAAATTGTGTACAGTATGATTATTTTTTATCTCATGAATGTTGCTTATATGATGATGTATGCCTGTGATGCTGGTGCAAGTTTTTCATTACACCTGAGCATACACTGAGAAAACCAGACAATCATGTTTTATACTAAACCTTACAAGCTCACCTTTGTTATCTCTTAAGGTTATAGTTAGCTTCTGAAAGAACTACTAGGAAAAGGAATTAGTAACAAATAATTAAAAACAGAATTGCTTTTTTATTTGCACCTTGTGTCATGTGCAACATTTCAGTGAATGTAATGATTCCAGGATTGAACAGCTTGTCATATTAAGAGTGTTCGATGGCTCTGGGCCTGTATTCACTATAATTCAGAAGAATTACCTAATTGAAACCTATCGAATGGTGAAAGGTTTTGATAGAGTGGATGTGGAGAGGATGCTTCCTACGGTGGGGGAGTCTAAGACCAGAGGACACAGCCTCAGAACAGAAGGGTGTCCTTTTTGAACTGAGATGAGGATAAATTTCTTTAGCCAGAGAGTGGTGAATCTTTGGAATTCTTTGCCACAGGCAGCTGTGGAACCAAGTCATTGGGTATATTTAAGGCAGAGGTTGGTAGATCCTTGAATGGTCAAGACATAAAGGGATACAGGATGGTGGCGGGGGAAGCAAGAGATTGGACTGAGAGGAAAAATGGATCAGTCTCGATGAATTGGAGGAGCAGACTCAATGGGCCAAATGGCCTAATTCTATTCCTGTATCTTAGGGTCTTATGGAATACTTTCAGGGCAAGGAAGACAATTTAAATATTTAACAGCAGTTCAAAGGTTACCATGTGTAGACAATGAAAATTGTCTTACCTCTTTTGCTTTCGTTAGAGGCTGGAGGTAGTAATATTGGCAGAAATTGAGTATCAATGTGAAGAAACTCAGGAACTCTGTGTAGAAACATAGCAGTAGGAAGAGCCAGTGATTGTCTTCTCCAACACAATTGTTTATCCTATAAAGAAATATTTCACATGCAAATTTGAAGAAATTTGAGAAGGGGGTTGTTATAGAAATGCAAACTAGAAGTTTTACATCCTCGGGAACCAAAACAAGACCGGCAAATTAAAACAGAAATAACCTGTTTTTTAGGTTATTTTAAAAAGACACCAGCTTTTCATTGCTGAGACAGAGGCGAAAGGAAAATGCACAAATAAAGCATGTCAATTCATTACTATACGTACTTAACCTGTTTAGAAAGTTTACTCTGATTTATCAGACCACTGTAATTGTGACCTCAAACTTTGCATTGTGAAGTAAACCGAGAATGAAGGCTGAACCAGATACACTGATGAAATGTATCAACAATTTAAAGAGTGTTGCCATAATTCCTCTTCTAAATCCCCATGTCAAATACATTATGGAAATTGTGCATGTGAGTTAACTGCAGAAAAGTTACGCTGCCTCGGGATGTAATCCCAGGTGCGAGAGTGCAAAAAGGAGCCATTGCATAGCTCTATATAGAGGGGAGTGTTACTGGTGCTGTTGTCCTTTTGAAGAGCTGGAACCACACCTTTCGTTAGCAATAGTCCCAACGTTCAATGCAGAGGGGTTGTCTACATGGCTGGTATTGGGTAGGGTATGGACAGTGGTGTGACCACTCATTGTTGAAATGTGAGTCTCAACATTGTAGCCAGTCTGGTAGCACTGCTCCACATGTTGACCAATAGCCTAGTGTATCTCTCATCTCCTCCTGCTGGATATGGAATACCTTGCCTTTTTAACTGGGACAGGTCTCCACACCTAGATTTCAGTGTGGCAACAAGTTCATTAGCCAATATTCTGGCTAGGTAAAGCTGTGCCGAAAGTATAGATTGAGAGAGACATCATCCAGCGGGAGGAGAGGAGAGGCAACACCTGGTACAGTAGGGCACAGCTCAAGTGGATGCCTTGTTCAAAAATGTGGCCTCTTCAGTGATGGCTTGAGCAGATTTACTCATGTTGGGGTGACTCAAGATATCCCAAATGGTTCAAAAACCTGATGATTGAGGGGTAATAACTGTTCTTGATCCTGGTGGTGAGAATCCTGAGGCTCCTGTAGTTCTGTCCTGATGGCTGCAGCAAGAAGAGAACATTGCCTGGTCCCTAATGATGGATGCTGCTTTTCTGCAGCAGTGCTCCATGTAGCACAATGCCCTTGAGTATTCAGAGCATTATCTTACCAGTAATCTATGGCACAGTGATCAGTAGGATTCCAGAAGGTATCTGTCAACTATAGGGATTATGAGAATCAGTTTGTTCCTTTTAGGACTTCCTTATATGTAACTATTGATAGAATTTTGACATTCTTATCAAAATTCATCAAACATATAAACATTCTAAATCTATTTCTGTTGCTGCAACCCATTTCCTGTTGTCACCATTTTATGTCAACGTTCTCCTTTTAAAGATATAGTTCTTTAATTGTCTTTGGGTTGTCTTCTTAGGAACTCCTGTGGACTGAGGGTGACTTGCTTCTTTATCAGTTTTGTGAGTTTGGAGGTGAGTATTGAGGTTATTGTGGGAGCTAGACTCTTTCACAGATAGGAGGTGGTGGTTAGCGCTAGTTGAGATATGGCTCACTTCTCCTTTCACTTATATGTGCCGTCTCTGTGTTTCAAAAACACATCCTCAGATGTTACGTACCCCGTAACTGGGTCACTTACCAGCAAAGATAGAGAGGTCCGTTGAAGTCTGATGGTACTATTTTTAAGTCTTTATTTATAAAGGGGCACAAAAATAAGATTAATACAAACATTCAGATAATATACGTCATCAATACTCAATCTAAAAGCGCGGGTATAGTAATAATCATCAATAAGAAACAGCTCTATCGTTTGTCTAGGGGTTTCTGTATTGTCCGATGGAAAAATAAAAGTCAATTGTCATTCAAGATGCAGCTTTTTGGGTTGTAGAGAGAGACAGTCTTAAACTTGCCCGGGTCTTTTGATGAGGCCAATCCGTTGAGTCGGGGGAGTTGGTTCCCCGTTGTTAGTTCAAGAAAATCGTTTTCCGTGGTACCAGCCACCGGCTCCCAGGCAAGGGAACCGAACGCACGTGGCTTCCTTCAAATGGCTTCCCGCTATTACGGGATCGCTAGCGTTTCTTCTGGTGCGTCTGAGGGGCCGTCTCTACAGCCCCTCTTTTATCTTGACTCGCAGGGTAGTAGATGTCAATCAGGTTGGGGGTGATGCAATCTCTCTCTCAACCAGCCCACTTTGCCCGAGGGCTTGCATGTAGCATAGTCCCCAATCCACAAATGTGTCTCCAAGAGACAATGGCCAATGTCGCGTTATTTTGCATCGCCGGGGAATGAGGCATTGTGCACGTCTCTCTCCCATTTCCTGGGTCCACTGACCCAACCCACTAGTGCCCTTGCGATTCTCACAAAGGAGGGGGCTGCGGGTATAACACAGAATTCTCAGTACTCCTTGAAATTTTCCTTTTCCATTTTCATCAGTCGGGTGCAGAGTCAGAGGAATCAGTACAGATACTGCATTTCTTCAGGTGGCTTTGAAACTTTCCTTCCTTCCCTTCTCATGACAAAGCACAGAACAGCATGTCTGTAACAGGATGTGGCGAAATGTGAACAATGTGGCCTCAACACCGAGGACCTGGGTTGTGCACATCACTGAAGAGGCCACATTTATTGACAGGTTCTGGTTAACAATAATCTCCATTTGGTCAGCTGAACTATTTCCAAGCATTGAACAGATGAGGGCCTGGAACTGTCTGGTACATTTACCAAAGTATATCACCTTTTTAAGAATGATAATCTCAGAATTTCCACTATAATTGGTTTGGGAGATGATTTTGAATTGAATTGTACACTTTACTCCTTGAAGAAAAGTGGCATTAAGAAGACAAGGGAGAGGTCACAATAGACAACATTTCAAGTCCAGATACAAAAGGAAAAGCTAGATATTCATAAGCACACTTCCATGCATTTAACAGGCTTGGGATCTGAAAGAGTTTGTTGTTTAGAACCTACACTATATCCAGATATTGTTTAGAAACCAGAGGCAACTTTACATATCAAATTTTGCACTCATTCAGAAAAATAGGAATCCTCGGTTATGCATATCTGTAAATGTTGCTCTTTCAAGCAAAAGAGTGAAATGCTGAGTAACGACTTACCATGGGCAATGATGATCCATTTTTCGAATGCAGTGCCCACATCGACTGCAGTGATGAGATCGCTTTGGTCTCATCTGGTTGCATTTATTACAGATTTCCCAGTTTTGTCTTTCTGGAAAAATAAAGGTAAATGGCCTTTAAGAAAATGGAATCATCAACAATTCCTAAGAAAGGTATTCCTACAGAACCCATTCACCCAAACATTAGGGAGTGATTTGATGCAATAAGACCATAAGGCACAGGAGTAGAATTTGGCCGTTAGGCCCATTGAGTCTGCTCTGTCATTTAATCATGCGTGATCCTTTCTCCTCCCCCCTCATCTGCCCCATCCCCGGCATTCACCCCATAACCTTTAATGCCCAATTGAGAACCTGTCAGGCTTTGCATTAAATACAGACAATGGCCTCCACAGCTGCCTGTGGTAATAAGTTCGACAAATTCATCACCCGCTGGCTAAAGAAATTAGTCTGCATCTCTGTTTTAAATGGATACCCCTCTATCTTGAGGCTGTGCCTTCTTGCCCTAGACTCCCCCATCATGGGAAAAATCCATTCTACATCTACTCTGTCTGGGCCTTTCAACATTCAAAAGATTTCAATGAGATCCACCCCCCCCCCCCCAATCATCCTCTATTCCAGCGAGTACAGACCCAGAGCTATCAAACATTCCTAGCGTGATAACCCTTTCATTCCTGGAATCATCCTTCTGAACCTCCTCTGAAGCCACTCCAATGACAGCATACTTTTTCTTAGATGAGGCGCCAAAAACCGTTCACAATGCTGAAGGTGAGGCCTCACCAGTATCTTATAAAGCCACAACATTACATCTCTGTTCTTGTATTCTAGACCCCTTGAAATTAATGTTAACATTGCATTTGCCTTTCTCATGACTGAATCTACCTGCAAGTTAATCTTTAGGGTGTTCTGCATAAGAACTCCCAATTCCCTTTGTATCTCACCATTTAAACAATAGTCCACACATTTATTTCTACTACCAAAGCTTATGATCATGCATTTTCCAACATTGCATTCCATTTGCCACTTCTTTGCCCATTCTCCTAATCTGTCCAGGTCCTTCTGCATCCTACCTGTTTCCTCAAAACTACCTGCCCCTCCACCTATCTTATATCATCTGCAAACATGGCAACAAAGCCATCTATTCCATCATCTAAATAATTGATATTCAGCATAAAAAGCAGTCCCAAAACTGACCCCAATGGGACACCACTAGTCACTGGTAGCCAACCAGAAAAGGATCCTTTTATTTCCACTCGCTGCTTCCTACCAATGGGCCAATGCCCTAACCATGACAGTAACTTTCCTGTAATACCATGGGCTTTTACATTGGTAGACAGCTTCAAGTATGGCAGCTTGTCAAAGGCTTTCTGAAAAATCAAATATACAACATCCACTGCATCCCCTTTATCCATCTTACATGTAATCTCCTCAAAGAATTCCAATAGGTTTGTCAGGCAAGATTTGCGCTTTAGGAAACCATGCTGACTTTGTTCTATCTTGTCCTGAGTCACCAAGTATTCCATAACCTCATCCTTTACAATTGACTCTAACATCTTCCCAACCACTGAGGTCAGGCTAAGTGGTCTATAATTTCCTTCCTGCTGCCTTCGTCCTTTCTAAAAAAAATGTGGAATGACTTTGGCAATTTTCCAGGTCTCTGGCACAATGCAAGAGTCCAACGATTTTTAAAGATCTTTGTTAATGCCTCCACAATCTCTACCACTATTTCAGAACCCTTGGGTACAGTTCATCTGGTTTGGGTGACTTATTTACCCTTAGGTCTTTCAGCTTTTTGAGCATCTTCTCTTTGTAATAGTAACTACACTCACTTCTCTTCCCTCACAGCCTTTAACATCTGGCACACTGCTAGTGTCTTCCACACTGAAGACTGTTGATGTAAAATACTCATTTAGTTCATCTGCCATCTCCATTTCCCCATTGTAATTTCTCCGGCCTCATTTTCCAGCTATCAGTCTTACTTAATGAAACAAAATCAATACAAAAAGCATCACACGTAGATGCTGCAGAATAACCAACAGACAAAAACAGGTACTTTTAATGCTGTCAGTCCTTTATGCATCTCTTCACGACTACCTGCAGTTTGGTGTTGTGGTAAGGTTTGGAAACAACATTCCAGACAGAGAAACACATACAAAATGCTGGAAGAACTCTGCAGGTCAGGCAGCCTCTACGGAAATAAAGAAACATTTGACATTTCAGGCCAAGACTCTTCTTCAGGAAGGTCAGAGACTGCTTAAAAGACCATAAGATATAGGAGCAGAATTAGGCCTCTTGGCCATCAAGTCTGCTCTGTGGATCTACTGGTAAAGAATGGCATCAAATCAGTAGAAAGATTTGACATAGGATCGGACAATGTTGAATCCCTTTGGGTTGAATTAAGAAGCTAAGGATAAAATGATGTTGATGGCAGTTATATACAGATCTCCAAACAGTGGCTGGGAGGTGGACCTCAGATTACAACAGGAAATAGAAAAGGCTTGTCAAAAGGGCAATATTATGATAGTCATGGGAGACTTTAGCATGCAGGTCGATTGGGAAAATCAGGTTGGTAATGGATCTCAAGAATGCCGATGAGATGGCTTTTTAGAGCACTTTGTCATTGAGCCTGCTAGGGGATCAGCCATCTTGAATTGGGTGTTATGTCATAAACCAGAGGCGATAAGGGAGCCCAAGGTAAAAGAACCCTTAGGAACCAGTAATCACAATATGATTGAGTTCAACTTGAAATTTGATAGGGAGAAAGTAAAGTCTGATGTAGCAGTATTTCAGTGCAGTAAGGGAAATTACAGTGGTATGAGAGAGGAGCTGGCCAAAGTAAAATGGAAGGAGCTGTTGGCAGGAATGTCAGCAGAGCAGCAATGGTGTGCGTTTCTGGGAAAAAATGAGGAAGGTGTGGGGTAGATGTATTACAAAAATGAAGAAATACTCAAATGACAAAACAGTACAACTGTGGCTGACAAGGGAAGACAAAGCTAATGTAAAAACAAAAGAGGGCATACAACAAAACAAAAATTAGTGGGAAGAGAGGATTGGGTTGATTTTAAAAACCTACAGAGAGCAACTAAAAATATCATTAGACGGGAAAAGATGAAATATCAAAACAAGCTAGCAAACAGTTTCAAAGTGGATAGTAAAAGTATGTAAAAAAATAAAAGAGATGAGTGTGGATACAGGACCGCTAGAAAATGAGGCTGGAAAAATAATAACAAGCAGATGGCAGATGAACTAAATGAGTAGTTTGCAACAATTTTCACTGTCAAAGGTACTAACAGTGTGCCAGATGTTGTAGAATAGAGGGGCGGCCGTTCAAAACGGAGATGCAGAGAAATTTCTTTAGCCAGAGGGTGGTGAATTTGTGTAATTTGTTGCCACGTGCAGCTATAGAGGCCACTTCTTTGTGTGTATTTAAGGTAGAAAATGATAGGTTTTTGATTGGACATGGCATCAAAGATTACAGGGAGAATGCCGGAAAATGGGGTTGAGGAGGAGAAAATAAAGTATCAGCCATGATTGAATGGCAGACCGGACTCGATGGGCCAAATGGCCTTAATTCTGCTCCTATGTCTTACGGTCTTATGTTCTTATTTCATCATGGCTGACTCATTTCCCTCTCAGCCCCAATCTTCTGCCTTCTCCCTGTATTCCTTTAAACCCTGACTACAAGTATCTATCAACTTCCGTCTTAAATATCAAGTCAAGTCACTTTTTATTGTCATTTCGACCATAACTGCTAGTACAGTACACAGTAAAAATGAGACAACGTTTTTCAGGACCATGGTGCTACATGAACAATACAAAAACTACACTGAACTACGTAAACCAACACAAAAACTCCACTAGACTACAGACCTACACAGGACTGCATAAAGTAACACAGAACAGTGCAGGCATTACAATAAATAATAAACAAGACAATACGCACAGCAGAGGTCAGTAGGTTGGTAGTCCGATGGCTTGGGGGAAAATCTGTGACATAAATAAACAGCGGAATGGCGGCGTCTGGGATTCCGTCCATTTCTGTACTCCCGCTGAGTATTTCGTTGCCACAGATGTCGTCCAATTTAATGTCCATTGGAGAGCAGAATGGACGGGAGGGCCGGCCGGCTAGGGCTTGCTTTTTTCCTGGCACGGACCCCTGCCCGCTCGCCTCACTTCCGTTTCCTCACACACCGCTTACAACGTCCCACCTTCAGCCACCGGCATCAGGCGACTCATGTACCACTCATATACCCCATGACTTGACCTCCACAACCGCCTATGGCAACAAATTCCACAGATTCACCACTCTTTTGCTAAAGAAATTTCTCATCTCTGTTCTAAAAGGCTGCCCCTCTATTCTGAGGCTGTGTCCTCGACTCCTCCACATTCACTCCGTTGAGGCCTTTCAACATTGATTGCTTTTAAAAGAAAGCAAATACAAGTATGTTCGCTGACTCCAAACTATTTCACGAATAAAGTATTGTTGCTGTTTAATTTACCAATTGTTTTCAGTACCTTAGAGGGAGGTGAATTGAAATGGACCACACAATTCATCTGTGCATCCCCATGTGAGAACTGCGTCTCAGAGTGGTGCACTTCAGCCTGTCGGTCCAATTGCTGTCAGTTCAAGTTCCACTCTAGACATCCGAGTATGAAGTCTAGACTTTAAGGTCAAAGTATAATATAAAGTTTAATGAAACAATGAGGAAGTGCTGTAATCGGATGCTATTATCTATTGAGTAAAATACAAACTTGATTTTATTTGTTCTATTTATTGGCACTAACTTTGACCCTAGACTTAAAAGTTACAAGCTCAAAAGTAAAGAGAAGCAGGTCTTTCAGCTCATTGAGTTCATACTCATCACCAATCACGTTTCTACTAATCCGAGGTTAATTCCTCTTTTTAAGTTCTCCCCACATTGCCAACAACTCCAACCAGTTTCTACAAAACAACTACGTACTGCAGGCAATTTATAAATGGTCAATTACTCCACCAACTTTCACGCCTTTAGAATGTGGGAAGAAACCATATTGCGATGGAGAGCGCTCAGTAAATGCATTCCTTACACATACACACACACAAAATGCTGTTACACTGGGTGTGCGCACTTCACTGTCTTCCCCAGTATATTCTGATAATGGATCCTGAGGGGATTGGCTTTATGGGGCCTTTTCCGCCATATATCAGTAATGGGGATATATAAATGTGTATATTGGATGTTGTTTGTATACTGTATTTCAGGTAGATACTTCTATTTATTTTGTAATATGATTGTAACTACATTGTGGAGTGCATCAAATTCTAATTCATGTGTAGTCTTATGATAACTTTGTGGGTAATTAAAGATGGCATGTCCTGGTAACTAGTAAAAAGGGCTTGTTGCTCTCAGTGGCAGAGAGAGAGAGATGAGGGCCACCAGGAGTTCACATGGGACAAAAATAAGTATGCAGCTATTATTGTATTTTCCAGTAGATGTCTTTTTGTGAAAATAGTAAAAACTGCTGATAGTTTCAAGTTTAACCAAGTGCTAAGCAACTCCAGCCATTTTTTTTTCCCTTCAGTCACAGCCCTTGTATCTACCACAGAGCGCCTGGAGGAAACCTATAGGGTTACAAGAACATACAATGTTCACACAAATAGTATGAGGTCAGGAGTGAAGCTGTGTCACTGGTGCTGTGGGCCTAGCTACAACCACTGTGAAACCCTTTAGTTCTGCCCAATATCCCAGGCAAGTGTCAAAACAAAGTTTATTTGATGCCTATCAACAACAGTGACCACACATCAAATGCACTCTGTTGGCTACCGAGTACTTTGTGCAGGGTCATGGAATTTCTGACCAACAACACATAGCTGCTCCATAGTTAAACTGAAGACACAGAAGAAAAATGCATCTGTGTCCTTTTTTTCACTGGTATGACAAACAATGAAACTAAGCAAGAGGAACTGAAATGAACCTTTTTAAATTTTACAGCACGAGTTCAACCAGGGCCCACAAAGAATGGCCTCTGACTGCACCATCAGAATGAGGTTGTAGGAGTCCTCCAGGGAGCAAGGGTGCTTGACGCGGCTGTCACCCAAATAGAGAACAATTCTGGAGCTAATAACTACAAGCCACACCACAATTCCAATGGTACAAAAATAAACCACTATTTATCTGGCCTTGGTCACATCTTTATCAGGACACAACAACACCTTTAACATAACCTACAATGATGCAGTATTCCCTTTGTGTACAATGATGCTGTCTTGGCTCAACTTGCCTGCTCACACATCAGGAAAAGGATTTGGACAATCTAATGATTTGAGTAAGGGGTCACCCACAGAAACACTGGTGAGACTGACTGGAACACTGCCAGCACCAATCAGAGACTCCAAGGCAGCAGTCGGAGAGCTCTGCTCAGAAGAAAGGGATCTTATTAGTCAGATATGGGTCCCAGAGATATGTTAGTGGAGGTTATCTACACATTGGCAAGGGTGAGCTTCAACCTTTGGCCCAAATTCCATGTTATGTTGAACGGATTTCCCATTACTTAATTGTCCACAATGCATCACATATTTTGTTGGGTATGCCCACGTGCTTTCCGCTGCAGCCTGTGTAGTTAATGTGCTCCTGTGACTTCTTTACTCCACTGCAATCTTCCATCCCATCACGGTACCTGTACATCTGTGTTAGGTACCCCCTACAATACAGACGCTCTCAGTTTCCTCCAATATACACACAGCATCGATCTTTGAGGTACTTGAGAGTGTAAAAATATTGCCTTTCACATTCTTCTTCCTTTGACTGATGTTTCCAGTACTTGAGCATTTAAAATGGAAAAAAAAACACTGTACAAGGACAAGTTCATGAAGTGTGAAGAAAACAAAATGGAAAGGGGCAAATGGATACTTGATGGTTAGCGTAGACTTGGTAGGCTGAAGGTCTTGTTTCCATGTCACATCTTCCTAAACCTAGAGCACATTTACACAATCAGCAGTTTGAGGCAGAAAGACTGAATGAAAGGTAATGGAGATTCAGGGGAAGGCCAGATTGGTAGAAATGGTTATCCATTTTTCATTGCAGCATGTTATTGGGAGATGCTACCATTAGAGGATGCTGCTGAGCAAAAGCTTGCCATTGTCAGGGAATGAAAACAGCCTGGAACAAATTCACCAAGTGAATCACCGCAGGTTCTGCAAATCTGAAAACAGCAGGAAACACTTGAAACACTCAGCAGTTCAGACTGCATGAGTGGAAAGAAAAAGAAAGCAATTTTCAGATTGAATATCCTTCCTCAGAACATAACTTCGAGATGAAGAATTGTATTCCAATAGCCAGTGATTTTTTTTATTTTATTGAGTTACAGCACAGAGTAGGCCCTTCGAGCCACACCACCCAGCAATGCCTGATTTAACCCTAGCATGATCACAGGACAATTTACAATGACCAATTAACTGACGTCTTTGGACTGTGGAAGGAAACCAGAGTACCCAGAGGAAACCCATGCAATCATGGGGAGAACATACAAACTCCTTACAGGGAGTGGCCCCTGGTCACCTGTACTGTAAAGCAAAGTGCTAACCACTACATTATCCTGCCACTCCACTACTCAGGTTTTGAAAATATTAAAATCTGCTACCTAGGGCTCCACAGGACAGAAGTGATACATATTCACCGTACTTTAAATTATTATCAAATCCTTATACTTTTAATGCATCAGCAATTACAGTGAAAATATTGATAAATCTCCAAAATAGTACAAAAGATTAATAATGAAACACTCATTTCCTGGCACTGATAATTAAACATGCAAAATAAAGTCCAGATAGCCTTGTGAAAATGTCACGATAGTAGTAAATGCTTCTAGATGAAATCAGATGGTACCTCACCTACAGTACGACACTGCCGATAAAACCATCTTCTTTACAGTACCAATGGTAGGTAATAGCAAGTGGAAATCAAACATTTTAAAATTACTGGTGACAAATCAGACAATAAAGCTCTTATTGCCAGTTCTTTTATCATTTTGTGTATCTCCAGGTCTACAAGGAATCTAGGCAGAAAATATGCAAGCAGGTTCCTCCTTACATTTAGTCACAAATATGATTTTATGTATCTTGAAGTGTGTAACTTAATAGCTTGATCTCTAATTTCTAGCAATTTTTATAGACTATATTCACCTTAAAATCCATGTGCTCTTAAATGTATGGTGTTTAAGCTCATTTGTTGAGAAACCATTGTAAATATTAGAACATGGACACACCAGAGGCTGGAGATGCTGGAATCTGGAACAAGTTGCTGGAGGATCTCAGTGGGTCAGGCAACATCTGTGAATGGAAAAGGACAGTTGACATTTTCGGTCAAGTCACTTCATCAAGCAGACCCAGATGAAGAGTCTTGACCTAAAACATCCACCACCCATCTCCGTCCACAAATATTGGCACATCTGAATATCAAAAACACTAACCGCACATTCTACGATGGAAACAATACTCAAGTCAGAAGTAAAAGGAAATTCAGAGGTTGGGGGAAACCATTTTGGCTCTTTTTGGGTCCGTGGGTTGTATACAAATCAAAATACTTTTGTGGTGTTTTAAAATCCAGTGACTGAGTGAAATCAATAGCAAAGAGACCACTGTTGCATACATTCAAAGTGAAATCCATGTGGAAAAAGTGAGCATTAACTGTGGACAACTTTTCCCTCAAAAGACGGATACTCAAGCAAATTTTAAAACTCCAGTTCCATGATGCAGTTTAAAAAAAAAACAACCAATTTCATAAATGTGAAGTTCCATGTTTAGTTCAACTTCTGCACTGAAAAAGCTGGCACAGCAACTGGATGGAAGAATGTTCATATTTATTTTCTGCATTGGTGCATCCAGCTCAAGAACAATCACAGGTTTATAAACAATTAATTGGGAGTTTCCATCCAGGCAGAATGATGTGTCTGTTGACATCATCCCACAAAAAAATCTAAAAATACAAGCTACGTGAACATTGCTGAAAGCCACATGCAAACAATATGAAGCATCTGCTCTGATGAATAATCTAATACTGCACTGGATGCGAATGATTTTGCCAATGTAGTAAACTCTCGAGCTTGTGGGGGAGGAGCGTAATACTCACCTGCTCTATCTTCTGATTAGTTGTTTTCCCTTACATTGCAGCCCACCTAGGTGGCAAATGGCCAGCATTAAATTAACTACCTAGCTAAATATAGCCCAAATAACAACTATGTGTGGGAAAATCCTCATAATTCTGCTAGATAAACAGTTATTAACGGGGGGGGGGGGGGTGTAGAGAAGTACTGTGAACACACTCACCCTCAGGGGTGCATGAGCCCAGCAGGGTACAAATGCAAGACTCATTTCCACCTACCTCCCATTCTGAACTATCTTCGTGTTTTCCCAAGGGGCTGGCTTCACGGCAGCCCTTCTTTAGTCTGGCTCCAGAAAAGTCGGAGTCATTTGAAAACTACATTGCCTATGACCAATAACAATATCACAATTCTGGTGCTGAAGATCAAGCCTCAGCTCCAGCCAAATTGTTCCACTGTGATGCCAACACCAGCACCTAAACTGAAGGAGTGGAGAATTACACAGGGATGTCCTGCCTATGTAATTATCATCTCCTCTCAAAGATCAGTAAAGTATCGAGACAACTTACTGCAATTGGCTTTATCATCACTTTATTGAAAATGTTCATGTCTAATATATTGTACGTGTCAAATAGCTTCTGACAACCAAGTCCAGCTCCTGGCCTTCATGTGTGGCTGAGCTACTAAGCCCAGTGGAACTGTTTCTACTGACAGGAAAAGGGGCAAAGGCAGGTTACTGGTACCTTAAAACCAGTTGCTTTGGGCAGATAGGGCTCATCAGCTGTGGTTGGCAGCTGAACTAGGCCAAGAAAAACTCTAAATCTCAAACCTCACTGCCTTGCGGCTATACCCACTCATGGGTCAGGCTTCAGGAGTAAGCTGTGAGGAAAAATCCGGAGCTGGAGTCCCTACGGCAGACCTGTGTTAAGCTCAACCTTGACTGGAAACTTCTACAATACCACTGCTGTCAAACTGTATTAGTCTCTGCCATTCCCTTGGATTCATTAGCTGCATGGAGAGGGGCAGCCTGCTACATAGGCAATACTATCCTGATTTACATATTGGCTTGATTATTATGTAGAGTGCTGGGACACAAAATCCAAGGTCGGCGCTGACCAATGGTGGGCCTCATGTCTAAGACTACAGGGCTTGCACTAAGAGAACAGTGGCTAAGTTCAAAGGAGATGTGTGGGTTGGGGCAAGTTGCTATTTTTTTTTAGCTCAGAATAATGGGTGCCAGTGGTAGTGGAGACAGATATGATAGAGTGTTTAAGAGGCTCTTGAATATGCAAAGAATGAAGGAACATGAGCATTGTATAAGCAGAAGGAATTAGTTTACTTAGGCATTTAACTAATAGCTTAATTAGTTTAGCAGGGCATCATGGACAAAAGGTCCTGTTCCTGTACTATATTCACATTTTCTGTGTTATCAAGCAGCTCTTATCAATAAAGTTAATGATCCATCAAGTCTGAGTGAGAGCCTCAGCCCAAACATAGGGAGGAGCTAAATTCCTGAGGTTTAATGAGATCTGCCAGCTTTACCCTCAAGACAGTATTGAAACAAGTCAAACAGGCTGGTAAAACTGAACACAACACGGAGTGAAGGGCAGATTCTCCATTAACTGGTGTTAAAGTAGGACCAAATGGCTGAGGTTGCATTTTGTCATAGGATCTCATTATAAGCATTCCTCTAAACTCTGACCTGAGCCATCTTTTCTTCAGCTGATTCTTCAATCCATTATACTTAAAATTTGGAAGTTTGCCTATGATGGTGGTGGTTAGTGAAGAAACACGTCATGTCTTTGTGTAGCACGATTGAGAAAGATTCCAGCATGGGCAAATATGTGTGAGTATTCCACCTAAATGTTAAGCAACGACAGGAAGATAGAACCTCACCTCCTCGAGCAATTTTCCATCATCAAGTCTGCCGACATCAATATCATGGATAAGAAACTGTACTTGTCCAATTGTAAAGGTCAGAGCTACAATTTTCTCCCTTCAATGATGCATCTGGTTCCCTTTTCAAAAATGAAAACCGCTGTGGGAATTGTAATCATTAACCTTCAAATAGTAATTCTGCATCACCCAAAAGCAGCAAAAACAATCTCCTTGTATAATTCTGGCGATTTTGCCAATTAACTTACAACTGTGTTCTAACTGCTGAACCTACTGTTGGTATAAACAATTTCTTATTATTTACCCCATTTAATTTTGGATGCCTCTAATAAATTGATTCTTGATCATTCCTGTTCTAAATAATTATTCCGGCTACACTCTATGTTATCCTGGTGCAGATAATAAAAAACTTCAGGTCCCAGTGGGCATTGTGAGTGGTTCATCCCAGGGGAAAGGAAATGATAACAGGGAGCTGGTCACACACACTCAGCAGGAATAGTTGACTAATAAAATGTTCTCGCATTAAACACACACTAAGATTGCCTTTATTGAGAACAAACATAACACACTGGTTTCCTCCGAAATCCTGCATCCCGGGACTATTCTGATAAACCTCATCCACATGGTAGAAAAATCCCAAGTAGGTACCCAAGACGAGACTAATACACAGTAAAAGCAACACAGAGAACTGGATTTAATTTTCACATCATATTGCAAATACGATTCACTTCTGCCTTTTCTTTGCTATTGGTTTCCTTCCTCTTGCCACTGAGTAACAGGGAGCATTGTTGATTCAGTACAACTCTACAATGCTTTTTGTAATTTGGAGAAATCTCTTACAGAAGAGCAGTACACAAAAGGCCCTTCAGCCCATCATTCCCTGCATATTTATGTTTCTATCCAAAAACTCCAATTGCCAGCGTTCTCTTATAGTCAATTTTGGCCAACTCCTCTCTCATGCCTCTGTAATCCCCTTTACTCCAATGTAATACTGATATATCTGACTTCAGCTTCTCCTTCTCAAACTGCAGGGTGAATGCTATTATAGTCACTTGTTCATAAGAGTTATTTTACCTTAAACTCTCTAATCAATTCTCGCTCATTGCACAACACCCAAACAAGAGTTGCTGATGCCCTAGTGGGATCAACCACAGCTGCTCTAAAACACCATCCTGCAGGCATTCTAGAAATGCCACCTCTTGGGATCCAGCACCAACCTGATTTTCCCATCTACCCATGACTATTGTAACATAACCCCTTTGGCATGCACTTTCTATATCCCATTGTAATTTGTAGGCCACATCCTCACTATTGGTTGGCGGTCTGTATACAACTCCCATCAAGGTCTTTTTACCCTTGCAATTCCTTAGCTCTACCCACAGCAATTCTAAGCCTTCTGATCCTCTGTCACCTCTTTCTAATGATTTTATTTCACTTTTTACCAACAGAGCCACCTCACCCCCTCTGCCTACCTATCAAGTGGTGCTAGGATTAGGCCTGATAATAACTAGCTCCAATCAGATTTTTCCTTCCATGAAGTTCACCTTTTGGAACGTATTAAAAACATCCTGATGACGTCATTCTGCCAGTGAAATAAAGATGAATTACCATCCAAATATAACTCAGCCATTTCCTGAAAACATTTTACTTTTCAGTTTTGTGCACTGTTGCTGAGTAACCAGAGAAGCAATTGCAGTACATTTTCCAACCCAATCCCACCCTTTATTTTAAAACTGAAGGACAGATTTCTGCCGAAGAGCTAATGGCAGCTGCAGTACAGTATACAACCACAAACCCCGAGACAGCAAGCTCCAGCCTTAGCGTGCAGTACTCACAGATTAACTATTCCTTCTTAGAATCAGCTGTACAGCACAGCAACAGACTGCTCAGCTCACCATATCCCAGCTGTCTACACTATTCCCCTTTGTCCACATTTGAACCATATATTCTTGTTATGTGCCTCTTCAACATAATAAAGATTAGCTGTACTTGCTTCAAGTTCATTGAAACATGGAAACATGCAGTGTGATGGGTTGTTCTGCGCCCACAACCACAGTGTGAGGATTGTGCTATGCAACCGGCAATTGTCGCCACACTTCCAGCGGCAACAGAGCAATCCCGCAACTCACGGTATGCCTTTGGAATGCGGTTCGAAACCGGAGCATCTGGGGAGAACGCACAAGCTCATGACAGACACTGGGGGGGAATCAAACCCGAACCATAATCACTGGCGCTGTAAAGTGATTGCGCTAACTCCTACGCTACCATGCCGCCCTAATTGTACCCGATTCCACCACCTCCTCTAAACTCCAGGTACAGAGGAAATATAAAAACATAGGCAAGCTGAGGGCAAACACCTTGCAGGAATCTCTCAACTGAGATTCAACTAAACAAGAAAGGCAAAGAATAAAATGGGTTTTGATTCAGACTTGTTAACGAGGTTAGCAAATCCAAGTTCTATTTCACAGATTCCAACCAAACTTCACTCAGTTTAGGTTCCATTGACAAATGAAACTTCCCCTTCCATCACAACACAGCGGGGAATGAAATTTAAGGCACTTTTCCTACCTGAGCACAACTTTTACTGCAATGTCACTTTGGTCACAATAATCGTGACAGTGCACTAGTTAATGAAAATTCTCCCTTACGGAATTCACATGTCACTACAAAACAATGAGAAGCAGAATAAACATTTGCTTACAGTATTTATGCCAGTTTTGTCTTTCAAATCTCTTTCAATCTTTCCTTTCAGTTAGTCCTGACAAAGGGTCTCAGCCCGAAACGTCGACAATGCTTCTCCCTATAGATGCTGCCTGGCCTGCTGCATTCCACCAGCATTTTGTGTGTGTTGCTTGCTTCTAACTCTCATTTCTTTATGTGATGATGATGTGGAGTGACACACCCAGAGAGTTGGAGGATCTGAGGAGCTCCAGGGTTTTGTGTTGCTACTGATTCCAGCATCTGCAGTCTCTTGGGTCCGCAGCTGATGTAACTTCATGTTAAGGAAAAAAAATTTCACCAAATAGACAATCTTCTGGGAACACACTCATAAAGCAGGGCTGCTTGTATAGAATTCTTGAATTTTTGCACAGAACAAGGTGGCCGATTATATTGCTGGAGCAACTCAGCAGGCCATCGATGTAGTTTCTCCAGCATTTTGTATGCATTACTTTGGATTTATAGCATCTGGAGATTTTCTCATGTTTGCCACCAATTATATTACAGATTTCTTCAATGCTCAGTGAACAAGTACACAATTGCAATGACGATAAAGTTCTATAGTTTACATGCTGATGTCAGGTAAGGTACTGCTAGAGAATTGCTGTCAAGGGCCTTGGATTAGAAGGTACAAAACAAAAGTGAAATCTGGGGCAGATGCTGAAAGGGAAAATTGGACTATTGTTGTTATGATTCTAAAGGTCCTGAAGGGTGTTAAAAGATATTCCTACACTAGGACTGGCAAAGAGGCACCTCAGAGCCCTTGCAGCTATAGGCCAGCACACAAGCCAGGTCACTGCCATTCCCACAGAACAGAACCAAGAATGCTTCAGTACAGCCAGGGTCACCATTCATGGTTGTCTCCAGAGACCATCACACACAAGCAGACTCCCATTAACTGCATCGTTCAGAATAAATATTTCCAGTTATTTCAAACTGTGCAGAATTTTATATTTAACAACAATCCAGTAAAGCATGTTGGATTTTATGACAGACAAGAGAAAATCTGCAGATGCTGGAAATCTATGGAAAAAAGTAAAGTCAACTTTTTGGGCCAAAACCCTCCAGCAGGACTCTTTTTATGAGTCTTCTTCCTAATTACTGTACTTGATCAACTTATCTATAAAATCCTTTCATTTACTCAACCATAAGGACATTTAAGGTAATCACCATAGAAGAACTGTGTTTCCACATATCCATAATGCTCCTACTGAATATGTTTTACCTGAATTCAGTCAAAATCATTATATATATATATAGGTTCTCAAGTTTTACACCCTCAAAAATCGAAAAGACTTCACAATACTGACCCAATGATGCAACTTAATAATTTTCTACTCTCACACTTGTCTCTATGGGAAAGTATCAAGAACTACTCTTGACAGCCGTATTTCATTTATGGCATCATGCTTGCAATTGCTTTTGAATTTTACCCAGTAATTCTTTGACGTGTGCTGCTTTGCACCTATAGACTAAAGTTATTCTTTATACTGCATTCTATGAATGAATCATCCCCTCTCAGAGTAAAACCAGTAATGAGCATCTCCAGGTCTTTTCACCAAACTTCAGCAATTCAGTAAGGAGCTACTTATTGAGAGTCATACCTGTCTATCTGATGTGGTTTGGATGTCAAGGCTATAGAGGATGGCACTATTGCTGTATATGTTCTGCAGGGCATGTGGTAGTGATCAGTTTTCTTTTTGAAGAGGTGAATAAGTACTTTGGTGAGTGTGCAGTGCAGTTGATGTGTTCTACGTGGACATGGAAAACTTATTCGAAAGGCAAGAAGGCATGGGATCTAGTACATTTTTGATCCAAAGTTGGTTCTGTGTTTGCAGAGAAGTGTGGATACTTGGTTTAGCAAACAAAAACCTGTTATATACTGCCACAGTTGGTATTGGGGATTCTCATGTGTCAGCCTCGCTGGCACTAACAAGGCTGGTATATTTCCAATGAACAGCAGGACTCCTTGAAGGACAGGAGAACAGAGGGGAACTTGTTGTCCATGACCAAGGATCTCTGAAGGTAGCAGCACAGGTCGAAAAGTTGGTCATAAACACAAATATACACTTACCTTCATCACTCAGTCACAAAATAAGGGCAGAGAGTTTATTGGTTAATTCTATAAATCATTGGTTAGGCCATTCCTGGAGTAAAATGCACAGTTGTAATTAGCATGCTATATAGCAAGGATGTGACAGCCCTCAAGATGGTGTAGCAAAGGATTCACTGGGATATAGTTTGAATTGAAGCATATAAAACAAGAAAGACTAGATTGGTTGGAGCAGAGAAAGCTGATGGGAGACGATAGAGGCAAACAAAATTACAAGGAGCTAGATAGGGTAGATAGTGAGAAAACATCCTCTTAAGGTGCTCATGACCAGAAGGCATGGCTTAATATGAGGTTATAGATTTACAGGACTAACTTTCTCATCCAGAGGGTAATTAGAAACTGGAATGAACTGCTTGAGGGGGAAATGAAAACTATTTACATGAACACTTGAAAACCATGGCATGGAAAGTTATGGGTCAAGTGCAGATAGATGGGATGAGTGCAGATAGTGATAACCAACATGGATATAGAAGGACAAGACACTTGTTTCAGCACAGAACGGCATCTTCCCTTCTCCCTCTCCATGTAGAAATTCTACACTCTAATGCACCCCTTTAACAAGCCTCAAAATTACACAGAGGCATTCTTTTGCCTCTGGATTCAAGCTTGTTTTGCCTGGTTTTGGGAGCAAGGAACATTTTCAGCAGGAGTTTATGGGCAAAATAGTCACTGATGCTCACAGCTGCCTTGTAGAATGTCGATAAAATTGTATGAAAATTTCTAGGCAGGTAGGGTTAGCTCATCTGTTACTAAAATCCATTTCTCATGATATAAAGCACTGTGCTTTCTTTACCCTTCGGAGGTTGCTAAAGATATGCAGATCTGTTCCATAGGTTCTTTGCATTTCCATTCAAGCAATCAGCTTTTTTCAAGGCTGCTGAATATACTTCTGTTTCATCTTGATTGATCATTCACCAAATTTGTAATTTTTCCTCTCTTGATGTAAAAATCAGTATCAGCTTTCTGCCGGTCCTTCGGCAATATTCCAAATTCTCTAATTATCTACTCATACCTAATAAAGTATCTCTTGCGTGACCTACAGAACTGCACAACAGCATGCCTTTGGGATCTGTCTTTCTGCATTTGGTTTATTTAATACTTATTTCCTTCCATCCTAAATTGTCTGTTTTCCTGTAATTAGCCTTTCAGGCAATAACTAAGCAAAATAGTCCATTTAACTGAGATATTTTTTGTGTGCACGGATATTCTATAACCTTAAACACTGAATACGCGGTAGACCAAAGGACCCTTTGGAAACTCCTGGCAATTCTGGACAACGTTTCTCACCCCTCACCATGCCACCTTGGCTGAACAGAGGAGCACTTTTAGTAACAGACTATAACAACTACACTGCTCCAAAGAGCGCTATATGAGGTCATTCTTACTCTCGGCCATTAGGCCCCATACTGAGTCAACCTATAGCCAGGGAAGTGATGACCCTTCCTGTTAGGCTGTTTCAGGTAACTTATTTTTTATTCATTCTTAACTCTCTTCTAATATTTTTATATCTGTGCACTTGTAATGCTACTGTGACACTGTAATTTCCTTTGGGATCAATAAAGTATCTATCTATTGTGTATCTTACCTGCGAGAACAGAATACATAACAATTTCTTACATTTTTGGATGACTTTTTAAAATTTAAATTTTTAACACTTAATCCTTTCATTACTCAATTTCTGATTCTCTTCCCCCCCCTCCCCCGAATGCTGGTTTGTTATTTAAGACCCTAGGACTGGTTACTTCTGTCTATGTATTAGGGTGGAATCACAGGACCCACAAGTGAAGATGGCAGCCCTTAACTTCCAATGAGCAGATCACTGATTTCAGGTTAATTGTACTCTGCCAATGGCCCCTTGTAGAAGTCAGTGATCCCTGGTTGTACTGTGAGATTTTCGACAACCACCCAGGGTAAGAAACTTGCCCACTGAACCATTACAAAAATCATATGGACTCGAGGACAAATTTTATCAAATTGATTTAACAGAACTTTATTTATAATTTACAATTGTTTTCAAGTGTATTTGTTCTAATGGTTAGATTTTAATCATCTAAAATCTAATAGTATATTTTCATAGCTTTTGAGTGACCGTGAGTATCTGCAAATTTAACAAATAATTTTGATAAGACAGGGCATCTGGGGTTATGGCTTAAACAGCTCTCAAAATATGCTAACTACTGGAATCTACCAGTCAGCACACCTTTGAAAGATTGTGTTCAGGGATGTCTGTAGGTTCACTGGTCAGCACAATACTTGGGTCTATGCTCAAGTCTTTTGATTCACAGTTATTTTTATTTTTGTTATGTTATTACTGACCATTTAACTTTCTTTCCTGGTAATGTTGACCTCAACTAACATCTCAGATCTCATCTTTGACCACTATTGCCTTGTTGCTCACTAAACATACTTCACTGTTTTGGGTGATCTCACTAACAAAATCTAAGAGGGAAAGACACCTGCACCTAATTTCCCTTCTCTTCTTCTTTTGAAAGCTACTTTTAGTTTGGACATCATTTTAAAATCTATTCATAAAGATCTAATTTCCTATTACTCCCTTTCAACTATTCAGTCATAGTCAAAGAGTCATAGAGCACAGAAATGAGCCCCATTGGCCCAACTGGTCCATGCTGGCCAAGATTCCAGTCTAAGCTGGTCTCCGACATCACCCTAAACATTTCCCTATATCCATCCAAGAATTATTTTTTTAAAATGCTGTTAATGTGCCTGTCTCAAACAATTCTGTTGGTAGATAATTTCACTTACTGTTAGTGTGACCAATAACTTTCCATAATACAAAGCTGTGTCAACTGTACTACAAGATTGTTAATTTATTTTTTATCTTCTCAACTCCACACAAGCTCTGCAACAGCAAATTTTATTCTGTATCTTTAATATTTGGATAGTGATTTGCAAATTCTGTAAGGGCAAATTTCCATTATCCGAACAGCTGTAATGGGGGAGGGGTTGCCAGCATGTTGCTTGAATTACTTGCATTTGCCAATGTAATTAATAGCTAATGGGGGAAAATCTACCATCAAAACATTCCACACAAAATAGTCTAGAAAAGAATGAACTTTTATTTGATCAATTTTTGCTCCCAATTATTTGCAAAGGTCATTGTATTGATTCCCCTTCCTTTCTCTTCGAACTCCTTGCCCCAGGGAGCATTTAGACCATCATTTATACCACTACAGTACTGTCGAATTTTTAATTGGCATAATTTCTCACAAATCCAAATGAACATTCAGAGAAATGTGAGATAATATTCACATATGATGGTTCACTTCTTCTGGAACATTTAAAATAATTATGGAATGAAATAAAATCTTTAAAATGATCTTGTGTTCCTAAATATGTTAGCGTCATATCTTCAAAGAGATAAGAATCTATATTCCACATCTTCTGATGCTGTAAACTTCCCACCTTTTATTTTTATTATCAAACCCTCAGTCATGTCAATAAGTGAAAATAAAAACACATCATTAAAGCTGGAGCAGACTACAAATTAAATACAAGTTCAGATGCAGAATCCCTCCCCTTAACTTGACGTACACACTCCACAAGTCAGCACCGGTGGTCAGAATTGAACCCAGGTCGCTGGAGCTGAGAGACAACAGCTTAACTTGATGCACGATCGTATTATCCAGTGATGTTGAACTAGGTTCTCCCAGAAGGGATAACTACAAAACATCAATCAACTTAACTACGTCTCAGGAATGATGAGGATGAGCAAAAAGTGGCAGAGGTCCAGACTACCATTATCCATTGATCACAACAGGAAATGCAAAACAGCTCACTAAACCAAGTATTCTAACAATACCCTCAGGAGGAATTTTAACAAGTTATACATCAGGGCATTGAATTATTAGTCCAAGGTCATGTAACACAGAAACTGGTCCTATGGCTCAACAAATCCACACCAACTATCAACCATCAGTTACACCAATTCCATTTTATTCTCTTCACATTCACACCAATTCCAAACAGACTTTACCACCCATCTACAAAGGCCAGTTACTCTGTCAGGCTGCATGTCTTCGAGATGTGGGAGGGCACCTGAACACCCAGAACAAATTCACATGGTTACAGGAAGAACACACAGCGACAGCCCCCAAGGTCAGTTCTGAACCTAGGTTGTTCAACCACATCATACCCTCAGTCCTAACCAACAAGCTCAAAAACGTGGGCCTCCATACCTCCCTCTGCAACTGGATCCTTGACTTCCTCATTGGGAGACCACAGTCAGTGCGGATTGGAAATCACATCTCCTTGCTCTCAATCAAAACTGCGGCACCTCAAGGATCTCTGCCCACTCCTCTACACCAATGACTGTGAGACTCGGCACAGCTCAATCGGCATCTACAAATGACACTTTTTTATTGCTCCCTTTTTGCACTACTTATTTATTTTTTAAAATGTAGTTCTTATTGTAATTTCAATTTTTAAAAATATTACATAGATATTTTATTGATCCAAAAGGAAATTACAGTCTCAGTAGCATTACAAGTGCACAGATATCCAAATATTATAAGAGAAGTAAGAATGAATAAAAAAATAAGTTACCTCAAACAGTCTAACAGGAGGTAGGGTCATCACTTCCCTGGCTATAGGTTGACTCATTATAGAGCCTAATAGCTAAGGGTAAGAATGATCTCATATAGCATTCTTTGGAGCACTGCTGTTGTCTTAAAATTGCTCTTCTGTTCAGCCAAGGTGGCATGCAGAGGGTAAGAAACAATGTCCAGAATTGCCAGGATTTTCTGGAAGGTCTTTTGTTCTACCACAGCCTCCAGTGTGTTCAGTTTGGCTCCCAAAACAGAGCTACCCTTTCTAATCAGTTTATTGAACTGGTTGGCTTCACCCATGTTGATGCCACTGTCCCAGCACACCACTGCATAGAAGAACGTACTGGCGACAACAGACTTGTAGAAAATGTAAAGGAGAGGCCTGCATAGTCCGAAGGACCTCAGTCTCCTCAGGAAGTAGAAGCGACTCTGGCCCTTCTAGTACACAGCTTCTGTGTTGGTACTCCACTCAAGTTTGTCATTCAGGTGCATCTCCAGGTATGCAGGCCCTCATTACATCCACATCCTCACCATCAATTGGAACAGGTATTGCAATGTACCACTGCTGCAAAACAACCCATTTCACAACATATGCCAGTGATATTAAACCTGATTCAGAGTTTCTGGCACAAGACAGCAGCTCTACCAGTGTTGTATTTTATGACTTTCTCTGCTCTCTATTGGGTTACAGGACTAAAAGTCCAGACGAGAAGCATCAAAATCTGGGACAGGGCAGAACACATGGGAAATTGAAGTGGAGCCTTGTTGCTCTTGGAAGCCAATACTGATCGTCAAGAACCAGATGAAGTACAAGTTTTAATGCAAACAGTAGAGTTTTGTAAGAGCTCGAGTTCATGAAGCTCAACAATGCTGTAGAGTCGGCCCTCCTCATCTGTGGGGGATTGGTTCCGAGACCCCCCCTCCCTCAGATACCAAAAAACACGAATGCTCAAGTCCCTTATTTAACCTGTCTCAGTGTGGTGGTCTTTAGGACCCAGCGGAATCCCGGACTTTATTTAACATGTTCAGTGCAGTGGACATTAGGACCCGGTGGTGCAGCTCTGAATCCGTGGTGTTTATGTTCACAAAAATAATCATGATTGAAAATAAGGTGGAAGTAATAAAGCGATCAGAAAGATGTGAAACACCATTAGTCATTGGAAAAGTGTTAGGCTATAGTCAGTCAACGATTGGAACAATTTTAATGGAGCATGTGAAAGGCCCTGCCCCGATGAAAGCTACAATTATTACTAAGCAACGCAGTGGTTTAATTATTGGAATATGTATGTTTCTTAAGTGTTTTATATGCATAGAAAGATAAAATATGTACTATATACTAAGAAAAACGTTTAACTAACTGACGCTAAATAATACCGGATGTACCTGTTCTGACTTCAAATCTGACTTAAAGGTGGACTCAGGAACGGAACTCATTGATAACCCAGGGACTGCCAGTACTTTTAAGTAATTTCTAGATTACTTATAATACCTAATACAATGTACATGCTATGTAAATAGTTGTTATACTGTATTGTTTAGGGAATAATGACAAGAAAAAATAGTCTGTACATGTGATGCACTATCAATAACTTCAAAAGACTGGAAGTAGAGTAAATACTGAAAGGCTTTTATTAGCAGTAAAACAGAGCACGTCCATGCTGGATGACTGAGAGAGGAGCAGTGACACAACCACCTTTATCCAGGGGTCTGTGGGAGGAGCCACAGGAGCAGTCAGCAGAGGGGTGTGTCCAGACAGATATACATAGTTTACCACAACATGCTGAAACAACGAGTGCTGGAGAGAGAACTTGCGGGTTTTCCTGATCCGCAGTTGGTTGAATCTGCGCATGCGGAATCCACGGATAAGGAGGGCCGACTGTACTAGTCAGTAGAACACTGGAATAATAGGTAGATGAGAAGTCAAAGGCACGATTGCAGTTTTCAGAAGCAGATGCCCTGAGGCTGAGGCTGAGGCTGAGCCACACAAAAGGTGCAAATCTTCTGATAGCAGCCAGTGCCTCTTACTGTACTGTCACTACTTTGATTTACCTACAGGGAAGATCAGCACCTCCACTGGAACCCCAAGCTTCTGTTTCCCTGCATGCCAAGTCAGGTTTGTTGACTTGGAGCTCTCCACTGTGCTCTGTGCTCCAGAATTAACCATACTCAGACCATTCTGTCATGGATGGCTTATTATCCCTCTCAACGTGATTTTCCTACCTTCTCCCTGCAACCTTTAAATATACCCAATGACTTAGCCTCCATAACTGTCTGTGGCAATAAATTCCACAGATTCTCATCAGCCTCTAGTCAAAAAAAGTCCTCTAACGGGACACCCATCTTTTCTGAGGCAGGAAATCCTGCATGAGGACTCCCAAGTCCCTTTGTACCTCTGATTTCATAACTTTCTGTTATGAACTTCATAATTTCATAACTTCCTGTTTAGTAAATAGTCTATGCATTTATTCCTTCTTCCAAAGTGTATGACCATACACTTCCTTATACTATATTCCATCTCCCACTTCTTTGCCCATTCCCTTAATCTGCAAACTTGCCCACAAAGCCATTGATCTCACCATCCATATTACTGATGTGTGATGTGAAAAGAAGTGGTTCCAAAACTGACACCACTATCACCAGCAGCCAACCAGAAAAGGCCCAGCTTTATTCCAACACTTCGCCTCCTGCCAGTCAGCCAATCTTCTATCCATGCTAGCATTCTCCCTGTAATTTTGACTTTTATCTTGTTCAGCTGTGTGTGGCACCTCAGAATCAGATTTATTATCACCCACATATACCATGAAACTTGTTAACTTAGCAGAAGCAGTTCAATGCAATATATAATACAGGAAGAAAAATAAATAAATTAATTACAGTAAGTATATATGTATGTATATATATTAAATAGATGTCAAAGACTTTCTGAAAATCCAAGTACACAACATCCACTTACTTGCCTTTTTTCTATCTTGTCAGATATTTCCTCAAAGAATTCCAACAGACTTGTCATAGAAGATTCCCCCTTAAAGAAACGACGCTGACCTAATTTATCATATGTCAAAATATGCCAGAACCTCATTCTTAATAATGGGTTCCAACATCTTCCCAACGACTGAGGTCAGGCTAACTGGCCTATAATTTCCTTTCTTCTCTCCCTTCCCAAAGAGTGGAGTGACATCAGCAATTTTCCAGTCCTCTAGAACCATTTCAGAAACTGATGATTTTAGAAAGATCACTACTAATTCCTTTACCATCTCTACAGCTACCTCTTTCAGAACCCTGAGGTGTAGTCAATCTGGTCCAGGTGACTAATCTACCTTCAGACCTTTCAGCTTCCCAAGCACCTTTTCTTAAGTAAAAGCAACCACACTGTTGCCCCCCAACAATCTTGAATTTCTGGCATACTGCTGGAGTCTTCCACTGTGAAGACTGATGCAAACTACTTAGTCAATTCATCTGCCATACCTTTATCATTTGGTATGCTTTTATTATATTATTAGATAGATAGATGATAGATAGATAGATACTTTATTCATCCCCATGGGGAAATTCAACTTTTTTTCCAATGTCCCATACACTTCTTGTAGCAAAACTAATTACATACAATACTTAACTCAGTAAAAAATATGATATGCATCTAAATCACTATCTCAAAAAGCATTAATAATAGCTTTTAAAAAGTTCTTAAGTCCTGGCGGTAGAATTGTAAAGCCTAATGGCATTGGGGAGTATTGACCTCTTCATCCTGTCTGAGGAGCATTGCATCGATAGTAACCTGTCGCTGAAACTGCTTCTCTGTCTCTGGATGGTGCTATGTAGAGGATGTTCAGAGTTTTCCATAATTGACCGTAGCCTACTCAGCGCCCTTCGCTCAGCTACCGATGTTAAACTCTCCAGTACTTTGCCCACGACAGAGCCCGCCTTCCTTACCAGCTTATTAAGACGTGAGGCGTCCCTCTTCTTAATGCTTCCTCCCCAACACGCCACCACAAAGAAGAGGGCGCTCTCCACAACTGACCTATAGAACATCTTCAGCATCTCACTACAGACATTGAATGACGCCAACCTTCTTAGGAAGTACAGTCGACTCTGTGCCTTCCTGCACAAGGCATCTGTGTTGGCAGTCCAGTCTAGCTTCTCGTCTAACTGTACTCCCAGATACTTGTAGGTCTTAACCTGCTCCACACATTCTCCATTAATGATCACTGGCTCCATATGAGCTTACCTTCGTATTTCATCTTTTCTCTTATTGTTTTTTTTTTAGTTGCCTTCTGTTGGTTTTCACAAGCCTCCTAATCCTTAAATTTCACATTAATTCTTTTATGTTGGCTTTGACTTTCCTTGTCAGCCACAGTTATGTCATCCTGCCTTTAGAATACTACTACTTCTTTGGGATGTATGTATCCTGCACTTTTCAAATTGCTCCCAGAAATCCAGCTATTGCCGTTTTGCCTTCACCCGTTAGTGTTCCCTTCCAATCAACCTTAGACAGCTCTTCTCTCATATGTCCGTAATTCCCTTTACTCCACTGTAATACTAACATATCTGACTTTAGCTTGTCCCTCTCAAACTGCAGATTCTATCATATAAAGATCACTGCCTCCCAAGGGTTTCTTTATCCTAAGCTCCCTAATTGGATCTGGTTCATTACACAACACCCAATCCAGAATTGCCTTTCCCCTAGTGGGCTCAGCCACAAGCTGCTCTAATAAGCCATCTCGTAGGCATTCTACACATTCCCTCTCATGGGATCCAGCACCAACCAAGTTTTCCCAATCTAAATGCATATTGAAATCCTCTGTGACTATTGTAACATTTCCCTTTTTTTTTTACATACCTTTTCTATCTCCTGCTGCAATTTTTGCTGCACATCCTGACTAGCTTGGCACCATTTGATTCTAATCCTTGCCCCCCATACCCCGCCCCCTCACCGGCAGTAAGCAGCCTATCTTGGGGAGCAAGAGTCAAAACCAGTATGAAATGCTGGTTTCAGTCCTAGCTTCCTGACATCAGTAATGGGCTCCAATTTGTTTTTCTATGGATAGACACCATGTTGTCATTCCCTGAGAGCCAGTTAGAATCTAATATGGAACATATAAATTGCCTGTAGCAGCTAAGCTTATCTGAAACTGCTTACACATCTGGCCAACACATATCTCATGTGGTCAAGATACAGTTTAATGTGCATTTATCTGCTTCCAGTCATTTTTCACACCAGGCTTACTTCCTTGATTAACCACCCCATTGTAATGTTCCGAGTCTCAAACAACTCATTCCTGCAAGAACTCCACACACGATAGCAGTCTCCAAGGTATTATCTGTGCACCAGCCTTAGTGAAACCATTAAAAAAAGACAGACCATACTTTCTCTCACTTCAGTCACTAGCTGCTTTCCATATACTGTATTCTTACCTGCTGATTTGTGAAGTACACAAGCAGACTGCAGTTGTAGAAAGTTGAGTGACTGGCACAAGGTCATGATTATCCAAATCATTTTACAATGCTCCACAGCCAGGTGGTCAGCACATGGAAACTAGCCACAGATTTTGTTTACTTAAAAATGTACCTCAGATAGTTGGTAAGCCTCAGACTAAGCAACACACACCAAGTGCTAAAGGAACTCAGCAAGTCAGGCAGCATCTATGGAGTGAATAAACAGTTGCTGTTTCAGGCAGAGACTTTCTATCAGGACTGGAAAGGCGGCAGAAGCTAAAATAAGATGAGGGAGGGGAAGGAGTACAAGTTGGCAGGTAATAGGTGATATCAGGTGAGGGGCAACCTCCAAGAGGACCACAACCTCGTTGTGGTTTGGAGGCTTGACTGCCTCAATGACCCAAAGAGCTATATTGGCTGGAGTCAGGCCTTTACACTTTGGCTCTTGATATGATCATCCATGCAAAACAAGTGGACCATTGGTCCTCCAGCTTCGGGGGCTCAGCTCAGGGCTAACAACCCTGACCGGTAAAACAAAATTGTTATGAAAACAGCAATGAAGAATCCTTCTGCAGCTGAGTGTCTTGCATGACAGACAATAGTGAAAACTGAGAGGGAGCCACTGACATGATGAAGGAAGGCCTGAACACCACCAGAGAAGGAGGACCTTCATTGCTGCCCTAACCGCCAGCGGCGTAACAGGCAGTAATAATGGTGAGGAGCAAGGTGGATGGGTGAGGGACGGAGTGGGATCAAGAATGAAGCTGGGAGGGGATTGGTGGAAGAGATAAAGAGCTCAGGAAGAAATCAAATAGGAGAGGACAGTGGAACATGGAAGAAAATGAACAAAGAGGTGAACCAGAGGGAGCTGATGGGTAGGTGAGGAAAAGGGCAAGAGGAAAACCAGAGCAAGGAATGGGAAAAAGGGGGGTTGGTTGAGGATGGAGTAATTATCAGAAGTTGGAGAAATCGATGTTCATGCTATCAGTCAGGAGGCGACGTAGACGGAATATGAGGTGTTGCTCCTCCAACACGAGTTTGGCCTCATGATATCAGCAGAGGCAGCCATGGGAATGGGAATGTCAGAATGGGAATGGGAAGTCTCCAGGAGATCCTGCCTTTTGCACAGATTGAGCAAAGCAGTACAGGAACTATGAGGTTGATGGCAGTGGATTCTGGTTATCCTCACCCGTTCTCCTCACCTGCCCATAACCTCCCTCTGGTTTACCTACTCCTTCCCCTTCTTCCATGGTTTATCATCATCTTTTAGATTCCTTCTAATAGTTAATACGCAACTTTCATCAGAGCTATTTAAATATTGGGATACCTTGGTTACGGGAACCTCATAACTCATAAGGGCACATGGGAAAATACAAGCTTAAAAATTACTGGGCATGTGGGAGGAACTTAGGAGGACAACGGCCCCCAATGGCAACTCCTTTGCTTGGATCTTCGGAAGCAGCTCTATTTCCATCTTTAATATCTTTTATTTTTCCTTTTTAGTGTTCTTTTGCAGACCCTGATCTGGAGTGACACGCTGACTTTGGTTCTTTGTGGGAATGGGACCTGACATGACTGGCTGCTAACTGATCTGCCAAGGACGTGGCCTAGGAGACGAGCATGCCTTCAGGGTCCCGGTTTTTTGTGGCTCTGGAGGAGGGGAGACTCGAGGTTGGTGCCGCCACCTGGTGTGTCATGAGAAATGGAAGATCGAAAGCAGCAAGCTGGCTGCTCGCTGTGAGCCCAGAGACCCGAGTTCTTTGGACACGGAGCTCGGAAGAAGCGACGCAACAGACTTTCAACACCATAAATTGGCGAGCTGTTTGCTATGTCTCCCCTCTCACTGTGAAACAGGAACACCTCTTTTTCCCTCATTAGGGAGAGACAGAGAGCCTGTGGTATGTCGAATTACTGGGTGAGCGAGTCGTCTTCGGGTTACTGCAAGTCTGTGACTTTATGATGCTCTGCTGCACACTTGAATGCTCAGTGGAGGCTGCCAATGCTTTTTGCTGGTGGGGGGGTCGTTGCCTTGCTGCTGTGAGGGGAAGCTGGGAGGGGGGTCGTTGCCTTGCTGCTGTGAGGGGAAGCTGGGAGGGGGGTCGTTGCCTTGCTGCTGTGAGGGGAAGCTGGGAGGGGGGTCGTTGCCTTGCTGCTGTGAGGGGAAGCTGGGGGGGGGGGGTTTGGGGTTCTAACATTTAACTTTCATTTATTCTTTGAGGCACTCCTCGGTTTTCATGGATGCTTGTGAAGAAAAAGAATTTCAGGATGTATATTGTATACATTTCTGTCATTAAATGTACCTATTGAAACCTATACATCATGTGTTTCACAGCACAAAAGGGCTTGGATCTTTAAGAAGATTCCACCAAAATGAATTAATTTACTTCTCCAAGGAAAAAAAAACCAGATGTACATTTAAATAACTGGAAATTGAAATGAAGATTGCACAAAATGATGTAGAGAATAATATAATCTTACCCAGCCTTCTCAGATTTCTATTCCTGTAACCACACAAAAAAATGGCCATTTGGCCCAACAAGTAGACAACATCTACACAGACCAATAAGGTGCTCCTCTCTCAGTTGCCCATAACCTCTCCATTGATTCTGCTATCACCCATGCACTCTACAGTCTAACATTCTACAACTCATTTTGTGCAATGGTAGAAGAATGTGGCAATGAGGAGAAACAAAAGGGTCAGGGGGGGGGGGTTCAAAGTCCAAATATCCTTCGAAGTTGCCACGCACTTTGATACTGTGGCTAAGAGAGCATACAGAGTGGTGGTCTTTTTTAATAGGGGAATTGAGTTCAAGAGCCTGTAGAATAATGTTGCAGCTCTATTAAACCTTGGTTAGACCACACTTGGAAAATTGTGTTCAATTCAGGTCACCTCATTGCAGGAAGAATGTGGAATCTTTAGAGAGGGTGCAAAAGAGATATACCAGGATGCTGCCTGGATTAGAGAGCATGCCTCAGGAGGATAGGTTAAGTGAGCTAGACCGATTCACTTTGGAGCAAAGGAGGGTGAGAGGGTGACTTGTTAGAGGTGCACAAGACATAAAATGCATAGATGGATTGGATAGTCAGGGACCTTTCCCCAAGGCAGAAATGGCTAATATGAGGGGACATTATTTTAAGATGATTGAAGGCATATATGGGGGGAGGGGAGGGAGGGTTTTTTTTTAAAACAAACACAGAGTGGCAAGTTCATGGAATGTTAGCCGGGGTGGAGGTCGAAGCAGATATATGATGTACATTTAAGAAACTCTTAGAGAGATGAAAAACTCTTGGGAGAGAATGAGCGACTTTTGGATGAAAGAAAAATGGAGGTGCTTTGGAGGGAGGGAAGGGTTAGATTTATCTTAGAGTAGCTTAAGCAGTGCTGTACAGTCCTGTGTTCATACAGACATCACCAGAGGTCAGGACTGAACCTGGATCGGTGGAACTGTGAGGCAGCAGCACCATCTTTATACACTTACTATTTTATGCTACGATTGCAAACATGGTCAATTTAGTTCATTTCAAATGAGTACAAGCCAATAAAGACACCCTCAGTAGAAAACCCAGAACTCATACCGACATCCAATGGCATTACTATATTACTATCACTGAAGCACCCTCTATCAATATTCCTGAGATTACCACTAATCGGAAACAGAACTGGAATAGTCATAGATGTAACAAAAGTACAAGAGCAAGAGAGAGTCCAGGAATCCTGTAGCAAATAAAGTCACCTAACTCTACAAAGCCTATCCGCCATCTACATGGCACAAGTCAGGAGCACTCTGCTTGCCTTGCCTTGGTGAGTGCATCTTCAATAAATCTTGACACCATACAGGATATAGCAGCCCACATAGATATGCACTTCATCCGCAACCATTCACATACTCCTGCACTGATACACTGTAGCAACAGTTTGAACTATCTGCAGAATGCACTACAGTATCTCACCAAGACTCCTCAGACAGCACCGTCCACCCCCACAAGCTCTACCAGCTAGAACAACAGCTGCAAAAGGGAACGCCACCACCAGGAAGTTACACACCATTTGAAATTAGATATTGCCATTCATTCTCAAACCTCTTCCTAACAGCATTGTGGGCACACCCATCCCTCAAGGACTACCGGTTAGGGATGGGCGATTAAATGCTAGCTCATTCGGAATAAAAAATGATCACTGATAAATTTTGATACCTGATTAAAAATGGATTCTTGCTAACAATACAAATCTGTGAAATAAACCTAGCATGGGCTCTTTCTAAAGATTTGCCATTTACCATTGCTTTCAGCACCTGACGGCAGTGGCCACTACTAACCTTGCTAGAATTCATCAGATGAAGCAGAATCTCTTCACGGTGCTGTCAATATTAAATGATGAGGGAACCGCTAAAATATCAAAACAACTGACTCTTAATACAAATGAAAATAGGAGTCTTAATAGAAGTATCATGAGTAATGCTGAAGCAACATGTACAGATTTTGAAACCTATCAGCCAGGATAATGGCACATTGCGTAGCATGTGTTTAATGTATGCAGAGATAATGTTATACAACAGGGAAACAAATCTCTTGGCCCAAGCTATGAATGTCAACACAGCCTACATCAAGAGCCCTACCTGAATATGGAAATTCCAGGTTTTGTGACAATCTCCCAGGATCAGCAATGGAGGCTCTCAACAGAGATATTACACAGAACAGTGACGCCAAGTAATAAACTGTAAAATAAAAAAAGGAGACATCCAGTTTGAAGATTACTTTATTTAATTGTCATCAACCACTTTTTTGTCAGTAGAGAAGAGTACTTTAGTTTTGGGGTGATTACATGTTTATACTTGCCACTGATACTCACCCTATTTCTTTCTAAATGGAGACTCAAAACCACTCTCATGCTAGTTACTATTCATTGTTAGCTTTTTTTTAAAAAAATGAATTCCTTTTTAAAATTGTGTTCATGTTTGTCATTTTCTCAGGCCAGTTACACTACTTGATTCATTATGAACACTAATGCTCTTCCATATTCTGTCTTGCATTTTCATCTAGAAGCAGAATATACAGTACAAACAGGAACAGGCAGATCTACTGTGTTAGAACTGGAAAATTATTCAAATTACCCTGAGCCCTGAAGAAGGGTCTTGGCCTGAAACACTGACTGTTCATTTCCATAAATGCAGCCTAACCTGTTGAGTTCCTCCAGCATTTTGTGTATGTGTTGCTTTGGATTTCTAACATCTGCAGACCTTCACGTGTTTAGAGATATCCTAATTATCCAGAAACCAAATAATTGCCAAATTAGACTTCACCATTACCATTTCAATTAATCTATAATTGATATTTGTTGAGAAAATTCACCAAGTTACTAAATAAAATTCTGAAGTTCAATGTTCTGTGCAAAATTCCAGTGTCAGAATGCAGTCAGAACCATTACACTACCAAACAGATCCATACTTTTTCACAGAATTTCACACTTGTAATAGCAAATCTACTGCATTTCCCCCATAAACTGTGCCTTGACGTAGAATAGTACAGTACCGGAACAGGCCCTTCAGCAGAAGATTTTTGCACCAAAAATGATGTTGAATTAAACAAAACCTCTTTTGCCTGTGCATGATCCATATCCCTCCATATACATGTGACAACCTAAAAGGCATGCTACCTTTCCACAGCTACCATCAGGCAGGAGGTCCAGAAACCTGAAGCCCCACACCACCAGGTTCAGAAACAGCTACTTCCCTCCCTGCATTCTGTCCTTGCACAACCTTAATCACTGCTTCAGTATAGCATCACAATGACCACCTTACACCAAAAAGGACTTGTTTTTTTCTTGTTTATGCTACTTATATGACGCTACAGGCTGGTACTGCTGCTGCCAGTAAGTTTTTCATTGGACCTGTGCATGTATGTACTTTTACTTACAACAACAAACTCAACTTTGCCTTCGACTTTTTTCTGCTACTACCTCTGGCAGCCCATTCCAGGCACCTAACACATACCTCCTTTAAACTCCCCCCCCCCCACACCTTAAGTGAACATCATCTATTATCTGACATTTATTCCTTGGGAAATAGATTCTGATGATCTACCCTATCTACGCTTCTCATAGAACTTTAGAAATTGATCAGGTCTCCCCTCAGCCTCCACTCTGGAGAAACAATCCTTGTTTGTCCAACAATAAAGGTCGGGCACTCTAATCTAGGTTGAAACCTCTCCTGCCCCTCTCCAAAGTTTCCATGTCTTTCCTGTAATTGGGTGACCGGAACTGCACACAGAACTTCAAGTGTAGCCTAATCAAAGCTTCATATACCTACAACATGACTTCCTGACTACAATACTCAATGCCCTGAAGAATGAAGACCTTTCTTCATTGCAACAATGCAATGCTTCACAGCAACAATGTATGCTATCTTTCCCACCCCATCTAACTTCAGGAAACTGCAGACTTGGATCCAAAGATCTTGCTGCACTTTGATGACACTAAGGGTGCACTTCCCCTTACAGTTGACCTTTCTGGTATGCATAGTCAAGACGGGGCGTCTGAAAAAAGGGAATTCACAAGATCATTTCTCTGTGCATACTATTTATTGTCATTCTGTGAGTGCAATAACGTTAATGCCCAGCTAAGCCACGGTAAAAGATACCATTACTACTTACACACTATCACAGCAGCTGGAATATGTCCTTCTTCGTAGTGAGGGAACAGGATAAGTTTGGGGATGTAGTATGTATTGTACAGCCAAATGAAGGTGATTATACTGATGCAACACCAACCCTGCGGATCATAGATGAAATGAACTCGAAGCCCCATCACAAAACTGCTCCCTCAGTGATTGCCAGTTGGAATTACATAATACAACCTACATCTTGCTCCTGGTAAATAAAAATAAAGAAAAATTAAAGAAAATACATTTGCTAACTTTACATTAACATAAGCAGCTTTACTTGCTTGAAGGTTCACATCATTCTTTGTTAAGTATTTCTCATACCTGCGTTATTCATTGTAGGAAGGTCAAACAACATATGCCTTAAGAAAAAGAGAAAACATCAATGATCACCTGCACAAAGCTATTCTTCATTAATAATTAGCCAGAATGTTTCAGAGCATTACATGAAATATTTAAGAAGCATTACTGAACTTCTCTTATTACCAATATGTAATCATGCTTACTTTATAAAAATATAGATTTTTTTCCTACAGGAACAAGTCATTCTACCCAGTATATCAGAATGTGTCCACAGTTTTGATTCTCATTTCATTCTCCAGTCCATATTCCATTCAGCCTATCAGCCACCAAGCATCCATCCATGTTTATTGACCAGTAATCACATTTTTATTCTAATCCTCCCCCCACCCCATTCCCAGCAACTTCCCCGCAATTCTATCACTACCTATACACTAGGGCTGATTTATAGTGGCTATTTAATATACCAACTGAACGACTGAGATGAGAGAGGTAAATAGAGAAACTGGTGGAAACCCACCCAGATTAAGGGAGAATGGGAAATCTTCACACAGACAATCCTGGTGTTCCATTCCAACATCCTCTGCAAGAAGTCTGTACGTTCTTCCCATGGGTGTGTGGGTTTCCTCCAGGTGCTCCAGTTTCCTCACAGTCCAAAGATGTATCAGTTAGTAGGTTAATTGGTCATTGTAGATTGTCCTGTGATTTGGGCTAAACAGGGTCAGAAGGGCTTGTTCTGAGCTGTACCTCAAAATTAAGGTAAACACTGGAATTTAGGATTTAATCTGTGTCCCCGAAGCAGCAACCAAGTGCACGTACAAATAGACTCCACAAGCTACGCAAAGATTTATGCAAGACCGAAGCTGGAGACACCTTTAATGTTCCGGAAGTGATATCAGGCAACCTGACAACACGCCCATTATTCTTCTTCTCTGGTCTACCCCATTGGCAAGCTCACTCAATGGCATGTGGCTCAACAGCCCAGCACCTGGCAGACTGGGAGTTCAAGCATCTTAAAGCAAAGCGTCAAAAAGGCAGAGGAAATGTGAAAATAGGGCTGAGGGAAAATTGGACGTAGAGAGTAACAAGGGCAGCTGAGACGCATACTGAAACCACATGAAGCCAATAGCCTGGAATAAGTGGGTGGAGGTTTGAGCACATCATCAGCAGCAACCTAACACAGCTATGGCAATGGTCACAATAACAGCCAACATCCTCTTCTTCACTGAGAATCTGGAAAGGGCAGAACCCACTTGCAGTCTGTTAGAGTTGGCAGCGATTCAGCCCCACTTACTCCTACAGATGACAGGGAGTCTGGAAGATATATGCCCACTGTGGTTAAACAGCACAGAAAATGTATAAGATGTTGTGCAGGTAACTTTGGATCCCTAATCCAAACCTCTACCCCACCCACACATCGTGGATTGGGAAGAGTGGGATAAAATCATTAGATATTCCGTTATTTTTTCTTGGAGTCTGCATTATTTATATTTAAATTGAAAAAGGGAATTCTGGAGGCAAACTGACTGGACTGCAATGTTGGCATTTTTGTGGAGGAGAGGCTGGAGAATGAGGTAGATGAACTGCAGGTATTTCTACCTACAACTAACATTACGATATAACTACATTAAGCAAGTCCGGAATTTGGACAAACTACACTTTTTTTCTGAAGAAGCAGCGGCTGAGGGGAGATCTGAAGAAGTTGAAAAATTATGAAAGGCAAAGGAGTCAAATGATAACTTGTATAACATTTAAGGTGAGAGGGGGAAAGTGCAAAGGAGATGGGCAGCATAAGTTTTTTTTTTAAAGTAAACACTGTACTGTGTGCCTAAAATGCACTGCTAGGAATGGCAGTGGAGACAGATACAATAGAAAAGGTACCGTCTCAGATGGACTGAGAATATGGCGGGTGTGCACATGGCTATTTGATAGTGCGGTGAATCATCTGGTCCCCCTGTGCGTGGAAGGCTCCCTCTTTTCACACATGCCGTAAAAGGCTCTTAGTTAGGCACACACATACAGAGAATGGTGAGATGCAGACCTTGTGAAGGCAGGAAGGATTAATGTAACTAGGCATCAATAGCTTAAGTAGTTCAGCCTGACACTACGGGCTGAAAAGCCTTTTCCTGGGCTGTACTATGTTGTGCAGTCGCCATCAAAAACGTGAACTTAAGCATTCTTACAATGGCCAGTTCCTTAAAATGCACTATGCCATTTAATTCCAAACTTAAAGTAGCCAAGCCACATTTGTTCAGGTCACTGCAATGCAGGATGCAGGAGAGGTTCACTGAGGTGTTGCTTAGATTAGAGAGCAATCAGAGGTTGGGCAAACTTGTTTGCTTTCTCTGGACTTCTGTTGTTGAGAGGAAGCCATTGACATGATGAAGGAAGCCCTGACCACCAGCAGAGAGGGAGGAACTTTACTGCTGCCCTAAATGCCAGCAGCATAATAGACAGTAAGTAAGTTAGTTGTTGAAGAGGACTTGAAAGTACATGAAATTAGAAGAGGTATAGATGGTAGAGAATTGGAGACTTTTTCCCCTTGAAGTGAAAATGTCAAATTCTAGCGAGCACAGCTTGAAGGTGACGGGGAAAGTTTAAAGAGGTATGAAAAGCACGTTCTTTAAAAAGTGTTAGGTGCCAGGAATGCATTGCCGGGGAAGTGGTAGAAAAAAGTACAATAGCAATGTTTAAGGGTCAGTCAGACAAACACATGAACAGGAAGGTAATAGAGGGATACGGACCATAACTGGGCATTTTAAAACTAGTTAAATTGGCATCATGGTCAGCACAGACTTGGCAGGCCAAAGAGCCTGCTCCTGTTCTGTACTAGTCAATGTCCTAAGTAAAAGTGAAATTGACAAGGAAAAGTAAAATCTGTTTGGGGGAAACTTTTTTAAAAAAATGAAAATCTACAAGCATTATACAAAGCAAAAGTTGCCAAATTTACCCAATTGTATTGTTAATCAGTGAGGCTAAACCGACTGTCTACAGAACATTAATAAATAGGCCAAAAAAGGTGGGAATGACCAGACCAAGCTTCATATCGTGACCATTAGTGTATGTGAACTGGGATAATTAAAACAAAAACCTCAACTTTATTGATATTTATTTGTAAAGGATACAGAAGTGCTGTTGAGAAGTGGCCAAATTCAAAATGGAAAACTGTTGAACATGGAAAATGTAACAGAACTGAAACCAGTGAAACAGGCAGTCAATCAAAAGATGTTTGTAAAGGAAATCATTTGCAACTGTGAAACCACTAAACTGTGAAAACAAATCAGGGGCACCTGACAGGTGCCAATTGTAATAGAAGTTAGTATCTGCCAGGGGTTCATTATAGTTTATAAAAATAGGGCTTACGTCTGTAGCCAGATTATCATAACCAATAATTTTTTCAGAATGCAGCAATGAAGTGATGCAACAGAAATGCCATTTCAATGCAACCTCACTCAAATAAGGCTGGCACAAAAATAATTCTCATGATACAAGATAGGCTATCATATTGGGTACCATGCAAAGTGGGACAGAGGTCAGAACCCTTTAATTTAACAGAACTGATTTACATTTAGGAATGACTATTGCATAACACAACTTCCTCATTTATGTAACAGAACCAGCTCAGAGAGGTAGAAAGGATTGTGGCTAAGGAGATTGACAGAGGAAAACAGGTTGAGCCAAGTAAAGGCCACATCTCTGGGTCTGTGCCAGCCGAGTTAAGGACAAGAAATGTTCTACTGTCACAAAAGAGCAGCAGAGCAGTAGGTTCATTTGATCCAATGCCAGAAATATTTCAATGGCTTGATGACGTCAGAAGGGTGAGCATAGAAAAATGCATTCCACATTTTACTGGTTTAGTAATTACTAACCATTCAAAAGAGCAGACATTTGACAACAAAAAAGCTAATGTAGGAGACTCAGATGAGCAGACTGCATAAATAACACCAGATTCCTGAAAAAGTGCAGCAACCACACAGACTCCTGGAGGTCCCGATACCTCTCAGAGCACAAAAGGAGCATTCAGGATGGTACTGGGAGGCATACGCTCAAACATCATGAGCACATGGAAGCCCAACCCAAATGATCCAGAGAGCACAGCACCTTCCAAACTTCCTGTCAGGCATCAGCTGCCGTTTTTGTGAAAAAAAGCAAACCTCATCAGCCACAACTTGACTGGCAGAAAGTCACGCTCCATCACATGGGTCTGCTTAAATAGATGATAATTCTAGCAGAAAAGTCAAGACAGGCACTACAAACAAAATGGTACAATGTTTAAGTAGGCATGAGAACCGAGACATTCAGAAGGAGGGAGCTGGTAAAAAACACACACACTTTAAAAGTGCCAGTGCAAGTTGAAAAAGAAACCATTTGGTAGCCTTCGCTTTATAATAGGTTGAATACAAAACCAAGTACTACATGCCAAAACGTAAATTAATTGTTAATTTGTTTGAAGTTAAGGAAAATCAATTCAGGGCCACAGCTTTGGATTGGAGTGGGGAAGAACCGGTAGAAATGGCAATGGGAATGTTATTCATTCAGCAGAGAACATTAGAAGCAATTTGATAGAAATGTTCAGTGGTCAATGAATTAATAAAATAAACAAAGTGTTTTATCTCAGGAGAATCTTTAAGCACAAGACACAGGGTTAAAGTAAATGGCAAAATTCCAGAGGGACAAGGACTTTAATTTTGAAAGCAGTAGTGCCAATTAATTGGAACATGTTGCCTTAATATGCTTAAAACCAGATACAGTAAGTTTTAAAAGCAAGATATTGCAGCTTGTGGGAGACAGAAGTGCTTACAGCAAGATTTGGAAATGGCATAAAGAAATGAAACACTAACTGTCCAGCTTTTCACAGTTGCTGCCCAACCAGGTCAGTATTCTAAATAGGGCAGCTAGGCATTAAAGAGAAAACACCATGACTTCAAAAATTGTTGCTAAAATTCATCTGCTTGTATTTTCACTCACAGCTATCCTCAAAGGAATGTTTGTGAGTAGTCAGGGCATATTCTTCAACATCTTCTGTTCTCTAGCTCCAACTGTTAACTGTGAATCTAAAAACCTATTTTAATATCTGATGACAGGTCATCCAGCTAAAATCTTGTCAAAAGGTTGACAGATTTCAGGGAGGATGAATACAAGACTTTTGGAGGACTTTGTCAAATGGTGCAAGTTGAATCATCTGCACCATTAGAAGACCAAGGGGATGGCAATGGACTTTAGGAAGACTAAACCTGCATTGCTCTCTGTTACTATTGATGGTGAGGACGTGGATGTGGCGAGGACCTACAAGTACCTGGCGGTGCACCTGGATGACAGACGTGAGTGGAGCACCAACAGAGAGGCTGTGTCCAAGAAGGGCCAGAGTCGCTTCCACTTCCTGAGGAGACTGAGGTCTTTAGGAGTATGCTGTCCTCTCCTTCACATGTTCTACCAGTCTGTTGCTGCCAGTATAATCTTCTATGCAGTGGTGAGCTGGGACAATGACATCAACACAGGTAATGCCGACAGGATCAAAAAACTGATTAGGAAGGCTGGCTCCATTATAGGAATCAAACTGGACACACTGGAGGCTGTGGTAGAACAAAGGACCCTACGGAAAATCCTGGTAATTCTGGACAATGTTTCTCACCCTCTACATGCCACCTTGGCTGAACAGAGGAGCGCTTTTAGACTAAAACAACAGCACTGCTCCAAAGAGTGCTATATGAGGTCATTCTTACCCCTAACCATTAGGCTTTATAATAAGTCAACCTTATAACAATCTTTAGAATATGGCAACTTATCTTTTATTCCTTCTACTTCCCATCTAATATTTATATCTGTGCACTTGTAATACTACTGTGACACTGTAATTTCCTTTGGGTTCAATAAATTATCTATTAGGTAGGGCATGAAAGAATATGGGGAGAATGCAGGTGATTGGGGCTGAGAGGGAAAATGGACCAGCCATAATGAAATGGCAGTGCAGACTCGATGGGCCAAGCGGCCTAACTCTGCTCCTGTATCTTATGGTATTATCCTTCTCCCTTTTCTTGCTGCCCAACCTACAGATCACCTCAATTTGAACAAAATAACGTTCAAAACCGTGCGTGGATATCCAGTGGAAGGGAAAACTGATAAGATTTGCTTTTGACAGACACAAAATGGCTCAAATGGCATGATTCAGTAATTTAAATTACTACTGCACCTGTGTCAATGCATCTACTTAATGGGACACAACACGGACTGTAACCTTATGCAAGGTAAAAAAAACTATTAAAATGGCGTTAGAAGCAATAAACATAAATAGTTATGACGGATTTAAATGATTTCTAGGACAGAACAGGCCCCAGAAGCTGACAAGCCTACTGCGCAAGCAAGCCGGAATCCTAAATCCTACTCGAACCTGGAAAGCCTGCATCATCTGGCTCCTTGAAATACAAGACGACGCGAAATATCAACTTAAATGTTGCCATAGCAGCATTTACAATAAATTCACATGTTGCTCTCCGCTCCAGAAGCAGATACATAAAATGCTTCAACCTTACTGATTCGGAAGTTGAAAGTGCTGAAGATAAATGCAAGCTGGAGACAATTCTACCGCCTCCCCCGCCCCCGTGTCTTCCCACTGCCGAACCGATCCTCGAAATAAACGTGCCAGTGGCTTTAGGAAACCGCTGAAGTTTTTAATCACCAGGAAGATTACCTTGTACCTGTTATGATGTAGGAGAGTCGCAGGTCGCCATCTACCCGCCCCCAGGTTTAGTTCTTGTTACCAGTAATTCATTCTAGTCGTTACTGTGTGATTCTCTAAAGCAGATCGGTGAACTTAATCCAAGACATCATCCGATCTGCATTTTATTAAAATATACTCCCACTTATGTTAGGTTAAAGCAACCTCTATATCTGACTGCAACCAATTACAGAGAATTAAATTCAAAATTAGTTACCCAACACCAGCGACGTAAAATGTTAACTGTCCCACTCTGCATAGTTGCTGCCCGGTCAGTTGAGTATTTCCAATATGATCGTCTTTCCGGTACCTCAGACGAGCTCACTAAGACAAATGCTGCCTAAATAAGAGGGCCAAATATGAAAAACTATGCCCACAAATATCTCAAATAACATTTAATAAAAATATACGGGAATTAAAAAAATTGCTCGTGTTGTCACTTACAGCTACTCCGTCCCTTCAAGCAGTTCCCCTTTCAGTCTCTCGGGGTTGTGGGCGAACTGATGGATCAGGTCGGGGTGGAGGGCGGCTCCGCTCCCGGCGCGTTGAGTCAGAGTTTGCGTTGTACGCTGGAGCTGCTGCGTTCCGCCGCCGCCGCCGCCGCCACCTTCGGCCCCTTCTCTACTTCCTCCGACCTCGCATGCGCTCACGCCCAGTCACAGCGAAGTGGGGCGCAACCCTGAGCTGCCTGCCTGCCTACCTACCCAGCCCAGCAACCGCGGAGACAAGCAGCGCATCACCACTTCCTGTGTTCGTCGCTGCAGACTGGTCCCGAAGCGGGAGCCGGCAGGAGGCGCAAACACTGGCATCCCAGCGTAGGGGCATGGCACTGCCAATACCCACTGACCGATTGTGGTCCACTGGCGACTTCAAATTCAGATGTTGCGAGGGGGGAAATATCTATATTAGTGGCATGACATTCCATGACAAAACTATCTGCCTACACATACTCACATAAGTCAACAACAAAGGTAAACCTCAGTGACTAAATAAATAGGCACAAGGTGGAACCGCGAAAAGGGTGGTGCTTCAATTACGTTTCCGCAAGGACCGATCTTTGTTCAGATTACATTCGCATGCGTTTAGACGCTTACACATACTGTGCGGGGTTAGGAATGGCATTCTGCAAAACGAGTCGAAAACTCTCCGTTACATCTCTGATTAATTTATTTTTTTCAAAAGAAAAATTCAATGCTTTGCATATGTTGCACGAGACAGCGATGTTTTAGAATGAGTAGAAAAACGCATAATGGACACTAGAAACTCTACTTTTCCGGGGGGGGGGGGGAGCATTTGCGATTTGAAACCATCAGCCTCACTGCAAGGCAGCTGTACAATCCGTTAAAGCATTTTTGAACATTGCTACGCAGTGACGTTGATTATTCGTAAACTGGTTAAACCTGGATAACACATGTAGGTTGGAAATTCAAGTCTAACCCGTGCCACTAGATTTGCTCATTGACCACAAGCATGTTTTTAAGAGGTTTCTTCAGCACCTCTAACGCACACAACAGCGCCGGCTCGGTGACTCTGCATGGCTATGTTGTTTGTGAAGGGAATGCAGAAAGACTTCGAAGGTAAATGCAATACAATGAGGGAAACGTGAAATCCTTTTATTAAGCAAACATTTAAAAAGCTGAGATTTTTTTCTGAATGAATTGAAAAGTGGCTTTTTGGGGGATCAAGAAATCCTTGTAAGCAAATCACTGAAAGTTAACATGTAGGCCTAGTGAGCAATAGGAACGCAACAGCTCACTGGAATTTAGAAGATTGAGGGGGGATCTTATTGAAACGTATAAAATTCTAAAGGGATTGGACAGGCTAGATGCAGGAAGATTGTTTCTGATGTTGGGGAAGTCCAGAACGAGGGGTCACAGTTTAAAGATAAAGGGGAAGCCTTTTAGGACCAAGATGAGGAAAAACTTCTTCACACAGAGAGTGGTGAATCTGTGGAATTCTCTGCCACAGGAAACAATTGAGGCCGGTTCCTTGGCTATATTTAAGAGGAAGTCAGATATGGCCCTTGTGGCTAAAGGGATCAGGGGGTATGGAGAGAAAGCAGGTACAGGGTTCTCAGTTGGATGATCAGCCATGATCATACTGAATGGCGGTGCAGGCTCAAAGGGCCGAATGGCCTACTCCTGCACCTATTTTCTATGTTTCTATCTACATACTACATCTGCATGACGTGCATTCAGCTGAAGTTCCCTGATGACAGTGTTGGGGATCTGGAGCAGCAACTGGATTACCTTCGGCTTGTCCGGGAGAGTGAGGAGGTAATCAGAGTTACAGGGAAGTAGTCACCCCAAAGTAGCAGGAGGTGAGTAGCTGGGTGACTGTCAGGAGAAATGGAAATAGACAGTTAGAGCAGAGCACCCCTGTGGCCATTCCCCTCAAAAACAAGTATACCGCTTCGGATACTTTTGTGGGGGATGACTCCCTGGGAGAATGTCATGGCAACTGGGTGACAGGCACTGAGCATGGGTCCGTGCTGCAGAAGGGAAAGAGAGAGAAGAAGGGAGTGGTAGTGATAGGGGACTCAATAGTGAGGGGAACAGACAGGAGATTCTGTGGACGTGAATGGGACACCCGGATGGTATGTTGCCTCCCAAGTACCAGGGTCAGGGATGTCTCAGATCACATCCACAACATTTTGAAGAGGAAGGGGAAGCAGCCAGATGTCTCGGTACATATAGGTACCAATGGCATAGGAAGGAAAAGCAATGAGGTCCTGAAAAGAGAATTTAGAGAGCTAGGTAGAAATCTGAGAAGCAGGACCTCCTGGGTAGTAATTTCTGGATTGCTGCCTGTGCCACGTGCCAGTGAGGGTAGAAACAAGATCATTTGGCAGATAAATGCATGGCTGAGAAGCTGATGCAGGGGGCAGGGCTTCAGGTTCTTGGATAACTGGGATCTTTTCTGGGGGAGCTATGACCTGCTCAAAAGTGACAGGTTGCAACTGAACCGGAGGGGGACCAATATTCTTACAGGCAAGTTTGTTAGAGCAGTTGGGGAGGGTTTAAACTAATTTGGCAAGGAGGTGGGAACCACAGTGAAGGGATTTAGGATAGGACAGATGGTAAAAAAGTAAAGATAACGTGCAGTCAGACTGTCAGGAAGGGCAGGTAGGTGATGGGACTTAGTTGCAGTCAACAGACTGAGTATGAAAACATTAGGGATGCAGAATCAGAAAGGATAGCAAATATGGTACTCAAAGTGTTGTATCTAAATACACGTAGTATAAGAAATAAGGTGGATGATCTTGTTGCAATATTACAGATTGCCAGGTATGATGTAGTGGCCATCACTGAATCATGACTGAAGGATGGTTGTAGTTGGGAGCTGAATGTCCGAGGGTACATGTTACATCAGAGGGACAGGAAGGTAGGCAGAGGGGGTGGTGTGGCTCTACTGGTAAAGAATGGCATCAAATCAGTAGAAAGATGTGACGTAGGATCAGAAGATGCTGAACAGTTTCTTCCCCCCCCCCCCCCCCACCATCAGATTTCTGAATGGACAATGAACCAATGCATGCACACCACCTCAATATTTCTACTCTCTTTAGTATTACTTATTTTATTTTTATATTTCTGATTGTAATTTATAGTATTTTTATGTATTGTACTGTTGCTGCTGCAAAACAACAAATTTCATGACATATAGTATGTGAGTAATAGTATACCTGATTCAGATTCTGTTTCTGATTCATCGGGAAAGACAGAACAGGCTAGGCTATTTCGGCAGAGTAGACAGTTATTATCTTTTTCTGAGAGTAAATATCTAATATTAGAGAGCATACATTTAAGGTAAGAAGAGGAAAGTTCCAAGGAGATGCTCCTGGAATTGCTGTCGGGGTGATGGTGGAGACAGATTTGAAGTGTGTAAGAGGCGCTTAGATAGGCATATCAATCTGCACAGAATGGAGGCTATAGACTATATGTAGGCAGATTACTTAGGCATCATTAGCTTAACATTAGAGTTGGACAATCAATGTCAGGGCAGTGTAAAAAGAACCACCCTTTAATCAGGACAGGGATCGAGATTTTAAAGGCAGAGTTTTATGGTGGTTTCTCTGAGTTGAGGAGCAACCAATCAGCAAGAGGGATTCATGAAAAAGGGCCAATAAAAATAACTCAAGTGCAAGTGGAGCGGCCATTCTTTGAGTGTGCCAGTCTTTAGAGTGGGGTTGGCGAGATCAGGCTAATATCAGGTAAAGTCTCTTGTAAATTACTCTCTCTCTCTGCTCTTATTTGTTCATTCCCCATCTGTCAGGGCATAGTAGCTGTGAGAATGGCTCCAGGTGCAGTGTTTTGTACTGTGTGTGGGATGTGGGAAGTCTGGGAGACCTCTAATCTCCCAGATAAACACTTCTGCATCAGGTGCACTGAGTTGCAACTCCTGAGAGTATGTATTAAGGAACTGGAACTAAGAGGAAGTGATAGACAGGAGCTACAGGGAGGTAGTCACTCAAGACAGGTAACTGGGTGACAGTCAGGAGAAGGTGGGGAAATGCACCACCAGTGCAGAGTACACCCATGGCCATTCCCCTCAAAGATAAGTACACAACTTTAGACACTATTGAGGGAATGACTTGCTGGGGGAGAGCCATAGTGACTGGATCTCTGCCACCGAGTCAGGTGCTGTTGCTGACAAGAGAAGAAAGATGAAGAGGAGTGCAGTGTCGGTAGGAGATTCCTTAGTCAGAGGAACAGAGACAACGTTCTATGGTGCTTTAGAGCCTCCTGGATGGTATGTTGCCTCCCTGGTGCCAGGATCAGAAATGTCTTGGATGAGATCCATGGCATTCTCAAGGGCAAGGGTGAGCAGCCAAAAGTTTTGGTACATATTGGTATCAATGACATAGGTATACTCGGTGAGGAGGTCCTGAAGAGAGATTTTACGAAGCTAGGTAGAAAGCTGAGAAACAGGACTTCCAGGGTAGTAATCTCTGGATTGTTGCCTTTGACACATGCCAGTGAGGGTAAAAATTAGATGAATTGGTAGATGAATGTGTGCCCGAGGAACCAGTGTAGGGGCAGGGATTCAGATTTATGGATCACTCAGATCTCTTTTGTACAACCAGTACAGGGGGCAATTGGCTAGAGTTCTTCAGGTAGGTTAAACTAATAGTTTACAAATAGAGATAATGTGCAGTGAGATTCCTAGCAAGGAGAGGCTGATTATAGGGAAAATTGCAGTTAACAGGATGAGTTGCAATGTAAAAGGCAGACAAAATCAAAACAGGTGAATGCAGAACTGAAGGTGTTGTATTTGAATGTGCACTGTATACAGAATAAGTAGATGAACTGATACCACAGTTGCAGATTGGCAGGTATGATATTATAGGCATCACTGAATCATGGCTGAAAGAAGATTATAGTTGACAGACAGACAGACATACTTTATTGATCCCGAGGGAAATTGGGTTTCGTTACAGTCGCACCAACCAAGAATAGTGTAGAAATATAGCAATATAAAGCCATAAATAATTAAATAATAATAAGTAAATTATGCCAAGTGGTAATTAGTCCAGGACCAGCCTATTGGCTCCTCAGGTCCACCACCAGCTCCTTAGCCTTTTTCACATTAAGCTGCAGATGATTCTGCTCACACCATGTGACAAAGTTTCCCACCGTAGCTTAATGTCCAAGGATACACATTGTACTGAAAGGACAGGCAGGAAGGAAGAGGGGGTGGCATTGCTCTGTTGGTAAAAAATGAAATAAAGTCATAAAAAAAAGGTGACCTATGGTCAGAAGATGTTGAATCATTGTGCATAGAGTTAGGGAACTACAAGGGTAAAATGACCCTGATGGGAGTTGTATACAGACCCCCCAAACAGTGATAAGCATGTGGTCTACAAATTACAATGGGAGATAGAAAGTGCATGCCAAAAGAGCAATGTTACAATAGTCATGGGGGATTTCAATATGTAGATAGATTGGAAAAATCTGATTGGTACTGAATTCCAAGAGTGGGTATTTCAAGAGTGCCTAAAATATGGCTTTTTAGAACAGTTCATCATTGAGCCCATGAGGGGATCAGCTGTTCTGGATTGGGTGTTGTGCAATGAACCAGAATTGATTAATGTAAATTAACCCTTGAGGCAAGTGATCATATAATTGAGCTCACCCTGAAATTTGAGAAGGATCTAAGGTCAGATGTATTGCATTACAGTGGAGTAAAGGGAATTACAAAGGTATGAGAGAGGAGTTGGCCAGAATTGATTGGGAAGGGACACTGGCAGGGACAGCAGAGCAGCAATGGCTGGAATTTCTGGAAGCAATTCGGAAGGCATAAGATATATACACCCCAAAGAGGAACAAGTATTGTAAAGGCAAGAAGACACAAATGTGGCAAACAGAGAATTCAAAGTGAACAGAAAAGCCAAAGGGAGGGCATTTAATAGAGCAAAAAATAGTGGAAAGTTAGAGAATTGGGAAGCTTTTAAAAACCAACAGAAGGCAACTAAAAAGTCATTAAGAAAGTAAAGATGGGATACAAAAGTAAGCTAGCCAATAATATTAATGAGGATACCAAAAGTTTCTTCAGATACATAAAGTATAAAAGAGAAGTAAGAGTGGATATCTGACAGCTGGAAATGATGCTGGAGAGGTAGTAATGGGGGACAAGGAAAATGCAGACAAACTGAATAAGTATTTTGCATCAGTCTTCATGGTGAAAGTCACTATTAGGGGTCTGTGTTGGGACCAATTTTATTTTAGACCCTAAGACATAGGAGCAGAATTAGGCCATTTGGCCCATCGAGTCTGCTCTGCCATTCAATCAGGGCTGATCCTTTTTGCCTCCAATATAAGATTTTTAATCCTTTTAATGTAGTATGTCAAAGATTTGGATGATGGAATTGATAGCTTTGTTGCAAAGTTTGCAGATGATGCAAAGATAGGTGGAGGGGCAGGTAGTCTTGAGGAGGTAGAAAGGCTACTGAAGGACAATATAGATTAAGAGAATGGGTCAAGAAGTGGCAGATGGAATAGAGTGTCGGGAAGTGCATGACCATGCGTATTTGGTACAAGTAAAAGGATAGACTATTTTCTAAATGGAGAGAAAATACAAAAAACTGTGATGCCAAAGTACTTGGGAGTCTTTGTGTTAAGGCACTTCCAGGTTGCCCAGTTGCCATTAGCTCCTGGGGGAAGGCTTTCATCCGGTGGAATTTCCATCACTGGGGGTTGTTTGAGACCGGCAAGCCGGTCTGTCCACAAGGTGATGCAGGCTTCAGATGGGGTTGATTGTAATGGAACAACACTGTTCATGAAGCTCTTCCTTGACTTTAGGAGGCTGGGTGTGGGTGTATAACCATGTAGAGGGTGCCTCTCATCTGATGTTTGACGGAGTCATTCTTTCTTGCTGGCTACCATTCTTGTTATATCATGTGGAGCGATACTCACCAGGATATATAGGCTGTTGGTGTTTGTTGGTTATAAACAACCTGAGATAAGTCTGCAGCTTGCATTCAGATCGACATCCATCTTCTTAGCATGAGTAGATCTTTCCCATGCAGGGCAGGCGTATTTGGCAGTGGAATAGCAAAGAACAAGTGCACTGGCCCGCAATGTTTTTAAGCTTGCTCCCCATTTTGTGTTAGTGAGCTTATTCGGGATGTTCTTTCGTGAGCTCACTTTTGCCTTTGTCTTATTGATGTGGTTCTTGAAAGTGAGGCATCTGTCAGGGGTGACTCCTAAGTAGACAGGGTGCTCGCAATGCGTCAGTGTTGCTCCACACCAGGTCACTTCAAGCTGCTGTTTGGCTTCACGGTTCCTGAGGTGGAATGCACAAACTTGCATCTTGGGTGTGTTTGTGTGGAGGTGGTTTTCATCATAGTAGGATGTTAGTTCCTCCAAGGCCTCAGAAAGCGTTTTCTCCACAGTGTTAAAATCAGTGCTTTGGGCAGTGATGCATAAGTGATCAGCATATATAAAACGGCGTGTGACGTCATCTATAGGTTGGTCATTTGTGTAGATGTTGTACAGCAGCGGTGAAAGCACAATTCCCTGAGGAAGGCCATTCTTCTGAATACGCCACCTGCTACACTCCCCACCTAGTTCCACATAGAACCGGCGATTCTGAAGCAGGCTTTCTAACAACTCCGTTAATATCTTTTGTCATGTCCAGGATCTTGCAGAGGAGACATCTATGGTTACTGTACCGTAAGCTGCTGACAAGTTTACAAAAACAGCACCCATTACCATCCCTTGCTCAAAACCATCTTCGATATATTGTGTGAGGTTGAGCAGTTGGCTTGTTGTTGATTTGCCGGGGCGGAGACCTGCTTGCTCTGGAATGATTTTCTCATCTACAGTTGGTGCAATCCTATTGAGTATCAGACGTTCAAACAGCTTATTAATGTGGCAAAGCAGTGAGATTGGCCGAAAACTCTTAGGGTCTGAGGGATCCTTTCCGGGCTTCAATAGTATTATTATATGTGACTTCTGCCAAATATTAGGTAGCTTGTTTGTTGCCAGACAGTGGTTGAACAATTGTAGGAGCCATTTCTTTGTTTGCTGTCCAAAATGATTTATCTGCTCCGATGCTATGTTGTCAAGACCAATTGCTTTCCCGTGTTTTAGACTAGATATACCAATTTCCAGCTCTTCTATGGTGAATGGTCCAGTGAAGCCAGGGTCATCGCTGTACTACTTCCTATTTAGTTGTGCTCTTGGTTGTTTCTTGTTGGTTTTTCCATTTAGGAGCAACTGGTGCGCAACTTGGTTCGCAGACACATTAGGATGTTGGGCAGCTTTCTTGGGATCACCTCCAAGTTTGCCTATGAGAGACCATGCCTTCTTGCTGCTTTTTGTAAGATCTGTTGTCTTTATCAAGGTGTTCCAGGTGTTTTGATGCTCTTGAGAGATACGAAACATCACCCTCTCACCGTCAGTTATTGTTTCCTCTGAGAAGGGGGCAGATTCAAACACGGAGAGTTCAAACATTGACTTCCTGCAGAGTTCAGCATTCTCTTTGGTGAGACCAGAGATGTCGTGTGCTCTACAACCCCGGGGTATCTTCCTTTCGGCTGTTTTCTGGACAGCTTTTGCAAACAGGTTGTAGTACTCAGGTAACACAAACAAAACGCTGGTCTCAGCCCGAAACATCAACAGTGCTTCTTCCTATAGATGCTGCCTGGCCTGCTGTGTTCCACCAGCATTTTGTGTGTGTTGTTTGAGTTTCCAGACTCTGCAGATTTCCTCGTGTTTGTTATAGTACTCAGGTAGTGGTTTAATCCATTTAACCTTATGGTCAAGTGCTCTTGTGAACCGGTTCCAATCGGCCTTCTTGTAGCTGAAGCACCTTTTGAATGGTACGAGGGTTGGTAACACTGCTGTATTTACCTGAATACCAATAGGACGGTTCTGTGTTTGCGACAAGCTTCTTGCAGAGGCCAGCGATGCCGTTGCTGACAATGGCAAGATCTGGGTTATAACTGCACTTCCAGTGGGCACTGTGGAATGAGGCTGGCAACTTAGGATCATGGATGAGACTATGCTGGTTAGTGTCCATCCATTCTTCAACTGCTTCTCCATCGTGTTAGAATCCTTATACGCCCACTGGGTGCTGTGTCTATTAAAGTCTCCAACGATGATCTGTATTTTACTGTGCGGGTTGGATATAGGGTTAGAGAAGCTGAAAACTGTGCCCGGTGGCTTGTACACTGAGGTCACTACTACTTTGCTCAGCTCCACAGTTAGAATTTCGATGTTGTCCTCCTCTGATTTAGAAGTGGCTTCTACGACTGAACCAGCTCTAACGAATACAGCACTGCCATATTGTCGATGAGGTCTTTCAGCAACCAGGGACATTCCTGGTATTTTTGGGTGGTTGTTTTTGCTTCCTCTGTGTGTCTCCTGCAGGCCGAGGACATCACACCGCAACTCATTGCATAATGTAGTGAGGATGTTTTGTTTAGCTGCACAAAATCCTTCAATGTTAGCAGATATAACAGTCAATGCCGGTCTTGGAAAAGACCCGTGTTTCTGACATCGACGACCTCTGTCTTCAGGCATGATCAAATCAATGGTACTGTAGCGATGTACTACATACAGAGCTAGAGACAACGACACGCAGTCGGTAAGTCGTCTCGAGACTAGTTTATTCAAACTTCGCGGCACTGGCATTTAATCCTTAGCGCCTGCCCTCCCCAAGCGAAAATGACGTCAGAGGTGCATTACCAAAGTCTCCCCCTGGGCGCTGGCTATTTGTGAGCCGGTTCGCCTGCGCAGAAAGTGGGTCGCCACATAACCCCACCCCCCCCCCCCCCCCCCCAGAACCGGCGATACACCCCCTAATGTCCACAGTCTGGATCAGCCTCTGTTTGGGAGGTCTGCCTCTGTGCCGCGGTGCCTGAACTTCGACTGGCTGCGCCAAGTCCACGTGGGCTGGTTTGAGTCGGTCCACCGTGAAAACCTCCTCTTTCCCCCCAATGTCCAGAACGTACGTGGATCCGTTGTTGTTGATCACCTTGAACGGCCCCTCGTACGGCTGCTGTAGCAGTGCCCGGTGTCCGCCCCTTCGTACAGACACAAACTTACAGTTCTGCAGGTCTTTGGGTACATGGGTCGGGGTCCGTCCGTGCTGTGAAGTTGGTACGGGGGCCAGGTTGCCGAGCCTTTCGCGTAGCCTGTCCAGGACTGCTGCGGGTTCTTCCTCTTGCCCCCTTGGGGCTGGTATGAACTCTCCTGGGACAGCCAGGGGTGCGCCGTACACCAATTCGGCCGATGAGGCGTGCAGATCCTCTTTGGGCGCTGTGCGAATTCCATGCCGGACCCAGGGAAGCTCGTCCACCCAGTTAGGTCCTCTCAGGCGAGCCATGAGAGCCAACTTCAAGTGACGGTGGAAGCGTTCCACCTGTCCGTTCGACTGTGGGTGGTAGGCAGTTGTGTGGTGCAGCTGCGTTCCCCACAGGCTGGCCACACCCGACCACAGGCTGGAGGTGAACTGGGCACGTCTGTCGGAGGTAATGTGGGCCGGTACCCCGAAGCGTGCTACCCAGGTTGCAATCAGTGCTCGGGCGCAGGAATCGGCAGATTTGTCGGTGAGTGGGACCGCCTCTGGCCACCTCGTGAACCGGTCTCCCACAGTTAGGAGGTACCACGCTCCTCGGGACACTGGTAGGGGGCCCACGATACCCACATGAATGTGGTCGAACCTCCGGTGGGTGGGTTCGAACTGCTGCGGCGGGGCTTGAGTGTGCCGCTGCACCTTGGCTGTTTGGCACTGCGCGCACGTTCTGGCCCATTCACTGACCTGCTTGCGAAGTCCGTGCCACGTGAACTTGCTGGAGACTAGCCTGATGGTTGTCCTGATAGATGGGTGTGCCAAACAGTGTATGGAGTCGAAAACTCGCCACCTCCAGGCTGCCGGGACGATGGGGCAAGGTTGGCCGGTAGCCACGTCGCACAGGAGAGTCCTCTCACCTGGGCCTACGAGAAAGTCCTGCAGCTGGGCATCTCATCGTCTGCCTGCTGCACCTCCACCAGTGCTGCATAGTCCACCCCCAGGGACAGGGCCTGGACAGCTGGTCTGGAGAGTGCGTCCGCCACGACATTGTCCTTTCCCGAGACATGCTGGATGTCCGTCGTGTACTCGGATATGTAGGACAGATGTCGCTGCTGGCGAGCCGACCAGGGATCGGACACCTTCGTGAACGCAAAGGTCAACGGTTTGTGGTCTGTGAACGTGGTGAACGGCCTGCCTTCCAAGAAGTACCTGAAATGCCGGATTGCCAGATACAGTGCCAACAGCTCCCGGTCGAAAGCACTGTACTTGAGTTCGAGTGGTCGTAGGTGCTTGCTGAAGAACGCCAGGGGTTGCCAGCGCCCCTCGATGAGTCGCTCCAGCTGTGTTGGATGCGTCCACCGTGAGTGCGGTCGGAACGTCTGTTCTGGGGTGCACCAGCATCGCGGCATCTGCCAAGGCTTCCTTGGCTTTAACGAAAGCGGCCGCGGCCTCCTCGTCCCACGTAATGTCCTTGCCTTTACCGGACATCAGGGTGTACAAAGGGCGCATGATACGGGCTGCTGAGAGGAGGAAACGGTGGTAGAAGTTCACCATACCAACTAACTCCTGTAGGCCTTTGATCGTGTTGGGCCGGGCAAAGTGGCGGATCGAGTCTACCTTGTCGGGCAGAGGTGTTGCCCTGTCTTTGGTAATCCTGTGGCCCAAGAAGTCGATGGTATGGAGACCAAACTGGCATTTGGCTGGGTTGATCGTGAGGCCGAAATCACTCAGGCGGGAGTAGAGCTGGCGGAGGTGGGACAGATGATCCTGACGACTACTGCTGGTTATAAGGATGTCATCCAAATAGATGAACGCAAAGTCCAGGTCGCGTCCCACCGCATCCATTAGCCACTGGAACGTCTGTGTGGCATTTTTCAGGCCGAACGGGATGATGAGTGCTGTTTTGGGGATGTCTTCAGGGTGCACCGGGATTTGATGGTATCCCCGGACGAGGTCTACTTTGGAAAAGATTCTTGCCCCATGCAGGTTTGCTGCAAAGTCCTGTATGTGCGGCACGGGGTAGCAGTCTGGAGTGGTAGCCTCGTTCAGTCTGCGGTAGTCGCCGCATGGTCTCCAGCCCCCGGCTGCTTTGGGCACCATGTGCAGGGGGGAGGCCCATGGGCTGTCGTACCGCCGTACGATCCCCAATTCCTCCATCCTCTTGAACTCCTCCTTCGCCAGGTGGAGCTTTTCCGGGGGGAGCCTTCGTGCGCGGGCGTGGAGGGGTGGTCCCTTGGTCGGGATGTGGTGCTGAACCCCATGTCTGGGCGTGGCTGCCGTGAACTGCGGTGCCAGAATTGATGGAAAGTCCGCCAGGATTCTGGTAAATTCGTTGTCCAACAGCGTGATGGAGTCCAGATGTGGGGCCGGCAACTTGGCTTCACCCAGAGAGAACGTCTGGAAAGTCTCGGCATGTACCAGTCTTTTCCCTTGCAAGTCGACCAGCAGGCTGTGAGCTCGCAAGAAGTCCGCCCCCAGGAGTGGTTGGGCCACGGCGGCCAGTGTGAAGTCCCACGTCAACTGGCTGGCGCCGAACTGCAGCTGCACTGTGCGGGTGCCGTAGGTCCGTATCGTGCTGCCGTTTGCGGCCCTCAGGGTGGGTCCTGGATTCCTGTTGCGGATGTCGTACCCCATTGGGGGCAAGACGCTGATCTCCACTCCGGTGTCGACCAAGAAGAGGCGTCCCGACTGTTTGTCTCAGACGTACAAGTGGCTGTCCTGGTGGCCTGCCGCCATAGTCATTAGCGGCAGCTGTCCCTGGCCCTGGCCCTTGCAGGGCAGGCGACAACGGCGGGCTTCTGTGCCCCACCGCTGGTGGTAGAAACACCACTGTTCACTGGCCTCCTGCCTCTGTGTTGTGTGCGCCCCCCTGCCGGGCCTGCTCTGGTCTGCTGTTGGGCGCGTGGCCTGGTAATCTGACCGACGGATGCCACGCTCTCCCTCTTGGCTTTCCACAGCACATCTGCCAGGCCGCCACCTTCCAGGGGTCACTGAAATCTGCGTCGGCCAGCAGCAGATGTATGTCCTCGGGCAGTTGCTCTAGGAACGCTTGCTCGAACATGAGGCAGGGCTTGCGTCCATCAGCCAGGGCCAGCATCTTGTTCATCAATGCTGACGGCAGTCTGTCTCCCAAACCGTCCAAGTGAAGCAGGCGGGCACCCCGCTCACACCGTGAGAGGCCAAAGGTCTCAGTGAGCAGCGCTTTGAATGCTTCATATTTGCCTTCTTCCGGGGACGACTGTATGAAATCTGCAACCTGGGCAGCCGTCTCCTGGTCAAGGGCGCTCACCACATGGCAGTAACGCATGGAATCAGAAGATATCTGCCGAATCTGGAACTGGGCTTCTGCTTGGCTAAACCACACGCGTGGTCGCAGCGTCCAGAAAGTCGGCAGTTTTAGCGAAACTGCGTTAACAGATGAAGAGTCGGTCATCTTTGGTCCAAATCCCGTTTGGACCGTCGGGGTCACCAATGTAGCGATGTACTACATACAGAGCTAGAGACAACGACACAGTGTCGGTAAGTCGTTTCGAGACTAGTTTATTCAAACTTCACGGCGCTGGCTTTTAATCCCTAGAGCCCGCCCTCTCCAGGCGGAAATGACGACAGAGGTGCATTACCAAAGTCTCCCCCCGCGCGCTGGCTATTTGTGAGCCAGTTCGCCTGCGCAGAAAGTGGGTCGCCACAGTACAAAAATGTTGAATACACTACTTGCTGCATGTGGTGGTGGTGGTGAAATGCCTTGATAGGTGGCTGTGGAGTGGATGTTTCTTATGCAGGAGTGTCTAAGACCAGAGGACACTGCCTCAGAATAGATAGGTGTTCTTTTAGAACAGAGATAAGGGAGAAATTCCTTTTGCCAGAGAGTGGTGAATCTGTGGAATTCTTTGCCACAGGCAACGGTGGAGGCCAAGTCTTTATGTAAATTTAAGGCAGAGGTTGATAGGTACTTAATTGGTCAGTGCATAAAGGGGTATGTGGGGGAAGGCAGGAAATGGGGGCTGAGAGGGAAATGATGAATTGATGGAGCAGACTCAATGGGCTAAATGGCCTAATTCTGCTCCTATATCTTAATTAGTTCAGCCCAACATTTGTAGGCCAAAGGACCCAAGTTCTGGTTCCTGTATCCAAATGCCACACAAATAGGCATGAACTATTTGTGCTTATCAGAATAGTTAATGGTAATGTGTTCATACTTTCCAAATTGACATCTTCGGGACCTAACAAGTGCTGAACTATGAAACAACTAGACCAAAGACCACCCTTGATTATCCTCCCCTGGTTAGGAGAACTGTCCTTGTGAAGAATAGACATTCCATGAGTCACATAGTTATTCCAAGAACTGTCCGTAACACAAAAGTTCTGTAAATTGGAAAAACCATCAGGTGAGATTACAACAGCTCTAGTAATTAGCCTCAGCTCAGAGAGATTCAAAACATGCCAAACCATAAAATGGCAGACTAGAGTAATTCAAACTGCAATCACGTTCATGTTTTACCTGTGCTACATGCATCATTCATTGCTGCTGTTAGAGTCTTCTTGCCACCCAGGAAAGGTACTTGCTGATTGCAGAAGCCAAATGAAGACTTGTTAAAGAGAGAAAGCCTGTACATGGCTGGGCCACTAACAGAAGTTTAATGCCCTCCCTGGGGTTGTTAAAGTAAGTTTATTAGTCTCTTCTTCAACTGTTATACCACCACAACTTCCAGCCAACCTACTGACAGCATGAATGTAGCTTCCGTCCTTCTGTATATTCTTTTACCATTACTGGATATCTTCATTCATGTACTCACCATCTTGTATGCTTTGTTCTGCTAACATATCTAAGTACAGTAGATAGCATGGGCAAGATAAGCCGATGCCCTTGGGTTGGTCTCACATAACCTCCTGTGGTCTTCATTTGAATTATTCTGTGTCCCAGAATATGTTACAACCCTGGTCAAAGCCTACTTTCAAGATCGCTAGTTCTCATTGATAACTGCAGTGTACAACACAGCCTGGCAGCCTGTGGACATAGTCATAATGGCAGGTTGCTCCATCTCTCCACTGGCCATTACCATGGCAATGGAAGTAATCATTAAAACTGCCAGATGGGTAGGAGGAGGAGAACGACTGAAGTCAGGACTACGCCTATCATGAATCCAGGCATTTATGATTTAACCACCCTGACAACTACAATCCCATGTTCCAAATGATTGCTGAGAAACTCCATTCAAATATCAAATGGGCCCGAATGTTGATTAAAACAAAGAAGTCTAGGAGCTTTTCTACAGTCAAGGGAAGGTAATTCTTACTGTGTTAGAAAGGTCAGTTAAAAGCTTGGGGTATTAGTACAATGTAAACCTCAGTGATACAAATCAAGTGAAATTGCAGAGAGAAGAAATCATCAAAGGGCTTAAAGGCAGTGATAAGACCTTGCTGCAGGAAACCTCAAGCTCTGGTGCCTTTAGTTTCAATTCCACCTTCGGATGTGGTGGCAACTGACTCTGTATAAGTCCCCATCACTCACGCTGAAAAGCTGAAAAGGACAGTTAGTTCCTTCATTAAAAAGTAAATGAGCTTACCAAGATCACTAAGAAACATCTACCTGTATGGCAAAGGAGCTCCGGAGTTGCCTGTCACGGTGCTGACTGAAGAGTTCAAGTGCGTCAAGGTGAGGTTTAAGATGATTCTCTGGGAATCTCGTGGACAGTGTTGTCCAGGATGCTGTACCCAGGACCTTAACAAGGAAAAAGTGGTGTCCGGCAGAGTCAGTGAAACAGGCTCAAGCCTGTTCAAGGCTCAAGGTTCAGGTTTGTGGACATGATGGGCCAAGTGGAAGAGGAGGCCTTAGCACAGGCTCAAATAGGCCCATTTGACAAAAGGTGGCAACACAAAAGCAAAGGCAAGCTATGTTGGCGGAGGAAGGAGCAGATGAGGTATGCAAGAGCAGTGTCTCAGGCAAAACAGGGTCAGTGGACAAGGTGGGAAAACACTGAGAAAAGAAAATTCAGTGGGATAGACTTATGGGAAAAGGAAGGAAGAAAGATTAGCTTCCTTATGAGAGCTGCTTATGAAGTTCTCCCAACTCCCAAAATTCTGAACCAGTGGCTCGGTGAAGACCCAGCTTGTCCACTCTGTGGAAGAACAGCAAACCTCAAGCACATCCTCTTATCTTGCAACCAGGTCCTCAGATGTTTGACATCCATTGCGGAGAAGCAAAGGCTGAATAACAACTCTACGCCCTATATCCCCTTTGTTCGGCAAGGACAGACAGTGCCACCCTCAGTGACACGGTTGGTGTCAGGCATACTGGAGTCTGTTTGTGACTGAAGCATAGCTGAACCTTGACAAAAGGCTAATATTTCCCCTGGAGATAGCCACTACTACCCTTAGACCAGACTTGGTCTTGTGCTCTGGCAGTCTGAAGGTTGTAGTAATCTCAGAGCTCACAGTGCTCTGGGGAGGTGCAATCTGCGAGACGTGTGACCAGAAACATGTAAGATACACTGAGCTGGCACAGATGCTAAACTGCATGGATAGAAGGTGCAGACTTTCCCAGTAGAGGTTGGCTGCAGAGGGTCAGGTTGCTGAAGGGATTGGGAGTCCAAGGCCAGGGCCAGTGGCAAGCTATAAAAGAACTCTCGGAGGTAGCTGAGTGAAGCAGCCACTGGTTATAGATGAAGAGGAGTGATGGCAGCTGGGACCTAAAATGACCCACGAGTGGCCGGATGTGAAGGGGGGGTGCACCTGGGACACTGGGTCACACTGTTGAGCCCTCTGGAGATGTAGTGGGCTTAAAATAACTAAACATCCAAGGGGGAGTGCCCTCCTGATGACCCCACCAAGCCCCATTTCGAGATCTCTATGCTATGTCCCGAGTTAGGATCTGCTTATCAAAGTAATTGAAGCACCTAGCCCTATGAGTTTGAATTACTATCCATCCCATTGTCCTTGAGAAGGTGGATATATGCCATTCCTTTCATTGACTCAGTCCATCAAGCGAAAGTAGGGAGATTCTGGATTTAAACCCAATGAGGATGAGGGAGTGGTAGAATACTTTCCAGTCTAAATGGTGTGTGAATTGAGGGAAGAATCCACAGGTGTTGGGCTTCCTATGTATCTGCTACCTTTGTGTTTCTTTGTGATAAATTTGTGGGCTTGGGAGACACATTATTCAGTGCTGTGATCGGAAGTGGGTATGTTGTTAGCTACTTACATAAAATTCTTGCACTTAGCTCTAGCGGAGAAAGTACACACTATTCAGTACCTTAAGAGTAGGGTTATTATACGAGGAACATTTGATGGCTCTGGGTCTGTATTCGCTGGAATTCAGAAGAATGAGGGGGAATCTCATTGAAACTTTTCGAATGTTGAAAGGCCTAGACAGAGTAGATGTGGAAGGGATGTTTCCCATGGTGTGAGAGTGTAGGACAAGAGGGTATAGCCTTAGCTTAGAGGGGCACCCTTTCAAAACACAGAAGTGGAGAAATTTCTTTAGCCAAAGGGTAGTGAGTTTGTGGAATTTGTTGTCACATGCAGCTGTGGAGGCTAGGGTGTTGGGCATATTTAAGGCAGAGATTGACAGGTTCTTGACTGGACACAGCATCAAAGGTTATGGGGAGAAGGCCAGGAACTGGGGTTGAGGAGGAGATAGAGAAAAAGGATGAGCCGTGTTTGAGTGGCAGAGCAGACTTGATGGGCCAAATGGCCTAGCTCTGCTCCTATGTCTTATTGGAAAGCGGCCAGTGAGTGAGTGGGCCAGTGAAGGAGTGGAGATTTGAGGCTTCGACAAGAAGAGGCGGAGGACGAGCTTGTTCCCAGTTAGTCTTTACAATGCCTCCTGAAATGGTGATGTGCCTCTCCTGTGAGATGTGGCAGTCTTCGGGGAGCTCCCCTCTCCCGCAGAGTCACATCTGACAGAAGTGCTTGCGGCTGGGCGATCTGGAAGACCGTGTGAGGAATCTGGAGCAGCAGCTGGATGACCTTCGACTCATAAGGGAGAATGAGGCAGTCATAGATGAGAGCTACAGGGAGGTAGTCAGACCTAGGCTGCCGGAAGCAGGTCGTTGGGTGACAGTCCGAGGGGGGAAAGCAAAGGAGAGTAGACAGGTAGTGCAGAGCACCCCTGTAGCCATTCCCCTGAATAATAAGTTTACTGTCCTGGATGCTGTTGGTGAGGATGACCGACCAGGTGTGAGCCACGATGGCAGGGCCTCTGGGACTGAGTCTGACCCTGTGGTGCAGAAGGATGGGACGGAGGAGAGGAGAGCTGTCGTCATTGGAGACTCTATAGTCAGGGGAGCAGACAGGAGATTTTGTGGACGTGAGAAGGAAACCCGCATGGTTTGTTGCCTCCCGGGTGCCAGGATCCGGGATGTCTCTGACCGGGTGCATGACATGCTGGTACGAGAGGGAAAACAACCAGAAGTCGTGATACATGTTGGGACCAACGACGTAGGCAGGAAGAGGGATGAGGTCCTGAAGTGTGAGTTTCAGGAACTAGGCAGAAGGCTGAAGAACAGGACCTCAAGGGTAGCGTTCTCAGGATTGCTGCCAGTACTACGCGATAGTGATGGTAAGAATTGGAGGAGATGGCAGTTGGATGTGTGGCTGAGAAGTTGGTGCAGGGGGTAGGGTTTTAGATTTTTGGATCATTGGGATCTCTTCTGGGGAAGGTGGGACCTGTACTGATTGGATGAGTTGCACCTGAACTTGAGGGGGAGCAATATCCTTGCAGGTAGGTTTGCTAGCATGGTTCGGGAGGGTTTAAACTAATTTGCAAGGGGGAAGTGCATGGAGTAAAGCCAGATCTAACATTTAGAGAGGCTTTGAGGAAAGAGAAGCAGAATAAAGGGTGTAAAGGTAGTAAGGTAGAAGGGCTAAAGTGTGTGTACTTCAATGCAAGAAGCATCAGGAACAAAGGTGATGAACTGAGAGCTTGGATATATACATGGAATCATGATGTAGTGGCCATTACAGAGATTTGGCTGGCACCAGGGCAGGAATGGATTCTCAATATTCCTGGATTTCAGTGCTTTAAAAGGGATAGAAAGAGGGGAAAAGGGGAGGAAGGGTGGCATTACTGTTCAGGGATACTATTACAGCTGCAGAAAGGGTGGGTAATGTAGCAGGATCCTCTTTTGAGTCAGTATGGGTGGAAGTCAGGAACAGGAAGGGAGCAGTTACTCTACTGGGGGTATTCTATAGGCCCCTGGTAGCAGCAGAGATACTGAGGAGCAGATTGGGGGGCAGATTTTGGAAAGGTGCAAAAGTAACAGGGTTGTTATCATGGGTGACTTTAACTTCCCTAATATTGATTGGCACTTGATTAGTTCCAAGGGTTTAGATGGGGCAGAGTTTGTTAAGTGTCTCCAGGATGGATTCCTGTCACAGTATGTTGACAGGCCGACTAGGGGGAATGCCATACTAGATCTGGTATTAGGTAACGAACCGGGTCAGGTCACAGATCTGTCAGTGGGTGAGCATCTGGGGGACAGTGATCACCGCTCCCTGGCCTTTAGCATTATCATGGAAAAGGATCGAATCAGAGAGGACAGGAAAATTTTTAATTGGGGTAGGGCAAATTATGAGGCTATAAGGCTAGAAGTTGCGGGTGTGAATTGGGATGATGTTTTTGCAGGGAAATGTACTATGGACATGTGGTCGATGTTTAAGGATCTCTTGCAGGATGTTAGGGATAAATTTGTCCCGGTGAGGAAGATAAAGAATGTTAGGGTGAAGGAACAGTGGGTAAGAAGTGAAGTGGAAAATCTAATCAGGTGGAAGAAGGCAGCATACATGAGGTTTAGGAAGCAAGGATCAGTTGGGTCTATTGAGGAATATAGGGTAGCAAGAAAGGAGCTTAAGAAGGGGCTGAGAAGAGCAAGAAGGGGGTATAAGAAGGGCTTGGTGAGTAGGGTAAAGGAAAACCCCAAAGCATTCTTCAATTATGTGAAGAACAAAAGGATGATAGGAGTGAAGGTAGGACCGATTAGAGATAATAGTGGGAAGATGTGCCTGAAGGCTGTGGAAGTGAGCGAGGTCCTCAATGAATACTTCTCTTTGGTATTCACCACTGAGAGGGAACTTGATGACGGTGAGGACAATATGAGTGAGGTTGGTGTTCTGGAGCATGTTGATATTAAGGGAGAGGAGGTGTTGGAGTTGTTAAAATACATTAGGACGGATAAGTCCCTGGGGCCTGACGGAATATTCCCCAGGCTGCTCCACGAGGCAAGGGAAGAGATTGCTGAACCTCTTGCTAGGATCTTTATGTCCTCGTTGTCCACGGGAATGGTACCGGAGGATTGGAGGGAGGCGAATGTTGTCCCCTTGTTCAAAAAAGGTAGTAGGGTAATTATAGACCAGTGAGCCTTACGTCTGTGGTGGGAAAGCTGTTGGAAAAGATTCTTAGAGATAGGATCTATGGCATTTAGAGAATCATGGTCTGATCAGGTACAGTCAGCATGGCTTTGTGAAGGGCAGATCGTGTCTAACAAGGCTGATAGAGTTCTTTGAGGAGGTGACCAGTCATATAGATGAGGGTAGTGCAATGGATGTGATCTATATGGATTTTAGTGAGGCATTTGACAAGGTTCCACACAGTAGGCTTATTCAGAAAGTCAGAAGGCATGGGATCCAGGGACATTTGGCCAGGTGGATTCAGAACTGGCTTGCCTGCAGAAGGCAGAGGGTCGTGGTGGAGGGAGTACATTCAGATTGGAGGGTTGTGACTAGTGGTGTCCCACAAGGATCTGTTCTGGGACCTCTACTTTTCATGATTTTTATTAACAACCTGGATGTGGGGGTAGAAGGGTGGGTTGGCAAGTTTGCAGATGACACAAATGTTAGTGGTGTTGTAGATAGTGTAGAGGATTGTCGAAGATTGCAGAGAGACATTGATAGGATGCAGAAGTGGGCTGAGAAGTGGCAGATGGAGTTCAACCCAGAGAAGCGTGAGGTGGTACACTTTGGAAGGACAAACTCCAAGGCAGAGTACAAAGTAAATGGCAGGATACTTGGTAGTGTGGAGGAGCAGAGGGATCTGGGGGTACATGTCCACAGATCCCTGAAAGTTGCCTCACAGGTAGATGGGATAGTTAAGAAAGCTTATGGGGTGTTAGCTTTCATAAGTCGAGGGATAGAGTTCCTTTCCTCCCAGAGATGCTGCTCAACCTACTGAGTTCTCCCAGCAGTTTGATACTCCAGGTTCCAGCATCTGCTGTCTCTTTGCTATGTTTATAGTCCCACATTGGCCCTCACTATGCTCCCAGGAGGGAGAGAAAATTTAGGAGTGTGGCAAAAACAAATTGAGTTGATTTCTTTGCCCTGGGCAAGGTTAAGCTTTCCAGCTATGTATATCGAAACTAAATCCTGGCTGTAGGGAATACTTCATCATCCAACTGCCTTGTGCCTTATAGGTGCTTTGGAATCAGCATCAGAGTTCTGAGCCACAGGATATCCATCCTCCTGGTGAGGGATGATGGTCTAGTGTAGAAATTCAAATGTGTAAGAATCTCCAGAGAGTCATAAAGAAGGCAAGACAGCGGCTATACTTTATTAGGAGCTTGAAGAGATTTGACATGTCAACAAATACACTCAAAAAATTCTATAGTTGTACCGTGGAGGGCATTCTGACGGGCTGCATCACTGTCTGGTATGGAGGGGCTACTGCACAGGACCGAAAGAAGCTGCAGAAGGTTGTAAATCTAGTCAGCTCTGTTTTGGGCACTAGCCTACAAAGTTCCCAGGACATCTTCAGGGAATGGTGTCTCAGAAAGGTAGTATCCGTTATTAAGGACCTCCAGCACCCAGGGTGTGCCCTTTTCTCACTGTTACCATCTGGTAGGTAGAAGGCACACACTCAGTGATTCAGGAACAGCTTCTTTCCCCCGCCATTCAATTCCTGAATGGACTCTGAAGCTTTGGACACTGCCTCGCTTTTTTTAATATACAGTATTTATGTTTTTGGTCATTTTTAATCATCTATTCAATATACATAATTGACTTGTTTATTTAATATTATGTTTTATTATTATTAATATTATTTTCTCTCTCTGCTAGATTAGATATTGCTTTGAACTGCTGCTGCTAAGTTAACAAATTTCAGGTTACATGCCGGTGATAATAAACCTGATTCTGATTCTGACTCTGTTCAATACACCATGGATGTGGTGCTTTCAATATTTCAGTAATATTTGAGTGAGCATCCTGTGCTGTTTAAATAATGCATTGCTGGTTCTATGTAAAGGCACATGAGTGGCATATGTTATCATGCTACAGCATCATACATGCACAACTCGCTTTAAAGTAAAACTTAATAAACACAAGTTATTCCTGACTCTGTGTTTTCCTTTCAATTAGTTTTGTGTCTTGGAGCTACAAAACATAATAGTGGTGATGAGGAAGTTTTCAATGAACTCAAGACAACTACCTACCTGTTGAAGTTGTGCAACTTTTAAAAAATGCACTGCGAGAAACAATGAAGGTGCAGCATGTTTTTTTTTCTTTAGATGGCACATTTTCTTTGCAAAAGGAAAGATGCTTCAGTTTTTAAAAAAGGCAGAAAATAGAAGGGTTCACGGGTTCAAAAACAGTCAGTACCGGGTGATAATAATCATAAAATGGAGCAGAAATTGCTGGCTACATCAGAAAAGCTGATGCATTTGATTACACAATAGATGACTGGAGTGAATTAAGCCGTATTTTAAAGCAAATAGAATAGCCGATGAGAAGCGAGTGCCAATTTTGCTAAGTGCATTGGGTTTAAAGGCGTACAATTTGCTTCGAAGTTTGACTTCTCCAACCAAACCAGGGAAATGGGCTTTGCTAGTATCATGAAAGTGTTGTAGGAACATTTAGAACTGAAACCATTGTTGATTGCAGAAAGCTTTAAGTTTCCGTAAAGGGAATCAAATGGAAGGCGAGCCTATTTCAGTGTACATGGCTGAATTGAAGAGATTGTCGGTTCAATGATGCTTAATGATGCACTGAGAGATTGATGATAGTTTGTGGAATCTTCTTAGAAAGTATTCAATAATAGCTCCTAACTGAAGCACAATTTACATCTAAAACAGTTGAAATTGCTGTATCAATTCGAACAGCAGACAGAGGCACAATTGAATCACAGACAGGAGTGAATGTGAACATGAACAAAATAGCAACATCTAGACAGAGGCCTGCCTGGACAAACAAATTGTGTTATCATTGTGGCAGGGACTCGCATATACCAGGCTAATGTAATTTTAAAGGTGAAACTTGCATAAAATGCAACAAAATAGGATAAATAGAAAGAGCATGTCAGACATACAAAAATAAATGGACTGCATGGGGATAAAAGATAAAAAAAAGTAAAGTTGCAATTTCAAAAAGAGCACTAGTCTGCATACTGTTCATGAAAAATCTGATAATGATGAGAGTGATACAGGATTAATTAGCCTTAAGAATTACAATGTGAAAACTAACATTAGACAAGCAATTTGGCTTACACCAGGAATGACTGGTAATTTAATTAAAACAGAATTGGACACTGGCTCAGCTGTTTCAGTATTCCATATGATGAGTTTGAACAGCATTTCAAAGATGCTGAACTGAAGCCTGCAGCGATCCAACTAAGAACTTATTTTGGAGAAAAGATAACTCCTGTGAGAATGACATTTGTAACAGTGAAATACAACAAGCCGCATTACAATTGTATATGGTAAAAAAACAGAAGGGCCAGCATTTCAGGGATGTGATTGGCAGAGACAACAACAACTTGATTAGAGATCCATCCACTATCTGCATGCCATGTCCCCTGTGACAGAGCCAACTAAAAGCAAATTAGGAAAGATACTGGATGATGCCACAGCAGGGTTCAAGGATAGCACTGGAAAACTCAGACATATCAAGGGTAAAATAGTGCTACATGAAAATGCCACAGCCAAAGTTTACAAAGCCCTTCTGGTTCACTATACCATCTATAATAAAGTAACCAGTGAGCTAGATGTCATGGAGGCTGAAGGAATTCTTTGTGAGTTTGAGTGGAGCCCATGGGCAATATCAGTGTTTCCAGAAGCCAAGATGGATGGGTCTGTCAGGACCTGTGTTGATTTTAAGGTCACCATCAACCCAGTATTAAAAGTCAATCAGTACCCTGTGCGGAGGATAGAGGATATCTTTGCAAACTTTTCTGGAGAAAAACACTTCAGCAAAGTGGACTTAGTTGAGGCCTACTTGCAGATGACAATGGAAGAAGAGTCTAAAGTGTTTCTCAGCATAAACACTCACAAAGGACTTTGTTGCAATAATAGTCTTATTTTTGGAGTTCCAACTGCACCTGCACTCTGGCAGAAAGCTACGGACCAGGAGCTGCAGGGCTGTCCAAGCACTCACAGTTACCTGAATGACATTATTTTTATTAGTAAAGATGACAGGAACATTTCCAAAATCTCAAGACAGTGTTAAAAAGTTTAGAAGATTATGGCTTCAGAACACAATGCAACAAGTGTAAATTCTTTAAACCAAGCATCACTTATTGTGGACACACCATTGATGCACAAGATTTACACAAGTGTGGTGAGAAAACTCAAGTAGGGGTGGATGCCACAAGGCCAAAGGAGATGCCACAGTTGTGGTCCTTTTTAGGATTTGTCAATCACCAATAGAGTCATGCCAAACCTCGCTCCTGTGCTCCACCCCTTGCACTCGGTACTACAGAGTAGGAAGAAATGGCAATGGACATAACAGTGTGAGGTGGATTTCCAAAAGATGAAGGAAATGGTGATGTCAGATACTGTACTCACACATTACGATCCACGTCATCAATGAAGCTTGCCGTGCACTGTTCAGGATGCCAGCACGTCCAGAAGAAACGTATCCAGAGCTGTCAGAACCATTCCTGCAGGCCCAGAGTCAACTCCTACAACCATCGAGGAGACCCCAGAAACTGAGATTGTTTCACAGCCACAAGCCTCAACTGCCAAACAGAGTGACCTCCCCCCACACCCATCCATCCATCAGGTAAGACATTATCTCACAAGAGTAAGAAATCCTCCACAACAATTTAATCTTTAGGCCTGAATGGGACAATTTAAAATTTATTATATTGTGGATGTCTATGTAGTAGCACGATACTATTATATAGTATACCAATTGTATATAGTTGAGATGCATTCTATATTCAGTTAGAATTTATAGCTAAGCAGAGGAGTGTTGTGTATTTAATATTTCAGTAATATTTGAGTAATATTATAAATATATTGTTTGATTAAGCCTTCTTTATCATTTACATTGTGCATTGCAGATTATATGTAAATGCATGTGAATGGCATAAATCATCACACCACCACATCATACATGTGCACCTCGCTGAAAAGTAAAACTTAATGTACATGATTATTCCCAACTCTGGGTTTTTCTTTTAATTAGTGTAGCATCCGTGCCCCAAATTTACCCCCATTCACCTAGAGTGAAACGCTGTCATCCCACCAACAGTGCAGTACTTCGGTGTAAATATGGTGTAATGCCCCCCCAGTACACGCTCACAACACAAATACCAGACAGTACACCAAAGGTGAGTAAAGGATTACAACTTTGTAGTTATTTCTTAGTGATGGGTTAGTAGAAACAGATAACCCAAAGGTGCCAAATCAGTGAGTTTATCAGTTTGTGCGCGTAATATTTTAATAATTTGGAGCTCACAGCTCCAGTTCCATCCACAATTACCTTCCAAGCCTTCGACCACCGTCCAAACCGCTGATGTCTGGTATCTGCTGCCCTGGAACCGCTGTCCGCTCCTCACACATCCATCCTCCTCGCTTGCCTCCCAAAAAAGACCCCGAATTCCCGCTCAGCTCACACATACAAGATAGCATAACAATTCTCCATTTGTTAGTTCCCCTCTTATCTGCAGTTATAACCCAAACATTCCAGCTACAGAAACCCATTGCAGCATTAAGCAACATTACAGAGAAGCCATTTCATTATAACAATACAAAGAAGCCATTTTGTTAGCTTGAACAGTTAATACCACAGTTAATGGTACTGAGAGCCCTACATTAGTTTTATGTTTTGGAGCTACAAAACAATAGATCCCTCTCTCCCTCCCATTGATGGTATCCATAGAAGACAGTGCTTCAAGAAGGGATCATCCATCATCAAAGGTCCGCATATCTGGGCCATCGGATAGGAGATGAGTGAAGTGCCACACCACCGTGTTCAAGAACAGTTACTTCCTTTCAACCATTCAGTTCTTGAATGAACCAGCACAACCCGAATTACCAGTTTATCACTTTGTACTTGTTGGACTTGTTCTGATCGTGATCTTTCTTGTGCTTAATTTATGCTTTTCTTATGAATGCAGCTTATATATGTGGCAGAGATAGTGCTGCAAGTTTGGTCTTCATTACACCTGTTCATACATGTACTTGTGCATATGACAATAAACTTGATTTTCACTTTTTCTGTCAGCTACTGTCATTATGTGCCAGGTCCAACAAGTCTCCAGTTAATGGCAAGTCCTAAGCTGTTCAGTTTAATTCTCATCCTGACATTTGTCATACATTCAATTATTCAGCATTATTTTATTTCTTACTATTGAGTATTGAGAAATATACCTGACATAATCATTATATATACCTGAAATATAATCACTATGTATTAGCTATTTACTATACTATGTAATCACTTCTAGGTACTGAATATTACTATGTATTATTTTACTAGACACATTTTGCTATGTATTGTTTTAACTAGATACTTTGTACTCTCTTAGCTGCACACTGTGGCACTTACAGAACACCTGTTTGGCTAGCAGCACTATTAGCTGAAATGTACTCCATGTATTACACTCAGCCTTTGTTTAGTAAGAGATAACGGTGGCGGACAGGATGGTGCGAGCAGGAATGTAATGTGAGGGAGGTTGTCTGGAAAAAATAACCTTGGCCAGGAATAAGGCCCCAATGCGAACGGGTGAAAAATAATGGTGGCGCACCGAGAGCTAGGCAAGAGCGATTGATTAGTTAATATATAGATGATATGCAATTAAAAATTGATTGGGTATGCTGATGAAACCGAAATGTAACTGAGATAAGAAATTACTATAAAGAATGCTGTACACCGGAGCTCGGGGGGCTTTCGGTGACAAGTTCATTGATTGCCTCAGCCTTTGTTTGCAAATAAAGGTTTAAACTTCTCGAAGAATTGTCTGCATCTCCTCGTCATTTCAAGTAACCACGACAAAATTGGCATCATGAACAGGATCGGAAAGAGACCCGCAAAAAAGATTCGGCGGGTTGAGGCCGCTTCCCGGTCCCTCGGGAGCCCTCACAGAGCTAACAGAATTACGGGTGCACCCAGAAAAAGGTAAGCACTTTTTGCGACAATTTGGATTAAAATTCTGTTTGTTTTGGGGGTCTCGGGGACTCAGAGGTGTGTAGCAACTGCCGAAGGGTCTCTCCGATCCAAAGAATCTGGCAGAATTGGGGTTTGACAGGAGGCTCAGAGGATTAATCGAGAACACTGCAGTCGGGGTAAGTACGAATAAGGTAATAAGAAGTTGAGTAAAGAAAATTCCACGTGGTGTTGGTAAGTCCCCTGTGGATATCGCTTCACACAAAGCGAAGGGCTGAACGGGCAGGGAAAGGAAAAATAGAGAAAATCCCTGTGGATACCGCTTCGCACAAAGCGAAGGGCTGAACGGGCAGGGAAAGGAAAAATAGAGAAAATCCCTGTGGATACCGCTTCGCACAAAGCGAAGGGCTGAACGGGCAGGGAAAGTGAAGAGAAACTTCTGTGAGTACTGCCCTAGGTTGAGCGCTGCTTGGACAGAATGGAATAGAAGGTAAGAAGAATTTGATAAATTGCTTGAACACTGGTAGAATAAACTGTAGGGCTAGGCATAAAGATAGGATCGGGGAAGTATTTGAACTGTGAGACTTTTAAGAAATAGTACCTAAGAGAAGGAGAAAATAACATGGCAGAAGAAAAAGGAACAGCAGTAGACATACTGTGCAAGAAATTCCTGGTAAGTAGAGGTGAGGTTACTGCAATTTCAGAGAAATGGGAAAAAGGAACCAAAAACCTGCACACGAAATGGCCAAAAGAAGGGACATTCGATGTAAGCTTGTGTGAAGAGATGGAAGCACTAATTAAAAATCATAAACCAAATGATAAGTCCAAGTAAAGGGAGGAAAGGAGAGAGCAGGAGATGGAAGTATTGAAACTTTTTAGGATGGTGGGAGAGAGATTGAGAAAGACAGGCAGGATATTGATAATAAATGAAAAAGACAACAGGGAACAGGAAAAACAGTCGGGTGGGGGAGAGGAAAAACCTAACAGAAACCCGGCTTCAGTTCCATACCCAGATCTGAAAGAAGTAGAAAGACCCCCTCCCTATTATGAGCAGGGAACACCCAAGCAGTGCCCCATGATATCAGGAACAATAAGCCTGCAGGGGTAAGTAGAGGTCTGGGACCCTGAGGAGGAAAGAAGGAAATATGAGAGGGTGAGAGAGGTGCTGAAGAACGAGATAGAGGGAGAAAGGATAAGGATGGAACAGGAAAGAAGGGAGATGGAAAGAGAAGTGGAAAGGCTACAGCAGCTGAGAGAGAAGAGGGATTATGAGGAGTATCAGTTATACTGTAGAGACAGACAGACTAGAAGAGAACAGGAATCATCTAGATGGCAAGAACGGAGTGAGTTGAGAGGAAGTTGGAGGAAGGTAGGAGACGAGAGTTTGGAGGAAGCACGAGAGAGGACGGAGAGGCAAATATTGGAGATGGAAGAGAGGACTAGAGGAGAGAAGGAGCAAGGAAGAAGGTATATCCCAGGAAGGTATGAGTGGCAGCCAGTAGTAATAGGGCCAGCAATAGATGAAGAACCAAGTGAGGAAGGAAGCTTGATTACATGGAACGGGGAGAAGGAAATGCTGCCACTGCTGGTAAAGGGATCAGGACAAGTACAGTATATCCCTTGGGGATCCCAGGACCTGGAAGGGCTGAAAAATACTCTGCCTAGTCTGCATGAGGGGGCAGGAAAGTGGATTACAGCCTTTGAGGAGTAAACAATGGGACGATTGTTGGCTATGGGAGATTTGAAGGCACTGCTGATAAGATTGATGGGAACTTCCAAGCTAAAAGAACTGATGGAAATGGCTGGCTTACAGAATGTGGACAGCCCACAGACTGATGGGACCAATTTTGATCCGGTGAGGCAGAGGGTATGGCAGGCCCTCAGGAAGCTTTATCCACCCAGAGTGGACCCCAAAACCTTAAAGGGGGAACCACTGGGAGACACTGAAAACCCAGCAGCCTATGTAGAAAACCAGTTGAAAAGGTGGAGACTGAAGACTGAGCAAGAGGTGGAAAATAGCTTGTTTCTGAACTCACTGTTCCGACAAAGCATTCTGGATGCAATGCCTCCACAAGTCAAATCTAAATTGGAGGAAGTGGTTGGGCTGTCGTCATTGACCCCACGAGCATTCAGTGATCACGTAGTCCACGCGGTGGAGAAATATCGGAGCGACAAACGAAAGCTGGCTGAGCAGCAAGAAGAGGTGCAGCGAAAGCTATTGCAAATGCAGCTCGAAGAACTGAAAAAGAAGGAAAAAGAAAAAAGCAAAAAGATGCTGCCAGCCATCACCAGTGTGAGTACAGCCATTAAAGTGAATGAAGCACCACTAGATGGAGGAACCGGTCATTCTGTCAGTCAAGGTCCCGAAAACCCCATGCCAATAATGAATGTCTTCGGAGGAGCATTTCCACAGATGCCCTATCAGGGACAGAGTAGATTTAAGCAACAGCCCAGACAGGACTGGAAGTCCCAAGGAGGGGGAGCAGAGGAGTTATGGGCAGACTGGTTAAAAGCAAACTAGGGGGATGGGGTGTGTGGCTGACTAAAATGGCAATGACTGCAGGTATTGTGCTGATAAGTTGTGCATTTATTCTGTGCTGTTTTCTTCCATGTCTCAAGACTTTGATAATGCGTGTGACAGCAAAACAATTCCCGATGCTCCTGGAAATTGTTGAATCTGACCCCAGACAAGGAGAAAAACCGATGATGTACTGTTACAGTCTGCGCGACACATCAAATGGACTGGAGGGTGTTAATGATGTGGACACTAGTCTGTAAGTGTGTCTGAGTCTTTTTTCCTGTCTCAGCTACGGAGGGACAGGTTTTTAGCTCAGCAGCCTAGGATAAGAGAGAGAGATCATTTTGAGCTCTGAGTACGGAAATTGTAGTTGACCCAAATTTGGGATTAAAATGCTGGACTTTATTTTGGCTTTGGTGCACGGCCTCTGAGTGTTCTCTTTCTGTGTGAGACCCTGTGGGTCTCAAAGGGGGATTATATTGAGAAATATACCTGACATAATCATTATATATACCTGAAATATAATCACTATGTATTAGCTATTTACTATACTATGTAATCACTTCTAGGTACTGAATATTACTATGTATTATTTTACTAGACACATTTTGCTATGTATTGTTTTAACTAGATACTTTGTACTCTCTTAGCTGAAATGTACTCCATGTATTACACTCAGCCTTTGTTTAGTAAGAGATAACGGTGGCGGACAGGATGGTGCGAGCAGGAATGTAATGTGAGGGAGGTTGTCTGGAAAAAATAACCTTGGCCAGGAATAAGGCCCCAATACGAACGGGTGAAAAATAATGGTGGCGCACCGAGAGCTAGGCAAGAGCGATTGATTAGTTAATATATAGATGATATGCAATTAAAAATTGATTGGGTATGCTGATGAAACCGAAATGTAACTGAGATAAGAAATTACTATAAAGAATGCTGTACACCGGAGCTCGGGAGGCTTTCGGTGACAAGTTCATTGATTGCCTCAGCCTTTGTTTGCAAATAAAGGTTTAAATTTCTTGAAGAATTGCCTGCGTCTCCTGGTCATTTCAAGTAACCACGACACGAGGAAGCTCTCAGATTGTTTTCTCCAAGTAGTATGATGAATGGAATTTACTGAACCCATCTTCTCTTTGGAAACAGTTCAGTTTCCTGTTTTTGCTGTTAGCATTTGCTTCCTTTCTACGTATCTTGTAATTGTTCAGAGTTAATCTTAAAATCATAATCGCTACCACTTGGGAATTGATTGTGGACTTCAGAAAGGGGAGGTCAAGGGATCAGAAGTGGAAAGGGTGAGCAGTTTCAAGTGGCTGAGTGCCAGCATCCCTGAGGATCTAATCTCAGGCCCAACGTATAGACGCAATTGCAAAGAAGGCACAACAGTGAATATATTTCATTCAGAGTTTGAGGAGATTTTGTATGTCAACGAAGACACTCACAATTTCTACAGCTATACCATGGAGAGCATTCTAACTGGTTGTATCACCATCTGGTATGAAGGAGCTACTTCACAGGATTGGAAAATGCTGCAGAAAATTGTAAACTCAGCCATCTCCATCATCGGGGACACCTTCAAATGGCGATGCTTCAGAAAAGTGGCATTCATCACTCAGGACACCCATCACCCAGGACGTGTCCTCTTCTTATTTCTAACATCACGGAGGAGGTGCAGGAGCCTGAAGACACAAACTAAACATTTTAGGAATAGCTTCTTCCCCTCTGCCATCAGATTTCTGAAGGGACAAAATTTCAGTATTTTCTCCTCTCTTTTAGCGTTATTTATTTAGTTTTCTTTTTTATATAGAACCATAGATCATAGAGCATTACAACACAGAAACAAGCCTTTTGGCCCTTCTTGGCTGTGCCGAACCATTTTTCTGCCTAGTCCCACTGACCTGTACCTGGGCCATATCCCTCCAAACCCCTCTCATCCATATACCTGTCCAAGTTTTTCTTAAATGTCAAAAGTGAGCCCACATTCACCACTTCATCTGGCAGCTCATTCCACACTTCCACCACTCTCAGCATGAAGAAGCCGCCCCCCCCCCCCCCCCAATGTTCCCTTTAAACTTTTCTCCCTTCACCCTTAACCCATGTCCTCTGGTTTTTTTTCTCCCCTAGCCTCAATGGAAAAAGTCTGCTTGCATTCACTCTATCTATACCCATCATAATTTTATACACCTCTATCAAATCTCCCCTCATTCTTCTACTCTCCAGGGAATAAAGTCCTAACCTATTCAACCTTTCTCTGTAACTCAGTTTCTCAAGTCCCGGCAACATCCTTGTAAACGTTCTCTGTACTCTTTCAACCTTATTAATATCTTTCCTGTAATTAGGTGACCAAAACTGCACACAATGCTCCAAATTCGGTCTCACCAATGTCTTATATAACCTCACCATTACATTCCAACTCTTATACTCAATACTTTGATTTATAAAGGCCAATGTACCAAAAGCTTTCTTTACAACCCTATCTACTTGTGACACCTCTTTTAGGGAATTATGTATCTGTACTCCTAGATCCCTCTATTCTACTGCACTCCTCAGTGTCCTACCATTTACCTTGTATGTTCTACCTTGGTTTGACCTTCCGAAGTGCAATACCTCACACTTGTCCACATTAAATTCCATCTGCCATTTTTCAGCCCATTCCTCCAACTGGTCCAAATCCCTCTGCAAGTTTTGAAAACCTTCCTCACTGTCCACTACACCTCCAATCTTTGTATCATCAGCAAATTTGCTGATCCAATTTGCCACATTATCATCCAGATCATTGATATAGATGACAAATAACAATGGACCCAGCACCGATCCCTGTGGTACACCACTAGTCACAGGCCTCCACTCAGAGTAGCAACCCTCCACTACCACTTCCATTGAGCTAATGTCTAATCCAATTTACTACCTCTCCATGTATACCTAGCGATTGAATCTTCCTATCATGCGGGACCTTGTCAAAGGCCTTACTGAAGTCCATGTATACAACATCCACTGCCTTCCCTTCATCCACTTTCCTGGTAACTTCCTTGAAAAACTCTAATAGATTGGTTAAACATGATCTACCACGCACAAAGCCATGCTGACTTTTTCTAATAAGTCCCTGTCTATCCAAATACTTGTAGATCCTATCTCTTAGTATTCCTTCCAATAATTTACCTACTACCGATGTCAAATTTACCGGCTTACTTTTGGAGCCTTTTTTAAACAATGGAACTACATGAGCTATCCTCCAATCCTCAGGCACCTGACCTGTGGATATCGACATCTTAAATATTTCTACCAGGGCCCCTGCAATTTCAACACTAGTCTCCTTCAAGGTCTGAGGGAATACCCTGTCAGGTCCTGGGGATTTATCTACTCGGATTTGCCTCAAGACAGCAAGCACCTCCTCCTGTTTAATCTGTATAAGTTCCATGACCTCACTACTTGTTTGTCTTGTTTCCATAGACTCCATTCCAGTTTTCTTAGTAAATACAGATGCAAAAAACCCATTTAATATCTCTCCCATTTCTTTTGGTTCCATACATAGCCGACCACTCTGATCTTCAAGAGGACCAATTTTATCCCTTACTATCCTTTTGCTCTTAACATACCTGTAGAAGCTCTTAGGATTATCCTTCACCCTGACTGCCAAAGCAACCTCATGTCTTCTTTTAGCCCTCCTGATTTCTTTCTTAAGTATTTTCTTACTCTTTTATATTCCTCAAGCATCTTATTTCCTCCCTGTTGCCTATACATGTTATACATCTCTCTCTTCTTCTTTATCAGAGTTCCAATACCCCTCGAGAATCAAGGTTCCTTATTCTTATTGCCTTTAACCCTGCCAGGAACATACAAACTCTGCACTCTCAAAATTTCTCCTTTGAAGGCCTCCCACTTACCAATCACATCCTTGCCAGAGAACAACCTGTCCCAATCTACGCTTTTTAGATCCTTTCTCATTTCTTCAAATTTGGCCTTTTTCCAGTTTAGAACTTCAATCAGAGGACCAGATCTATCTTTATCCATGATCAAGTTGAAACTAATGGCGTTATGATCACTGGAACCAAAGTGTTCCCCTACACACACTTCCATCACCTTCCCCAACTCATTTCCTAATAGGAGATCTAATATTGCATCCTCCCTAGTTGGTACATCTATATATTGAGTAAGAAAACTTTCCTGAACACATTTCACAAACTCCAACCCATCTAGACTTTTAACAGTATGGGTGTCCCAATCAATGTGTGGAAAATTAAAATCCCCTACAATCACAACTTTCTGTTTCCTGCAGTTGTCTGTTATCTCTCTGCAGATTTGCTCCTCCAATTCTCACTGACTTTTGGGTGCTCTATAATACAACACTATTAATGTGGTCATACCTTTCCTGTTTCTCAGCTCCACCCATATAGCCTCAGTAGACAAGCCCTCTAATCTTTCCTACCGAAGCACTGCTGTAATATTTTCCTTAACTAGCAAAGCCACCCCCCTCCCCCCCACCCTTCATCCCTCTGCCTCTATCATGTCTGAAACATCGGAACCCTGGAACATTGAGCTGCCTGTCCTGCCCCTCCTGTAGCCAAGTTTCAGTAATGGCTATGATGTCATAATTCCATGTGTCAATCCAGGCCCTCAGCTCATCTGCCTTTCCCACAATACTCCTTGCATTGAAATATACACACCTCACAAGATTGTTACCACCACACATAACCTTACTATTTGTGACTTTGCATGAACTACTAACATCATTTATTTTTACCCCCATTCCACTATCTACTCTGGCACTCTGGTTCCCATCCCCCTGCAAATCTAGTTTAAACCCTCCCCAATAACACTAGCAAACCTTCCTGCAAGTATATTGGTCCCCTTGTAGTTCAGGTGTAATCTGTCTCTCTTGTACAGGTCCCACCTGCCCCAGAAGAGGTCCCAATGATCTAGAAAGCTGAAACCCTGTCCCCTACACCAGTTTCTCAGCCACGTGTTCATCTGCCAGAGCATCCTACTCTTACCCTCACTGGCACGTGGCACAGGCAGCAATCCGGAGATTACTACCCTCGAGGTCCTGTTTTTCAACTTCCTACCAAGCTCTCTGTACTCACTCTTCAGGACCTCCTGACTCTTTCTACCTATGTCATTAGTACCGATGTGTACCACGACATCTGGCTGATCACCCTCCCACCTCAGAATGCTGTGCACGTGATCAGAGACATCCCTGACCCTGGCACCCAAGAGGCAACAAACCTTCCGGGAGTCTCTGTCACGATCACAGAATCTCCTGTCTGTACCCCTGACTATGGAGTCCCCTATCACTACCACTCTCCTCTTCTTCCTCCCTCCCTTCTGCACTGCAGAACCAGACACAGTGTCAGAGATCCGGCTGCCGCAGCTTGTCCCAGGTTAGCCATCCCCCCCCAACAGTATCCAAATCGGTATACCTGTTTTGGAAGGGAATGGCCACAGGGGAACCCTGCACTACCTGCCCTTTCCCCTTCCCTCGCCTGACGGTAACCCAATTACCTGTGCCCTGTTACTTAGGTGTAACTACCTCCTGGAAGCTACTATCTATAAACAGCTCAGTCTCCCGAATGATCCGGTCCAGCTCCAGTTCCCTGACGCGGTTTATTAGGAGCTGCAGCTGGATGCACTTTTTGCAGGTATCGTTGTCAAGGAGACCTCCCACATCCTGCAAGAGGAGCATTCCAACATCCTGCCTGGCATATTCTCTAGTCTGAACAAAAAATAAGAAAAACAGAAACTTACCAGAACCTACCCTCGCCTCTGCCTGTTTCTTGCCGAAGCCTGATTGAGCCAAAGCCATCCCACGCCGACTCAGTCCACTCCAATGATGGCCGCTGTATATGGCGGTCTTTCTTTTAAATCTTGGCATGCTACGTCACGCGCCTGCGCAGTAGAGCCCCTTTTCCCCTATCAGTTAAGGAGAAACGACCTTCCCTCCGTGATGCTTCATTCTTCCACTCTCAGCCTCTTGCTTCAATTGAAAAGACCGTTGAAAAGTTTTTCTCTCCACTTACTTTATACTTTATACTTACTGCAATTTATAGTTTTTTATGATCATTTATTGCAAGGTACTACTGCTGCAAAGCAACAAACTTCACAACAAAAGCCAGTGATACTAAACCTGATTCTGATCACTCAGAAATCTTCCACTGAGATCTCTTTGACTTTGCATATTCTATTCTCCACAACCAGTTGCAGCAATGAAAAGTTCCTAGTAGAGAGAATGTTTTCACTGATCTCTCTGCACTATTAGAATAAAACTGTAGCTGTGAAGATCCCCACTGCACCCGGTGACCCTGTGACCTCTGTCTCAGAGGCCGATGTTAGGCTGTCTTTTAAAGAGGGTGAACCCTCGCAAGATGGCCCCGATAGAGTACCTGGTAAGGCTCCGTGAACTTGTGCCAACCAACTGGCGGGAGTATTCAAGGACATTTGCTACCTCTCACTGCTACGGGTGATAATTCCCACTTGCTTCAAAAAGGCAACAATTATACCAGTGCCTAAGAAGAATAATGTCAGCTGCCTTAATGACTATTGCCCAGTAGCACTCACATCTGCAGTGATGAAATGCTTTGAAAGATTGGTCATGACTAGACGGAACTCCAGTCTCAGCAAGGACCTGGACCCACTGAAATTTGCCCATCGCCACAATAGGTCAATGGCAGACGCAATCTCAATGGCTCTTCACATGGCTGAAGACCACCTGGACAATACAAACACCTATATTAGAATGCTGTTTGTTGACAATAGCTCAGCATTTAACTCCATCATTCCTACAATCCTATTTGATAAGCTACAGAACGTGGGCCTCTGTATCTCCCTCTGCAACTGGATCCTCAACTTCCTAACCAGAAGACCACAGTCTGTGCGGACTGGTGATAACATCTCCTCCTTGCTGACGATCAACACTGGCGCACTTCCAGGGTGTGTGCTTAGCCCACTGCTCTACTCTCTGTATACGCATGACTGTGTGGCTAGGCACAGCTCAAGTACCATCTATAAATTTGCTGATATTAGAACCATTGTTGGTAGAATCTCAGATGGAGCCGAGAGGGTGTACAGGAGCAAGTTATACCAACTAGTGGAGTGGTGTCGCAGCAACAACCTTGCACTCACGTCAGTAAGATGAAAGAGATGATTGTGGACTTAAGGAAGGGTAAGATGAAGGAACACATATCAATTCTCATAGAGGGATTAAAAATGGAGAGTGAGCAGATTCAAGTTCCTGGGTGTCAAGATCTCTGAGGACCTAACCTGGTCCCAATATATCAATGCAGCTATAAAGAAGGCAAGACAATGACTATACTTCATTAGGAGTTTGAAAAGATTTGGTTTGTCAACAAAACCACTCAAAAGCTTCTATAGATGTACCGTGGGGGCATTCTGACAGGTTGCATCACTGTCTGATATTGGGGGGACCACCGCACAGGACTGAAAGAAGATGCAGAAGATCATAAATTTAGTCAGCTCCATCTTGGGTACTAGCCTACAAAGTACCTAGGATGGCTTCAAGGAGCGGAGTCTGAGAAAGACAGCATCCATTATTAAGCAGCCAGGGCATGCCCTTCCCTCACTGTTACCATCAGGGAGGATACACAGAAGCATTGTGGCACACACTCAGCGATTCAGGAACAGCTTCTTTCCCTCTGCCATCAGATTCCTAAATGGACACTATTCTTTCTTCTTCAATATTTTTTCTTTTGCAATATTTTTATTAATTTTCACATAGAAGAATACAGAGTACATGAGGATATATATTATGAATCAAAAAAAAGATAGAATAGACAGACATACTTTATTGATCCCGAGGGAAATTAGGTTTCGTTACAGTCACACCAACCAAGAATAGTGTAGAAATATAGCAATATAAAACCATAAATAATTAAATAATAAGAAGTAAATAAGTAAATTATGCCAAGTGGAAATTAGTCCAGGACCAGCCTATTGGCTCAGGGTGTCTGACACTCCGAGGGAGGAGTTGTAAAGTTTGATGGCCACAGGCAGGAATGACTTCCTATGACGCTCAATGTTGCATCTTGGTGGAATGAGTCTCTGGCTGAATGTACTCCTGTGCCTAACCAGTACATTATGGAGTGGATGGGAGACATTGTCCAAGATGGCATGCAACTTGGACAGCATCTTCTTTTCAGACACCACCATCAGAGAGTCCAGTTCCCCTCCCACACAACATCACTGGCCTTACGAATGAGTTTGTCGATTCTGTTGGTGTCTGCTACCCTCAGCCTGCTGCCCCAGCACACAACAGCAAACATGATAGCACTGGCCACCACAGACTCGTAGAACATCCTCAGCATCGTCTGGCAGATGTTAAAGGACCTCAGTCTCCTCAAGAAATAGAGACGGCTCTGACCCTTCTTCTTTTCAAATCTTTTTATTAATTTTAAGAAAAACATAAGTAAAATATGAGTACAAAACATTTGAGAATACACAATTAATAGTTTAAATAAACAATCAGATATGTATTAATCAATATATAAAGTCTCCCAAACTCATAGTATTAATGTAAAGGAATTAAGAAAAAGAGAAAAAGGAGAAAACACCCCCCCCCAAAAAAAACTAAGAGAATTAAAAAAAAACTAATAAAAAAAAACTAACCAACATGGGCAATCGCATAATGTTAAATACATACAGTCGTGCCGATAACTCCGAACCTCCATCCACACAATTCAGGATAGTAACAATAAGGTTCAGGATCAGACCATTTAATTCATATGAAAATGTTGAATAAATGGTCTCCAAGTTTCCTCAAATTTAACTGAAGAATCAAAAACCACACTTCTAATTTTTTCTAAACTCAAACAGGAAATAGTTTGAGAAAACCACTGAAATACAGTTGGAGGGTTAATTTCTTTCCAATTCAGTAAAATAGATCTTCTAGCCATTAATGTAACAAATGCAATCATTCGTTGGGATGAAGCGGATAAACGCTTATTATCTATCATTGGTAGACCAAAAATTGCGGTAAAAGGATGTGGTTGGAAATTAATATTTAAAACTCTTGAAATAATATTAAAAATATCTTTCCAATAGTTTTGTAAACAAGGACAATACCAAAACATATGGGTCAATGAAGCAACATCAGAATGACATCTATCACAGGTTGAATTAACATAAGAATAAAATCGAGCAAGTTTATCTTTAGACATGTGAGCTCTATGTACAACCTTAAATTGTATTAGAGCATGTTTAGCACAGATAGAGGATGAGTTTACCAATGATAAAAAATTTTCCCATTGCTCAGTAGATATAGGACAATGCAATTCTTCCTGCCATTCCTTCTTAATTTTTTCTGATATATCTGGCTGTACATTCATAATCATATTATAAATGATAGCTACTAAACCCTTTTGACAAGGATTGAGAGCTAAAATTCTTTCTGTAATGTCCAATGGACATTCTTTCGAAAAAGACTTTAATTCATTATATAGAAAATTTCTAACTTGCAAATATCTAAAAAAATGGGTTTTAGATAAATTATATTTATTAGATAACTGTTCAAAGGACATAATGTTATCATCCAAAAATAGATCACGAAAACATGTTATACCTTTTGTTTTCCATAAAAGAAAAGCTTGATCTATAGATGATGGTCAGAAGAAGTAGTTAGATATTATAGGACTTAACAGCATAAACTTATTCAAGCCAAAAAATTTACGAAATTGAAACCAGATTCGTAATGTATACTTGACTATGGGATTAGTTATCTGTTTATTCATTTTGAGTAACGAAAAAGGAAGTGAAGATCCTAAGATTGAGATCAATGAGAAATCTTGCACAGATTTACATTCCAAATTTACCCATTGTGGGCCAGCAACTGTAGTCGATTCTTGTGTCCAAAATATCAAATACCGTATATTAACTGCCCAATAGTAAAATCTTAAGTTTGGTAGAGCCAAGCCGCCCTCCTTCTTAGGCTTCTGTAAATATTTTTTACCTAGTCTAGGATTTTTGTTCTGCCACAAATACGAAGATATTTTAGAGTCAACCATATCAAAAAAAGATTTAGGAATAAAAATTGGTAATGCTTGAAATAGATATAGAAATTTAGGTAGTATCATCATCTTAATGGCATTAACTCTGCCTACCAAAGACAAAGATAGTGGGGACCACCTATTAGCAAGTTGCTTAATTTGATCTATTAAAGGTAAAAAATTAGTTTTAAATAAATCTTTATGTTTTTTAGTAATTTTAATACCTAAATAAGTAAAATAATCTGTAACAATTCTATATGGTACATGATTATAAATTGAAACATGCATATTTAATGGAAATAGTTCACTCTTATTAAAATTCAATTTATAACCAGAAAAATTACTAAATTGAGCAAGCACTGACCCTTCTTGAATACAGCCTCAGTGTTCTTTGACCAGTCCATTTTGTTGTCAATTCGTATCCCCAGGTATTTGTAATCCTCCATCATGTTCACACTGACCCCTTGGATGGAAACAGGGTCACCAGTGCCTTAGCCCTCCTCAGGTCCACCACCAGCTCCTTAGTCTTTTTCACATTAAGCTGCAAATGATTCTGCTCACACCACCTGACAAAGTTTCCCACCGTAGCCCTGTACTCAGCCTCATCTCCCTTGCTGATGCATCCAACTATGGCAGAGTCATCAGAAAACTTCTGAAGATGGCAAGACTCTGTGCAGTAGTTGAAGTCCAAGGTGTAGATGGTGAAGAGAAAGGGAGACAGGCCAGTCCCCTGTGGAGCCCCAGTGCTGCTGACCACTCTGTCTGACACCAAATATATTATATTTAATGTACCAAATACATTATATTTAAATCACACTTGCAATCACAGTACCCTATATTCATAATCAAACACGTACATTAATTAAATTGTAATTTGAATTGTAATAATTTTTTTATAAAAAAATAATCTAAACCCACTACCAAAGTCGAAGCTGTATGGTATAGAAAGAAAGGCGGAAAAATATCCTTATCACATATTGATTTATGTTATTAGCCAACATCTGTACTTTAACACCAAATCAAAGGTTTTGAAAGTAACGATTTTTAATCTATTCAATAAACAAATACTGTAATTGATTTACTTATTTATTTACTTTTATTCATTTTTTTCTTCTATATATTATGTATTGTGTTGAAATGCTGCTAAGTTAACAAATTTCACGACACATGCGGATGATAATAATCCTGATTCTGATCATCAAAGTATCTTATTCTAACTACACCAACCTTCCCTCTATTTTTAACAGCTGTGAGGACCAACCATTGCTCTGAACTGGAAACTTTTGCATGGCCTGAAAACTGTGTGGCACTTTAATAAAACATTATATAAAAGAAAATTCCAGCTGTGAACGAAGAGAGCATTTCAGTCTCCAGCTCAGAGCCATGGTTGGTCCTAGTGTCACTTACAATCAGTCTATGTATATAAGCTAACCTTATATACATACAGCCACACTCAAGCATTTACTTGAATATTGTGTTTTATAGATTGTTTTTAATGTGTATTTTTTTGATCCGGAATAACAATCATTTCATTCCCATTTACACTCGTGTACTGAAAAATGACAATAAACAATCTTAAATCTAGAATTTAAAATCTTGACTAATTGCTTATTCTTGCAGAGTAAGGAAATCCTCATATGGATTCACTGTGCCCTGACATGGAAAAATCTAAAAAAAAGGATGGATACATACGAGTCCATCACAGGCGAAGCCTTTCCCATCGTTCGGCACATTTACAGGGATGCTGCCTCGTAAAGCAGCGATCATCATCAAGGACCCCCGTCGTCCAGACCATGCTCTCTTTTCACTATTACCATTGAGTAAGAGGTACGGGAGCTTTACCTATAGCCATATCGCAAGGTTCAGGAATGGTCATTACCCTACAAACATCAAGCTCCAGAACCAGGGTTGATAACTTCACTCAACTCAATGCTGAACTGACTCCACAATATGTAGACTCACTTTAAAGGATTTTACAACACAGTATTATTTATTTACTTTAACTATTTTCTCAATTTGTCTTCTTTTGATCATTGCCTGCTTGTCAGTCTTTGTTATTTTTTAGTTTTACATAAATTGTGTTTTATATCTTTATTTTCCTGTAAATGTTTGCAAGAGAGTGAATCTCAAGGTATTATATGGTAATATATACATACTTTGGCAATAAATTTACTAAGAACTTTAAAAGATATTCTTTGATATAATAAAGAGGGAGAGTTTAGTAAGTGGGCTTATCACAATATGTAAATCAGCATGGCTTTGTGTTTAACCCAGTTTAAATAGCTGAAATTAAAATGGTAAAATCTACACTGAAGCTTTTACTAGTTCCATTGATAAATTTTGGGAAATTAATTTTTGAATACTGAATAGTTTGAACAACCCGTTGCTGTCCATTTACATAAATATATATCAACTTTAAGAGCCACGTTGAGTAATTCATTTAGGATATGGCAGTTACATGGGTAGGGCACACTGTCAATGTAAAAGGTCAAAGGTAATTGATTGGATTTTAACTTGTATTTAAATTTTTGCATTTGCTTGTGTTTGTATGGCTGTCTTGAGGCACATTGCATCAAAGTGGAATCCAGCAGAACCTCTACCCCCGCTAACTATTCCTTCTGCATGGACACTTACACAGTTCTTGACAATAGTGCCTGACATCCTAAACATCCACAATGCAAGCAGATCATACTTCACATCACAGGGAATCAATATTTACACCTCTTCGGAATTGCGTATGGCAGAGAGAATTAAAAGTGGAGAGCGGAGGAAGTAGGGAAAGAAGTGAAGAGGCACATATCTATTGAATGTATTCAGAAAACTATTCTCTTAGCTCAACCTTGGTATTATCACAATGGAAGGCGTGACTGAGATCTGCCAACTATTACATCTGTTATTCTGGACAATGCCTATGTACCCTGAGGCAAATCTAGCTCTTTGATTCATCTTGGATTGCTGTTGAAGATATAGACTCTTCCTCACAGATTTTGGAAGGGTGACTGTTGAGATCTATACTTAACAAACCCTATTTGTTTTCTTTGTTCTCACCGGGGCAAGCAAGGATTGGCACAGACAGTAGTATCCCCTACTGTCAGTGCTCCTACTAACTGCACATACTGTATACCACCCCATTCATGATTCATAATTAATTCCACTCCCTCTTCAAATGGTCTGACAGGGCTACATGCCTGGTGTCTTTGCAGAGATTGTGAAACACAAGCAATTGCAAAAATTTAAATACAAGTTAAAATCCAATCAATTCATGATTCATAATTAATTCCACTCCCTCTTCAAATGGTTTGACAGGGCTACGTGCCTGGTGTCTTCTTTCCAGAGATTGTGAAGATAGAAATTATATAAGCAGTGGTTATCAAGACAAAATATTTTCTTTTAGAACATAGAATAATAGGCCCTAGGAAGGCCATTCAGCCCACAATGTCTGTGCCTATTTAACTAATCCCATCAGTATGTAGATAGCCCATATCCTTCCATTCCCTGCCTATTCATGTGCCCGTCTAAACTTTGCTATCATTTGCTTCCAGCACCTCCCTTGGAAATATGTTTCTGGCACTTACAACTCTCTGTATTAAGAAAACTTGTATTTAAATCATCTTTAAACTTACCCCCCCATCACCTCATGCTCCATAGTATTTCATATTTCCAGCCTGAGAAGAACTGTCTGTCCACCTGCCTATGCCTTTCATAATTTTATATGATCCTGTCAATCGACTCCTCAACTTTGGACACCAGAGAAAACAGAATCCAAGATTGTCCAACCTCTCCTGAGAGCTAGCACTCTCTAATCTAGGCAGTTTCCTGATGAAACCCTTCAGCGTCCTCTCAAAGCCTCTACATCCTTCCTGGAATTTGGAGACAGGAACTGCATGCAGTACTCCAAGCATGGCTGAACTGAAGTTTGATACAGTTGCAATGTGACTTGCCAACTTTTATACTCACGATTACTTAATTCCATGGACGATTACTTAATTCCGCGGCAGTCCTCTGTGCACTTTTATTTGGAAACTTAAAGACTGGTAATTGAACGACAAAGAATATCCATTTATGAATTCAGACATCCCACCCTGCAAAAACTCATTTCAGGGAGGCAGCACTTGAGCAGCTTTCCTTGTGCTTAGCCTCCCTAATATACTGTGGTCCCCAAAAGAAATAAAAGCATAAGGTGTATCCTTATTATATTTGTCATGCAGAAAATTTGTCATTAAAATATGTACTTATAATATCATGGAGTCATTTTTTTATTCTATTCCAACTTTAAGTAAGTCTACAGGGAGTTTGGCCTCATCACATAGGACATCAGTAGAGTAGCTCCTTAGCAGCCAGCCAGCTAGTTTAAATAACTAATGAACGAATGACACCTGTTAAACTCACCTCAGCATGTCTTTTACATTTTAACCCACCATGGGCAATAGAAAAGTCACTGTTGCAAACAGTGCAGCAAGAAACACTGTCATTATTTTTGACCCCTATTAGGCAGGGGTACACTTTAGTGTAGTCTGGGGTGAAGTACGTTTTATATTTTCTTTTTTCAGAACACTCTGCCATGGCGCTGCAGGACATTAAACTGAACTGACGGGCAATGAAAGAGAGAGAGAGGTCGACTGTAAAGTCCACCCACAGAGAAAACTGATAGGCCTACTTAGGACACTCATTCTCTCTCTCTCCCCCTCCCCCTCTCACTTGCTCGCTCTAAAAAAAAATCGATTTCAGGGATATTGTATATAATAATTTGTGGGCGTCAGGGAGCTACTATCAATCTTCGGGAGACCCCCGGAACTTCCAGGAGAGGTGGGATGTCTGTGAATCTGCTTATGATTCCAGTTTGGAACCTATGCACGTACAAACAGCAGGCTGACAAGTTATTATTAACCAAGAAACATTACAGTACATTCCACGATGGTTTCCACTGAAAGCCTCAGACTGTTCTGGCAGAGTCTTGCGATGGTTTGAAATTGGTTGATGATGCGGGCTTTACACCACAGCAGTGTGAAGTCCCAGCAGCTCTGAGGCCATGGTCTGACAGGCCCATGCACGAGGCTGAGGAAGTGGAATAAGATGAGGAACTACAACAGGATCTTTTAAATCAAAAGGAGCTTTTAAATCCCACTACTTTGTCTGCAAAAACCAATCTGCTAGAGGAACTCAGTGGGTTGAGTAGCATCTGTGGCGGTGGGGGTGGGGGAGGCAGAAAAGGATCTGTCCATGTTTCAGCTTAAAACCATGCATCAGGACCTAAAACATCAATAATTCCCTTCACCTTATAGATGCAGCTTAACCATCTGTTTCTCTTGCAGATTCCTTGTTGGTCCAGATTCTAGCATCTGTAGGCCCTAGTGTCTTCACTTCTTCCTCAGTGTCTCTTAATGGGTTAGTAGTGAGTGCTAACATTAACCTCTGTATCCACTAGCAGTCTTCATTATTTTCCCTCTGCATTGACTCTATTCAAATCCCACTTTGACAACAAAGTAGTGCAAGGCAATACAAATGTACCATCCAACCCACTTTTGCGATTGTGCTTAATAATGCATTTTAAATTCCATGAATCAATGATGCCTTTCCTTTGTGCCTGAACCTGATGGGGTTTTGCCAATGCCTCTGTGCGCTACAAAGTGAGTCACAAAAGGCTATTGACAGCCTAGTTAAACAGTTTGAGCAACAGCTTGGATTGACATAAAACATCAAAAGCAACGACAACACATCCAGGAGGGTTACATTCAACCTAACGGATCAGCCAAAGGGTGCTTCCTAGATCTGCAGCCACCATCCTGTGCAATCGTGGTTTGTTGCTGAAGAACAAACTGATGACTGCTGTGTCAGAAGCACGTGTGAGTAGTAGGATCCGGAGCTGTCGTAGCTTTGGGTTTCACTATACAATGAGTTTCCGCTGCAGTACTTGGATCATTGCCAAAAGGTGTCAGTGCTGTCTTGGAAGCTGTGATATCACCCTCATTTGCTGTAACATTCCTACCAAAGGTGTGCTATTGGTGACAATATCTCCATTTTGATTTTTTTTAATGGGCTTCAAACTCAGAACAGGCCCTGCCCCAAAATGGCGCTGGACTTCTCCATGTTCTTTAGTATTCAAGTGCATTCTTTCCAGTCTATGTGAGAAACAAAAACAGGAGTAGGCCATTTGGCCTCTTATGTATGCTCTGCAATTCAGTAAGTATTTTTAGTAGTGGAGATTTAATCTGATAATTAAAAATAACAAATATTGATCTGTAGACTAATTTGTAAACATTTTGAACCATGATGACTTATGGCAATTGAACAAGGAGCTGAGCTCGAGCTAAAGTGAGAGAACAGATTAGCCATGATTTATTGAGTACAAAGCAAGCTCCAGAGCATATATCACCCACTCCTGCATAAATTTTCAATGCCTTACACAGCAGATTCTGGGGCAAATCAATAACGAATGGTAGTTAACTATATAGAACCTCCATAAATAATACTAGCTGACTTTGTTACTGTAAATTAAATCTCCACTAATAAATGATGACTTTTGTCAACCTCAGCAACAGTTTCTCTTCCCACAGATGTAGCGTAGTGGTTCGTTAGAGCTTGGGGCAGTGGAGTTCGGAGTTCAATTCCAACGTCCCTTGTAAGAAAGTTTGTATGTCCTTTCTATGTGCGCATGGGTTTCTTCCGGGTGACTCATTTTCCCAGTCCAAAGATGTACCGGTTAGTAGATTTACTGATCACTGTAAATTGTCCTGTGATTAGGCAAGGGTTAAATTGGTGGGTTGCTGGGTGGAATGGATCAGTGGGCTGAAGGGCCTGTTCTGCACTGTATCTCTAAATAAATAGTACATAACTACAGAAAAATGTTGTAAGGCTCATTATAATTTTATTTATAGCAGGAAAAGGAAATGTTAAAATACTGACAGAATTAAAGAGGCTTTGCCATAAGTATACAGATTAAAATCATTCTGCTTGGAAGAGGGAAGAGAGCTACCCACACAAACAGAGACACATTGAACAGATGCTTTGAAACAATATATTCCTTCATCGTAAAAGCCGTCCCATTGATTACGTCAAGAGGTTTTTGGTTTCACCTCAGCTCCTGATGGGGTGGAATCTCTATCAGCACTTGTGTGCCCAATGTTGGAAGGTCATTAAGAAATGGATCGGCTATTTGAATATTAAATGTGATCATGTGACCTAATCTCAGTATATCACAGAATTTGCAGCAATACCATCATGAAAAGTCTCTGTTCTCACAGAAAATGATCTAGCATCTCATAAAAGTAATAAACACGCCCAGTGGTGCATAAAATGCATACACCTTTGAATGGCTCCTTTTACATGGGATTACACTCCAATGACTAGTGACAGGAGAGTTTGCAAAGTTCAGTGATAAGAACCAGTAATTTTTTTCACCAATAATGAAGTTTTGTTTTCTAGATGTGAGTATAATCACCGGGGTGGGGGGTGGAGAACGCAAAGCCATTGGGTCTCCTTTCATGTAGATGGACTGTGAGAAATGTGTCCTCGATAATCTGGCTGTGGCAATGGAAAGTCAATGTTTTGTTTGTTGATAGATGGTTTTTGCCATTGACAATGTTATTGACAGATAACTTTGGTCATTGCCCTTCCCTTATGCCTGACACCCAAGCACAGTGACCAGGTTCTGCAGAGTTTGGAGTCTACACACTGAGATGTTGAACTGAGAAATATAGACCCCCCCATCAAAGCACCATCACCGCGTTGAGTTTCATGGCCCTTATGGAATGGATAGACCTCACTTATGAATGAGGGCTATTAAAACTGTTGATCAACTGTCCAAATACTTGCCACACTCAAATGTATCCCTACTCCATAGGTTATAGTCCTGAATAGTTCTATATTTTAGACATTCCTCTTCTCTAAATGAGAATGTATTTAAACACTGCCAAGTGCAATCCCTCACTAAATGTCACAATTAGCATTATTGCTCTTCATAATGCTAATTATTGCTGGGAGGTATAATGCAATTAGTAATGAATAATCTGACTGCAGTTCTGTACTGCCACAATTTCACTCAAAAATCCATGACATGGTGAATGGTGGTTAGAAATATACATGCTGTATATTGGTGCACTTCCAAATTTAGTAAATAAATACTCTAGGATTACAATATGTTCATGTTGACCTCAACGTGAATATCCATCAATTTATTAATGAATGGAGCATACGTAGTAATGTGGCTTTCCACGCTTGCAATTTTTCACCTGCCACTTCCCTCTTCTCTTCACCAGGACACAGTTCTTTCCTTTCTTCCTCAATGCAGGAGGGGAACCTCGCTTCCAATTTGTGAACAACACTTGTTCTCCTCCGGCCCAATCCCATTTGCCTGGCCTGATTCTGTCACTGAGGCCTGAGAATTTGAAGGAAATTCATTCATTCAGTGGATGCAAGTTGTACGGATACTAGTCAAATAACTTCTATTCAATGCATAAACAATAAACGTAGAATTTAAAAATATTTACATTTATATATGGGTTAATAAGAATGCGTAAAGGTTTTTGACGCACAATGAATCATTTGAACAACTTAGCCATCAGTTAACAAGTTCAAAAATAATTAACAAGAATGAACAGCTACCAGTCTTATTTAATGTTTTTAATCAAAATTGTTGCTTCAAGCTTTGAATAATTTCTACTTCAGCAGTGAATGTATTGAGGCACTGTATATTTACTTGTCAAGAACATTTAATCGGTTTCCATACAGATTTCTCAGTTCACTGAAGTGTTTGTTGCTATGATGGCCAAAGCCAGACATTTATGTGACATAAAAGGTCTGAGGTGCATGGTGGAACTTGAAGCAATCTCCTTTTGCAGCAGTCTACCTTCTGCAAGTTGCCAGGCACATTATATATACCTCCAAGCAGAAGACCTGGCAAGGAGTCAGATTACCTCCTTATGCGCTGTAACATTTTTACGTTATTCATGTGAACTGAAAATTAGGGGGAAAAAACTGCAGATGCTGGAAAAACACAGCAAGTCAGATAGATTCTATGGGAAGAGAAAATGTCAATATTTAAGGACTGAAAAATAAATTAATAGAATTCTGGATATTAAGAAAATCAAGGGATGTGGATCATTATACTATAGTGGGATGGAAACTTGTCCACAACATTATTGAAACAGTGGACTGGTCTTGTATTCTCTTACAACCCGAGTCTCTTGTACAACAGGATCACAATATGAAAATACATGCACGTACATAAAGAGAGAAATGTTTATGTTGAAAGATACATTATAACCACATTGAATTTTTTTATCAGTGTTTTCTGAAATACATTTTTTGCAAGAAAATTGACTGGGCAACTCTTTGTATGATATAAGGAAGCAGTTAAAGCAGAGAAATAATGGAACCTATACTTGTCATGACATTGTTCATTCTATAAGTCAGATACAATATCTGGTTGACCGTGGTGGGAGTATTCAACAAGACTGATGAAGAAAGAGAATGTTATAAGGATTGCTCAAAGCCATTTAACTGTGAATCCAGTAAAATGACAGTGCAGAGCATGCTAATAAAGACTGTTGGTGCTGAGTTAATGTTGTCTGAAAGAAAATTAGCGTCAGATTAATGTCAGCCAATTAAGAGCTGAAAGGTCTCACTTCTTTCTCAATGAAAAACACAATCAGTTCCCTTCCAGAACCACCCTCCACCATATTGCCAGAACTGGTCCTCACCCTCAATGATTTCTCCTCCTTCTTCTCCCATGGGCACCCACATGGGCCCCAGCTTTGCCTGCCTTTTCATTGGCTATGTGGAACAGTCCATGTTCCAAGCCTTCTCTGGTAATGCTCCCCAACTCTTCCTGTGTCACATTGACAACTACATTGGTACCAATTCATGCACCCATGCTGAGCTTCTCAATTTCACCAACTTTGCTTCCAACTACCACTCTGCACTTAAATTCATTTGCTCCATTTTTTACATATCTCTCCTCTCTCTCAGTCTCCATCTCTGGAGACAAACTGTGTACTGTCTCCTGTAAAAATGCTATTTCCTTCTCTCAGTTTTTTCATCTCCACTGCATGTGTTCCTGGATGAGATTTTCCTTTTCAGGACATCAGAAAGTCCTGCTTCTTCAATGAATGAGGTTACCCTTCCTCCAGTAATGATGCTAGTCTCACCCGCATGGACATCCACACTCACCTCATCTTTCCACTGCATTAACAAGGATAGAGTTCCTCTTGTCCTCACCTACTAATTCATGAACTTCTGCATCCAATATATCATTCTTTGCAACATCTGGAATGTTCACCAGGATCCTACCACCAAATGCACCCTGACCACCACCCACCCCCCCCCCCCCCAAAATCTCCACTTTCCGCAGGAGTCACTCCCTTCATGATTCCCCTGTCCATTTGTCCCTCCCCACTAACCTCCCTTGTGGCATATATCTCTGCAAGTGACAGAAATCCTACACCTGCACATTCACCTCCTCCCTTACCTCCATTCATGGCCCCAAACAGTCCTGCCAGGTGAGGCAACCTTGGGGTCATCTATTGTAACTGCTGCTCCTGAGGCAACCTCTTCTACATTGGTGAGACCTGATGTAATTTGGGGGACCATTTTGTCAAGCACCTCCACCCCATCCGGCAAAAGTGGAATCAATTCCTATCCCCATTCTTGTTCTGATATGTCGGTCCATGGCCTCCTCTTCTACCACAATGAGGACACTCTCAGGGTGGAGGAGTAACACCTCATATTCCATCTAGATAGCCTCCAACCTGATGGCATGAATATCAATTCTCCTTCCGGTAATTTTTCCCCTCCCACTTCCCTCTTCTATTTCCCATTGTGGCCTCTTACCTCTTCTCTTCACTCACCTAGTGCCCCTCCTTTCTCCCCTTCTCCCATGGTCCACTCTCTTCTGTCAGATTCCTTCTTTTTCAGCCCTTGACCGTTCCCAGATCCCTGGTTTCACCTATCACCTTTCTGCTAGTTTTCCTTCCCCTCCGCCCACCTTTTTATTCTGGCATCTTCCCCCTGCCTTTCCAGTCCCGAGGAAGGGTCTCAGCCCGAAATGCCAAACTGTTTATTCATTTCCATGGATGCTGCCTGACCTCCTGATTTCCTCCAGCATTTTATCTGTGTTGTGCAGATAACTGATGGTTAAGTAGGACAGTTAATTATTGATTAGTTGTGAAGATTAAATAAAACACAAGAGTGAGTATCAAGTAGGCTATTAGTGTCAACTAGATAAATAGTTCATAAACTGCTTCTAGAATTTTATATTACCATGTCATTATTCTCACAAAAGAGAGTTAATTTGCCTTCTGCTGGAGCAATGACCTACTATAAAGTCAAATGGAAACCTTATACAAAAATGCAATGTGCACAATGCTGTCACAGATGCCTAATGGGGTATAATGACATTTCACGGCAATGATTGGACAGGGAGACACCTGGTACTGACTATTAACACTCCTAAATAGCTGGGATATGGATTAAACCAACAAGAAGTGTAAGTGCTATCCCAATCCGATGCCTATGGGCCTACTGCCACTTTTATATCAGCAGGCAGTGCATCATTTAACTCTTGGAGAGATAGGACATGCATTTAAAAATATTTAATTTAATCAAGTTGTTAGTTCTGAACTAACTAAACAGCTGGCCTGTTGGATTCCCAGGCCTAAGGCAATCCAACAGCAAACTACTCCTTGAGGGCCAGGAGCAACAGCAGTGCTGCCATCTGGCTCTCTTGTGAAGTTTTTAGCTTGCCTCCTGCCTCTCCCTACTCGACACATACTCATTATCCATGATCCCTAACCCCCTGTTCTGTCTCTTGTTTTTCTCCTATCATCTAAGTTAACCATTGCCCCAGTATAGCCCATGCTTTTCACGCCCCAATCTGTGTTCAGCCCATCCTCTTCATTCGAAGTCATGCTCGACCTTCCTTAAGGTCAATCTCCAGTCAGCTCACTTCTCATGATCACAATGGTAACTCCATTCTCATCCTTAACCCTGAGCTTTCATTAGCTTTTCTCCCGATTCTGAGTGCTATGCCAGCATACCTCCAATTTTGCCCAGTTTATCCAATTGAGGTAACTGGAACTGCAAAACAGAACAAGGTAATGATGATGAGATCCTACTGCTAAATCAGCAGGACGTTTGTGTGATTCCACGTCCTCATCTGCTTTTGGTTCTACTCACACCTTCCCTGCTCTTTATAAATATCAGGGCAATGAAGAGCACAACTGATGTAGCTCTGTACATGCTACGTTGCTGGATGGAAACCTAGTGGCCTATCAGAACAAGCACAGTACCATGTTACTCATAGAGAATGTTAGCCATGTTATAACTTCAGGGGCAACAAAGAAGAATCCCTGTGGAAATTTCGGGGTTAATTATTATCAAAAATAAAAATTAGAGTTATATAATATTAGGAAAAATATCAATGTTGTCTCATTGACCATCATATCATTGTTTCCCTGGAGCTCTCTCTTGCTCCGTTAATTCGTTTATTTTAACTAATTAGGGCAGAGGTTAGAAATAGAGGGTTGCCTAAAAATGCGTAACCACTGAAATGTCACTGTGGCTCAGATACTCCAGCATTAGAGCCCACTAGACTGTTTCAGGTACAATCATAGAGCTTCTTATCTCAGCTGCTGAAGAGCAAATATGGACTCAGGAATTTAGAAAATTAGCACATACTATCAACCAAACATTAACAACAGAACAAGGCGAGGTGTTTACGTACCAATCCAAAAAGGTCGTCTTCCACTGAAATCCCACAACCACTCCATGTCCTGTTTGGAGATGACACTCACAAGGTTGCCATGGTGCCTGTTCAAAGTAGGACTTTAAGACTTGGATTCAAAGTGGATATTAACTATGCTTTAAGTTTTTATTTAATGAGATGACTTTTTGCAATAACAGTTTTGCTGCTATGTTCATTTGCAATGTCTTCCATTGCTATTGCAGGAGACACTTGGAATGATAAAATATATTTTCATGCAAACACATTTTCATTGCTTAACAAATACAAAGTGTTTCTGACATGGTGGACTACATTTCCCAGATAAACTGTCATGACGAGTTGCAGGCAGTGAGTAAAAGATCTATTTTTGAGAGACCTGTATGAATAATTCCAGCTGGTCCTATTATCTCATGAATATTATTATTAAGACATCTACCAAATATTGAAAGGCCTAGATAGACTGGATGTAGGGAGGATGTTTCCAATAGTGGGAGAGTGTTGGAACAGAGGGCATAGCCTTACAATAGAACAAAATCCTTTTTATAACAGAGATGAGGAGAAATTTCTTCCGCCAGAGAGTGGTGAATCTGTGAAATTCATTGCCACAGATGTTTGTGGAAACCAAGTCACTGGGTATACTTAAAGTGGAGGATGATGGCCTCTTGATTAGTAAGAACATCAAAGGTTACAGGATTAAGCAGGAGAGTGGGTTTGAAAGGGAATATAAATAAGCCATGATTGAATGATGGAGTAGACAAAATAGGCTGAATGGCTTAACTTCACTCCTATGTCATATGTTCTTAAGCTACTGCAACTAAATTAGTCAAGGTAACACATTAAGTCTCACATCTCCTTGCAAGCTCGAGCTGCTGCAGTCCAGGTTGCCTTGTGCTGGGTATTCAGATAGTAGCAGTGATTGTTGTGCAAAGTCCAACCAAAGGGACACTGTTTGGCATCTCGCTCCTGAAAGTAAAGATTGCTCTTAAATATTCAACTTATTGTAAAAGAAGGATCCACACCTTGTATTCTAATATCACTCTGTCAAACTTGCTCCTTATATTTCAAATCTATTGCAAATTTACAATATAATTCTTATAATAAAATAAACATATAATAATATATAATAAAATATTGACTGCACGAAGTTGGGGAACTAAACTGGATAAAGCTGGAAAGGTGGTTTGTAATGTGTAGCAAAACCCAGTACATACTGATTACACTGTTGGAATCATTCAGAAGAATGATAACTTGTAAGCAAGCTATCACTAATCAACCTAAATAGCTCTAATTGAGCCATTTGAAAGTGAATGCGGTAAATGGAAAATGATTTCAGAGGCTTCAGTAGCTACATGGAGATAGCGTATCCTGAGAGGAACAGGTAACATAGATTTCCTGACATAAAAGTAGGGGTCTTGGGAGACAAAGTGAAGAGAAAAAGAGATGACCTCTTACCTCAAGGGGACCAACATTATCTCAAAGCTGATAGTCAAATGAAAACTAGCTTTTCAAAAGACATTTCTTTCAGTTTGGTGTGAGTTTGGATACATTTTCTGGCCTTTGGGGAAAAGGATGAGAACATTTTTTGTGATTGAGATGCGTGAGAGCTCAAAATCCCGTAGAATTATACAGCATGGAAGCAGGACCTTCAGGTTAACCAGTCCATGCCAATCAAGCCACACATCTAAGCTGTTCCATTTGCCGGTATTGGGCCGATATCTCTCTTTAAACTTCCCTATCCATGTACCTATGCAAGTGAAAATCAGATTGTTTCCATATGAAATGTTAAAATCACTGCAAAATGGGGGTAAAAACTGAGAGAATTAGTGACACTCATGATAGGACCAATAACTGCAAAATTAATTGTGAAATCAGCACATTGCTTGCAATCAATGATGTTACTGTCAGATTAAACTCCGACTTGAATGTCTGCTAGTAACCATATAACAATTACAGCACGGAAACAGGCCATCTTGGCCTTTCTAGTCTGTGCCGAACGCTTACTCTCACCTAGTCCCACCTACCTGTACTCAGCCCATAACCCTCCATTCCTTTCCTGTCCATATACTTATCCAATTTTTTTTTTTAAAAGACAAAATCGAACCTGCCTCTACCACTTCTACTGGAAGCTCGTTCCACACAGCTACCACTCTCTGAGTAAAGAAATTCCCCCTCGTGTTACCCCTAAACTTTTGTCCCCCAACTCTCAACTCATGTCCTCTTGTTTGAATCTTCCCTACTCTCAATGGAAAAAGCCTATCCACGTCAACTCTGTCTATCTCCCTCATAATTTTAAATACCCCTATCAAATCCCCCCTCAACCTTCTACGCTCCAAAGAATAAAGACCTAACTTGTTCAACCTTTCTCTGTAACTTAGGTGCTAAAACCCAGGTAACATTCTGGTAAATCTCCTCTGTACCCTCTCTATTTTTGTTGACATCTCTCCTATAATTCAGTGACCAGAACTGTACACAATGTTTTTCTCGCTGTTCCTAACGTGATCTCAGACCTAATTTCACACTGCAACTACTCCACTTCACAGTCAGAAAGCAAACCATGAGTTCCAACTCCATCAATTATTACACAACTGAATGGACTATCAGGAACCCAGGGAATAATTCACTCCTGATATTTAAAATGTGCATCAACCTCAATGCAGATTTTGGCAACAGAAGTATTAATCTATTTACTATTTGTGGTTATAAAATTCTCTTAGAAGCTCTCAAGAAAAATGCTCAGTTTAATTACTCAAATTATAAAGATCATTTACTTCACTTCAGTTTTCTCCATTAATCAACACTGATGTAATGGATTCCGGAGATTCAGTCCTGCTTTTCCAGGTGGGTAATGATATGGTAAGACATGAAGAAGAGAGTAAAGTTAAAGTTCTGCTTGGAATTGAACTTACTATATATAATAATTTAACAGTTGCACATAAAATACCATATTAATAAGAGAAAATAAATTTTTCTTTGCACCACCTCAAAGCCCTTTGTAAGCTTATAGGATCATATTTGATTTAGAATTAAGTTAGTGACAGTTAGAGTTCCAAACAGTTTGTGGAAATGTGAACAGATGCCTGCTCTAAATGATTTTAAGAAATGGCAATACCCCAGGAAAAATATATACTGTACATGAATCACCAAGTTTTGCTCTACAGAACAACCAGAGTGTGGATCTTATAACCATTTTCTTAAAATGAACTAGTAGACAATTGGATGTAGGCTAAAGTTAAATCCAAGTCTCTCTATTCCTGGTGGTATTATTTTCAAGTCCCCATCATACCTCATATGTTGGGTTCCAAGGCTTCCATGAAGCTCCATCACATTGAATCATTTTCTGCTCACTTTCATCATAATACAGGAGGCCTCTGAGGACTGGAGTGCACCGCTTTCCAAAAGCAATGGTGGGATAGTCCTGAAAAGAGCCGCACTATTACTTTCAGTTGTTAAGAAAGGGAAAGATATTTCAGAAATTGTGTTGGAAGATCTTTGATAACTAGCAATGGCTTCCTGATTGTAAGATGTAACACAGAGAAAACTGGGACACTCAGCAATTATTTTCTTTGCACGCACGCTGGAAATTCTGTTGCATAAGTTGCTTAACTACAAACGTTTGTACATAGAATAAAAACTGGAGAATGCTGGAATTGGTTTGCATTGCAAGAGTCAAAGACGGTGTCAAGCAACAAGTGACAGAACTTGGCCACATTCAACCATATTGCATTTAGTTTTCAAGTCCCTGATGTTTTCAAATATGCAAAAGAGCTATGTAGACTTAACCGTCCTTACATCAACAGTGCAAATTCCTCTCATCAGTTCCTCACTGCCTTTAGCTAACCCACAGATCACACTGTAGCACGATAACTCCACGTTCTCCTGAAGGTGTTCACTCATTCGGAGGGTCACTGGGGCAGGATTAACAACAATCATGCATTTACTCAGACAGTCATACATCAGTGGATTTGGATAAAATAGTTAAGTTTTCAACAGATTACTCTAACTGATAATTGGAAATTTGTTTATTATTGTCAAGTACCAAGGTACAGTAAAAAGCCTGATTTGCTTGCCATCTAGGCAGATCGGTCCATATGTAAGTAGTAGAAACGGAAACCAGAATGCAGAATATAATGTTACAGTTACAGGGCAGATGCATTGCAGGGAAACAAGTAAATTGAAAGAGCCTTGATAAGGCAGATGTTGCCCCTCAAGGGCCCTAAACAGAATAATACTGGAGAGAAAGCACTCAACATGTGTTATACTAGCAAGTATCCCAGCCACCCTCTGCGGGCTTGTAAAGTGTATGGAGGAATCTCTCAAGTCCAGAATAAGCATTTGTGATGACATTTTTGTCCATGGAAAGAGTGGACACAATTGCAGGACATCATGCAAAATTGCACCAAGGGTGCACATTTGATAATTCTTGGCCATGAGCCTGGTCCCTCATAACTAGCAAAAAGAGTGCAGCGAGTTCATAGAGGGCATAAAAGTGAAGAGTTTTCTTCAGGCATTTGCCCTCCTACTCTCTGCCTCATGCTGGGGGTAAACAACATTCTGAGAAGGGAGTGAGAGCAGCCAGTGGTCACGCTCTGAAATATAGGCAAGAGCAGGGATGAGGTCCTGCAAACGGATTTTAGCTAGGAGGTAGAAAGTTTAAAAGTGGGATTTGCAGAGTTGCAATTTTAGGATTACTACCCACACAATGTGTTAATGAGGTGAGAAATAGTGCAGCTCAATATGTGGCTAAGGCTACATCCACACTAGGCCAGATAATTTTGAAAACGCCGGTTTTGCGTAAAAACGATAGGTGTCCACACTATGCGTTTTTAAAAATATCTCTGTCCACATTGAAACGGATATTTCGGCGAATCTCCTCCTACTGCGCATGCGCAGGACACATCTACCGAAAACAAGCGACATGTTTTGTGTCGAATTTCACTGTGAAAGACGGTGCGCGTTTGTTCAGTTACAGACTAGAAAAACTTAAACGACGGGCTGCTGTTGGCTCTCATGCAGGAGGACTTAAAACTAAAAAAAAACAAAAACTGGAGCATATGGAGGCAACCGACAGGGAGTTCACAGACCATATGACCCGGCTGACGACGAACGTTGAAAAACTGACAAAATCTGTTGTATTAATAAAGCCCCTTGTTAAATGTATAAAACATGTCTGCATCAATATTATCTTGTATTTCCATACAATGCTACATTAGGCTGTTACACATCTATTGTCAGAGAAGTACTTGCATAAATAGGTAAACCACCTTCATACAAGCAAGGACAGAAAACAGGGCAAAGTGAGTATATTTATTTATTCAGTAAGTTATGGGTCAAAGTATTTGGTGAGTACATTTCTAACTCCTCTGGCTTCTGTCTCATTGCCATCTGTTCTGAAATGATTAGGTTGCGTTCAAGAAAACAATGAAATGGCGTGCTGCCGTCACCATCTGTCATGACAGCGTTTTCAGATTTCTCCAGTTACCCTGACCACACTGATCTGCCCAAGTGGCGTTTTCAAAATTACACACCCTGAAGAGCGTTTCTGAAAAGCTCTGATTTCGGGGGACGAAAATGCCATTTTAGTGTGGACGGAGGGTAAAAACGAACAGAAAAAGCTTCGGTTACAGATTTATCAGGTGTAGTGTGGACGTAGCCTAAGGAGCTGGTGCTTCAGATTTATGGATCATTGAGCAGGTGGGATCAGTACAAACAAGCCAGACTGCATCTGAATTGGAGGCAAAACAATACCCACACTGACAGGCTAGCTAGTGATAATTGAAAAGGTTTAAATCAAGGTGGTGGGGGTGGAAACCACAGTGGGATAATGGGTGGTAGGGGAGACGACAAGAAAAATGGCGTGACAAGTAAGAGTGAAGTTAGGACAGCAAGGGACAGGCATGGTGGGACTGATGAGCTCAAATCTGTCTATTTCAAAGCTAGGAGTATTCTGGGATACACTATTACTGTGCTTGTGCCCAAAATCCCTTTGCAGCACCTCTACCTGCATATGCTTCAGGCCATAAGCTCTGGCAGTTCTTCCTTTCTCGCAGAATGTTCTGTAACCCCAAAATGTGACAGAGTAGGAGGGCAAATGGTTAAAGAAAACCCCTCACATCTATGAACTCACTACACTCTTTTGCCAGTAATGAGAGACCAGGCTCATGGACCAAGAATTACCAAATGCGGCAATTTTGCATGATGCCCTGCAAACACAGTTGTGCATTCTGTGTCATCAAAATGCTTGCAGACGCAGAGACACCACCATACACTTTACAAACATACAGAGTGTGGTTGGGAACACCACTATCTGCAAGAAGTGTGCGTGTTTTCCTTATGACTGTGTGGGCTTCCTCTGGGTGCACTGGCTTCCTCCCACATTCCAAAGGTGAATGGGTTGTAGATTAACTAGTCACATGGAACTATTGTGTGGTGAGGGCTCACGAGGCTGGAAACACCTGCTATCATGCTGCAACTCCAGATAACAATTTTTTATTTTTTTTAAAGTCTAAGCCATTCCATCAAGAACCTAAGTAGCCCATCTCCATCTCTGCTGAAGACAGGGCTGTTGGAATAAATAGGAATTCTGGGAAGAGAAACAGTCAACATCTGTAGCAGCATGAGATGGTCTACAGAGTATTAAGTTCCAGTTCTGCAGAATAAAATGTATTGACTTTGAACACATTTCCTTAATGATTGGCAGCGGACATCCAGTCTGTGCAGACTGTAGTTGGAAACTTCCCTGATTTTCATTCATGAGGGAAATCAGAGTTTGTCCATCTCTCTTTGGCACATTACTGGCTCTTGATTCATGCTGAGTTCAGCAGGAGTGGTTGTGAAGTGCTGGAAATGACCTTGGGTTTGGCTGGGGAAATTAAGCCAGGTTTTTCATTCCTGATGCGGCATAGATCAGAGTTGGACATGTAATATTGTGCCAAATTCCAAAATACAAAGGGAAACAAGGAATGGCCCGACATGGTCAAAAGTCTATGAAATCACCATGCATGGTAACCCGATGTTTCCAGAGTTCTCAGTGAGATGAGACCAACTGTTGGTACGTCGAAGAACGTTAATATGTGGATTTCATGTTGTGGTTCCCTCTAAACTGCACACCAGAATGTTAGAAAACCTGCATGAAGAACACCTGGGTACAGTCAAGATGAAGAGTTTCACCCAAAGTTATGTGTGGTGGTTGGGTATAGATAAACAAATTGTATTTGATATATGTATCAAATACATATTCCTGCATCTGCCAAGACAACAGTACTTAGAACATAGAACAGCACAGCATAGAGTCAAGTTCTTCAAGCCACGATCTTGTGCCAGGCTAATTAATCTAATCACTTCTGCCTACACGAGGTCTATAGTCCTTCATTCTCTGCACATTCACATATGGCCTCTCAAATGTCACTATAGTACCTGCCTCTATTACCACCCTAGGCAGCACATTCCAGGCACTCACCCCTTTCTATGTAAAAAATCGGCCCTGCACATCACCTTTGAACTTCCAGTCCCTCTCACTTTACATGCATGCCCTCTGGTGTTAGAGGATAACGATATCAGCTGTCTTTTCTGTCTATGCCTTTCATAATGGTACAAACTTCTATTTGGACTGTCCTCAGCCTTTGCCACTCCAGAGAAAACATTCCAAACTTGTCTGACTTCTCCTTCTAGACACAATTCAACTGTTTGCATGATTTGTATTTTTTTCTTTCCCTTGCATACCAAGTGTTGGTCTTTTAGTTTTATTTTTATTCTTGTTTTTCTTCAAATTGAGTTCTTTCGGGTTTCTTGCTTTGTGACACTCTGTGAGCAAGGAAATCTCAAAGCTGTATAATTTATTCATTCCTTGATAATAAACGTACTTGAATCTAAACCATATAGCATCTAGCTAAATCTCTTCTGCATCCTCTTTGAAACCTTTACATCCTTCCCTATAATGGGGTGACTGAAACTGAATCAAATACTCCAAATGCGCCCAAACTAGAGTTTTATAAAAACATAGAAACAGAAAACCTACAGCACAATACAGACCTTTCGGCCCACAATGCTGTGCCGAACACGTACTTTAGAAATTACTAGGGTTACCCATAGCCTTCTATTTTTCTAAGCTCCATGTACCTATCCAAAAGTCTCTTAAAAGACCCTATCATATCCACCTCCACCAACATAGCTGGCAGCCCATTCCGTGCACTCACTACTCTCTGCGTAAAAAAACTTAACCCTCATATCCCCTCTGTACCTACTTCCAAACACCTTAAAACTGTGCCCTCTTGTGCTAGTCATTTCAGCTCTGAGAAAAAGCCTCTGACTATCCACATGGACAATGTCTCTCATCATCTTATACACCTCTATCAGGACAGCTCTCGTCCTCCACCGCTCCAAGGAGAGAAAGCCAGATTCACTCAACCTATTCCCATAAGGCATGCTCCCCAATCCAGGTAACATCCTTGTAAATCTCCTCTGCACCTTTTCTATAGTTTCCACATCCTTCCTGTACTGAGGTGACCAAAACTGAGCACGGTACTCCAAGTGGAGTCTGACCAGGGTCCTATATAGCTGTAACATTACCTCTCGGCTCTTGAACTCAATCCTATGGTTGATGAAGGCCAATGCACCGTATGCCTTCTTAATCACACAGTCAACCTGCACAGCAGCTTTGAGTATCCTATGGACTCGGACCCCAAGATCCCTCTACACTAGTGGTTGCCAACCAGTCGATTGCGATCATCCGGTCGATCTTTGAGACTTTCCCAGTAGATCCCGAGAAAGATGAAAAATGAATACACAAATATGTTATATGCCTGATAAACCTTTTGATGCAAATATGTAGTAACTTCTACTTTGAAAAAGGACCACTCGACAACTTCATGCCCAAAAGGAACAACTTTATCTAGGACGGTAAAATGATATTCGCATACAGAGGTTTTCACTAATGTGCACTGGGCAGAAAAGACTGGAAGGAAAACCCCGCAATCCCGGAAGCAATCTCTTTACAAACAGCTTTACCATGATCCTAATTTGTATTAATTTATCTTTATAATGCTCACATTACTACATTTAAATTCCAACATTCCCCAAATATAAAGAAATGGGAAACAAAAACAATGGTGTCATTAGCTTGCGTACCCCTGAAACTTATACTAGTGTCTCAGTAACAGTTTACCAATACCAGGAAAGTTGAGGAGCTGAAATCGGGGTTGAAGGCTCAGAGCACGTGGAACGACAAGTGTTAAAAGACTTGTCACTCTGTGAATATTTCTCAGGACAGTTCGATGAACTCCCTGGATGTAATGCAAACAGCTCCGTTTGTTGATTTGTCAGAATGGCTTTCCGGGATTTTACAATAAAGGAGGTTTTCCTCACTCTTTTGCACTTAAAGGAGAGAACGAGAGGTGAGGATATTTACAATGAGTTTTTAAAAAAATGTCCGTGAAAACGACATCCCCATTCATAAACTGGCGGCAATTACTACTGAGGCCCCAGCAATGTGCGGTGTGCGCATTGGTTGTATATCACTGTGCCATAATGACCCTGATTTTCTTAACTTCCTGGATTATCACTGTGTGATTCATCAGCAGGCCTTGGCTGGGAAGGTCGTGGGCTTTTCTCATGTAATGACACTGGTGGCCAAACTGATAAACTTGATTCGAGCAAAAGCGCTTCAGCACCGCTTATTCAAGGCGTTATTGGATGAGCTTGATGCCGCTATGGCCTGTTTGATATGCTAGTTTACAGTGTTTTCTTGGTTGAATTAATTTGAAAGTTCGACAAAAACATCTTATGTAATTAAAATACAATTAGCCCAAATAAAAGGTCTCAAGTTGGAAGTAAATTCTGAACTGTTTTTTCTCTAAACGATTTAGTAGGTCGATCTTGCCTTTCACTAAGGCTGAGGTAGGGGATCTTGGATTTAAAAAGGTTGGTGACCACTATTCTGAGCCATAACTTCCCAACTCCTGAACTCAGTGCCTTGAATAATAAATGCAAACAAGCCATATGCCTTCTTTTTCACCTTATCATCCTATGCAGCCACTTATATGGAACTATGAGCCTCAACCCCTAGATCCATTTGCACATAACACTGAAAAAGGCCGTTGCTTTATGTGCTTTCCCTTTACATTTGGAAATTACAGCAAAGTACAGAGCCTAATCATATTCATTGTAGGTAGCTTTTAGAAAAAGAAAAGTATTCTTACTGTTGTTATAACAACCCATGACAATGTTGTCATATTGGTCTTCTTGGAACAGTTTTTTAAAGTCATACTACATTGTTTTATTGCCTTGGTTAAATTATCACTAAGGTTCAGAGACCATATTTCTGCTGACAGAGAATACAACTGGAGACTGCACAGCATAAATATGCAAAGTTGTTCATGGGGTAAACCAAGTGTTCATGAAACACAACTGGTTTATATTGAGAAGAATCTCATTAAATGACAGTATATCATCCCATAAAAAAGGCTCAAATGAGACACTAAGAAATTGTGTTGGCTGGTTAAGGAATCTAGAAATAGTTGCATGTGGCACTGTGGCCCAGCTATTAAATTAATGCTACTATATAACAGCACCAATGACTAGGGTTCAGTTCCCACCACTGACTGTAAGGAGCCTGTACCTTCTCCCTGTGAAACTGTGGGTTTCTTCCAGATGCTTCAGCTTCCTCCCACATTTCAAAGACATACGGGCTAGTAGGTTAACTGGTCATATGGGTGTAATAGCGCAGCATGGGCTTGCTGGAATGGAAAGGCATGTTTGTTACTTCAAATAAATACAGTTGGCCCTCCTTATCTGCGAATTCTGCATGTGCGAATTCAACCAACCGCGAATCGAGAAAACCCGGAAGTGCTCTTCCATCACTCATTTCAGCATTATTCGCATCGCGTCTCGTCCATGCGCTACTTTGCTCCTGTGAAAAAATGTCTCCTAAAAAAGCAATTAGGTGGTCAAAGCAATTCCTCAAAGGCTAAGGAGGAGCGTAAAGTGCTATCTCTCGCTGAGAAAGTAGAAATATTAGATGTTTTGAAAAGTGGCATGTTGCTTTCCGAAGTGGGCCGTAAGGCCGGTAAGAATGAATCGAGCATTCGCACAATAAAGCAGAAAGAAGCTGAAATTTGTGGAAGTGTAAGTGCTGCCTTCACAGCAACAAAAGTAGTCTCTCTGGTTCATGATAAAGTGCTTGCGAAGACTGAGAAATCATTAAGTGTATGGCTAGAGGACATGTCACAGAAGCATATCCCTGTCGATGGCCAAATTATACGTGAAAAAGCTCTTAGTCTCTATGAGCACTACTGTGACGGGGTTGATGAGAGTGAGAGAAAAGAGTTTAATGCTAGTAAGGGATGGCTGGCTGGCTATGTAAAGCGCTACAGCCTCAAGAACGTAAGGATCACGGGAGAATCGGCATCAGCTAATGCCAAGGCCGCAGCAGCATTCCCAGAGGAGCGGAAGAATCTCATAGAAGAGAAAGGCTACCTTCCAGAGCAAGTCTTCAACTGTGATGAAACGGGCTTATTCTGGAAGAAGATGCCCAATCGTACCTATGTTCATAAGAGTGCCCAGCAGGCCCCGGGGTTCAAGGCCTGGAAAGATCGCCTTACTCTGGTGTTGTGTGGCAATGCAGTCAGTCACATGATCAAACCAGGACTCGTCTACCAAGCAAACAACTCCCGGGCACTTAAGAACAAAAACAAAAATTGCCTGGCAACACAACAAGAAGGCTTGGGTAACAGCAATCTTGTTCTCGGAATTGTTCCACCAGTGCTTCATTCCTGAAGTCAAGAAATACCTCAAAGAGAAGGGGCTGCAATTCAAGGCTCTCCTCATAATTGACAACGCGTCCGGCCATCCCCGATCTCTCTGCTTCGCCAACGATGTTCCTGCCTCCTAACACCATGTCACTGCTTCAGCCACTTGGTCAAGGCATCATCAAGTACATTAAGGTGACTTACACCCGCCTCAATTTCGGGAAGATTCATGCTGCCTTGATGCTAGCCCTGACTGCAGCATCATGGATTTATGGAAGAAATTCACAATTGCAGATGCAATTGTGCTTATTGCAGAGGCTGTCGACGCCATAAAGCTCGAGACAGTCAATGCATGTTGGAACCCACTATGGAGTGAGGTAGTCAATGATTTCAGGGGCTTCCCCACTATTGATGCAGAAGTCAGGGATATCCTGAATGTTGCAAAGGAAGTTGGCGGGGAAGGCTTCTCTGACATGACCGAGGATGACGTCGAGGAACACATAGAAGAGCATAGAGAAAACCCTTACCAACAAGGAACTCGAAGATCTGCTGAAAGCCTCCACAGGAGATGATGATGATGACGAAGAAGATTTAGAGGAGTCAGAGCCATCAATTTGGATAGTTGAAAAATTTGCAGCAGTTTTTCACCAGGCACAAGTGTTAAAGGATATGATCCTCGACTATAATCCTTCGATGGAACGAAGCCTCCGTGTCACCCGAGGGATAACAACATGCCTGCAACCACTGCAAGATTTGTTTGATGATGCAAAGAAAAAGAGACAGCTTCCTATAACAATGTTTCTAACTAAAGCATCTGTAATTCTGAAGTCTCGATGTTCAACGCTTGAAGATCCTCAGCCTCCACAGCTCCTGACTTCAGTATTATTGAGCCTCCTCCAAAGCATCCTTATTCCCTAAACAAGACAGTGTAACAACTACTGTACAGGTATTACAAGTTTTACTCCTTGTTTGATAATTGTTCGCCTTGCGTCTCGTTCGTTCGCTGCTTGTGTTGTTAGCGGGAGGAACATGCACAGTCTTTTTTTCTTGTCAGTAAGACAGTGTAACAACTATTTACATTGCAGTTCCATTGTATTAGGTGTTATAAGTTCTGTAATCTAGAGATGATTAAAAATTTACTCGTTGTTTGATCATTGTTCGCCTTGCGTCTCGTTCGTTCACTGCTTCTGTTGTGAGCGAGTGGAACATGTTTAGTACAGTTTTTTTCTTGTCAATGTTCCCTAAACACTACAGTATAACAACTATTTACATAGCATTTACATTGTATTAGGTATTATAAGAAATCTAGAGATGATTTAATGTATATGGGATGATGTGCATAGGTTATATGCAAATATTACACCACTTTATAAAACGGACTTGAGCATCTGTGAATTTTGGTATCTGCAGGGTGTCCTGGAACCAATCCCTTGCAGATAAGGAGGGCCAACTGTCTGAAGCAGTCTTACAGGACAAAGTAAATTTATTAAACTGTCTCCTCTAGAGGGCAGCATGTACTCAATTGTTGATTTCAATCAACTAGGAGATTTAAAATACACAGGAAAATGGGAAAGAAGTGTGGAATGGAAATAATTCTTATTGAATGTTGAGAAGGGATGAGAACCAAATGCTTACTGCTCCTTCTATTTCTACATCCTCTTTGTATTATAGAAGCCCAATATTCTTGACCCCACTTCACTGCTCTTTCCCTTTGATCCAACTATTTTATATTAAATTATCTTTTTGACAGTGGTCTGGGTTTGATCTTCACCTATTGTGCTGCCTTTAACGTGTTGGAATGTTCCCTCCATAACTGTATTGGTTTCTCCCAGATGTTCTGGTTTCCTCCCATACTCCAACCTGCAGGTTGACTAATTGGATTCTGTGAATTGCTTTGAGCGTATGTGGGTGGCAGAGAGATCAAATGGGTACATTGGGGGGATAGATTAGAAGGTAAAGCGAAGGAATAGAATTGATAGTATTGGACTATGCTAGCGTTTCTCAAACTTTTTTGGGTTACTGACTTCTTGGCTCCCAGGTTACCCCACTCTCCCTTTTGGGCCATTACTTAAAAACTATAAAGGATTTTGGTTTACAATGCTCAGTGAAAGAAAATAGGAAATGCAAATTCAAAGGAGTGACAAATACTTGCAAAAGTTATTCAAATCTATTTCAAGCTACTGAAGACACTATACTGTTTACACTTCCTCCTTCATTTTTATTGCTCCCTTAGAAACTTCCACCACCCCCAAGATTGCCAGTGATACTGCCCACTTTGGGAACTACTGAACTAAGCAATAGCAATCTAAAATCATAAGAAATGGGAGCAGGAGTAGACTATCTGGCCCATAGTGCCTGCTCCGTCATTCAATAAGATTATGGCTGATCTGGCCATAGACTCATCTCCACCTACCAGCCTTTTCCCCAGAACCTTCAATTCCCCTGCTATGCAAAAAAATCTAACTATATCTTAAATATATTTAATGAAGTTATGTCTACAGCTTGTATGTGCAGATAATTCCACAGATTCACTAATCTCTAGAAAAAGTCGTTTCTCCTAATTTCCATCCTGAATCTATTCCCCTTGAATGTATTCCCCCGAATCTTGAGGCCATCTTCCCTTGTTCTAATCTCATGGGCTTAATGGCCTCTTCAGAATCAGAATTAGAACCAGGTTTAATATCACAAGCATATGTTGTGAAATTCGTCGTTTTGTGACAGCAGTACATTGCAAAGCATAATAAAAAAAACATAAACTACAATAAGTACATAAAAATAAATTAAATAGTGCAAAAATAGAGGAAAAATACTGAGGAAATGTTCATGGGTCCATTGTCCATTCAGAAATCTGAAGGAAGAGGGGAAGAAACTGCATCTGAAAAGTTGCATGTGCAGGCTCCTTAATAATGGGTGCTACATTTTTGTGGCATTATCTTTTAATGGGTGTCCTGGATGTTGGGGAGACTAGTACCAATCATGGAGCTGGCTGAGCTTACAACTTCCTGCAGCTTTTTCTGATCTTGTGCAGTGGCCCCTCCATATCAGACATTGCTGCAACCAGTTAGAATGTTCTCCACAGTACATCTGTTGAAATTTGCACGTCTTTGGTGTCACATCTATTCTCCTCAAACTCCTAATGAAATATAGCTGTCATTGTGTAATTACATCAATCTGTTGGTTCCAGGAGAGATCCTCAAAGATGTTGATACCCAGGAACTTGAAACTGCTCACCCTTTCCACTTCTGATCCCTCGATGAGGACTGGGGTGTATTATCTTGACTTAACTATTTTCCCTCAATTTTCCCCCTCATGTGCCCATTTGATTCCTCTGCCACTCACCGACACTTGCAGCAATTTTCCCTAAATTCATGCGTAAGTATGAACATTTAAATAATCATTATTCTGATGCTAGGCATTGGTTTTTTTCTCCTTACAGAATTACATTTATTTGAAATTATCCACTTACCAATGTATTGCTGTCTGCAGAAATAATCTGGACATGTACTGTATTCTTATTAACCAATGACTTCCCCTATAACTTCCATGAAATAATTTTCCACTTGGGATCATTAAAATACTTATTATTGTTGTTATTATTATTATTATTATTATTATTATTATTATTATTATTATTATTATTATAACAAGCCACGGGTGGTGAAGAAATCATGGACAGAAGTTTAGGTGAATGAAATTTTAACTTTAAAGTTTATTCTTTACATATGGTGAAGGTTTCTGTGCCTATATTGTAATTAAGTGTTCAGCATGGGACCAGAATCCAATTTAATTTTATCTTCAAACAGAAATCTCATCTGAATTTCCCAGGAGATACAACACAATATGAATTAAATTCTCCCTCACAAGGTTACAAAATACAATTATAGGACACCATTGTTAGTCCAATCAGGATCTGTTAACCCAGAGCTAATCAATCACAGTTCCTTACCAAGCTGAACTGCACATTTCTATGAAGTACCTACACCAAATTAAGCTAAATTAATGAGCTTTTTAAAATGTATTTACGGGAGAGGCACAATTCCTTGTGATGAATATTGAATCTGTAAGCCCAACCCAACTATTTCAATGCAATTGAATTCATAGTATCCTACCTTTCTTTCATGTCTAATCACTGTGAGTTTCTTTTTGGGAACAGCTTTCAGAGGGAATTCCTGTGACACATCTCTTTGAGGCTGTTTCAGTTCTTTATGTGAGTAAGTGACTGGATTTTCTTCCACATGGAAAGGGCCAATTTTAGGATTTGGTAAGATTGCGGAACCTTGAGACATCCTGCCACTGAGCGCGTGGATTGGTGGATTCTCGTTGCCTTCTCCGCCTCTGTTTGCAACACTACATCCACCTAAGAGACAAGCAGAAGGAATATAGCAATGCAGAAAATGACAAGTGAGCTGAACATTGTGTATCAGGTGACTGGTGTTTTACAAGCCTTTTACCTGCATCGATAATTTTGACTAATGCTCTTGTCTTGGCACCAAGCACTGCATTCACTGGAGACGTAAGTAATACTTCAAATGTTTCCTCATTTTCCTCCAGTCTGTCATTGGTAATTAATATATTCCAACTCTTTACTGATACACCTACAAAAATAAATCCAAAACAGTTATGTGTATGTTACAATGATGCAATTATATAGAAAACATAATTTCATTTCTGATGGACAATTGTACAAATTCCTTAGACACTGCCTGTTTAAGACCTGGGCCTCAATGCTGCTTGTGCAATTGGATCTTGGATTTTCTCTCTTACAAACCCCGGTCAGTTCAGATTGGCAAAAACATCTCCACAATTTCCATCATCACAGGAGCACAACAGCAATGAAGTACAGCTCCAACACCATATTCAAGTTAGCTGATAACACCCCTGCTGTGGGATGAATCTTACAGGAGGGTGATTAAAAATTTCGCTGAGTGGTGTAATAGCAACAACCTCTCACTCAATGTCAATGTTAAGGATCGATTATAGATTTCAGGAGAGGGAAACCAGGGGTCCATGAGCCAGTACTCATCGGAGGATCAGAGCTGGAGATGGTCAGTAACTTTACACTGCTCAGTTCACTATTTCAGAGGATCTGTTATGGACCCATCCTCAGGAATCTAGATGAAATGTTGCTGTAGAAAAGTAACATCTACTACGGTGTGAAAGTCCGGATGGGGAAAGGGGTCAAACAGATGGTGTAGAGTATTCCTGCGGCCATCCCTCTGAACAACAGGTATACCACTTTTGATACTGTTTGGGAGGGAGTGGTTGGAGGGGAGGTTGACCTAGCAGAGAAAAGTCACAGAGATCAGGACTTTGTCACTGAGTCTAGCTTTGTGACTCAGAGGGGAAGGGTGGAGTGGGGGGGTTGGTGGAGAAGAGGTCAGCTGTGCTGATCACAGATTCGTTTGTTAGGGGAGCAGAAACGTGGTTCTGTGGACGAGAATGAGAATCTTGGATGGTATGTTTCCTCCTGGGTGCCAGGGAACACGACGTCTAGGATTGAGTCTTCACATTCGTAAGTAGGAAGGTGAGCAGCCAGAGATCATGGTCCATATCAATGACGTAGGTAGGAAGAGCGATGAGGTCCTGCAAGGTGAATTCAGGGAGTTAAGTTCCATGTTAAAGGACAGGACCTCCGGTGTTGTGATCTCAGGAATGCTACCCATGCCATGTGCTTGTGAGATCAGAAATAGGAGGATCATACAGTTTAACACTTGGCCAAAGCATTGGTGTAGAAGGGAGGACATAAGAATTTTGTATCATTTGGCTTTCTTCCCGGGAAATTGGGACCTGTACAAAGGAGAACTGGAATCGGACTAATATCCTAGTGAAAGTGCATTAGAACAAATGACTCTAGGAATATGGGTCCATAATTCATTAAAAGTGGCACCTTTAGGCATACTGGCTTTCTGAAATCAATGTATTGACTACAGGAGATGGGATGTTATGTTGACGTTGTATCAAACATTGGTGAGGCCTAATTTGGAGTGTTGCGTGCAGCTTTGGTCATCCACCTACAGGAAAGATGAAAACAAGGTTGAAAGAGTACAGAGAAAATTTACACGGATGTTGCTGGATCTGGAGGACTTGAGCTATAAGGAAAGATTGAATAGATTAGCACTTTCTTCCTTGGAATGTGGAAGATTGAGAGGAGATTTGATAGAGATATACAAAATGATGAGGGGTGCAGATAGGGTAAATGCAAGCAGCCTTTCTCCACTGAGGTTGGGTGTGACTACAACTAAAGGTTATGGGTTAATGGTGAAAGCTGAAAAGTTTAAGGGGAACATGAGGGGAGACTTCTTCACTCGGAGGGTCATGAGTGCGTGGAATGAGGTGCCAGTGCAAGTGATGCATGCGAGCTCCATTTCAATGTTTAAGAGATGGATAGTAGGGTTATGGAGGGCTATGGCCCCGGTGCAAGTCAATGGCAGTAGGTAGTTTAAATGATTGTACATTGACTAGATGGGCTGAAGGGCCTTTTGCGTCTTTTTCTATGAGTGGGTGCAGCTGCAGGCCATTTCTGCTCCACTCCCCATTCCCACACTGACTGATCCATCCTGGGCCTTTTCTGATGCCAGGATGAAGTCCAATGCAGACTGGAGAAACAACAATTTATAGTCTACCTGGATAGTCTACCACCCAATAACATGAATATTGAGCTTTAGGGAACAGACCCCCTGCCCAACATCAAACTCATTTTCATTCCCCTTCTCCTTCTGATCCTCCTCTGGTTTTCCCAGTATAACCACATTCCCACACATCCCCAGCCTCTATTCACCCATTTTTATCTCTCTTCTCTTGGTTCTATCCATCCACTTCACATATAGGCTCATTGCCTCTCTATCTGATTCCAGCTGCCCTTCCCCTCTCCCTTGATAGATCCCATTCTCACATCTTTACTTCCTAAAATTAAAGCTTTGGTAGCACATTGTGGTCCTGCTTTTCTCCTCCAGCCGCTGTCTCCTATCTTCTCACTCAACCTCTCCCCCAACTTTACACCATTTGTTTTTCTTCTCTCTCTTTATTTATCTGCTTCCATCTATCATTCAGCTACCACTGTCTTTCAGCTTCACTCCTGCTACCTGGCACTCTATACTTGTCATCTTACACCCCTCCTCAGTCCACAATTGCCTCAGAGTGGTTTCTCAGGACTCCCCTTCCCTCCCCTCCACTCTGAGTCCCGATGCAGGATTTCAACCCGAAACATCATCACTGCCTTCCCTCACACAGATTCTGCTTTACTCATTGAGTCCCTCTAGCAAATAGCTTGTTACTCTAGATTCCAGCATAACCTGTCATTTGTATCTACAAACCTAAAAAACTACAACTTAATGTTATTTGTTTGCCTCAACAGATCATGTAATTTTCAGTGCAACATTTAAAACTCTGTCTGGTGAAACCCTTCCTCCTCACCAACATGCACAAAAACCACGAGTCAATACTGATGTACACTCACATTCCCTCCTACAGACATCATGAATCATGAACAAAATGCTGGTGGCACATAATGGTTCAGGCAACATATGTGGAGGCAACACGCACAAGATGCTGAGGACTTCCTCCAGCATTTTGTGTGTGTGTTGTCCTTGATTTCCAGCATTTGCAAAATCTCTTGTTGAGAGTCTTCATCTGGACTCATTCTGAACAACTGCTTGTCATCTTGACACACTTCATTCTCAATACAGCCAGGCATAAAAACACATTGATTATAGAAAACATATACTTTATCTTTAATAATTACAATGTACCTGGATCCAATTGGATTAGGTTGGCAGAATTGGGAGTAAAATCCTTTCCAATAGTAGCTGTGATGCTATTAACCTAAACAGAAGATAGACTGATGAAAAATGGGAAATTTTGGAAACATTAACAGAACCGTAAGAAAGAATAATTACATCTAAAATAATGATAATGGAGTGACTGCCTACAGTGTAATGGAAGTCACCTGGCAGCTATGATAATGGAGAATAAAGATCACAAGATGGATGAAAACAGAATTATGAAAATCCATCACAAAATCAGCTAGATAACCTACATATATATGAAAACATTTGAGGTAGAATCCACCATTCTACTCTTGCTACTTAGACAGAAAGGCTGGAGAAGGGTTGGCAGTGTAGAAGCAATGATCCATATGAATTTAGTGGCAAAATACATCCTACCCTGAAAGTTGATTGGTTTGTCTATCTCTAGGCAGCAACCTTTAAAAAAAGGTCTGCGGACCACAAATGTGAGGAAGGAAAGAACTGGAGATCAACACGTGAAGGAGAAGGTCAAGGGTGAAGCAACAGGGTCACTGGCAGGAAAAGAAGGACACTAATGAAAATGGAGCTCGAAACTGGGCATGGTATTGAAATCATCGTTTGAATGGGACTGGGAGTGAAGGACTGGGTCTTTGGGTGAGATAGGCTGCCAGAGGGAGTTACGGAGTTTTAAAACAGGATAAAGGCCCTTCAGCCCAATTTGTCCATGCTAACCAAAGTGCTTTCCTGCGTTAACATTTGGCTCAGATCCTTCTAAACATCTGCACTTTTCTTATCCATGTGCCTGTCGACATGTACTTTTAAACATTAGAATGGGTGCACAGAGTTTTGTATATGTGGAATCAACATGTACAAACAAGCTGGATGAACTCAGCAGGTCGGGCAGCATCCGTTGAAAGGAGCAGTCAACGGATGCTGCCCGACCAGCTGAGTTCATCCAGCTTGTATGTACGTGTTGATTTGACCACAGCATCTGCAGTGTACTTTGTGTTTTGTATATGTGGAGGCAGCTGATTGCAGGAGGGAAGAGTTTTGAAATTTGGGTTTGGAGGGAAAGCAAAAGCCACTGGAAGAGGGTGCCCGGAGATCAAAGCTCATAAGAGATGGCCACAGTTGTAGAAGAGAAGGACTTCTAGCTCAAGAACGGGGATAAAGAAGGTCGCCACTTGCAAGAAGTAAGAAACTAGAAACTCAGCCTCAGCAACAGAGGAGAAAGGCAAATCCCAAAGAGCAGGGTTACATAGAAAGAATGCTGATTACCATATGGGGGAAGGGAAACCTAAGATCACAAACTCATAAATCGGCTGATCATGCATGTAATCAAAGGTCTGAGGCCCAGACTCCTGGTTGAGTGAGCACATACATCTCAGGAGACTGGAACTCTATCTTTACAGTGATGTGAAGGTTATTCCCACATGTCCAGAACTAAAGTAATTTGCATAGTTTGCTGAGGCAATTTCAGATCTGGAGGATTTCCAGGTTATGCTCAGACAGGCATTACTATCACTGTCCCTGAAAGTGAGAGAGCACAGGTTCAGAGAAAGCATTACCTTTATACCAACAAACGAAGATTCTGTCAAGTATCCTGTTCTCAACACCTTCACAGAAAATACACCAGCATCCTCACACACCTGGTATTCTGAGACAAGCATTTCTATACGAGACCATTTGAATTCAAGCCTGAAACATATGTGTATATATATATATATTAATTATCAGAATAATATATACTTAATTATTTAGAAATTTAAAAAATCTTGTTCTCAGTATTGAATACAACTGGGTGAAAATGGGAATTAATCAGGTTAAAATACAATGGTGAAAAATTACACATTCTCAAATGTGAGCAATGCAGAATAGCAAGTCAGTTTTAAGACAATATTCTACAATTCTCATCACTTTAATTATTTGCTTCTAAATGAATGTATAGACTGGAAAAGGAATGAGGCAAATAGAAGGTGACCAAGAGGGTGTTTTGGGTCATACAGACAATGCTGAGACGTGGGAAAGCAGGACTTGGTTGACAAAAGTGGAAAGGAGAGTCGAGAAAAGGTAATGTGAGAATGATTAGAACAGAGCGAGCAAAACATCCACTGACTGATTAAATTAGCACAGAATATTGGTCCTTTTATGCTCAGAGGTTGATAAAATTAGCAGAAGACAAAAGCTCCAATTATTTCGATATTTGCCAGGAATGGTGGTTTAGTAGCTAAAATGGTTCATGTTTCACCCAGGCAGCTGGGAATTAAAACTTTTTAAAAACTCACCTTTCGAACAATGACAATGAAGCTTGGTGAATAGTCTTGAAAACCCATCTATATAATGACCAAGATTCCTACATTCTAGCTATTCTTTGGGTGAAGAATTTTCTCCTAAAGTCATGCTTGATGCATTAATGGTTTAATATATATAGACACCAGATTTGAGTTCACTAAATTGATGTATCTTCTACACATGTATCACTCGGTGCTGTAGTGTTCTATGACTCTAGGACCAACTGATCACACATTGTCCCTTTCTCATTGACAGGAGATGGTCACTGTCAATCCACATTATACTTGTGGAGACATTTGTAAAATGAACTGCAAGATTGCAGGCTCATGGGTTCCTGCGAATAATCTAATTTCAACCAGGTGGGTGGTGCTCATCGAAAGCTGGCCCTACAGCACAAACCAGAACGGAGTTAAAAATGAAAAGAAGAATCCTAACAAAAATCCTTTCATAACAAGGCATGTTCCTGAGTGAACCATTCCAATATCATTCATTTGTGGAGGGATTTATGGGCGACAAAGAAAGTTAACAAGCATTTTGGAATTTGGGTTAGGTTGATACTTCATGTGAAAGGAGGAAGAGATTGAACAGTCAGAAATATCTACATTAGTAGCATTTCAGTAGGTTCTAACGATGGGTCTTCAAACTGAACTGCTGACTGTTTCTTCTTCCACAGATCCTGCCTGATTTTCTGATATTTTCCAGCTTTTTCAGTTTTTTGTCAGATTTCTGGCATCCACAGATAATTTTTAATTTCTTGTTTTATTTTACTGGGTTGGTTGTCTGCACACCATAACTGGTATCATGTGGGTTAAGAAAGAGTTTGTTTTACAAAGCAAAGTACTTTGATGACTGCTAAATACCTCAACATGCTCATCTACTGTTGACGTGGAGCTAAAAAATCTTTTCTCAGATCAAAGTGCATCGGGGGTGGTGTTATGGATCATGTGCAGGCAGAAGAGAACTACCTAAATTGGCTAGTCCTGATGAAGGGTCTCGGGCCAAAATGTTGTCTGTTTACTCTTTTCCATAGATGCTGCTTGGCTTACTTCAGCATTTTGTGTGTATCATGTTTGGTGCAGGTATTGTGGGCTGAAGGCCCTGTTCCTGAGCTATACTGTTCTCTATTCTGTGTTCTAACTGGCTAAAGGAGGCATTTCTTTTGAACATAGTCCTTTAACATCTTTGGACTATTTTTACTGTGCCCATGGTCTGTTTTTTTTTATCAATTATGCTATTGTTTGCACTGTTGTAAATATATGTTGTAATTATGTGGTTTTGTGCAGGTCTTGTAGCTTTAGTTTTTGGTCTTGTTTTTGCCTGGTGGATTTGGAGCTCCTTTCCGGGGAACGCGCTAAGACGGTAGCACGATATTAATACGTAGCAGCCTCTCCGGACTCTGGATTGGGGATTGCCAAACGTTATGTGGATTTTCTGGTGTAGTCTGTTTTGTCATATGCTTTTGTGATATCATTCTGGGGGAACATCGTCTCATTTTTTAACTGCATTGCATTTGTGGTTTCTAAATGACAATAAACTGAATCTGAATCTGAATTTATACTGTGTAAAAGGTATTGGTTAAAAAAAAAATCATTATTCTGAAATATATCAGTTTCTTAAAAAAAATACTATTCCTCTCCACTTCAATTATTTGTCAATGAGCAATGTGGAGACCTGAGAAGGAATGACCCAAGCAACAATTGACCCAAAAGGATAGATGGGTTAGCATATAAGTAATGGTAAGACCGTAGGATCACAAGACGTAGGAGTAGAATTCGTCACTCAGCCCACCGAGTCTGTTTCACCATTTAATTATGGCTGTTTTGTTTTACAACCACATTCCATTGCTTTCTCCCTTTAGCCCTTACCTTCTTTTCAACCAGAAATTATCAATCTCTGCCATAAGTACAGCCAATAACTTGTCCTCCACAGCCCTCTGTGGCAAAGGATTCTACAGATCCATTACTCTCTGAACAAAGAAATTTCTCCTCATCTCAGTTTTAAGGGGACATCCCTCTGAAACTGTGGCTGTGCCCTAGGAGATTTGCCATGTCTAAAGTAGAGCCACAACATGTTATACAAGCATCTTACATTTGAGGGGCAGCTGAATTTCCTGTAGGATCTGAAACAAGGAATTCCAGACTGTCTGATGTTACTTCTGAGGAGGGTGTGATGATGTAAATGATGTTCTTGCTGTTCAGGTCTTGCTGTGTGAAATTGTCAGAAATGAATCCTCCTAACAAGTAATAAATCAGAAAAAAGATGAAATACATGAGAACATCAACAAAGTCAGTGCTTTACCTTAAGAAGCAATAGCAAAATTATGAATCCTGCAGTTTCAGTGAGGCTCACTAAAATTAATTACAGGCTCAGAAATGGTCATTTATTGACATATGCCAGTTGCCTAGAGTGAGATCCCTTCTGCAGTCAGCAGTTCAATAAATTTCAGCTGCAGGGAGTGCAGAAGAAGATAAACTCACAATGTGGAAAGCAGTGGCAAGGGAAACTATAATGGGAAGTGTTGAGTAAAGTAAATCAAGTGAAGAGATTATGGAGAGGAATAAGTTCAGAGAAGCAATGGTAGAATGAAATGGGAAGGAAAGGGTGCAAGAAACTACAGTGAGATGTACAGAGGTGGGTATAGTGGGGTTAAGAATGCTGAGTGAAATATAGAGAGCTAAATGCCTTGTCTTGTCTATACTGTACCAACCTCTGCCACTGGGCTATAAACGTGCAGGAGCAGTGTGTGGTTAAGTGCCTTGCTCAAGGACACACATGCTGCCTCGGCTGAGGCTCGAACTAACGACCTTCAGATCGCTAGCTCAAAGCCTTAACAACTTGGCCACGTCCCAGCTGTGAAAGTAAGTAAACTCTCAATGGGGTGGGACAGGGGCAAAGTGACGGAAACTCATGGTGCTGAGTGGATGGACAGTATCTCTCCACAGTAGATGAGGAGCCAATCAAAGTGAAATCCAAATTCATGTTTATTGTCGTATGCACAAGTACATGAACATTGATAATAAGCATTGTCACTTGTGCAATGAAAATTATGCTTGCAAGTACGTACATCACAAGCACATAGCATCACATACACAGCATTCAGAAGAAATTGTAAAACATAAACATAAAATATACACAATTCTTACAAGAAAGTACACAATTAGAGCTACATGATTGGCCCATTGTAGAGCAAAGTTTTCAAACAGTCGCGTTGCAATACTGAAGTCGTGATAAAGAGTTGTTGTACAGGTTGGTTCAAGAACCAAATGGTTGAAGAGAAGCAGCTGTTCTTGAAAAGAGTGGTGTGAGGTTTCTGCACATCCTGCCCAATGACAGTTGTGAGAAGATGACATGAAAAAGCTGATCAAGTGGGCTGTTTGAGAATTCATTTATGGGTTAAAGGGTCAGTAGTGACTGGGAGTTAAGTAAATGGAATGTGAGAAAGAAGTTGCTTACAGAATTTAATATTGAAGCAAGACACCTATTGTTCAGTTATTACTGTGTTTTAACTGAATGAATAATATACTGTAAATCTATAAGAAATTGCCATCTATTGGAGTAATTACACTTATTACATACAAATTATTCAGTAGTTTTGGGCAACTGCTCACTCATTGGCCTTTGAGAAGTACAAATATATTCATTTTCCTTCATTCTTTGAGATATGGTGCTGAGAGCATTTCTGAATTGGTTGGAATCAAATGAGACCTGAAGGATAATCTACTAGCAAATGTTTAACTTGCTTGTCCTTTCTCTCATTAAAAATGAAATCAACATCTTTGGACTCTACACCTAACTTCAATGTCACTTGGGGTAATCTACAATCCAAAACATCATTGACTATAATCTTGATCTAATCAGCACATCAACCTGGTAGCTAAATGTGCAAACTTAGTCAGTAAATTCCGATTTTATTTATCAGGTTTAAGTCAGGAGCACGATCGCATGCTCACTGGACTTCAGGATGAGTGCAGATCCAATAACACTAAAGAAACCAAACACTCAACAGGACAAAGCAATCCATTTGATTGCTGTCTTTGAGAGTTGATTTAACATTCACTATTGGTACTTTGTGCCTGCAATGTTTATAACATCTGGTATATATTATGGCATTTTATAAAGCTTAATTATGACTGGCAGTTAGCCTGTATCACAGAGGAAGGTAAATGGCAATGGTGAATGAACTATCACCCTTAAAATTTCCTACATAAATGACACCTGAAAGTTTTTTCACCTTTATTCAGTTAAAATCCCGAATTTTACTCAGTCAATTGAAAAAAACATTTAACAACCACAATGATAGCAGAAATTCAAGGTTACACAACCTATTCTCGTTTCCGGGAACCTAGCAATCATTGATCAATGTAATTTTACCTGAATTACACATCTGAAAAGAAAAAAATAAAAATTAACTGCAGAACAGTGGAGAAATTTTATGGAAAGGAAAGAGTTCCAAAGTTTAAAATATAAGCCATTGAACAAAAATTTTTTAAAAAAGAAAGCAGAGACAGAAAGTTGTTTATTTGTTCAAATTATTCTGGAATAGCAAATTAATGAGATGGAGCCAGTCATTAGTTGCAGAATACATAATGGTACATTTTCCAAGCTATTAAGCACCCCAGTATAATAGCTTTCTGCACTGCAGTCTCCATTTTATATATTACAGAAAGATCTTTAATGTTCATAAAGCATACAGATGTGTCATCTGAAAGACAGCACTTTTGAACACACAGCATTCTAAGCACATGTGCTGTTTCTTGTCATGGACCTTGTTTCCTGACAGGAAAGAGTGACAGCAGTTAAACTATGTTATGACACTTAGCATCTAGCTCATCATTAGCCATCAAAACCGATTACACAATGTTATTAAAAAGAAACCAAGCAGTCATTGTTGAAAAAATACAAATCAATATACTGATTCAATATGATAAAAACAATGATGTAATTGTAAATGTTAAAGCCATGACTAAAAATATAATGTGGATGAAAACTGACATATAATTTGCTTACTGTACCAGTTGTGATGTTTTCCAAGTAACCAAAGTGTGGGCCACGTAAAATATGAAAAACAAGCTCCTCGTCCTTGCTGTCAATATCTGATGCTTTCAAATCTCGAACGGAAATATAAATTCCATACCGGCCATTTTTAAGCACTTTAACATTTGAAGGACACTGAAGGTAAACTATTTTGGGAGCATATTTGTCCACATGGTCCACCTGTACAAAAGTAAAATTCAGTTTTTAAATATTTTGTTAGTTAATGTTAATGCAATATTGAAATAATTGTTTGTAAGCATCAGCTGCTTCTTTTTCTGAGTAGTTCTAAGTAGAAATGAACATTGTACAGCTATTAGCAAATATTAATACTTCTGAATTTATCATGTAGCCAAAGATGGTTGTGCCCAAGGCATTGTGCTGAGGACAACCTGTTGAGGATGTAAATACCCTTAGAACCTTCTCTTCCTGTTAACTATTGATTTGTTCATCACAGTTATGACTAGATATTGTAGGATTACGGAGTTTTGAGCTGATGTGTTGTTTATGTAGCCCTTCACAGTACATCTTTGTTTTTTTCTGTTTGGCCAGGATGTGCCCTTGTGCTGTAGCCTCAGCAAAATGGCATCACAAGTTTAGATATTCCTGCTGCCCTCCTGGTACATTGGAATTGGACTTTGCTTATTGTTGTCACATGTACTAAGATACTGTAAAAAGCTTTGTTTTGCATACCATCCATACAGATGATTCCAAAACAGAAACACGTTGAAGTTGTGGAAGGGAAAAGCAATTACAGAATGCAGAGTACAGCGTTACAGACAAAGTGTAATACAAGCAGACAATAAACTGTAAAGACCATGATGACGTACATTGTGAGGTCGAGAGTCCATCAAGGGGTCTGCAAAAGATTCTTATCAGATTGGGAGATAGATCCATCCCTGAGCATGGTGGTGTGTGCTTTCAAACTTTTGTATCTTCTGCCTGGTGGAAGGGGGACGAAGAGGGAGTGACTGGAGTGGGAATGGTCTTTGATAATGTTAGTTGCTTTACAAAGCCAGCAAGAAGCATAGGCAGATTCCAGGGAGGAAAGGTATGTGTTTCTATACCGGTCATTCCGCAGGGGATGATCTTCTGGCTTGAAGGAAACAGTAGAAAGGGTTTATGGCAGACCATCAAGTCACAGTTTATGACAAAATAAACATGGCTGTGGGTGGTGCATCACTGATGTTCATTGTGGTGCTGCCAGATCTGTTCTGAATTTACTTAACATGATGGCCCTGCTACACAATCATCGAACTGTTCCCCTGTACGAAGATGATGGAACCAGACAGTGTTCACTCCTGTCAGGGCTGCCATGGTGAGAAGCAAATACAGCAAATGGATTCACAAGAACAAAGTCTTGTATATTTTCCCCTTTAGCTGAATTGTTCACCAGTCCAGAGGACCCAGTCTGACAGCTCCATCATTCCTAGTTCAACATGCAATGTTGCTACGGAGACACTCTTGAAGCTGGATCTTGACATCTCATGTTGGATACAACTGTGCCATTGCTATTCCCTGTGAATTTCCAAGTACTTTTCAACATGGATGAGTATTGCTTTATCCAAATCCATTGGCAAGATACGGCTTTATTCTAATCATAATTTAGCACAGTGATTTAAGACAACTGAATGACTTGCTCAGCCATTTCAACATACCATGAATAGCCAAAGACATTGCCCTGGATCTGAAATAACATGCATTCTGGGTAGATTTATGAAAATCAGTGTATTAGAGTAATCTGGTAGTTTCCGGTCACTATTTCTAGTTTTAGTCTGAAATCACTTAATTACGTGAATTGAAATTTATTAGCTGATATCATTTAGTTTACCTCCAAATAATTGGTCCAGGTCTTTGATGACTTGTCATGACATCTATGCCAAGGGAAATAGTCATAACCCATAACCCACAACATTAACTCAAATTATCTGATCATCTTCAAGTTCTAAACCAAACTGGAATAATTTTTCCAATTTCTAAGACGCCAGAAATCAAGCAGAGAATCAGAAGACTGGAATCTGGAGCAACAAACAATTTGCTGGAAGAACTTAGCAGGCAGAGCAGCATCTAAGGTGCAAAAGTAATTGCCAATGTTTCCGATGCAGCCTTTCAACCCAAAACATTAACAATTCCTTTCACTGGACAGATGCTGCTGTACAGATGATTGAGTTTCTCCAGATGATCAGAATCAGGTTTATTATCACCAGCACATGATGTGAAATTTGTTAACTTAGCAGTAGAGTTCATGCAATACATAATCTAGCAGAGAGAAAAAACAATAATAATAAATGAAATAATAATAAATAAACAAGTAAATCAATTATGTATATTGAATAGATTTTAAAAAGTGTGAAAGCAGAAACACTCTATATTTAAAAAAAAAGTGAGGTAGTGTCCAAAGATTCAATGTCCATTTAGGAATTGTTTGTTGCTTCAGAAATTATACTGAACATTAGGAGGTTTGAACAGAATATTGTAATCTGCAATAATGTAGTGTGAGATTCATATCTCCTTTCCCTGATTATTAAAACTGCATATCAAACTATACTTCTGATCAGGCCTAAGAATATAAATCAGATAATCCTCATCTACTTACCTCAATCATGAATATAACTGGTTCGTTCTGCAATTTCTCATCAATCAGAAAACCATAATTGCTTCGATCAGTGGCAGTAAACATAAATCTGTCAATTTGCGAATCTTCTCCACCATGTTTGTAAGCTAGATCCATGTTGTCGACATCCAACTGTGTGAAGTTATGTTGGTGAAGAGCTGCCCCATTGCAATACAGTTGTCCATACTGAGGGAGCTGTGTAATGATGTATGTAAGATTCTGTGGAGGGGTATCAGGGTCGGATAATTGCAATACATCTGGTGAAATGGTCATCATGGAGCCTTCAGCCAGTCGAATCCCTTTGTTTTTGGATAGTCTGGGCAACATACGATCAGTATTTTGAATGATGATCTCTAGAGTACCATTTCTGGTGGACAGCCCATTGCTGACAATGAATCTAGCAAAGAGAGTCAGAGCCTTCAGCAAGTTTTCTTGATTTCACCGTCTATAGAAATGAAATAATAAAATAATACACACCTTTATCACGGATTCTTGTCCTAGTTGATCTATAGTACGAGCTCAGATATAAATGTGTCATATGGCCTAACATTTTTGCTCATACTAGCAAAACTTCCAAAGTTTTAGTCATTATGAATGGATCATGGTAAATGAAACAAGTCTTTCATGAATCTCACTTATAAAGCAAATGGTTAATGGTGTATCACATTACCAAAAAGCAAAGTATACTGGTACTTCACTTTGCGCTCATATACAGTAGGTTAAGATGGCACCATTAAGAGGCGACTGTTTGCACGCAGCTCTGATGGGAATCATCAAACATTTCTAATTAGGACTAGTACATTTGAAATCCACAGTCACAACCTTGGGTACTTCAGTAGCAGTATCGTCTTAAGAGGTTTAAAAAAAATCTATCAATATTCAAAATCAATGAATCTCGGATGGCAGATTCTGGTCACATGGGGAGTTCTCCTCTATGGAAACAGAAGTGGGGACGGTGCCCCAATCTGCAAATACAATTGAACCATGAAGGTTTTAAACACCCACTCCTGACTATCCTGCCGGTAAATGTACGGTCTTTGGAAATGAAAGCTGAAAACCTCAGAGCAAGGTGGCTGCATCAGAAGGACATCAAGGACAGCTGTGTATGTTGCTTCACAGAAACATGGCTATCCCCTACCATTTTGTATGCAGTGCTGCAACTCGATGCCTTCACAAAGCTCTGCAAGGACAGGGCAGTTGAATCTTTTAAAAGCACAGGAGGCAGAGTATGATTTATGATTAATTCGTTGTGGTGCACAAAGGTAGTGGTCTTGTCTTAGTCCTGCTCACCTGACCTGGAACACCTAGCCCCCAAATGTCATCCATTTCATCTGCTGAGGATGTTTTCCACCACCATTCCACCTCAGACCAACATCTGACAGGTGCTGGAGGAACTGAAAACGTAATTAGCATGTAAGAAACTGTGCACCCTGACATCTCCCCTATCATTGCAGGAGATTTCAGCAAGCCAGCATGAAGAGGTCTCTGAATAACTACCACCAACATATCACCCAAGCAACCAGAGGAGCAAACACATTTGACCGCTGTTATACCACCAACAAGAGCACTTAAGCCATCCCATGCTTACACTTTGGAAAGTCCAACCATTTGGCTGTACCTCTGCTCCCAACATAAAGCCAGAGACTAAAGACGGCAGCATCAGTGGTGAGGATGAGGAAGATATGGTCAAGGGAGGCAGAGGAACACTTATGGGACTGCTTTGAGTTTGTGCAGAGGACAACATTCAGGGTTCCATCTTTGAGTCTGAATGAATATGCCACAGTTGTCACTGACTTCATCAAGACCCATATGGATAAATGTGTGCCTTTGAAAACATAATGGACATATCAAAATCAGAAGCCATGGATGAACCAGGAGATTTATAGTCTGCTGAGGGCTAGAATTGTGGCATTCAAGACTGGTGATCCAGAAATATACAAGTAAGTCCAGGTATGACCTACGTATGGGCGGCTATATTAAGGATGATAAAACAATTCTGATTGTTGTTAGAGATGGAATTGGATTCAGGTCAACTCTGGCAGGGTTTTCAGGTCAATACTTCCTACAAAGCAAAACCTAACATCATGAATGGCTGTGATGCTTCACTCCCAGATGAGCTCAATGCCTTTTATGCACACACTGAAAAGGAGAATAAACCACAACTGCACAAATCTCTGCAACATCTGGTGACCCTGTGATCTCTATTTCAGAGGCCGATGTCAGAGCATCTTTCAAGAGGGTGAACCCTCACACGGCATCAGGCTCTGGTGGTGTCCCTGGTGGAGCTCTGAGGACCTATACCAACCAACTGACAGGAGAGTTCAAGGAAATGATCAATCTCTCACTGCTGCAATCAGAGGTTACCACCTGCTTCAAAAGGGCAACTATCATACCAGTGCCCAAGAAGAGCAGGGTGAAATGACCCCAAAGACTATTGCCAAGTGGTACTCACATTATTGTGATGAAGTGCTTTGAGTGGTTGGTCATAGTTAGAATCAACTCCTGCCTCAGCAAGCACCTGGCCCCTCTGCAATTTGCCTGTCACCACAATAGCTCTACAGAGCTTGCAATCTTACTGGGTTTCCACTTGGCTTTGGATCACCTGGACAACAGCAAAACCTATGCTGGGCTGCTGTTTATTGACTACAGCTCAATATTCAATACAATGAAGCCCTCAATTCCAATCAACAAACTCCTAAACCTGGGCCTCTAAACCTCCTTCTGTGATTGGATCCTTGACTTCCTCATTGGGTGACCACAGACTGTGTGGTTTGGAAATAACATTACCTCCTCACTGACAATCGACATTGGCACACCTCACAGATGCATGCTTAGCCCACTGCTCTACTCTTATTACACCTGTCTGACTAGTATGTCCTTTAAGTCACCTCCAATAAATCGGACAAGAGCAGTGTCTCAGGCAAAACAGGGACAGTGGAAAAGGTGGGAAAACATTGAGAAAAGAAAATTCAGCTGGAAAGACTTATGGGAAAAGGAAGGAAGAAAGATTATCTTCCTTATAAGAGCAAAAATCTGAACCAGTGGCTCAGTGAAGACCCTGCTTGTCCACTCTGTAGAAGAACAGCAAATCTCAAGCACATCCCCTCATCTTGCTAAGTAAGCCTCACTGAAGGAAAATACACATGGAAACACAACCAGGTCCTCAGATGCTTGGCATCCATTGTGGAGAAGCAAAACCTGAACAACTCTAAGCCCCATATGACTGGACAAACCACCATCTCCTTTGTCCGGCAAGGACAGACAGTGCCACCCTCAGTGACACGGTTGGTGTCAAGCATACTGGAACCTGCTCATGACTGGGAACATGGCTGTCGATCTTGACGAAGTGTTAATATTTCCCCTGGAGATAGCCAGTACCACCCTCAGACCAGATTTGGGATTGTGGTCCAGCAGTCTGAAGGCTGACAGTGCCCTGGGAAGATGCAGTCTGCGAGGCATATATGCAGAGCTGGCCACAGATGCTAGGCAGTGTGGATAGAAGGTGCAGGTACTTCCAGTAGAGGTTGGCTGCTGAGGGTTTGTGGCTACTTCCACGGTCAGGTTGCTGAAGGGATTGGGAGCTGTAAGTCTATAAAAGAACTCTCGGTGGCAGTCACTGGTTAAGGACAAAGAGGAGAGATGGCAGCTGGCCCCTAAAATGGCCCTTGGGTGGCCAGATGTGAAGGGGGGTGCACCTGGAACACTGGGTCACACTGTTGAGCCCTCTGGAGATGCAGGAGGCTTAAACTGACAAAGCATCTACGAAGTGCCCACCTGATGACCCCTGGGAAGCATCTGCCATCCACCAAGGCCCACCTCATTCGTAAGGCCAGTGATGTTGTGGGGGGTGGAACTAGACTCTCTGACGGCGGTGTCTGAAAAGAGGATGCTGTCCAAGTTGGATGCCATCTTGGACAATGACTCCCATCCACTCCATAATGTACTGGTTAGGCACAGGAATACATTCAGCCAGAGACTCATTCTACCGAGATGTAACACTGAGCGTCATAGGAAGTCATTCCTGCCTGTGGCCACCAAACTTTACAACTCCTCCCTTGGAGTGTCAGACACCCTGAGCCAATGGGTTGGTCCTGGACTTATTTCCACTTGGCATAATTAACTTATTATTTATGGGTTTATATTGCTATATTCTTGGTTGGTGCAGCTATAACAAAACCCAATTTCCCTCGGGATCAATAAAGCATGTCTGTCTGTCTCAAGATTTTTATGCTATGACCTCAGTTAGGATCTGCTTATCAGAGGGATTGAAACATCTAGTCCTATTACCTCAAACTTCCAGCATTTTGTACGTATAATTTATCAATCAGGTTTACTTGGGGATCAACAGTAGATATCACTGTTCCATACATTTCTATAGTGGCTGGGATCTTTTATCATGTTTCAGTGTGATGGCCACTCATTCTACTGAACTCCACATGATACAGATTTATTTTCTTCAGCTGGTGATGGGAGAACCCACTCATCTCGGGAATTAGCATGGTGAATCTCTTCAGGACTACCCCTAATGCCAGTATAACTGTACTTAGGTAATTGGACTGAAGCTGTCCAGTACTCCAGTTGCAGCCTCAGCAACCTCATGTATGACTCTAAAAATACTTGTCCATTTCTAAACTCCAAAGCTCTTGCAATAAAGGCCAATGTGCAATTGTCTTGCTAATGCCTTGCTGTGTCTGCCTGTTGACTTGTTGCAATCTATGCACTTAGATCCCTCTGACATTTGCTCATCTGCAAATTTTCTCCATGCAGAGAAGTTTGCCTTTAGATTTCTCTCACCAAAGTGCATGACTTCACATTTGAGTCATTTAACTCTGTGAATCTGTACATTTCCTCTTTGGCCTAGTATCAGTACCACTTCTTCCACTACAATCCTTTTCCTGCATGTAACCTATGGAATATTAATTAGCCTTAACCATTTAGTCCTGTAAACCTTGTATACATAGGGATTATAAATCCACACACAGACTGGGGAGTGCGACCTCTGCTGTAGCCAGCCAATGATCCATTCACTCACTGTAATAGAAGGATAATTCCTTCTAGGTAGAAACCTGACTGTAAATATTTATTTGGGAATTACAAATATAATAATTCAGAATCATTTACACATTTTCTTGGTTGATGAACACATCAACACCTGCAATTAAGAGTCAGCCAATGTGCCCTTGCTCTCAAAGAGTAACTAACCTACTAAACATTACGTGAAATATAAAATTTGCTATATGATCTGCTGAGAACACTGTAATATATTTATGCATGCATTCTCACCTCAGTGAGTCTCTAGTAGCCATCACCTTGCTTCTATGAATGTAACAAACAGTCTGAGCTGCTACATCCATCTGACTAAAGCTGGTTATTACCACTCCAGGGTAGTTGACGTATTCTACTTGTCCATAATCTGGTGGGACTGTAATGATATAAAGCAGCTCTTCAGGTTTGTTTGTACCATCGGAAGCAAGAAGAACAGTTGTAGTCAAGGTACCTCTGTCCCCCTTGACGATAGTGAGTGGTTTTATTAAAACCGTGATTTCACCTAGAAAAACAAAGTAAAATAAATACTTTCTTGAGACAAAGGACATTTAAAAAAACTAAATAGCCCATTGTGCACGATATATAATTAGCAACTCTATTTAAATTAGCACAGAAAGGAGTGTTTAATATAATATACCTTTATAAAATCCATAGTTTAGAGGATGAAATTGTTTTCAATAGTATTTTAATAAATACAATATTTTTTGTATCAGATTCTTCCTCTTACATTATTGGAACAGTCATTAAGTTATTTGTTCCATCATTCATTTAAACACCATTGAAAGTAATTTCAGCTGCTTAACAAATCCATTAAAATTGTATGACAAATTGTGACATGTTATAAATGTTTTATTAGAGCTAGTGAGAAGTTGCAAATGGATTTGTTTGTCATATATGGCATGAGAGGAAGATTGTTATATCATGAAGCAACAGCCCAAAATTTTGTAGAGCGGTATTTTTCCCCAGTACCAAGCAGAGGGCAGACATTATTTTTCTCGAGCAGAACTCACCTCTGCTCATTCCAAGATAAAATTGTACTATTACAGTTATTTAACCAGGTGAGGTTCATCCTTTCAGTTTGATATTCTGAATAGGTTGGGCATGGATCTTACAGCAATGTATCTGAGCATATAATTATGTGTCATTATTCCAATGAGTGCCTTTCATTGGCCACTCCAGGAATAAGCATGTCCGTCATGGGTAGAAAATTTGAAGAGGGTCTCCTGGGGTAGATATCAGCCCGCTTCTGAGAACCTAACCCAAATAGATCTCTCCACCCTTTCCTGTAATATCAACCCCCATATTCCTCATAATAAATATTAAGTCTGCTCTCATAACCCAGGACTTGGTCTTGCCCTCTTCTCTCTGCGATTGGCCTCCAGGCATCCCCCAGATTCCTGGCATTAATGAATTGCAAAGGGACAAGTCTGCAACTGAAACTGTTAAAGGCATGTCGTTCAACGGCACTTTAGTGTACATGTTGAAGAGTAAGGTGATATGACCTAAGAGAATAGGACCAATCAAGTGTGACAGTGGTAAAGTGTGTATGGAACCGAAGGGGATAGCTGAGGTACTTAATGAACACTTTGCTTCCATATTCATTACAGAAAAGGATCTTGACGACTGTAGGGATGACTTACAGCAAATTGAAAAGCTTGAGCATATAGACATTAAGAAAGATGATATGCTGGAGCTTTTGGAAAGCAGCAAATTGGGTAAGTCTCTGGGACTGGACGAGATATACCCCAGGCTACTGTGGGAGGCAAGGGAGGAGGTTGCTGAGCCTCTGGTGATGATCTTTGCATCATCAATGGGGACGGGGGAGGTTCCAGAGGATTGGAGGGTTGCAAATGTTGTTCCCTTATTAAAGAAAGGGAGTAGAGATAGCTCAGGAAATTATAGACCAGTGAGTCTTACTTCACTGGTTGGTTAGTTGATGGAAAAGATCTTGAGAGGCAGGATTTATGAACATTTGGAGAGGCATGATACGATTAGGAATAGTCAGCATGACTTTGTCAAAGGCAGGTCATGCCTTACGAGCCTGATTGAACTTTTTGAGGATGTGACTAAATATATTGATGAAGGTAGAGCAGTAGGTATAGTGTATATGGAATTCAGCAAGGCATTTGATAAGTTACCCCATGCAAGGCTTATTGAGAAAGTAAGGAGGCATGGGATCTAAGGGGACCTTGCTTTGTGCATCCAGAACTGGCTTGCCACAGAAGGCAAAGCATGGTTGTAGACGGGTAATATTCTTCATGGAGATTGGTAACCAGTGGTGTGCTTCAGGGATCTGTTCTGGGACCCTTACTCTTCGTGATTTTTTATAAACAACCTGGATGAGGAAGTGGAGGGATGGGTTCGTAAGTTTGCTGATGACACAAAGGTTAGAGGTGTTCTGTGTAGTGTGGAGGGCTGTCAGAGGTTACAGCGGGACATGGATAGGATGCAAAACTGGGATCAGAAGTGGTAGATGGAGTTCAACCCAGATAAGTGTGAGGTGGTTTATTTTGATAGGTCAAATATGATGGTAGAATATAGTATTAATGGTAAGACTCTTGGCAGTGTGGAGGATCAGAGGGATCTTGGGGTCCGAGTCCATAGGACACTCAAAGCAGCTGTGCAGGTTGACTATGTGGTTAAGAAGGCATACAGAGCATTGGCCTTCATCAACTGTGGGATTGAGTTTAAGAGCCGAGAGGTAATGTTACACCCTGCGTGGTTAAGAAGGCATACAGAGCAAGGAACAAGGTCAGTTTTTTTCTTAAGAAGATGGATGTGTCATCCAGGAAAGGAATAGGAAGGAGAAAGGATTCTGGGTTCAAACAAGGAAGCATTTCAGCTGTCAGCAAATGGGTGCAGTTCAGCCATTGCACCAGGTCAAGGTGTACAGTACAGGGAGAGAAATAGAACTTGCTGGAGGGAACAGAAGGTCTGGGAGAAGCAGGGGGATATAACAGGCCAGATGGTCCTATGCTGTAAATTGTTGGAACTAATCTTGCCACTTATTTTATTCCTGGAATCTATGCACAGTTAATTATCTTGGTTAAGTGCTGTTTATGTCACAATGGGATTTATCTGTGTGAAAAGAAGTAGGAAAAAAATATTTTACTCATCAGGATTGATGAATACTTAAAGCAAATTAAAATCAATCAATGGATTTCACATACTCATGAAAAAACATCACATATTGAGCAAACACAGGCCATTACAAAACTCTAACATGATTGAAAGTAGAAGGACCTTAAGGTTACATAGTTAAGGATTAGCCAGAGACATTGAAATGATGTCTTTTTTCTAAGTGTAAATGGCAATAACTGCAGTCAACTCAATAGTTTCACAGTACACTAGCATATCTATAGAATAAAGTACAGAACAATTGCAAATATGTGTATTAATTTTTAAATAATCTCAGATTTTCTCTAAGGTTATTTTTACTTTTGTACCCTTTTCGATGTTCCGGATGATGATGTGGAAACTGTGGCCTTCTGACTTGTTATCGCCATCTGAGAGATGGAAGTGAAAGGCGTCTTCATGCTTTGTCCCGATCACTCCTTCGTGTACGTATCTCAGTTGGTTCATGTCAATGTCATCCTGACTGAAGTTCATGCCAGAGTACAGGGGTTGCCACTCCATACTTTCCTGATGGAAGAAATGTTTGTAAGTGCAGTGGAAAAATAAACCTAGTTTGGGGGGAAAAAAACGCAGGACATTGAAAACTAGAGATAATCAGTACTTTAAAACTGTCTGTTATGGCAAAAAAACTCCCAACCTTAATATTCTGTTATTCTGTGGAAGTACCTATGGTGAAAATCTAGGCAATGTTCATACTTAGTCTGATGTGTGGTAATTATGCACACAAGTATATAACAATGATCACCTTCAACTAGAGATGGCCTAACCTTTTCCCCTAACATTCAATTGAAGTCCATTATCAATTCATCTTCCATCCATATATCTGGGGTTATCATTAAGCAGAAACCCAAATGGACCAGAGACATGAACACTTTGGGTGCGGCTGCCTCACAAATCTTGTGACCCAGTGGCAAACGTGACCTTGGGTGCAGTCTGTGTGGATTTGTACATTTTCCCTGTGACTGCATGGCCTTCCCCTGGGTGGTCCTGTTTCTCCACATGTTCAACAGTCATGCAAATTGGGAGGTTCAGTGTGTACCTGAGTGGTAGAATCTGAGAGCAATTCATGAGAATGTGGGGGAGAAAGAATCATTGAAAAATTAGTGGAGGAATGGGGTTACTCACTGAGCCAGCATGGGCTTGATTGGCCAAAGCAGCCTCCTTTTTAATATGTCAGGAGCAGGTTGGATACCAGCTATGCTGTGACGACTGACCCAACAACTTTTCTTTCTACCATTCACAATGCACAAATCAGGTGTATGGCAGGATACTCTCCTTTATCCTTAATAACAATTTCAACTACAGGCCATCCCAGTGTTAAGAGCACCCAATTTATGGACGCCACTATATATGAGTGAGTTCCATAATATTATTAAGTTCAAAAGTCCAAAATACATGCATATGTTAATTCCTAAAAGAATCAGATCTTTTTCTCTTTCAGTGATAGTTCTTTCCTACCAATCTTACAGTATGTGCCTTTAATGCCATTCATTACAATACTGGGGGTATAATTATCCTCCCAAACTGGTCCACGGATCCCTTGGTTAATGGTAAGGATCTATGGCATAAAAAGATTGGGAACCCCTGCCACAGAGTGATTTTTGTGTATTTTCTGACCTGCAGGGAAATCAACTTAAAACAGAAACCCATTAGTTACTTGGAGGTGGCCTGTATATCTGGGGCAAAGCAACCTGCTTGATTAGGATCTCATCTTTCCTCTAAACGTTCACTCTTTCCACCAGCTAAGCACAGTGGATACAGAATAACACATTTACAAAGTACTCTATACTTACTCTGACACCATTTCCTAGTCTGAAGAGCTCCAATGCCAAGGAGAGCAAAGGCAGTAAGTTCAAGAGAACATCACCACCTGCAGGTTCCACTCCAAAGTGCACAACATGCTGATCCAGAAGTATATTGTTATTCCTTGATCCTCATTAATTCAAAATGATGGAACTCCCAACCCAACAACATCTTGTGACAATGGGAAAGGAAGTGTGGATGTTCAGAATGGTGCTAATCACCACGTTCTGAATGGTGCTGATCTTGTGGAATTATTACCCAATCTGTGATTTGCTGCAGTAACTGCACTGCATACATGGCTGCACTAGTTTCTGAAATAACATATCATTCTGTTACATAAGGTCTCAGTCTCCAATGTTGAACTAGTTTATGATACCTGATATACAAGTTGCACAGTGGAGCGTCTGACATTAGTCTTTTCTGCACAGTCTGCTGTTGTCACACAGACAGAGTCCACACTAGCAAACACACATCTACGCCCGCACATTTATTCTCTCCACTTGCCTCTCAATTTCCTCCAGATTCTTTGATTCACCTACACACTTGTAGCAATTTACTGTGGTTAAACAGCATTTATTCAGACTAGAGTACCTGGGCAAACTCGTCCCTTTAGAGGAAACCCCATACACACAGCACCACATGTCGTGCCTGGAATTCAGTGTTGGGGTGATGGTGGAAGTAGACAGTATGGTGGCATTTAAGAGACATTTGGATTAAGCTGGGTCTAATTTAAAATAATTTCTTCAGATTATGAAAGATTATTTCAGAATAATGAAAATGCCTCAGGGCCTGCTTCATGCTGTAGGTGCCCCACCAGAGAGTATGTCAGTGGGATTAGTGAGAAGGCCAAGGGCAGGTAACAAATAGGATCAGGCAGAATCCAGCCCATAGTTCCTCTTGGTGCAGTTTGTTGCTGACTTATAATTAAAGCTGTCTAACGACTTAAAAAGGATCATTGCAAACACATTATAGTTTTAATCACTGCTTATAGATATTTTTGAATGTTTGCTCACATTTCTGGTCACTCTATTACATGAAGGATGTAATGGCTAAGCACAGTGTGTTGAAAATGTTCATCAGGATCCTGCCTGGATTAAAAGGTATAAGCTATAAAGCAAAGGTTGGACTACCTTGAAACGTTTCAACTGGAATGTCAAGGGGAGACCTGATACATATACATAAATCTATAAGACACCTATGTAGGTAAGAGTATTTTCTCCAGGGTGGAAATGTGAAATACTGAAGGACATGTCTTTAAGGTGAGAGGTGGAAAGTTTAAAGGAGAAATGCAGGTTAAGTTTTTTCTTTTATAGAGTGTAGTAAGTGCCTGGAATGCAGTGTCAGGGGTGGTTGTGGACATGCACCTGGACATGAAGTGAATGGAGAGATATGGAGCATGTGTGGGTAGATACTTTTAGTTAAATTTGGCATCATGGTTGACACAAACAGTGTGGGCTGAAGGGTCTGTTTATGTGCTGTGCTGTTCTGTGATTCAAAGGAAAACATTTTGTCTTGATATTTACTAATGAAACGCTCATCCTTCATTTCTCCTTGTGGCTAACCTGATCTCTGTAAAGTCTCCCAGTCTCTGGAGCCCAGGTTTTGTCCAATTCCACCCTCTCATGCATTCCCAGATTCCCTTGTCCCACTGCTGTGGTCCATTATCATTTATTCTACACACATGAGAATGTTTTTTTTAATCAAGTAGTGGAAGTGGGGGAGGAGCAAGGTGGCAGGTAAATGGTTCAAGTTGGGCTTTGCTATCTCCTTGCCTTCCGTCCACCTGTGATTGGCTTTGGTGACTGAGCTTCACTGAGCTGGACTAGAATCAGAGTTAGTCAATGTGAATATTGGGCTGAGATGCAGACTGGAACTGGTTGCTCCCATTTCATGGTTCAGGGTCATTGCCCCAAACCAGACTTTCTCCTGGGAAAAAAAAAATAATCAGAGGAGACAGCAAATCAATCTCAGTCCTGGTTTTTAATCAAAGAGTTAAGTCGAGAGGCGTAGCAAAGAAAGAAACAATTCCTCACACCCTACATCTTCCACCCTCTATCCCTACTCTTCCAACCTCCCGACACAAGCAAGTTGCAATCACCTCTTGGATATGGACCAACTGAGGAGGAAGGGTTGGGAGTGGGTGGATGGATCTAAGCAGGGGTTTGTTACCAGTGTTTCTAAATTAAGTAAATCAATTGCCCTCAATGCAACCATTCAGACCTCAAATCGGGATAACTTTAACCTTCACAAACCCTAAAGTTAGTCACTAACCTTGAGCTGGAGCGCTCCAAGTTCAGGAACCCTTTCTATTACATAATAAAGATTCTGCCTTGGAGTATCTTTGTCTTCAGCTTCCAGTGCTATGCTGGAGATGATTCTATAATCCCCCATTTCTACCTCCAGTCCATTGTTTCTGAAAGAGATGAGCAAAATGCAGGTGAGCGATAAACCTTGGCAAGGTTTGCCAGTGTGATGTTATCACTGAGCAGTTCATCCCATCGCTATCTACAAGTTTGTACTTCAGAGTTATTTCAGATGTTTTTGCTAATCTCTCAAGAGTTGTGTCTGAAAATATGTAATGTATTCTGTTCCAAAGACTTGTGTGTATGCAGCACCTTCAGCATCCTACAGTGAGAGAGGAATGCTTCACAGTGCAGCTACTGTCAATTTCAAGTCCCATGAGGTCACCAGTAAAATATACTGGTCTGACGGCATACATATAATCTACCGGCCTTCCACAAGATCTTGATCTTGAAACTCTTCTCTGTATCCGTTCATGGCCCCAACTGCTCCATCCTTCGGCAGCTGATGGCAAAACGTGGGAAACACAAGAAATTTGAGATGCTGGAACCTGCCATCAGAGTTTGACCTGGAACGTGGATGATTCCTTTCCTCGCAGAGATGCTGCTTGACCCACTGAGTTCCTTCAGCAGATAGCATTATGAGTGAGTTACTGATATGCCAACCTGAATTCTCAACCATTGATTCCAAAGGCGATTTCGAATCCCAGCATACTGATTCAACTCATGTCATTCAATAAATCTGGAATTTATAAAACCGTTAGTCTGAATAATGGAATGCATGAAAGCACTGTGCTGTATTAATGCACCTAGAATGCTAATCTCTGTCATCCTTAACCATCAGTCTATATGTGACTGCAGACACATCAATGTACAGTCTCCAGCATTCAGGTATTGGTAGTTTTTTAAAAAAATTAAGTGCAATCATGAACAATAGCCAGATTGGAAATGCTGATCAAGTCAACTAGTTCCCAAAGAGAACTCTGATAGGCCAGTCAGATGGTTCACTGCTGCTCAGTGATAGAACACAAAAAAAATCATACGTACAATAAAGAAACATTAAAAAATAGTAGAAATACTGGAGTCATGATGATCATGATGAAGTCTGCTGGAGAGAGACATTGGGCACACTGAGTAAACACAAACAATCCCATGTAATATTCTACAGTGATGGGCCCGTGCAAAGACTTGTGTATATGCAGCATCTTCAGCATCCTACAGTGAGAGGGGAATGCTTCACAGTGCAGCTACTGTCAATTTCAAGTCCCATGAGGTCCACCAGCGCCTCCCGCCTAAGTCACTGTCCCGCTTCGGCGGGGGGGACGGACATAGGGTGCGGCTCGGTTCGGAGGCGGCAGCGGTGGAGATCCTGCCTCCGCTCATCTGGCGCTGCCGGTTATCATGCTACAAAAGAATCCCTCTGAAACATCATTTGACAGGCTTTTCAAGATTCATCTGGCATCCTGTCTGATCACAGAACTGTGGTTATCTGCCAAAACCCAGGGCAAGTTACCTGCTCAAAAATGGCCGCTCATCATTCACCGGAAGAATCTGGACTGAAATGGCTTTGTGGACCTTGTGTTTGCCATCAGTCAGCTGAATGCTAAACCTATCAGCAGTGCTTTCAGAGCCATCATGCACATATATCAACTTCAACCCTGCAATTCGAGTAGAGAACATAAAAAATCAGATTAATATCTTCCTTCAAAGATAAGTTTGCAATTGCAGATTCCCATATTTTGACTGCAGTGTTGACCACATTTGTCTTTTTTCTTTGCAATCATACAGAAAGACTGGAAATGTTCAGCAGGTCAGGCAATGTTATGGAGAGAGAAACAAGGTGGAGATTTTTCAACAGAAGTGTGTGAGGAAGTCACTTGGAAATAGACACTAAGGAAAAATGTTTTGTTAATCTTTTGACTTATTAGATATATAATTACCGTATGTTTGAATATGAATGGAATCAAGGATTTTGGAGGTAAGTGACACAGTCTGGCTTCTTGGTAGAGAGGGCAAAAAGGGGATTTGTTCCGTGATTAAGATCAGACACATGTCTGGTTTCTTGGTAGAGAGGGCAAAAAGGGGATCCGTTCCTTACTTCCTATTTGGCATGCTGAGTTGCTTGTTTCTGCCTTTTGCAGTTTCCACTGAAGAGGATGCAAAGTTCAGCAGCAAGAACAGAATTCGGTTTTCTCTATCCTGGTCATTCTTCAGTAGTGGTACATGCTAAGAGATCAGGTTTATTGACGACCTTCCCATCTATGACTATAGATGCTGCCTGACCTGCTGAGTTTCTTCCAGCAAGATGAGTATGTTATTTCGCAAAATAAGTGTCCTTTTTACCCCCAGATCTCCTTGTGGGTCAGGTAAACAGGCAACTGTTCCAATGTTCTCGGACTGCCAGCTGGAGCCACTTGCACCATGCTGTGGTTGAACTAGAACAATATAGCCCAGGGACAGGCCTTTTTCAGCCCATGATGTCTGTGCCAAACATGATGACAAATTAAACTAAGTCCCTTCTAGCTGTACATGATCCATATCCCACCCCACCCCCCACCATTCTCTGCAGTTTGTTCCTGCCTAACAGCCTCTTAAAGACTTGTATCACATCTGCTTCCACCATTATCCCTGGCAATCCATTCCAGGCAAATGCCCATATAAAAAAAACTTGGCCCATGTATCTCCTTTCCCCCTCTCACCTAACATGTGTATCTTCCAGTACTTGACATTTCTACACAGAGATAAAAGTTTTGGCTTTCTATCCTATCAAAGCCTCACAAAAAATATAAATTTTGTGTCAGGTTTCTTCTCAGACCGTGACAGTCTGGAGAAGACAACTCAAGTTTGTCCAACCTTTCCTTACCCATTAATCTAGTCAGCATCCTGATCGGCAGTCCGGAAGTCGAGGCCCGACAGCCAGAGCCTGAGACCACAAATCTCTACAAGTCCACTGGGGAAGTTGGGCCCTGTGTCTGTGTGAAGAAGACGGACTATCCTGTGTATATGCATGGGTGAGTAGGTGGGCAGGAAGGAGGGAGGAATGGGGTTGTTTTACTGACGGTGCTTGTTGTGTTGTTCTGCTGAGCATTGTGGGCGTGCTATGTTGGTGCCAGAATGTGGGCCATTCCCAGCACATTCTTGGGTGTGACCTCACTGCATGTTTTTATATACATATGAGAAACATATCTGAATCTGCAACCTACTGAGCACCCTTTCCAAATCTTCCACATCCTTCATATAACAGGGCAACTGGAATTGCATACAATACTCCAGTTCCCCATTGAAATCATTCCCTTTTCTATATTCCTGGGATCCTGGGCCCCAGTACGTAACAGGCTTTCCATAACGTTCCTCCCCTTTGGAGTTCATTTGGCAGCCTACCAGAGAAGAGGCGAGCTTGCCATTAAAGCCAGCAGGACTTCTGCAGCTGCGGCATTGTTCAGACACCTGCTCCCAGCTCTTTGTCAACACTGGTTAGCAAATATATCATTGCTATTCATCCTCCATTACAGCAGATCTAAATACCATGCATCAGCTGATCCATCGTAAAGTCATGCACAGGGAGTTCATAACCAGTGAGGGTTGGTTGTTGGTAAAGCACAACGTCATTCCTGTGCATCATGCTTCTGATCATTCCATGCTGGGGTTGCCGGCTTACGGTGAACGTTAGGCTGTCAGCTGGCACATCAAGATCTACCACGTTTATTATCGATGGATCTAATTCACACATTTGGCCTTCAGACACCTGGATAGAGCAACAAAATGGCTTTATAATATAGTACCTTGGCTCAATTTATCCTCTTTACAACATATCACATACAGGGCAATAAATACTGGTCTTGACAGCAATGTCCAGGTTCTGAATAAATTAATGCAAGGAACTAAAATAGTTAATGACACTTCCTACAATTTATTTTACTCTGACATGATTTACATAAAGGATTAATAATAACTTGTGAATAACTTACAATTCAGAGTAAATTACAATTTACAGTAATTACAATAAATTACAATTTCTGAAACAGAAACATTGAGTGAAGTATTTCAAAAGTGAGGTATTATGTTGGATCTTTCTAAATGGTCAGAATCTTGACAATTGCAACCATACACTGGGAATTGAAGTCTAAGTTAATATTATGGAGAACAAACTATTTTAGGTAAATAATGTACTGAAAATGTGGAAAATTCTGCACATTCAGGAAAATAAAATAAGCAGAACAAGTAATGAAAGGATCGAATTAAACTCTAGTGGGAGCTTGGAATTACAACAGACATCATTTTCAGCATTGCCCTCATACGGAGAAGCAAACTGATTAGCAAAGGGAATAATAACCATCATACCCAGGCTTTACAATAGGCTGACTAGATCTCACTCAGAATGCTATGCTCTAGTCAACCATGATAAAAGATAGTTCTCCAGTTCACACTTCCATTCTGACCTCTTCTTTCTCAATCCCTTACACTTGCAATAAACCTCAATCGCAACTCAACCTTGCAAAATAAAGAAAAATACAGCAAAATGTCTGTGTGAGGAGTGGCGCGCCACGCAGTCTTTCGTTCTGCGCTTTGTAAGGCGTGAAAATGCCCGACACTGGCCTCTCAGGCCTGATTCGACATCATCATCAAACCTCAACGTCAATCTGATGTTCAACATCTTAGCTTTGATCTCAGTGCAATACTGGCTTCTTGACTTAACATTCAGCACAATAATTTCAGATAAATCGCACCTGCACCATTGACATTATTTTCCTCAGATCATTTCAGATTCTGCTCCCGCTCTTTGCATTTACCAAAGGAACTACATATATACATGCATTATTAGAGAGCACGAACAGCTGAATAAAAAAAGTCCAAATCCAATGAATTAAGAAGAGGAACAACAAAGCTTCAGATCTGAGAGTTTAAAAAGGTTCAGGGGTGAACCTCATCAAGGATTGTAAACATTAACTGAATGAATAGCATATCAAATAGAGGTAGAGCTTTGCTTTCTATTATGTTAGGTCAATTGAAAAAATCAAGGTATTATTCATCTTAATTACATTTGGATATTTAGTTTTTAACTTAAATTATCTTTGGATAGATTGTTCAAATCTTTGTTGTAATGCCTACCTTCCCAATATAATGCCATGAAAATGTCTCCGCTTTGTTATCTGAACTTGACTGTTTTTAACCAATCAGTATCCCTACCAATTTGAAAGCTTTAAAATCCACCAAATTCTTTTTGAAATTTGATTGCTGGCATCATTAGTCTAAGGTTAAGATGCCCTAAAAGAGTTTTTCAGTTTCACACACAACGGTTTGTGCTTTGCTGTCTCCTGCACAAACACAGCCAGATAGGCAAGATCTGAACATCCTCAGTAATGGTTGGCACAGTGTACTAACATACTCCTGTGGAGACTCAGCAAACCTCAGTCTTCCCGAGGGTCCCCAACAATAACGTTCATTAAATCGTGTTACAGACCCAGAGCTTGTAAATGTCGGCCAGATGGAAAATCTGTAGCACCTTTCATTTCAAAGGAATTTTTTGGTTGCAGGGGAGACCAGTATGGAGAAATTTTTAAGTTTTAAATATTATTTATTTATTTTGCCAGTTTTGATTTTTTTCAGTGATTATAGCAAGATTTTAAAAATTAAATCATCTATTAATGATTTATCTCATATTTAGTTATTGGTGAACTGACAGAAATATTTTAAAACTCTGAAGACAGGGGATGGGTTGAATATAGATTGCACAAGACACTGCAATTAGTCCACTAGTGTAACCTTGAACTTCCAGGTGCCTATCACTTTAGTTCATCTCACTTCATCTGACATCTCTCTCTTTGGCATCCTCTTGTTGCAATGAGCCTTCACGTATGTATGATGGTTAACAACTTATCTTCTGTTTGGTCAAAATACTGGTTTCTGGAGTTAACAGTGATGTCAGATCATCAGCATTGACAGAAAGACCCTCTGACTATTTCAGATTCTGCTTCACACCTTAATACCTCCTTCAGAATGTCTTCTTTATTTCTTTGCTTGTCGCATTGTAAGATCTCACCATTTTTTCCACAGTTGTCTAGAAATTCACCCTTAGTCTCTGGTGCCAAACAAGCTACAGGAGTATTATAACTTCTACAGTAACAATTCTTACTTTCTTTTAATATAATGATATACACTTTAACATTTTTTGCTACTTCAGATTCACTATAATCTTTATACCATTCTGCTGTTTTATGCTTGTTGCTGTTTTTTTTTATTAACATGTATAGTATTTACTCTGTGAGCTTCATGCTAACAAGGAATTTTATTATGCCTAGGTGTACCTGACAATAAGCTAATCTAAATCCGAATGTAGTGGTGCTGGTGAAATGTATGTCCCTAACATGTGATGTACACAGTAACAATGCTCTCAAAGTCCAATACTTGGACTGATGATGGCAAAAGTCAGCAAGATTTGAAACTAATGGTTGCTAGGCAATGAATGCATCTGTAGTATACATACATAACTACTCTTCTGTCTTGCTCTGCATTGCTACATGGTATAGTATGGTACTGGTGGCACAGTAGACTAACAGGCAGCATAATGATTTACAGTGCCGGTGACCAGGGTACAATTCTCACTGCTGTCTGTAAGGAGTTTGTACAAACTCAGACTGTTTTCTAGGAATGCAGCCCCTGTAATGCAAGTGCCACCTGTACTTTGAAAACTGTCCAACTGGGGCCAGTACAGAGGATCCTCTGATATTAAGAGCTCAATGTAATCAGTACAAGTCTTCAAGAAGAAAAAAAGAGATCTGTGGGAAAAGAGTCTGCAGCTGTCCTGGAATAACTGGAAATTGAAGTTGTAATGTATGGCTCTCTTTCTTTTAGAGCAATGATCCTGCCCATATTGATTTGCTGTCTGTGCACGCGCATTGATCTTGCTCCCGCTGCAATGTGAATACACCAGTTAAAGCCAGCTCCCAAACCTAACGCCACTTCACAGGTCCAGGAGCGCAATGAGAATGTTATCATTGACAAGACACCTGCCAAACCTGATGCCAATCCATAGGTCCAGAGGCACTATCCTGAAAGAAACAGAATGCCACCAAAATGATTGAACCCTTAGAATTTTGAAGTTAGTTATGGAATGTTATTATGAAAGCATGTTTATTTGGAATATGGGTTTATGAAAGGGAAATTGAATGTTTTGTAAATATATAGTTTTATGTTGCATTAATCTAAAGGGGGAGGAAGTGTAATGTATGGATCTATTTCTTTTAGAGCAATGATCCCTGCATTAGCGCTATGTATTTATCTGTTGTCTGCACACGTGCATTGCTCTCTCTCTCTCTCTCTGCAATGAGAATACACCAGTTAAAGCCATCTCCCATGGTGTGCTTTTATTTAATTGATATGTAGTTTTGCACAGACACAATAGAAGTATTTGGAATTCTAATCTTGCCTGGAGTCTATCTGAAAACATATTCTGTGCGCCAACTAGCTGTGTGATTGAATTTATTTCCTGCACACATGCCCTAGTTTTGCAATATCTGTAGACTCACTCTTCAATGAATGAAAATTAGGAGTAATATCTAACAACTTACAGTGATATTCCTGGCCAGGAAATTTGGAGCCTCATCATTTACAGGGCGGATTATAACATAAAACGGAACTTCCTTAGACCAATGCTTCCCGTCAGTAACATACAGAAAGAATTGATCTGCCGTTGGTTCAATCCGTTGATGTCGTGACTGAACATAGTTTATATGCAACTCCTTCATGTGCTTTAAGTCAAATGAACCTAGGAAAAGAGAAATAAAGGAAATGACTGAGAAAGACCTTGTATAAGGATGAGGTTAGAAACTCTATTGTGTCTCCTGTTAGTGTCAGGTTGTCCAAGGTATGGACTAAAATTTAGTTCATTCCCTCCTAACAGAGTGCCACTCATGTCTGAAGAGTATACATTATTGGGAAGTTCTCCACCTAATACTTCAGTCCTAGAACCGTACAGCACTTCCTGCCCACCTGACCCATCACTGCCCATAATGCCTCTCAACATGAATCCCATATCCTTCTATGCCTTTCATCCTCAACTATCTGTCCAAATAACTTCTAAATTGTGTCTTCCTTCATCATCTGCTCTGGCAGATTTTTCATGATATTCATCACCTTCTCTGTAACTCCACAGATCTTTAAATTTCTCTCTCTTGCATTATACCTGTATTATCTAGTATTAGACTCCCATACTCTGGAAAAACACTCTATCCATACTCCTCATAATTTTGCAACCTTTATAAGGTCACTGTTCAGCCTGCAATGTTTTAGTCTATTCCATCTCCCCTTAAAGACTGAACAGTGACCTTATCATCAACAACATTCCAGACAAACATTCAGATGAATCTCTTCTGAACTCTCTCAAAAGTAACAACACCTTTTCTGGTTATATTAGTGAGATCAGAATTTAAAGTAATTTCAATTGGTGAGTAAATGGATGTTTCTGTTACCATTAAGCATATGGTTCAGCTTCTGAAATTCCCAAACTTGAGGGGTCTTTGCAATTTGTAAAGATAATTTTTGTCTAATCTGAATTAGACAAATTACTGACTTCTGCTCTCAGAGAGAAAGGAGTATAAGAGCTCATTTGATTTGCTGAGGGAGATAAACAGGGCAGATAGCAAGAAACTTTTCCACATAGTGGACAAAGATTTAACACAAGGGCATAGATTTAAGACAAGAGGTAGGAATCCAGAGGCAATCTGAGGGGGAATTCTTCTCCAACTAACTGTTTTAAATATCAATAACATCCTTCTAATGGTTCAATTCCCTGAGTGTACATATTTGCAAATTGCTATGATTGAATAGGTAAACGCCAATTTAACTATCAGCACATCTTATTAAAGAAGCATTGTCTATATGAAGAAGTATGCAACAACTACAATTCTTTTTGGTTAAGGAGTGACTAAAAACAATGTAATGACTTGTGTTTTCAAATTAGTATCTACATATTGTATTTTGATGAATATATCACCAAAGTATTGAGGTAAAGAGGAGATGGGAAAGACTATAGATACTGGAATCAGAAGCAGGAAAATACTGGAATAACAATTGGTCAGCAGCATCTGTGGTGGGAAATGGATAATTGCTGTTTGGGTCAAGCTCCTTTATCTGGACTGATATAAGAGGGAAGCCATTATACAGGGGTGAGGGAAAGAGGTGAAGCAAAAATTGATAAAGACTTATGTTGGACACTTTATTCTTGAAAATGGGCGACTTTGTGCTCATTTTATAGATTGGACTTCTTCAGTCTTCCAAAATAGTTTAGAAACCAAGGGAGAAAATCCTGGGTTGGAGATGACAGACTCATTTGACCTTACCTATGCTGATGCCCATGTTGCTTTTCTCATGCCCTGGTGTTGGTAAAGTGTTCTCTATGTAACCAAATTCAGGTGGGGACCACAGGACAAAAGACAGCTCATCATCTGCAGTATCTGGATCACTAGCACACAGGTGGTTGATAGTGATGGCAGCTGAAGACCCCTCATCAACAACAAATAGTTCACCTGGAATGAGACAACATCAGAAGGAAAGGATTTATTTTGGAATTAAAGCATAGAAATCTGTATTAACCATTTCAGAACAATATTGCTCTAGTAACTTTACAATTTTATTTCTAAACTTTTAATGACCTGTGGACAACACATTCATTTTGGGAAACATAATTAATTAGCGCATTCAAAATCTACACTAAGGTCTTCCATTTTAGCACATTACATGAATAAAATACTATTTTAGAGCAAATTAATTTTATTCATTTTTTGAACACAAGTAGGGGTTAGAGATTCCTGTGAGGAATCTGTTGCTACAAACACATTCCACAGGGTAACACAGTGCTGATGTTCAGTTGTTTCGGGAGACTGACATGGATCTGCTGTAAGTTATTGGGTGATAGTGAATCCAATAGTCCACAGGGAGTCCCAAAGTACAGCCTGGTGAGGCTGGGGTTTCCCAGTGTCATGCTGTTAAAACAGCCTCTCTGATTGTGAACTGGCTAAATCTACCATGACTGTCAATATAGGTGACAAATCTTGGTTCAGTAATGTGGGTTGAAAGGCAGAGCAGCCATAGCTAAAAGCTCCAAAATGGGACCACACAAATCAGCAAAAACATTTGCTGTTCAGGTCAAAACCTTGCAGTCCTGCAAACTGAGTTTTGAAAGGTGCTGGACTTTTAAGACTTCATGGAAGGAGCAAGATCCACAAACATCTCCATCCTTAATAATGACAAGATCAGCTTGTACAAAAGATAATGTTACCCCATTTGCCCCATCTTCATCCCGGATTGTCAAGTTAATTAACCAACTCAGCTTCCTCAGAGTATTAAATAATTACCAGAAGTCATTCCACATGGTATCAGTGAGTGATTGTGAGACCAGCAGATTCCCGTGGACCTGACTATATTCTTTCTTAATCTCATTGTTCTCCAGTACAATGACCATATGCCAAGCTAATCCAGTACACCAGCATCCTCTCGATACCGTGGGCTAGTTGTTTGGATATGTCCAGTGCGCAAAAAGTTGGGCAATCCAGTCCAACTTATTGTTACCCCACATCCATTCTTTAGGAAAGTGCCTCCTCCTCCTTTGATAACTTGTTGAGCAATGCCCAGCTTTGATTTTGCCAGGACCTCTTTGGCTCAGCCCTATTCAGCGGTTGTCCAAACATGGAACAAGGGTTGAATGCCAGAGTGATATTTGAAAGACTACCCTTAACTCGAGGTCACCATTTGAATGAGGGCATTCACATTAATTGATGTCTACATAAAAAAGATTGTTTTCTTACCAATAGTAATTCCTGGTGGCTGATTGTTGGTGGGCATTATAGTAATGTTGAGATCATAGACAGGGAGAGACTCATGCAGAGGTAATGGAGAAACGAGTGTTTCTTTGCAGCAGCCTCCAAGTATGCCACTATCCCAGTCAGTAACAACGAGTGTAATGGTGTCAAAACATGGTGCCAAACCCACCTCACCACCTAAAAGAAAGTAGTAAGATAAACATCACTACTCATATTCCATCAGGCTTTTGCATTCTTTCAATGTTAAATTAACAGCAGCATTTCAATTCACAAGCTGCAGAGAGTTGTAAGCTTAGCTCCATCGTAGGCATTAGCCTCTGTAGTATCCAGGACGTCTTCAAGGAGCGATGCCTCAAAAAGCCAGCATCCGTCATTAAGGACCCTCATCACCCAGGTCATCCCTTGTTCTCATTGCTACCATCAGGTAGGAGGTACAGAAGCCTGAAGGCACACACTCAGATATTCAGGAACAGCTTCTTCCCCTCTGCTATCTGACTTCTGAATGGACATTGAACCCATGAACACCACCTCACTACTTTTTTATTTTTGCACTACTTACTTAATTTAACTATTTAATGTATGTATGTATATATATATATATACTTCCTGTAATTCACATTGTTTCTATTATTATGTACTGCATTGTACTGCTGCCGCAAAGTCAACAAATTTCATGACATAAGCCAGGGATAATAAAGCTGATTCTGATTAAATCTGCATGAGCATTCTACCCTGGCCATGTTTCCACTCTTTGACCTGGAAAGTGTTTATTCCTGCTGAAACCGGTTTTAATGAACTTGATGCCTCCCAGTATTGGCTGGGATGTCCTGCCGGTGAAGAGGCGTGATGATTAGTTCTGAACTGGCACCAATGTCATAATACTTATTTTGTTCATTTTACCTTGTAAGTTACGTATAATTTCTGTTGCTTTTATTTTATGTAATTGCCATGTTTGTAAAGTACTTTGCTGCTGCTGCAAAGGGCTAGTTTTTACAGCATTTATACCCTGCATGTGTATCCAATGACAATAAACTTGAACTTAAAGAATTCAGCAGTTCCATGGTGGGGGTGTCTAGTACAACAGGGCACAGCCTCAGGATAGAGGGGCGTCCATTTAAAACAGGGATGCGGAGAAATTTTTTTAGCCGGAGGGTGGTGAATTTGTGGAATATATTACCTCAGGCAGCTGTGGAGGCCAGGTCACTGGGTGTATTTAAGGCAGAGCTTGATCTGTTGTTGATTGGACACAGAATCAAAAGTTACATGAAGAAGGCTGGAGAGTGGGGTGGAGGAGGGAAACAAAAGGACTAGCTGTGATTAAATGGCAGAGCAGATTCAATGGGCCAAATGGCCTAATTCTGCTGCTATGTCTTATGGTTTTATGGTCTACTGTGCCTGTGAATTGCAATGTGGACACTGAAACAATGGCAGCTCTGCTCCTGGGTGCATCATTGGTGTCTATATAGCTGCTGAATGGACAAGAGGTGGGACACATTTCACATCTGAATCCTGAGAGTTTCAGATGCAGCCATTGTCGGTGTATCTAGCATATTAAACTACTGCCTCTTTATTTAAATGGAATGTTTTTGCTTATTTTTTCATTTTATTTATGTATATATGTTTCCAAATAACTAGTCGCCGTCTGTGTACCTTTAAACTGTTTAAAGTAATTTTCGTTAGTTCCTTTATTTTTTCAACCACTTCCAAATGCATCTGATCATGAGAAGGGAACGATGAAAAGTTTGTCATGACCACAGGGATATAACTGAAAAGCATCACTTGGCCTTCTTTTATACAAAAGTACCCTGACTAGTTGCATCACACATTGCTATGGCATTTGAAATGCACAGAAAAGCAAAAAGTTATGGAGGCATCCATCCACACCATCAGTAGTATCGACAGGGGGTACTGCATCCATTATCAGAGATCCCCACAGTCTGACCCTTGCCATTTTCTTGCTGCTACCATTGGGCTGGCGTTACAAAGCCAGAAGTCCAACATCACCAGAATCAGCTAAGATAGCATAATGGCTGGTGTGATGCTATTACTCCAAAGTTCGGAGTTCAATTCAGTCCCGTATGTAATTCTGTACCTCTTCCCAGTGGATGTGAGTTTTCCAAATGCGTTCCAGTTTCCTCCCACAGTCCTAAGACATACTGGGTAGTTGAATGGTCATTGTAAATGCCCCGTGATTAGATTAGGGTTGAATCGGGGTTGTCAGGGGTTGCTGGGGCTACGTGGCTCAAAGGGCCAGAAGGGAATAGTTGATGCTGTATTGCAAAAAAAAAAAAAATTTTAATTAAAAAAAATACTTCCTTTCATAAGCAGAAGAGTTTCTGCAGCTATTGGAAATCCAGAGCAACGATCCTGATGAAGGGCCTTGGCCTGAAACATCAATCGTTTATTCCTTTCCAATAGATACTACCTGATCTGCTGAGTTCCTCCAGCATTTTGCGTGTATTACTTCCCTTCAACCATTTTGTTCTTAAATGAACCAGCACAACCCTAATCACAAATCAGTTGATTGAGAGGGCTTACAGTGGGGTAGTTACACCCAAGGTGAAGGACTTAGTTAACTAACTAGGTAACCGTCAGGAGGGGGAAAGGGAATAGGGAGCTAGTGCAGAGCACCCCTGTGGTTGTAACCCCTCAACAACAGGTATACTGCTCTGGATACTGTTAGTGGGGATGACCAGCAGAGGAAATCCACAGCGGTCTGGTCACTGGCACTGAGTCAGGCCTCTGTGACGCAGAGAGAAGATGCGGAGAAGAGGCAAGCTGTAGTGATAAGGGATTCATCGGTTGGGGAACCAACAGGAGATTGAGAATGAGATTCCCAGATGGCTTGTTGCTTCCTGGGTGCCAGTGTCAGGGTCATCTCAGACTGAGTCCACAGCATTCTTAGAGGGAGAGTGAACAGTCACAGGTCATGGTCCACAAAGGTACCAATAACATGGGTGGGAAGGGTGACAAGAGAATTCAAGGGTTAAGTGCTACATTAAAGGACAGGATGTCCAGGGTTGTGATCTTAGGATTGCTACCCTTGCCACATGCTAGTAACGCCAGAAATAGGAAGACCATACAGATTCACACATGGCTAAGGAGATGGCAAAGACAGAAAGCTTCATATTTTTTAATCATTAAACTCTCTTCCAGGGAAGGTGGGACCTATACAGAAGGGTGTAGAGAATGATGTTCTTAAGCCTACATATAAAGGCAGTTATCAAAAGGTTGAGCATATTAGGTCTAAAGTACTAAGTTGTGTATATTTTAATGAAAGGAGTATTGTAGGAAAGGCAGATGAGATTAGGACATAGATCAGCATGTGGAATTATGACATTGTGGCCATTAGTGAGACTTGGTTGTAGGAGGAGCAGGACTGGCAGCTCAGTGTTCTGATATTTTAGGCGTGCTACAGGAAAAGTGATTAAAGTGGGAGGGGTGACATTAGTAATCAGGGAAAATGTCATGGCAGTGCTCAGACTGGAGAGCTCATCTACTGAGGCTATATGGCTGGAATTGAGGAACAAGAAAGGGAGGACTGTACTACTGGGATGATATTATAGACCCACCCAACAGTCCGTGGAATTTCGAGGAGGAAATTTGTAGAGAGATTGCAGACTATCGCAGCAAACATCAGGTTGTGATAGTAGGTGATTTAACTTTTCACATATTGACTGCACTCTCCTACTGCAAAAGAGGTGCATGGGATAGAGTTTGTTAAATGTGTCAAAACTAGAGAGAATGTGATACTAGATCTCCTATTACGGAATAAGACAGGGCAGGTGACAGAAGTATGTGTCAGGGAACATCACATCTAGTGATCTTAATACCATTAAGTTCAAGATAATTATGGCAAATGATAGTCTGGTCGAGTGGTCGCCAACCTTTTTAAGCCCAAGATCCCCTACCTCAGCCTTGATGAAAGGCAAGATCTACCTAATAAATCGTTTAGAGAAAAAAACTGCTCAGATCGTACCTCCAACTTGAGGCCTTTTATTTGAGCTGATTGTATTTGAATTACATAAAATGCTTTTGTCAAACTTTCAAATTAATTCAACCAAGAAAGCACTGTAACTAGCATATCAAATAGGCCATAGCTGTCTTTAAGAATATTACAATACTTCATATCTTCAATTCTGAGTTTCATTGTTTAATTTTATTTCAACACGAAAGATAAATGAATAAAAATTGACTGTTGCACTCAGTGTGATGACTGGGGCTGTATACTTTCTGCTAGTTCCCTGAAATTTGGCTCATAACTACAGACAGCTAGTCTGAGACAGTCTGTAAGACAGCTCCTGTACTTAGATTTAATAATTTTCATCTGTGAAAATGCAATTTCACACAGATAAGTTGACCCAAGGTAGGCTCTGACTTTTAGTGCACACGTGGTGAGATGGAGACTTCACCCTGCTGACAAGCCCCCAAAAGTCACCGTCCCTTGATCTTCCTATAAGCTCGATGTCATTTTGCAAATCAATTATTTCCACTTCAATAACACTTGGCACACCATATACTTGCTGGAATTTGGCTGCTATTTGTTCTATATCTATCGGCAGAAAAGGGTTTGAAATAAATGCAGCAATATCTTTCATGACGTTTAACTCCCCAGAGCACCAATCAAACTCTATTGCCAGTTTCTCTAGGTAAACACAGTACTGCTCAGGGTGAAAAACATTTTTTTTCTAGATGGCCTGTAACATTTTATCCGAGTTGGGAAAGTGTGTCAGCCTCCCGCTCTTTAAATTTGAAATCCAAATACTGAGCTGGGCTGTAAACACAATTACTGCGCTTTCATGTGGGGCATGTGTCAGCCTTTTCCCATGAGCTTGTTGTTAAGTGCATTTAATTTAGCCATTAAGTTTGTAAGAAACCCTAAATCCAGTAGCCACGCATCATCTGACAGTTCCTCGTGCTCCTCCTTTCTTATTGACAGAAAAGTCTTTCTCTCAGGCAGCAAGTCAACAAATCGTTGCAGCACTTTGCTGCGACTCAACCACCGAATGGAGGGGCTATACACACATGCGCACCAGGCAAAAAGAACGGAAGTAAGACCCTGCAACCCTGGAAACAACCTCTTACAAACAGCTTTCCATAGCAGAAGTATTGCTATATTACAATTATCCTAATCAGTATTACTTATTTACATAATGCTCACATTACCACAGTATTTGGGTATTTATTTTTATTTTTTTTTTCGGGATCTACTGAGAAAGTTCCAAAGATCGACCGGTCGATTGCGATCGACAGTTTGGCAACCACTAGTCTAGTCCTTGGGTTGAGATTCCAAATTGGAGAAAGGTCAATGTTGATGGTATCAGAAAGAATCTGGCACGTTTGGATTGTGACGTTGCTTTTTGGTAAGTGGGTGGCTGTAGCGGTGTGCTACATGCAGCGCTGAAATAACGACACGTAGTCAGTGAGCTGCAGTTGCAAAAGAGGTTTATTCAAACTTCGCGGCCTCGCTTTAAAGCTTTCTTGATCCAACCCTCCCCGGGCGGGAATACTGTAGGGGTTGCATATTCACAGTCCCATCCCACGCGCGTGCTTTTCCCCTTGCTGATGAAGCAGGCTTGGCGCCCTCTTTGGGACTGGCCTCAATGCCGGCGCATGCCACTTTGTGAGCCGGTTCGAGTGCGCTGGGAAGTGGGTCGCCACATAACCCCACCCCCCAGAACCAGCGATACACCCCCCAATGTCCTCAGTCTGGGTCGGACTCTGTTTGGGAGGTCTCCCTCTGCGCCGCGGTGCCTGAATCTCGACCGGCTGCGCCAAGTCCACATGGGCCGGTTTGAGTTGGTCCACTGTGAAAACCTCCTCTTTCCCCCCCAATGTCCAGCACGAATGTGGACCCGTTGTTTCTGATCACTGTAAACAGCCCCTCGTAGGGCCGCTGTAGCGGTGCCCAATGTCCACCCCGTCGTACAAAAACGAACTTACAGTTTTGCAGGTCTTTGGGTACGCAGGTCAGGTTCTGCCCATGCTGTGAAGTGGGTATGGGGGCCAGGTTACCGAGCCTCTCACGTAGTCTGCCCAGGACTGCCGCGGGTTCTTCCTCTTGCCCCCTTGGGGCTGGTATGAACTCCCCTGGGACGACCAGGGGTGCGCCATACACCAACTCGGCTGACGAGGTGTGCAGATCCTCTTTGGGCGCCGTGCGGATTCTGAGCAGGACCCAGGAGAGCTCATCCGCCCAGTTAAGCCCTTTGAGGCGGGCCACGAGAGCCGACTTCAGGTGACGGTGGAAACGCTCCACTAGTCCATTCGACTGTGGGTGGTAGGCAGTTGTGTGGTGCAGCTGAGTCCCCAACAGGCTGGCCATCGCTGACCACAGGCTGGAGGTGAACTGGGCGCCTCTGTCGGAGGTAATGTGGGCCGGTACACCAAAGCGGGACACCCAGGTGGCGATCAGTGCCCGGGCGCAAGATTCAGAGGTGGTGTCGGTGAGCGGGACCGCCTCTGGCCATCTTGTGAACTGGTCCACGATAGTCAGGAGGTGCCACGCTCCTCGCGACACTGGCAGGGGTCCCACGATATCCACATGAATGTGGTCAAAACGCCGGTGGGTGGGGTGGAACTGCTGTGGCAGGGCTTTGGTGTGCCGCTGCACCTTGGCTGTTTGGCAGTGCATGCACGTTTTGGCCCATTCACTGACCTGCTTGCGGAGTCCGTGCCAAACGAACCTGTTGGCTACCATCCAGACGGTTGTCCTGATAGAGGGGTGTGCTAAGTTGTGAATGGAGTTGAAAACGCGCCGCCACCAGGCTGCCAGGATGACGGGGCGGGGTTGGCCGGTGGTGACGTCACAGAGTAGGGTCCTCTCACCTGGGCCTACGGGGAGGTCCTGGAGCTGCAAACCGGAGACTGCGGTTCTGTAACTAGGGATCTCCTCGTCTGCCTGTTGCACCTCCGCCAGTGCTTCATAGTCTACCCCCTGGGACAGGGCTTGGATGTTAGGGCGAGAGAGCGCGTCCACCACGACATTGTCCTTTTCCGAGACGTGCTGGACATCCATCGTGTATTCGGAGATGTAGGACAGATGGCGCTGCTGGTGGGACGACCAGGGATCGGACGCTTTCGTGAATGCAAAGGTAAGCGGTTTGTGGTCCGTGAACGTGGTGAAGGGCCTACCTTCTAAGAAGTACCTGAAATGCCGGATTGCCAGGTATAGCGCCAACAGTTCCCGGTCGAAAGCACTGTATTTGAGCTCGGGTGGTCGTAGGTGTTTGCTGAAAAACGCCAGGGGTTGCCAGCGACCCTTGATGAGTTGTTCCCGCACTCCACCGACTGCCGTGTTGGATACGTCCGCTGTGAGGGCGGTAGGGACATCTGTTCTGGAGTGCACTAACATTGCAGCATTTGCCAAGGCTTCTTTGGTTTTAATGAAAGCAGCGGCGGACTCCCCATCCCAGGTAATGTCCTTGCCCTTACCCGACATCAGGGCGAATCAGGCAATCATCAGGCAATCATCAGGGCATGATTCGGGCTGCTGAAGGGAGGAAGCGGTGGTAGAAATTTACCATACCCACGAATTCCTGAAGGCCTTTGATTGTGTTGGGTCAGGGGAAATGGCGGACTGTGTCTGCCTTGGTGGGCAGAGGGGTTGCCCTGTCTTTAGTAATCCTGTGGCCCAGGAAGTCGATGGTGTCGAGCCCGAACTGGCATTTAGCCGGGTTGATTGTTAGGCCATATTCACTCAGTCGGGCATAGAGTTGACGGAGGTGGGACAGATGCTCCTGACGACTGCTGCTTGCTATGAGGATGTCGTCCAAATAGATGAAAGCGAAGTCCAGGTCGCGTCCTACCACGTCCATTAACTGCTGAAACGTCTGTGTGGCATTCTTTAGGCTGAACGGCATGTGGAGGAACTCGAAAAGGCCGAACGGGGTGATGAGTGCCGTTTTGGGGACGTCGTCCGGATGCATCGGGATTTGATGGTATCCCCTGACAAAGTCCACCTTGGAGAAGATCCGTGTGCCGTGCAGGTTTGCTGCAAAGTCCTGAATGTGCGGCACAGGGTAGCAGTCCGGTGTTGTAGCCTCATTCAGCCTGCGGTAGTTGTCGCATGGTCTTCAGCCCCCTGTTGCTTTGGGCACCATGTGCAGGGGGGAGCCCCATGGGCTGTCGGACCACCGTATGATCCCCAATTCCTCCATCCTCTTGAACTCCTCCTTCACCAGTCGGAGCTTGTCCGGGGGAAGCCTTCGAGCACGGGCGTGGAGGGGTGGTCCTTGTGTCGGGATGTGGTGCTGTACGCCGTGTCTGGGCATGGCTGCTGTGAACTGCGATGCCAGAACCGATGGGAAATCCGCCAGGACTCTGGTGAAGTCGTTGTCGAACAGCGTGATGGAGTCTAGGTGTGGGGCCAGCAACTGGGCTTCACCCAGGGAGAACGTTTGAAAGGTCTTGGCATGGACCAGTCTCTTCCTTGGGAGGTCGACCAGTAGGCTGTGAGCTTGCAAAAAATCCGCTCCCAGGAGCGGTTGGGCTACGGCGGCCAGTGTGAAGTCCCACGTGAACTGGCTGGAGCCGAACTGTAGCCGCACCGTACGGGTGCCATAGGTCCTTACTGTGCTGCCGTTCACGGCCCTCAGGGTGGGACCCGGTGCTCTGTTGCGGGTGTCGTAACTCGTCGGAGGTAAGACGCTGATCTCGGCACCGGTGTCGACCAAAAAGCAGCATCCCGACTGCTTGTCCCAGACATACAGGAGGCTATCCCGATGGCCAGCCGCCATAGCCATCAGCGGCGGCTGGCCCTGGCGTTTCCCGGGAACTTGCAGGGCGGGCTTCTGCGCCCCACCGCTGGTGGTAGAAGCACTATTGTTCATTGGTCTCCTCACCCCTGCCTCTGGGGTTAGTGGGCTCTGCGGCCGGGCCTGGTCTGGTCTGCTGCTGGGAGCGTGGCCTGTTGATCTGTGCGATAGACACCGCACTCTCCTTCTTGGCTTTCCATAGCACGTCTGCCCAGGCCGCCACCTTCCAGGGGTCACTGAAATCCGCGTCGGACAGCAGCAGGCGTATGTCCTCGGGCAGCTGCTCTAGGAACGCCTGCTCAAACATAAGGTAGGGCTTGTGACCTCCGGCCAGGGAGAGCATCTCGTTCATCAAAGCCGACGGTGGCCTGTCCCCCAAACCATCCAGGTGCAGTAAATGGGCAGCTCGCTCGCGCCATGAGAGTCCGAAAGTCCTTATGAGCAGGGTTTTGAATTCTGTGTATTTGCCGTCCTCTGGGGGCGACTGTATGAACTACTCAACCTGGGCGGCTGTCTCCTGGTCGAGGGAGCTCACCACGTAATAGTAACATGTGGCATCCGAGGTTATCTGCCGAATGTGGAATTGGGCTTCTGCTTGCTGGAACCATAGGTGAGGTCGCAGCGTCCAGAAGCTTGGCAGTTTTAACGAAACTGCATGAACATATGTGGCATCGTTCATTTCCGGTCCAAATGTCGTTTGGGCCATCGGGGTCACCAATTGTAGTGGTGTGCTACACGCAGCGCTGAAATAACGACACGTAGTCGGTGAGCTGCAGTTGTGAAAGAGGTTTATTCAAACTTCGCGGCCTCTCTTTAAAGCCTTCCTGATCCCGCCCTCCCCGGGCGGGAATACTGTAGGGGGCGCGTATTCACAGTCCCGTCCCGCGCGCGGGCTTTTCCCCTTGCTGATGAAGCAGGCTTGGCGCCCTCTTTGGGACCTGCCTCAATGCCGGCGCGTGCCGCTTTGTGAGCCGGTTCGAGTGCGCTGGGAAGTGGATCGTCACAAGACCTTCAAAAGTGAAAATTTGAGTGTATGGAGTTTGTGTCTCCTGTCAGAATAGAAGGTGAGGATGACAGGTTTAGGGAATCTTAGTTTTTGAGTGATAAGGAGGCCCTGGTTAAGAAAATAGAGGTGCTTAGCAGGAAGGAGAAAATGAGCTACTTGAGGAGTATAAGAAATGCAAGTGAACACTTAAGAGGGCAATCAGGAGGGGTAAAAGAAGGCGTGAGGTTACTCTTGCAGACAAGGTGAAAGAATCCTAAGGACTTCTACAGATATATTAACAGCAAAAGAATTGCAAGGGACAAAATTGGTCCTCTGGAAGATCAAAGTGGTAATCTATGCATAGAACTGAAAGAGATGGGGGAGATCTTAAATGGAATTTTTTGCATCTGCATCTACTTGGGAGATCAACACAGGGTCTATAGAAGTGAGACAAAGCAGCACTGAGGTGATGGACCAGTGCTGAGGAGGAGGTACTTGCTGTCTTGAGGCAAGTTAGAGTGGATAAATCCCCAGGGTCTGACAAGGTGTTCCCTCAGGTCCTATGGGAGGGTAGTGCAGAAATTACAGGGGCTCCAGCAGATATATTTAAAACATCCGTAGCTACAGTTGAGATGCCAGAGGATTGGAGGATAGCTAAAGTTGTTCTGTTGTTTAAGAAAGGCTATAAGAATAAGCTAGGATACTGTAGGCTGCTGAGCCTGGCATCAGTACAGGGTAAGATATTGGAAGGTTTTCTAAGGGACGAGATAAATAAGTATTTGGATAAACCTGGACTGATGAGGGATAATCAGCATGGTCTTCTGTGTGGTAGATTGTGTCTAACCAAAATTATACAGTTTTTCGAGGAAGTTACTAAGAAAGTTGATAAAGGCAAGGCAGTGGATATTGTCCACAAAGACTTTAGTAAGGTCTTTTATAAGGTTCCATATAGGTGGTTGGTCAAGAAGGTTCAGTTGCTTGGCATTCAAGTTGAGGTAGTAAATTGGATTAGAAATTGGTTCTGTGGGAGAAGTCAGAGAGTGATAGTAGATGGTTGCTTCTCTGAATGGAGGCCTGTGATTACTGGTGTGCCACAGGGATCAGTGCTGGGTCCATTGCTGTTTGTCATCTATATCAATGACTTGGATGATAATGTATTAAACTGGATCGGCAAATTTGCAGATGACACCAAGTTTGAAAGTGTATTGGACAGCGAAGAAGACGACTGATGCTTGCAGCGGGATCTGGACCAGCTGGAAAAATGGTAGATGGAGTTTAAGTTTAACGCAGACAAGTGTGAGGCATTAAACTTTGGTAGGACGAACCAGAATAAGACTTACATAGTGAGTGGTAGAGTACTGAAGGGTGGAGTAGGGGGATCCTTCAAAGTGACTTCACAGGTAGATAGGGTCATAAAGGAATCTTTTGGCACATTGGCCTCCAGAAATCACTGTATTGAGTACAGGAGTTAGGATGCCATGTTGAAGTTGTACAAGACATTGGTGAGAGTTAATTTGGATTATTTTTGTGCATTTTTGGTCACTTACCTACAGGAAAGATGTCAATAGGATTGAAGGAGTGCAGAGAAAATTTACAAGGATGTTGCCTGTACTTGAGGATCTGAGTTATATAGAAAGATTGAATAGGTTAAGACTTTATTTCCAAGAGTGTAGATGAATGAGGGGATATTTGATAGAGGTAAAGGAAATTATGAGGGGTATAGATAAGGTAAATGCAATAAGGCTCTTTTTTCCTACTGAGACTGGGTAAGATTAGAACTAGGGGTCATGGATTAAAGGTGAAAGATGAAATGTTTAAGGGGAATGTGAGGGGGAATTTCTCCACCCAGAGGATGGTGAGCTGGAATGAGCTAACAGTAGTGAATGTGGGTTGGATCTCAACATTTAAGAGCAATACGGATAAGTACATGATGGGAGGTGTACGGTCGGCGTACAGGTGAATGGGACTAGGCAGATTAATAATGGACTAGATGAGCCAAAGGGCCTGTTTCTGAGCTGTAGTGTTCTGTGACTCTATAATTATATCAGACAGAAGTGTTGGGTGATTTCTATTTCCAATTTAGAAGATGGAAGTACAGTGGATTCTAGTTAATTGGGACAGATTGGGACCAGTACATTTTGACGCAGTTAAGTGGCTGCCACACTTAACCAGGTTCATGGAAATAGTTAAAACAGAATAAAAAGGACAAACTACCATTTAACTGAGTAACAAATTATGTATTTAAATGATAAACAGAACAAATTAGAACATTACCAATACTACTATGGCACTATAAAACTGTATTCGTTCGTAATAGTTTTCGACAGAGGAATTCATCCTGTGTACGCTTCCATGTTCTGTTGATTGACTGTAAATGAACAAAATCAGTGCATGCACCAAGTGTAGACAACAGACTGCCTTCATGCAATGCATCCTCCAAATCATCATTTTCATTGTAACATTCAAGATGATTGTTGAAACCTTCAAATTCTCTATAGTTCCTGACTTGTTAAAGTTGTGAAATTGTTTCATTTTCACTCCCAGCAGTTTTTGACATCTCCAAGCCTCAATGCTTAAAACCACAGTGAGCAAAACAAATCTAATCTGTTTTACTGCTTATTCCTTGCCAACTATCAGTGACAAAAATCACTGCTTTTTGAAAACACATGCAATTGACTCTGTTTAAAAACTGTTCACTCTAAAATTGGTGTTGAGTTTAGCAGCCACACAATTACATGTGACTGACATTAGTTACAAATGGTTCAGCAACAGTCTCCTGTCCCAATTAAGTTGCATAATGTCCTATATAAGCAAAGGGAATCCTGGCAATTTTCTTGATTAGTTTTTGTTCTTTAAGGGTTGTACCAAATAAATGGCTGGCTCAATTAACCGAAGGCTCAATGAACTGGAATGCACTGTGTTTGGATTAGGAGAAGACCATTTACCTCCCTGAGCTGCTTTACTATTCAGCTTGATCCTGGTAGATCTTCATTCCAGAACACTCAGGTCTGGAGACCTTTGCCAGTTCAGAAATGTTAACCATTTACCTTCCTATAAACACTGCCTGACTGGCTGAGTGTTTCCAGAATTTTATATTTTTTCCATTTTTTGCATACATCCGCATTTTTGTCAGTACACATAGGAAACTGCCACTTAGATATTTAATGCGTGCCAGGGATTGAGCAGGCCCGAACCTGCCTGCAATCTCTATCTTGCTGCTGCACTTATCAGCATTGACAGGTGACTGACATCTCACTTGGCTTTCAGCAGGCTAACTTATTGGGGATGGTTGTGAGTGTATGTAGGGTTCAGCTTACAACAGAGGTGTAGACAAAAATGGCAAAACATCCTAGCAACTCTCTTATAATGTTATATAGTCACTCGACCTTAAGTAAAGGTACTTCAACCCAGAATAAGTCATTCTGTTTCTTTGCAGGAACTCGGTTTCTTTGTCAATTACTAACCAGGCCTTTTGCACAATCACAGTTTAAAACTGCTCACCTGTTATAGACACAAATCTTACACTCCACTTTAATGCTTCAATTTAAGGATGTAAAGCAGTGTGCCAGTTTGCTAAGACTGTAGTGGGCACTTACCCGTGTGCACATACTTCACCACTCCTGCAATAATGTCAGCCTGAGTAAAACGATCCACAATCTGACTGTGCTTCTGTACCACCCCAAGCAATGGTTCCTTTGCAATCATGAACAGCAGTTTTTCATTGTTGCTATCTATGTCAGTAGCTTGGATATTCTCTGTTGAAATGACAATATCCTCTCCTTCAAGACAATACAGCACAGGGTTCAAACCAGGCTTCATCGCTGGAGGTTCATCATTCACTGCTAAGACCTAGTGGGCAAATACAGAGCACAGTTAGGCTGTGTGCTAATACCAGGGTTTCGAGTGTTACCTTCAAAACAAGGTTAAAGTTCACAGGGAGCCAATGTTTCCCATCTTCCTATAAAAGATTTTAAGGAAAAACATTGTCTCATTTTTACTATGTACTGTACCAGCAGTTATGGTCGAAATGAGAAAAAAAGTGACTTGACTTGAGATACCCAAGATGACTTTAGTTAGGTAAAAGTAATCAGTGTGCTATGTTAGCCATATTGGGACAGATCATGAGTTTGTGTAAGAGTGTAAAAGAGCACTAAGTTTGCAGCCACATTTGAATTCTTACCAGATTTATTTCATTGCAATAAATATAATAATAAGTCATTTATTGATTCTGAGTGGGAAATTCTTTTGTTACAACAACATTTAAAAACACACTTAGCAGTGTGCTTAGCTGATAATAAATACAGAACAGTGGTGTAAAAATAGGAATAATATAAAAAGTGTACCAATGTGCAATAATAATGTACAAAATAACAAAGCAGAGACTATTGTACTATGATGTGTGTTCACCTGTCACACAGAGATGAACTGTTGTAAATGCTTATTGCATTTGCTAGGAAAGATATTTTGTAACGATCCTTGTGACAGCAGAGCTAAATGTGTCTGTTTGAAAAAGTGCTTCTCTGTTTATTCAGTGGGTCATGGAGAGGATGTGCCTGATTGTCCATAATGGATAACAGTTTGTTTAGTGACCTCCTCTCCTCCACTACCTCAAAAGAGTCCAGTTTGTAGCCAAGGATGGATCCAGTCTTTTTGATGAGTTTATTTAGTCTTTTAGCATCAGCAGCACCGATGCTGTGCTCCCCTAACACAAAGCAGCAAAGAAGAATGCACTCACTACAACAGACTGGCAAAAGGTCTCCAACATCCTGCTGCACACATTAAAGGATCTCAGTTTCTTTGGAAAATAGAGTCTCCTTCTTGTCAACAGCCATGGTGATGGTTTTCCAGTCAAGTCTGTTGTCAGTTTGTACTCCTCTACCACTGCAACTTCTTCTCCCCAAGTGTATACAGGAGTTGTCACAGTCCTCTTCCTCCTAAAGTTAATCACCATCTACCTGACAAAATAGCTGTATTAAAAATTCAGCTAACTTCCTTTCCTTTTAAGCCAAATATTTCTGATACAATCACCCTGTTGCAGATGATTTTCCTTCAGCTCCTTTTCAATCCTACCAATTATCTTCAATTTATTTCCTGAGCTGTTGACCTCTTGGCTAAGGGAGTGGGCTTTTCCTATTCACACTCCGATAAATAAACACTTCCCACTCTTTGATGAATCGCCCTTCAGTCTCAGAATAGACAATCTCTCCTCAAAAATAACATTTCCAGATTAGACAATGCTCTTGTAATTCTATCCTATATCCTCTCTAATGCTAGCACATCATTTATTCATAGTCCACAATACTCCAGCCATATTTTATACAGTGTGAGTATGATATCTTCACAGAATAATCTTCATAGAACAGCTTGTTACCTTCTAGGAGTTGTGGAAATGTACTTCGATACCCAACATTTCTAAACATCCTCCTGCTTATTGCATATTGTCTTGCATTACCTTGAACAGCGGTAAAACAATTCCATTGGCTTACAGAGGGGAATTCATGTGGAGGGGAAAAATAGATATACGAAGCCGTGGGGAAGGAACAGGGAAGCAGGACAAGTGGATAATTCGATTAAAGACCCAGCAAATGTATGACTCTGTATCTCCTTGCTCTTTCTTGCTCATCTCCCAAGCATTCCACACTGAAGAACTTTCTCTTGCATTTTGTAGTTGCTGCACGCCACCATTGTGTGACTTTCAATGGTTGACCAAATCACCAATACTGATTGCTGGTCCTCTTGCCAATGTCTATTGATTGGGTTGATTTCCTGACTGCAGGTAGCTGAGAGGTCTTACTTTTAAGATATGACACACCAGACAATTTTTTTTTAACATCTTATGTGCTAAATTAAAAGTATAGGCCTTTTCTCTTGCTCTGTCTGTAAGTAGGGTTTCAGCCTGAAGCGTTGACTGTACTCCCTTCCATAAATGCTGCCTAGTCTGCTGAATTCCTCCAGCATTTTGTGTGTGTAGCTTGGATTTCCAGTGTCTGCAGATGTTTTCTTGTTTGAGGTTAAAGTATGTGCACCTTTAACCTGGATGTAGCTATAGAAGTGTATTCAGATAATTCAAATTTTTAAGATTCGTAAACACAGGGGACGAAAAACCCCTTTAAGTTGAGCAGCTTCATTTGCTTGCTTGGGCAAACATGTAGTTTATTTGTCCATTAACTGTGCAAACAAGGTAAAGTAGGATGATTTATATTGTATACAACATTGTACCAGCTATTCGTGTTCATACAACACACTTGTACATTCAGGGAAGTTATCATATTGAGCAGAGAAAAATAATACCTACACAGTACTTGTTATATACACCCCTCCCTGTAGATAGAAACTGCATAACGTTTGCTAAATTAGAAACATTTTGGACCAATCAAGATAAAGCAGTTTTTATAGTACTTCATTTATATAGTAATTAATCTAAAGGGTTGTTCAGCCACTGTGGAATGGGTACAAACCTGTGGAATGTATACAAAAGAGACTGACAGAAATCACAGGAATGAAGTTGAACTTCACTGGAAAAGTAACCACACAGATCACTTCTCCACATCTTACCTCTTTAATAAGGGACAGAAAATCAAGGGGATGAAGAGCTAATGGCTCCGGAGTACACAGGCAGCCATTATCCAGCTTCCTTCTTGATGGGAAGCATTTTTCACCAAGGCTTACCGTCATTTGTAACTTGCTGCAGATACAGTCCAACCACACGTTTTTGATCTTCTTAGCCTTCAAATCACCACAGGCAGTATCATCTCATTCAATGACAAACATTACAGTTTAATACTTTACTACCACTAACTCGCAACAGAATGGATTTTATCTTCCTCTCCTTGGGTGGAGTTCCTCAGAGGAGGAATGTAGGAGAAATGCACATTATGGGTCGGAGGGACTGTTTATGTGCTGTACTCTTCTATATTCTAGGTCTGAATACTGTGGCCTTGGCTTCATTCTCAGGGACATAGTGACTGCACTTGCATGGTGCTGCAGACTCCTTTTGTGAATCCAGATCTGTACATGAATCACTAAGCCTGTCGCATCCTGGGTGCCCAATAATCATGGGTGTCAATACTATATTTCAGGTAAATTCTCATGTCATTTTTATTCTCATGCATCGGCAGTGCCCAGTATATTTTGGTCATTTTATCTGTATTTTGGTCTAGTTAAATATGGCAGGCATTGAGGGATCAAAGGGTACCTATTCCCCTATTCCATTCTCCTTCTGTGCTCCTGCTAGATCGGCAGAGCACTGAGATGTGGAACATGTTATTAGGGTCCTCCTAGTCATAGAGTCATACATCATGGAGTCTGCCCATGTCATCCACACCAACTAAGATTTCCATCTGTTAATCCTATTTATTGATGTTTGGCCTATATCTCTCTAAACTTCCTCTACAAGCTCATTCTATATACGCACCAGCCTCTGGGTGGAGACAGTACCCCTATGGGTCCTTTTAATTCTTTCTCCGCTCAACTTAAACCTATGGTCCCTAGGTTTTGATTCTCTTTCCTTAGGAAAATGACAGTGTGCATTCAGCCTTTCTATGCCCCTTATGATTTATACTCTGTTCGCTGAGCTCCAATGAGTAGTCTTAACCCGCTTCACCTTTCTTAATGAGATTCTAGTGCCTGCATCAATCAAACACTGGATAGGATTGAATCATTCATCATCATTTGCTGCATGGTCTTTTATCTGGTTACAATGAAAAATCATCTCTCATCTGAAAACCTCCAGTAGGGTGAGTTGAGAGAGGAGGAGGTGGAGGCACAGAAACAGGTGGAAGATGAACATGTCAGCAAGCTTTTCCTAGTCCTGCTATAAGGGTGCACATGATAGCTCAGAGATTCCCTCAGGGACCCTGCTAATCAGCCAAGGAGGTAATAACTGAGGCAACAATGACCAATGGAAACATTTGCAATGATGGCTCATTGAAGAAGTGGTTAACTTCCACGTCCCATGGAGCAGGCATTTTGAAGCAGCACAAACAGGGTTTTGTTGGCATGGAGCAACATGGAACTCAGTGTCTTGAATGCACAAATGTGGAAGAACTGATGACATGACAAGTCATGGAAAAGAACAAGATAATGAAGACTGAGTATTGTTCAAATGTATTGTAAGAGAATATCGCAATGCTGTAAGAGAGTCTGCAGGGAATCAAGATGTAATAATTAGCAATAATTACATCCTGTAATTAATTCTAAAATTCAACAAATAAACTGAAATTTACATCCAAAATCAGAAATATTAGAAAAAAGACTGTTTTTGTCTCCTGTGATATTCAATGCTGGAACAAACCCTTCCAATGCAAATGCTCAGAACTTCAGATATCACTTGTAAATTCTTCACTATAATCAATGAATCCTCACTGACCTTTATCTCCAGAACACTTCGAGCTGAATTTGAACCATCAGTAGCTGAAAAGGTAACTTCATCGTGGGTTGTCTCAGAGTCATCATGCTGGTATCTATGAACACAAAATGTTTTTGTTATCCATTAATCCCAAAAGAAAAGAACAAAATATTAAGGGGATAAGAGATGGACAGGGTCAGTGGCTTTAAATTTCTTGGTGTTATCACATCAGAGGATGTGATTTGGGCCCATCATGTAAATGCCATCACAAAAAAAGTAATGACAACTCTTACTTTCTTAGAAATTTGTGTATATTTGGGATGTCCTCAAAAACTTTGACAAACTTCAATAGGTACACTGTGAAGGGTATTCTAACTGGTTGCATCATGGCCTGGTATGGAAACACTATTGCTCAGGAATGAAAAAGACAATAGGAAGTGGTGGAAACAGCCCATTCCATCATAGGCAGAGTCTCCCTCTCATTGAGTACATTTACATGGAGCACTGCCATAAGAATCATCATCAATGACCCCCAAGATCTGGACAATGCTTTCATCTTGCTGTTACCATCGGGCAGGAGATATGGGAGCCTTAGGTCCCATATTACCAGGCTCAGAAACAGTTATTACCCTACAATGATCAGCCTCCTGAACTGGTGTGGATAACTTCACTCACCACAAATCTTAACTTATTCTACAACCTACAAACCCTCTTTCAAAGAGCCTTTATAATGCATGTTCTCAGTATCTTTTTATTTGCTTATTGGTTGTTAGTCTTTGTTTATATGTAGTTTTTCTTTGTAAATTATAATGCTTTTCATAATTTTCCTGTAAACACTCGCAAGAAAATGAATCTCAAGGTAACATATAATAACACATAGGTAGAGTAATAATACATTTCACTTTGTTGTTCCTTTCTGTGCCTTATGGCACGTTGGGCAGCATCCTTGTTATTTCTTTAGCATTTTTGTCTGTTTTTGTATGAGGCTGAAATGCTAGCTCGACACTCAACCCAGCACAGATGGAAAGTGTGCAAGGGAGCCGGCTGGATTGGAACCCGGGACCACTCGCCTCAAAGTCTGGTGCAAGTGCCACTGCACCACTGAGCAGCTATATTTTACTTTAACCTTGTCTAAAATTGCTTTTGTTTGAGTTTCAGTATTATACAACTACAATTGTGAGGTGAGATGAGGTTGTACCTCAACCTTGTATCAGTTGAGGGAAGGATTTTCATCCAATTGTTCCTAACCATATTCAACTCCCTGGCTTCCCTTGTGATAGTAAGGTGCACATATTGCTCTCCAAACTATGCCCATGAAGCATATCTCTGTCTAGTGAAGTAGTTGATCATACAGTACATTATTTACCAGAACAGATTCCTCACCGAACTTTGAAATCCTTGAGATCTGTTAAGGTGAACATGTTCCCTTCAGTTATGGGAAATCCATTCACTTCTACCTCTCCATGCATTGGTTTCTTCTGAAGAATGAGCTTGAGGTGATCGTCCTCTGTGTCAATATCAGTCACCAGCAGATTGTCCACTGAAATTTGACCTGATCCCCCTTCTTTAACGGTCAACTGGCTTGTGTATAACTGCGGAGAAATAGAAAAAAGTTATTCATTTTCATCAGCTGTTTTAGAAGCAAAATTTAAAAAGTGTCTCACATTTCCACGTGGTTCTCCAGTGCAGTGCCAAGAGTCTAAAATGAGCCATTCCTTGAGAATGCTGAAGTTCTAGGTCTTCCCCAGGGAAGCAATGGACCACACAAACAAACAGGTGCTTGGGAGAGCAGAGGGAAGGAAAGAATTCACAGGAACAGAAGACTGTGGACAATGTGTCAGAAAAATTTCCTGTCTACATTATAAGAGGAGGGGAAATTCACAGTCAATAAATCAACAATACAAAGCAGTAGACTGTTTCCTTGTAGTCTGCAAAGATCAGAGAAACTGGTATATACAATGAACAATGCTGTCTTCTCATGGGTTATGTTAAAGTACCAGAGTCATTAAGCACAGAGACAGGCCCTTCAGCCCATCATGTCAGTGCTGACCATCAGGTACCTATCTAAAATGACCCTACTTAACAACACTACTGTTATTTTATTCATTTCTGATGTTAGTTCATCGTTTCATGCTGCACCAAAAGTCACCTGTGATCTTAGTGTCTAACATTATCAAGAGTGTGAGATTTGTTCAAAATGGAAATCAAAAGAATCTTTAAATGCAAATGTGAAATGGCAACAGAAAATGCTGCAAAAACGTGGTTTACATTTAAACACAAAATGCTGGCAGAACTCAGCAGGCCAGACAGCATTTTGTGTTTTTATTTATTTCCAGCATCTGCAGATTCACTCGTGTTGTCTTTACACTTAAAAGGCATTTGGACAGGTACAGGATAGGAAAGGTTGAGAGGGATGTGGGTCAAAAATGAGCAAATGGGTCCAGCTTATATGAGAATCTTGGCCGGCATGGATGAGTTGGGCTGAAGGGTTTGTTTCTATGCTGTATGACTCCATGACTCTAACACAACAAGAAAGGAAGCATCTGTGAGAAGAGAAACAGTTCATGTTTCAGGTACTTGACCCTTCGTCATTCCTAAGAAAGAGAGGATTTTTCCTTTCCTTTCTACTTGTGACGGAGTTTCTGGAAGCTTAAATGCTAACTGTTCTGTCTCCACAGTGTTGTTTGCCCTGCTGAATGTTCCCAGTTTTTTCTGCTTTTATTTTGTTTATTCAAGATGGCACTGGTTATATGGAGACACAAGAGATTAAAAGTGCTGGAATCTGGAGCAAAAGACAACTGCTAAAGGAACTCCATGGGATTGGCAGCATCCTTGGAGGCAGAATGATGGCCTTCAGAGACGGATTTTTAATACAAAATATTTACTATCACTTTGTCTCCGTAGTTGTTGCCTAACTCATTGAGTTCCTCCAGCAGTCTGTCTTTTGCTGACATTGTTATACCTTTGAATAGAATTATCTACAGTTAATACACAGGTCATGTAATATGACCTAACAACAGCCATTTCAGTTCAGCATTGACCTTAACTTCAACATTATGTATAGGTATCAAGAGTGGAGAAACCCAGACATGAAATTATCTTTGTGAGTCTAAAGATACTTAATGACATCCATGCAGTAATCTGATTGCCATTACCCTAATCCCAGAGACTATATTTCTAGATGCAGTTACTGGGCCCATATTTCGCTGCCCAACCTGAAGCCACTCAGAATTTCTCCATATCGGCTCGGCACTCAGAGTGATCCAACCTCACACCTGGACCAATTGTATGAGCAACAAGACTCCTCTGCCTCAACTTCTTTCCAAATGGCTTACTTAGTTTGCTTCGATTCTTCAATGTTCCAGCATGGTTCATCCCTCAAATTCGCTTCACCTTTGTTCACCTCTTCATTGCTTGCAGCAGTAATTTATCATAATTTACTTCAGAAAAAGAGTTATTAGTAATTTTTTTGTCAAATTTCTTGCCTTTTGAACTACCAGTGAGCTGTCGCCCATGTTCAGTAGTGCAATCTTAAAGCGTTGCTGGGCGATATGGTCTAGGCCCGGAGCCTTTCGCTGCAGTGATGCCCAGGTCCTAGAACGATATGCTGTTTGGACAATTTAAACAATGGCCCAGATAGACTGTGTCAGGTTCAGAGGCAAGAACCAATTTTGGGTTCTTTTGGGTTTCCTGCTTTGCGACTGCCTATAAGCAAAAAAATCTCAAGGTTGTATAACTTATACATTATTTGATAATAAATACACTTTGAAACTTTGAAACTACCTTCTTGGCAGTTTAGGTGACGCAATATTAGTAAACCCATGCTTACAATAACTGCATTGTGATGATACTTTAATCTTCTACAGCCTACTGGTCCAATACAACAGAAAATTGTGGCTAACTCTTGTGAATGGGATTGGTTGGCTCCTGGCAGGTTGCTGCAGTTAAAACTGACCTCAAGTGCCAGCACTGGAAATTTCCTTTAAATATGCCTACCTCTGGAACTTGATTGTTGACTGGGAGAATTGTAACATTGAAACAGAGGCCATATAACGTGCCACCATGTTGATTGCTGACTGAGAAATGAAATTGCAGCTGTTGTTGGTAGGGCCCAATATCCTGCAGTGGAGGCATGTAGGCCACTTTCAGGTGGTTCACTGCATCCTGAAACAAATTAAAATAGAACACAGGAAGTCTCCAACAGAAACAAGGATAAGACGCTTCATGTTTAAAGCCCTGCATGAACAGCCTCAGTTGCCATAAATGTACATACAAGTTCAATGGTTTCAGTTGATTCTATTAATTCATTTTACTGGGGTTGCACCACCATTGCCTAAACTTGAACTTTGATAACACGTGGCTGTGACAAAAGCATTAACCAATGAGATTGGCTGGTTTTAACTTCCAGTAGGGTTCAGAAAAAGGTTGAGAAGCTCGCCATTTTCTTGGAGGGTTGCTGTCACAGCACTGCACCTCAGAGTCAATAGAGCAGTTCTCCCGCCAATGTTCATCATTAATGCTTTCAGACTGCAGTTTTTACCATCAATTTAATGCATTGCCTGTAAGTCAACCTACAACTTCAACTGTCTCATTGCTCTTCATGTGTGGAGCCAAAAGAGATGGGGGAGATTTTGAACAATTTCTTTTCTTCTGTATTCACTAAGGAGAAGGATATTGAATTGTGTAAGGTAAGCAAAACAAGTAGGGAATTTATGGGAACTATGACGATTTAAGGAGGAGGAAGTCCTGGCACTTTTAAGGAATATAAAAGTGGATAAATCTCCAGATCCTGACAGGATATTCCCTAGGACCTTGAGGGAAGTTAGTGTAGAAATAGTAGAGGCTCTGAAAGAAATATTTCAAATGTCATTAGAAATGGGGATGGTGCCAGAGGATTGGCGTATTGCTCATGTTGTTCCATTGTTTAAAAAGGATTCTAAGAGTAAACCTAGCAATTATAGGCCTGTAAGTTTGACATCAGTGGTGGGTAAATTTATGGAAAGTATTCTTAGAGATGGTATATATAATTAGCTGGATAGACAGGGTCTGATTAGGAATAGTCAGCATGGAAAGTATTCTTAGAGATGGTATATATAATTAGCTGGATAGACAGGGTCTGATTAGGAATAGCCAGCATGGATTTGTGTGTTGAAGGTCATTTTTGACAAATCTTATTGAATTTTTTGAAGAGGTTACTAGGAAAGTTGATGAGGGTAAGGCAGTGGATGTTGTCTATATGAACTTCAGTAAGGCCTTTGACAAGGTTCCGCACAGAAGGTTAGCCAGGAAGGTTCAATCTTTAGGTTTTAATATTGAAGTAGTAAAATGAATTCAAAAGTGGCTGGATGGGAGATGCCAGAGAGTAGTGGTGGATAACTGTTTGTCAGGTTGGAGGCCGGTGACTAGTGGTGTGCCTCAGGGATCTGTACTGGGTCCAATGTTGTTTGTCATATACATTAATGATCTGGATGATGGGGTGGTAAATTGGATTAGTAAGTATGCAGATGATACTAAGATAGGTGGCATTGTGGATAATGAAGTAGGTTTTCAAAGCTTGCAGAGAGATTTAGGTCAGTTAGAAGAGTGGGCTGAAAGATGGCAGATGGAGTTTAATGCTGATAAGTGTGAGGTGCTACATTTTGGTAGGAATAATCCAAATAGGACATACATGGTAAATGGTAGGGCATTGAAGAATGCAGTAGAACAGAGTGATCTAGGAATAATGGTGCATAGTTCCCTGAAGGTGGAATCTCATGTGGATAGGGTGGTGAAGAAATCTTTTGGTATAATGGCCTTTATAAATCAGAGCATTGAGTATAGGTGTTGGGATGGAATGTTAAAATTGCACAAGGCATTGGTAAGGCCGAATTTGGAGTATTGTGTACAGTTCTGGTCACTGAATTATAGGAAAGATGTCAACAAATTAGAGAGAGTACAGAGAAGATTTACTAGAATGTTACCTGGGTTTCAGCACCTAAGTTACAGAGAAAGGTTGAACAAGTCAGGTTTATTCTTTGGAGCGTAGAAGGTTGAGGGGGGACTTGATAGAGGTATTTAAAATTATGAGGGGGGTAGACAGAGTTGACGTGCATAGGCTTTTTCCATTGAGAGTAGGGGAGATTCAAACAAGAGGACATGATTTGAGAGTTAGTGGGCAAAAGTTTAGGGGTAACACGAGGGGGAATTTCTTTACTCAGAGAGTGGTAGCTGTGTGAAACGAGCTTCCAGTAGAAGTGGTAGAGGCAGGTTCGATATTGTCATTTAAAGTAAAATTAGATAGGTATATGGACAGGAAAGGAATGGAGGGTTATGGTCTGAGTGCAGGTCGCTGGGACTAAATGAGAGTAAATGTTCTGCACGGACTAAAAGGGTTGAGATAACCTATTTCCGTGCTGTAATTGTTATTTGGTTATATCTGAACTAGCTACATGGAAAGTGCTGCCTAGGCTGGTGGCTGATAGGTGTGTGTGTTTTTTTTTCCAAAAACAGAGGGCATTTTATATCAGAGAAGAACTATGGATGTGTCTGAGGTCCATTCAGCCTATGAAGCATCTGATGATTTTTTCAAGGATCATTTGGAATTCCCCCCAGCTGTTTTCAAATTTTTCCAGTTCCCTCTTGAAAGCTAAAACATCATATCTGCATCACCCCAACGCGCAGCACATTTAATATCCCTGAATATTTTTAACATATAAATGTTACTCTCTGTCACATTGTATTCTTCAGACTTCCCTGAAATGCAGGTAAAATTAAACAGATATAATGGTATTTATGTCAGGGGAAGTGCTGTGGAGCAAATAAAGACAGTAGGTCTTTCAAAGAACCAGTACAGAAATAATGATTACCTTATCTGCTACATTAATTCTATTATGGTTATTACTCTATCATGGATTTATTGAGTATCCCCACAAGAAAATGAATTGCAACATTGTTTATGGTGACATAAGTACTTTGATAATAAATTTACTTTGAACTTTTGAACTTTACCCATGTCTCTGTGAGATGCATTGTGGATTATTATTACTGAAGATCATAAAAAGCCTTTGACAGTTAATTCAGTTTTTCATACATATTTTTCATGTACATACTATATTTGTCATCAACTGCCTGTACCACGGGGTCAATCTTCACACTGCTCCCAACAAATTTAATGGCAAAGTGGAAAGATTGAAGTCTATTTTTACCCTTGATCTTAACTCTTAAAAGTATCATTTTAATTACCTGTGTGAATGATTTGAGCATTGGGACACTGGAATCTTTCATCATTTTCTTCATGCTGTCGGTTAGAAGTAATTTTCCAGCACCAGGAAGACTTAAGTAAGAAAGAAAGATATAGTTAGAACCTCTAGTGATTCTACCACGGAAACTCAGTATAGCTTGATTCAATGATATTGAGATAGTTAATTGACATTTTCTTTTTTACAAGTATTGTACCTGACATGCTATGACACCCCAAGGCCCATCTGTCATCCACAGCAGCAACATAGATTGCTTTCTAATAACAAGTGTGATAATTAGATGGTTTCATCAACAGCTTACCCGCAGAACAACCTTTGCCTCACCTCAAAGATATTTCCTTTGTCCTATCCATCTCTCCTCCACCAGCTCCGCGACTTGTGTTTTTTTGCTCTTTCCCAGTTTGGATGAAATTTTGAACCTGAAACATCAACTATTGCCCTCTCCACAGATGTTGACTGACCTGCTGAGAGTTTCTATTTCTGTTTTTGTTTCAGATTTCAGACATCGACACTTGAAATCACATTTAAAATACAAAAGCTAAAATTGAGCAACATGATCTACTTTTTGGCCGTATCATCACATTGCACCTATGGGATGCAAGTGGCACTTGCAAATTATTGGACAGTGGCTGAATTTATCCCAGGTCCTGTTGCACGTAGGCATTGATTGGTTGATTCTCTCAAGAGCAGTGTCTTGGTTTAGACATCTTATGAAAAAGAGTTACATGTTGCTTGTCTGGCTGAAAAGAGACCCCTGAATCTTTCCCTTCCTTCCTACATTTCCTCTTTCATTTCTCTTAACTTCCTGCCAGCAACTCTTGTTTACCACCTGCTTGACAGATCAGGGCCTGCAGAATCGTCATACACTCAATCTAGATCCATTCTTCCAAGAAATACACAAGAAATCAAAATAAAGCATTGTGAAATATTTTGCCAGATGTTTACAAATGCTTAGCATACCCATAATGTTCAAAGGAGTCTGGAAAGCAGGCCTTACCCATTTACTGAAGTAAAGAAGGGCGGATTTGTGATTGTATATACAATTTGCCTGTTTGGAGACTCGATGTCTGTGAAGTGCAGCTGGTTCTTCGTCAGTATGGCTATCTCCGTCTCCTTAACGATGAGGTGGCGAATAACTCCAGGTGCTTCTTTGGGAAGCTGATTATTCACTGGTGTAATGTGAATAATTACAGTCTGCAAGTAAATTAAGCCCATGAGAAAAGACTGCCAATTTTATAGCATTTAAAGGAGAAATTACACACTGTAATGTTAACAAAAAGCCACAGCACATTATGAAATTCAGTATTAATTTTCACAAGGTGGGCTTCTCTCTGTAAATTCCAGTAGGGGTGAACAGCAAAAGAAATGTTTGTATTTCTGTTTAAGTCAGTGTTTAACACTGCTGAGTGCACGTTCTAGGCCAACACTTTCAAAACTCTGCATGTGCAGTTAATTGGAAACATTCTCTGCTGATTGCACTTTTGGGAAATTCCAGCAAGTTGGGTTCACCATTTTTTCTTATGTGTGGCCAGCAATGAGGTTTATTAGTAAAAGCGTCTCCTCTGTGATTCAATTATATATTCCTTTGGGCTAATAGTTCGGTAAAATTTAATCACTTCATCAGAACAATAAGAGTACAACATTAGGCAAGTTTGTTTAAGTTCAGACAGCCAAGTGCTGTTGGTAAGAAAAATTTAAAGGAAAATTCTTTGTTGGTGGCTCCCACTGAATGTATACACAGACATCAGCTTCTTGTTATGTTCATCCTTCAACCTTTAATTCATTGAATGTGGGTAACTGTTTACAAGCTGCCATGACTGTTTTGGCTTTAGCAATTAAAGGTATATATCTGTCCTTAGATTGCCTGGAAATTATTCCTGAATTGATGCTGAAACTGTTAGTGTTCACCTTCAGAACTCCTTAAAATGGATAACAATTTCTGGTGCCTATACATACCAAGTGAAAACGTGGCAGGTTGCTGCTAATACACCATTGCTCCTCCACAACTTATGCTGTTCCTGTCTTTGTAGTCATCACAGGATGACTAATTTCTACTTTTTTTTGTAATTTATTTTTTGTATTGAAGTTCATCATCAAACAAACATTTCCATAAGATGTATTTCAGACATTACACATATATATATCATATAATCATATATATCACAAATCTCCACAAAGTATTTATCTGAGGTATACACTTATAGAAAAGAGTGGAAAGAAAAAACAAGCAAAAGGAAAGAACTATGTACAAGTAGGGAGTGATCTTTTTTTTTACAACAGATTCAGAACAGATTTGTGAGAATAAAATCAGGCCTATGAGGCATTATGTAGTTAAACCATTTTTCCCAGTATGAATCAAATTGTTCCAGCTTATGGTTAAAGCATAATTCTCTCTTTATAGACTTTATCAAAGTCTAATTAGAAATAATTTCTTTTGACTAATCTCTCTGGTCCAGAAACACTGATTTTAAATATTTAGGAGTCCATTTTCTCATAGTAATATTTTCAAATTCTATGGCTTCAGTAATTTATATTTTATACCTTTCAGTTTCTACCTTAACCCCATGTGAATGGCCTTTCTTTGTTCCCAATTTTACAAAAAAATCTTGAGCAAAATGTCTTAAAATCCTCTTTGTCATAATTATTCAGGAAGATGGGAACTAAACAGAATTAAAGATATGTGGCAGGTCCAAACATTCATAGTAAAGACACTTGGGATAAGGGGAAAAATCCATCCATGTGAAAATTGTAAAGCTTACCACTATACCTTTTGTTGAATTGTATATATTTGGATTGTCTGCAAACTTTGATATAGAAAAGATTAAGGGGAGAATTAACTCAAGTTTCCAAAATGTAAAAAAAAATGGTTTTGATGGAATTATAAGAAGAAACTATTTCTGCTGGCAGAAGACAACTGACTGAGATTGGCAAAAAGATTGGCCAAAGAACCAAAGATAAGATGAAATGAAATTTCTCATGACACAATAAATTTAAAAGAAAGTAATATCACTGAGCCATAGAACAGACAGAACCTTGGACCCACAATGTCCCTTGGGTCAATTAAGTTACCATTTATGAGTGCCTGACCTGTAGCCTTCTGAGGCTTGAAAATTCAAGTGCTGGCTTTCTTAGAGATTGTGAGATTAATCCCAGCCACCACCCACACAGTTTGAGTACTCCAGAATACATTATCGGAAAGGATAATGAGGCCAAAATCATAAGAATATAAGTAACTGAAGGAGCAGTTAGATGCATGCTTCTTTAAACTAGCTTCAATAAGATCACAAATAATCTTGTGTGTTGGTCCATTATCGAAGGCTATCTGGCTCAGTCTTGACTATACTCAGTAACTGAGTAGCCACGTCTTTTTGAAGTACAGAATACCAGCTGTACAAAGAAATTTCTTCTCACTTCAGCCCAACTGTGTGACCCCTAAAACTGTATCTAAGTAGTTTAAGTTATAGAGTTATACAGCACAGAAAAGGCTTTGCTGGCCAAGATGCCTACCTGAGTTAGCCCTATTTGCTTGCATTTGGCCACTGTTCCTCTAAATGTTTCCAGCTTTATTATCCATCTACTTGTCCAAATAACTTTTATGGATTTACAGTTAAAGGAAATCACTTCTTGGCATCTAATCGCACATCCTTCCCCAACACCTGCATAACTCAGTAAGACTATTTTGTTTTTCTAAATTGCAATGAGCAGAGAGCAATCAATCCTCAAGGCAAGCACATCATCTCTGAAATTAACTTCATGATTCCACACTGCATTCATTCCAAGAGCAACATTAAAGTAATAATATCTTAAATTTTCTTACTTGACCACTTTTCTGGTGAACATTTACTTGATTAATAGATCATAAATAAATCGAGACTTTAAATGTTTGTTGTTTTTTTATGTACCAGCAAACTTTCTAATCACATCTCCCAAATGACATTGACCAACATTTTGACTTTAAGATTTTATTTTGATTGTTTCTTTCCAGCTGCTTACAATATGGTCTCATTGTAATTACTTTTTCTCCTTGAAGATCCTTTACTCTGAGATTAGTAATAAATTCTGCCTCTTAAGCAACTTGTCTCATATAAGATGGCTCTTGATTGTTTTCATGCCTATTACAGAAAAAAAATCTCAAATGCACCATATAAATTCATCCAACAGATTACTTCTGCCGACTATTGCCAGTCTAGGTGTAAATCAAAGCAAGAATGCTTTTAGTACTACCTTGGCTATTTCCTGGCAACTCACATGAAATGCTGGAGGAACTCAGCAGGCCAGGCAGCATCTATGGAAAAAGTAGTCGATGTTTTTAGCTGAGACTCTTCAGTAGGACTGGAGAAAAAAAGATGAGGAGTAGATTTAAAAGGTGGGACGAGGGAAGAGAAACACAAGGTGATAAGTGAAACCAGGAGGGGGAAGGATGAAGTAAAAAGCTGGGAGGTTGATTGGTGAAAGAGATACAGGGCTGGAGGGGGAGTCCTGATAGGAGAGGACAGAAGGCCATGGAAGAAAGAAAATGTGGAAGAAGCACGAGAGGGAGGTGATGGGCAGGCAAGAGGGATAAGGTGACAGAGGGAAAAGGGAAGGGAATGGTGTTTTTCTATCATCTATCACCTTGTGTTTCTCTCTCCTTGCCCCCCACTTTTTAAATCTACTCCTCATCTTTTTTTCTTCAGTCCTGCCAAAGGTCTCGGCCCGAAACGTCGACTGTACTTTTTTCTAAAGATGCTGCCTGGCCTGCTGAGTTCCTCCAGAATTTTGTGTGTATTGCTTGGATTTCCAGCACCTGCAGATTTTCTCTTGTTTGTGATTGGCTATTTCCTGATTGATTCTCTCTCCAGTTCAGTAGTACTTTTAAAATGGAATTGAGTACATAGAGAGAGAAAATGCAGACACAGGTACAAAAAAAATAGAATTACTAGCTCTTTACTTAAACATTTTTTTAGTGCAACAGTACAAACAATGAGTTAATTTTTATGCTTATTGATTCCTCCTAAACCTTTTGTTGTTTGGAAAATCCCAGTTATATCATTTCGGCTCCTGTGGGCATTCTCCAGTATTTTGAAAACTTTTTCAACACATTAACACAATACTCATGATCTTAAAGTTGTTTGTGGCGGGCAGGTACCTGAGGCTCTGAGAGATTTGGAGGGTCATGGCTGTCGTACAGAATAACCTCAAAGGAATCTTCAAACATTTCATCTCCCAAGTGACGATAGTAGATTGCAGCATTGAAGAGGTCTCTCTGAAGGAAGCTGGAGATAGGATACCCTGGGATTCAGGTAAGTAGCAATAAACAAGCTATGTTAATAGCGCATGACCAAGGCACCTTAAGTTAACATTATCACTCATTGCTGGGTAATCTAGATACTGCACACTAGTTCACAAAGATCTTGAGTGTCCCACTCTGCTTTGGTAGGCATTAACAGATTTCATCCTTGGACATCGTGTCCCTATTCGTTCTGGACAGCATCAAGCCATTGAAAGCTATGGATCATATTGATTCTCATGTAAACTTGGAAATAGTTTTGAATGAATTAGGGGGCAAATCAGTACAATTCTAAAAGTTTGGAGGGGTTGACATAAAGTTGAGGGTGAAAAGAGGAAGGCATGCAAAGAATTTTCTTAAACCTAATTCATTCTCCCAGTAAGTATATATTTATATGGATGCTTGCAGGCAATGTAGGCATATTTTCCACCAAAGGTAACACATCTTTCGAATAGTAAAATCTAGAAAGAGGTATCCAATCCAATCTAATGTAGTAAAGAGCTCCTTCCATCTCACAATGAATAGGTATTTACTGTCTGTCCTGTTTGAGGCTCTGGAGGCTACTGTCCACTGCAGAAAGGCCACTGTCTGACTTGATCCAAGAGCCATGTGAAAATCTTTGCTCTTTCTTCAAATTACTCCCATCTCACACAGTGGAATTATCATATAATGGGAGGAATTTCATCTCCCTATGAAAGATTGTTCACATTTTTTTTCACCACAGGACAACAAATATTATGGAATGAAAATTTCTACACCTCTTTCCCAATGATAAAAGAGGTGTTTGTTCCTACACAGGGAACATCAAATCTGGTCCAAAGCAAAAATAAATTAGTCTTGATCAGAATCATAGAACCTTAGAGAGATATGGCAAGAAAACTAACTGTTCCCACCATGCCTTAACACTAATTCTACATTAAACACATTTTAATTCCACCCATCTCTCTTCAATTCTTTCAAGAGTCAACCATTCACCTACACACACTAACTGCAATTTACAGTGGCCAATTAATCTACCAAGAGCATGTAACAGCTTTTCTTTCTGCTGTTGGTGAACAGGCAAATTTAGATATAAAGTGGGATTAATGCTTCATACATTCACCAACTTTGTTAACAATGGCAAAACAAAGGTCATTTGGCCTTAATATGGCAAAGACATCTCACCATTGTAGAATAGGGTGAGTGTCAACAAGGATTAGGACACTTGAGGCCAGAGTGAAGAAGCAAACAATTCTGAAAGACTGAAAAGAAAAAAAGCGATTGATGTTTTTAATCAGCAAGTCCAATCTAAAAGATACCTGTCAAACCAGGGGCTGTTCTTTTCATAATTTCTCCAGCTTGTGGTGTTTTGGTGATTTTAAACAGAATGTAATCATCACTTGAGTCCAGGTCTGAAGCTTGAAGCATAAACTTCTCAATTAGCACTTCCTGGTTCTCGCACAGTTCAAAGATAACATTGTTAATAAGGAATGGAGGGCTGTCATCTTTGGGTAAGATTTTGATGGGGAACTTGTGTCGGGTACTATGAAGACCATCAAAAATTCTGAAAATAATGAAGTCATTTACAGTGTCGCTGTCATCATGATGATAGCGGACAACACCAGCTTGGATATCATTGACTGTAAACATAAAGCCTTTTCCTCCTAAAAAGAACACAAATTATACAAGTTAGTCCACAAATTGAATGACTTTCTTGAATTAGTATAAATGTAACACGCTGTAAGGTTTCACTGCTAAGGTAATGGCTTCTCTGTAATGTTCCACCGCTGAGGTAATGGTTTCTCTGTAGCAGCAATGTTTAGGTTATGACTTGAGATAATGGGGCATGTTAGCCAATGAGCGGGATGTTATTCATTCTTGTGTGTCTGGGAGCAGCGATTTTGCGGTCTTTTGCCGGGGAGAGATGAGGAGAGAAGACGTGAATAGAGAGAGTTGGTAGACCTTGGACAGAGTGGACTAGAAGCAAGCATCTGAAGGTCAGTGACGATCGGAGGAAGTCGATGGTGGATAAACGGCCTTATCAGTGAGCTCCAACATTGCGCATTAGACTGTTTATGAGAATGGGCCCTTTTTCTTTTTTGTTTCTTTACTAACCATACAGTCAAATTAAGAATTATGGAGTTTAAATCGTTTAATCACATATTGTATACTGTTTGTTATTTTGTGATATTGATTTGTAAGAGGGGACACATCGCGCAGCATCCACCCAAACGAGATTTCTTAAGTTTGGGTGGGCCAGGGGCTATCATCCCCTATATTAAGCCGCTAGCCAAAGCGAGAGTTAGAATTGTGGGGGCTCATCCAGGATTGATTCTGTTGGACACTCTGTGACTACCCTGAGTGGGGTAGATATTCGTACTCAGGATGAATTGTTAATTTGCCTGTTAATTACTGCTAAAGTTGCGATTGTGGGCAGAGGTTTGATAAAATGGCAGCCGCAGATCTCGTTTTAATGCAACCAGTGCTGAAGTAGCAGTAGCTGGGTGTGGAGATTTCAAAGACAGGATTTTATCATTTCTGAGGAGTGAGGGGAAGGAGTGGTTGGATTTGGAATGTCTGATTAGTCCACATCCCCCAGGGAAGAGTGAGAATTCTGAGTTAGTATCTGCCCTTACATCTCTGGTGAATAAATGGAAAAATCAGTTTCAAAGTCCCAGCTATGGTAGGCTCTGCATACTCTCTGGAATTACACCTACCCCTAAAGGGGAGGAGGAGTATGAGGCTTAGGCGGAGCGGACCTCTCAGTTGTTAGATAAGTGACAGTGCTATAATGACGTAAATTGACAAAGATTGGTTGAAAGTTTGAATGGGTGGGCCGCTGACATTGTGAGAGCCGTCAGGTTAAAGTGTCCCATAGCGACAGCTGTCAATTACATGCAAGCACTGGACAATGCTTTTGGCCCAACGGGAAGCCCAGTGGAGCTCATGATGGGATTTCAGAACTTGCGTCAGGAAAAGGGGAAGAAGCTTTCTGTTTTTATTTTTCAGTTAGAGAGGCAGCTAAATTGCTTGTGGCGCAGAGGGGTCACTCAGGCTACTGAGGTGCGTCAGTAAGAATGGACCAGATAGCCAGGGGCGCCCAGTCCCATGACCAGATTGCATGGGGTCTCCGACAGTCTTGTAATTCGTGCCTCCCTCCATCTTTTGAGCTGATCAGAGGGGTACAGGAAGAGGAGAACGCGGCAGAGGTGCAGGAGGCCTCTGTTGACAGGGTAATAGACAATAGACAGTAGGTGCAGGAGTAGGCCATTTGACCCTTCTAGCCAACACCACCATTCACTGTGATCATGGCTAATCATACACAATCAGTACCCCGTTCCTGCCCTCTCCTCATCTCCCTTGACCCCACTATCTATAAGAGCTCTATCTAACTCTTTCTTGAATGCATCCAGAGACTTGGCCTCCACTGCCTTCTGGGGCAGAGCATTCCACATATCCACCACTCTCTGGGTGAAAAAGTTTTTCTGCATCTCTGTTCTAAATGGCCTACCCCTTATTCTTATTCTGTGGCCTCTAGTTCTGGACTCACCCATCAGCGGGAACATGCTTCCTGCCTCCAGTGTGTCCAATCCCTTAATAATCTTATATGTTTCAATCAGATCCCCTCTCATCCTTCTAAATTCCAGTGTATACAAGCCCAGTTGCTCCAATCTTTCAACATATGATAGTCCCGCCATTCCGGGAATTAACCTTGTGAACCTACGCTGCACTCCCTCAATAGCAAGAACGTCCTTCCTCAAATTTGGAGACCAAAACTGCACACAATACTCCAGGTGGGGTCTCACCAGGGCCCTGTACAGCTGCAGAAGGACATCTTTACTCCTATACTCAATTCCTCTTGTTATAAAGGCCAGCATGCCATTAGTTTTCTTCACTGCCTGCTGTACCTGCATGCTTGCTTTCATTGACTGATGTACAAGAACACCTAGATCTCGTTGCACTTCCCCTTTTCCTAACTTGACTCCATTTAGATAGTAATCTGCCTTCCTGTTCTTGCCACCAAAGTGGATAACCTCACATTTATCCACATTAAACTGCATTTGCCATACATTTGCCCACTCACCCAACCTGTCCAAGTCACCCTGCATTCTCATAACATCCTCCTGACATTTCACACTGCCACCCAGCTTTGTGTCATCAGCAAATTTGCTAATGTTACTTTTAATCCCTTCATCTAAATCATTAATGTATATTGTAAACAGCTGCGGTCCCAGCGCCGAACCTTGCGGTACCCCACTGGTCACAGCCTGCCATTCTGAAAGGGACCCGTTAATCACTACTCTTTGTTTCCTGTCAGCCAGCCAATTTTCAATCCATGTCAGTACTCTGCCCCCAATACCATGTGCCCTAATTTTGCCCACTAATCTCCTATGTGGGACTTTATCAAAAGCTTTCTGGAAGTCCAGGTACACTACATCCACTGGCTCTCCCTTGTCCATTTTCATAGTTACATCCTCAAAAAACTCCAGAAGATTAGTCAAGTATGATTTTCCCTTCATAAATCCATGCTGACTCGGACTGATCCTTCTACTGCTATCCAAATGTGCCGTAATTTCCTCTTTTATAATTGACTCCAGTATCTTTCCCACCACTGACGTCAGGCTAACCGGTCTATAATTCCCTGTTTTTTCTCTCCCTCCTTTCTTGAAAAGTGGGACAACATTAGCCACCCTCCAATCAGCAGGAACTGTTCCTGAATCTATAGAACATTGGAAAACGATTACCAATGCGTCCACGATTTCTAGAGCCACCTCTTTAAGTACCCTGGGATGCAGACCATCAGGTCCCGGGGACTTATCAGCCTTCAGACTCAACAGTCTATCCAACACCGTTTCTTGCCTAATATAAACTTCCTTCAGTTCATCCTTTACCCTAGTTCCTTTGGCCACTATTACATCTGGGAGATTGTTTGTGTCTTCCCTAGTGAAGACAGAGCCAAAGTACCTGTTCAACTCATCTGCCATTTCCTTGTTCCCCATAATAAATTCACCCGTTTCTGTCTTCAATGGCCCAATTTTGGTCTTAACTATTTTTTTGCTATTCACATACCTAAAGAAGCTTTTACTATCCTCCTTTATATTCTTGGCTAGTTTACCTTCATACCTCATTTTTTCTTGGCGTATTGCCTTTTTTGTTATCTTCTGTTGCTCTTTAAAAGCTTCCCAGTCCTCCGGTTTCCCGCTCATCTTTGCTATATTATACTTCTTCTCTTTTATTTTTATACTGCCCTTTACTTCCCTCGTCAGCCACGGCCGCCCCTTACTCTCCTTAGGATCTTTCTTCCTCTTTGGAATGAACCGATCCTGCACCTTCTGCATTATTCCCAGAAATACCTACAATTTTTGTTCCACTGTCTTCCCTGCTAGGGTATTGTTCCATTGAACTTTGGCCAGCTCCTCCCTCATAGCTCCATAGTTCCCTTTGTTCAACTGTAATACTGACACATCCGATTTTCCCTTCTCCTTCTCAAATTGTAGGTTAAAACATATCATATTATGGTCACTACCTCCTAATGGTTCCTTTACCTCGAGGTCCCTGATCAAATCCGATTCATTGCACAACACTAAATCTAGAATTGCCTTCTCCCTGGTAGGCTCCAGTACAAACTGTTCTAAGAATCCATCTCGGAGGCACTCCACAAGCTCCCTTTCTTGGGGTCTAGTACCATTCTGATTCTCCCAGTCTACCTGCATGTTGAAATCCCCCATGACAACTGTATCATTACCTTTGCGACATGCCAATTTTAACTCTTCATTCAACTTACACCCTACATCCAGACTGCTCTTTGGGGGCCTGTAGATAACTCCCATTAGGGTCTTTCTACCCTTAGAATTTCTCAGTTCTATCCATACTGACTCTACATCCCCAGATTCTATGTCCCCCCTCGCAAGGGACTGAATATCATTCCTCACCAACAGAGCCACCCCAACCCTTCTGCCAGTCAGTCTGTCCTTTCGATAAGATGTATACCCTTGAATATTCATTTCCCAGGCTCTGTCTGCTTGAAGCCATGTCTCAGTTATTCCCACAACATCGTACTTGCCAATTTCCAACTGAGCCTCAAGCTCATCTACTTTATTCCTTGTATTTCGTGCATTCATATATAATACTTTTAATTCAGTACTCCCCTCTCCTTTCATATCAATTCCTATTTCACTTGGCCATACTGTATGATCTCTTCTTGAGCTTTCTACTCCATTGATTCTGTTGTCCTTTTTAACTTTTCTTATTTTCACTTTCCCTTTAACTCCATCCGTATATTTCCAGTTCATCCCCTCCCCCCCCCACTACTTAGTTTAAGCACATCCGTGTTGCAGTGGCAAACCTGTCTGTACAGTCCTCAGTAGTGGTCCCCTGCGATGAAGTGACCAAAGACAGCCAGCCCTGGGGAGCGGTAGAGAAGATTGCGGCAGAGATGAGATCAGAGATATGTCGGCTGCTATCAGCAGGTGTGATGCCCCCATATGATGGAGCTGATGGGGTGAGTGGCAGCGGGTGTCACACCAGAAGGAGAGTGAGCCCCCGGGTACCTCAGCAGGGTAAGTCATTGGGAAAACTTAGAGAAGACCCAGTGAGGGAACATCTTGGTGTCTCTGGGGGAACACATTCCCAGCAATATAACAAGAAACTCCCGAGAGTGAAAGGCCCAATTCCTGAGGGATTAGTGGGACCATTCTTCAGTGTGTCACTACGAACAGAAGGTATTTATGCTAAAGCCATACTCGACACCAGGTCGCAGGTCACGCTGTCCGTTCGTTTTACAACTGGTATCTGAAGCATTTACCATTGACCCTATTAAGGGCACTGGAGATCTGGGGGCTTAGTGTTAGTGATTATCCGTACAACGGTTATTTGTCAGTGAAGTTGGAGTTTTCAGAGGCTGAAGTGGGAGTGGCTGAGATCCTTGATACATTAGAGCTGGTTTGTCCGGACCCTGTGGAGAAGGGAGGCATTTCAATCCTGGTGGGGACCACCACCCCTCTTGTGAGGAAGTTCATGGGGCCTGCAAGGAGAAGGCGGGTGAGAGCTTTCTGGGAACAGAGTCCATGCACCCGGTGTTTCGAGCTGCTTTTGAGGAAGTGTGTGGCTTCATTAGCCGGATACCGAATTAGGCGAGGGACAGTATGGTTTATCCAGTCAAAACCAAAGGTAGTTCGGCCTGGGGAAGTAGTGAGAGTGATGGGGACACCAAAATTTCACTGAGTGTTTGAGGGTGAGGCCCTCTTAGTGGAGGAGGGGGAGTCGGGATTTCGTGCTGGGGTACTGGTGAGGCCTGAATTGCAGAAGCCCTCGGCTGTACAGGCGAGCAGGATGGCAGTGATTGTCAGGAACACTACGAGGAGGGAGGTCACCTTCAAGCAGGAGATGCCCCAGCACATTTGTTCCCAGTAACAGTAATGTCTAGTGTCCCTGTGAGACAAGCTGGGGAGAAATTAATGGAAAAAGGGGGAAAGTTGACTGCTGAGTCATTCAACTTCGGGGACTCCCCGGTTCCTGCGGGTTTGAAAGAGTAGGTTGGTAGAGAAGATGTTGAAGCTGGAAGGTGTCTTTTCCACTGATGAGTTTTATGTGGGTTGTTCTAAGAGCACTCGTCACACTATCCGGGTGATTGAGGATACCCCTTTCAGAGAAAGGTCAGGGCAACTGGCCCCTGCAGAAGTGGTGGAGAACTTTCAGCAGCATTTGTGTAAGTTGAAGGAAACTGGGATCATCACTGAGGCCTGAAGCCCCTATGCGTCCCCAATAGTAGTGGCCCAGAAGAATGGGAAGGTGTGTGGACTATAGAACTCTGAACAAGTGCGCCATCCCTGACCAGTATATGGTCCCTAGGGTCGAAGACGTGCTGGCCTGCCTGAGTGGTGCAAAGTAGTTTAGTATGCTGGACTTAAGGAGTGGATATTACTAGATCCCCATGAGTGAGGTCGACAAAGAGAAAATGGGATTTGTATGTCCCCAGGGATTTTATCAGTTCAAAAGGATGCCTTAGGCATCTTGGGAGTCTCTGCAACCTTCCAGCGGGTCATGGAGAAGGAAGTGAGGATATGAACTTGCTTGAGGTATTGGTATATCTGGATGATCTCATAGTATTTGGATCCACCGTGAAAGAGCATGATGTGAGGCTGCTGAAGGTGCTGGGCCTCCTGAAAGCTGAAGGGTTAAAACTTCCCCTGGACAAGTGCCAGTTCTGCAAAACGTCTGTTAGCTATGTTGGGCACATAGTCTCAAGATGTGGAGTAGTTATAGATCCAGCTAAGATAGAAGCATTCACATTTGTCCACTATTGACCTCCTCTAATTGTTGCTGACCTTTGGACCCTCGCTCCAAGTCCACTCTGTCCGAGGTTTACCAACTCTCTCCATTTGCGTCTTCTCTCCACATCTCTCCCAAGCAAAAGACTGTGAATTCCCGGCTCCCAGACACTCAAGAAAGAACAACATACCGCTCATTGGATAACGTGCCCCATTATCTCTGGTCATAACCTGAACGTTGCTGCTACAGAGAAACCATTACCTAAGCAGTGGAACATTACAGAGAATCCATTACATTAGCAGTGAAACCTTACAGCACGTTACACTTTCCCCCCACCAAATTTAGTCATGTCCTCATGACATTGAGATAATTTGCCAACCCTTCCTTCAAAACACAACATTCAATCCAGGTGCACAAGGCAGTGACATAGCTCCCCAAAATGGTAGGGGTCACACTTTGCTCCCCTGGTGCTACACAGGCCAGGCCTGTCCAGTGGTCTCCTAATTCTCTGAGACCTCTGTACCCCCTCACCTAACTCTTCAGATTCAGACACTACTGGGGATTCTCCTAGTCTACCTAGTGAGGCCTCGCCTGACCCATCACTCGTGCCCACCTACAACTCGGACCCCTCTGTCCTGCGGCCAAGTCGCTCTTCCTCCCCTGCAGAGTGAACATAAGAACATAAAAAATTGGAGCAGGAGTAGGCCATCTGGCCCATCGAGCCTGCCCCGCCATTCAATAAGATCATGGCTGATCTGTCCGTAAACTCATCTCCATCTGCCTGCCTTTTCCCCATAACCCTCAATTCCCCTATGTAAAAATCTATCTAACTGTTTCTTAAATATATTTAGTGAAGAAGCCTCAACTGCTTCCCTGAGCAGCGAATTCCATAGATTCACCACTCTCTGGGAAAAACTGTTTCTCCTCATCTCCGTCCTAAATCTTCTCCCCCGAATCTTGAGGCAATGTCCCCTATTTCTAGTCTCACCTACCAATGGAAACAACTTTTCTACTTCTATCTCATCTATCCCTTCCAAAATTTTGTATGTTTCTCTATGATCCCCTCTCATTCTTCTGAATTCCAGAGAGTATAGTCCCAGGCGACTCAATCTCTCCTCATAGGTTAACCCGTTCATCTCTGGAATCAACTTGGTGAACCTCATCTGCACAGCTTCCAAAGCTAGTATATCCTTCTTCAAGTATGGAGACCAGAACTGCACACAGTACTCCAGGTGTGGCCTCACTAGTACCCTGTATAGTTGCAGCATGTCCTCCCTGCTCTTGAATTCAATCCCTCTAGCAATGAAGGCCAACATTTTGTTTGCCTTCTTAATAATCTGTTGTACCTGCAAGCCATTTTTTTGTGATTCACAAGCATTCCCAAATCCCTCTGCACAACAGCATGCTGCAATCTTTCACCACTTAAATAATAATCTGCTCTTCTATTATTCCTTGCAAAGTGGATGATCTTGCATCTACCAACGTTGTATTCCATCTACCAGACCTTGGCCCACTCAATTAACCATCTATATCCCTCTGCAGATTCTCCACCTCCTCTGTACAATTTGCTTTTCCATTCAGTTTAGTGTCATCAGCAAATTTTGAAATTTGCTATCTGTGGGCAACCTGGGTGCCACTGGAAGTTTGGGACACAGTGTTGATAAAATAACTCCTATGAAAGAAGCGGGCAAAAGCCTATTTTGCCAGGTTACCCGAGCTCCCCACGTGGGAACTAACCGGAAAAGAGACAAGGGTTAATGGGGACACCATTTTTAAATAGCAGAAACCGGTTTTAAGGGATTTCGACAAAGCCTGTGAATAATAAAAGACAACCCCCATGGAAGCCTGCCTGTTAAGTTTGAAAGCAACATAATGATTGGTATTTGCATGAACTTTTGTAGTATACACGTAAGCTTAAGATCACAACTCTTTAGTTTTGTTTGCTGAAAAAAAAATAGGTGGTTACTAAATTGGAGTCTGATGCTGCAAGAGTTCGATATTAAGATACAGCATATTAAAGGAAGTGATAATGTGCTCGCGGACTGTTTATCTAGATGCTGAATTGAATGTATAACTGTATTACTCTGTAGTGAAAAGAAAAGCTTTTGTATTATGTTAGATTCTAAAATCCTGTAAGACTCTGTACTACTTCGTTTTCATCGCTGGTGAAAACGCTTTGAAGAAAGGGGGTGTTATGAATGTACCACAGCTCTGAGGGGCCGAAGGGTGCGGGGGTAGCCCCCTCCTTTGTGAGAATCGCAAGATCACTATTAAGTCAGTTCAGGGGACACAGGAAATGAGAGAAAGACATGCAGAATCCACAAAAGGGTTGGACTGTGTCCTGGCCTCCGAAAGGCGGACCCATTGATACCGGCTATTGTCTCTTGGAGACGGACTTGTGTATTGCATCCTGGACGATGCAATCAAAGCCCCAGGCAATGAACCGAGGAGGAGGCTGGTGGAGGGATTGCATCATCCCAACCTGATTGACACCTGAGACCCTGTGAGTCAGGATAAAAAGAGAGTCTGTGGGAACAGCCCCTCAGATGCACCAGAAGAAACACTAGCGATCCCGTAATAGCGAAAGCTGGTGGAAGGCCACGTGCGTCCGCTTCCATTTGCCCGGAATCGGTGACCTTTGCCACGGAAAAATGGTTTTTAGCTAACAATGGGGAACTCAACTCTCAACGACTCTCGAAGGATTGACATCATAAACGGAATAGGCAAGTTTTAACCAGTCTCTACCTCTCTCCAACAATTGCCACACAGGGTCCCCAACGGCTGCAGCCTGTATGAACTGAACGAACTATATATTTCCATCGGACAATTCATTATCCCCTAGACAACGATACAGCTTATTTCTTATTGATTATTATTATACCCGCGCTTTTAGATTTAGTATTGACGACGTATATTATCTGTGTGTTTGCATTGATATTATTTTTGTGTATTTCTATCAATAAATACTGTTAAAAATAGTACCATCAGACTTCAACGGACCTCTCTATCTTTGCTGGTAAGTGACCCAGTTACGGGGTACGTAACACATGGAAGATCTAATTAACAGTAAAAAGCTTTGGTACAGAATAAAATGCTTAATTATCCTTAAGTCTAAGTTGGTTAAGAGCAAACGTAAGTTTTGGCTGCGACAGTGCTGGCATGATGTATTCTGATCATCAAGCCTCTGTATCTTAGTTCAGTTACAGCTACATCCTCTCTCTCTCTAAAGGCTATTTGAACCTTATCAGTGGTTCCCTGTTACCACATCAGCACAAATCACATTCTATTTTATTAGTTGATAATTCTCCCCTTTCCTAACCAACTGATTGCTTATTTGAATGATACTTTGCAGAATAACTCTCATCTAAAAATTAGGAACTGAGTCAGTAACTTGGCAGTGTTGCATCATCTGATCATTTAGTTACTGTAATGCATGGTCTGGCTGATTCTACTTTAGAGTAGAGGATGTGCAGCCACATCCTGTAATTTAAAAATATGAATCAATCATTCATTAGATCAGAGAAAAGAACAGCCTGTGCTAAGCTTCCAAGAGCCCCTTCTCTGGTTGCCAGTTTGGTAAAAGGACATTAACCTCTTACTGTTAACCGTCCATGTTGTAAGCCATCCACAGTAACCAAACGGACTGCAGTGAGGTCATCATTATCCACAACTTGAAACTGCTCCCATGTGATAGGTCGAGACTGGCCTTCCAGCAGATTAAGTCCTGCAAAACAGAAGTCAAAACACAGCGAGTGTTAGCTATGAAAGTGGAAAAAGTGGAGACTTTCCACTGCTGAGAGTGGAGACTTTGTGGATTGTGAAATACTTATGCGTATGAATCTCAATTATATTCTCGGGTTCTCAAGGAGTATTAAGTCTTCAGTAGCATGGATATCTTCATGTGTGGATAGAAGTATTAGAACATAGGTACAAAAAAATTCCAAATGGTACAAATAACTGAATCATTTTTGGGTGGTAAGAACTGAAAAAAAAAGAGGAAAAGGAATTGAGAGAAAAATATCACCATTTTGCAATTACTTTTACTGGAACCAGCAAATATTAATGACGCATGGGAAGCATAATTAGTTATGTCAGTGATGAGAATATTTTATTGAATATATTTATCATTATCAGTTCATTGCTGATAATGCCAGTAGTTATTGCCCATCAGGCTGTTATTCACATTGTGGTGTGACGCTGCTTTCTTGAAAAGCTTCACCCCTTCAGGTGAAGGTGGTCCCATAGGTAGTAGGGAGTTCTGAGCTTTACATCCAACTGTGATGAAAGGCCAACAATATTGTGGTGCTCAGGGGGTTTGATCGACAGCCTGCCCCAGCATTTGTAGTGGCTAGCACTATTTATTGTTCTTGTGTTAAAATGTATTCGTGGGATTATGGTGGGAAGTTCCAGTTCATTTATTGTTGCATTTTATCTTGGGTTATACAGTTACTCACTCATGCGTTTGTGGGTCACCCTGACTGTAACCGGGGTGTGTAATAATCCCGTCTGTATGTGACTGAGTGGGTTCTCTCCCTTGCTTAAAGCGCCTGGCCTGTTTTGTGCCTGTCACAATAAAAATGGCAGTTGAGCTATACAAAAGGAAGACCAACGGGCCTCAGCAAATCATGACACAAGCTCCACCCTGCAGCTTACCAGATACAATGATGCCAGCCACCGGGAGCCTCACCTGGCGCAAGTCAATCTTGCTGCATGGCACAATGGTTGGAGCCCCGGCAAGCTGGCAGTGCACCTTGTCCTGGTGCTGGAGGATGATGCCCTGCAGGCCCTCCTCGACCTAATGCCAGCTGCACAACATGGCTACTGGGCCCGCAGAGGAGCTGGAGTGATGTTTTGAGCAGAGGCCATTGGAGGGAATGAGGGAAGAACTGTGCAGCAGACAGCGCCAAATGGGGGTGCTTGCAGCAGATCTTGGCCACTGTGCTCAGCATGGAGACGCCCAGTTCCCTCCCGTGGCCCAGGAAGAATTGCCCTTCGTGCCTTTGTAAAGGCACTGATATCGAAGCACCTTCAGCAGCATGTTCACCTGACATCACCATCATTGATGGACGAGACACTGACAGAGGCGGAAAGGAGAGAAGCAATTTTATCCACCCAAGTTGTTCCCGTTTCAGCCCGACTGCTGCGAGCCCAGGCTTGTGTCACCGAGACGGAGGAAGAAACTGATGAGGAGGAGCATCGTGCCTGCCCAGCCACATGCCAAAGAGTGATATCTGCTGCTGGTGTGGCGAGGCAGGCCATGTGGCCCAGAACAGCCCCGCACCAGCGCCACGCCACAGCCCAGTTGTGGAAACACTGACTGTGCAGTGCCACCTGAAACTTCCAAGAGAATCCCTCTGTTGTCACCTCTCTGGGCGGGCTGTTTGGTGAAAAGCAAGGCTTACATGTGGACTGCGTGGTGGAGGGCATCAAATGCTGTGCGTTGGTGGACAAGGGGTCAGCCATCACCATCATCCATCTGTGTGACCTCCCCAACATGGACCAGCCATCCCCTCCTAGGTGGACAATGATGGCGGTCCAGCTGGCTACAGTCGCCGGTGACTGTGCAGCAATGACAGGCAATGAGAGGGAAGAGGTGGCTGTGTATCACAGTGAGGGAAAAACACAATGGAGCACGAGGTGTGGGTCACCAGCATCATTGTATCACCTGTATCATTGGGCTGGACCTGCTGCCGTGCTGGGGGGCCCACGTGGAAGTGTCGGGGGGCAATGCTCTACCTCAGTGCTGAAGCTATGGCTCACTGGTAGGAAGCTGAGCCGGCGGGGGCAGCAACGACCACCATCGGTCTCCCAGCAGCCCACCTCCCCACCATTGACCACCAGCAGTGAGCCTGAGGGTGATCCCATGCTGGCCCGGGTGAGCGGATGCCTGAGCGTGGGACGGCAGCCAGAGTGGGCAGAAGTCTCTGCCCTAGGTCCAGAGATCAAAGCCCTATATTCTCAGTGGGGCATGCTGGAGCTATGCGATGGGTTACTGTTCCGGCAGCAGCCATTTTCCGTTGATGGCAGACATCCGCTGCCTGCCGTGGATGATCGTCCAGGGGCTCTCTGTGCTGCAGTCAGAGGGCCGACCATTTCAGGGTCACGAAGTATAAACCTGGACGACACAGTACCTACACTGGTACTGCTGCGACACTTGAATGTCCCGGAAGGGGCCAAGCCACCAGTCTAAGGCACCAATGCAGCAGTACCTGGTGGTGGCCCCAGAATGGGTATAGTACCCCACCCGGAAGAAGGGGCAAACCCCCAAGCTTTGAAGCTGCTGGAAGGGGCTGGGAGAGCTGCTTGACTACATCTCCAGTGCGGTTGCCTGAGTGGCCAAAGGAACAGGATCAGCTGGCACTGTATTGGCCGCCGGCCTCCACCGACCCAGCGAGGCTGAAGGAAGGAAGTGACACTCCCGGTGTCCCGCCTCTTGCTTCACCATACAGTGCCTCCCATGGGAGGAGCTACAGACAGCCCTCAGCACCCCACTACAGCGCTTATCACCACTGGGACTTTTAAACTTTGTTGTGGACTTTAGGGTTGCTGGGGATGGCTGACCCCTCAGGTGGGGGCAGCGTGGTGCTCCAGAGCTGTGGTCGACAGCCCGTCCCATCATTCCTAGTGGCCAGCACCATTTATTGTTAAAAAGCATTTGTGGGATTATGGTGGGATGTTCTAGTTCATATGTTGTTACGTTTTATTTTGGGTTATACAGTTATTCACTCATGTGAATGTGGGTCACCCTGACTGTAACCGGGGTGTGTAGTAATCACATCCCCCATCTGCATGTGACTGAGTGGGTTCTCTCACCAGGTCATAGCACCTGACCTGTTTTTGTGCTTGTCACAATAAAACTGCCAGTTGAGCTAAACGAGCTTCTCTTGTCTGTCATCATGGACCAAATGCTCACCACAATATATTTCCAAACTATGAGAGTGTATGAATTGAAGGAAACCTGCATGCTTTTTCTGCTTTTGTCTTTCTTGGCATTAGAAGTTAAGGATTTAGGAGGTGCTATCAGAGTGGCCTGGATAAGTAAGATAGCACTGGTGAAGCACAGCGATGGTAGCAAAAACAACTATTATTACTTTATTAATTACACTTTGCTTGAAAACGATCACTGCAATCAATAGCCGGGGTTGATCTTTTGAACTGCTGCATGACCTGGCATTTTACGTGTATTCTGTGTGCCCCTTTCCTTTCATCTTCTTATTTGTTTTCAGCTCGAAGTATCAAGTGCATTTTTCTATTCTTTTTGAAATCATTTGGTATTTCGGTGCTAATTTCTTTAGATTTATGATACATTAAAATAAACCCAAAATTTAAAAAAACTTACAAAATTTCCAATAAAACTGACTTAATAATTTTCACCCATAAGTTTAGAAACAAATACTTCATAAATGGGTTGCTATATTCATTAACATAGGTATGTTTTAACATCAAACCTTTGCACAGACCATGTGTAAGCATTTCTAAACTGTCCAGAGACTTGTTTGAATCTAATTGGGGAACAATCTCCCAGTCTTTGATTGTATCTTTTTGTTAACTATGTCTTTCAGTCAGAAAATCTCTTTCCGGTCAGTATTCAGTTTATCAGAATCAAGCTCACCCATGTTCCAGGAAACTCTGGGAGCATTGGTATCTGTTGTCCTTACTGCGATGTGTACTACAATTGGTGCACTCTTCCTGAAGTAGAAATCATGAACTTCAAATTCTACCTGTAACAGAAAAGGTTCAAGATCCATGCAAATGAGGGAAAAATCTGAAACTATGCAGAAGTAAAGCTTGTCAGTCCTGCACATTGTTTTATAAACTAAAAAAACCATGAAGATGAATATTGATATTAACACAAACACTTGCTACTTCTGAAGTTTGAGAGATTGTGAGGAAACCAAACATAAAACGTTATGGCCATGGCAGAGTTAACATGACTTAAATTCAATAATTTTTACACAACATTTAATATATTTAAGCACATAAAATTAAAATAGATTGACTCTGGCTTCTCTCAGTACACATTTTCATCAGCCAAGCTTTTGTGTCAGTTGAAAGCACTTGCAAAATTTTGCACTATATTTGAAGTTAGTTTCATGGTACTAATATAATATGTTTTGTGCACATCACAAATTTATTCTCCATCATATCAATAATTTGATTGGGCCCTGGGAGCCACTTGTTCTTGGTATAAACCAATAGTATTCCTGGCTGAATGCAATCAGATCGAGGCAACATTCAGACCAATAATGTTCCCACTATTAAAAAAAATCTGGCAGGAAGAGATATAGAACATCTTCTCATGGTTGTGTGGCTAAGCACAGTTCCAATGCTATGTACAAATTAGCCAACAATACCTCTGTTATTGGTAACATCGCACTGGCAAGTAGCTTAGCAGAGTGAGATAGGATACTTGGCTGAGTGGTGTCACAACAAAAAACTCTTTCAGCACAAGCAAAACTAAAGAGCTAATTGCTGACTTCAAGAAGGGGAAGGAAGATGAAGATGAGCCAGTCTGCATCAGGGGCTCGGCAGTGGGGAGAGTCAACAGCTTTAAATTCCAGGGTGTTAACATATTGGACGACCTGTCCTGGGCCCAGCATATTCAGTATAGAGTCATTAGGAAAGCACACCAACACCTTAAGGAGGTTCAGCTTGTCACTGAACTACTAAAAATCTACTGTTTGAAGTATCTTGTGCCATGGTCTGGTACGTTAATTCAAATATGCAGTAATGTGAGAAGCTGCAGAGTGTAACATACTCAGCTCAAAACATCAGTGGCACATACATCTCCACCATCAGTACCATCTCCAGGAGGCACTGCCTCAAGAAGATATACCCATCCCTACCATCCAGGCCACAACAGCTTTTCAAAAGTACCAACAGGCAGTAGGTACAAAAGCCAGAAGTCCCACACCACCAGCTTCAAGAACAGCTACTTCCCTTCAACCACTCAGTTCTTAAACCAACTACCAAAACATTAATCACCACCGCTTAGCATCACAATAAACACTTGGATCACTTTGCACTGAAATGGACTTTGTTTCTTTTTGCTCTTCCTGGTAAAAATTGTATATAACTTATGTTTAATTTATGTTTTCCTTGTGAAGGCTGCATCTCTAGTGCTTTGTGCCTAGGATGCTGCTGTAAGAAAGATTTTCATAGCACCATTGTACTTGTGCATATAACAATAAACTGATTTGATTTGAATTTGAACTTCAGAGACATTACCATTATCAGATTCTCACCTGGAAATCATGTCTGACTAGAATCGGCGACATAAATAATGTTAGAACAGGTTAGAAATGGGATACCCTGCAGCAAGTGAATTAAGACCATAAGGCTATAAGGCATAGGAGTAAAATTACGCCAGTTGGCCCATCAAGTCTGCTCCACCATTCCATAAGGGCTGATTTATTATCCCTTTCAAAGGTTTAAATGTTCAGTTATTAGCAAAGCTTGTATCCATATACAACTCTGAAATTTGTACTGTATTCTCTAGGCAGCCATGAAACAAAGAAAAAACATAAAAGTCATTCAGAAAGAAACATAAAACCTATCCCTCCGTAGAAAAAAGAATGGCATCCTAATCATCAACCTCCCAAACCCCCTCCCCCCACACAAAATGGAACAGGAACATTGACAACCCCCAAAAAATGCAACCTCTCCCCACACAAAAAACTAACAGAATATCAACCCTCAAACACTCTCTCCTTGGAGACCAAAACGGAAAAGGAACTAGTGATAAAAAAAAACAGAATATATAAACCATAAGTCTGAAAATGTCCACAGTCCATAAATGCAGAACCACGATACCATCCTACGATATCACTGACCTTCATCAAGAGCGAGGGGCTCCACACGAGGCAGTGAAGCCTCCCTGCTTGCCTCAGTGAGCCACACAGCTATTGGCCACTCACAGACTTCTCCTCCAGTGGTAACCAAAAGGCAGGCAGTCGGCACTGAAACTCTCGCTCACCTTCCGCATTCGCCTCGATGTCTCAGTCTTCCTCGATGTTTTAATTGGCAATTAAATGGTGCTTTAAATGGTGAAATAGAGTCAAACATTGGCTCGTGCCCTATCTTGGAATTTCTTTGCATGGAGGCCATCTGAGTGTGTGCTCGCTTCCCAGAACCCCATTCTCCTGCCTTTTCTGCATTGACGCCCTGACTAACAAAGAACTCATCAACCTCCACTTTAATTATGCTCAATGACCTCCGAAGCTGTCCATGGCAAAATAAATTCCTCCTCACCTCTGTTCTAAATGGATGTCCCTCTATTTTGAGGTTCTGCCCTCTAGTCCTAGGCTCACACACGATAGGAAACATCCTCTCCACATCCACTCTACCTAAGCCTTTCAAAATATGATAAGTTTCAATGAGAAATGTGCTTATTCTTCTAAGCTGCAGTGAGTATCGGCTCAGAGCCATCAAATGCTCCTCATACATTAACCCTTTCATTCCTAGAATCATACTCATGGACCTCTTCTGGACACTCTCCAATGCCAAAACATCCTTTCTTAGATAAGTGGCCAAAACTGTTCACAATACTGTGTGCGCTCTGGCCAATGCCTTATAAAGCCTCAGCATTACATCCTTGCTCTAATATTCTAGTTCTCTTGAAAACAATGCCAATATTGCATTTGCCTTCCTTACCACTGACTGATCCTACAAGTTAATCTTTAGGGAATCCTGCACAAGGACTCTCAATTCTCTTTGTTTCACTGATGTTGTAATTTTCTCCCTGTTTAGAAATAGTACAGGTAATCCCCGAGTTACGAACGTCTGACTTACGGACAACTCCTTTTAATGAACCGAGGAAGGAGAACGCCGTCTGCCATTTTAAGTCAGAACGCAACGCCATCTGCCATTTTAAGTCAGATCGCGATGCCATCTGCCATTTTAAGTCGTTACCGTTGACACTGTGTTGAGTGTTTAACTTTGTATTTGGCTTAAATTTTTCTTAGTAAGATTCACTATGACCCTGCCCCCCCCCCCCTCCCGTTTCGGTCGGCTGGTGGTGCAGTGAGCTCGATCCAGTGACAGACCGCTCCCGTGCCGGGTTGATGTCGATCCAGTGACTCCCGTACCATCCGTGCCGGGTTGATGTCGAGCTTGAAACTCGACCTTGTGAAAAAAACACTGCCACCTCCAGTTTAAATTCCCACGCGGAATATTGTGGAGGATCAAATACCCAAACCCCGCACAGCCCCCACTTGTCCCATTTAGCCTGTCTCAGTGCGGTGGTCCTTAGGACCCAGCGGACCTCGCGAGCCGGCGCAGCTCGGGACCCGCCGCCGCCCACAGTGTTTCTGTTCTATTGACGGGAAGCGATCGCGATTGAAAATAAAGTGGAAATAATAAAGCGTTTGGAAAGAGGTGAAACGCTATCGGTCATTGGAAAAGCGTTAGGCTACAGTTGGTCAACAATTGGAACAATTTTAAAGGATAACGGATAAAGTGAGAATAATGGAGCACGTGAAAGGCCCTGTCCCGATGAAAGCTACAATTATTATTAAGCAACGCAGTGGTTTAATTATTGGAATACACGTGTTTCTTATGTGTTTTATATGCATAGAAACGTAAAATATATCCAATATATGTACTTGTTCCGACTTACGTACAAATCAAACTTAAAGACAGACTCAGGAACGGAACTCGCACGTAACCCGGAGACTGCCTGTGTCTGCCTTTATTCCCTCTACCAAACTGCATGACTATACATTGTTGTTCTTCTCTGTGCCTTGTGGTGCACCAGGCAGCAACCTTCGCAATTTCCTAGCATTTGATGACCAAGTCACTGGCTTGATATTCAACCCAACATGGATGGAAAGTAAGTAAGGAGTTGGCCGGATTCAAACCTAGGATCACTCACTTTGAAGTCGAGTGCAGATGCCACTACACCACTGGCCAGCTTGACTATACATTACCTTACACTATATTCCATCTGCCACTTCTTTGCCCATTTTCACAATCTATCCATGTCCTTCAGCAGATGCCATGCTTCCTCAACACTACCCCACCAGCTATTTTCGTATCATCCACAAATTTGGCCATAAAGCCATCAATTCCATCATCCAAATCATTGACATACTATAGAACGTGAAAAGAAGCAGTCCTAATATCTACCCCTCCAGATCACCACTAGTCACCAGCAGCCAACCAGGAAAGGCTCTCTTTATTCCCACTCTTTGCCTCCAGCCAATCAGTCAATGCCATATCTATGCTACTAACATTCCTATAATACCATGGGCTTTTATGTTGTTAAACAGCATCACGTGCAGCACCTTGTCAAAGGCCTTCTATAAATCCAAGTAAACAACATCTGTTGACTCTCCTTTGTCTATCCTGCCTGTTACTTCCTCAAAGGATTCCAACAGATTGCTTTAAAGTGTTCAAATATGTTCACTTCATGAGAGAACAGGTGGATTGTACACCACAGAGTTACTACTTTAGAAATCCCAGTAATTTGTTGGAGAATGCTATGCTCAAATACTGTGACACCTTAGAGTGCAGGATTCTGGTGGCCGTAGGCAAATACACAACTGCAATCTGAATGACCTTGGCAGAAGCCTGACCTTTCACCGCTGCTGCATGGGATGGTGGGATTTCATCCCAGTAACACTAAGTGTGTGAAGATATTGAAGTGGATCACTCTGGCTTCCTCGATGTGACTAAATAATGTATCACAACAGCAAGGCTGCTCTACTCATTGTACCCATGGCAACAGAGCAACTCCATCAGTCTTATTTCTCTTTTCCATATTTTTTATAGCCTTGCACCCTACTCCCCCTCAAATATCTCTTTGATACTTTGATTCTTTCACCAGTTACCTGGTGGTAATTTACAGTAGTCAATTAACCCACCAGCATACCTTTTTTGAGTGTGAGGGGGAAAAGGGAAGGAGCTGGCAGAACAATTTGCCTTAATAGAGGTCAGTGTCGAACCCAAATGATGACGTGAAGCCATCTTCTTTACATTTAACCCAGTGAGCTCTTTCCTGACTTCAAGGAGCAACATTGCATCATGCCTAAGTCTTTTCTCTTCCACCTTTGAACCTCTGATAAGCTTCACAGAAGTCAGTTAGGATAAGTCAGTGTGAAGAGAGTTGAAATTCAGGAGAGAAAAATATGTTCCAATTTGACTCAGATCTTTTCCCATTGAAGTTTCTAGATCAGTAAGGAAATTTAAGTTATTCTATATGAAAAATATTTCTACACTCCATATGAAGAACTGTAGCGGTTGTCCTTCATATCTGGTGATGTCAGGAAACCTGCGAGGGGGAGTTCCTAAAGAGGAAAAGCTTGCACTGTTCCACTCTCTCGACCTCGAAGGTCTGAGGCCAGTGTTACGAACAAGTGCCATAACTAGGGTCTTCCTTGTTTGCAGTGGATGACCACGATTAACTCTGTCCCTTGACAGGCCCTTCACTTTCCATGGAGTGTTGCAGAACTGCCTTCATGGTCATTGGGTCCTCATCCACCCAGTCTAGAAATAGAGCTCATGAAAAGCACGTTAATGGATGTGACAGAGAGTGTTGAGTAAACACAGTCTGTACACATGTATTTATACAAACACACACCCTTGTCATTCTGCTCTCTTTGTGCTGAATGTGTGCACTTCAATATCTTCCCCAATATATTCTAATAACAGGTTCTAAAGAGTTAGCTTTCTGGTGCTTTCCTGCCATACATGATGGAATATTCCACTTCTTTAGTAATACGGATGTGTAAATGATGTGTATATATTGCTTGTATACAGTACTTCAGATAGATACTTCGGTTTATTTTGTTATGATTGTAACTACATTGTGGGGTGCGTCATATTGGAATTCACATGTAGTCTTAAGTTAATTTTATGGATAATTAAAATTGGTATGTCCTGGTGCCTAAAAAATGGGGTGGATTGCTCTCAAAAGGAGGGGGGGGGGGGAAGGGGGGGAGACAAAGTATGGAGCGGTTACTGTGTTTTCTGGTAGATATCTTTTTGTAAATAGTGGCTGCTTTCTTTTCACTATTTACACTAGTTTTTGCAAGTTTGATTTTTTGAAGCACCGAATATCTGTGGAATGAATATCTTTGGAGTGAATATCTGTAATCTGTCAAGTAGGATGCCGTGTACAATCCTGATTTGATGGAGACGGACGTGTGAAGCACGGAGGAACATCTGGTGAAACTTTTGAAATGCCTGTTTTGCTGCCGCTGCTACTGTGCGATTGGAAAAATCTCCGGGAGGAAGGTCTTGAATCCTTGGCTTTGCCTGTTGCTTGGCGGCCGGTGCCAGGATCGAAGTGCTCGGCAGAAATGGTGCTCGGTGTCGGAGGGCTGGTCGGAGGCTCGAAGTTTTCGGAAGGGCTGGGGGTTGGCTGTGGTCGGGGCTCCCAGAGTGCTGTATTGGCAAGCTGCGGCGCTGGAGGTTCATGGCAGGAAGAGTTTTTCTTCCTTCTACCGTCTGTGTGAGATGATGGGCTGGCGGGACTTTGAGACTTTTTAAACCGTGCCATGGACTGCTCTTTATCAGATTACGGTATTGCTTTGGACTGTTGAAACTATGTGTTATAATTATGTGGTCTTTGTCAGTTAGTCTTTTATCAATTATGGTATTGTCTGCACTGTAGAAACTATATGTTAACTATAACTATATGTGACTACACACACAAAATGCTGGTGGAACACGCAGGCCAGGCAGCATCTATAGGGAGAAGCGCTGTCGACGTTTCAGGCCGAGTCCCTTCATCCTGATGAAGGGTCTTGGCCCGAAACGTTGACAGCACTTCTCCCTATAGATGCTGCCTGGCATGCTGTGTTCCACCAGCATTTTGTGTGTGTTGTTTGAATTTCCAGCATCTGCAGATTTCCTCGTGTTTGCACTATATGTAATTACCAGTATGTGGTTTTGTGTAGGTCTTGTAGCTTTAGTTTTGTCTGATGGGTTTGTAGCTCCTTTCTGGGGAACGTGCTAAGACGGTAGCTCGATATCGATACGCAGCAGCCTCTCCAGACTCTGGATTGGGGATTACCAAACGTTATGTGGTTTCTCTTGTGTGGTCTGTTTTGTGCATTTTTGTGATATCATTCCGGAGAACATTGTCTCATTTTTAACTGCATTGTATTTGTGGTTTATAAATGACAGTAAACTGAATCTGAATAAACACCCTTGCATGAAAGTGCTAAACAACTCCAGCCATCTTTTCTTCGGTCCTAACACATGATCTTAACAATGCAGCTCATAACTAAAGGAGAAGGCAGCTTTGAGAGATGTACATGATAGTAGTTACAATCAAAAAATACATTAATTTCATTTCTTAAGCATCTTATTACCGTGATGTCATATTGCACCACGTACCTCATAGCTCCTTCTGTCTGTGTGACTGTTGTTTGGAGGTTGAAATGCTATCAACAACTCATTTAGGTCAGCCCAGGTGAATGATGTGATTGGCCTGGTATGGTCAGATAAATGAGTTATGAAACCCTCCTGAGGTGCTTTGGTAATATTGAAGACAAGCTGGGACTTTGGAGTCTCGCTGTCTTCTCCATCCAACGTCCCAGTGGTTATGGAGGTTAGGATGAATTGATCTACGTCCAGGATGAACATAGGCATAAAACTGGCTTTAGGAGGCTGGTTGGGAAAGCCATTGGTGATTCTGACTGGAATCCAGGCATTCTCTGTCTGAAAGAGAACAAAAGGAAAGCGCAGAATTACAGACTGAGACAGCACAGACACCAAGGAGACCACATTGACCACCAAGTACCCAATTACACTAATCCCTTTTAGACCTGATAGAAAGTTATAAAATAATGAGAGACATAGATAGGGTTGAGAGCCAGTATCTTTTTTCTTGGGGCAAAATGTTTATAACGTGTATAAAGGTGAGAAAAAACAGAACATGGGTTATACAACAATACACAGTACTGACTCATGATGTTGGAAATTCAAAGGGCAATTTTTTTGTTAGACCGAATGGTGGGTGCCTGGAATGCAAAATTAGAAATGGTCATGGAGAAAAATACAACAGAGTTTTAAAAGTCTCTGGCAAAGGCACATGAATGTGCAGAGTATGGAGGAATGTGGACATGGTAGAGGCAAATGGATTAGTTTGTTTAGGGATTTAGTTAGTTTGGTACAACATTGTAAGCTGAACAGCCTGTTCCTATGCTGTACAGTTATATATTTCATGTCCTAATCTCATTTTATCCTCCCCTCATTCCTGTAAACCTCTCTAGATTCAACCTCTCATCTACACGGAAAGGAAATGTACAGTGGCCATTCAACCTGCAGTGTGCACATCCTTCTGATGTGGAACGAAACCCAGGTGAACCTCTCATAGTCACAAGGAGAACATGTTAACTGCACACAGACAATGTCCGGACTAAATCATGACACCTGGTGCTGTAAGGCGACATTTCTATTAGCTACACCATTGTGCTGCCCCAACATTATTGATACAAAGCAACACATACAAAATGCTGGAGGAACTCAGCAGGCCAGGCAGTATCTCTGTAAAATAGTACCATCAATGTTTCAGGCTGAAACCCTTCAGCAGAAACGTCAACTCTACTTTTTTTCCATAGATGTTTCCTGGCCTGCTGAGCTCCTCCAACATTCTGTGTGTGTTGCTCGGATTTCAAGCATCTTCAGGTTATCTTGTTTGTGGATTGTTGATACAAAATTTTGCATTTTTTTGAAAATATTTAGAATATAACTCATCTTAAATTATTTAAAAAATCTATACCTAATCTATCAACATTAACTTATACAGTTGCACAAGAAAGCAGGATATTAACTATTATTTCCAGATTTCTGTAGTCGTTTCAAATAAAAGTTCGGACTATCTGTTATAGTGCCTAAGCATATTTTCATTTTTAACTTGGTTTGTCACAAAGTTTGGTGTTATTATGGTTGGAGGATGTGGATGATGTATCTAGTATGTCTCATAAGGTTCTGGATTTCTTAATCAGATAGAAGTAGAGTCGGGTGTTATAGTCACGTCGGTGCTTCTGTGCTTCAACATTCACTGCCATGGAAATACGGAAAAGCTATGTTGGTGAAAAATGTGGTTTTCAGGAAGACAGGTTAACTTAAGAGCAGCTGTATTCATTTTTAAGTGAGCTGTATTTCCACATTAGAAGTATTAACACTTCCAACAACGTCCTGAATATATAACCATCCAAGCAGTGTAACAAACACTATTACCCTAAAATGCTTATTGTAAAATACATGCACTTCCTGCACCATTAACTTCAAAGGAAACATATTGCAGTGATAAGAGTTCCTCTTGTCCTTACCTACCACCCCATGAGGCTCCACTTTCAACACTCTGCAACTTCTGCCACCTCCAAAGGGATCCTGCCACCAACCTTACGATACATACCCAACAATGCCAGTTTCTGGAATTTCGATGCTCTAACTCTCTGCAGTATAAATAGCTGCTGGGGACACTTCAATGATTCGGGACCATCTCGCTAATCAGCTGCCATGTTTTTGCGCCAGGATTTCAGTATTTAAAGAGCACATGAACAGAGGTTTAGTGCTCAATCGTAAGCTCAACTTGGGTTATCGTCTAGCATCTTGTTTAGTGCTCAGTTCTCATTTCAGTATCCTCCCCTCAGATAGTCCAGCACTTGGGTCCTAACCGCCCTCGCCAAGGCCTATCGTCACACAAACATATTGTTACCTATACCCATCTCTCTATTTTTCACACTGTGATTCCCTTGTCCACTCGTTCCTTCTCACTAATCTCCTCCTCGGCATGTATCCCCGCAGGTGACCAAAGTGCTACACCTGGCCATTCACCTCCTCCCTCACCTCCGTTCAGCATCTCAAACAGTCCTTCCAGGTGAAGCAACATTTCACCTGCAAATCTGCTGGGGTTGTCTACTCTGTCCGATGCTCCCGATACGGCCTCCTCGACATTCGTGAGGTCCATCATAAATTGGGGGAACTGCGTATTTGAGCACCTCTGCAAAACTTCTTGGTGGCTAAGCATTTTAATTCTGATTACCATTCCTGTACTGACATGTTAGTCTATGGCCTCTTGCACTACGATGCGGCTACTCTTGGGGAGGAGGAGCAACACCTTATATTTCGTCTGGGTAGCTTCCAACCTGATGACGTGAATAATGATTTCTCCTTCCAGTAAATAAATATTCTCTCCCCACTCCTCTTCTTTTATTCACTACTCCGGCCTCTTACCTCTTCTCATCTGCCTATCACCTTCCCTTGGTGCCCCTCCTCCTCCTCTTTCTCCTATGGTCCACTCTCCTCTCCTATCAGACTCCATCTCCAGCCCCTTACCTTTCCTCCCCATCTGTCTTCACCTATCACCTTCTAGCTAATCCTCCTTCACCTCCCCCCACCATTTTATTCTGGCGTCTTTCCGCTTCCCTCTCAGTTCTGAATAAGGGCCTCAGCCCAAAACATTGTCTTTATTCATTTCCATAAATGCTGAGTTCCTCCAACATTTTGTGTGTGCTGCTGTGAGTAGATAATCTGGGGGGCATTTCATCACTATCCTTTGGGACTTTCTATACTCATTATTACAGCTCAGAGAGTTGTTAGTCACACAGCACAATCCTTAAAGAGCCAAATGCTTTATGGCAACAATTACAGTCCACAAAGTATCATAATTATATGGTCCATTTTTTGAGAAATACAAATTTAAAGAAACTCTGTTCCCTGATTTATTGATTCTTTATCCTCTTGACTTTGTTTACTTCATGTAACTTTCCTGCCCAAACTTCTGAATAGTTGATGACCTTCTATTTTCCTTCAGGAGGCAGTGCAAACTTCCAGAACAAATGGTTAAATTTTTTTGTGTGCATTATAACTAAGCACAGTCCAAACGAGAAGTTCAGCTGTCTTGGTTTAAGATATTAGGCTTGATAATTTTTGATTTTGTTCAATGGCTTTTCATGCCAGAATTCTTATCCTCAATTTTTGCTGAAATGGAAGTGGTGGGCAAATAAATGCAGCTGTAATAATGTGACTCAGCGATGGCAAAGAAATGAGCATATATTTCCAGGTCAGAATGGAGAATGTCTTGGCTGAGGGGGTGGCACTCTCATCACAGGCTCCAAAAGTAAGCATTTCATTGCACCTGGCTTGACTTTGACTTTGAAAAATGCATGGTTGGAAGTCCTCTCAGACTGTGTAGCCTGACTGTCCTTCCCAAATCAACAAGATGCCATGCCAGCTGGCATGCTGTATATCAGACCAATGTCAGAGGGCCAAAAGAGTATTAGTGAATGATTTGAAGCTGAGACATCAATGAATGTATTGAAACTGAGCTGATCTATGGAAAGAAAAGCCTTTTTTCTGTTGCTGAAAATATCTGGGTTAGAAATGCTGTCATTGTGTCCATCTACCTCAAATTCTGATTACAAAAATAGAAGACAAGCAGAAAGGCAAATCTCAGATGGATCTGACTGGAGGCTGTGTTCAATCTCTCTGCCTACAAACAAGAGCTGAAACATAAGGATCCAGTACAGAAGGTCATAGTGCTGGTCTGTAAAAATAGAACTTCTATATGACCGCTTCAAGTCATAAACCAGTCCATAGTCAAAAACTTAGCAGCCGATCTTGATGAGTATGCCACCACTGTCATGGCCTTTATCAGTAAGTGTGTAGAGGACTTTGTACCAAAGAGGCCAATCTAATAACCATGGATGAACCAGGAGATCCACTCAAGTCCAGGACTGCGATGATCAAATTGGGGAAAAATTGATGTATACAAGAAACCAAAATATGACCTTTGTAAAGGTATCAGAGATACAGAGGGGAGTACCGGTCCAGAATCAAGACTACCTGTCAGTTGTGACAGTGCTTACATGCTATAACGACCTAAAGTTGGGCAGCATCGCCAACAGCAGTTCATCCTTTCCTGATGAGCTTAATCCATTCCATGCAAGTTCTGAACAGGAGGGAAAATGGAATGTCACCATCTGCCCTAACAGCTTTCAATGCACCTGTAACACAGTGACTGACAGTGTCATAGAGTCTTATAGCATGGAAGAGGGAAAGGGGGGAGTAACTCTGATTTATCTAGCTTCCAGTAATTACTCCCTCTTCCTTTCTCTCTTTATCCATTCCCCATTTCTGGTTTCTCTCTCACCCCCTTGTCTTCTCCTCACCTGCATCTGGTTCCCCTCCTCTTTCACTTTCTTCCATGGTTCACTGTCCTCTTCTATTAGATTCCTGCTTCTTCAGCCCTTTATCTCTTCTATTTATCACCTCCTTCCTTCTTACTTTACACCCCTCCTCATCCATATACCCACCTTCCCCCTCATTTGGTCTCACCTATCACCTGTCAGCTTGAACTCCTCCCCCCACCCCATTCTTATTATTGCTTCTGCTCCCTTCCTTTCCAATCCTGATGAAGGGTCTCGGCCTGAAACATTGAGAGTTTTGCCCCTGCTCCAAGAAACGCTGCCTGACTTGCTGAGCTCACTATTGGAATTAGGTTCGTTGTCATTAATGTACAATAGAAATTTGATGTTTTGTGGCAGCAGTCCAGTGTAGGCATAACAAATACTATAAGTTACAATAATAATAAAAATAAATAAGTAATTACTGAATATGGAGCCTCAAGAGGCAGAAATTCTTGCAGCCTCATGCATTTAACCACCCTCTCTCCCCCCCCCCCCCCACCATTACAGCACTAATCCAACTCCATGGTAATGTAACCCTAATCCTTTGACCTCTGGTCTGATGCAGAGCAGATATTTTTCTGATTGCCCAGAATGGCCACTCATGACTTTCTTGACCCTAAACATCTGGATTTTTTTTTTAATTCTCATATTGTTTGAGAAGTGACCGTAACTGGGTCACTTACCAGCAAAGATAGAGAGGTCCGTTGAAGTCTGATGGTACTATTTTTAACAGCATTTATTGATAAAAATACACAAAAATAATATCAATGCAAACATACAAATATACGTCGTCAATACTAAATCTAAAAGCGCGGGTATAATAATAATCAATAAGAAATAGCTCTATCGTTGTCTAGGGGATAATGTATTGTCCGATGGAAATATAAAAGTCACTCAAGTTCATTCAGGCTGCAGCTTTTGGTTGGCGAGAGAGACAATTTTTTTAGAACTTGCCCGTTTTCCTTTTTATGATGTCGATCCTTTGAAATGTCGTCGGTGGTGATCTCTTCTTTAGCTAAGCCGTCTTCCGTGGTAAGGCCTCAATCCTGGGCAACGGGAAAGGACACACGTGGGCCCTCCACCGGCTGTCGCTATTAAACGCTGTCACGGGATTTCTAGCGTTTCTCCTTGTGCGTCTAAAGGGGTTGTTCCCCAGACCTTCTTTTATCCTTACTCACGGGGTCTCAGATGTCAATCAGGTTGGAATGATGTCATCCCCCAACCAGCCCACGTTGCTCATTCCTTGAGGGCTTCGATGAATAGCACAGCGCTCAATACACAATTCCGTCTCCAAGAGACAATGGCAGTTTCCCGTGGCTTTGTATCGCTGAGGGGCCAGGACATTCCAAACCCCTTGTGGATTCTGCGTGTCTTTCTCTCATTTCCTCGGTCTCCTGACCTGAATTAATAGCGATCTTGCGATTCTCAAAAAGGAGGGGGGTACTTTGTACCCTTCGGCCCCTCAGAGTTGGGGCACAGGCGTAACACTTGGAAATGTCACTAAAGCATGGAGAAGTTACAGGCCCACACCAGGTTTTCACTTTTCAGCCCATATATATGAGCAAGCGCTTGGGACACAAGTAGTATGGATTTGCTGATTGCTGCAGGACTGCAAGCATCTGTTGACATGTGAAAACACTCTTCATGGTCACATTTCTGACCAAAGAACAGTTTGGTTTCTGAACAGTTATAGGGAACTGTTCAGGGGATCTGAAAACTGTTCAGTTACAGGGAACTCCCCTATTATTACATGGGGAGGATGTTATTGGCTGATACAGTAAGTAGGTATAAGAATTGTTTAATGGAAAGAAATGAAATCTCCAAAATTTGTCATATTTCTTTATGCATCACCAGATAATGTACATCTTTAAACAGAAAGAATTGACACTACATTCTTCATGAAGGTAGAGTTCCTGCAAGTTTCTTTTCACTGCAAGGAAATGAACCATAAAGCTGATGGAGTCAATGATTAACTGTTACCCACATCATAACCACAACTATAACCATTATTCATCATCTTGAGACATAAAAGGTTTGCATATTATAAACAGCAAACCAAAAACAGTACCTTGTGCACATTTTTGCTTCTGCTGTCGATCAATTCCAATCTTATAGCGATGTAGTCAATATCAGGAGACGGGGGGCTGAGGTGATGATAGCGAAGACCCATTGTGAGAAATTCATCACAGCTCACTTTAAAAGTGTGCACTTCCTTCAAATCTCCATGGGTTTCCTCCAGATTCCACTCTGATTGAAAATACAGCATTCTGATTAATACGGTAATTAAAATCCATACCTTCCATGTTTGGTAATTCTGAAGGAAAATGCTTAAACATGCAAGGAGAATAAGAACAATTCCTCCAGCTTGCTATGTTTAAATGATAATATTGTCTTATGGTTAGTTGTGTAATGACTGAGATTAATGATAAAACTGGAATGTGCAAAGGAATATCCGAAAAGAAATTAAAAATGTACAATAGATAAATCTGAAAAGATACTCTGGTACTGGTGTGGAGATGACAATGAAGAATGATTTCCCCATGTTTGAGGAGGAAAGTGGATTGCATCAAAAATGTTGGGGTGATGGCAAGGACAAAAATTGGTTTGCACGCTCAGGGATCAACTGGGTATGAGGTGTTGGGGAATTGTGGATTTGAGGGGTGAGTGCAAATTAGGAGGGGCTTTTAGTGATAGGTTTGATGCAAGGATTTAGGCAAGTAATTTCTTTACCTGCAGCATCCCAGCACAGCATTGTGTTGTTTAGACTATATGGTCCTTGGAATGCTCAGTGGCAATATTTACTACAATTGGTCCATGCAATGGAATGGCTTGGAAGGAGCATTGCTTTGGGAATTACATCATCCCATACTCCCCAAGGCAGAAATTGCTTTGCAGGTCCTAAAGCAATGAATACACTCCAGCAATGCCTGATTAATCTTTCAGGGGGACATGGAGTACTCTGGAAATTGATTTTAGAGTGCTTCCTTGTGGCAAGTAAAAAAAACCTCAATTATCAATTGCACCAGGCCGAAGAAAAAGTAATACGCAATTTCAAAGCAAACATATTTTTATAGGTAAGCTGAAGCAGGATAGTTCAATCTGTCATGTATTAAGCATGGTCTCTCATTCCTTGGTTATACTCTATGTAATTCAATTTTCTGCACTCCCAATAATTTTCATGTTAAGTAACCATGAGTCACTGTGGCTCACCAAGGGAGGCGGATGCTATTGTGCCATAGAATTATACACCAAAGGCTAGGAGGCCACAAAATAATAGAGAAAACTTCATGCCCTGATGAAATAAAGGCAATTTACTTGGCGTCTGTCATAATTTTGATAGCAAATATTGCCTTAAAATGGGATACCACAAACAAAGTGCTCAATGATCAAACTACTCTTCAAATCAGGAACAATTTTAATGATCATTGACAAAATTGAGCTCCTGCAGAATCCAGAGAGTTGGTATCAAGCACAAAGTATCATTTTGAACTATTGCATGACATAAAATGGAAATTCAGCATTTTAATTTATTGGACTGTTTCCAAAAGGGAATTCCATTCACTGATGAGTATGTGATGAACAGTGCAAGAAGGGTGATGGAATAATGCTCCTGTTGAGCATGACTTGGGCCTAATGACAAGATGCTATGAATTCTTTTAGTCCTACTCCAAAATAATTTAGCATTATTGAGTAATATTATTTGTTTAAAATTACAATTCTTTGCAGACAAATTTTCTTTGTGTTGCTAGTACTAGATATACCAATCTATTCATCACTCTATGTATATCAAGGGAAAAATGTGTCTAGGAAGAGATTAAAGGCCCTTGAAGGCAAAAGACAAATCTATCTGGGAGTCATTGGCAATGGGCAAAGTTCTAATCTCTTGTCTTACAAATTTTATTGAATTTCTTTGATGAGTGATGATGAAAGCTGATGAAGAAAGGTGGTAGATGTAATATATATGGATTTCAGTAAGGTTATTGATCAAGCTGTGGAAGTATGTGGACAGGTAAATGAATTAGTTTAAGCGATATGGGGCAAGTGCTAAGAAATAGGATTAGGGTGAATATGCATTTTGTTCTGCATGGACAAATATGTGCAGAAGGGCTTTTCTCCATGCTGTCCAGCTTTGTGACTGTGAGTGTAGTCACTACTATACATTCCAAACCATTGGAGTTAAAATATAGAGGACAATACAATAGGAAATTAATGCAAGTAACTCCAAAGAGTTAATAGAACTATTTCCCCAACCCTGTAAAGAAAGATATTGCTTTTTCATTCTGGCTTCATTTCAGTTTAAAGTCCATTCATAACCTGGATAATAAAGGAAGCTTACTCAGCTTCTGGTTTACAAAGCCAGGGTGGTCCCCACGAGCCTGTCCCACAGAGATCTTCCCCATGACTAGATGTCCATGTGCAGGAAGTAATGTCTCCTGAGTGGCTACCCGCACTATACAGTCCAGATTCATCGACTTATCAAAGTCAAACAAAACCACGTTTCTGTCAATTGGATTGGATAGACTATAAAACTCGGGGACTTCCAATGATGTTGCACCGAGATGGATGATGTTACAGTCTGAGTCAAGTAACCGAACTTGGAGGGTGAACGTTTCTGTGTAGGTTTCATTCTCGGTAAATCTGCATGAAAACAAAACAAACACAGGTAATACTTAACTCTAGAGCAATTAAAGACTTCTCTTAAGGACAATAACAGGCCACTTTGCCTGTGACAGCTGATCTCAAGTCAACTCAAATCCAGTATATCATCATGTGCACAAGTACCGTGAAGTACAGGTACAATGAAAAACAGCTTCACAGCCATAGCCACTCAGAGGCCACTTTACTAGCTACACCTGTATACCTGGTCATTAATGCAAATATCTAATCAGCTTATCACGTGGCAGCAACACGATACATATAAGCATGCAGATATGGTGAAGAGGTTCAGTTGTGTAGACCAAACATCACAATGGGAATGAAATGTGATCTAAGTGATTTTGACCGTGGAATGATTGCTGTTGCCAGACAGGGTTTGAGCATCTCAGAAACTGCTGATCTCCTGGGATTTTCACCCTGATCTCTAGAGTTAGAGAATGGAACAAAAAAAAATTAAAAAATGTCCAGTAAGTGGTAGTTCTGTAAGTGAAAGCACCTTGTTAATGAGCAGTCAGCGGAGAATGCCCTGACTGTTTCAAGTTGACAGGAAGGCAACAGTAAATCAAGTAACCATGCGTTACAATAGCAGTATGCAGAAGAGTATGCAGAATGCTTTGAACATTGAAGTGAATGGGCTGCAGCAATAGAAGCCCATGAACATGCTCTCAGTGGCCATTTTATTACATACTGAACTAATGGCCACTCAGTGTAGTTTCCATCAACACACAGGACAAGTCATACATAAACTATACATGCCTACCCACCTTTGATCAGTTTTTCAAGTGTCATGCAAGAGAAGACTAAACACTGGACCTCTTGTATGCAAATATTAAAGATGTATACAGCTCCACAACTCTCCCCCCTCTTGGAAGATCAGATCACAATCTTGCTTATAGAAGTCCAAAGTACAGCAACAGCTAGAAACCACCAAGACAGTAAAGAAATGGCCTCCAGAGGCCATCAAGGCCTTGAAGAGGGCTGCTTTGAAGTTACTGACTGGAATGTACTTTGTGAACCATATGGGGAGGACATTAACCTGATTTACTGATTGATTCACTGGTTATATCAACTTGTGTGGACACAGTAATACCACTGAGAGTTTTCTGATCAACAACCATGAGTCACCAGTGATCTGAAGGCTCTTCTCAGCCACAATAAGAGAGCCTTTAGGTCAGGAGATGGGAGGATTGAAACATGTGCAGAAGGAACTAAAGGAGAAAATCAAGGTGACTACAGGAGAGAGCTGGAGAGCAAGCTTGGGCAGAGTAGTAGATGGGAGGTGTGGAGAGGTATGAAGCCAGTGATATTCTTCAATTGGCCTAGTTGTAGAGCCTTGAAGTGCTGTTGTTAATGGGCTGATGAGTTGAACACATTCTTCAATAGGTTTGATGATTTCCCTCCTGTTCACATTCGCCTCAGCACACCAGACCAGGTCCTGAGGCACCCAATGCTTCTTCAGCACCAACTCCTCCCCTCTTCCCTCCTCCCCCCTCTTGTTCAAGATGTATATGAACAATACAGGTTACCATTGTCTACAACCCTTCCTTGACCTGCACCTACTAACCACACCTCCACATACTGACTGCTATTGTCCTGATCTTCACCTCCCCCAGCTCCCACCAACTCAGAAGTCATCATGCACTCACCTTCACTACTGAGCAGGTGAGAAGGCCTCTGGGGAAACTCAGACATGGCAAAGCATTGGGACTGGATGATGTGAACCCAAGGTCCTGAAGGAGTGTGCTGAGCAGCTGTGTGGAGTTCTCCAGCGCATTTTCAATCTGAGTCTCAGTCTAGAAAGGGTCCTGATTCTGTGGAAATCATCATGTGCCCCAATACCCAAGAAGGGCCCACCGAAAGTTTTATATGACTACCTTCCAGTGCCCCTAACCCCACACATCATGACCCTAGAGAGGCTGGTTCTGGCTCATTTCTGACCCCTGGAGCAAATTGGAGTCGACGATGCTGTCGTCTACCTGTTGAACAGACCCTACTCCCATTTGGATAAGCAGCACTGTACAGATGTTGTGTCCAAGAAGGGCCAGAGTCACCTCTACTTCCTGAGGAGTCTGAGGTCCTTTGGAGTATACAGGCCTTTACTTCATATGTTCTATCAGTCTGTTGTTGCCAGTACAATCTTCTATGTGGTGGTGTGCTGGGGCAATGGCATCAACACGGGTGATGCCAACAAGCTCAATAAACTAATAGAAAGGCTGGCTCTGTTATTGGAGTCAAACTGGACACTCTGCAGGTTGTGGTAGTTCAAAGGGAAATCATGGCAATTCCAGGCAATGTTTCTCACCCGGCTGAACAGAGGAGCACTTTCAGTAATAGACCAAGACAACTGCGCTGCTCCAAAGTGTGCTTAATGAGATCATTCTTACCCTCGGCCATCAGGCTTCATAATGAGTCAACCTAGAGACAGGGAAGTGTTCTTGTAACATTTGATTGTAAATCTTGTACATTTTTTAGGTCACTTATTTTTATTTTTTCTTACCTTTCTTCTAATATTTGTATATCTGTGCACTTGTATTGCTACTGTGACACTGTAATTTCCTTTGGGATCAATAAATTGTCTCACTATCATAAATTATTTTAGACAGTGGGATAAAACTTGAAAACCAAACATTAGTGCACAGGAACGGATAATCAGGAACAAGTCCATGGTAGTGCAAGAGGTAGCCCATTGTATTCCTTTGCCAAGGTAGGGTTAGGGCTATTGTTGTGTGATATCAGTTCAGTGGGTTTGGTGACTAGGGCCAGCAGGAACGCACTATCAGTAACTCGGTTAACTGTTTATTTACAAGACAAAATGGACACTTAATTTTTAGTGAGCCCTTCAAGCTAAACTCTGTTACAGATACTTATCTAAATTGAGCACTCGAAGTGACAGGATGAACAGATGCCAAACATACACATAATGGCAAAAACTTACCTGAAGTGTGCACCCAGGCCCTGTTTACTGAAGCACACTCCCACTGTTTACTCTTTCTGCAATACCTGTGTCTACCTTGTCCGTGACAACCCAAGACTGAAAAGAGCAAACACGAGGAAATCTGCAGATGCTAGAAATTCAAACAACACACACAAAATGCTGGTGGAACTCAGCAGGCCAGGCAGCGTCTATAAGGAGAAGCACTGTCGATGTTTCGGGCCGAGACCCTCCGAAAAGACACTGGATGGCTCCTGCTCATTAGGTTTAGCTGGTACCGTCATGTCACCAGCTAAATGGAAACCAGTGGAAGAGGCCATCATGTTCTTTACATGGGCTGTTTCCCCCTCCCACAGGGGAGTGGATTTTGATGTGCGGGTAACTTAAGACACTTACTACAAGATTTCACCCCTTGAAAGATACAACACAGACATTTGGCCAACAGGCTAAAACAACACCCACATGGACACCACACACGAAAGATAACACAATAATATCCAAAATTTTCCAGTTACTACCCAGTGTATTAATGTATTACAGTAGTACAACAGCCTCCCAATGCCCTAAAAGTAAATCATCTTCCCCCTGGGGTGTAGTAGTTATTGAACAGGCCCTCTCCTTTTCAGATCTTATTTGCTTATTGCCGGATATGATCAGTCATGTGAGTGATGTTCTCAGGCTAGTCAGGGATGTGGGTACTTCGGAAAGATTAATGTGTTTGATAACACAAAAAGTACTTTGCGTAAGGAACTTTGAGCTGAATGCGAGGATGCCAGCAGAGTGCAGAAGGAGCCTTTATCGGGGGGTGGGGGGGGGGAGGGCTTGTAGAATGACCCATCTGTCTTACTGCCCCTTGCAATTCTCCCTCTGCGTGACACAGAGGGTGGGAGTGGGAACCACATCTACCTGCTCCCTCGGGACCCTAGCTACGAGCTATGCCAGAAATATATTCTAACAGGACACGCAGGGCCCTGCAACTCCTGGCCACTTATCTAATTTGTGCACCCAACTACTTCGACTCACCTCCGCTTCGTGTTCTCTAATCTCTCCAATCATCTAATGGCAACATTGACAGTACTTCTTATTTCTGGCCCCATTAAGGGTGGAACCACTCCTTTAGATCGTGAACAACTGCCGTAGCTAAGTAGCCACCATGGTTGAGGAGATCCTATGATCCTCCAGTGGGATATCACTGAGGTGATAGACTCCTGTGACCAGAGAACACTGGCAAAAGGCCCCTGTCCCTTCCTCCACTGTGCTGCACTCCTGTCAGGGCTTCAAATCCCACTCGAAGAGTGAGGGATATCTGAGCTTCACTGCTGCTATCACTCTACCCCATAGCAATTCTTCATGGTGAGCTGGTGCCACTCCCCGGGCATTGTTGATCACGTGATGGGGTGACAGGTCCATCTCCTTGTTGGATAGACCCACTCCAGCACTCCCCACACCCTAGATCCTCAGCGACCATGTGGGCAGAGGCTCCCCTGGCTTCTGCCTATTCCTGTCATCAACTCTGCAGTTCCTCAGCGGAGAACCTTTTGATGGTAGTTATTCATTCAGATTCCTCTGAAGTTAGATGATTGCCTTGGTGACCAAACTCATTTCTATAAATAAACCCTCTATAAATAAACAAATCCGTTATGTTATCCCTGCTTTTTTGCTTGCCTGTAAACTCTGAGCAGGATTTGATCCTCATCCAGTATTGGACATCCATTGTGTGAATATCTCACTTCATTGGGTAGGAAATGGCAGTCAAAAACCTGAAAATGTTAGAACAGTAAACAAACAGATGTTAAATTTCCGTAACATTCAGTTTGTAAAGCATTTCTCTTCTATATGCAAATAAGCAAACTTTTGATAATTTACCATTATTTGCATTAATCTAAACATTAATAAAGTACATTTACTTGAAATGATATATACTCATAGAACACTATTGAACATTTCCCAGCCTCACTGTTGGAAGAGTCTAACACAACTACTCATGAGAATTTCTTTAAGAAATAAGATTGTGGGGAACAGCCCACAGGGCTTTTTACAGATCTGACAAATGAAGTAAAAGCCAAATACCCTGCGTGCAGAAAATCTGAAATACAACAAAAAGATGGAAATACTTAACATCTGTGGTGGGAGAATTAGTGTTAATGCTTCAGCTTAAGAGCCTTTTTGATGAATTGATCTTGTGTGCTTAGTTTTCTGATGAGATTCCAAAAGTGGCAGGAACACATTTTCAGCCAATTCAGTTAAATCAAAGAAGATTAAGAAAATTGGCTCCTGGAAATTTTTTTGCTCACTAATTGGACCTATAATCAATGCTAGACTTTTCAACAATCCCTATGCATTGCAATCATCTCATGAAGATTCAGAGATGTTTCTGTTGTCAAGTCTACCTTATCCTGACCAGTCATCATAGAAGTTAGCCAACTTTTTGGCGCTTAGTTGCATACAAAATTACAGCAGCAGTCTGGGAACAACTTTGTGAATTTAATATCGTCTGGTGCTGGTGTTGTAGTTGAAATGACAGCATAAAACTTAATGAAGGAACATGTTCCCTTTTCTCAGATAATGGCCTGAACAGACGTGCACAGACGCTATATGCAAAGGACCACCTGATATGCAAGTCCAACACATGGCTGTTCCATCTATCTGACTAACACAAACTGTTTACATGAAAAATACTAAGAACAAGACTGATCCCACCCTGAACATCTTTAACTTAGCGGCATGGTATTGTAGTGGTTAGCACGACACCATCACAGCACAGGGCATTCTGGAGTTCAGAGTTCAATTCTGGCATCATTCTGTAAGGAGTCTCTGTACATTCTCCCCATGGAATGCGTGGGTTTTCTCTGGGTACTCTGGTTTCCTCCCACAGTCCAAAGATGTACCGGGTAGGTTAATTTGGCATTGTAAATTGTCCCGTGATTAGTTTAGGCTTAACTGGGTTTTTTGGGAGTTGCTGTGGTGGTGTGGCCTTACTCCATGTAGTATCACTGAATAAAATAGGTGGCATTGTGGATAATGAAGTAGGTTTGCAAAGCTTGCAGAGAGATTTAGGCCAGTTAGAAGAGTGGGCTGAAAGATGGCAGATGGAGTTTAATGCTGTTAAGTGTGAGGTGCTACATTTTGGTAGGAATAATCCAAATAGGACATACATGGTAAATGGTAGGGCATTGAGGAATGCAGTAGAACAGAGTGATCTAGGAGTAATGGTGCATAGTTCCCTGAAGGTGGAATCTCATGTGGATAGGGTGGTGAAGAAAGCTTTTGGTATGCTTGCCTTTATAAATCAGAGCATTGAATATAGGAGTTGGGATGTAATGTTAAAATTGTACAAGGCCAAATTTGGAGTATTGAGTACAGTTCTGGTCACTGAATTATAGGAAAGATGTCAACAAAATAGAGGACAGAGGAGATTTAGTAGAATGTTACCCGGGTTTCAGCACCCAAGTTACAGAGAAAGGTTGAACAAGTTAGGTCTTTATTCTTTGGAGCGTAGAACGTTAAGGGGGGACTTGATAGAGGTATTTAAAATTATGAGGGGGGTAGACAGAGTTGACATGCATAGGCTTTTTTTCATTGAGAGTAGGGGAGATCCAACAGGAGGACACGAGTTGAGAGTTAAGGGTCAAAAGTTTAGGGGTAACACGAGGGGGAACTTCTGATCCTGGGGTTCAGAGGTAGTTCATTGCGAAGGCGGGACCCCGGCGCTCGCGGCCACGGGGGGACCCCGGCTAAGCTAGAGGATGGGTCTATGGGACAAGGAATGCTGGGAGGATAGCCCCCTAGGCAGGCCACATAACTCCTGGGCAGGGCCCAGCCTCCCAGGCAGGAACACAAGGGCCTGGGCATGTCACAGGGCACCTGGGCAGGTGCAGGGTACAACCCATCAAAAGAGAGGGGTAGGAAAGGGTCAGAGTCCCCCACCAGGCAACAGCAGTCCAGCCTGCTTACCCAACAGAGGCAAGGGATCAGAAGGGCGCTCAGTCCAGGGTGACTACAAGAACAGACTTACAGAACTAGTTGATTAACAGTGGGTACTCCAAGCCAGGACAAACAGAAAAAAACCAGGCAAACATGATGAACATACCAAAACAGGATAGACAAGCAAACAGAACAACCTCCAACTAGACTCTCTGTCTTGTTTTACAGCGGTTGGCACCCAGCTTAATGGTGCATTACCACCACCTTCTGCTCCGGAGTATGCGATGGACTCTCATTCTTAATCCCTTCACCCAATCGTACACATACTTATACCCTAACCTACACTTTATCCTCCCCATCCTAGTACCCTATTTCTGTTTATCCATCATAGCCTATAAAAAACCCCTGTACCCCGAAAGCTAAAAATACCCTGACCTGTGTTCTCTCACCCATGCCCAGCAACCCTCTTAATGTGAATTCCTGCACCCCCCATTCCCTTAGATTAATTCTCATCATCTCTCTGTATCCCATACTTCCTGCAACTTAGAACTACATGTTCTACTGACTCCTCTTCCTGACGTTCCTCACACAGTCCTGTCTGGTGTTTCCCTATCAATTTCAATGTTTGGTTTAGTGCACAGTGCCCCAGCCTTAACCTAGTCCACACAATTTCCTCTCTTCTGTATCTACTTCCTACCCTAGTACCTGCAACACTTTTTTGTATTTGATATAAATGCCTCCCTTTCCCCTCCCCATCTCATCTTTCTTGCCACAGCTGGTTAATTTTTTCCCCAGATTACACACTTAACCTCTGCTATACTAATGTGTATTTCTATATTTTCTTTCTTTATTGCCCTCTTTGCCGACTCATCCACCCTTTCATTGCCCTTCACCCCTACATGAGCTGAAACCCATAGAAATTTAACCTGACCTCCCTGATTTGCAACTCTTGTGACTAACTGAAGGACTTCATGAAGTACATCTTGCCAGCTGTTTGAGTGAGAAGACCTTAAACTTGCTAGAACTGAAGATGAATCTGAGCATATCAATGCTTTGACTAGTTTAGTTTTCTCCACCCAACGCAACACAACCAACACTGCCATCATCTCCACTGTATACACCGCTAACTTATCAGATGTTCTTCTGCTGATTGCAATTGCTTTTGCTGGTATAGCCACCCCAAACCCTGTCACTCCTGTCTCAGGTTCCTTAGCACCATCTGTATAGACCCGAGTATAATCACTATACTTTTCCATCACATAGCAGTTAAATGCACTTACCAAATCAGTTTTATATTTTCCTTTCATTTTTACTTCTAACAAATGCCAGTCTACATCAGGCCATACCAGCTTCCATGGAGCTACAACCAGATAAACTACTGAAGGACTTATCCTTAGATCAAACACTCCACATGATCTAGCAATATCATTCCCTACCGGACTAAAGTTTTGCCTCTGAAACCTCCAATTTTCCCAGGACTCCTGCAACACTCCTTTAGCAAGGTGAGAATCATTATGTCCCTGCAAATTAACCCAGTAGTTTGCCATCAATTGCATCCTTCTTAATTCCAAAGGCATTGTTCCCATTTCTACCTGCAGGGCTGATACTGGTGATGCTTTAAAAGCCCCACTGCACACTCTCAAAGCCTGAGCCTGAATCACATCCAGTTTCCTTATAAGAGACCTAGCTGCTGATCCATATGCTACACTTCAATAATCCAACACAGATCTTACTAAAGCCACATATCTTTAATGCTGAACAACATGCTCCCCATTCCTTACCAGTCAAACATCTCATCACATTTATTACTTTTTTACATTTCTCCTCAACATTCCTGATATGGTCTGCCCATGTTAATCATGAATCAAATATAACTCCCAGAAATTTAAATGATCCAACCCTTTCTAATTCAATCCTTAACTTCTTCCCTACTTCAATTCTTTTCCTAGTGAAAAATACAGTTTGAGTTTTTTCCACTGAAAATCTACATCCCCAATCATAACCCCACTCTACCACTTCATCAATTGCTCCTTGTAGTTTCCTGATTATATGCTCCATGTTCCTGCCACTTTTCCACAAGGCCCCATCATCCACAAACAGTGACCTACCTATATCTACTGGTACCTTTGTGAAGACATCATTGATCATAATGATGAAAAGTAACAGGCTAATCACACTACCCTGAGGTGTACCATTACCCACCATGTACTGTTTTGATAATTCTCCCAACTAGACTCAGTCCCAGAGCCCCCTTATATACACCTGCCAGTCGATAGGCATCAGGTGCACCTCCTTAAGCCAGGATGATCCTATTTGGGCTTAAGGGTGAAAGTAGGGATGGCTGCAAGACCCGGAGTCCGGAGTCTGCGGACCAGATCAAGACCCGGAATGCGATTTATGAACTGGACCATAACACTTTACTCAGAGAGTGGTAGCTGTGTGGAACGAGCTTCCAGTAGAAGTGGTAGAGGCAGGTTTGATTTTGTCATTTAAAAAAAATTGGATAGGTATATGGATGGGAAAGGAATGGAGGGTTATTTGCTGAGTGTGGGTCAGTGGGACTAGGTGAGAGTAAGCGTTCGGCACGGACTAGAAGGGCCAAGATGGCCTGTTTCCATGCTGTAATTATTAAATGGTTATATATGGTTATAAAATAAATAACCCCCTGAACCTGACCAGCATTAACAAGTTAATGTCTTGAAGGTAAGAACGTTTTCTCTGCAATCCCCCTTTATCAGTAGTTGCATCTCATTGTTTCTAATTTAGTTTGGTAATTAAAGAAATGGTCTCTGTCCATAAATTGATGTCACTACAACTGATACAGTATTATAAACTCTATTGATGCAGAGTCCCAGTGTGAAGTACCTTCACAGATGCTGGTCAACGCATTGAGTTCCTCTTTGTTTTTTTTCCAATATCTTCCATCTTTTGTTTCTTTTCTGATGCAAGTAGTGTTAGCCATAAAATTAATGCCAGGCAAATATTAGCCTTGTTGGGGAGAATTATGTATATAAATGCCTGGACCACTTTCCCATTCAACGCTATGACAACTGGCATGACCTAAAGTGCAGGAAACCATCTTTGTGTGTGATTTTCTTATGAACTGGCTTCAGTTTCCCAGGGGTGACTTTGCTTGGAAAATGTATTTTACTCACCCTAAACACTGGTTTTGCCAATGTTCGACAGAAGGTAGAGCAAGAAACTGGAAGAACCCCTCCAGATATTGTAGTCATAATATTTGGTACTTTTAATTTTCTTGACAATCTTCTATGACTGTAAAATTTTTCTTACAGACCGTCCCTGGGTTACGAGCACCCAATTCATGGATGCACTGTACCAATGAATGAATGGTGCTGCAGGAGTCTTCTGTCATACAGGTATGGGGTAGTTCTGCATGCCGACCCCCTCCCTCAAGCAGCCACAGGCAGAGAGGACTGAACTCACTCACTCACACTCTGTGAGACTGGCCGCTCTCCCCCTGCCTCCTCGCTCTTCCATCACAGCTGTGACCCTGTCCCCCACACTGCTTTTGTTCATTTCCACCTCATGAACAGTTTGAGTTATGCCTGTATTGCCCAACTAGTTTTAAACATTTGATGCTTTGATTTTCCCCTATAAACTGACAGTTTTATTCAGAATTAAGATTACCTCGGCTGCTTTCTGTGAGCCATATCTTTGCACCAACCAAACCCCACAAGCTTGCCACACTGCTGTGACGATATCCTATTAGAATGTATTATTAACATCGTACCTGAGGGGTAAGCTTCCCGACACGTTGTGTTATTGGCTCATTCATGACTACTTCCACCTTGCAGCTATCCTTTTCCTTTGGGATGTTGAACACCAGGTTCTTCTCTGAGAGGAACACAGACTGCCCCTTGGGAACTGTGATGCCATGATTCACTTGAACAAGGGAAGGAGCAATGCATCTCCACACGATCAGCTGCAGGAGGATCGGAGTCTCTATGCAGTGTTGCTTCATCACAGCAGAATCAAAACTTCCCGAATAAGTACTTCAAATCCACACCTCTTCACAAAATAGTGTCCACGTTTTTCACCGTCAACACGCAGCAGACTTTGAGAAAGATTTCTCTGGACATTAGGCCTGTCCTAGATAGTCAGTCTTCTGCAGTGTCTTTCAGGTGAGAGCTTCTTCATTCCTGAAAAAAATGTGTAAAAAATAAATATTTCTTTGTGATGTGTTTCTAAGATGGAAGTTCAACTTTGTGATTTATTTCACGGCTTGAAGACCACAGTCATCAGCCCTCTGAACATACACGTTTTCAATAATAACTATTTTATTTTCCTGGAACACTACATCTCCAAGGGACTGAAAATAGGAAATGACCATGATGGACAAAAACATCGCAATGATTGCTGTGATTCTGTGCATTCTACTTCCAGACAATTTGGGCAGGAGGGTCTGTTTCCAATCTGCATGGCTCTTTGCTCTGTAGCTCCATACATCAAACTGCTCAGGGTTCACTTTCCAAAATCACAAAAAGGTAAATTCTCTGTTGTCCATTTCTGTAATTTACTTACAACTACTGAGAAATTGAAAATTATAGTGACTTTTCATTAATTTTCTTTAAGACTTGTTGCAAACAAGTGAAATCAGAGATATTCTGCCACTTGGTGTGTCAACAAATGCTGTACCTACTACAATTTTAATTTTAGTGGTGAAACAATGTACTTTGTAAACTTATGTAAGTAACAATGCTTATGGCAGGTCTTTATTAAGTAATCATATAGGAAGAGGGAAGCAGACAGTCTTCTGTCTGATCATCTTTTCTACATCACATCATATATTATACCAAGATTTAATAAGCCTTTTTAGCTGAACATAAGATTCCCAGGTACCATGCCCTAGGAAGAAAGTGAAAGTTTGTTCTGATGTCCTGATCAATTATCTGTCCCACAGTCAATGACTAATCTGGTCATATCTTGTTTTTGGTTGTGAATGCTCCTATGTTAAAGCCTACTGCCTTTCTGACTTACAAAGGCTACTGTACATTTTGAACACAAGTACATTGTTGAGAAAGTGTCTTACAGCAATCAAGGCAGTAAGAGCCAATGATAAAATTAAAACCTTTTATTTATCTGCAAAATGTTAGTCTAAAAAATTAATTGCTCAGTGTTTGCTTCTCGTGTGAAAAAAATAGAACACAAAATTGTGCAAATATATCAAAATATAGGTGGCTTGAAATTGTTCTTCTGGCTATTTTCATTGAAATTAAATCTATTCAATGTTCAATTACTCTTTGCAAAGTGCCACTGATTGCCCCTCATATAAGTGACCCAGACATTTTTTTTTAGGTACTTTGCAACTAAATAGATTGTTTATAAAGAAATGTGAGGGTAGTGTTAGAGTGATTTTGGGGGGGGAGGGGTGAGGGTTAGCAGATGTAGCAATTAACTGACTTTGGACATTAGCTTTCATATTTGAATACACATTGAAGATTAAATTTAAAATTCAGACCAGACAGACCAGGAAACAGGTACTTAACTGATTGTCTACATATGCATAAATCGAATCAACATCCTGTTCCATGGATATGACAGTTCCATGGATACGACACTTGTTTTGGGTTTGATGGTGGGAAGATCCAGACATTTTAAACTGATACATGCACAGTTCAAGAGAACATTGTAAATATGGATTTGTTTGACTTGTCCTGAATTTTCTTTGATTGTTAGCACATAAAATATTGGGTAGCATTGTGCCAGGCAGATCTCCCCCCACCCCGAAAGGGTCTCCATATGATGCCTGCCGTATGTTGAATAAAGAGGCTGTTTCATGTCTAGCTGTACTTCTCTCCAGTGACTTCATTCACTCAACAAGAGATATCACAGCTGACTAAAGGTAACTACAGAGGCATGAGAAGCTGGCCAAAGATGATTGAAAGGTAACATCAGCAGGGACGGCTGGAGTTTCTGGGCATAATTCAGAAGATAGAGGATTGTTTCATCCCAAAAAAGAAGTATTATTAAGAGAAGAAGAGGCAACTTTGTTTCACAAGGGTAGTCAGAGACAGCATAAAAGCAAAGGAGAGGGCATACAATACAGCACAAAGTAGTGAGAAACTAAAGGAATAGAAAGCTTTTAAAATCTTAGAGAAAACAACTGAAGAAGCAATAGAGAAAAAAATGAAATATGATGGTAAGCTAGTCATTAATATAAAAGAAGATATCAGGAAGTTTTTCTGTGTATATAAAGAGTAAATGAGGGGCAAGAGTGAACATTTGACCTTTGGAAAATGACACTGGAGTGGTAATAATGGGAGATAAAGAAATGGACAGTGAACAGAATAAATATTTTGCATCAGTATTCACTGCAGAAGACAACAGTAACATGCCATGAATTTGAGAGAGTCAAGAGGTAGAAGTGAGTGTAGTTGCTATTTCTAAGGAGAAAGTATTTGGAAAGCTGAAAGGTCTGTAGGTAGATAAGTAACTTGGACCAAATGGACCATTCTCCAGGGTTCTGAAAGAAGGAGCTGAAGAAATTGATCTTTCAGAAGTCAATAGATTCTGGATTTGTTCTGGAGGACTGGAAAATTGTACATGTTACACCACTCTTTGAAAAGAGAAGGAGACAAAAGTTAAGAAATAATAGGCCAGTGGTTGGCAAGATGTTGCGAGTCCATTATTAAGGATGAGATTTCAGGGTACTTGGAGGTATAAAATAAAATAGGCTGGAGTCAGCATAGTTTCTTGAAGGGGAAATCTTGCATGACAGATCTGTTGGAATTCTTTGAGAAAATAACAGGCAAGATAGATAAAGAAGTCAATGGATGTTTACTTGGAATTTCAGAAGTCCTATTTTGACAAGGTGTCATACATGAAGCTGCTAAACAGTATAAAAGCTCAAGATATTACAGGAAAGATACTACCAGGGACAGAAGAATGGCTGACTGGCAGAAGGCAAAGAATGGGAATAAAGGGGCACTTTCTGCTTGGCTGCCAGTGACTAGTGGTGTTCCGCGGGGGTCAATGCTGGATCTGCTCCTTTTCATTCAGATTCATTTACTTATCACTTGTACATCAAGGTATACAGTGAAATGCATTGTTTGCATTAATGCCCAACACGACATAATGATGTGACGGGGGCAGCCTGCAAGTGTTGCCACAGATTCTGGTGCCAACATAGCATGCCCAAAATGATCAGCAGAACACAAAACACAACAGAACAGAATGCAACAAGCAAAAAATCGTCAACATCAAAACAATTCTCATCCCTCCCTCCCTCCCTCCCTCCCAGCCATCCACCCATACACATACACAGTAACATCAAGATCTTTAGATATAAAGAAATTCAAGGAATTGTTGGAGCTAAAAGATCAGCCATAAACAAAGGCTCAAAGAATCATAGATAAATACAGCTCAGAAACAAGCCCTCTGGTCTAACTAATCCATGGCAAACAGTTTGTCTATGTGAGCTTGCATTTGGCCCATGTCCCCCTATTCCCATTGATGTACCTGTTAAAATTATAATTATATAAATTTTTACCACTTCCTCTGGCAGCTCATTCCATATATCCATCACCTTCTGCAGGAAAAAATTAATCCCCCATGACTCTATAACTCATTGCACCATCTTAAAGCTATGCACTCTATTTTTAAATTCCTTTACTCTGGGTTAAAAGATCATGCCCATTCATTATCTATGCCCTGATTTTATATATGTTTTTAATGACACCCATCATTCTCCTATGTTCAGACAAAAATACAGTGACCTTTACAGTCTCTCTTTATAACTCCAGCATCCTATTGAATAGTAGAATAGGCACAAAGGGCTGAATGGCCTAGTCCTGCTCCATTTCTCCTCCTTTATTGAAAACCAAGTTACCATCAGCTGGAGTCCAAAAACCAAACAATATTTTCTTGTTATTTTCCCACCTGATCTTCAGTTCCACTAACAAAAAAGGATCTGAACACCAGGTTAATGTGATACCTCCCAGATAATGCCACCACCCATGTCAAATATACATGCTGGCAACTTTCCTGTAAAGTTTTTGGCAACTTCCTTTATCTGTAACGGAGTGCAGTCAACAAACATTGCTGTCAAATTTATATTCATTAACTTAAAATATCATACACACTGAACTCTGAATGAACTTTATGTAAAAAAATGAAATAAACAGGAAAGAATGCTTGAAGTTGCTTAAATATCCCATTTTAATGAACCTAAGAAAGTTTACTGCACTTGATTTGTAAGTATAAGATATAAAATGTACTACCACGACTTTACCCCAGAAACATACAAAAACATTTATGAACTAGTAGGTTTAGGCAACAAATAAAGTGTTGTAACTTTTAAGTGGGTATTGGCTTTGAATGTTTGAGTATAGATGCACTTGTATTATTTTTCATCAAATACACATTTTCGACCAAGTGTTCCCGATCTGGGGTCCACAGACCCCTTACTCAATAGTATTAGTCCATGACATAAAAAAGTTTGGAACCCCTGTTCTAGACATTATAAGCTGCTCAGCAAGCTGTGACGTAATTTAATCATACAGCACCAAAACAGGCTATTTGGCTCACCAAGTCTGTACTGAGCACCTAATATAATCCAACACTATTTTATTCTCCTGTATTACTGTCAACTGCCCTTCCCCACATTCTCATCTGTAGACTACAGTGAAAGTTAAAGTGACCAAATAACTTACCAACTTGCACAATCTTCAAGGAAACCCAAAGCTCTTGAATTAAACCTATGTGGATATCGGATGAACACGCAAACTCCACACACACACAGCACCGGAGCTCAAGGTTGAACGTAATTACTGGAGTGTGAGTCAGTAGCTCTGTGCTGTCCTACCCCTGAAAGTTTAACTTTTGTGTTCCATTCAATGATACAAAACTGAGTTCCAAATCTTATTTCTGAATCTGAATTGACTTTATTTTTTACATCCTTCACATACATGAGAAGTAAAAGATCTTTACGTTGTGTCTCCATCTAAACTTGCAATGTGCAATCATAGTAATTTAAAATAACTTATAATAAATAGAACAGTCAATGTAACATAGAAATACATTTAATCAGCGTGAGTTAATCAGTCTGATGGCCTGGTGGAAGAAGTTGTCCTGGAGCCTGTTGGTCCTGGCTTTTATGCTGCGTTATCGTTTCCCAGATGGTAGCAGCTGGGATAGATTGTGTTTGAGGTAACTCGGGTCCCCAATGATCTTTCAGCCTCTTTTTTCACACCTGTCTTTGTAAATATCCTGAATCATGGGAAGTTCACAGCTGCAGATGCGTTGGGCTGTCTGCACCACTCTCTGCAGAATCCTGCGATTGAGGGAAGTACAGTTCCCATACCAGGCAGTGATGCAGCCAGACAGGATGCTCTCAATTGTGTCTGTGTAGAAAGTTCTTAGGATTTGGGGACCCATACAAAACTTCCTCAACCATCTGAGGTGAAAGAGGCACACTGCACTGGGAGAGGGAGAGATTGAAAACACCACTACATTTGACTTTGAAGTCTGTGATGGTATGAAACTCTCGGCACAAGTCACGTGTGCTATTCATTGTGAATCTTGTCCCTGTATTGTTGTTTCGCAGCCTTGGTAGCTTTGTGCAGATCATAGCTGCTTTTCTTGAGCTCCAGCTGATGGCCGGCACTGTGTCACACGGTAAGTGCTGCTCACTTGGAACTACTGATCCAGGGTTTCTTGTTCAGGAAGACCCTGACTGACTTCTGGGGGACAACGTCATCAATGCACTTCTGGATGAAGCACGTGACTCCATTAGTGAACTCGGAGACATCCTCATCATGGAAGACATTCCAGTCGACGTCATCGAAGCAGTCCTGCAGCATGGAGACTGATTGGTTGGACCAACAGTGGACAGTTTTAACTATGACCGCCTCTTGTTTCAGCTTCTGCCTGTATGTTGGCAAAAGCAGGGTCGAAGAGTGATCTGATTTTCCAAAAGCTGGGTGAAGGAGAGCTTTGTGAGCGTTGTGGAAGGGAGTGTAGCAGTGGTCAAGTGTGTTATCTCCACGAGAGCTCAACTTAATGTTCTGACAAAATTTCGGAGAGACTTTCATCAGTGACGCTCGATTAAAGTCATTGGCAATGATGAAGGCAGCCTCTGGGTGTGTAGTTTCCAGTGTATTGATGGCCTCGTACAGTTTGGCCCGTTTATGCTCTATTTTGGTTTGGTATTGCTATCTGAATCAAATATGCACATTGTTGACAGAGTTGTGGAGTATCCACTGGACTTAAAACAGAATAGGTAGGCGAGAATGATGATGAGCACTGAATAACGCCAGCATTCCCATTCCCAGATCCAGTTAACATGTTCCCTATCCCTTGCATTAAAGAAAACATAACTTGCAGCAGGGGAGAAAGAAAACAGCCTTTGCTTTTAAAATAATCATCAACTATTTTCAAGTTAGTTGCAGATTGAGTTTTACTGACTATTGGCATGTATCTGGTGCCTCTTAACTTCTTTAAAGAGTGGTCTTGCATCTGTTGACAGATACTCTCCTGCCTTCAAAGGTTCTGAACATGGGGCTATTGGAATATAGCATGCCTAGCAGAAGAGATGTTGAGCAGGTGAACATGCAGAAAGAAGGAAAAAAGGTGAATACTCCAGTTGGAGTCATATCTTCCCAGAGTGTCCTCCCAGAACCTGAGTAGCTGTCAATGGATGAAATGCTTCATTGTCTGCAGCCAAGTTGCAGATGACTGTAACCAGTTATCTGGTTGATAACTCAACCAGAGGCAATCAAAGTGCTCTTAGACTTCTCACAGCCTGAGGAAAAAATAAGTCCTGCCCTTTTCTGTCTACTAAGAATAATAACCAGCTCAAAATATGCTCTGTACATTTCATCGTCATCTCTTGCTGGAAGCATCATGAGATTTTAGAAGAAATGCTGACTTCACTGCTTGCAGAAGCTTCACTGAGATTGCATATGAACCCTGGCATAAGCAAATCAATTCCATACCCAACTTAAGACTCTAGTATCTGCTGAAAGCACATGAATACCATGCCATAACATGTCATGTCATACCAAGCCAGACCATACCGTGTAATGGACTACCATATTGTGCAAAGCCTTGCACTCATTATTTTGTGGACAGAAAAATGAGGAAGGTGCAGGACATATGTATTCCAAAAATGAAGAAATATTCAAATGGTAAAATAGTACAACCGTGGCTGACAAGAGAAGTCAAAGCTAATGTAAAAACAAAAGAAAGGGAATATAACAAAGGAAAAATTATTGGGAAGATAGAGTATTGGGAAGTTTTTAAAAAGCTACAGAGAGCAACTAAAAAAGTCATTAAAAGGGAAAAGATGAAATATGAAAGCAAGCTAGCAAATAATATCAAAGTGGATAGTAAAAGTTTTTTTCAAGTATGTTAAAAATAAAAGAAAAATGAGAGTGGATATAGGACCTCTTGAAAATGAGGCAGGAGAAATAATTACAGGGGCAAGGAGATGGCTGATGAACTAAATGAGTATTTTGCCTCAGTCTTCACTGTGGAAGACACTAGCAGTATGCCTGATGTTGTAGTGTGCGAAGGAAGAGAAGTGGGTGCAGTTACTGTTACAAGACAGAAAGTGCTCAAAATGCTGGAAGACCAAAAGGTACACAAGTCACCCAGACCAGAGGAGTCGCACCCTAGGGTTCTGAAAGAGGTAGCATTAGAGATTGTGTTAGCATTAGAAATGATCTTTCAAAAATCATTGGACTCTGGCATGGTGCCAGAGGACTGGAAATTTGCAAATGTCACTCCACTCTTTAAGGAAGGAGGAAGACAGCAGAAAGGAAATTATACGTAGACCAATTTGCCTGACCTCAGTGGTTGGGAAGATGTTAGAGTCAATTGTTAAAGATGAGGTGATGGAGTACTTGGTGACACAGAACAAGATAGTACAAAGCCAGGAATATCCTGCCTGACAAACCTGTTGGAATTCTTTGAGGAGATTACAAGTAGGATAGATAAAGGGGATTCAGTGGATGTTGTATATTTGGACTTTCAGAAGGCCTTCAACAAGGTACCACTCATGAGACTGCTTTCTAATTTAAGAGCCCATGGTATTACAGGAAAGTTACTAACATGGTTAGAGTATTAGTTGATTGGTAATAGGCAGCGAATGGGAATAAAAGTATCCTTTTCTGGTTGGCTGCCAGTGACTAGTGTTCCGCAGGCATCAGTTTTGGGACCACTTCTTTTTATGCTATACATAAATGATTTAGATGATGGAATAGATGGTTTTGTTGCCAAGTTTGCAGATGATACGAAGATTAGTGGAGGGGCAGGTAGTGTTCAAGAAACATGTAGGATGCAGAAGGACTTAGACAGAGTAGGAGAAAGGGCAAGAAGGTGGCAAATGAAATACAATTTTGGAAAATACACGGTCATGCTCATTGCTGGTAGAAATAAATGTGCAGGCTATTTTCTAAACAGGGAGAAAATCCAAAAACCTGAGTTGCAGAACACCCTAAAGATTAACTTGCAGGTTGAGTTGGTGGTGAGGAAAGCAAATGCAATACAGTATTAGCATTAATTTCAAGTGGTCTAGAATACAAGAGCAGTTTGTGATGCTGAATCTTTATAAGGCACTAGTGAGTATTGGGTACAGTTTTGGGGTCCTCATCTTAAAAGAGATGAGCTGGCATTGGAGAGGGTCCAGAGGACGTTCGCAAGGATGATTCCAGAATTGAAAGGGTTATCATACGAGGAATGTTTGATGGCTCTGAGTCTGTACTCCTCAGTGCCATTCCATATTTCCAGCTGATGCAGATCCCTCTGCAAGGCATCACGGCCGTTCTCTCCGCCCAGTACATCCCCAAATTTAGTGTCATCCACAACTTTGCAGATCCAATTACCCATATTATCATCCAAATCATTGATATAGATGAGAAACAACAATGGACCCAACACTGATCCCTGTAGCACACCACCTCAGAGAGGCAACCCTCTACAACTGCTACACACACAAAATGCTGGTGGAACACAGCAGGCCAGGCAGCATCTATAGGGAGAAGCGCTGTCGACGTTTCGGGCCGAGACCCTTCGTCAGGACTAACCGAAAGGAAAGATAGTAAGAGATTTGAAAGTAGTGGGGGGAGGGGGAAATGCGAAATGATAGGAGAATACCGGAGCGATGAAGCTAAGAGCTGGAAAGGTGATTGGCGAAAGTGATACAGAGCTGGAGAAGGGAAAGGATCATGGGACGGGAGGCCTCAGGAGAAAGAAAGGAGGGGGGGGGGGAGCACCAGAGGGAGATGGAGAACAGGCAAACAACTAAGTATGTCAGAGATGGGGTAAGAAGGGGAAGAGGGGCATTAACGGAAGTTAGAGAAGTCAATGTTCATGCCATCAGGTTGGAGGCTACCCAGCCGGTATATAAGGTGTTGTTCCTCCAACCTGAGTTTGGATTCATTTTGACAATAGAGGAGGCCATGGATAGAAATATCAGAATGGGAATGGGACGTGGAATTAAAATGTGTGGCCACTGGGAGATCCTGCTTTTTCTGGCGGACTGAGCGTAGGTGTTCAGCGAAATGGTCTCCCAGTCTGCGTCGGGTCTCACCAATATATAAAAGGCCACACCGGGAGCACCGGACACAGTATACCACACCAGCCGACCCACAGGTGAAGTGTCGCCTCACCTGGAAGGACTGTCTGGGGCCCTGAATGGTGGTGAGGGAGGAACTTTCAAATCTCTTACTATCTTTCCTTTCAGTTAGTCCTGAGGAAGGGTCTCGGCCCGAAACGTCGACAGCGCTTCTCCCTATAGATGCTGCCTGGCCTGCTGTGTTCCACCAGCATTTTGTGTGTGTTGTTGTTTGAATTTCCAGCATCTGCAGATTTCCTCGTGTTTCCTCTACAACTGCTCTCTGGCTTCTTCCACAAAGTCGATGTCTAACCCAATTTACTACCCTCATCTTGATTGCTGAGTGACTGAGCCCTCTTGACCAGCCTCCCCTGTGGGACCTTGCAAAGTACCTTATGCAGACAGCATGCACTGTCTTGTCTTCATCCACTTCCCAGAGAAACTCTATAAGACTGGTTAGACATGATGTACCATGCATGAAGCCTTGCTGACTATCCTCAATCAGTCTAAGTATACAAATACTTATATATCAGGTGCCTTAGGATAACTTTCCCATAATTGACGTTAACTACTGGCCTATAATTTGCTGATATATGTTTAGAGCCTTTTTTAAACAGCACAATAACATTGGCTATCCTCCAGTCCTCTGGTACCTCACCTGTCTCTGAGGATGATTTAACTACCTCTGCTAGGGCCCTGACAATTTCTCCATTTGCCTCTTGTTGGGTCTAAGGGAGCACCTTGTCAGGCCCTGGGGATTTATCCACCGGATTGCAAACACCTCCTCCTCTGTAATCTGCATAGGACCTATGAAGTTAATGCCGCTTCACCTCATTCTGTAGATCCTGTGTCCATCTCCTGAGTAAATACAGATGCAAAAAACTTATTTGACACCTCCTTCATCTGTTTTGGTTCCAGAGGACCAATTTTGTACCTTGCAATTCTTTTGCTCTTAAGAGATCTGTAGAATCCCATAGGATTCTTCTTCACCTTGTCTGCCAGAGCAACTTCATGCCTTATTTTAGCCCACCTGGTTTCTTTCTTAAATGTTCTCTTGCATTTCTTATACTCCATTAGCACCTCATTGCTCCTACCTGCCTATACCTGCTATACACTTCCTTTTTTCTCTTAACCAGGGCCTCTCTATCTCTTTAAAAAATAGGTTCCCTTGTAGCGATGTGCTACACATCGCTGAAATAACAACACGCAGTCGGTAAGTCGTTTCGAGACTAGTTTATTCAAACTTCACGGCACTGGCTTTTAATCCCTAGCGCCCGCCCTCTCCAGGCGGAAATGACGTCAGAGGTGCATTACGAAAGTCTCCCCCTGCGCGTTGGCTATTTGTGAGCCGGTTCGCCTGCGCAGAAAGTGGGTCGCCACATAACCACCCCCCCCCCCCCAGAACCGGCGATACACCCCCCAATGTCCACAGTCTGGATCACACTCTGTTTGGGAGGTCTGCCTCTGTGCCACGGTGCCCGAACCTCGACTGGCTGCGCCAAGTCCACATGGGCTGGTTTGAGTCGGTCCACCGTGAAAATCTCCTCTTTCCCCCCAATGTCCAGAACGTACGTGGACCCGTTGTTGTTGATCACCTTGAACGGCCCCTCGTACGGCCGCTGTAGCAGTGCCCGGTGTCCGCCTCTTCATACAAACACAAATTTACAGTTCTGCAGGTCTTTGGGTACATGGGTCGGGGTCCGTCCGTGCTGTGAAGTCAGTATGGGGGCCAAGTTGCCGAGCCTTTCGCGTAGTCTGTGCCCTCTTTAGGCACTGTGCGAATTCCAAGCAGGACCCAGGGAAGCTTGTCCACCCAGTTAGGTCCTCTCAGGCGGGCCATGAGAGCCGACTTCAAGTGACGGTGGAAGCGTTCCACTAGTCCGTTCGACTGTGGGTGACAGGCAGTAGTGTGGTGTAGCTGCGTTCCCAACAGGCTGACCACAGCCGACCACAGGCTGGAGGTGAACTGGGCACGTCTGTCGGAGGTAATGTGGGCCGGTACCCCGAAGCGTGCTACCCAGGTTGCAATCAGTGCTTGGGCGCAGGAATCGGCAGATGTATCGGTGAGTGGGACCGCCTCTGGCCACCTCATGAACCGGTCTCCCATAGTTAGGAGGTACCGTGCTCCTCGGGACACTGGTAGGGAGCCCACGATATCCACATGAATGTGGTCGAACCTCTGGTGGGTGGGTTTGAACTGCTGCGGCGGGGCTTTAGTGTGCCGCTGCACCTTGGCTGTTTGGCACTGCGCGCACGTTCTGGCCCATTCACTGACCTGCTTGCGAAGTCCGTGCCACGCAAACTTGCTGGAGACCAGCCGGATGGTTGTCCTGATAGATGGGTGTGCCAAACCGTGTATGGAGTCGAAAACTCGCCGCCTCCAGGCTGCCGGGACGATGGGGCGAGGTTGGCCAGTAGCCACGTTGCACAGGAGGGTCCTATCACCTGGGCCTACGAGAAAGTCCTGCAGCTGCAAACCCGAGACTGCAGTCCTGTAGCTGGGCATCTCGTCGTCTGCCTGCTGCGCCTCCACCAGTGCTGCATAGTCCACCCCCATGGACAGGGCCTGGACAGCTGGTCTGGAGAGTGCGTCCGCCACGACGTTGTCCTTTCCCGAGACATGCTGGATGTCCGTGGTGTACTCCGAGATGTAGGACAGATGTCGCTGCTGGCGAGCCGACCAGGGATCGGACACCTTTGTGAACGTGAAGGTCAACGGTTTGTGGTCCATGAACGCGGTGAACGGCCTGCCTTCTAAGAAGTACCTGAAATGCCGGATTGCCAGATACAGTGCCAACAGCTCCCGGTCGAAAGCACTGTACTTGAGTTCGGGTGGTCGTAGGTGCTTGCTGAAGAATGCCAGGGGTTGCCAGCGCCCCTCGATGAGCTGCTCCAGCACCCCACCGACTGCTGTGTCAGATGCGTCCACCGTGAGGGCGGTCGGAACGTCCGTTCTGGGGTGCACCAGCATCGCGGCATCTGCCAAGGCTTCCTTGGCTTTAACGAAAGCGGCCGCGGCCTCCTCGTCCCAAGTAATGTCCTTGCCTTTACCCGACATCAGGGTGTACAAAGGGCGCATGATACGGGCTGCTGAGGGGAGGAAACGGCGGTAGAAGTTCACCATACCAACGAACTCCTGTAGGCCTTTGATCGTGTTGGGATGGGCAAAGTGGCGGATCGCATCTACCTTGGCGGGCAGAGGTGTTGCCCCGTCTTTGGTAATCCTGTGGCCCAGGAAGTTGATGGTATTGAGACCAAACTGGCACTTGGCTGGGTTGATCATGAAGCCAGAATCACTCAGGTGGGAGTAGAGCTGGCGGAGGTGGGACAGATGCTCCTGGCGACTACTGCTGGCTATAAGGATGTCGTCCAAATAGATGAACACACAGTCCAGGTCGCGTCCCACTGCGTCCATTAGCCGCTGGAATGTCTGTGTGGCATTCTTCAGGCCGAACGGCATTCAGAAGAACTCGAACAGGCCGAAAAGGGTGATAAGTGCTGTTTTGGGGATGTCTTCAGGGTGCACCGGGATTTGATGGTACCCCCGGACGAAGTCTACTTTGGAAAATATTCTTACCCCGTGCAGGTTTGCTGCAAAGTCCTGTATGTGCAGCACGGGGTAGCAGTCTGGAGTTGTAGCCTCGTTCAGTCTGCAGTAGTCACCGCATGGTCTCCAACCCCTAGCTGCTTTGGGCACCATGTGCAGGGGGGAGGCCCATGGGCTGTCAGACCTCCGTATGATCCCCAATTCCTCCATTCTCTTGGACTCCTCCTTCGCAAGGCGGAGTTTTTCCGGGGGGAGCCTTCGTGCGCGGGCGTGGAGGGGTGGTCCCTTGGTCGGGATGTGGTGCTGAACCCCGTGTCTGGGCATGGCTGCCGTGAACTGCAGTGCCAGAATCGATGGAAAGTCCGCCAGGATTCTGGTGAATTCGTTGTCCAACAGCGTGATGGAGTCCAGGTGTGGGGCCGGCAACTTGGCTTCACCCAGGGAGAACGTCTGGAAAGTCTCGGCATGTTCCAGTCTTTTCCCTTGCAAGTCGACCAGCAGGCTGTGAGCCCGCAAGAAGTCCACCCCCAGGAGTGGTTGGGCCACGGCGGCCAGTGTGAAGTCCCACGTGAACCGGCTGGCGCCGAACTGCAGCTGCACTGCGTGGGTGCCGTAGGTCCGTATCGTGCTGCCGTTTGCGGCCCTCAGGGTGGGTCCTGGCTTCCTGTTGCGGGTGTCGTATCCCGTTGGGGGTAAGACGCTGATCTCTGCTCCGGTGTCGACCAAGAAGCGGCATCCGGACGGTTTGTCCCAGACATACAAGAGGCTGTCCTGGTGGCCAGCCGCCATAGTCATTAGTGGCAGCTGGCCCTGGCCCTTGCAGGGCGGGTGACAACGGCAGGCTTTTGTGCCCCACCACTGGTGGTAGAAACACCATTGTTCACTGGCCTCCTCACTCCTGCCTCTGTGTTGTGGGCGCCCCCCTGCCGGGCCTGGTCTGGTCCGCTGTTGGGCGCGTGGCCTGGTAATCTGACCGATGGACGCCACGCTCTCCCTCTTGGCTTTCTACAGCACGTCTGCCCGGGCCGCCAACTTCCAGGGGTCACTGAAATCTGCGTCGGCCAGCAGCAGATGTATGTCCTCGGGCAGTCGCTCTAGGAACGCTTGCTCAAACATGAGGCAGGGCTTATGTCTGTCAGCCAGGAACAGCATCTTGTTCATCAATGCTGACAGCAGTCTGCCTCCCAAACCGTCCAGGTGAAGCAGGCGGGCACCCCGCTCACACCGTGAGAGGCCAAAGGTCTCAGTGAGCAGTGCTTTGAATGCTTCATATTTGCCTTCTTCCGGGGGCGACTGTATGAAATCCGCAACCTGGGCGGCCGTCTCCTGGTCAAGGGCGCTCACCACGTGGTAGTAACGCGTGGAATCAGAGGATATCTGCTGAATCTGGAACTGGGCTTCTGCTTGGCTAAACCGCACGCATGGTCGCAGCGTCCAGAAAGTCGGCAGTTTTAGCGAAACTGCGTGAACAGATGAAGAGTCGGTCATCTTTGGTCCAAATCCCGTTTGGACTGTCGGGGTCACCAATGTAGCGATGTGCTACACACAGTGCTGAAATAACGACGGGCAGTCAGTAAGTCGTTTCGAGACTAGTTTATTCAAACTTTGCGGTGCTGGCATTTAATCCCTAGCACCTGTCCTCTCGGGCGGAAATCACGTAAAAGGTGCATTACCAAAGTCTCCCCCCGCGTGCTGGCTATTTGTGAGCCAGTTCGCCTGCGCAGAAAGTGGGTCGCCACACCCTACACTTTTTATCTTTACCTTTTATTCTAACAGGCACATGCAAGGATTCCCTTTCCCCACTCTCATTCTCTCCAACTATGTATTCTCTCTCTCTATCTCCCCCCCAAGACACTCTCAATCTCTCTCTCTTGTTTTCTCTCACTGTAGTTCTCTCTCTTGCCTCGCTATCATTCTCTCATCTCACTTTCTCTTATTCTCTCTCCCCCATTCTCATTCTCTTTCACCCCCCACCTACTCTCACTCCCCCTTACTGTGTTATTCTCTCTCTTCTCCTCTTACTCTCACTCTCAGCTGCTCCTGCCTCCTAGAAACAGCAGATGGAGACCAAGGCTTAGATGGACTTGCCTTCATTCCCATAACTCAGACAACATGCAATGCCAATACAGTGGGAGATAGAGGAAAGGCAAGAGAGTGGTTGGTTAGCAATAAGACTCTGGCCTACAGAGAGATTGGAGGGGCTCCCAGCGGATAATCGGTGGGTCTCTTTGTACTTTATCTGGAAGCTACTTAAATATTGCTTCTGTGGAATACTTTTCAAAGGTTTCAAAGATTTGTTTTGTTAAATGCAGGTCATTGCCAATTATAGTCAGACATAACCTCCGTAACACCTGACATGTTATCCCTACTTCTAATCAATGTTCATGGGGAAATAAAACCAATACCAAAATAATAGTTGACAAGATATGGCTTTAGTTCAAAATTTTGTTGAGAACTGTTTAAGGGCAACTGCAGTTCCACAAATCTGAAGGCAGATGATTACAAACTCCCATGTTTCCATTAAACAATTGAAAGGCCAATAGGCAAATGGTCAGAGCACAGTGGGATTAAAAAGAGTCACAGCTAAATACAAAGGACACACATTAAAAAGTCCTCACTGCAAGACGTTCAACACACTTGTCAAAGGATCATTTTCCTGAACACTGAGAAGTCTCCCCTGGAGAAAATTAAAGGAATTCACACAGAGTGGATACGAGCAACCCAAAACCCAAGTAGACAAAAGCCACCATCAGTTTGTCGTTTAAGGAATAAGACCATAAGATATAGGAGCAGAATTAGGCCATTTGGCCAATTGTGTCTGTTCCGCTATTCTATCATGGCCTACTTATTATTCCTCTCAAATCTATTCTTCTCGTTTCTCCCTGTAACCTTTGATGCCCTGACTAATCAAGAAACTATCAGCCTCAGTGTTAAATATACTCAATGACTTGGCCTCCACAGCCTCCTGTGACAATAAATTCCACAGATTCACTACCCTCTAGCTAAAGAAATTCCTGCTCATCTCTGTTCTAAATGGATGCCCCAGTCTAGCCTGAGGCTTGCCCTCCGGTCCTAGACTCACCTGTTGTGTCTATGCATAACTACATATTGATTAAATAAAAGCACGCATGTGGGAGATAGCTTTAACTGGTGTTTTCACATTGCAGCGAGAGAGAGAAAGAGAAAAAACAATGCACATGCGTAGACAACAGCACATGTGCAGACAACAGATCAATACGTAGTGCGAAGGGGGAGGTCATTGCTCTTAAAGGAATGGATCCATACATTACACTTCCTCCCCCTTTAGATTAATGCAACATATAGCAGTATATGTACGAAACATTGAATTTCCCTTTCATAAACTCATATTCCAAATAAACATGCTTTCACAATAACAGTCCATAACTAACTTCACAGTTCTAAAGGTTCAATCTTTTGGGTGGTGTTCTGTTTGGTTTAGGATAGCACCTCTGGACCTGTGGAACGGCATCAGGTTTGGCAGGTGTCCTGTCAACGATAACATTTTTGTCGTGCCCCTGGGCCTATGGAGCAGCATCAGGTTTGGTAGGTATTTTGTCTACGACGAAGTTCTCAGCTTCTGGTGTCACGTTGGTGTCAGTGACATGATCATCACGGAGAGGTAAGTCCGATAACTATAATGTATCCGTCTGGTTGGATGCAGTCGTCTCAGGTGTGTTCTTCAGTTGAGCATCTAGTATCTGGTCCACATGATGTCTCCATGTCTGATCTCTAACACCCACTGTGTACATCAGTGGTCCAGTTCTTGTAGCTGTCCTGTTGGGTATCCACTTGTCTTCTCAGTGATCATGCACTAGGACTTCCTGTCCAACCTTGAAGCCCCTTGCCGATTCACTTGGCAAATGGCTGAACTGCTTATTCTGTGCTTCCCTTCAGAGGTCTGTTTTCAGGAGGTCCATGTGAGATCTCAGATTCCTGCTCGTGAACAGCATTGCAGGTGCTTGACTGCTTGTCGCAAGAACAGAGTTCCGATACACAAAAACGAAGCTGTCCACTTTGTGCTGTAGAGAAATGTCCTCCTTGTCCATCACTTTAATTGGCTTCTTGAAGGTTTGGATAAATCTTTCAGCTAACCCATTTGTTGCTGGGTGATAAGGAGCTGACGATGCCATTTTTCTTTATGAAAAATCAAATTTCTTCTGAAGTGTTTTGCAGTCCATTTTCACTCATGATTTGTTCTGGTAAGCTGGTTCTGGTGAAAATAGTCCTCAGAATGGAGAAAGTCTTTGTTGAGGTGGTAGACTTCATTGGTGTGACCTCAGGCCACTTCGAATGAGCATCCACAGCTATTAGAAACATGGAGACCATGGATGGCCAGCGAAGTCAATATGGACTCTTTGCCATGGTGAAGACAGCCACTCCCATGGGTTTAACAGTTTTGAACTTTCTGGCATCCATTTGGCCAAGTCTTTAATCTGTTGACCTACTCCCTTCTCATTAGCACTAAGCAGCTGTGACAGTCTCTGGTTAGTGCTACCATTTGGGCCGCAGTTGCCTGTTGATCCTGTGTTGTTTGGTACCCTTGAACTCTATGTCATAAGAGTGGGTTCCTGTGAATGGTGACCAATGTTGTAACCAGTTAGTAGGCATCACTGGAATTCCCTTCCTTGGATTGAAAATGGACACAAGGGGCTGGTGATCTGCCAATAGCATAAAATTTTGTCTGTAGGAGTAGTTGTGCAACTTCTTTATTCCCCATACTAAACTAAAGGCCTCTCGGTTAATCTGTGCATAGTTGCATTCTGCACTTGTCAGTGATCCTGAAGCAAACACAATCAGGTGCTCAAATCCATTTTTCATAATGTGTGACAAAACAGCTCCAAAGCCATAATGGGACACATTGCAGGCCAGTCTGATAGGCAGCGATGGGTCATAATGGGTGAGCAGTTCATTGGATATTATTAGTCATCTTTGTTTCCTTGAATGCTCTTTCACATCTTTCTGACCATTCCCACTTTGCTCCTGTCTGTAACAGTACATTCAGTGGATGCAGCACTGTAGCAATGTTTGGGAGAAACCGGTGGGTGTAGTTTACAAGGCCCAAGTATCAGGTGAGTTGTGACACATCTTCTGGTTTGGGTGCCTGTCGCACTGCTTCAGTCTTCCCTTGTGACTTAAGAAAGCCACGTTAGTGAATGGCATGTCCACAATATAAGATTTCATTCTTGAAAAACTCACATTTCTCTCTCTTTGCATGCAGACCATACTCACTCAGCCTGGTGAGTACTTTACCAAAGCTAGAGGAGCTCTTCACCTTTACCAGTCACAATGATATCATCAAGGTAACATTGTGTTCCTGGGATACCTCTGAGCACTTGGTCCATTGCTCTTTGCCAAACTGCTGGAGCTGATGGGACACCAAAGACGAGATGATTATACTGGAATAGTCTCTAGTGAGTGTTGATTGTAAGGAATCCTGCTTGACTCCTCAATCTCCATTTGCAGATTGGTTTCTGACAAGTCAAATCTTTGAAAACTTCTCCCCATCTGCCAATGATGCAAAAATGTCTTCTGTTTGTGGCAGGGGATACTGCACAGCATGCAGCACCAGGTTGATGCTCACCTTGAAATCTCCAGTGTATGCGAATGGCTCTGGCCTTCCCTTTCTTGATCACTGGGCCAATTGGTGTGGCCCAAGCACTCCACTCCACCTTGGAGAGAATTCCAGATGCCTCCAAGCTCTGCAGTTCATCATCCACTTTAGGACATAATGTCTAAGGAACTGGAAACACTTTGTGGAAACTTGGCATTTCTGTTTTGTCCAGTTCAATTCTGGACTTTAAGCCTTTGAGTTTATCAATACCCTTCTCATTAGCATTAAGCAGTTGTGGCAGTCTCTTGTTAGCGCTACCATTTGGGTTGCAGCTGCCCTTTGATGCCACACTGAGAGTTTTTGTGTGCCAGTCTAGTCGGATTTTTCTCCGCCATTCACATCTGAAAAGTCTGGCCATCCACTTTTCAACACATAAATCTCTAACTGCTGTGTTTGGCCTCCATACATCAACTTCACTTTCAGTTTGCCTTTGGGAGAGATTTTCTTTGCCTGTGTTGGTCATTAGCATCACTGAGGTCTTCCCTAATGGCGTCTTAGAAAACAGTTGCTCATAGTCAGCCTCTGGAATTATAGACAAAGCTGACCCTGTTTCCAGCTCCATTTTCAGTTTTACACCAGACACATCTATTGAGATCCATCTTATATTGTGATCTGCTTCAGTAAGACTATGCACTTCTAAGCATGACAAAGCTCATCTTTGTCGGACTCCATGCTTTCTGATTTTGGTTTACATTTGGTAAATTTATGCATTTGCCTAGTTCTGTGTTTGAGATTTTTCACTCAGTTGTGCTTTTTGTCTGCCTTGCACAATCTCTCTGACTTTGTCTGAGACCCTTTCTACACACTTTTTCTTTGAACCAACAGTTATTTGCAACATGGGAGGATTTGCCACATTGATAAGATTTTTGGCCTTTTGCACGATTCAGGGACATTTTGTGCATTTTACATTCTAACCTCCTTTTCTGTAGTTTTTCTGCGTGCTTTGCTGAAGTCTCTAATGATATTGCAAAGGTCAATGCCTGTTCTGAGGTTAGGCCTCTTTCTGACAGTAGCTTATTTTGAGTGCTTTGACTGTGCCTGCCATATACAAGCCTGTCCCTTAATGTATCAGAAAGTCCATCTTTCCATCAGTGTACCCTGCACCTGCTGCCTATTCCCTTCCCCTCTCTTGACAGTCACCCAGTTACCTGCCTTCTGTAACTTTGGGGTTAACTATCTCCCTCTAATTCCAATCTATCACCTCTTCATTCACCTACATGATCCAAATGTCATTGAGCTGCAGATTAATTTTCATATCACAGTCTCTAAAGATCTACGGCTCGGTGCACTTCAAGGAGATATAGTTATCACAGCGACTGGAGGTCTCCCAAATTTCACACATCTCATAAAAGGATTAGACTAACTCTGGACACATTCTCTGCAAACTAGCTATATACATACTAACAGAGAAAAACAAACATGCTTAGAGGCTTCATCTGTGCTTGCCCAAGCCTCTCCTTGCCTAACCCTGTTGAGCCAAACCCAGACCACTCTAATACTGCTTCACTCACACAATGGCCGCTCCCACAATGGACGCTCTGCTTACACCACTTTTTTCTTTATTGGCTCAAATGAGACTCACTCCCGACAAGACTTGTTGATTTTAAATGGGTCCCACCCTGCAAAGATGTTACTCCTCACTTACTACTTCAAACAGTGGCTCACTCCTGACAAGACTTTGCAGCTTTCAAATGGCTCCTGCCTTGCGGGATGTCGTTCTCTCACTCACTATTCAAACAGTAGAAATGGATGAAGTGCAGTAGAAATTCTAGTTTTGCAGGTGAGGATTTACCTTCAATTTCCTTTGTGCTTAAGTTCAGGCAATTAATGTCCTCCTTATCCTTTGCTCTTTGTCTGACTATTTTCCTGGGATATTCCAACAAGTCGTCTGGATGGAGACAAGCCTCTGAGCACGCAAGAAAACAACATCCTGAAGATATTTTGCAGTCTGCACAGGGCTAGTTAATTTGGCAATCATCTTTCATTTATTCCTAACCCTTGCCTCTTTCATGCCTCTTCAGTTTGTTTGGCTGGCTTAATGTGGTCTAAAGAGGGTTGGGGGGAGGGGCGGTAGTGTTCAGTCATTTAATTGCTTTCCATTATCAGCGTGCACTCAGACTCCTGAACATTGCAAAAGCCAAGCCAAATTATTTCTGAATAGACTTTTATTCATCTGCAGATAAGGGCTACACACCCAAATAAGGCATGTCAGCAGCTAGCTGTCTGAGAGCAGAACGAAAGTGAAGTGAAATGTTTTATGTATACGTACCTTTCTTCATGCTCTCGTGCACCATGGGATATTAAAATACTATTCTCGGGAGCACAGAACATGAATCTCCAGATGAGATTTTAAAACTGAGGTTTCAAGAGTTAAAAACATACATATTCACATTCGAGTGAAGGACAAGTCTATAGGAGCTGTGAATCCTGGGTAACAACAGATATTAAGGCTCTGGTCAGGAAGGAGGAGGCGTGGATCAGGTAGAGGAAGCAGGAATCAAGTCAGTCCTGGAAAGAGCATAGGGGTTGCAACAGTATGCTCAAAATGGAAATCAGAGGGCAAAAAGGGGGCATGAAATATGTTTGCCACAGAAGATTAAGGGGGGAAATATAGTAATTAGTGAGAGAATAGGACCCATCAAGAGACAAAAATAAACATCTCTGTGTGGAACTGCAGAAAATGAGTGCGTATTTCTCCTCTGCTTCTACCATGAAGAATGAAGACTTTCAACCTTAAGATAGTTAAAGTGGAGGTAGTGGATGTCTTAAAACATGAAAGTAGATGCAAATCATAAAAACAAGAGCTTCTACAGATACCGGAAATACGAATCAATACCTACAAAATACTAACGGAACGTAGCAGGTCAGACAGCATCTATGGAAAGGAATGAACAGTCGATGTTTCAGGCTAAGATCCTTCATCAGTACTGGAAAGGAAGGCAGAACAAGCCAGAATAAGAAGGTTGGAAGAGGGGAAGAATTAAAAACTAGAAGGAGATGGATGAAACCAGGCGGCTGGGGGAGGTGTTAAAATGGGAAGCTGAGAGGTGATAGGTGGGAAAGGTAAAGGGTTAAATAAGAAGGTATCTGTTATCATAGGAGAGGAGAGTGGACCACGGGAGAAAGGGAGGTAGGAGGGGCATCAGAGAGAGTTGATAGGCTGGAGAAGAGGTAAGAGGGGAACAAAAGTCAGGAATATAAGAATAGGGAAGGGAAAAATTACTGTAAGTTAGAGAAATCAGAGTTCATGCCATTAAGTTGGAGACTACCCAGGCGGAACATGAGATGTTGCTTCTTCAAACTGAGAGTGGCCTCATTGTTTCAGTAGAGGAGACAATGGACTGACATGTCAGAATGGGAATGAGGACTGGAATTAAAAGTTGGCCACGAGGAAATCCTACTTGTTGTGAATCGAGCAAAGGTGCTTGACACAGCAGTCCCCCTATCTACATCACTAGGTGAATTGCCAAAAGATTGGGAGGAGGGAGATTTGTGACTTTATTTAAGAAGGAGGTGTATGGAGTATCCAAGGAATGGCAGCACTTCTGGTGAAGGGGCTTGCTGCGTCCATTCTGAGCAACTCATTCACCTTCTGTCCCCACTGGACACTAAGCTCTCACTTATGGCTCCAAGAAGTTATTTGCATGCAACAGAGGCCACACCCTGCTACAGCGCTTTGACAGGTGGGCTAAACCAGGTGAGGGTAGCCAACGGGTCTCATACCCCAGTGAGATAGGGACAGGTCTGTCCTGGTATGTGAAGTAAGCTTTGGCAGACTGGGCAAATGAGATCAACAGTGATATCCAATGGCCAGGAAGGCAGTTCTGCAGCACTTTGTGGAGAATGAAGGGCATGACAAGGCACAGAAGAAATCATGGTTATCCACTGCAACTATGGAAGACCCAGTTTGTGACGAATACTCGTACCACTGGACCCAGATTTCCGAAGTCGGGAGAGTGGAACTGCCCAGTGCAATGGCTTTTCCACTTTAAAAACTCTCCTACACTGGTTTCTGCCATCATCGTATATGACAGACAATCACCATTTAAGAAGGGATGCAAAGAAAAACCTGAGAACTTAAGATCAGATCTATGGTAGGTAAATTATTAGAGGGGATTCTGAAGGATAAGGTATGCAAGCATTTGGAAAGACAGGGTGTTGTCTTTCATATAGTGTTGTGTGAGGGACATCATGTCTTTTGAAGTTGAATGAGTTTTTTGAAGAAGTAACCAAGAAAGTTGATGAAGGCAGGGCACTAGACATGGTCTACAAAGACTTCAGTAAGCCTTTAATAAGGCTCCATATGGTAGGCTGCCATGAAGTGTCTAAAGAAATTTACGTAATTTGAAACAGAATGTGACCACCTATTTTAATTCCACTTCCCAGTCCCACACTGACATACCTATCCACGGCCTCCTCTACTACACATTGAGGCCAGAAGCAGGTTGGAGGAGCAACACCACATATTCCATCTTGGTAGTCACCAACCTGATGGCATCAAAATCAATTAATCTGAATTTTGGTAATCACTCCCCTCTGTTTCCTTCCCAACCCTTTGTTTTCTTTCATTCCTGTAATCCCCTCACCCCCTCTCTTTCCCGACCCAATCCTCATTACCTGTCCAACATTTTTTTCTGCTTCCCCATCTCCCCTTTATTCCATGGTCTACTGTCATCCTCTGTCAAATTCCTTCTACCTCAGTGCTTTTCTTCTTCTCCCTATCACCTCCTAGCTTTTCACATCATTCTCCTTCATCCCCCTTCCCCCATCTACCTACTATCTGCCCTTCACCTGGACTCGCCTATCATGTGCCAACTTGTGCTCCTGCTCCTGCCGAATCTTTTTATTCTAGTTTTTATCAGGTCTCAGCTTGATATACTGAGTTCTCCAGAATTTTGTGTGTGTAACCTAAATGGGAATATTGGTTGGCATAGACCAAATAGGCCAAAGAGCCTGTTTCTGTGCTCTATGACTTCATGAAATACAAGACAGGCTGAGGTTAAATTGAATACATCCCAAAAATTGGCATAAGGGTTCTGATGCAGCGGCACACTTTCAAATATTGTCTTTGTGGCCAGTTTCTTGCTCATATGAATATCAAAACCTACAGGGACTGGAAATCAGAGATAGAAAACAAAATACTTGCCTGACTTGGTGAATATTTCCATCTTTTTCTATTTTTATTCCTGCATCTGGTGCTTCATTCAGATCTACTTAGTTATCATTGACTTTGATTTCTTCAACAGTATCATGTCAATTTTGTTCAATGTTTTTAATAATGCTTAAGTATTGAGCTAGTTTTAATATATTCAAGTAATTTTAATTTATGAAATTATTTGTTACATCTGTTAAGTGTTTCTAACTAATTTATTTATTTAATGAACCTCACTCCTTTGACAACCAGTAGATGCAAAGGCCAGGGCTTTCCCAGCAATAGAAGGTCTATACATCCAAAGAAGTCACTACGGGGATGGGAAGATGGCAAACAGCAAAAGCCTATCTGGGTAAGATTCAGCCATTGCAAAGGTGCCATCTTATCACTGAACTAACAAAATAAAATGTATTAGGAAAGAAATGCTGCCAACTGGCACATTCCTGACTGCAGGACTACATGCTGAGGGATACACTGAAAACATGTGCAGCCAATGCAAAGCTCTATGGGGAAGGACCACAGTATGGTCTCCTTCTGCTACTGGACTCCAAGAGCTGAGCCCGGTGGGGGAGCCCCTCAAGCAATGGAAGGATGTTTCATCCTGGGGCAACATAATGACAACAGTGATGTATACATAGAGTTATAGAGAAGTACAGCACTGAAACAGGCCTTCCAGCCCATCTAGTCTTTACAGAAACCATTTAAACTGCCTACTCCCATTGACCTGCAATGAGACCATAGCCCTCCATACCCCTACTATCCATATAGATGTTGAAATTTCTCTTAAACATTGAAATTGAGTCTACATGCACCACTTGTGCTGGCAGCTCTTTCCACACTCTCACAACCCTCTGAGTGAAGAAGTTTCTCCTCATGTTCCCCTTAAACCTTTCACCTTTCACCCTTAACTATGACTTCTGATTGTAGTCCCACAACACCTCAGTGAAAAAAGCCTGCTTGCATTTACCTTATCTATACCCCTCATAATTTTGTATAGCACTATCAAATCTCCTCTCAATCTTCTACATTCCAAAGAGTACAGTACTAACCTACCCAATGTTTCCTTATAACTCGGGTCCTGCAGACCTGGCAACATCCTTGTAAATTTTCTCTGTACTCTTTCTACTTTGTTTACATCCTTCTTGTAGGTAGGTGACCAAAACTACACACAATACACCAAATTAGGCCTCATCAACATCATACAACTTTAACATAGCATTCCAGCTCCTGTCCTTGTGATTCATAAAGGCCAATGTGCCTACTTACCTGTGAAACCACTTTCAATTAATTATGGACCTGTATTCCGAGATCCCTTTGTTCTACCACACTCCTCTGTGCCCTAATGTTCACTGTGTAAGACCTACCCTGGTTGGCCCTACTGAAGTACAAAACCTCACACTTGTCTGCATTAAGTTCCATCTGCCATTTTTCAGCCCATTTTTTCCAGCAGATACAGATCCCTCTGCAAGCCATGATAATCTTCCTCACTGTTCACTACACCCCCAATCTTGTCATCTGCAAATTTGCTGATCCAGTTAACCATATTATCATCCAGATCATTGATACAGATGACAAACGATAAAGGACTCAGCACCGAACCCTGCAACACATCACTAGTCACAGGCCTCTAGTCAGAGAGGCAACCCTCTGCTACCACTTGTACAGGCTTCTCCCACAAAGCCAATGTCCAATCCAATTTATTATCTCAGCCTGAATGCCAAATGTCTGAACCTTTTTGACCAGCCTCGCATGTGGGACCTTGTCAAAAGATAATTTGCCGACACTACTGTGAGTAGAACCAGCAACTCTGAATGTATAGACCAAATAAAACTTAACCCTGTAAAGAGCTCTACACTGTCATCTTCTTTTGCATGTAGTTTTTTATTAAGAAAAAAAATTGCTTTTGAAATAACAAAAGCAATACAAAAGATCCAATGATACTCTGGTAAACTGTACATATTGCAGATGCACCTTTCAACCCCAAATGTCTTCATGAATTGTCATCTCGCAGGATTACCTTGTTGTGGAACTACATGCAGTTTTAAATAATAGATGTTCATCCTTCTCTGCACATGCATTTCAATGACATTCTGATCATCTTAATAAGACTATCTCAAACATTGAACAGAGCAGGATTATGGCATGGAAATTATTTGAACCTAAATAACTACACTTTATTGTTCTCTCCTTCTGTCATTGCTGGTGCATCTCTGAGATAACATCACCTGCGATCAAATGTAAATTCATTATGTGTATTTAGAGTGTACAATGTGTTGATTCCCTTGTTACTGATTGTCATTATGTCAGCAATTTGTAAGTGATGGAATTTGACCCTTCAAGAGTACCAGCTATCAAACAACATTTGGTGGTGTCTGTGGTGTGCTCTGCAGAGATGGCACCTAGAAAAGTTTGAGGCATACAGCAAACTGCTAAAGAAACACAGAAGGTCAGGTAGCATCTGTGGATGGAAATGGACAATTGATTTTTCAGGCTGAGTGTCTCCATCTTTCTATAAGTTCAGCTGAATGGTCAAGGACTCAAACATCGTCTCTCCATTTCCAGCTGCGTTTCTCCAGCAGATTGGTTTTGCTCAATGTTTCAGCATTTGTACTCTGTTATATCTCCAAGAATATTTAGTTAGTATGTGTGCTTGCTCCTTACCTCAAGCATATAGACATATACTGCCTCATGGACAAGATCTATAGGAGGAGCCCTGCATCTGTCATTGCTCACAAACACACAGACAAGTTGCCACTGGACTGAAGCCAGTTCTCCAATGCTGACATACACTTGCATCTCAAAATCACTGTGCAGCATTAAGAGGAAGTGTATAGAATGGTTTCCCATTGATCTGAAAGGAGAGAGAACAGCTTGTGAATTGTCTTAGGCAGTTTGAAACTTTGTAAGGACTTCAAGCTAATATCGAGTGGAGTCATTTGTAAATAGTTCAATTAAAATAGTTTCACATTGTCAGCAGAGGAGAAAACTGCAAACTGTTCTGATGCTATAAAGGGTCAGTGAACTATTCACAACAATTGTGGGACGCCTATACCTATCAGGGTCAATTTTGCAATCGACAGATTTTTCTGGAGTAATGAGTAACTGCAAATTTGCGGTCACAACAAACGAGAAACCTGGCCCATAGCTTTCTTTCAGTTACGTCCTGTAAAACAGACATTTTCTTCTGATAGCCAATTTAAACAAAAGAAAGGAATGTCTAAAATCTAAACAGTACGTTGTGCAAGAAAAATTTCCAGTCACAGCCCTCTGCATTCCTGACAAAGGAAATAGCGGATACAATCTGGTAAAAGATGTCTCCTGATTCATGAAGGTCCAAAGTCCATACAAGTATTTCTACTCCATTTTCATGAAGTCATTTATTTAATGGGACTACAGGTCTCTCTGCAGCAACAAATACTCTCAATTAAAGTACAGAGAGCATTAAAATGTACAAGTGCAATATACAATATTAAGAGCAGGAGTAGGCCACTTGCTTCCTTGAGTATCCCCATTATTTAATAAGATCAAGCCTGATCTGGTGGCAGTTGAAATCTATATTCCTGTCTACCCACAGCAATATTTCAGAGGGGGACACAAAATACTGCTGTTGCTGGAATCTGGAGCAATAAGCAAGATACCAGAGGAACTCAATGGGTCAGACAGCATCCGTGGAGGGAAATAGATAGCTGATGCTTCCAATCAAACCCTTTCATCAGTTCAGATCATTGGCCAAGACCTTGCATCTTGTTTGATGCTCCAGATTCCAACACCTGCAGTCTCTTGTGTCAACCTTCGAGAAGAGTTATGATTGTAATAAAATTAGGATGGCAGACCCATATTGAAATACAGGCAGTCCCTGGGTAACAAGCAGCCAATTTATGGATACCACCTATGTACAAACAACCTCTTGAGATATTATTGAATTCAAAACTGCACTTGTGGCTCAGCCATTTTCCTGCTGGAATCATCATGCCATGGTCACAATAAAAAGCATCAGTTAACTTCTGACATGCACCGCTGCTGCTGGTGATAAAAATTGCGATACCCAGTTTTTTGCTCCTGATCAGTCACAACTTTATGTTTTCCCCATGTGATGTGGAAATGTATGAGCAACACTTAACGATTTAACTAACAGCAGAGACATGCTTACTACTCACCTACTGAAGCAAGAGCAGAAGTATAAATTACATAACAAAGCACAAAACACAACCTAAAAACCTTTGAGCAACTAATCTTTGAAATCCATGAGCAATGGAATACAAAAATTTCATATACGGAGTCGAATTTTTCTAAGAGGGAAGAGACTCAAACTAGAAGGCACAAGTTTAATGTTAGAAGGGAGAAATTTAAAGGAGAGGATGGTGGTTATCTAGAATGAGCTGCCAGGGAGGTGTAGAAGTTAGATAAAATTGCTGCATTTAAACTGTATTTTGATAGGAAAGGGGTAGAGGATGTGGGCAAATTGGATGAGTGTAGAGAGGTATCAAGCTGGCATGGATGAGAACCAATCTCTATGCTGTACAATTCTATAATTTTATAAACAACAATATTGTGAGTTGTTTTAACACAAAAGGCCTATGTTATTTTACAAGATTAATTTTGCAATTATTTGCTCAATGTGAAAACTGCCTGATAATCATATTTGAAGATCTTAGAATTGTCTGGAACATATTACATTCAAATAGGCCTTTCAGGCTATCATGATCATGCTAATCATCGCATGCATCTATACTAATGTGATGGACATTCACTGTTCAGGGCTTGGGCGGAAGGCTTTTTTCCAAGTTCAGCTTTATAACAGAGCAGTTGTCTCTTCCAGGGGCCAAAGAGTTGTTTTCTCAGTAAGTTAAACTCCTGATCAAAGTTCCTTGCTCGGATTCTTGTTGTAAAGAAGAACCAGTCTCCAGTTCTTAACATAAATTGCAAGCAATAACCAGTCTGAAGTTAAAAGGACAGTTCTGCAACCAAACAGCACTGTCTGTAGAGCTCAGGCTGCTGGCCCACAGCAAGGGACTGCCTGCTCAAGAGGTGCCTTTTAAGACAATGGGGTTATCTTAAATGATACTATCACTTAGCACATCAAATAGCTGATCTATCAATTGCTGGGAGGTCTGTATACTTAGAGAGCCAGCCTTCACAGCATTAATTTTGGGTGTCTGGGATTTCCATCCCTAGAATCTTTTAGAGATCTCTGTGAGTTTCACAGCAAAGGTATCTGAAGAAATACCACATGTGTCTGAAGTCACCAAGTGACAAAAAATACAGTGTAAGTATTAGGAAACAGGAATGACAAGAGGAATGATTAAAGATGGGGTGATGAGAATCAATACTTTACCTTTGATTTCTGTAGTCAATGATTCATTTGCAGGCTGCAGAAAATTGTTCCAGATTTTGAACTTGTTGGGATGCCTTTTTAGCAATAGGAATTGTACCAGCTTTGGAAACCCTTTGTGTTTTAGAAATTGTGATTTGCAAACTTTTTATAAGAAATAATTCCTCTGTGAGTTTTAGATATGTTTTAATAATTCAATCTAAATTTCAATGTGTATCACTAAAAGTAAATTGTTTTTTTTAACTATTTTGCTAGCTGGAGGTATCTTCTTGGTAGGGAGGAGGTCCCACTGCTGAAATAATGGGTAGCTAAGCTCACCGTGAAGGACAGACAGGGACTGTCTGATAACGTGATTTAGCCTTTGAAGAGTAGGTGGTTACAGTATAACTTTAGTGAGGGTACCCAAAGTGATCTATATCAGATAGGGCTTAAGATCATAGTTTGTGTTTGGTCCTTTGTGGACAGCAGTAACATTGCACTAATCCCGAATACCATCCTTCTCCTGACTGTGACACTTTACACTTCCATTTGCTTGCATTCTAACAAAATTTTCTTTATTTTAAATCCTGACAGCATTTTTATTACATCAAACATAAATAACCATTTCAAAGGTGGGTCTGGTCTCATATGGTTCACAAAATATTTACCTTTTTCAATGGGCTAAGAATAATACATAAATTATAAATGGCTATAACTCAAGCCATAAACAGATTATAAATAATCTGCTTTGCAAAATAGGAAGTTGCTATTCTATTTACTGCCCAGATCTGTTACAATCCAATAGATAAAATGATCTGTTTATGCAGTGACATTCTTCATTCATTCCATTGCAGGTAATTATTACAATAAATGCAGGTACCAACAGGAAATAATGAAGGATTGCAAATGCATTGAAATCAGGACCAGACATGTCGGGATTTTGCCCTTTAAATTGCTATTATTAATTTGATGGGCCATATTGAATAGAATGTTACAAAAATCACCCAAGATCAAGCTAGTTAAAAGCCAGTTAAGTTTGATCATGTATCCTACTGAAGGGCTGACTATTATGGGGAGTTAAATAAAACCTGAGCTTGCACAAGGTTGCATTGTGATTGCTGTGCAGCATGACTGATTTTTCATGTATGGTTATCACGTGATAACTTAATTGGAAAAACACAAAAAGCTTTCCTATCATGTGGTTGGGGAGCTCAGAGTGAAAAGACTTCTAGAGCTTAATCCATATCTTGGTCCCTGCCCAAGAATCTCCTGGTGGTTCAAAATCAGTACACTGGAAAATTTTCCTTTAAAGATTGCCATTGTTTTCTTCTCTCAGATCCAAAGAAGAAATAACAAGTGTAATTATACAGAAGGTAATTATATGGGTGACTATTAGAGAAAACATTTGCTGATGCTGATAGACACACTAAGGACCAATAGACATAATTATAATGTATCAAGTTTCTCCAGCTTAGGCTTTAATGTTCTGCTTCTTTCGTTCCAGAAGGCTAGTTGATTGTGTAAAGCAAGCAAGAACCATAAGGAATGTGAAAAATATCTTTCAAAGTCTCATTACTTCCACTGGTTATCCTTCTTCAAAGCTGTTACTTTATAGATGATTACATATTGATAGAGTGCTCATGATCTGCCCGTTACTTGTCAGCCTAATTACAGCTCACAAGAATGCAAATGCATAATCTTCAGGGAAAAGAAATTTGTAAATGTCTTTGTCTCATTTTTTTAATCTCCCCTCCCCACTAGATGAAAACAGATAATGGCCAATCATTCAGAGTGCTCACCTGTCTCTCAAAAACTCGGAACAAACCTAATCCTGCTAACCACCATCTAAACTGTTTCTGCTCGCTCACTGGGATACTGTAATGTATTCAGTAGCAGAGATTCAGAATGCTGTCTACATTGTGAATTCCTTTAAATATTTATAGGTATAGGAGACTTTATGCACTGCCGTTGGATCCCCAGTCTCCCCTTCCCCACCACCACTCTGCAATCTTTCAGTCACACCCCCCCTCCCCCATCAGCTGTTGGTTCCTCAGAGCCTCCATCTTGCTCCCACCCTACTTTCCCTGAACAGTCCAACCGTCCTCTCTCCTCAGACACCAATAACACCCTTAACCCCCACCAATTCCAGCTCCCGTCCATGCCGGGTCTTCAATATTCCCTCCAACCTTCCACTCCCTGAGGTGTAACATTCTGTCCTCAGTAAGGGCCTCACCTTTGTCCCACTTCGCCCTCACCGCAGTGAGTTCTGCGCACCTCACAACATCGAGCTCTTCTTCTGTCACCTCCATCTCCTTCTTTGACAAGGATTTCACAATCCGTGCGATGACGCCCTTCTCCTGTCTCCAACCTTCCTCCTCTTCTTGGACACCCTGTTCTGGTTCTCTGCCTGCTCTGGATCTTTTCATCTTGAATTGCTGACGAGACATCAACTTCAACGCTCCTCTCTCCTCTTCCAACCTGGCCCTTTCTGAATGCACTGCCTCTACTCCCTCTGAACCAATCCCAACCTTACTATCAAACCCGCAGACAAAGGGGTGCTGTTGCAGTGTGGCGCACTAACCCCCATCTTGCAGAGGCCAGGTGACAACTCTCAGACAGCTCCTCATACCTACCTACCCCTTGAGGAGGATGCCACCTACAGCATCAGAAAACTGTCTCCGACACCATCACTGACCTCTGGAGAATTCCCAACCACTGCCACCAAACACATTGTTCCCTTAACCCACAATGCTCACTTCTACCTCCTAACCAGACTGTCCAGGTAGGCCTATTATTTCTGCCTGCTCCTGTCCGACTGAACTTGTGTCCTCATATCACAATTCCATTTTATCCCCCTTGGTTCAGTCCCTTCCCAGCTACATCTGCAACACCTCTCATGTCCTCGATCTTCTCAGTAACTTTCAATTCCCTGGTCCTGACCTTCCCATCTTCACCATGGATGCATTTTTATCCCCCATCAAGAAGGCCTTAAAGCCCTCCACCTCTTTCTTAACAAAAGAACCAACAAATCCCCCTGCACCACCACCTTCCTCTGTCTGGTGGAACTGGTCCTCAACCTGAACAATTTTCCTTTGGCCCCTCCCACTTTCTCCAAACCTGAGGTGTAGCCATGGACACTCGCATGGGACGAAGTAATGCCTGCCTCTATGTAGAATAGTCTATGTTCAAGGACATCCCCGGTTATACTCCCTAAATCTTCCTCTGCTACATTGACTACCGCTTCATGCATCCATGCTGAGTTCACCAATTTCATTAGTTTTACCCCTAACTTCCACCTTGCCCATAAAGTCACTTGGACCATCTCGACACCTCCCTCTCCTTTCATTATCTCTCTGTCTCCACCTCTAGAGACAAAGTGTTAACTGACATCTTACATAAATGCAATGATTCTCAAAGTTATCTTGACTATACCTCTTCCCACCTGGCCTCCTGTAAAAATGCTATTCCCTTTTCTCAGTTTCTTCAACTCCATCGCATCTAATCTCAGGATGTGGTTTTCCATTTCAGGTCATCAGTGATGTCCTCCTTCTTCAAAGAACAGAGTTTCCCTCCCTCTACAGTTGATACTGCCCTCATCCGCATCTCCTCCATTGCTCGTACATCTGCGCTCACCCCATCTTCCTGTCATTGTAATAGTGATAGGGTCCCTCTTGCCCTTATCTATCATTCCATCAACTTCTGCATCCAACACATTATCCTCCGCAACTTCTGCACCTCCAATGTGATCCTACCACTAAACATATCTCCCCCTCCTTCTCTGCTTTCCACAGGGATCGCTCCCCCTGCAGTTTCAGTGTCCATTTGCCCCTGTCCACTCATCTCCTTGGTTCCTTAAGGTTGTTATAGCCTGGGGGGAGGGGAGTGGTGGTAATGGGGACAAGCTCCCACTACCTGTTACACGTTCCCAATGGCATGCGCCTCAACTAGCCTCTGACAACCATGTCCAGCTCCTGGCCTTCATGTGTGGCCTGGCCACTAAGCTCAGTGGAACCTTTTCTACTGACAGAAGAAGGGGCAAAGGTGGGTTACTGATGCTTTAAAACCAGTCACTTCAGGCAGGTGGGGCTCATCAGCTGTGGTTGGTAGATCATCTAGCAGATAGAAAACTCTGATATCAAGCCTCCGCTGCCTTGTGGCTATACTCATCATCATCATAGCTTGTCACACCAGACAGCCAGCCACTCTAGTCTTGTTTGGTTGATGTTGAGCAGGTCGGTGTCAGCTAAATCAGGTGAGAGTGGGCAGGTGCACAGAACATGTTCGATGTTCTGCATCCTTTCACAACACTCATAGGATTCACTGGTCCTTAAACCCCATATTGTCTCCCATCCTACAAACTCCCACTCTCGCTCTGTTGAGAGTGCACCACTTCCATCTGTACTCACTTATGAGGAAGCAAACTCTGAGGGAAAAATCTGGAGCTGGAGTCTCTAAGTCCTATGTTGACTTCAACGCTGACTGGCAACTCTGTGATGCTGCTGGTACCGAAATGTATCGGTCTCTGCCATTCTTTTGGGTTCATCAAATGCATAGAGCGGAGGAGCTTGCTACATGGACAACAGTTTGTTCTCCGTATCCTACAGCCCAGGTTTGTGTATCAACACAGCTGGGATGCAACATCCATGATCGACCCTGACCAATGGAGGCCTCAGTCACTAATCTCCCACCCTGCAGGCAACCTAAGTGCTACACCTGCCCATACACCTCCTCCCTCACTTCCATTCAGGGCCCCAAACAGTCTTTCCAGGTGAGGCAACACTTCACTTGCGAATCTGCTGGGTTCAGTGCTCCCAATTCAGCCTCCTGTGCATTGGTGAGACCTGTCATAAATTGGGGGACTGCTTCGTTGAGTACCTCCGCACCATCTGCCACAAGCGGCACTTCCCGGGGGCCAGGCACTTTAATTCCAATTCACATTCCCGTCCCACCGTGTCGGTCCATGGCCTCTTGTGCCAAGATGAGGCCACCCTGAGGGTGGAGGAGCACCACCTTATATTCCATCTGGGTATCTTCCAACCTGATGGTATGAATGTCAATTTCTCCTTTCGGGGAATGAAATTACCCCCACCCCTTCCTTTATTCCCCACTCTGACCTATTACTTCTTTTTACCTGCCTATTACATCTCCTTGGTCCCCTTCCTCCTTTCCTTTCTCCTATTGTCCACACTCCTCTCTTATAAGATTCCTTCTTCTCCAGCCCTTGACCTTTCCCACCCATCTATCATTTTCCAGCTAGCCTCTTTCCCCTCCCCTCGCCTTTTAATTCAGGCATCTTCCCTCTTTCCTTTCAGTCATGAAGCAGGGTCAAAGAAGGGTCTTGGCCCAAAATGTCAAATGTTTACGCTTTTCCGTAGATGCTGCCTGACCTGCTGAGTTCCTCCAGCATTTTGGTTGTGTTACTATAGGTATGCAGCCTGAATGATTTTAATATATCTTGCATGTATGATTGCTTAATTCATAGAATACCTAAAGCATCCCATTAAGGGTAGAACCATTCTAATTGACATGGACAGCTGGAGCCTACAACCTATTTCTGATCAACAATCTTCTGACTCTTTGGAAGCAGTTTCATTTAGTTTCAGACAAACATGGACAAAAGCTGAACAATCGAAGAATGGTAAGAGAGACTCTACTTAACATCAATGTGGCAGTCAGCCACACTCAGTTGTAGGAGTTTCCCAGAGTGGCAACCCAGGCTGAAACATTCATGATCTCCTTGCTTCCATCATGAGGCTTAAAGTTAGGATGTTTACTGCTGACTTCCAGCAAGATGTTAACAACTTCTCGAACAGATCATTGACCGTATTTATTAATGGGAAGATTAGTGGTAAGTAATGTTCTCAAAGTAAAAGTGCCAAATGAGAACAAATTCCAACAAGGAAGCCCAAACTTTTTTACATGACATTCGATGATATTTTCAGCATTCAACTCCTCACTATCAACACCATAAGGAGTCACTACTGACCAGAACATAATTTGGTCAACATCATAATTAATGCAGCTACAGAAACGAATCAAGGAGTGGGTATCTTAAAATGTGATGCACTTCCTCAAAACTGATAGCATTTCTGCCATTTGCAAGTCACAAGTCAGGATAGTAGGAGAATTGTCCACACTTGCCAAGATCAGCAATACACAAGATATACAATATCATTAGGAATAATCAGAAAAATACAGCCTGTTACTGATACTCCAACCACCGTAATCCTTCACTCCCTCCACAATCAGCACACATTGCTTTACAAGCTTAACAGCGAGGGAAGAGAAGGCTGTAAAGCTAACTCATATTGTGTGACCTGAGTTCTGTGTAAGTGCATGATAAGTGAAGTACCTACCCTTCTGCTCACTCACAGGCAGAGCGGCAACCGCAGGGCACACAAAATCAAAGAGGAATCTTCTATCCCGAGGGACTGCCCAAGAAGGAGAAAATTCACCTGGAATGAAATATTACACTAAACGCCTGGTAAAACATTACCTCAAACATCAACACCGAGCCCCCCAGTTCCCAAGGTTCTGGTTTTGCTGAGGCGATCTTTCTAACAACCAGTCACTTAAAAAGATTACTAATTAACAGTCCAAACATCAACCTTTCCTTTAGAATTTCACCTCCAGGTGGCCCTGACAAACAGTATAATTATAATAGGAATAAGCTAAAAAATGGATCGATATGAAACACCTGATAAAATGGATGGGAGCTAGGTGGAGGAGAACAAAATTCCACCGAGGGAACATAAATCAATTAAGAAAACTGTATTAGGAACCACAACAGAATGTTAATCATCTCTGGTATTCACAGTTTTAAGTGTACTCATAGATAACGAGTACCCTCCCTCCCACATCACAACAATTAGGCTTTCAAACATCAAAGCGCAAAAGCTTTCATTTGTAATCTGGAAACTATCAGGGTTAAATTAGGAGTTTGTGATTCACAGATTCTTTAACACATCCAAAATGTTAACAATGGAGACAGAGGTGCTGGAATCTGCAGTTATGAACAATTTGGGGGAAAACAATGAAGCAGGGTTTCAACTCAAACACTGTCAATTCCTTTCCTCCCACAGATGCTGCAAGTCATTGAATTTCTCCAGTAGATTAGTTGGTGCTCCAATTATCCATGGGAACCTGTGCTCTGATACACAGATCTGCAACTGGATCCTCAACGTCGAGAGATTAGTGAGTGAGGATTAGAAATAACATCTCCTTGCTGACAATCAACACAGGCACATCTCAAGCATTCATGCCTAGCCTAATGGTCTACTCTTTCTATACTTAAAACAGTGGCTAGACACAGTTTAAACACCATCCATAAAGTTGCCTAATGACACAAACGTTGTTGGCAGAATCTCAAATGGTAACGAGGAGGCATACACAAGTGAGATGGATCAGCTGGTAGGTGGTGTTGCAAGAACCTTGCATTCTATGTCAGTAAGACCAAGGAATTGATTGTGGACTCCAGCAATGAGGAGTCAGGAGAATGTGCAGCAGTTCTCAACAAGAGGTCTGCCGAGGACAGGGTGGGCAGCTTTAAGATTCTGATCATAAACATTGCAGAGTATCTATTCTTGGCCCAACATACTGATTCAATCATAAAGAAGGCACTTCCGTTGCTATACTCCGTTCAGAGTTTGAGGAGATGTGGTATGCCAGCAAAAACTCTAGCAATATTCTACAGATGTACGTGGAGAGCATTCTGACTGGTTGCATCACCGACAGGACTGAAAAAAAGCTGCAGGGGCTGCAGACTCAGCCAGGTCCATCCCCTGCATCGAGTACATCTTCAAAAGACGGTGCCTCAAGTAGGTGTCCTCCATCATTAAGAACCCTCGCCATAAAGGATATGTGCTCTTCTCATCAGGGAGGTGATGCAGAGGCTTGATGCGGATCCACACTTAATGTTTAGAAATAAGTTTCTTTCCCTCCATCATCAGATTTCTGAATCTGTGAACACTACCCACTATTTTGCTCTTTTTGCACTGGTTATGTATGTACCTCTTTTATATTTTTTATTCTAATATTGTAAGTTTTTTAAATATTGACTGTACTGCTACCACAAACTAAGGGATTTTACAACATGTCAGTGATAATAAACCTGGTTCTGATTCTGTTACAAGTTACGAGAAGCTGCAGAAGTTTATGCTCAGTGCACCCAATGCAAAGGGTCTGTGGGAAAGAACCACAGTTAAGGGAAACTCTAGACACTGGGGAAAAAGCCAGATAGATTCTATGTGACAGCCTCTCAAACATGCTTTGGATGTATAGTTTAGAAGAAAGACACATTGCATTAGCAATCAACAATCTTAACAGAATCTATACAGATTACAGTTCAAAGTTTTAAGCAAATTCTATTATCAGAATACATATGTGAATCCACATACAACCCTGAGATTCATTTCTCTGCAGGCATACTCAGCAAATCTATAGAATAATAACTTTAGCTATGAACTTTTCTGATGTAAACCTTATTACTCTTCCAGTTCGGTCAAATTATTTGTATCTGAGACACAAGAGGCTGCAGATGCTGGAATCTGGAGCATTGAAGTACCTGCTGGAGGAACTCATTGGGTGGAGTTGTATCTAGTTTATTTCGAGCAACAAACAAATATCTAGTTTAAAAAAAACATGAGCGGCTTTGATGCATTGTAAGGAGAATATGTTGGCTTGATGGCACTATGAATGTTAAGAAATAAATATACTTTATTTATATTAGATTTCCGGTGTATATTTTTATGAATATAGTTTATTTTGAAAGGGAAATGCTGTTCCAAAACAGCAACCAAACAACTCCCAACCATGAAGTCCAGGAAAGAACCAGAAAAGAGGAAACAGAAGTGGTTTGGTCACATTGTAGGAGAGCATATCAAGTTGGTGAAAATAGAGTAAGTGGTGTGCTGATTGTGCTTAATGGGCATATATTATGAAATTTATAAAAATAACTAAACGTAAATGTTTACTTACCTATACATGTCCCTCCCATGAACTTGCTTCTATGTGGATATTATATCTAATAACAGCTCATTTGTTTGATGGCCTGATAGGCAGTGCTGGGGTTTGAGGATGGCTTGTTTCATTTCAGTTCTCTGGGTCCAGTCTGGGATGGCTTATGAGGCCAATTTAGAACCCATTGACTTTGCCACAGGGGGTATAAAAGGTGGTGGAAAGTGCAAGTTCAAGTTCAAATTCAGTAATCATTCAACCATATATGAATACCCATGGACACAGCCAGAGTAAGAGGAGCTCCTCCAAGGCCAAGGCGCACCAACAGTCGCACACAGCACAAGATACGATCACAAACAATCACACAAAAAGTATATGTCTCTCGGCCAAGTCCGTGAATGTTGCCGACAAGAGCAAGCTTGCAGCAGTCTGCAGATGAACACAATCCAGCAAACGTTGGAGCACAGCAACAATGGGCGGGGCCAGACCCCAATCCACACCACACCTCATCTGGCAACTCCTTCCCCTCCACCCTTGGTTGGCTGTAACAGGTGAGCTCGCGGCACAAGTCCCCGTCCTCGCTACAACTGAGGCCACACAGCTACCTCGCTGTTGGTCTAAACAGTAAACCGAACCTGCAGCATTTTACATTACCAATGTCCAGTAGGGTCTTGCAATCTGAAGAAAAATGCCCAAAACAACAACAATCTATTAGACTCATCTTCGCCATCATGCTCAACTCCGAAGTGTTTTTGTAACAGGAAGCAACACCATGCAGGTCCATGAGTTGTATTTGGGATTCACTCCAATATTTTCATGGAGCTTCCATGTCTTCCAAGCTTCCTCCGCTATCACAGATGGTCTGTTTCCAGTTTAATGGATGATCAGATAGGGCCATGGATGAGTGACATTGTTCGAATCTTTTTCCCCCAAGGCAGTCTTGAGAACATCCCTGAAGTATTCTTTTTATCCTTCTGAATGAGCAAGTCCAGGAAGAACAGAAGTTCCTTCTACCCTGCCAACTTCATACATCACTGTGATGGGAGCTGGAATGAAGTAAACTTGTATTTTCATAAATAGATTGCTGTGCACTAGAACGCGCAGTTAGGAGATGATTCAGTCCACATGTTCAGTTCACAAAGCTCCACATGTGGACAAGGCCTCTATGTTGTAAAACTTCCATATGAATGGAGTCAAAGTAAGACTCACCGCTAAAATTGGCTAGGCCGCACCACTACTGAGTGCCTGCCTTTATCATTTTGAAAAGGTAGATAGTCTAGTTGGCACCAAGAGTAGACAACATCGTGAACAACTGGTAGAACTGCTGCCTCACTCTGAGTCAAGGGTTCAATTCCAACTTCCAGTGCTGTCCTTCTGGAGTTTGCCTGTTCTCTCTGTGTTGTGAAGGCTTCCCATGTGGGAAGGTTTCCTCCCACATCCTACAAACTCTTAGGTTTATGGGTTAATTGACCATATCCCTTGTCTGAAGGCTTTGGAATAAGGCCAATTGCCACCTGATCAGCACCAGGCTTTCCAATCACAATTCCCACTGAAGTACTTTGACAGCCAAACTTTGAAGCTAAGCTGACTTGTAATAAATAATCTTTTAAAATGTCACTAACTTTAACAAGAATTTAATATCAATAGAAATAAATCACACTGTGGAAAATTCTAAAAAAAAATTAAAAACAAAATGATAAAAACAAGAAAATGTTCAAATTAACTGTTTCTTTAAGTAATTCACGTGAATCTTACTTTGCTGATCTACAGCCAGTCTTCTCCATTGAAACATATGGAGTTGTTCAAAGAGCACAGTTGTCCAAGGTTCAACTGGCAGATTGTCCCAGCATAATTTTAGGAATTTGTTGCCTTGTCAGTGGAATCTGTGCAGAGTGTAAAATCCAAGGCCAAGCAGTAAATTGTTAGTGATGATTGAAAATTGAGGCCATTAATGGTGGGAACAGAAAGTTGTAAAGGAAGTGAACATAAAAGAGGTTTTTACTTTTAAAAGAAAGTCTAAATATAGTGACAGAACTTTTACAGTCATTGGAAAAAGGCTCTGTAGATATTTTTGACAATATGAATCCTTTGCTCTGAGAGTAATTCTAAATATTACATTGGCAGATGGAATTTAATGCTGAAATGTGTGAGGTGTTTCACTTGGGAGGACAAACCGTGGTAGAAATTAGACAGTGAATAGTTCGGTAAAGTGCAGTGTGGTAGAACAGAGGGAATACAGATCCATTAATTCCTTGAAAGAAGCATCACAGGTAGATAGGGCCATAAAGAGAGCTTTTTGCACATTGGCCTTCATAAATCGAAGTACTTGCACAGGAGTTGAGGTGTAATGTTGAAGTTGTATAAAAAGTTGGTGAGGCCTAACTTGGAGTATTTGGCTCTCCTACCTACAGGAAAGATTTCAATAAGATTGAAAGAGTGCAGAGAAAATTTACAAGGACGCTAGTGGGATTTGAGGACTTAGGTTACAGGGAAAGGTTGAATAGTTTTGGGATTTAATTATGAGGGGTATAGATATGGTAAATGCAAGAAGCTTTTTGCTACTGAGGTTGAATGAGACCAGAACAAGAGGATATAAGTTGAAGGTGATGGTGAAATATTTAAAGGGAATCTGAGGGGTGGGGGGCAGACTTCTTCACTCAGATGATGGTGCAAGTGTGGACAATCTGCCAACAGAAAGGGAGGATGCTGGATTGATTTCAATATTTAAGAGAGATTTGGATATGTACATGGATGGGAGGAGAATGGAGGGCTATGATCCTGATGTGGGTTGATGGGAGTAGGTTGAATAACAGTTTGGTAGAGACTAGATGGGCCGATGGGCCTGTTTCTGTGCCTGAGTGCTATATGGCTCTATGAATTTATTCATCACATGTACATTGAAACATGGTGTTTGCGTCAATAACCCACGCAGCCTGAATCTGTGCCATGCTTCTGGTGCCAACATAGCTTGCTGACAACTTACTAACCATAACCCCATGTGTCCTTGGATTGTGAGAGCAAACTGGAGCACCTGGAGGAAACCAGCGTGGTAACAGAGAAAACATACAATCTCCAGGTTCCACACGGTAGGCTTATTCAGAAAGTTAGAAGGCATGGGATCCAGGGAAGTTTGGCCAGGTGGATTCAGAACTGGCTTGCCTGCAGAAGGCAGAGGGTCATGGTGGAGGGAGTACATTCAGACTGGAGGGTTGTGACTAGTGGTGTCCCACAAGGATCTGTTCTGGGACCTCTCTACTTTTCTTGATTTTTATTAATGACCTGGATGTGGGGGTAGAAGGGTGGGTTGGCAAGTTTGCAGACAACACAAAGGTTGGTGGTGTTGTGGATAGTGTAGAGGATTGTCGAAGATTGCAGAGAGATATTGATAGGATGCAGAAGTGGGCTGAGAAGTGGCAGGTGGAGTTCAACCCAGAGAAGTGTGAGGTGCTACACTTTGAAAGGACAAACTCCAAGGCAGAGTACAAAGTAAATGGCAGGATACTTGGTAGTGTGGAGGAACAGAGGGATCTGGGGGTACGTGTCCACAGATCCCTGAAAGTTGCCTCACAGGTAGATAGGGTAGTTAAGAAAGCTTATGGGGTGTTAGCTTTCATAAGTCGAGGGATAGAGTTTAAGAGACGTGATGTAATGATGCAGCTCTATAAAACTCTAGTTAGGCCACACTTGGAGTATTGTGTCCAGTTCTGGTCTCCTCACTATAGGAAGGATGTGGAAGCATTGGAAAGGGTACAGAGGAGATTTACTAGGATGCTGCCTGGTTTAGAGAGTATGGATTATGATCAGAGATTAAGGGAGCTAGGGCTTTACTCTTTGGAGAGAAGGAGGATGAGAGGAGACATGATAGAGGTGTACAAGATATTAAGAGGAATAGACAGAGTGGACAGCCAGCGCCTCTTCCTTAGGGCACCACTACCCAGTACAAGAGGACATGGCTTTAAGGTAAGGGGAGGGAAGTTCAAGGGGGATATTAGAGGAAGGTTTTTCACAGAGAGTTGTTGGTGCGTGGAATGCACTGCCTGGGTCAGTGGTGGAGGCAGATACACTAGTGAAGTTTAAGAGACTACTAGACAGGTTTATGGAGGAATTTAAGGTGGGGGGTTATATGGGAGGCAGGGTTTGAAGGTCGGCACAACATTGTGGGCCAAAGGGCCTGTAATGTACTGTACTATTCTATGTTCTATGTTCCATATAGACAGCAGCTGGAATTGAACCCCAATCTTCCTATTGCTGGCACTGTAAAGCATTACTCTAACTGCTATGCTACTGTACCATTGCAATACAATCATAATGGTGCAATTCAGATTCTGGCCCTATTCAATACTGCACAACATAGTGGTGTTTTGCATCGGATAAATGACTGCAGACACTTTGCTCTGTGTGGAACTTCACAGCCCTTCCCCAGGAAGGAGGGATGTGTAAGACTAAGATTCATTTTCTCACTTAATCACAGTAGTGAGACAGGATTTCTGATGGCAAATGATACCCATATACACCTACATTCAGATACAAAAGTGAATACTTAAAAAGGCAAGGCATAGAAGCATAGACATAGCTCAAAAATAGGATGAGTGTAAATGGGCAATGGTGTTGAGGTGGAGATCGTTGAGAGCTTCAAGTTCTTCAGCCACGTAGGCATTGTCCGAGAAAGCGTACCAGCACCTCTACTTCATCAGAAAGCTAAGGAAATTTGACATGTCCCCTGTGCCAGTGACCCTCTCCAGTCTTTAGAGATACAGCATAGAAAGCATCCTATCCAGATGCGCCGCAGATTAAAGTGGCAAGAAATTGCAGAGTTTTGTCACTCTATCATGTAAATTAGACTCCCCTCCATAGAGTCCATGGAGTATTATCTACACTAGTGGTCACCACCCTTTTTAAGGCCAAGATCCCCTACCTCGGCCTTAGTGAAAGGCAAGATCGACCCCAAATCGATTAGTCACACGCATGCACACTGGGCAGAAAAGACCGGAAGTAAAGGCCCGCAACCCGGAAGTAGAAATACTGTATGTACACCAGGGGTCACCACCCTTTTTTGCACCGCGGACCGGTTTAATATCGACAATATTCTTGTGGACCAGCAGATGGGTTGGGACGGGTGTTAAACATGACTGGAATACAGTGATACTCGAAGCAGGTTCTTTATGTCCAGTCTATTCTGTAATTTAGTTTACGTGGCTATCAGCACTTGATTCTGTCCCACTTGCTCACGTTTTTTCCGCTGAAAAAACTCAGTGGGTTTGTCTTTAAGTGCAGGGTGCTTGGACTCAGGGTATGGAAGCAGTTTTGAGAGCTTCATTGCCTCATTAGACAGCTTCTGGGCCCGAACTCCAGCCTCCTGCCTGCCTGCCGCCAGATACCTTGACCAGGTGCGGCTGGTAGTGGGTGGGGTGAGATGGTCAGAGGTCCCCGTGCCGGGGCCGCAGCAGTCACAGTCCGGAGAGAGCAACCGACCGAGCAAGGAGTGCGACAGGCCGCACGCCCGCTCCCCCCCCCCCCCCCCCCCGCCCACGTAGGATCTATCAGCCAACAAAAGTTTGGCTTGAGGGATGACTTTTAGTAGATCGCAGCGAGGTAGTTGCTTTGCTACTTATGAAACCCTGAGCCCAAATTAGGTCGTCTGCGAATATTTTAGCACCGAGTTCCCCACGAACGTTTCGGTGTGCTAAATAGGTTCAGAGGTGGCACCCATCTGTCCGTGCTTCGAGCCCCTAGCAACGGCGTTTCCCACCGGCCGCGCGAGGCCGACCAGTGATCCCTGCCACCTGATGACCTTGCGTGCGTTCAAGTTCAACAGTGGGCGTGACAGGGAATGAGGAAAGGTGCAGCTGACTCATATCAACAAATCATATCGTTTCCTCGTGGCCCGGTGATTGGGGACCACTGCAGTACACTATATAGTGCATGATGGGGGAGCTACACACATGCGCACTGGGCAGAAAGAACGGAACTAAAACCCCGAACCCGGAAACAATCTCTCAACAGTATTTGTGTATTTATTTTTCTTTTTTTTTTCAGGATCTACTGGGAAAGTCTCAAAGATCAACTAGTCAATCGTGATCAACAGGTTGGCGACCACTAATCTACACTCTTCCATCCTGAAGAAGGGTCTCAGTCCAAAACATTAACTATCTATTCATTTCCATAGATGTTACCTGACCTGCTGAGTTCCTCCAGCAGTTGTGTGTGTTGCTTTGGATTTCTAGAATCTAACTAATATATTAATTAGTTCTACCCATATAACTAATTAGCCTCCCAAGCTGTGATGTACTTATGTTCAGAATGATCTGTCTGGCTGGAACAAAAACAGAAGCTTCTCACTGTAACTCAGTGACAACAATAAACCAATTACCAGATTGCATGGATATAGTGGGCTGAAGGACTTGTTTCTATGCTGTACAATTCTAATACTCCAAACACTTTATCACACACGAAAACAGCCCAACACAAGTAGTCATAAGTGTGTGGGATGGTTCTGTCTAATCTTCTTGATGACTTTCATTCCAAGTTTTCCCTTAAGAAATTCCAACTGCTAAAACATTTCTGCCAGTCATTGGCTTGGAATCTTAACTCAATTTTAACCAGTTATATGTAGGCCCTGAAGATACATGAGCTTTTCTTTCTGGTAAGCAGTAGTCAGCTTCTGTTTAATTAAGGCAGATGAGCAAGTATTTTAAGAACTGGAACTGGATGGATCCCCAAGGATTTCAGATAATTAATTGTTGTTGGCATGTAATAAACGTATTCCTGTAGCAACAGCTGAGAGCAGATGTGCCATTAAAGATGGAGTTCCACTATCATTATCTCTTTTAAAACATCAAACATTTACAGAAGATTATCATTAACTCTGATAGTCTTGTTTAAATTCAGTTTCCTCTGTTTGGTTTTGCCTCTTTAATGTTTCATGTATACTTTTGGTTGAAATTCCGCAGGGATTTGACTGGATTCCTGCTCTGAACTTCAGAGAGACATTGGCCAACACTTCCTAGTGTGTAGTCAGAGGCCATTTCCATCATTTCTCCAGTGTTTTGCTTTTAATTTCATTGAAATTGACTGAGGGATTTAATTTGGTGGCTCCAGGAGAGAATACAAAGGATATTGGGCAACAAGGAGTTTAGTTTATTTATAAAACACTTAGTTGAACTTCTACTTGAATTATAATGATCAAAGCAAACAATAATCCCAGAAGTATTGCAGGCTCCTTTTCCACAATGTGAATGCATTCATTTTATGAGGAATTGTTCTGCATAGATTAAAATGCTGGACAATGGATATTACTCAAGACACATGGGGAAAAGCAACATGTTTCCTCTTACTAAATATACCTTGTTGAAATCTGGTGGAATGGTACCAGAACAACAAATTCTCACTCACCAGCAGCAAAACCTGATTATCGACAACAGATGGAAAAAGGCAGAAGTCTATGAGCCAGTTCTCATTAGGGGAATGGAGGAGGAGAGGATCAGTCATTGATGTTTCTGAGAATCTGTCCTGGGATCAGCATGTAAGTATCATCACAAAGAAGATATGACAGTGCCTCTACTTTCTCAGAAGTTTGTGTAGATTTGGTATGTCACCAAAAGCTTTGACAAACTTCTACAGAGTGGAGAGTATCCTAACCAGTGCCCAGAAATGGAAAAGGCTACAGATAGTGGTGAATATAGCCCAACCCATCACAGGCAAACTGCCATAACAAAGTAGAATTTATCATCAAAGACCCCTACCATCGAGACTATGCCCTCTTCTCACTTCTGCTATCAGGGAGGAGGTACAGAAGCCTTAGGCTCCACACCCACAGCTTCAGGAACAGTTATTACCCTACAACCATCAGGCTCCTGAACTGGTGTGGACAGTTTTATTCACCACTACTCCGAATTGATTGTATGACCTACAATTCTCTTTCAAGAACTATTTCCAGCTCATGTTCTCACTATTATTTTTATTTGAACAGTTTGTCTTCTTTTGCATATAGGTTGCTTGTCATTCTTCATTATGTATAGATTTTCATTAAATACTACTATATGCCTGCAAGAAATTGAATCTCAAGTTGTATATGGTAACATATGCATACATTGATAATACATTTAATTTGAACTTTAAACATTGTTATTTAATACAAGAAATAGCCATCAAATGACCAGTCAGTCTTGTATTGTTCCCAGTATTTGCCTCAACTGATCACAACCTACTGTAAGCTATTTTTCTCCCAAGCCCGTCTTTAAACCCCATGGCTTTAAACCACTACAAAACTTCCACAAAAACTATTGGGCCTTCTTCACTCCCACCATCACTTAAACCTTCTACACACATCAGAACCTCCCTCTCCTCAAATCTGTGATCACCTATGATCAACCTTGGCAATGATATCTATTACCTCCATGAGGAGAAACATAAGCTGTTTTATAGAGACACAAAAGATTGCAGGTGCTATAGTCTGGAACAATCATGAACAGCAGGTGGAACTCAGCAGGTCAGGAAGCAGCTGGGATGTGAAGAAGGGATGATTAATGGTTCAAGTTGAGACCCTGCATCATCAGGACTGAAAGAGGACGCTTAGTCCCTTTGTGTAGGGTCTCAGCCCAAGATACTAACCATCCTTCCACCTCCATAAGTGCTGCCTGACCTGCTGAATTATAGAATCATAGAGAAATAAACCGTGGAAACAGGCCCACTGGTCCAATTTGTCCATGGCGAACATAATGCCCATCAAAGATAGTCCCATTTGTCCGCATTTTCCCATGTTCCTCTAAATCTTTCCTATCTGTGTCTTTTAACTGTCATTATTGTACTTGCGTCAACTAATTTCTATAACAGCTCATTCCATATATTACCACCTTTTGTGGGAAAAGTTGCCTCCCAAGCCATTTTTTAATGTTTTGCTTCTCCACTTAAATCTCGTTCCCCTTCCCTGGGAAGAAAAGACTTTATGCATTCACACTATCTGTATCCTTCATGATTTTATATACCCCTACAAGGTCAACCCTCAATCCCCAATGTCCCAAGGAATAATGCCTAGTCTATCCAAGCTCTCCCGACAACTCAGTCCCTTGAGTCCTGGCAGCATCCTTGTAAATATACTCTGCACTCTTTACAGCTTAATAGTTATGTGTGCTCTCTTATGTAATTCCATCATTCATCTTCAAGGCTAGATACTTGCACTGGTCTTCCTAGCCCCTGTATCACAGGAGGTCTCTTCAACTTCCCCCAATACTATCAGACTTATGAACCAATCACTCCTTCAGGTCAGCCAGTTTATTGTCACGTGCACAAGTGCGGCAATGTGCGGTATAAAGAAAACTTGTTTGCAGCAACAGCACAGGTACAAAGGTGTAGACAACACACAGAAGGAGACTGTCATGAAGAAAGCACTCGAGTGGCTCTATGTTAGTCTTGGAGATTCTGTGTGTCACCATGTTCCTATGGATGTATGATGGACTGTTTGCATCACAGCCTAGTATGAAGCCTCCAATGCACAGAATTGCAAGAAGCTGCAGAGCGATATAGGCTCATCCAGCTCCATCACATGCACAATCCTCCCCAGCACTGAGGACATCTCAAAAAGGTGGTGCCTCAAGAAGACAGCATCCATCGCTAAGGACCCTCATGCAAGCAAGGACCGTCATTGCTCGCAGGCAGTGTCCTTAGTGCCATGGAGCACTACAGCACAGAGTGAGCCCTTCGGCCCATCTTGACTGTGCCAAGCTATTTATCTGCCTAGCTCATCGGCCTGCACCAGGATCATAGCCTCCATACCTCTCCCATCCATGTGCCTATCCAAATCTCTCTTAAATATTGAAATCAAACTCGCAACCACCACCTCAGCTGACAGCTCATTTCACACTCTCACCATCCTCTGTGTGAAGAAATTCCATCTCATGTTCACCTTAAGCACATCTCCTTTTACCCTTAACTCATGACCTCTAGTTCTAGTATCTCCTAATCTCAGTGGAAAAAGCCTGCTTGCATTTACCCTATCTATACGCCTCATAATTTTGTATACTTCTATCAAATCTTGCCTCATTCTTCTGTGTTCTAGGGAATAAAATCCTAACCTGTTCAACCTTTCCCTATTATTCAGGTCCTCAAATCCTGGAAACATCCTCGTAAATTTTCTCTGCACTCCTTCAATCGTACTGACATCTTCATGTAGGTGACCAAAGTTGCACATAATATGCAAAGTTAAACGTCAACAGAACATCCCAACTCCTGTGCTCAGTGCTTTGATTTCTGAAGGCTAATATGCCAGAAGATATCTTTATGACTCTATCTACCTGTGACACCACTTTCAAGGAAATACGGATCTGTGTTCCCAGATCCCTGTCCTACCACACTCCTCAGTGCCAATTTACTCCCTCATTTTGAATGCCAAGCAACTGAATCTTCCTGACCAACCTCCCACGTGGGACCTTATGCTAAAGTCCATGTAGACAATGTCCACTGCTTTGCCTTCATCAGCCTTCCTGGAAACTTCCTCAAAAACACTTTAAGATTGGTTAAACATGACCTTCCACGTACAAAGCCATGCTGACTTTCCTAGTCAATCCCTGTCTATCCAAATACTTTTTATCCAGTCCCTTAGAATACCTTCCAGTAATTTACCCACTACTGACGTCAGGCACAACAGCCTATAATTTCCTGGCTTATTCTTAGAGCCCTTCTTAAACAACGGAAAAACATTAGGTGTCCTCCAATCCGCCAGCACCTCACCCATGCCTAAGGATGTTTTAACTATTTCTGTTTGCATTCCTTTAATTTGTGCACTAGCCTCCCAAAGGGTCCCAGGGAACACCTTGTCACAGCCTGGGGATTTATCCACCCTAATTTTCCTCAAGACAGCAAATCCCTCTTCCTCTGTAATTTGTATAGGGTCCATGACCTCACTACTGCTTTGCCTCACTTCTATAGACTCTGTGTCCATCTCTCGAGTAAATACAGATGCAAAAAATACATTTAAGATCTGCCCTATCTCTTTCAACTCTATGCATGGGTAACCACTTTCATCTTCTAGAGGACCAGTCTTGGTCCTTGCTGTCCTTTTGCTCTTAATAATTTTGTGATTCTTCTACAAGAGGTTCAAAGATTAATTTTATTATCGAAGTATGTATGCGGAATACAACTCTGAAATTTGTCTTCTCCAGATAGCCATAAAATACAGTAAACCATAGAAGTTGAAAGAAAGACATCAATTCTGCACGCCTCAGTATGAAAAAAAGAAACAAAAACTTTCAAACCCCAAACACCTCCAACCTGTCCCTCGCACAAAACTAACAAATTACCGAAACCCCCAGCCTGCCAATTGACAATGCAAAAGCATGGGCAAGAACATGAAAAAAACATAGAACTGAAGGAGGCCAACATGAACGGCAGCCCAATCCATAAATCTCAGAGAGCAATGGGACCCTGCAATCTCTCCAAGAGCACCGGGAGATCAGCGGCCTCACCAAGGGAAGAGACACAAACCAACGGCCACTCCAAGAGAAACGTCTTGAAGCAACGGCTCCTTCATGGACAGTGACAAGATCACTGAGGGAAGCGAATCAAACCAGCGGCCTCTCCGAGGGCAAGGACTCAAACCAGCTGGTTTACCTTGTTTCCTCGAGCAACCTCATTCCATCTTCAAGCTGTCCTTATTTCCTTCTTACGTGTTCTCTTGCATTTCTTATACTTCTCAGGTACCTCATTTGTTCCATCCTGCCCATACCTGTTACGCACTTGTTTCTTTTTCCTAACCAGAACCTGAATATCTCTCAAAAACCAAGGTTCCCTGAACCTGTTATCTTTGCCTTTTATTCTGATGGGAGCATGCAGACCCTGTATTCTCAAAATTCACATTTGAATGCTTCCCACTTACCCAGCACACCTTTGCCAGAAAGCAGCCTGCCCCAAACAACATTTGCCAGATCCTTTCTGATACCATCAATATTAGCTTTCCTGCAATTTAGAATCTCAACCTCCCACTGAAGAACCTTATAAGCCTCTTTTGAGCACTCTCCATTTACTTTTTGATAATGGGAAAACTATTTGCAGAAATTGGGTCAAGTCTAAAACCTAATGCCATAACACCTGAGTCCACCATTCCTTAATAACTTTGGTGGTGCTGTTTAACAATTTTTTTTGATCAGCACCACCACTGCCACCTGCTCCAGCATGGTAGCATATTGGTTACCTGATGTTGTTACAGCTCGGGGCATAAGAGTTTGACTCTGACCTCACCTGTACATCCTCCCAGTGAAATGCATGGGTTTCCTCCAAATCCTTTGGTTCCTTCTCACAGTCCAAAGACCTACCAGTTGGTAGGTGAAATGGTCATTGTAAATTGTCCCGTGATTAGGCCAGGGTTAAATCAGGGGTCGTTGAGCGGTATGGCTCGAAGGGCCAGAACAGCTTGTTCTGTATTGCATCCCAATAAATAGAATAAGTAAATACTCCTCTGCTTTTAGTGATACAGGCTGACTTTAAGCAGCTCGGGCTAAAAGGCATCAACTCCTCGGAGCGTCAGCCTCCTGCTAGTACAGCCAGTCAGGCTGGGCATTGAAGGGAGTGTTCAGCACCAAGCTGCCGTGCTGCCTGCATTGTAATCAATGGAGGGTGTTAATCATGTCTCGCAAGCCCACCAACACCCCCCCCCCTTCCTCAACTCCCACGTCAGTCCCAGGGGCTATCAGATTTAACCCCCAGCTGCAGACCAATCACTCTTATTTGTACATAAAACTATAAACATATAGCTTTTAACTTTATCCAAATTACACTACGGTGCAACGTACACAATTCAACAAGGTCGTATTCCTCAGTGACAGATTTACAGTATGTCCCACCAAACCATCGAAGAAAGCACTTCAATTGAAAACAACACAAGTGCTACTTATTGTGACATGGGTAACTACTTAAAATACCTTCAGTACACACACCATCGAAAAAGCAGTTGATTAAATACTTGTCATTCAGCTCACTCGGAAAGCAGCTATTAAAAGAACCTTCAGTCTTTTAAAAGGATTTCTACAGATTATGTTAAAAAAAACTCACAACCACAACAAACAACGACTGATTGGTTTCAGAATAAGTACTGCTGAAAAGAAATAATACTCTTCCACCCCATGATATTAGCTCCCTTGTTGGTTTTAATCTTAGTGATACAGCATATCTTTTGTCATCTAACTTAAAAACAAACTTTTATTAGTGAATGTTATTCAAGATTTTTACCTGTTACAAAAGTTCTTCTGTATGTGCTTCCTCTCCAGGCCACTTCAGATTTTGCAGTGTGCATATGCCAAATGGCAAATTGAAGCTCTTTTACATAGCGTTGCTTATCAGAATGCCTTGTGGCTGAGAGTAAGAACTGTGTGGGGCCTCCCTTAAGAGGTCCCTGGTTTAAAAAGCTCATGTAACCGGAAAGGAGTGAAGATAAACAGCAAAACTGCAGATCAAAGCACCTCCCAGCTTTGTGCATTCAGAACTATGACAACACCTTCATGGCTTTACATCAGGGTGGTAGAAGGGAGAGTCACTGCTTTTCATCTGATTAACGAAGCAATGTAGAGCGGGTTTATGGGTCGTGAAGAACAGACAGCATAACTGAGACAGCTGTGTTTTGTATGTTTTGTAAAGATTAACACTTTGTTTGGTCTATGTCAGAATTCCATTGTACAAACTTTTTAGCACTTTCACCAGCATGCAGGTCACAAAGTATTTAGATCTTTCTTTGCTTTTTGTACTTTTTAAGATCAATGTTATTATTGGAGTCAGCTGCTACAATTATCACCATACTTCTGCCTTTCTTGTCCCACCATCTTCCCAAAATACATTTAAATTTTAATTAATTTCCAATTAAATCCTTCTGATAAAAGTCATTATTAGAATGTTTTTTTTTCCATTTACTATCCATTTCATATCATTGCATATCAATCTAAATGAATGAGCCCTTACTATGGATGCGAATCGCAATGTACAACGGCCATGTTCCCTTTCACTGTGATGCTGGGTTTGTGCCAAGTTTGTGTTACTTGCCCACAGAAATTAATTCTGCACGCAGCTATTGCCACTCATCCTCTTCATTGGCTGCGCACATCAGCAGGAGACCTTGCATCATAAGTAACACACCACTTAAAGCTAGCCTGCACTATTTAAAGTTGGTCTGCATTTCCTAAGGAGAGGTGCGGATATGGGACCTCTGTGGTCGGATGTTGGATGTCAGATGTCAGACCGGCAGAGACTGGATGAAGGCAACACTCAGGTCAGTAAGTTGTCAGCGGATTCTGGAGATGGAGTTTTGTGTGAGTAGGAGGAATCAGTTCAGATGATCCTCTAGGTTTTTGAATTGGTGAGACTGGAGAGCGTGGCCTAGTGTTCGTGGTCCTGTCATTGGCAAGTCATGAGATTGAAGCCTAGTATTTTGTGATCGCTGTGTCCTGAGATCAATGCTAGTAATCGAGGCCTGAGGATTGAATTGGAAGTCCGCAAGTCGAGGCCTGTTGTCTGTAGCCACAACTACAAATCTTTGTGAGTCCGCTAAGGAGGTCAAAGCCTCTTTGTCTGCAGGCTCGAGTCTGATTCTACTGGAGCCTAGAGGCTGGAGAGTGGTTAAAGAACTGAATATGTGGGTGGATGGGAGGGGGGAACAGTGTTTGCTTCGTTGCTGTTATTTTGTTACTTGTTGTGTTCTGTGTTGATCTGCTGAGCATTGTGGACATGCTGTGTTAGAAGGTGTGTTAACGCTTGCAGGCTACCCCCAGGCACTCCCCTTGTTAATGCAAATGATGCATTTCGCTGTATGTTTTGATGTGCACATGCCAAATAAATTTGAATCTTGAATCTTGACGAAGGGATGGTCATTTAAAACAGACGTGCATGCCAATGCTTTTATCAGAGGGTGGTGAATCTCTGGAAATTGCTGCCTCAGATGTTGGTGGAGGTCGGATCACCGATGCGGAGAAAGATAAATATTTGAAACATCTAGGATTTGAGTGTTATAAGCAACTGACACAAAAGAGGTGCAGAGACTAGCATACTGTAGATCAGCCATGATTTATTGAATGGTTGGACAGGCTTAAACAACCTGGTGGCCTACCCTCGTCCCTACCTCAAAACAAATTGAATTTATTGTCATGTGCGCAAACATGGTGAAGTAAGGTTATAATGAAATACTTGCCATGGTGTCATAGTCACACAGATACAGACTACACTCACAATATAAATGCTGCATAAGTTATAAATATAATTGTTTTTGGTCTTGTAAGTGACTTAGTTGTCTGATGCACTGGAGGTCATATCAAACCCTTTTGATAAGGTTCGTTATCATGAGTTTCTTCACTCACAATCCACTTCAAATCATTGTATATCAGTGTAAGTGAAGGGGATTCAGTTGGATGAACTTTTAACATGGTATGGGTGAGGAGGGAAGAGATCAGAGAGATTGGGGAGGAATGAGAACCAGGAAACCCTGCACAGCTCTAATCAAAAGGCGATGTAAGTAACAAGCTTCAGAACTCAGTGCCAAGACATGGAAATTTTCTGACCTTGCAACTGATCAATGTTAATGAAGTCATTTTCAATTGCCAAACACATTCATATGGTATACAGATTACCATACCCTCATCGCTGACAACAAGGTCCATCTATCTAAATTCCTTTCTGTGCTTCACCTTCCCCTTGCCCTGAGCATTATTGCTAGCTTTACAACCATTATTAATAGATCAGCTCACACCCTCCCAACCGTTCACTCAAGGCAACACATCTTGAAGCATGGCTATCCGCTAACAGTTCTATAAACAGACATATAGACCTTGATCCCATTTATAAGCCAATGCGGGCAAAATTCCAGACAATGCAGAGTCCGCCACTAAACCAATCAGTGATGAAACCTGCGCCCTATGTCACAATTGGGTTTCCATAATGATGACCAGTCGGCTGATTGATAAGTATGTAAAGGCCAAGCATTCAGACCACTTCTTCTTCTTCTTCTTCGGTTGTCCATTGGAATCCAATGACGATGTCCACTCCTTTTACGGTGAGATCTTTGATGACTATACAGTCCTATCCTGGACCCACAAGCTCTATTGCAGGTGGGACATGTATATGTGGTAGTGATGGCAACCATGGCTGCATTTCTCCTGGCTCTCTTCTGCTGTCTTCTGGTTGTTCTTTCCATCTCCAAAATATGAACCCCGTCTCTACACAGCTGTCACCAAGTGGTACGGTCAGCAGCAACATCCTCCAGGTCCTCAGGTCTGATCTTGCACTTCCTTAAAGCATTCTTCATCTGATCCTTATAGCGCTTCTTTGGTCCTCCAGCTGAGCGTCGACAGTATAACACTCTGCGGGGTAACCGACATGGGGGCATTCTTATCACATGCCCCAGCCACTGCAACTGACGCTGGGTGATCATGGCCTCAGTACTTGTGCAGTTGGTCTTTACAAGTATTTCAGTGTGAGGCACCTGCTCATGCCAGGTAATTCCCAGGATGCGCTGAAGGCAGCTTATGTGGAAGTGCTCCAAGGACTTGATGTGATGGCTGTAGGTTACCCAAGCTTCACAGCTATAAAGGAGGGTGGTGACACAGACCGCTTTGTATACGGCGACCTTTGTGGAGGGACGAAGGCTCCTGTTCTGAAAGACTCTACGCCGAAGTCTCCCAAAGGCAGCTGATGCCTGTTTAATGTGGCTCTGGATGCCGTTGTCAATGCCGCTATTCTCAGAGAGAATGCTCCCCAGATATTTGAAAGATGGCACTACTGACAGCTTTTCATCACCAACAGTGAAGGCAGGTAGGGTGGGTGAACACTGATACTCCATTGGCAAACCACTTCTGTCTTGGTGTATTGACGGTCAGCCCCATCCTGCTGTACGCTCTCACCGCCACACCAAGTACAGTCAGAAGATCCTCCAGAGTATGGGCCACAAGAGCACAGTTGTCTGCATACTGCAGCTCCAGGACCCGTTCTCTATGGAGTTTGGTGGTTGTGCGGAGCCTCCTGATGTTAAAGAGGTTGCCAGCTAATCTGACATCCACTGCCACACCGCTGCTATCCTCAATCTCATTGTGGAGAAGCTTGGTAACACACAAGAGGAAGATGTTAAAGAGCACTGGTGCTAGCACACACCCCTGCCTCACCCCTGTGTGTACAAGGAAGGGCTCGGACTCTTGTCCTCCTAAGGTCACCTGAGCAGTCATCCTATCATGGAACTGGTGGAGAATGTTAACAAATTCATTGGGACAGCCAAACCTGAGGAGGACATCCCATAAGAGCTCTCTTTGCACAGTGTCGAATGCTTTGGAGAGGTCGACAAAGGCCATAAACAGGTTTTGATGTTGCTCCCGGCACTTTTTCTGAAGCTGCCAGGCTGTGAAGATTATGTCGATCGTGCTCCTGTTCTTCCTAAACCCACACTGTGATTCATGCAGCATTGACTCGGTGATGTTGCTGATGAGTCTCTGAAGCATCTCCTTAGCCAGGACCTCTCCAGGAACAGAAAGGAGTGATATGCCCCTACTAATGCCGCAGATGGCCTTGTCACCCTTGTTCTTATAAATTACAATGATGTTTGCCTTTCTCCAGTGCTGCGGGATGTTCGCGTCAGTCCAGGCCTTGGTGATGTACTGATAGAAGGCGCGCATACATATGTGTGCGCATTCAGAGCACACACCACACATGAACAGCACACTGATGATGTCTCCTTGTATGGTGATGAAATGTTGGCAAATTGATTACCAAGTTTGGAGAACAACACAACAGAACCCAAACAACACATCAGATCACCATCTTGCTTATACATTTCCCTTTCTCATGCAAGAGGAAGTGATATAAGCATAGAAAAAGCTAAAGAGCATGAAATGGGCTTGAATGTTCTAAATTCCCATGAAGGCAGGCAATTATAGGAAGAGCCACTACGGATATCATGATCACTTTTGGAACAAAATCCCTTTGAGACTTTAGATTTAAGCCTGCTTCTAATATTCAAATTCTCCTTCATCCCTTATTTATTTCTGATTATTCCTAAGATCGAACATTACCAATACCCTATCCTAGCCCAACCATGTAGATGCCATGGTTAAGAAAACACATCAGCTCCTCTACATGCTTAGGATGCTGAAGAACTTCATCAACTACCCATTGACATTGACCAATTATATAGACACACCATAGAAAGCATCCTATCCAGATTCATCACAGGTTGGTATGGCAACTGGTCTGTCTAAGATAACAAGGATCTGCAAATAGTGACTTGATAAAGCTGTGCAAGATGCTAAAAGGCACAATAGAGTGGAAAGCCAGAGACTTTTTCCCAAGATAGAAATAGATAATACACGGGACAAAATATTAAGGTGATTGGTGGGAAGTATAGGAAGGATGTCAAAGGTAGGTGTTTTACACAGAATGGTAAGTACCTAGAACTAGAAATAGGGAACGTTGCCTCAAGATTCAGGGGAAAAGTTTTAGGACGGAGATGAGGAGAAACTGTTTTTCCCAGAGAGTGGTGAATCTGTGGAATTCTTTGCCCAGAGAAGCAGTTGAGGCTTCTTCACTAAATATATTTAAGATACAGTTAGATAGATTTTTACATAGTAGGGGAATTAAGGGTTATGGGGAAAAGGCAGGTAGATGGAGCTGAGTTTATGGACAGATCAGCTGTGATCTTATTGAATAGCGGGGCAGGCTCGATGGGCCAGATGGCCTACTCCTGCTCCTATTTCTTATGTTCTTATGTACCTGGACCATATTGCCAGGGGAGGTGGTAGAGACAGATACACTGGGGGGCATTTAATGGATTATTAGATGGATGAAAGTAAAATGGAGGAGTATGTGCAAGGGAGAGAATAGACTGATCTTGGTGTTGATTTAAAGGTTGGCACATCATTATGGGCTGAGGGGTCTGTATTGATTTATGTTCTATGTTCTAAAATGTCTCAGGTTCCAATAGATCACAGTAAGAACAAGGATAAGATTCAGGAGAACTGGCAGCTCTCTCATGCATCCTTCACCCAGTAACTATTTTGAATGACATGGTCTGGCCAAACATAATTCTGCCCTTTCACAGTCTCCATTTTCCATGAATTTCCCACCAGACATCACCAGAGTTTGACAATAGGCAGAATCCATGGATAACTTTTTAGGCCGATATACTGAGGGAAATTAATGCATATTTCTCAGTAGCTTGGACTGTCGGTGATTTGGTCTTGGGTCACAAAGCATAATCTTAAAGTTTGCAGACAATACAACACTCAGAATGTAGCAAGCAGATTGTTTTAGATATCAGAAGGCCATAAAAGTTAATTAAGTCAGAGCAGGTTTAACAGATGGAAGAGCAAAGTTATTAATTTTCGTTTATTCAATTCAGATATATATGTTGCTAACAAACCCAACATTTATTTCCAATCCTAATTGCCCTTGGGAAGGTCTTGAAATATTCCCATCCATCCGGACAAGGTACCCTGACAAAGCTAATGGGCAAGGAGTTCTAACATTTAGACCCAGCAATGCTGATGGAATGCCAATATATTTCTGAATAAAGATGGTGTGCGATCTGGAGAGGAACCTGCAGGCATTGGTGTTCATGTGCACCTGCTTCTCTTGTATTTCTTTGGTGGTGGAGGATGGAAGGAACTGTCAGGAAGTCTTGTTGATTAATGACAGCACATTTTGTAGATGGCATACACTGAAAGCCCTGTACATTATTGTTGGAGAGAATGAATGTTCGGAGAGTTGGATGAAATACTGATCAAGTAGGTTGCCATGTCCTGCAGAGTATTGCACCTCTAAACTATTCCTGAAGTTGCTTTTATCCAGGTCGGTGGAAAGCATTCCATCAGCATCTTAAATTCTGCTCTGTGGATGAGGGAGTCAAGAAATAAGTCTCTCTCTATTACATGGCTGTTCCAATTAATTTTTTGATCAATGATGAGCCCCAGTTTTCTGATGGAAGGGATTCAGCACTGGTCTGTCAATTATGGCACTTGGACATGGTCAGTGTCTGGCATTTTAAATGCACATATGTTACCTGCCACTTCTCAAGCCCTTGCCTCATGTCATCTCAGACTCATTGTATACAGGCATGAGCTGCTACGTTTTCTGACCAGTTGTGAATAGAATTGAATATTTTGTGAATCAGTGACTATCCTCTCCTGATCTTATGATAGAAGGAAAATCATTGATGAAGCAGCCGAAAATGGTTGGGTTTATCTCACTCCCACAATGGATTGCTCAAAGGTTGGTCATGATCGGGATGATTGATTTCCAACACCCACAGTCCTCTTCCATTTTGCAAGGTATGAATTCAACTATTGGAACATTTTCCCTTAGATATCCACTGATTCAGTTTTATCCACGTTTCTTATATCACACATGGTCAAAAGCTTCCTTGATATCACTAATTCTCAGCTTTCTTCTGGAATTCAGTTATTTTGCCCATAGTTGGTACAATGGCTGTTATATGATCTGGAAAGGATAGTCCTGAAGAAACCCTTACTAAGTATTGGTGAGTGATAAGTGTGGAACGATAAATGTTGATTGATAGAATTGTCAATGACACTGACCATCACTCATTAACAGCAGACAATTGGGCAGTAATCAACTGGTCTGGATCAATTCCAATATTTGTGTACAAGGACATGATGGGCTATTTTTCCTCATTGCTTGGTTTGTGCCAGTATTCTGACTGTGGTGGAACAGATTGGCTAAAGGTGAGGAATTCTGATTGCAGATCTCTGGTACTTCTGTTGGGTTGTTTTTTACCCCGTGAATACCCAGGCACAGGAACATGCAGGGTATGTGGAGGCATGGATCATATGCAGATAAATAGGTTTGAATTGATTTGGCTTCACGTTCACTCAGATGTCAGTGCCTGTTCCTATGCCATACTGTGCAATGTCCTGTGTTCGATGCTGTATCAAGTTCTTCAGTCACTTAGATTATAAAACCATAAGATATAAGAGCAGTATTAGGCTATTTGACTCATTGAGTCTGCACTGCCATTTCATCATGATTGATCCATCTTCCCCCACAGTCCCAATCTCCTGTCTTCTCCCCATATCCCTTCATGCCCTGACCAGTCAAGAACCTATCAACCACTGCCTTAAGTATATGTAAACACTTGGCCTCCACAGCCACCAATAGCAACAAATTCCATAGATTCCTCACCCTTTGGTTAAAAAAATTCCTCCTCATCCCCATTGTAAAAGGACACCTCTCTATTCTGAAGCTGTATCCTCTGCTTCTAGACTTTCTACATCAACTCGATTGAGACCTTTCAACACTTGATAGGTTTCAACTGGATCATCCCTCATCCTTCTGAGTTCCAGTGAGTACAGGCACAGAGCCACTTCTTGATATCAATTGAAACAAATTCATCTGGCTGAAAACTTGCTTCCTCGATGGTGGAGATCTCGTTATGGAATTGTATATGTTTGTGAATGTTTCAGCTTTGTTTCTAACACTTACTGGCTGGGCCCTTCCATAGTTGAGGAAGCGTATTTTTGGAGATACGAGAGACTGCAGATACTGGAGATCTGGAGATGACATGTATTTAATGTTCACCAAAGATTCCTTCAGTAGGATCTGATCAAAATGGGACTGCAAATGGTACAAGGTTTGATGGGCATCTTAGTTGTCATGGATCAGATGGGCTGAAAGGCCTGTTTCATGTTCTATGCCCCTATGATCTATTGAAAGGGGAAAGTTTAGCTTTTGCTTCTTCATGCCGCTCATGGTGTTTAGGACAAATGTAATGCTATATTGCAGCTACATTAGATAGATCATTATGTAGGTCTGGTGATGGTCCCAACATGCTCTTCCATATTCCACACCAAACACGTTTGCTTCCTTGGTGATGTTAGCACGAAGATCATGTTGGGGTTGAGGTTACTGATTGTGGTGGAATACTATTCAGCTGATGATGTTCCACAGCACCTCATAAAAGACCAGATCTGTCCTGAATGCACTTCATTTAGTTCCACACATATAGTGGAAGGTGTCCTAGTGTAGTAATATGATTTTTGCCTGGAATTTCATATGTAATAATCTTATTTTATCAAGTATAATTCAAGTGAAGATCAATATTTTTTTCTGAAGTGAAGCACAGCATCAACCATTTCCAGTTCAATTTTATGTCACTTCAAGTATTCAGCTCAATACATTCAGGCATCCGTTAACCGGTGACCATGATGCAATTTTTGTGTTACAGGAGGTCGCAACACTCCTTTTGGAGCTGCAGAATTTGGACTTTTCTTGAAGAAGTCACTTTGGACCCCTAGGGTAATGGCATTGGTGAGACTGAAACTGTACTATTGTGTGCAGTGTATATTTGAAGTCTTTTTACCTAAGAAAATATATATCTTCTTTTGATGGTATGCAGCAAGGATTGGCCAGATTGATTCCAGGGTTGGCAGATTTTCTATATGACGAGATAATGAATAGACCATGTCTAGTTTCTCTGTTTTAAGTGGAGATTTAGTTGAAACATTCAAAATTCTCACAGTACTTCTCTGGCTGAGTGTAGGGAGGATGTGCCTTTTGGTTGAGGGGTCCAGAACCAATGGTCAGTGACTCAGAACAAGAGGTAGGCCACTTAGGGCAAAGGAGAAACCTTCATGGAGAATTCTTGATTCTGAAAGGCTGTGGAAGTCCAGTCACTGAAATAATTTACCACAAAGACAGATATTCAGGGATAAGTGCAGGAACTTATCTTTGAGGTGGAAGATCAGCCATGATCTGGATGAATGATAGGGCAAATTGCCTGTATGTGTTTCTTATGTTCTAAATGGTTTTCTCACCACAGGCAGGAGAAAATCTGCAGATTCTGGAAATACAAGCAAAATACATAAAATGCTGAAGGTCCTATCAAATGGTCTCGGGTTTGAAACATTGACTGTACTCTTTTCCATAGTTGCTGCCTGGCCTGCTAAGTTCCTCCAGCATTTTGTGTGTTTCTCACCACAGGACCAAGTTTGAGCCCCTCCACACTGTGGCACTTTCCCTCAGTACAGAAAATAACATGATCCCCAAAATTCTAATCTGCAGCAGCCCTGCACCCCACCGTCCCCACAGTTCACCTCTGAACTCATCATTTGCTCCACACCAAGCTTTCCTGCTCATCCTACTCCACAGGACTTCTCAGCAACTCTTCACAGGTTTCCTAATGTCCTGGTTCCCTAGAACTCAACAAGTCACCAGGTCTTTGGATTTCCCTTCATAGCATACCAGCCCTCATTCCTCTCCCAGTCACCTTCTTTCCCCCTTTCCCCTTTCAAATTATGTGTTCATCTTTTCTTTATATCTTGCTTACTTTCATTCTTTTGTTCAATCATTCATTTAATTACCACTTTGTGTATTGCAATGATCGTTCACTCTAACATTCACTAATTCTTTCACACAGATTTTAATTCACTATTGAATCACAGCTTCACACTTCAGTTAAGTAGTTAATTTATTCATGACCATGATCATTCATTTGATCCTTTACTCAGTCATTTGAAGATACATTCTTTACATTCATTCATTGATATTGCAGTTCATTAATTAAATGCTAATGAAATACAGTAATGTAATGAGGTCAATCACGTATTATTTAACTCATCTGTATGGTCATTCATTCATTCATGAATAGATGAGTGATCATATGAATAGATTCACAGTTACTTAGATATTGTAAATATTTATGACAGATTGATAAACTGACCATATATTTGGAAGGATGAATGAATGCCATTGCCCATGTTAACTTGGTGATATAGTCAGATTCATTCTTTCACCGCCTGGCCTACCACCAGAAATGCTGTAACAGTACAGTTCTACTGCTACAATAGTCCCTGACATCCCTAAGGCATCTAGTATTACCGCTGGCCATCTTACAAAAAGAAGTTTAGATATCACTGGAAAATAAGAGTAATTTGAGGCCAATCGCAGTCTAATTATGAAAAGACTATTCATAAAGATCATCACTAAGACTCTCAGGGTAATTAACAAATTTATTCCCTCATCCATTCCTTTGACAATATCTTCATTTTTCACATATATATAATATGGACATTCAATTATCAATCGATTTACACATTCATGCATCCATCATTAATTCAGCAATTCATCCATTCACCAATCTACCGTATCTTTGGTTTACACACCCATTTATTTATTTGATTAATTATAATTCGATACTTCAATACTTGAGACAGATGTTTCCCAGAATAACTGATGATAAGATTAGGGAAGGCTTTTTATTGGTCAACAAATCAAACAGGTCATCAATGACAGGCAGTTCGAAGAACTTCTAGTGGGTGCAGAGAAAATCGCGGGGAAGGCATTCAAGGATGCTGTTAAAAATTTTCTTGGCAACTACAGAGCACCAAACTATATGCACCTGGTTGACAACGTGCCTCAAGCATATGAAACCATGAAGTGCAACATGTCATGAAAGATTCATTTTCTGCATTCCCATTTAGAATTCTTTCTTGCAAATCTTGGCGCTGTCAATGACGATCATGGTGAAAGGTTTCACAAGGACATTGCAGCCATGGAGAAACAATATCAGGGCAACTGGAGTCCATCAATGTTGGCTGATTATTGTTGGACACTGAAGCAATAAGACTCAGACACTGAGTAGCAATGAAAACCATCAAAACATTTTTAGTTTTGTTGAACTAATGCAAAGCGTTAGCATTGTTATTCAATTAAACATAATCAATATAATTTAATTTCTTACTTTTCCAAATTCTTAGGTGACACAAGTAGTCTGAAATTATATTTGTGTTCAAGTTCAAGTGGTCTATCATAAACAAAAAAGCATTCTGAGGAAGCAACACTTTTGCACAAGCTTGTCTGGTGTTATTTTGTCCTTTGTCCATTGAAATGTTCTTATATTTCTAATTTCACTCATTCATTGACATGGTGATGTACTCATCCATTAATTTGCCAATGTGAACATGCAATAATTAATTGCATTATCATTCAACATGTCAACTAATACATTAATTAAGTATTTTTTTATTTATCAATAAGGTAAATCACTTATTCAGATTCAGAATCAGGTTTAAAATCATTGGCATATATTATGAAATTTGTTGTTTTGTGGCAGCAGTACATTGCAGTACATAATAATAATAAACTATAATTAACAAGAAATATACATAAAAATGTAAGTAAATAATTAGTGCTGAAAAGAGATTTACAAAAATAGTGAGATTGTGTACATGGCATCATTATCCATTCAAAAACCTGATGGCAGAGAGGACAAAGCTGTTTCTAATACATTGAGTGTGTGTTTCAGGGTCTTGTACCTCCTCCTTTATGTCAACAATGAGAAGAGGGCATGTCCTGGTGATGGGGGTCCTTTTTGAGGCATTGCCTTATGAAGATGTCATCGATGCTGGAGAAGCCAGTGTCCGTAATGGAGCTGGCTGAGTTCACGACTTTCTGAAGTTTTTTCTGATCCTCTGCAGTGACCCCTCCATAATAGATGGTGATGCAACCAGTTAGACTGCTTTTCACAGTATATCTATAGAAATTTGCGAGAGCCTTTGGTGACATATGAAGTCTCCTAAAACTAATGTAATATAGCCAGTATCATGACTTCTTTGCAATTACATCAATACGTTGGGCCCAGAAGAGATCTTCAGAGATGTTGGCAGCAAGGAACTTGAAATAACTCACCCTTTCCACTGCTGATTCCTTGATGAAGACTGGCGTGTGTTCCCTCAACTCCACCTTCCAGAGTCCAAAATCAGTTCCTTGGCCTTACTGATGTTGAGTGTAAGGTTGTTTCTGCAAAACCACTCAACCAGCTGACATTTCTCACTCCAGTGCACTTCCTTGTACCATCTGAAATTATGCCAACAGTAGTCGTGTCATCAGCAATTTTATAGATGGTGTTTGAACTGTGGCTAGACACAAAGTTGTGAGTGTAGGGAAAGTAGTGTCGTGGACTAATTATGCATCTTTGAGGTGCGCCAGTATTGATTGTCAATGAGGATGGAGATGTTATTTCCGATGTGCACTGACAGTGGTCTCCCGATAAGGAAGTCAAGGATTCAATTGCAGAAGGAGGTACAGGGGCCCAGGTTTTGAAGCTTGATGAGCACTGAGGGTGTGATGGTGTTGATTGCTGAGTTGTAATCAATAAACAGCAATCTGACATAGGTATAGCTATTGTCCAGGTAATCCCCGGCCGAGGGGAGAGCTAGTGAGGTTGCATTTGCTGTAGACCTTTTGTGGCGATAAGCAAATTGCAGCTGGTCCAGGTTCTTCCTTAGGCAGGAGTTGACTATGGTAATGATCAACCTGTCAAAACACTTCATCACAATAGATGTGAGTGCAATTGGGTAATAGTCATTGAAGCAGCTCACCCTGTTCTTCTTGGGCACTGGTATGATTGTCACCCTTTTGAAGCAGTGGGGAAACTTCTGACTGTAGCAGTGAGAGATTGAAGATGTCCTTGAACACTCCTGCCAGTTAGTTGGCACAGGTTTTCAGTGCACTACTGGATACAACAACAGGGCCTAGAAGTGTTCACCCAAGCCTAGTAACTGGCTGGTCTGCTCTGATTCAGAACAAAGTGACATTAATTACAAGTTGCTACTTGTGAGGAAGGAAATAAAATTATGCTGGCTTGGACCAGAGCCAATGGGAAAGTGACACATATTAGCCAGACAGGCCAGAGCCAACAAGATCAAAACGCAGCATTTGAGCTGATAAGAAAAGAGTAAGGAATGAGGGGCTTTGAACAGAAAGCAATGAGAACCCTGGAGATTAACTACAGCAAGGAAAGCCGCCATGCCAGGTGCTGGGAGAAAAAGGATCAATTGTTTGGTCAGCTGGAGAACCCTTATTTCAGTGTTATAAATTGGAGAAGTGGTCTGGGTGAGTATTACCACAGAGGGAACAGTAGAATTTATGTTTTAAGTTGTTGTCCCAAGGTCAACATAGTTAAGTTGATGTTTTTGCAGACAGTAAAGTACAAGCTTTGATTAATTAAGCGTGGCATGGTGAATTGCCTAACCTAGATCAGTTGACGATGGGTCGATAGAAACAGGTGATCGGACTTTCCAAAGAGTGGGTGTGGGATCGCACAGTAAGTGTCCTTGATGGTGGTACAGCAGTGCTCGTGTGTTGGCTCCTCTGGTTCCACAGGTGATATGTTCTTCAAGCTGGCCTGGTTGAAATCCCTCACAATGACAGGAAAGGCATGGGGGTGTGCAGTTTTGTGACTGCTGATCATTGTGCTCAGTTCGCCCTGTGTCAGCCTGACATTGGCCAGAGCTGGAATGTACACCACCACCAGAAAGATGGCATCACTTCACTCATCCAGGCTGCTGTCCCCACATGCTTTAAATCAGCCACCATCATCCCTGTACCAACGAACTCTACACCTTCAGAACTAAATGGCTACCGCGCAATGGCACTTATGCCAATTGGCATGAAGTGCTTTGAACGACTGGTAATGACACATATCAGAAACTCCATTCCTGCTCCATTGGACACTCACTGATATGTTTACCGACAGAATCACTCTAGAACAGGTACCATAGCACCTGTCATGCACGTGGCCCTGATTCTGGATTTTAGTTCAGCATTCAACACCAGTTGAACAAACTCCTACTCCTTGATCTAAATACACCACTGTGCAACTGTGTGTTGGACTTCCTAACCAACAGATCCCAGTTAATCAGGATGCACAATTGCTCCTCAACATGGATATCGCCACCTCCCACTTGCCCTCCACCCGGGTTGAGCGCTGAGCCCACTGCTGTACCCTCTGCTCACACAAACATAGCCAAACTCCCGAGCAACCACATGGTCAAATTCGCTGATGACATGACAGTGGTGGGCCTCACCACCAAGAACGATGAGGCAGCCTACAGAGAGGAGGTAGAAGAGCTTGGGGCTTGGTGCCAGGCAAATAATCTCTTCCTTAATGTCAACAAGACAAATGTGATGGCTATCAACTTCAGGAGATTTGCACCACTCATACCCTCCTTTATATTGGTAGCACAGCAGTGGAACCTGCAAACAGTTTTAATCTCCTGGGTGCGCACGTCCCACACAAGCCCTCATGGTCACAAAATATACCCTATACAGTCAAGAAAGCTCACCAGCACCTCTGCTTTCTGTGGAGGCAGAAGGGAGCTGAACTTTGCACATCTATACTCACATCATTCCACAGATGCTCAGTAGAGAGCATCCTAACAAGGTGCATCAGTGCTTGGTACTGTGGGAGACAAGAAGGCTCTACAACGGGTAGTCAAAACTGTCCAACACTTCACTGGCACCATATATACAGAAAGGCCAGTAATGTCATGAAGGGTTTCAGACACCCTGCTAATGGACTGTTATTCCCAATCCCACCAGGAGGAGGCTACATGGCATCTATACTTGTGCTACCAGACTCATAAATAGTTACCTTCCCCAAGTAGTAAGACTGATCAACACCTCCACCCATTAACTCCACCACGACTTGATTATTTCCATTCAATAATCTTATGTACAGCCTAGCATCACTTTATGGGCATATAATCAATCTATGCATATAAGCTATCTTATACATTTATATTTTCTGTGTTTTTTTAGTATTACTATTGTGTTATTTATCTTTTGTATTTTTTTTATGCTGCATTGGATCTGGAACACCAATTACTTCATTCTCCTTTAGACTTCTGTACAGGAAATTACGTTAAACAATCTTGAATCTTGATTGCTGGAAGTGTCAGAAATCAATGTTCATGCCACCAAGTTGGAGGTTGCCTAGACAGAATATAAGGTACTGCTCTTCAAACCTGAGTTTAGTCTCATCACGATTCTTTCCACTTTTGATCCCCTGAAGGATTTGGTTTCCACCTCTTGAAGTCAACAATCAGTTCCTTGGTTTTGCTGAATTTGAGTGACAGGTTGTTGTTGCGGCACCACTCAGACAGCTTTTCAATCCCCCTCCTATATGTTAATTCATCACAACCTTTGATTTGGCCAACAACCGTGGTGTTGGGAGCAAACTTAGATATGGCATTAGAGTCGAGCTTAGCCTCGCAGTCATAGGAGTAAAGCTGAGTAGAGCAGGGGCTAAGCATTCATTCTTGTGGTGTATCTTCGCTGATGGAGATTGTGGAGGAGATATTGTTGCCAATCCGATCTGACTGGGGTCTGCAAACGAAGATGTTGAGGATCCAATTGAACAAGGAGGTACGTGTTGATGCCAAGACCTTGAAGCTTATTGATTAGTTTTGAGGGGATGATAGTATTGAAACCGAGCTGTAGTCAATAAAGAGCACGCTGATGTATGCATTGCTGCTGTCCAGATGTTCCAGGATTGAGTGAATAGCCAGTGAAATGGCATCTGCTGTAGACCTGATGTGCTGGTAAACAAAATGGAGTAGATCCAAGTCACTTCTCCAGCAGGAGTTGATATGTTTCATTACCAACCTCTCAAAGCGCTTCATCGCTGTGGATGCGTGTCTGGACAAAAGTTATTGAGGCAGGTTACTACATTCAAGATTGAAGATTCAAAGTACATTTGTTATCAAAGAATGTATAGATTAATCACCTTGAAATACATTTGCTTACAGACAGACACAAAGAAACCCAAATAACCCAAATAAAAAACAAGACCATAACCACTGCATTGAGAAAGAGGGGGTAAGCCACACACAAACAAATCATGCAAACAATAGCATTCCAAACCAGATCGTGTCCTTAGATCTGCTTTTCGGAGCAGCCGGAGTAGGCCCAAGGCTCGATCTCTGTTCATCATATTAGAGGGGCAAAACGTTGCGAAACTCACAGAGACAATAGCCATTGGAGCAGATTACAGCCTCAGCATTGCAGAGGGAGGTAAATATTACAGGAGAGTGAGTGAAATTGGGTGGACCCTCACTTCCGGTCTATCAGGATTGTCCTAGCATCAGGTCGTACCTCGTTCTAGGACCCGGATCCCAGCACAGCAACACGCTTGGGCTGCACAGCCCGAAGATGTTCTCGATCTCACCAAATCGGCTCAGCACTTGGAGTGATCCAGACTTGCTCCCGGGTTAGGTGGACGGGCATCAAAACTCTTCTGCATCAACTCTTCTCCAAATCGTTCACTCCAACAGCGACAGTGATACCAACTCCATCTGTGACCCCCATCTTGAACACGTTGCTCTTTGGCTTTGCGATACATCAGCATAGTTCATCCTTCAAATCAGCTTCAACTCCACTTCCTTCTTCATTGTTTGTGGTGATAGTTGACCACAATTTACTTCAGAAAATGTGTTATTAGTAATGTTTTTAGTCATATCACTTGCCTCTGAACTACCAGTGGGCTGTCACACAGCTCCAGTAGCACCGTCTTAAACCGAAAACTAGTGTTCTTAAACATTCTTCTTAAGCACCGCTATAATGGAAGCCTTCTTGAAGCAACTGGGTACCTCAGACTGGCGAAGTGAGAGGTTAAATACATTGATGAAGGCTCCTGCTAACTGATCAGCACAGGTATTTAGTACTCGGCAGGTACCCAGTCTGGGCCAAATCCTTTTTGTGAGTTCACCCTCATGAAGGATACTCTTACATCCGCCTCAAGAGACTGAAATCACAGTCATTCGCGGTTGTGGGAGTTGGTGAAGTTTCTCCCATGCTTTGGTGGTCAAAACAAATATAGAAGGCATTGGGCTCATCAAGGAGTGAAGCCTTTTTGTCACCTACGCTGCAGGGTTTCACTTTGTAAGAGTAATGACATTCAAGCTCTTCCACAGCTGTCCAGCATTTTTCAGTGATTCAAGTTTGATCCGGAATAGTCACTTCACATATGGGAATGCTTTCTGGAAATCATATCTGGACCTCTTGCATCTTACTTGGTTGCCAGACCTGAATACCACTGGCCCTCAGCAGATAGTGGATCTCATGGTTCATCCAGAGCTTCTGACTGGGGAAGACTCTGAATGATCTTGTGGGGACACACACATCTACAACTGTTTTTATAAAGTCTATGACATCCATTGGTGTATTCACTCAGATCCTCTGATGAATTCTTGAACACAGCTCAGTCCACTGACTCAAAGCAATCTTGTACCCGTTCCTCTGCATTCCGCGACCACCTCTGTTTTCCTTATCTCTGCAACCTTGCTCTTTAGTCTCTGTCTGTATGCTGGTAGGAGAAGGATGGCTAAGTGACCAGATTTCCTGAAATGCAGTCTAGACATTCCTTGTCATAATATACCAGTGGCTGTGTTTGGTGGGACCCCTGGTTCTGCTGGTTATATACTGATGATAATTGGGCAGAGATTTCTTAAAACAAGCCTGATTGAAGTCCCCATCTATGTTTTGAAGTGCGTTGGGATGGGCTTTTTCTTGTATGGCAATGGCAGCATTCAAAATCTTGAGTTACTGATTACTGTCTACTTTTGGCTGTATGTAAGCTGTGGTCACAATCATGGAGGAGAACTCTACTGGTGAGAACAACAACTGGCACTTAATTGTTAGATGTTGAAGAACAGCCAGCACTTAATTGTTAGATGTTCCAGGTTGGGAGAAGAAAGGTATGACAAAATCATTTCTGAGCACCACAAAGTGTTTATCCTGAAACACAAACCCCCAGCTTTTGCTTTCTCCCAATCAGCATTTCAGTCCATTCTGTGAATCAAGAAACTTTTGGATCTTACTGATGTATCCACTTTGTCTGGAGTGAACCATGTTTTTGTCAAACCCAGAACGCAGCAATTCCTCATTTCCCTCTGATACAGCAATCTTGCCCTTCGGTCCTCAGTCTTGTTCTCCAGTGACTGTACATCTGCTAACAAGATGCTGGGTAGAGGAAGTTTTATTGCTTGGCATTTCAGTCTAGTATAGAGTCCTCCCCTCCTCCCTTTCATCCAGCTATGGCGATGTACCTTCATCCACTGCATGCTTGAGAGTTAATTCTGCTGAGTCCTTCAGAAGATTATGAAATAGCTAGTCTATTAAGATGGTTCAAAAGTATGTTGCTTAAAGGGGAATTACAGGCTGCAGATTGCAGTGGGAGTAGTTGAGAAGAGTTAGACTTATAAGTCTTGTAAGCAGCCTGCAACCCACTGCCGTAAGATCAGAATGTTATAAGATAAAGGAGCAGAATTAGGCCATTTGGCTCATCAAATCTGCTCTGCCATTTAGTATCTCTTTCAACCCCATTTTCCAGTCTTCTCTCCATAACCTTTGACACCCTGACTAATCAAGAACCTATCAACCTCCACTTAAAATATACTTAATGACTTGGCCTCCACAGCTGTCCATGTCAATGAATTCCACAGATTCATCACCCTCTCACCAAAGAAATTGTCCTTACCTGTGTTCTAAATGGACTTCCCTCCATTCTGAGGCTGTGTGCTCTGGTTCTAGACTCACCTATTATATGAAACTTTCTCTAAACCCACTATATCTAGGTCTTTCATTATTCAACAGGTTTCAGTGAGATCCCCCCTCATTCTTTTAATCTTCACCAAGTCCAGGCCCAGAGCCATCAAACACTCATCATATTTTATCCCTTTCGTTCCTGGAATCATACTCATGAACCTCCTCTGGACCCTCTCCAATGCCAGCACTTCTTTTCTCAGATAAGGGGCCCAAAACTTTTCACAATACTTCAGGTGTGTTCCAACCAATGCCTCATATCCTCAGCATCACATCTTTGCTCTTGCCTTCTAGTCCTCGTAATGAATGCTATTGTTGCATTTACCTTCCTTACCACCCACACAACCTACAGGTCCTATCTTGCACAGCGACTTCCAAATTTCCAAATCCCTTTGCTCTTCTAACTTTTGAATTTTCCTCCCATTCAGAAAATAGTCTACATCTTTATTATTTCTACGAAAGTGCATGACCATACACTTCCTTACATCATATTCCATTTGCCGCTTCTTTGCCCATTCTCCTAATCTGTCTGTCCTTCTGCAACAGACTCCCTGCTTCCTCAATGCTACCTGCTTCTCCACTTATCTTTGTATTGTCTGCAAACTTGGCCACAAAGCCATCAATCCCGTCATCCAGGTTGTTGAAATATAATGTGAAAAGAAGCAATCCCAATACTTACCCCTGAGGAGCACTGATAGTCACCAGCAGCCAACCAGAATACAGAATAAGCCCCCCTTATTCCCACTCCATGCCTGCTGCTTGTCGGCCAATCTTCTGATCTTGCTAGTATCTTGCCTATAATACCATGGGCTCTTATCTTGTTAAGCAACCTCGTGTGCGGCACCTTGTCAAAGGCCTTCTTAAAACCCAATAACCAACATCCATTGACTCTCCTTTGTCAATTCTGCCTGTTATTTCCTAAAGAATTCCTACAGATGTGTGAGGCAAGGTTTCCCCTTAAGGAAACCATGCTGACTTTTGCCTTCTTTATCATGTGCCTCCAAGTACCCTGAAATCTCATCCTTAATAGTGGGCTCCAGAATCTTCCCAACCACTGAATTCAAGACAACTGGGTAATTTCCTTTCTTCCGCCCCACATCCTTCTCTACTTGACATTTGCAATTTTCCAGTTTTCCGGAACCATTCCAGAATCTAGTGATCATTGAAAGATCATTATTAATGCCTTCACATTCTCTTCAGCATCTTCTTTCAGAACCTTGGGGTGCAGTCCACCTGATCCAGGTGATTTATTTACCTTCAGACTTTTCAGCTTTCCAAGCCCCTTCTCCTTCATAATATTCACTTCTGCCCATGACACTTTCAAATTTTTGGCATACTGCTGGTGACTTCCACAGTGAAGACTGATGCACTATACTTATTAAGTTTGTCCACCATTTCTTTATCCTCATTACTACCGCTCCAGCATCACTTGCCAGTGGTCCAATATCTACTCTTGCCTCTCTTTCACTTTTTAGATATCTGAAAAAAACTTCCTCTTTTATATTATTGGCTAGTTTACTGTTATGTTTCATGTTTTCTCTTCTTATGTCTTTTTTTTAGTTATCTTCTGTTGGTTTTTAAAAGCTTCCCATCACTTTGTAATTGTCCAAGTTGAGACCCAAGTTGTTGTGCTTGCACCAGTCTACCAGCCGTTCTGCCTCCTCTCGCTGTGCCATCTCATCTCCATTGCTGATGAGGCCAGTCATTGTGTCATCAGTGAAGTTGATGATTTGGTTTGAATGGGCTCTAGAAATGGAGTCGTATGTCAGCAGTGTGAACTGCAGTGGGCTGAGCACGTAGCCCTGGGGTGCACTAGTGCTCAGTGTGATGGAACCAGAGGTGTTTCTAACAACACAGACTAACTTGGCTTTTCTGTCAAGTTATAGTTATAGAGATATATGTTCAGCCCCAATGAGGAAAGTTTCCACACCAGCTTCTGAGGTTTGATCATATTGAACATCGAGCTGAAGTCAATGAACAGCTTCCTGCCATCTGAGGGGTCATTTTCCAGTTGGGACAAGACGCAGTGGAGTGCAGAGGCTATGGCATCACCAGTGGACCATTTGAGTGATAAGAAAGCTAGAAAGGGTCTAATGTAGCAGGAAGATGAGATTTAATGTAATCCATAACCAGCTGCTCAAGGTACATCATTATTGTTGACATCAGTGCAACTGGATGGTAGTTGTTAAAGTAGGTTACTGTCACTCTCTTGGGCACTGGGATGATGGTGGCTACCTCAAAGCCTCAGGGGACACTGGACACTTCCAGTGAGATGTTGAAGATGTTGAACTGGTCTGCACCGTCCCTAAGCATCCAACCAGGTATGCTATTTGAATCTAAAGCTTGACATAGTTTGACCCTGGCTCAGGTCTTCCTAACATCAGTTGTGGCCATACAGAGTGCCTGCTCCTCAGGAGGAACCGGGACGTCCTTGCCGGCACATTGTTCTGTACTGCAAAATGAGCATAAAGGACATTTAACCTAATAGGAAGAGCAGGGCTACTGTCTTTGATGTGCAGAATGGATGTAGTCCATCATGTCCTGCCGCATGTCTCTAACCTCTTGTCTCTGTGTCACAGAAATGGCGGTGCATTCTCTGAGACTATTCCCATTTTGTCTTCCCAATGGCACAGGAAATTGCAGCCCTTGCTGACTTGAGAGCTGTTTTATCTGCCAATCTGAAGGCAGCATCCCAATCTCTCAGCCATGGCTTCTGATTTGCATCACTTAAATGTGTATAATAACAGTGATGTCCTCGTTGCACTTCTCTCTGTAGCCAGTCACAGGTCTCACATTTTCATCGATATTAATATGATGGTCCTAGCTAACCGCCTTCCTGAACATACTCCAGTCCGTGTTTTCAAAACAGTCCTGTAACACCTAGGTTGCTCCTTCTGGCCAGGTCTTTATCTCCCCTTGAACAGGTTTGACATGTTCAATCAGTGGCCATTATACAGAAATTAGCGTAACAGGTAAGTGGTCAGAGAAGCAGCTTTGTTTCACCAGGTATAATGTGTTCTCACCTCTGGAAGAAAAGTCACATGCTGATAGAATTTAGACAGGACTGTTTTTAAATTAGTATGGATGAAGTCACCAGCAACAATAAAGAAACTATTGGGTGTGTGGTTTGCAAATCACTGATGGTGCTGCACAGCTCACGCAGCACATCCCCAGCATTAGCACGGGGGTGGGGGTGGGGTTGGGGGGGGGGGGTAGAGGATGCATACAGCCACAATCACAATAGCAGTGATCTCCCTTGCTAAATAAAGGCCTGCACTTTACCATTAAGAACTCTACCATAGGCAAACACTAGTTTGTCACTACCAAGGTTCAAAGTACATTTATTATCAAAGTATGTATACCATATAGAACTAGCGATTCATCTCCTCTCAGGCTGCCATGAAACAAAAAAAAACAAAAAAGAGCGCGTTAAAAAAAGAACATCCATGATGCAGAAAAAAAACACAAATCGTGCAAATAATAACCACAAGCAAATAGCATTTTGAAATGAAGTCCACAGAGTCTGTCCATTGACCCTTAGTTCAGCGCAGAACCAAGTAAACTTCATGAAGCAGCAAGCTGAACCGGCCCGGCCCTGACACCCTGACCTTTACAATTTGGCTTGGCTCTTAAATTGTCATCCATGCACCGGGTTCTGTCGCTTCGTTGCACTCTGGAGCCTGGACGCCATGCCTCGATTCTGCCTGTAACCAACCTTTCTGATTCGGTCCAGCGCTTAGATCGATAGAACCTCGATTCCTCCTCACTCTTGTCGACAGGCCCAGTCCATCACCTCACCTCAGTTCTGCTGCATCAAATTGCCAAGTCCAAAGGGAAGTTCATGGCTTTTGCTTGTGATGATCGTTTACCAGAAAAGGTGTGATTAACAAAGCACTTACTTGTTTTCTTCAATTCATTGACCGCCAGCCAGAAATCACGAGATTCACCAGTGCCACGCTAAACTGAAAGTGTTCACACACGAGTTTATTGTAGATCCATACACCTCCACTGCAGGTCTTGTCAGAAATTGCAGGAATTCTGTCAGCTGGAAAAGAGATGAAACCCTAATCTAGCTGCATGGCATCCTGGAGCCATATATCTGTCAGGGTGACTGCGTAGTTGCCCTTCTTCTCATGCTGATTCAGTCATAAACACAGGTCACTACTTTATTTTCTAGCAATCAAGTGTTTGAAAGCAGAATTGACAGGAGAGCTGGTCTGAAAGGTTTTGCCTTTAGCCTCACACAAGTTCCATCACACCTTGCACTTTGACTTCCTTGTGCACCATTTCCGACGGAGTCTCCCTTGGGGGTGGCTGCAGCAGGCAATGACACGGAATGCAATAAGCCCATGTTGTAGAGTTCACCTGCTATCCCACAACTCACTAGTGAGGTGGACTTGCAGTACCTGGTATTCTTAATATCCAGCAGTGTCTTTTGATCATAACAAAGACATAAAGGGTGAACAATTCCACCAGTAGTTGGAGTCAGAGTGGCTGCTGAATCTGGACGCGCTGCCAATGCACTGCAGAGGACCTCCTCCCCCTTTTGTACCTACGTCATTGGTGTAAATGTGCACTATGACCTCTGATTGCTCACCCCCTCCTTCTTGAGAATCTTCTGCAACCACTGTGAGACCTTCTGAACCCTACCACTTGGAAAACAGCTCGCCAACTCAACCTTGTATCTATCATGTCTCCTATCACTATCGCTCTGCCTGATTTTGCCCTTCCCTGCTGAGCCTCAGAGATGGCCACAGTGCCACAGGTCTAGTTACTGTTGCTGTGTCCTGACTGGTCACTCCCCACCCCCCCCCCCTCCACCCCGTAGCAGGAAAACCATGGCCTAATTAAGGAAGGCCAGTATGGCTTTGTGCAAGGCAGGTTGTGTCTCACTAACTTGATTGAGTGTTTTGTAGAGGTGACAAGGGAGACTGGTGTAGGTAGAGTGCTGGACGTTGTCCACATCGATCTTAGTAAGGTACTTGACAAGGTCCGTCATGGGAGGTTCATCCAGAAGATTAAGATGCATGGGATTAATGGTGAATTGGCTGGTTGGATTCAGAACTGGCTTGCCCATACAAGACAGAGTGTAGTGCTGGGTGCCGGTTATTAGAGTTCTGCAGGGAATTGTACTGGGACTCTGCTGTTTGTGATGTATGGTGGATTCCGGTTCATTGGGACACATTGGTCCCAGTATATTTTAGCCCAATTTAAGCTGTCTGCCCCAATTAGACAAAGTTTCATGGAAGTAGTTAAAAAGATGTACAAAAAAAATGTGCTACCATTTAAACCAAGTCTTAAATGAAATACAGAACAAGTTAGAACACTACAAATACTACTACAGCAATATAAAACTGTGTATTAGTTCCTAATAGTTACTGATGGAGGAATTCATCCAGTATATGCTGCCATATTCTTTTTATTGACTGTAAATGAACAAATCAGCACAGACACCTAGTGCAGATAATGATCTGCCTTCACAATGCTTTTGATGATTGCACCCTCCAAATCTTCATTTTCATTGTAACATTCAAGATGATTGTCGATACCTTCAAATTCTTCATAGTTCCTAACTTGTTGAAATAGTGGAATTGTTTTATTTTCACTCCTGGGTGCTTTTCGGATCTCAGAGTCTGAATACTTAAAACTATAGAGAGTAAAAGGTTTCTGAATGATGTTACTGCTATTTCTTGCTAACCACCAGTGACAAAAAGCACTATTTTTTGAACACAAACACATGCAATTGATGCTATTCAAAAACTGTTTGCTCAAAGCAGGGTATAATTTCTAAAAACCAAACAAGTGCATGCAACTTGCACTATTCCTTATCCCTCAGTTCCTTCGTCTCTGTCACATCTGTTCCTAGGAAGTAGCTTTTCATTCTAGGTAGGACATCAGAGATGTCCTCCTTCTTCAAAGAATGAGGTTTCCCTTCCTTCACACTTATCCCTGTAAGTGGCCAAAGTGCTACACCTGCCCATTCAGGGTTCAAAAAAGTGCTTCCAGGTAAGCAACACTTCACCTATGAATCTCCTGGGGTCGTCTACTGTATCCGCTGCTCCTGATGCAACTTTCTCTACACTGGTAAGTCCCGTCGTAAATAGAGGTCATCTTCTCAGTGGTCAAACATTTTAATTCCCATTCCCATTCCTGTTCTGATATGTTGGTCCATGGTCTTCTCTTGTGCCACGATGAGGCCACCCTCAGGGTGGAAGAGCAACACCTTATATTCTGTCTGGGTAGCCTCCAACCTGATGGCACGAATATTGATTTCTCTTTCCGGTAAAAAAAAATTCCCTCATACTCCCCTCTTCTATTCCTAACTCTGTCCACTTACCTCTTATTCACCTGCCTATTACCTCTCCCTGCATCCCCTTCTCCTTCCCTTTCTTCTATGGTCCACTCTTCGCAGATTCCCTATACCTTTCCCACCCATCTGGCCTCACCCATCACCTCCTAGATATCCTCCTCCCCCTCCCCTACCTTTTTCTTCTGGCATCTTCCCCCTTCCTTTCCAGTCTTGAAGAAGGGTCTTGGCCAGAAATGTCAGCTGTTTATTCATTTCCACAGATGCTGCCTGACCTGCTGAGTTCCTCTAGCATTTTGTGTATGTTGCTTTGGATTTCCAGCATCTGCAGAGTATCCCGTCCCATTAAAATGGCATAGTGTCCCAAATAAACAAAGGGAAGCCTGACTATTTTCTCCATTAGTTTTTGTTCTTTGAAAGTTGTCCCAAGTCAGTGGCTGCCACAATTAGCGGATTGCCCAGTTAAATGGAATTCATTATATATAAGTGACCTGGATGAAAATGTAGATAAATGGGTTAGTTAAGTTTGCAGATGATACAAAGATTAGTAATGCTGTGGACAGCATGGTAGACTGAGAAAGAATACAGCAGGATACAGAACATTTTGAGATATGGGCAGAGAAATGGCAGATAGAGTTTAACTGGGGCAAATGTAAAGTATTACACCCTGGTAGGTCAAATGTAGAGAGATAGTACACTGGGTGAGCATATGCTCAGCCCATATCTGTAACTGGTTGATAGCATGCTGTATTCCTCGCCAGTCTTCTACACTACCCACAACTCCACCAATCTTGGTATTATCCACAAACCTACTAACCCACCCATCTATAATGACACTGATGGGATTGTACTCCAGACCCCCTAATAGCCATTGGGACTTTGAGGAACAGATATGTCATTAGATGAAGGAAATGTGTAAAAATAATAGGGCTGCTGTCATGGTGTATTTCAACTTCCCTAATGTAAGTAGTTTAGACGGGACTGAATTTGTTAAGTGAATCCAGGAAAGTTTGGGAAATCAATATGTGGACAGTCCAATGAGAAAAGGGATTGTACTGGACCTGGCGTTGAGGAAATGAGCCTGGCCAGGTGACTGACCTTTCAGTGGGTCCTTCTCTTCAGCCTCTTTCCTAACTCTATATACTCACTGCGTAGGACCTCTTCCCCTTTTCTGTACATGTCAGTGGTGTCATTATGCACCACAGCTTCTATCTGTTCCCCTTTCCCCTTGAGAATACCCTGTATCCATCTGATACATCACAGACCCTAGCACCCGGGAGGGAGCGCACAGCTTGATAGGGTGGCTATGAAGGCATATTTCATGCTTGCCTTTATTAGTTGAGGCATTGAGTTGAAAATTCAGGAAGTTATGCTTCAGGTTTATAAAACTCTAGTTAGGCCGCATCTGGAGAATACAGAAGAGTATAGCACAGGAACAGGCCATTTGGCCCGCAATGTTGTGCTGAACCAGCTAATAAGCAAATTAAAAACATACAAACACTTATCCCTCCTACCTATACCATGTCCAAGTCCCTCCAAGTGGTTAAGGCTTTGGGCTGGCGATCTGAAGGTCATTAGTTCGAGCCTCAGCCGAGGCAGCGTGTGTGTCCTTGAGCAAGGCACTTAACCACACACTGCTCCTGCACGTTTATAGCCCAGTGGTGGTGGTTGGTGCAGTGTATACAAGACAAGACAACTTCCATGCATCCGTCTAATCCTGAACAGATTAGATATTAGTTATTTCCCATGGTAGGAGAGTCTAGGACAAGAGGACACAACTTCAGGATTGAAGGATGTCCATTTAGAACAGAGGAGAAATTACTTTAGTCAGAGGGTGGTAAATCTGTGGAATTTGTTGCCACAAGCAGCTGTGGAGGCCAAGACATTGGGTGCATTTAAGGCAGAGATAGGTCCTTGATTAGCCAGGGCATTAAAAGGTATGGGGAGAAGGCAGGGGATTTGGGATGACTGAAAAATTGGATCTTATGGTCCTATGGTCTTTAGCAGCCACAGAATCTCCTTTCTGCCCCCCCTTAACTATCGAGTCCCCTGTATCTACAGTGCTGCCTGACTTTACTCTTCCCTGTCGCGGCTCAGAGCCCTGGCAGCGGCTGCCATCAATTGATGGGTCATCAGTATTCAAAGGGGGTCTATTTGTTGCAGAGGGGAATGGCCACCGGGGGACCCTGCACTGACTTCTTAATCCCCTCACTTCTCTTGATGGTCACCAGGATGTCTTGTTGCCTCCTGAGTGTACTTGAGGAGAAAGAGTGTAATTTCGAAGGAGATGTGAGAGGTAAATGTTTTGGACAGAGAGTGGTGGGTGCCAGGTACATTTAGACAGGCACATGGATGTGAGGAAAATGGAAAGATATGGACATTGTAGGCAAAGGCGATTAGTTTCGTTGGCTATGTGATTACTAATTTAATTGGTTCAGCGTAATATAGTGGGCAAAGGGCCTTTTCCTGTGCTGTACTGTTCTATGCTCTATGTTCTAATAATTACTTAATATGGTCACTTTTTCACTCAGTGTTTCATTCATTTATGTTGGATGGATATGAGTTGAGAATAGAGTGATTTTAATCTGTTTTGCCAACTTAAAATTAAGATTCAGAGGTATCTGAGATCAGAAAAAGACTGTAGATTTCAGTCCAGTGGTAAGACTATTAGACATAGGGGCAGAATACCTTCCAGCCCATTGAGTCTGCTCTACCATTTGATCTTGGTTGATTATTCTCCCTCAGCCACATTCTCTTTCCTTCTCCCTGCAACCTTTGATGCCCTTACTAAACAAGAACTAAACAACCTCTGTTTTAAATATACTCGATAGTCTGTGGCAATGAACTCCACTGACTCTAGCTAAAGAAATTCCTTCTGTTTCAAAAAGACATCCTTGTAACTCTGAGGCTGTGCACACTGGTCCTAAATTCTCCCACTCATCCATTCTATCCAGGCTTTTCCATATTCTATAGGTTTCAATTACAGCCCCCTTCCTTCATTCTCCTAAACTCCAATGAGTGCAAGACTAGAGACATCAAACACCATTTGATTGTTTATCCAGCCACTGATTGATTTACTACCTTGTATCCTGAATTGTGCAAAAGACCCATTTAATTCATCTCCTGTAATCGAGCCTTTGTTCTCCTCTTCTGCAGTTGGAGGAGTCGAGCTCCTCAATGTACCCTTTATCTGGTTAAATTACTTGGAACTCCCTGGTGACAGAAATAAACAAGATCAAGTTCAGAGAAAAGGACGCAAAAAAAGCGTATTTTAAGCTGTAATAATTTAGTGACCACACATGGCCAACAGGTGGCGCTCAGTGACAGTGTATCTTTCAGTGTCTGTTGCAAGTGTCCCAGCAACCTCTTAACTTTCAGTAGACTTTGCCCCCTGGTGTTCACTTGGGCAGATGGACTTCTTGGGATCTGAAGGAATGGGCTAGGTAGTCTGCAATGCAACTTCCCCAGCTGTGAATTGGCTTCGGAGAACTCAGGTCCACTCCTGGGAGTTGTTGAATGCAAAAACGAAAGAATCTGCAGATGCTGGAAATCCAAACAACACACACAATATGCTGGAGGAACTCAGCAGGCCAGGCAGCATCTATGGACAAGAGTAAACATTTGACAATTCAGATCCTTCATCAGGACTTGAAAAAAAGATGAGAAGTCGGACTAAGAAGGTGGGAAGAGGGGAGGAAGAGTTATAAGGAGGTAGGTGAGAAATGAGACTGGAAGAGGGTGAGGGTTAAAGTAAGGAGCTGGGAAGTTGATTGGTGAAAGATAAGGGGCTGGAGAAGGGGGAATCTGATAGGAGGGGATAGAAGAGCATGGAAGAAAGGGAAGAGGGAGGAGCACCAGAGGGGGGTGATGGACTGGTAGGGGAATAAGGTGAGAGAGGGAATGGGAACGGGGAATGGTGAAAGGGGCAAATACCATAGGTTTGAGAAATCGATGTTCATGCCATCAGGTTGGAGGCTGCCCAGACAGAATACAAGGTGTTGCTTTTCCAACCTGAGTACGACCTCATTGTGGCAGTAGTGGAGGCCATGGACTGACATGGCGGGGCAATGGGAATGGGAAGTAGAACTAAAACGGGTAGCCTCTGGAAAATCCTGCTTTTTCTTGCAGACAGAACACAGGTGCTCAGCGAAGTAGTCTCCCAATCTACGTCAGGTTAATTATTCTATATTTTAATTATTCCACTTAATTAATCATTCTATTCGTTATTATAATTGTACCTTTAGCTGAGTAAATTCTCAGTTGTTCCTCATCCGATCCATAGGTACCACCAATCCACCTTATGGTATTAATGGACTGATCAATAGCCGTGGAGCAGAGGGAGAGAAGCTGTCCTCGAGCATGGTGGCTTGTGTTCACAGGCGTTTGTGTTTAGTGTGAAGGAGGAAGAGAGAGAACGTCCAGGGCGGGTGTGGCTGCTTTACCAGGTGAGGAGGGTAGACAAAGTCCATGGAATGGAGACTGGTTACGTAGCCTGATGTGCAGGTCTGTGTCTGCAACACTCCGTTCTTTCTTGCAGTCACAAGCAGAGCAGCTGCCATATCCAGCTGTGCTGCATTTGGATAACATGATACAAAAACTAGTGATTGTCAAAGGGAGCACGTTGAATTTCTTTAGTCACCTGATTTCCTAATTGGAGCATTAATTTTAAATAAATTGAATTCAAACGACTGATGTTAACCTTAATAAGGATGGGAGACTCCTTTAAATGAATAGGCCATGTTAGGTGCATCAGCTCTGATGAAAATAAAACAAAGGCAGAAATTTTAAATTTCCGCAGCCAAGGAGATTTCCACAAGTGAACACCACCAGCTGGCACATCCCTCAGTACCGTCACTGTAAAGGTTTTGGGGGAACGGACTGTGGCTTAGGGCTCTGCTGCCATTGAACACTGGCTGAGTCCCAGGTAACAACCTTCCAAATACTTCATTGCTTATGGAGGAAATAGGATGGAATGTAATGGACTGGTAGTACAAAGGATGTATAGAAAGATGTGATCCAGTTGTATTCACTGTATACATTGTGAATAAAAGTCCTGCTCTTTGGTCCTGTGAGTTACAGAAAATCTCTGAGCACAGTTCAAAGTGCAAGGGAGAATGAAAAAAAAGAATGCATCCACATCTAAACTTAAAGCTGAAGGGATTGTATTGTATGTAGTGGATGTGCGGAGGATGTTTTCATTAGTAGGAGAGTTTAAGAGCTGAAGGCACAACCTCAGATTAAAGGGATATCCTTTAGATCTGCAGTGAGGTAGAATTTCCTTAGCCAAGGAATTTGTTGCCGCATAGGGGTGTGGAGGCCAAGTCGCTGAGTGTATTTAAGGTAGAGGTTGATAGGTTCTTGCTTGATAAATGGGATTAAGGGTTAAAGATGAAAGAATGGGTTCAGAGAAATAAAATATTAACCATGATTGAATTGTGGAGTGGACTTGGTGGGCTGAATGACTTAACTCTGATCCTGTATCTAAGGCTTAATGTGTTCTGTAATTTCACTTTACACATAGAAATCCATAATGTACTGATGCAGGCATTGTAGTGGGCAGTTCTTTATCGGCACAATCTGGGCCATTCATTATGATGCTCATCCATTCACTGATCCAGTCAATCATTAATTCATTCACTCATTCATCCTTATTCCTATTTATTCATTCATAAATTATTTCAGCATGTATTTATTATCAATGTGATTGACTCTTTTATTAATTAATATGGCAAGTAGAATATTTAATTAATTGATTAATTAATTGAACTCAATTATCCATTCATTTTTCATCAGTATGCTGAGTTGTATATTAATTTCTAAAATCCCAGGCTGCTATGTTGGGTTAGCCATGCTAGACATGCACTTGAGTCATGAGTACAAACAGGCACTCCATTCCACGTTCAGAGGTCAGCAGGAGGAAAGAGGTAAAGATTTAAGGATGTGCTTAAAGTTTCCTGGACAAAAAACAACATCCCAACAGACTCCTGGGAATCTGTGGCCCATGACTTCTCAAACTGGAGGAGCATTTGCAAAAGAGTTACCACATCAGGGTGTCAGGAGCACACAGTAATCAGCAGTAAGGTGGTCCAGCTCATTAACTACGACATCACACCTGCCTGCCCCACCTGCAGGAGAGTCTGCAGTTCCCACATTGTCACCGCAATGTCACACTAGTCACCGCAGAACTGAATCACAACAGGGTGGAACTCACCCTCAGTCCCAAGGGACTGCCTCAAATGGAGATTATGGTAATCCATTTATTAATTTACTCTTTTATTCTTTCATTCATTTTGTCCTTCCATTCTTTCTTTCACTGTCAAACATTCAATCAATCAGTTGTGCACTCAGCCTTCCATCATTTTCTCATTCATCGTTCATGGACTTCTTACATCAAGGTGGTTAGCAATCAATTATTTCTTTGTAGTTATTTATTTTTTGATCAATTGTCTGACTCCCCCATCAATGTGATTATTCATCCTTGATTGATTGATTAATTGGTTCATGCATTCATGTCTTGCTACTTTATTTATTTACTGGTGTTCTCCAACAAGCAACTTATAATTTGAGAAATACTCTGTCAGTAACCTGCCTGGTTCCATCTGCCCTTCACCTCTCCACTAATGGTTTCACTATCACCTTTGCTACTTATCAGATCCCTGCACTGGTAAGCATTTGTATTCCTGTTAATCTCCCTCCAGCAGATGTTTAAACCTTCACACTCCTGCCCTCGCTCCATCTGCCTTTATTTTGTCTGTTTGCACTTTTCATCCCTCTACCCTGTTAAAACTGCCACTGTCTCACAACTCCACCCACCCACTTCTCCACATGGTTCCATCTGCCCATTATCTGTCACCCCTCCTTAGCCCACCAATCGCCTAGTGGCTCCTGCCTCACCCCTCGCCTTCTTCATCCTCACTATCTTCCCTTCTCTCAACTCGCACCAGTGATATGGAGTTCAACCTGAACTATCGACACTTCCTTTCTCCCCACAGATGCTACTCAACTTCGAGTCCCTGAGCTCGCACATCCTTCTGTGGGTTTCTTCTGGATGCGCCAGATTCCTCTCACATCCTAAAGCTGGGCAGGTTGGTTGGTGAATTAGCTCCTTGTATACGTGAATGATAGAATCTGGGGAGAGATGACAAGAAGATGGGGGAGAAAACAGGTTCAATGTAGAATTGGTACAAGTGAATGGTTCATGGTCAGTCAGCACAGAGTTGGTGGGTCAATTCACCCATTACAGTACTATCTCTAAAATGTAGGTAAGATGGATATTCAAAGCAATTTTCTAAGTGTAGCGGAGTCAAAAACTAGAGGGAAGGGGTTTAAGGTGAGAGGGTATAGATTTAAACAGGACACAAGGGGCAAGTTTTTCACACGGAGGGTGGTAGGTAGATAGAATGAGCTGCCAGAAGAATGATGGAGGTGGTAGAATTACAATGTTTAAAATATATTTTGACAGTTACATGGATAGGAAAGATTTTGAGGGATATGGATCAAACGCATGTGAATGGGACTAGCTTAGGCAGGCATATTGATCAGCATGTACACATTGGGCCAAAGAGGCCTTTTCCTGTGCTGTAAAATTCCATGACTCAATGATTCTGTTAATAGATGGATTTGCCTATATTGATCAATGAAGGGCTGAGTAAACAAATTAATAGATGATCACGTCAATGATAAAGGATCACCAAATGAATGAATAGATGTGCAAAGCAATGGACAATTAAACATTTGAAAGACTGAAGAAATGAATGATTGTGGTGATGAAAGAGTGGAGGAATGAATGAAGTTAGCACTGAATGAATGTAGTAATGAATGAGGGAATGAAAAACAGGTTGATTGTTTGACCGCATTCCAGCTCTCTGCAAAGACAGCTCCCTGATTCCTAGAATCAATCTTAAAGAACATAACATAGCATATAAAACAATAGAGGCCTTTCAGAACACAATGTTTTGCTTAATTTTTAACTCCTCTAAGTTCAATGTAACCAATCACGCCCCCTTACCCCCCACACACATATAGTTTCTCATTTTTTTCTTTCATCCATGGGCCCATCTAAGAGTCTCTTGAATATTTGTAATGTATCGGCGGCCTCTACCATCACCCCCGGCAGCACGTTCCACGAACCTACCACTCTCTCTTTAGAAGATGCGAGAATATGTTAATAGGACGCTTAAAAATGTAACCAAGGCAAGTACATGCTTGATAGAGCTATTTAGAAAAGCATATAATTCAGATAACGGTAGTAGAATCATTTCAAGCATGTATAAGGAGTTGTCAAATCTTAAAATACATTCGACTTCATACATTAAAACAAACTGGGAGAAGGAAGGAGGGATAATTACTTCTGAGGAAGAACGAACAATAATATGGAGGTATCAATGGAAGTGTACCAGTTCACAGAAATGGAGGGAGTTTGGGTGGAAAAACTTGATAAGATATTTTATTACACCCTCTCAGAAATCCTATTATGATAGTAACCTCCCTGTTTGCTGGAGAAATTGTGGAAATCAAAATGCAAATCATTATCATATTTTTTGGGACTGCCCTGTTATCAAAGACTATTGGAGGGGGATACACAATGCCCTACAAGACATCTTTAAATGTGAAATACCCTTGGAGAGCAAGACCATATATTTTGGATATATACCTCAAGAATGGTTGAAAAGAGATAAATATTTAATGAATATACTGTTGGTGGCTGGTTAAAAGACTCTTACTAGGGAATGGTTATCACAGGAGAGCCCAGCTTTAAATGCATGGATGGAAATTACAATGGACATTTACAAAATGGAGAAGATAACAGCATTTGTTAATCATAAGCTGGAACAATTTGATTCATACTGGGAAAAATGGTTTAACTACATAATTACATAATACCTCATAGGCCTGATTTTATTCTCACAAATCAATGAATCTGTTGTTAAAAAGAAAGATCACTCCCTACTTGTACATAGTTTTTTTCTTTTGCTTGTTTTTTTCTTTCCACTCTTTTCTATAAGTGTATACATCAGATAAATACTTTGTGGAGATTTGTGACATATATGATTATATGATATATATGTACAATGTCTGAAATACATCTTATGGAAATGTTTGTTTGATGATGAACTTCAATAAAAAAATAAATTACAAAGAAAAAGAAGACCTATGTCTGGCATCATTCCTAAATATTCATATCATTGGCTAACATACTAACCCAGCCTTCCACTTCTTCATCCATGTCATTTGTAAAAATCATAAACAGTAGGGGGTCATTAAACAGATACCTGAGGAACACCACTGATCACTGGCCTCCAGGCAAAATATGCTCCATCTATATAACTACTATTATACTATTATTATACTACTATTATTCTATGATTACTACATCTACTATTACCGTCTGTCTTTCGTGGGCAAGCCATGCATGAATTCACGCAACCAAGGTTTCCCTAGATCCGATGCCTCCTTACCTTTGGAATGAGCCTACTGTGGGGATCCTTATCAAATGCCTTACTAAAATCTATATACACCACATCCACTGGTCGACCTTTCTTAAATTTGTGTTGTCACTTCCTCAAAGAATTCAATCAGGCTGTGAGGCCTGTCTTACCTCTTACAAAGCTATGCTGATTTATCATTAAACAGATTATCTTTTCCAAATGCTCATAGATCCTGTTCCTAAGAATGCTCTCTAATAGCTTGCCCACTCTGATGTAAGACTCACCAGTCTATAATTCCCAGGGTTATCTCTATTACCTTTCTTGAACAAAGTAATAACATTTGCTACCCTCCAATCTTCCCTGCATTGCTCCCTGTTACTATTGATGGTAAGGACACGGATGTGGCGAGGACCTACAAGTACCTGGGGGTGCACCTCGATGACAGACTTTAGTGGAGCACCAACACAGAGGCTGTGTCCAAGAAGGGCCAGTCTCCTCTACTTCCTGAGGAGATTGAGATCCTTTGGAGTATGCAGGCCTCTCCTTCATACGTTCTACCAGTCTCCTGATGCCAGTACAGTCTTCTATGCGATGTTGTGCTGGGGCAATGGCATCAACATGGATGATGTCAATAGGCTCAATAAACTAATTAGAAAGCTGGGTTTGTAATTAGGAGTCAAAATGGACACACGAGTCTGTAGTAAAAAAAAAAGGACCCATGGAAAATCCTGGCAATTCTGCACAATGCTTCTCACCCTCTGCGTGCCACCTTGGCTGAACAGAGGAGCATTTTTTGAAATAGGCTAAGAGCTCCAAAGAGCACAATATGAGGCAATTCTTACCCTCAGCCATTAGGGTCTTTAATGAATGAACCTATAGCTGGGGAAGTGATGACTCCCTCCTGTTAGACTGTTTGAAGTAACTTATTTTTTGTTCTTTCTTACTTCTGTTCTAATATTTGTATATCTGTGCATTTGTAATGCTACTGTGACACTGTAATTTCCTTTGGGATCCATAAAGTATTTATTTATCTATCTAATGAATCCATGTTACACAACTCCAAAGCAGGCACTGTACACCTTTGTCTAGATTCATTCGCCAAGAGTGCATTCAGCATTACAAATGGTAGGTGTATTAGCCACTAACATAGGTCAGTGGCACGAGACTCCAAGGGAAGCTAGTGGGCATGTGAAAGAGAAAACATTGCAGGATTATAAGGAAATAAGAGGGGAAAGGTATCAGTCTACTGGGAGTTGGCATGGATCTGATGGGTGTAAACATGCCAGTTTTCATATACGTGATTCTAGTAGTTTTTGTTTCAGTTTCATCTGCGATTTTAAAAAATCTATTTGTTAACTCTTCATACATGTAAACACAAGAGTGCTGTTGGTTGGTGTTAGACAGACAATATCACACATAGTGAAGTATGGTGGACAAGAAGCACTGAAGCCTTTGCTCACTGGGTACTTGATATGTGGAAGTGTGAACACTGAGAATTTGGAGGCTGTTCAATTCGGGGTCACAACCACCTTCAGCTGAAGTCAGCCATACTCACATTTCCCAGCAGGGGTCACTGTTTATCAGCAGGAAGCCCCTGGTTACTGGAAAACACAAAGTACACTGCAGATGCTGTGGTCACTCAACACGTACAACACGGTGGAGGAACACAACAGGTTGGGCAGCATCCATGGAAACGAGCAGTCAACATTTCGGGCCGAGACCCTTCGTCAGGACTGAAGAGGGAGGGGACAGGGGCTCTATAAAGAAGGTGGGGGGAGGGTGGGAAGGAGAAGACTGGTAGGTGCCAGGTGAAAAACCAATCAAAGGAATGTAAATGGAAAGCACTATGGGTAGTAGAAGAAGGCAGAATCATGAGAGATGATAGGCAGCTGGAGGAGGAGGCAGAGTGAAACTGGGATGGGGGAAGGGAGAGGGAGGGAATTACCGGAAGTTGGAGAATTCAATGTTCATATCAAGGGGCTGTAGACTACCCAGACAGTATATGAGGTGTTGCTCCTCCAACCTGAGTTTGGCCTCATCATGGCAGTAGAGGAGGCCATGTATGGACATATCCGAATGGGAATGTGAAGCAGAGTTGAAGTGGGTAGCAACTGGGAGATCCTGTCTGTTATGGCAGACAGAGCGGAGGTGCTGGATGAAGTGGTCCTGCAATCTGTGTTGGGTCTCGCCGATGTAGTGGAGGCCACACTGGGAGCACCAGATGCAATAGGTGACCCAAACAGACTCACAAGTGAAGTGTTGCCTCACCTGGAAGGACTGTTTGGAGCCCTGAATGGTGGTAAGAGAGGAGGTGTAGGGACAGATGTAGCACTTACGCTTGCAGGATAAGTGCCAGGTGGGAGATCTGTGGGGAGGGATGTGTGGACAAGGCAGTCACGGAGGGATCCCTGCGAAAAGCAGAGAGGGGTAGAGAGGGAAAGACGTGCTTAGTGGTGGGGTCCTGTTGAAGGTGGCGGAAGTTGCAGAGGATAATATGCTGGATCCGGAGGCTGGTGGGGTGATAGGTGAGGACAAGGGGGACACAGTCCCTGTTGTGGTGACGGGAGGATGGGGTGAAGGCCGAAGTGCGGGAAATGGAGGAGATGTGGGTGAGGGCATCATTGATGACGGCAGAAGGGAAACCATGATCCTTAAAGAAAGAGAGCATTTGAGATGTCCTGGAACAGAAAGCCTCATCCTGGGAGCAGATGCGGTGGAGACCGAGGAACTGGGAATAGTGAATAGCATTTTTGCATTTGGCAGGGTGGGAAGAGGTATAGTCGAGGTAGTTAGTTATGAGAGTCAGTGGGTTTATAGAAGATGTCAGTGGACAGTCTGCCTCCAGAGATGGAGACCGAGAGATCGAGAAAGGGGAGAGAGGTGTCCGAGATGGCCCAAGTGAATTTGAGGGCTGGGTGGAAGTTAGAGTGCTTTCCCCTTACATTCCTTCTTCAGCTTTCCTGCCTAACCCCTTCCTGCTTCCCCTCCCCCACCCCTTGATCTTTCCCCGTACTGGTTTTTCACCTGGTACCTACCAGCCTTCTCCTTCCCACCCTCCCCCCACCTTCTTTATAGAGCCCCTGTCCCCTCCCTCTTCAGTCCTGACAAAGGATCTTGGCCCGAAACGTTGACTGCTTGTTTCCACGGATGCTGCCCAACCAGCTGAGTTCCTCCAGCGTGTTGTAAGTGTTGCCCTGGTTAATGGATCCTTTCCACAGCTCAGGTGACAAGTGGCGTCAACAGGAAAGCTTTCCTAAAGGCTCCCACTACCAACTGATGCACAAAGCAATGATTGAAAGCGGAACCCTATCAGTGTCAGTGGCTCAATTCCTCGAAGAACAGGGAGCTTGACTGTCAGTCCCAGAATGTGTAGGCCTGCTCTTTCTGATGTATGAGATGTGGTAGAAATGACACTCCTCCCAGAACGAATTGCCAGCAAGATGAGATCTCTACCATTTCTCCAGCACTACCCCAGCACACATTCCAGAGTCAGGGCTCTTTGAATGGGTATGGTGATCTCCCAGTGAAAATCCCAGCATGAAGATGCAATACTAATACTTACGTCACTTGGCTGTTCCTGACTGCGGCTCAGTGCTTAACACAAACATTCCTACAGAGCTGATCAAAAAGCCCTCTTCCCATTGCTACCATCAGGGAGGAGGTACAGGAGCCGGAAGGCAGAAATTCAACTGTTCAGGAATAGCTTCTTCCTTTCTGTCAGCTGATTTCTGAATGGACATTGAACTCACGAACACTACCTCACTACTTTTCTCTAGTTATTTAACTTCTACTATATATATGTGTACAGTAATTTGCAGTTTTTATTATGTATTGAAATGTACTGCTGCTGCATAAGGACAAATTTCACGACCTATGCCAGTGATATTAAATCTCATTCTGATTCTGATCCAGGAGTGCAGAACTGGCCTACAGCCACTTTGGTTTAAGGATGGTGAAAGACACCATCAGGAGAAAACAGAACAGTACAACACAGGAATAGGCCCTTTGGGCCATGAAACCCATGCCTAGCCTGATGCCAAATTAAACCAGTTGAGAGAAGTTAACCTGACTGATTTACATCCCATCTATTGCTGTAAGTATTCATTCCTTGTATGTGTACCAGCTGCAATATACACTGAAGTTACTCTCTGAGGATACACCAAACCCTCAGCTCCTGTTTGCAAGAAGGACAAGGGAAATAGTTGCATAGAAACACTACCCCACACACCCCTCGAAATTATGCATCATCCCAACTTGGAAATGTATTGTTCTTAGTCAATCTACACTAGGTCCAAATTCTGAAACTTCTTTCCCAATAGCACTGAGAACATATGTTCTCTAGAACCTGTAGCAGTTCAAAAAGACTATTCATCCCCTACTTCACAATTAGAGATCAGTGAAAATGCTGGGACCGTCGAGATGCTAAGAAATTAATTTAATTAAAAAAGGGGACAAGGCAGATGGTGCTGAAAGAGGCAACAATCAGATAGTGTTCCTAGTGAGGAACTTTGCTAAAACCAGGGCCTTCTGCTGGGAAGTCGAAGTTGAGTTTATTGTCACAAGCACAAGTACACGTATGCACAGGTGTAATGAAAAACTTACTTGCATTGTCAGATACACAATATTCACAAGGAAAACATAAATTGGACATAAATTATACATTTTTTTTTACAGGAGACAATTAGAACAAAAAACGAAACAATTGAAATGCAAAGTGATCGAAGTGGCCTCAGTTGGTATATTAATGTAGTGGTTAGGGTTCCCCAGCTTGGTTGAAGACTGAATGGTTGAAGGGAAGTAGCTGTGTTTGAACCTAGCAGTTTAGGATTTCAGGCTTCTGTACCTCCTGCCAAATGCTAACTGCGAGACCTACCAGGTCCAGAAGGTGGGGATCTTTGTTAATAGATGTTGCCTTTTTGATTGATCTTGACATCTTGGCAGCATTCTTGTCAATGCTCATGTGGCCATGACATGATAACTGCAGAAACTGGGGGCAATATAGCAGCCGGGAAATCAGTTCCTGCACGTGCAATGTGAAGAGAATGCCTTCCAGTGTTTGTGTTTCTTGGGCAATTTGATATCAGTGAGGCAGGTCCAACCATTAACAAAACAACTACTTTGAGGTTTGCAATTTTGACTGTTGCCCTGGAAATAATTAACCTGAAATACTTGAAACTGCATTTCTGAAGTGTTTAGGTTGTTTCTAGCACTATGGCAATATGAAGGGATATAAATTACTGTTTGCTTTCTTTTATTTGATTGACTTTTGGTAATTTTCTTTGTGACTATCTTCTTTTCTTTTAGAAAGGCAGGGCAGGGCAGGGCACCCCAGCCTAAAGACATGGTCATAAGTACAAACCACTCCTTTCCCAACCCGTCAGCAAACATCTCCAAGCATTGTGCAACCTTAAGTAATAGACTATGCAATCACCTGCTGATTTGGTTGACTCAAACCGGGCTTCAAACACGCTACCAGGTTTAAGAAAAGTGCATGGGGAACCCAAAGAACTGGTTATCCCAAAAGTATGACTGGGTCTGTTGAAGTAATAAAATACTCAAGCCAATTCCACTTACCTGCTAAATCAAATGGCAATGAATATCCAGCAGCTGTATTCTACCACTGAGGTGCTGCTGCAGGTGCTTATTTGAGACTTCAGTGGCATGTTTTATCTTACATACTCACACACAAAATACACGCAGACATTGGCACGCCTTCTTCACCTGCTTCCTTCTCTTCATTGAGAATACAAAAGGTTTGCGTTGAAGTCAACAGATCCAGTCAATTAACTCCATGGCAACACATTGCTGTAATTATCCACAGCAACTTGCCACAGCTGCAAGACATACTTGGACCCACCAAACTTGATCAACTATGGCAGAATTAGGAAGAAATTGTTGTCTGTTTATCTGAGTTCTGTGGCGTGATCAGCGCTTCAGCAACCAGGAGTTAATAGCCATTGCAATTCCCCATAATTAAATAGTAGGTTGCAACAACTGCCCATGGCCTGATTTTCTGGCATTTTTCTTCACACCTCAATTTTGCAGGTTCTTCTAAGCCTTTCAACTTCCCCTCATGTATTACTGGGTTACCAAATCACTGTTCTGGATATCTGTATATTCATCTTCTACAGTAAAGTTGTCTCAGTTGAGGTTAAGTTTCTATCTTTTAATAGCTCACAGTTTTAGCTTCTGATTGAGCTATTCAACCCAGTAAATTTGTACTATTGGATCCATTATTTATATAGTTGATGTAAATTTTTGCACATATACAGTACACTCCCAATTGTTAAAAATTGCTTTGATATCTCTGGAGTGGCAAACGCTGAGAGGAAACCTAACAGATGTTTATAATCTTACGAGGGGGATGGAGAGACTAACGCATGGTATCTTTTTCCCCCCAGTGTTGAAATGTCTAATTCATTTAAAGTTAGAAGGGGAAAGTTCAAAGGAGATGTGCAGAGCAGGTGTTTATTTTACATAGAGAATGGTAGGTATGCACTGTCAGGGGTTGGAATGAAGGCAGAGACGATAGAGGCATTTAAAAGGCTCTTAGAATATGAGGAGAATGGAGGGATATGGACCATATGTAGGCAGAAGAGATTGGGTATCATCAGCTTAATTAGTTTGCCAAACATGGGCGGTAGGGCTTGTTCCTGTGCTGTACTGCTTTATGAGCAATATCCTATGTCCTACCTGATGCACCATCAACGAGATATCGGCTTTTATTGACTGGAAGAAGGAACAAGCAGTGGTTGACCACCATACTACATCCTGGAGAATGAGGCCGGGCTCAGACCTCAATCGCCTTTATACAGGGGTCTGCGGGAGGAGCCACAGGAGCAGTCAGCAGGGGGGTGTCCAGACAGGTATATGTAGTTCACCACACTACCTCAGTTATTTCTGTCAACAGTATATGTTTCAAGTATCATGTGGAATAATATAACAGTACTTAGCATATCCACATCCATGTTAGTATTGGTTAAACCAATATTCACATCAGCTCTCCTCTCTCTCCTTACTGATTCCTTTGACTTGTTCATCTATATCTCAATTTTCCATTCAGCAGACCTTACCTGAAACATTAAAGCGAGTGTTTCTTTGCTAGATGCTGGCTGTACATTACACGGGCATTGCTATTTCCAGAATTCCATCATTTTAAATTTGACTATTATGTACTACATCTTGAAAAGACCATTCATAGATTTCTGAGGTGCTATTGTCACTCATCAGGAATGGCAATCAGGAAATTGCACGCAGATTAGTCTTAATGGATAATAAACTAGGGCTTGCCTTGAATGTCCAGTGCACACTCCCCACATGTTCAAGCTCTATGCTAAAATTTAAAAGAGCAAACTGGCCCCTTTTGTTTCCTTTAGCTGTCTGTACTGCCGGCATTGTTACTGGAGTGCATGGGTATGATGGAAGAATAAGCAGAAAAATATATGTCATATTATGACCTTTTAAATCATTTGTTCATTTTCATAAGGCACTGAACCCCCCCCCCCCCCCACCTCCACAACCACTGCCTAACAATTTCCTCTTTTATTAATAGTATCAGATTCTGGCTGCTTGCCTTTGCAGTGACGCAATCTCTTGAATAACTTGGGAATTAATTGAATGAAATACCTCACAGTTTCTTTGGGTCTTTCTTAAATACCTAATTACTCTTGAAGACAAGAGCTCAAGCGATATGATCTTAACAGACCAACACCTTGACAACGTTTGTTTTCATCCATGACTTGGAAATGTCTCTTTACTTGCACTTGTAGAGTGAAATGGTTATGCCCACACTTCAGGCATTTTAACAGTTTTGAGTATTGTACCTCAGACAGTGCAGTGTAGATATAACTGAATATTTTGTGAATTCCAGGGGTTAAATAATGAGGAGAAATACCAGAAACTAGGAATTTCCTTGAATTTAGAAGTGGTTCGGGATGAATAATTGATTTTTTCAAGATATTTACGGTTCTGATTGGATGGATGGAAAGTAACTTCAACCATTGGTTGCAAAGTTTAAAGTTAGAAGTCATGGTCTAAAAACTAAGGCAAAATTTCTAAAGGGTGATGTTAGGAAATACTCATATATTCAAAGAATAGTGGACATTAAGGATTATCTTCTGCAAAGTGATAGAAAGCAAAAAGTGAATGAATGGAGTTAGGAGTCCAATGAGATGATCATATTAGTAAAAGGCAGAATGAGCTTGATGGATTGAATGTCCTCACCATTTTGTATAGTTGCCATTTACTACTTACTGAAACTTATCAATGAGTGAGACAGCAACAAGCAGTTGTTCCTTGTGCTGTTTATTAAGCAGCTAAGTAATCCTGCTATCATCTAACTTCTAATATATGCCTTCTTCAGGAGAAGGAGTGGTCAGATAACAATTAGGAACAAGAAACTTGCTTGATTTCCACTGAGCTGGTGTATTCCCTGCCCGACGTATGATTATCAAGCACTGATTGAACAATGCTTTCAAACCAATCAATCGGTCCTAATCTGGTCCACAGGAATACAAGCTCTATTATCAATGTGACATTTTGCTTTCTTCTCAGCTATTCCAATGGCCCTTCTCATAGAGATAATCCAGTAGTTGATTCTTGTATCTCATATTGCAACAAATTGATGAATGAATGCACACCAACAGAAACATGATCTGTGCCCATTTTATCTCCTGCATATGTAAAACAAAACAAATGACTACTCCATTATTATTAAATTGGCATGCTCATTTCTCCATAAGACCACATTTTCATTTATGACCAAGAGCTGCCTAAATTTAGCTTCTAGTGTTTGTTTTGTAACTAAATCACTGGAGAAACTGGAAAAGTTTTGGATATGAAAGTTTTTATTCATCTTGACAAACAGACATTCTTTTAGAGACACACTTTGTAGCATCTCACAAATTCAAAAGTGCATCACATTTTCATACCCTTAAGGTCAAAGGTAACTGCAGGTGATTCAATAGAATTCCTGTAGAGACAATGACATTGTTTACTTCAATACTTCGGGTTGATTCCTTTGAATTACATATCTACTATGGCAGACATGTCTGAATGTTCAAGTACTTTGCTGGGACAAGCTAATTGCAAGATTCCTAGAACTTGGTGCAAATTAGTTGCCTGGATTGATGCAGGCCAGTTAACACAACCCCATTGTTTTAACATTTGTCTGATGCATTTGTGAAGGTTTCATGGTCACCATTTTGCAAACCTTATCTCTTAGTCTGTGGGTCAGCTCATGCACTACAGACAGTATTGTTTATTTGCAAAGGTGTGCTTTAATTTCAATTCTACTGCTTGCAATTTACAATTAACATTAAGAGATGAAGACTAGCACTTGCTTGAATTAATATCGGCTATAATTACATAGCTCCAGAATACTCCCTAACAGTATTCTCCATAAACTCTGATCCTTACTCATTTTTAGTTACCTTTATTTCATAAAGTAACCTAATCTGTTGAGCTGACTATTTCAATATTAGTTGCTACACCTATGGTTATTTACCCAGACTACTCCAGCCACATTTCCCAAGCCTGAAACCTCCATTACCAAGAATGGGAAGGGCAGCAGGCAAATAGAAATGTTTCAAGTTACACACTGTCCTGACTTGGAAATAAGACCATACGATATAGGAACAGAAGTAGGCCTTTCGGCCCATTGAGTCTGTTCTGCCATTCAATCATGGACTGGAAATACTTCAGTAGTCAGAGCCATCGGACAATAGCCATTAAGACATATTACCTTATTGTTTTATTTTTATTATTTAGAGATTTAGTTTGGTCTGGTATTGTCTCTTGTCATTCCCGACAGTATTATCAAGGTTATACCTACATTTTTTATGTAGATAAGGATCAGCTGATTTGAATGCCTCCCTAGAAAGTAGGGAATGAATCTCTTGGTTCATCCTTTGTTTTCCAGGTGGAGAACATTCGGATTGACTTCTTAGGTACTCTACAGAATTGCTAATGAAGTCTGTGATGGCAGTGCATACTCATTTAGAATGGCCGCTAAATAGCTGAACATTTAGCTACAGTCCAGCTACAGTCACATGGAAGCTCATCTATTTCCTCAGACCAGCACACGGGATCTAAATCCTGGACCTCCCCTGTTCAAAATCATTGTGGGAGTACCTTCACTGGAAGAACAGTGGCTGATCAAACAGATCTCCCACACCCCCACCCAGCACTATCTTTTCAAGAACACCTAGTCACTTAGTGATGTGCAGTTAATAAAGGAACAGGGAAAACTTGCATTTATACAATTTTGTGAAATATCATTGCATAATCAGAACTGCAGGGAGCCAGGAAAAGAGGATTATCAATTTCAAATACATCTATTTTAAAACATTAATAACAAAAGAAAGTAAAAGTTCAAATATATTACATTCAACGAAATAGTTCCGAAACAAGGATTACCATGCTGCAGGGACGACCCAAGGTCAAGACCACTACCTTTTTTAAAAAGAAGAGAAGATAAATACTTAAAGAGTAAAAGACATAGATTTATTTGGAGTGGCAAAGCTGATGACCAGTTCTGACAAGGAGTTGCCTAAGGCTGTAAACATATACAGTGCCCATTGGTGAGCTCAAGATGAGTTGTATCCTAAAGCATTTTGGAAAGACTCCACTCTGTGTGCCAATAGTCATAATCAGTTCAATCCAGCAAATCCCTTGTAATAAATTCTACAGTGCAAATATATCCAAATTTATAATTAATCATTCCTTTTCACGATATCATTATCAAGTTTTTAAGAGAGAAATTATATTAATCATTTATTATAGGTCTTAATACAACAACTTCTGGTGTAACATAAAATGTTCAACAATTAATCATCTGTGGGTCATTTCACAACTGAGCTCAATATTTACTGTAGTAAACTAATACAATATGATCTCCTTAGCAATCAATCACTTACTCATTTCTGCCCATGGCTCACTTTTCATGAAAGTACACTGATCCAAAATGAACCTGATATAACATCCATTGCTTAGGAATTGGTCACTAATTAATAATTACCACATCTCATTACCCAATACTCATTTAAAAAATTTAACACAGTAATCTCTACTAAAATGTATATCATTTATAAGCTAATAAATGATTAACAATTCTCATCACCACATAACTTACCAAAGCTTCTAGCAAAAGACCAAAAGACATCCTTATTAACAATTCAAATTTTGGATGTCCTATAGCAGGATTTAAAAGAAAAACAAAATAATCAGAGATTATTCTTTTCCCAAATTTGTATATAATATACACAAATCCTTAAATTATAATGAATAGTTATTTTCTTTAAACACAAGATAACTTATTTGAGAGTGTAAAATATGATTGGCCTTTCCTTGGGCACCTTATGAAATTGTATTCCAGTTCCCCATGTGCACAACTCCTCCTTGTACATCCAATGTCTTCTCAACCTGAGCATGTCATTTGATGTTGTTTTGCTAACATGAAGGAGCCAAAGGTGTTGAAGGTAAAACACAGATCCTGAATGCCGGAGCATGTTTCAGGAGGTGGTGAAATACTGCCTGAATGTACTTTACAGATGCTGTTGGGAAATCTATCACCGAAGTCAACCATCGAATCATCGCCAACCAAGGACTGTGCCAGCTGAGCCCTGCTTCAAGGAATGCCATACATATCTATACTCCTCTTATGAGTCCAACTCTGATACCAAGGACTATATTTTGAACTATATCTACTGAATGTGCACTAACACCATTATTTGTTTAAGTTTATGTAATTTATGGAAGTCATATTTGTAATGTATTCTATTGGAAAAAGCTGATTTTCATGACATTCATACCCCGGGTATGTATTCCCATGACAATATACTTAAACTTGAGACTGGTTGCCCTGCTGAGAACTGCTACTTTAACAGCAGTGATTGGAAATTGCTCTTGTAATTTGCCATTACTCACCTAATTATGGAAATTGATGCACTTGGCAGCTGTGACTCTTAAATGTATGACCTCTTGTGCTTTACCTGTCTGAGTAAATGGCTCCCCAAGTACAAATGTGATAGGGTCATTAAAGGGTCATTAGTCAGTGTTTCCACTTATTTGGAAATTCTAGGCCAACCATCTTAATCACCTAATTTTAATCAGCAAATAATTTTGGATAGAAGAAGGTTAGGAAGTTAATGCATACCTTTTTTACCCAAATATATAACGTCACAAGGAGTTGACTTGCATAGTTAGGAGGATTTATAGCACTACACCTGAAAGTGTACTCAATGTTTGTTTGATGTACTCCCTGAACCAAACTGGAAGTGGACTACCAACTTCATACTGTATTGTACAATCCTGTCACTGTTGCTTTTAACTTTGGAACAGATATTTTGTAAGATAATTATGTGGCCAATTTCTAAACACCGAAAGCTTTTTGTTTTACAGTGACTGTAGTTGAATGTTGAAATAGTCTCAAAATCCAGTGAAGTTACAATAGGACTATTGTATGAACTCAGCAATTTCACTTGCTGTGCCTTAATACATCATAATCCAGCTGAAAGTAAGCATTATGCTGGGCACATTGCAAATAACTCTCGTCTGGTCATTGCAGCTATTAATATCAAAATTCTGCTCGCTAAAGGACAATCAGTTATTTTTATCTCCAAAAATTGTCTACAGTCCAGCTTTATTCATACAAGTTAAAACTGTGGCCTATTATCCAGGACTCTAGTCTTCTGCTCTCTTTCTAACTTTCCATCTTTTTAGCACTCTGTAAAAATCAACCTACCTTTCTCTCTTTTCATCCCTCCTTATAGAGTCAGAGAGCATAAAAACAGACCATTTGATCCACCATATCCATACTGAGCAGGCAACACCCATCCATATTAATCCCACTTTCCCATTTTCCCATTTGGCTTGTAGCCTTCTGTGCCTGGGTGATCCAAGTGCTTGCCTGGACACTTAAATGTGTGCACATCCTTGCTCCAGTCACTCTCTCAGGCAATGTATTCCAGGGACTTACGACTTTTGTTTAAAGAAAGTCCCTCTGTAATCCCCTCTAAACCCCTTACCTTAAAGCTAGCTCTTTATCCTTCGCTATAGGTACATTAGGTTCCTTAAGGTTTATTTATTTATTTGTTTGTTTGTTGTTTTTTGTTTGTTTCAGCTCAGGAACAGGCCATTTGGCCCACAATTTAAAAACACCCAAATACTAATCCTTCCTAACTAAGCCATCTCCATATCCCTCTATCTTCCTTGTATCCATGTGCCTATCCAAACATCTCTTAAATCCTCCAATGTATTTGCCTCTACTACCATGCCAGGCATCTATGACTCTCTGAGTAAAAAACTTACCCCTCACATCCCCCGTGAACCTACCTCCTCTCATCTTCAATGCATGCCCTCTGATATTAGACATTTCGAACCTGGGAAACAGAGAATCTCTGACCACTCTATCTATGCCTCTCATAATCTTGTAAACCTCTATCAAATCTTCCCTCAACCTCCAACACTCCAGAGAAAACAACCCAAGTTTATCCAGACTCTTGTGATAGCACATGTCCTTTAAACCAGGCAGCATCCTGGTTAATCTCTTCTGCACCATCTCCAAAGCCTCAAAGTCTTTCCTATAGTGGGGTGACTAGAACTGTATGCGGTACTCCAGATGTGGCCTAACTAGATTTGTATAAAGTTGCAACATAGCCTACTAACATTTGAACTCAATTCCTCGACTAATAAAAGCAAGCATTCCTTAAGCCTTCTTAACCATCTTATCAATCTGTGTAGCCACTTTCAAGGAACTATGAACTTGGATCCCAAGATCTCGCTACTTAGCAACACTGTTAAGAATCTTGCCCTTAACAGTGTACTGTCTCCTTGTATTTGCCCTACCAAGGTGCAACACCTCACATTTATCAGTGTTAAACTCCATCTGCCATTTCTCAGCCCATATTGGCAACTGGTCTATATTGTGCTATATTCTTTGCCGGTCACTATCTGCAATTCCACCAATCTTAGTATCATCCACAAATTTACTAAGCCACTCATCTGCATTTTCATCCAGATCATTTAAATACATTACAAACAGCAGAGGTCCCAGCACAGATCCCTGTGGAACACCACTAATTACAGACTACCAGCTTGAATAAGTCCCTTCAACTACTACCCATTGTCTTCTATGTGCAAGCCAGTTATGAATCTGAACAGCCAATTCACCATGGATCTTAATCTTCTGAATTAGCCTCTCATGAGGGACTTCGTGAAACACCTTATTAATATCCATGTAAACAACATCTACTGCCTCATCAATCTCTCACACCACCTTGTCAAAAAATGCAATCAAGTTGGTAAGACATGACCTGCCCCACAAAGAGTCATGCTAGCTCTCCCTAATTAAAACTGACGTGAGACTCACCAGCTTATAGTTCTCGGGATTTTTCCTTGTTTCCTTCTCAAGTCGAGGTACAATATTAGTTACTCACCAGTCCTCAGGAACCTTGGCCTGTGGCTAGAGAGGACTCAAAGATACTGGCCAAGGGCCCATCAGTCTCATCTCTTGCCTCCTTCAATAAACTGGGATAAATCCCATCAGTTCCTGGGGACTTATCCACTTTAATATGCATTAGAAGGCCCAACACTTCATTTCCTTAATCTCTAAACACCCTAATGTATTTATAAACTCAGGAAAGATCTCCTGATCCTCCATATCCTTTTCCTCGGTATGTTATAGCCGGGGTGGTAATGGGGTCAAGCTCCCAATACTATCAAATACTCCCAATGATGTGCTCCTTAAATAGCCTCTGACAACCAAGTTCAGCTCCTGGCCTTCATTTAGCTACCAAGCCCGTGGGAACCATTTCTACCTATAGGAGGAGGGACAAAGGAGCATTACTGGTGCCTTCAAACCAGTCGCTTAGGGCAGATGGGGCCCATCAGCCATGGTTGGCAGATTATCTAGGAGAAGGAAAACTCTGATCTCAGACCTCTGCTGCCTTGCAGCTATATTCACCAAAGGGGAAGGCTTTGGGAGTAAACCCTGAGGAAAAATTCTGAAGCTGGAATTCCTAAGACAGTTCGACATTGAGTTCAATGCTGTCTGGCAACTCCAGGTTCCTTTGGGTTCATCAGCTGCGTGAAGAGGGGGAGCTTTTTACATGGACAACAGCTTGCTCTCCATATTGTACTGCCTGGGCTTGCAAATCTGGACAGCCAGGACCCAACATCCATGGTTGACCCTGACCGATGGAGGCCTCTGTGTCCGTGTCATATAGATATTAGTACAAACTTATATAAATAAAAACACAAAATGCTGGCAGAACTCAGGCCAGACAGCATCTATGGGAGGAGGTAGTGACGACGTTTCGGGCCGAAACCCTTCATCAGGAGTGAAGTAACATGGGATGGTCGAGGGGGGATAAGAAGTGGGGGGAGGGATGAAGTAGAGAGCTGGGAAGTGATAGGCTGAAGGGAAATGGGCTAGGGGGAAGGTGGAGAATTACGGGAAATAAAAGAGAAAGAAAGGTAGGGCTGGGGGGAGATTATAGTGGGGGGGGGGAAGAAAGTAAAAGAGAACCAGACTAAAATTATAGATAGGGATGGGGTAAGGGGGGGTGCAGGGGTATCAACGGAGGTCTGTGAGTTGAATGTTCATGCCGGCAGGTAGGAGGCTACCTAGGCGGGAGATAAGGTGTTGCTCCATCAGCCTGCGTGTGGCCTCATCTTGACGGTAGAGGAGGCCATGGACAGACATATCGGAGTGGGAGTGGTCTGTGGAATTGAAGTGTGTGGCCACAGGAAGATCCCACCACTGCTGGAGGACTGAGCGCCGGTGTTCGGCAAAATGGTCTTCTAGTCTGCGGCGGGTCTCCCCAATGTATAAGTGGCCACATTGGGAGCTCCGGATACAGTATATCACCCCAGTTGACTCCCAGATGAAGTGGTGCCTCACCTGAAAGGACTGTCTGGGGCCTAGGATGGTGGTGAGGGAAGAAGTGTGGGGGCAGGTGTAGCGCTTCTTCCGTTTGCAGGGATGAGTGCCCGGAGGGAGGTCGGTGGGGAGGGATGGGGGGGGGGGGGGGGGGTGAATGGACAAGGGAGTCACGTAGGAAGCGATCCCTGTGGAAAGCCGAGAGTGGGGGGGAGGGGAAGATGTGTCTGGTGGTGGGATCCCGTAGGAGGTGGTGGAAGTTACGGAGGATTATACGTTGGATCTGTAGGCTGGTAGGGTGATAGGTGAGGACCAGGGGGACTCTATCCCTGGTGGGCTGGCGGGGGGATGGGGTGAGGGTAGAGGTGCGTGAAATATGGCAGATGCGATGGAGGGCAGTTATATTATTATTAGTATATTATATATTATTATTATTATAGTATATTATTAGTCTAGTATATAGGATATTAGTATATCTTTATTTATCTCTATTTCTATTTCCATCTACCTACCTCCCGCTCATTTTCCCTCTCTCTATTCCTTCCAATAATTATTTCTCTGCTGGTGGTTTACTTGTGATGCAACTTTTGAAAGTATTGGAAATCTTTGCATCCTGCAAATTGCACTGGGATGTTTTGTGCCTTGGTGTCCTGCTGCTAGCAATGGATATTTTGCCCACAATTTTATATAACGCATTAAAAAGAGAATCAAAATTTCCATTTTCCCTGCCAGAGAAATGTATTTCTGACAAATATAGTAAGTCAGTTATATATAAAGATGATTTAAATAAAGATAGGCACCACATAGTGTTTATAGACCCATACTACGTGGAGTCAGAAACTGGCATGGATAATGCAACATTCTTTTAGCATGAACTCCACAATAAGCTGTTGCAAGATGCTAAGTGTTACTACTTATTACTTAGGAACAATAGAATAAAAGTATTCACACATAATTTCTCCATTTTTATATCTTCACTTAGACTCAAATGCTACCCCTTTCTCTTTCTCAACATATAGGAGGTAATTGAAAATCTGACTGAGTGGTGCCACAACAATAACCTCTCACTCAATGACAAGAGGACCAAGGAGCTGATAATTGACTTCAGGAGGAGAAAACTGGAGATCCATGAGCCAGTCCTCATTGGGGAATGAGAGGTGGGGAGGGTTAGCAACGTTCAGTTCCTCAGTGTTAGCATATCAGAGGAACTGCCCTGGGTCCAGCACGTATGTGCAATTACAAAGAAAGCATGGCAGTGCCTCCACTTCCTTGGAAATTTGCAAATACTTGATATGACATCTAAAAATTCGAAAACTTCTATAGATGTGTGGTGGAGAGTATATTAACTGGCCACATCATAGCCTGATATGGAAACACCAATGCCTTTGAATGGAAAATTAGTGGATACAGCCTCGTCCATCAAGGGTAAAGCCTTCACCATCACTGAGCTCATCGACATGGAGCACTGACACAGGAAGGCAGCATCCATCAACAAGGATCCCCACCATCCAGACAAGCTCTCTTCCCACTTCTGCCATCAGGAGGAAGGCACAGGAGCTTCAGGACTCACACCACCAGGTTCAGGAGCAGTTATTAGCCCTCAACCATCAGGCTCTTGAACCAATGGGGATAACTTCACTCAACTTTACTTGCCCCATCTGTGAACTGTTCACACAATGTATGGACTCAATTTCAAGGACACGTCATCTCATGTTTCAACACTTCAAATAATTAAATACTTTATTATATTTCACTTTTGATTAAAGGAAACACCTAACTGCAGGATAGAGATGGACAAATTAAATTTAATACCGTAAATATAAGTGATTAATGTCATGAAGGAAGAATGAGAAAAGGAAATATGAATCAAGTGGTATAATTTTCATGTGGCTAACTCCTTATGAATCCCAATGGTGGATGTACCCATACATATCACTGAAGGTGGAATGACAGCTTGAATGAAATATCAACAATTATTCAAAAAGCATGTGGGATTTTTCACTTCATAATTAGAGATAAGGAAGGGAAACTGAAGCACCATTTGAACCCCAGCTGGATTATTGTGACCAATGCGACACTCACAAAATGCAAAATAAACTCAGTCGATCAGGCAGTATCTATGGAAATGAATAAACGGTGATGTTTTGAGCCCTTCATCAGGACTGGCAAGGAAGGAGAAAGGTGTCAAAATAAGAAGGTGGCGTGAGGGGAAGGAGTACAAGCTGGCAGCTGATAGGTGAAGCCAGGTGGGTGGGGGAGGTAAGAAGTAGGGATGTGATAATTCAAATCAAGCCAAGTCAAGTTTATTGTCATTTAACTACACACATGCATATAATGTATGTAGAAATTAGACATTTCTTTGAACTAGGATATAAAGCACATAACAAACATAACACATGATGACTTGTGAAGGTAAGGATAACATTCTACAGATGAATCACACATAAATAACAAACTAAAATGCATTAATATTAAATATTGCAAGGTATGGAACTTTGCATATGATACAGCCAGGAGTTCAGAATGGACTGGGGGAAGAGACTATTTCTCATCCTGACCGTTCTTCTTTCTATAAATCATAGTTTCCTGCCTGATGGTAGAAAGCCAAAGAGGATCCTGGATGAATGTGTTGGATCCTTAATGATACTAAGGGGCCTGTATATGCAGCACTCCTGGTAAATGTCCCCAATGGATGATAGAGAGAGCCCTATGATCCTCTTAACTGTCCTCACAGTTCTTTGTTTGGACTTCAGGTCAACAAGTGGTAAAGGAAAAAGGGTGGAAAAGAAGAAAACTTATAGGAGAGGAAAGTAGATCATGGGAGAAAGAGAAGGAGGAGGAGCAGCTGATAGCCAGGTGAGAAGATGTAAAAGGCCAGAGTGGGGAATAGAAGAGGAGGGAAGGGGCAGTGGAACAAATAACTGGAAGTTGGAGAACTTGATGTTCATGGCATCAGGTTGGTGGCTACCTAGATGGAATATGGGGTGTTGTCTCTCCAACTTGAAGGTAGCATCATCATGGCAGAAGAGGAGGCCATGGATTGACATGTAGGAATGGGAATGGGGATAGGAATTGAAATGCTTGGCCACTGGGAAATTTTGCTTTATGCAAATAGAGATGAGGTGCTTGACAAAGCGGTCCCCCATATCTACATCAGTTCTCACCAGTTTAGAGGAGGTCTCATTTGGAGCACTGGATATAGTAGACAATCCAAACAGATTCACAGATGAAGTATTGCTTCACCTGGATGGACTCCTTGGGGCCCAGAATGGGCAAGGGGATCATGAGAGAGCAATCCCTGTGGAAAACTGAGAATGGGGTAGAAGTAAAGATGTGTTTGGTGATAGGGTGCCACTAAAAATGGTGAAAGATGTGGAGAATGATGTGTTGGATGTAGAGACTCATGGGGTGGTCGGTGAGGATAAGAGAACCTATCCCTGAGACGGTGGCAGGAAGGTGGAGTAAGCACAGATGACTGGGAAATGGAGGAGATGTAGGTGAGGGCAGTATCAATGGTGGAGGAAGGGAAATCCTGTTCTTTTAAGATGGAGGATATTTGTGATATTCTGTAAAGGACAATCTCAGCCTGGGAATAGATGCAGCAGAGACAAAGAAACTAAGAAAAGATTATGATCAATTCTATGTGCCACACTTCAGGAAAACTCACCAAGGTTTTGGAGAGTATGCACAGGGACCTACAGGAATGTTGCCTGTAATGAGGGCATTCAGCTACAGAAGAGCTAGGATCATTTGCCTTGGAACTGAGAGGTCTCAGAGGACATTTAACAGAAGTGTGCCAATAGTGAGAAACAGTTTCCTCTGGCAGTATACACATGCACACGAGATTTATAATAATTGGTTAAAATGTGATAAAAAAATAAAACTGCTCTGTGAATTATTGTGATCTGAAGCTGCTGTATGAGAGGACAGTGGAAGCAAGTTGAGTTCTTGACAAGAACTAGACAAGTACTTGAGGGAAGTCTGTGAGGGAAAAAAAGAGATGAAGGGGGATCAATTGCTTAGCTATTTATATTTTGTGGAAAGGTCAAGACTCATGAACCCATCACCAAAATGCCTCCAAAGATAACTAAAACATCTTAGGTATCCAGTTTGTCTAGTATTAAGGAATGGGGAAGTATAAATATTATAGTTTCCTTATGCAGCTTAATAGGGAAAGTCCATGTGGAAATTGGACACAGGATTTGGACCTTGTCGTTGACCTAATGGGATATTGGACCACAAATGCGGAAGTAGCTTCATAACACTTGGTATGAATTATTATGCACCAATTCACTTGAATGCTGTAGACAATTTAATGCAAATGTCATATAATAAGACAGCTGAAGTGTTGCAATAGGTTCATTCAGATTGATTATCTTAATGTGTAAAAGTAGAACACTGTGGAATACTGAAGTACAAACAGAAACCACCAACGTCCACAAATGCTTCCAGCTCTTCTATTCTATGGGATTTTCAAGGGAAGAGTGATGCATTTGGTGAATTCAGAACACTGAAGGTTGGGCAGCAAAGAGGTTGAATAGAAAAAAACATCTTAGAGGTTGTTGTTCGTGTGTCACCAAAAATCCATGTTGCACAGCTGTTTCTATCTATTCAACAATTCCTAGCAATAGCTTAAAACATCAATCAAATCAATCTTGAAATTTCAGGGGATATAACATTGGACTAAGTTAAAGAACCTTATAATTTAACTCTTGCCGTCCAAACATCCTTCTCATATCTATGCTTCACTCTTTCAGAGAAAAATATAGGCATCTGATAAACCTGAATGCATTGTTCTATTGGTTATCAAACTGAAAGGAATATAGGTTGACTTATAATTAAATGACAGGTCTAAATACAACAGGGTCTGTGTCCTAGGACAAACATCAGAAATGCAGACTATGCTTTAATTCTCCTGACGAAGAGACCGAGTCCTGAGTCCGAGTCCTGACGAAGGGTCTCGGCCCGAAACGTCAACAGTGCTTCTCCCTATAGATGCTGCCTGGCCTGCTGCATTCCACCAGCATTATGTGTGATGCTTTAATTCTCTATTAGTAGGAGAGCCTAGGATCTGTGGGCACAGCTCTAGAATAAAGGGACCTCTCTGGAACTGAGATGCGGAGGAATTTCTTCAGCCAGAAGGTGATGAATCTGTGGAATTTGTTGCCAAGGATGGCTGTGGAGGCTAAGATGTTTGATGTATTTAAGGCAGAAATTGATAGGTTCCTGATTATTTAGGGGGTTTAGAGTTTCAGAGAGGAGACAGGGGTATGGGGTGGAAAAAAAATTAGCCTTGATTAAACTACAGTGCAGACTTGATGGACTGAATGGCCAAATTCTGCCACTGTATTCAATTATCCAATTAAGTACAATGTAGCTTATCTTAAGGAATATTTCCCCTGTTCAATGGTCATCCAGCTTGAAGTATAATTTCTATTGGGGATGGAGCTGGTTAACAGAGAAGGATAATTTGGTAAGCATTGAAAAAAATCAAGCTGAAAGTAATGAAGGAAAAGTTTTAGAGTAAATCAGTACTGGCAAGTTAAACCGGAGGGATTTGGCGCAGGGATGACAGGGATGTTGTAATTTATACAGTAACGTGTTTCCATTTTGAATAGACGTGCCAGAATTTTGATACAACCTTGTAGCATTTAATATTCCAGCTTAATATTGTGAAATTGCTGCTAAAATCACAGCCTTGAGAGGTATTGGAAGTACTTTTCCGGTACAAGGCCAAAGGGCTAATCAATCAAACAAGTTTGCCACAGGGTGTGTTGGAGAAAGGCCACAAACAGCTCCAACCCACTTGGCTCAGAAGTGTGACTTGTTTTGATGAGTCTGATTGACATTGGCTATGATAAGGACCAGACAGTCACAGAGCAGAAGGGGAGTACTGGGCATTTAAAAGAAAGAGAAAGTTAAAGGAATGTATAAGCAAATAAATTGGAAAGATGTGGACGCATCTGTAAGCAATGGCAAACAGCCAAAACAGATAAACAATTTATAAGCTGATCTACAGACAATCTGTTAGAGGAGACCCATTTCAATTCTACTTTTCATTCCCATTCCGCCATTTCAGTCCATGGCCCCCCTCCACCGCTGTGATATTCTGTCTGGGTAGCCTCCAACCTGAGGGCATGAACATCAATTTCTCGAACTTCTGGTAAATGCCTCCCCCTCCTTTCCTTCACCATTCCCCATTCTCTCTTCTTTTTATTCCATGGTTTTCTGTCCTCTTCAATAATATTCCTCCTTCTCCAGCCCTTTATCTCTTACACAATCAACTTCCCAGCTTTTTACTTCACCATTCCCCCTCTCAGTTTCACTTATTACCTACTACTTTTTCCTCCCATACCCCCACACCCCCACCTTCTTACCCTGATGTCCCCTTTACTTTTCCAGTCCTGATGAAGGGTCTTGGCTTGAAACATCAACTGTTTATTTTTTTCCATCGATGCTGTCTGGCTTGCTGAGTTCCTCCAGTATTTTGTGTGTAAATCAGCCAGAGGAACTCAATGGATCATGCAGCATCTTTTGGGGGTGGAGGGAAGGAATTTTTGATGTTTCTGGCCAAAAACCCTGTATCAAGTGCAGGGATTCAACTCGAAATATCAATGATTTCTTTCACCCCTCTGCCACAGATGCTGCGGAACCACTAAGTTCCTCCAACAGATTGTTGCTCCAGATTTCAGCATCTGTGGTCTTGTGTGTCAGATGCAAATCTTCGACTGAAATGGAAGAGTTATAAGGTTTACATTGAAAGAGTTCACTTCTAACTTGTACAAATTCTGATGGGATTATTGTGTCCTTCCAATACTCTGGACTGTTGCTGTGTAATAAATGAGGGAGAAAGGCATTTTCTTCCCATTGGTGTTATTCACAAGGACAGATGACACTTTGAGTAGCACACAAAACACTACAGGATCTCAGCAGATCAGGCAGCACCTGGGAAATGAAATGGACGGTTAACATTTCAGGTCAACACCCTTTATCTGGACTTACACTAATGGCCATTTAAAAATAGCTATCAAATAAATCTACAGACAGAACTTTGCAAAATGCAGGCTGTGATTTATCACAAAGAAATGCATCTGACAATGCATCCTAGTAACAAATGTAATGAAAGCATGCTCTTCATTTTGAGTTTCACCAGTGAATTCATAGTTTGTGTTTGCAGATTTTTGTGTCCATTTGTTATGACAACCAAATTTTTCTTGAGGGAAGCCCTTTATGTGATGATGTCAACAGCAGCTCGATGTGAATACAGAGTACGTATGCAACGTTGACACTCCCTGCGTGGGGAGCAGACACATAGCTGTGTAACCACGGGAATCCTGAGTGTTTCTCACTCAGGTGAAAGTAAACATAGGTGCTGGGTTTCTAAAAATACTCAGTCCAGGAATGCTTGGCGTGTCAGATTTCATGAACTGCTTTTGGTTAAATCTGGCTCTCTTTTGCTTTGGAGAATGACAATGTTACTTAAGGAGCTAAAATCCTACTGTACTAAAGCTACAGCTCAAGCTAAAGATCAAATTTAATAAAAAAAAAACCAAAAGTGCCAATGAATTGTAGGAAGACTAAGAACAAGAAACATAATACCCCGATTCATTGCCTTGACAAAGGAAATGTTCTATGTACAGTTTTCACATCATAAGACTGCAGTCTCCTTCTAATGAACTTGGCAGCTTCCCAGAAAGTCTTGTCAAACCAGATCCATTTCCTCAAAGATCTTTGACAGCTCAGAGGCATGTTGCCATGTGGTAACATGTCTAATCTGACTCTTTTTCTATTCCTTTGACACTGGATTAGAGGACCTCTTTTGTAAGGAGCAGGTGGCTGTTACCCGAGTTCGTATTTCTTTAATTTGTTTGCTGTGGTTACAGCGAATGAGTAGTAGCTGCTGACAGTAGATACTGGAATATGATGTTGGGGAGATTTTAATTGCAAAACTGATGAATGTGAAACAATTTCAGCAAAATACACAAACAGAACTTTCATTACTGGAACTTACTGGAAGGTATTGGAAAGCTGGTGCCAACAACTGTAACTGCTAGTAATTTACTTCATGTTTTCATGATTCCTTATGAAATAGAAAGAGGATTTTTGGCCCATTGAATCTATGACAACTCTCACAGAAATACTATCAAACACACGTTCAGCTCTGTTGTTTCCTGGAAACATATTCCCAAATTCTCCTATCACTAATCTGCTCTAAGAGCCAATTTATAGCTATCGGCCAGCACTTCTAAGGCTATCGGACAAAACTAGACCACCTGGAGAAAGCCTGTGCAGGTACAGGGAAAAGATTGGCGCTCCACATGATTTGTACCCAAGGCCAGGGTGACAGGAACTTAATGGCTGAAGGGAAGTTGCCATCCTCGAAAACGATCTGTGCAACTTCAGGTTTCTGTACCTCCTGCCCAGTGAAGCTGTAGAAAGATGACATGACCTGATGGGGAGGATCTTTGATGATAGATGTTGCCTTCTTGAGGAAGGCCCTTCTGTAGAGTTTACCAATGGTAGGGAGAAATGTACCTGTGATGTATTGAATCAGAACCAGGTTTAATATCACCAGCACATGTTGTAAAATGTGTTGTCTTGCAGTAGCAGTACACTGCAATACATAGTTATACAAACTATAAGTTACAGTAAGAAATATACATATAAAAATAAATCAAATAAGTAGAGCAAAAAGAGAGGGTAAATAGTAAATAATCAGTGTTAAGGGGTTCATTCTCCATTCAAAAATCTAATGATGGTGGAGGAGAAGCTGTTTCTGAAATGTTAAACATGTGTCTTCAGGCTTCTACATCTCCTCCTTGATGGTAGCAATGAGAAGAGAATATGTCCAGGATGATGGGAGTTCTTAATTATGGATACCACATTTTTTGAGGCATCACTTTTTAAAGGTTCCTGAATGCTGGGAAGGCTGGTGCCCATGATGGAATTGGCTAAGTTTACAGCTTTCTGCAACTTTTCATGATCCAGTGATGTGGCCCCTCCATATCGAATGGTCCTACAACCAGTTAAAATGCTTTCCGCAGTATATCTGCAGAAATTTGCAGGGGGGTCTTTGGTGACATATCAATTCTCCTCAAACTCATAAGGAAATACAGTTTCTGTCATTCTTTCTTTGTAATTGTATAAATCGGTTGGGCCAGGATAGATCCTCAGCGATGCTGACAGCCAGGGACTTGAAACTGCTCATCCTTTCCTTGATAAGGACTGATGTGTGTTCCCTCGACACACCCTTCCTGAAGTCCATAGTCAATTGGGCAGAGTCACGGTTCTCAGCAGATTCTTACATTCCTTTGCATTTTTAATTGTCACACAAGATTATAATGCAGTCAGAATATTTTCAATAGTACATCTATAGAGGTTTGTCAGAGTGTTTGTTGTCAAGCTGAACCTCTTTAACATCTTAAGGAAGTAAATACTGTACTATCACAAACAAGAGAAAATCTGCAGATGCTGGAGATCTGAGCAACACACACAAAATGCTGGAGGAACTCAGCAGGCCAGGCAGCATCAATGAAAAAGGTACAGTCGATATTTCGGGCTGAGACCCTTTGGCAGGACTGAGCTGTGTTACGCTTTCATTATGTTTGTATCTCTGTGCTGGGTTGAGGACAAGTAATCCGATAAGTTTATGCCTAAGAATTCAAACTGCTGACTCTCTCCACTGCTCATCCCGCAATGTAGACAGGCACATCTTTGCCCTCCCTCCCATTCCTGGAGATAACAATTAGCAACCTTGTTTTCTGGCATTGACGGAGAGGTTGTTGTTGCAATCATTTCACATGCAATAAAAGTAGAAGCACAGGATAAAACGGAGCCTACCACAGGTCAGACACGAACTGTGAACAGAAAGCCATGCCATAAACTTCTCAATGTCATTCCTGGTCTCCTTAAAGGCAAGAGTCTAAAGTTTAGTCAGACAATCAGGGACTTTTGTGTCATGCTGGGCCTAGAGATCAGATTAGGACGCACTTGAAATTGATGTGCAGTTCTGGTTGCTTTATTACAGAAGAACATGGAGGCTTTGGAAAGGGTACAAAAAATGTTTACCAGGATGCTGTCTGGATTAGAGGGTTTGAGCTAATTAGAGGGTTTTTTTACAGGAGAAAGAGTGGGAGAGGTATAGTCAAGATAGCAGTGGTAGTTGGTGGGTTTCCCACCACCAGAGAACTTGTTTTTAAGGTGACAGGAGGAAGTTTAAAGGACATGTGTGGAGCAAATGTTTTACACAGAGAGAAGAATTTGTTTGAAGCATGCTGCCAAGTGTATGGTGGAAGTCGGTATGATTTAAAGAGGCTTTTAGACATAAGTATGCAGGGAATGGAAGGATATGGATCAGGTACAGGAAGAAGCGATTCATTGTATTTAATTCGACATCGTATTTAGAGAGACATTGTGGGGAAAGCGGCCTGTTCTTGTGTTGTATGTTGCCATTTCATATTGTCCCCCTGAGTCCTGTCTGTTATGGAAAATAACTCTGGAGAAGGTTTGAATTGTCATATGCGCACTGGGTTCCTGATTTTACTGTGACCATTTCACAATGTTCGTAATGTGGAACTTTCCACTCCAGTTTACATCAGCACAGGCAGAAACTGAATAATGATATTACTTGCTGTGACCCTGATACAGGAAAAATGAGAAGGATTTGGGAGGGCCCAATCTAATTTCAGTTTTGGCCAAGTCTCATTTGGAAATAATCTCCTGTATAATTAATTCCTAGCAAAGGTGCAATTTGATTGCATGACTCCAAAATACAGATCCTAATGTGATAAAACTAGCAACAAACACAAAATGCTGGTGGAACGCAGCAGGCCAGGCAGTATCTATAGGATGAAGTACAGTTGACGTTTGGGTCTGACTAAGGGTCTCAGCCCAAAACGTCGACTGTATTTCTTCCTATAGATGCTGCCTGGCCTGCTGTGTTAAGCCAGCATTTTGCGTGTGTTGCTTGGTTTTCCAGCATCTACAGATTTCCTTGTGTTTGTGTGATAAAGCTAGATATGTTTGTACAATGAATTATTGAGCAGATGTACCAGAACATTGTGATAGTGTAATGTGTGATAAGGAAGAGGACTGGAGAAGAAGGAGCTTGTATTATAGAGGTCGGAGAAGCCCCTTAACCTCTGGCATGGGTATTTAATTGAGAACAGCTACTTCCTTTCAACCGTTTGGTTCTCGAACTAACCAGTACAACTCTAGTTATGAGTGTATAGCAACAATATGATCACCATCTAAGATGGATACTGGGTTTTTTTTGCTTCCAATTTAAGATGAATCTCAGTGACTTCTGGCTGGTAACTAATGAAACAAGGAAAACAACTAAATACTTTGTTAACCATACTTTGTCTGGCCAATGATAATCTCAAGTCATAGACTGTAAGTAATTACAAGACTGGAAGCAGTTCCATGTGGCAGAACCAATGTGGGGCAAGGCAGCAGGCCCATTACTGAGTGTGAGGTTTAATCAATTTAAGCACCAAGCCGAATCGGAGAGATCGGGCACAGGCTGAATCAAGACAGCAAAGTCCAGGCCCCAGAACATACTGAAGTGATTGAACCCCATGCTTAGACTACAATTTAAGCACGATGCTGTCAGGATGCTGAAGCAGAGACCCAATCGCTGACCAAGTACTGAGCGCACTTTGATAGTTACTGAGTAGCAAATCCAGAGGGGCAATAAAGTTGGCATCAAACTTCAGGTGGAGATCAAATATTCCAGAGAAATCCAAAAATCAGAATCAGGAAACAGGCAAAGTTGATATTCAGACAGACAGAGTTCAGATACAAGTGCTAGAAAGCTTCAGGAAAACTCACTGGCACAATCTGGCAACAAGCAGGTGAAAACACAGGGCTGAAATACACTGAACAATAAACAGAGGGGCAGATGATAGGTGGAGCACAATCAGACAGAAGCAGCAGCAAAACAGGTGATAATGAGAAACAGGTGAGAGGCGGAGTACTCAGTGATAGGGGCCGGAGCAGAGCAGGAGTGGGGACAGGAGCATGAAAACAAACAAGAGCACATGGCAATACAAAACTACAGACTGACGGCTAGGAGGAAAACACAAAAAAGGACAGAGTTCAACTGGAGATACTGACACATGCTGAGTTGGAAAGGTTGGGCAAGGGCCGACGCAAGGCAGCAGAGTCCAGGCCCCGGAGCGCATCGAGGCGAATGCACTCGATATTTATACATTGAGTTTGGTGCCAGGACTGATTGAAGAGGGCAGAGTGTCTGGACCCAAGGCGAGGGACAGGCTGGTTCAGCTCACTGCTCTTCGATGTTTGCTCGGCTCTGTGGTGAACTATGGGTCGCGAACTCTCTTTGTGGACTTCGGTCCAGAATACAATTTGCTTGTGGTTATTGTTTGCATGTTTCATTTTTTCCCTCTGTGTTTGACAGTGTTTTTTTAATGGGTTCTTTTGGGTTTCTTTGTTTCGCCCGATAGGAGACAAATCTCAAGGTTGTATAATGTACTGTATATATATTTTGATAATAAATGTACTTTAAACTTTGAATTGTGTTTCTTGTAAAAATGCTTAATTTATGTTTGATTTATGTTTTTCTTGTGAATGGTGGTTAAATGATGCTATGTCCCTGTGATGTTGCTGAAAGTAAGTTTCTCATTGTATCTGTGCATACACATACCGTAGATTCCGGATTTTAAGCCGCTACTTTTTCCCCACATTTTGAACAGCTTTGAACTTTGCGGCCAATAATCCGAAGCGGCTAATACATGGTTTTTTTCATGCCGCCTCGTAAACATTTTGCCTCGTAACAGTAGACCAATAAAATTGATGAGTAGTTCACAGAGGTCCAATGAAATTGTACGATAAATCAAGCGCACTTTCACAATTAAATTATTGTAAATCAGTCATTTGTACTCACCCTCATCAACATGGAAAACACTCGAAGCATTGTGCTGCCTACTTAGTTTAAACTATATTTGTTTTCTGTACTACATCGCGGGATGCTATGACGTCACACCCGGTTTCGCGGTGTCTTGTGGGAAAATGCTGGTTTGCGATGAAACGGGACGGAGGGGGGGAGCGCATTACGCGAGCGGCTTTGGATCCGAGCGAACGCTGCTTTTAAATGCCGTTTGCGATGAAACGGAAAGGAGGGGGGAGCGCATTACGCGAGCGGCTTTGGATCTGAGCGAACTCTGCTTTTAAGTTAAAGGTATCAATAACTTTTCCTGGTAGGCTGCAATATATATATTTTTTTACCAGTCGTTAGGAGATATTGGAATGTTGTTCAGTAAAGAAGTATACGCAACGTATATTTAAAAGTAGCCGCGTACGGGCACGGTTCGAAAAAAAGCATTTGCAATATGTATTTGTTTTTGTTACCATATGGATTTAATTAAAAGTTAAAAAAATCCTCACGTGTAATATCTTTCTGTGTAAATATCTCATATTACAACGTGGGACACCTGCGGCCGAAAATCCGGTGCGGCCTAAAATCCGATGCGGCCTGTACAATTAAAAAAATGATTTTATTTCTAAAATTAGAGCCAGCGGCTTAAAATCAGGTGCGCTCTGTAGTCCGGAATCTACGGTACTTGTGCATATGACAACAATCTCCACTTTCACTCAGATTTTCTTTGCTCTCAAATCTGTCTCTCATGAAGGAGGACAACATCGATAACTGGGAAGCAGCCAAGTGTCATTTATTCTAATGTATGCTTTACAGATGTTTAAACTGTTTAAACAGTGAGAGAATGAAACTTTTTTTTACATAGAGAATGCATCACCAGTGAAATCCTTGTCCACTAATGAGGAGCCTTTCCTGCCACAGAGAAACCATGTTGTAGAGCATTAAACAAAAGGAATAGGCCACTCATAGGGCAAGAGTTAATACTGCAGAACACAAAGGAGATTATTAAGGGGACAAGTCAAAGACGATGCGCATGCTAATGGTAGGAATACAGAGGGGAGAAGAAACAGGAAAATCCAGTAGACAAAAGAAGCCCAGCATCATCTCTCCCTTCTTGTAACAAATGAAATGTTCCGTTCTCAGGTAAAGGAACCCTGTGATAACTTGGCCAGGACAGGGTTCCATTCCTGAGACCCTTAAACACCTCTGAAGGTGGTACTGCACACACCTGGCATTGTTCCCTCTAACTTGTAATGACCAGTGTGCATAAAAAATTTTGTGCTGTGCAATTTTTTTGCCCAGTGACGGCAACCTGTGCACGCTGAATAATTTTGCAAATAAAAACAGTATAAATCAGCTAGTTCTAAAATTTGTAGACAAATCAGTGCAAACTCCGCATTGTCAGACTGTCCACATCAGAAACCGAAAAAGGAATTGTAATTGTGTTCGGTTGGTAAAACATATTTAACATGTAGACTTAACAGGTAGAGGGTGACAACCTTTTGTGCACATTTTAAATTACTTTATGCGCTAGTAGTGAAAGATGTGTGCGTGCACACATGCACACACCTTAGAGGGAACATTGCCACCTGGCAATCAACACAGACACACCAAGGGGAATGTGAAGTTATAAGCAGCAATTGTAACTAAATTACTTCGATCTGTCTGCAAGATTCAATTCAATGATAGTGCCGAAAACTGAGCTTCAATCCCACCAAAGATGACAGCAGCCCTTCGGCAGTTGGCAAGTCCATCCCACCCATCTCCCAAAGGCTAACTTGTATACAACTGATAATTAGTTTATTAATATCATGTGCACTAAAATATGTGACAAGCTTTTATTTGTATGACATCAGGACAAGTTATTTTTTACATAATATATTTAAGTTGTACAGAAAGAAAACTAACAGAATGTTACTGTTACAGAGAAACTGCAGTGCAGGTAGCATAAGCTGGGTATTTGAATCCTGGGGAGGAGCTGCACCAATGGATGATTCATTTCCAGTACCTGGGCAATACTCCTCATTTTTTGTGAAGGAAGACTCCTTCTTTGCCAACATCTCCAATTGGAGAAGTTGAGAGTAATGGGTATGACCTAAAGTCACGGAAATCAGTTTTAAGGCCAACAGACTCTAAAGTGTCTAAAAGATCAATATTGGAGTTTAAGTGGACTTGAACAGATATCAAAAGCTATTGAGTTAACAAGTCTCTCCTGGTTTACTGTAAATTAGATGTTCCCTGCCAAGTTAGTCCTGCTCTCTCATTGCCTGAAGTAAATATTTAAGTCGGATTCAAGCTTGCCATTGTGGCTGTTCACAGAAGCTGCACGAACCAAGCAGCACTAGCTCTCATCTCGTAAAGCCAGGAGCAACTTGGCAGTGAACCTTCGGATCACTTACTCAGTGGCTGGGAACACCCACCTTTCATCAGGTTAACAATGGCCTGCAAATCCTCCAGTGAGCTGAAAGTTGTAGGACTGGACCCTGAATATTCAAAAGAAGGCTTGTGATAATGAGCAAAGAAGATACTGTGGGCATTACTGTTTTATCCTTGTTAGCTGGCGATGTTCATGAACAACAACGTTCTTCATTCCCCCCTCCCCCCACAACTGTTCCTTTTGCCCTCTAGATTAGAGGGCATGAGCTACAAGGAGAAGTTTTTAATTATATATCTCCCCCTCACTCTATACCTATGTCCACTAGTTCTTGATTTCTCAGCCCTGTGAACTCACCGTTCATGATTCTATACATCTTAATAATGTTACCGCTCAGTCTCCTTTGCTCAATAAATGAAATCCCAACCTGTTCAACCTATCTTCATAACTCAGTCCCTTATGTCCTGACAACATTCTCATAAATCTCCTCTGCATTCTTCCCAGCACAACCACTCCTCAGGTTTAGATTTCCCCTGCGCTGAAGATTTTTCTACCACCATTTTAATATATTTAGTGATCTATTTCATAGAACCCTCTAGGGTAGACAATTTCAGAGATTCATTACTTCCTGCTAGAAGAATTATTATTTTTATTTACTTACCTCGGTTTTAAGTAACTGGCCCCTTATCATGAAAATTATGCCATCACATTCAAAACTATCCCATCAGTGAAAACATCTCACACCTACTCTGTCTTGCCCACTAGGATCTCATATGTTTCAAGAAGATTACTCTGAGTTCTTCTAAACTCCAGAGAATACAAACTCAATCTGCCCAGCACATCTTGATAGGACAATCCTTTCATTGACAAAATTAACCTGGTGTTGCTCTTTCAGAAAGCTCCCAATGCTACTATATCCTTTCCTTAGTAATGTAATTACATAACACAGTGAAATTATTCAATGTGTTATCCTGGGAGAGAGAACTGACAGTCACAAGATTAGAAACAGTCATGGTTGTGTTGATTTTTCATCTAACTGAATGGCAAAAATAAAGTAGATTGAGTCTGTTATTTGTAACCCAATCTCAACTGAACCAACAGATGCAAAATGCTGGAGGATCTCAGCAGGCCAGGCAGATCTACGGAAAAGAGTAAAAGGTTGATGTTTCAGGCCCAAAATGTCGAATATTTCCTCTTTTCCATAGATGCTGCCTGGTCTGCTGAGTTCCTCCAGCATTTTGTGTGTTGGTTCGGAATTCCAGCATCTGCAGATGTTCTCGTGTTTGTAATCTCAACTGAAGTTCTCACCTCTTATCCTGGACTTGGGTGGGTTGGAAAGGAGGTTACACAGCACTTACTGCCCGCTGTTCCCAGGTAATGAAGGGGGCAGGAATGTAGGTTCTTGGGCCATTGGGATCTCTTCTGCGGGGAGAGGTCACTTGTACAAGAGGAATTGGTTGAAATTGTATTAGACAGGGACCAATATCCTTGCATGAAAATGTTTTAAAGCCTCACAGGATGGTTTAAACTAAATGGGCAGGGGCTTGAAACTCTGAACAGGAACAAGTCATAGGATAAGGCAGCAGCAATTTAGGAATCATGACAGCCTGGGGCACAGTAACATTAGGGAAAGGTATACATTTATTTCAGAGTTTGAGGTTTAACAGGTGAGGCAAATGAACAGGGTGTAGATTGGCTCTGAGGATGGGATATTATAGCTATAACAGAAACATGGCTCAGATAAGGCAGGACTAGTCGCTCAGTATTCCAGGATACGGATGATGCAGGTGTGACAGAGGTACAGGTAAGCAGTGAGAGGGTTTGCCTATTTTATAAGGGAGGATGTAGCTGCAGTACTTGGAGGTTTTGTCCAGTAAGGCCATATGGGTCGAATTTAGAAACAAGGAGGGGGGCAGTCACTCCAGTTGGGATGTATTATAGACCACCTCCCTTCCTCCAGTAGTCAGTGGGAACTTGAGGTGCCAGTGTGAAGAGAAACTGCTCATGCTGGTAAGAATAATAGGGTTATTTTAATAGGGACTTTAATTTCCCTGGTATTGACTGGACTGCATAAGGGACTGGACAAGATGCCCAGAAAGTTTTGTGAGTTAATATATACAGGATTCTACCAGGAGAGTATAATACTGGACCAATTCTCAAGGTGGACTTTGGCTCTGGTGACCATAATCATATTTGTTTTAAGATTGTGAAGGAAGAGACTGGTCAGATCCGCAGGTTAGGTTCCACACCGGGTTAGGTTTGGGGAAATTAGGCAGGACGTAGCACAATTTGATTAGTCGAGCCTGTTTGAAGGGAAAGGAACAACGAGCAAGTGGAAGGCTTTTAAGAGTGTGAGACCAAGAGTCCAGGAGCAGCATGTTCATTTTAGGGTGAGGAGTAAACCTGGAAAGTTTAGAGAACCTTAGCTGACAAGAGCTAGTGAGGGTCTGGTCAAGAAAGAGAAGAAAACATAATTTGGGTTTAGGAGTTTGGGGATGAGTGATGGCTATAAAAATTAAGACTACTCTTATGAAGAAAATTGGGCGGGGGGGGGGGGGGTTGGCAAAGAGAAAATCAGGATGGATCAGACAGTTAAGGTTAAGGACAATCCCATGAGGTTCTATTGCTATATTGAGAGTAAAATCTGTGGCCAAGGGGAGAACATGTCATCTTAGAAATCAGCAGGTTGCCTTTTGCCTCAAGCCATAGGAGGTGGGGAGATCTTTAACAAACTTTTCTCCTCAATGTTTACTGACAAGAAAATCACAAGTCACTCAAGAGGTAAGGGAAACAAGTGGGAATGTTTTGGAGGATAATTGTGTAATCAGGGAGCAGTTACTCACAATGTAAAAAGTGGATAAGTCCCCAAAAACATTGTTGATGACAAGAGAAGAAATTGTGGAGGCCCTTGTTAGCCACTGGCAAATTTCCTGAAGACTGGTAGGCGGCTAAAGCTACTCTGTTATTTAACAAATGTAGAAAGGGCAAGCCAGAAAAATACAGGCTGGACAATCTGACATCATTTGTGTGGAAATTACCAGAGGGAAATCTGAGGGACAAGGTGTACCAGCATTTGGGTAGATAAAATCTGATTAGGAGGAGTCAGCATATGTGGAAAGTTGTGCTTGGCAAACACTCTCAAGAATTTTGAAGAGGTAAACGAAAAGGTAGATGACCATAGTACAGTAGATATTGCCTATTTGGACTTTAGCATGGCCTTCAACAAGGTTGCACATGATAGGCAGGTCTGTAAGGTTAGGTCACATGTAATCCAGGGAGAGCTAGTTAGGAGGATTCAAAACTGTCTTGAGGGTTGGAAGCAGAAGTGGTGGCTGAAATCTGTTTCTTCAGTTGGAAGCTGCTGACTAGTGGTGTACCACAAGTGTCAGTACTGGGACACTTGCTTTTCATTATTAATAAGAATGATTTGCATAGGAATTCACACGAGCTTTCTGGTAAGTTTGTAGATGACATGAAATTAGGAGGCGTTGTTAATAGTGAAGAAGATTATTGTAGTTTTACAAGAGGATCTTGATCAGTTAGGATCAGTTAGGGCTGAGCTGTGGCAAGTGGATTTCAATACAGATACATGTGAGGTGATGCACCAGCATAAGACTTATACTATGAATGGCAGGGAACTAGGGAGTGTAATGAAACAGAGGGAGCTAGGAGTACAAATCCATCATTCATTGAAAGTGATATCACAGTGTGACAGTGTGGTGAAAAAGACATTCAGTGCAATGGCCTTTATCAGTCAGGGTACTCAGTGTAGGAGTTGGGACATTTATGTTGTAGTTGTACAAGTTGTTGGTGAGGCCACACTTGGGTACTGTGTACAGGTTTGGTCACTCTGTTATGGGAGAGATGAATAAACTGGAAAGAGTGCAGAAAAGACTTGCAATTGATATTGTTAGGTTTAGATGCCCTGAGTTATTGGGAGGCTGGAAAAGTCTTTATTCTTTGGAACTTTGGAGAATGAGGGGCTAACTTACAGAGATGTTCAAGATTATAATAGAAATAGATAGATGGATGGATACATAGAAAGTAACAGCTTTTTCCCCAGGGTAGCGGAATCCAAAACTAGGGGGCATAGACTTTGTACGTGAGGAGAAAGATTTAAAAGGGATATAAGGGACAACGCTTCCACAAAGAGTTTACTGAGTACATGGAACAAGCTGCCAGAGAAAATGGTTGAGGCAGGTACAGTAGTATCATTTAAGAAGCACTTAGATAGGTATAAGCAGGATGGGTCTTACAGGTTAAATGCAGAAATTGCTGGTGGACACCATGGTCAGGGAGGACAGGCTGAAGAGCCTCTATTCATACCGTATATATTTAAAAAAATGAAACTGAAGGGGTTCCATTCAGGACATCCATAAGTCCATTGTCTCCCAGCTGGAAAATGCACAAAAAATATTCAATATGGTAACCACACCTCCACATTATTGCAATGAAAGTCAACAATTGCATATAAAGCTCATCAGAAAGAACAAGCAAGTGGTGTGAGAAAGGAAGCCAGTTCTGTTGTTCGGGAGAATAAAAACATATTTTATGTTGTTCTTTTGAATTTATAAATATTAGGGGAGCATATCCATGCACGTGGTGTCCCTAAATCAAGTGTTCATAATCTGGTGATGGCCAAGACTCTGCAGAAAGTCAATGTCTATATTTGCCTTGGTTTTTGCTTCATCTCTAGCCACAAGTGAGATTCCAGAGGAAAGAAGAATGATTAATATGGTGCCATTGTTTAAAAAGTGGAGCAAAACAAGGCTAGGAGGTCTGACAGACAGGATCAAAGTTCAAAGCAAATTTATTATCAAAGTGTGTATATGCCACCATATACTATCCTGAGATTCATTTTCTTCTGGGCATTAACAGTAGAACAAAGAAATACAATAGAATCAATGAAAAACAACACACTAAGACTGATAAACAACCAATGTGAAAAAGAAGACAAACTGTAAAAATAAATATATAGATAGATTGATATTGAGAACATGAGCTTTAAAGTCCTTGAAAGTGATAGGTTATGGAATCATTTCAGTGTTAAGGTGAGTGAAGTTATTCACACTGATTCAGGAGCTTGATAGTTGGAAGATAATAACTGTTCCTGACTCTAGTGGTGTTGGACCTAGGGATCCCGTACCTCCTTCCTGATGGTTGGAGTGAGAAGAGAGCATGGTTTATATAGTGGGGGAACTTGATGACAGATGCTATTATCTGGTGGCAGCACTCCTACCAAGACTTATCAATCAACATTCAAAGTAATGAGGTCTGATATGTGTGGAAGTCATGTTTGATAAATCCCTTAAGAGTTGCTGAAGGAGGTAACCAGGAGGATAGATAGGGTAGGGTAGTGGATGGTATCTCTCTGGACTTTAGTAAAGTCTTTAACAAGGACCTTCATGGCAGGCTAATCTAGAAGGTTTGATTGCTGGAATCCAAAGGGAGGTAGGAGATTATTTTCTTAATTGACTCAGCAGGAGGAAGCAGAGGTGATGGTTGATGATTGTCTCTCAGGCTGTAGGATTGTGTCTGGTGGTGTGCTACAGAGGTCCATGCTGGGGCTTTTATTGTTAGTCATTTATGTAAGTGATATGGTTATGAGTGTATAAGGCAGTGCTTTTATTTTTGTGGATGATACTGAAATAGGTGGTGTTGTAGATAGTGAAGAAGGGTGACTCTCTTGTAGAAGTGTGCAAAATACATTTACCAGCTGCTGCCAAGATTTTGGGCACTGAATTACAAGCTTTAAAGGTCAAAAGTTCAAAGTAAATCTAATATCTATTAAAAGACAACAAACTGAAAGTTCAAATTGGAAAAAAAAACAAACAAAATAATAATAATAACTGAATAAGCAATACATTTAAAGAAAATGAGATGCATTTGTTCATTGGAAGGTAGGGGATTAAGGGGTTATTTGATAGAGATCATGATGGAAATTTACAGGATGAAAGCATATTGTCCTTTTCCCAGGGAGTAGCTACTAAAAACAAGAGGGTATAGATGAGAGGTTTAAAAGGAACGCCATGTCTATTTATATAAATAAAATATGGAGAGGGGCCTGCTTAAGACATTTAGATTGGTGGGGGATATGAAAGGAGGTACTTGAACCCAAGAACATAATGGAATCATAGAGTTATTCAGTACAAAACGGCCCTTCAGCCCACTTGTCCATGCTGACCACGATCAAATATACCAATATTCCCATTTATCAGTGTTTGATCCATGCATTGCCAATTCAAGTGCTTGTGTAATTTAGTTTTTCAAAGCTGTCAGAATATCTGCCTCCACCACTCAGCTTACTATGGAAATCCCTTCCCAAAGAGCAATGAATGCCAGACGCAAACCTACTTCTGAGACTGAGCTCTGGGCTTTTATTCAGAGCAGGCAAGAAAATGGAACTGATGTGCAGCTCAAATCGAATTCCTTGTCTTGAGATGCTGAATGACCTTCTCCTGACTTTAACTTCCAACCTTCCATTGTGCAGACAAGCAGCTTGTGCACCTTTGTCTTAGGAAAAAAAATGTCAACCAAGGTTCTGCTCCTTATTGATTGGTGAACAATGCACCAAGTATCTACAGTATGAGTGTACGCTGACTGAGAGCACTATCTGGCTCTGATGCAGAATGATTGCTAACAACCAAAGGTACGTATCTGTCAGAAGGAGAGCCAACAAGAGTCCTTTGGCAAAAATGGGTCAAAATTGGTCAAGATGGCACCTGTGTACAACATTCTTTTGGTTGTCTTCTGGATAGATCATGGAACCATCTTTTCCACGTTTTGTATGTTCTTTATGATTTTTTTCTTTTCTAGGATGTGACTCTGGAGCTGTTGGACCCCGTGTTTTGCTGCTTGGCGATCATTTGGGTGCTTCAGCGCTCTGCAGTCTCTGAGATTCGGGGAGGCAGAGGTAGCATGAGCAAACCTCATGACAATAAGCCTGCAGTATGGTACACAAGTCAGTGTACGACCCCAGTGCACTGATTAAAGCTTCCATTGTTCACGAACTAAAGCAACGAGGGCAATTGAATCATCAAAGTGACTGTGGAGAGTGAGTACTGGCTGCCTGTCTTTTGATCACTCTGCTACACTACCATAGAGGGGGGAGCCTGCCATTGCAGAGTGTTGCCTAGCTTCCTTCTGTGTCCCTCCACTGCCCATTTTTACTATTTTAGAGATTATTTGCAAATCCTGAAGAAACCGAAAATTTGTTTGAACGATACACACAAAACGCTGGATGTAGGTCAGACAACATTTATAGAGGGGAATAAACAGTCAATGTTTCAGGCCAAGGCTCTTGAACTGACATTTCAGAGGATAGTTAAGATCATGAAGTTAAAGGTTTCAATGTTTATTTCTTTTATCCATTGGACAATCAGAGCCAAGGACAGATGTTTATGTGATTATTTACATGTGCACTTTTAGCAAAATTGCAGGACTGTAAGCAGGAATGTGAGTACTTTCTCTTTCTTTAATCTTTAGAGAGAGGAGCATAAGGACACGGTAACACGGTTATTCAGTTATTGCACCAGTACCTAGTGGCACAAAGCATCAGCTTAAATCCCATCAAGGCAGCTACCGAATTTAAAATCTAACTCAATTTGGAATGAAAGTTAAGTGTTAATAATGATAAGCCTTTTTGATTGATCTATGCCCTTTTGCAAATAAAGTATGATTTCCTTACTTGTGACTCCAACCCAACTCTGAATTATCTTCTGATGTGATCCAGTAAATCGGTTCAAGCAGTTGACGTTCCTGGGAGTCAACATCTCTGAAGATTTATACTGGGCCCAACATATTGAGGAAATTACATATAAGATATAACAGTGGCAATATTTCACTAGAAGTTTGAGGAGTCTTGGTATGTCAACAAAGACTCGCAAATGTACCGTGGAGAGCATTCTAACTGTTTCCATCAGTGTCTGGTATGGAGTGCCCACTGCACAAGATCGGTAAACTCAGGCAGCTTTATCATGGGCACAAGCCTTGCCAGTATCAAGGACACCTTCAAACGGCAATGCCTCAGAAGGGTGACATTTATCACCAAAGAACCCCATCACCCAGGACAGGCGCTGTTCTCAGTACTACCATCGAGTAGGAGGTATGGAAGCCTGAAGCCAGATACTCAAATTTTCAAAGACAGCTTCTTCCCCCCGCCATCAGATTTCTGAACGGAAAATGAACTCATGAACACCAGCTTGCTATTTTTTCTCTCTCGTTTAGCACTATATGCTGCATTTAATATAATTTTAAAAATATATTTCTTATTATAATTTATAAATTTTTATTATGTATTGTAAATACTACTGCAACAAAACAACACATTTCATGGCTCATGCCAGTGATATTAAACCTTATTCTGATTCTGATCCAGTTCAAGAGGTATGAACAATAAATGCTGGCCTTTTAAAGGAATTTAAGGAAAGGCTAATGTTTCTGAGGTCTCATATAATTTACTGGAGGCATACTGCAAGGACTTGCATTAAGCTGCAATTGAGAAGATTTATTAATAAACATTATGCCTGGTAGCATATCCTGACAGTTTTATAATTAACTTGCACTTGTTGGTAAGGATTTACTTTGGGAACCCAACAGCATTGCCATGAATAAAATCACCTAGGTTTACTGAGCCATTACTAAAGCTGAAGTTACCTATCCATCACTAAAGCTCAAAGCTGTTACGTCACAAAGGCTCACCTTTAGCTATCTAGGTTGCATTTTCTGGGTGTGATTTTATTGAATTTTTTTGATTGAGAAGCTGGGAAAGATGAAGGAGGTAATTAAGTATCCTCTGACTGACCAGTGAACTCACTTCCAGTCCTAGTAGCAATCTGTAATCATTAGCCCAAGAATCATAAACCTTGGTGCTCAATTTATTGGCAGTAAACTGTTCCAGGAACAATGCAAGGAATAAAGGAAACATCTGAATTTAAGTAGCACTTTCACAGGTGTTTTGTGAGATATCCAAACATTTCACAGTGAATTAAATGCTTTTCAAACTGAAATTACTGTGGAAAACCAAAGTGGACTTACCAATGCAGAGCTAATAGAAACATAGAAAATAGGCGCAGGAGTAGGCCATTCGGCCCTTCGAGCCTGCACCGCCATTCAGTATGATCATGGCTGATCATCCAGCTCAGAACCCTGTACTTGTTTTCTCTCCATACCCCTTGATCCCTTTAGCCACAAGGGCCATATCTAACTTCCTCTTAAATATAGCCAATGAACCAGCCTCAACTGTTTCCTGTGGCAGAGAATTCCACAGATTCACCACTCTGTGTGAAGAAGCTTTTCCTCATCTCGGTCCTAAAAGGCTTCCCCTTTATCCTTAAACTGTGATCCCTCGTTCTGGACTTCCCTAACATCGGAAACAATCTTCCTGCATCTAGCCTGTCCAATCCCTTTAGAATTCTATACGTTTTAATAAGATCCCCCCTCAATCTTCTAAATTCCAGTGAGTATAAGCCTAGTCGATCCAGTCTTTCTTCATATGAAAGTCCTGCCATCCCAGGAATCTACCTGGTGAACCTTCTCTGTACTCTCTCTATGGCAAGAATGTCTTTCCTCAGATTAGGGGACCAAAACTGCACACAATATTCTAGGTGCGGTCTCACCAAGGCCTTGTACAACTGCAGTAGAACCTCCCTGCTCCTGTACTCAAATCCTTTTGCTATGAATGCCAACATACTATTTGCCTTTTTCACTGCCTGTTGTACCTGCATGCCCACCTTCAATGACTGGTGTACAATGACACCCAGGTCTCGTTGCATCTCCCCTTTTCCTAATCGGCCACCGTTCAGATAATAATCTGTTTTCCTGTTCTTGCAACCAAAGTGGATAACCTCACATTTATCCACATTAAATTGCATCTGCCATGAATTTGCCCACTCACCTAACCTATCCAAGTCACCCTGCATCCTCTTAGCATCCTCCTCACAGCTAACACCGCCACCCAGCTTCATGTCATCCGCAAACTTGGATATGCTGCATTTAATTCCCTCATCTAAATCATTAATATATATTGTAAACAACTGGGGTCCCAGCACTGAGCCTTGTGGTACCCCACTAGTCACTGCCTGCCATTCTGAAAAGGTCCTGTTTACTGTCACTCTTTGCTTCCTGTCTGCCAACCAATTCTCTATCCACATCAATACCATACCCCCAATACCATGTGCTTTAAGTTTGCACACTAATCTCCTGTGTGAGACCTTGTCAAAAGCCTTTTGAAAATCTAAATATACCACATCCATTGGCTCTCCCCTATTCACTCTACTAGTTACATCTTCAAAAAATTCTATAAGCTTCGTCAGACATGATTTTCCTTTCACAAATCCATGCTGACTTTGTCCAATGATTTCACCTCTTTCCAAATGTGCTGTTATCACATCTTTGATAACCGACTCTAGCATTTTCCCCACCACCGATGTCAGACTAACCGGTCTATAATTCCCCGGTTTCTCTCTCCCTCCTTTTTTAAAAAATGGGGTTACATTAGCCACCCTCCAATCCTCAAGAACTAATCCAGAATCTAAGGAGTTTTGAAAAATTATCACTAATACATCCACTATTTATTGGGCTACTTCCTTAAACACTCTGGGATGCAGGCCATCTAGCCCTGGGGATTTATCTGCCTTTAATCCCTTCAATTTACCTAACACCACTTCCCTACTAACATGTAAAACATGGAATGCTTTATGCTCAGTGGTATCACCTATTAGTTGGAAGCAGAAAAATAAGAGAGTACCAGTGGATATGAATTTGAATTTTCAGAAGACTTTTGGTGAGATACCATATAAGAGAGAGGTTGCTGAAGAGATAGCAAATACATTGGTTATGATCTTTCAAGAATCACTTGATTTGGTCATGGTCCCAGAGGACTGGAGGATTGCAAATGTCACCCCACTCTTTAAGGAGGGAGGAAGGCAAAAGGAAGGAAACTATAGGCCTGTTAGCCTAACCTCAGTGGTTGGGAAAGTGTTGGAGTCTATTATTAAGAATGAGGTTTTGAGGTACTTGGGGACAAATGATAAAATAAGTCAAAGTCAGCATGGTTTCTGTGAAGAGAAACTTTGCCTAACAAGTCTGTTAGAGTTCTTCAGGGAATCAAAAAGCAGGATGAACAAAGGAGAAGCAGTGGATGTCATTTACTTGGATTTTCAAGGCGTTTGATAAGGTGCCACACATCAGGCTGCTTAACAAGATAAAATCCAGTGCCACTACTATGCTGGCATAGATAGTGAAATGGCAGACAGGCAGGAGGCAGGGAGTGGGTAAAAAAGGGGTCTTTTTTAGTTGGTTGCTAGTGACTAGTGATGTTCCTCAGGGATCAGTATTGGGACTGCTACTTTTCACATTGATTGTCCATGATTTGGATAATGGAACTGATGGCCTTGTGACAATGTTTGCAGATGATAGGAAATAGGTGGAGGGTAGGTAGTGCTGAGGAAGCAATGCATTTGCAGCAGAACTTAGACAAATTGGAAGAATGGGTAAAAAAGTGCTAGATGGAATACAGTGTTGGGAAATGTATGATAATGCATTTTGGTAAAAGGAACAATAATGTGGACTATTATCTAAATGGGGAGAAGGTTCAAACATCAGAGGTGCAGAGGGACTTAGGAGTCCTCATGCAAGACTTCCAGAAAGTTAATTTACAGGTTGAGTCTGCAGTAAAGAAGTCAAATGCAACGTTGGTATTTATTTCAAGAGAAATAGAATATAAAAGCAAGGAGATAATGCTAAGCCTTTATAAGACACTAGTCAGGCTGCACTTGGAGTATTATCAACAGTTTTGAGCCTCATATGTCAGAAAGCATATATTGTCATTGAAGAGAGTCCAGAGGAGCTTCACAAAGACAATTTTGGGAAGGAAGGGGTTAATATATGAGGAACGTTTGGCAGCTTTTGGCTTGTGCTCATTGAAATTTAGAAGAATGTGTGGGGATCTCATTGAAACCCTCCAAATGTTGAAAGGACTGGAGTGGCTGTGTGTGGAGAGGATGTTTCCTTTGGCGGGGGTATCCAGAACTCAAGGGCACAGCCTCAAAACTGAAGGTCTACCTTTCAGAACAGAGGTAAGGAGGAATTCCTTTAGCCAGAGAGCAGTAAATCTGTGGAATGCTCTGCCACAGGCTATGGTGGAGGCCGAGTCCGTGTGTATATTTAAGGTGGAAGTTAACCATTTCCGATCGGTCAGGGCATCAAATAATATGGTGAGAAGGCAGGTGTATGGGGATGAGTGGGATCCGGGATCAGCCATGATTGAATGGTGGAGCAGACTCAAGGGGCTGAATGGCCTAATTCTGCTCCTATGACTTATGATCTAAGAGTTTACTGAAGAATTTTAGAGCACATGGGAGTGTGGGTAAAATATTGACATGGGCTGAGGTTTGATTATAACACTGGAGAGTCAGCAAGAGTGAATGGGTCTTCTTCATGTTGGGAGGCTGTAATTAACAGGATGTAGCATTAACCTTTACTGAAGCCCCTGAAGATCACAATCTCTATCAGTAGTTAAGATGAGTGACCAAGATTCATATATCCAACTTTCCCTATGAGATAAAGTAGGAAGGCAGGATGAATTGTGAAGAGGATGCGGAGAATCTCCAGGTAGATGAAACCTCAGGCATATTAAATAGGCAATGACATGAGAAACATAGAAAAGTATGAGCTCCTCTCTTAGGTAGAAAAAGCAAAACATGAATTACTTTTAATGATGACAGGCTGAAAGGTGTTGACAAAAAGAGGAACTTTCAGTATGAATCACTGGCAATGAGTGAGCAGGATGTACATGCATAGCAACATTCAAGTGATATGTTGACAATTACTGTAAGTGATCTGAGTGTAACAGTGAAGATGTCTTCTACCTAAGGGTAGATATACTTGCAATTGAAGGAATGTAACTAAGGCTTGCCAGAATGATTGCTGAGATAGGAAGTTTGCCCTTTGAGAAGAGAATAAGCAGACTATGCCTGGAATCTCCAGAGTTTAGAAGGGTGTAAGTGATCTCACTGAGATATTTTTTTCAGAGCTTCACAGGATTGATGCTGGGCTGATTTTTTTTTGCTCCTGGCAGGAGCCACAAACACAAAATCAGCAGTTGGCCATTTAGCATGGATGTAAGAAGATACTTCATCTAGAAAGTAGTGAGTATTAGGATTTCTTTGCACAAGTTGTCTCTGCAGGCTGAGGCGCTGCAGAGAGAGATAGATGCTGGAGTATTACGAGAATCAAAACCATAAGACCATAAAACCATAAGACCATAAGACATAGGTGCTGAATTAGGCCATTCAGCCCATTGAGTCTTTTCCACTATTGCATTGGCTGATTTATTAACCCTCTCACCCCCATTCTCCTGTCTACTTCCCAACGCCCTACCAATCAAAACCTATCAATCTCCATCCAAGTACAGTGGATTCTAGTTAATTGGGGCACATCATGAACAGTACATTTTAGCCCAATTAAGCAGCTGCCCCAAATAGTTGAAATTTTATGGAATTAGTTAAAAAGGTATAATAAAGATGAACAACTATTTAACTGAGTAATAAAGTGTGTATTTAAATGAAATACAGAACAAACTACTTTATTTATTTTAGAGATACTGCACAGAACAGGCCCCTCTGGCGCCACCTAGCAACCCACCAATTTGACCCCTAGCCTAATCACAGGACAATTTACATTGACCAATTAACCTACTTACCAGCATATCTTTGGAACGTGGGAGGAAACAGGAGCAGCTGGAGGAAACCCCCATGCACACGGGAAGAACGTACAGATTTTCTTCCAGAGGAAGCTGAAATTGAACTCTAACACCCCAAGGTGTAATAGCATTGTGCTAAACGCTATGTTACCACGGCAACCCTCAGTAGAACACTAAATTAGAAAACTATTAATACTATAAAACTGCTTAATAATTCATAATAGTTATTAAAGGAGCAAGTTTATTTGATTGATCGTAATTGAACAAAGTCAATGTAGGCACCTAACACAGATAATGAACTGCCTTTATTACCTTCCTGCATGAAGAAGTGTCGTACTCCAAAAGTAAATTTCCTGGCATCCTGCATAGTTGCCAATGTGTCACCTTCATCACTTTCCTTGTCTTCATATTTCATGCATTGCTGTTTTGATACAATGCCTTTGATGATTGCTTCCTCATAATCCTCACTTTCATTATAACATTCAAGATGAATGTTGATACCTTCAAATTTTTCAAAATTCCATAAGCCCAAATGGATAACATAACTCAAGCACACACAGCTGATGCTGTTTAAAAAACTGTTTGCTCTCAGCTTAGTTTAGTTTCTAATAGTTACACAAGTACATGACTGAACCTAGTTAGAAACCATTCTGCAACAGCATCCTGTCTCAATTAAGCGGCATAGTGTCCCAAATAAACAAAGGGAATCTTGGCTATTTTCTTGATTACCTGTTGTTATTTAAGAGTTGTCCCAAATAAGCAGCTTCCCTGATTAACCAATAGCCCAATTAACTGTAATCCATTGTAAACCCAATCACTAGGCCTCCACAGCTGACTATTGCAATAGACTCCACAGATGCACTACCCTCCCGCTAAACAATTTTCTCATTTCCATTCCAAAGGGACGTCTTTGTATTCTGAGGCTGTATTCTGGTCCTAGATTCCCCCACTATATGAAACATCCTCTCCATCTCCACTCTCTCCAGGCCTTTCAAAACTCAACAGGTTCAATGAGATTACACCCCATTTCTCTAAACTCCTGTGAATACAGGCATTAATAAGAGATATCAAACACTCCTCATACATTGACATCTTAATTCCTGGGATCAGCCTTGTGAACCTTCTCTGCCAGCACATCCTTCCTTAGACAAGGGGCCCAAAATTACCCTCACGGTTCTCCAAACATGGTCTGACCAATGCCTTATGAAGCCTCAATGTTAGTTCAGGAATTTGGCACTGAAGTCTCATGAGTTGAGAGTTAGGGGGCAAAAGTTTAAGGGTAACACGAGGGGGAATTTCTTTACTCAGAGGGTGGTAGCTGTGTGGAATGAGCTTCCAGTAAAAGTGGTAGAGGCAGGTTCGGTATTGTCATTTAAAGCAAAATTGGATAGGTATATGGACAGGAAAGGAATGGAGGGTTATGGGCTGAGTGCGGGTCAGTGGGATTAGGTGAGAGTAAGCGTTCGGCATGGAATAGAAGGGCCGAGATGGCCTGTTTCCGTGCTGTAATTGTTTTTTGGTTATATGGAAGTAGTTGATTAGCCAGAATCTTATTGAATGACTGAGCAGACTTAAGGGACCAAAAAAAGAATCGACTGCTGTTCATATTTCTTATGGTCTTTCCTCTGATTTTTTGTGCTCAAGTTTTAAAGTGGACTTCACTTATAAAAATCAAACTCTTTGATAAGAAGGACAAATGCCATATTGACACAGGTAATACGTTACTCTACAAGGAATCCCATTAAAAAGAAAGGTGGCTGTTCTAATAGCTTAGTAGTGGGGAAACACACACCAAGGTCATGACAGATATTTAATTTAATATTTGCTAATCTTTTCTCAAAATGGAGGTTCATAGCTCAGAACTTGGGTTAACACTGGACATCATTTCCATGATCCAAATTAGCCATCCCCTTGAAGATCTTAAACAATTTGATAAAATGGTGTGAAAGACCGGTTGTTCACACCAGAAAACTGACACATTGATATGGTTCCACCACTCTCCCTCTGCTAGAAATAAAGTATAAAGATGCAGAAAAATGGCATTTACCCAATAGGTCCTGAGGATGCCTGCTTTATGAATGTCAGCAATATCCAATAGCATTTGAACTTGACTCCTTTCCCAGTGTCTGCCTGATACATGCACAAGGGACAAAATGATCAAGTTACAATCCAACCAATGCTGTGGAGTGCTTCCAAGCACATCAGCTGTTTATAATTATTTTTCTGGTCGTTGAAACTAATGCATGCTGATATCATGTGAGACGTATAATTACCTGCTGCGATGTGCAAAATTAGCCACATGATTCCAGAAAGCATATAATCACGTTGTATTGTTCAGTAGTGTTTCAGTGCCTGGTATGTCAGATAGAGAATAATAGAGAGTCTGGGTTTGATTATATGGCAGAAATCTAATTGAGGAGCTCATCTGACTTAAAAACCTATGACATCAGCAAAATAAAATTCTGAGATTAGCAAGCAATTTTTATAGAAGGGACCGTAAGACCATAAAACATAGGAGCAGAATTAGGCATTTCAGTTCATTGAGTCTGCTCCACCATTTGATCACAGCTGATTTATTTTCCATCTCAACCCTATTTTCCTGCCTTCTCCTTGTAACCTTTGATAGCCTTACTAATTGAAAAACTATCAACCTCTGCTTTAGATATATCCAATGACTTGGCCTCCACAGCCAACTGTGGCATTGTGTTCTACAGATTTGCTACCCTCTAGCTGAGGCAATTCCTTCTCAGCTCTGTCCTAATGCTGTGGCCTCTGGTCCCACACTCATCCACTATTGGAAACATCCTCTCCACATCCATTCCTTTCACTATTGGCAGTTTTCATGTGATTTCCACCTCCCCCCACCATCATTCTTCTAATCTCCAATGAGCGCATGCCCAGGGCTATCAAACGTTCCTTATACTTTAACCATTTCATTCCTGGGATCATTCTCAGGATCCACTCTACTATAGGGCCTAAACCTGCTCGCAATACTCCAAATGTAGTCTGACCAATTCCTTATAAAACCTTGGCATTACAACTTAAGTGATAAACCATGCCATAAAGATATTAATTATGGTAATTCAATTTGGCGCCAGAGCTGCATGACTTCTTTGAGTTCATCCATGAAACAGTTTAAATCTCCTGTTCTCATGTCTGTTTTTCCCTTTTCAAGGTGGCTGGGATCCTGTTGGAGTCCGTGATCTACAGCTGCACTTGAACTATGTTCTTCATGGACAGGGGCTTCTTGCTCTTTGGAACTTGCTGCGTGGCCTGCGTATCTCTCCCTCTCTCTCTCGACAGTCTGCTGATTCTCAAGTCGGGGAACTCGAATTAAGTGACGCTGTAGACTCTAACACTGAAACAGCGAGCTGTTGTCCTCCCCTCTCGCTGTGGCAGGAGCAATTTCTCTCTCTTCCTCATTAGTGAGGGAAAGGGCCTGCTGAGATGTTGAAGTGTAGGGATGGACATTAGTTTTTGATGGATTATAGATCATGGTCTGTAGGTGGCGGTTGGGTCCTGATGCTTTCTGCTGAAAGAGGTGGGAGGAGGGGGAGTGGGAGCATTGATTCTTTGCTGCTACTGATGCACCATCAATAACTCTCTGAGACGTGAGGCGAGATATCGGCTTTTATTGACTGGAAGAAAGAACAAGCAGCAATTGACCACCATGCTACATCCGGGAGACTGAGGGCTGGGCTCAGGCCTCAATTGCCTTTATACCGGGGTCTGTGGGAGGAGCCACGGTCAGTGGGAGGAGCCACAGGAGCAGTCAGCAGGGGGGACGTGTCCAGACAGGTATATGTAGTTCACCACAGCTACTTGCCCAACGGGGAAGGGAATGGGAGGCTTTGGGGTTCTAACATTTTTCTGTCAATCATTCCTTGTTTTTTACCTCTCTGTTTTGTGGATGTTTGTGAGGAGTAAGGATTTCAGGTTGTGTACCTCATACATTATCTTACTTTAAATTGAGCCATTGAACCAGTGAACCATTGAGTCAAATCAGCAGAAAAGGGGGAACATGTGGCTCTGGTCTGTAAGTATTATCTTTCATTGTTTATAAGACAAAGGTTGGGTATCCTGCAGTGAATGATTCATTTTCTGACTCATCTATAGGGTGTAAACAAAATAAGCACATGCAAAGTTTGCTATCATGCAGGACCAAGTAACCTACTCAATTGTTGATTATTGGACAGAATATTTAGTGTTCCTACACATCTGAAACCCTTATTCATTTTAGGGTCAGGAGGGCATTAGCTTGCCAAGTAATAGTAAAGTATTTTGTACACAGTGCATGCTGTCGCAAGGTACACCAGTGGTCAATAAGTGTGGGCAGCTTACCATCACCTGCTCAGGAACATTTAAAAATAGATGATAAATCCTGATACTTACAGAAATGGCAAATCCTCAAAAAAATCTTTAAATCATCTTGCTAGAGCTTTATGTTTATGTAACAGTTGTGCTTGTTGTTCATCCATCCGCCTTGTGAAAGTACATACTATACAATGGTCAGTTCTGTAAAAAAAAACTTGCAATACATGATGTTTGCATTAAGCAATTCTCTTAATTTTCTATGATAAAGGAGGTTGTCATGACTGATATGTGTTGATTAAATCCAACCCCTAGTCTTCCAAATAAGTCAAGGTCATCATAATTGCACCATGGGCTTTTCAATTCCGAGGGCCAAGTTGTAGATCAGACGGCTAGGATCTTACAGCACGATTGTCTGTTTCTATGTTGTACTACAGTACTTAGTAAATCTATAGAACTATTGAATATTGCAAAACAAAAACAGACCAACTGACCCACCTCATTGATATTGACTGTGATGTCTATCTGTGTTGGCACATGGTCAAGTGGTTAAGGCATTCGTCTAGTGATCTGAAGGTCGCTAGTTCAAGCCTTGGCTGAGGCTGCGCGTGTGTCCTTGAGCAAGGCACTTAACCACACATTGCTCTGCGAAGACACTGGTGCCAAGCTGTATGGGTCCTAATGCCCTTCCCTTGGATAACATTGGTGGTGTGGAGAGGGGAGACTTGCAGCAAGGGCAGCTGCAGGTCTTCCATAAAAAAACCCTTGCCCAGGCTTGCGCCCTGGAAACTTTCCAAGGTGCAAATCCATGGTCTATCAGGACAAACGGAGGCCTACTACTACTGATGCCTATCTATACTAATCCCATTTGCCCATATTAGTCTGTATCCTTCTACTCCTCTCCTAACCATGTATCTGCCAACCTGGACCCACCAGATGTGGAGTCTGGTGTATGTTGTGATAAAGCTCCCTTTATTGGGATGAATTAGATTGAGCCTGTACTTCATTATATATTACCATGTATCCTCTGTTCTTGAACATTAGGTATATATCAAGAGCAAAGCAAGTCTGTTCTTCTATTTTTGGCAAATTTGGATAAGATATGAAAAAAGTATAATGCTTAGGTTGGGTTAGGATTTTTTAAGGTCCAATTTTACTTTCTGACTGAGCAGGTGTCTAATTTATATCAAGACATTGGCTGCTGGAGAAGTCTTTAAATAAGAAAGTTAATATACCAGGCAATATACATACTTTCTTCACAAACAAGAGAAAACCTGCAGATGCTGAATATCCAAGCAACACACATAAAATGCTGGAGGAACTCAGCAGGCCAGGCAGCATCTATGGAAAAAAAGTACAGTCAATGCTTTGGTTCTGCTGAAGGATCTCAGCCCAAAATGTTGGCTGTACCTTTTTTCATAGATGCTGCCTGGCCTGCTGAGTTCCTCCAGCATTTCGTGCCTGTTGCCTACACATTTTCTTTAGAGAAATCCGGAAATCCCTTGTTAGCTTTATTATCTGTTATTTACAAAATCTTACATTTTCTTTCTGGAAAAACAACAGGAGGTTGGGGAATATATTTTATAAGAATATTTTATTTTTCTTGACTTTTCAAAGCAGTGAATTCCCAAGGTTTCAATATTGAAGCATTAGTGGAAGGAGAAGCAGGCAGCCTTCCAATTTTGATTGAGAGAAGTTTCAAACCTTTATGTCAAAGAACCATTGCATGGTTGAGAATAAAATAATCAGTCAGCAGAATAGGTAATATAGGAAATGTTATATATGTAACAAATACAGGCCGTCTCCAGGTTATGAATAACCCGACATACAAACAAGCTTCTATTATGTTATTTCATTCAGAAGTCCAATGTACATACCTACATTCATTCTTCTGAATGGCAGAATTAGTATCTTCTCTTCTGGATTTCTGGCTCAAATCAACATCAGGAAATTTAATTTCTAAGCAGTGTGCATTATGAAGTAAAATGACATTTCAGACAATGCAGGCAAAAACAGAAACCACTTGTTACGTACCCTGTAACTGGGTTTACAGACCAGCAGAAGTAGAAGAATCCATTGGAGTCTGGTGGTATCGAAAACTAAAAGTGTTTATTGGTAAACTACACAATACAGTATCAAAAATGCAAATGTACATATAAAACAGGTTAGCAATAATAAACATACAAGTGTAGGAATAATAATAAGCAATAATAAACAAGCTCTATCAATGTCTAGGGGGAAATGAATTGCCATAGGAGAATATAGAGTTCAGTTCAGTTCATGTGTGCTGAGGTAGTTGTGGTTGTTGTATTGTAATTCGTTGGAGAGACGGAGAGAGAGCGAGCAAGAGATTAGGCAGCTGCAGCAGGCAAACCTTCTGTTACTTTCTTATTCCGTCGTATCATTGTGGTCATTCAGCTATGACCCCTCTGTTCTTCAGCTAGACTGTTCTTCTGTGGTGGACTCGTCACTCTAGCATGAGTGGACACACACACAAGTCCCCACCGGCCCTGCCGTTACACTGTGAGCTTTTTTAACCGATCTCCTGATTCGGTCCTCGAAGCCCCCACCTTCCTGTGGGTGCCCAACACTCAGTCAGTGTCCACTGGTGTGTCTCAGGGGTGTCTCCCCACACCTGTCTTTTATTCCCTCTGACAGGGTATCAGCCATCCATCAACTCAAAATGACCATGTCCATCAAACCAGGTCACTCCTGTTGTCTCCTTAGGAATGTTAACAAGCAAAGTAACGTCCTTGCGATGAAAGATTGTTTACCTTTCCATCAGTGAAGAAGCCATAATACATAAATCAGTCGTCTCTCTCTCTCTCTTATCTGTAGCAGATGTTCCTGCCTCTGTACTTTATCTCTCTCTCTCAGTAGCAGTATAGTTCATAGTTCCTGGGGGGGGGGGAATGGTTAACTCACACCCCATTTCCATCAGGTCTGTTCAGCACTCATAACACACTTGTAGTAACGCTCAAAAATCCAGACCTCTCACCTATCTCATTCACAAAAAATCCTTCCAGCAGAGGGTGCAAAGAGCCTGAATGATGTATTATTTTGTTTAAGTTAGTATTTTTCCTCATCAAGATAAAGAATTCCATATCAGCACAGCCTCAATAACATTCATATCAAACAGTGTATTGGTCTGATTCAGGAAATGTCCTTTTCATCTTTCCAAATATTGTTTCTAACCCCAGCCTCAGAAAAAACAATGCCAGACACTGGCATGACTTCCCTTGTTCAATTTCTACTCAGTCCATTTTTATAGCTGATCTGAGCTTCCACATTATTATCACTGGTGTTTCTTTTCTGTTTCTCATCCGCAATCTTGTTAACAAAATCCAAAGGCACAACAACAAATTCCATATGAATGCTGACACCAGCATTACCTCACCATTACCCCTGGCAAGCCCTCTGCATTATCAGACTGCTCATTCAATATCAGGTATTGGATGAGTCTTAACTTTCACAATTAATCATTGCCAGAGAGTAGTGGTGGATAACTGTTTGTCAGGTTGGAGGCCGGTGACTAGTGGTGTGCCTCAGGGATCTGTACTGGGTCCAATGTTGTTTGTAATATACATTAGTGATCTGGATGATGAGGTGGTGAATTGGATTAGTAAGTATGCAGATGATACTAAGATAGGTGGTGTTGTGGATAATGAAGTAGGTTTTCAAAGCTTGCAGAGAGATTTAGGCCAGTTAGAAGAGTGGGCTGAAAGATGGCAGATGGAGTTTAATGCTGATAAGTGTGAGGGGCTACATTTTGGTAGGACTAATCAAAATAGGACATACATGGTAAATGGTAAGGCATTGAGGAATTCAGTTGAACAGAGTGATCTAGGAATAATGGTGCTTAGTTCCCTGAAGGTGGAATCTCATGTGGATAGGGTGGTGAAGAAAGCTTTTGGTATGCTGGCCTTTATAAATCAGAGCATTGAGTATAGGAGTGGGGATGTAATGTAAAAATAGTACAAGGCATTCGTGAGGCCAAATTTGGAGTATTGTGTACAGTTCTGGTCACCGAATTATAGGAAAGATGTCAACAAAATAGAGGGAGTACAGAGGAGATTTACTAGAATGTTACCTAGGTTTCAGCTCCTAAATTACAGAGAAAGGTTGAACAAGTCAGGTCTTTATTCTTTGGAGTGTAGAAGTTTGAGGGGGTCTTGATAGAGGTATTTAAAATTATGAGGGGGATAGTTAGAGATGACGTGGATAGGCTTTTTCCATTGTGAGTAGGGGATATTCAAACAAGAGGACGTGAGTTGAGATTTAGGGGGCAAAAGTTTAGGAGTAAAACGAGGGGGAACTTCTTTACTCAGAGAGTGGTAGCTGTGTGGAACGAGCTTCCAGTAGAAGTTGTAGAGGCATGTTCGATATTGTCATTAAAAAAAAAAATTGATAGGCATATGGACAGGAAAGGAATGGAGGGTTGTAGGCTGAGTGCAGGTCAGTGGGATTAGGTGAGAGTAAGCATTCAGCACGGACTAGAAGGGCCGAGATGGCCTGTTTCCGTGCTGTAATTGTTACATGGTTATATAAGTTTAAAGCTGTCTTCTGGCACCCATCACTAACTTAATTCCCTCATTACCAATTCCATTTTCCTCTCCGGTCACCCAATCAAACTGTACGCACTTTGTCCCTGATTGAGTTCTGCTACTAAAATGCCTGTATTATAGCTTTGCTCTGTCCCTCCCCTGGCCTCAGTCCATCCACTGCTGTAGACCTATTCACTCTGCATTCAGCTGTTCCATTCCTCTTCTGACCCGTCTCCCACCATCTACTCTCTGTTAAAGTTAAATCTTCTCAAACTCTGCTGTACCTGCCTTAATTTGCTCCAGTTCCTTGGTGATCTATGTTGTATCAAACATCATGAACAATTCATTTCCACCTCTGCATCATAGATGTTAAGCTCTCAGCTACCAAGGCCCTTGGCTTCAGAATTTCTACTTGAATCTCTTTTCTTGTTCCTTTAAGATCCCTTATATTACTTTAAATTATTTTTTTAAACAATCCATCTCAATATCCCCTCTTCTGTCACATTTCTAATAAACATTAGAAGACATTAATTCCACTCAAAGGCACCTTATAAATGCTAAAGGTTGTAGAGTGTGAACATTGTTTTTGTCATGGTTTCTGATCCTCTAAATTCAGATGAATTTGCCTTACTTAGCAGCGGTGCTGGAAAACAGAGATATCCCTACCAGTTAAACAGTTGATTTATATGTTAATAGATTATATTATTCATACCTCATTATCTGAAGCAGATCTTTGAAAAAAAAGCTTGAACCATTTTATTTGAATGTAACAGAACAAATAATGCACTAAGCTCTTCGAAATTAATTATGTTTGAGCTGGATAGTTGCCAGAAAGGATATATGCCTAAACCCTCAGATGTACTGTGTGCTTAATATTGGTGACAAAGTTAAACAAGTCCTATTTAATGTTTGCCCTGGAGATTTTTCAACACAGCAAAACCATGGCTATATCAGGCTCTAGAGGCATAGGAACTGACAATTATCAAGCATTTATTACACTTATTCTCATTAGTGCTTGCATTCAGTCTTGCTGACAGGCAGTGTCATAAGGTTGATTATTAATTATTGTCAATGTTTGGTGTGTTTCTTCTCCACATTACATAATAATTGAAGCCCAGCATAAACTGCTAGACCAATGGTGCAGCCAAGGACATACCTGAGCCTGTGTTTAAAAAAGGCTCTAAGCATAGACCAGGAAATTGTGGGCCAGTGAGTCTAACATCAGTAGTGGGAAAGTTATTAGAAAGTATTATATTTACTTTGGTACATATCTGGTACATAAAGTATTTGGATAGATATGGACTGATTAAGGATAGTCAGCGTGGCTTTGTGCATGGTAGGTCATATCTAACCAATCTTACAGAGTTTTTCAAGGAAGTTACAAGGAAAGTGAATAAAGGCAAGACAGGTCAACATGGACTTTAGTAAGGCCTTTGACTACATACAGCATGAGAAGCAGGTCAAGAAGGTTCAGTCACTTGGCATTCGGGATGAGGTAGTAAATTAGATTAGAGATCTGCTTTGTGTAAGAAGCCAGAGAGTGGTAGTAGAGGGCTGAATTGAATGAATGAATTGAATTGACTTTATTTCTTCCATCTTTCACATACACGAGTAGTAAAAATCTTTACGTTACATCTCTATCTAAATGTGCAATGTACAATCATAGCAATTTATAATAATTTGTAATAAATAGAATGGTCAATGTAATATAGGGTACACTCAAATCAGTGTGAGTTCATCAGTCTGATGGCCTGGTGGAAGAAGCTGTCCCAGAGCTTGCTGGCCTGGCTTTTATGCTGCGGTACCGCTTTCTGGATGGTAGCAGCTGGAATGGATTGTGGTTGGGATGGTTTGGGTCCCCAGTGATCCTACGAGCCCTTTTTACACACCTGTCCTTGTAATTGTCCTGAATCATGGGAAGTTTACAACTGCAAATGCGCTGGGCTGTCTGCACCACTCTCTGCAGAGTCCTGTGATTGAGGGAGGTGCAGTTCCCATACTAGGCAGTGATGCAGCCTTTCAGGATGTTTGTGCCCCTGTAGAAACTTCTTAGGATTTGAGGGCCCATACCAAACTAACTTAGCCGTCTGAGGTGAATGAGGCGCTGCTGTGTCTTCTTCACCACACAGCTGGTGTGCACAGACCACATGAGGTCCTCGGTGATGTGGATGCAAAGGAACTTGAAGCTGTTTACCATCTCAACCCCAGATCCATTGATGTCAATAGGGGTTAGCCCAAATTCCATTCCTCCTGTAATCCACAACCATTAACTTTGTTTCTGCGACATTGAGGGAGAGGTTGTTTTCTTGACACGACTATGTCAGAGAGATGACTTCTTCCCTGTAGTCTACCTCGTTATTGTTTGCCTCTCTGACTAGAATTAGCAGTGCACTGCAAGGATTTGTGCTGGTTCCTTTGTTGTATGTCATTTATATCAACGATCTGGATGATAATGTAGTTAACTGGATCAGCAAATTTGTGGATGACATCAACTTTGGGGTATGGTGGACAGTGAGGAAGGCTATGATGGCTTGCAGAGGGATCTGAAAATGGGCTGAAAAATGGCAAATGGAATTTAATGGTGACAAGTATGAGGTTTTGTACTTCGGAAGGAACAACCAGGGCAGGTCTTACACAACGAACAGTAGGGCACTGATGAGTGTGGTAGAACAAAGGGATCTGGGAATACAGGTCCATAATTCAATGAAAGTGGCATCACAGGTAGATAGGGTTGTAAAGAAAGCTTTTGATACATTGGCCGTCATTAATCAATGTATTAAGCAGAGGAGATGTGATATTATATTGAAGGTCTAGAAGACATTAGTGAGGCCTAATCTGGAGTATTGTGTGCAGTTTTGGTCAGCTACCTACAGGAAAGATGGAAACAAGGTTGAAAGAGTACAGAGAAAATTGACAGGGATATTGCCAGGTGTGGAATACCTGAGTTTTAAAATTGAATAGGTTAGGACTGTATTCTTTAAAACATAGATGATTGAGAGGAGATTTGATAGTGGTATATAAAATTATGAAGGTATAGATAGGGTACATGCAAGCAGCTTTTTCCACTGAGCTTGTATGGGACTATAATCAGAATAATGGGTTCAGGACAAAAGGTGAGAAGTTTAGGGGAACTTCTTCACTCAGAGGGTCATGAGAGTGTGGAATGTGCTGCCAACTTAAGTGGTTATGCAAGTTTGATTTCAATGTTTAAAGGAACTTTGGATAAATACATGGATAATAGGGGTATGGTGATCTATGGTCCCAGTGCAGGGCGATGGGAGTAGGCAGCTTCAATGGTTTTAGCATGTACTAGATGGGCCAAAGGGCCTGTTTCTGTGCTACGTTTCTCTATGACTCCGGCAAACTACTCAGATTTGTAGATAGCTACAGTGACAGCTGTGCAAGTCACCTCAGATTATTCATTTCAATTTAATGAATGGGGTAGGGGGGGGGGGGTGATCTCATTAAAACTTATTGAATATTGAAAGGCCTAAATAGAGTGGATGTAGAGCAGATGTTTCTAATAATGTGAGTCTAGGACCATAGGACACAGTCTCAGTATAGAGGGAGCTCTATTTTGAATAGAATAAGAAGGAATTTCTTTAGATAGATACTGGTGAATCTGTGGAATTCATTACCAGGGACAGCTGTGGAGGCCAAGTCATTGAGTATATTTAAAATGGAGACTGATAGATCCTTGATTTGTAAGGGCATCAAAGTTTATGGGGAGAAGACAGGAGAGTGGGGTTTAGAAGGACAATAAATCAGCATGATGGAATGGTGAAGTGAGCTTGATGGGGCTAATTCTGCTCCTTTGTCTTATGGTCTTGTTGTTTTATGTTGGTCTGCTGAATATGGTGGGCATGCTATGCTAATGCCAGAATGTGTGGCAACACTTGCAGGCTGTCCCCAGCATATCCTTAGGTTGTGTTTGTTGTTAACATCCACAATGCACTTCACTCTATGTTTCAATGTAGGTGTCATAAACAAATGAACCCGAGTCTGAAGTGCTCATGCTCATGCCCAAATGCAGATGTCCACCATGCAGGGTCACCCTAGAAGGATTAGGCTTGAGGAAGAGTACAACAAGATACTTGGGCAGCCTGAAGATAATAAGGTGAGACAAGTATCAGCCAAGGAATATTCCCATTGGATGCACCACAGCCTAATATGGCAACTGCCCTTCCCAACATGGCAAGAATTATGATTCTCCTCCAATTACCCAGCCACTTAGTCACTAGTTGAGTTGTGGTGTCTAGGCATGTGCATAAAGTATGGCTGAAAATGCTCCTGTCAATGGCAAAAGAATGATCCATTGGAAACATAGCTTACCATCTTCTACAAGTCAATATGTAAATAGGACAAAGTAACCCATTATTGCTTATAAACTCGAAACTAATGCCAGGGCTTTATAATATCATAAAGTGGCAAAGTTTCACTGGTAAAGATTGTTTCCCAACTGTGATGACAGAAAGGAAGAGAATTGTGGAACAATACAGGACAGATGTTAAGAATTCAGCCAGCATGTACTGTCACTGCTACCTACACTACACCGTTTCCCATACTTCTTGGGAAAATGCCATCCCCTTTTCTCTGTCTCAGCTGCATCTGCTCTCAGGATGGGCTTTTCATTCTAGAACAAAGGAGATGTCCTCCTTTTTCAAAGAAAGGGCTTCCCTTCCTCCACCATCAATGCTGCCCTGAAATACATCTCTTCCATTTCACGCACATCTGCTCTTACCCCATCCTCCTGCCACCCTACCAGGGATAGGGTTCTTGTCCTCAACTACCACCCCATCGGCCTCCGTGTCCATTGCATAATTTTCTGAAACCTCTGCCACCTCCAATGGGATCCCACCACCAAGCACATTTTTCCTTCCCCCCACTTCCTGCTTTCTGCAGGGATCACTCCCTACGCAACTCCCTTGTTCATTCGTCCCTCCCGGCACTTATCCTTGCAAATGGACAAGTGCTACACCTGCCCCTACACCTCCTCCCTCACTACCATTCAGGGTCCTGAACAGTCCTTTCAGGTGAGGCAACATTTCAACTGTGAGTCTGTTGGGTCATTTATATGTTTAGTGTTCCCAGTGTAGCCTCCTATACATCGCTGAGACCCAACGTAGACTGGGTTGCTGCTTCTCCAAACATCTACGCTCTGTCCACCAGAACAAGTGGGATCTCCGAGTGGCCACCCATTTTAATTCCATTTCCATTTCCTATTCCAATATATCAATCCATGGCCTCCTCCACTGTTGTGATAAGACTGCACCTTATATTCTGTTTGGTAGCCTCCAACCTGATGGCATGAACATCAATTTCTCAAACTTTCGGTAATGCCTCCCCAAACTAACCCCCACCCCATTTCCCATCCCCTTTTCCCCCTCACCTCATCTCACCGATAAGCTTCCCAGCTCTTTGCTTCATCCCTCCTCCTCCAAGTTCCTCCTATCACTTGGTGTTTCTCTCTCCTCTCCATCCACTTTAAATTTACTCCTCAGCTTTTTTCCTCCAGTCTCACTAAAGAATCTCAGCCCAAATCTTCAACTATATTTTTCCACAGATGCTGCCGGGCCTGCTGAGTTCCTCCAGCATTTTGTGTGTTACCCAGTGTACCAATGCTGGCTCTTTGAAAAAGCTATCGACTCAGTCATTGTCTTTGCTCTTACTCTTGTAGTTTCCAATTGTCAACCTTTTTGATAATCTTCACTCCATCTCAGTCAATGGCAAGGACCCTCAGGCCACCCACTACAGGAAACAGATGATTTAATCTGACAGGACACAAAATGTTTTTACTTTGTTCACAGTATTTTCCTGGCACGTAAACAGAACAGAATTTTAGCTGAAAGTTTCATTTTTAGCAGCTGTCTCAAGAGTTTATTTTTGTAGTAAACACATTGTGCAGATACACTAATCAGAATCAGGATCAGGACATGTTTGAGCACTCATGAAAGGACAAGCTCAGTCAATTGCAGATGAAGTTGGACAGGCTTAAACAAGCTCATCAGTAAATTTGCACTTAGTCTGCAAGGTAGACTGCATTGTCAGCCAGAGTAGGTACTGAGAGAACTTGCATAATACCTTAAACGATCTTGGAATTGACATGGTAGCCAGTAGTAAAATTTATCACAGAAAACAGCCCTCAAGGTAAAACTGCTGTGGAATTTGTTGAGATATCACTGACTGCAGAACAATAGCACTGGTATACAAATCAGCAAATAGTACCATGCTTGCCATTCCTGGCAATAGTAGGCATGACAGGTGTTAAGCAATTGAAGAGCTTTGCATTGAAAATAACAGAGCCTTGTGCATGCTGAAAATTTGAAATTAAACCTGAAAATCCTGGAAATATTCTTGATTCTGAAGAAAGGTGGCATAACAAGGTTGCTGGGAGCAGACCCAGATGCAAGACACAGAAACTGAAGTACTAGGAACTGGACTGGACTAGAATTAGGGACGGGACAGGACACAGACTTAGGCTAGGACTTTGGCTAGGAAAGCAGGACCAGGACAAGGAACTGGGAACTAGGAGCTTGGGCTTGGACTCCAAGCCAGAGACTGGACTAGGACCCCAAACCTGGCTCTTGGGCTCAGACCCCAGAACTAAGTGAGGACATGACTTGGCTACAGGACTGGATGGCTTGGGTTCTTTGAGGCTTGGCTAACAGACTAAGACTTGGAACTCCTGCACAGGACAGGGCACATGGACAGGACAAGAACCCAAAGCCTTGACTCAATCTTGGGACACAGGAACACAGAGCCTTGGTCCTGAGAGTGACAGGAACACAGGGACATGGAACACAGAGCTAGGACCCCTCCTTAGGAACAGGATTTGGGACCAGGGCTCGACACAGAGTCAGGACCCCTCCTAGGGAGCAGGACATAGGGCCAGGACTCATACACAGAAAGACAGTTCCTAACACAATGTAGCAGCAAACAGCCAGACCTACCTAGCAAAGGAATGGATACAGAGACAATTCCAAACAATAATAGATATTTCCTTATCTAGACACAGCAAGCTCCAGTCTTGCTCCAGCAGTAGAACTTGACAGCAATCCAGGGAAGGCTTCAGGAGGAAAATGAAGGGAACAGTCCAGCAAATAAAGCTGACCCCAGGAGCTATTTATGTAGCCAGCCCAAAATGAGAATCAGGTGCCTCAATTAGAGCACCCAACAGAACAAGGGAAAACCAGAAAACCTGGAATAAGGAATATGGACTGGACTGCAAACTGGAATGCAGATTTTACGGACAGGACCATGACAAAAGGTCAGTGACTTGAAATGTTAACACTGTGTTTTTCTCTGTGTAGTTTAACCATTGGGGAAGAACAGGCTGTCTGTGTTTCTATATTGGTGTTTTAGTTCCCAGCTAAATGAAACTGACGTGTTGCATCATGATCAAGTCAAGTCAAGTCAAGTCAACTTTTACTGTCATTTTGACCATAACTGCTGGAACAGTACATAGTAAAAATGAGACAACGTTTTTCATGACCATGGTGTTACATGACACAGTACAAAAAACTAGACTGAACTACGTAATAAAAAAAACACAGAGAAAGCTACACTAGACTACAGACCTATACTAGACTGCATAAAGTGCACAAAAACAGTGCAGGAATTACAATAAATAATAAACAGGACAGTAGGGCAAAGTGTCAGTCCAGGCTTCAGGTATTGAGGACTCTGAAAGCTTGGGGGAAGAAACTGTTACATAGTCTGGTCGTGAGAGCCCGAATGCTTCGGAGCCTTTTCCCAGACGGCAGGAGGGAGAAGAGATTGTATGAGGGGTGCATGGGGTCCTTCATAATGCTGTTTCCTCTGCAGATGCAGTGTGTAGTGTAAATGTCCATGATGGCAGGAAGAGAGACCCCGATGATCTTCTCAGCTGACCTCACTATCCGCTGCAGGGTCTTGCAATCCGAGATGGTGCAATTTCTGAACCAGGCAGTGATGCAGCTGCTCAGGATGCTCTCAATACAACCCCTGTAGAATGTGATGAGGATGGGGGGTGGGAGATGGACTTTCCTCAGCCTTCGCAAAAAGTAGCGACGCTGCTGGGCTTTCTTTGCTATGGAGCAGGTGTTGAGGGACCAGGTGAGATTCTCCATCAGGTGAACACCAAGAAATTTGGTGCTGGTTACGATCTCTACCAAGGAGCCGGCGATGTTCAGCAGGGAGTGGTCGCTCCGTGCCCTCCTGAAGTCAACAACCATCTCTTTTGTTTTGTTCACATTAAGAGACAGGTTGTTGGCTCTGCACCAGTCCATTAGCCGCTGCACCTCCTCTCTGTAAGCTGACTCTTCGTTCTTGCTGATGAGACCCACCACGGTCGTGTCATCAGTGAACTTGATGATATGGTTCAAGCTGTGTGTTGCAGCACAGTCGTGGGTCAGCAGAGTGAACAGCAGTGGACTGAGCACGCAACCCTGGGGAGCCCCCGTGCTCAGTGTGATGGTGTTGGAGATGCTGCTCCTGATCCGGACTGACTGAGGTCTCCCAGTCAGGAAGACCTCCAATTCCAATTCCAATGCACAGGAATGTAAGGAATTGCAGAGAGTAGTGGGCTCATTCCTATACATCACAGTCACATTCCTCCCGCCATCGTTAGTATCTACTGAAGGTACTGCCTCAAGACGGCAACATACATCAACATAGATACCCCCACCATTTGGGCCTTGCCGTATCCTCATACCTATCAATGAGCAAGAGGTAGAGAGACCTAAGATCCCAAGTCATTAGGTTCAAGGCCAGTTATGTCCCTCACCAAATGATTCTTGAAGCAATTGGCACAACCCTAATCCCTTCCTGAGAATAGGAACACGAAAACTACTTGGACCATTTTACACTACAATGAACTTTGATATCTATTATTGCTTTTTAACATTGTGGCTAATTTATGTTTAATATATGATTTTTCTTTGAAATCCTATATATCTGATGCTATGTATACATGATGCTACTCAAAGTAAATTTTTCTTGCACCTGTGCAAACAACAATAAACTTGATTTTGTCTTTGAACGCACTCATTGCTTCTATGGCGCTCTCATTGCCTGCATCTAGGATGGTGTTGATGATAGATATTTTATGCCAGTTATTTGAGTTGCTTTATTATGTGCTTTTAAACAATGAATGAAGTATTGACCTCGTGATACTAACCCCTGTTCCTTCTAAGCTGCACAGGAGCCCAGTCACGCAGCAACTGAAATGCTCTTGTGTACATCGCCTTTGTTGCTGTGCAGCTAGAATTTCATTTTATATAATGTCATTACAATTTTTGAAAGTATTCTTATAGACTTTTGAAATCTATGTTAACATAATTATGAACTATCCTGTAATTAATTATATGTTAATGAATATAATCTATAAATCTCCTGAATAATAAATGTACCACAATCTTTACTTGGAAGCATTTTAGAGTTTCAAAGTATTTATATTGTCAGTGTTTCAAGTTACAACACCAGTACAAATTGTGAAAATAAACACAGAATGGAAGTCGGTAGCTCCTGTTAATAAACTGCTAGGCTGCTGAACATTGACATTGTCTAGTCAAAGTATTTTGGTTTTATCATTGTGCCAGTCAGTTGTTTTGACTGCCTGATATTATTTACTTGTGTTGTGAGTTATGGATTGCATTTGCCTGATGTGCATACTACCAACACAACTTCTAAAGTGCCTGCAGCTTTTAGGCTATGCAAATGTTCCTGCTCAGAGCAAAAGTTGGTCTGCACAGCTGTAAGAAAAATTAGCGAGAATGTTGAGCATGAAGGTTAAGTCACAAATGTTTCGTTACCAGTCGAGGTTACATCATCAGTGCACAATTGACTGTTGTTTTCGTTGAGTGCTCATGTTTATATGTTTATACTGGTCTGACTCATTGTTCTGATTGGTTGTTAGTTTCTGCTGGGTCCCGGCCAACCAGAGAGCTGAGTGATCTCTGCTAGTCCGTATCCCTGGTTATCAGTCACTGTGAGTGTTGATCCCTCGATTGTCCACAGCTCCCGTATTGGCCCCGATCCTGCAGCGCATAGGTTCAGAAATCACACTCAGTTTATTATGCTTGTTAATAGAGTCTTCCGTTTAGAACCAAACTTCTCAGAATTCTCTTGATTTCTTGTTTTGTGCTTCTGCCAAGATTTTTGTAGTTTCCCAGACAAATTTGTGTCCTTCTTAGTAGAAGGACACATCTTCATCTGGGAAATTGCAAAAATCCTGGCAGAAGCACAAAACAAGAAATCAAGAGAATACTTAGAAATACACTCAAAATACTGGAGGAACTCTGCAGGTCAGGCAGCATCTATGGAAATAATAAACAGTCGATGTTTCAGACCAAGATCCTTCTTCAGGATTGAAAAGGAAGGAGGAAGACTCCAGAATAAAAAGTTGGGAAGAGGGGCAGGAGGCTAGCTGGAAGCTGTTAGGGAAAGCCACGGATGTAGCGTATATGGATTTTATTAAGGCACTTGATAAGGTTCCTCATGCAAGGCTCATTCAGAAAGTAAGGAGGCATGGGATCCAAGGAGACCTGGCTTTGTGGATCCAGAATTGGCTTGCCCACTGAAGGCAAAGGGTGGTTGTAGATGGTTCATATTCTCCATGGGGGATGGTGACCAGTGGCGTTTTGCAAGGATCTGTTCTGGGACCCCTCCTCTTTGTGATTTTTATAAATGACCTGGATGAGGATGAGAAGGGTGGGTTAGTAAATTTGCTGATGACACAAAAGTTGGGGGTGTTGTGGATAGTCTAGGAGGGTTGTCAGAGGTTACAATAGGACATCGATAGGATGCAGAACTGGCTGAGAAGTGGCAGATGGAGTTCAACCCAGATAAGTGTGAAGTGATTCACTTTGGTAAGTCAAGTTTGAAGGCAGAATATAATGTTAATGATAAGACTCTTGGTAGTGTGGAGAATCAAAGAGATCTTGAGGTCCTTGTCCATAGGACCCTCAAAGCTTCTGCACAGGTTGAGGGTGTTGTTAAGAAGGCATGTAGTGTGTTGACCTTCATCAACCATTGGATTGAGTTTCAAGAGCTGTGAGGTAATGTTACAGCTATATAAGACCTTGGTCAGACCCCACTTGGAGTACTGTGTTAATTTCTGGTCACCCCACTACAGAAAGGATGTGGATATTATGGAGGGCAGAGGAGATTTACAAGGGTATAAACTCTGACGAAGGGTCTCGGCCCGAAACATTGACTGCTCATTTCAACGGATGCTGCCCGACCTGCTGAGTTCATCCAGCTTGTTTGTATGTCTTGATTTACAAGGGTGTTGCCTGAATTGAAAAGTGTGCCCTATGAGAATAGCTTGGGTGAACTTAGCCCTTTCTCCTTGGAGCAATGGAGGATGAGAGGTGACATGACAGAGGTGTATAAGGTAATGACAGGCATTGATCTTGTAGATAGCCAGAGGCTTTTTCCCAGGGCTGAAATGGCTAACACGAGGAGGCAAAGTTTTAAAGTGCTTTGAAGGGGATGTCAAAGATTGGTGGGTGCATGGAATGCACTGCCAATGACAGTGGTAGAGGTGGATAAATTAGGATCTTTTAAGTGCCTTTTAGATACATGGAGCTCAGAAAAACAGAGGGCTATGCAGTAGGGAAATTCTAGGCAGTTTCTAGAGTAGGTTAAATGGTTTGCGCAACAGTGTGGGCCAAAGGGCCTGAAATGTGCTGTAGATTTCTATGTTTTGTGTTCTATGTCAGTGGGAAAGGTAAAGGGCTGGAAAAGAAGGAATCTGATAGGAGAGGAGTGTGGCCATGGGAGAAAGGGAAAGAGGAGAGGACCCAAGGGCAGGTGAGAAGAAGTAAAAGGCCAGACTGGGACATAGAAGAAGAGGGGAGGGGGAGGGATTTTTTTTATCAGAAGGAGAAATCGATATTATGCCATCAGGTTGGAGGCTACCCAGATGGAATATAAGGTGTTGCTACTCCACCCTGATGGTGGCCTGAGCTTGGCAGAAGAGGAGGCAGTGGACCGACATGCCAGAACAGGAATGGCAATTAAAATGTTTGATCACTAGAAAGTTCTGCTTTTGGGGGATGGAGTGGAGGTGCTCGATGAAGCGGTCCCCAGTTAGCGGTGGGTCTCACAAATACAGAGCAGACTGTATTGGGTGCATTGGACACAATAGACATCCCCAGGAGATTCGCAGGTGAAGTGAAAGGACTGTTTGAGGTTCTGAATGGAGGTGAGAGAGGAAGTGTTTGGGCAGCTGTAGCACTTAGGCCACTTGCAGGAATAAGTACCTGGAGGAAGATTAGTGGGGAGGGATGAAAGGACAAGGGATTCATGGATGAATCGATCCCTGCGGAAAGCTGGGGGAGGGGAAGGTAAAGATATGTTTAGTGGTAGGATTCTTTGGAGATGGCAGAAACTGTGGCAGATGATGGGTTGGGTGCAGGGGCTGATGGGGTGTTAGGTACGGACATAAGAAACTCCATTGCTGTTAAGGCAATGAGAAGATGAGGTGAGCGTGGATGTTCGGGAAATAGAGGAGATGTAGGTAAGGGCAGAATCGATCATGGAGGGAGGGAAAACCTTGTTCTTTGAAGAAAGAGGACATCTCTGATACCCTGGAATGGAAAGCCACGTCCTGGGTACAGATACAGTGGAGGTGAAGGAACTGAGAAACGGGATTAGCATTTTTACAGGAGATAGAGTGTAAAAAGGTATAGTCGAGATATCTGTGGAGACCTGAAGGTTTATGAAATATGTTGTTTGACAGTTTGTCTCCAGAGATGGAGACACAGAGATTGAGAAAGGGGAGGGAGGTGTCAGATATGGACCAAGTGAATTTAAGGGCAGCGTGGGTACATGAAGCAGCACCAAAGCAGTCATCAATGTAGTGGAGGAACAGTTATGGAGTATTACCGGGGGAAAGCTTGGAACATGGACTGTTCTACATAGCCAAGAAAGAGGCAGGCATAGCTGGAGCCCATGGCTGCCCCTTGAGTTTGGAGAAAGTGGGAGGAGCCAAAGGAAAATTGTTGAGGGTGAGGACCAGTTTTACCAGATGGCCAAGGGTGGTGGTGGAGGGGAATTGGTCGTTTCTTTAATCAAGAAATAAGCAGAGAGTTTTGAGGCCTTCTTGATGGGGGATAGAAGTGTATAGGGACTGAACATCCATGGTGAAAATGAGGTGGTCAGGGCCAGGGAATTGAAAGTTACTGTGGACATCGAAGGCATGAGAAGTGTCTTGGATGTAGCTGGGAAGGGACTGAATCAAGGGGGATAGAATGAAATCGAGATATGAAGACATGAGTTCAGTGGGACAGGAATGGGCAGAGACAATAGGCCTACCAGGACAGTTTGGTTTGTGGGACTTGGGTAGGAGGTAGAAGTGAGCAGTGCAGGGTAAGGGAACCATGAGCTTGGTGGCAGTGGATGGGAGTTTTCCAGAGTTGATGAGGTCAGTGATGGTGTCGAAGACAGTTTACTGATGGTCAGGGGTGGGGTTGTCTTCAAGGTTTCTGGGAGTTACCTTAGCAAGGTGGAGGTCCATGTTTGGATTTTGCAGCATCTGCAGACTTCCTTGTTTATGAAATCTTGGAAGCTTCATTGTCAACGGAAGACTCTATTAACAGGCATATTGAACTGGACACAATTTACAAACCTATGCATCTGTGGTATCGGGGCCAAGAGGTGAGCCGTGCACACCCAAGAAACCAATGCTCACAACAACCAGTATCCAGGGATATGGACCAGCACAGATCAGCAGAGACTAGCAGCCAGAGCGACAACCAATCAGAAGACTGAATCCGACCGATTTACAAGTGAGCACTCAATTGCGCATCGATATCACCTTGACTGATGACAAAACATTTGCATCCTAACCTCCGGGCATGATGAATAACCGTACAAACAAGCAGCCAGCCTGAGCTACCAATCTTCTCTTTCATTTCAAACTAACTGAGCAAGTGGTCAGTGATGCAAACAAAGACTTCCATTGCAGATAAAATGGTTTCCATTATGAATCCTCTTATGCACCATTTCATTAAGTCCTGTATAATGGTTTTGGCCTGAGACGTCATCTCTTTGTTCATTTGCAAAGATGTTGCCTGACTTGTTGAGGTCCCCCAGTATTTTGTATGTGTTGCTTCAGATTTCCAGCATCGGCAGACTTTCTTGTGTTATTATCAGATAATTTTATTCTGATCCAATGGAGGTAATATATTCATTACACAAATACTGGGTGGATCTGGAAATTACTAGTTAAAGGGTAGTACCTCAATTAAGAAACACAATTAAGGAAAGCACCTTCTCCTTCATTATCTCTTATTATCTATTTATTGATGTGATATAGGCATTGATTTCTGGGCTAGTGTTTAACATTCATCCCTTATCTCTGCTGAGTGCTGATTTTCTTGAGTCACTGTTGTCCTTTTTGGAATGTTTTTTCCATTCTGTTCTGGGGAAGGGCTTCAGAAACAGTGACAATGAAGGAATGGTAATATACTGTACTTCCAAAAGAGAATGGTGCATGATCTGGAGTGGAAACTGCAAGGGATATATTCAGAATTATTGACTGTTCTTATTGCCAATAATGGTTGAATCTGAGGGTTTGGGAGCTTGTCTGTGAAGTTGCAAGGAGTTACTCCAAATTTTATCACGTCTTTGGCCATCTATTAGCAACTTCCTCCTCTATTTTCTTAAACATAATTTTGCACATTTTAATCTCTGTTTTACAGCCAAGAATAAAAAGAATAAAAAGGAACGGTGAGAGGCATTTCTGTAATTATTGAGACAAGGTAACAAATCAATTATTGTTAAGACACGGGGAAAGCAACATCCAACTTGCACAATAAGACCTTGAATCCAAATGCCTTTTCAGAAAAAATCCAAAGAATACACAAACGAGAGAAAATCTGCAGATGCTGGAAATCCAGAACAACACACAGAAAATGCTGGAGGAATTCAGCAGGTCAGGCAACATCTATGGAAAAGAGTACAGTCGACCTTAAAGAGTACAGTTAATGGTTTGGGCCAAGACCCTTAATCAGGACTGGAAAAAAAGATGAGGCAACAAAGTAAAAAATTGTTTTTTACTCTGACTCCTTTTTTTTTTTCCAGTCCTTTTCCATAGGCATCTTTTCCACAGATGCTGCTTGGCCTGCTGAGTTCCTCCAGCATTTTGTGTGTGTTGCTGAAAAATACACACCACGTTTAAAAGTTCACATCAAAAGTAATAGTTTACCCCAATTTTATTTCAATGAAAATACAGTTAAGGAATCCTGAAATGTGACAAGCATATTCTGTGACTCAGAGATAAAAGTAAATGGGAGTAACTTAATCAGTCCTTTGAGAACCATATGATACTGTAGTTAATCAAGAAGAAGCATTAACAAAGGCTTAGGTATAAAAAAGACCAAGTAGCGATATTAATCCAAGGCTTGGATGAATTCGGCACTAATGGTTCTATTATAATTTATTTTATAGGGTCTTTGAGGAAATTGATTTTCATTTAAAAATGCTCTCATATGTTTAAACTGGAATATATAAGTCTTTGTTTCTCTAATTCAGATCCCTGACAGTTGATAGCAATGTTGGTACTGCAAGTGTACAATTCAAATTGCCCAAGGAATTAGAACTGCAATGCACTGGCATCAAGGATGAAGTAATCATTGTAATAATGTAAAAAAAGATACATTACCATACTTTCTTCACAAAAATCATAAATAATTCACAGAAATTTGTCCTTCACAAATTATCCAGATAAATGTTACCTTTCTGAGCCATACCTAATTAAAAACACTTCCAAGGCACAGAGGCTGTTTATTGGGATTGAGATTACATGTTAGACTATCTTGATTTAAAGGCTCCTTTCAAATATTAGGTAATGGTCCACTTGATTTCTCCCTTTGATATTGGTTATCATTGCATTGGGCTGACCTTACATTTCAGCAGAAGGGAACCAGAAGCTGATGAAGTCCTCTTTATGTTTCCACAGTTTGCTGTCCTCCACAGGTAGTCATCGCAGAGCATTCAGAATGCAGTGGCAGCCAGCGGTTTGTACATCCGACTGCATCTAGTCCAAAGTTATATCCACTGTCCAGGGGTTGAGCTCAGTGCCCTGAGGCCATGATCACTGCATCCCGGGGCTGTGCTCAATCTCGCTCAGCTGTGGCTCCTTTCTTTTAAAAGTCTCATTTCATTTGAATGGGGTCACGAGCCTCTATTGAAAATGTAATTGATTTTTTATTTTAATTAATATTTACACTTCTAATTAATACACTCATTTGCATATTTCTATAAATGAGTGTATCATTTTAAAAATTCAAATTCAGATTATGTCTGTTGTCATATGCACCAAGATACAATGAATTTCCTTGTTCACATGAAGGTCACAGACTAAACATTTTGCACACTAATATTAAGTACACCAATAAATATAGTGTAGTGTATAAAACAGTAGACTGGTGCAAAGTATAATATTGAAAACAGATAGTGCAAGAAGTCAAGATAACATAACAGCAACAGAAGAGGTAATATTAAAAATACAAGTACATTTTAAAAGAGCTTTTAGATAGATAGATAGATAGATAGATACTTTATTCATCCCCATGGGGAAATTCAACATTTTTTTCCAATGTCCCATACACTTGTTGTAGCAAAAACTCATTACATACAATACTTAACTCAGTAATAATATGAGTTACTTTTAGTTACTTAAGTTCAGTTGTCTTTGAAGGAAGGGTTAGATTGATTGTAGAATACGTTTAAAGGTTAGCACAACATAGTGGGCCAAAGGTCCCATCCTGTGCTGTAGTGTTCTATGTTCTATGTTTTGTATCACAGGGATATTTGGAAATGGTTGTGAAGCCTTTTGACAAGGCTCATGAAGCACTCTCCTTTGCGCAATTAGGGGTGACTGAGACCTCAAGGTTGATTCATCCTGCAAGGCTGCAAGAGGGAAAGGCAATTTATTTTATCTGGAGTCACAGGCCCTTTCTGCCCAATGAGTCCACTGTGCTCAATTATACTCAAGTAACCAATTAACCTACTGACCCATATGTCTTTGGAATGTGGAAACTGGTACATACGGAGGAAACCTACGCAGTCATAGAACCATAGAACATTACAGCACAGAAACAGGTCTTCTGGCCCTTCTTGGCTGTGCCAAACCATTTTTTTGCCTAGTCCCACTGACCTGCACCTGGACCATATCCCCCCAAAACCCTCTCATCCATGTACCTGTCCAAGTTTTTCTTAAATGTTAAAAGTGAGCCCACTTTTACCACTTCATCTGGCAGCTCATTCCACACTCTCACCACTCTCTGTGTGAAGAAGCCCCCCTTAATGTTCCCTTTAAACTTTTTCCCCCTTCACCCTTAACCCATGTCCTCTGGTTTTTTTCTCCCCTGGCCTCAGTGGAAAAAGCCTGCTTGTATTCACTCTATCTATACCCATCATAATTTTATACACCTCTATCAAATCACCCCTCATTCTCCTACGCTCCAGGGAATAAAGTCCTAACTTATTCAACCTTTCTCTGTAACTCAGTTTCTCAAGTCCCGGCAACATCCTTGTAAACTTTCGCTGCACTTTTTCAACCTTATTAGTGTCCTTCCTGTAATTAGGTGACCAAAATTGCACACTATACTCCAAATTCGGCTTCACCAATGCTTTATACATCCTCACCATAACATTCCAACTCTTATACTCAATACTTTGATTTATAAAGGCCAATGTACCAAAAGCTCTCTTTATTACCCTATCTACCTGTGATGCCACTTTTAGGGAGTTTTGTATCTGTATTCCCAGATCCCTCTGTTCTACTGCACTTCTCGGTGCCCTACCATTTACCTTGTGTGTTCTACCTTAGTTTGTCCTTCTGAAGTGCAATACCTCACACTTGTCTGTATTAAACTCCATCTGCCATTTTTCAGCCCATTTTTCCAGCTGGTCCAAATCCTTCTGCATGGAAAAACTCTTTACAGACAGTGGTGGAATTGAGCACAGGTCAGAGGCACTGTAATAGTGTTACACAAACTGCTACGCTACTGTGTTGCACAGACTGCAGTGATCACCCAATCTTCAGTAACCAAGTTTTAAGTGGGAAAAAACACTAAAATTCTTTCAAAAGGCTCTCCACCTGGCTGGTGATATAATAATAGCTGATGCAATATTACCATAGTCTGAGCAGAAATTAATGAAAGGAAACAGGAGCAGGAGTAGACCCAGCATTCAATATGATCTTGGCTGATCTATGCTAGTAATAACGCTTCTGTGTTATTTCCACAATTCTACAAAGCCTTTAATTCCACAATTTCAAAAAATGTATTTACCTGCAACTGAGATAAAACTAATGAGCTAATTTCTATAACCCTCTGGGATAGGGAAATCCAGGAGACTTTTGCAGCTTCTGTTTTAAATGACACCCCTTTTATGTCGCAATAATGTCCCCTCATTTGAAATTCTTTCATATTGTGGATTCAAATAATGTTTGGCATTCCATCATCAATTTTTCCCACCATCCATTATACGACCTCTTCTTGTCTCTAGCATTGGGCAGGACGCACAAAAGCCTTGGGTCTTGCATCATCAGACTCAGGAGTAGTTGGTTATTAGCCTCCTGAACCAGCATGGATAACTTCATTCACGTTACTCTGAACTCATTCTATCATCTACAGACTCACTTTCATGTCCTCAGTATTACTTTTATTTGCACTGTTTGTCTTCTTTTGCACGTGGCTGTTTGTCTGCCCATTTATGTACAGTTTTTCGTAAAATTACGTATATTGTATTTCTTTTTTTCCCTGTAAATTTTAAAGGCAATGTGTTGTATAAGTTCTTCGCGCAGAGAGAGATGGATGCCTGGAACAGATTGCCAAGGCAGTGGTGGAGCAGATAGGAGAGTGGGATTCAAGAAGCTTTTAGATAGATGCATGTATCTGCAGAGAATGGAGAGAAAAGGATCATGTGCAGGCAAAAGGAATTAGTTATCTTTGGAATCATGCTCATGACAGACACCGTGGGCCAAAAATTCTGTTCCAGAGTTACACCGTTTTATTTTCCAGGACCAGATCTTCACATATTGATTGATCTCTTGCAGTTGTTATACACCATAGCGCCTCCTTGACATTCTAGTGGGCATCTCATTTGATTGAACCTGTGTCTCTGTACCTCCCTCCACAACTGGATCCTTGACTTCCTAGCCAGAAGACCACAACCTCTGCAGATTGGTGATAACATATTCTCCTCACTGGTCATCAACACTGGTGCATTTCAGGGGTATGTGGTTAGCCCACTGCTCTACTCTCTATATACGCATGACAATGTGGCTAGGCATAGCTTAAATACCATCTGTAAATTTACTGACAATACAACCATTGTTGGTGGAATCTCAGGTGGTGATGAGAGGGCTTACAGGAGTGAGATATTCCAATTAGTAGAGTGGTGCCGCAGCAACAACCTGGCACTCAACATCAGTAAGACGAAAGAGCTGATTTTGGACTTCTGGGAAGTGTAAGATGAAGGAACACATACCAATCTTCATGGAGGGATCAGAAGTGGAGAGAGTGAGCAGTTTCAAGTTCTTGGGGACCTAACCTGGTCCCAACATATCAATGCAGTTATAAAGAAGACAAGACAGCGGCTATACTTCATTAGGAGTTTGAAGAGATTTAGCATGTCAACAAATACACTCAAAAACTTCTATTGATGTACCGTGGAGAGCATTCTGACAGGCTGCATCACTGTCTGGTATGTGGGGGTTGGTTACTCCACAGGACTGAAAGAAGCTGCAGAGGGTTGTAAATCTAGTCATCTCCATCTTGGGTACTAGCCTACAAAGTACCCAGGACATCTTCAGGGAATGGTGTCTCAGAAAGGTAGTGTCCATTATTAAGGACCTCCAGCACCCAGGGCATGTCCTTTCCTCATTGATACCATCAGGTAGGAGGTACAGAAGCCTGAAGGCACACACTCAGCGATTCAGAAACAGCTTCTTCCCCTCTGCCATCTGATTCCTAAATGGACATTGAACCCTTGGACACCACCTCACTTTTTTAATATACATTATTTCTGTTTTTTTGCACATTTTTTCATCTATTCAACATATGTATAATATATTTATTTATTGCTGTTATTATTTTTATTTTATTTCTTATTTTTTCTCTTCTATGTGTTACATTGAACTGCTGCTGCTAAGTTAACAAATTTCACATCAAATTTCAGAATCAGAATCCGGTGATAATAAACCAGATTCTGATTCTGATCTCCATAATTTTAACAGGGTAATCAAGATTTCGAAAAGGAATGCATGACAAGCATATGTTATTCTAAAGTTCATTCAGGACACAGGTTGCTTCTGAATTAGTGGATTTTTCAACTGCTGTTGCCAAACCTCTGTTGCCTTCCTCTAGTGGCTGCTTATCTGCTGCCTCCTACACCCTCAGGAATTCCTTGCCTTCTCCAGACCCAGCACAATCATCAAGAGACTTATTGGTTAATAGTGTCTACAGTGTAGGAGTCAGCTGGTGACAGGGAGGGTAGTGTTGTGGTAAGTGTGCACAACGCAGAGATAGAAAAAGTCAATTGTACTTGCTGGAGAAGGACATCTTGATACCTTTGCACATAAACACAAAAATTGAAAAAGTGTCTCATGAGAGGTTTCATATATCCAATATCTAAGTAGATTTACCATAAACTAACACTTGTCCATTACTAGTAATAGGCATGAAGTGAGAAATTTTACCATGTCTGAAAATGAGGGTAAAAGCGGTGGATGTGGGCAATCACAGTTTTATGTGACACCTTCATTTAAAATTTTATCACAACTAAGCTACACGGTGGCATGGATGGTAGACAGAATTTACACAAGGAAACTTATACAAAGAGCTTTTCTCTGCGATCTCCCTCACTGCTGAGAGTGGGCATTGAAGACTCTGAGGAATGGTATGTGGGGAAAGGTGAGAGGTTTGTGGGGAGGAATGGGGAATGGTTGGGGTATAGGATTATGGAGAGGAAAGGTGAGGGTAGAAGGGGAATGATTAGGAGGAGATTGTAGAGAGGATTGGTAGTGGGAGGGGATTGTGAAGAGGTATGGTGGAGGAGGGGGGAGGTTTATGAAAGGGATCATTCCTAGAGGTGGAGAACCACAAAGGGGAATGGTATGGGGAGTTGGGCTTTTGTTGGGGGGGTGGCAAATTTATGGTACAGTGGGTTTGGGTAAGGAGAGGCTTTTCTTGGGGCAGGATCAGGAGTGATGATGGTGATTGATTCTGTATTATTAGGTCTGATGATTTATCAGTGAGGTGGAAGGTGATGAGGTGGTGGGGTTAAGCAGATGGGTCTGGGAGAGATTATTATCACAGAAAACCTAAAGAAGATAAATGTTTCAGACTCCTTCCCACCAAAAGATGGGTGATCTAAATAACACCAAAGATGGCAACTCTTTTTTTTCCTTTTCACTCCTCCTGATCCATGTGGGCCACATCAGCCTACCTCCTTCCCCGTCCAACCCTCTCCATCTGCCCCTCATGCTTACATGCCTCCTAGTGGTTCCTCTCCATACTACTTCCATTACATTCTGCCCTTTGTCACACCCAACTGTCATCTTCTAGCTTCTAACATCACTCCGACTCTCACACCTCCCTCACCTGACTATCAAATCCTCACCTGAGTCTATCTGTAACCTGCCAGCTCTTAGAAACATAGAAACATAGAAAACCTACAGCACAATACAGGCAGTTCGGCCCATAAAGATCCCCAGCACCTGAAACCTGTGTCCTCTTGTGGCAACCATTTCAACCCTGGGAAAAAGCCTCTGACTATCCACACGATCAATGCTTCTCATCATCTTGTACATCTCTATCAGGTCACCTCTCATCCTCCATCGCTCCAAGGAGAAAAGCCTGAGTTCGCTCAACCTATTCTCATAAGGCATGCTCCCCAATCCAGGTAACATCCTTGTAAATCTCCTCTGCACCCATTCTATGGCTTCCACATCCTTTCTGCAGTGAGGCGACCAGAACTGAGCACAGTACTCCAAGTGGGGTCTAACCAGGGTCCTATACAGCTGCAACATTACCTCTCAGCTTCTAAATTCAATTTCATGATTGATGAAGGCTTTCTGAACCACAGAGTCAACCTGCACAGCTGCTTTGAGCGTCCTATGGACTCAGACCCCAAGCTCCCTCTGATCCTCCACCCTGCCAAGAGTCTTACATTACTTCTATATTCTGTCATCATATTTGACCTACCAAAATGAACCACGTCACACTTATCTGGGTTGAACTCCATCTGCCACTTCTCAGCCCAGTTTTCAATGTCCCGCTGTAACCTCTTGCTCCACCCCATCCCTCCACCTCTTTATTCTGATCTCTCCTCTATCCATCAATTCAGATGAAGGATCTCTGCCCAAAATGTCAGCTATCTATTTTCCTCAATGGATGCTACCTGACCCACTGAATTTCTCCGCTGCTTTATGTGTTGCCACTTGATTCCAGCGTCCGCATTCTCTTGTGCCTCCAAATCACTAGCGAAGCCCTGTTTCTGTGTATGAGACATGGTAGAGTTTTGGGCAATGATGTGAAAGTCAGCATTATCTGCCACTTGAATACTCCGATTAAGATCAGTAGTGCTTCCTTTTCGCCCCACCCCTCAAACTCTTCACAGGCAAAGTGGACCTTCATCTAATTCCTGACATTTCTAAACTTCATCTAATTTCATTTAGATTTAAAAAAAATTGGAGCTTCTTAATAAAACATCTTAGCAGTGTTATTTAACCGCTTGACATGGTGAAATCCAGCTGGTGAAGATGCTCCCAGAGTGACTTAGAGGCCCTTTAGAACTATTAATAATGAAGGAATTTCCCAGTCCAGTGACATGGAAGGGGATCTGTATGTGGTACTGTTCCGTGCACCTTTATCCTTCCTGGTGACAGAAGCTGTAGGCTTAAGTGATACGATTGAGGTAGCCATTACTTTAGTTGCTACTGTGAATTTTGTGCACAGCACATTTTGTGTGGTGAATAGGACGTCAGTGTTGCAGATGGCTTTGTCATGGATGGAGCTGCACTCAATCAGGCATCCTTATCATATTTCATTGCACCTGTTCAATATAAATGGGGGAATTCATAGCCACTGTATTTATGTGGCTGTCTAGGTTAAGCTTATAGTTAATAGTCAAGGATAGGTAGTTAGATTCTCTTTATTACAGGTAGACATTGAACCACCTTTACTGAGGAGTGTGGAGGAAGGAAATGGCAGTCAAACTACCATTGTCACTAGACAGCCAGAATATCGTCCATGTCCTATTACACAGATCGTGGAAGACTTCATTGTCTGAGGTGACATGATTGCAATTGAACCTCAAGGAATCAACAACTAACTTCTCTATTTATGATGAAGGAAAGAAGATCACATGTAGTTTGGAACACCACCCTAAAGACCTCTTTCATCAATGTCCCAGGGTGAAATGACTGATCTCCATTAACCACAGCTTCTTCTTTTGTTCAGGATGACCACAACCTCCTGTCCATTATCAGTTCCATCAGGGCTCCTGAGGCTGCAGTATATTGTATCTAATACGACCTTGATGTGTGGAATTCAGCTATTTTGTCCATGTTTAGTCCAAAGTTTTTGAAGGTCTGTGTTTTGAGAGAACATGGCCAGCTCAAACTCAAACAGTGAGGAGGTTATCGCTGGGCAAAAATATTGACAACTTCTACAGTTTGAAGATGACTGTAAATAGGCACTTTGGGTAGTAGTTAGTTACATTGGGTTTATCCTAATTATTGTGCTATAGTAACCAGTTTTAGTGTTCACCATGAGATGCTGATTCTGTAATGCAGGACTGAAGTGTGATATTATTCCATTATGCATATGATTCATAGCAAAAAGCCAGTTAGCAGATTAGAATTTTGCTCTAAGTGTTTTGCCCCATTTATTAGATTCACCATTTTTCAATTAAAAGGTTGAATTAAGTTCAGAGGCTGAGCCTTTTCTTGTGCCTCCCTGCTTTTGCCTGAGCTAGTTATCATTTGGCAAATCGCTTTGTTCAGCTCTTGGGATTGCTGTGTAAGAGAGCTGAACTAACGAGCACAGATGCATGACAAACCATTTGAAGTACCCACACTGATGCTTGTGTGCTGAATTGTCCCATGTGTGGGCATGAAGCCTCCTTCAGTAGTAACTCAGGTTAACCATGCTATAGCAATTGCAGAGGTGGAGGAATGCTGATGGCTCCAAGCATATTTGCCAAATTAACAGCAGTGTTAGGTTAAGTCATGAGTGGAATGGAATGTGTAACAATAGGAAATAACATTTATAATAACCCTGATAAATCACAACGAGCAGGCTTTGCAAGCAAGTCTGGCAAATTTCAGGAACATGAACGTTATGTTTCCTTTTTGAAATAATTCATGAAAGAAAGATCACTGGGCTTCAATATCCACTTATTCTAATCTCAAAAATGAGGACAAGTAGAAACCAAATGGAAGGTTGAAGGTGAAATAAGCTACATGAATATAAAACATGCACTGAGATACGAATACACCACTAGATGAAGTAATTGCTGTAGAAGAGACCAGCCTTTCTTTTTTTCAGAGGTACACTTATATTTAAATTATTGTCGGTGTTAAGTTAATGTTCTAGTAGACTGAAGATCTGAGCGTAGATTTTCACGCTGAAGATGGAGGCTATCTGGAGCAAAGCCCCGGGGAGATGGAAGAAGCAGATATAATTACAAGATTTAAAAGGCATTTTCACAGGTACCGGTAGTTAGTTAGGAAAGATAGAGAAAGAAACAGGCCTAATGAAGACAAATGGGATTAGCATATATGAGCACTGCGATTGGCATTGATGGGATAGGCTGAAAGGACACACTCTGTTGCTGTATGATTCTGTGACTAGTTAACCCTGAGGGGCAGCATGGTAGTGTAGCGGCTATCACAACACTTGACAGCACCAACGACACATGTTCATTTACCACCACTGTCTGTAAGGAGTTTTTACATTCTCCTCATGACAGTGTGTTTTTCCTCTGGGTACATCACTTTCCTCCATTATTCCAAAGATGCACGGGCTAGTAGGTTAATTGGTCATCTCGGTGTAATTAGGCAGCATGGGGCTCAATGGACTGGAATGGCCTTACCACGCTGTATCTGTACAATAAAGTAATTCAGGAAACATAGGCTAGAGTAAAATATGAAGCCCTGCTGGACGCAGGCGCATAGCAACAAGATTCAGACTCCATGTATTTATTTTCTGTTATTTTATTTTGTTTCGTAGCCTCCACAATTGCACAGCAGTGACTCATTTTTGCAATGTTTGCATAACAAAATCTTGTACAAGGTGTTGAAACTACAAAACCCTCAAGAGGTGCGGCATCCAAATGAGCTGATCTCCAACAATGGTGAGAAATCAGTCAACCTAAACACATTCCTAACTCTCCTTATCATTTAACATACAGATTTGTCATTGATTAAGCACTTGGCTGCTAGGTGCAATTATAACGTAATCATTCTCTAGTAAAAACAGTGGAAACTAGCTGCAGGATTTGTTCCAGAGGAGGACAGAAGGATAGGTATCCACTGAAAGAGCCTTTCCAATTTGGCCATAAGACACCACACAAATAGGGAAAAAGTGACCTTAACATACATGAAACTGGAAAGGCATAGTATATTGAAAGTATAATCAATAGCAAATTTCTGCAGATGGATCTATGGGGATGAAAACAATTCCCCAGTTGTTCCCCAATAATTGAAATTCCCCAATTTCCTACAATTCAGCAGAATAAAAATACAAAGTTAAAAATCTAGAATGTTCTAAGTTGTAAGGAAAGGACAGGGCAGAAAAAATGTAGGGAGTGCCTGTGATAGGGTGCATCTCAACCAAGATAATACAAATTGGCTTGGTGCCAACTTGAACCTTTGCTGCCTATTTCCACCCTGTCATCATTTTCGTTTCGTCCATTACTCATTCTTCCCTTCCTTCATTGGCTCCATCCCAAGCCACAGACTAGCAGTCAACCTCTCACGCAACCCTGACCACCCTGTTTGCTCGGTAGGCTCTATCTTTTCCTAGTCCTTACTAAAGATTATCGATCTGAAATGTTAATTTCCTTTTCTTTATGCAAAAGATGCTGCCTGACTTCAGCAATTTGTCTGAGTGCAAAACCTCACGTAGCTTTGCACTGTAGGTTTTAAGCACACATTCATGTGTTGCTGAATTGTCTTCAACATTCCACAACTTGGGGAAGTCAAGATCATCTGGATGGTCACAGTATTTGCTATAGGCATAGACATCCTATGTTTCAGGTTTTGATGCAGCAGGCATCATTCGGGGAATCTTCATTACTTCTCAATTTCTGTTCTTCCATTGAGAATGAATTCTCTCCATTGTGGCAAATATTGGCATTTTCACAATGTATCAAACTATAAAATCTCTATCTTCCAACATGCTCTTTTCTCCACCTATGGGTACATCCGAAAATATGCATTTCACAAGTCTGTCTCCCATCACATGCCTCTGAATCAAAAATAAAAGTCAATAATTTTGGTCTTTATTTTACTCACCCCTCCTCTAACCATTGTCTCCATTATCTTTCTGTTTATCTTTCAGTGATGTTGTATATGCAAAGCAATATGAGTAAGCTGAGTTGTGAGAGAGGTTGTTTATTCAGAATGAAAGTCATTTACAATTCTAACTGTAAAAATATTATGTTTGTGTAAATGAATAGGCATTTAGAAATTGATGAACAAATGGCTTTGAAGTCCATGAATAAGCAGGAGTGACATTGGGGTACACAACACAACAGAAGAAAGAAGTAGATGTCAAAATCCTTGGGCAGGAATTGTGTGCCAGTTTTTCCCACAGGGTCCTGCACTGTTTGTGGTGAACTTTATACCTGATAAACTATAGTTATGATTTAATGATTGGAGTTATTTCAATAAGTTCGTCATGATACCGCTAACTTTGGAAGGAAAGATAAACTGCAATTGAATACTAGGAACCTGTGGCAATGTAACAAAGTCAGTTGTCTTCAGGACTAAAGAAAATTTGTGAATAGACTTTAGAAAATGTATTTGATTAAGGGTTCAATAGAATTCTCAGCTTTTCATGCATACTGTGGTAAACAATATCCAGAAGCACATTATCTTTTCAAAGGTTTGTTTTTGTGTTCTGCATGTCCCAAACCTCCCTGCACAATTCAGTAACATCACTGTCAAATTTTCTAAAGTTTTGAAATGCTGGTTTGGCTTATTTGTCAAAGTGAATTTTTTTTTCTTATAGAAGTTCCTCTTAGAAACATAGAAAACCTATAGCACAATACAGGCCCTTTATGTCCTTACCTTAGATATTACCCAGGGTTACCCATAGCCCTCTATTTTTCTAAGCTCCACGTACCTATCCAGGAGTCTCTTAAAAGATGCTATCATATTCGCCTCCACCACTGCCACTGGCAGCCCATTCCAGGCACTTACCACTATCTGCATAAAAAACTTACCCCTGACATCTCCTCCGTACCTACTTCCAAGCACCTTAAAACTGTGCCCTCTTGTGCTAGCTATTTCAGCCTGGGAAAAAGCCTTTGACTATCCATAAGATCAATGCCTCTCATCATCTTATACACCTCTATCAGGTCACCTCTCATCCTTTGTTGCTCCAAGGAGAAAAGGCTGAGTTCACTCAACCTATTCTCATAAGGTATGCTCCCCAATCCAGGCAACATCCTTGTAAATCATGTTCTTTATTAAGTTGCACATCAAGAATGATTTGCATTTTGGGACAACATAATGAAGGAGATGATTAATTTGCTTCTTTTTAGTCAAAGCTGAAGTTGAGTTTATTGTCATATTCACAGGTAAATCTATACACAGGTGCAATGAGAAAATTATTTGCAGCAGCATCTCAGGCACATAGCATCAGATAAGCAATATTAACAAGAAAGAGAAATAAACTAGGCAAAAATTAAACACTACTTATACAAGAAAGCATACAATCAGAGCACTAAAAACAGAGTCCATTTTAAAATAAAGCGATTAAAGTGGTCATAATTTTGCTATACTGAGATAGTGATTAGGGTTGTGTCAGTTGGTTTAATAACTAAATAACTGAAGGGAAGCAGCTGTCTTTGAACTTGGTGGTGGCAACCTCAGGCTTATGTACCTCTTGCCTGATGATAGCTGTGAGACGGTGACATGGTGAAGATGATGGGGGTCTTTGATGATGGTTGTTGTCTGTTTGAGATAGATTCTCCTGTAGACACCACCAATGGTGGGGAAAAATGTGCCTCTGATGCATTGAGAAAAATCCACTACATTCTGTGGCTTGCTAGTTTCCTATGCATTTGACCAGCCAGCTTGTTACTTGAAAGATGTTAATATTGCTATGCTATAAATCATTGTTTTTCAATATGCCTCCTGTCACTTCTCCTTGACATCTCTGTTCTATCTCTAAAGCCACCTTCCATGTCAAATTTATATTTAAGAAAGCTTGAAACATTAATTGCAGCTTTGGTTCTTCGTGTCTTGGAAAATCCATAAGGGAGAGCAATCAACAGCACAACCCCATCAATAATCTTTATGGAAAATTTATAATAAGGTTATGGATATGCACAAACACAACCCTCCCTCATTCCCAAATCTACATTGTTAATGATGTACATGTTTTTCTGTCAAAGTGATCGGTCTTCCTCAGCATGTCCTTGACTGGATTATTCCAGCAAATATGTTTTAATTTTTTGTATGTCTTTGTCTGATTTATAATATAGAGACTTAATTCATTCCCACTGTTTTATATGAATTGGTGCTTTATACTTATCAAGTAAGTAATCATAGATGGTTTAAAAATAAAGTGATACTTGAATGCTAAAAATTTCTTAAAGGTAGCAGTCAGGACAAGGACCAATGACTTTCTATTGATGAATAAATGACATATGATTTACATTGTTAGCAGAGTTCTTCTGGAAAGTTTCTGACTCATCTCTGAATGTGTTAAATGTTGATTGCACCAATATTTAAAGGGAGCAACACACACACAAACACACACACACACACACACACACACACACACACACACACACACACACACACACACACACACACACACACACACACACACACACACACACACACATATATATATATATATATATGTTCACCCTAAAGGTAGCTTTATATAATATTTGTAATAATTTTGTGCATGAAATATTAATGCATACCATTAAAAATATAAGCCGTCACTACCTCAGCCACCAAGGGGAACAGTCAGTAGCTGTTTGGTAACATAATCATTTCTGACTCTGAATTTATGTATTACCTGTAAGCAGTATTTGTCTTACACTTGTTCATCACACATACGTATTGATGCAGCCATTCGCCATGTTAGATTTTCAACATCAACGATCTTGGCTAATTCAATGAATTTCTCTGCTGCTTTGTGATCATCAGATAATCAATCATCACAAATCTTTAAAAAAAAATAATGTCGGGCCTTTTCTTAAATTTCTGCAACTACCCTGCTGAATATTCACAATTACCTTCAACTTTCATCTCATCATGATAGATCTTTTCATGATCGGCATACTGTTAAGCAACATATGTTCACTCCAGTGCTGCCAAATCCACTCTTTGAATACAGGATTGAGATGTTCAGTTTTTCACTCTATGAAGTGTTTTGTTGCTCTTTCTCTAGCATAAGGTGCTGTGTTCTATTTGCAAGGCGATGTTGCCCACTACTTGAAGAGTTCATATGCATTGTTAGCTCCAGATTGGTGAAGTAAGATGGCATCTTCAGACCAATGGCATTCTCCCCTACTATCCTGGTACATGTCTTTTATCTCCACCCTTCTGATATAACTTGAGTGGGAACGTGGGACAAAACCTGCATTGCATGTTATATATTTATTATATATTCAACAGCTTTCCAAGACTACTTAAAACATAAATAAATCATTAGGAATTGGATTCACAATAATTTCACAATTAAAATGAATTCTGTAAGCACTACACATTTCTTCATCCTCTGTAGCAATTGATGGGTAATCAGTACAACTTCAAGCTCTACCAGGGGCCTCAGAACACAGAGAAACAATTGTCAGTGAGTAATACTCAGAATTTTAGGGACCCAGTTAGGCAATGCCAAAATTTCCCCTCAAGTTCTGGCCCAGTCTAGAAACCAGTGCAAAATTAAAGGCTGATCAAAATCAGAAGCAGCTTGCAGCTCATGGAATTTTGAAACAAGCATCTATATTAACATGCTTTCAAACTCGTCTAACGCAAGGCTGTTGACATCTTTTTCTTGTTACTACCGAATCAAGTAAATCATTTATCCTCAAACCCTAACCTTGGGCTTTCATGTTAACAATTAGTTCACAAAGTAATATCTGCCATTCAGATGATTGTAAAAGGCTCTGATTAGTGTTGGAGCTGCTCAGTTACTAATAGTAATCAAATACTCAGGTAATGCGTAATGCCTACTGGCAAGACTGTGGGGCTGGACTGTGTTCTCAGTGTAAATTGGATCATAGTCCATATTGACTACTACTACGCAGACTCAGGCCTAGGAGGCCGGTGTTGGGCATCCATATTGACAATGAAAGAACATAATGTGGAAATAAACAACAGGCCTGTCAGCAATGGTGTAGTCTTCTGAACTTAACCATGGACCGCCTTGTTATCAAGGTGACCACTCATTCCACTGATTTCAGATGGTGGCAGAATAAATAGGTTGCTTAATAATCACTGCAGTCTAAGATTGAAATTAGCATCAAACATCACAAGGGATTGTTGTAACCAAGGCAACAAATCATCTTCTTTGTGGTAGTCACTAACTTTTGTGGCTGTGCTAATTTCAGGATTTTTGGTAATCATGGATTTCTATTTCCTGCGTTGCCGAGCACTTTCCAAAAGCATTCATTGTCGTGATCGGAAAAGGTTGAGGCTTGCAGATGCAAAGAACAAAATGCCAATGGAATAGGAGGAACTCTTTAACATCTCATCTCCTTGCTGGATCAGCTGCCAATTTTTGAATTATAAACTCAGGTTGTGGTTACAACTTTGTCATTGGATAAAGTGGGCATTGAACTAGACACTGTGTGTTGGATGACATTACTGGATGCATACTGTAAGTAGGGCAAGCATCAGATTCAGATTGGTGAATTTGGCACAGAAAGGCCTGGACAATTTTCTCTGTGGTCACTGATTGACCCAAAGTGATTATGAATGTCATCTGGCATGTGCAATACGAAATTTGTAGACAATTCACACATAAAATTGTGCTCAAGTGGATCTAATTTTTGACCAATTGTGTTTCCTGTTTTGAATCATAAAGTTGTAGACTGGTACATCATGGAACCAGGTTTGACAGCCCACCAAGTTTACAATGAACTTCAGTCAGCAATTTACATTAATCTTATCTTAATCCTATTTTGTTCTCTCCACATTTTCTTCAACTCCCTCCAGATTCCACCGGTCATCTACACACTTGGGTAACTTGGCGTGTCCAGTTAACCAATCAACCCAATGCCTATGGGATGTGGGAGGAAGCTGGAGCATCTGGAGGAAATCCAAATGATCACAGGGAGAATGTACAAAGCCCATACAGAGCAGCAGAGCATTCAACCCCAATTACAGGAGCTGTGAGCCCTCTACTAGATGCACCTCTATGATGTTCAGTCTCTATCAGTAAAGGTTTATGTTTTGCTTTAACAGCAAAAAAATGGGAAGTAAGTTGCATTTATAAAAGTTACTTCTTTTGTATTCACAAAGGTTCAAAGTGACTAACGGTCAATTAGCTCACTTTTAAGTGCTGGTAGTTATGGCACGGTAACAAAAGTATGCATAATAATATGGCACAAATAGCAAATTAATAAATGAGTCAATAATCCATTTGCACCGATATTAGAGGGGTAGATGTGGGCTGCCTCATCAACGAGACAACTTGCACTTTTTAAAATAGTCCTAATAAATCCTTCACATGGAATGAAGCTTCATTCAAAAGACAGTTTGAAAAATACCACTCTCCCTCCGTGTTCTGAAGTACAATCAGATTATAAGGATATCCGTTTTGAAGCACTCCCCAATGAATATCTGTCATGGATTGAAGAATGTCCACTGGTAAAAGGTTTTGATAATTGAATGAGATTGTTTTTTATGTTCAGATAAGACTCGTACTTTGTCAGAACACCAGAATAACTTCCCAAAGTCTATCGGTATTTGTTAAGAAAGAAAAACATTTTGCAAGGCACTACTGAAGGAGCTCAAAATAGAATCAGAAAGAGAACAGGGAACAGACTCCTTGGCCCACTTACCATCAACTTCCCCATTCATATTTATCCCATTTATCATTTTTCCCACATCTTCATTGACTTTGCCTTGATTCTATTCCTCATCGGCACAGTAAGAGGAAGTTACACTAGCCAATTATCAAGAAAGCTCTTCCAGAGAGTTGGCACAAACATAATGGACTGAATGACCTTGTTCTGTGCTATCTAATCCTATGCTACTAAATTAAAAACAAACATTCTGGGTACAAAATTTATTTCTCCAGAAATGAATCAGACAGCCACACATCAACACACACAAAATGCTAAAAGAATTCAGCAGGCCAGTCAGCATCTAAGGAAAAAGTACAGTCAACATTTCGGGCAGACAGCCACATATGACATGTTTATTATGGGAAGGTCCCCAATTGCTGTCACAAATTTGAGACTCAAAATCTGCTTCAGCTAATTTCCAGCAAATCTGGTAGTGAGGTACATTGTTAGGGAGAGGTTAGCTTTAAACTCCCATGGGAAAGCCAGAACAGCATTGACAAATAAATAATGCCTTTTGTGTTGTTGATCAGTAGCAACAGGTTTGCCATTGTTTATGAATCCCTTTTAAACTTCATCTATCAGTATTCTGGCAGTCCTTAGAATGTAAATAACTATTGCTTAATCCCTTTCCCTAAACCCAGCTACTAAGATTTTTCCAAATTACTTCAAACATCATTGCCTTTTATGGGCTGCATGAACGTCCTCATGAATGTAATGAAGAAGGAGTTTTAGTCAAGACACTGGCCAATTACCCACTGCTGCCATTTCTAAACTGTTGTTGGAGATTATACAAAGATACTAGGCAGTGAGTGCACTGCTGGGTTAAGAGGAAGAATCAGAATCAGAATCAAATATATTATCACCGCCTTTTTGACTTGAAGTTCAATGCAAAGACTTAAAATTACAAAACACATAATAGTGCAAAAATGGGATAAACAAAGTGGTGCTCGTGGGTTCATGGAACATTCAGAAATCTGATGCTGGAGTGGAAGAAGCTGTTATCGAATTGAATGTGAGTCTTCAGGGTCCTGTACCTCCTCTCCAATTGAAGAAACAAGATGAGGGCATGCTCTTGACACTGGGGGTACTTAGTGATCAATGCCACTTTCTTGAGGTATCTCCTCTTGAAGATGTCCTCAGTGGTTAATTAGTCAAAACCTGGGCTTCTGTACTTCCCTCTGCAACTGGATCCTTGAGTTCCTCATTGGGAGATCACAGTCTGTCCAGATCAGAAATAACATCTCCTCACTAACAATTAACACCAGCACACCTCAAGGATGCATGCTTAGCCTGCTGCCCACTCTTGTCATACCCATGATTGTGTGGCTAAGCTCAGCTCAAATGCCATCCATAGATTTGACAGTGACAGTGCTGATGAAGAGGTGTACAGGAGTGAGATAAATTGGTTGGTTGAGTGCTGTTGCAACAACCCTGCTCTCAACATCAGTAAGACCAAGGAATCGATTGTGGACTTCAGGGAGTGGAAGTCAAGGGGACACACAGCAGTCCTCATCAAGTGGTCAGCAGTGGAAATGGTGAGCAGTATGCAGTCATGAAGAAGGCACACCAGTAGCACACCAAAGGCTTCATTAGGGGTTTGAGGAGATTTTGTATCTCATTAAAAACTCTAGAAAATTTCCATAGGTGCACCGTGGAGAGGATTCTAACGGGTTGCATCTCTGTCTGTCATGGTGGGGCCACTGCACAGGTTCAGAAAAAGCTGCAGAAGGTTGCAAACTCAGCCAGTCCATCATGGGCTCTAGCCTCCCCAGCACTGAGGACATCTTCAAAAGGCAATGCCACAAAAAGGTGGCATCCATTATTAAGGACCCCTATCACCCAGGACATGCTCTCTTCTTTCAACTAACGTTGGGAGGAGGTAAAGGAGCCTGAAGACACACACACAACATTTTAGGAACAGCTTCTTCCCCTCGACCATCAGATTTGAACCAACCTATGAACACTACCTCACTTCCAGTGAAGATAACAGTCTTCAGGAAAATCTTCAATCCCTTACCATGTTGCAATGCGGGTTTTGGTCTAAAGCATTAACTGAAGCCAGACACAGACAATGGTAGCGTGTTTATTTGTATAATTATTGGAAACATCTGGCGAACCACTGGGTGGGTGTGATGAACATTTAGATTTCATAATTGTTTATCCAATTTAAAACCTTCAACATTTTTCAAAAAAAGATTAACTGAGCCACTTTCAACATATCCTCCCACTCCCCAGCTACTGACTCTCTGACTGTTACTCATTCCTGATTTCAGTTTAAAGCTTGAAGTGACAATTGTGCATGTACTAATAAATACTCCGTATAACACTGCATGCAATACTTAGTGTCAGTAGATTTGGTCAAATAGTCAACCATTGAGTTAGAGATATGAATGATGAGACAACCTTTATCGGAACTGCTGAATTTAGCTGAATAACCATCAAAAGAAAGTCTATTAGAGTATTGAATAAGTGTGATCCAGCCAAATTCAGCAAGGCTATTCCTGTGTTGTGCTGTTCGATGTTCTATGTACAACATAGAACAGACAGCAAAACATCAGGCCCTTCAGCCCATGACGCCTGTGCCAAACATACAACCATATTAAACTAAATCCCTTCTGCCTGCACATGATTCATAACCCTCTGTTAACTAAGTTTTCATGTACGTATCTGTCTAAAAACTTGTTAAGCATCAATATCATATCTGCTTCGACCACTGCCCCTTGCAACCTGTTCCAGATACCTACACTCGCTGTGTAAACAAACTTGCCCAGTGCGTGTCCCTTACACATTCCCATCCAACCTCACGTAAATGCATGCCCTTCAGCATTCTGCCTACTCTGTCAATATCTCACATCATTTTAAAAATTTCTATCAGATCTCTCCCCAGCTTTTGAAGCTCCAGAGGAAACAACCAAGTTTGTCCAACTTCTCCTTGTAGCTCATACCCTCTAATTGAAGCAATCTCTTCTGTGGCCTTTCCAAAGCTACTACAACCTCCCTGCACTGGGGCAACCAGAATTGTGCACAATACTCCAAGTGCATCCTAGCCAAAGTTTTATATAGTAGCAGCACGAGTACTGAATTATATACTAAATGTGTTGACCAATAAAGGCATGTGCTTTGATCTTTATGTCTAAGGGATGGGAACACAGGAAGATACAAGTTATTCTATAGAAGTTATACAACAAAAGCACTGGTTAGATCTCCACATTCAGTACTCTAAACAGATCTGGGATTGTACTTTGAAGAGGAAATGCTGGTTTTAAAAGAATACAGTAGTGCAGTGCAGATTAATTAGAATGAAATATGGACTCTAGGGGTTAAATTATAAAGGGAGATAAAATAATTTTAAAGCCATAATCCCTGAAATTTAAGAGATGATTTAATTAAAAATTGCCTGGAAATCAGCGTCGATAAATAGGACAGTGAGAGAGGAATGTTATTTCAATTTGTTAGACAGTTTAGGACTAGGGACTGATCCTCAAAATTAGATAGATAGATAGATAGATAGATACTTTATTCATCCCCATGGGGAAATTCAACATTTTTTCCAATGTCCCATACACATGTTGTAGCAAAAACTCATTACATACAATACTTAACTCAGTAATAATATGATATGCATCTAAATCACTAACTCAAAAAGCATTAATAATAGCTTTAAAAAAAAAAAGTTCTTAAGTCCTGGCAGTTGAATTGTAAAGCCTAATGGCATTGGGGAGTATTGACCTCTTCATCCTGTCTGAGGAGCATTGCATCGACAGTAACCTGTCGCTGAAACTGCTTCTCTGTCTCTGGATGGTGCTATGTAGAGGATGTTCAGGGTTTTCCATAATTGACCGTAGCCTACTCAGCGCCCTTCGCTCAGCTACCGATGTTAAACTCTCCAGTACTTTGCCCACGACAGAGCCCGCCTTCCTTATCAGCTTATTAAGACGTGAGGCGTCCTTCTTCTTAATGCTTCCTCCCCAACACGCCACCACAAAGAAGAGGGCGCTCTCAACAACTGACCTATAGAACATCTTCAGCATCTCACTGCAGACATTGAATGACGCCAACCTTCTAAGGAAGTACAGTCGACTCTGTGCCTTCCTGCACAAGGCATCTGTGTTGGCAGTCCAGTCTAGCTTCTCGTCCAACTGTACTCCCAGATACTTGTAGGTCTAATCACGTTGATTAAACAGTGCTTCTCTTGTTCATTCCATTAGCAACTTGGGGCAGCAAGGTAGCATAGTGGTTAGCACAACGCTTTACGGTGCAGGGTTCAGTTCCCACCACTGCTTGTAAGGAGTTTATATGCTCTCCCCGTGCCCACTTAGGTTTCCATTGGGTGCTCCGGCTTCCTTCCACAGTCTAAAGATATACTGGTTGGTCAATTGTAAATTGTCCTGTGACTAGGCACTGATTATATCAACGGATTGCTCGGAGGTCTGAAAGAGCCTATTTCACACTAAATATCAATAAATAAATAAACTGTGACATACAATAGCTAGAGTGCCTCCAACCCTGTAATTGCATGGGTTGAAGATACCTCATTACTGACTTCCAACTCTCAAGACCAAGTTCTGTAATCTCTACTGGGCAATTAGGCTGAGCAAGTACTGAAACACAAAATCTTTGCAAAATGATCTGAGAAGCATTGGTATATTTCCCATTCTGCGATGAGTATTCCCATTTACTGCAGAGAAGATCTCCCATTTGATCACCACTAAAACCTATGTTATGTACCAAGTGTGACTGAATTAAAAGGTCAGTCTTAGGGTACTCAACTCTTTCCATTCCAGCAGCCCCTGAAATCTAGTGGAGAATATTCAAAGGGTATTTATTACTGAAGTATGCATACAGGACGTAACCCTGGGATTCATCTGCTCCAGACAGCCACAAAACAAAGAAAGCCATGGAACCTGTTCATAGAAAAACATCAACACCCCCCACTTGCAACTTGCAACAAGAACAGCAACCTGCCCCTTGCAAAAAACAAATAATGCAAAAAAGACAACAGGAAAGAATGAGTGAAAACACAGAAAATAAAACACAGAATTAAAAGAGTCCATATTCAGTCAGCTCAGTCTGCAGGCTGCCCAATGTGAAGTCATCCAAAATAGCGAAATCGTAACAGAGAAAGGAGTGACCAGGAACTGCAGCCCAGTGCACAAACAGCAGACTCAGAACTTTGGCACCATTCTGCAGCAGCATCAAGGGAGAGGCAGACCATTGAAATGCAGAGGCCTTCCCTCAGGAGCAATGAGTGAGAGGGAGAGAGAGAGAGAGAAAAACCAGCAAACACAGACAACTTCCTCAGGCAGCAGCGGGTGAGAGGCTGAGAGATGGCACTGAACACTCGCTCACCTTCCGCACTTGCCTCGGTATTTCAGTCTGCCTCGACACTATGATCAGTGAGATGAGTGAGAAATGGTGTTGATCATGGGCTTGAGCTTCTTAGAAACAGCAAAGTACCAGATTGCGTAATCAGCCCAAAAACACACTGTTAAACTGTAGATCACAGGGTCCAACCATACCAGAATGACAGTAAAAAGATAAAGAAGACATAAAAGAAGTGGAAGAAACATTTTCGTGGACCATCTGGTGAATTTAGCCCGTGGCAGCGTTGTTTGCTGTTGCTACCATTTGCTGAAATCAAATTTCAGCAGCATATCATTTATCCAGTACCCTTACTAGAGTATATCTCTAGTCAATGAATCTTTCTGCACTCCACTGTTTGTTTGCAACTTGAGTCAGACACAGCGATAAAAATACCCAGATGCAAAGGATATAACAAAGATAAAAATAACCAGAAAATGCATCAGGAATCTATCTACGTGAAGATGATAGACAAGCAACAGGTTGACCAGACCATCACTGACTAGTCTAAACATGCTATTTAATTTTGGGAATCCAGAAATGGTTTAAAGCAATGTCCCCACAATAGCAATAGATCATTGACTGATTTACAGTAGGTATGTAAACTTTCATCACAATCATCTTATTTACATACATTATTTTAAGGATACACTGGGAAGAAAATAAAATGCATTTTCAGCCTTGCCATTTAGCAAATAATGTTACTTCTTTGTAATGGTTTATGCTTCATTCTCACAGGACTGAAGATTGAATCATTCTCATGTGTGGATCACCACACATATTTTCAGAATTAAAATCAATAAGACTAACAAACAAATGTTATATAATTTCTTTTATAATTGTGGAATGGAATGTTCCACTCTTTAATTACATTTTCCAACACAACAATCATCCCTTAAACATGTTCTGACATGGGAAGAGTGCTAAATGTTTGGGCCGTGCTATCAGTTTACACCATAGAACCGCATTTATTTGAATCAGTTCCAAAAACCACATCATACTGTATATCTTGCTTGTCTTGCACTTCCGTTGACCAAATTTGGTTATTTCACTTCCTGTTTGCTTGTCTTGCATTTCCTTTGTCCAAATTGGGTCATTCTACTTCCTGTTTTCACTTTCCTATTTCAGAGGTCTGGAGGTCAGAAAAATTTAGATCATGTGTTTAATTACCATTGCCACCTTCCAGTTAGCATTTCATTTTACAATTTGATAGACCATTTGCACCCCTGCTCTTTCGCCTTCCATCCCATGATGTGGAAAGTTACAGTTTTGTAGATACAATTCCAATCAACCACCAAGCCCTACGCTGTAGTTGTAGTCAAACAAAGAAAGGCAGAGAACCTGCCTGTTAACAGAATGGTAAACATATGCAACATGGTCTCACTTGCTCCTGGGATTTTGCATGATAATTTGACTGTTTGTATGGGGCATGATCAATCAAGATTAAATTCATAGCCTCTGGTTTTCCTAATCCAGAATTAGACCCATCAACACATAAATCTACAACATAGGCCAAAGTGAGTAAGAGTGTCAAGTGTCCTTTTATGTGCAGTTTTGTCACTGCAATAAATAAAAGACGCTGTTGGCCAGGACAGAGTACAGAGGAGAGTCACCAGGATGTTGCTGGAAAGTTACAATATGAGAAGATACTGGATAAACTAAGTTCATTTTCCTTAGAGCAGTGAAAGCTGAGAGAGGACCTTATAGTAGTGTACAAAATTATTAGGGGCATAAATATGATAAACAGCTGTACCCATTTCCCCATAGCAAATTTGTTTATATCTAAATAGCATGGGTTTAAGGTAAGAGGTGTCCTTATGTCCTTTACTGTAGATCAGTAAAGGACATATACAGTCCCTCCGGCCAAAAATGTCTATGATGACCCATGATGCCAATTTAAACTGCACATCTGCCTGCACCTGATCTATACCTTTTAATTCCCTGCCTGTTCATGTGTCCAAATGCCTATTAAGAGGGTCAGAAGGACTTGTTTTTTTCAGAAGGAAGGTTTTAGGAATTTTGGATGCCACGTCTGAGGAATTTAAGAAGTATGTAAGTAAGCATTTGAATCACCAGGGCATAGAGGGATATATACCAAGTTTTGGTAAATGTGAAGAATCTGGCTGACTCGGTTTATGTGCCACATGGCTTTCAGACTCTGTTTTTGTTTAAAGGAAGTTTGAGTCCAAATTTCAAAGTGAGAGGAATCCTCAAGGTGATAGATCCTGTTGCAACTTTAACTGCATTTTCATCCAATTTCACCAAGCGCAACATATTCACAATAGACAATGATAGTACTTACCTCTGTAAGTGTGCAGTGTTCAGCCGATAACCGTTAGCCTGTACCTGAGTGTAGGCTGAACCTACATATTGGACATAATCACTTCCTCCTATCAGAGAAACAGAAGAACAATCTTTATACTTCTTGAAACTATATCAGAAACCTTCTTATGAAGTGTGGGCCCCGTGGGTGAGATTTGTTAGATTTAATCAGCAATATTTGATGTATTATTTTGGGACAGGGAATGAAGCAGATTTATGTGTTGATAGTTCTAATTCTGGATTAGGAAAACCAGAAGCTATGAACTTAATCTTGATTGACCAAACACCAATTCAGCGTGAAGAAACCATGTAAAGAATGTGCACTTCCTGACCATCAGTTATTAAGAATGAAGCTATTATTTTGCGTAAAGTGCCTCACCTCCCTATATTTTCTATATTTTATGTAAATGCCCAAGCAACACAGAACATGAAACAAGAACACAAGAAAAAAGGATCACGAGTGGGCTTCCAAGCCTCTCAAGTCTGTCTCACCATTCAATATGATCATAGCTGAGCTACGCTGGCCTCAAACTCCTCTTCTGTGCCTATTTCCCATAACCTTCGACTCTTCAATTATTCAAACATTTCAAAGTCCAGAAGTTCAAAGTTCAAAGTAAATTTATCAGCAGATTACATACCTGTACAATCCTGAGATTCATTTTATTGCTGGTATACTCAATAAATCCAGAATAGAATCCTAACTCTAACAGAATCAATGAATGCACCATTTTGTGTGTTTAACCTGTGTGCAAAAGTCAACAAAATGTGCAATCACAAAAATAAATAAATAAGCAAATAACAAGATTAAATAAATAAGTAATAAATACCAAGAACATGAGATGAGGAGTCCATAGGTTGGGGGAACATATCAGTGATAGGCAAGTGAAGTTGAGTGAGGTTATCCACTTTGGTTCAAGAGCCTAATGGTTGAGGGGTAATAACTCTTCCTGAACCTGATGGTCTGAGTCCTGAGGCTCCTGTATCTCCTGTACCTCCTGATGACAGCAGTGTGAAGAGAACATGACCTGGGTGGTTGGAGGGGGGGACCTGATGATGGATGATATTTTCCTGTGACACTGCTTCTTGTAGATGCGTTCAATGGTGGGGCAGGCTTTACCTGTGATGGACTGAGCCATATACACTCCATTTTATAGGATTTTCCATTCAAGGGCAATGGTGTTTCCATACCAGGCTGTGATGCAGCCAGTCAATATACTCTCCGTCACACATCTATAGAAATTTGTCAAAACTTTAGATGTTATGCCGTATCTTTGCAAACTCCTAAGGAAGGAGAGGTGCTAGCATGGTTTCTTGATAATTGCACTTACCTGCTAGGCCCAGACCATGTCTTCTGAAATAATAACACAGAGGAATTTAAAGTTTCTGTCTCTCTCCTCCTCTGATCCTCCGATGAGGACTGGTTCACAGACTTCCTGAAGTCAATAATCAGCTCCTAGGTCTTGCTGACATTGAGTAAGAGGGTAACACCCACAAAATGCTGGAAAAACTCAGCAGGCCAGGCAGCATCTATGGAAAAATGTACAGTTGATGTTTCAGGCCAAAACCACCTTGGCAGGACTGGAGAAAAAAAGTTGAGGAGTAGGTTTAAAAGGTATGGGGGAGGGGGGGTGGGAGGGAAGAGAGAAACACAAGGTGATAGGTGAAACCTGGAGGGGGAAGGATGAAGTAAAGAGTTGGGAAGTTAATCGGTGAAACAGACAGAAGGCCATTGAAGAAATAAAAGGGGGGGGGGGAGCACCAGAGGGAGGCCATGGTTGGGCAAGGAGATAAGGTGAGAGAGGGAAAAGGGGTTGGGAAATAGTGAAGTGGGGACATAACCAGAAGTTTGAGAAATTGATGTTCATGCCATTAGGTTGGAGGCTACCCAAACAGAATGTAAGGAGTTGTTCCTCCAACCTAAGCGTGGCCTCATTAGGTGTATAAGATGATGAGAGATATTGATCATGTAGATAGTCAGAGGCTTTTTCCCAGGGCAGAAATGGCTAGCACGAGAGGGCACAGTTTTAAGGTGCTTGGAAGCAGGAATAGAGGAGATATCAGGGGTAAGTCTTTTACGCAGAGTGGTGAGTGTGTGGAATGGGGTGACGGTGGTGGAGGCAGATACAATAGGGTCTTTTAAGAGACTCCTGGACAGGTTTATGTAGCTTAGAAAAATAGAGGGCTATGGCCCATAGCCTATGGGTAACCCTAGGTAATTTCTCAGGTAAGGACATGTTCGGCACAGCTTTGTGGGCCAAAGGCCAAAGGGCCTGTATTGTGCTGTAGGTTTTCTATGCTTCTGTGTTTTAGTGGAGGAGGACATGGATGGACATGTTGGAATAGGAATGGGAAGTGGAATTAAAATGAGTGGCCACTGGGAGATCCCGCTTGTTCTGGCGGATGGAGCATAGATGATCAGTGAAGTGATCTCCCAATCTACTCACAGATTCACAGGTGAAGTGTTGCCTCACCTGGAAGGACTATTTAGGGCCCTGAATGGTAGTGAGGGAGGAGATGTAGGGGCAACAGGTGTAGCACTTGTTTCGCTTGCAAGGAGTGCCAGGAGGAAGCTTTTTTTCCCCCAGTCCTGCCAAAAGGTTTTGTCTGAAACATCAACTGTATTTTTTTCCATAGATATTACCTGTCCTGCTGAGTTCCTCCAGCATTTTGTGTGTTGCTCAGGTTTCCAGCATCTGCAGGTTTTGTCTTCTTTGAGTAAGAGGGTGCTGTTGTGGCACCACTCAACCAGATTTTCTATCTCCCTCCTCTGTGCTGATTTGTAACCACCTTTGATTTGACCTATGACCGTGGTGTCATCAGCAAACTTGAATATGACATTGAAGTTGTGCTTAGCCTCACAGCACAGTCATAAGTGGAAAGCAAGTCGAGCAGAGGGCCGAGCTCATAGCCTTGTGGTGCACCTGTGCTGATAGAGACTGTGGAGGGATGTTGTTGCCAAACCAAACTGACTAGGAATAAATATTAATCTATCTGCACTTAATGAGCTTGTCTCCACCACTAATAGGAGCAGAGGATTCCAAAGTTTCAGCACCCTTTGAAAGAAGAAGCCTCCCCACACCTCAATTTTAAATGATTGTCTCCTTATTTTGTAACTATGGTTCTTTGTTCCTGACTCTCTTACTACTGAAATCATCTTAGATTCTCTATTCTCAAGGCCCCTTAAATGATTAATTACTTCCTCTATGATAAATTGACATTGTGCAATAGTTAATTAATAGCAATAATGATAAATGTTAAACTAACTGCACTCAACAACACGCTATACAATTGTTAAAAATAACCCCCTTTTCTTAATCACCAGCCTTTGATATCAACTTGACATCTGCCTTCTGAGCTACTTGTTGGACCTGCCTGTTTACTTTCTGTGATTCGTGCACAACAGCACCTACATCCTTTTAAATGTAACTCACTTGTGACCTCTCATCATTTATATACCAATCTGCCTTTTGATTTCTCATACCAAAGTCCAAGATCTCATACTTCTCCACATTTAACTCAGCCTGCCAGTTTTTTTTCAATAATTCATTCAAGGGATGGTACTTTCTCTCATTGAAAGATAATTTAATTGCCCATCCCTTGTTGCTGTTGAGTAGAAAGTGATGAGCTGCCTTTTTGATTCACTTCAGTCCTGGAGGTGCAGATTCACTTGCAGTGTTTTTGGGAGGGAGATTCAGGTTTTCACACAATTACTCAATCTACCTATATCCTGTTGTAAAGGCACCTCACAACATGTCTCTCCATGTATCTTAATATCATCAACAAAGTTAGAAACCTTACATTTCCAAAAGATGTGCTTTGTTCTAAAAGTTAGTCCATATGACTATAGGAGCAGAATTAGGCTACTCGTCCCATCGAGTCTACTCTCCCATTCCATCATGGCTGATTTATTATCCCTCTCCACAGCATTCTGCTGTCTTTTCCCCATAACCTTTCATGTTCTAATTAACCAAGAACCTATCAACTCTGGGTTAAATATTCTCAATGACGTGGCCGCCACAGCTGCCTATGATAATGAATTCCACAGATTCACCACCCTCTGCTGAAGAAATTCCTACTCACCTCTGTTATAAATGGACCTCCTACTGTTCTGAGGCTGTGTGATCTGGTCCTACACTCTCCCACTATAGGAAACCTCCTCTCCATATCCAATCTACCTAGGTTTTTCAATATTCGATAGCTTTCAACGAGATTTCCCCTCATTCCTCTAAACTCCAGTGACCTCAGGCTTAGAGCCATCCAATACTTCTCTTACATTAACCCTTTCCTTCCCAGAATCATTCTTGTGAACCTCCTCTGGACCCTCTCCAATGCCAGCCCATCTTTTCTTAGGTAAGGGGCCCAGAATTACTTGCCATGCTCCAAGTGCAGTTTGACAAATGCCTTATAATATCACATCTTTGCTATTATATGCTAGTCCTCTCAAAATTAATGCTAATGCTGCATTTGTATTCCCTCCCATTGGCTCAACCAGCAAATTAACCTCTAGGGCAGGGGTGTCAAACTCATTTTAGGTCACGGGCCGGATTGAGCAAAATGTAGCTTCATGCGGGCCGGATCAGTCGGACGCGTGCGAACGCAGCTTTCGTTGCCTCCGTTTTTTCAGCCTGCTCTCATGTGTCTCAGTCTCTGCTATAACTACAAAGTGTTTCACTTTACAAATTCCATTTCTTATGAAGAAGACTGCCGAATAAACACTAAAAACCCTGAAAACCTGGTACCTGGATAAACTCAGCATTAGCCATATCATACACCATAGGCGCTTCGATTACTGGAGCCAGCTTTAATAGTAATTAGATATTATCTCACGGGCCAAAGATAATTCCACCACGGGCCAGATTTGGCCCGCGGGCCTTGAGTTTGACATATATGCTCTAGAGAATCCTGGACATGGACTCACAAGTCCTTTCCACCTCTGATTTTCAAATTAACTTTCTCCCCATGTCAAAAATAGTCTACACCTTTATCTCTTCTATCAAAGTGCATGACCATGCTCTTCCCTACCATTATATTCAAATCTGCCACTTCTTTGCCCATTCTCCCAATCTATCCAAGTCCTTATGTAGACTCCCTGCTTCCTCAAAATTACCTGCCTCTACACCATCTTTGTATTGTCTGCAATCGTGGCCACAAAGCCTCCAATTCTATCACTGAATCATTAACATATAATGTGAAGAGAAACAGCCCAATATCAACCCTTGCAGAACACCACTAGTCACCACTAGGCAACCAGGATAGAAATCTTCATTCTTGCTCTTTACCTCCTGCCAGTCATCCAATTTTCTATCCATGTTATTATCTTTTCTGTAATACCATGGGCTCTTATCTTGTTAAGCAGCCTCAAGTGTGGCACCTGGTCAAAGGCCTTTTGAAAATCCATTAAACAACATCCACTGACTCTCCTTTGGCTATCCTGTCACAAAGAATTCCAACAGATTTCTCAGGTAAGATTTCCCCTTAAGGAAACAATGCTGATTTTGGCCTATTTTATCCAAGTTTGTGCCTCCAAGTGCCCCAAAGTCTCATTCTTTATAATGTGCTCCTACATCTACCTGACCACTGAAGTCAGGCTAACTGGCCTATTTCTTCTTTTTTTTTCTGCCTCCCTACCAAATAAAGAGTGGAGTGACATTTTCAATTTTTCATTCCTCTGGAACCATTCCAGAATCTAATGATTTTTGAAAGATCACTACTAATGTCTCCAACAACCTCTTCAGCTACATCTTTCAAAACCCTTGGGTTTTGAAAAACCATCTTGTATGGGTGACCTATCAATCTTCAGACCTTTCAGCTTCCCAAGTATCTTTTTCTTTGAAATAGCAGCTACACTCACTTCTGTCCCCTGACACTCTCGAATTTCTGGCATACTGCTCGTGTCTTCCACAGCGAAGACTGACGCAAAATACTTACTAAGTTCTTCCGCCGTTTCTTTGCCCCCATTACTACCTCTCCAGTGCTATTTTACAGTGCTAATATCCACTCCTGCCGGTCTTTTACTCTGAATATATTTGAAAAAAATCTTTTGGTATCCTCTTTGATATTATTGGCTAGTTTACCTTCATATTTCTTTATATTACCTTCATAAAAGTAAGATGGCGCTAGTGAACCATGGCAACATTCTGCAGGTTACATACAGTGCTTCTAAATATTTCTCTTTTGAATTACTCTCACTGCAATTTGCTGCATATAATTTCCCTCTAATGAACTACAGATTTCACAATCCTCTGAAGGACTTGGCAGACCTAACTCTCAAGCAAGCAGGGACCGCACCTTTAAGTGGATGAAGATTCATTGCCATGAATGGAAGCAAGGCAGGAGGGGAAGACTCCAAGCCAGGCTGAAACAGAGGAATTAGACTCCCTCTATATCTGTAATCAATTTCACCATGCATCTTGCTCCTTGTTTAGCTAACTCATCAGCCTTCCTGTTCCCTTCCAAGGATGTTTTTAAGTGAGCCTTCACCTTTTTTACTCCATAATTATTTCCTCTTCCCTTCTCAAGTATATACTTCAAGAAGGGTGTTGATGGTAAAGGTTTACTTCTAGCTTCCAATAACAGTAATTATTCAAATTATTACAAATGTACATACTATCCTGAGTACATAATTGCACCTGAAGGACACCTGTCTGAATGGCTGACAACAAAAGCTATAGTAGCAAGCTCTGCTACTTGTACACTCATTGTTTTAGGTACTTGATTGCAACACTTTTGATCTCTACTCCTTCCTTGTCCTGCACATAAATTCCTCATTCTCTCGCTATCCTGAACTGATGATGATCCATCAATAAAGATCCTTAAAAACGGACTTCCTGGTCATATGACTTAATTTACCTCTCCTGATTTTAAGATGGGAATGAATGGTCCTTTTTGTACTTGCTGCCTGAGACTCATGCAGTTCACCAGGATAAGTTAAATTGTCAGCAAGCATGGTTGTATGGTTAACTCTTAACTGCGACATTACAACCCTGTAATAACATTGCCCATTTTACTAGTCGAGTTTGACCAGGATTGTCCCATTTTTGATATGACCATCCAGTAAAAGCTGAATTGGAGTATGCTCTGTTAAAATAGTTAGTGAATTAAGACCCATAGTATAAGTGAAACACTTAACTGCCCAAAACAATGCTAATGGATGACACTCACATGTTGTATATCCTTGTTCTACCAGAATAGGCATTCAAGATGCACACACCACTGATTCCTGTCAGCCAAGAGTCTCCTGGAGAAACACAGCCTATAATGTGCTACTGGAGGCAGGGACTACCAAAATGAATGGGGCCTTAATAGCAGGTACTTCTGCAAGGTTAGTTTTAAGAACAGAAATTGCCTTAGAGTGTTCTGGTTTCCATTCCACTGGAACACCTTTCTTCAAGAGCACTATAAGTGGGTAAGCTTTGGAGGCAAAGCCATCTATGTGGTCTCTACAAGATCAAGAAATGACCTTGATCCCCTCACATCAGTGAGAAGTTGTTTTGCTACTACATCCACATGCTCATCTCCCAGGGTTCATGATCACTCCCAACTATCTAACCTGCTGCCTTTTTAGGGTTAACCTTCAAACCTATCTCCTGTAACAGATGCATTAGTTCTTTAATTAACCGATAATGCTCCTCAAGGGTCTTTGTCTGTAACAGTAGACATCCACATATTGAATTAAACTCTGGAGAGCAGAAAACGGTTTCAACTTACTTGCCAACCATTGATGGAAAATGGAGGGTGAATTATGAAATCCTTCTAGCTAGTCTGTCTGTGTATGCTGTTGTCCTTTTCAAGTGAAAGCAAATTTATATTCGTACTCTCTTTTTAATGGAACAGACCAAAATCCATTACTTATATTCAGTACTGTGAAACACTTTGCTACAGCATTTTGCTTAATCCTAGTCTCGGGAATTGTGGCTACAGCAGATTCAGTTAAAGGGGTAACTTTATTTGATTCCTCGTAATCTATGGCGAGTCTTCAATTTCCACTAGATTTTGAACTAGCCAGATGGGTGAATTATTCTCACAAAACACCCAGTGTTAACAAACCCTGAATAATTTTCTCTACACCTGCCTTTGCTTGCTTTGGAAATCCATACTGTTTCTGGGGTTTCGGATCAGGGCCTCGTACACACACCTCTCCTTGCATCCTGCCACAGTTGTGTTTATGTTTAGCAAATACCGCCTGGCAATCTAAAATAATTAGTCTGGCCTTTGAGTCCTTTGTCATATCTTCTGCCTTCACCCACATCTCCCCAGCAGTACATATCCTGTCCTGATATCGTCCTACTGGAATGTCAATTGGAACCTGCTCTTAATCAACATTAAACTGCCAAATCATACAATTAATTGGATCAAAACTCAAACCTGCTCTCCCAATAAAATCACTTCCCAGAATATGTTCTTGAGCAAATGGCAAGTCGATGACCACAACCATGTGGAGCTCACTCAGTTGTCCCGAATGTATTTTCAGTGGTGTAGTCAACTCCTCTATTTGTGAGTGCCCAGCAAATCCAGTTAAAATAATAGTATCTTGTATTTCCCAACCTGGTGCATTGATGTGGATGTGTTGAGGATGGTCTGAGAGCCTCCTGTATTCCAAAGACATTTTATAGGGGAGCCTCCTACCCTAGCTTTTACAAAGGGTTTAGCCACACTATCCCACCTTGTGGTGCATATCCACATAACTGAGGCCCAACACTGTAATTGTGCACTTGGAAATCCAGATACAGTGGTGGCTGTTCATCGGCACCCTGGAGTTATATTGCAGGTGCAATAGAGTCTTTATTACATCTTAAAACATTCTCATCCCAGCTGGGTTGTGAGCAATCCCTGGCAAAATGACCTTTGTGTCCATAATTGAAACATTTCCATGGGGATCTGCATTTCATAACAGGGGGAATGTAGGCATTCCAACCAACCCCACCTACTAGGTGGTGCTGTCAAGCACAATGGTGGCATACCCTGATAGGCACAGTGTCTCCATTTATTCTGCCACTGCACGCCCTATTAATTTATAGGGGCCACTGTAGAACCCTGTTTGCCTTTAACCTCCTTAGTACCTTTCTCCTTCTTTTTCCCATACTCGTATCATCCTTCTGTGAACGCATGCTTCAGTATGTGTGGGATCCGTAAGATCAAACATTCCACACATTCTTCTGTGATACCAAGGTCTGCAGCCAGTTACTACTCTGTCATCGAATCAGATTCCACCTATCCAAAGTCGGATCATAAACACTAAAGAAAACAGGCCACATCCGAATCACAAACCCAGAATGGTGCTCCCCTTTCCACTCCCTGAACTTGTGCAAAGCCTGCAATGGGTCATCTTAACTAGTCCTTGCAGCTTCTAATATAGCCTCTTGTAAATCACCCAGTGTCCTCTGGCCTATTGTTTATTCCTCCTACAGGGCTGAGTGGAACACTGAAGCTAGACACAGAAGGGTTAACTTCCATTCCTCTGCTAAACCCTGAATTATTCTGTGCTGTTGAGTCCACCAGAAAAGTTCTCGATGATCATCTTCTGGCCCACATTTTGGTATATTCACAGTTATAACACTCAATTAGGCCACGTCAAAAAAAAATGTACAATACCGGGTCACAACCGGTTGCCCTGGTTCTGGAGCCTCCTGAACTTTCTCCATTACCACAGGCACCTCTGGGGCAGTGGGTGCTGAAGGTTCCGCTCTCCCCCCACCACCCTTGGAAAAATCCGTAAGGAAGTGGGCCACTTCCCCAATCATCCTCACTATTATAGGGTGTCACTACGTATGCTAGGTCACCCCAATCTACATTTGTACATCACCATAATCATCAGTCCTTGTATCAAATGTGCATATCACTCCTCTCTGATCTGAGAGTTGACTTGGCAGCTTTTTGATCTGTTTCAAACACTCGCAGTGATAGATGCTGTCTTTCTTCTCAGCTGCCAGCCTCCTGCACAATATTCACAGTAGTCCATAAACCCTGACACTGACTCTTCCATTTCTCTACTTCTGTATTCACCTTTTTACATTCCTCTTCCCTCTTCTTCGTTTCTCATCATGCCTTCTCACTGAGCCTGAAACTGACTTGTGAACTAAATTCGACTGAGCCTGCTCCCTCTACTTTTCATTTTCTTTCCTCTCTCTCCAGCTCTTTTCTCTCTCACTCTAACACTTCCCTAAACTTACATAATTCCTCTGCCAGTTTCTGGTTTTCTCCCTTCTCTTTAATTAGATCTTCCAGCATACACCCCATTATAACAGCTTTTTAAAATTCTTTGTAATTTATTTTCACTAATTGCTTTCCACAATGCATCCCTGATGGTCCCTGACCCTCCACTTTGAACCTTTGTGTTCATGTTCAATTGCTCTGATTAAGTCACTCCAGAGCAAGCATCAGTTCACGATCCAGTTCACAAAATGGAGGCTGCAGAGCAGCATCACAAAATGGCAGCCTCCAGTCCTTCAAGCACATGTTAAGAACAAAGACACCTGGTTTGACTACTTCAACTCTCCTTGACCCATATGAGTTTAATGTTTTCTTCCATATATTAATTCCTTCATGGCCAACAGCCTCAATAACTCCTTGTGAAATTGGATTCCTGATTTTCTCACTTGCAGACCTTGTTCAGTTCAGATTGGCACAACATCTCCTCCATAATCTCCATCCGCACAGGTGCTCCACAGGCCTGTGGGCTTAGCCCCCACTCCACTTGCATTACACTGATGACTGAGTTGCTAGGCACAGCTCTAATGCCATATTCAAGTTTGCTGATGACGCCACTGTTGTAAGCTGACTCAAAGGTGGTGACGAATCAGCATGGAGGAGGGAGACAGAAAATCTGGCTGTGTTGTACCACAGCCATAATCTCTTACTTAATGTCAGCAAGGCCAAGGAGCTGATTATTGATTTCAGTAAGAAGCAACCAGAGGTCCAAAAGCCAGTCCTCATCAGAAGGTCAGAGGTGGAGAGGGTCAGCAACTTTAAATTCCTCAGTGTTATCATTTCAGACCTGTCCTGAGCCCAGCACTTAAGTGCAATTACGCAGAAAGCACAGCAGTACCGCTACTTCTGGAGTTTATGATGATTTGGCATGACATTTAAAACTTTGACAAACTTCTATAGATGTGTGGTGGAGAGTGTACTGACTTGTTCCACCACAGCCTGGTATAGAAACACCAATGTCCTTGAATGGAAAATCCTCCCAAAAATGGAGACTCCAACCCAGTCCAGTCCATCACAGGTAAGCCCTTCCTACCATTGAGCACATCTACATGGAGTATTGTCACAGGAAATCAGCAACCATCATCAGGCACACATCATCTTCTCCTCAGGGTACACTCTCTTCTCACTTCTGCCATTAGGGAAAAAGGTGCAGGAGCCTTCAGACTCACAACACCATGTTCAGGAACAGTTATTACCTCTCAGCTATAAGGCTCTTGAACCAAATGACCAGCCTCACATGCCCCATCTTTGAAATGTTCTCACAACCTATGAATGCTTCATCTCATGTTCTCAATATTTATTGCTTACTTAATTATTATTATTATTATTATTATCATTATTATTATTATCTTTTTTGTATTTGCAGTTTGTTGTCTTTTACACACTGATTGAACATCTAAGTTGGTGCAGCCTTTCATTGGCTCTATTATGGTTATTATTCTATTATGTATTTATTGAGTATGCCTGCAAGAAAATGAAACTCAGAGTTATATATGGTGATATATATGTATTTTGATAATAGCTTTACTTTGAACATTAAATTTTGTCTTTTCTCTCGTCATGTTTTTTTTCCAATTGCCTTCTGTTGGTTTTTAAAAGCTTCCCAATCTTACAACTTCCCACTAATGTTTGTCATATTATATGCCCTCTCTATTGCTTTTATGCTGTCCTTGACTTCCCTTGTCAGCCACAGTTGCATCATCCTATCTTTGAGATGGATCTATCCTGATCCTTCTGAATTGCCCTTAGAACTCCCATTGTTGTTCTGCTGTCATCCCTCAATGTGTCCCCTTCCAATCAACTTTGGCCTGTTCCTCTCTCATGCCTCTAATTCCCTTCACTCTACTGTAATACTGATACATCTGACTTCAGCTTCTCCTTCTCAAACTGCAGACTGAATTCTATCATTATCTGATCATCTTCCTTAGAGTTCCTTTACCTTAAGCTTCCTAATTAAATTTGGTTCATTATACAGCATTCAGTCCAGAATTGCTTTCCCCTAGTTGACTCAGCCACAAGCTGCTCTAAAAATCCATCTTGTAGGCAACCTACAAATTCCCTATCCTAGGATCTAGCACCAACCTGATTTTCCCAATCTACCTGCATATTAATATCCCCCATTATTATTGTAACATTGTACTTATTACATGCCATTTCTAATTCCCATTAAAACTTATTTCCCACATCCAGGCTACTGTTTGGAGGCCTGTATATAACTCCCATCAGGGCTTATTTTCACCTTCGCAATTTCTTATCTCTACCCACCAGGTTCTACGTTTTTGATCCTTTGACGCCTGTTTTTAAGGATTTTATTTCATTTTTTAACAACACCCCATCCCCTCTGCCTACGTGCTTGTCCTTTTGGTACAAGATGTATCCTTGTATGTTAAGCTCCCAACTATGATTTCTTTCAGCTATGACTCAGAGATGCCCACCAAGTCATACCTGCCAATCTGTAACTGTGCTACAAGATAATTTATCTTGTCCCGTATACTGCGTGCATTCAAATATAACACTGTCAGTTCTGTATTCATCACCCTTTATGATCTTGGCACCCTGTTACACTTAAACTCACCCCACTGACTGAAATTTTGCCCTATTATCTGCCTGTCTTTCCTTATAGTTTCACTACCCATTATATCTGGATGTATGCCAACTACCCCATCCTCAGCTCTATCGTTCTGGTTTCTATCTCGATGCCAAATTAGTTTAAACCCTTCCCTATAGCTCTAGCAAACCTGCTCAAAAGAAATTTGGTCCCCCTTGGGTTCAGGTGCAACCTGTCCTTTTTCAACAGGTCAAATCTTCCCCAAAAGAGATCTCAATGATCCAGAAATCTGCAACTCTGCCTCCTTCAGGCACTCATTCATCTGTACCGTTATCCTATTTCTGCCCTGACTAGCAGGCTATGCTGGCAACGGAGATGGTCCAGAGGAGATTCACAGGAATGATCCCAGGAATGGAAGGCTTAATATATGAGGTTTGTTTGATGGCTCTGAGCTTGTATTCACTGGAATTTGAAAGAATGAAGAGTGGAGAAGGGGGCATAATCCCATTGAAACTTATCAAATACTGAAAGGCCTAAAGTGGGAGAGTCCAAGATCAGAGGGCACAGTCTCAGAATAGAAGGATGTCCCTTTAGAACATAGATGAGGATTGACTTCTTTAGCCAGGGGATGAAGAATCTGTGGAATTCCGTGCCACAAATAGTTATGGAGGCCAAGTCATTAGGTATATTTAAAGCAGAAGATTATAGGTTCTTGACTAGTAAGAGCATCAATGCTTGCGGGGAGAAAGAAGGAGACTGGGGTTGATTGATGTAATTAATCAGACATAATGTATTGGCAGAGCAGACATGGGGTCAATTAGCCTAATTCTTCTCCTATGTCTTAAGGTCTTATGTTAAACAGTGTCTATAAATAAATATCATTTTTAAAATGCAAATTCAGATTAACCTTTTTGTTATATACACAACAATACAATGAAATTTCTTGTTCACAAGAAGATCACAGAGTAAACAGTGTACAAAAATAAATACAGCATAGAGTACAATACAATAGAATGGTGCAAAGTATAGTATAAATCACCTGTGATGGAATGGCAGAGCAGACTTAGGGGGCTGAATGGCATAATTCTTCTCCTGTGTCTATTGATATTGTGGTCTCATGGCCTACCTGTTAGAAAGTCAAATTTTATTGCCTCTGTTTTCATGAAAGTTTATTTCATTGAACTTTCAGTCAAAGTTCGTCAATGCAAGTAGGAAATGATTGAGGTCCAAGAGCCAATTACTGGGATGTTCCACTATTTACATCCCTCTAGCCTGAAAATGACTCACTTATTCCAACTCCTTGTCTTCTATATGACAGCTAGCTTTAAATCCATGGTAATACACTTCTTAATGTATGTACAGTACCAATCTCTACTGTGGTACTTGCCAAACATTTTTTGAAAATCTACATACACTACATTTACAAGTTGTCCTATATTAATTCTCTCTATCACATAATCAAACAACCCAGGAGAATTTGTCCATTCATAAAATTAAGTTACCATGCTTAAACTTTCACAAATTATTATTTTCTTTTTGATTATTGACTCTTAAATCTTGCCAACAATAGATATTAAAGAAACAAGTCTTTAGTTCTTTACCTTCTTCCTGACTCCCATTTTGAAAAAGGGAATCATATTGGCTGTTTTCCAATCTTCTGGAACCACCCTGGAATTTAACAGGTTCTGAAATTTTTCTGACTGGAACTCATCTTCTTCTAACCTTAGGCCACAAACTTATCTATCACCCATGATGAGTTATTAACTTCAAACTTTCTGCATAATCACTCAAAGAGTTGAATTGCATGTGAATGTAACAAGAGCTGTATAACTCATCTTCTTCTACATAGACCACGAACTTATCAATCACCCCTGCTGTGGACACTTTCTGGAGGTCCAAGATCCGTATGCTCCACGACCACTGGAGTAAGTGTGTAAATGTGGGTGGGGACTATATTGAAAAATAAATGTGCTAGGTTTTCTAAAATGGATTCCTTTTACCTTAGGCCACAAACTTGCCAATCACCCCTCATACTATTTTATCCCCGGTGACTGAGGTTTTTACAAGTGCTTCCCTGTTATTTGAAATTGGCCCATCTGATAGCTCATGAAAAGTAAATTATTAATGAGCAATGAAGGCTGGCTTTGCCACTGATACCCCTCCTTTGAAGACACATAAAAAGTAGTTAAATCATCCAAAAAAAAAATTGACTGTTTAAATAGCACTTTAAATATATGCATTAACAATGGTGTTTTGAAAATGCAAATGAACTGGAAGGATAATTAAAAGGTGAGGACAAGCTTGACTAAACAATAAAGTGCCATATTCATTTATTTTCCTTCTCAATTATTTTGAATGTAATTGACTACTATTAATATGGTAATGTAATTATGTATAAATCCCTGACTGTAGGAATGGAATATTCTGTAAAAGGTGGTCGATGGAAAGTATCAAATACTCAACAAAGCTGGCATGCTCCATTTTTGAAAATGGGTGATCTTGCATTAATTAAATGTTTTAATTTAATCTTTTATCTCAAGATGATGTCCTTGACCTCATGTCCTAATGAAGCATCATTTATTTTAAATGCTCAATAGATTAGCCAAAGGTGGGGCAAAGGGAGGGCTGTAAACTTTTGATCTCTATTCCTGTGACCACTGCAATGGGCGAGACTGAAATAGTTCCATTCTGGTTGGTGTGAGGTTTTGACTGCAATGTCGAAGTCCAAAAATGATGAAAGGAGAAGAAACAGTAAGAACGGTTCCCCATCAGGTATTGAACAGCTTTTGAGCTAAAACAGGAAAGGTTTGGAAGAACTCAACGGCATGGGCAATATCTGTGGAAAGTGAAATGGAGTAAACCTTTCAAGCATGAGACCCTTTCTCAGAACTAGGAAACTCTTTCCTGGTTTAGATCAAGGGACTGAGACCTAAAATGTTACATCTTCCACTTTCTCTGCTTTTATAAATTTTCTTCTTATTCTGAGCACCCAATAGCTATGATGAAAAAATGTAGAAAGACTGTCAAGTAGGATTGGCTTTGATCTGACCTGACAGCCATGGGAAAAAATTAGCCCAAGTGCCAACAAAGGCCTAGTGAGTAGCTTTGATCTCTTGCTGGAGACAAGAGTGCAAAAACATTGCTTACAGGGCAGCACTTTGGAAGGTGGGAGGTTTTGGATAAGATGTTAATCTGATACTGTGTCTTCTTTCACAACTTGGAAGAAAAATATCTGATGACACTATTTAGAAGAAGATCTAAAAGTTGCCCTTGGATTGGAACAGTTATGGAGATAAGGAACAATTGAAGCTTGGAAGTAACCTTTATGAATGAGTTCAGCATTGGTTAATATTGCACTAAATGAGCAGACATGAATGAACTGCATAGTTTTAATATAGTTAATAGGCATTCTGTTGGATTATAGGCTGCTAACCTTTGTAATAAGAGGGTCTACTAATTGGCTGGGAGAGCGTTCTGCTCAATGGGGAAGTCACAATGCCTAAACCAGGAGTGGGAATGGAATGTACATCAAAATCCTCCTTGTACAACTTCACACCCTTGTTACTACAAAATTGTAACTTAAAATCTTTCCCCAGGACAAAACAGATGCCTCATTCTGATGTCAAACCTACTTACTTACTGGATTTAAGAGCCACCAGAGCACTGTATTTCATTCAAACTCTGGTCATTTTAATTGCTTCAGGTTGAAATAAGCTTTTCCAGACCATGTATTATGAAGAGTCATTATGTTTCATTTGGAAAATCATTATGGACAGTCTTATTAAACCAGTTGAGTTCCAATGGGTGTTGCATCTGACCATGCACCATCAGCCAAACTATTTGAATGGAGTTTATTTAAGTTAAACTTGTTTCTACTTTTCTTTATTTCACTTGCTACATATTTTTACACTCAATTTTGTAATTTTTATAATCAATGTTTTGGCCCTTTGGTCCAACTCACCTGTACTGACTGTGCTGCCCAGTAAACTCGCCCAATCTGCCTGCATTTTGCTCCATACCTCTCTAAACTTTCCCTATTCACGTACTTGTCCAAATGTCTTTTAACTGTTGTTTTTGTACCTGCCTCAACTAGTTTCTTGGCTCATTCCATACTTGGCATAAAGAATTTGTCCACCAGACCTGTTTAAAATCATTTATCTCTCAGTTTAAATCTATGCCTTTTAGTTTTTTATTCCCTTTTTTTTGGTAAAAATAGTATGTGCTTTCACCTTTTCTACAACTGTCATAATTTTATACAACACTGTAAGGTCATCTCTCGGTATCCTACATTTCAAAGAATAATGCTCAAGGCTGCTCAGCCTCTTCCTATAACTCAAGCCCGTGAGTCCTCGTAGCGTCTTCGTAAATATTCCATGCACTCCTTCCAGTTGAATGATGCCTTTTAGAGCAAACAACAGGGCAACCAAAATGTATCCAACTCTTCAAGTACGATCTCACTAGCATCTTGTACAACTGCAAGATAACGCCCTAGCTTCTCTATGATCAGACAAATGAGGGCCAGAGTGCCAAATATCTTCTTCACCATGCTGTCTATCTGTGATGCCGCTTCCAGCAAATTATGTGCTTGTACCCCTAAGTTCTTCTGTTCCTTTAAGCTTCTCAGGGCTCAACTATTCTCTGTCTAAGTCCTATCCCAGTTCAACTTCCCAAAATATAACACTTTGCACTTAACCAAACTGAAAGGCATTTGCCAATCTTTCCCCCACTTACCTTGCTGTTCATAATCCCTTGTAATTTTTTATCATCTCCTTCACTGACTATGACGACAACTTTTTTATCATCATCTGCAAACTTACTGTCCATGCCTTGTATGTTCACATTCAAATGGTTTATATATACACTGAACTCGAAAGGTCCCAGCACTGACCCCTGAGGCACAGGTCTCCAGCCCATAAAACATCCTTCAACTGTCATTCTCTGCTTCTTACCACCAAGGTAATAAATCCAATTAGCTACTTGATGACTTTTGCCCTTTAAAATTTAAATCTATTTAAACTATATTAGTAACAGCTAAAATAGTAAAGTATCCCTGTGTCTGCAAGGGTTCTGTTGTCTGGGATCTGCAGTCTGGCTTAAGAGGAAGGCACTAGGACAATGGGTGCACAAGTCCTGCTGCAGGTGGTTACCTGGTCCACACCATGCCCAAAGGTGACAACCAATTGCTTTCAGCCTCTGAACTACTTAGCTAGCACAGACTTTGCCCTAGACAGGCTTGCGCTTGTGAAGGGAGCTGTGAACAGTGATGCAAGCTTCCGGTGCTTACGCCGACAGCTCCACATGCCAAGCTCTCAACTCAAAGTGCAGACTTTCTAAACAGACTGCCAAAAGAGGAGGAACAAACTAGATTGTATTGTCAATTAAAGTTTTTTGTAGTGTCTAATTGTAGTGTCAGGAAAATACAGTGAAGCCACAATTGAGAAATGTATAGCCTGGCATGAAGCGGAACTATGAAATATTCGCATTTATATAGCATCTTCTAGGTCATCCCAAACTGCTTTATACCTATTGTTTTAGTCATTACAATAACGTTGGAAGTGTGGCACCGTACTGCACACAGTAAAACACCATGTTGTAATGAAAGGATCCTCGCTTTATAAAGTTTAAGAACGCAGGAAGTAAAAGCAGGATGAAGTTTTTCCGCAATTGTGTTTGTTGCACTATTCAATGCGATCATGGCTGACCTGGTTGTAAAACTTTTCTTTGCTGCACTTTTCTGGACTAACCACATGTTGTTTAACGCACTTAATAGATTGGTACATTTTTAGATATTGTTACATTAAATGATTCAACATCCTCTGCATTCTTGGGCAGAGAACTCTGCACATTCACTTCCCTTTGGCTGAAGAAATTTCTTCTCTGCTCGGTTCTGAGTGACTGACCTTTTACGTGACATTTTGGCCACTAGTTCGCTGACCCGAATCAGTGTAAACGTCAACTTCACATCCATCCAGTCAATCTCCTGTGTCTCGGAAAGCAGCCAACATAACCAAAGACCTTATCAACCCTGGACATTCCATCTGTTTTCTCTCCCCCACCACCCCATTGAGCAGAAGATACAAAAACCTGCAAGCATCTACCACCAATCCCAAGGACAGCTTCTATCCTGCTCTTATCAGACTATTGCGTGGTCCCCTACAATATTCACTCTAAAATATGTGTGTGTGCGCACACACACACATATCTTTTGCTACTAGTGCAATAAGGAATTTAAACTGTGCACAAAAAGTTGTTACCCTCTACCTCATTACCATGTTAAGTATATTTTACTGATCATACAAAATCACATTTCCTTTTCTGGTGGATGGTGTTGACAACATGGAGTTTACAATAACTTGTCTGCTGACTTATTTATACTGCTTTTATTGAAGAAATTATTGATTCACTATGTTGAATTCCAAAGAAGCAAAGGGTGTGAAGCACAAAAGAACTGCTAGTTCACTTAAAGTGAAATGGCTTAATGAAACAGTAGAAACTGCTACACCAAAAGCTCATGAGTTCAGGAATGTGCAGCTATGAGAAATATTTATGTACAATATAGAAACTGGTACTACCTGTGTGTCGTGTTGAGATGCAAAAGTAGCTGGAGAATTTGCAAGTGGGAAGAAGTGGGGTGATATTTGGGAACCTGACTTTTTAAAGCATCATTTAGCAAGAAAATCACTTATGGATGGGGTGCAAAAGCTCTGATGAGAAAACCCTTCATTACGTATCACAGGCCTGCTACATATGTTTTCTGTGAGTGCAGATGAATAATAGTAGAAGTGATCAAACCCAGAGGAGATCCCAATTTTTTATTGACAGTGTTTTGCTAGCTCAATTTATAAAATTCAGTGTGCACGTGTTGTTGTCACTAGGCAAAATACTGCACAGAACAAGATTTTCATGCACACTGGTCATTACAAATTAGAGGAAACATTGGCCCACCACTACGATAAGGTGGATTCCTGACCTCAATTTATCTCATGATGGTCTTGCACCTTATTACCTGCCTGTACTGCTTCATTCCTATAACACTTTATTCTGCATTCCTTTGTTGTTTTCCCTTGCACCACCTCAGTGCAAAACAAGTTTTACACTATACCTCAATATATGGGACAATATAACCTCATTTACCAATTTCCTTAAGAATTTTCATTGAGGTTAACTTTTCTTCTAAATTCAAAACAGTATCAGCCCACTCTGCTTAATCTCTTGTCATGTGACAACTCTGTCATTTCAGGAATCAATGTAATGTAGCTTTATTGTACGCTTTTGCAAGTGTTTAGTAAGAGATGCTAAATCTGAACACCCATTCCTTGTTACCCATTGGTTAGTCATTCACATGGTCATGAGATTGCCCCAGTATCCAAGTTGTTTTTTTTTAAAAAATGGCTTTGAACCACACCAACATGATCTGGAACATTGGAGTGCAAACATGTGGCACACATAAGCTGAGATTGGTGGTGAAATTATAAACTGAGGATCTATAAATAAACCCTGTACCCTGCTGCTACAAACCACACAGAAGCTCAGTAAACAAGAGTGGTCACACTTTTAATAAAACACTTGGTATTAAGACAGCAACTGTAACTATTAGTTTGTAGGAGACATGAGAAAATCTGCTGACTGTGGGAAGTCTATACAATGATTCTTCACAGATAAGAAAGACCTGGTTTGCAGTATACTCCAGAGCCCTATAAAATTACAACAGGTCTTCTATACTCTTGCCTTCAGAGTTCATAATAACAGTTTGCTATTTGTGAGCTGGACCTGCAAGTTAACTTTCAGTGAGTTGTATACAAGGTCACTCAGTTCTGTCTGCATCTTCCCACCTTTCATGCATTCATGGTTAAAGAGTGCTTTGTCTTTTTACCTCTTCTATAGAGAGTCATAGGGTAACACAGCATGGAAATAAACCTCACATTCCAGCTCATCCAGATCAGCCAAGATACCCATATGAGCAAATCACATGCGCTTACATTTAACCTATAGCCATCTAAATCTTTCAGAATCAGGTTTAATATCACCAACTTATATCGTGAAATTTGTTAACTTTGTAGCTGCAGTGAAATGCAATACATGATAATATAGGGAAAAAACTGGTATTATACTTAATATACACATCTATGAGATATTTAAATGAAATAAATAGTGCAAAAACAAATTAAAAAATTTGAGGTAATGTTCATGAGTTCAATGAACATTCAGAAATCAGATGGTAGAGGGGAAGAAGCTGTTCCTGAATCATCAAGTGCATGCCTTCTGGCTTCTGTACCTCTTTCCTGATGGGTAGCAATGAGAACAAGGCATGACCTGGATGATGGGCGTCCTTAAGGATGCTGCCTTTTTGAGGCACTGCTCCTTGATGTTTTGGATTCTGTGGAAGCTTGTACCCATGAAGGAGCTAATTTTACAACTCTATCTGTCCCAATGTTGCTTAACTTTTGTTACTGTACCTGCTCCAAGCACTTTCTCATGACCTCAGTTTTTACACAAATATTCCAAGAGAACATAAGAAAATATTTCTCCCTCTTTTATTCAAAATCCTAACACATGTTTAGTGCCCACCTGAGTGTCTTGGACTAATAAATCTTATCTTAAAATTAGAAACTTTGGCAGTGTCCAACTCCCTCAAACCAATACTGTTGCATCAGCCATTGGCCTTGAAGTCAGTCTTTTTCTATACTATATACAGAGCAATGGCTGATACTCAACACTGCAAAAATTTAGAATGTCATTCCTTTGTCCCTGTAAGGAAACAAGGCTCTTACAAATGTAATTCAAAAGCTTCTTTTATCACAAGTCTATGGTCTGGACAACGGAGCATTTACGATCAGATGGCCCATCTCTCATATTCTTAGATCACAGATGACAAGTTGCTTGTGATTGGACACTCAAATTCAACAGCCCTTACACTCAGAAAGTGAATCAATGTGATTTGTAAACAACGCCATGATCACCTTATACTGCACTCACATATTGAGTCTAGTGTGGCTCAATGTCAAGCTGCTGAAGTGAGAGAGATCATGTGAAGTTTACTATCTATTTACAAGTATCAACTACAAAATGGTTAAAGGATAAGAATAGTTAGTAATCAAAGAAAGTTGTAACTAATATAATGCAGTTCTTGGTGTACTAATCTCATTAAATATTCTAAGTGAAATTTTACAAGAATAATGAAAGTTCACCTTTAGACCGTTAGCTACAGGAACAGAATTAGGCCCTTTGGCCCATCAAGTCTGCTCTACCATTTCATCCCTCTCAGCCCGATCTCCTGCCCTCTTCATTTATTCCTTCATGCCCTCACTAATCAAGAATTAATCAATCTCTGCCTTAAATATACCCACTGACTCGGCCTCCACAGCCATCAATGGCAATGAATTCCACAGTTTCACCACTCTGGCTAAAGAAATTTCTTCTGATCTCCATTCTAAAAGGACACCCCACCCTATTCTAAAGCTGTATCCTCCTTTTAGATTCCCCCGCCATAGGAAACAGTATAGGAAATACTATAGAAAGTGCAAACATGATCAGATTGTTGCCAGGGTATTTCTTCAGGCTTCCAAATCTGTTATTGGTTTACAGTCTTATATTTAAATGAAGTACCCAATAATATTTGCAATATACTTTTGAAGGGGAACCAGACATTATTGTACCCATGTTATATGTTTCCAGTAAAATAATGACTATACTTGAGGAAAGCACTTCATTGGTTCCAGAGCTCTGTGACAAAGCCAGAGGTTTTAAGTAGTAATATATCAGTGCAAGAATTAACAAGTTCTGAATGTTAAAGAAAATACTTAACTCATTGGCATGAATTGAACCAGATGATACTTAGAATTCCCTCTGAACTTCTACAATTTATTTTAAGCAGCTGCCCAAAGACTAGTTCAGTGACCAAGTTTTCAGACATCGCCCTAATATTTACTTTTTTTTAAATCTCATACCAAAATTTTGTTAGATGGGTTGTCAGTGTGGAGTTTACATGCTCTCCCTGTGACAGTGGGTCTCCCACAGGTATTCTGGTTTCCTCCCACATCCCAAAAATGTACCATTGAGTAGGCTAACTAGATAATGCAAGTTGTTCCTAGTGTGTCAGTGAGTATAATCTACAGCAAATTGATCAGCTAGGGTAGGATTAGTTTAAAATAGTTGGTCAGTGGTGGACCAACAGCCAGATCCAATGTTGTATCTCTCTATGACTATCAATATTTTGAAGTGCTTTATCATGTCTTACTATGTTAAAGCCAAGATAACTTACCACAGTCACTGCATCAAATGCTGGTCATCAAAGGAAACAAAGGATACAGGGAGAACAGGGAGCGGAGATAGTGTTGATGAGAAAGACAGACTTGTCGACCCAAATGGTCTCCTTGCAAATAGCAACCAAATGTAAACATGGACATAATACAAATATGGATAATGTGGCACTAAGGGAGATCATTCATGGGTTTGATTAATAACAGAGCAGACTTAAAGGTCCAGATCAATAAAGGGCCTCTGTCTAAAAGTAACAGCTTGAAAAGCATGGAAACCCTGGTAGCCTCCTATCAACTTCATATACTTTCCTTCCTTCCCCCACGAAACTCCTAACCCCCAAAACCACTGAGCATGGGAAGCATTGCTCTAGGAAAATTAATTCGTAACACAACTCCACAAAGTAAAGCTTAGCCCAAACTGATGGTATTTTCCCATGTGCTGTCAGAAATTGGAAGTTAAATGAAAAGTACGATCTGGAAACAATCACAGGTTGCTGTGGATATTGCATTTCCTCATAAGGATTTAACCCTACCCAAGTCAGAAATAGTTTGACTCCTTTGCTTCATCAGGGCAAAATGAGATTCATCTTTGAAGGCCTGCTTTTTGGTAATGTCATAAATTTTATTCAGAATGTACTTGGTTGGTCTAAAAGCTCAGAATGGAAATGTGAAGCCTATTTTAACTCTGTAGAGCAGGGTTGACAATTGCCTAAGGACAGCTTGTTCGATAATAAAGTGGATTTTTGCTTTGAGGAAGTTTCCAGACATTTTGCTGGCCACTCCTTGATGAGGACAATGCCACAAATAAATGGGCAGACAGAGCCTCCCAAATCTGTGCATACAAGGGCTATCAGATGTCTTCATGCAAATGAATTATATTTACATGTGATATCATACTGTGACTTTCACTGTTTACTCTGCTCCATAGATCTGCCTGACTTGCTGAGTTCCTCCAGTATTTAGTATGTGTTGTATTTACAGCATATCTTGTAGTTTTTGATGTCTGCTCTACCATATTCTATGAAGTAGTCACCATTTCCACAATATCTATACACTACAGCAGGCAATCCACATACTTACAGAAAAAGATATCCATTAAGAGTGAGAAAATGGAATGCAGACTTTGGAAAAACCTTTTGAGGAACATATTGAACACCAGTGAGACACCATACACTTACCATTCTGCAGGTCCCACCAAAAGGTAATGATATTTCTGTTGCTACATGGTTATATTATATTTGTGATTATCAAATGATCTTCAGTAGGTTTTGATGATAAACAATACCCTTTTCCAACATCTGAAGAATTAGCAAGAGCAAATTCAAATTAGATGTGCCATAGATTGACATTGCTTTAAACTTAAAACTAACATTTCTTCACCATGAGTACCCATAAGTGTTTAGAATATCATACAAATCTTCTTTGGAAACAAGTCATAACCAAAATCTTTTGAATTAACAATGGGCAAGATCTTGCAAGACTTAGAACAATGCCAATATGAACAGGAAGTCCTCAACTGTGGAAAAGGACAATCTTTGCATTTTAAACATTCTCAAATGATTCCTGTTATATATTTAATATTTCAGTAATTTTTCAAAGGTACATTTAATGTCAGAGAAATGTATGCAATATACATCCTGAAATTATTTTTCTTTGCAGCCGTCTATGAAAACAGGAGTGCCCCAAAGAATGAATGACAGTTAAATGTTAGAACCCCAAAGCTTCCCCCCCCCCAAGCTCCCGCTCCCACATGCAAGCAACAGTAAGTAACGAGCCTCCCTCCCCCACCAGTAAAAAAAGACTTGGCACCCACTACCGAGCACTCAAGCGTGCAGCAAAGCATCAATAAAGACACAAACTTGCAGTACCCCAAAGACTACTCGTTCACCCGGTAACTTGAATAACCACAGGCTCTCTCTCTCCCTAATAAGGGAGAAAGATGTCTGTTTCACAGTGAGAGGGGACACAACAAAACTCATTGATTTACAAAATCCCATAACTCTGAAGGTGTGCTAGTTTTCTAGGCCATGTCCTTGGTATATTGGATAACAGCCTGTCACGAGACCCCAAGAGCAGTTTTCCCCACAAAGAACCAAAGTCAGCGTGTAACTCCAGGTTAGGGACTTCAAAAGAACCCTGAAAGGGAAAAATAGAGGTATTAAAGATGGAAATAGAGCTGTTACAGAGGATGTGAGCAAAGCAATTGAGTGATATTGTAAATATATTGTTTGATTAAGCACTCTTTATTTGTTTAAATAAATCAATATGGGTTATATGTAAAAGTATGAGAATGGCATTCATCATTATGCCACTACATCACAAGTGTGTATCTCACTAAAGTAACATGAACTACATACCACAAATTATTCCTGGCTCCATGTTTGCTTTCAATGAGTTTCATGTTTTGGAATTACAAAATCACTACAGTGGTGACGAGCAAGTTGCAAAACAAATCCAAGACAACTACCTACCTGTCAAAATGTAGCACGTTTCTTTTCTTCAAAAGGGAAAAGGGATGCTTGAGTTTTTAAAAAGTGCAGCAAGACATTTGAGTTACAAAAGGCAGAAAATGGATGAAATTCATGGATTCATATACAATGAGTACTGGGTGACAATAATAATGTCAAAAAAAGCAGAAATGGCTGGCTACATTGGAAAGATAGATGCACCTGATGTATACTGAGTGAACTGAGCAGAATTTTAAAGCAAATGGAACAGCTGATGAGAAATGTGTGCCAGTTTTGCTGAGAGCAATTGGTGGAAGAGCATACCACATGCTCAGAAGTTTGACTGATCCAACCAAACCAGGCAAAATTAGCTTTTCTGATAGAGAAAGTAATGCAGGAGCATTTAGAACAAAGTCCATTATTGATTGCAGAACACTTTAGGTTTCATAAGCAGAATCAAAAGGCAGGGGAATTCATTACAGTTTGTATAGCTGAATTTTGGAGATAGTCCAAGCATTGTCAGTTCAGTCATGGGCTTAATGTTGCACTGAGAGATCATTTAGACTGTAGAATCTTATGAGAAAGCATTCAAAAGCAGCTTGTAATGAAAAGAAAATTCACATAGAAATTGCTGTGTCAATGGAAGCATTACACAGCGATGCTATTGAATAGCAGTCAGGAATGAAAATGAATGTGAACAAAATTGAAATGTCTAAGCAGAAACATGCCTGGCCAAAAAAAGTGTTACTGTTGTGGCAGAGGCTTACATATACCAAATTAATGCAGGTTTAAAGGCTAAACTTGCAGAAAATGCAACAAAGTAGGACACATACAAAGAACATGTCAGGCAGACAAAAATAAATGAACTGCACAGGGAAGAGAAAAATAAAAACATCAAGATGCAGTTTCAAAAAGAGCACTAATTTGCATGCTATGAAAATTCTGCTCATGATGATAGTGGCATAGAACTGGATAGCCTTGAGTTTTATAACATGAAAACTATCAACAGACAAGCATATGTCTTACACCAGAAGTAAATGGCAAATTAATAAATGGAATTGGACAATGGCTCAGCTGTTACAGCCATTTCACAAAATAAGTTTGAAAGGCATTTTAAAAATACTGAAGTGAAGCCTGCAGAAATCCATCTAAGAACTTATACTGAAGGAAAGATAACTCCTGTGGGAATGACATTTAAAACAGTGAAATACAACAACCAACAACTCACCTTGGACTTGTAAGTGGTAAAAACAGGAGGGCCAGCATTGTGGGGTCATGATTAGTTGAAGTAACTGCAACTTGATTGGCAATCTACTATTTGCATGTTCCATCCCCTGCAGCAGAGTTGACTGAAAGCAAATAAAGAAAGGTACTTGATAATGCCATGGTCATAGTCAAGGATGCTATTGGAAAACTGAAAACATATCAAGAGTAAAATTATGTTTGCCACACCCACGTTTTATAAAGCCCACCCAATTCCTTATACCATCCATGATAAAGTACCAGTGATCTATATTGCATGAAGACTGAAGGAATTTTTCTAAGCCTGAGTGGATCCCATAAAACAATGTCTTATTCCCAGTAACCAAGAGGAGTGGTGTTGTCAGGATCTGTGATGATTTTATGTCAATATTAAACCAGTACTGAAAGTTCATCAATACCCTCTGCTCGGGGTAGAGAATACGTTTGCGAACCTTCTTTTTGGAGAAAAACACTTCAGTAAAGTGGAATTAACTGAGGCCTACATACAGATGGAGCTGAAAGAAGAGTCCAAGGTTTTTCTCATGATAGACACTCACATAGAAACATAGAAAATAGGTGCAGGAGTAGGCCATTCAGCCCTTCGAGCCTGCACCACCATTCAGTATGATCATGGCTGATCATCCAACTCAGAACCTTGTACCTGCTTTCTCTCCATACCCCCGATCCCTTTAACCACAAGGGTCATATTTAACTTCCTCTTAAATATAGCCAATGAACCGGCCTCAACTGTTTCCTGTGGCAGAGAATTCCACAGATTCACCACTCTGTGTGAAGAAATTGTTCCTCATCTCGGTCCCAAAAGGCTTCCCCTTTATCCTTAAACTGTGACCCCTTGTTCTGGACTTCCCCAACATCGGAAACAATCTTTCTGCATCAAGCCTGTCCAATCCCTTTAGAATTTTATACGCTTCAATAAGATCCCCCCTCAATCTTCTAAATTCCAGTGAGTATAAGCCTTAGTCGATCCAGTCTTTCCTCATATGAAAGTCCTGCCAACCCAGGAATCAATCTGCTGAACCTTCTCTGTACTCCCTCTATGGCAAGAATGTCTTTCCTCAGATTAGAGGACCAAAACTGCACACAATACTCTAGGTGCGGTCTCACCAAGGCCTTGTATGACTGCAGTAGAACCTCCCTGCTCCTGTACCAAATCCTTTTGCTATGAATGCCAACATACCATTTGCCTTTTTCACTGCCTGCTGTACCTGCATGCCCACCTTCAATGACTGGTGTACAATGACACCCAGATCTCATTGCATCTCCCCTTTTCCTAATCGGCCACCGTTCAGATAATAATCCATTTTCCTGTTCTTGCAACCAAAGTGGATAACCTCACATTTATCCACATTAAATTGCATCTGCCATGAATTTGCCCACTCACCTAACCTATCCAAGTCACCCTGCATCCTCTTAGCATCCTCCTCACAGCTAACACTGCCGCCCAGCTTCATGTCATCCGCAAACTTGCATATGCTGCATTTAATTCCCTCATCTAAATCATTAATATATATTGTAAACAACTGGGGTCCCAGCACTGAGCCTTGCGGTACCCCACTAGTCACTGCCTGCCATTCTGAAAAGGTCCCGTTTACTCCCACTCTTTGCTTCCTGTCTGCCAACCTATTCTCTATCCACATCAATACCATACCCCCAATACCATGTGCTTTAAGTTTGCACACTAATCTCCTGTGTGGGACCTTGTCAAAAGCCTTTTGAAAATCTAAATATACCACATCCATTGGCTCTCCCCTATCCACTCTACTAGTTACATTTTCAAAAAATTCTATAAGATTCGTCAGACATAATTTTCCTTTCACAAATCCATGCTGACTTTGTCCAATGATTTCACCGCTTTCCAAATGTGCTGTTATCACATCTTTGATAACCGACTCTAGCATTTTTCCCACCACCGATGTCAGACTAACCGGTCTATAATTCCCTGGTTTCTGTCTCCCACCTTTTTTAAAAAGTGGGGTTACATTAGCCACCCTCCAATCCTCAGGAACTAATCCAGAATCTAAGGAGTTTTGAAAAATTATCACTAATGCATCCACTATTTCTTGGGATACTTCCTTAAGCACGCTGGGATGCAGACCATCTGGCCCTGGGGATTTATCTGCCTTTAATCCCTTCAATTTACCTAACACCACTTCCCTACTAACATGTATTTCCCTCAGTTCCTCCATCTCACTAGACCCTCAGTCCCTTACTATTTCCGAAAGATTATTTATGTCCTCCTTAGTGAAGGCAGAACCAAAGTAGTTATTCAATTGGTCTGTCATGTCTTTGTTCTCCATGATCAATTCACCTGTTTCTGACTGTAAAGGACCTACATTTGTCTTGACCAATCTTTTTTTCTTTTCACATATCTATAAAAGCTTTTACAGTCAGTTTTTATGTTCCCTGCCAGCTTTCTCTCAATCTTTTTCCCCTTTCCTAATTAAGCCCTTTGTCCTCCTCTGCTGGTCTCTGAATTTCTCCCAGTCCTCAGGTGTGCTGCTTTTGGACTTGATACTATCCCTAATTTCCCTTGTCAGCCACGGGTGCACTACCTTCCCTGGTTTATTCTTTTGCCAAACTGGGATGAACAATTGTTGTAGCTCATCCATGTGATCTTTAAATGCTTGCCATTGCATATCCACCGTCAACCCTTTAAGTATCATTTGCCAGTCTATCTTAGCTAATTCACATCTCATACCTTCAAAGTTACCCTTCTTTAAGTTCAGAACCTTTGTTTCTGAACTAACTATGTCACTCTCCATCTTAATGGAGAATTCCACCATATTATTGTCACTCTTACCCAAGGGGCCTCGCACAACAAGATTGCTAACTAACCCTTCCTCATTGCTCAATACCCAATCTAGACTGGCCTGCTCTCTAGTTGGTTCCTCGACATGTTGGTTCAGAAAACCATCCCGCATACATTCCAAGAAATCCTCCTCCTCAGCACCCTTACCAATTTGGTTCACCCAATCTATATGTAGATTGAAGTCACCCATTATAACTACTGTTCCTTTATTGCACGCATTTCTAATTTCCTGTTGAATGCCATCCCCAACCTCACTACTACTGTTAGGTGGCCTGTACACAACTCCCACCAGCGTTTTCTGCCCCTTAGTGTTATGCAGCTCTACCCATATCAATTCCACATCCTCCAGGATGATGTCCTTCCTTTCTATTGCATTAATCTCCTCTCTAACCAGCAATGCTACTCCACCTCCTTTTCTTTCCTGTCGATCCCTCCTGAATATTGAATATTTCTGGATGTTGAGCTCCCATCCTTAGTCACCCTGGAGCCATGTCTCTGTGATCCCAACTATATCATATTCATTATTAACTATCTGCACATTCAATTCATCCACCTTGTAACGAATGCTCCTCGCATTGACACAAAGCCTTCAGACTTGTTTTTACAACACTCTTAGCCCTTATACAATTATGTTGAAAAGTGGCTCTTTTCGCTTTTTGCCCTGGATTTGCCTGCCTGCCACTTTTACTTTTCGCCTTACTACTTCTTGCTTCTACCCTCATTTTACACCCCTCTGTCTCTCTGTACTTGTTCCCATCCCCCTGCCATATTAGTTTAAAGCCTCCTGAACAGCAGCAGCAAACACTCCCCCTAGGACATTGGTTCCAGTCCAGCCCAGGTGCAGACCATCCTGTTTATACTGGTCCCACCTCCCCCAGAACTGGTTCCAATGCCCCAGAAATTTGAATCCCTCCCCCTTGCACCATTTTTCAAGCCATGTATTCATCTGAAATATCCTCCCATTTCTACTCTGACTAGCACGTGGCACTGGTAGTAATCCAGAAATTATTACCTTTCTGGTCCTACTTTTTAGTTTATCTCCCAACTCCCTAAATTCACCTTGTAGGACCTCATCCCATTTTTTACCTATATCGTTGGTACCTATGTGCACCACAGCCACTGGCTATTCACCCTTCCATTCCAAAATGTCCTGCAGCTGCTCAGAGACATCCTTGACCCTTGCACCAGGGAGGAAACATACCATCCTGGAGTCTCGTTTGCGGCCGCAGAAACGCCTATCTATTCCCCTTACAATCGAATCCCCTATCACTATAGCTCTCCCACTCCTTTTCCTTCCCTCCTGTGCCACAGAGCCACCCATGGTGCAATGAACTCGGCTGCTGCTGCCTTCCCCTGATGAGACATCTCTACCAACAGTATCCAAAACAGTATCTGTTTAGGAGGAAGATGACCCCAGGGGACTCCTGCACTACCTGCCTACTGCTACGCTGTCTAGTGGCCACCTCTTCCCTTTCTGCCTGTGTAGCCTTTACCTGTGGTGTGGCCAACTCACTGAATATGCTATTCACAACTTTCTCAGCATCGCGGATGCTCCAGTATGAAACCAATCGCAGCTCCAGATGCTCAATGCGGTCTACCAGAAGCTGCAGTTGGACACACTTCCTGCACACATAGTCGTCAGGGACACTGGAAGTATTCCTGATTTCTCACATGCTTCAGGATGAACAAACCATGGGGCCGATCTCAGCAGCCATGACCTACCCAATACTTGCCTCAACCTTCAAAGGAGAAAGTTTCAAAAGGAACTTACCCGGCCTTACCTCACTTGGAGTGAAGCTCGTCCTCCGCCTCTTCTCGTCGAAGCCTCAAATCTCCACTCCTTCAGTGGCCCACTCACTCACAGGCCGCTCCGCTTGAGGTAACCCTCTATTTGTTTGAGCTTTTCAAACTGCTTGGTCACCTGACCTCGATTGCCCAATCAGCTGCTTTCTGCTGAGTCTATTCAAATCTTGATTGTCTAATCAACAGCTTTCTGCTGAGCTATTCAAATCTTGATTGACCTGATTGCACAGTCCAACTGCCAGAATCTCTCGAGTCAAAGGGCATTATCACTAAAGTAGGCTTATTTTTGGAGTAGAATCTGCACCTGCATTCTGACAAAAAAAAACTATGCACCAGGTGTTACAAGGCTGCCCAGGCACTTAGTGTTACCAGGATCACATTGTTACTGGTAAGGATGGCAAGAAACCAATGTTCTCTCAAATTGTAATGACCAGTGTGCACAAAAATCTTGTGCTGTGCAATGTTTTGCCATTGACATATGCACACCAAATAATTTTGTCAATAAAAATGGTATAAGCAAGCAATTTTTAAAATCTGCAGACAAATCATCGCAAGCTCCACATTGTCAACACAGTCTGCATCAGAAATTGGAAAAGGAAATGTAACTGTAACGATTGTGAAATATACTTAACATGCCAATGAGGTAGAGGGTGACAACCTTTAGTGAGCAGTTTAAAATCGTTTGTGTGCTGGTAGCAAAGGATGTGCACATGTACACCTTAAAGGGAACATTGTAGGATTTGACTTTGAGACTGTAGGATGCGATCCTGATAGTTTTGAACACCTTGCTTCTCCTTCCTTTTTCCTCTTCCAGTTTGTGAATCTTGATCTTTGAAAGTTCCATTTTGTTTATTCGACTATTCTCAAAGGTTCAAAGGTTCATTTATTATCAAAGAATAAAACTCTGAATTAATCTTAATAATCCTTCTATTGCCTTCTTTACAATCTGATCTCTCCTTTTGGTTTCTGCATCCACAACATCATCTAATGAATCCTCTGTTTTTATAACTCCACTGTTTTTTTATAACTTTTTGGCATTCCATTCAGCCACCTGGGATTTGTTCTTTGCATCTACTTTTATAAGCAGCTTTTTGTCTCCCACTTGAGTAGATGCTGCTTCTTTGTACTCGCAAAAGCCAAATGCTTGCTACTTTCCTGAAGTTTTCTTCCAGCTTAAAACGAAGCCACATTTTTCAAGTCACTGCTTAATTAACATATCAGAAGCTTTCTCAGATATGTTGTGTCCAGCAACTGTTGTAGTCAGACCACTGTTTTCATCACTTTCACTATTCCTCTGAGCAGCACAGTCATTCCTTGGTCCTATATGCTTTTCAACCAGAGGCACAGAGGTTGACACCAACACCTGATGGACAATGCTTCATGACGTACAGTTTGGGAACAGTTGTGGCATCATCCAGTACCTTTCTTAATTCACCTTCACTTGGTTTCAGTGCAGGCTATGAAGCATGCAAATGGTGTTTGGATCTCTATTCAAATTCTAGTTGTCTCAACTGCTCACGTCCCCAAAATGCTGGTCCTTTTGTTTTTAACCACATACAAGCCCAATGTAGCTTGTAGGTTGTTGTATTTCACTGTTATGTATATTATCCAAAGGGAAATCAGAAAAGATCCCACATGGTCTCTGGTCAACATAGTCACCTAAAATGGCTGAAATGTACAGCAGAAATTCCAGTTTTCCCATTTTTACCAGTGCTACAGCAAATTAGCCCTCGATAAGGGTTAGAAGTTTCTACAGAGGCACAATTGAGAGCATCCTGGCTGGCTGTATCACTGCCTGGTATGGGGACCGTACTTCCCTCAATCACAGGACTCTGCAGAGAGTGATACAGACAGCCCAGTGTATCTGTAGATGTAAGTGCCTTGAAAAGTGGGAAGTTTACAGGTGTGTAAAAAGGGCCAGAAGGATTATTGAGGACCAGAGTCACCCCAACCACAAACTGCTCCAGCTGTTACCATCTGGAAACAGTACCACAGCATAAAAGCCAGGACCAACAGGCTCTAGAACAGCTTCTTCCACCAGGTCATCAGGCTGATTAATTCATACTGATTCAATTGTATTTCTATGTTATATTAATTGTCCTGTTGTACATACTATTATAAATTACTATAAATTGCACATTTAGATGGAGATGTAATATAAAGATTTTTACTCCTTATGTATATGAAGGATGTAAGAAATAATGTCAATTCAATTGAGAGTTGTTGCAGCATCCAAGATGAGAGTCAAAGTCCTGGAGGAGCTACTTGCTGGTCATCTAGGTGTGGTCAGAATTAAAGTATTGGCTTGAAGCTTTGTGTGGTGGGCTGGGATAGATCTGCAGATTGAGCAGCATTGTTTGGGATGCTAGCGTGTTCAGAAGCTGCCAAGAACAGTGCCTCTCCATCCTGGGAATTGCATGCATGACCCTAGCAGAGGGTTCGTGTGGATTTTGCTGGATCATTCATGGGCACTAATTTCTTGGTAGTTGTGGATGCAGTTACAAGATAGCAGAAGTGTTCCCAACAGCCTCTGCTACAGCCTTGCACACTGTTGATATTTTGAGAAGCCTCTTCTCAAGGACTGGTGCTCCAAAACACATAGCAAGCACCAATGGACCACAGTTTGTTATGGAACAGCTTCAGTCATTCCTGCAAATAAATGGAATAAGACTTGCCCCATACCACCCACCTACAAAAGACTTTTCAGAAGAGTTTGTCCAGAGTTTAAAGAACACACTGCAAGTAATGGCAGCAGATCACCCTGCACTGACACTGAATCAGAAGCTTGCCAATTTCCTTCCTGCATATCACAATGCAGCACACTCCACAAGCCACAACTCACCAGCAATGCTGTTCCTGGGTCATCCCTTGAACTCATGCTTGGATCTCCTCAAACTGTTGCAAGGACATGGCAGTGGAACAAACCCAGGTGCTGAACATGGGCACAGGGGCCAAAGAGGGAGACATTGCCATCATAGTGAGCGTGGGAAGGGTTCCAAGGGGGGTGTTTTTACCTAGAGTCTTAGTAGATAATTCAGGAACAAGGCTCAACTTAGAACTGATAGTCCTAGACACCACAGACTGAGGTTACTCATAAATGAATCAACCAACAAACTGGCACCTTCTAGTAGTGGTCACAGGTCTCTTATACTACTGTTTGATGGAATGCAAGTGTTTGTAATTATTGGAACCTGGGAATAGATTGGAAACTAACGAGGTATTAAAAGCTCAATTCCTGAGTAAGACAGCCAGGTGCCAGAAGGAACCATGACACAAACCCAGTTTCAGAAGGAGTATGTAGGACACCACTGACATGAGTTGCAGACTCCTCAAACAAGGAGGTTTGATGTTTTACTCCTGGGCCAGCAGTCCTGGTGAGGGTCTACAGAGATGATCTAAAGTAGGTACTTGGAAAAATTAAGGACAGAACTGGAGCATTCTCTTACACATTGGAGATTGCATCTGATATAATCTGCAGATGACACATTGATCACTTGAGAACAGAATTGATTGTTAGAGAAGAAAGGGATCCAGAGCTGTCAGAACCCACTTCCTGCAGTACCAGAGTCAACTCCTACAACAACCACAGAGAAGGCCCCATAACCTGAGATTGTTTCTCAGCCACAAGTCTTATCTACCAAGAAGAAGGATACCCTCCCCCACCCACCCCCACCACCAGCAGGAAAGCCATTATCACACAAGATAATCAAACAAATTATGTTCACAAGTTATCTGCAACTCCATGTTTTTCTTTCAATTACTTTTATGTTTTGGAGTTAAAAACATTGTAAAAGTGAAGAGACCAGAAAATGATGGAGAGCTCCAATTATTTCTAAAAGTGGTTCATTATTACTTCAGATTTTCACCCGATTTGGCTAAAACGCTTAAAGCAACGCCACTCAAAATGGTGTGAAAAAGAAGTTCAGCCAATGAATGTGATTCACATGAACAGCTTAAGCATGGATTTTTTACCAGTACATGATGAGGCACTGAGGACATTGAGCCTCATTGTGATTTAATAATTCCAGTGAAAGGTTAGATACTCTTATCAGTCACACCCTGAACAATGGCCTTGAAAAGCTGATTTACCTTTACCCTTTCACCTGGTTTCATCTATTACTTGTTAACATGTGTTACTCCCCCTCTACCATTTTTTTTAAATTATGGCTTCTATTACTTCCTTTCCAGTCCTGATGAAGAGTTTTGACCCAGAACATTGACTGTTCATTTTTCTTCACACATGCTGTCTGACTTGCAGAGTTCCTTCAGCATCTTGTACGTGTTGTTCAAAATCTCCAGCATCTGCAGAATCTCTTGTGTCTCTTCGGCAATTATGTCTTGTATTGTAGTAATAGAATAAATACATGTAGGGTAAAAAAGCCAGCCATCACTTTAGTCATAGAATAGAAATTCTGATTATACATTCTTGGCCCAAAATAAGTGATTCCAATTATGGTACTTTTTAGAAGATAAGGATGGTGATTTGTTATCCCACTACAACTACACCGTTGGGAAATGGTCTTCCAAACAAAATAAAATCATGGGTACATTAACCAATAGATTTGGCACAGAGAGCAAGAATATTTTCTTTACATTAGTCACAGCTACAGAAATTGCTGAGGTTATACACAAAAGTGCTTCTGAAACAAGTCCTGCAAAGGCTGGTGATTGTCCAAATGTGGGTATGCACCTGTTTTACAATAAAATATTTGAATTTTCCAGAGACAAGGATGCTTGAAGTTGAATAGATTTCTTCAAAGTCAATAGAAGACAAATTGCGGATGAATCACATCTGAACCACGCAAGCATTGTAAATGTGAAATCCATTGCCAGAAGCTTTATATTTTGGCTGGGGTCTGACAGATATTGAGATGATTTAGCTTCAGCATACACAATCTGTCATGCAAGTGGAACAAAACCACCATAGTTACTGCTATAAATATGCAGGTAGCAGGTACCACTCTTTCAGAGAGTCCACGTTGACAGTACACAGAAAGGCATGGATACATTCTACTACTTAGTGATTTTCATTCTAAAGTTGTTGGAGTTTGAGATGAGGGACCCTGCACAAAATGAAGAACCAAGAACTGGGAATAACTTTCCCATGTCATGGTGTACCTGACAAATCAGTGTTGCATAATGGTGCAGGTCATTGAAATCAAATAAAGCAGCAAACATTGGAAATCTGAAGTGAAGACAGTGTAAAAACATGGAAAACAGTTGACAGGTACTTTAATTCTCCATCTAACTCTGTGACCTACTGCTCTTTAATCTTCCTGACTTCTAATGAGGCCCAGCACAAGTTTGAGAAAAAACACTTAGTTTTCAAAATCAGGATCAGGTTTAATATCAGCGGTATATGTCATGAAATTTGTTGTTATGTGGCAGCACTACAAAAGCTGTAAATTACAATAAGAACTATATATATATAAACATTTTTAACATTAAAATAAATAAGTAGTGAAGAAAGAGATAAAGAGTAGTGAGGTAGTGTTCATGGGCTCAATGTCCATTCAGAAATCTGCTAGCAAAGGGGAAGAAGCTGTCCCCGAATTGTTGTGTGCATGCTTTCAGGCTCCTGTACCTCCTCCCTGATGATAGCAATGATAGTAGCATGTCCTGGGATGATGGGAGTCCTTAATGATGATGACACCTTTTGAGGCATCACTCCTTGAAGATGGACTGGATGCTGGGGAGGCTAGTGCTCATGATGGAGCTGACTGGGTCACAACTTTCTGCAGTTTATTTTGAACCTTTGCATTGCTCCCACCTCCCCCTGACCCCCAGCATACCAGACAGTGATGCAGTCAGTTAGAAACTGTCCACGGCACATCTGTTGTTGTTGACAAACCAAATCTCTTCCAACTCCTAATGAAATATAGCTGCTGTCTTATCTTCTTTGTACCTACATTGATATGTTGAGCCAAGGACAGATCCTCGGAGATGCTGACATCATGGTGTCACTGGAATTCCAATGGCCAGGTTGCAGCCTTCATACACTAGATAGAGAATTTTCCAGTTTTGAGAAAGTCATTCTTTTTGTGCCTGTTTCAGAACTGGCCATTTCTGTTGTGGTTAGGCTGTTCTTCTCTCTCAGTAGCATCAAATTTAATGGGAAATCCCATAGCTCTTCTATTAACAGCACAAGAGAGAGAGAGAGAGAGAGAGTGAGAGAGAGAGAGAGAGAGAGAGAGAGAGAGAGAGAGAGAGAGAGAGAGAGAGAGAGAGAGAGAGAGAGAGAGAGAGAGACAGAGACAGAATCTGGTTCTTACTCCCAGCCTAACCCCCTGGGATTCACCCAAATATTGGGATTGGTTTATTATTGTCATATGTACCAAGAAACAGCGAAAAGCTTGTCTGGCATACTGCTTATTCACATCAAATCATTACGCAGTGTACGAGGGGTGATTGATAAGTTCGTGACCTAAGGTAGAAGGAGTCAATTTTAGAAAACCTAACACATTTATTTTTCCTACATTTACACACTTAGTCCAGCGGTCATGGGGCATATGGATCCCTTCTTTGTAGAAGTCAGCACCTTGGACTTACAGAAGTGGTCCACAGCAGGGATGATTGATAAGTTCATGGCCTAAGATAGAAGGAGATGTTATTAACTTCAAACTTCCTGCATTTTCAGTCAAAGAGTTGAACTGCATGTGCATGTAACGAGCGCTGTATAACTCATCTCCTTCTATCTTAGGCCGCAAACTTATCAATCACCCTTGCTGTGGATCGCCTGGAAGTGCAAGTTCATAATGAGGTAGATTGCATGACTGAAGAGTCCAAAGTTCAAAGAAAGTTTATTAACAAAGTACAACCCTGAGATTCATTTTGTTGTGGGCATACACAATAAATCCAAGAAACACGATATAATTAATGAAAGACCACGGCCAACAGGACAGAAAAACAACCAACATGCAAAAGACAACAAACTGTGTGCAAATACAAAAGAAAAAGACCACATAATAATAAATAAGAAATAAGAAATAACTTATTCATATTTTGAGAACATAAGATGAAGAGTCCTTGAAAGTTTGTTCAAAGGTTGTGGGAACAGTTCAGTGATGAGGCAAGTGAAGTAGAGTGAAGTTATCCCCTCTGGTTCAACAGCCTGATGGCTGAGGGGTAATAACTGTTCCTGAACCTGGTGGTGTGAGTCCTGAAGCTCTTGTACCTTCTTACCGATGGCAACAACAAGAAAGCAGCATGGTCTGGATGGTGGGGTGGGGTGGTGTGTGAGAGGCTTGAAGGTGTCTAATACAAGAGTCTGATATCATTGTGATAGAAACTGTCCTTGAGCATGCTGGCACATGCTTTCAAACTTCTGCATCTTCTGCATGCTGTGAGAGGAGGGAAGAGAGTATACTCAGGGGTGGTGGGGTCTTTGATTATGCTGGCTGCTTTAATGAGGCAGTGAGAAGTGTAGCAAGCAAGCAAGTTTATTTGTACAGCACCTTGCAAACACAAGGCAGCTCAATGTGCTTTACATAGAACACGATATAAATATCAAACATCAAAATTCAGACAATATATAAGAGAATAAAATCACACAAAAAATAGATATGATAAATAGAGCTTACAGTGCAGGAGCTACAGTGAAAAGAAAAGTTTTAAGCCCTGATTTAAAGGAGCTTACGGTTAGGAAGGTTACTCCAGATATGTGGAGCATATCAGAAGTTGCTTCACCATGTTTAGTTTTGACCCTGGGGACAGAAGGCAGACCTGTTCCAGACGACCTGAGAGCTCAGGAAGATTCATAATGCAGCAAGAGATCGGAGATGTATTTTGGTCTTTGACTATTCAGTACTTTATAAACCAGAAGTAATATTTTTAAGTCAATTCTCTGATGGACAGGAAGCCAATGTAGCGATCTGAGAACTGGAGTGATACGTTCTGCTTTCTTGGTCTTAGTGAGGACACTAGCAGCTGCGTTCTGAATCAGCTGCAGCTGTCTGAGGGATATTTTACAGAGATTCATGCAGCATCCACACAATCAGGAGGTTTTGCACCTCAATCTCATATGTTTAGCGGGGCCAGAGATTTCTTCCCTAGACTTACGCAGCCGACAGACCCTGAGGGTTACAGTGCCATGACCAACCCCTTAAAGCACTTCATGTAGCACTGGGTAGTAGTCATTAATGCGTAATGCCTTAACTGATAACAAAATAATGTTATCTTTGTTTTTCTTGGGTGCCATGATGATAGCGGTCTTCTTAAAGCAGGAGGGAACCACAGCCTGAATCAGGGAGAGGTTAAAAATGAGAGAAATTATTTCTGTCCTATCCATCTAGTTCTGACAAAATATTTAGACTACTTTTCTTTCACAGATTCTGCTTGCCTGCTGTGTGTTTCTAGTAATTATTGCAGTTCAGTTCATACTTTGAATGCTTTTTACAGAGGTATGTATCAAACTTATTTTGGGCTGGATTGTGCTCAGCCATAGCTGTGCCTAGTATTAATCCCTACTTGTGTCTAGTGTAATCCCCACAGCTGCCCAGAATGTTCATGACCCAGCATATCCAGTTGAGCTGTGGTAGTCATCCTTTTAGTAACTACCAACGAAGGTCAGGCAACAGTTCCAGGATCACCCTATTCAAATTTTGTCAACTCTTTTAATTATTTCTAAATGTCCCTTATTATCAATAATGTTTACACACTACTGAAATAAATGTAAATTATTTAAAAAAATAAATTAAAAATATAATACTTTTGTCAGAAAGGTAAGATAAGAAAATTAAAGAATGAATTCTTGTTGTCATTTAACTTTTCAGATGAGTGAACCCAATTCAAGTAAATGCGGCCAACAATTTAAAGCTGAAAGGCAGATATGAAATATATCCAACTCATTCGTTCAGCGGGCTGAGCTTCACCTTTGGACTCAGGAAAGTGTCCACTCACACTCAGCAGTTCACCAGCAATTCTCTGTGGAACTATAAGGTGACAAGGAATTCAATCCAGGCCATTAATTCTACACCACCGCACCCATAACACCACGCATGCTTTACCCACGGATTCAACATTTCTCAAGGAAGCTTAAGAGGGACGCATTTTCCAAAACTTTTGAAGTAAAATCATGTATTTTTATTTTGCTAATCTTCTATTCAGTGTAACATTATCAAACAGTGGCTGTGAGTATATCAAATGAGCTGCCAGAGGAAGCAGTAGAGACAGATAAAATCAAAACAGTTAAAAGGCATTTGGACAGTTACATGGATAAAAAATATTTGGAGGGATATATACTAACCCCAAACAAGTGGGACAAACTCAGTTGGGTAATTTGGTTAACACAAACTAGTAGGGCTGATGGGCCTGTTTTCTTGCTGAAGAGCTCAATAACACTATTAGAATATAAGAGTATAATTATAGGATTCAACCCAGGAGATCAGTTAATGCATCACAAACTTCAAACACACTTGAGCTTATTGCATCCTAGATTTGAATAGAGGGAAGAGTCTGCATGTGAAATAAAAATAAACTCACAATAAACATCCTTACAATGCACCTAGGGCAAGAGAGGAAAGATAAACAAACACAAAATGTGGATGTTGGGAGACTGGATAGCCTAAGCAGTATCTCATAAAAATTGGAGAAGTTGGAATATCTATGTTGACTCGATGAGTGCTTGGAAAGAATGTAGAAGCAATGTGTCTCAAGAAACAGCTCACAAATTAGCCACAAGCTAGAAGACACACATCAACTGCAAGTTAGGCCACATATTCTTCAGATCAAGAAACAAATAAAATACTGAACATACAAAAACTGTTAAGGATAAAGCAATTATGAAAGCTAATAATTTTACCTGTCATTACCAAAATGAAAGGCATTTGATCTTTGAGATCCTTTATATTATGAATAAAAGAATTTATGTGAAGGAATTGCAATCCATATGGTAAACTTAGCTTATTTTCTAGGACCAATTAGTTTCATAACTCTTCATTCTGGTTCATCACGCATTAAAAACTAAGTTTCTTATCAAATATAATTTTTTCTGGATATTACAGTGAGGGGAGCTCTGTTCTTACCAGTTCTCTGTTTCAGAACATTATAGCAGAGTAGTAATCTAGAGTAGTCACGAAGATCAAAAGAATTGTGTTCTGTGATTATTCTTCTACCTACTACTGCACAAAGGTGAAAGTTCTCATAAGTAAACATGCAAATATATTCATTGATACTGATCTGTATCCATTTTTTCATTCCCAGGGAAAGGGAACCAAAAACTAGAGGGCATTAGTTCAAGGTGAGTGGAAAATTATTTACAAGGGGCACAATGGGCAACTTCTTCATTCAGAGGGTGGTTCAACATTCAAAGTTCAAAGTATATTTATTACCAAGTACATTTATACCACCACATACAACTCAGAGATTGAACTTGTTGTGCGGCTACTCAATAAATCCATAATAGAACAATAACCATAGAACCATAGAACATTACAGCACAGAAACAGGCCCTTCGGCCCTTCTTGGCTGTGCAGAACCATTTTTCTGTCTAGTCCCACTGAACTGCACCTGGTCCTTATCCCTCCATACCCCTCTCATTCATGTACCTGTCCAAGTTTTTCTTAAATGTTAAAAGTGAGCCTGCATTTACCTCTTCATCTGGCAGCTCATTCCACACTCTTTGTGTGAAGAAGCCCCCCCTCAAATGTTCCCTTTAAACTTTCCCCCTTCAACCTTAACCCATGTCCTCTTTTTTTTTTCTTCCCTAGCCCCAGTGGAAAAAGCCTGCTTGCATTCACTCTATCTATATCCATCATAATTTTATATACCTCTATCAAATCTCCCCTCATTCTTCTACGCTCCAGGGAATAAAGTCGTAACCTATTCAACCTTTCCCTGTAACTCAGTTTCTCAAGTCCCAGCAACATCCTTGTAAACCTTCTTTGCATTCTTTCAGCCTTATTAATATCCTTCCTGTAATTAGGTGATCAAAACTGCTCACAATACTCCAAATTCGGCCTCACCAATGTCTTATACAACCTCACCATAACATTCCAATTCTTATACTCAATACTTTTATAAAGGCCAGTGTACCAAAAGCACTCTTTACAACCCTATCTACCTGTGACACCACTTTTAGGGAATTATGTATCTGTATTCTCAGACCCCTCTGTTCTATTGCACTCCACAGTGTCCTACCATTTACCTTGTATGCTCTACCTTGGTTTGCCCTTCCTCACACTTGTCTGCATTAAACTCCATCTGCCATTTTTCAGACCATTTTTCCAGCTGGTCCAAATCCCTTTGCAAGCTTTGAAAACCTTCCTCACTGTCCACTACACCTCCAATCTTTGTATCATCAACAAGTTTGCTGATCCAATTTACCACCTTATCATTCAGATCATTGATATAGATGACAAATAACAATGGACCCAGCACTGATCCCTGTGGCATACCACTAGTCACAGGCCTCCACTCAGAGAAGCAATCCTCCACTACCACTCTCTGGCTTCTTCCACTGAGCCAATGTCTAATCCAATTTAATACCTCTCCATGTATACCTAGCGACTGAATCTTCCTAACTAACCTCCCAATCAGGACCTTGTCAAAGGCCTTACTGAAGTCCATATAGATAACATTAACTGCCTTCCCTTCATCCACTTTCCTGGTAACCTCCTCGAAAAACTCTAATAGATTGGTTAAACATGACCTACCACGCACAAAGCCATGCTGACTTTTTCTAATAAGTCCTTGTCTATCCAAATACTTGTAGATCCTATCTCTTAGTACTCATTCCAATAATTCACCTACTACTGATGTCAAACTTACCGGCCTATAATTTCCTGGATTATAGAATAGAATGTAATAGAATCAATGAAAGACCACATTGACTTGGGTGTTCAACCAGTGTGCAAACTGTGCGAACAAAATTAAATAAATAAATAAATAAATAAATAAGCAACAAATATTGAGAACATCAGATGAAAAGTCCTTGAAGTGTTCATAGGTTGTGGGAACATTTCAATGATGGGGAACTGAAGTTGAATAAAGTTATTCCCTTTTGTTAAAGAGCCTGAATACTGAGGATAATAACTATTCCAGAAACTGGTGCTGTTAGTTCTGAGGCTCCTGTACCTCCTAATGGCAGTAGTGAGAAGAGAGCAGGTCCTGGGTGGTGGGGCTGCTGTAACATGGACAAAATTGCCAGAGAGACACTGAACCTAGTGGACATAGAAGTGTTTTATTCAACAAAAATGAGTAGCAGGCATCATATTGAGACACTCTCAGAAAAAAAGGCTTCCTGACCCAATAATGCATGACATTTTTATACGCTAAAGATCGAAGGTAACAGCAGGACATTTCTATAGTTACAATGGATCTACAATGATTCCTTTGAATTACATATAGTATAATTTTCAAACACTATTCTCTCTGCACCCACACTCCAGACACCCAGACTGAATGTTAATCAGCATTGTCTGGTTTGTAATCAACTCTAGTGCACAGCTTTAGGAAAACAATTCTTCAGGGTTCAATTTAAATTCATTTTTTAAATTCACGTTCATGTCTGAAGAATGGTTGCTGGTGAGTAAATATTTGCTTTGTACCATAACTCCAGAATACACCCTAACAGACCTCCTCTTGGCCCTCCTGGACAAAAATAAATTTGTTTCCAGAAAGGCCAAACTTAAGGGGGATCTGATCAAATAAGACAACAAAAAATACCCTGTACTATTGAACCCCTTCCCCAATTATCCTCTGTACATCCTACACTATCATCCCTCATAGCTTCCTACAGGACTCTCAGCAAAAATTGTTGCAGAAATTTAACCAAGTCTTTAAAATGCAGCTTTGTCATTCATTGGCCCATTGCCTCCTTCTTTGCTGGCTGATTGCAGTTTAATCACATTCTTTATCCTCACCCCTACATGTGTCAAGCTCACAGACAGCAGTTCACACTCCATGTTATGACAGAAGATCATCAGAATCGTGACAATTAGTCTCTCCACCCCTCTCATTGATGAGCAGGAGGGGCTGGGGTGGTCTTTATTTGAGTGACTGCAAGGATCCGAAGTAGCAGGAGGCAAGTAGCTGGGTGACTGTCAGGAGAAATGGAAATAAGCAGTTAGAGCAGAGCACCCCTGTGGCCATTCCCCTCAAAAACAAGTATAACGCTTTGAATACTGTTGTGGGGAATGACCTCTCAGGGGAATGCCACGGCAACCGAGTGACAGGCACTGAGCATGGGTCCATGCTGCAGAAGGGAAAGTGAGAGTAGAAGGGAGCGGTAGTGGTAGGGGACTCGATAGTGAGGGGAATAGACAGGAGATTCTGTGGACATGAACAGAACACCCGGATGGTATTTGCCTCCCAGGTGCCAGGGTCAGGGGCGTCTCAGATCGCGTCCACAACATTTTGGAGAGGAAGGGGAAGCAGCCAGATGTCCTGGTACATATTGGTACCAATAAGAAGGAAAAGCAATGAGGTCCTGAAAAGAGAATTTAGAGAGCTACATGGAAAGCTGAGAAGCAGGACCTCCAGGGTAGTAATTTCTAGATTGCTACCTGCGCCACGCGCCAGTGAGGGTAGAAACAGGATGATTTGGCAGATATATGCTGAGAAGCTGGTGCAGGGGGCAGGGCTTCAGGTTCTTGGATAACTGGGATCTCCTCTGGGGGAGGTATGACCTGTTGCACCTGAAACCGAGGGGGACCAATATTCTGACGGGCAGGTTTGTTAGCACTGTTGGGGAGGGTTTAAACTAACTTGATAGGGGGGTGGGAACCGGAGTGAAGGGACTCAGGAAAGGATGGATGGTAAAAAAAGTAAAGATAGCATGCAATCAGACTGTCAGGAAAAGCGGGCAGGTGATGGGACTTAGTTGCAGCCAACAGGCTGAGTATCAAATCATTATGGATGCAGAATCAGAAAGGATAACAAATACGGTACTCAAGGTGTTGAATCTAAATGTGTGTAGTATAAGAAATAAGGTGGATGATCTTGTTGCACTATTACAGATTGCCAGGTATGATGTAGTGGCCATCACTGAATCATGGCTGAATGATGGTTGTAGTTGGGAGCTGAATGCCCAAAGTTACACATTGCATCTGAGGGACAGGAAGGTAGGCAGAGGGGGTGGTGTGGTTCTACTGGTAAAAAATGGCATCGAATCAGTAGAAAGATGTGACATAGGGTCAGAAGGTGTTGAATCCTTGTGGGTTGAGTTAAGAAACTGCAAGAGTAAAAGGACGTTGATGGCAGTAATATACAGGCCTCCCAACAGTGGCTGGGAGGTGGACCACAGTTTACAAAAGGAAATAGAAAAGGTGAGTCAAAAGGGCAATGTTATGGTAGTCATGAGAGATTTTAACTTGCAGGTCAATTGGGAAAATTAGGTTGGTAATGGATCTCAAGAGAGTGAGTTTGTTGAATGCCTAAGAGATAGCTTTTTAGAGCAGTTTGTCATTGAGCCTACAGGGGATCAGCTATACTGGATTGGGTGTTATGTAATGAACCAGAGGCGATTAGGGTGCTTAATGTAAAAAAAGCCCTTAGGAAACAATGATCACAATATGATTGAGTTTAATTTGAAATTTGATAGAGGGAAAGTAAAGTCTAACGTAGCAGTATTTCAGTGAAGTAAAGGAAATGACAGTGGTATAAGAGTTGGCCAAAGTAAATTGGAAGGAGCTGTTGGCAGGGATGTCAGCAGAGCAGCACTGGTGTGCGTTTCTGGGAAAAATGAGGAAGGTGCTGGACGTGTGTATTCCAAAAATGAAGAAATACTCAAACGGCAAAATAGTACAACTGTGGCTGACAAGGGAAATCAAAGCTAATGTAAAAACAAAAAAGTGGAAATACAACAAGGCAAAAATTAATGGGAAGATAGAGGTTAAGGATGTTTTTAAAAACTACAGACAGCAACTAAAAAAATCATTAAAAGGGAAAAGATGAAATATGAAAGCAAGCTAGCAAATAATATCAAAATGGATAGTAAAAGTTTTTTCTAGTATGCTAAAAATAAAAGAGAAATGAGGGTGGATATAGGACTGCTAGAAAATGAAATAGGAGAAATAATAACAGGGGACAAGAAGATGGCTGATGAACTAAATGAGGATTTTGCATCCATCTTCACTGTGGAAGACATTAGCAGTATGCCTGATGTTGTAGTATGTGAAAGAAGAGAAGTGGGTGCAGTTACTGTTGCAAGAGAGAAGGTGTTCAAAAAGCTGAAAGACCTAAAGGTACATAAGTCACCCAGACCAGAGGAGTCGCACCCTAGGATTCTGAAAAAGGTATTATTAGAGACTATGATGGCATTAGAAATGATCTTTCAAAAATCATTGGACTCTAGCATGGTGCCAGCGGACTGGAAAATTGCAGATGTTACTCCACTCTTTAAGAAAGGAGTAAGGCAGCAGAAAGGAAATTATAAAGCAGTTAGCCTGACCTCAGTGACTGGGAAGATGTTAGAATCAATTGTTATGGATGTGATGGAGTACTTAGTGACACAGGACAAGATAGGACAAAGTCAGCATGGCTTCTTCAAGGGCAAATCCTGCCTGACAAATCTGTTGGAATTCTTTGAGGAGATTACAAGTAGGATAGATAAAGGGGATACAATGGATGTTTATTTGGACTTTCAGAAGGCCTTTGAAAAGGTGCCACACATGAGGCTGCTTACCAAGTTAAGAGCTCATAGTATTACAGGGAAGTTACTGGCATGGTTAAAGCACTGCTGATTGCAAGGATCCTTTTATGGTTGCCTGCCAGTGATTAGTGGTGTTCCACAGGGGCTGGTGGTGGGATAACTTCTTTTTATGCTGTATATAAATTATTTAGATGATGGAATAGATCGCTTTATTTCCAAGTTTGCAGATGATAGGAAGATTGGTGGAGGGACAGGTCATTTTGGAGAAACAAATAGGATGCAGAAGGACTTAGACAGATTAGGAGAATGAGCAAAAAAGTGGCAAATGAAATGCAATGTTGGAAAATGCTTGTTCATGCATTTTGGTAATAGAAATAAAAGTGCAGACTGTTTCTAAACAGAGAGAAAATCTAGGAATCTGAGATACAGAGGGACTTGGGAGTCTTTGTGCAGAACATCCTGAAGATTAACTTGCAGGTTGAGTCAGTGGTGAGAAAAGCAAATGCTTTCTTAGCATTCATTTCAAGAAGTCTAGAATACAAGAGTAAGGAAGTGATGCTGAGGCTTTTTAAGGCACTGGTGAGACCTCACCTTGAGTATTGTGAACAGTTTTGGGCCCCTCATCTTAGAAAAGGTGTGCTGGCATTGGAGACCGTTGAGAGGAGGTTCACAAGGATGATTCCAGGAATGAAAGGGTTATCATATGAGGAACTCAGAAGGATGGGGGGGGGGGGGGTGGGGGATCTCACTGAAACCTTTAGAATGTTGAAAGGCCTAGACAGAGTAGATGTGGAAAAGATGTTTCCCATGGTGGAAGAGTCTAGGACAAGAGGACATAGCCTTAGGATGGAGGAGCGCCATTTCAAAACAGAGATGCAGATAATTCCTCTGGACTCCTCCCACTGATGTCTGCCCATTCACTTCCTTTCTGATTCTTGCTTTCCTTTTTCTGGAGAGCTTTACTTTCATAACCTCTACATCCTCAGCAAACTGTACAGCTCCTGGCTGTGCTTGGCCCCTAGGCTTGGGACTTCCTGAGATAAGTCCCCCCTGTCTCTCCTCCTCGCAGGGGGCTGCTGTCTCTCTGAGGGCAATGTTACCTGCTTTGCACGTCACACATGTGTGATGTCCCTGTTTTGTCCATGTTAGTTCTCTTTTTCCTGAGTCTGATCGCACCTGCCTTACTCAGTGTGTCTATCTCCAGGATAGTACCTTCATTGTCTGGGCACACCCAAAAATCTACAGGAAGCTGTACTCCCTCTATCACAGGTAGCTGGTGCTGACTTCCCTCTGTCCTCATTCTTTCACCTACTGCACTGGTAATGTAAATCATCTCTGGATATATAGGAGATCCTTAATGAATATTTTGCTCCAATATTCACCAGGGTCAGGAACTTGGACAAATGTGAGGTTAGCATAGAACAGGCTAATGTGCTGGAACATGACATGGTTAAGAAAGAGCCGGTTTTGGACCTTCTGGAAAATATTCAGATGGAAAAGCCCCAGGGCTAGATGGGATATATTCTAGATTCTTATAAGAAGTGAGAGAAGAGATTTTTGAGGCATTAATGATTATATTAATGTTCTTACTGGCCTCAGGATTAGTAGTAAATGATTTGAGGATGGTAAATGTTGTTCCATTGTCCAAGAAAGCAAATAGGGATAACTGTGGGAATCATACACCTGTGAGTCTTATGTCAATGGTAGACAAAATAACAAAGAGAGTTCTTAGAGATAGGATTAGCAAGCAGTTGGAGAAGCATGGTCTTAATACAAATAGCCACCATGGCTTTGTGAGGGCCAGGATGCCTCACAAGCCTGAAAAAGATGTTTGAGAAGATGGTAGAACAAATTGATGAAGTGGATATGATGTATATTGATTTTGGTAAGGTGTTGACAAGGTTCCCCATGGTATCCTTATCCAAAATATTATGAGGTATGGAATTCATGGAAACTTGTCTGCATGGATTCAGAATTGGTTTGACCACAGAAGGCAGAATGTGGTAGTAGATGGAGAATATTCTGGTTAGACATAACTGGTCAGTGATCTGTTCTGAGAACTCTGCACTTCGTGATTGTTACAAATGCTTTAGGTGAAGAAGTGGAAGGGTGAGTTAATAGGTTTGCAGATGACACAAAGTTTGGTGGTGTTGTGAATAGTGTAGAAGGTTGTCATAGGTTTTAACAGAACATAGATATGATGCAGAGCTGGGCTGAAAAATGGCAGGTGGAGTTTAATCCAAAAATTTGGTGTAATACACTTTGGAAGATGAAACTTGAAGGCAAAGTACAAGGTTAACAGCAGGACTTTTAGCAGTGTGGAAGAATAGATACATCTTGGGATTCAAGTCCATATATCTGTCAAAGTTACCATGCAAGTTGATAGGGTGGTTAAGAAGGTGTACAGTGTGCTAGTCATCATTAGTTGGGGGATTGAGTGCAATAGCTATGAGCTTTAGCGAAGGTGCAGAGGATATTTACCAGGAGATGACATGGATTAGGAAGCACATCATATGAGGAAAAGTTAAGCAAGCTCAGGCTTTAATCTTTGGAATGAAGCAGGATGACAGATCAGGAAGGTGGTTCAAGAAGGCAGCTCATCATCTTCACCTTCTGAAGGGAAATTATGGATGGGCAATAAATACTAGCTTAGCTGGCAATGCCCACATCCTGAAAATGAATAAATGAAAAAACACAGATAACTTGATGGAAGTGAATAAATTTATGAGAGACATAGATAGAGTGGACGGCCAGTATCCTTTTCCCAGGGCAGCAATGGCCAATCTGTTTAAGATGAGTGGAGAAAAGTTTAAGGGAGATGTCAGAGGTAGGCTTATATACAGAGAGTGTTTAGTTCCCAGAATGCACTGCCAGTGGTGGTGACAGGGGCTGATACAATAGGCACATTTAAGAAACTCCTAGACATATGGATGTAAGAAAGATGAAAAGTAATGGGCTGTGTGAGAGGGAAGGTTTAGATTGATTGTGGAGTAGGCTGATATAGATTGGTACAACATTATGGACTGAAGGATCCATAATGTGCAGTATTATTCTATGCTCTCTGTTCTAAACCCCACATCGGTGCCTAGCGTGTCGGAGTTTGACCTGAAGTGTCGACAATTCCTTGCTTCTCATAGATGTTGCTCAACCCAGCACACCGTTTGTTGCTCTAGATTCCAGTTTCTGCTGTCCCTTATATACCTCTGCTAAAGGAAATAGGCCCAGTCCATCCACACTGCTGTTGACCATCGTAACTAGATAAGTCTTGAAATAAATCTGTCCTTCAACTACTGTAATTCCAAAGTAAAGTTGTTTAAAAATATTTGCCAAAGAAAATGACTGTACTTCTTACAAAGATTTTTAGGTTTAGTAGGCTTTTACTATTTCAAGGCAAGTCAAGTCAAGTCACTTATATTGTCATTTCGACCATAACTGCTGGTACAGTACATAGTAAAAATGAGACAACGTTTTTTCAGGACCATGGTGTTACATGACACAGTACAAAAACTAGACTGAACTACGTAAAAAACAACACAGAAAAAAACCACACTCGACTACAGGCCTACCCAGGACTGCATAAAGTGCACAAAACAGTGCAGGCATTACAATAAATAATAAACAAGACAATAGGGCAGTAAGGTGTCAGTCCAGGCTCTGGGTATTGAGGAGTCTGATAGCTTGGGGGAAGAAACTGTCACAGTCTGGTCGTGAGAGCCCGAATGCTTCGGTGCCTTTTCCCAGACAGCAGTAGGTAGATTTCCCCAGATTCTTTTGATTTCAATCTTACGTTCTTCCTTGGTGATAATTTCATGAATTCCATTGAGATGGATTATCACACACCACATCAAAGGATCGTTGTTTGTCTACCCTTTCCTTTTGCTTTAAGTATTAAGATATATTGAAATCTTAGTTATGAAAGAAGCTGTACTCTATGACTTGACTGTCTGTGAAATCTATATGAAGTGGAGTGGAAATAAGGGGGTTATCCAATTGAGCCCCACAGTTACCACATTCAATCTGTTTAAGTTCAATGGATTCCTGCTCATGAGGAACTAGACGAAATTTCTATTTATCTGATCTTCCACAATCTGCTAAAACAGATCAAAATGATTAATAGCTCCTGTCAGTGAATTATGTTCCTTCTCACTGTGGGTAATTTAAATTCCTCTTTCAGGTATAAAACAACATGACAGAATAAAATCCTTCCATGGAGATCAGAGACTGCAAGCTGCTACTTGCTGTGATTCTTTCTTTAATAGAACAGTACGTCATTTGTGTGCAAAACCATACTTGGCCTTTTTACTAGATAAAAGGCAGATGAAATACTTAAGACAAACGTAATCTACAACAAAAACAAAGCACTGGAAAAATTTGTGGTTGCATGGGGGTATCAATCAGAATGTGTGGAGGTGAAAGGAGTAAGTCAAAATTTTGTGGCAATTCTTAGAGCGAATAAGAAAGCTTGCCAATATGGAACAGTATGTCCTGTTAGAATAAAAGCTGCAAGGTAATAAGTGGAACCAGTTAGGAAAATTTTAGAGGAATAAGGGCCAAACACAAGCAAATGGGACTACCTGAGATAGGCGAGAAGACTGCAACTAGCAGAGCACTATCTACGCCACCCAGAGCTACCTGCCAGCCTAGTCATCACATGGGAGCCCATGCATGGCAGGATGAACCCTGGGCGTCCTCCCAAGACTATGGTCAACATGCTCCTAGCAGATTGCGGTGCGGCTAATGTAGATGAACTGAACACACTGATGAGGGAGAGGGAGGAGTGGAGAGTCCGCCATTGTGCCCGATGCTGGCCCCCTAGGCCTGAGTCAATGTAGTAGTAGTAGCAGTGAGATAGGCAACTTGGTCCAGAACAGTCAATTGGGCCAAAGAATCTTTTTCTGTGTTGTATAGCTCAGTAGAGAGTGGATGACAGGCAGATAGAATCAAATGGAAGTAGAAGGGGAGAGATTGGGCTGGAGGCTCCTAGACAATTAGTGGAGCCAGATGGAATTGGATGAAAGGTAGATGGAAACAGCAGGGAAGAGAAGATTACAGGTATGAACATAGGGAGAAAAAAAAGCAAATGTATATTTAATGAGAGCATTGGGGGATGTGGGTTACATGAAATTGGGAAATTTAATATCCATGCCATTGAGTTGTAAACTTCCCGAGCTAATATTGTGTTTGGCCTATCCGGAGCAATGCAGAAAACTAAGGTCAGATGCTGCTCAAGTGTGGGAAGAAGAGTTAAATGATCATTGTGAACAGAGTGCAATTACTTCACAAAATGGTGCCCAGTCTATGCTTGGATTCAGCACTGTAATGGAGGCTCACACTGAGTGATGAAATACAATAATTGTCCTACCAAGCGAGATGCAATAAGCGGGTCCGGTATTCCTTAGAGTTTAAAAGAACGAGGAGTGACTTATTTAAAGATATTGGATCTCATTGGGGCTTGACAGGGTAGATGTTGGGATGTTTTCACTAGTAAGAGTATTTTAAGCAAAGAGACACTTAAAACTGAGGTACATAGAAATTTCTTTTTATAGTGGGTGGTGAATATGTGGAATTTCCTGCCCTGGCAGGTGATGGAAGCTGGATAATTAGAAATATTTAAAGTAGAGGGTGAAGAAATATTTGATGGTTCGAAGGGGAAAGAGAAATAGCACAGAAGTTTAAGTCCAGCATCGATCAGCTATGATAATACTAAGTGGCGAGCCTGAATTAAGGGGCCAGATGATCATTTCTTGCTCCTGTTTTCTTGTTTTATTGATTTGAAAGTAGTAAACCATACCAATTTTATTATATATCCATATAACAATTACAGCATGCAAACAGGCCATCTTGGCCCTTCTAGTCCGTGCCAAACGCTTACTCTCACTGAGTCCCACCTACCTGCACTCAGCCATAACCTTCCATTCCTTTCCTGTCCATATACCTATCCAAATTTTTTTTAAGTGACAAAATCGAACCTGCCTCTACCAATTCTTCTGGAAGCTCGTTCCACACAGCTACCATTCTCTGAGTAAAGAAATTCCCTCTCGTGTTACCCCTAAACTTTGCCCCCTAACTCTCTACTCATGTCCTCTTGTTTGAATCTCCCCTACTCTCAATGGAAAAAGCCTGTCCATGTCAACTCTATCTATCCCCCTCATAATTTTAAATACCTCTATCAAGTCCCCCCTCAACCTTCTATGCTCCAAAGAATAAAGACCTAACTTGTTCCACCTGTCTCTGTAACTTAGGTGCTGAAACCCAGGTAACATTCTAGTAAATCTGTTCTGTATAAACATGATACTTTTATACACAAAAATTCTGACTCAGTCATATGCACTAAATATGTTGTGTACTAGATAAAAATCGTAAAGTTGTAGATATTGGATATCTGGAATAAAAACAGAAACCGGTGGAAGCACTCAGTATGTCAGGCAGCATCTGTAGGAGAGAAACTGAGTTAATATTTCAGGTCTAAAACCTTTCATGAGAACTGGGGAAGGGAAAGAACCCTCATGTTTGATGTTAACTTTTTTCGTAGTTCTGATGAAGATTACTTGAACTGAAGCATTAGACCATCTGATCATAAGTCAGAGGAGCAGAATTAGGCCATTCTGCCCATCAAGTCTGCTCTGCCATTCCATCATGGCTGATTTATTATCCCTCTCAACCCCTTCTCCTGCCTTTTCTCCATAGCCTTTGATTCCTCTTGCAATATTCCTTAAAGGTTAACTTGCAGTTTGAATCAGTGGTAAGGAAGGCAAATGTAATGTTAGCATTCACTTCAAGAAGAATAAAATATAAGAGCAATGATATAATGCTGAGGCTTTATCAGGCATTGGTCAGACTGCACTTGGAGTATTGTGCATAGTTTTCAGCTCCTTATCTAAGAACAGATATGCTGACATTGGAGATGATCTAGAGGAGGTTCATGAGAATGACCCTGGGTATGAAAGGCTTAACATATGAGGAGTATTTGATGGCTCTGGGCCCATACTTGTTGGAGTTTAGAAGAATGGGGGGGGGAAGGGTGAATCTCATTGAAACCTATCAAATATTTAAAGACCTAGATAGAGTGGATTTGGAGAGAATTTTTCCTATAATGCATGAGTCTAGAACCAGAGAGCACAGCCTTAGAATAGAGGCACAGAGATGAGCAGGAATTTCTTTAGCCAGAGGGTGATGAATCTGTGGAATTCGTTGCCATGAACGACTGTGGAGGCCAAGTCATTGAGTATATTTAAAGTGGAGGTTGGTAGGTTCTTGATTAGTCAAGGTGTCTAAGATTACAGAGAGAAGGAAGAAGAATGGGGTTATGAGGGATAATAAATCAGCCATGTTGGAATGGCAGAGAAGATGTGATTGGCTAAATGGCCTAATTCTGCTCCTATGCCTTATGGTCCTATTGTCTTTATTTCTTCTATCAAAGTGCATGACCATACACTTCCCTATACTATATTCCATTTCTCTCTTCCTTGCTCATTCTCCCAATCTGTTAAAATCCTTCTGCAGATTCCCTGCTTCCTCAACACTACCTGCCCTACAACTATCTTCATATTGTCTGTAAACTTGGCCACAACAGCATACTTCCATCAACCAAATTATTGACATATACTGTAACATGACAAGAAGTGGTCCCAATACCAAACCCTGTGGAACACTATTAGACATTGGCAACCCACCAGAAATGACCCTCTTTATTCCCACACTTTACCTTCTGCCAGTCCGACAATCATTCTTTCTTGTAATACCATGGGCTCTTATCTTGTTAACCAGCCTCATGCTTATTACCTTGTTAAAGGCCTTCTGAAAATCAAAGTAAATGACATCCAGGGACTCTCCAGTGTTTATCCTGCTTGTTACTTTCTCAAAGAATTCCAATGGATTTGTCAGTTAAGATTTCCCTTCCGCAAATCTTGCTAACTTTGGCCTATTTTATTATGCCTTTCCGAGTACCCTGAAACATTATCTTAATATTTGATTCCAACATCTTTCCAACCACTGAAGTCAGGTTATTTGGCCTGTAATTTCCTTGTCAAAGAGTGGAGTGATGTTTGCAAATTTCCAGAACCATTCCAGAGTCTAGCGATGCTTGAAAGATCATTTCTAGTGCCACCAAGAATCTCTTCAGCAACCTCTTTCAGAACCCTGGGTTATAGTCCATCTGGTCCCTGTGACTTACATAATTTCAAACTTTCAGCTTCCCAAGCACCTTCTCCTTCGAATAACAACTACACTCAGTTTTGCCATTTCTGGCATGCCGCTGGTATATTCCACAATTAAGACTGACACAAAATGCTTACTAAATTTGCCTGCCAGCTCTTTATCCCTCATTACTACCTCTCCAGTAGTATTTTCCAACAGTCTGGTCTCTACTCTCACCTCTTTCACGCACTTATATAATTGTTCATTTACCTTTATATTTTATCTTTTCTTTCCTTTTGGCTTTTTCAGTTTGCCTTCTGTTGGTTTTTAAAAGTTTCCCAATCCTGTAACTTCCCACTAATTTTTCCTATATTATTTGTCTTCTCCTTTCTTCTTAACTTGTCTTTGATTCCCTTGTTAGCCACGGTTGTCTTTCCTTCCCTTTTGAATACTTCTTTATTCTTTGGGATATATAGTATCTATCCTGTGCCTTCCAGATTGCTCCAGAGTCTCCAGCCATTGCTGCTTTGCCATTATCCCTGATAGTGTCCTCTTCCACTCAACTTTGGCCAGCTGCTCTTTCCTGCCTCTGTAATTCCTTGTACTCTGCTGTAATGCTGAAATATTTGACTTTATTTTCCTCCTCTCAGACTGGATTCTATCATATTAAGATATTTTTTCTCCTAAGAGTTCCTTTACCTTAAGCTCCCTAATCAAATCTGATTCATTGCACAGCACCACACCCAGAATTGCTTTTCCCCTACTGCGTTCAACCACCAGCTGCTCTAGAAAGACATCTTGTAAGCATTCTACAAATTCCTCTCTTTGGTTTGAGCACCAACCTAATTTTCCCAATCTACTCTATTTGTATATTGAAATCCCCCATGACTATCATAACACTGCCCTCCCATCAGGGTCTTCTTACCTTTGCAGTTTCTTAACTCTACCCACCAAGATTCTACATCTTCCGTTTCTATGTCAGCTCTTTTGAAGGATTTGATTTCAATTTTTACCAACAGAGTCACACCCACTGCCTCCCAGCCTATCCTTTCAATACAATGTGTATCCTTAGATATTAAGTTCCCAACTATGATCTTCTTTCAGCCTTGACTCAATGATACCCATTATGTCATATCTGCTAATCCCTAACAGCTCTACAAGATCTGCATACTGTGTGCAGTCAAATACAAGGCCTTCAGTCCTGTATTTATCACCCTTTTTGATTTTGCCCCCATGTTACACTTCAACTCATCAAATATTGATGTTGTTTTCCTCTCCAGGGATAGTGTTGGTCCTTCTGAGTGTATTCAGCATTTTCTATTCTGAAATGTGATGCATAGGTTTCATAGGTTATACTCAACTTCTGAAATAATATTCCAGTAAAAGAATCCAAATTCCATAAGCAGAAGATGCATTATCAATGCAAGAGTATCACCAACTTCATTTATGTTCCATTAAGATCAAAAGAGTACGTACTGTACATCATTTTTTTAAAGCAGAAAATCCGCATGCCTGTGAATTCTGCAGGAAATTGCATACTGAAGGCTGTTATTAAAGATGTCACCATTCTCCTTTGATTAAATGAGTTTACTGTAGAACATAAGATCAAATTGTTCAATCCCAGGTACCTATCATGTAGATTGAACATTGGCCCAGCCAAGAGCTTTATTGGAAATTAGGCTTCACTCCTCAGATGTAAGCCTATTTATTATGTCCTTAGAATAAGAAATTGCACTTGCTTTAAAACACGATATCTCCAGGATGAACTAATTTTCAACTTTGACTTCTTTGCCTTTGCATGTTGAACGCTTTGCACTTCCACTGCAGAAACTTGAACTAATTTCATTGTAATATTAGAGTTTACAATACTACCTGAGGATTGAAATGTTTTCTGAGATTCAGTCTGCATTCTCACATGAGTATAAGCGATCCTAGGGCACAATTCTGAAGATGAGCAAGTAGCTACTCCCTGATTTTATGGCCAATATATATATTTACTAGAGAAAAATTACTAAACCAAGTTATTCAGTTTTTGCACACTATGACTTCTGTAAATTTACAGATTGGTTTCTTACATTACAAAAGTGACTATGATTCAATCATATTGAATCATTTGACTATCCTTCAATCATTTTCATATGTTATGAAAAAATATACTAACAGGAATGTTCATTTATATATAAAAATATAGACAATAGTTTATGAATAACACACACAAAATGTTGGAGGAACTCAGCAGGTCAGGTAGCATTTATAGAGAGTGATAAACAGTCATTTTGGACTGAGATCCTTAATCAGGACTAGAAAGGAAGGGTGGAGAAGCCAGAGTAATATGTAGTGGGAGAGGAAGGAGTATGTGCTGGAAAAGCTAGGTGGAGACAGCTGAGTGGGGGTGGAGCTATGAAGTGACAAGACAGGAGATGAGGGGTGAAAAAGGTAAATGGGTAAAAAAGAAGGAACTTGATAGGAGAGCAGTGGACCATAAGAGAAAAGGAAGTGAGATGGACATCTAGTTAACATAGCTGTGAGAGTCAGTAGGTTTATAAAAGATATCAGTTTGTCTCCAGAGATGGGGAAGAGATGTGACAGAAATGGAGCAAGTGAACTTAAGGTTAGGGTGGGAGTTTGAGGCAAAGTTGGTGAAATTGACCAGCTCAGCATGAATGCATGAAGCAGCACCAATGCAGAAAGAGTTGAGGAGCCTTACCAGTGAAAGCTTGGAACATGTACTTTTCCGCATAGTCAACAGGCATAGTTGGGGCCCGTGCGGGTGCCCATAGCTACACTTTGGGTTTGGAGAAAGTGGGAAGAGCCAAAAGATAAATTGAGTGTGAGGACCAGTTCCATCAATCCTCATGAAGGATCATGATCCAAAATGCCAACTGTTTATTATTTTTTATAGATGTGCCTGACCTGCTGAGTTCCACCAGCATTTTGTGTGTGTCACTCTGGATGACCAGCATCTTAAGAAACTTCAGTGTTTCCATTTTAAGGATGCTCTGTCTCATGAGAGGATGATTGTGTCAGATGTTAATTTTAAATTATTACACTTTTCCTGCAATTTCTCAACTTGCCCATTTTATGAAGTCCATAAGATCGATGGTGTGTTATAGTTGATGCTCACCCTTCTACTGAACAGTTTGATGCCTTTTGAAGTCATAGGCATCTGTACTGTTTGTGGTGTTTCACTCCATTTTGTTCATTCCATTATCCTCTATATTCATCAGCACCTCGTCCTTGCTGACAATCAACACCGGTGCATCTCAAGGATGCACGCAGAGCCTACTGCTACAAAGGAGGCAGGGCAGTGCCTCTGATTTCTTAGAAGTTTGCACAGATTTGACATGTCATCAAAAACTTTGACAAACTTCTATAGATGCAAGGTGGAGAGAATACTGAGTAGTTGATTCATAGCCTGGTATGGGAACACCAATGCCCCTTAATAGAAAAACACTGCAAAAAGTAGTGGATAAAACTCAGGCCATCACATATCAAATTCTCCCCACCTCTGAGCACATTTACAATATTGAACTGATTCCACAACCTATGGACTCACTTTTATAGACATGTTCTCTATATTTATTGCTTATTTATTTATAATTATTTCTAATTATTTGTATTTGCACAATTTGTTGCCTTTTCACACTGGTAGTTTGTCCTTCTCTGTCATGTATAGTTTTTCATTGATTCTATTGTGTTTCATTCTATTTACTGTGAATGCCTGCAAGAAAAATGAATCCTGGGTGGTATATGTACTTTGATGTTAAATTTACTTTCAACTTTGAAGCTTTGAACTTTGATCTGTTCTCTCTATACCATCTATTAAGAATAAACTCTCCTCAGGCTTCCAGCTGGGTATAGGTATCAATTGTAACCAATGTACCAATGACAAACTCTGCCATCTTCATCAGGGATGATGCTTGGGGCATGTCTAGTCCAGTAGTAATTATACCCCTGTAGTCTGTTCCTCCTGATTGGTTAGTGCTCATCTGTTCTTCCACCTTGCTTACAATCGAATTCCAATTCTTACTTAGAGTGAGACGTTTGTCTTTGTTAAAATTCTTTCCCTCTAGTTTTATTTCAATGGCCTCCTTTACCAGGTGGACCCAAAAGCCATTGGTATGACACAGTAATTTTGTGCCATCAGAATCAATCCCATGGTGATCGTGATGTTCTGCTACCACTGATTTCTCCAAGTAACCCAAATGGATGACCTTGATGTGGGTTTCCACCCTGCGGCCCATATGGCCGAAATGTGCTGCTTTGCAGTCACAAGGAATCCTGTAAGTGCCAGTCGATCTGAGTACCAGGTCATCTTTGACTGACATAAGCTGCAACTGGAACTTCTTTAGGGGTCTGTATATGGTATTAATCTGGTTTTCTTTAGGAAACCGGTGATCCTTCCAGAAACCGTGGAAATATACGGAAGACAGGTGGTAGTGACAGATTCCTCCTCATTGTTAGGTTTCCTGGTTTTTTCCATAGGCCCTTTTAAGGGTCTGATTGATTGAAATAAAACCATTGAAATAAAGTTAGAGGAAAAGAATATTAACAAAGATGAAGATCTCGCTCTAAGTAAGAACGGGAATTCGATTGTAAACAAGATGGGTGAGTGGAAACCTGATTGGATGAGGACTAACCAGTCAGGAGGGACAGGCTATAGGGTTATAAATTCCACTGAACTAGAAATTCCCAGGCATCATCCCTGATAAAGATGGTGGAGTTTGCCATTGAAATGTTGGTTATAATCAATACCTGTACCCAGCTGGAAGCCCCAGAAAAGTACTGGATCCTTATTCACCAACTACAAAATTGTCAATGACACAACTATAGCTGGCAGAATTTCTGATGATGTCTAGGAGGCATACAGGAATGAGACAGATGAGCCGGTCAAGTGATGTTGTGACAACAACCTTCAACTCAACACCAGTGAGAACAAGGATTTGATTGTGGAGTTCATGAGGGGGAAGTCAAGGGAACACACACCAGTTTTCATTGATGGATCAGCAGTGGAAAGGTGAGCAGCTTCACTTTCCTGGTGTGAACATCTTGGGAGGTTTACCTTGGGCCCAACATACTCATGCAATTACAAAGGAGCCGCAACAGCAGACATATTTCATTAGGAGTTTGAGGAGTCTTCATTTGACAAAAAAGACTTGCAAATTTCTACAGATGTACCATGGAAGGTATTCTAACTGGGTACATCACTATCTGGTATGGATGGGCTACAAAACAGGGTTGGAAAATGCTGCAGCAAGTTGTAAACTTAGCCAACTTTATCATGGGCACTAGCCTCCCCAGCATTGAGGACACCTTCAAAAGGCAATGTTCCAAAAATGGCATCCATCATTAAGTACCTCCATCATCCAGGAAACACCCTCTTCTCATTGCTGCCACCAATGAGGAGGCACAGAAGCCTGAAGACACACACTCAATGTTTCAGGAATATCATCTTCCCCTCTGACATCAGATTCCTGAATGAACAATGAACTGTCGTACACTACCTCACTATTTTCTTTCTTGCTCTCTTTTCGCACTACTTATTTAATTTAATTTTTATATGCAGTATATTTCTCATTGTAATTTATATTTTTTGTATTTTTATGTATTGCATTGTGCTGCTGCTGCTGCAAAACAACAAATTTCATGACAAATGCCAGTGATATTAAACCTGATTCTGATTCAGAATGTTTTCTGCCACAAAAATGTCTGAGTAAATATGTAGCATGGCTAAGGAATGAACAAGCAACCTTCTTTAATTCCATTTAGTTCCTAATTTTCTCATATGGTTCTTGGTGATTCCCTTTGTCCTTGGAACACTGGAGAGCAACATTGTGCGTGACATCCACTTAGGCCTAACTGTTAAACAAATGCACCCTTTAATTTATTCTTTACATGGATAAATGTAATTGACAAGCTCAGTTGCAAAGTCCATAATTCCAGCTTTAGTTTATCATCCTTCATGTTCAGAGACAGACAATTGTATTAACTAATAATAAATAAACTTGTCACTTTTAAAGCAAAATGTTTAATACTGCAGAACTGACTAGGGTCGAACAGAAACACTGCTCATATTTCTGTCAATAAACATCTCTCAATAAATTACCATCTTGTGGTTCAGGTCTATAAATACTTCAAAAAAACCAACACAGAGCCATATGTTTTGTTGCTAGGTTATGATGCAGCAGACGTTTAACTGTTCAGGGATAGTCACAAGCGGTTGTGGCCTGAAATTTGCATACTTTACAGGCGCATTGCAATGCCAAGCTATTGGAGATTGTTATTCAATGACTGAAATGAAAATTCCTACTTCAACAAAACCATCATAATCTAGGCCAAGTGTTTGGAACTACCTGCAGGGTGCCAGATATCTACTGTCTATACTTTAGGTCTCCTTTTCCTGGGTTTTTGTTTCCAGTTTTAGAATAGGGACTACAATTTAAAAGTACATAATAGGCTGTTAAAAAAAACTCGGAGACATCTTGAAAGACACAAGAGAAACAGGAGAAAGGGAAGTCTTTCAAGTTGTCGCTTCTCAATTTCCTACATTCCCTTACCCCCTCAGTAAATGGATGTTGTTTTAAAATGACTTATGACGTCCTCCAATGACTTCCAAAATTGTTATTATAACAGCAACCTTCATTGACTTCACCCCTTCAAAATAGAAATCCATGACCTTCCATTCTCTCATTCTGGACTGATATCTAGCAGGCACAAAAACTGACAATCTGACCTCAGAATCATCTTTTCCCAAACAATCAAAAACCTGGCAATAGTGATTTGTGAATAAATTATATTAGTATCTCAGAAATACTTGCTCTCATGAAGCCTGACCTTGGCTGAATGGAAGCTGAAGACAAGGGAAAATTAAATAAAATAAACAACTGTATTCAGAATTGGTGTAGAGATCTTAAATCAGTGAGTTACTTGTTACCTGCCTGGCTTTCTCTTTCAAAATTAATATTGTATCATCTTGATTCTTGAAGCTTTAAGATTTTTATAGGCCTGGTGGAAGTCCCTGGATTACGTATTGATTCCATCTCAGAGAACTGTCCATGAGCTGATTTTTCTGTAAGTTAGGGATGTCTAGTTTTCTAAAGCACCCCATATTGTATCGTTCTTCATGGATTCAAGATTCAAAGAATGTTTATTATCAAAGGATGTATAAATTATACAACTTTGAGATTTGTTTGCTTATGGGCAGTTGCAAAGCAAGGAACCCGAAAGAACCCAGTTTTAAAAAATAAAGACCAACCCCTGATGTGCATGGAGAAAGAGAAAAAAATACAAATCATGCAAACAATAGAAGTGAGCACCAACAACAGCAGTCCGAACCAAACTGATTCCTTAGATCCAAATTCCTGGAGCAGCCCAAAGTAAGCCCAAAGCCTCAGTATTCTGTTCATCATATTAGTGGGGCAGATTGCCACAAAGTTTGCAAACATGAAGCACAATAGCCGGGGGCAGTCTCACAGACTCAGCGTCACAGAGAGGGGAGCCCCCAGTCTACTTGGACTGGCACTTAAAATGTCCAAACAGCAGATTGTACCTCGCATTAGGACACAGGCTCCACCGCGGCGAATCGCTCCAGGCCTAAATTTCGCTGCTGAAGAAGGTGTTCTCAACCTCTCTAAATCGGCTCAGCACCCAGAGTGATCCACCTTTGCCCGACTCTCGGCACCCTGCCTTTCCTGTCTACCAGGTGTTTAGATTGTCCAAACAGCAGATCGTGCCTCTCATTAGGACCCAGACTCAACTATAGCGAATTGCTCTGGGGCTAGAACACACCGCCCTGCGATTCACTGTGGACCTACATTTCATTGCTGTTAAAGCCATTCTCAAACTCTCCAAATCGGTTTGGTGCTTATAGGGATTCACCCTCGCATCCCGATTAGGTATATGGGCATCGGAACTCCTCTGCCTCATCTTGTCCTCTCTGAATCATTCACTTAGCCATTATTTGTTTTAAATTTTAAAACATTAATTATGAAACCATTCTAACATGGTCCATAATTAAACTAATGAAATATATGTTGCATTCAATCATGCATACATACTTGATTTTTAAAATTATTATTACCAGCTTGAAAAAATGCTTTAAAAATGTATCGGAGAATTTGCATAAACACAGATTTTTATAAGTCCTGGGGAATCCCTGTATTGGAAAACTGTCAGAAATTTACTAACATTGTGAAATTCATATGATCAGAGTTTACACATAGAACAATAAAACACACATTTTTGGTGTAAGTTATGAACCTCAAGACAGGAAGTTTCAGTGGATCCCTTACTCTGATTGAAGCATCAACTTTAAATTGCTTTAGATTATTATTTAAAGGAAGATATAATTCAATATATCAACAGAACAGCCTTCAAAATCAGCATAACAATACAATATAACATTACACCCTGCACATCGTTGTCTCTTCTGCTAGGCACTCAGATCATTCAGCCTATTTAAAGGTTCTAAAGAGGCACTGGAAGATGCTTATGCTCAGCACCTGGTAACTCTTTAAGTAAAGTTACCCTATAGGGTTGAATTGGATCTGTAGATCTTTTGATCAGTAATAGACATAATAGACCAGGGGATCAATGATCATGCAACCTAAGTAACATCTCTATTAAACACTTGATGATACTTGAGCAGAAGAAGGCGATTATAATGTGCTGATGTAAACTGAGGTCCATTATCAGAAAGAAGAGGCCCCATTGCCTCACTGAGGAAGGAAAAGGTTGGTAGGGTGAGGAAACCATGGTTGACAAGAGATGTGGAACATCCTGTCAAGAGGAAAACAGAAACTTACTTAAGGTTTAAGAAGCAATGATCAGACAGAGCTCTAGAGAGTTACAACAGAGCCATGAAGGAGCTGAAGAATAGACTTAGGAGAGCTAGAAAGGGACATGCAAGTGTCTTGGTGAATAGGAATAGGGAACAAACCACAAGACATTCTACATATGCCTGAAGAATAGAAGGATGACAAGAGTGAGGGTAGGATTGATCAGGGATAGAAAAGGAAACATGTACCAGGAGTCAGAGGAGGTAAGGGAGGTCCTTAATGAATACTTTGCTTCAGTATTCACAAGTGAGAGGGACCTTGACAAATGGGAGAACAGTGTAGATCAGGCTGACATGCTGGAAAATACTTTTTTTCTCTCTCTCTATGCATTGGGTGTTGATGGTGTTTTTTTAAAAATGGGTTCTTTAGAGATTTCTTTGTTTTATGGCTGCCTATAAGGAGACAGAACTCAAGGTGGTATAATGTATACATACTTTGCTAATAAATGTACTTCAAACTTTGAAATTCTTAGTAGTGTGGAGCAACAGAGGAATATTGGGGTCTATGTCCATTAATCCTTCAGACTTGCTATGCTAATTGATAGGCTGATTAAGAAGGCATATAGTGAATTGTCCTTCATTAGTCAACCTATTGAATTCAAGAGCAACGAGATAATGTTGCAGTTCTCTGTTGGAGCGTCAGTGGCGGAAAGGATCCCAAGCTTCCCTGGATCCCATGCCCCCTGACTTTCTGAATGAGTCCACCAAGGGGAACCTTGTCAAATGTCTTACTAAACTCCATCTCCACCACATCCACTGACCTACCTTCATCAATTTGTTTTGTCACTTCCTCAAAGAATTCAATCAGGGTTGTGAGGCATGACCTGCCCCTTACAAAGCCATGCTGACTATCTCTAATCAGACTATATGAAGTCTAGACTCATTCAGAAAGTCAGGAGGCATGGGATCCAGGGAAGCTTGGCTGTGTGGATTCAGAATTGGCTTATCCATAGAAGGCAGAGGGTGGTTGTAGACAGAGCATATGTGCCTTGGGGTTAGTGACCAGTGTTGTTTAGCTGGGATCTATTTGGCTCCCCTGCTCTTGGTGATTTTAATAAATGATTTAGGTGAGAAAATGGAGGGTGGGTTAGTATGTTTGTAGATGACACAGCAGTTGGTTGTGTTGTGGACAGTGTAGAAAGCTGTTGTAGGGTACAATGGTTGACGACATTCAGCACATCTTTCTTTGCAACTTCTGCCATTTTTAATGGGTTCCTACTAGGTTCCTACTACCAAATTCATCTTTTCCTCCCCCCTGCTCTCCACTTTCTGCAGGGATCACTCTCTCCATGATATGCTTGTCTATTTGACGCCCCGCCCCCAATCTCCCTCCTGACACTTCTCCTGAAATCAGAAGAAGTGCTACATCTGCCCATTCACCTCCTCCCTCACCACTATTCAGGGCTCTAAATAGTCCTTCCAGTCAAGGCAACACTTCATCTGCAAATCTGTTGGGTCATCTACTGAATCCGGTGGTGCTTCTGGTGCGGTCTCCTCTACATTAGTGAGAACCAATGTAGATTGTGGGGAGGGCTGCTTGTCCACATTCTCCAGAGGCTCTGACCCCATCATTCATTCCCAGTTCTAATTCACTCAATCCTGATGTACGGTATCTGCGGCCAAAAAAAACACAAGTGGCTTTTACAGTCTACTCAGCTGAGCCTGCAATAACATCCCCAATAATTTGTCATTAAAATTGTCCATCTTTTCATGTTAGATGTTATCTCTTCATATATCCAAAATCTTCAAACACCAGGATTAACAACAGCAAGGATCATCATTGTGTTTACCTATGTTGGAAGGTGTGTGAGCAAAGAGATATACCTACCAACCAAAACTTTTGAAATTCAGTGGAATTATGGTTGCATTCTCCTTTCCAATTTTGAATATGATTGTCCTTATTGGATCTGCGAGTTTGAGAAGCAATTAGGAACTCCTTGTTTGATTCCATTACATGTGTGATAACTACACCCATCTTCTCAAAGAACAGTGCCAAGTCTGAAGCTAAGATAAGCAAGCCACAGGAGGATGCAGATCTAATGTAGGTAAATGGGGTTAGTGCCTTTAATTCTTGGTATTATTCTTGTGAACTTCCTCTGGACTTTTTCTACAGTCAGCATATCTTTCCGTAGATATCAGGCCTCAAATTGCTCACAATGTTCCAAATACCAGATTCCAGTCACATGATTGCAAAGTTGGCATCCAAATCCACACCAAGGAAAAGACAGAATAAAGCAAGTATTCATATGTTTCCCTCGCAGGACAAATAAATCAATCTCTGTCTCAAAAGATTATTCCTATTTCCATTACTTGCCTAAAGCCTTTTAGAACAGAACTACATTAAAGACCTTTTAAGAACAAAATATAGGTGGCTAAAGTTTGTTTTCTTAATGAAATTATCTGTTCCAAACTGAGAGCAACTGTAAGATGAGATATTGAATGTACATTCACATTCATAAACCAATGTATAAGTAAAATACTTTTCAAGATTAAATTGAATCAGATCATAGTTGTGCTCTGCACATCCAAGGTACAACAGCAACGTTCAAGTCTGATTGAACTGAGTAAGCAAGCCCTCTGGTCATAATTGAAGGATTAGTGTTTATGGTGTACAGAGTCAGCATGCAAATACTGAAATGACATGTGAACAGTAGTCTTGATTTCTCCTGAATGCTTATAGGTCTCAGCAGATATTTGCAATTTTGCCAGGGGCAATTCAAACTCTTGCTTCTGTAACTACTACAGTAAAATGCCAAATCTATTTGGATTCTATCACTTGAGATGTAAGGAATATGTGGCATGAATAAGGTAACCATTTTACCTAGAAAACTATGCATAAAATATCTTAAGGTGAAAAACTTAAGAGAGAATCAAACAAATGTCTTCAATAAAATTATATTTTTATACAAGAAAAATTAATCAGGTTATGAAACCAAAGGCAAGAAGTAGCTATACAAGTTTCCACAGCGAACGTCTTGAACTCAATAGTGAGGAGAATTTGCATGCTACATGTTGAGTTCTCGGAGCCCAAGTCAGTGTCAACATTTTTCAGATGGTTGGGATTGATTAGGGTATTTATCCAGAACCTTAGACAAAAACCACAGTGGAGGCTAAGTCTTTTATTGGATGGAATAAGTAGCTATTCTCATATTCAAGTGTGCTGACAAATAGTCACACACCACCCATGTGCAAGGTTACAAAAGATTCACTGACAAACATAAAAGTCTATATGTTGCAGTTAGTAGTGCATACTATCCTGATCTTAAGGACTGCTTTTATCTCACTGTTGTAAGTCAGTTAAATAGACATAATTTATGATAATAAATGGACCTGATCTTTCGGTCTACCTCATTAGAGCCTTATTTGTCTAACTTTTGGTGTCAAGGTGGAAAAATGTCTTTATCAAAGGAGGCATAAGGTTCCCTCCGCTATCCTGCTGGTCACCCTTGGGCAAAGTGTAGCACCTGCTTAGCCCCTGCCTCCCTAGTCAGGATCATGTGAAGCCATGGGAGCAGGTGATGGATGGTCATGTGAGCAGCTGGTGCACATCACAAGTCCTGGTTATGCGATCACTGACACCAGGCAGACAATCTCTGAAGAGTATTGATAATGTCAGGGGTCACCTGTCTTGTAAAGACACAGCCCAGAAGAAGGCAATGGCAAAGCACTTCTGTTGAAAAGTTTTTCAAGAACAATCATAGTCATGGATAGAGAAAAGAGTAAGAACAACACTAGGCAAGGCAAGACAAGTTCATTTGTCTAGCACTTTTCAAACACAAGGTAGTTCAAAGTGCTTTACATAGAACAAGATATAAACATCAAATTTCAGACAATATAAAAGAGAATAAAATCACTTAAAAATTAATATGACAAATAGATTAAAAAAGGAATAAAAGTTACAGTGCAGGAGTTTCTAATTCAAAGCTACAGTGAAAAGAAAAGTTTTAAGCCTCAAATTAAATGAGCTTAAAGTTGGGGCAGACTTCAGATCCTCTGGAAGGTTATTCCAGATATATGGAGCATAGTAACTAAAAGCTGCTTCACCATATTTAGTTTTGACCCTGGGGACAGAAGGCAGACCCGCTCCAGATGACCTGAGAGCTCAGGAAGGTTCAACATGCAACAAGAGATTGGAGATGTATTTTGCTCCTGGACCATTCAATGCTTTATAAACCACCAGTAATATTTTAAAGTCAATCCTCTGCTGGACAGGAAGCCAGCGTAGTGATCTGAGAGCTGATGGAAGACCGTGATGATGATGATTTGTCTACCTGTACTGCACTTTCTCTGTAACTGTAACACTGTATTATTCATGACTATGGAAGGCCAGAGAGGGTTGTGACATGTTGTGGAAACCAAGGACTGGAGCTGTGGGGAATGGAGAGGGTCAGCAGTTACATTGGCATGCCAAAGTTTGTGCACCCCTAGTCAAAATTTCTGTTACTGTGAATAGCTAAGCAAGTAAAAGATGACCTGATTTCCAAAAGGCATAAAGTCAAAGATGACACATTTCTTTAATATTTTAAGCAAGATTACTTTTTTATTTCCATTTTTTACAGTTTCAAAAAAACAAAAAAGGAAAAGGGCCTGAAGCAAAAGTTTAGGCACCCTGCATGGCCAGTACTTAGTAACACCCCCTTTGGCAAGTGTCACAGCTTGTAAATGCTTTCTGTAGCCAGCTAAGAGTCTTTCAATTCTTGTTTGGGGGATTTTCACCCATTCTTCCTTGCAAAAGGCTTCTAGTTCTGTGAGATTCTTGGGCTGTCCTGCATACATTGCTCTTTTGAGGTCTATCCACAGATTTTTGATGATGTTTAGGTCTGGGGACTGTGAGGGCCATGGCAAAACCTTCAGCTTGCTCCTCGAGGTATTCCACTGTGGATTTTGAGGTGTATTTATGATAATTATCCTGTTGTAGAGGCCATCCTCTTTTCATCTTCAGCTTTTTTAATGACTGTGTGATGTTTGCTTCCAGAATTTGCTGGTATTTAATTGAATTAATTCTTCCCTCTACCAGTGAAATGATCCCCGTGCCACTGGCTGCAACACAAGCCCAAAGCATGATCGATCCACCCCTGTGCTTAACAGTTGGAGAGGTGTTCTTTTCATTAAACTCTGCACCCTTTTTTCTCCAAAGTTACCTTTACTCATTGCGGCCAGAAAGTTCTATTTTAACTTCATCAGTCCACAGGACTTCTTTCCAAAATGTATCAGGCTTGTTTAGATGTTCCTTTGCAAGTTTCTAATGCTGAATTTTGTGGTGATGATGCAGGAAAGGTTTTCTTCTGATGACTCTTCCATGAAGGTCATATTTATACAGGTGTCACTGCGCAGTTGAACAGTGCACCAGCACTCCAGAGCCTGCTAAATCTTCCTGAAGGTCTTTTTCAGTCAAACGGGTGTTTGGATTTGGCTTTCTAGCAATCTCATGAGCAGTTCTCTCAGATAGTTTTCTTGGTCTTCCTGACCTCAACTTGACCTCCACTCTTTCTGTTAACTGCCATTTCTTAATTACGTTACTAATTGAGGAAATGGCTACCTGAAAACACTTTGATATCTTTTTCTAGCCTTCTCCTGCTTTGTGGGCATCATTTATTTTAATTTTCAGAGTGCTAGGCAGCTGCTTAGAGGAGCCCATGGCTGCTGATTGTTGGGACAAGGTTTGAGGAGTCAGGGTATTTCTAAAGCTTTGAAATTTGCATCACCTGGCCTTTCCTAACGATGACTGTGAACAAGCCATAGCCCTAACAAGCTAATTAAGCTCTGAGATCTTGGTAAAAGTTATCTGAGAGCTCAAATCTCTTGGGGTGTCCAAACTTTTGCATGGTGCTCCTTTCCTTTTTTTCACTCTAAAATTGTACAAAACAAAATAATACACTAATAGACAATAGACAGTAGGTGCAGGAGTAGGCCATTCGGCCCTTCTAGCCAGCACCGCCATTCACTGTGATCATGGCTGATCATACACAATCAGTACCCCGTTCCTGCCCTCTCCCTATATCCCTTGACCCCGCTATCTATGAGCTCTATCTAACTCTCTCTTGAATGCATCCAGAGACTTGGCCTCCACTGCCTTCTGGGGCAGAGCATTCCACATATCCACCACTCTCTGGGTGAAAAAGTTTTTCCGCATCTCTGTTCTAAATGGCCTACCCCTTATTCTTAAACTGTGGCCTCTAGTTCTGGACTCACCCATCAGTGGGAACATGCTTCCTGCCTCCAGCGTGTCCAATCCCTTAATAATCTTATATGCTTCAATCAGATCCCCTCTCATCCTTCTAAATTCCAGTGTATACAAGCCCAGTCGCTCCAATCTTTCAACATATGACAGTCCCGCCATTCCAGGAATTAACCTTGTGAACCTACGCTGCACTCCCTCAATAGCAAGAATGTCCTTCCTCAAATTTGGAGACCAAAACTGCACGCAATACTCCAGGTGGGGTCTCATCAGGGCCCTGTACAGCTGCAGAAGGACCTCTTTACTCCTATACTTAATTCCTCTTGTTATAAAGGCCAGCATGCCATTAGCTTTCTTTACTGTCTGCTGTACCTGCATGCTTGCTTTCATTGACTGATGTACAAGAAAACATAGATCTCGTTGTACTTCCCCTTTTCCTAACTTGACTCCATTTAGATAGTAATCTGCCTTCCTGTTCTTGCCACCAAAGTGGATAACCTCACATTTATCCACATTAAACTGCATCTGCCATACATTTGCCCACTCACCCAACCTGTCCAAGTCACCCTGCATTCTCATAACATCCTCCTGACATTTCACACTGCCTCCCAGCTTTGTTTAATCTTGCTTAAAATGTTGAAAAGAATGTTTCATCTTTAACTTTATGACTTCTGGAGATCATAAAGATTAGATCATCTTCTAATCACTTAACTAATCACAGTAACAGAAATTTTGACCAGGGATGCCAAACTTTTGCCTGCCACTGTATCTGTGTATAGTTAGGGTTTTGTATAAGGAGGGAGAAACACTTAGGATCCTTGCTTGGGCCAAACACAAAGGCCTGAAAATGGAGCTGGAAGCAACATGCACAAGGTGACTGCAAGATGAGTCCCAATGAAGGGTTTCAATGGCAAAGCGTTAACTGTCCATTCCCCTCCATAGATGCTGCCTGAGCTGTTGAATTCCTCCAGCATTTTGCATGCTGCACTTTATTTTTCATTCTGTTTTTCTACCCCTTCCGTATTACCTCAATATACTACGTAGGGAATAACCAGTCTGGATGGCACGCAAACAAAGTTTTCACTGTCTCACAATACAAATGACAATAATAAACCAATTCTAGTCAAATATATGAAGGCTCGCAAATCTATCTATGACTGGATTAACTATATTGGCCATGTGAGTATACAGTATGAAGCTCACAATAGCTCAAGAAATTCATATTAGGAATCCAATACCAGATAATGATTGAAAAGGGAAAGATTTATTTGTAACCTGAAATCAGTCAGATCCATCAGCAGGCAAAGTCAGGAGACAGAGTCACTTACAAGAGAAAATCTGCAGATGCTGGAAATCCAAGCAACACACACAAAATGCTGGAGGAACTCAGCAGGCCTGGCAGCACTTATGGAAAAGAGTACAGTTGTCATTTCAGGCTGAGATCCTTTATCAGGACTGGAGATAAAAAGATGAGGAGTAGATTTAAAGGTGGGGGTGGGGAGAGAGAAAAACACAAGATGATAGATGAAACCTGGAGGCGGAGGGGTGAAGTAAAGAGCCGGGAAAGTTGATTGGTGAAAGAGATACAGGGCGTGAGAAAGGGGGAGTCCAATAGGAGAGAACAGAAGGCCATGGAAGAAAGAAAAGAGGGGAGGAGTACCAGAGGGAGGCAATGAGCAGGCAAGGAGATAAGGTGAGAGAGGGAAAAGGGGATGGGGAATGGTGAAGGGGGGACCATTATCAAAAGTTTGAGAAATCAATGTTCATGCCATCAGGTTGGAAGCTACCCAAACAGAATATAAGGTGCTGTTCCTCCAACCTGAGTGTGGCCTCATTGCGACAGTAGAGGAGGCCGTGCATTGACATATTGGAATGGGAATGGGAAATGGAATTAAAATGGGTGGCCACTAGGAGATCCCACTTCTTCTGGTGAACGGAGCATATGTGCTCAGGGAAATGGTCTCCCAATCTACGTTGGTTCTCACTGATATACAGGAGGCCACACGCGGAGCACCGGACTCAGTTTATGACCAACGGACTCACAGGTCTCTCCCCTCCCCCACCTTTTAAATTTACTCCTCTTTTTTTTCTCCAGTCCTGCCGAAGGGTCTCGGCATGAGACATCGACTACTTTTTCCCATAGATGCCACCTGGCCTGCTGAGTTCCTCCAGACTCATTTGTGAGCTATCAAAGGACAATTCATTGTTGTCAATGACAAACTGAAAAAGAAGACAGCTCATGTTTCTGAACTTCGTAATCGCTAAAGTGAAACTCTGATCTGTCTGCGGTTGGACTATTGTTTCCTATTCTAGGCACTGCTTTAGGAAGGCTGCTCAAGTTCCAGTTACAAATTATTGTCCTAGGTGTACATACATACATACATACATGAGACATAAATGCCAAAAAAATTAGCATTTTGCAGCAGCAGCACAGTACATTACAAGACAAGCTCAAACATAAGCTAACACAGACTTAAATTAACATAAATTATACATAACTCTGACTTAAATTAGCATAAACCATACATAACTTGGACTTAAATTAGCATAAGTTATACATAACTTGGGTGTAAATTAGCATAAATTATACATAGCTTATATGCAGTGCAAAAAAACAAAAATGATATAATAACACAAATGTAAGTCTGAGAAAAAGAAAAAATATGATGTCTGATATAATGTTAAGGTTCTTCAAGACAGTTCAAAAACCTGATAGCAGTGAAGAAGAAGCTAATGTTGAATTATGAGGTGTAAGTCTTCAGGCTCCTGAACCTCTTGTCTGATGGCATCATGGAGATGATGTGAAAGACAGTGAAGAATAATTCTTCAAGTAAAAACCTACAGCAACTAGGGAAGTTGAGGTTGTTTTCCTTACGATAGAGAGCGTCAACAGAAGTTTTGGAGCAGTATTTAAATTCATCAGTAGTAAATAAGAAGAAGTTGTCTCCAATGAAATAATCAAAGGTCTCAGATTTAAGACAAAGTGGTAGAAGAATCAGATGAATATGAGGAATTATTTTTGTTTTACAGAATGGTTGTACAGGGTTTGAAATGAGCTGTACAATAGGGGAGAGAATGCAGCTTCAGACATGTCTTGAATACATTTTTGAAGACTGAAGTTGGAAGGAAATAGGGACAAGCAGGGAAAAAGTGTGTCCCGTGGAATTAATCTTTGATTGAGCCAGTGGAGAGTGGAGGGTTTCTTCCTGTCCCATACTGCTCTATGAGAGCATGCCTTTCAATTGGCTCAGAATATGCTGAATCTGATTTGTAAATCCTACACTCACTGCCCTCTTTATTAGACACAGCCTGTACTTAATAAAGTGGCCATTGAGTATATGTTCATGGTTTCTGCTGCTGTAGCCATTCCAAGTTTCAATATTTTGTTCATTCAAGGATGCTCTTCTACACACCACTGTTGTAACACCTGGTTGTCTGAGTTACTGTTGCCTTCCTGTTAGCACGAACCAGTCTGACCATTCTCCTCTGACCTCTGTTATTCACAAGGCCTTTGCACCCACTGAACCACCAGACACTGAATGGTTTTTGTTTTTTTTTGCCCAATTCTCTATAAACTCTAGAGTCTGTTGTGCATGAAAGTCCCAAGAGATCAGCAGTGGCTGAGATACTCAAACCACCCTGTCTGTTACCAACAATCATTCCACAGTCAAAGTCACTTAGTTCACATTTTTTCCTCATTCTGACGTTTGGTCAGAACAACAACTGCATTTTTTAAGCATGTCTGTATGTTTTTATGCATTGAGTTGCTGTCACATGATTGGCTGATTAGATGTTTGCATTAACGAGCAGATGTACCTAATAAAGTGCCCACTGAGTATAGCCGCTTATATGACTAATTCACCAGAAAGTCACAATATTTATATCTTCGTAAAAGGAAAAGTACTGCAGACACCTGAAATATAAAAAAGAAACCAAAGAATAAATGTGTTAGAAATACTCACTAGGCCAGGCAACATATGTGGGGAAAGAAAAAGAGTTAACTTTTCAGGTCAATGACTCGTCATCAGAGTACAGAATCATTGCTGAAGGATCGGTTTCCTTCTCAGCAGGTGTTGCCCAACCTGTTAACTATGCCAAGCATTTTCTGCAGTAATTTTACTTAAATATTTTCTTTTTCTCAATGAATTTTTAAATATAAAACTAAAATCAGTGAAACATGACAGGATTTGATTGTGGTTAAAGCAGGAGTTCCTTTCCATTGGAAACCACTGGTGGTGTGGCAGCCAAGATGTATAATTCCATAGAATTATCATTACCAAACAATTGTATGTTTCATCAATGTAATTTCAATATGGAACTTTTAACCACCTTGGCCTGGACTACACTTCAGAAAGTAATCGGCTCCCACTGAATTAGTTGCCTGAGGTTTTGATATGAGACTCCCTACACAAAGGACTATTTGCCTAGAGCTAGAAGTCATAAAAGAAAAATTTATAATATAAAAAATATATCAACAGATTTTGTTGTGGGCATAATTAGCATCTCTGTACATAACATGGCCCTGTAAATGACTTGCATTATTAAATATTAAATCAGATATATAAATGTTTTGGATTAGAATCAACATGAATGAAGGATCACTCTATAACAAGGCAGCTGTTCCATTAACAATCCGGAAATATCCAAGCCCACCTTTTATAGCTTTTGTATTCTACAGCTGTCCTGCAGAACAGGACAAGAGGCTCCATTTTTAGGTGTAACCTCATTGTTTCCAACAACAGCAAACTAAAATTCTAACTCAGCTGCCCCAGGCAACATTACAGGAAAAGCAAATCCTTTTCTTCTCATTTGCTTACAATCATGCAAAGGCTCCAGCGCACGTTGCTGTAAAACATGCCGCCCCGTGCCAAGTACTTGCAGAGTCACTTCAAACCAGCATAATGTTGCCCAAAGAACCCTTCTAACACACATACACACACACACACACACACACACACACACACACACACACACACACACACACACACACACACATACACAGGCACACACACACACACACACACACACACACACACACATACACAGGCACACACACACACACACACACACACACACACACACACACACACACTGTTTGTCATTTTGCTCAGAAAACAGCAGCACCCTTTTGAAGGAAGCGTGAGGATGTTTTGTGTACAGAAGCTCCACATTAATGTGCTTAAGTAGACAGATCACAAATGCCAGAGTTGTTTGGAATTCAAACTTTCACATTATGCTGACCCACAGGTGTTGAATTTGAACCACGTACTGTGTCTGAGAAATTTGTTTGCCAGTCAGTGCCTTCACTACATATGCACAATGGCAGCACGAGCTATAAATCCAGGTCATATCGAATCCAAGGGCACCAATCCAGCACAAGAAACATCATCAGTGATTACCGGAATGTACAAGCACTTTTGTTGATTGTCAGGGAAGAAAATGACCTTGCCTGAGCAAACTTGGCATTTCCAGGTCACTTCATGCTTTGTACCATACGATCAGGACGTTTTACAACCAACTTACCCACCAGCTTCAGCTCAACAAATTCAACTGAATCACGAGATGTATTTACACAGAGCAGCCAGTGGGTGTCACCCAAAGTCATCAATTTGGAAACGTAAGTAGGTGGATCATCTAACCTGTAGTAAGTCCCTACTTTGCTTTCTGGTCAACAGTCAAATGGCTCATTAATCTTGAGACCAGTCAGTGACAAAGCCAGCCTCACATTACACTGTTACGGGGTGGGTGAGGCAAACCCAGGCCCAGAATGTCTCTGGGAGACTTGTGCCAGAGTGATAAGCCAGGAAGGAACAGAGTTTCTGGTTCTGTCTGGGACTTAGGGGTAGAGGGGAGCAGAAGCAACAATTGAGTATATTTTTTCCAAGGTAAAGGTTTATAGCTGGATATTGAAATATCTGCTATCCAGTTTTCTGACCATACTTTTCTCAAATGCAAATTTGAGTTAATTTTCATATAGACTAGTACATGTATGGACAGATGCAACGAAAAACTTGCTTGCAGTAGCATCGCAGGCAAATAACATTATGTAAGCAACATTCACAACAAAAACATATTTAATTATTGATTATACACAATTTTTACCAATTATAATGAACAGAAACCTAGTCCATTTTAGTGCAAGGTGGTCAAAGTGGTTATAGTACTGCTAAACTGTAGTGATTGGGGTTTTGCCAATTCATTCAACAACCAAGTAGTTGAAGGGAAGTTCTGTTCTTGAACCTATTGATGTGGGCCTTCAGGCTTCTGTATTCCCTGCTCAATGGTAGCTACAAAAAGAGGGAACAGCCCGGATGGTGGAGATCTTTGATGATGGATTTGGACTTTTTGAGGCAGAACCTCCTGTAGATATTACCAGTGGTAGGGAGGATGTGCACATGATTTATTGGGTAGAGTCCATTATTCTCTGCAGCTTCTTATTTTCCTGCGCATTCAAATTGAATTACCAGAACATGATGCAACCTGTCAGGTTATTTTCAATAGTACATCTGTTTTACTTACTTTGCTTATTATGTTTAGTTTTACCAAAGATACTTGTTGCATCATCAACAAAAAATCAGCTTTCTCATCATTGTCACAAAATGGGAGCAGGAGTAGGCTACTTGGCCACTCAAACCTGTCCTGCCCCAGATCTCATCTCCATTTCAGTATTAGTTCCTCAATGCCCTCAACTCCTTGATCTTTCAAACATTTACTTAATTCCTCTTTAAATACATCTAATGATCCATCCTCTAGAACCTTCTAGAGATTCTGCACGAAGTTCCGACACACATTCTGAACTAATTTATTAAAATAAGTGCTTCCTTTCACGATTAGCCAAGTTACAGATACCTTCCTTAATTTGCAATGCTGAGCTAGTTTAATGACTCTGTGTTTTACACAACAGTGGATGATTGTGCTGCTGATGAGTTTAAACCTTTTGGGATTATATGTATTTCATGGGATTGAGCTTCGTGATATAGAAAATAGAAAATGGTAAATCTGAAGCAAATGCTGGATTTTCACTGCAGAGTGCTCCTAAACTGTTCCTGGTATAATTATTGTTTTCCTATCACTTTATTTTGACTGTGTGAATCCTACTTTTGAAATCCAAAATAATCATTTTATATCATACTGTGAATGATGAGAATGTTCTTTCACTTTGTATAAAGTATCAGTATTCCTTCTCAGTGTCTTTCTTTTCTCACTCACTTGTGCTGAGATATGCTTTGAATGTGAGGTCAAAAGGCTGTTCAGGCAGGTAGCATTTGGAGAAAGAGAAACAAGTGTTAAAAGAGCCACAAAGCTGTACAGCACAGAAAGAGGCATTTAGCCTCATTCTATCTATACCAGCCATCATCCCTATCTATCCTAATCCTACTTTTCTATATTAATTCTATATCCTTCTATGCTTGGCTCATTTAAGTACCTGTCCAGATGCCTCTTGGTTGCCATTGCTTTTCCTGCCTCCACTACTTCCTCTGGTAGTTCATTACCGATACCAATTACTCTTCGTGTGAAAAATTTACCCCTCAGACCCCTTTCACATTCCTCCCTCTCACCTAAATGCCTCTCAATTGTGGACTAAGAGTGGGAAGGGGGCAGGGAGAAGGGAATCATGGTTGGGAAAAAGGGAAAGTAGAGGAGAGGGAGCAGGAAGAACCAGAGAGACATCCTGCAATGATCAACAAACCAATTGCTGGGGATCAAAATGACCTTGCCTGGTGTCTTAGGGCTGGGTGTATCTGCACCCACCAGCCCCTGGCACACCTCCTCTGTCACCTGTCCCAAACTCCGCCCTCTCAACATTCTTTGCTCTCATCAGATTTACAAAATCGCCCTCAACTCCAGATTGATAAATACAGTACTGTGCAAAAGTCTTAGACACCCTAGCAATATACATACATGTGCCTAAGAATTTTGCACAATACTGTCCGTACATTGATAATAAATTTAGTTTGACTTTAAAAATTTATTTACTTCCATCTTAAATGTTTCTAATGATCTGGTTTCCACAATGCTTGGGTCTGAGAAATCCAGAAAGAAACTTCTGCATGTTATTTTAAATGATAATAATAATAATAAATAATAATAACAATAATAAAAGCTCATAAAAGAAATCATACCTTACTATAAATACAAGCCTGATCCAGTTTTAGGGTCAGAGTCCTACAAATTATATTACAACTGATTCATTATTACAGATAGGACAATTCATAATAACCATCTGGATATAATATTACGGGATAAACAAACAAAAACAAATTACTTAATAGATATACCCATTCCAAACACACATAACTTACAGAAATCAATAAGTGAAAACACCAAAACTATGCTGAATTAGAAGAGTAAATTGGAAGACTATGGAACATGAACAGGGTATATATACATTATCCCAATAGCAAAATCTACAACTGGTAACATTCCAATGTCACTATACAATAGCATTAAACAATTAGGCCTATAGAGCAATATTTATGTAACTCTCCAGAAATCCACAATTCTACACATCACTAGAATAGTCTAAAAATTCTTAGCAATTGAGAACCTATACCTCAGGTTTTACCAGCCTGAAATGAGAAAAAAAAAGCGCAACAAATATGGCTTTATTATAAATAACGTGTTGGAGAAGTCACTGTGCAAAGGTAGCGTGCAATCTAACAGTGAGTGATTCTCTTAGGGCACTTTGCTTGTGATTGTAAGGCGCTGTTGGACATCGTTAATAGGGATGCCACAATTGCGATTCACTGATCTATTGGCGGATGACGGGGGAACTGCAAGAGCTAGGCCTCAAGCCTTGATATTTCCTGTTTTCGACCAATCAGAAATGATGTGTCAGAGTTGGTGTGCTCCACTAGAGGCAGTGCTACCCCAGGGTTTGTTCAGCAGAAGACAAGCTGTGTTGTGTTTGATTGCGGATCGCTGCAACATTCATGGAATCAAGGACTTTGACTATTTTTTTTGTGTGACTGCATTTTACTGCTATTTTATATGTGCTTGCTATTTTCTATGTGTGATATGTTCAGTGTGCTGTGTGTGACTGTTGTACTGTATTTTGTACCTGGTCCCAGAATAACACTGTTTTGTTTGGCTGTATTCATTGGCATTCATGTATGGTTGAATGACAATTAAACTCAAACTTGAACTTGAGCATAAAGTAACAGAATGGTACAAAGAAATGAAGCAAAGTTAGCAGTTCAGCTTGCAGTATGCATAAAGCTATACCTGCTATTTCTGGCCTATCTCATTAATTACACTGGAGAACATTGATTTGCTTCCTGAATACTTTTGTGTGTATCTTACAGATTTTGGACTGCCGATCAGAAAATCTCCATGAGATTTCCCTATTACACACATTTTTTGGTATTTCAATTCATAATTCAAGCTGGAATAACTGATGTGAAGAATAAAGAAGGCTCTTTTGTTGGTCCACAAATCAAACAGGTCATCAATGACAGGCAATTCGAAGAACTTCTAGTGGTACCGGAGAAAATTGCATGGAAGATATTCAAGGATGTCGATGAAAATTTTCTTGGCAACTACAGACCACCAAACTACGTGCAGCTGGTTGACAACATGCTTCAAGCAGACAAAACCATGAGGTGCAATGTGTCACTAAAGATTCATTTTCTGCATTCCTATTTAGACTTTTTCCCTGCCAGTCTTGCCTCTGTCAGTGATGAGCACAGTGAAAGATTTCACCAGGACATTGCAGTCATGGAGTAACAGTATCACAGCAAATGGAATTCATCAATACTAGCTGATTATTGTTGGACACTTAAGCGAGAAGCCTCAGATACAGAGTACAAATGAAAATCATCAACAAAACATCTGTGGCTTCATTGAACTGTTGCAAAGTGTCGGTATCGTTAAACATTATATTTAATAAAAGTTATTTCTCCAAATCCCCAGGTGATACACATAGTCTGAAATTATATTTGTGTTTAGCTTCAAGTAGTCTATCATAAATAAGAAAAATTTTGAGGAGCCAACACTTTCAAAAACTTTTGTTGTCCGGTGTTATCAAGGACAGGCTCTTACTCAATACTTGTATTTTGCACATGCACAAGAAACATCATGGAGCAAGAACATTGGATGCATTTGATTTGCTCTTTCCTTTCTTCCAAATTAAAGGGTGAATTGGAAATAGAAGAGGCAGGGGATGCTGAGATGTGGAGCAACAAACAATCTGCTGTAGGAACTCTGCAGATCAAGCGACAACTGTGGGAGGAAAGGAATCGGCAGTGTTTCGGATGAAACCCTGCATCAGAACCGAGAGAGTAGAGGTGAGATGTGCATCATCAACTCTCCCATCCCTTTCTCACCAATCCCAAATCTCCTCTTCATGCTGTGCATCTCAGTCCTAGTGTAGAGTTTCGATTCAATATGTTGACACTTTCTTCCCATCCAATCCCCGCCCCCCTCACACACACACAAAGATGATGCTGAAGCTGCTGAGCCTCTCAAACAGATTTTTTGTTGCTTTGGGTAAATTCACCTGCTCAGGGACGGGAACAGAAATATTCCCAGTTTTTATGCACTGTAACCAGTCAACTTTTTAAAAATTATAATGCAGTAAAAGGTGCATTATAATTATTATCTTGTCTCAAATCAATAAGGGGCACATTTAACTGGTAAGGTCACTAGCACTGTAGTTTGAACCAATGACCCAGAACATCCTTATTCGCATTTGTATGTTTGCATTGGACACCAGGACACTGATGACTGCCAGCCAGATGCCAGCGTTTGCTTTGCTAAATTCAGCTCCCTTATAGTGGTGACGGACTCGTAAACTTGTATATAAAAACATGCTTCAATCATACCACAAGGGCAAGGAAATTAGATTTTGTAACGTATATGCCAGGGACCAGTTCACCAATACTGCTTTCCAATCCAATTTAAACAAGCTCCAGTATAAAAGCAACCTTTGACGTTGTAAGCCTTCGGTTTAGTACACGGTTACCTACAATAACAGCTGCACGTTAAAACATATCCACCTTTCCTTCCAGCTGAAAAAAACACAAATTAAACATCTTACTGAGCTTCTGAAAGCATTGATGTTTGAAAATATCATCTCACTGTATACAATTGATTTATTGAGTTTGCATGTTTGTTTGTTAGCATGTGTGAGGGAGGAACTGTTAGATGGTAAATGATTGCTTCTTATATACGTTCAAAGCTTGGATTACAAATGGCAGGAATCTCAGGACACTGGAAAATGTTGTCTTCACAAAATTCTCTAACTTCACTGGAAAGATGAATGACTCAGTGTCAGTGCTGTATTCCAAAGCAACAGGATTAGACGGGTCACGTTGTCTGACTCCGGACTCCCATAACAGTACCTTCTTTCTGAGCTCTGGCGTGTGAAGGGACTGCAAGTTGGACAGAGGGAAAGTACTCTGCTCAGAGCCCCTTGAAGGTATGAAAAAAACTCACTGAATTTCTGTCCCATGAACATTCAGACTGGAAAAGGAGCTAATGGGGTGGCATTGAGGAGCATTAGTCCATGGGTCAGGAGCACAAGAAAACCTGGCACTAACAGCATGAAGGGTGCCCCTCCATGCCAACCACAGAGTCACCTAACCCTTCAACCATGCCCTGCCCCACTGGGAAGAGGCAGTGGCTTCAGCATTGACTCAGATTGGACATATGTCCGCTTTGTTCTTGTGAGACTGAAGAAGAAGAAAGAATTATCAGAGAATGCATTTGATATCAGAAGCCAAACACAGCATAAAATACAAAGCCACCCTTACCCAAACAAACAAATGTATGTGATCCTTCAATCATAGAACCCTCGAGTTACACAGTCATTCAGCAAGGAAACGTGTCTTTCTGCTCAGCTGGTCCATGCCAATCAAGATGTTCATCCACAAATATAAAGGAGGATAGTAAAAGCTTCTTTAGGTATGTGAATAGCAAAAAAATAGTTAAGACCAAAATTGGACCATTGAAGACAGAAAAGGGTGAATTTATTATGGGGAACAAGGAAATGGCAGATGAGTTGAACAAGTACTTTGGATCTGTCTTCACTAGGGAAGACACAAACAATCTCCCAGATGTAATAGTGGTCAAAGGAACTAGGGTAAAGGATGAACTGAAGGAAATTTATATTAGGCAAGAAACGGTGTTGGATAGACTGTTGAGTCTGAAGGCTGATAAGTCCCCGGGACCTGATGGTCTGCATCCCAGGGTACTTAAAGAGGTGGCTCTAGAAATCGTGGACGCATTGGTAATCATTTTCCAATGTTCTATAGATTCAGGAACAGTTCCTGCTGACTGGAGGGTGGCTAATGTTGTCCCACTTTTCAAGAAAGGAGGGAGAGAGAAAACAGGGAATTATAGACCGGTTAGCCTGACGTCAGTGGTGGGAAAGATGCTGGAGTCAATTATAAAAGAGGAAATTATGACACATTTGGATAGCAGTAGAAGGATCAGTCTGAGTCAGCATGGATTTATGAAGGGAAAATCATGTTTGACTAATCTTCTGGAGTTTTTTGAGGCTGTAACTATGAAAATGGACAAGGGAGAGCCAGTGGATGTAATGTACCTGGACTTCCAGAAAGCGTTTGATAAAGTCCCACCTAGGAGATTAGTGGGCAAAATTAGGGCACATGGTATTGGGGGCAGAGTACTGACATGGATTGAAAATTGGCTGGCTGACAGGAAACAAAGAGTAGCGATTAATGGGTCCCTTTCAGAATGGCAGGCTGTGACCAGTGGGGTACCGCAAGGTTCAGTGCAGGGACCGCAGCTGTTTACAATATACATTAATGATTTAGATGAAGGGATTAAAAGTAACATTAGCAAATTTGCTGATGACACAAAGCTGGGTGGCAGTGTGAAATGTCAGGAAGATGTTATGAAAATGCAGGGTGACTTGGACAGGTTGGGTGAGTGGGCAAATGTATGGCAGATGCAGTTTAATGTGGATAAATGTGAGGTTATCCACTTTGGTGGCAAGAACAGAAAGGCAGATTACTATCTAAATGGAGTCAAGTTAGGAAAAGGGGAAGTACAACGAGATCAAGGTGTCCTTGTACATCAGTCAATGAAAGCAAGCATGCAGGTACAGCAGGCAGTGAAGAAAGCTAATGGCATGCTGGCCTTTATAACAAGAGAAATTGAGTATAGGAGTAAAGAGGTCCTTCTGCAGCTGTACAGGGCCCTGGTTAGACCCCACCTGGAGTATTGTGTGCAGTTTTGGTCTCCAAATTTGAGGAAGGACATTCTTGCTATTGAGGGAGTGCAGCGTAGGTTCACAAGGTTAATTCCTGGAATGACGGGACTGTCATATTTTGAAAGATTGGAGCAACTGGGTTTCTATACTCTGGAATTTAGAAGGATGAGAGGGGATCTGATTGAGACATATAAGATTATTAAGGGATTGGACACGCTGGAGGCAGGAAGCATGTTCCCGCTGATGGGTGAGTCCAGAACTAGAGGCCACAGTTTAAGAATAAGGGGTAGGCCATTTAGAACTGAGATGTGGAAAAACTTTTTCACCCAGAGGGTGGTGGATATGTGGAATGCTCTGCCCCAGAAGGCAGTGGAGGCCAAGTCTCTGGATGCATTCAAGAGAGAGTTAGATAGAGCTCTTATAGTTAGCGGGGTCAAGGGATATGGGAAGAGGGCAGGAACGGGGTACTGATTGTGTATGATCAGCCATGATCACAGTGAATGGCGGTGCTGGCTAGAAGGGCCGAATGGCCTACTCCTGCACCTATTGTCTATTGTCTATTGTAAACATTTCCTATCCATGTACGTGTCCAAGCCGGACCTGGGTCGTGCTGATTCATTCATTGCTAGCCATATATACTCATTATCAAGATGCCTAGCTATCCCTCTCTTACCCTATCTACATCTGAAAAAGTAATCTTGCTAGTGGAGGAACCATCTGCTGAGGCCCTGAATGTTGGCTGAGCCTTGAGCAGAGGAATCTGGTGGCACGAACTGTCCAATCCAGCCCTATCTAAAATATCTCCTGAAATTCTCTGACAGGCTGCAAAATCATATTCCTGTTCTGGCATTTTGTCATGATTTTTTAAAGACATTTAAAGTCTGTTGCAAGTGAAATGAAAAATTAAAATTTTTTGATAATGTATAAAATAGATTAAAATCTCCTGAAACAGTGAAGTTAATTATTTTGCTACCTTCTGCATAGAAAAGCCACATTGACCTGAATGAAGATCCAGTGTAGAGTTAGTTCAGGATGCACTGCTCAGCACCATGTGCAGTCTAGTGGCGAAGCACAGCTGGATTATCACCAGTTCACAATTTATGCAATTGTTCAGTAGTCGCCAACCTGTCAGCAATTACTAGGAAATGCAGGCTACTCGGTATTAACACTCTTACTGCCGAGTCGGAGCTCAATGAGCATGCCACTCTCGCAACCACACATAAAACAAGGCTGATTGGAGCCATAATGTTAATTTGTATTTTGAAATGTCCCTTGCATTCCCCTAATCCGAGCTCTCCCTTCACTTCTGTAACGGTCCTCCATTTGTTCTGCTCTACAATGCTCAAGATCAAATACTTTGATACTGAGAGACACCTTGACTGCAATGCCATTAAAGTCAGGGAGAAGTGATTAGATTCTTTATAAGTGTTTTCAAACTGGTGTTTGATAACCACAGCTGCCAATTTTGAGTTTATATGATCACCAGATGTAGACACATGAACAACACCATGACCAGGTAAACAGCCAGTTTGCTCAGGGTAACCAGGGCATAAAACCTGGCTGATTGGAGCCATAATATTCACACCAAGCTGTTTTTTTTATGTTTTATGTCAATGATTTGGATGATAGAATTGGTGATTTTGAGGCCAAGTTTGCGAATGATACAAAAAAAGTGGAGGGGCAGGTAGTGTTGAGGAAGCAGAGGGGCTACAGAAGGACTTAGACAGATTAGGAGAATGGCAAAGAAGTGGCAGATGGAATACAGTGTTTTAAAGTGTATGGTCATACACTTCGTTACAAGGAATAAAAGCTTAGACTATTTTCTAAATGGTGAGAAAATTCAAATATTTGAGGTGCAAAGGGACTTGTGAATCCTCATGCCGGTTTCCCTAATGGCTAATTTGCAGACTGAGTCGATAATGAGGAAGGTAAATGCCATGTTAGCATTCATTTCAAGAGCACTAGAATACAAAAGCAAGGATGTAATGTTGAGGCTTTATAATGTTATGGTGAGGCTTCACTTGGAGTATCATGAGTCATTTTGTGTCCCTTATCTAAGAAAGGATTTGCTGACATTGCAGAAGTCTCAAAGGAGGCTCACAAAAATGATTTCAGGATTGAAAGATCTGCCATATGAGGAGTGTTCAATGCCTCTGGTCCTAGACTCATTGACGTTCAGCAGAATGGGGGGGGGGTGGAATCTCACTGAAACCTATCAAATATTGAAAGTTCTCAATAGAGTGGATGTGGAGAGGATGTTTCTTATAGTGGGGGTGGGGTGTGATAGTCGAGGACCAAAGGATACTGCCTCAGAATAGAAAGATGTCTATTGATAGCATAGATGAAGATGATTTTCTGTAGCCAGAGAGAGGTGAATCTGTGGAATTTGTTGCCACAGGCAGCTGTGCAGGTCAAGTCATTGGGTATATTTAAGGCAAAAGTTGATAAGTTCTTGGTTGGTCAGGGCATGATGGGATACAAGGAGAAGGCAGGAGATTGGGGCTGAGAGGAAAATTAGATCAGCCATGATGAAATGGTGGACTAGACTCGGTGGGCCAAATGCCCTCATTCTGCTCCTATATCTTATGGTCTGATGGTCTTATGATAATAGATCAGTTATGGTGGCCACAAGGAGATAGCAGTCACCCGGGAACTGTATGTTGTGACAGTGAAATAACATGGAAACATTTATAACGCTTGATGAACAAAATTAGATGGGCTGACAATAAAGAGAGCTGTGGACTCCACCTGCATGGCATTCTCTCTCTGTTTCTGTGAGCCCGTTGTTGTGGTCCACCAGTTACTTCAGGGCAGCTTTGAGCCGAAGTGTGCACTTCGAGTAAAATTATAGTTGGAAGCCTTTAAAAGGTTAAAAGCTTGAGTGTTCATTAAAAATGCTCCACACTCAAAACGAAGCTAAGGTTCACACTGGAAGCCACAGAAGATGCATGCTATACCAACACATAACCACAAACCACAATTACTATTTTCCCCACATAAATCACACAATGTGTACAGTAAACACTTGAATTTTCTAAGTCATCTTTTCTGAGCTGTGGTGTAGGAAAACAGGAGCTCTTTCTTTCCAGCAATACCAAACATTTCTATTTTTCTTTATCTAACCCTCAGAGAAATAACATTTTTTTGAACGGGAAAAAGTTAGTTGATTGAATTAATGTTTGAATTTCATGAATCTCACCCCAGTTCCCTCTCTGTCATGCACCCCCTTCCTCTCCAGCACAGCATGGACTCCTTTATCCTCTTTCAGTCTAACCAGCTTCTCCTTGCGTTAATTGCTATGATTTGGTTCAACCACCCTCTATGGGAGTGAGCTCCCACTCTCACATTTGAGCGGACACAAGGATGCTTCTCCAGAACTTCCCGTTTGATCTAATAGTAGCTGTCCCTTGGAGAGACTCTCTATGGTCTCTGCAACAAGTGGACATAAAGCAGTTGTCCTGAATTTGGAGGTGTAGGATCTTAGGCTTCTGTATCTCCTGCCCTAGGGGTAGCTGCAGAATACTTGAGAAAGAAATAGAGAGCAGGGTCACTAGGAAAGGGAATGATGCCAATGCTCTATCTTGAAACAGCATTGTTTAGATAGGCTGAGTAGCCTCAATCTATGCCATAACAATCCAATGACAGACACCAGTTGTTGTGCTTATTGGATGAGGAGTGTTTATGCAATGATTATTATACCTGCTGGAAATTAGACCTCTGTTAATAGATCTATCAGGTGGGGAAAGGTTGTCATAGTTTTAATAGCTGATGCCTTCTGGGCTCAGTTGCACATGGTAACAAATGAAGATATGGACTGTGGTAACTCAGAAACAGTACTGTTAAAAGTGGGTGGAGAGCTGACAGTAAGCCAACAAGGGTCAGTATATTGTACCCGTATGAGAGTGGTTACGGTGGCAGAACAGGAACACTGGAGCAAGCCATCACTTTATACTACGTCAGCTGTACGACTGGGGTACTGTTGCACCTGCTGTCCGTAAGGAGCTTGCACATTCTCCCAGTGACCATTTGGGTTTCCTCCAGCTGCTCCAGTTTCCTCCCACATTTCCACGAGGGTTAGTGAGTTGTGGGCATGCTGATGTTGGTGCTGGAAGCATGATGGCACCAGCAGGCTGTCCAGCCCAATCCTTGCTGATTTGATTTGACACAAACAAAGCATTTCACTGTATATTGCAATGTATGTCTGACAAGTAAAGTTGATCTTTAATTGTTTTTTACTCTCATATGATATCAATGTGAGAAGAATAATATACATGCATGATGGCTACCACGGACTCAATGGACTGAAGGGTCTGTTTATTGCTCTCTGACTCATTGATTTTGTTTGGAGGATAGACACAAAATGGATGTTCTGGGGAGTAAAGAAAGCCCAATCGCTGTTGATCGAGTGGAATAGGGTTAGGTAGTACAAAGACCAGAATCAGAAGGACCATAGTCAGTGTGTCCAGATGGAAACGACTGGAGAGGGGGAGTGGAAGGGGGAGGGTATGAATGCTTTTGGTTCAATACACTGAGAAGCAGGAAGCCATTGTAGCTTGGGATTTACCAAGGTTACATTATTTAATAGGTACAGTGTGCATGAAAAACAACTTTACATTTAAATTTGTGTGTAATTGCACTCCAGAGGCTTGGAAGAGGGAATAGGTGAAAATAGTGTCAATGAATGTAATGTAAGCAGGCACTTGATTGGCAGTTCAAAATATTATCAGTTTCCCCAAATTTTACCATGTATCTACACTTCAGGGGCAATTTAGAGTGGCCAGCCCACAGGGCTTAGGGGTGTGGAAGGGAACCAGAACACCCAGAGGAAACTCACATAATTACATGAAAATCATGTAAACTCCAAACAGCAGCAGAGTCTGAAAATGACAAAGGATGCTAGTTATTAAACCAGCTATATATCAAAGTAAATAAAGGGCATTTCATTGCCTGCAGTATAACATCATAAATTCCTAAACAATGCACAAAATTGAATGCAATGTTAGTATTCATTTCAAGAGGATTAGAATATAAAACAAGGATGTAATGTCAGGCTCTTATAGGCACTGGTAAGGCCTCATCTGAAGTATTGTGAGCAGTTCTGGGCACTTTATTTAGAAAATGATGTTCTTACATTGGAGGGGTTCAGAGGAGGTTTTACAAGAATGATTCCGAGATTGAAAGGCTTATCATATTAGGAGCTTTTGATGGCTCTGAGCCCGTAAGCATTGGAATTTAGAACAATGAGCATTGATCTCATTGAAACCAATCAGATGTTGAAAGGTCTCGATAGAGTATATTTGGAAGTGTTGTTTCCTATGTTGGGGAAGTCTAAGACCAGAGGACACAACCTCAGAATAGCAAAATGTCTATTTAGAATGAAGATGAAGAGGAATTTCTTTAGACAGAGATTGGTGAATCTGTGGAATCCGTTGCCACAAGTGGCTGAAGAGGCCAAGGCATTGGGTACATTTAAGGCAGAGGTCGATAGATTCTTGAGTAGTTAGGGCATAAAGGTATATGGGGAGAAGCTGGGAGATTGGGGCTGAGAGAGAAATGGATCAGCTACGATGAAATGAAGGAAGAGACGCGATGGGCCAAATGGCCTCATTCTGCTCCTTTATCTATGGTCTTGTCAGAGTCCATCTCATGAGTGGAGTTGTTATTACATTGCACTCTTACAAACTGGAACGGGTCATTGGTTCTTTTTAAATAACAACGGCAGATCACCTGGGTAAGATGATTTTGGATCAGTCTTGGATATAAAAGCCTGAGTGGGCCACTTGGGCCCTCAAGCCTTCGCCCCACCATTCAAAAGATGGTGACTGATCTGACTGTAACATCAGCTCCACATACCTGCCAAACATTTGTAACCTTTCGTCCCATTGCTTATCAATTATCTTAAAATATTCACTCTACTTCCACCGTTATTTTGATGAAAAGTGTTCTAAAGACTCTGAGGGAAAAAGTGCACCTACCTCCATTTCAAATTTTTATTATTTATATCTTTATAAATAATTATCCCTATTTTTCCAATGAGATAAAGCATTGTTTACACATTAATCCTGTCAAGACCTCTCATAATCCAATATCTCCCTCAATCCATTAAGACCCCTCTCATTCTTCTATATACCATTGGATACAAGCCTAACTGGTTCATAAGGCAAGCAATCCAATCAAGGTATCAATCTGGTAAACTTTCCAATGGATTAATATGTTCCCTTCAATACGAAGATAAACACTAGATATTGCACCCCAGATGTACAATCACCTATACTCTATGTAAGCTGAGATATAGCCTCACTATTTGTGCAATAAATTTCCCTCACAATAAAGGTTAGCATTCCATTAGACTTCTTAATTATTTGACTTAACTGCACAGTGTCCTTTAACAAATCCTACATTTGGACACCAAGGTCAGTCTGTATCCTACAGCTCTGCAGTCTCTCCTTCTTTTTGAAAATTTTTCTCATCAAAACGGACAATTTCACATTATACTTCATTTGCCAGATCTTTGCCCACTTAGTCAACTTTTTGCTAACTCTTTATAGAATCCCTCTGTTCTCTTCACAACTTACTTCCCTACCTGCGTGTACTTCTGTACAATCACTAAATTTGCAACCATATCTTTGGTCCCTTCATCCATTGATATAAATAGTAAAATAAAATGCTGCAGCTCTAAAACTGACCCTGCTGCACACTTCTCATTGTGTTTGCAACCAGAAAAAAAGATTCAGTTATGCCTACTTTTTTTCCTGTTAATGAGCCAATCTGCTGACCACAACAATATGTTACTTCCTGACCAATGACACTTTCTTTTCCATGACAAACTTTGATGTTACACCTTATGAAATGCACTCTAAATGTAGTACCTTCACCCTTTTATCCAAAAAACATGCTACTTCTTCAAACAACTAACAGATTGGTCAAACTTGGCTTCCCTTTTACAAAACCATGTTGATTTCATTACTAGAATTTTTGAGTCCTACTATAACAACTTTAATTGCAATAAATTCCTTTTGACAGAGACAGGTGTTGGGAGGGGAGCAGGTGGATTACATTCCCAGAAAATAGTGCATATCACAATTTTCCATATGCATAGCCATATCATTTGCACATGTACCAAGATATGTGAATTGAAAATAAAATAACTTTTGACACACAAGTTCCATGACAATGGTATCAGTATCACAGATTTTTTGGAAGTGATTTGTGGAAAAATTCCACAAGGGCAAATTTCTATTAACAAAACAAAGATAACGCAAGGTCAACTTTATTAAACTAACTTGCCTGCAGTTTCCTACCTTCTGTCTCCCACCTCTTATAATTACTTTACATTTTACTAATTAGTGGAGCATTGCCTGAATCTAGTGAATTTTGAAAGACTAAAACCAACGCATCAACTGTTTCACTTGCCACTTCTCTTGAGATTGTAGGATGAAGACCATCAAAATCTCCAACTTGCTCAGTACCTCAAAAGGTAATGATTAATTTCCTCCCCCACTTCCTCTTCCTGGTTTACACCTATTTATAGGATGCTATTTATATCCTGTATCGTGAAGATCAAAGCAAAGCACCTGTTTTCCTTATTTTCCATTATTAATTCCCCAGATTCATATTTGAGAGAGCCAATACAGACCTTCATTAACTCTTCTACCACTTACTTAATACCATGTGCCTGTGATACAAGTAAGTTTTTCCTTATGCTCGTGCTTACACATACAAGGGGTGACTGATAAGTTCATGTCCTAAGTAGAAAGAGTCAGTTTTAGAAAATCTAGCATATTTAATTTTCAACATAGTCCCATCCTACATTTACACACTTAGTCCAGTGGTCATGGAGCATACAGATCTTGAACCTCTAGAAAGTATCAATCATAGGTGATTGATAAGTTCGTGGCCTAAGGTAGAAGGAGATGAGTTATACAGCTCTTGTTACGTGCACATGCAGGTCAACTCTTTGAGTGATTATGCAGAAAGTTTGAAGTTAATAACTCATCTCCTTCTACCTTAGGACGCAAACATCAATCACTCCTGATGAGTTAATCACCCCTTTCTGCATAATCACTCAAAGAGTTGAACTGCATGTGCATGTAACGAGAGCTGTATAACTCATCTTCACAAACTTATCAATCACCCCCGCTGTGGACACTTTCTGGAGGTTCAAGATCCGTATTCTCTACAACCACTGGACTAAGTGTGTAAATGTAGGAAGGGACTATGTTGAAAAATAAATGTGCTTGGTTTTCTAAAATTGACTCCTTCTACCTTAGGCCAGGAACTTATCAATCACTCCTCGTTTTTGTGCATATCACCCAAATTCAACTTCTTTTAAAATATCTGTAGAAACTAACAATTTTACTTTTCCAATCAGGTTTGTTTCATTCTTACATTTTCCTTTCCCTAATTTTCTAATCATCCACTGTTGTTGATTATATTCTATGCAATCTTCTAATTCACCACCAACTTTTGCTTTATGTTGGATGCTATCATTTTTAGTTAAGCACAGATAATGGATTCTGTCCGATAAAAATTGCTTCTCATTGGGAACACCCCATTGCATCTTGAAATGGCTTAATATTGAATAGGGAATAAGCTGTCATACATGTGTTGTCTATACCCTAAATCATAATGCATCTTTATTTGCAATCATGATATGATAATCATATCAAATTACAAATTTTAAATATAACAGAGAAGATGGAAAAGGTGGTTATGAAGGCATATAAAATAATTTCTTTACCTAGACAAGGCATAGCTTCAGAGAGCCAGGAAGCCTGTAGAAATCTAAACCAAAGTAACACAATAGCATACTGCTGAACAAATCACAGGAGGCTGTGACAACATCTGAAAAAGGTACAGAGGAGATTCCTAAGGAAATGGCAAGGGATGGAGAAGTTCATTTGTGAAGCTGGCTTGACTAGATTTATTTCCTTGAAAACAGAGGAGGCTAAGGATGAATATGTCCAATTGTGAGACGCTTTGTGAGGACGGGTAAGACAGCATTCCTTTATTTAGCAGAGAGATTAATTATTAGGGAATAGATTTAAGCTTATATATAGACAGTTTAAGGGATGTTGAGGAAAAATGGAACATACTGCCTGGAGTTTGTAGGCAATTTTCCGTCATGCTGTTTAGTAAAGTAAGTAGCAAGATAGAGCTTCTAATCAAGCATCTTTTAGTGGTGGCGAATAACATCCAGCTGTAAAAGGGAAATACAACAATGTGTCAACAATCATACACATGGTGTCTGTGACTTTTATGGGCTTATATCCCATGTACATAAATATGCCTGAAGGCAGAACTCCCCATACTAATAAAATCCCGAGGCTCCAAGATTGTGAATTAAGAGAAAGGAAGTGGAATTGGTTTCAATAGTTCTGCACATCTCATTATTAAAAGGATGTGAAGGCTGTGGAGAAGGCACAAAAGAGGTTTATCATGGAGTTGCCTGGATTAGAAGGAACATGCCTTAAGGAGCGTTTGGACAAACTAGGACTATTTTCTCTGGAGCAGCAAAGGCTGAGGGGAAGACCTGATGGAAGTTCATAAGATAAGGAGTGTTAGGAGCAGCTTGCCCTAGAGCATTGAGCTTCCAGGTTTCTCCAGTGCGTGTATTTACTGATCATTATGCTGTAGCCCTTGTGCTTCCGGTTTAATCTTGTCAAGTTCATTTTGACTGACCTGGCTTTTCCCACACATTCTATGATTATTTAAGGAGGACTATGGTTTAGTGTCTTAGTGGGAGAGGGTGTGAGCTTGGCTTTGGATGAACGGCTGGCTCGGCTGTAGGAGCAGCAGTTAATGGTAGTTGATGAGACTGGCTGTGAGTTGTGTAGGGATGTTGGGAAGTAGGGAGGGTTCAGGTAGGGGGGAGGATCTGGAAAAGAAGCTGGAAATGGAGGGTTTGGGGTGAGGGCGGGTTAGCAGGAGGAGGTTGGAATGAAGTCAAATCCAGATCTTGAAAATGGAAAAACAAACATAATATTGGAATGATTTCAAGTGATGGAGAGGAAGGGCTGGATATTTAAAAAAAAAGGAAAGAAGACTTCAAGGTATTGTTTAAATTTGTCCCAGAATAGCTGCCCTCTATCAATCCCATTAAATTAACTACAGAGTTAAAATTGGCCATAGGGACTACAGATTGTGCTTGTACTTTAAGAGGAGGGAAGGTGTTAATTGTTTGTAAGGATAAGAAGCAGTGTGAGAAGGGATCATGATAGAAGACTTTATTTGGCAAAGAGATAGTATCTATGTTGCCTAATAAAAATTGAGGTATTAGGGGTGTTATAATAGGTGTTTCTGTGGAAAATTCGATAGAAGACTTTAAATCTCATTTATTGCGAGGCAAATTTAAGAAGGTAAAAAGATTGCTTGTAGTCAGAAATGGAAAAAGGATGGATAATTTATCTATATTGATATGTTTTGATGAAGTGAAGCTCCCTGATAAAGTTAGTTTAGGGTATGTTAGTTATAATGTTTGAGCTTATTTTCCACCCCAGCTTAGATGTTACAAATGTCAGAGGTTTGGGCATGTTGCGGCAGTATGTCATGGGAAACTAAGATGTAGTAAGTGCGGTGGGGAACATAAATATGAAGACTGGGAAGGTGTAAAGTTTAAATGTTGTAATTGCGGAGAAGAACATAGTGCAGCTTATAGAGGATTTGAAGTGCTTAAGAAGGCAGCCGAAGTTCAACAGGTTAATATATAATTAGGTGTGTCTTATGTGGGGGCTGTGCAGAAAGTTGAACCAAACATTGATAAAGTATGACCAGTCAGAGGACAAAACGTGAAGTCAGAGGCTTTAGTCAGCGTCATACTTCTCTTACTAAAGATACTTCTACTAATTGATAAAATGAAGTTTGTGATGTTAATAATGGATGTGGTGAATTGTACTGCTCAGACATCTAATCGTACTGAGAAAATTAAAATTATTGTGAAAGCTGCTGAGGAGTATCTGGGTATAACAGATGTTATGTGTCAAATGAAGCTCTAATGGGTGGGGTATCTGTATTTCAGCCTCCTTGTGAAGATACATAATGGGCATAAAAATATTGCAGTGGAATGCGAGAAGCCTGATTTCTAATGGTTATGTCTTTAAGAAGTTTGTTCCTAATTTATCAAATCCACCTGATGTTACATGTATTCAGGAAACCTGGTTGTTACCACGTTTAAGTTTTTCTTTGCAGGATTATCTTGTGTTGAGGCATGATAGGTTAGTTGGTAAAGGGGATGGTGCTAGAAGTTTTATGTGGGAAGGATAGGACATCAAACTGTGGATGTAAATGAAGTACATAAGGCATTTGTAGTAGAAGTATTTGATTCAACAGTTAGGGGTATTAAAATGGTAAATTCTTATAACCCTTGTGGAAAGTTTTCGATTGATTTGTTGGAAAGCATATGTAGCTCCAGCTCACTAAGGGTCGTATGGTGTGGGGATTTTAATGCACATAGTTCACTGTGGGGTTGTCTGCAGAATGATGGTAATGGTTTGACTGTAGAAGAGTTTTTAGACATTTCACATCTTGCGTGTCTTAATGATGGGAGGGGCACACGATTTAATGCTCATAATAGTTTTGAAACTGCTATAGATTTAACTTTAGTTTTGAACATTCGGGCTGGAGTGAGTGAGTGGGATGTCATGGGAGATGAAACATTGGGAAGTGATCATTTTCCTATATTTGAAAATTTGGGTGTGGATTTGTATAGGGAACAAGAGGCCACTTTCAGGAGGTGAAATTTGGGTAAAGCAAATTGAGAGCGGTTTAAGGTTTTATGTGATGAACGTCTGTCAAGGCTGAATGCTGAGGATGATGTGGATTTCTGCAATGAAAGGTTACATCACATTATTCATCAAACTACAGTGGAAGTGATTCTTATTAAAAAGGGCATTAATCTGAGAAAGGCTGTACCATAGTGGACTGAGGAGTGTGCAGAGTCAATTAGGGAGAGAAGTGAGGCGTTTAGGAAAGTTAAGACGTATTACCTTCCAGGTAACCTTATTAAGTATAAAAGGGCACAGGCCATGGTGAGAAAAGTAACGAAGCTTGTGAAAACATTTACTGGAGATCATATTGTGACAGTATTGAAAGGGTTATTAAACTCGGAGATGTTTGGGGAATGATTTAAAAAATGTGGCGGGGGTTTGGGATTCATAGGGTTAATAATATTCCAGTATTTATTAAAGAAGGTAATATGATTGTTACTGAAACAGAGGAGGGTGAGTTACTGGCTTGGTCATTTGCTGCAATTCATAATTAAGATGATTTAAGCGAAGATGCTAAACAATGTAGGAATAAGGTTCTAAGTGAATACCCTGATGCGTTGGAAGCCAGCTATGGCAATGATAGCATTAGTTATGTAGAGTTTTCTTTGTGTGAATTTATGAAAGCTATTAATAATACAGGTCAGACAGCTCCAGATTAGGATTTTATATGTTATTGTATGTTTAAACATATGGCTGGCAACTCTCTTAAGATAATATTAAATTTTTTGAGTCATATTTGGAATTTAGGCCATCTTCCCTCCTCATTGAAAATGACAGAAGTAGTGCCTATTCTAAATCCTGGAAAGCCCCCATCGGATCCTTTTAGTTATAGACCAATATCATTAATGTCCCATTTGTGTAAACTTGTGGAATGTATGGTATTAGAGTGGCTGAGTTATATTTTGGAAAAAAAAGAAGTGATACAGTGTTTTATCAAAGCGAAGTTTGGAAGGGTAGAATGTCATTGGATTCAGTTTTATGTTTGGAAGATGATATTAAGAAAGCACAGGTAAATAAAGAAGCAGTATTTTTTGATAAAGAAAAAGCCTCTGATGTGTTAGGGAGGGAGGGTCTTTTGAATAAATTATGGAAATTAGGAGTGGGAGGAAGGCTATATATTTTTTTCTGTTTTTTATTTGGATGGTCTATGCAGGTAAGGGTAGGAAAAGTATATTCCGGTTTCTGTGAGATAGAGAATGGGACTTCATAAGGCAGTATTTACAGCCCTTTATTGTTTAATATTATAATTAATGATATTTTCTCTGAGGTAGGCACTGGGTGGGTAAATCACTTTTTGCAGATGACGGAGCTTTATGGATCAGAGGAAAAAAATTCAATTTAACTGTATATAGGATGCAATTAGTGATTAATAAGTTCAAAATAAGGGCAAATACATGGGGTTTTCAGCTTTCAGTACCTAAAACACGTTATATTTTTTACAAAGAGGATCAGTAGACCTGCACTAAATTTGAAATTGTATCGTCAAAACTCTTGAAGAAGTGGCAGTGGTAAGATTTCTTGGCATGTGACTGGATAATAAGCTGACATGGAAGCACTGTATCAGTAAGATAATTGACAAATGTAAAGGGGCGTTGAATATCCTTGGATGTCTATGTGGGTCTTCTTGGGGCGCTACACAAAAATCTCTGACTATATATATTTGCTTAATTAGATCAGTACTTGATTATGACTGTGTGTTATGGATCAGGTTCATCTTCAAATTTAAAATGTTTGGATGTGATACAAGCTCAGGCTTTAAGATCGTGTTGTGATGCATTAAGGTCATCTCCTATTTCAGCTTTACTGGTTGAAATGGGACAATTACCCTTATAGTTGCAGAGGATGCAGTTGTTGTTAACATACTGGATTAAATTGAGTGGGGGGGTGGGGTTGAGGAATGTCCACCCTGTTAAAAATGTGTTGGAACATGGTTGGGAACATCACAGGAAGAGTGATTTTAGCTTTGAGTGCCTGGGTTCTCATCACGCTAGGATTATGGGTTTGCTGGATTATGTAATTTGTCCCACTGCAGCTTTTTTTGGTAACCCCACCATGTATTTTCTAATGGCTTTGGTTGATTTTAGGTTGCATAATTTAACAATATCCAAGGATCCTGACATGCCTGAGAGTCTGTTGGTTCATCAGTATGTTAAGGAAAACAATTGTGATATGTTAACCATTTTTACTGATGGATCAAAAGATAATTTAACAGGGAATGTCAGTGTAGCTGTGTTTGTGCCTGAATTACAGGTAACAATAAAGAAACATCTTACTAACTATTTATCAGTGCGTACTGCAAAACTGGTTGTCATCATTTTGGGCTTACAGTGGGTGAAGGAAATCTGTCCTTTCAAAGTTATAATTTGTTCAGATTCTTTTTTTGGTTTTGACTGGTCTTAAAACAAGTTGTTCTAGCGGTAAGTCTGATTTACTGCTGTAAGCTCTTCAAACTTTATGTCATATTCAAAGTATTGGCCTACATGTTCTCCTCTTACTGGTTCCTGCACATAGAAGTGTTGAGCTGAATGAGCGGGTTGATTGTTTGGCCAAAAAAGCTGTTAACAAAGTTCATCAGTAGATATAGACCTTCCATTTAGCAAATCAGAAGCTAAGAGGTTGGTGGGGCTAAGAACTGGGGGATTATGGAAAGACTTGAGGGACAATGGGCATAAGGGGAGACACCTTTACAGAATACATAAAACTGTTGGAATGATGGGAGAAGGGGGTAAGACAAGAAGGGAAGAAATTATGTTAACTTGACAGAATTGGGCATACTATGCTTAATTATTCCTTATATCTTGTTGGAAAACATCTCTCTGGGGTATGTAGGTGTTGTCATCATTATGATACAGTTGAACACATTCTTTTACAATGTGAAGCATACAAGGTTGAAAGAAAGCAAATGCAGGCTGCACTACTAGCTTTGGGGGTTGGCAGTTTTCATTTAAAATTTTTAAATTATGGAAGTGACTTTAATTTAATTCGCAATATACTCTTTCATTATTTAAAATCTTAAGGGCTTTTGGGATAATTTAGTTTTCAGTTGATAAAGAACTAGTAGGGATTTTGTTTCCCAGCTCTCTACACCACATCCCAGTCCAGTTGGTGGTGGTAATGCACCTTTAAGTTGGACTGCCAATCACCATTAAAAGTCAGAAGTGTCTTAGTGGCATCATTGTGTTGGAGAAATGATTTGTCTTGATGTGTCACTCAGTCGCTCCACTGGGGCTCTGTTGGCATTTCTATGTCTAACGTCTTGTTTCTGTCTCTTCATGGGGATTCTGCCGTTCATCTGCTCCTGGGTTGAGTTGCGGGCTTGCCATCCACTGCTCCTAGGTTGAGTCAGTGCCAGCGACCCCTGTGACAGAGAAAGCCTGCCAATCCTCTGCACTTGGGTCCAGTCCTGGCAAAGCACACCTTGACAATGGGAGGCATAGACAGAGTAGACTGCGGGCCTCTTTTCCCCAGGGTTGAAATGTCTAATACTAGAGGGCATGGATTTAGAGTGGGGGAGTTTTCAAAGGAAATATGCAAGGCAGGGTTTTTAGAGTGGTAATTGGTTGGAATACACTACCTGGGGAGGTGTTGGAGACAGATATGATAAAGGCATTTAATAGTCTCTTGAGTAGATATATGAATATGCAGAGAATGGAGGGATATGGTCCATGTGTAGACAGAAGGGATCTGATGTCATTAACTTAATTACGTTAGCACAACATGATGGGTTGAAGGACATTCCTGTCTTTTCTGTCCTACACATGTACTGTTCTAATAGATATTAATTTGATTGTCATTTGGAAATTGGGCTGAATGGCTTTTTCTGTGTCACAACTTAGTCCTTGTATTGTGCCAGAACACAATTGTTGGACTTGGGTGTGGATGTATTGTTTGTGAGTTTATCCTCTCACTAGATTCTCAATGCACCTTTATAGACATATCCTAAAGCAGCTGAAGTAGCATTTACATTGCTTCCCTAAACACTTGCAGAAATTATTTTATAAGCTGTACAGGGCAAAAGATATTCACCAGCAAAGATCAGATGAAATTGTCAAAATGTTTTGATAGATTCTGATAATTTCTCAGCTTCTAGAAGCATACAAAATGCAACAAGGAAAAAAAACTCTTAACCATTTCACCACAGCTAATCACCACGGAGGGGTCATGGATTCATAAAGTCAGAGAGTTTGGAATCAGCCCTCTCTGGCCACTGAGACTAAGACAACTATCGACCAGCCATTTTGGGAACAGCTTCCTCCTCTCTACCATCAGATTTCTGAACAGTCTATGCATACACGAATGCTACCTCAACATTCCTCTTTTGCATTATTTATTCATTTTTCTATTTATTTATTTATTTGTTTGCTTACATTTTGACTTATTTTTTATTTGTATTGTAACTTGTATAGTAATGTGTTGTGCCTGCACTACAGTTGCCACAAAAAAACAAATTTCATGATTACACTGTATGTCAGGGACACTAAATCTATTCTAATTCTGATTCTGAGTTCCCTCCCTAAACTGATCCAGAAAGACTTCACAAGTTGTGCTACCCACACAGACTTTTGCTTCCCTCTGGGTAAGGGAGAGTTACCCAACATTCAATCGATTACTTCCCTTTCATCCTCTTGCATACTCATAATTGTAAGTGATTATAAATGGGATTTTTTCCCCTAACAGTGATCCAAATTTTCCAAACAGTTCTGTTGGCTTAAAGTAAGCCAGCATCCTAATTATAGAGTCATAGAGCTCAGAAGCAGGCTATTTGGCCCATCTTGTTCATGCCAAACAAGATACCTATCAAAACTAATTCCATCTGCCATATTTGGTCCATACCCTCTTAAACCTTTCATATCCATGTGCCCATCCAAGAACCTTTTAAATAATGTTAATGTACCTGCCTCAGCTGTTTCCTCTGGCAGGTCATTCTCTATAAGAGCTGAAGATATAGGAGCAGAATTAGGCCATTTTGCAATTGAGCTACTCTGCCATTTCATCTTGGCTGATCAAATTTCCTGCCTTCTCCCTGTTTCTCTTCATGCCCTGACTGAACAAGAATCTATCAACCTCTGCTTTAAACATACCCAAAGACCTGGCTTCCACAGTGGCTGGGGGCAACAAATTCCACTGATTCACCACTCTCTGGCTAAAGAAATTCCTCCTCATCTACCTCCTAAAAGGATGTTCCTCTATTCTGAGGCTGTGTCCTCTGATCCTCGGCCACCAGCCCCTCATCTTAGGAATGATCCTCTTCCCATTCACTCTATTGAGGCCTTTAAATGTTCACCCATTATTCTTCTCAATTCCAGAGAATAGAGGCCCAGAGCCATACAACACTCTTCATATGACAAACCTTTCTATCCCAGAATCATTTTCATGAACCTCCCTTGAACCCTTTCCAATGTCAGCACATCCTTTCTTAGATAAGGGGCCCAAAATAGCTCACAATACTCTAAGTGAGGCCTCACCAGTGCTTTATAAATCCTCAACCTTACACCCTTGCTTTTACATTCTAGTCCTCTTGAAATGAATGAGACCATTGCATTTGCCTTCCTCACCACTGACTCATCCTACAAAGTAACCTTTAGGGAATCTCAGATTTTTGAATTCTCTGTCTTTCTACTTCTACCAAAGTGCATGGCCATACACTTCCCGATACTGTATTTCATCTGCCACTTTTTAGCCCAATCTTCTAATCTGTCCAAGTCCTTCTAAAGCTTCCATACTTCCTCAAAACGACCTGCCCCTCCACCTATTTTTGTATCATCTGCAATCTTGGCCCCTAAGCTATCAACTTTGTCATCCAGGTCATTGACATACAAAAAGAAACAGTCCCAACCCTGTGGAACATAGCTAGTCACTGACAGCCAACCAGAAAAGGCTCCATTAATTCCCACTCAAAGGTTTCAAAGGATTGTTTCCTGCCAATCAGCCAATGTTTTATCCATGCTGGTATCTCTTCCGAAATACCATGGGTTCTTAATTTGTTAAGCAGCCTCATGTGTGGCACCTTGTCAAAGGCCTTCATGAAAATCGAAGTGCACAACATCCATCAATTCTCCTTTGTCTATCCTGCTTGTTATTGCTTCAAAGAATTCTAACAGATTTATCAGGCAAGATTTTCCCTTAAGGAATCCATGCTGACCACGGCTTATTTTATCATGTGTCTCCAAGTACCCCAAAACCTCATCCTTAACAATTGACTCCAACATCTTCCCAACCACTAAACTCAGACTAACTGGCCCTATAATTTCTTTTCTTCTGTCTCTTTCCCTTCTTGAAGAGTGGAGTGACAGTTGCAATTTTCAATTTTTTCTGAACCATGCTAGGATCTATTGATTCTTGAAAGATCATTACTAATGTCTCCACAGTCTCTTCAGCCACCATTTTCAGTACTCTGTGGTGTATACCATCTGGTCCCGATGTCTTATCTGCCTTCAGACCTTTCAGTTTTCCAAGAACCTTCTCCCTGATAATGGCAACTTCACACACTTCTACCTCCCACCCCCGACACTCTCAAACTTCTGGTATACTGCTAATATCGTCAACAGTGAAGACTGATGGTAAAGACTTATTCAGTTCATCCACAGTTTCCTTTTCGCCATTACTATCTTTCCAGCCTCATTTTCTAGGAGTCTAATATCTACTCTCATCTCTCTTTTACACTCTATGTATCTGAAGAAACTGTAGAAACTCTTTAATATTTTTGGCTAGCTTACCTTAATTTTTCAACCTTTCTCTCCTTATGGTTTTTTGGTTGTCTTCTATTGGTTTTTAAAACCTTCCCAATCCTCTAACTTTCCATTAATTTTTGCTCTATTATATATACCCTCCCTTTTGCTTTTAAGTTGTCTTTGACTTAGCTTGTCAGCCACAGTCATGTCGTCCTGCCTTTAGAATACTTCTTCCTCTTCAGAATGCATATATTCTGTGCCTTCCAAATTGCTTCCAGAAATTCCAGCTATTGCTGCTCTGCCGTCATTCCTGCTAGTGCTCTTTTCCGATCAATTGTGTCCAACTCCTCTCTCATGCCTCTGTAATGCCCTTTACTCTCGGTAATACTGATACATCTGACTTTAGCTTCTTCTCAAACTGCAGGATGAAGTCTATCATATTATGATCACTGGGCCCTTAGGGCTCTCTAAGCAATTCTGGTTCATTGCACAACACCCAATCCAGAATAGCTGATTCTGCAGTGGGCTCAAACACAAGTGACTTTAAAAAGCATCTTGTAGGCATTCCCGAAATTCCACTCTCTTTGGATCCAGTAACCTGACTTTCCCAATCTACCTGCACATTGAAATCCCCCATGACTATTGTAACATTGCCCTTTTGGCATGCGTTTTCTATCTCTCATTGTAATTTGCAGACCACATCCTCGCTGTTGTTTGGGGGTCTGTATACAAGTTCTATCAGGGTCTTTCTACCCTTGCAGTTCCTTAGTTCTATCCACTATGAGTCAGCATCTTCTGATCCTATGTCACCTCTTTCTAATGATTTGATTTAAGTTTTTCTATCCTTGGACGTTAAGCTCCCAGCTATAATCTTCTTTCAGCCATGCTAAACACAGCATTTCTGACTGGAATATTAGTTGCCTTTTTATGGACAAACAATTCCAGCATGGAATCTCCTGAACTAGGACAGTGCTTTGAGAAAGTTCATATTTTGTTCTTCCTGATTAAAAAAAAACTTGTGGAGATTCACAACACTGGAACATTTGAAAATAGGAACAAGAATAAATACCAGGCCACTCAAGTCTGCCTCTCTATCTAATACATTCCTGGTTGATCTATGCTGGTCACAACTCCTTAATTTCAGTGGTTTCTGGTTAATTAGGACACATCGTGACTAGTACATTTTGGCCCAATTAGCTGAAATTTCATGGAAATAGTTAAAAAGGTATTAAAAACTACCATTAAGTTGAGTAACAAATTATGTATTTAAATATGTTACAGAACAAGTTTTAACACTACCAAATCTACTACAGTACTATAAAACTGTATTAGTTCCTAATATTACTGATGGAAGAATTCTTCCACTGTTGTGCTCATTTGATCAACAGTAAATTAACAAAGTCAGTGCAGATATCTAGTGTAGATAATGGCCTACATTATCATAATAGATAATTGCCTTTGTACATGAAGTAGAGTCATAATGGAACAATAAATTTCCTCTGCCTCCTGACAGTAAGTGGTGGAAGTTGGATGGCTGTTCATTTGGTCCAGTAGGGTAATTTTTTTGGCAAGTGTCAAATCTTTTTGTGGCATCTTGGCAAAGATCATTTTTTTTAAAAAAGATTTAAAAATAACTGCTTTTTGAATTGGTGTCTGTCAGCTCAAATGGATAACATAACGCAAGCACGTGCAACTGATGCTATTTAAAGGCTGTTCACTCTAAGCACCATATAGTATCTAATGGTGCATACAACACTTGCTAGTTAGAAACCGTTCACCAACAGACTATTTTCCCAATTAAGTGGCATAGTGTCCCAAATAAACAAAAGGAATCCTGGCTATTTTCTCAATTAATTTTTGCTCGTTAAGAGTTGTCCAAAATAAGCAGCTGTCCTGATTCAAGATGGCCCAATTAACTGGAATCCACAGAATTTATCTATCTCCGCCATAAATCTACCTAATGGTCTGGTCAGCGCATCTTTGGGGCAGAATTCCTGAGATTCGCTATCCTCTGAGAGAAGAAATCATTATCTACCTCAGTATCAAATGAGTGACGCTTTAACTTGTAGTTCTGTTCCCTTGTTTACAACTCTCCAACTCATGAATATCTCAATATCTACCTTGTAAAGATCCCTTAGGATCTTATTTGTTTGAGTAAGGTCACCCCTCATTCTTCCGAACTCCAAGGAACCCTGAGACCCTTTCCCTTGGTAGAAATGCCAAATACTAGAGGGCACCACCTTAAAGTGGTGGTGGGGAAATCTAATGGAGATATGTAGGATATGATATTTACACAGAGGGTGGTTGATGCTTCAAATACACTGCTAGAGGTGGTGGTGGCAGCAGATAACTATGTAACATTTCAGAGGTACTTGGACAGGCATATGGCCATGCCAAGAATGTAGGGAACATAGAACATAGCACATTACAGGCCCTTCAGCCTACAGTGTAGTGCCGACCCTCAAACCCTGCCTCCCATATAACACCCCAGCTTAAATTCCTCCATATACCTGGTTAGTAGTCTCTTAAACTTCACTAGTGTATCTGACTCCACCACTGACTCAGGCAGTGCATTCCACGCATCAACCACTCTCTGAGTGAAAAACCTTCCTCTAATATCCCCCTTGAACTTCCCTCCTCTTACCTTAAAGGCATGTCCTCTTGTATTGAGCAGTGGTTCCCTGGGGAAGAGGTGCTGGCTGTCCATTCTGTCTATTCCTCTTAATATCTTGTACACCTCTATCATGTCTCCTCTCATCCTCCTTCTCTCCAAAGAGTAAAGCCCTAGCTCCCTTAATCTCTGATCATAATCCATACTCTCTAAACCAGGCAGCATCCTGGTGAATCTCCTCTGTACCCTTTCCAATGCTTCCACATCCTTCCTATAGTGAGGCGACCAGAACTGGACACAGTACTCTAAGTGTGACCTAACTAGAGTTTTATAGAGCTGCATCATTACATCACGTCTCTTAAACTCTATCCCTCGACTTATGAAAGTTAACACCCATAAGTTTTCTTAACTACCCTATCTACCTGTGAGGCAACTTTCAGGGATCTGTGGACATGTACCCCCAGATCCCTCTGCTCCTCCACACTACCAAGTATCCTGCCATTTACTTTGTACTCTGCCTTGGAATTTGTCCTTCCAAAGTGTACCACCTCACACTTCTCGAGGTTGAACTCCATCTGCTAATTCTCAGCCCACTTCTGCATCCTATCAATGTCTCTCTGCAATCTTCAACAATCCTCTACACTATCCACAACACCACCAACCTTTGTGTCATCTGCAAACGTGCCAACCCACCCTTCTACCCCCACATCCAGGTTGTTAATAAAAATCACGAAAAGTAGGAGTCCAAGAACAGATCCTTGTGGGACACCACTAGTCACAACCCTCCAATCTGAAAGTACTCCCTCCACCACGACCCTCTGCCTTCTGCAGGCAAGCCAATTCTGAATCCACCTGGCCAAACTTCCCTGGATCCCGTGCCTTCTGACTTTCTGAATAAGCCTACTGTGTGGAACCTCGTCAAATGCCTTACTAAAATCCATGTAGATCACATCCACTACACTACCCTCATCTATATGCCTGGTCACCTCCTCAAAGAACTCTATCTTGTTAGCTTGTTAGACACGATCTGCCCTTCACAAAGCCATGCTGACTGTCCCTGATCAGACCATGATTCTCTAAATGCCCATAGATCCTATCTCTAAGAATCTTTTCCAACAGCTTTCCCACCACAGATGTAAGGTTCACTGGTCTATAATTACCCGGACTATCCCTACTACCTTTTTTGAACAAGGGGACATTCGCCTCCCTCCAATCCTCCGGTACCATTCCCGTGGACAACGAGGACATAAAGATCCTAGCCAGAAGCTCAGCAATCTCTTCCCTCGCCTCGTGGAGCAGCCTGGGGAATATTCCGTCAGGCCCTGGGGACTTATCCATCCTAATGTATTTTAACAACTTCAACACCTCCTCTCCCTTAATAACAACATGCTCCAGAACATCAACCTCACTCATATTGTCCTCACTGTCATCAAGTTCCCTCTCAGTGGTGAATACTGAAGAGAAGTATTCATTGAGGAACTCGCTCACTTCCACAGCCTCCAGGCACATCTTCCCACTTTTATCTCTGATCGGTCCTACCTTCACTCCTGTCATCCTTTTGTTCTTCACATAATTGAAAAATGCTTTGGGGTTTTCCTTTACCCTACTTGCCCCCTTCTTGCTCTTCTCAGCCCCTTCTTAAGCTCCTTTTTTGCTCCCCTATATTCCTCAATAGACCTATCTGATCCTTGCTTCCTAAATCTCATGTATGCTGCCTTCTTCCACCTGACTAGATATTCCACCTCACTTGTCACCCATGGTTCCTTCACCCTACCATTCTTTATCTTCCTCACCGGGACAAATTTATCCCTAACATCCTGCAAGAGATCCTTAAACATCGACCACATGTCCATAATACATTTCCCTGCAAAAACATCATCCCAATTCACACCCGCAAGTTCTAGCCTTATAGCCTCATAATTTGCCCTTCCCCAATTAAAAATTTTCCTGTCCTCTCTGATTCTATCCTTTTCCACGATAATGTTAAAGGCCAGGGAGTGGTGATCACTGTCCCCCAGATGCTCACCCACTGACAGATCTGTGACCTGACCCAGTTCGTTAGCTAATGCTAGATCTAGTATGGCATTCCCCCTAGTCGGCCTGTCAACATACTGTGACAGGAATCCATCCTGGACACACTTAACAAACTCTGCCCCATCTAAACCCTTGGAACTAATCAGGTGCCAGTCAATATTAGGGAAGTTAAAGTCACCCATGATAACAACCATTATTTTTGCACCTTTCCAAAATCTGTCTCCCAATCTGCTCCTCTGTATCTTTGCTGCTACCAGGGGGCCTATAGAATACTCCCAACAGAGTAACTGCTCCCTTCCTGTTCCTGACTTCCACCCATACTGACTCAAAAGAGGATCCTGCTACATTACCCACCCTTTCTGTAGCTGTAATAGTATCCCTGAACAGTAATGCCACCCCTCCTCCCCTTTTCCCCCTCTCTATCCCTTTTAAAGCACTGAAATCCAGGAATATTGAGAATCCATTCCTGCCCTGGTGCCAGCCAAGTCTCTGTAATGGCCACTACATCATAATTCCATGTATGTATCCAAGCTCTCAGTTCATCACCTTTGTTCCTGATTCTTGCATTGAAGTACACACACTTTAGTCCTTCTACCTTACTACCTTTACACCCTTTATTCTGCTTCTTTTTCCTTAAAGCCTAGCTTTTAGATCTGGCTTTACTCCATGCACTTCTTTCACTGCTCCGGGTCCCATCCCTCTTGGAAATTATGGATCATCTACAGGCAGATATATCTAGCTTAATCTAATACCATGATCAGTATAGATACCATGGACAGAAGGAACTATCCCTTTGCTGTGTTTTATACAGACCTAAACTGTTTAACTTGTCTAATCAGTTAGACTTTCCTGATCAGCTCTCCACCAATGGACATGATTCAGCTCTGGTAACTGTCTGTTCAATTTTCAATCTGTAAATCAGAAAGTATTCACTGGATAGCTGTGAGATGCAAATAATCAACATGCAGTAACCAGGAAAAGTGAACAGTGGGAAGATCAGATGTGAAAATGACAAGGTCAGTGATAGCATCTGTTCATAATCAATGCACATAAGCAAACCACTGAAGTAATTTTTCATTGTTGAACTGAAACATTAACTCTTTTTCTCCCTCCACAGAGGTGAGGTAACACACTATGCAATTTTGTTTGGTGTACAATAAGCAGAATTTGGCTTTTTTTTTAAAAAATTTACAGTCAAGAAATTAATCAGGTGCTGGAAATCTGACACAAAAACAGCATGTTGCAAACAATCACTGGATCTGGCAGCATCTTTGGAAAGAGGAATAGAGGCAACGTTTCAGATCAAAGATGGTGATTCTGATGAAAAATCTTCTACTTGAATTCTAACTCTTTTCACTAATGCTGACCGACATGGATTAGTGTGTAAATTGTTGATTTGTGATTTATGTATTAGTTTAGTATAATAGTTGACTACAACAGATAATAGAATACTTGAAAGGGCAAGATTGTAGAGCAACATTTCACTAATTAATCAACATCTCTGATTGTGTCTTTTTGTATGTAAGACCATAAGACCAAGGAGCAGAATTAGGCCTTTTGGCCCATCGTTGCTGCTCTGCTGTTCCATCATGGCTGATTTATTATCCTTCTATCCCATTTTTCTGCATTCTCTGCGTAACCTTTGTTGCCTTGATTAATCAAGAACTTATTAACTGCCACGTTAATTTATACCCAAAGTTTTGGCCTACACAGCTGTATGTGGCAATGAATTCTACAGATTTACCAGCCTGTGGCTAAATAATTTTTTCCTCACCTCTTTTCTAAATGGATGTCCCTCTATTCTGAGACTGTGCCTTCTGGTCCTAGACTTCCCCCACTATAGGAAACATTGTCTCCACATCCACTCTATACAGGCCTTTCAATATTCGATAACTTTCAATGAGGTCACCCCTCATTCTTCTAAACTCCAGCAAGTATAGACGCAGAGCCATCAAATGCTCCTCATACGTTACCATTTTCATTCCTGAGATAACTCTTGTGAGCCCCCTCTGGACCATCTATCAGGACCAACTTCTGAGTCCTAACCAGGAATGTGTGGCTTTCTTGTTTATTTTGTAGTAAGATCATAATCTCTAAAAACAAAATCATTAATCTAGCAACTTTGATATTTTAATTAAAAATCAAAAGTTCTGCATTGCTAGAGATAAATAATTTGCTAACGATGTTAAGAAGAGCGTGTCACTAATCAAATTACCAAGAAAAGGTATCCTTCAGCATCAATTCAGACCTATATCTAGCTGCAATTTGATTGACACCTATAAATCTTCATTTGTAAAACTTTATGATTCAGACAACAAACATTTTCTTTACTAGATCCATGGATAAGCTTGACATGAATGTTAGAGAAAAAGTGGTCATTACAATGTATTTTAGATCAGAGTAAACATGAGGTGTTTCCCCTCTTCATAGTTAATTATACTGTTGTCATTATGCTGAACTTCAGCTCCTGAAGTACAATGTGCAGCAGTACATTATATTAATCAAGGTTGTCTGTATAATATTCCCAAGTTACTGACAGATACCAAGGGCAAGCAGCCAATATCTATCCCAAGAGTTAAACAAAATGACACAAGTGTGCACTGTACTCCTAACACTTCATCAATACAGGAAGGTCACAGTGAGTTCTGAACAACCCTAACAGAGTTAAATCTCTGTAACATTTGCATCACACCTTTTAATGCCGAGGAAGTTATTAAAATCAAGAGGGAATTTGATTGTAGTTAAATATGTTTTGTGGTTTACCACAGCACTTGAGAGAATGGAGGAGTCAGATGAGACTTCTCACCATCTCTGGATCCTTCATTTCCAAAAGAGTTTGCAATCAGAGGGTGCTTGTTTCTTTGAACAAAGAGCAAAGCAAACTAATCTATGCCGAGTTTTTAAACTAGAACAGCTGCAAATTCAGAGTAAATTACATTTACAGTTGTAATATAAATATTCCCCTTCATGCTCAGGAAAGATGAATAGTGAACAGCTCCATCATTCTTTCCAAGCATTGCCCATGAAATATGAAAAATAATTTGTTTATATTCTGAATGTTGAAAGATTCAGGGAAGAAATAGTGTGGAGAATTTATCAAGCGGGACCAGATATTGGCATAGATTTAAAGCTTTATTCTACAGTGTGTTACTTATAAAGCTGAGCCTTTATATGGCATTGGACAGACCACATTTGGAATATTGTGTGCATTTTGGGCCTCATATCTAGGAGAGAATGTACTGGCTTTGAATAGGGTCCAGAGGAGGTCTCTGAGAATGATCAAGGAAATAAAAGGGTTAACATAGCGGGAGCATTTGATGGCTCTGAATGAGAGTGGATCTTACTGAAACCTGCTGAATATTGAAAGGTCTAGATAGAGAAGATATGCAGTGATGTTTCCAATAGTGGGAGAGTCCGGGACCAGACGGCACAGCCTCAGAATAAAAGGGTGTCTCTATAAAACATAAAACAGAGATGAGGAGGGTTTTCTTTAATCAGGCAGTGGAGATTCTGTGAAATTCATTGCCACAGATGTCTGTGGAGCTAAGTAATTGGGTGTATTTAAAACAGAGATTGATATGTACTTGATTAATTAAGAATGTTAAAGGTTATGGGAAGAAGGCAGGAACAGGAGAATGAGATTGAGAGGGAAAATAAACCACCCTTGATCAAATGGCAGAACATTCTCAATGGGCTGAATGGCCTGATTCTACTCCTATGTCTTATGGTCTTATGGTCTAATGTTGGCAATTAGCCTTGCATTGAAGGGATTCCCCTTCTCTCTCTCTTTCTCTCTCCCTCTCTCCCCCCCATCTCCCTCCCTATCCTATGTTATCTCTCCATCACGCTCTCTCTTTCAACCTTCTTCTCTACTGCATTTTTCTGTCTTTCTCTCTCCCACATTCTCCCTCCCTGTGGGAATGTATCTGCATACAGTTATAAAAATAAGTCATGTGGTCGAAGTATATAGCAATAGCTCACATAATATAAGAACCACAAGTAGCAATTCCCTTGTTGTTAGTTAGAATAAATAATTGTTCAAAGTTCCAGTGTTCTGTCAATATTATTGTAATTAGAAATTATAAGACATTCATCACACTTCCTCCCTCCTTCTCTGTTTCTCTCTCTCAATCTCTTTCTCCACTTGATTTTCTCATTCCTCTTTCCATCCACAATCCCTTTTCCTTCCCTTCCCATTTTCCATCCCCAACTCCTCTCTCCCTCTTTCTTTCTCTCACTCTCTTTCTCTCTTCCTCCCTCTTCTCACAACCTTTTCTCCTCTCTCTTTTGCTTCTCACTATACTTTTTCATTCCTTTCCTCTGCCTCTGTGGAGAGGAATTCTCATCTTATTCTCATCTCTCCCTTCCCCTCTCCATTCTCCCCTCTTTCTCTCTCCCTCCCCCTCTCCCTTCCCCTCTCTCTCTTTCTCTTCCTCTCTCTCCCTTCCTCTCTCTCTCCCTCTCTCTCCCCCTCTCCCTTCCCCCTCTCTCTCCCTCTCCATCCCCCTCTCTCTCCCTTCCCCTCTCTTTCTCTTCCCCTCTCCTTCTCCATCCCCCTCTCTCTATCTGTCTCTATCTTCTACTGTATCTGCACAGATCATCTATGATATTTTTTCCACAATTTTAGTGTCAACTTTTCATCTTGTAGAATCCAAACTCCTGGCTAATGACAGAGAATATCTATCTAACTTACTTATTGCCTATTGCCTCACTGGAATTTATGGCAGCAATGAAGGCCCTCTATCTCTGATGGTGTTCAGGGCTTCCTTCATCAGTAGCTTCCTCTCGGTTTTCTCTACTGTCAGCCATGCAAGTCCCGGGTGGAGACAGAATGCTGTTTCTGTAACAATTTTGTTTTACCAGTCAGGGCTGTTAGCCCTGAGCTGAACCCCTGAACCTGGAGGACAGGTGGACCACTCTTAGGCTGGCCTCTACCCCTTGACCTGTTTGGCAAGGGTGACCTTCCCAAGCGCCAAAGCATAAAGCCCTGACTCCAACGCTGTCCAGGTCATCAAGACACACAAGCCACCAAACCACAACAAGGTTGTGGTCCTCTTAGAGGTGAAGATCTATCTAGAGTTTGGAAAATCAGACCTCCGCGCTGAGCTCTCTTATGATAAGCAATGGGAAGTAAAGACTTGCAAAACCTAGTGTGAGGGAAAAGATAGGAGGGAGGTCAAGTGCTGGCACAATGAAAGTTGCCACCAGAATGTTTGGACCTTTTTTTTAATAATGATTTGCTGATTCAAGTTTTGCCTTTCAATAGTGGTAAATTTGAGTACATTTAATTTGCTCTAATTTATTAAGTATGATCCAAGAGTGCAATAAAAGGAATAGTCTGACACACAATATTAACATTATGATGTGTTATTTACATACTCCCATGATGATAGTCTTTCCATCTTTACTATTTAACTGAGCCTGATTTTGTTCCTTTTTTCTGTCCATCTTTATTTCATTATAAATTTGTAATGTGCACATTCATTACAGATTTTGAACAGTTACATTTGCATGATGCTTGGGTTCCTTCCTTAGCACACTCACCCTGAGTCATTGACAGAATTCAGACTATGTGCCTGACAAGTGTAAGGTAAGTATTTAATCAGTCACTTATCCAAACTCCCCTGCATGTCATCCTCCAATTCCACGTCCTCTTGTTTCCCTTTCCACCTCAGCTGCTCCCTAAATTTCCTCCCCAACATTCTACTGTTAAACTCCTTCCCTTTCCTCCTCTTCTTTCCACATCCTCCTCACTCCCCTTGCCATCCATTTCCTAACCCTTCTCTTCTCTCAGATCTCTTTCCCCTTTCTCCCTTCTCGTTCACACTGCCGTCTATAAGGAGTTTGCATGTTCTCCCTGTGACTCCATGCATTTCCTCCAGGTGCTCCAGTTTCCTCAAACATTCCCAAAACGTACCGGTTAGTAGGTTAATTAGTCACATGGGTGTAATCGGGTGGCATGGACTTGTTAGGCTGGGAGGGCCTATAACAATGTGCTATCTCCAAATAAATAAATAACACTATTTTTGACCTTCTCATGTCTCTCTGTATTTCCCTCTGCAGCTGGATCCTCAGCTTCCTTATTGGAAGACCACAATCAATGCAGATGGGTAATAACATCTCCTCTTCACCAACTATCAACACAGCTTGACTCAAGTTTGCATGCTCTGCTCTCTCCACTTGACTGGGCAGCTAGGCACAGCTCAATTGTCATTCACCAATGACACCACTGTTGTTGGCAGAACTTCAGATGGTGAAGAGGAGATGCTCGATAGATCATGTGTTTGAGTGCTATCACAGCAACAACCTCCCACTTAACATCAGCAAGACCAAGAAATCAATTGTCAGCTTCAAGAAGGAGAATTGAGGAGAACACACTCCAATCTTCATTGAGGGGTCAACAGTGGAAGCAATGAATAGCTTCAAGTTCCCTGATGCAAACATCTCAGAATGACTATTCTAGGCCCAAGACATTGATGTAATCACAATGAAGGGAGATTAGTGGCTCTGCTTTATTAGGAATTTGAGGAGATTTGCTGTGTAACCAAAGACTCTTTCAAGTATCTCCAGCAGTACAGTGGAGAGCATTCTGACTGGTTACATTACACCTGATATGGAGCCAGAAGATTGCAAGAAACTGTAGTGGGATGCAGATTCACCCAGCACCATCACAGGCACCTCCCTCCCAACCATCAAGGCCATTTTCAAGAGGCGATGCCGCAAGAAAGTAGGAATCCAGCATTAAGGAACTTCACCAACCAAGACATGCCATCTTGTTATTTCTGCTATCAGGCAGGAGGTACAGGAGCCTGAGGATCCACACTCAATGATTCAGTTTACCCCTCTGCCATCAGATTTCTGGACAGTCTATGAATCAATTAGCTTTACCTTGTTATTCCCTTTTTGCACTTTATACCTTTTATATCTTTATACTCTGCTAACTTCATATCATGTGTCAGTAATAATCAATCTGATTCTGATTCTTATTCTGTATCACTTCTATTCTTCTTCACTCATTTTCATTCTCTCTCCCATTCTTTGTTTACAACAGAATTCACTGAGGTCGTGATAAAACTCAAAATGCAGAGTATGCAGCTTGTTACAGAGAAAGTACAATGCAGATAGATAAGTAAAGTGAAGATGTTTACTCGACGAAGATCAAGAGTTCATCCTTTAGTGAATGAGAGGTCATCTCTGACTTATAAATTTCCACCTTACAATAACAAGTGCAAAACGGTGGTAGATTTACTAAGTAATATATAAAAGATTAGACAATGGTGTGGTGAACTACATATACCTGTTTGGACATGCCCCCCCTGCTGACTGCTCCTGTGGCTCCTCCCACAGACCCCGGTATAAAGGCGATTGGAGGCACAGCCCCGGCCTCAGTCTCCAGGATGCAGTGTGGTGGTCAATTGCTGCTTGTTCTTTCTTCCAGCCAATAAAAGCCGATATCTCGCCTCACGTCTCCGAGAGTTATTGATGGTGCATCAAATGGTTACATGACTTTTTATTGTTACTTGTGCTTATTTGTGTATACTTGCTAGCAACAGTTTCCCATCATTATTTTCCACTTATTTATTAATATCAGAATGTAATTACATCTGTGTTTAAAACAGTAGGATGCAGATATCATAACACTACAAGGTAAACATGGGCACTCTTCCAAAGGAAATCAGAAACTGAAACATTCATATAGACATAAGGGCAGCATTGTCTGACTTAAATATTTTACTTACTGATTAACCCTCTTTTTTCACAAATGCAGCAGCAACTTCCTTACTCTTTGTTGTGTTTCATTTTATGGCATTCATTCCGATATGCAGGTTATTATAGTTGCTGTGTCAACATCCATTCAAAGGCATTCTTTCTGCTCTCTCCAGTATTTTCCTCGTTGCAAGTTGGCACCCGTGTTTTCTCACTGTTCTGGGTCTGGTGAGTGGTCCCTGACCTGAAATGGTAACTCTGTTTCTCTCCCCGCTGACACTGCACGACCGACCGGGAATTTCCGGCGTTTACCAACCTTCCAGCATCTGCAGCTTCACATTTTGACTTAATTATGCTTGTTCCTCCTTCAGCCAGTAGGATGTAGATATCATACCATTACAAGGCACCTGCACACCTTCACCATTACTAAGACCGCTGCACTTGAATACTGGAATGTGTGTGCTTGTGCAGCAGGTATTCTGATGAAGGTTTTGATCTCCACAGCATGGTTTTAACAAGTATATTTAACCTTAACCAATAGCTATTCCTGTTGGCACACAGGAAGCAAAGAGTGGGAGTAAACGGGACCTTTTCAGAATGGCAGGCAGTGACTAGTGGGGTACCGCAAGGCTCAGTGCTGGGACCCCAGTTGTTTACAATATATATTAATGATTTAGACGAGGGAATTAAATGTAGCATCTCCAAGTTTGCGGATGACATGAAGCTGGGCGGCGGTGCTAGCTGTGAGGAGGATGCTAAGAGGATGCAGGGTGACTTGGATAGGTTAGGTGAGTGGGTAAATTCATGGCAGATGCAATTTAATGTGGATAAATGTGAGATTATCCACTTTGGTTGCAAGAACAGGAAAACAGATTATTATCTGAACGGTGGCCTATTAGGAAAAGGGGAGATGCAACGAGACCTGGGTGTCATTGTACACCAGTCATTGAAGGTGGGCATGCAGGTACAGCAGGCGGTGAAAAAGGCAAATGGTATGTTGGCATTCATAGCAAAAGGATTTGAGTACAGGAGCAGGGAGGTTCTACTGTAGTTGTACAAGGCCTTGTTGAGACCGCACCTAGAATATTGTGTGCAGCTTTGGTCCCCTAATCTGAGGAAAGATATTCTTGCCATAGAGGGAGTACAAGGAAGGTTCACCAGATTGATTCCTGGGATGGCAGGACTTTCATATGAAGAAAGACTGGATCGACTAGGCTTATACTCACTGGAATTTAGAAGATTGAGGGGGGATCTTATTGAAACATATAAAATTCTAAAGGGATTGGACAGGCTAGATGCAGGAAGATTGTTTCTGATGTTGGGGAAGTCCAGAACGAGGGGTCACAGTTTAAGGATAAAGGAGAAGCCTTTTAGGACCGAGATGAGGAAAAACTTCTTCACACAGAGAGTGGTGAATCTGTGGAATTCCCTGCTACAGGGAACAGTTGAGGCCGGTTCATTGGCTATATTTAAGAGGAAGTTAGATATGGCCCTTGTGGCTAAAAGGATCGGGGGTATGGAGAGAAAGCAGGTACAGGGTTCTGAGTTGGATGATCAGCCATGATCATACTGAATGGCGGTGCAAGCTCGAAGGGCCGAATGGCCTACTCCTGCACCTATTTTCTATGTTTCTATGTTTATGTTTCTATTTCAGTAGAAAATAATCACGCACATTATTCTTTCAGAATTTCTGTTAACTATTTCAGATAATCAAAAAGTACTTCTTTAACATGATCATACAAAGACCATCACTGCAACAGGCTGCAAATCCCCGCTGTGTTACAACATCTCATTACAATGCACAAAGGTTCCAAGCAAAAAAAACAACATTAAAGACAATCAATTGGAAGGAACTGCTGGGGTCAAAGGGGAAAATGGAAATATTAGGAACCCTCTCCCTGAAAGAACTGTTCATATCCTAAAGATTGGTAATCACTTTATTGAATGTGGGTTTATGACAAAATACTTTTGGGTATGAAGGTGTACAGGGCCTGAATTCACGTTCATTTAAGATTATAAGGGGACCTGCTTTGTAAGAAATTCATTCTACCAGCAAGTGATTAACCTGAGCACTAATGAGAGAATTGTTTGTATTTACAGGGCAAAACATGGATACTTCTGGTCAAAACACTACAATAAAGACTGGTGTGACATGGATTAATTAAACTGTTTGGTAGTACAGTATATAGATCAGCTCCTATTTGTCTCCCTTCAAGGAACTTCTGCTGTCAAACAATGACTGACTCAGGTCCCAGTGAATGAGGAAACCTTTTCAAAGGAAGATCAGAAAGTATTTAGATATTGGAAGTGTGCCTTCAACGTTTATTGGAGATACCTGAAGACAGAGTAGAGTCAAGGGAGAGACTATAGGAGCACCAAAGTTTGAGGCGTTAATTAGGTTACTAAAATCTTTAATGTTTCTTCCAGACGGACCTAATTTGTTAGATCATAATAGAGATTAGATGAAAAAAAGGTATCTCATTCCAGCAAGGAGAGGCCTGTTGAAAGTGGCATGCAATTCTAACTTTTACTCATAGTGGAATCATTACAAGAAAATTACAGGCTCTAATACTGAAATATCTAGTTTACTTGTCTGGCTAACTTTCATATTGGATCTAAAACTGCCAATGTTTGAATCTGTGCATAAATGTTACCAGACTGCTTTCCAACTGTAAAACATAGGTTTAATTGAATCCTGATGTTCTGAACCATTCACTCCGCTCATCAGCAAAGATGGAAACTCCAAATTAAGGGTGATTCAGGAAAAGAAGAACTTGCCCTAAAAATGATATTTTCCATTAAAGTCTCCAAAACACCACTATTAATAACAAAAGTTAAGTTCCATTGATCATTATGACATAGAAGGATGGCATTTAAGCCTTTCTGCCAGCACTTCAACAGAACAAACCAGTTAATCCTATTCTCCAGCTCTGGGGTGGATGTATGAAATCCAGAGGGACTAACTGAATAAAACCATGGGAATTGTCCCTTGTTACTTCGTCAAAATTTATCCACCAGTTAATGTTTTAGAACAGATTATCTTGTCATTATAATAATGATGTTGTGGGAACTTGCTGAACTATCTACTCACTGAACTACTTTTTAAACTCAACTTCAAAAGTACTTCAACAGTTGAAGGTTACTCAGAAAGTGTTAGGAAAAGTACTGCAAAAATAGGAAGTTTTATTTTTTTCCATAATCTTGGAAGTTTTTCACATTCTAGTATATATCTATTTTTCTTCTCCGAGTCTGCTTCCATTGCCCTTCCAGACAATATCTTCCAGGTTAAATAATCTTATCTACCTCCAGATCATTTGCTGGTGGAATCAGTTTCTTAGCAGATCCCCTTATAATCTTAAATTAATGTGAATTCAGGCCCATTTCACCTTTAAACCCAGAAGTATTTTGTCATAAGCCCACATTCAATAAAATGATTACCAATCTTTTGGATATGAACAAGAAATGAGCAAAATTGTGCTTTGCGATTCTCTATAATGATTTCAGCAACCGATGGAATGGGTTAACAGTCTCCCATAAATGTGCTGTCTTCTTTCTTCATATTTACTTACCATCAATGAAAAATCAGTCACTGAATAGAATTAGCCTTGACAGCAGGAAATTAATCACTTGACCTCTTTTAAGATCACTGGCTGATTTGTATAGGGAGTAACTGGCTTATCAGATGTCAGCTTTGCTTCAGGAGTCATGAGCTCCATGTTGTACCAAACAAATTTATTGTGAGGAAATGAAGCATTATGGACATTAGAAACCCAATTACCGACAGCAAAAGGGGAACAAGATGCCAGATCCCAATATTCCCAACAAATAATGACATTATTAATTCCTTGGGAGTCCACGGAACGGGACTGGATTGGCAAGACTGGAAGTGGTTCATTACGAGGTAACTTTCGTAGCATTGAATTAAATGCCATTAACAAAATTGTATTGCATTTTTACATTTCATAATTTTTTATAAAGAAATATTTATCAACTTTAAGTAATGTGGGAAAAGGTAACTTATTGATTGACTGGGCTTTCCCATAAACCTTACTTACTTTCGTGGAGTTGAATAGTGGCTACAGAGCAGAAACAGTCCATTTGGCCCAATTGTCCATACCAGTATTTTTGTTCTGTAAGACAATCTCTCTTATTTTCTGCTTATCAGCTCATTCTTCTGTTCCTTTCCAATAATGTGAAGCACAGGAATGGGATGGTATCATGAATGAAAGAGAAAAGGAAAACTATTGCAAAAGCTCAAGATTGCTGCAGCTTGGAGGAGATAGAGATTGTGAAATTGGTTGATAAATGGTGGTGGTGGGATTAGCATAAAACATCTCTGCTTCTTTGTCTATTTGTTTATAACATAGGAGGCCATGTGTTTGATCAAATCAATACTAGCTCTCAGAGCAAGCCATCAGTTGGACTCCCTGGCCTGTTGCACTGGGAGCTATTCTCCCACACAAGCTTCACCTGATTCTCATTCTACCCATACTAGGGATAATCAACCTATCCACCATTATGCCTTTGGAGTGTGGGAGGAACGTAGAGCACAGGGAGAGCACGTGCAAATTCCACACAGATAGCAGGATCAAACTAGGGTCACTGGAACTGAACCATAATACCAATCACATCCAGGTAGAATGCAACTTTGCTTGATCCCTGGCAAGAATTCTGAGTAGTTCACACTGACTGCCACATTCTCACCACGTTGCAACTAAAGACGTTCCTTCCAAAATCCCTTTTGGATATATTGATGTTTCTAACTTCCACCTTCTAGCCTGCTTTGAACAGCAATTCTTAATCTAAAGTGGGATCTTTTTGGAGCCACCTAATGTCCATATGGAGGACCTTCAAAAAGCAATTTCTATAATGAAATATGGTTAGCGATATTTCAAGAGTTATTATTCCCAAGATACTCGTTACTTTAATGTTGTATTATGGAAGTACGTCAGGATTATTTGCTTATTGAAGACTTGTTTAATCAAAATCATGTTTGTCTAACTTTAGCATTATGTCTCTTTCTGTTTGCTGGAGAACAGGTTGCAGTTTCAAAACAAAATTAACTAGCATCAGGCATCAAGTAGTGAAGTCTCCCAGTTTATTTTCACAGAAAACAGATACAGTTAGTGCCAGATTAGTCTCTTAAACTTGCATTCTAGCAGTCTGCAGAGTTTATGTAAATATCTAATCTCAGGAAAGGGACAATTCTCCATCCATCCTGCCTATACAATGATGGTTCCATGTGAATCTTCATATGCACACCTGAGCATCCTAATGGATGCGACTTGTGCACGATGCAACTGATTTGAGGTGTAAAATCGACTGTGAGACACAAATAAAATTTCCTTGTGTTGTGTGTGATGAACCCAGACTGCTAAGTCAATACGTCTTCTCACTTCGCACTATTGTTGACTCTCCATTCCACCCAAAGCAACACGAGTTCCTGGGTCAAGCAAAAAAAGGATAAAAATGTGCAGCAATCTGAGAAATCTCTCTGAGCATCTGCAGAGCTCTCTCTCTTGCTTGTCCTTCTTTCGAAGCGTGGAGCCCCAGTTCATTCAGCTTGTCTTTGAATTTTAGCTTTATAAGCTCAACCATTAATTTTCATTTTCCAAATTCTTATTTGTTCTGGAATTAAAGGTGATCCCAAGGAGGCAGAGCTTGTCACTGAACAGCTTCCAAATTCATTTCAAAGAACATTATGAATTACCCACAGAATGAAATGGGATCATACCCACATTAAGTAGATTAGGGCAGACAGATCCCTTTCCTGAAAAACAATTACAAACCTTTCAGGTATTTTTGACAATCTAGTAAAATTTATGATCTACTTTAATGACACAAACCTCGAAGTTTCTGCTTTATAAAATGTAATTTCAAAACTTATAGTAATGATGATACAAGTCCAGACTTGTCTTTCTCTCTCCTCTCTTCTATAGACAGAGTGCTGAATTTTGGAGGAATCTATATGGTCTAAAATGTAGATGTCAGGAGCTTTGCTTAAATTTGTCAAACTGAGATTTCCCATGGGTGCCTAACCACAATATTATTGATGTTACTTACCTTGGAATCAGAAGGTTTTGCAATCAAGCTCTTCTCTAGGGTCTTGAGTACTATATCTAAATTGAAATTCCAGTATTATGCAGAGGAGGGATTACAAAGTTTGAGGGTGACAGTGAAGGAACCTGGTGGAGAGGAAGCAACAAGGAAAACATGCACTGTCAGAGGGACAGATCCAGAGCCATGGTCAGCAGTTGACTAGTTGTACTGAGACAGCAGAGTAAGGCAAGGTGTCTCTAAGGAAGTAATGTAACACCAGTACCAAGAGAATGGCATGTTAACAGTGAGCAGCATTGAGGGTATCAAGTTTGACATCTCCAAATGATATATCAAAGTTCTCTCTGTGAGTGGAAAAGGTGCTGTGGCAATGCTCTGATTGACAAGGTGTGACTCAGCCTGCGCCTTATGGGAGACATCATCTTTATCTCAATGCATTTCGAGGGGGATTGCTCTGCATAATTTGGTTGATATGTTGCCTGTAGTACAGCTACGTTGTGAAGTCACGTGGGACATCAATGAATCATAGGACCAGAGAAGATTCATGATGCAAAAGTACAACTCAAGAGAAAGCTATCCAGCCCAGCACCACCTTCCAGCACCTGTCCATCAGCTTAGCAGTTTGCTGATCCTTAGGAATATGTATGAGTTAAATGTGAAAAACGTTTCTGCCTCTACTACCCCTTATCTATTTTACACCACCTTGTCGCCATCTGATACTCTACCAAAAACTGTGATGAATTTATAGATGGTGTTTGAGCTTTGAAAAGCAACACACTCATGAGTGTAGGGAGAGTAGAGCAGTGGACTAAGCAACAATCTTTGAGGTGCCCCTGACTATTTCTCAGTTAGAAGGAGATGTTAATGCAGATCCATTCCGACTGTGGTCTCCTGATAAAGAGGTTAAAGATCCAGTTGCAGAAGGAGATATAGAGGTCCAGATTTTGAAGCTTGTGAATTAGTACTGAGGGGATGTAGGTGCTGGATATTGAAATGTAATTAATAAACACCAGCTTGACATTTTTCTGTTTTTGTGCAGGGGCTTCGAAGCTGAGTGAAGAGCCGGTGAGATAGCATCATTGTAGATCGTTTCTTTTGCATCATCAAACAAATCTTGCAAGGTAGCCTTTCTCTTCTATGAGTTTCTTGAGCTTCTCTGGGAACACTGCTGCGGCCTTGGCATTAGCCGATGCCGATTCTCCCGTGATCTAACAGTCGGTGAATTACAGTGTGTCCACGTCCTTGCTGAGGCAGGAGTTAATCCAGGCCATGACCAACTTATCAAAGCACTGCATCACAGAAGATGTGAGTACTACTAGGTGATAGTCACTGAGGAGGAAGCTCACCCTAATCTTCTTGGGCACTGGTATATTGGACGCTCTTTTGAAGCAGTTGAAGGTTGAAGATGTTCTTGATCGCTTCAGCTGACTGGTTGGCACTGGTTTTCAGTACACTGCCAGGCGCAGCAGCAGTGCCTGATGCTGAGCAAAGTTTCACCTTTTTGCAGGTTGTTCTGATGTCAGCCTCTGAGACAGAGATCTCAGAGTCATTGAAGCTGAGGTAATTTGCACAGGTGTACTATTACTATCCCTTTCAAAGTTTGTACTTTGTTCCTGTGATGTGGTGAACAAAACTAAACATATTGAGTTGGTGGACTGCTCCAGCTGATGCAATTTGCGTTTTTTTTCGTGTTGCTTTGGATGCTGACCTAATGGGGCCAACACAACAGTGGCATAAAATGCCTATTGTTAAGTAATACAACAGGACATTGATTGACTAACAATAGAATGCAAATGCTGGAATTTGAGCAAAAACATATCATTGACTATTCTTCTTAAACTTTTCAGCAGGATATAATTCTGTTAAGAAGCCCTTGATGTCAGCATTTGAATCTATGAAAACATGGAATGGTGATGCATCTAATGGAGCCTCTATTTCACAGTGCCAGAGACCTGTGTTCACTCCTGACCTCTTATGCTGTGTAGATTTTGTGTCTTCTTTATATGACCCCATGTGTTTCCTCCCATATCGCAGAGATATGTGGATTGGCTTAGTGTGCAGGTCAGTTGCCGAATCGAAGGGAGTGGATGAGATCATGAGGAGAACAAAATAAAAAGGATCCATGTAGGATTAGTGCAAATGGGTGGTTGATGGTCAGCACGGATTCAGTAGGTCAAAGGGCCTGTTCAGTATCTCTCTATGAATCTACGTTGAGCAAATGAATCATAAGTCATTGAAAATCAAAACAAAACAGCAGATGTTAGAAATCTGAAAAAGTAAGCAGAAAATAATGGAAACACCCAGAAGGTCAAGTAACATTATAGAGAGAAAAACAGAGTTAACGAGTCAGGTCAGAGACTCGTCTTCAGTTTAGCTCTCCAACATTATCTCTGGCTCCGTTTCTCTGCCTGACCTTATGAATATTTCCATTACTTTTTTTGTCTTCATTTTATATTAAGTAAAAAATCAAGATGAATTAATGGTTGGCTACACATATGGAAGGTGAGCTGCAGGCCATCAGACTGATAAATTCACGCTGATAAAATTGTATGTCTATGCTATATTGACTGTCCTGTTGTATATACTATTTATTACAAAAGACTATAAATTGCACATTGCACATTTAGATGGAAATGTAACGTGAAGATTTTTGTTCCTCATGTATGTGAAGGATATAAGAAATTAAGTCAATTCAATTAAATTCAAATACCGTGTTTGTCTATGGGAAACATTTGACTTCCATGCTGAATTATCTTGAGCTTTTCTTTGGAAAATGGCTTTTCAGATAAAGCCATTTCTATCAGTAAAAGTAAGTTATCAGAGACATTGTTAAATATTAGTGTTGTTCATGGAATCTCAGTTCCTTATTGTGGAGAGATCACCGACTATCTAATGGTTCTCCCCCTTTAATCCTTTGTCCCAACATACAAACCACCAAAAGCCGAGTTCACTGACCTTTACCTCTATTTTGGAGTAAGTAGAAACACAGTAATCTTCATTTATTAGTGGACTCAGCCCTTGGGGTCGTCTGGACCTGGCACCATCAGCGGAAATTCATTTAACAAATTTACTGAAATGCTTCGGTGTTCAGTTACTTTCTTTGCAAGTTAATACATCTTATTGTGCATTGTCAGTGTAAAAAAGTGTCTTTTCTAAAATTACACACAAAGTAGCAGTACCTAAACTTTCAGCACACACGTTCGTCAACAATGGCTTTGTTCAAAGATTGTAAATCAATTTTGGCAAGGAACTAGGAATTTCAATCCAAAGGCAGTTTAAAAATAAAGAATAGAGTAAATTAATGTAAGCTTGGTTGAACATGCCACTGCGCTACCAAGCCAAAATCACAGGCGCTCTGAATTCCCAAGACTCATTAAAGCACAATTTGACTTGTCAGCAATGGACAGCCCTTGTAGCACGCACCCTGAGAGAAAAAACTGCAAAATCACAGCACCTGAAACAAAAGAGCAGTTATACACTGAGCTGGTGGATCTGTGAATGGAGTCAACCCCAGATAACGCAATGCTGACGTTCATTTTTCTGGACCTGTGGCTTTAAACACTGTAGATGGAACCAGCTTTAGCATGCTCTATGAACTTCTGTCAAGGTAGTTACAACTGACTTTAGACTAGAGCTTCACATATAAGAGCTCATACTTGCAGCCTCCATTCAGCACCAGGTTAGGGGTAGAAAGATTAGTGGACGTGAAATAGCTTTCTCTCTTAACACTACCACATTATTCCTTTATTTGCACTGTTTATTTGTTTTGTAATTTATTGTAATATGTTTTTGTACTATACTGATGCCACAAAAAACAAACTTCATATGATATGAGACAGTGATAATAAACCTGATTCTGAATGACCAAAACTAGAGGGGCTCATCCATCTCACAAACAAGTCCTGGGTGAGGAGGTCTAAGGATAAGGCCTTAAATTAGTCACAACTGTACAGAACAGAAGGAGCTTAAAAATATAAAAGCATCAAGAAAGGAAGTAAAGCATGACTGAAAGAACACACAAACTAAAAATAGTCTCTGAGTAACTAGCTAATTAAAATGTTCCGTATTTCTCAAACTGTTAGTCCACTTACTCTTGGTTCAAGCATGGCTTTATTTTGGAACTGTTTGCAAGGAAACCGAGTCTGTCTGGTGTTTTCCCATTAGTCCTCCCTGACCATTTCTAACATTCTTGTAAGATTTACAGGACTTCCTGAACAAATTCAGAATTTCCTTGTGTTTTCTCACTTGAAGCCATTGACTCATGATACTCAAGCAATATTCCACAGATCCTCCAACATTTGATCATAGCCTGTAGAGATAGCCTGCAGCGAGGCCAGCCTTTGTGATGGGATAGGGTGGCACTGAGGCCATTCCCATTAACATCCAATGTCCTGGGTAGATTTGCAACAAGATCCTTTGCAATAGTGATGAATAGAACCAGAAGCACAAGAGACAAATAATAGCTGAGTTCATGTGTACAGCCAATGGCTTGTGTAAGCATGCATCATTTAACATTCAGAGTCGCAGAATCAGGGGAATCTGGTAATCTCATTCCAATTCATTGAAATTGATTATTAATTATATTATATTATGATTAATGTATCATAATATGTCAACCTCTCCACCTGAATGGTAATGAGCTGCTATTTAAAATATTTTGTTGAAAAGGACCAAGTACTTTTTACATTCTCATGGGGTTGCTTTGTGTTTTTTCACTGATTAAGAGCTTTTAAGGAGCAGTTATATGAAATAATGCATAGAGTAAGATCATACATACAGCAGAAGGATAACAGAGTAACCTTTCAAGGAGATGTGGACTGAGGGATCAACCAGGCAAGGGAAGCACAGATGAGAAATACTTCACGAGAAAGTAGCTGGAGCTTTGGCTGAGGTTCCATTTGTCGGTGCTGTATTCTGATGGTACTGCACTAAAGCGTCATGTAGGTTTTTGCAATCAATTCAGAAAGAATTCAGGAATCTGTAGCCCTATAGCTTGTAGCTACTCTCTGAGTCACAGCTGATTACGTTGCATTTCTAGCACTTTAATCCTAACTGACATAAAATCTGTGGTATGCATTTAGCAATTATTGTGTGAACAAAGACATTTTGATATTAGTCTTGAAGTTGATGTTTAGAATCCTTCAGGACCTTGTCCAATGATTTGACTTATGTTAACATTGAACGGTCCTGCATGAGAACAGGTGCTTTAGCCCATCATGTTTGCTCTGATCAGGATGACAGCTTCAGCTAATGCCACCTGGTTGCCATTGGTAAGTTTACCTCAATTTCTCACTTGCTCATGTGTCTGTCTAAATACCTTTAAATGTTGCATTCATATCTGCACTACCACCTCTACTGGCAGCATGTTCCAGGGATCTGTCACTCTCTGTAAAAAAAAATGCCTCTGATGCACCATCAATAACTCACTCTGAGACGTAAAAGCGAGGTATCGGCTTTTATTGACCGGAAGAATGAACAAGCAGTGAGTGACCACCATACTACATCCTGGAGACTGAGAGGCCGGGCTCAGACCTCCATCACCTTTATACAGGGGTCTGTAGGAGGAGCCACAGGAGCAGTCATCAGGGGCGTGTCCAGACAGGTATATGTAGTTCACCACAGCCTCCAAATCTCCTTTAAACTTTCCCCTTTCACAATAACTCTATGCCTTATAGTATCTGACAGTTTCACCCTGAAAAAAAAAGACTATATATCTCCTGTCTATGCTTCTCATAATTTTATATACTTCTATCAGGTTAAAATGCGCGATTTATTGCTTCTGTCTCAATTACTAGCCTTCCATGGTTCAAAAGCTTTTCTCTCCTTTTCCCATTCTACATAAGGGTGTGATGGGATTTTTATACGTTTTCCAGAGCCCTTAATTTGAATGGCAATGGATTTGTACTCCTAGAATTCCTGTTCAACATTCAACTACTTTCCTGGGCAGCTGCAGCCAAAAGTGATGTTACTTGAAATTTCAAGTGTCCATTACATCAGAGAGACAATCAGAAGATACATTGTGTTTATGTTTGGATACTTAAAGTCTTCATACTGAAATCACATTGACATACATTCAGTGAGTGACTGATGCCAGAACAAGTAACACTTGCTTTTTGTGAAAAATAGCAATTTATGAGCATTTGGAGAAACATAACCTAATTATGAACAGATGGCATGGCTTTCTGAGAGGCAGGCCATGCCTCCTAAACCTGATTCAATTCTTTCAGGAAGTGACAAAACAAATTGATGAAGGTACATTGGTGGATGTGGTGTATATAGGGTTTGGCAAGGTGTCTAACAAGGATTCACATAGTTGGCTCATCCAAAAGGTCGGGAGGCATGCGATCCAGGGAAAATTGCCGTAGAAGGTAAATGGAACACATACTGCTTGTAGGTTGGTGGCAAGTGATGATCTGCAGGGACCTGTCTAGGACCTCTGCTCTTTGTGATTTTTATAAATGACTTAGATGAAGAAGTAGAAGAGTGGATGACATAAAGGTTGGTGCTGTACAGATATTCCAGATGGTTGTCTAGTTTGCATTAGAGCATTAATTGGATGCAAAACTGGGCTGAGAAGTAGCAAATGGAGTTCAATCTGAAGAAGAGTGAAGTGATACATTTTGCAAGGTCAAAATTGAAGGTAAACACAAAGTTAATGGCAAGAGTTTTAGCTGTCTGGAGGAAGAGGGGAATCCTGAGGTCCCTGTCCATAGATCCCAAAAAGTTGCCACATTATTTGACAGGGTAATTAAGAAGGCAGGTGATGTGTTGATTTTTATTAATTGGGGATTGAGTTCAAGAGACTTGAGATAATGATGCAGCTCTATAAAACTCTGGTTAGCTCACATTTGTAGTATTGTGTTCAGTTGCCTCATTATAGGAAGGAGGTGGAAGTTTTAAAGAGGATACAGAGCAGATTTACCAGGATTAGAGATCATGTCTTATGAGGATAGGTTTAGTGAGCTAGGGCTTTTCTTTTTGCAGTGAAGGTGACTTGATAGATGTACATAAGATCATAAGAGGCACAGATAGAGTGGACAGCCCATGCCCTTTTCCCAGGATAGTAATGGCTAATAGTAGGGGCATAATTTAATGGTGATTGGAGGAAAGTTATGGGGGGATGTCAGAGGTAGTTTTTTTTTACATAAAAGGAATGATAAATGTGTGGGTAGAGGCATGTACAATAATTTTAGGGATGAAAGAAGAATAGAGGGCAATGTGAAGGGGAAGGATTAGATTGATCTTGAAGTACATTAAAAGGCCAGTACAACATCATGGTCCCGAGACCTATACTGTGGGGTGCTGATCTATCTTCTATATTAGCACAAGTAGTAACAGGGAAAAGCTATCAGCTTTTCTAGCCCACCCACCCGTTCAAAATCACATACTTCAGGTTCACGTTCCTGCCCTTCATCTCTAAATCATTTGGCTCCCAAATCAACTTTGTCTTGAACATACTCAACAATAGGGAACCCCAGCTCTCTGTGCTTGGAAATTTCAAATATTTTCAGCTGCTTGAGTAAAGAAATATCCCCCCTGAGTGGTCAACCACTAATTCTGACACTACCTCTGGTGAGAGAGACTTCAGTCAAGGCAAAAAACCTACCAGCATCCAGAATCTTACATGTCTCAGTGAAACAGCATCTTTGTCTTCCAAATCCCAGTGTTTAAATTCTGTTCAAGTTGACTCCAGAAGGCCACTCCTACAATCCAACCCAATCTTTAATGCACTGTGGTGAACTTAAACTTCATTACTTCACAGGCAATAATGTCTTTCCTTAAGAGTTACTGTAAAACTCTAATAACCCTCCCACTCAGGGTTTTGGTGGCACTGGATTAGTCATTCTTTCTGTGTTATTGGTATTCCTTTTAAAGTTTACAATATTTCAATTCACTTTTCTTAGCTGTTACAGAGTACTTTTCTGAGTTCCGGGTAAATTTAAAAGGAGCATTGGAAACAGGACACACAAAATGCTGGTGGAAACAGCAGGCCAGGCAGCATCTATTGGAAACAGGACAGTGATTAGTTGAAAAATGGTTCAGAGATTTGAATCCCATTGAGTTGAGTTGGAACACATGCACCTGGGTCCCAGGGAGTGGTAGAGATAGTAGCAAGAATAGATGCCAAACTATCAAGACTGTTGAAATATAGATGGACTGATGGAATCAGAGTTTAATAGAATATCTGTATTATGAAAAGTCTCACATTGCTCAGACCATTAATGAAGACAAGATCCACTAGAACAGTGGCCTCACTAGTGCTATCTTGTTGCGACAGTGCTGGTGCATATTCCAGGTAAGAACAACGATCCTTTAAATCAGACACTGCCTCACTTCATTTTGTAAAGGGCACATTGCTGAGACCAAAAGTTAATTTATAGATTTATCTGCAGGGCTCAGAATCTACTACAGTTTCTCTACAAAGGGGCCACCACATTTCCAATCACCTCTTTCTTAATCTATTCTTGCGATCTTGGAGTTCAACAACTTCAAAAACTACATTTCCAAAACTGAAATGAACTGTTTGAATTTTAAAGTGGTTAAGCAGTTTACTAAATGCCTGAGAAACATTAAACAGTGATTATCATGGAGGTAGTTTGATTAGCTGCTGGCTTCCAGTGCCACTACCAAAATGGCATGCTCAGAAATCACACACTCCAAGGCCATGTGCAGCAGCAATCTCATTAATTATATTGAAAGCCAGACACATCTGTTGTTTAAAAAGAAAATTTAACCTGAATGTCTGGATTAAATATATGTGTGTATGTTTCTCGTACAGAGCTGCACAGGAATGTGCCCTCACTGTACACAAGGGTCTGCGCCATTCCAGTGCCTTTATCCTATGGATTTTGTTTGACTTCACTTCAACACTGGTTTGTTCTCAATCTTAAGTATTCCTTTTCATTTTGTCACAAGTTGATCGATGATAAATTAATGAACTGGATATAACGTGACCAGGCCTTACATGAAAGACTTCCTTTAAACACCCAGAATAAATTCCGCAGCAGATGGAATGGATCGTTTCAACATATTTGGTAAGCGTAGATTGTTCTTTGTGGCATTGTTGAATATATAAAGATTTGGAAATGATGACTACCATATGTTCAATCTTCCTGAAATTTTATGAAGTGCAACTGACTGATGCTTGTATTAAAAACAGATACGACTTCCTTACACCAAGATAATGGCGTTAGTGGTTGTCCTTCGAAGGAAAATGTGAGACGTAATCCCCATAGAAACTTGGAACTGGATACAAAATGGGCCCTTTCAAGGTCCCATCTTTAGTAATGTTAAGGTAGGTGTACTTGGGTTAAGTCCTTCTACAACCCATTTGCACTCAGAGATAATTTACTATTACCATTTAAACCCCACCCACCCCCAGCATACGTTTGGAAAGCTGAAGCATTCTGGACCACAAGGCAAAACCACTGGGAACACAGGGAAAACTTTGAAACTCCACAGTGATGCCCAAAGTCAGGATCCAGGGCGTCTGGAACATTGTGGCAGTAACATTACCTGCTCCACCTATGAGTGGCCCTTTCTGATACCAGCAAAAGCAAACACTCCAGTAAACTCAAAGTGTCAGAGCCATATGTTACATAGGTTAGCAGTGCAGTTCAAAGTCTGACTAGCCTTATGTGTGATCATGCTCTGTAGGGCAACGTAGGGAAGGATGGGCGATCACAGAAAATAGTCAAGTCGTAACTAGAAAGTTAGTGCTTGATAATAACTCCCTCTGCACTCCTTAGTGTAAGAAGCTGCAGAGAGTGGTGGACTCTGCCCAATACATCACCGACTCATTCCCTCCCGCCTTTGGGAGCATCTTCATGAGGTGCTCCCTTGAGAAGAGAACATCATCGTCCATACCACGGCAGGTTCTTGCAGCCACCATCAGGCAGGAGGTTCAAAAGTCTGAAATCCCACACTTCTAGGGTCAAGAGCAGCTACTTCCCTTCAACCATTTGCTTCATGAACTAATAGGCATAACCCGATTCACTATCTCATAGGCAACATTATGATGACATTGATAAATTTGCCATACAATTGACTTTTGTTTTAGTTTGTTTAAATTATGTTATTTCTTGTAAAAATGTATAACTTATATTTAATTTATGTCTTTTTTTGCTAACACCACTTATCTGTTGCTATATGCCTGTGATGCTGCAAGTAAGTTTCTCAATGCACTTGTGCATATGATGATAAACTTGACTCTGACTTTGATGTGGGCACTTGCACTACAGATCTCCCACTGTTACAGAAACGCATCTGTGCTTTTTGATGAAAAGGCACAGAGTTTGTTAAAAGTAGATTCCATGTATAGTTTGTATCCAGTGCAGTAACAGTCAAGCATCCCTTTTCTGCATCCATTTATTATTGCTTGAATCTGATCTATGTACAGGTTGATAATAAAGTAATGTCATATCAGGCATTAACACTAGGTTGTAAAGCAATAAAGCAATGCTCTCTGTTAATTGTCTTGTTGACAAAGGCAGAATTGTTGTCATTTATATGAAGGAACCTTGATAAATATCTACCAATGATATAGCCCCATTGTATCTCTCACATTAAACACAAGCATTATTCAATGAAATTAAATTTATCGATAAAATTTGTATGCTCCTCTAATGGGTTTCAACTGTTCCATATGCAAAGCATTAATTATGACCGTAAAAATGATCAACCCATAATTTTATAAACAAATATAACTAATTCAAGTTATCACTCTAATTAAATTCCCATCCATCAGGTCAACAAACAATGATGGGGTCAAATTAATTCACCCACATACATCAGTTCCGAACTAGTGGGCAACTTCAGTCATCAGCTCCTCATCTGATACCAATTGCAAATGATCAAGTCCATACAGCACTATTTCTGCACCTTTCTCCTCATGACTTTATGTGGATGGATACAGAAGGCATTCAACATCTCCCCATTCTTATGAAGTACACTAGACCATCCATTTCATACTTAGACCTAATGTGAAACCCTACTTACAATAGCCACTTACAAGCAGCCAATCCTCACACTTTAATTTTTATTCAGAAATATAAGGAGCAAATTTTTAAAGCAAGTCGCAGCTTTCATTTGGTAAAAGCAGCCTCATACTAACAGCAAGAATGGTACAAAGATAAGGAAGTTAAATAAGTCAAACACAGGCAAATGGGACTAACTTTTTTGGGCACCTTGGTTGCATGGACTGGTTTGAACTAAGAGCCTGTTCCCAAGCTCTACGAATCCTTTTACAGAGTTTCAATTCCATTTCTCACACCGATGCTACTTGAGACGTTGAGATTGTTGTTTCATGCTATGTGACTCTATAATGCTAAACTCTGCTTAATGCAGGATAGTAATCTGGAGAGTCAGGTTAATAGTGCAATAACATGAGTTCAAATCCCACTAAGGTGATATTGGAGAAATTAAATTCTGTCAATTCAGTCATCTAAAATTGAAAGCTGACATCCATGATGACATCCATCAAACTAGTGGATTGTCATTAAATACAACCTTTGATTCACTAATGATCTTTAAGGAAGAAAGTCTATTGTCCTTACCTGGTCTGTCACAGAAATGCTTCAACATACATTTAGTGACCACTTTATTAGGTACACCTGTTCATTAATGCAAATATCTACTCATGTAACAGCAACTCAATGCATATAAGCATGCAGACATGGTCAAGAGGTTCCATGGTTCAGATCAAACATCAGAATGGGGAAGAAATGTGATTTAAATTACCTTAACTGTTGAATGCTTGTTGGTGCGGACGGGGTGGTTTGTGTAACTCAGAAAGAGCTGATCTGGGATTTTCACACAGAACAGTCTCTGGAGTTTACAGAGAATGGTGTATAAAACAAACTAAAAAAAAATCCAGTGGCAGTTCCGTGAGCGAAATTTCCTTGTTAATGAGAGGTCAGAGGACCATGGCCACACTGGTTCAAGCTGATTCAAGGTGACATTAACTCAAATAACCACACGTTACAACAGTGGTATGTAGAAGAACATCTCTAAATGCACAGCACGTTGAACCTTGGGCCACAGCAGCAGAAGACCATGAACATACAGTCTGTGGCCACTTTCTTAGGTACACGAGGTACCTAATAAAGTGGCAACTGTGTCTATAGATTGCCACGTATAATGTGGTTGACTCTTTATGGCTCTCTAAAATAGACCCACAAGTTTCTCCTCAAAAAGCAGCTCTGCACCACCTTCTCAAGAACAGCGAAGAATGTATAATAAATGCTGGGCTTGAAGCTGATACATCATGAACACGTATAAGAATGAATAGGAAGGCCCAGACATTCTAAGTATGAACATGCTCTTGTCATGAAGCACTCTACGTGTTCCAAGTTTGCAAGGTCCACATTCATTTTGGCTGATCTGTGAATCTGAGACATTATCCCAAGGACAGCCATTTCATTTGGAGTTCCTGGTCTTGCTGGTTTTGGAATGGCCCATAAGAGAGAGAGGACAAGTTTACTGGGGAAATTGTCCCACTCATCAATGCCTGCAATATAGTAATAGTGGGCAACTCACATCCCTAGATACAGTAAAGGTAATATTGTGGAAGATAATATAAGTAGATACAATTAGTATTAAAATGTGAGAACCCTAATGTGGTTCTCAGAATCTGAAAGAGAGCTATATAGTGTTCTGAGAGACACTACAAATCTGGTTGATCATTGCTCAGTTGGATCTTGATCTTATTGACAGAGTTAGCAGATGGCTGTGATAAATGACTGCATAGATGTCTGGGAGCCCATTTTTGGGTTTGTGCTGCTAAATCTAACATCAATAGTTCAGAAAAACTTGCTCGATTCAAGAGGAGAAGGCATGAACTCTAGTGTATGGGACTCTAGAAATTACTCAAACTTAATCATCACTAATAGGAAAAACACCACAATTGACATGCCAATGATATGCTCAGTCAGCTCGAGTACGATGTTCTCCTAAGAGACTGATCCTTAATGGAGAATGCCTGTGCAAGACTTTGCCTAACATAGACAGCCACCACACGGTGCATGATAATCATGGTCCGAATCCAGTAACATGGAATGCAAGACTACTGGGCACTCTTCACTAATGCAACCTTCACTACTGTTATGTGTCACTTTCTTCCACTAATTCCATCGAGATACTGGTTGGATTATTCATTCTCTGGAACCTTCCCCTTGACCTCACCACCATGGCTGACCTTACCAGGAGCTAAGGTCCAGATGGAATTGCTTTTGGGATCTCAGCAACTCACAAGTTTCTCCACTGAGACAAGGTGATGATCACGGTACCTCCATGATACACAAGCATGCACATTAAGTATAGTCGGCCCTCCTTAGCCATGCATTCCGCATGCGCGGATTCAACCAACCGCGGATCGGGAAAACCCGGAAGTTCTCTCTCCAGCACTCGTTGTTTGAGCATGTACAGACTATTTTTTCTTGTCATTATTCCCTAAACAATACAGTATAACAACTATTTACATAGCATTTACATTGTATTAGGTATTATAAGTAAGCTAGAAATGACTTAAAAGTACAGGCAGTCCCCGGGTTATGAATGAGTTCCTTTCCTGAGTCCGTCTTTAAGTCGGAACAGGTACATCCGGTATTATTTAGCGTCAGTTAGTCAAATGTTTTTCTTAGTATGCAGTACATATTTTACCTTTCTATGCATATAAAACACTTAAGAAACATACGTATTTCAATAACTTAACCACTGCGCTGCTTAATAATAATTGTAGCTTTCATCGGGGCAGTGCCTTTCACATGCTCCATTAAAATTATTCCGATCATTGACCAACTGTAGCCTAACGCTTTTCCAATGACCAATGGCGTTTCACCTCTGTTTGATCATTTTATTACTTCCACCTTATTTTCAATCGCGATCGTGATTATTTTCGTGAACAGAAACACTGCATATTCAAAGTCCGCCACCAGGTCCTAATGTCCGCCAACACAGACATGTTAAATAAAGTCCGGGGTTCCGCTGGGTACTAAAGACCACCGCACTGACACATGTTAAATAGGGGACTTGGGAATCCGCAAATTTTGCTATCCACGGGGGGGGTCCCGGAACCAATGCCCCACGGATAAGGAGGGCCGACTGTATATTGAAAGTAACTCAGAGAACTATTAAGCACGCAGGAGGCAATGTCTGCATGCCACTCACTAAAAGAACCAGGAGATCAGGCAGGGATCCACAAGCAGGTCAATTTGGCATATTTTTTTAAGGGATGGTAAAATGACAAAATGACAATACCTTAGCATTTCATCAAAATAATTTCTCAATGTTTTTGTTTCCATGATGACAACCTATGAACAGTACTGCTTTTCAGTTCTGTGCTTCACATTAGTCACTAAGAGAAATATGTGGTGGTGATAAATTATTTCCCCATAATTTGTGGTTGTGTAATTTCCTTTCCTATGATTCTGTCGTCTTCTTTTAATATCACATATTGCAGTCGTACCAAAATATCTTCCTACTAGGCCAATACCACAGGCTTAACTGACTGACTTTGATGGGGAAGTTCAGGAAAAATCACAATCAGTTAGACTTCAAGCATTGAAAATGCTGTTGAATACGTTCAGTGATTTCAAACAGAAATCCATAAATAATCCTAAGTGGTGAAACAACATAATAACGCATATTGAATGTGTAATAAATAATTGATGAAATTACATTTGCAAATGCATTTTTACCTTGCATTCCTGATTGTCTGACATGCTATTATTTAATCCCAACAAACAAATTCCAGGGTTAATTACTTTAAAACCAATGGCTTTAGGGAAAATTTCAGGAAAACTTACTTGATACAAAACGTAAATCTGCAACGCACCGTTGCAAAGAAAAATGCAGAATGGTTTAGGATCGCAACAGCTTTGTGGAGGGTTTGAAGTAACTTCTAAAAATATAATTCTCAGCCACAGCATAATCTCCACATACGATGACACCCTCTTAAAGGCACACTGTTACTGTGGAAGATCTTGATTGATTATTCACTTTAAATCTGATAAACATTATGAAATCCATTGAACATTGGGACGCTTATATGATTTGTCATAGCTATGAGCTCTTTGGTATTACAAAAAAACAAAAATTGATGAAAATATTCAATAGATGAAGCAGTATCTATGAGAAGTGGAGTTACGGTTTCAGTCAGTGACCCTTAGACAGAAACATTAATGTTTCTTTTTTAATTTTCAGGCTCCTTAGTGTTTTTGGTTGCAAAGGCAAGAACAGAGGAAGAACTATCAACAAAACATCCTTTACTAAAAGCAGTCAACTCTCAACTGAGCAGCACTCTGGTACAACAAATCCTTTTGTCTCTTGAAGGGATCTTCCTAAAATGCACACAACTCTGCACTCCTCTGCGACACGTAAATTTATCCAATGAGTCAGATATTGATACACGTACATACTCCTCAACTCCACCAGTCATATATTCAAATGACCTTCTTACTTTGTAATCTCTGAAACTTTCTCATTTGCAAAGATCCATTTGCTGTCCTTAAAGTATCCACTCCATATGCTGCCCCCCCCCAACACTTCCTCTTATATGCTATTCATATGACTTTGGGTCCCCTGTACATTCAGACCCACATCCTGCACAATAGAACCAGTCCTGTGACTGCAATTCATGGTCATTCTGCAACTATGTTCTCTACCACTGATTTCCTGAGCATCATATATACATACCAATTAATCCATATGAATTTTCCACTTCTATCGCAATTTCTAATGTATGGTGTCTTAATCCCACATTGTTTCCACAGTTCTATCCTGACAATCTTCCCTGGTCTGGTGATTGGAACACTTTCCCACCTGATGTTGTCACCCCTAAAATTGCAACAATTACCACCCTTACTGGATCCAGTTCCCCTCCTTCACAAGCACCTAGGTCAACAAAGGGTGCAGATGTCGATCTGTCAACAGTGTCACTAGGGAATACCTACGTTGGAATAAGGCATTGTTATACGTACATCAGAAGAAACATTCCTTATTAAGTTTAGCATTACATGGCTTTTGAGTGCCTCAATTCACATGAATATGGCTTCCCTTTGAGGAATAACTGGACTGGTTCCCAATTGCATTGATGATGCCATATTCATCCACTTCCGGAGTACAATTCTCAGTTGGTCAGCCTAGATCTGTATTAAGAAACCTTTAACATCTCTGTCAGGATGTCTAGGAAAATGCTTCACAGCTGATGAAATATATATTGTGATGTCTGATAATTTTTCTGATGCAATAAATTCATCAGAAAATTTGAACACAGTAAAATCCAACAAAAATCATCATAATAACAGCCTTATTATTTGTTTTGGAGATTAAGGTTGAGGGCCCAGCACTGAGGAGAAAAAATTCACCTGGATCCTTTATATCTACTGAGGAAGAAAGTTCAACATTTTATTCAAAAGGTAAGTTGCACACCCAAAGAATGGATCTAGTTGTGTTGGCTTAATCTAGTGACCCAGGTTTGTACAAGAAAACCAGCTATGACTTGAGAAGGGCTATTTCAAGAGTGAAGAAACAATTCCAAGTGAGGTTGGAGGCAACACCTGATACATGTTATCTCTGGCAGCATTTGCAGGCCATTACTTCATACAAAGTCAAACACAATAACACGAGTAGCAGCAATGCTTCACTACCAGATGAGCTCAACGCCTTCTATGGCCACTTCAAAAGGGAGAATATAACTACAGCTGTGAAAGTCCCAGCTGCACCCAGTGACCCTGTGGTCTCTGGCTCAGAGGCCGATGGCAGGTTGTCTTTCAGGTGGATCGGGCCCACGATGTGGCAGACACTGATAGAGTAGCCAGTAAGGCTTTGAAAACTTGTGCCAACCAGCTGGCTGAAGTATTCAAAGACATTTTCAACTGCTTCTTGCTATGGTCAGAAGTTCTCATCTGCTTCAATTATTCCAGAGTAGTGTGAGCTGCCTTAATGACTATTGTCCAGTAGCACTCACATCTATGGTGAAGAAATGCTTTGAGAGGTTGGTCATAGCTAGAATGAACTCCTGCCTCAGCAAGGATCTGAACCCACTGCAATTTGCCTATTGCCACAATAGGTCTACAGCAGACACAATTTCAATGGCTCTTCACTCAGCTTCATATCACATGGACAATACAAACACCCTTGTCAGGATGCTGATCATTGACTGTAGCTCAGCATTTAACACTATCATTCCCATAGTCCTGACTGATAAGCTACAAAACCTGGGCCTCTGTACCTCCCTCTGCAATTGGACCTTTGTCTTCCTAACCAGAAGACCGCAACCTGTGGGGTTTGGTAACATATCTTCTCTCACTGATGACTGACACTGGTGCGCCTCAGGGATATATGTTTAGCCCACTGCTCTACTCTCTCTATTCTCTCTTTATCCATGACTGTGTGGTTAGGCATAGCTCAAATGCAATCTATAAATTTGCTGATGATACAACCATTGTTGGCAGGATCTCAGATGGAGACGAGAGGGCATATAGGAGAGAGATATACCAACTAGAAGAGTAGTGTTATGGCAACAACCTTGCACTCAATGTCAGTAAGACTAAAGAGCTGATTGTGGACTTCAATAAGAGTAAGACAAGGGAACACAAACCAATCCTCAAAGATAGGTGAACAGAGTGGGCAGTTTCAAGTTCCTGGGTGTCAAGGTCTCTGAGGATCTAACCTGGTCACAACATATCAATCCAGCTATAAAGAAGGCAAGGCAGGAGCTATATTTCATTAGGAGTTTGAGGAGATTTGGTTTGTCATGTAAAAAATTTGAAAACTTCTACAGATGTACTATGGAGAGCATTCTGACGGGCTGCATCACCGTCTGATATGGGAAGGGGGCTAGTCATAAAAGTAGTCACCTCCATCTTGGGTACTTACTTCCATAGTATCCAAGACATCTTCAAGGATTAGTGCCTTAGAAAGGTGGCATTCATTATTCAGAACCTCCAGCATCCAGGACATGCCCTCTTCTCACTGTCAGGAAGGAGGTACAGAAGCCTGAAGGCACACACTCAGCGATTCAGGAACAACTTGTTCCCCTCTGCCATTTGATTCCTGAATGGACATTGAACCCATGAACACTACCTCACTTTTTTATATCATTTCTGTTTTTGCACTATTTTTAATTTAACTAGTTAATAGACACACACACACACACACACACACACACACACACACACACACACACACACACACACATATATGCACTTACTATAATTGATTTACTTACTGTATTTATATTTTTCTATATTCTCATTTATTTCATTGTACTGCTGCCGCTAAGTTAATTAATTTCATGACATTTGCTGGTGATATTAAACCTGACTCTGATTCTGATGCTTTGCATTGAGAGGCATAGAATTTCACAACATAGAAAGAGGCCCTTCAACCCTTTGTATCTATACTCAATAACAATCCTGTTTTGCAGGTTATTAATTTCAACTAAACTTTCAAGAACAAGAATGTCTCCATTGAGCAACAGCTGAATTCTGAAGAAAATGTGTCAGGATTGCAGCACGCAAAGATTGAGACAAGCTGTGCTTTACAAAATACTAGAAGAAACTTCAGAGAAATAATAAGGAAATTATTGCACAATCCTGAGTAATATTCTCCTTCCACGAACTGTAGTCTGCCCAATGAAGATGTTCAACCGGTTTCATACAGGGTGCATGTGAAACTTTGTAACCCTCAAATCTAATTGCTCTACTATTAAGATTAAGGGTGAATCTTCCTGCAAAGCCATCATGAAAAAGCTGGTTCATAGAACTCCCAGAAGGATTGCCAGTCACATTGATTACCAAGCAAGAGGATAGATTTTTGGAGGCACCGGCTCCAGGTACAGAAGGTAGAGCAGGAAGATCCTTGATCTGTACAGCTGTGATGACATCTTGGTTAAGAAGCTGTCTTGTGGCCAAGGATTTGGTCATGTCAGACTGCATACCACCAGGATAGCTGGGGAATTTACATTTGGCTTTCCTTTAGAGAGAAAAAAAAACAATAAATCTGTTTTCTTGACCTATCTTCAATTGTTAATGATTCAGGGAAGGAAATTATGTAAATCTCCTTATATGGCTTGGCTAATATAAGACTCACTGACAAGACCTTCCACAGATGCACAGTAGAGTGCATCCCAACATACTGTATCACTGCATGGTACAGAAACTGCACTGAAGCAGACAGAAAGGCTCTATAATGGGTAGTCAAAACTGCCCAATGCCTCACCAGCACCCGTCCACCTGCCAACAAGGACATAAGTACAGAAAGGACCCAGAAAAGAAACAACAGTATCACAAAGGACCCCACCCACCCTGCTAATGCATTGTTACCCCACTCCCATCAAGGAGGAGGGGCATCCTTGCCAGGACAACCAAACTCAAAAACAGTTCCTTTCCCCAAATAGTAGGGCTGATCAAAACCTTCACCCACTAACACACCCCCCCCCCCCCCAATGGCTTTATTGCTTCCTGTCAGTCACCTTATGTACAGACGCTCCTGGACCTAATGTCACTCTATGGATATACAATCTGTAAAGTCAATAAAAGATGAGTTTTCAGTGATCGGTATTTATAATGTACAAGCAGGTGTTCTAGTAGACTCACCACTCTCCCTGCCATGGAACTACAGAGCAATGCTAGGACATAGTAATATCTGGTGTCATCCACAGGGATTTCTCACAGAGCAAATTGGGCCTCGTCAAACCAAATGGCGGCATTTTGCTCCCAAGGCTCCAGCAGTTTCAAAACAACTACATTGGGTGACATGTTGAAATACGCTGGAATCTTCCTGAAGCATCAGGGTCACTAACATAGGTTTCTGTTTCAGAAAAACTGTAACAATTCATTTATAGTCCTGCAAACACTGAACACAAAGCTCTGTAAAAAACTTCACATAATTCCATCATCAAGTCAGACCAACCTCTTAAGTTGAACCCCAACTCAATGTTGGTGGTTGTGAATCATGTAGGTTTCCACCAATTACATTTCCCTACAAAGGGTTTTCACTGATTGCTTCAACAAGCAACATACACATGACTAAGCCCTCCTTGTTGACAAAATGAAGAAGGCTCATTTCCACTAGGTTGCCAGATATAAATGCTGCCTGTTTTTAGAATTAGGTCATTTTGTCACTGTTGTAGCGAGAGGTGCAAAACATACTGTCATTGATTTCAGCAGATGTGTTGCTCCATTAGCTCATCAGCTACCCCCCCCCCTCACTTACATCCAAGGCAGGAGTGAAGCATTGACTGAAGCAGCATTTGTATTGCCACTTCTCTGTTGATATCAACCTCACCAACTCTCCTCACAAAAGGCTTTTGATTGTGGAAGACATACTGAAAATTCTAAAGACTGAGTTAATCTGAAATTACAGGGGAAAAGATTTATAAGTGATGGAAGAATATCAGGTTAAATGGGGTTTTGTTGAAATCAGTCATAAACTAACTGAATCTTTATCAATCTAGATGAAAAGTTTTGACCCAAAACATCAATTGTCTATTTCCCTCCTGACTGGCTGAGTTCCTCCAGCATCTTGTGTGTTTCTCCAGATTCCAGAATCCTACAGTCTCCTGTGTCTCCATTATCTAAATGAATTTTGGATTGGGATCAGGTGGTTGAAAGGCTGCTCCTTGTATACACCAGCAACTAATTCATATTGCAATTGGACTCCCACCTCTCCGCCTAGATATAGTCTGAACAAACGGAAGGAAAGGAAAAAATTCTATAACGTTTTCACAAATTTAGTAATGTATTAAAGAATCCAAGAAATGGGAATATAGGGAAGGTTCATGACCCTCAGATTTGCTCTATCATTTGGTAAACTCTTGACTGAACCAAATGTGTGGAGTTTGAGTGCTTGAACAATTCGGCAGTAAGGAAAAGCTTGATTGATCCAATTGTGCATTTCTGACCACAAATAACCTTACTGAAAATATTCTCCTAAATATCACCCTTTGCATTCTTGCAAAGGGTAGTTGCAGCCATGTGTTGCTCCACTTCCGCAACTCAGCAACTTTAATTTCAATAAATCCAAATTTTGGGGATGAAGGATGCTAGAGAAATCCCACTATATCATGCCTTTGGTATTCTAATCATTTCCTCCATTTAAAGTAACTCACTTTTGGAACCACCATTTCAATCCACTGAAAAATAAAAGGGCACTTCCTCAATTCTGAGCCATTCTTCCATGTTACGCTTCTTTAACATGACACGTATGCTAGCAATCAATGCCCAAGTGAAAAGGCAGTATTATGCACCTCTCCTGTATGATGGTTTCCCTTGTGTGCTCCAGCATCCTCCCATATTCCAAAGATACGGAGTTAGGTAGGCTGAATATTAGTGTTGGCTTATTGTCACGTACACAGAGAAACAGTGAAAAGCTTTTGATTGCATGCCACCCAACCAGATCATGCATAATTAGATTGTTAGTTACCTCTAGTGTATGTAACTGTGGGGGGGGGGGGTGCTGTGGCTGTGGGATCACTGGCATACCATCACCAACAGCTTGCAGGGTCACTTGAGCATGGAGTCTTTAATGCAGGCCTTTTTCCAATGGTGCACTTCAACTTGCCTTTCCCACCACAAACTGGGACATGCACACTTGGAAAGTAACATCTCAGAAAGACTCAATTAAGAGTTTAATTTAAGCTATGAGAATTTAAAACTGAATCATTATTCTGATACATCTAAATGAATCCTCAAAGAGTTAACGATGAAAGTGCTGGTGACATAGAGATTTTACCAATCTGATTTAAATCAGTTTTTCTTACCCCAGCAAGTTATTTTTGAACTAGCCTCAGGATGTGGGAGAGTTTTTTTAACTCAAACCTAACATCTGAGGAAATAGATTTGTACCATTCACATAATGTGTTTTAATTTAAAACAGTACTATAAACAAAACATGTTGTGGATTGTTAATCCTTTGAGTCTCCTGAAATTCCAGACTGCAATTCTTTTTAATGACTTGTGCAGGTAAATAGTCAGTGACGTTCAGAATGACAGTCCTTGGAATGGTTGACAGAGGGCCTGAGTCAGGGGAGGTGTCTGCCATTGAGGGGTTAGCACCTAGCCATAGGAGGGAGGGCATGGTCCATTGTGAAATAAGAGCCTGGGACTGGGTTGGTGTAGGGAGGGTGGGAGGCTTGCTTCAGCCAATAGAGCATGCTTGCTTTTTTGGGGGTTGGAGTGACAGATGGTGTCAAAGGATCCTGCTAGGGGAGTGAGTGGTCTGGATGACCTTAAAATCTGGATCCATTGGTTCTTGAATTCTCACAGCTTCATAGATTGTTGAAGGGAGAAAGGGTTCAGAGCAGAGCCAATCAGTTAGGCTCCATGATAGCAATACTGGGTGGGAATCTATATTACAATATGGGATTTAGGGTGGTACATGTGGGTTTTCTCCAATTCTTTGGTTTCCTCCCATGTTCCAAAAATCCGCAGAATGGCAGGTTAATGGGCCACTGTAAATTTTCCCTGGTGGGTAGCTGGGTTGTGGAATCTAAGGGAGTTAATGAGAATAAAAGATGGGATTAATGTCAGCCTATTGTAAATGGGTGGTAATCAGAATCAGAATCAGAATCAGAATCAGAATCAGACTTTAATCACCAAGTACCTATGCACATACAAGGAATTTACTTCCGGCAGATGTTGTCTCTCTGCTCATAACAATAATAATGATAAATATAAATGAAAATATAGATTATACATACAGGTAGTGCAATCCAAGTAATAGTTAGCCGACAGTTAACCGGCAGTTAACTGTTCAGCAAAGTGACCGCAGTAGGGAAAAAACTTCTCCAGTGCCTATTAGTCTTAGTCTGGAGGGATCTGAAGCACCTACCAGATGGAAGCAGATCAAACAGTCCATGCGCAGGATGGAAGGAGTCCTTTATGATGTTCCCCGCCCTCTTCTTCAATCTGGAAGAGTACAGGTCCACAATAGAGGGCAGGGAGGCTCCAATGATGTGCTCCGCAGTCCTCACTGTGTGCTGTAGTCTGGTTCTATCCTGCTTGGTGGCTGCTCCAAACCACACAATGATGGAGGTGCACAGGACAGACTCAATGACTGCAGTGTAGAGCTGCAGCAGCAATTCCTGAGGCAGACCGTATTTCCTCAAGAGCTGCAGGAAATACATCCGCTGTTGGGCCTTCTTCAGGATGGAGCTGATGTTCTGCTCCCACTTCAGATCCTGAGAGATGGTGGTTTCCAGGAACCTGAAGTTCTCCATGGTGGACACAGGGCTGCTGAGGACTGTGAGGGGAGACATAGCGGAGGGATGTCTCCTGAAATCCACTATCATCTCCTTTGTCTTGAGCGTGTTCAGCTCCAGATTGTTCCGACTGCACCAGAGCGCCAGTTGGTCCACCTGCTGTCGATATGCAGACTCATCACTATTCTGGATGAGTCCGATGACAGTAGAGTCGTCTGCAAACTTCAAAAGCTTCACATAGGGGTTGGAGGAGGTGCAGTCATTGGTGTAGAGGGAGAACAGCAGTGGAGAGAGGACACACCCCTGGGGGGCGCCGGTGTTGGTGATTCGAATATCCGAGGTGACCTGTCCCATCCTTACCTGCTGACTTCTGTTGGTCATCGGGCATCGGGCAAAAAGTCCATTTTTGTACTTTCCAAGAGCTTCAATTTCTGTGGAGCCTGCGTGATCACAGAACAATAAAATTGTAGTTAGATGTAGTTAGATCTTGTTCATTTGTGGAGGAATCTAAAACAAGAGAGTTTATGAAAGGGCAAGAATGTACAAGTTAAGAAATCAAGTGGACCCTTGGCCTTTTCCAACTTCCTACCTTTCCAATGGTAACTCTTCACTCTCCTTGATATCAAACACCCATCAGTCCCTACTTTAAAAATATCAAAATATTCTCTATCCACTGCTCTTTAAGGAAGAGAATTCCAAAAAAAACACAATCTTCAGACCGAAAATGAAAATGAACTCATTGATGACTTAAGTGGGCAATCTCTTATTTTTAAACAGTGACCTCCACAGTTCGAATGTTTCCCACTAGTGGAATGATCCTCTCTGCATACAACATCTTAAATCCCCTGGAAACTTGTAGTAGAAAAAACATGAAGTCATCCACTTTGACAGAATAAAGAGAAGTAGACTTTTTTTTAAAGAGGTGTGTTGTTGTTCAGAGGCACAGCAAGCATTTAAGAAGGCAAAGAATATGCTGGCCTTCACAGTAAGATGACTTGAATACAAGCATAATGATGCCTTATTATATAGAGCCCTGCTGAGACTGCATCAGGAATATCATGTACGGGTCCTGTCTCCCAGCCCATGCAAGGATATAGAGTACTTGTAATAGAGGGAGTGCAATTCAAGTTCACCAGATTGGTTCATAGGGATTTTCTCTTTGAAAAGAGATTAAGCAGACTGTATCTGTGTTCTCTGGTGTACAGAAAAATGTGAAATGACCTCATTGAAACATGCGCACAAATTTATTACAGAACTTAATAGAGCAGATGTAAGAATGGCATTTCTCCTGGGTGGGGCCTCTGACTCATGTTAAGGGGATGCCTTTTGGGATTGAGATAAGGTATATTTTTATTAAATGGCAGTGATTCTTTGGAATTCCTTAACTAAGGGAACTGTGGACACTTAGTCATGGAATATATGTAAGAAAGAGGTTGACAGATTCTCGGATATTTTAGGAATTGAGGATATCTTTAGCTCAGGAAGGTGTAATGAAGGTAAGCAAACAACCATTTCCTATGAAATGGTGGAGGACAAGTGTCTGAGTGGCCTACTTCTGCTCTATTTCAGAATAATGAATCACCCGTTGGAAGTGATTAGAAAGATATTCTCCTCCCAGAGGGTTCTGACTCTTTGAGATTCTCTACCACAGAGAGTGCGGAGGTGCAATAATTGAAAATACCTAAGATTAAGATAGAAGTTTAGTCTTTACAGAAGTTAATGATTATGGAGAACAGCAGGAAAGTGGAACAGAGACCATAGTAAATTCAACTATGATAATATTGAGTATTAGAGAAGACTTGAAGGGTCATAAGGCCAACAGTGATAGTCACCTTCACTATACTGTATAGTCTAATTTTCCTAGCAATTCTTGATAGGCATCAAACCTGAACATCTCTTCAAGAGTCACTCAAGCTTGCTAATATACTAATGAGTCAAGTCAAGTTAATTGTCATTTAACTATATACATGTTTACCACCAAACGAGACAATGTTTCTCCGGAGCAGGGTGTAAAACACAGTAGTACACATAATTCACATAATATACACAATAACTTAGGAAAGTACAAATGAATTATTCAAAGGTAATCAAAGTAAACTGCGTAAATTAAATTTTGAAGGGTGTGGGACAAATTATCTGGTAACACTTTGAATGTGGTGTGGCGAGAAATTCCAAAGCCTAATGGCCTGAGGGAAGAAACTGTTTTCCCAACCTGACCATTCTTGGCTTTATGCATCGGAGTCTCCTGCCTGGTTGTAGAATGTCAAAGAGGATGCTGGATAGATGGGTGGAATCCTTAATAATACTAAGGGTCCTGCATGTGCAGTGCTCCTGACAAATGTCCCCAGTGGATGGGAGGCAGACCCGTATGATCCTCTTGGCCATTCTCACAGTTCTTTGAAGGGACTTCCAGTCTGAAGGTCTGTTGCTCTCATACCAGATGGAGATGCAGCTTGTCAGGACTAAATGGTGCTTCTGTAAAATTCAATTAAGATGGGGTGAGGGGGTGGAGCCTTGCTTGCCTCAATCTCCTTAGAAAGTGGAGGTGCTGCTGTGGCTTCTTATTCTGGGAAGTGATCTTGAGGGACCAGGTGAGGCCTTCCATGATGTGAACTCCCAGGAACTTGGTGTATTTAACTCTCTCTATGGAGGAGCCATGTATTTGCAGAGGGGGATGTTTCATCTGCACCTTCCCAAAGTCCACAATCATTTCCTTTTCCGTGTTCAGACTTAAGCTGTTATTCTCACACCTGCCCACCAGCCGCCCCACTTTCTCTCTGTACTCCAATTCATCATCGTTGTTGATGAGGCAAACCACTGTTGTGTCTATAAACAAACTTGATGATACAATTTGAGCTGAATCTTGCAACACAGTCGTGCATCAGCAGTGTGAGCAGCAGTGGGCTGAGCAAGCCTTGGGGAGCACCAGTGCTCAGCATAATGGGACTGGAGACTCTGCTGTTTCACAGACAAACTGTGGCATTTCTGTTAAGAAGACCATGACCCAGTTAAGGAAGAAGACATTGAGACCCACTGAGGACAGTTTGCCCACTGTTTCTGGGATATGATTGTGCTAAATGCCAAACTGAAGCCTATAAACAGCAAACTGGCATGCAAGACCCCATTTTCCAGATGGGAGAAGACAGAGTGGAGGGCACAGACTATGACATCATCAGCGGACTGATTTAAGAAATACGTGAACTGGAAAAGGTCCAATGTAGCTGGGAGAAAGGCTTTAATGTGCTCCATGACCAGCCGCTCAAAGCATTTCATAATGGTATCCAGATGGATGGGAAAATACCCAGAAATCATCATTATCATTGGGTTACTTTGTCCACAATCTATTTTCAACCATGTCATTCTGAAATGAACAGCCTTGTGCAACCCATTTTCAGCTTAGACACAAACTGGGAGCTCAAGTCAGGGATTCAGATATATGTGCTTTCCCTGTAGAAATATGCTAAGTATCCTACAGGACCCACTGGCTCTTGTGCCTCAGATCTGCTTTTGTCTGTCACCAACTAGTGAGGCAAGAACATTTTATATTTGCTCTCAGAATGTGAACATCACTGACAAAGCCAAGATCTACTGTCCATCCTTCTGTGGCCCTGCATTGAAGAACAGATGAAGGTAGATATGTTAGTGAGTCTGGATTTACATATTGGCTGAAGCAGATAAGAATTGGAGATTTCCTCCCCAACCTTCAAGATGGCATTCAGCCTGCTATCCTTAATCAATGGTTCACGTATCTGGTTGCTTGTCTGTTAATTTTATCACTCTGTTGACAGGTGAGTTTGTTACCTGAGAGCTTCAGTCTTTCAATATGTGAACATTGGTGTTAAGCAGCGGATTTAATTCCAAACTCTCCGGGCTCTCATCACCAAACTCCCAGTCTATCTCTGGAACCTCATGCAGCCTTCTAGACTGGCTTCAGATTGGTTGCATCAGGTTCTGGTACTACAATTGGAATAGACAAGAAAATATGAAGCTGCAGAGAATAATGGACTCAGCCCAAAAGTCCATAAAACAATAAGATATAGGAGCAGAAGTAGGCCATTTGACCCATTGAGTCTGCTCTGCCATTCAATCATGGGCTGATCCAATTCTTCCAGTCGTCCCCACTCCCCTGCCTTCTCCCCTTTGATGCCCTGGCTAATCAAAAATCTTTCTATTTCTACCTTAAATATACCCAATGACTTGGCCTCCACAGCTGCTCGTGGCAATAAATTCCACAGATTTACCACCTCTGACTAAAGTAACTTCTCTGCATCTCAGTTCTAAATGAATGTCTTTCAATCCTGAAGACATGTCCTCTTGTCCTAGACTCCCCCACCATGGGAAATAACTTTGCCATTTCTAATCTGTTCAGGCCTTTTAACATTTGGATTGTCTCTATGAGATCCCCCCACATTCTCCTGAACTCCAGGGAATACAGCTCAAGAGCTGACAGACATTCCTCATATGGTAACCCTTTCATTCATAGAACATGGGACACAGTGCTAGGGCCAGCAGACGCGATTTGAGGGCGGTGGGTCAAGGATAAGGGCAGATAGCAGCAAGCTGTTGAAGAAACAGTCAGATTATGGCTCAGTCCAGAACACTGGGACCAATGTATCCACAGTGGTGACTGGATACAAGGAAGTGCAATGGTGAGAAATTCTCTACTATATTCTTACTGTCCTAGGACAGTAGGAATGCTATGGCTTATTTTTTAAATGGAAACCAGTTCTGGGAGTACTTTTTAAATGCCATCCATGTCATTTGAGTCAGTCTGATGGGGTTGTAATCATGGATTCATTTAACCAGCAATTCATAGCTAGAGTCTACACGGAGGAGGTTGAAGATGACTGTTTTCCCCAATCAGCTGTCAGTGACACATCCTTCCCCACCACTGGAAGGATCTACATGATGTGCTGCCTCACTAAAGGAACATTTATCATCTAAGAACACCCCCCCCCCCCCCCCCATGTGGGCCAAAACATTTTATTTTATTGTATTTATATTATTTTGGTTACTTTCTTGTAATTTTCTCACAGTTACATTGGAGCAGGAGATACAGAAGCCAGAAACCACATGCCAACAGTTTCAAGAAAAGTTACTTACCTTAGCAGTCTGGACTTTACCACTCCACTCGTTAATTCTAGAACCCCAGACCTTATTTAACCTGTTTCAGTGCGATGGTTTTTAGGAGCTGGTGGAGCTCTGAATCCGCAGTGTTTCTGCTCACAAAAATGATCACGATCACAATTGAAAATAGAGTGGAAATAATAAATGATTGGAAAGAGGTGAAACACCATCAGTCATTGGAAAAGCATTAGGCTACAGCCGGTCAACGATCGGAACAATTTTTAAGTATAAAGTGAGAAAGACCCTGCCCCGATGAAAGCTACAAATATTACTAAGCAACGCAGTGGTTTAATTATTGAAATATATACATTTCTTAAATGTTTTATATGTATAGAAAGGCAAAATATATACTATATACTAAGACAAGCATTTGACTAACTGATGCTAAATAATACTGGATATACCTGTTCCGACTTACATACAAATCTGACTTAAAGACTGCGTGTACTTTAAATCATCTCTAGATTACTTATAGCACCTTATACAATGTAAGTGTTATGTAAATAGTTGTTGTACTGCATTCTTTATGGAATATTGACAAGAAAAAAAAAAGCCTATACATGCTCGAACAACAAGTGCTGGAAGAGCACTTCTGGGTTTTCTCAATTCACAGTTGGTCGAATTCGTGCATGCGGAACTCACGGATAAGGAGAGCCGACTGTACCTTGTACTTCTTTCTCCTCTCCCCCCCACCTTATTACTTCTCATCTCTTTTTTCCAGTCCTGAAGAAGAGACTCGGCCCAAAATGTTGACTGTTTACTCTTTTCCATAGATGCTGCCTGGCCTACTGAGTTCTTCAGCTATTTTGTGTGTATTGCTTTGATTTCCAGCATCTGCAGATTTTCTCTCGTTTATAAGTTACTTACCTTCAGTCACTTGGTTCTTCAACCAACCTGCACAGCTCCAATCACAACTCAGTATAGTAACACTATTACCACTTTGCAATACAAAGGACACTGTTTTGTTCTGTGTTCTTTCTTACATAATTTCTGTGTTTCTCATGAATATTGTGTTTCTGATGGTAGGTGACTATGAGGCTGTCTGAAGTATGTTTTTATTGCACCAGTGTATGTATAACTAAAGTTAACGTTAACTTTAGATCTCTGCGTCCACTGCTTGTGACCCCACTATGATTTTCAAATTTTACTATTCCATCAGTGGCTTTTATGCCTTCTGCTGTCCTGAGCCCTAAGCTCAAAAATTTTCACCATAAACCTCACTATATCTTGGTAAATTGTTTTATTATTGCCACATATTGTATACAAATGTACAGTGAAAAACTTTTGCATGCCAATAGGTTTCAATAGATACATTTAATGTCAGAGAAATGTATACAGTATACATCTTGAAATTCTTCTTCACAAACACCCATGAAAACAGAGGAGTACCCCAAAGGATGAAGGACAGTTAAATGTTAGAACCCCAAAGATCCCCCCCAGCTCCCCATTCCCACACATAAGCAGCAGCAAAGCAACAACCCCCCCACCAGCAAAAAAGCATCAGCACCCCCCTACCAAGCCCTCAAGCATGCATCAAAGCATCAATAAAGACACTGACTTACAGTACCCCAAAGACTACTCGTTCACCCGGTATTCAACATACCACAGGCTCTCTCTCTCTCCCTGATAGGGGAAAAAGAGGTGTCTCTGTTTCACAGCAAGAGGGGAGACATAGCAAAGCAACTTGCTGATTTATGGTGTTAAAAGTCTGTTGCATTACTTCTTGTGAGCTCTGTGTCCAAAGAACTTGGGTCTCTAGACAGTAACAGTTACAGAGATCTATGCAAATAGACAATAACAAGTCAGATTGTGAAGTCAAGAGACAATCTTATAAGACCATAAGATCAGAAGATATAGGAGCAGAATTAGGCCATTTGGTCCATCGAGTCTGCTCTACCATGTTATCATGGCTGATCCTTTTCCCTCTCAACCCCAATATCCTGCCTTCTCTCCATATCCCTTCATACCTTGACTAATCAAGAATCTATCAACCTCTTCCTTAGGTATACATAATGACTTGGCCTGCACAGCTGCCTTAGCAGTGAATTCCACAGATTCACTACTCTCTGGCTAAGGAAATTCCTCCACAAATTTGTTCTAAAAGGTCGCCCCTGTAACTCTATTCTCAAACTGTGTTTTCTGGTCTTAGATTCCCCCACCATAGGAAACAGCCTTTCTACATCCACTCTATCAAGGCCTTTCACCATTCGATAGTTTCAATAAGGTCATCTCTGATTCTTCAAAATTCCTGTGTGGATGGGACAAGAGCCATCAAGTGCTCTTTATATGACAAACCTTTTTGGAATCATTTTCATGAACTTCTTTTGAACCCTTATCAAACAAAGGATTGTTCAATAATCATAACAGTGGGATTGAAGCTGCCTTTGAGTCTGGTGGGACATACTTTCAGAATTTTTTATCTCCTACCTGATGGGAAGGTGAGGAGAGAACATCTGAGTTGGGTGGGGTCTTTCATTTTGTTGGTTGATCTACGGAGGTAGTCAGAAACGTAGACAGAGTTTAAGGAGAGGAGGCATTACTTCTCCATCCCTCACTCTCCATCATTAAAGACACTTCTTTACCATCCCTGATCATTGGCAAGCTTTTCAATTTATCAACTCACCTCTGCATACTTTTAAGCTTTGTTAAGATAGCTAGGTAAATGCTAATTATTATTATAAAATGATGGTGCAATGAGGTTGCCTACACAGCAAATGCATACAGAAATATACAAAGCAGGCAGTTCACTACTTTGGGCTGCTGCCACTGCCATTCTGATACTCAGTACTCTATCCTTAACTTCATTAAACATCATGTTAAAATTACACGTTCAACATCAGGAAGGACCCCGAAGGGGCTATTTGAAGGAAGTACCCAGTACATTCACGTCGTTTGCTGACTGATTCTATTGGTAGCTTGGTTCATCATTGTCACAAATACCCAGGTGCAGTAAAAAGCTGTTTTGCATGCCACCAATACAAATCATTTGATAGTTTCCAATTTGAGTGATAGCACTGTGCTCTTGCCTTACAGCTATAGTTCAGTTCTGTCCCTGAGTGCTGTCTGTGCAGTCTTTATGACAGGAATTATTTGGGACATGGAACAGAGGGAGCAGCTGGTTAATTCAAATAAGTCTTCTGAATGATCTGATCACCTTTTAACTTTCATTGATACTTTAGGTCATCAAACCAGTCATCAGGTGTGGGATATTTTGATTCTGTGCCATTGTAGCTAAATAGGGAAGACAATAAATGAATGTTTATGTTAATTGGCCCTCATTGAGATGCTCATGATCAAAGCAGAGAAGAGAAAGCATTCGATTACTAACTCCTATATTAGCATATTGTTAAAGCCAAACCCCTGACATTGAATGGAGTGGATTCTGGTTAATTGGGACACATGAGGACAAATACATTTTGGCCCAATTAAGCAGCTACCCCAATTAGTTGAGGTTGCATGGAAATAATTAAAAGGTATATGAAAAACAAACTACCATTTAACTGAGTAACAAAAAATGTATTTAAATGAAATACAGAACAAATTAGAACACTATCAATACTACTACTGTACTATAAAGCTTTATTAGTTCATATTAGTTATCGACAGAGTTATTCAACCAGAATATGCTGGCATGTTCTTTTGATTGACTGTAAATGAACAAAATCAGCACATACACCTAGTGTAGATAATGGTTGGCCTTCATATAATGACATTGACGGTTGCATCCTCAAAATCTTCATTTTCATTGTAACATTCAAGATGACTGTTGATTCCTTCAACTTCTTTGGAGCTCCCACCTGCTGAAGTAGTGAAGTCATTTTATTTTCACTCCCAGTCTTTTCTGGCATCTCCAAGCCTGAATGCTTGAAACCACAATGAGCAAAACAGTTCTGAATTGCGCTGCTGCTTATTTCTTGCAAATTATCAGTGACTAAAATCACTGCTTTTTGAACACAAGCACACAGAACTGATGCTACTTATAAACTGTTGGCTCTAAGCACAGTGTAGCGTCTAATGGTCATGCAAGCGTACACATTTGACACTAGTTAGAAACTGTTCGGTGACAGTTTCCTGTCCCAATTAAACGGCACAGTGTCCCAAATAAATGAAGGGAATTTTCTCAATCAGTTTTTGTTCTTTAAGAGTTGTCCTAACTAAGCAGTAATCCAGATTAACTGAGAACCCAATTAACTGGAAACCACTGAAATCTGTTCAGGACGTGTCTGTTTTGTTACTTATTATCCTGTCTTTTGAATATCCGGTAAGCTATCCCTCTACATTGTAACACAATTAAGATATTTTTGGCTGGCTTGCCCTTTGTACTGAGAACTCCTTGAACCGGCCACAGGTATTTGAATACGCAAAGAAGACTATCCATCAGGTAACTTGCAAACTATGTAATCTTGCTGAAGTTGCCTGTCTATATACAAAATATCAGAAGTGGGATTGGTCACTGATGAACTGATGATGGCACGATACTCAGTTCTGTTCACAAATTCTCAGCGTCAATGTACTGCAAATCTTAGACAACATTCTGATGTGGACTGATGAGTGGCAAATAATATTTGTGCTAAAAATGCCTGGATGTGACCATCACCAAGAAGGTAGCGTCTAATCACCTACTCTTCATATTCAATTGCATTGCCATCTGTGTGTTTCCTGCAATCACCATTGAGCAGAAGTTCAATTAGAACAGCCACATAAACACAATGACTATAAAGAAAAGTCAAGGGACTGGGTGTCCTCTGGAGAATAACTTACCTCCTGATTCAAAGCACAAGTCAATGTCAAGAGTCTGATAGAAGAATGCCAATGTGTGGAAACCTAAATATGCATTTTCTTCAATGCTGGCAGAATATGGCTGCAGTGTTTTTAATCTACAAAACGCATGGCAATTATTCCCAGACTACTTTGAACACACAGCCTCTACTGACAAAGTCAAGGGAAGCAAACACATAGGAGCAACATCTATAGATTCTCCTCCAAGATGTGCACCACTCATACCAAAATATATCAAGTGTGCCTTCATTATTTCTAGGTCTAAATCTGGAACTCCCTAACTATCTGCAGTGTGGGAGTATCTTCATCAAAACACTGCAGCAGTTTAAGAAGGCAGCTTGCTCAAGCCTTCCTAAGGGCAATTAAGGCTAGCAGTAAATGCTGGCCTTGACAGCAATATATACATCCCCCCTCAAGAAAATACAAAAAGGAAAAACGCGTGAAACACCTGCAGTTCTTTTAAATTTGCTTTTGGCTGGTGACAAATTTAACCTCAAAGCAAGGCAGGAGCTGCATTACAAGCAGTTGTGTAGGTGGTCAAGGACATTAATTCCTTATTAGGCTTCAGTCTAAGGTCAAAGCAAATCAGTTAGTTACTGCCTGTTACGTTGCTGTCGTTTTGGGCAGCAATGAAGGTCCTTCATTTCTGGCTGTCCTTTGCCATTTTCTCTATTGTGCCCCAGGAGTGGTTCAGAGTTCTCAGTTCTGTCCCATGTGTGGTTCAGGGTTCTCATTTCTGCCCCACGTATGGTTCTGGGTTCTCATTTCTGGTATGGTGCCATTGTCTCTGGTCTCCAGCATTTCCTCTGCCCTCAGGGGTCCAAGGAAGTGCTGTCTTGACAATGGAGTTAGCCTCATTTTGAAGTCTTGTATATATTTCCCTGATTGGCTGCATCTTCACCCACCTCTTCCATGTCAACTCTCTTATCCTTTCTTATAAGTCTCTTCACTTTCTTGTTAGCTTCAGTATATACTAGTTGATGTTTCTCCTTAATTTGTCTTGACTTTATAACAAGCACTTTCTTCTTAATTTTCCATCTTTCTTCTAAGGCCGTCCATGTTTCATGCTGTATCCATTCTTTATTCTTCTTTCCAGCTCGGTATCCTAGAAACGCCTTACTGCTCTCCTTGAAGACTGAGACAATCCATTTCCATATTGTGTTGATCCTGTCTACTGACACATCCTCATCAATATTTTGCAAGGCTTGGAATCTGTTCTTCAGATGAATAATGAATGCAGATCTTATATTTGTGACCTTGAGCTTCTCAACATCAAAACGTCTTTGTATATGTGCTTCTCAACTTGAGTTTTATCACTTTTACAACAAGGTGGTGATTACTTCCTCTATCTCCTCCTCCTTTCACCTTTACATCCTGCCAGGATTGTCATCATGTACCATTGATCACTAAATGGTCACTCTCTTGTCATATCCATTGGGTGAACATCATGGCAGTTGTGGATTTCATGGTTTGAAAAGAGGGTCTCTTCTCTGACCAGATTGTTCGGTTGTTACTCCCTCTTTGGCATTTAGATCTCCCATGACGATGATTATGTCATGGCATGGTGTTAGCACTGCTTCCAAATGAGGTTGTTCGCAGAAAATGTCCTTTTCTTCAATGTTACTATTGTTAATTGGAGCATAGCACTGGATCACTGCTTCCCTTTCAGCCTGACTCTCATCAGCCTACTGTTGATTGGTTTTCACTCCAGCAAGCACTTTCCAATGCCTTTCTTCAACATGACGGCCATACCATCGTGATGCTGACCATTTTCCCTTCCTGAGTATAAAACTGTTTCACCAGTTGCTGCCTTTAGTCTGCCAGACCCTGTCTGCTTTCACTGACATCCAGTACATGTAGGTTGTAACAACGCATTACTGCAGTTATTTATCCCAGCTTGCCAATTTTGGTCTTGAACTTGGCGGTGTTCAGGGCTTCCTTCATTGTGCCAGTAGCTTTCTCTCGGCTTTTACTACAGTCATTAAGGAAATCACTGATGAAGACCGATGTCCACACTGTACCAGAGACCCGGGTTCAATTCCAGTCGCTGCCTGTAAGGAATCTGGATATTCTACCCGTGACCACATGGGCTTCATCCAGGTACTTCAGTTTCCTTCCACAGTCCAAAGACAAACTGGTTGGTAGGTTAATTGGTCATTGTAAATTGCCCTGTGATCGGGCTAGTACTAAATCAGGGGATTGCTGGGCAGTGAGCTCGAAGGGCCAGATGGGCTATTCCACATTGTATCTCAATAAATAGATATAGAATTCTTCATTGCTGCTTCTGTAAGAATTTTTTTTGACCAGTCAGGGTTGAAGGACCCCACGTACCCCTCATACAAACTCTTCTCCCTCCTGCCATCTGGCAAAAGGTAATGGAGCATTCGGGCTCTCACAACCAGACTGTGCAATGGTTTCTTTCCCCAAGCCATCGGACTCCTCAATACCCAGAGTCTAGACTGACATCTACATAATTTATTATTTTATTGAAATTTGTCCTCTACTGTGCCTATTGTCTTGTTTATTATTTATTTATTTATTTATTAATTATTGTACTGCCCTGCACTGTTTTGTGCACTTTATGTAGTCCTGCATAAGTCTGTAGTCTAGTGTAGCCTTGGGTTGTCTCACATAGTCTGGAGTAGTTTTGTGTTGTTTCATGTAGCACCAGGGTCCTGGAGGAACATTGTTTCATTTTTACTGTGTACTGTACCAGCAGTTTATGGTTGAAATGGCAATAAAAAGTGACTTGTCTTGACTTGTTAGCCCTGAGCAGAGCCTCCCCCGTACCTGGAGAACCAGTGGACCACTCTTAATCTGACCCCTACTCTTTGACCTGTTTGGCATGGGTGACCCTACCAAGAGTCAAAGCACAAGGCACCAACTCCACCTAGTGCTTCTCTGGGTCTCTGGGTCATTGAGGCACACAGGCCTCCAAACTCTATAACAAAGTTGTGCTCCTCTTGGAGAAAAGTCAAGGGCAAGTTTATTCTCAAATGCACATATGAAACACAATACGTGAAGATGCATCACAGACACATAGAATTAGATGCACACATAAGAAAAACACCAATTAATCACAAATCATTAATTAATCATAAATTATCCACAGATTTTGCAAGAAAGAAAATAATTAGAATAAGAAAAATTTCATTATTGTGTAAACTTGACATCGTGTTGCTCCACTGAAACAGTAATTAGGATTGCCAGGTTAGTTCAATAGCCAAACATTTGAAGAGAAGTAGCTGTAATTGAAGTTGGTGATGTGGGACTTCAGGTTTCTGTACCTCCAGCCATATCTAATGCTGGAGATACTTGCATCATGTCAAAATTTTCCATGTACTATTGCATAATAGCGATAACTGAAACTCTATCAAAAAGAGCTTTGAAGTTCAAGGTAAATTATCTGAGAACAAATCTGTCACCATATGCAACCCTGAGATTCATTTTTCTTGTGGGCATACTCAATAAATCCATAATAGAAAATTAACCAGTCAATGAAAGACTGCATCAACTTGGGCATTCAACCAGTGTGCAGAAGACACCAAACTGTGCAAATACAAAAAGAAAGAAATAAACATAATAAATAAATAAGCAATAAATATTGATAACATGAGATGAAGAGTCCTTGAAAGTGAGTCCATTGGTTGTGGGAACATTTCAATGATAAGGCAAGTGATGTTGAGTGAAGTTATCTCCTTTGGTTCAATCGTCTGATGGTTCAGGGGTAATAACTGTCCCTGAACCTGGTGCTGTGAGTCCTAGAGCTCCTGTACCTTCTTCCTGATGGCAGTAGCGAGAGCAGAGCGTGACCCGGGTGGTGGGAGTCCTGGATGATGGAAGCTGCTTTCTTGCAACAATGCTTGATTGATTTCATTCTCACTTGCCCATGGAATCCCAAGCAAAAATAGCAAAATGCATCCAAAATTGGTGCTGACGCATGGAGCTTTGTAGTGCATTATGCAGGATATAGTACTTGTTTGCATGAATTATATACGGTATATCTGATATAGATACAAATATTGCAGGCATGATTGAGAAGTTCACAGTCTAATAACCTTAGACACAAGATTAATAGTAAGGCTGCTGTAGGTTGCAGAAGATATTCATGGATGGGTTGAGTGAATGGGAAGGGTGCAAATGGAATCCAACGTATGAGAGGCTGAGGTGCTGCACTTTGTGGGAAGTCACCAAGTAATAAACAGAAAATGTAAAATGAGCAGGGTAGATTCATAAGATGATATTGGAGTCCATGTTCACAAATTCCTGAAGGTAGTACATGTAAATAGGCTGATTAGTAAGACAGATGAGAAATTGCTTTTATTGGCTAAGGCATAGTGTGCAAGAGTAAATTTGTTTGTTATTATCACATATACCAAGGTATAGTGAAAAGCTTTATTTTGCATGGTATTTATGCAGTAATTTTATTATAAAAGTGCATTGAGGTAATACAGAGTCTAACAGAATGCAGAATATAGTATAGCGTTACAATTACAGAGAAAGTGCATTGCAAACAGACATAAGGTGCAAAGCCATGATAAGGTCAACTGTTGGGTCAAGAATGCATCTTAATGTATAAGAGTTCCACTCAATAGTCTTTTTAAATTAAATTTTTTAAAGAATTACATAAAATGAATAGAATAATAGAGTAATGAAAATTAATATCAGCACTCCCCCCTCCCCTTAACCCTTCCCCCTTAACATCCCTATCTAAAAAAAGAAAGAAAAAAGAAAAAAAAAGAGAAAGAAAGAAAGAAGAAAGAAAGATTGCCTGGATATCGGAAGATCCCACATGCTCCATGGAGTTCAAAATAGCTTTAGTATATATCTTTTTTTCCCCCAAATAGCTAATAATTTTATCTTCGAAGGACCTATATATTTAATCCTATCTTTTGTAAATAAGGGTGCCAAATTTTCAAAAATATATCATATTCATATCTTAAATTATAAGTAATTTTTTCAAGTGGAATGCAGCTAAATATTTCATTATTCCAATGGTCCATAGTTAAGTATGAATCTGATTTCCAAGCAATAGCTTTTTTGGCTACTGCCAATGCAATTTTTATAAATTTTTTCTGATATTTATTCAATTTAGGTTTCAGTATTATCCCTTCAATATCGCCTAATAAAAATAATATTGGGTTATGTGGAAGTTGTATTCCAATAATTTGTTCCAGTAAAAGTCTTAAATTTATCCAAAAAGGTTGAATTTTAAAACAAGACCAAGTAGATTGTAAAAAAGTACCAATTTCTTGATTACATCGAAAACATTGGTCCGATAAATTTGGGTTTAATCTATTTATTTTTTGTGGTGTAATATATAATTGATGTAAAAAATTGTATTGTACTAATCTAAGTCGGACATTTATTGTATTTGACATACTGTCAAGGCATAATCTCGACCAACTTATTTCATCAATTTTAATATTCAAATCAGTTTCCCATTTTTGTCTTGACTTATGAATTCCTTGTTTAGTTGTCTGTTTTTGAATCACATTATACATACAAGAAGTAAATTTTTTAATTTTTCCTTTTTGAATTAAAATTTCTATTTCATTAGGTTTCGGCATTAACATTGTTTGACCCAGTTTATCTCTTAAATAAGCCCTTAATTGAAAGTAACAGAAAAGAGTGTTGTTTGATATTTTATATTTATTCTTTAGTTGATCAAACAACATCAATATACCTCCTTCAAAACAGTCACCTATATATCTAATCCCTTTTTGAAACCAGTTATATAAAAGTTGGTTATCCATTGTAAAAGGAATGAGTCTATTTTGAATTGGGGTTCTCTTTGCTAATAAAGATTTCTTTATCTCATCATCAACATTTATCTTATTCCATAAATCAATCAAATGTTTTAATACAAGAGATTCTTTCTTTTCCCCTATCCATTTGGATTCCCATTTATATATAAAATCTTGTATATTTTCTCCTATCTTATCTAACTCTATTCTAATCCATGCTGGTTTATCTTCATCAAAAAAAAGATGCAATAAATATAAGTTGATTTGCTTTATAATAATTCTTAAAATTTGGGAGTTGTAACCCTTCTAGGTCAAATTTACATGTCAATTTTTCCATCGATATTCTTGACATCTTGCCTTTCCAAAGAAATTTCCTCACAGCTTTATTCAACTCTTGAAATAACTTCTGCGGCAGTTGTATTGGTAATGTTTGGAATAAATATTGTAATCTAGGAAATATATTCATTTTTACAGCATTAACTCTACCTACTAATGTTATTGGTAACATCATCCATTTATCAAGATCCTCTTGAATTTTTTTCAATAATGGCAAATAATTTAATTTATATAAATTCTTTATATCATTATCGACTCTTATACCTAAATATTTTATACCATTTATCGGCCATCTAAATTAAGTTACTAATCAACATTGACTATAATCTCCTCTAGTAAAGGGTAAAATTTCACTTTCATCCCAGTTTACTTTATACCCTGATATTTTCCCATATTCTTCCAATCTAAAAGATAGTTTATGCAACGAATGCAATGGGTTTGTTAGATAAATCAGAACATCATCAGCAAATAAATTAATCTTATATTCCTCCTGGTTAACTCTGAAGCCCATAACATCTGAATCGGTTCTAATTAATTCAGCTAATGGTTCTATCGCCAATACAAATAGGGCAGGTGATAATGGACAGCCTTGTCTAGTTGACCTTGTTAACTGGAATGATGTTGAAATTTGACCATTTGTCACTACTTTAGCTTTGGGACTAGTATTTAAGGTTTTAATCCAGTTTATAAAAGATTTTCCTAACCCATATTTTTCCAATACCTTAAATAAAAAGTCCCATTCCAATCTATCAAATGCTTTTTCTGCATCCAAAGCAACTGCCACACCCATTTCCTCCTTCTTTTGTGCCAAATGAATTATGCTAAGTAACTGAGTTACGTTATCCGCCGATTGTCTATTTTTAATAAAGTCTGTTTGATCCATATGTATTAATTTTGGTAAATATTTAGATAATCTATTAGATAAAATTTTTGCTATAATTTTATAATCCGTATTCAACAAAGAGATCGGCCTATATGATGTTGGTTTTAAAGGATGTCTATCTTTTTTTGGCAATACTATTAAGATCGCTGTCGAAAAAGATTGTGGAAGTTTATGTGTTCTTTCTGCTTGATATATTAACTCCATAAAGGGAGAGATTAATAAATCTTTAAATTTTTTATAAAATTTATGCGGAAAACCATCTTCTCCTGGAGATTTATTACTCTGGAGTGATCCTAGAGCTTCTTCAACCTCTTTTAATGTAAAGGGCATATTTAATCCTTTCTGTTCTTCTGAATTCAATTTTGGAAGAGTTATTTGTGATAAAAAAAAATTCTATCTCAGCAACCTCATTTTGTGATTCCGATTGATATAATTCAGAATAAAAAATTTTAAAGGTTTCATTAATTTCTAAAGGTTTAGAAGTAATTTTATTTGCACGTGTTCTAATTGCATTTATTGTTTTGAATCTTGTGTGATCTTTCACCTAATTCATAATATCTCTGTTTAGTTCTCATAATTGCTTTTTCTGTTCGGTATGTCTGGAGCGTATTATATTGTAACTTCTTATTGACAAGTTGTCTTCATTTTTCTTCTGTCATATATCTTTGAGATTCTTTTTCTAATTTTGTAATCTCTTTTTCTAATTGATCTATTTCTACCATATATTCCTTCTTAATTTTAGAAGTATAACTTATTATCTGGCCCCTCAAATATGCTTTCATTGCTTCCCATAATATAAATTTATCTTCAACTGAATGTGAGTTTGTATCCAAAAAAAATTGGATCTGTTTTTCCATAAAATCACAAAAATCTTGACGTTTTAATAAAATTGAATTAAATCTCCATCTGTAAATCAATTCCTCCTTATTCATCATTATCATTGTCATTATCAAGGGGGAATGATCTGACAGTATTCTCGCTTTATATTCCACACTTCTCACTCTATCCTGAATATTCATTGATAATAGGAAAAAATCAATCCTTGAATAAGTTTTATGTCTATTTGAATAAAATGAATAATCTCTTTCTCTTGGATTAATTCTTCTCCATATATCAATCAGATTTAAGTCTTTCATCAATGATAAAGTTAGCTTTATTACTTTTGATTTTGTAACAACCTTAGTTGACCTATCTAGAACTGGGTCTAGACAAAAGTTAAAGTCTCCACCTATTAATATTTTATTGTGTGCGTCGGCCGAATTCAAAAAAGCTTCTTGTATGAATTTTGCATCATTTTCATTTGGTGCATAAATATTCATAAGAATCCATAATTCCAAAAAGATTTGACAATGTATAATCACATATCTCCCCGCAGAATCAATTAGTTCATTTTGTATTTTAATTGGTAAGGTTTTATTAACCAAAATTACATCTCCCCTCGCCTTTGAATTAAATGAAGCTGCAATAACACTTCCAACCCAATGGCCCATTTCTCTTTCTGGCACCTTGAGCAGCTGCCTTCAAAATCTTTTCTTTATCTTGATATCTTAAGCATTTTATCAAGATTGATCGTGGATTTTGATCTTGTTGGGGCTTTGGTCTTAAAGCTCTATGAGCCCTTTCAATCTCAATTAACTGACTTCCCTCTTCCATTTCTAAGATTTCCGAGATCCATTTTTGAAAGAATTTTATTGGATCTTCTCCCTCTATACCTTCTTTAAGACCAACAATCTTAATATTGTTTTGTCTGCTAAAATTTTCAAGCACATCTACTTTTTCCAACAACCGTTTTCTTTCTGATGTCCAAGCAACAATATTATCTTCCATCTTGTCCACTCTTTCAGTGGTGTCTCCCGTTTTTTCCTTCCAACTTTTTAACTTTCTTATCCGTTTTCTTTTGTTTTTCCACCACCTTATCAGGCATAATCTTCATATTTTTAATACCTGTTTTTATTATGTTTAATGCTTTTAATTCATGCATTATTTGTATCAAGGCTTTTCTTATGTCTCTAGAAAGTCTTCCACCTTTAATTTCTTCCTGTTCTTCTTCTCCTTCATCTATTTCCTCATCTGTGTTTTCCAGAGAATCTGATTCTACTTCCGGTTCACTTTCACTTTCAGTCGCAGCTAGAACTTGTAGTTTTGTTTGCACCTGTTTGCACATACCTGTTTCTTCACACATGTGCAGTTCCTGCTGTTTCTTCGTAGAGACCGTTGATGCTGCTGCAGTTTCCTGTTCTGCATCGTCGGAGGCGACATGTACTTCGCCGGGAAGAGATCCAACTTGAGTACGAGGTTCCGTCATAATGGTCGGGCCTCTTTCTTTGCCAACTTGCGCTGTCTTCAAAGTAGTAATTCTCTTCTGTTTCTGTTTAGGAGACATATCTAAAGATAGTCCTGAGTTGTTCATAAGTAGTTTTTAGAAAGTATTTATTAACTCTTCTTCACTTAAACTTTATTTTACTAGTTTTTACAGGAGAGCTGGATTTCCACGTCTCAATCCTATGTCATCTTGTGACGCCCCCTCAATAGTCTTAAAACAATGGGATAGGGACTATCAGGTTTTTGTATCTTCTGCCCCTTGGGAGGGAGACCAGAGAGAATGCCCAGATTAAGCTGGCTGCTTACCAAAGCAGTGAGAGTTGTAGATAGAATCTATTTAGGGGAGGCTGGTTTCCATGACATGCTGAGCTGTGTCCAGAATTTTTTACATTTTCATTTAGTTTCAGCACAGCAGTTGGCATTCCAAGCAGTAGAGCATCCAGACAGGATGTTTTCTCTGGTGTATCAATAAAAATGGATGAGAATCAATGGGGACATACCAAATTTTGTAAGCCTCCTCAGGAAGTAGAGGCACTGATGCATTTTCTTGGCCATGGGCATCTATGTAGTTGGACTAGGATAGGTTATTGGTGATGTTCACTCCTAGAAAATCAAACTCTCTCAGCCTCAGTACCATTGATGTTTACAGAAGCATGTGCACTACCGCCTTCCTGAAGTCAATGACCAGTCCTTTTGTTTTGCTGACATTGAGGGAAAGGTTGTTGTCATGACAATATGTTACTAGATCTCTGTAGAGCAGGAAGATCATGCTGAAATAATGTAAAACACTTGCTCCGACAATTAGACTAACGTGCAAAATTCGGTTAAAAATCAAGAGCACATCACTCTTGAAAAAGGATGTGAAGAGTATTATACCCATGCTTCATGGATCTAATAAAGCCTTCATACATGGGTGTGTTCCTTGTAGTCCAAAAACTATTTTAAATATTTTTAAACAATTGCATTTTATTTTCAGGCCAGCTGTATTGAGACCATATTCAGTAACATATTCATAGTATTGTGTCACTAGATTGGATATAAGTAAAATCACACATGTTCACATAATCAGAAAAAGATTTTGGTAGCTTCCATCATATTCACAGTCCTTCACAGTAATTCACAGTTTCTTTTCTATTATTATGTATTACAATCTACTGCTGCCACAAAGTCAGCAAATTTCACAACATATGCTAATGATAATAAACCTGATTCTAATTCTATTAATTATTGTGGTCTCAGGAATGACTCAGACTAAATACTCTTTATTGTCAGATGATCCAATATCACAGGGCAGTGTAATAGCTGTTAGGCAATATGTAGCGCAGAATAAGAGTTCAGAGGTAAATATTCAGTCAATTAAACAGAAATACTGAAATGGCCATTTTGATGGGCTGGAATGCTTCCCCTAACTGAGTGACTCTGAGAGACCCTTTGTTTTACAGTGTTCACTTTGGTTGTGGGTAACCAACAACCTGGATGACGTGTTTCCTCTGTCTGAGTTTGTGTGTGTGTGCGTGCATGCATTCCATCTGTGGGTCATGTTCTTATACCTAATAAAATTGTTGCAGTGTGTGCTGGTAACCACACAGTTTAGATAGATAATTATTGTTTGATCAACAATAGCATTAATAAGGAAACTGCACTCTTTCAGCTACTACAACTTCCTGCTATTGAATGCCTAGCAGGAGATGGAAGCAGTTTCAGTGGATGAACAGCATTTCATATCTTCTTGGGCTTTTGTTGTAGTGAGCATATGAGCTGCAGTCCAGTGCCTATCATCTCATGTCTGACTCATAATGTTGTGGGTACATTCCTTGTCAGCACAAAAATCTTAGTTACCTCTCCCAGCGCAGAGTTGAGTGACAGTTATTCATATCAAGATGCCTCATTTGGCATAAAAAACATTTTTTTCATATACAGCTAATTGAGTTTTGCCCTGGTGGCTTCTTGGCTTGTATCTATTACATAATACAAATCAGTAGAACAGATTTGTTCATCATTATCACATGGCCTTCTGTCCAAGTTTTCTTATCATGTTGTAACAGTGACTTCTAAAGCATTTCACTCACAGTAAGGCAGAGAGGGCTAACCTGAGGTATAATGGAATGATAGACTCTTGGTTTGGCTCTGTCATCCTCCTCTGTTTCTTCCTTTAATGAAGGGCAAAGAGGGACCTGATTTTCTTTTTCTCTTCACCTCAGTTTTATTGAATTCTTATACTTTCCCAAATTTTCTCTTGGCAAAACAGGAGGCCATTTGGTCTATGGAGCTTATTCCTGCTCTTACAACTATCCCATCAATCCCATTTCCCCCACCTAATACCCCATAACCCATTCTCTCTCACAAATGACAATTAGTACCCCAATGATTTTCCTCCCACTCATTTACACCAGTAGTGATCAGCAATTAATTAAGTTGCTATTCAGCACACCTTTTAAATATAATGTTTTCCATTCTATAAGAGACCTTTGTTTCTCATGGGTGAGACACTTTGCTAAAGCCCTGTTGAACCATGTGCTGAAAGTGGGGTGTTGGGACAAGTGCATGTTGAGAGTAGGGAGCTGAGGCTTTGGTGAGAAGAGTAAGAGGCTAAGATGAGTTTCCTGTTAAATTTCCTTTCTTTATTTGTTATTACACAGGTAAAGCAGTGGGAATGGAAACAAGAGCATTGGTGTGCTCCTCTTGCATGATGTGGGAAGTCAGGGAGACCACTTGTGTCCCCGATGACTACATTTGCAAATAATGCATCTAGCTGCAGCTCCTTAAAGATCTCATTAGGGAAAAGGAGCTGGGAATGGATGTCCTTCAGATTATTTGTGAGGCAGAGAGATTGATTGACAAGAGTTACAAGGAGGCAGGTATTGCTGAGATGTAGGACACAGATAACTGGGTGGCTGTCAGGAGAGGGAAAGGGAATAGGCAGTGTAGGGTACACCTGTGGCCATTTCCCTCAGCAATAACAACATCATTTGTTATTGTCGGTGTGGGCAGCGGAGTGGGAGTAAGGAGTGCTCGTGATCAACAGACGACTGGAGATCGGAGGATCAGAGGATCAGCCATTGTAGGTAGGCCGAGACCCTTGGACCTACCTGGAGAGTACCTGAGGAGGAAGGTAAAACTGCACAGGTGCGGGTGACGTCAGCAGAGAGCGCGGGCTTTAAAAAGAGGCCCACTTTCAGGAGCGGGCAGCGGAGTGCGTGGGAGCAGAGTGCTGGGCTTTGGCTCAGCGGGCTTCGGCGCAAGGGGACTTCGGTGAGAGGAAATCAGTGAGCCTGAGTACATGCTTGCTGAGGTAAAAAAGGTAAGGTCAGTAGGTACTTTTTTCATTTATTCTGACTAATCTAGGATCAGGTAATGGGGGAGACAGTTAGAGCAGTGGTGTGCTCCCGATGCAGTATGTGGGAGGTCAGGGTCAACACAGTTGTCCCTGATGACCACACCTGCAAAAGGTGCATCCAGCTGCAGCTCCTATCAGACCGAGTTAGGGAATTGGAGCAGGAGCTGGATGAACTACGGATCATTCGGGATGCAGAGGCAGAGATAGATAAGAGTTATCGGGAGGTAGTCACACCGAAAAGTCAGGAGGTAGGCAAATGGGTGACAGTCAAGAGAGGTAGGGGGAGCAGACAGAGAGAGCAGAGCACCCCTGAGGCCGTTCCTATCAACAATAAGTATACTGTTTTGGATACTGTTGGTGGGGATGACCTACCAGGAACAAGTTGCAGTGGTCCTGTCTCTGGCACTGAGGTTGGACCTTCGACTAGGAAGGGGAGGAGGGAAGAGAAGAGAGTGGTAGTGTTAGGGGATTCTATAGTCAGAGGGGCGGATAGGAGATTTTGTGGGGAAGATCGGGAGTCTCGGATGGTATGTTGCTTCCCTGGTGCCGGGCTCCGAGACATCTCAGATCGGGTGCAGGTTATTCTCAAGAGGGAGGGCAAGAATCCAGATGTTGTGGTCCATGTAGGTCCCAACAACGTGGGTAGGATGAGTGAGGGGGTCCTGCGTAGGAAGTTCAGGGAGTTAGGTGTGAAGCTGAAGAGCAGGACCTCTAGGGTAACAATCTCAGGATTGCTAGCTGTGCCACGTGCGAGTGAGGCAAGGAACAGAAGGATTATACAGATTAATACGTGGCTGAGAGGATGGTGCTGGAGGGAGGGCTTCAGGTTTTTAGATAATTGGGCTTTGTTCCAGGAAAGGTGGGATCTGTTCCGAAGGGACGGTTTACACCTGAACTGGAGCGGTACTAACATTCTTGCAGGGAAGTTTGCTAGTGCTTCTTGGGGGGGGGGGTTTAAACTAAATTTGCAGGGGGCGGGGATCCAGAATGAGAGAGAGGATAGCGAGATGAAGAATAAAGGACAGGTGGGGACTACACGGTTCCAGAATATTAAGTGTGTAGTAGAGAAAGGTGAGGCGGAACAAGTGATAGGGAGGACACATGTACAGAGGGATGGTCTGACGGAACATGGAGTTAAATGTGCAGAAGGAATAGGTAAACTTAGGAAGGACAACAAAATTCTAGGGGCGTATAGCCCGATGGGAGTTCGGGGAGATGAGTTAAGCACAAATAGCAGAGATTCAAACAGAGAGAGGAGAAATGGGCTAAAAATTCTATATCTGAATGCACGAAGTGTCAGAAATAAGGCGGATGAGCTTGAAGCTTAGGTGCGAATGGGTAACTATGATATTGTTGGGATAACGGAGACATGGCTGCAGGGGGATCAGACCAGGGAAATGAATATACAAGGGTATACGTGCTATCGTAGGGACAGAAATGTGGGCAGAGGGGGTGGGGTGGCCCTGTTGGTGAGAAATGAGATTCAGTCCTTTGCAAGGGGGGACATAGGATCAGGAGAAGTGGAGTCTGTGTGGATAGAATTGAGGAACAGTAAGGGCAAAAGGACCCTAATGGGTGTTGTCTATAGGCCACCAAACAGTAGCATGGATATTGAGTGCAAGTTGAATAGGGAGTTAACTTTGGCATGTGGCAAAGGTAATGTCGCAGTAGCTATGGGGGATTTCAACATGCAGGTGAACTGGGAGAATCAAGTTGTGCTGGACCACAGGATAGGGAGTTTGTAGAGTGCCTCAGGGATGCATTCTTGTAACAGCTTGTACGAGAGCCGACCAGGGACAAGGCTATTATGGATTTAGTGTTATTTGATAAGCGATCTTGAAGTAAAGGAGCCATTAGGGGGTAGTGATCATAATATGATAAGTTTTTATCTGCAATTTGAGAAGGATAAGGGCAGCTCAGAGGTGTCAGTGTTGCAGTTGAACAAAGGAGACTATGGAGCCATAAGGGAGGGGCTGGCCAAAGTTGACTGGACGGATATCCTAGCAGAAAAGACAGTGGAACAGCAATGGCAGGTATTCTTGGGAATAATGCACAAGGTGCAAAATCAGTTCATCCCCGGAGAAGGAAAGATTCAAAGGGGGGAAAGGTGCCACAGTGGATGACAAAGGAAGTCAGAGATTGCATAGCATTAAAAAAAAGGAAGTATGAAAGTGCTAAGGTGAGTGGGAGGACAGATGATTGGGAAATTTTTAAGCAACAACAGAACTTAACTATAAAGGCAATACGGGGAGAAAAAATGAGGTACGAACGCAAGCTAGCCAGGAATATAAAGGAGGATAGCAAAAGCTTTTTTAGGTATGTGAAAAGAAAGAAGATAGTTAAGAACAATGTTGGGCCCTTGAAGAATGAATTGGGTGAAATTGTTATGGGAAACAGAGAAATGGCAGAAGAATTTAATAAGTACTTTAGATCTGTCTTCACTAAGGAAGACACAAGCAATCTCCCAGATGTATGGATGGGCCAAGGACATAGGGTAACAGAGGAAATGAAACAGATTGACATTAGGAAGGAAACGGTGATGAGTAGACTGATGGGACTGAAGGCTGACAAATCCCCAGGTCCAGATGGTCTGCATCCTAGGGTACTAAAGGAGGTGGCCCTGGAAATTGCGGATGCATTGGTAATCATTTTCCAATGTTCCTTAGATTCAGGATCAGTTCCTGAGGATTGGAGAATGGCTAATGTTATCCCACTTTTTAAGAAAGGAGGGAGGAAGAAAACAGAGAACTGTCGACCTGTCAGCCTAACATCAGTAGTGGGGAAGATGCTAGAGTCCATTATTAAAGATGAAATAGTGGCAGTGATAGGATTGGGCTGAGTCAGCATGGATTTACCAAGGGTAATCATGCTTGACTAATCTATTGGAGTTTTTCGAGGATGTAACCAGGAAGTTAGACAAGGGAAATCCAGTGGATGTAGTGTACCTCGATTTTCAGAAGGCATTTGATAAGGTCCCACATAGGAGATTGGTGGGTAAAATCAAAGCTCATGGCATTAGGGGGAAGACATTGACATGGATAGAAAACTGGTTGGCAGATAGAAAGCAAAGGGTAGCGGTGAATGGGTATTTCTCGGAATGGCAGGTGGTGACTAGTGGGGTGCCACAGGGCTTGGTATTGGGACCACAGCTGTTTACGATTTACGTCAACGATTTAGATGAAGGCATTGAGAATAACATCAGCAAGTTTGCTGATGATACTAAGCTGGGTGGCAGTGTGACATGTGATGAGGATGTTAGGAGAATTCAGGGTGATTTGGATAGTCTGGGTGAGTGGGCAGATACTTGGCAGATGATGTTTAATGTGAATAAGTGTGAGGTTATCCACTTTGGGAGTAAGAACAGGAAGGCAGATTATTATCGGAATGGTGTAAAGTTAGGTAAGGGAGAACTACAAAGAGACCTAGGAGTCCTTGTTCATCAGTCACTGAAGGTGAATGAGCAAGTGCAGCAGGCAGTGAAGAAGGCTAATGGAATGTTGGCCTTTATTACAAAGGGAATTGAGTACAAGAGCAAGGAAATCCTCTTGCATTTGTACAGGGCCCTGGTGAGACCACACCTGGAGTATTGTGTACAGTTTTGGTCTCCAGAGTTAAGGAAAGACATCCTGGCTGTAGAGGATGTGCAGCGTAGATTCACAAGGTTAATTCCTGGGATGTCAGGACTGTCTTACGCAGAGAGGTTAGAGAGACTGGGCTTGTACATGCTGGAATTAAGGAGATTGAGAGGGGATCTGATTGCAACATATAAGATTATTAAGGGATTGGACAAGATAGAGGCAGGAAATATGTTTCAGATGCTGGGAGAGTCCAGTACCAGAGGGCATGGTTTGAGAATAAGGGGTAGGTCATTTAGGACAGAGTTAAGAAAAAACTTCTTCTCCCAGAGAGTTGTGGGGGTCTGGAATGCACTGCCTCGGAAGGCAGTGGAGGCCAATTCTCTGGATGCTTTCAAGAAGGAGCTAAATAGGTATCTTATGGATAGGGAAATCAAGGGATATGGGGACAAGGCAGGAACCGGGTATTGATAGTAGATGATCAGCCATGATCTCAAAATGGTGGTGCAGGCTCAAAGGGCTGAATGGTCTACTTCTGCACCTATTGTCTATTGTCTATTTTGAATACTTTTGGGGAGATGACCAAGGAGAAGAAAACCACAGCAGTCAGTTCTCTGGCACTGAGTCTGGTACTGTGGCTCAGCATGGAAGTAGAGAGAAGATAGGGGATTCATTGGCTAGGGTGGACAAAGAGGAGATTTTATGGATGAGAACAAGATTCCTAAATGGCATGTTGCCTGCTAGGTGCCAAGGTCAGAGATATAGTTGATCAAGTCTATAACAGTCATAAAGGGGAGGTTGAGCAGCTAAAGGTCAAGATTCACAAATGTCAGAGGCAAGAAGGGTGACAAAAAGTGAGTTCGGGGAGTTAAATGCTCAGTTAAAGGACAGGACCTCCAGTGTGGTGATCACAGGATTGCTACCCATACAATTTGTTAGTGAAGATACTGCAGTTTAACACGTGGCTAAGGAGATGGTACAGGATGGAGGGCTCAGAATTTTGCATCATTGTTCTCTCTTCCGGGGGAGGCAGGACCTGTACAAATAGAATGGCTCATACCTGAACTGAATGGGGAACCAATACCCTTGCGGGAAGATTTGTTAGTATTGCACCAGGGATTTAAATTAAAGGGGGTGTAGAAACCCGAGTGGCAGATCAGCAAGTTAAGTAACTGTGGGGAAAGAAGATTTTAAGCCTATGTGCAAAGATAGAAATCAAAATGCTGAATATGTAGGACTAATGTCCCGATTTGCATATATTTCAGTGCAAGGTTATTGTAGATGAGACAGATGGGGACACAAATGGAGATTTTTTTTATTAGTTTCTGCATAGAGGAATACAGAGTACAAGAAGATATATTAGTCAAAAGAAAAAGACAAAATACTACCAAATACATTGTATTAAAAATACAGCTACAATCACAAAACCTTGTATTCATAAAAAATAAATTAAATTGTAATAAGTTTGTTATACAGAAAAAAAATCTAAGCCCACTACCAAAGTCAGAGCTGTTAGGAAAAGCAAGAACAAAGGGAAAAAACCCTTATCATATAATAAAATATATTATTAGCCACCATCTGTACATTTATAACAAATCAGAGGTTTTGAAAATAATTCAAAAATTCTCCCCACAATGTATAAAAGTCTTGGCTAGATTCAAAAATTGAACATCAGACCTTCTCTAAATTTAAGCATGACATAACATCCCGTAACCATTGAGCATGAGTAGATGGAACAGCATCCTTCCATTTAAGCAAGAGCGCCCTCCTAGCTGTAAGAGAAGTAAAAGCCAAAATATGCAAATCAGGTGTCTCCAAAATAAAGTCTTTCCCTCCAACAATACCAAATAATGTGGTCAAAGGGTTAGGCTTAAAATTTACCCTGAAAAGTACCGAGACTTGTACATGTCCAAAACATGTGAATTAATGAAGCTTCTCCATTATTACATCTATCACAGAAAGGGGATATATCAGAATAAAAATGAGATAGCTTATCTTTAGACATGTGAGCCCTATGAAGCACTTTAAATTGTAAAAGGAAATGACAGGCACATAACGATGAAGTGTTAACCAATTTAAAAAATTCATTCCGAGTTTCCTCAGAAATTGAAGTCTGTAAATCTTGTTCCCAAAGATTTTTACTTTTGTCTATAGGAGTGTTTCTCATTCTTAGCACCATACCATAAATATTGGATATTGAACCATCATAAAAAGGTTTCAAATTAAAAATTACATCTAATAAGTCCGTATCGGAAATTATAGGAAATATATATAGTTGAGAACACAGAAAGTCCCTAATTTGTAAATTACGAAAAAAATGAGTTTTGGGTAAACTATATTTAGCTGACATTTGCTCAAATGAAAGAAGACTTCCTCCAACAAAGAAATCCTGGAAGCATTTAATACCCAATCTATCCCATTTTTTAAAAACTGAATCGGCCATCAAAGGTTTAAAAAAATAGTTAAAACAAATGGGACTAGACAAAGAAAATCTCAATAGACCAAAGAATTTCCTAAATTGTACCCAGATCCTCAAAGTATGTTTAACTACCAAATTTTCAGTTAGTTTATTAAAAGTTAAAGGGAGTGAGGATCCAAGAAGAGAAAAAATAGAAGATTTATTAACAGAGTTAGCTTCTAAAGAAACCCATATCCAACAGTCTTCACAATTAATATAATATGTCCAAAATGTAAGATTTCATATATTGACTGCCCAATTAAAACCTAAAATTTGGTAAAGCTAAACCTCCATTCTTCTTAGATTTTTGAAGATGAACTTTATTTAGTCAAGAATGTTTGTTTTTCCATATATAAGAAGATATAATAGAATCGAGAGAATCAAGGAAAGATTTAGGAATAAAAACAGGTGATGCCTGAAAAAGGTATATAAATTTAGGTAAAATGTTCATTTTAATAGAGTTGATTCGACCAACCAAGGATAATGAAAAAGGTGACCAGTTTGATAGTGTCCCTTTTACAAAATTCAGAAAGGTAAGAAAATTTTCATTACTCAAACACAAGGAAATCTGCAGATGCTGGATATTCAAGCAACACACACAAAATGCTGGTGGAACGCAGCAGGCCAGGCAGCATCTAAAGGAAGAAGTACAGTCAATGTTTCGGGCTGAGACCCTTCGTCAGGGTCAAATTTTCATAAAATAGGTATTTATAATTCTTGGTCATTGTTGCACCCAAATTTAAGTTCAGCAGCCACCAAGGAAGCACTTGAACCCAGATTGCTGAATCTTTGGTGCAAGCCTCTGACCTTCTTGCTCAGCATTTGAATCACTGGACAAGATTTCCACTCTGGAATTCTGACCTTGAGGCGAAGTGTGATCTTACTCCAACGAATCTGCAGCACATCACATAAACATTATAATGGTTAGCATAAGTTCAGTCTGATTTATTGGCACAAAGATAACTTGCTAAATTAGTAAATTGGTTTATTATTATCCCATGGGCTGAGATACAGTTAAAAAGTTGTTTTGTTTGCAATCCACACAGGTCATCTCATCCCATCAGTTTATTGACATAGTACAAAGGAAAACGATAACAGAATGCAGAATACAGTGTCTTATAACAGTGGGATAGAAGCTGTCTTTGAACTTGATGGTACGTGATTTCAGGTTCATGTATCCTCTGCCTGATAGGAAGGGCAAGAAGAGAGAATGTCCAAGCTGGGAGAAGTCTCTGATTATTTTGTGTCACAACCATGGATTCAGCATACAGAAATTGCACTTGTGAATTTGCACATGTCAACTAATTATTATTTAATCATGATAGTGTTTAACTCTATACTTGTCGTCGTAGTGCTTGTCGAGACTTGGACAGAGCATAGCAACGCTTCGCTGCTGCTTTGCATTCGGCCTTCCCTGAGATATTGGGCTTTCAAGTCAACTGACTCTGAAGACCAGCAGTTTTCATTTAATGTTTAGATGTCTTTTCAGCCACAGTGTGGCCCTGTTTGGCCTAGCATTCATTGTTTTATTTTCCCTTTTTCGTATTAAAGTCTGGGAACTATCGACCTGCTTCAGTGTCTCTCACTGGGCCATATCCGAACCTGGTAACATTTTGAGTGGTTTACCAAGACCAAGCAGCTAATCAGAGTTTATGGAAGGGAGGCTGTTTCTTCTGATACGCCGAACTGCATCCACAATTCGCTGCAGCTTCTGTGGTCTCAGGCACAGCAGTTGCTATACCAAGCCATCGTGAATCTGGGTAGAATCATAGAAATCTACAGCACATTATAGGCCCTTCGGCCCATAATGTTGTGCCAACCACATAACCAATTCCAGAAACTGCCTAGAATTTCCTTAGTGCATAGCCCTCTATTTTTCTAAGCTCCATGTACCTATCTAAGAGGTTCTTAAAAGACCCTATTGTATCCACCTCTACCACTGTTGCTAGCTGTGCACTCCACACACCCAACACTCTCTGCGTAAAAAGCTTACTCCTGACATCTCCTTTGTACCTACTTCCAAACACCTTAAAAATATGCCCTCTCGTGCTAGCCATTTCAGCCCTGGGAAAAAGCCTCTGACTAGCCACATGACCAATGCCTCTCATTATCTTGTACACCTCTATCAGGTCACCTCTCATCCTCCGTCACTCCAAGGAGAAAAGGTCAAGTTCACTCAACCTATTCTCATGAGGCATGCTCTCCAATCCAGGCAACATCCTTGTAAATCTCTTCTGCACTCTCTCTATAGTATCCACATCCTTCCTGTAGTGAGGTGACCAGAACTGAGCACAGTACTCCAAGTGGCATCTAACCAAGGTCTTGTATAACTGTAACATTACCTCACGGCTCTTGAATGTAATCCCACAGTTGGTGAACGCCATCACACCATGCGCCTTCTTAACAACACTGTCAATCTGACTGTCCTATGGACAAGGACCCCAAGATCTCGCTGATCTTTTACACTCCCAAGAGTGTTAGCATTAATATTATATTCGGTTTTTAAATTTGACCTACCGAAATGAACCACTTCACACTTATCCGAGTTGAACTCCATCTGCCACTTCTCAGCCCAGTTCTGCACCCTATCAATGTCCCGCTGTATCCTTTGACAACCCTCCAGACAATCCACGACACCCCCAACTTTTGTGTCATCAGCAAACTTACTAACCCACCCTTCTACTTCCTCATCCAGGTCATTTATCAACATCACAAAGATGAGGGGTCCCAGAACAGATCCCTATGGAACACCACTAATCACACTCCTCCATGCAGAACACGAAACATCTATAACCACCCTTTGCCTTCTGTGGGCAAGCCAATTCTGGATCCACAAAGCAAGGTCATACTTTCAGAATGAGCCTTGCATGGGAGGACCTTACCAAAAGCCTTACTGAAATCCGTATACACTACATCCACTGCTCTATCTCCTCAAAGTATTCAATTAAGCTCGTAAGGCACTACCTGCCCTTGACAAAGCCATGCTGACTATCCATAATCAGATTATGTCTCTCCAAATGCTCATAAATCCCGCCTCTCAGGCTCCTCTCCAACAACATGCCCACCACTGAAGTAAAACTCACTGGTCTATAGGTGGATCGAAAAAGTTGGTGAGGGTCAAAAGGGACATGCCAAATTTCTTTAGCCTCCTGAGGAAGTAAGTGCTCTGGTAAGCTTTCTTGCCATGCGCTGCTTGAATCTCTCCTTCACCCATGAATGAATCCAGCTAAATATAAGCAAACAAATATTTGCCTTCAGCATATGTTTTGAAAGATATATTGGGCCAAATTGAGGTGGATCCATTCCAACTTAGTTTTAATCCTCGCCCGGTCACAAATCCTTGTGCCTGATCCAGGTTGGATAAACATTCTCGGTGGGGTGCTTGGGGGGAGAGGGAAGCTGGTGGCAATATCCAGCAAAATATCACAGGACTGTACCTTGGCACAGCTAGTAAATCTAAAGCTCTAGAGACATGTCCAATCGTGACCATCCATGCCATGCTGTCTGTACGGAGTTTTTCATTACAGAGTCATGTTTATAGAGAACTACAACACAGAAATAGCCTCTTTGGCCTATCTGTTCCAGTCTGACCTGATCTTCTACCTAGTTCCATCTACAGGCACCTTGACCATAACCCTCCAAACACCCTACCTCTGAGTGAAGAGATTTCCCCTATGATTCCCCTTGAATTCACTCATTTGCATTTCTTTTGGGTTCATCACAAAAAATCTTAGGTTTAACATTTATGTGCCTTAAGTTGCTCCCAGTTTGTGGATCGACCAGGCCCAATATTTACTGAGAGCCAGGCCACTGTTATTCAGGTCTTGCGAACAATTAAGTTAAAGTTAAAGTCTGTCCTGAGCCTTATGGGCTCATCAGGCCGGTGCTTATGCCGGTTTCCGTGGCACAAAGTGACTGAGAGTACGAGACTCCCCCCTCCCCAGATAGGACGCCAGTCTATCGCCAGATTAAACCCCAGCATTTTGCCGGTACCCATTTTCAGCTGGGTGGACTGGAGCAGTGTGTGGTTAAGAGCCTTGCTCAAGGACACAACACTCTGCCTCGGCTGGGGCTCGAACTCATGACCTTCAGATCACTAGTTCAACCCTTAACCACATGGCCACGCACCGCACTTGCGACCAAGCGAAGTACAAGAGATCCAAGTACGATCTCCAGAAAGCCATTTCACATGTGAAGTGGCAGTTCCAGCCCAAACTAAAATCATAGAAGGATGTTTGATAGCTGTGGCAGGGCTTGAATACTATCACCTCATACAAAGTAAAACCGAGTGGCATATGTGACAACAAGGTTTTGGTCACAAATGAGCTCAAGTATCTTTTATGCTCACTTTGACCGTCAAATCATGGAGGTAACACATATGAAACGCTAGAGAAACTCAGCAGGTCAGGCAGGCCTATAGAAGTGAATAAACAGTTGACGTTTTGGGCTGAGACCCTTCTTCTGTGCATGGAGGCACATTCACAAACTTCCACAGTCCCTGACAAACCCTGTGATTCCTGTCTCTGAGGCTAATAATCAAACTCAAATGGCTCAAATTAATATCAGAGAATGTGTATCATATGAAACCTGAATTTCTTACTCTTCACAGACATCCATGAAAAACGAAAAACCAAAGAATGAATGATAGAAACATCAGAACCCCAAAGCCCCTCTCCCACTCACAAGCAACAGCAGATACATTGCCCCTCCCACTCCCCCCACTTGCACAAGCAGAAGTGCCAACCCCCACCCCCCACCATGCATGCAATAGCAAAAACCCCACAAAGAGACCTTGATTTAGAGTCTATCAAAAACTATAGTCCATAACCCAGCACTTTGGTATCTCAGGCAAGCACTCTCTCTCCATTGAGGGAGAAAGAGATTACTCCTGAAGTAACGAGAACAGAGCCCAACAACCTGCAGTTCCAATGTTACAACCTTCCGTGTCACTTTTCCAAACCCCACCCCGACAGGCACTTACTCTCCAGCGAGAGAAACACACACACACAGACAGAGAAAACCTGACTGTGTACTGATCAACTGGCTGGAGTGTTCACCAATACCTTTAACCTCTTGCTTCAAGTAGTTGGAAGTACCACCTGCTTCAAACAGGCTTCAATTATACCTGTGCCCAAGAAGAATGTGGTAACTTACATCAATGACTATCGTTCAGTAGCACTTATTTCCACTATTAAGAAGTGCTTTGAGATGTTGATGATGAAACGTATCAACTCCAGCTTGAGGAGTGACTTGTTCCAGTTTGCCTACCATCACAACATGCCAATAGCAGAAGCCATTTCATTGGTTCTTCACTCAACCCTGGAATATGTGGACAGTGAATTTGCATACATCAGGATGTTTTCATTGACTACAATTCTGGATTCAGTACTATCATCCCTTCAAAAGTAATCAATAGACTCCAGGACTCCAGGCTTAATGCCCCCTTGTGCAACTAGATACTTGATTTCCCCACTTTCAGACCCCAGTCAGCACAGAACATATTCTTCAAAATTAACATCAACACAGGTCCACACAAAGCTGTGTACTTAGCCCCTGCTCTACTTTTTTTATATTCATACATGTGAAGCTAAGCATAACTCCAATGCCATATTTAAGTTTGTTTACGACACCACTGTCATTGGCAGAATCAAAAGTGGTGACAGATCAATATATAGGAGGGAGATTGAAAATTTGGCTGAGTGGTGCCACAGCAACAACCTCTCACTCAATATCAACAAGCCCGAGGAAATGATTATTGGCTACATATGAAGGAAATTGGAGGTCCCTGTCCTCATCAGGGGATCAGAGATGGAGAGCGTCAGCAACTTTAAATTCTTCAGCGTTATCATTTCAGAAGATCTGTCCTGGGCCCTGCACATAAGTGCCATTACAAAGAAAGAATGGTGACATCTTTATGTTCTTAGAAGTCTGCGAAGATTCAGCATGCCATCTGAAACTTTGACAAACTTTTATTGATGTGCAGTGGAGAGTATATTAACTGGTTACATCATGATCAGGTTTGGAGACACCAATACTCATGAATGGAGAAGCCTACCGAGAGTGGTAGATGTACCATGAGTAAAGCCCTCCTCACCACTGAGCACATTTACAAGGAGCACTGTCACAGGAAAACAGCATCCACCATCAAGGACCTCCACCATCCAAACCATGCTCTCTTCTTGCAGTTGCTGTCAAGGTGGAGGTACAGGTACATCAAGTACCACAGCACCAGGCTCAGGCACAGTTATTACCCCTCAACCATCAGGCTCTTGAAATAAAGGGGCCAACTTCACTCATCCCAACTCTGAACTGTTCCCACAACTAACGGACTCACTTTCAAGGACTCATCTCATGTTCTGGATATTTTTTGCTTATTTATTTATTGTTACTATTTTGGTTTGGATTGCAGTTTGTTGTCCTTTGCATATTGGCTGTTTTTCCATTTTTGTGTGGTTTTTCATTGATTCTATGATGTTTCTCTATATTTACTAGGAATGCCAGGAAGAAAATGAATCACAGGATTATATATAGTGACATATATGTACATTGATAATAAATTTACTTTGAACTTTAAATTTTGAAGCTGCGCTTCATTATCCAATGACTCTTTGATACTATGTTGTGTCTTTCAGGAGTGAGCTGCTGATGCTCTGCCCCAGTATACCCTTCAGCTCTGACACCAGGCAAAGCATGAGCCAAACTTTGCTGTCTTTAAAACAAAGAAGCACTATGCTCTTTGTAAACTTCATTGATTCAGTGGCTCGATACCCTAACTTTCCTTTGCTTAAATCATTAGGCTAAGAGTAGCTTGTAAGAATAAAATGGGAACTTCAGGTTCAAGTCTGCAGAAGCTGAACTCATTAAACATAGAACATTGAATAGTAAAGCACAGGAATAGGAATTTTGAGCCATGGTGCCGACCATGCCAATTGTAATTAATCCCACCTGCTTGCACATGCTCTATATCCTCCATTCCCTGCCTGTTCATGTCCCTGTCTGAGTTCGCCCAGAGTAACAATGGAAAACTACATCCCGATGAACAGCTGCCTTTGGATCATGAATGGAATCCAGCAACAGAACCAAGTAAACCTACCTGTACAAACCTGGTTTAAAAAGGAGGCCGCAGCTTCCCGGAGGTAAGCAGCTGCACGCCTCCGGAACTGCCAGCCACCTCCAGCACAGATCACCCTATAGAGTTGGACCATTTGAGAAGGATTGTGATATTGTCTAAGGCAGAGGGAAGGAGCCAGGATGATTACAATGAGAAGATATTATACCATTCAGTGAGCTCAACATCAAACCAAAGTTTCAAAACTCAGCGCATCTCTTCCAAGTGCCTAGCCACAGATTAAATTTACAGACACAGAAATGATAGCATCAAAGTGTGGTACCATGTAGAGTTAGCAGCTTTTTTTAAACCTATTTGTTCATCCCTTAATTGTCCTTGAGCTGAGAGATAGTTAAGAAGTAACCACACTGGTGGGGCTGTAGTCAGACACAGTCCAGGAAGAGGCAGCTGACTTCCTTCCCTGAAGCGCCATAATGACACCAGATGGATTTTTACAGCAAACCAGCCATTACAAAGAATGGCTTTCCTAAAAAAATATAACACAATAACATCAAAATCCAAAACCACTGTGATGATCTTGAGCATCTGGATAAATGGCCCAGAATGTAAACTGCTAGTTCAACAACCTAATCAGTAGCCTTTGATATCAAGTGCCAATTGATTAAATACATCTTTCTTTTGCACACCACGGTTGTAATGCATGGTTACTTGAGTTACAGTCACCTTCCTGTCAGCGTGAACCAGTATAACCATTCTTCTCTGACTTTTCTCATTAACAAGTTGTTTTCACCCACAGAATTGCCACTCACTGGATTTTTGTTTTGCTTTTCACACCATTCTCTGTAAACTCTAGAGACCATTGTGGTGAAAATCCTAGGGGATCAGCAGTTTCTGAGATACTCAAACCACCCCATCTGGCACCAACAATCACAGTCACTTAGGATGCACTTCTTCCCCATTCTGATATTTGGTCTGAAGAACAACTGACCTTCTTGACCATGTCTACAAGCTTGTATGTCTTGTGTTGTGTCACATGATTGGCTGATTAGATATTTGCATTAATGAGCAGGTGAATAGGTGTACCTAATATAGCGTCTACTGAGTAAAAGTAATATTATTTTTCAACTTTATTCTTGAGATAATTCTTATTCTATGACAGTGAAACACCATTTAGTCAGAACAAAGATTCATAAATAACCCCTTCTAAAATTATAGAACATTTCAAAATCTTCTATTAAAATCTGATTATCCCTCTATGCTTCTTCAGAATATAAAGAACCCTTTTCAGACATGATTCAGTTAAAACTCTTTTTTCTCTCTCATATCCTGGGAACCAAGGACTGGTACAGCTTTCCAAAAATGCTTTAATGAGCACCCAAGTCAAGTCAGAACATGAGAAAATAGGAAACATCCACCAGGTTTCCCCACCATTCAACATGGTCATAGCCAATGTGCCTCAATTACTCTTCTGTGACCGTCCCATCATCCCTCATGCCTCCACAAGCCTCTAGGGTAGATATTTTAAGATATTCATCAGGCTCAGCATCAATTTAGATACAATGTGGTAAACAGCAGAAAGGAGACCCAATATTTGAAAAATAGCAAACAAATGACAGATGCTGGAAATCTGATCTTCAAACAGAAAAGTAACTGGAAATATAGCAGATCAAGCAGCATTCTTCGAAGGAGAAGCACTCTTAGCAATTTAGGACTTTCATCACTATTAGGTCACTATTATATGTGGTTGTGGATAAAAAGGTGCATTGTGCATGTATGAGTTATGCACGTCTTCACAATGCAGTACTAGATTTGAAAAAGCCCATAAGATATAGGAGCAGAATTAGGCAACTTGGCCCATTAGGTCTGCTCTGCCATTTCATCATGGCTGATCCGTTATTCCCTTCAACCCAATCTCCTGCATTTTCCACGTATCCTTTCATGCCTTGAACAATCAAGAATCTAACAATCTCTACATTAAGTATTCATAAAGACTTGGTCTCCACAGCTTCCTGTGGCAATGAATTCTACAGATTCATCTCCGGCTCAGGATATTCCTCTCCATCTCCATTCTAAAAGGTCATCTTGTTATTCTGAGTGTCTCCTCTGGTCCTTGACTCTCCCACCTTAGGAAACATTCTTCCCACATCCACTCTATCAAGTTCTTTTCACCATTCAATAGCTTTCAATTATGTCACCGCTCATTCTTCTGAATTCTAGTGAGTACAGGCCCAGAGCCATCAAACGCTCTTCATATGACAAGCCATTTAATCCCAGAATAATTTTCCTGAATAAGTCCTGACGAAGGGTCTCGGCCCAAAACGTCAACAGTGCTTCTCCCTATAGATGTTGCCTGGCCTGCTGTGTTCCACCAGCATTTTGTGTGTGTTGTTGTTTGAATTTCCAGCATCTGCAGATTTCCTCGTGGATGATTATATTATTATTGCTTTCCCCAAAGAGTTCTTTTGCCTTAAGCTCTCTAATCAATTCCTGAATTCAAAATAGCTGGTCTCATATTGGGCTCAACCACAAACTGCTCTTAAAAAGCCATCTCATAGGCACTCTAGAAGGGAGAGAGGCAATGGGCTTTCTAGTAATTCCCCCTCCTGGAATCCAGTGCCAACCCGATTTTCCCAGTTTTCCTGAATATTGAAAACCCCCTTGACTATTGTTACATTGTCCTTTTGACATGCACTTTGTATATCCTGTTGTAATTTGTAGACCACATCCTTACTATTGTTTGGGGGTTTGTATATAACTCCCACACAGGTCTTTTTACTCTTGCAGTTCCTTAGCTTTACCCACAATGATTCAATACCTTCTGACCCTACATCACCTCTTTCTAAAGATTTGCGTTCAGTTTTTTACCAACCGAGCCATGCCACCCCCTTTGCCTACCTTCCTGTACTTTTGGTACAATGTGTATCCTTGGATGTTAAGCTTCCAGCTTTCACCTTCTTTCAGCCATGACTCAGTGATGTCTACAATATCGTACATGCCAATCTGTAACTGTGCTACAAGTAATTCCATATACTGTTCACATTCAAATATAACACCTTCAGTCCTGTTTTCACCCTTTGTGATTTTGTCTGCAATTTATATTGCAACTCATCCTGCTGACAGCAATTTTGCCTTGTCATCAGCCTCTCCTTGCTAGGAGTCTCATTGCCTTTGTTTGTAAACCAACTATTCCATCCTCAGCACTATCGTTCCAGTTACCATTCCCCCGCCAGATTAGTTTACACCCTCCTGAACAACTCTAGCAAACTTGTCTACAAGGGAATTGGACACCCATGGATTTATGTGTAACCCATTTTTTTGCAGAAGTCGTACTTCCCCAGAAGAAATCTCAATTGTCCTTAAATGCGAATGGCTGCTCTATGCAGCAGTTCCTCAGCTGCGCATTCACCTGCCAAATCATCCTATTTTTACCCTCACTGGCATGTAACACATTCAGCAATCAAGAGATACTACCCTGGAGATCCTGTTTTTTGGCTTTCTACCTAGCTCCCTAGCCTCCTCACGTTGTCTACCTATGTTATTGGTGTCAGGTTTGCAAATGATACAATGATTGGTGGAGGGGCAGGTAGTGTTGAGGAAACAGGTAGGCTGCAGAAAGACTTAGACAGATTAGGGGAATGGACAAGAAAGTGACAAATGGAATATAATGTTGGAAAACGCATGGTCACGCACTTTGGTAGAAGAAATAAATGTGCAGACTATTCTCTAAACAAGGAGAAAATCCAGAAATTTGAGATGCAAAGGGACTTGAGAGTCCTTCTGCAGAACACACTAAAGGTTAACTTGCAGGTAGTGTCAGAGGTAAGGAAGGCACACACAATGTTAGTATTTATTTCAACAGGTCTAGAATACAATGCAGGGATGTGACACTGAAGCTTTATAAGGCATTGGTGAGGCCTCACCTTGAGAATTGTGAGCAGTTTTGGGCTCCTCATCTAAGAAAAGATGTGCTGGCATTGGAGAGGGTTCAGAGGAGGTTCACAAGGATAACTCTGGGAATGAAAGGGATATCATATGAGGAATGTTTGATGGCTCTGGGTCTGTACTCGCTGGAATTTAGAAGGATGAGGGGGATCTCAATGAAACCTTTTGAATGTTGAAAAGCCTAGACAGAGTAGATGTGGAAAGAACGTTTCCCATGTTGGGAGTTTAGGACAAGAGGGCACAGCCTCAGGGTGGAGGGGCATGCATTTAAAACAGAACTTTGGAGACATTTTTCTAGCCAGAGGGTAATGAATTTGTGGAATTTGTTACCACAGTCTGCTGTGGAGGCCAGATCATTGGGTGTGTTTAAGGTAGAGCTTAATAGATTCTTCATTGAACACAGCATGAAAGGTTATGGAGAGAAGGACAGAGAGTGAGACTGAGGAGGGGAAGAAAGGATCAGCCATGATTGAATGGCGGAGCAGACTTAATAGTCCAAATGGCCTAATTCTGCTCCTAAGTCTTATCACCTTAAGGTTTCTGGTTGCTCACCCTCAATAAGCAGAGGGACAAATTTGATAAGATCTCAAAGCCCCTTGCTGATCACCAATATTACCTACACTATCCATAGTTAAAGTATTGTCTGTATACGTTCATCTCAAATTGGTAATAAAGATATAATGAACTGATGTCCCATTAAGCAAAAGGACTTTGTGTTAAGCAAAGATTTTGCTGTGAGCAGAAAGAGTGGGTGACCACAGCGTCAGTCTGACAGATTGTAAATGTCACTTGCCAAAGTAACGCTTAACCCTGTACAAGTGGTAACAAGTGCAGCCATGACGTGAATACTGGCTAACTTCTGCTGGGGAGGGGTTTGGTGTGGGATATTATAGAGTAGCTTGAGAGGTTCTGGATGATTTCTTTGAGCAACTATCCCAGCTAATGAAGCTCTGACATTGAAAAAGGAAGCAAATATAACATGACCTCAAGCGCTAGTTTACTTGGGTAAGGATAGACCGCACAACACCAGCAGTCGGTGATTCATGGCAGAAAAGTTGGTTTAATGCATAGCAAGTTGTGACCAGAGAGCTAAATAGACAATATTGAGGCAAACATTCTTTCCTTCAGGATTTGCAATTCTTACACTAAACAGCTTTCCAGATAGATCTATTATACGTTCCTGAACATCTATTGAGTTCTAAGTTCTAATAAGTTTTTTCCCCCCACCATGTGAGAAAGGATCAAATGCAAGATTTATTCATTCTCAAGATCTTTCTGTGTGATTTCTTGGAAATAAATATCTATGTGAAGCTCTTCGGTAAGGAGGATGGAATATTGTACAATCAGAGTTATGTATTATTGTAGGCCGAAGTGTCCACTCGTTCTGTTCATTGCATTTGAACCATGGCACAATCAAGAGCCAGATCATCCAACATGGGTTCTGACTGTTAGTGGAGTAACAGCCATTAATTGCCTTTGTTTTCAGAAAATATTGAGTGTTGAGGTGCGACATCATTGCTTTTTGTGGTTACTGTATCAGATGCAGAGGTCAAAATAATTACTCAGACATATGCCTTGCTGCGTATGAGAAGGTACTTGAACCATGAAGTGCATAGGCAGAGCACATAGAGCATGCTTTAAAGCAAGTAAGCACAATGTTGGTGATGGTTGGATTGTGCCAGCCTTAAATTACACTACATGGAGGGCAAGAAAACTGTTAGAAACATAGACGACCTAGAGCTCAATACAGGCCCTTCAGCCCACAATGCTGTGCCAAACATGTACTTACTTTAGAAATTGCCTAGGGTTACCCATAGCCCTCTATTTGTCCAAGTATTTGTTGTTGTTCTGTAAACTACAACAGATTCACAAAAATATACACCAAGTTAGAAAATCTAACACCATGAAGAAAAAAAAACTATTGTTTCACAAACTGTTCAAAAGTTGCATGGCCATTGCAATCCAAACCCAAAGAGATCGTGGAAGTATAGAAATATGAAAAGGGAAGGCAAGCTTTCAAAGAGCCTAGAATACGCACACAACGCTGGAAGAACTCAGCAGGTCAGGCAGCATCCGTGAGAAAAGAGTAGCCAACATTTCGAGCCGAGACCCTTCATCAGGAATGGGGGGGAAGAGAGGGCCGAAGCCCAGTAATAGAGATAGGGGAGGGGGTAGGGCCTAGAGGCGCCAGGTGGAAAACCAATCAGAGGAAAGATAAAGGGGGGAGGGGAGGGGATAAGCATGAAAGAACTGCAGAGATAAAGAAGCAGAAAGTTGAAAGGAGAGAGAGGGACCAAGGATAGGGGAAGGGGGAGGGGGAGTGAATTATCAGAAATTGGAGAATTCAATGTTCATACCACCAGGCTGGAGGATACCCAGACAGTATATGAGGTGTTGCTCCTCCAACCCGAGTTTAGCCTCATCATGGCAGTAGAGGAGGCCATGTATGGACATATCTAGATGGGAATTAGAGGCAGAGTTGAAGTGGGTGGCAACCGGGAGGTCCTGTCTATTGTGATGGTGCTCAACGAAGCGGTCCCCCAATCTGCGTCGGGTCTCGCCGATGTAGAGGAGGCCGCACCGGGAGCACCGGATGCAATAGACGACTCCAGCAGACTTGCAGGTGAAGTGTTGCCTCACCTGGAAGGACTGTCTGGGGCCCGGAATGGTGGTAAGGGGGGAGGTGTGGGGACAGGTGTAGTATTTGCGCTTGCAGGGATAAGTGTCAGGTGGGAGTTCTGTGGGGAGGGACGTGTGGACCAGGTAGTCGCGGAGGGAACGATCCCTGTGAAAAGCTGAAAGGAGTAGGAAGGGAAAGATGTGCTGGGTGGTGGGGTCCTGTTGAAGGTGGCGCAAGTTGCGGAGGATAATATGCTGGATCCGGAGGCTGTTGGGGTGGTAGGTGAGGACAAGGGGAACCCTGTCCCTGTTGTGGTGACAGGAGGATGGGTTAAGTACTGAAGTGCGGGAAGTGGAGGAGATGCGGGTGAGGGCATCTTTGATGACGCCAGAAGGGAAACCACGATCCTGAAAGAAAGAGGACATTTGAGAAGTCCTGGAACTGAAAGCCTCATCCTGGGAGCAGATGTGGCGGAGACGGAGGAACTGGGAATAGGAAATGGCATTTTTGCATTGGGCAGGGTGGGAAGAGGTATAGTCAAGATAGTTATGGGAGTCAGTAGGTTTGTAGAAGATGTCAGTGGATTGTCTGTCTCCAGAGATGGAGACCGAGAGATCAAGAAAGGGGAGAGAAGCGTCCGAGATGGACCAAGTGAATTTAAGGTCTGGGTGAAAGTTAGAAGCAAAGTTGATGAAATTGACATTGTGTCTATTGCATCCGGTGCTCCCGGTGCGGCCTCCTCTACATCGGCGAGACCTGATGCAGATTGGGGGACCGCTTCGTCGAGCACCTACGCTCCGTCCGTCACAATAGACAGGACCTCCCGGTTGCCACCCACTTCAACCCTGCCTCTCATTCCCATCTAGATATGTCCATACATGGCCTCCTCTACTGCCATGATGAGGCCAAACTCAGGTTGGAGGAGCAACCGTCTGGGTAGCCTCCAGCCTGGTGGTATGAACATTGAATTCTCCAATTTCTGATCATTCACTCCCCCTCCCCCTTCCCCTATCCCAGGTCCCTCTCTGCCTCTCTCCCCTTTCAACTTTCTGCTTCTTTATCTCTACAGTTCTTTCATGCTTATCCCCTCCCCCTCCCCTTTTACCTTTTCTCTGATTGGTTTTCCACCTGGCGCCTCTAGGCCCTACCCCCTCCCCTATCTCTATTACTGGGCTTCGGCCCTCTCTTCCTCCCCCCCCCCCCCCCATTCCTGATGAAGGGTCTCGGCCCGAAACGTTGGCTACTCTTTTCTCACGGATGCTGCCTGACCTGCTGAGTTCTTCCAGCGTTGTGTACGTATTCTTTGATCCACAGCATCTGCAGTTGTATTTTTGTGTTTCAAAGAGCCTAATTGTCTCAGTGAAGGGCCAGTCACAGCACTGTGACTTTGACACTTTTTTAAAGTCTGTGCTGTGTAACACATTTGTTTGTTGAATTCAATCACAGTTACGAATACTCCAGAACTTTCTTTTTTATCTTATGTGCAGGATTGTGACATATATGGAGAAGACAATGAGGAATACTAAAAATATTCATTAAATGTAAGGCACTAACACGATTGCTGTTCATTTTACAGAACGATGGTAAAGGCTAAAGTTCCATCGCGGAATGGAAAGAACAGGGATGAAGCTTACACAGGTTACTGCTATGGTTGTAATGTAAGCTTTGAGTCAATTGCTATCATTTCAAAATTGTACAATTCTAAGTATCAGAATAAAGAAAACATATCCTCAGCAAATTAGTCTTCCAATTAGAAATTCCAGTAGACCACTTCCTTCACAGAAAAAAAAGTTTAACAACTAAAAACACCATATGGAAACCCAATTGATGTTGTAGGTGTTGTATCTATATCTAGCCCATGTGAAGTTAATCCACTATATGCATGGAAGAAAGATAGATAACTTCAATTAAAGTGGATTTCTAGTGGAGATGAACCAATGAGTCAGTAACCCTAATTGTAGTTGTGCCTAAAATGGCCAGGAATGTTTGACCATGTGTAATTGGAGGTTGGGATCGAATCAGGCAATTGTGTAACAGCCCATGAGACTTCACATCTAACACATCATTCTCTGCAACTTCTGCCATCTCAAAAGGGATCCTACCACCAAACATACCTTTACCTCTCCCACTCTCTGTGCTTTCTGCAGGGATCACTCCCTCCAAAGTTCCCTTGTCCATTCATTCCTCCCCACCAATCTCCCTCCTGCAACTTATACCTGCAAGTGGCCAAAGTATTACTCCTGCCCATTGACTTCCTCCCTCACTTCCACTCAGGGCCCCAAACAGTCCTTCCAGATAAGGCAACACTTCACCTGTGAATCTGCTATTGTAACTGGTGCTCCCAATATGGCATTCTCTGCATTGGTGAAACGCTTCATAAATTGGGAGATCACTTATTAGAGTACCTCTGTTCCATCCACCAAAAGCAGAACTTACCAGTGGCCAAAAATTTTAATTATGATTCCCATTCTCATTCCAACATGTTGGTCCATGGCCTCCTTTTGTGCCATAATGAAGCCACCCTCCAGGTGGAGGAGCAACACTTTATATTCCATCTGGGTAGTCTCCAATCTGATGGCATGAATTGATATTTCTCCTTCAGATAAAAGAAAATTTCCCTCCTCCACCTCCCTTCTTCTATTCCCCACTCTAGCCTCTTACCTCTTTTCACCCGCCTTCCACCAGCCCCTGGGTCCCCTCTCCTTCCCTTTCGCCTATGGTCTACATACACTCTTATCAGATTGCTTCCTCTCCAGTCCTTTACTTTTCCCACCCACCTGGCTTCAACTATCATATGTTGTCTTCACCCTTCCTTTCCAGTCCTGAAGAAGGGTCTCAGCCCGAAATGTTAACTGTTTATTCGTTTCAATAGATGCTGCCTGGTCTGCTGAGTTCCTCCAGCATTTTGTGTGTGTTGCTTTGGATTTCTAGCATCTGATGAAATTCTTTATGTAATTGGCAATATCTGTTGCCTATTCACTGGATTTTTCTGTACAGATTTCGCCAAACCAGATCTATTATATACATGTGCTCAGCTGAATGTGTATAAGCTGTTGGGAGTGGTTTAAACTAATATGGCAGGGGACGGGAATCAGTATGATAGCGCTGAGGATGAATCAACAGGTTTACAAGTAGGTGATGGGTGTAATATACAAACGTTTGTAAGTGTAAGGAAGGACAAGCCAATGACTGGGCACAACTGCACACAGTACAAAGAATTAAAATGTACCACAGAGGCCAAATTCAAAAGATGAAGAATGCAGAACTGTAGGTGCTGTATTTAAATACACATACCATTCGGAATAAGGTGGATGAACTCGTGGTGCAATTAGAAATTGGTCAATAAGACGTTGAGGGCATCACTGAGTTGTGGCTGAAAGAAGATCATAGTTTGGGGGTTTAATATCAAGGGATATATTTGTATTGAAAGGACAAGCAGGAAGGCACAGGCGATGGCGTGGCTCAGCTGGTAAGAGATGGAATTACATCTTTAGAAAGAGATGATGTAGGGACAGAGAATGCCCAATCTTTGTAGGTGAAATTAAGTAACTACAAGGGTAAAAAAAAAAGGGAATCATATACAAGCCTCCAAATAGTAGCCAAGATGTAGGGTTTTGAATGCAAAGGGAGCTGGAAAGGGCATGTAATAAAGGTAATGTCACAATTGTAATGGGGAACTTCAATATACAATGGGATTGGGAAAAATCAGATTGGAGTTGGATCACAATAGAGGGATTTGTTGAATGCCTTTAAGATGGCTTTTTAGAGCCATCTTTGCATGATCCTACTCTGTGAAAGGCATTCCTAGAGTGGGTATTGTGTAATAATCCAGATTTTATTAGAGAGTTTAAGGTCCTCACCACAGGAAGGATGTGGAAGCCATTGAAAGGGTTCAGAGGAGATTTACAAGGACGTTGCCTGGATTGTGGAGCATGCCTTATGAGAATAGGTTGAGTGAACTCGGCCTTTTCTCCTTGGAGCAACGGAGGATGAGAGGTGACCTGATAGAGGTGTATAAGATAATGAGAGGCATTGATCGTGTGGATAGTCAGAGGCTTTTTCCCAGGGCTGAAATGGTTGCCACAGAAGGACACAGGTTTAAGGTGCTGGGGAGTAGGTACAGAGGTGATGTCAGGGGTAAGTTTTTTACTCAGAGAGTGCTGAGTGTGTGGAATGGGCTGCCGGCAACGGTGGTGGAGGCGGATACGATAGGGTCTTTTAAGAGACTTTTAGATAGGTGCATGGAGCTTAGTAAGATAGAGGCCCTCTATTTCTAAGGTAGGGACAATCTTCAGCACAACCTTGTGGGCCGAAGGCCTTGTATGGTGCTGTAGCTTTTCTATGGTTCTATGTAAAGGACCCAAAGGCAATGATCATAATATGATTGAATTCATACTGCAATTTAGGAGGGAGAAGCACAAGTCAAATATATCAGTATTGGAACGGGATAAAGTGTATTATGGAGGCATGAGAGAGCAGCTTTCCCAGGTGGATTGGAGGGGGTTACTGACGGGGACGACAGCAGAACAGAGGTGGCTGAAGTTTCTGGGAATTGTTCACAAGGCACAGGATAGATATGTCCCACAGTAGAAGTAGTTCTCAAATGGCAAGGGTTGGCAACCGTGGCTAAGGGCTGCATAAGAGCCAAGGAAAGAACACATAAGGTAGCAAAAGTGAGTGGGAAGTTGGATCATTGGAAAGTTTTTAAAAAACAACACACGGCAACTATAAAGGCCTTAAGGAGGAAAAAGATTAAATATGAGGGCAAACTAGCTAATAATATAAAGCAGGATACTAAAAATTTTCAGTTATATAAAGAGTAAAAGGGAGATAGGAGTTGATATTGGATCACTAGAAAATGATGTTGGTGAGACAATAATGAGGAACAAAGAAATGGTAGATGAACTTAAAAAATACTTTGCATCAGTCTTCTCTGTGGAAGGCACTGACAGTGTACCAGAGGTCCGTGAGTGGCAGGGAGCAGCAGTGAGTGCCATTGCTATTACAAAGGAAAAAGTGCAAGGCAAACTCTAAGGTCTTAAGGTGGATAAGTCACCTGAACCAGATGGACTACATCCCAGAGTTCTGATAGAGGTTGCTGAAGAGCTAGCAGGGGGATCGGTTATTCAAGAATCACTTGATTCTGGCATGGTTCTGGATGACTGGAAAATTGCAAATGCCACCCTATTCCTTAAGAAAGGAGGAAGGCAAAAGAAAGGAAACTATACACCAGTTAGCCTAACCTCAGTGGTTGGGAGAATGACGTTTTGAGGTACATGGAGACTAATGATAAAATAAGTCAAAGTCAGCATGGTTTCTGTTAAGGAAAGTCTTGCGTGACAAATCTGTTAGAGTTCTTCCAGGATGTAATAAGCAGGGTGGACAAAGGAAAGGTAGTGGATATCTTTCTTGGGTTTTCAGAAGGCATTTGATAAGATGCCACTTATGAGGCTGCCAAATAAGATAAAATCCCATAGCATTACAGGATAGAGGAATTGCTGACAGGCAGGAGGCAGCAAATGGGAATATAGGGGCCATTTCCAGTTGATTGCCTCAGGAATCTGTACAGGGACCACTTCTTTTCACATTGTTTATCAATGATTTAGATAATGCATCAAAGTTTGCAAATGATACAAAGATAGGTGCAGGGGTAGGTAGTGCTGAGGAGGCAATGTGATTGCAGAAGGACTCAGACAAATGGAAAGAATAGGCAAAAAAGTGGGAATACGGTGTGGGGAAATGTATGATAATGCATCTTGGTTAAAGAAACAATTATGCAGACAACTATCCAAATGGGGAGAAAATTCAAACTTCAGAGGTGCAGAGGGACTTAAGAGTCATCGCGCAAGACTCCCAGAAGGTTAATTCACAGGTTGAGACTGTAGTAAAGAAGGCAAATGCAATGCTGGCATTTATTTCAAGGGGAATAGAATATATAATAATGCTGAAGCTTTATAAGACACCAGTCAGGCCACTTTTGGAGTACTGTCAACAGTTTTGGGCCCCATGTATCAGAAGGGATGTGTTATCATTGGAGAAAGTACAGAGGAGGAGCAAGAGGATGTTTCTGGGAATGAAGGAGTTAACATATGATAAGCGTTAGGCAACTTTAGGCCTGTAATCGCTGGAATTTAGAAGGATCTGGGGGGAATTCACTGAAACCTACTGAATGTTGATAGGAATGTTGAAAGGTGGATGTGGAAAGGATGTTTCCTCTGGTGGGGGTGTCTAGAACTTGAGGGCACAGCCTCAAAACTGAGGAGCGATCCTTTAGAACAGAGGTAAGGAAGAACTTCCTTTAGCTGGAGAGTAGTGAATCTGTGGAATGCTGTGGCACAGACAGCTGTAGAGGCCAAGTCTGTGGGTATATTTACAGTGAAAATTGATAGTTTACTGATTGGTCAGGGATCAAAGGTTATGGCGAGAAGGCAGGTGAATGGGATTGAGTGGGATCTGGGATCAGCCATGACGGAATGGCAGAGCAGAGTCGATAGGCTGAATGGCCTAATTAGCTCCTCTGTTTTCTGGTCCTACAAGGAGAGCCTGCAATATTTGATACCATTACTTTGACATCAAAGCAATTTATGGTGTAAGAATTAGAGTACAAGCCTTTAACACTCTAAATACAGTATACTCTATTATATACTGTTGCATATACATTCAAGATGTCTCACCAATAGCTACTAGCAGCTAGAAAGAAAATGTTCAGATATCAGCTTCTCTGTTCAGGCAGTTAGATAAGCATTATACTAAACTTAAAGGAAGCAATTATGCATTAATATAAAGTTTAATTTTGAGTTATTACTCGAGAATGAAAAGTGGAAGCACTTTTGAAGGGAAGCAAACTTCAAAACATTGCAGAACTTACATCATTCATAGGCAAGGCACATTGCTATGCTAGACTTATGTTGGATTTTACAAGTACTGACTACTGTCCAAAACTACCGTTTATATCAGTCACTTGAGAAGGATGGAACATGGAATGGGGATGAAAATACCAAGTGACATGTGAATCATGTAGGAACAGATTTTTTTTTTGTTTAATTAACACACATCTTCAAATTTACCTTCTGTATGATGCTGGAACTCTGGATTAGTGGCTGTAATCACTTATGTCAAGACAATGGTGAAGGTAATTCAGCTGGGTTTGCAACACATATATTGACAGAGAATGAGGAAGTTAAACTCAGATTGAGAAAAAGACATATGGAATCATCTTTAGAGTAAAAATGTTTCATCATTTCATTCTGGGAAGAATCTTTATCTTGTAAGCGTTTATTAATAACTCTGGGTCCAGTGGATATGCCAACAATGGCTAAATATAGAATGCAGAGTAGACTTTATATGATTACATGACTGAATATAGCAGCTCAAATCAAAATGTAATACTGATACATTGTCAAAGTTGGCATTTAACAATCAAATACAAGGAATTAAATTATGATCTGCACATTGAAACTAGCAGAAATGGTTTTCCAGTTACAAGAAATGAGACAAACAAGAGGACAGAAATATATATTATTCAAAAATAAATTTATGATAATCCTTGAGTGCAGCTAATTCTCAGAACACCAGAGACCCAGATTCAAACCTGATTTCTAGTTCTGTCCTTGTCAAGTTTGCATGTTCTCCCAGTGAGTGCACGGCATTCCTCTGGCTTCTCTAGTTTCTTCATGTTCAGCCAAGAGACATGCACATTGGCAAGTTCTTTGATCACTGTAAGTTGTTCCTTATGCATCTATAAATGGGGGACAGTGTTGGTAAGACTATAAGATGGATAGGTTACCAGGTAATGTATTTACTGGGAGAGTGGGATTGCTCTGTGAGTCAGCAAGACCTAATGGATTGAATGGATCCCGTCCATGTTGTAAGCAAACATGTTGATATTGAATCTGAAATGAGACAGTTTTATGACCAAGCTGTAATCAGTGATGTAAATTGTTTATGAAGCAGGATTATTTTCAATGAGGAGTCAGCTTTCATACAAAGCTCAATGAAAAGACAAATTCCTGAGGAGCTTTACATTGGCATTCTGATTCTGTGAGCAGGAAAATAATTACAAATAGTTTTGTACGTTGGCCAGGATAAGGATCTCAATGAGAAAGAAGATAACTGTGCTATCAGTCAAGTTTGCCAAGATGGTAAAGGTTAAGGAAACCTTCCCAAGGATTGATTATTGTAAGTAGGGTTCAATTCATAATACTCACAGAAATTCATTTGCAATGGTTTCAGTTCTATGACAGAGCTTACTACTGTAGAATTGAAACTATGTGTGTGTGTATATATATATATATATATATATATATATATATATATATATATATATATATATATATATAGTGGTTTATCAGAAGGGTTTGGTTCAGATAATGAGCCAGTTTCATTCACTTTTATTTAACTGCATTATGAAACAAAATACTGATTAGCATAGGCACATTTCACAATAACATTAAGCATTAAATGGCTGTGCTGCCTTTATGGCAGTTATTTAGTTTATAATATTTTCGCTTAGTAATTTGTTAGCATTTTTTTAGTTAAAGTTAGGATTGTTTAAATCAATTTATTTGTCTGTAATACATCGCGGCTGTGATGACGTCACATCCGGGTTCGCCGCGTCTTGTGGGAAAATACCGGTTTGAGATAAACGCAAGGGTGGGGGTTGCTCACATGTGCCACCACAGCGCTGGTTAAGTTTTATCTACGCACCAAAGACACAGTGAAAGCAACGCTGTAAGTCATTAGATAATCGATATGTTGAGTTAAAATGTTAACGCCGATTCTGTTAAAAGTAACGACGGTCGATAAGGTTTATGTTTTCGTTAGTTAAAGAGTCAGGATAGTTTGTATTGAAGTGTATTTAAAGCAGTCAATGGAGCAGCTAGATTCTGACTGTATGCTGCACTTTAATGTAATGTAGTTTTACCTTTGCAAGTATTCACAATGTAAATGTGATATTTAGAAGGAAACAAACACTGTACCAATCTTGTATTGTTTTATCAACAGTTTTCACCATACGTTAATGTGAAGAGTGAACAGTAAATGGTTAATCTTACTGCGACCTTGTTTTCATTGACTCCGGTTTATCTCGACGTTTACCTCGGCGTTACGTTACACCCGAGCGTGAACGTTACAATGGCCCCTTCATGACAACAGAGAGAATCGTTGATGAAATACTGAAGCACCAAGTATTAGAAGAGTGCCTCAATTTTGCAAAGACACTTATACTAACAAAGATTTCCTGTACTATAGAACAACGTCACACACAATCTCCAGCTCTGCATTTCACAAACAGCTATATTTTAAAGTTTAATGTTCAAAAGTGTGAGATGGGCTGCTTTGAGGGGGTAAATTAGGACAGATTGGATAGAATAGGCTGGTGATCAATGGAGTTTAGGGGACTTAATTGTAACCCATAAGACCCTGAGGGGGAAATTGACAAAATGAATGTTGACATGAGGAAATCTGCAGATGCTGGAAATTCAAGCAACACACAAAAAATGCTGGTGGAACTCAGCAGACAAGGTAGCAACTATAGGAAGAAGTACAGTCGACGTTTCGGGCCGATACCCTATAGATGCTGCCTGGCCTGCTGCATTCCACCAGCATTTTGTGTGTGTTAAATGAATGTTGAGTTTATTTTTCCCTTTGTGGGAAAATCTAGAATTAGCAGTGCTGGTTTAAAGATAAGAGGTGAGGTATTACTTTTCTCCCAGAAGGTTGTCAGTCTTTGGAACTCTCTTGCTCAAAATGAAATGTCATCTTTTTGTTTTGCAGCGGTAGACAGCTTCCCAATAAGCAAGAGGATAAAAGATTTCCACGGGTAGACTGAGAGTGTGGAACTGAGTTTACAATGCATTCGTCCATGATATTATTAGTTAGTGGAGAAAGCTCAGGAGACTAAGATGCTTGCTGTTCCTCCTAATTTGTATGTTCTCAAGTATTAAAACAAACTGCCTAGCAACCATATTATCTAAAAGACAAGCACATCTGAAGTTCAGTCATCCAAAATGTATCATGTTTATCTTATTCTTGCTTAACAGCAAACTGATTTAATACTGGCTGACATAGAATCCTTCTCAATCCTTTGAGACAGTGTGATGGAAACCAGAACAAAATTAGTTTTACAGCCTGTGCTAAGGTTTCTTTACTGGAGCTGTTTACAATAGTTACTGATGCTTAACATAATAGAGGATAAAATCCCCGAATTTTCCATTAAAACATGGCAAGCCAAACATCAAAATCCCAAATATCTATAGAATTGATCGACAGTGTCATTGAAACTGTGCTCTGACAAACCAGCCTTAAGCACAGGAGACATAGATAAGTTTCAAGCAATTTACATATAGTACTCATAGTTTAGACTATAAGACCATAAGAAATAAGAGCAGAATTAGGCCTTTAGGCCCATAGAGTCCGCTCCGCCATTCAATGAAGGCTGATCCTTTTATTTTTGCATTTGAATGTACTTCAAACTGAAATAACTTAAAATTCTTATGCTCAGAGTTTGTAAATATAAAGATCAGAAATGATATTTCATGTGCATGAGGTGAAGATTTCGCCTAACGATATTATCTTAAAATTAGATTCTGCGGTTTGCCTTCAGAATCCCACATCTAACCCAACTGAAAATTACTCTCGGCTTGTTAGCTCCATCATCACAGCCAGCAGCTGCATCTTCAACAAAAGCAGAAAATGCTGGAAATCCTCAGCAGCTGAGGAAGTATCTGTGAAGGGAGAACTAGTCACAGCTTTAGGTTTGTGATCCTTCATTCGTACTGGGAAAGTGAAATACAAGTTAGATTAGGGAGCAGAAAATGTGGGGGGAAGGGAACTTATACTTTCACTGTCAGTAAATACAATTCTTGTTCATGCCAATGTGGACATTTATAGAAGCGGAGAGGAATTGATGGAGATAGTTCTTGTGGCCACCTTTTCTTTTATGGAAGATTATATTGAGATTTTTAAAGGGAGGGTTAATGAATATGCATTTAATGGATACTCTTCTTAAATACCTAAGGTACAGAATGTAAGAGGTTATAACAGAACTGCATGCAAACTAGATAGAATACAGCCACAAAAAATTCAGATAGTTCTGGTCACTACCTAAATGGGAAGAGATGATCCCACTGGAGAAGGTGCAGATGAGATTTGTGAGAATGTCATAGATATGAAGAAAGGCTGGATAAGCTAGGGTTACTTTTATTGGCACCCTAAGCAGGAGAGTGAAAGGCAACTTCAATGAGGTAGATTATTTCTGAGAATCCTGGACAGAGTAAGTAAGAAGATAATTCCCTTGAAAGCAGGGTCAAAAGCCACATTACATAAAGCTAAAGTAATGGAGTGAAGAATCCAAGTGGAGAAAAATATATTAAAAAAGCATTTCACCAGAGTGTGGGAGAGATCTGGAACTTCTCTCCTAAGGGTAGAGATAGAAACATCTACTTTTAACTAACACTTCCCTACATTTCAGCAAGATTTCAGTGTGTGCTTGAAGAATTGACAAGTCCACTGACCTAGTACTGAAATGTGACATTTGACTGAATGGCCATTATATGACAAACATGATGTCCTCGTCATTCATTATACTTTTTCTGTGATACCTCATGTCTTGTCAGCTAGTCAGTCTCATAGGTTATGCATTATGTGCCCGGAAGAGATATGCAGTGCAAGGTCTCAAGGTATAAATAATTGGTATGAATCACATGGGTATGAAGGGATGAATCACTGGGCAATATAGGGTTGAGAACACAAGCAAAGCAAATTCCTGAGGCCTTTGAAAAGATGTAGGAGTTAATTGGTGTTAAACTTTCTGATAAGCAATCCCTTAATTGTCTTTATAACAATATTTAGGTTTAGAATTAAAATTCCATCATTAATGTTCCACAAGAATTTAATTGGATGATATTATTGTAACTTTAGATTGTAATAATAAATTACCAAGACATGATTTTAAAGATGGGAACTCTTAAACTTAGCAAAGCTACGTAACCAGCAGTTAACTGAGGAGATGAATCCTGGGGTTTCATTCAGTATCTCCTATTAAATTTGACAAATCTGATAAAATAAACCATCTGTTCTCATCCAGCAATTCATATGCCCGTGAAAACTGTTCAAAGGTTCTCCATCTTCAGATCACTTAATTTACTCTTTTTCATTGCTGACAATTAGATCAGAATTGCAATTGCCCTATTACATGCAAGTATGCAATAAGGAAGCAACCCTAGATGTAAAGAGGGGTCATTTCCCATTTGACCACAATTATTGGTTTGATTCCACTGAACTTTCATCCTTCATGTTCATTTCTGTCACTTCTACAATCTTCCAAATAGTCAACAAGTTTCATACCTGTTTTATTTGTCTGGAGTGATCCAGTTGGCAATAATGCATCATTGGACAACTGTGAAACAAATGTTTACCTTTCCTACCTTCTTTCCAGTCTGTTTCCATCTGCCCATTGTCTTTCCCTTAACTGATTCCGCCTATCACCTACCAGCTCCTGTCTCTTCTCTTCACTCTTCTCTCCCTACCTGGCTCCACCTGCCAAAAATGTTCTTTTTTTTCTTATGTTTCACTTACCACTTTTCAGTCTCTGTCTCAATGCTTCCCCCTCAACTCCCCTTCTGCCACCTAGCTCTATCAACCTATCATGTCTCCCTCACCTTTTGCCTACTAACCCCTGTCTTCCCCCTTCCTTTCACTTCAATATACTGGCTATCTTCCCTCTACGCTCCGAGTCCTAATGCAGGGTCTTGACCCTAAACAGCATCCCTTTGCTTCCACAGATGCTGCCTGACCAATTGACTTTTCCAGTAGTTCGATGGTTGTTCTATATTTCAGCATCTGTAGTTTCATGTGTTTTCAGTGACAGATGTCTTCTCATTTCTTCATCTGGGTAGCTTTTGTCTCAGTGTCCACCAGATTTAAGCATACAATCTTCAGAGGTGCCTGTAGTTTCCTAATATGATTATAATATTTGGATTATTTGTATTACCTGTACATCACTGCAGATCCTTACAAAATTCCAAGCAGGAACACCAGGTTCACCCCGTGACAAATATTCCTTGGCAACCAAAGAACTCCCATCTTCCCATCAGGAAACACTTCACTAAGGAGCAATCAGGCTTTCAACAATCACATATCAATCTAATTAATGAAGGATGTCTTAAAATCCATGTTGTTGTTGTTCAGTCATTTAGTTGAGTCTGACTCTTCATGACCTTATGGATCATAGGGTCCATAGGGTTTTCAAGGCAAGATACGGAAGTAGATTGCCAGGTCTTTCTTCCATGCAGATACTGCTGCTGCCAGGTTGGGACCTGTCTGGGTTTGAACTCAGGACCATCTGCCTTGAAATCCAGTGCAGATGCCACTATACCACCAGCTGGCCCAAAGTCCATTTACTAAATCCGTAAATTTGGAATGGTAATAAATTTCTTCAATCAGTCCTCAATCAGTTCATTACTGAGTGAATGACTTAAATTATAAAAATATTCAAAGAATTAGTCAGATGAGGGATAAGACTTTGGCAACTGAAATGAAAACAGAAAAAGCTGAAAATACACTGCTCTGAGGCTGCATTTAGGTGGAAAAAGAGTTAATATTTCAGGTTGAAGATCCTTCATCCGATCTGGGAAGGAAATAAAAGAAACTCATAGAACAGATGAGACACTGTTTCCCGAGGTGGAGAAGGGCCTCACCATAACGCCTCATGAGGCCACAGACTGATCGGTCACAGAGGGACTAAGATGGAGAATTAAAGTGAAAGGCAACTGGATACTCTGGGTCACTCCTGGAGTCTAAATGCAGGTGGTCCTCAAAGCGAGCACCCAATCTATGTATGGTTTTGCCAATTTAGAAGAGACAGCTTAGTGAATAATGAATGTAGTTCACTAGATTGGAAGAAATGCAAATGAATCGCTACTTCTCATGGACTGTTTTAGTGGGTAGGGAATTGATGAAAGGATGTGTTGCATCACCTGTGGCTGCAAGGCAAAGAAGGCAGCTGTTGGCAAGAATGTAAGAGTGGACCAGGAAGTTGTAAAGAGAATGGTTACTGTTAATGGTCCTACTGAATGCAAAGGCAGATGGGGTGGATGGGAGAGGATTAGCAGGGCTTAATGCTTAGTCTTTCATAAAGAAAAGTAATGAAGGCAAAGATGTGGGAAATGGAGAAATGCGGTCAAGGGCTTTGTAAACAATGGTAGAAGAGAATACATTTTCTTTCTTGAACCATGGCCACCCTTCTACCACTGCAGACAATGACTTGTCATTGGAGCAATATGAAGGAGATAAAGGAACTAGGAAAATGAAGTAGAACCCATACAGGAAGCAGGTTAGGTAGAAGAATAGCTGAGGTAACTGGGAGAATTGGAATGCTTATAATGGATGTTAGTAGCTAGCAGATCTCCGGAGATGGATGGGGCCACCTAGAAAAGGAAGGAAAGAGTCAGAAATTCACCATTCGAAGATAAGGGTAGGGTAGAATTTGACAGCTAACTTAATGAAATAATCACTTTCTGCATGAATACAGGAGGCAATACCAATGAAGTTATCAATGTAACAGTAACAACTTTAAGAAAGTGGCCTCAGGCAGAACTAAAGTGAAGACAGTTCTGCATATCCCATAAAAGATAGGCACAGGTTAGGCCATACCTACGACTTTGATATGAAGGAAGTGGATGGCGTTGAAGAACTGGTTCAATGTGAGAATAAGTTCAGCCATGTGAATGAGTATATTAGTGGAGGGGAACTGTTTGGGCTTCTTTTCAAGAAAGAAGCAGAGACCTCTCAGACCATCCTAATGTGGGATGGGGTTACAAAGGGATTGTGCATCAATGGTAAAGGTGAACTGTTTGTGACCAGGGGAATCGTAAATGGTCAAGGTGGCAGAGGAAATCAGAGATGTCATAAATGTAAGTGGGTAGGGACTGGAATCAGAGGCAAAAGTTTAGAATCAAGGCAAGAATAAATAAATTTGGTAGGGCAAGAACATGCTGAAACAATGTGTCCACCAGGACAGTCCTGCTTGTGAATTTTGTGCAGGAGATAGAAGCAGGCAGCATGGGGTCACTCTGGAGAGCAGCTCTCCTGAAGAAATAAGGTCTATGACTGGCTTGCTGTACTTGGCTTTATGTTCAGTGATGGAGTCATGATCCAAATGGATGTACGAAGAGGTGCCTGACAGCTGACATCTGCTCTCTGCGAGATGCAAGTCATGTTTACAGACCACAACAGTACCACACTTGTCATTGGGTTTGTTGACAATACCAAAATTAGTTCATAGTGAATGGAATACTGCAAGTTCAGAAAGGGTTAGGTTAGAGCTCAAGTGAAGATCGGAAAAACAAAGGCAGTCATGTCACGTCCGTATTTAGCAATGATTAGATCTAGAGAAGACAAGTGGCCAGAAGCAGGAGTCCAGATGGGTTCTGAGTGCTGAAAATGGGTGAAAAGGTTCACATATTTGGGGTGAAGGTTCCTGGCTAAAGAAATGGACACAGAGATGGCAGAAGTAAACTTTGTTATGTTGAACTTAGCCCGGCCCGTTAAGTAATGGCAGCATTTTCTGTTCATGTTTTCATTTTAGATTTTCTGCATCTGCAGTTTTTATTCTTGTTTTTTATTCACTGGGAACTATTCAGTGAGCACGCCATCATATTTAACAATTAATTAATAATTACTTAATAAATATTAAGTGCAAATAGTTAATAAAAATAAGCATTGCAGGTTAGCAACTGAAAAAACAACCTATAAATACAGAAGTTACGTAATAACATGACCACAAAAAGTAGCAAACGTGGCTCAGAAGTGTCACTGTGATTTACTATTAAACAGTTCACAGAATTATGATTGAGATCAGTAAATCCTAATCACTGAGGTTAATGTAGATTTAATATCTTAAGATAGACTCTAGTATAGGCCAGAGTGGCACCACTGTGTGACTCATTAGCGTTTGCAGAGCTTATAAGAACGTGTCCTTCTAAGTGTTTTATTGCAGAAAATTGTCCTCCCACGTTGGGATGATGAAATGAAGATAGGATTGGTGTAAAAATGGGTGATTGATGTTTGGCACAGACTCAGCGGGCTGAAGGGCCACTATGTTATTTCTCCATCCATGACTAATAGTGTTTTTCAGCTGATGCTACTTAATAAATTAGAAATCAGTTTCAACTATTTTTGGTGCACTGCAGAGGGGAAACCAGGTTGTCCAGAACTACACTGGGTCTCACAGAAAGTATCAGGAAATTGCAATGATCTTATTTTAAGAGACATTTACTAGTCTCCTCATTGTGAAAAGCATTGAAACCTGACCTACTCAATTAAGAGAGCAGCTGTCAAGTCATTCACATACTGATTCTTGGGAACCAGTGCAATTAAAGAGATACTTCCATGGCAGCTATAAGCAAATCGTGGTGGAGGAGTGGCATGGAAAACTGAGGGAGGAGGAAACAGGGAAGAGTGGATTAAAGATTCAGGGGCCTCCAGATGGTAAGGCATCAGATACACTGAGTGAGCCAACCTGTAAAAGGCCACAGATTGAGACTATACATTGAAACTTGGATATGTCCTCTGGCTTTTATTAAAGTTTTAATCCACTAAAATGACTTGGATGGGAGTGGAGGAATTACAAATTATAATAATGATTAAATAGCATTTAATTATCTAATTCAATCTATATACTCCTTTTGTTCTTGAGAATTAGAAGTAAACATCGTAGGAATCGAACCTTTGACTGAATTACTATCCAAAAGGAAATCATGGACATCGGACTGGTTAATGATACCATTGTGTGTATGAAATATAGTGAAGAAATGGCACTTGTGTTCATATGAATCATGACAAGGAATTCCCTGTTGGATCTGTTGATGATAGGGACTTCAGCAGGAAATAGGGGCAACTACTTCAAAGCATACATAAAATGTTCTTATTGTGTGATTCACAACTAAAAATTAGGCAGAAAAAAATTTGATGTTCAGGTATATCCTGTACAGTTAGCTGTAATCGACCTAACTTTACTACTATCTTTGTTGGTTTCAAACAAATTATACTGTTCAATCTTTTCTTATTCCTTAAGGCTAATTGGCAGAGTTACATAATCTGAGTGAGACATCACTGTACTTTCTGTCCTGATGAGGTGAGCCAAACATTGGCCTGTACACCCTAAATTCAACAAGCAATCCTTTTCATTCTACAGACTAACATGGGTGTATACGTCATCTAGTGACTCAGCTCAATTAATATGTCCTTCGTAAGTGTCTTGGATGATGCACCATCAGAGCCTCTTCCCATTTTTGCTCACAGTTTTGGCATTATTACATTGCACATTCACACCTTAGTAACCCATATTTACTTCTGTAATTCCTCTTAAAGCTCAGTCTTTGAAGCATAGAAACATAGACATTTACAGCACATTTCAGGCCCTTTGGCCCACAAAGTTGTGCTGACCATGTAACCTGCTCCAGAAACTGCCTAGAATTTCCCTACCACATAGCCCTCTATTTTTCTAAGCTCCATGTACCTAACTGAGAATCTCTTAAAATACCCTATTGTATCTGCCTCTACCACCTTCACTGGCAGTGCATTCCATGCACCCACCACTCTGTGTGAACTTACCTCTGACATCCCTCTTGTACCTACTTCCAACCACCTTAAAACTTTGCCCCTCTTGATTTCCTTCTCTGAACACTTAATGTTCTACTAAAAGACCTCTTACTATTTCTTCATTTATGTACACAGTGCCTTCTTTGTAATCAAGAGTCCCGTACAAGATCTGAGAATACACTATAGGCCTAGACTACCGTAAGCTTCTCAAGGGAAACTAATGACACTAAATCTGAGGCTTGTCAGCAGTCTCATATCATGCAAAGGAAGATAAAGAAGTTACAGCTCCATCTTTAATGATAAGGGATATTCTATTTAAGAAACACAGGGTAATTTACAGAGTCTTCTTAAATCGAAGATGGTATAGTGACTTCCTTAGATTTCTTACTATGTTTTCCTTCTAATCTTTCCTTTCTTTTTCCCCCAGTAGCACAGAAATACCTGAGTAGTTGCATCATGGTCTGGTACAGAAACTCAGATGCACAAGAATATAAGAAGCTTTAGAGAATAGTGGACTCTGCCCAATATATCACTGACAAGTCTCTCCCTACCATCAGTAGTATCGTCATGAGGAACTGTCTCAAGAAGACATTTGGACTATGTCATCTTCTCTCAGCTACCATGGGGCAGGACGTATGGGATCATGAGTTCCCACACCACCAGGTTCAAGAACAGCTACTTCCTCTCAACTATTTATTTCTTGACACAACCTACACAACCTTAACCCCTGCCTCAGTATTGTGTAGCTTTGGTTACTTTGTTATAGGAAGGATGCCATTTAAGCTGGAAAGAGTGCACAGAAGATTTACGAGAATGTTGCTAGGACTTGTGGGGCTGAGTCATGGGGAGGTTGGGCTGACTTGGACTTTATTCTTTGGTACATAGGAGTGATCTTATGGAGGTGTATAAAATCATGACAGGCATAGATAGGATGAATGGACACAGTCATTTTTTTTCAGGGTATGGAAATCAAAAACTAGAGGGAATAGGTTTAGGTTGAGAGGGCAATGATTTGAAATGAACAATAAAGAGCAATCCAATCATGCAGGGATGCTGCATAAATTGAATGAATTTCCACAGGAAGTATTTGAGGCAGGTATGCTAACAACATTTAAAAGACACTTGGGCAGGTAGATGGAGAGGAAATATTTAAAGGGATATGGGCCAAACACTGGCAAATGGAATTAGTTTAGCTGGGCATCTTAGTCAGCATGGATGAATTGGGCTGAAGGACTTGTTTCCATGCTGTATGACTATGGATTTAATGCCTTTCCCCTGTAGCTAGAGCATTTGGACAGGCACATGAACAGACAGGGAATAGAGGGATATAGACTATTTGAAGGCAGATGGGATTGATTTAAATGGCTTCATGGTGACACAAACATTATGCGTCAAAGGACCTGTTTCTGAGTTATGCTCTTCTATGTTACTCACATATTTTCTCTGCAAATTGACACCATACTTGTTTTAAAGGTGCCTTTGTTCATTGAGGTGCTTGTGAAAAAAGTCAGTCAAGTTATATCCTGTATGATATATCTCCTTAAGAGCTGTCTGTAAAGAGCCCACCCAATAAGTCTAAGTGCCAATAGCCACAAAATATGTTGTGCTGACAGACACTCAGTGCAGTATTACACACATTAACCCAACATTGCTTCTGGAAAACTCACAGTTGAAGATTGATTGATTCATGGTACTTCTACAAACAATGCCAGAGTGAGCAACAGCCCTGTCCAATACTTTTCTCACTCCATCTCTTCTTGGTCATGGCTATTTAATTATTAGATGACTTCTACCAATATAAATGTTCATAATTTAATGTCACACTTATAATGCAAAATGACTTGGAACAAAGAAGACCTGTTCCCTGAGCCTATTGAAGTATGGAAAGTATAAAATACAAAGTAATGCTATTTCCTGATACAAAGTCATTTTCATCGAGACTCCCTAATTCTATAGGCATCTCAATCAGTTTCAGATTTACTATTTGATGCACCATCAATAACTCTCGGAGACGGGCGACGAATGATAGGCTTTTATTAGCTGCAAGAGACTGCGATTAGCAGCAAGAGACCACCACACAACATCCTGGAGACTGAGGGAGGAGCAGTGCCTCCAATTGCCTTTATACAGAGGTCTGTGGGAGGAGCCACAGGAGCAGTCAGCAGGAGGGGCGTGTCCAGACAGGTATATGTAGTTCACCACACTATTCCAAGTTTCATGTATGTATTTTCTTGTATATTGATTCCATACTGTACCTGTTTTCTGGAATTGTTCATTAAGGAGGTTAAGGAAAATGTCAGTCAAGGTATTCAAAGTTAAAAAGGAGTTTGAACAGAGAATTCAGGAACCACTCAGCAGATCAGACAGTAACTATACAGAAAATGCAGAGACAGTTTCAGGTGAACATTGGCTTGTTCTAATGAATTTGCTGATACAGGTTGTGAATGGCTGGGAATATGATGCAGATTTCTGTCACACCCCAATAAGCAGTCAATCTGTAATGTGAGCTCAGTTTTTCTCTCTGCACTTGTTGAGTGTGGCTTGATCTAATGAGTAATTCCAGCCATCTCTTAAATTTCACCTTTCCAGTATCCACTATCTTTGTCTCTCCCATTTACAGCATTTTGTTTCATTCCTTCAACTTATATCTTCTAGAGCAAAGTTTCCCAGCCGTTTTTATGCCATGGTCCCCTACCATTAACTGAGAGGTCTGTGCATCCCAGGTTGAGAACCCCTGTCCTGGAGATAGATCAACTGTGATCACAAACCTTTGTCACCCCCTTAAACTCACTCAAGACAACATCAAAATCAGCTGTATCATCAGTCTCTATTGACCGATCTGCAACACTCCAACACTCCACCCTTCTCTGCAACTTTAAATATCTATCGTGTTTAAATATCACATGTTGGCACATGGCCAAGTGGTTAAGGCATTGGTCTGGTGATCTAAAGGTCACTGGTTCGAGTCTCAGCTAAGGCAGTGTGTTGTGTCCTTGAGCAAGGCACTTAACCACATATTGCTCTGCGATGACACTGGTGCCAAGCTGTATCGGCCCTTGCACAACATCAGTGACATGGAGAGGGGAGACTTGCAGCATGGGTAACTGCCGGTCTCCCATACAACCCTGCCCGGGCCTGCGCCCTGGAAACTTTCCAAGGCGCAAATCCATGGTCTCTTGAGACTAACGGATGCCTATAAATATCCATCTCTAACTATACCTACTCCTGATGTTAAGTCATTGGCCTGAGGGCTTAATTCTGCTTCTCTCTCCATACATGCATTCTGATGTTCTCCTTGTTTTATAATTTCCTCACGGTAGTTCCTGGACATTAAAAATGACACGTTTCTTGTCACATCCAGTCTGTTCCAAAGTCTCTCATGGGTAATTTGGTTTTAATCGTTATACACCTCTGTCTGTCTTTCTTCAGCATACTTTACTATATATTGATGAGACCCATCATAAATTGGAGGACCGCTTCATCGAGCACCTCCGCTCCATCCACCACACTTTCCGGTGGCCAAACATTCAAATTCCAACTGCTCTTGTGCCAAGATGAAGGGCCACCCTCAGAGAGGAGGAGCAACATCTTATATTCCGTCTGGGTAACCTCCAACCTGTCGGAATGAATATTGATTTCTCCTTCCAGTAGAAGCATCTCCTTCATCCCCACCTCCCCTCTTCCTCTATTTTCCACTCTGGGCTTTAACCTCTTCTCACCTGCCTGTCACTTCCCCTGGGTCTTCTTCCCTCTCTCCTATGATCTTCTCCTATCAAATTCCTTCTTCTCCAGCCCTTGGCCTTTCCCACTCACCTGGCTTCACCTATCATTTCCAATTAGCCTCCTTCCCACCCCCACCATTTTATTCAGCTGTCTGCCCCCTTCCTTCTCAGTCCAGAAGAAGGGTCTTGGCATTAAATGTCAACTGTTTAATAATTTCCATAGATGCTGCCTGTCCTTTGAGTTCTTCCAGCATTTTGTGTGTTGCTTTGGATTTCCAGCATCTGCAGACTTTTTTGTGTTTATATTTTGCAGCTGACCATGTTAAATTCAGCTTGATGTTTATCTAATTCTATAAGCCAGCTATGTGCCAACTACATTTTGTGTTGTACCTGCCAACTGAACTTACTTACAAAAGAGTCATTCATACAAATCAAAGTCAACTGAGTTTCAGCATTGACTCATAATGCTGAATCATGGCTTCCCAGACCACATGCGCTGGAATTGGTTCAAAGGTTAAAATGTAAATGACATAGAGAAGGAATTGGACAAATCCCAAGGCTGCAGACTTCTTGTTCATGAGAAGGTGACACAGGCAATTGGTCTGCTGATAGAATGCGAGCTTGTCATTAACATATTCTAATAAAGTCAACTCGCTTCATTTTACATCACTTTGCAATAAGTGGTTAAGGCCAGAGTGTTGAGTCTATGAGTTTATGGGCTATATGTCTATTTCCTAACCCAACTAATGACTCAATGAATACTCCAAGCCTCAGTGATATACAGTATCTGCCCTTCGACTCTTACACTGAGCAACCCTAGTCCTGAACCACCACACCTTCCCCTAGACTGTGCTAGTGCTGCACTTTTAATCATAGTTATAAACTGTTGATACTGATAAAAAGCAATATATTCAAACTTTCCTGTACACAAAGATAGGCATGTTGTATACAGTATAGATAGGGTTACTAAATAACTGTGCAAGTGGATTTTAGAGTGAAACATTGTTATGCGGGATATAGGTCAAAGTATTTTTTTTAACCAGGTAGAATTGCTTATGGAATAAGTACCAGTTATCCTGAGGAAACCAATTACTAGAAGGCTCAATTAGCCTTTCATCCCTATACTAGGTCAGATGAATGACTTGCAGAAGATGAAGATAATTGGCACACTCTACAAGAGTTTTCTCTGGCTTCACCTTGCCCAGACATTGTCTATTGTCACTTTAGAGGTACAGACTACAGTTTTTCATAAAGGGATGAAGGAATATGAATGAACAGGTAACCTTAAATTGGTAAATTGGCTTAGTATTGTCACAGGTACTGAGGAACAGTGAAAAACTTACCATCCACATAGATCACCTCATCACATTATTGTATTGAAGTCATTCAAAGAAGAATAATTAGATAATGCAGAATAAAGTGTCACGGTATAGAAAAAGTGCAGTGCAAACAGACAATAACAAGATAATAATGAGGTAAATTGTGAGGTCAAGAGTACATCCATTTCATACAAAGGCCAATAGGCCAATAATAGTGGCATCGCAGCTGTCCTTGGGCCTAGTAGTTATGTGCTTGCAGGCTTTTGTCCAATGGGAGGTAGAAAAAGAGTGAATGACTGAGATGGATCAGGTCTTTGATTACGCCGGCAGCTTTAACAAGGAAGCAATAAGTCTCAGGCGGAGCAGTTACCATAATGAGCTGTGATGCATCTGTGGTGGATCTGTAAGCATTGGTGAGAGTCAAAGGAGACATGCCAAAATGGAAAAGGCTACGGGCAATATTCCTTGTAGATGTGCTCAATGCTGGGGAGTGCTTTACAAATGATGAACTGGGGTGTATCCAGTACTTTATGTAGGATTTTCCATTCAAGGGCATTGGTGTTTCCATACCAAGCAGTCATTCAGCCAATCAATTTATTCTCCACCACATATCTACTGAAGTTGTCAAAGTTATACGTGACATACTGAAGCCTTGCAAACTTCTAAGAAAGTGGAGGCTCTGCCTGGCTTGGTTTGTAATGGGAATTACATGCTGGACTCAGGACACATCCTCTGAAATGATAACACAGAGGAATTTAAAGATGCTGGCCCTCTCCACCTCTGAAATCCTGATGACTGACAGGTTGTTGTTGTGGCACCACTCACTCAGATTTTCAACCTCCCTCCTATATGCTGATTCATCGTCACCTTTGATTTGGCCAACAACAGTAGTGTCATTAGCAAACTTAAATATGGCACTGGAGCTGTGCTTAACCTACAGCTATAAAGCTAGTAGAGCAGTGAGATAAGTACACAGCCTTCTGGTGCATCTGTGCAGATGGAGATTGTGGAGGAGATGTTACCTATCTGAACTGACTGAGGTCTGCAAGTGTGGAAAGTGAGGATCCAATTGTACAAGAAGGTACTGAGGCCAAGGTCTCGAAGCTTATTGATTAGTTTTAAGGGGATAATAGTATTGAATGCGGAGCTTTAGTCAACGAAGCACATCCTGATGTATGTATCTTCACTGTCCGGATGTACCGGCATTGAGCGGAGAGCCAGTGAAGTGGCATCTGCTGTTGATCTGTTGTGATGGTAGGCAAATTGAAACAGATCCAAGTCACTTCTCAGCCAGGAGTTGATATGTTTCATCACCAGCCTCTCACAGCACTTCATCCTAGTGGATGTACTGTAAGTGCTACTGGACTAAAGTCATTGAGGCAGGTTACCACGCTCATAGTCAATGGTGTAACTGAAGGCTGCTTGAAGCAGTTGGGTACCTCAGTCTGCCAAAGTGAAAAGCTAAAGATATCAGTTATTACTTCAGCCAGTTGATCAACACAAGTCTTTAGTACTTGGCCAAATGCTTTCCATGGGCTCATCATCCTGAAGGATGCCCTCACATCAGCCTCAAAGATCTAAATCACAGGGTCTTCGGGTGCAGTAGGCATTTGTGAAAGTTCCTCCATGGTTTGACAATCAAAGCAAACATTAAAGGCATTGAGCTCACCTGGGAGCAAAGCCTTGTTCTCACATATGTCACTTGGTTTCACTTTGTAGGAGGTGATAACATTCAAGTCCTGCCACAGCTTTTGATCATCCCTTAGTGATTGAAGTGAACCAGAGGTGATAACTTCACTGAACTTCACACACAGTAACACTGAACTGTTCACACAACCTATGGACTCACTTTAAAGGACTCTCCATCTCATGTTATCCATATTTATTATTAATTTATTTATTGTTATTATTTTGTTCATTATTTTTTCTCTTTTTGTATTTTCACAGTCTGTTGCCTTTTGCACATTAACTGTATGGCTTGTTGAGCATATTTTTTCACTGATTCTATTGTGCTTCTTTGTAGTTATTGTGAATGCCCACAAGAAAATGAATCTCAGGGTTGTTGTCTATACTGACATTTGTACTTTGATAATAAATTTACTTTGAACTTTGGACTTTGAAATTCTTTTATTATTCTGAAAGTAGAGGCACTAGTATGCTTTCTTGGCCATAGTGTCTACATGGTTGGACCAGGACAGATTATTTGTGATGTTTTTTTCTAGGAACTTGAAGTACCCAAAGAGACAGAGGATAATTAGCAATGTTAGTGGAATGTTTTTTTTTGTTATATGTTTAAGGAATTAGGATGCAACATGAATTGTATACCACTCCTACCTGCTCCTCCATTCAGTTAGATTAAGACTGATTTTATAAACTCAGCTCTGTATAGCTGCTAAGCCTCTGTTACCTATCATCCCTTACTTATCAATTACTTTTCTGCCTCTGTCATAAAAATATTCAGATTCTTATTCCACTGCCTTTTGAGAAAGAGTTCCAAAGACTCCCAACATCTGTCTTAACTGGGTAACTCCTTAGTTTTAAAGAATGATGCAAGTTCTAGATTTTCACATGCAAGGAAACATCCTCTACACAACCACCCTCTCAGGAATCCTTAACATCTGATGTGAAAACCAGTTTCTCTTTCACGATTTCAAACTCCAGTAGAAACAAGCTGAGCCTGTCCAATCTTTCCACAAGAGGCTTCCTATCTGTTCCAGACATCATTCCGATAAAATGGCCAAAAAATATAACAAAGTACTACAAAGACCTGGTTAGACCCCTTCTAAGCAATTTGAGCAGATCAGGCCTCTGCTCCTTTGAAAGATATATTGGAAGGGGTGCAGCTTAGATTTGAAAGAATGATTCATGGGCTGCAAAGTTTAAATTACAAGAATTAAACAAACTTGGGTGGCATTCACTAGAATTTAAAAGGTTAGGTGATGAATTAATTGAAGATTAGAAGATAATGGAGAATTAATAGGGTAGACAGAAACCATTAGAAAGAAGCTATTTCTGTTCATTGGGGAATCTAGAATGAGAAGATAATATACAACATAGATTAACAAAGGAACAGGTTTTTCAACCAATGATGTCTGTACTAAACACAATGACAAATTCAATTAAATCTCTTCTGCCTGCTCTAGATGCTGGACTTTCAGAGATTTAGCCTAGCAAGTCTTCGACAAGGAGTGGGAGAAATTTGTGAACCCAGTCATAAACTGAAGCAATGTACAAAATGGTGGAGGAACTAGCGAGATAGGGAAATGGACAATCAATGTTTCTGGCTGAGAACCTTTATCTGGACTGATGAAAGGTCTCAACATGAAATGTCCACTTCTCTCCACAAATGTTGCCTGAGCCATGGTTTTCATCCAGCATTCCTTGGGTTGCTCCAGATTCCAGAAGCAGCGGTTTCTTGTCACCAACAGTTTCTGGGTCAGTTACTAATTTAAATTCTGGGACTGATAAACTTTCAGTAATCAAAGGCATTGAGATACATAACGAAAAGATGGGTGAATAGAGCTTTTCCTCGCATCAACGTTAATTTCCCCGCATGGTAGATTACATTCAAGAGGATTAATTCACCTCCTTCTGCCCTTATGTTCTTATCTTCCCCTAACCATCATTAGAGCCAATTGTTTACCTCCACCCTACCACTGGGGAGCCTCCCACTATCATTGACCTTCCCCACAAAATCATCACTTCCCATTATCCATACCAGGGATTGCCAACACTTTTTTTATGCCATTAAGCAAGTGGTCCATGGAGCCCAGGTTGGGAACCCTTATCTAGGCCATGCAACTCAACTTCCCAAATGTAATACAAATGATTGGTTTCAGCCATCCAAGGCATGCTTTGTTTCTGAGAGGTTTTCACCCTGTCATCAGGTTACCCATGGGTGGGTTTCCTACTTAAAGGGTCCCTGCTCATAACTTCTCCTGGACATTTAGGAAGTTCCAAATAAAATCCCTGGCATGGAATCATACAGCACAGAGAGAGGCCAGCCAGCCCATCATTCCTGTGCCAGTTCTTCTCAGAAATGATCCAATTAGTCCCACTCCCCAAAGTCCTGAAAGTATATCCAAATATTTATCTAAAACCCTCTTGAAAGTTAATGCAGCATTTGCTTTCAGGAAGCACATTCCAGATCATAACAAGTCACTTCAATTTATATCCTACACTAGTAACTTCAGTGGAGCCAACTTTTATAATTGCAAAAATATGCAAAGAGAAAGTATCTTCATAGCAGATGTCTTGACTTCATTTTGTAAAATCTGATAGCTCATAGTTAATTGATCTGGAGGCCTTTTGTCCCCTCTGTACATTCTAGGTAAAAAAAAAATAGCTATTTAAATTAATTCCACTTCTAGTTCAGTTTTCACTCCAGCACTTTGAGAGCTCTTCCAGGTATTTCCTGTGTATCCATGTGAGTTTCTGTCTCCACTGCTCTTTTAGGCCGAGGGCTCCAGAGTGCTAATACTCCATGAAGGAAAATCATTTTCCTTATCATCCCTCTAACCAACTTTCACCAACTGAGGTTTAACCTTTACCTGCTGGTTGATTATATGAAGAGGCAAAGCAACCATATGGATTTCAAATTAAATAAGTCTGCCCATGGAGTCAACAGAGCAAGGTAATTTGTAAATTAAAGGAACTGTTTCAAAGGTAGATTAACACCTTCCATACAACCGTATAACAATTACAGCACGGAAACAGGCCATCTCGGCCCTTCTAGTCCGTGCCGAACGCTTACTCTCACCTAGTCCCACCTACCTGCACTCAGCCCATAACCCTCCATTCCTTTCCTGTCCATAAACCTATCCAATTTTACTTTAAATGACAATACTGAACCCGCCTCTACCACTTCTACTGGAAGCTCATTCTACCCACCCACCACTCTCTGAGTAAAGAAATTCCCTCTCATGTTACCCTTAAACTTTTGCCCCCTAAGTCTCAACTCTTGAGACTTCAGTGCCAAATTCCTGAACTAACACTGAAGCTTCATAAGGCATTGGTCAGACCATGTTTGGAGAACCGTGAGGGTAATTTTGGGCCCCTTGTCTAAGGAAGAATGTGCTGGTAGAGAAGGTTCACAAGGCTGATCCCAGGAATTAAGATGTCAATGTATGAGGAGTGTTTGATATGGTAAAGGAGATAGAATTGTGATCATTATCTCCAAAATGCTTTCCCACTGAGAGACCTGACACCTGATCAGGTTCATTTCCCAATACCAAATCAAGTACAGCCTCTCTACTTGTAGGCTTATAAGCATATAACAATTACAGCACGGAAACAGGCCATCTTGGCCCTTCTAGTCCATGCTGAACGCTTACTCTCACCTAGTCCCACTGACCTGCACTTAGCCCATAACCCTCCATTCCTTTCCTGTCCATATACCTATCCAATTTTACTTTAAATGACAATACCGAACCTGCCTCTACCACTTCTACTGGAAGCTCGTTGGGTGCAATGGGCTTTTACTTTGTTGTGCAGGCAGTTGTGTTAGAAGTTGTTATGAGCCTGAATAAAATTAATTAAATATGGCCCTTTTCTTTCAGTCATAGAGTCATACAGAGATACAGAAAGGAAACAGGCCCTACAGCCCATCAGGTCTACACTGAACATCAACCACTCATTTATACTAATCCTACGTTAATTCCAATTTGTTCTCCCTACTGCCTCATCAATTCCCCCTCACTTAGACACCAGACACAATTGACAGAATCTGAGGCCAGTGCTTCAGAATAAAGGAATGCCTCTTTAAAACTAAGGTGAGAAGGGATTTCTTCAGAAAGAGGGAGGTGAATCTATAGCATTCATTGCCATATAGGGATGTGGAGGCCAAGTCATTGGGTGTACTTAAGACAGAGATTTATAGTTCTTGAATGATACACAGTTAAGGATTAATGGGAGAAGAGGAGGGATGAGTGTTGAAAAAATATCAGTCATGGTTGAATTGTGGAGAAGATTTGATGAGCCAAATGGCCTAATATTGCTCCTATACCTTATAATTACGAGTAATCTCAGCAACACTATTTCTTTGAGTCTAATCTCATGACGTGTCAAATTCTCTGGATGGATTTTATTTCCACCAGTAGTGATGGTCTAAGGACTTTGGCAGTCCAATGTATGATATTCGATTTCACCCCAATTTTGCCCACTGCACACAAATTGATCCCCTTAAAAATTGTGGAAAAAAATCCAAAAATTGATAGAAAAAGAACAGCAAGAGAGTGGTTTACACATAGAATCGTGTTTTTAAATCGGACCCAACAGTAGCTGCAAGGAAGGCTTCCAATTGACATGCCTTTACGACATTAGCCTCGGGGGCGGGAAGTGGGAAAGAGCACTAGACGGAAAAGGATGTGAACACCATCTGTATTAAAGGATACTACATAGGTGAGGGAAATATGCACAGAGTGGCCTGTATGTCTGTCCTGATCCAATGAGGTTGGAGATGATCTGCAAGGCTGAAGTTTCAGCATAGAGCACTGTCTTCCTGTGTAGAAAAGGGCTGCAACCAGTGGTGCGATTTCAAATAATCCAATCACTGCAAACTGGGGATTTGCTTTGATTTGCTTCTGATACAGAATTTCAGGGTGATGTCAGCCCAGTTTTTATATGAGTGCTAAACAGAGATTATAGTTTGCTTCAGAAATGTCAGTTTATGCCTTTGAGGAACAAACTGTACTGCGCATGAGGTGTGACATCATTGATGCTCTCACTGATTACATCATGATCTTGGACAGCAGTTTGAATGTGCAGGAGCATAAGAAGCTGCTGAGAGCCATGGACTCCACCAATATGTCATGGACACATCCATCCCACTGTTGGTAGTATTGACATGAGGAACTGCCTCAAGAAAGCAACATCTATCATCACTACACCCCCATCCAGGCCAAACATATTCTTGCTGCTACTATTGGGCATAAGGTACAACAGCTTGAACTCTCACACCAGTTGGTCCAAAATCAGTTGCTTTTGTTCAACATAATTCTAATCACTACCTCACTATAGGAATACTATGACCACTTTGCGCATTATACAGACTTCTAAAAATTCTATGTTCACTATATGCAATTTTTTATTCTGGTTTGTGCTCTTTCTTGTATAATTTTGTGTAACTCCTAAGGTCTTACAACACTACAGCACAAGAACAGGCCTTTTAGCATATCCAGTCTTGGCAAATTATTATTCTGCTAGTCCCATAGTCCTGCACCTGGACCACAGCCTTTCATATATTTCCCATCCATGTACATATAAATTTATCTTAAATATGGAAATTGAACCCCCCATCCACCACTTCCACTCATTCCATGCTCTCACTGCCCTGAGAGTGAAGAAGTTCTACCTCATGTTCCCCTTACTTTTTCCCTGAACCCACAATCTCCAGTTCTAGTCTCACTCTATCTCAGTAGGAAACACCCCCTTGAATTTCTCCTGACAATACCCCTCATAATTGTGTATACTCCTATCAAATCTCCCCCCATTCTCCTACACTCCCCTATAACTCGGGTCCTCAAGTCCAGGCAACATCTTGGACAATTTTCTCTGCACTCTTTCAATACAAATTAAGCCTCACCAACATCTTATACAACTTCAAATTACAATCCCAATTCATGTACTCAGTTCCATGATTTATGAATGCAGTGCCAGAAGTTCTCTTTACGACCCTATCTATTATGCAATTTCCCCAGATCCCCCTGTTCTATCTAACTCTGTAGTTCCCTACCACCCACCATGTGAGTCCTACTCAGTTTTGTCCTCCAAAAGTGCATTAAATTTAAACTGCCATTTTTCATCCCATTTTTTCAGCTGGTCCAGATCCTATTGCAAAATTTGATAGCCTTCTTCACTGTCCACTAAACCCTCAATCTTGGCATCATCCAAAAGTTTGCTGATCCAAGTTACCGCATTATCATCCGGATCATCAATATAAATGACGAACAACAATGGAATCAGTACCAATCGCTGTAGCACACCACTAGTCACAGACCTTCAGTCAGAGAGGCAACCATCTATTACCATTCTCTGTCTCCTCCCATGAAGCCAATGTATAATCCGATTTACTACCTCATCCTGAATGTCAAATGACTGAACCTTCTTGGCCAACCTGCATGTGGGATCCCATGTTTAATGCAAGTTTTTCTTGTGATTGCTCTGTGCCTGTGATGCTGTTGCAAGTATGTTTTTCATTGCACCCGTGCAGACATGTGCTTTTCACATGACAATAAAATGAATTTGAAAGAATCTACCGTGGAATAGCAAATTGTGTACTGAAGTAATCAGGCCAATTATCTACTGATTATATTTTCACCCAGAAGTAATCAATGGTGTGATCTAAAACGGATAAAATTGTTTTCATGTGCATATTTTGTTTTTCTTTTGATGGACTTATTTTGAGAGTTTTTTTTAATGGACTTTAGATCATGATCTCTGGGAGCAGGTTTACTATTACATGGTGGGTGATGGGGGACGGATGCTTTGGCTGAGGCAAGTAGGGGAAGGGTTAATGCTTTTGCTGTTGCTTGTGCATGGGAGGGGAGGGGGATTTGGGTTTCTAATGTTTTCCTATCATTCATTCTTTGGGGTTTTCTTCTGTTTCTTGGACATCTGTGAAGAGTAAGAATTTCAGGTTGTATACTGTACACATTCTCTGATATTAAATTGAACCATTGAACCATTGAAATTTTGCTTTAAAGTTACTTTGCTGTGCTAGTAATCTGCTCTAGAATAAGATTCGGCCAATAAACAATCATGCTTAGCCACTTCTCTGAGTAATTCAAAAGAACACAACTGATTTCCTACTAGTGTCAATTTTTCCAGTGCTAATAGGTTAAACCTCTAGGCACTGATATGATTTATTGTAAGATGATGAACTAACATGATGACCAGAGAAGTCAAGGAAAGAAGATATATCCTTCCTAATTCCACCTCAGTGCCACAGTACTTATTAAGTTATTGTATCCAGTCACTTCTACATTTGACTCCTCAATATACTTTGCACTTTTTCACACCTGTAAGTGCCTTGTCTCTGTTCTCCTCTTATTGCCCAAGCCTCAACAACTTGATCAATTTGTTATTTGTTTAGGCTTCCACGCTGTGAAATTGCTTATGCTGATATGCCAATCCATGGCCTCCTCTACCATTGCAATGAGGCCACACTCAAATTGGAGGAACAACACCTTAAATTCCATCTGGGTAGCCTCCAACCTGATGGCATGAACATCAATTTCTCGAACTTCCAGTAATGGCCCTGCCATCTCCTTCATCATTCCCCATCCCTTTTCCCTTCTCTCACTTTTCTCCTTGCCTGCCCATCTCTTCCCTCTGGTGCTCCTCCCCCTTTTTCTTTCTTTTATGGCCTCCTATCCCCATCTATCGGACTCCTACTTCTCCAACCCTGTATCTCTTTCACCAATCAAATTCCCAGCTATTTACTTCACCCCTCCCCCACCCAGTTTCACCTATCACCTTGTGTTTCTCTCTTCCCTCCCCCACTTTTTACATCTACTGCTCAGCCTTTTTTCTCCAGCCCTGCTGAAGGGTCTCGGCCCAAAATGCTGACTGTACTTTTTTCCATAGATGCTGCCTGACCTCTGAGTTTCTCCAGCATTTTGTGTGTGTTGCCCATATTGTTTTCCACTTTAAATTAAGTGTCAAATCAAAGCATTATTTCTGAATGCAACAAGAATAGTTCAGAAAGCATTGCTTGCAACTATAGAGAAGATGTGAAAAATTCTATCCAAGAATACACTTGCACAATCATGTTTCAACATTATGCAATAGAAAATTGACTTCACCTGGAGTACAGTGGGATAACAAACATTTCCTTTTCATTTTGCAATACTCCAAGAATTTGACCCAACCATTCCAAGAGTAACTTGCTGTTCTATGCCTGATGTAACTTCAATGTAAGACATTTACTGGATGATGTAATTCCCTGTGGAACATTCCCTTTAGAAAATTATCGAGAAAACTCGATCAATTTGTCCAAAGAACGAATGTTGTTGGTCACCCTTAGAAGACAGACTTTTTTTTTTAACCAGCGAGAAGTTGGATTAGAATTTCTGCAAGATAAAAACTATAATCATCTTTGATCATGGCACTGACTTCCCATATCATCCCACTCTCTCCCACCCAATTTTCTGAGGTTCAGTTTTTTATCCCCCTGGTTTCCTGATTGCCTGAGACTACTATTGTTGATTCTAACACCTAGAAACACAGAATCTGGACCCTGTACCATCCACCTTTGGCTTTACAGGGTTTCTATTATGGTGCTGAATTTTAGTGATCTGGAATGCAATGCTTGAACCTTTTAACAGTAATTTTCAAAAGGAGTAATATCAGAATCAGGCGTAATAACACCAATATATGTCATGAAATTTGCTGTTTTTGCCACAGCAGTACAATGCAATACATAATAATAAAAAACTATGAATTGCAGTAAGTGTATGTATGTGTGTGTGTATATATATATATATATATATATATATATATATATAAAATAGCTAAATTAAATAAGTAGTACAAAAAAATAGTGGGGTAGTGTTTGTGGGTTGAATGTTCATTCAGAAATTGGATGACAGAGGGGAAGAAGTTGTTCTTGAATCATTGAGTGTGTGCCTCTTCCTAATGGTAGCAATGAGAAGAGGGCATGCCTGGGTGATGGTGATCCTTTGTGATGGATGCTGGCTTTTTGAGGAATCACTATTAAATACTTGAAAAGCAAAGGCCTGTACAGGTGTAGGGGAAAGAAACATGATGAGATACTAATGTAGAACTCTTTGAAAGATCTAGCACAGATATGTTTGGTCAAATGATCTCCTTCTGTGTAGTCAGTTCCAATAATATGTTTCTCAAAATAACCATCAGTGTGCAAGCAAGGATATAGAATTGGACAGGGACACTTAGTGAAATCTATCACATTGGTGTAGCAGTAAAGCAGGCATATCTCAAAGTATGGCTTCGTACCTTGCCTGACTTTTGTTTTGACAAGATCAGAATTAATTCTAGCTTCCTTAAATGGGAGGGCAGAGACACATTCCATTTCCTTCCACAGATGCTGCCTGAACTGCTGAGTTTCTCCAGCAATTTGTGTTTTTGCTTTATTTGAGTACCTGGCTGATAATAAAGACGAAGCCAACAGAACCTAAATAAGAGAACAAATGGTTGCCAATCCTTTGGAAGCAAACTCCTTGTCAGAATCAGAAGAAAGTCTTTATATTCAAAATCAGTGAAGGGAAAAAAAAAAAGGAATTTGTAAAATGAGTGCAGCAAAAATTGGAATCGATCTTATGACATAGGTTGCATTGTCTTTTTGTATCTTATGACCAAAGCACAGCCACATGGCCCAAAGTGCAAGCCCGAATCACTATTGTGTGATGCCTGCTTGAAAATCAGTATTTTTATTCGAGAAAGCAGATTAAGAGAGAAGAACTGGGACTTGGTATCAAACTCAAGACTCTATTTAATATGGTATGATGTGGCTAGAGTTCACTACTTCTGGACTAAATTGTAACCACATCAAACCATATCAAATCTGTATCCAATAACTCTCTCTAGTATCACTTCACTGTGAATGACAAATACTGTATTAACCTACTAGAACATAGTCCACAGTCTAAAGGTCAGACATTTATAATCGTAGAAGTATTATGGTATTTTACATTTATATTTATATCCGGAAAGAAGCTACTCTATTAATCATCACCAAGATGCCTTCTTTATTACAATTCAGATCTATGAGCATTTAAGACTTTTTAGACCCTCTGATTCTGTTTGTTTACATTGTTATTGTTTATGTTCATGACTCAAGCCTGATGTTCAGAGTGGAAGGCTCTAGACCACGTTCTAAGCTGTCGGTTACCACCTCTCACCCGTAAAGTAGAGGAAGAGATCAAGCCAGTCCGGGTTGTTAGCAGAAGTTACAGAGCAAGCAATGTCAGTGAGCGCAGTCACGACTTTCAGTGCTACTTGGCTAACCAGCTAACTCCAGAGGAATCAGGCATGTTACAGCTAAAGTGCGGATCAGATCCACACTTAGAAATCCCACACTGCAGATTGTAAGGCTGGTGCTTTTTAAGATGCGCAAGGTCATCGGTGCAATTGCTGAGGTACTTACCACACAGGTTAATGCTTCAGGTTGAACCTGCACCATCCTACTGTATGAGTGTTTGTGATTCGTTTAATGTTGAATGATCCAGCCACTGACAGTGTGAATATCCAGATGGTTTATCAGGCTGCACTGCTAGAAGAAATTACGTTTCAACCAGGGGTTTTAGTAGGTCTGGAAGTTCTACTGCAGAGTATACGGAATGACACAAGGAATGCTGTGGCTCCTTTGTGAGCCAAACCCAACTCAGGTCAGGGGATGTTGCAATTGTAGATGAGGTCAGTCATACCCAGAGTGACTTTTAAAATGGTTCACAAATTTCATCCTATTCTGTCTCGGAGAATGGCAGTTTTTCCCATTCAATTATTGGTCCAATTCCCCTTTTGAAAGCAACCAGTCAATCTGTTTCAACTGCTCATCCAGGCATTGAGAGGTATCGTGCAGTAAGTTGCTGGGTTAAAAACACATTTCTCCTTCTGGTGCTTCTGCCAATTTCATTATGTCTCTGGCTGCTTGGCAAGTGGAATCAATTTCCCTCTTTTTGCTCTATCAAAACCACATATTATTTCCAATTAAGTGTAGAGAAAAAGGCCGAGGAATTTTCTGAAGTAGTGTTGAAGCGTAGTCAGTGTTGCAGTTTAGCAAACAGAGCAGCAGATTTCACAGTGAACTAGTTAAATAAGGTCCAATTGAACGTCAAATCACATGAGCTTCAGGGAGTTGCTGTCTTTTTCTTTTCAAGTGTCTATGTGTGCCTGATTTCCATGGAATTGGAGCTGAGAGCAAATCAAGATCACTCTGGCAATGCTCTGTGTCCTCTGTTAACCATCAGCTCCTGCATACAATTTGCAGATTCCAATCATATCTTAAAACCATGTTTTTAATGTCCAGCTTCCAGGGGCTCAAACTGACCAGGGTATTGCCTACCATACTGTCTCCACACCAACTCCACACTACCAACTCATAAGCAGAACCCAACCCCTGTGGAAATGGTGCCCACAAAGCAAAGAGGGATATCAGCAAGACAACGGCTAAGAATGACTTTCATCTTTAGAGTGCCATTCACAATTCTTTGAGTTATGCATGTCCACAAGCCCTAAGTAACTACTTTTGAAATACAACCACTGTTTTAGTGCAGGAACAGGGCAGGTAAATTAAATGTAGCAGATGCTCACAAATAACTCATGTGATCACGAGCAGATACTTATTTTTTTAGGAGGGGTAAGTGGTGTCACAGGTAAACAGTGTGATGAAGAAGGCATATAGCATGCTGGCCTTTATCAGTCAAGACATTGAGTATAGGTACTGAGACATTATGTTGCTGTTGTATAAGACATTGGTAAAGTTGCACCTAGGGTACCGTGTAGAGTTTTAGTCACCTTCTTTTAAGTGAGACATAATTAATCTGGACAGAGTGCAAAGAAGCTTAACAAGGATGTGGCCTCAATTATAGGGAGCAGTTGGGCAGGAGACGACGTTATTCATTATAACAGATGAGACAGATGTGCATTGAGAATATAGATAATGTGAAGGTGTACAGTCTTCTTTCTAGGGAATAGGAATCTAAAACCTCAGAGCATAGTGTCTATCTGGCACCAGAGTAGCATTGTGGTTAGCATGATGCTATTACAGCTTGGGGCAGTGGTGTTCAGAGTTTAAATCCAACAACGTCTGTAAGAAGTTTGTACATCCTTCCCATGTGCACAAGGGTTTCCTCCAGGTGCTCTGGTTTCCTCCTGCAGTCCAGCGACTTACCATTTAGTAATCTAATTGGACACTGTGAATGGTCCAGTGATTAGGCTTGGATTAAGTAGGTGGGTTGCTGGGCAGTCTGGTTTGTTGTGCCAGAAGGGCCTGGACCATGCTGTATCTGTAAATAACCAAAATGGACCTAAGGAGCAGCTTATTCCCACAGAGGATGGTGCACGCATGGAAGGAGCTGCCTCAGGAAGTTGTTGAGCCAGAAATAGAAGGAAGAGCAGTAGATGTAGTGTATATGGATTTTGGCAAGGCATTTGATAAGGTACCCCATGCAAGACTTATTGAGAAAGTAAGGAGGCATGGGATCCAAGGGGACATTGCTTTGTGGATCCAGAAATGGCTTGCCCACAGAAGGCAAAGAGTGGTTGTAGACGGGTCATATTCTGCATGGAGGTCGGTCACCAGTGGGGTGCCTCAGGATTCTGTTCTGGGACCTTTACTCTTCGTGATTTTTACAGATGACCTGGATGAGGAAGTGGAGGGATAGGTTGGTAAGTTTGCTGATGACACAAAGGTTGGAGGTGTTGTGAATAACGTAGAGGGCTGTCTGTGGTTACAGCAGGAGATTGATAGGATACAAAACTGGGCTGAGAAGTGGCAGGTGGAGTTCAACCCAGATAAGTGTGAAGTGGTTCATTTTGGTAGGTCAAATATGATGGCAGAATATAGTATTAAAGGTAAGACTCTAGGCAGCATGGAGGATGAGAAGGATCTTGGGGTCCGAGTCCATAGGACGCTCAAAGCAGCTGCACAGGTTGACTCTGTGGGTAAGAAGGTGTATGGCGTACTGGCCTTCGTCAGTCATGGAATTGAATTTAGGAGCCAAGAGGTAATGTTGCAGCTATATAAGACCCTGTTCAGACCCCACTTGGAGTACTGTGCTCAGTTCTGGTCGCCTCACTACAGGAAGAATGTGGAAGCCATAGAAAGGGTGCAGAGGAGATCTACAAGGATGTTACCTGGATTGGGGAACATGCCTTATGAGAATAGGTTGAGTGAACTTGGCTTTCTCTACTTGGAGCGACGGAGGTTGAGGGGTGACCTGATAGAGGTGTATAAGATGATGAGAGGCGTTGATTGTGTGGATAGTCAGAGACTTTTTCCCAGGGCTGAAATGGTTCCCACAAGAGGACACAGGTTTATGGTGCTGGGGAGTAGGTACCGAGGAGATGTCAGGGTAAGTTTTTTACTCAGAGTGGTGAGTACGTAGAATGGGCTGCTGGCAAAGGCAGATACGATAGGGTATTTTAAGAGACTTTTGGATAGGTATGTGGAGCTTAGTAAAATAGAGGGCTATAGGTCAGCATGGGTGAGTTGGACTGAAAAGCCTGTTTCCAAGCTAAACTTCTCCATGACTCCATATCTATTAGCTTGCACTCTACACAAATTCATGGGATCTTCTGTCCAGCTAAGCGTGTGGTCTGGGCATTGGTTTAACATCTTCATTGATAGCTCTTCTAATAGTATGCAATGCTGTACTGAAATGGGAGACTAATTTCTGCAGGAGAAGGGAGGGGGAGTAACATGGTTTCTTCCTGTGCTGGGACCATTATTGTTATTAGTTTGAGCTAGAAATGCCATTGTCAGTTCTTTGGGGACAATGTTGTGGGCACAATTGTAATTCTATGGTGCAATTCTTGTGTTTAATTCAGCTCTCTATGGCCAAAACGTTATGTAAAAGGAATGCGAGGTGTGGTAGAGTAGGCTGTGCCTCATTCACATCCAGCAACTCCTCGCTTAAAGTTAATGAGGGAGAATTGCACAATAGAGTGGTGAGTGGGGATGACAAGGACTGATTGGCCCTTATCTCAAAAGAGCTAAAAAGCAGAAAATACTGGCAAAACTCAGCAGATCAGACAACATCCATGGAAAGGGAAACACTTTTCAGGCTGAGAACCTGAGTTCTAACCTGAAGCTCTTTTACTCTCTCCACAGATGCTGCCTGACCTATTGAGTACTTCTAACATTTTCTGTTTTTCTTCCAGAATACTAACCTCTGTGTGGTTTGTGATTTTCAACCAAGGGGTGAAGTTATACTACATTTACAACAAACCCTGCTTTATCCCATGTTGAGTGATTGTGTTCAGGAAGGGTTCAGTTGGGTACTCGGGGGTCAGCAGAATTTCACCAGTGCTGAGAGAAACATGGTGCATTGCTTGAGCTTGTGCTGTGATGTGATGGTTTCATCAAATTAAGATTCCTCTGAAGTCAGGGAACTGGTGTGGCAGAGTCATAAAATCACTGTTATACAGCACAGAAACCAGTCCAAGCTGATGAAGGTGTCTATCCCACCTGTTCCTTTTCTTTCTGCATTTGTCCCAAAGCCATCTAAATGTCTATTAAACTTTGTAATTACACCCACTTTCTCTGGAAGCACCTTCCATCTACGCAACACTTTCTGCATGTAGAGATTTCCCCTTAGGTCCCTTTTAATATTTTCCTCTCACCCGTTAAACCTATGCCATCTAGTATCAGACTGTGCTACCTTGGGAAAAAGACTGAGAACATACCTCTCCCCTCATGAGCTATGTTCCCTCTAAGCTGTGTGCGTGTGCGCGCGCACACACACATTCTTCAACCAGCACACGAAGGAAATTAATGTGCGCGCAGAAGGTTAGTTACCTAAAATAATGCAGTAATTAATAATTATACTTACTGAAAATAATCTTTTAGCTAAATGTTTCTGTTACCTAGTTAGTCGGTTTTACAAATACCACAATGCATATCACTAACTTACATCACCTCACCTTTCCTGTTCTGGTTTGTACAGCTGCATCGTGGCGGCGGCCATCTTTGGCAGACAGTGTTCATACCATAAAGTCTACAAAGATCTGTTTCAAATCCTGTAGATAGCTTACTAAGTTTTTATGGAAAAAGATCAGTCAAATGACCCTGTGGCTAAATACTGTCACAAGAAATTGATAAACACCACATACAAAGTAGCTTTACAGGTTTTAAGTGATGTCTTTGATGAACCGGCTGCATTGTGCAAGGTTCTGCAAAAGAGTGGCCTGACACTGACTGATTCACTTCATTTTGCAGGAGGCAAAATTAACAAGTTAAGAAAGCAGTATCTGGGAGACAACGTTTCGTGGAGTGACAAAGTTAAAGTTTTGCTAAGCCAACAACGTGAAGAAAACTTCACATAGATACAAGTTCAGTGTTGACTTTTATAACTAGTCTTTGTATTCATTTAGAAGAAAGGTTTCCTGAAGATGAGGTACAAGAATGGTCAGCTTTTGATTTCTCCGCAATTGCTGATTGTGACTTCACATTCAGCGATGAACAAGTTAATGCCTAATGTCTAAAATATCATTATTTTCTAACTGAAAATACTGTAATAGTTTAATGATTTCAAATTTTCTGTGCAAGAAAAAATTAAATCCAAACTGATTTCAAACTTTGCTCAAATGGTGGCATTTGTACTTCAAAATGAACAGTTTTGCAACCTTGCAAATTTGATGGACATTGGGGGAACCTTTCTTGCGTCTAGTGCGGACTGTGAGCGAGGTTTTAGCCTAATGAATCAACTCAAAAACAAGCTGAGAAACTGTTTAGGTGACTGTCATTTGGATATGTTAATGAGAATCAAAAGCTATCAATTGGATGGAAGTTCTATTAGTCTAGATAGAGTTTACAAAGAATGGGTAAATGCCAAAGACAGGAGAGAGAAAAATAACTGAGTGAATGAAATATGTATGTTATTTTGTTGTTATTCTGTGCAGTTTTATGTCAAATATTTTGTAAACTTACATAAACTGTGCCATGTGTGCATTCAGTGAGCACATTCTTTTGTCACAGGAAAAACATGTGCACAATATAAGATTTTTGCGCATACTGACTACTAAAAATTAGAGGAAACATTGCTCATAAGGTCAGCTCCATAAAGTCCTCTTCTCAGCCTCTGTACACCAGGGAAAGAAGCCTTTCAGTCCAAATAATACTCTTGTGAATCCTTTCTGCACCCTTTCCAGCTCAGTGACATCTTTCCTACAGCTGAGTGTTCAGAGCTGTATGCAATACTCCATGTGATATCCAACCAACAAATTGTACAGTTGTAACATGACTTCCCAACTCCTGAAATCAATGCCCAGACTGATGAAGGCAAGAATGCCAAATGCCTTCTTCAACACCCTGCCTACCTGTGTCATCACATCTTCCCACTGGGGTAGGGAGACAGATATTTTTTCCTTTAAATGGAACAAAGCTAAGAAGAGTGATTCTCAATACATTGCAAGGGAACCTTGTTAGAGGTATCAGTGTCACTGGCATAAACTGGACTAGAATAGAAAAGGAAGGATGTACTGCTGAATGTTGTGAGCAATTTTTGGCCCTTTATCTAAGGAGAGGGTCCAGAGGAGGTTCACAAGAATGATACCAAGAATGAAAGGTTGATGTATAGGAGCATTTGTGGCTCTGGGCCTCTACTCTACTGGAACACAGAAAAATGAGTGAGGATCTTATTGAAATGTACCAAAATCTGGAAGGCCTGGATAAAGCAGATGTAGAGCGGATGCTTCCATTAACAGGAGAGTCTACTGGCACAGCCTTAGATTAAAGGGATGCCTCTTTAAAACTTAGATGAGGAGGAATTACTTCAGCCATATGATGGTGACTCTATGAAACTTGATTCCAAAGAGGGCCATGGAAGCCAAATCATTGAGATATTTAAGGCAGAAATTTATAGCTTCATTCGTAAAGGGGGGTGGTTGATAAGGATCATGGGAGAAGGCAGGAGGATAGGTTGTTAAAAATCAGTTATGATTGAATGGTGAAGAAAAGCTGCTGGACTGAATGGCCTAATTCTGCTTGTGTACTGTATGGTATTATAAAGTGAGGGACCAGATTCAAAATGCATTGCCCTCTCTGTTCAGTACAGTTTGGGCCTCCGACAATCCAACTTAACTTTTGTAATTAGCTTTTAAATTCCTTTTGGATTTTAAATATATTTTCGATCCTCTGGTAACATTGAGCAGGGTTCAAAATCATATTTTGTTTTTGAGTCTACATGACAGGTGAGGATTTTAAAAATGATTCCAAGCAAATTATGCTGTCAAAATACTCAAACCACCAGTCATTATTTAGTGCGTTTTAAATCAGAAAATCTTTGCCTTGTTACTTTCTGGTAACTTTAAGTGAAAAGTAGCATCTTTATGTATGTTACTCAATGTATCAGTATCTGGCTGGAATGGTTAAAACTAAACACATTTTCAGTGAGCATTCCTCAGAAGTGAGTAGATTTGTTAATCTGGCCATTGTGCAAAATAAAATGTTGTGTACCAAGAGAATAAGATGGAGCAATGACCTTTGAACTCCAACTGGGTCAGAAGTGATGTCAGAAAGCACAACAGTTAGAAGTGAGTCCAAGTTACAAAACAGAATAAAAATGGGATCTAATTGAAATTTATCAAAGGCTTGCTAACTGAAAATACGTCTCCATTTTGATGTTTAGGGGTGCTAGGAAATAGGGAGCATTAGCCAGATAGTTTAGAAACTACTTGATCCCAATTTCTGGATTGGCTGTGGAGTGAGAAATAGGGATAAGGGGCACACTGAAAAGTAAAAAATGGCTCAATTGGTACCCACGTTCTACCATCCTCAAGCAGCATTAGCTCTCTGTACCCTGCTCTCAACTCCAAAAGGCAAGTTTTGAAAGTGTATTCACCCTGAACAAAAGTTATTTGAAAGCACAGCTGATTCTAGTTAGCACACAATGATTATGTGAGAGTATATGCTTGTGTATGAAATATTGTCTTGAGTAATTTTTCATGTATTTAATCCCATGTCAAAAGATTAAGATTGGAGTATATTTGACTCAGCACAAAATAGTTGGGAATCCTTGAACAGTGAATGTCAAACACATGGTTCACAACTAATTACTGAGGCCCAGCTGTCTGCTTTGACTTAGTCATTTCTCAAGATCTAAGTAAGGCCAGCCTTTATTGCCATCCCTAACTGCTGTTGGGAAGGACTTCTTGAACCACCACAATCCCTCTGGTGAAGGTGCTCCCACAGTACTATTCCTGGATCCAGAAGAATGAAAACTCTGTATATATTTTGTTTGCCAACCACCTGGGTTAATCTCCCATCTTGTTTCTTAATCCTTCATTTTCTTCTGCCCTTTCCCTCACTGTGTTGCATTTGCCAAAAAAAGCATTTACAAGTTTCATTTGCTCAGAATCTACTGCTGCACTCATGCCTTCTTTCTCATAATCCCACCTGTGTTTCTCTAATTCATTCAATCTCTCTTTCTCTCCCTTTCTCTCCTCCAATCTCTCTCCCTCTCTCTCTCCTCCCTCCCTTTTCTTTATTCCTCCCCTCTCTTTCCATCCCTTTCTCTCCTCCTCCCTCCATCCACCTCTCTCCCTCCCTTCCTCCTCCGCTCCGCCGCTCCTCCTCTCTATTTCTCCCCTCTCTCTTTCCATCTCTCTCTTCCTCCTCCCCCTCACACTTTCTCCCTCCATTCCCCTATTAATCTCTCCCCTCTTTCCATCTCTCTCTCTCTCTGTCTCTCCCTCTCCCTTTCTCTCTCTCCCTCCCTCCCACCCTTTCTCTCTCCCTCTTTCCAAGGATGGTTATTTTAGCTTTGGCAGGTACATGCTGTTTGCCACAAACATGAACCAATAAGAGATATATTATTACTATAATCATGAACCATTGCTCTTTAATCAAATGCTGCTGTCCACCCTTGAAATAACAAACCTTGTTCAATATGTACTTGATGTGATGGAATTGATATCATCAAATGAGGACACTTCCAACAGTAGCAAGTGGAAACTTCATCCTCTGGCTGATGAGGAATCCTCCACAGAGGATGGAGCATCTTGATTCTTGGGCAGTGTCCAGATACGTTCCCCAGGCAGTGAGGTCAGACTCGGCAGTTTGAAGAGAAGCTTGGATGAGTAGTTACTCTTGGAAGCATGGGCATCTGCTGCATTTTGAGGTGAAATGAAGTGTTGTAGTTGAGGATGGAGGCCCTGTTCTTGATTGGTAAGGGGGAAGGTGGAAGAATGAAGTAGAGAAACGAAGATTGGCCGTTATTGAATGGCAGAACACAATGGGCCGAATGGCCTAATTCAGTTCCTGAAATACTTCCTGAGAACAAGGTTATCTAGTGGCCTCCTCTGGCTCCCTGTCGCCTCTCACTAGCTTCCCTCAGTGGATTTGACATCTTGTTGGTCTGACAATTAGTGATATTATCATACTGGTGACAACACTGAGTCAGGGCCTCAGCACATTCAGTGGACTTCCTCCTGTCTCAACTATCCCTCCATGAGTGGTGTGGTGATGCAGCAGTTGGTCCTGCTACCTCACAACTACCCAGGTTTGATCCTGATCTCAGATGTCAGACTGTAAGATATAGTGCCAGAAGTAGACCATTCAGCCTATCTAGACTGTACTGCTATTAAATCATGGCTTAATATATTTTTTTTCTAAACCCCGTTCTCCCACTTTCTTCTCATACCCTTAACTCCCTTACAAATTAAGGAACAATCAATCTGTGTCTTAAATACAATTACGTGGATTCAAGTAATTGAATCCCTCCGTGGCAAGGAGTTCCACAGATTTGCCACCTTCTGGCTGAAGATATTCCTCCTCCTTTAAGACCTATCCATGGTGAGATGCCTAAATACTGGAGGTTAGCTGATATTGTTCCATTGTTTAAGAAAGGTTTAAAGAACAGCCCGGGAATTATAGGCTGGTAAGCTTGATGTCATTTGTGGGTTAATTGCTGGAAGGTATTATAAGGACAGGTTATGTAAGTATTTGGATTGACAGGACCTGATTAGGGATAGTCAACATGGCTTTATGCACAGCAGGCATATATAACAAACCTTAGAGTTTTATGAGGAAGTTGGCAAGAAGGTTGATGAAAGAAAGGTAGTGAATGTGTCTACATGGACTTTATCAAGGCCTTTGAAAAAATCTCACATTGAAAGCTAATCCTGAAGGTTAAATCACTTGGCTTTAAGGATGAAGTAGTCAATTGGATTCCACATTGGCTTAGAGGGTGATCGAGAGAGTAGTGACAGATGATTGTCCCTTTCACTGGAGGCCGGTGACTAATGGTGTATTGTAAGGATCAGTGCTGGGTTCATGATTATTTATCATCTATATTAATAACTTGGATGATAATGTGGTAAACAGGATCAGCAAATCTGCAGGTGACACCAAGACTGCAGGCATAATAGAGAGTGAAGAAGGTTATCAAAGCTTGCAGTACGATCTGGACTAGCTAGAAAGATGGGCTGAAAATGGAAGATGGAATTTAATCCAGACAGGTGTGAAGGGTTCCACTCGGGGAGGATATACCAGAATAAGATATATATAGTGAATGGTACGGCACTGAGGTGTGCATCAAAACAAAGTGACCTGGGAATACAGATTAATAATTCCTTGAAAGTGGCATCACAGGTTGATAAAGTTATAAAGAATGCTTTTGGCACATTGGCTTTCATAATTCAAAGTTTTGAGTACAGGAGTTGGAATATAATGTTGAAGTTGTATAAGACATTGATGAGGCCCACTTAGGAATATTGTGCAACATACATAAATTGCTGGAGAAACTCAGCAGGCCAGATAGTGTCTATGGAAAAAAGTACAGTTGATGTTTCGGGCTAAGTCGGCCTGAAACATTCACTATATTTTTTTCCATAGATTTTGCCTGCCTGCTGAGTTTCTCCAACATTGTGTGTGTGTTGCTTGGTTTTCCAGCATCTGCAGATTTCCCCTTGTTTGGAATTTTGTGTACAGTTTTGGTTACCTACCTATGGGAAAATATCAATAAGATAGGAAGGGTGTAGCTAATATTTACAAAATCGTTGCTGGACTCGAGGATCTAAGTTATAGCGAAAGGTGGAATAGGTCAGAATTTTAGTCATTGGAGCACAAGAGAATGAGGAGAGATTTTGTCAAGAAACACAAAATTGTCTTTTTTTCTGTGGTTGGGTGAGACAAACTAGAGGTCATAGTTTTTGTGTGAAAGATGAAGTACTAAAAGGGAATCTGAGGAGGAACTTCTTCACTCAGAGTGCTGTGCAAGTGTGGAATGAGCTGCCGGTGGAAGCGGTAGATGCAAGTTGAATTGTAACATTTAAGAGAAGTTTGGATGGGTACGTGGATGGTTGAGTTACGAAGAGTTATGGTCCAGGTG